>NC_141224.1:4340000-6862500 GCF_054856515.1 Filicampus tigris | reverse complement strand
TTCTTTCAACTCCTTACTTTATCAAAATATGCTAGTTCCTTTTTATAGAATACGCTGCAGTGGCGACTGTGGCGCTCCCCTTGCCCGCATGGGAGGGCATAACAGTACATGAGCGCACGTCGAGTTTACCGAACGAGACAAACAGTCCAAACACACAAATATAAAATTCAGAGTGCACGGCAAATTGCTTGAAGTACGTAGGAGGAGGAAAGAGCTTTGGTGCTAAGGCGGAAGTCTGAGTGGTATAAAAAAAGAACAGATTGTCATGAAGTGAGGGAGCAGTGATCCAGAAATACGGGGGTGGGACTCCGAGGGGGTAAAATCAGCAACACAGCAGGGAAGGGAAAGGAAGGAAGGGAGGAGAGCGGGCTGATGCTTAAAGAGCGGCATAATTACAGGCTGCCGGCAGCGCTGGGAAGACACGCAGTGATCACAGCGAACATACAAAGTCGTCATCAGCTGGCAGCGCACGGCACACTCCATATGGTGCGCAACGCACGCGTTACGGCACTAAACTCGCCTTTGACACGCGCTTGCGTTCACACACTGCTTCCATTCAGCACTCTTTTTTTTTTTTTTTTTTTCTTTTTCTCTCTTCTCTAAGGGCTTTTGCTGTTCAACGAATTGTTAGTGCAGATGGACCTTGTGTTTGTCATTAGTGAGGAATTGCTAGCGGGAGTATACTGCACCTTGGCTTGACGGGTTTTTAAAAAAAAAAAAAAGATGTACAAGGAGGTCCTCAGTTTACGCGGTACTCGACCTGCACTGTTTTGACTTTACCACGCCGGAGTCTTGTCCGCCATCGTTGTGTCCAGACGCATAGTGTGTGTGTCAAAAAGAAAGCAGGATCTTTTGGTTTAAAAAAAAAAAAAGCATCATTTTAGCTATTGCGCTTTTTTTTGGGATCGCAGTTTTTTAAAGTGGAGGTCAACCCAAACCTATTTTTTTCCAAAAATATGTTCTATGCAGGCCCACTAGTTGAAACGAGGCATTTTGATAAATATTGTGTTTGTGGAATAAGAGTTAATCCACCCGTTTTTAGCCATCTCTTGGAGCGGCCATTTTGTCACTTCTGACGAATGAAAATGACATCACACCTACCCAGGGCTCAGGTAACGACCAATCACGGCTGACGTGTTTTCTGAAGCTGAGCAGTGATTGGTCGTTACCTGAGCAGTTGTGATGTCATATTCAGTCGACAGAAGTGACAAAATGGCTGCCCCCTGAGATGACTAAAAACAGGTGGATTTTGTTGCTTAACTCATATTCCACAAACGCAATATTAATCAGAATGTCGTGTTTCAACTAGTTGGCCTGCATAGAACATATTATTGAAAAAAATATGTTTGGTTTGACTTCCCTTAAAACTTTTTATTTTGTGATTTCATGTTTTGTTTTAAAATTTTCTTATGTGTGATTAGGATAAAAAAAAAAAAGTTTTTAAACTCACGCCACATTTCAAATGTTGCGCTTTTTTTGTCTTCCTGAAACGTTTATCATTTTGTTGCTATGGCAGCAACCTAATGTACACTTGAACAAAAAAATAGCACGTGTCTGCAAGTTTTTATCCAAACCGACTTTTCATTGATATTTTCGGTGAAAAATAAATCAAATCACAACATGTGGCCATACTTTTCATCGGCTCCAACCGGTCGCACGACGCAAAAATCACACAACCCACGTGCATCCCATACCTCGAACGAAGAGCCTGATGCGTCGGACGTCCTCGGGGTCTTCGAGGTTCTTCACCGTGTACACGCCCTCGTCTCCCTCAACCAGCGAGTCGACAACAAGGTGGCTGAGGTGGAGATTTTTCTTTGCCCGGTTGCCCACCACCAGGCCGCCGCGCATCAGGACCACTTCAGGCGAGCGCGAGGTCGAGCGAAACGTCACCTCCAGCCCGGGCGCGTGTAACAAAATGTGGAAATCCTCGCCGAGGAACAGCGTCATGGATTCCTCGTTGACTGCGTGGAGGGGGCGGGGGGGGGGGGGGGGGGGGGGGGGTCATATTACTGGAACAATACGGACGGATGCAAGGAGGCTGCTATCATTTCTTGAATACTCACCCTTGCCAGACACTGACGCAACTGCAGATACAAGGACAAGAGAAGATGACTTAATTAGTGCCAGGTCTTAGACAACCGCTGTCTAGCTTTTTCTTTGGCTTTTTTACATGACACATCTTCGACACAGTGGAACGTAGGTTATATAAGGCAGGGGTGTCAACCCGGTTTTCAATGCAGGTCACGGTTGCTCTCAAGGGGCTGGTCACGATGGTGAAAAAACGGAAATATATCATCACTATGTAACGCGACGCTAAAAATTATAGTTAGCGACGTGTTTTGTTTTTAAGGTCACTTTATAGTTTGGTACGTACTTCGTTTTTAAGGTCCTTATTTGGCTCACATTCAGTGGCGTAAGCAAACAACTTTTTTTTTTTTAAAAGCTGCTTATTTTTTGTGAAAACAAACAGATTTAACTACAATTTAAAAAAGGGTTACTTAATATGAACTATTTTAATATTGGAAGGTGAACTGCATATTTTTTAACACATACACAACACATTACAAATTTAGGAAAAAAAAACGGCCGATTTTTACCCATTTTTTTCTCTGTTGTATAGGGTAAAGTATTCTAGGCAAATATTCGGCATGTAATTCATGCCTTTATTGTTGTAAGCGTTAAGGAACCGAAAACTAAATTATTGTATTACTTTTATATATTTATATAATATAATAACCATAATCATCACCATCTGAACTTTATTCCGCGATATATCGGAATTGATCGGTCTGGCCCTAATGAGTAGGGTGCTTGTTGACCTCCTCAATGTGTAAAAAAAAAAATCCCTTGAGATAACAAGACTGAGATAACCCTTCCATCAAAATCGTGAAAAACTGACCGTGAAAGTTCGGCCGCCGAGTAAATCGTGTTGATTTCCTACCTGTGGCAAGCAGAAAAGTGAGCGTGGCCGCACAGGTTGTCCTCATCATGGCTGTTTTGTAGTACCTGCAGAGATAAAACCAGCGATAACAACTGAAAAATCTGCCTAATAATGCTTAGAAGGTATTCATTTGACAAGTTTTATTATTGTGCTTTCATGGAAAGTCAACATGTATTCAGGACAACTAAATATAAGCAATGAGACAAAATTTACATTAGTTGACATCGGCATGCTACTACTACCACTAGTGAAGCGCTAGATTTTAACTAGAAGAATTTTATGTCACTCATAGGACATAAGGCAGGCAGTTGTCGACTAGTGCGCCATTTTACTTCACTAGTAGCATGTCATTGTCCCACAATTCAGTGCAATAGTAGAATGGCTGTCTTACTAGTAATTTTTTTTGCCACTAGCTACTGCCTCCACATCTGTATGACATTTCTGCACACTAGTAGAAGGAGAACTTTGGCACACAATTGGGACAACTACATTCCTAGTGAGATAAAACTGTGCACAATGTGCGCTACTAGTACAACTGATGACGTGCTGGATTTTGATTAGTAAAAAAAAAAAAAAAGTGTCACTTTTTAACATTTTTTTAATCCACCTGATGGTTTTGACCTTTTCCTCTCCGTGTCTATGATAACTAGCTACATTTCCCATCATTCCCCCAAAATTTCTTCAAAAGCGGACGACTCCACAAGAGGGCGCAATTCCCAACACAAATCTTGCCCCGTGCAGGCGCACATATCGCGCATTCCAGAAAGCGCTACTGCCAAACGTCTTTACGTACGTAGTACTTGGCACTAGTGCACTGCATCATACTGAGAGCAGTTGTTTGCCCCTCTGCTGAAGCTAAAGGTCACCAAAACATGAAGAGCAGCCCCCGGGATGATGCAGTGCAACGCACGCAGGAGACAGACAACGCGTCTTGTGTTTATTCGTGGCAAAAATGATGGATGGCAGCCAGACAAGCGACGGCGAGCCGCATTGTGAGTGCATTTCACTGCTCACCAGCAAAGGGGGAAAAACAAGTCCACCTATCTATCAACAGCATGCGCCACTCGCTATTGATTTGTGTGTGTGTTTCCCCACCCCTAAACCGATTCAAAAAAGAGAATAATTCATAACTGGGACTTGTCTTGCTCTTCAATAGGAAGCCAGCGTAAACTGTCAAAGCCATTACGGTGACAACCGCGCAGACGACGCCCGATTAAAGGCGCCACCGAGGGGTATTAGGGTGATGTGAGCCGCTTTCCTCTGCAGCGATGACGCGCACGAGGCCAGAAACATCGCAAGAGGTGCGCGTGCGTGCTAGCGTACGTGTGTGTGCAAAAAGAGATTTTGCTGCAGTTTTCCCCTTGTATAAAAAAAAAAAAAAAAAAAAAAAAAAGCCCAGGAGGAAACTGCGAGTGTTCTCAGCAGCCATCGAGTGTGATGTCGCCAGGACAACCAAGCCTATTTGCGCAGGACATGACGAAGCACCGTTTTTATGATACTCGCTGGCTGCGTTTGGTGCCTGAGGTGCCAGAAGGGCGTAAACAGATTTAATCAATTTCCTAATACCACCACCACGACGTCATAATTATAGTCACCTTAATATTATGCAAAAACGATACCTCATGATGTCTAGATTTTCTACATAAGTGCGCCTTTAAAGTGGAAATCAACCCAAACATATTTTTTTTAAAGAATATGTTCCCAGCAGGCCCACTAGTTGAAACACGCCATTCTGATAAATATTGCGTTTGTGGAATAAGAGTTAATCCAATTGTTTTTAGCCATGTGTGGGGGCGGCCATTTTGTCATTTCTGTCGACTGATAATGACATCACAAATACCCAGGGCTCAGGGAATGACCAATCACAGCACGCCTGTTTTCTGAATCGTGATTGGTCGTTGTGAGCAGTTGTGATGTCATTTTCAGTCGACAGAAGTGACAAAATGGCCGCCCCCACAGATGGCTAAAAACAATTGGATTAACTCTTATTCCACAAACGCAATATTTGTCAGAATGCCTTGTTTCAACTAGTGGGCTTGCATAGAACATATTGTTGAAAAAAATATGTTTGGGTTGATTTCCCCCTTCAAACCAGATTTCTAAGCATGTCCAAGAACAAGTTCATTCAAATGTATGTGTGCCGATCACTACAGTCAAGCTTGTTTGGAACAGTGTTGCTCTGACCAAACAATCAGAGAATGAAAAAAAAAAAAAAAAAAACGATTTACGTACGATATTTTTGTATGCAAACAAAAGGCCTCGTTCTCTCAAATACTGTTCAAAAGTCTGTCTAAATCCTTGTAAGCGAGCACTTCTCCTTTGCCGAAAAGTGTGGCCTATGAAGACAGGGAGGGAGGGCGTGAACGGATCTTTTGATGTTTTGCTCTGGATGTTTTACAGCACTTTGAGTTGCATTTTCATGTATGAAAGGTGCTATATAAATAAAATGTGATTGATGTGACATGTGACTTAGGCTGCCCACAATAAAATGGGCCCAGTTGTGAAGTGGATGCATTATCTCGGCAAAGGAGAGGTGCTCACTAACACCGATTTCAACAGATTGGTGAACAATATTTGACAGAAATGGCCTTTTTAAAAAAATGTTGTTTTTTTTTATACATATGTAGAAAAAAAAATCTTCTGAGTTCAGCACCTGAAAATGGGGGTCAAAACAAAAATACTCTGTTCATATTTAGAGATTTTGTCTCCTCGCATTGCTTCTGCACTATGCTCCCCTACAAGTAAACAGCACCTCACGTCATCGTTTACTGTCCAGCGGCCGAGGCTGTGCGCCGACACTCGAGCGAGCACGGAACATGCAAAGCGCACAACAGCGTCCACTGAGGCGCCGCGCCGTCCTTTGGGCCGTGAAGCTGCAGAGCGCACACACAACGCAACACAACCATCTGCCCCTCTTTGCCTCCCTCCCCACCACCGCACTCTTTCTTTCTCTCCTCTGCATCACGTGCCCCCCATTCTTCCTACTCCCTATCTCAGTGAATTCTTCCTCTCTCTCTTTTTTTTTTTTTTTTTAAAATTGTATTTATTTATTTTTTTTTTTTTTACGTAACATCATCCACTGCGTCTCGCAGTGGAATCAAAGGCGTCTCCTGTGCTCCTTCACACTCGACAAGGTCAGGCAGGTCTTTGTGCGTGGCTTTTTAAAGAGGCGGAAATGCCTTTTAGTGACTGCAGATGAGTGTGCGAATGGTCACATAAAGCTCGGCTGTGTCTCGAGTGCTCATCTTTCACTTTCGCTTCCTCTTGCCACAAAAAGGGGAACAACTGCACATATTGTACACTCCCCTCGTTGGGCTGTGCGAGACATTTATAAGTCATGAGGCATGGTAAAGGAAAGTGGGTGAGGGGGACGCTCTCATTGTGATGATTCCGCACAAGGGATGGACTTACTCATCAATTAGTCGATTACTCGATCATTAAGGATGGCGCCTTTTGATTGATTACTCGTGTCTTGAGGCAACAGAAGTAACCAGCGCAAAGTAGAGGTTGTTATTGGAATCACTCCCTATCCAATAATCGGGCCCAATATAGTAGGAGTTGAACCGATGAATCAACTAGTCGAGGAATCGACTCAACCACTCCGACATCCCTAGGTACCACTTGTATGATGACTAGAATCAGAATAGTCGATGCAAGTGAGGCTAGCTGCTATTCTATCAACCATCGGCTTGAGATGATTAGTCGACTCCGAGTCGTAAGTTCGACTCATTGACTAGTCGACCAATCGGTTCAAAGTCTAGTACATAGTTTGTTTTTAAGGTCACAGTTTGGCTTTAATTCATTACAGTGAGGAAACAAAACGAAATGGGAAAACCTGCTTATTTTTAACAAGAACATTTGAAATAAAACAAATGTGTTCTTAATGGGTTTTTTTAAATAGCATATAGGAAGTGTCAAAAGTCTCCTCGATACATGATGAAACTAGCCTATTTTTGTTTGCGTGTGTTTTTTAATTTTGAGTTCACCCAACTGTTTTTTACAGTATACAATTAGCTTAAGGGTTGTATTTGTAATCATTTGTTTCTATGCTTGCCCGTTCAACTACCGTATGTCTGCAAGTGATACCGTAAATGGCACAAAACAAGGTTGGGATGGCTGTACTGTGCTGAAAAATATCAATAACGTCATCGATTAATCGACTTGGACTTGAGTTTCACTTTATTATATGAAAAATCTTTCGTTGTTTAACCCCTATTACAGTAGCGTTGTTGGAATGTGCAGTGAATATAGGCAGAAGCACATTTACCACCAGGCAAATACGGGCAATTGCCCTGGGGCCCCCCAAATTTCCACGGGGCCCCCAAATGTGTCATTAATAAAGATTTCTTCGATTTAAAGCAATTACTATTTTAGTATCGATTCACATGCTCAAAAACACATGACAATATATCATAATCGTTTCAAGTCCTCCCCCTTTCCTTCTCATGCAATGGACTATTCCATCTTCTTACTGCACTTTTGCAGATTTGATTCAAGAAAAGGGAAGTGAAACAAATGTATCAAATATTTACAAGAGAAGTTCCACCATCTTAGGTTGATCCCGTACGTTGTAATTATGTGACAGAATGACGTCGTTAACTGCACGCCCCAACTAGTGTTCTGAAAATGTTTTTTGATTTGACTGATTTATGATCCACGCAGTCCTAGTAGGGAATACGTGAACGATTCTGAATGCAAGGAAAAGAAGAAGTGGAGGACTCAAAGGTTCATTTGTGGCGAGCAAACGAGTGCGACGAGCAGGCCGGCTGTGAAAGTGATGAACTAAAGGATGAGACAGGCTCCTTGCACCTGTCACAATCTCTCAAATCAATGAGGAGGATGAGGAGGAGGACGAAGGCGGCTGGGTTAACACATTGCGTTATTGACAAAGCGTGCGGGGGTGACAAACGTGTCATCTGCTGCTCTGTGAATCGCCTATGTTTGTGATTTTCAGTGTGGTGCTAAGTGTGGGCTCCCTCTAGTGGCATGCAAAAGAATCGCTGTTAGTACAGTTCAGTTGTATTCAACTTTTTAGTACAATTTATTTGCATTTAAACATGAAGATTTGTTTGCTTGTATGCAGTTATTTAACTACAATTTTTATTTATATTCATTACATTTTAATTGATTTTTTTCAACACCTTGTATTTTCCTATGTTTAAGCACAGTGTTACTGTTAAAACTGTGTATAATGTTACAGAGGCTATGATATTAAATACATACTACCAGTCAAAAATTTGGAAGCACTTTCTGATGCTATTGAATGGTGAAGTCTCTCCAGACCTTTGACCCGCACCAGATTTCTTAACATCCGCTAGCTGAATGCTAATATATAATGTGAAAAGTCCACAGACAGATTTGTGGAAATAAGCGTAGATATTACGGCAAATCTAAATCTTCAAACACAAATGTAGCAGCATCGCATATAACAAAATCAAATTAAATGCTGTATGTTAAACAACAAAATGTTCAACCAAAGCTAATAATTTTAACGAAAGTTTGCGATCTTAATGCTAACATGTAGTGGGAAAAGTACATAGAGGGGCTAACAGAAAATAACATCAATGTTTAGAGAAATAACAACAACTTCTACTTTAATACAAATGCAGCAGCGTCACATACTACAAAGTACAATTAAACATTGTATACTTAAATACCAAAATGTTCAAACAAAGTTTATCATTTTAACAAAACTCTGCTAGCTTAATGCTAACACAGGCTACAATGGGGAAAACGCCATAGATGTTGTAACAGAAATTAGCATAGACCTTACAGTAAGTATAAAAACAACCTCTATTTTAACACAAATGCAGCAGCGACACATACAAAATACAACAAAATAGAAGTCAACGTAGTATATTTAAAGACCAAAATGTTCAACCAAAAAACCAACGAAAGTCGATTTAGTCCATTGTTTTTTTTTTTTTAAGTTGGACGCCATTGGGGAGCAAAGTATTTTTTTTAGGTGCTAATTGGTATGACAAGTTTGACAACCACTTGCTCTATATAGTGTAGTGCTTTTGCAGGCTGCGTTTCTGCAGTGGTGGTGGGGGGAGAAGCTACGAAGGAGCCTCCTCTCAGCTAATGGATGCTGTTAAGCCTTTTAACTGTTCACGATAGAAAACATATACTGTACATGTAGTATAGGCGCCCCTTTAGATGAACTTACATTACGCTTAATGTATTCATCTGACGAGCGCTAACTATGAGTGTTAGGGCTCTCACCTGTCACTTTATTAGGTACACCTTCCTGCATTTTCAAGGCTGCCTTTGCGGACACGTTTTGCTCAAAAGGAATCAAACATGAACAGGGGATGATGTCAAAGTGGATACGGTCGTTTTCACTGAACACTGGCAGTGCAATTGTGTTTTTGGTGTGGCTGCATGGCTGTAATTTGCAGTGGTGACCCGACTGTGATGTTGCTTAGGAGGGTATTAGATAGAAATGATTTTTTTTTTTTTCATTTGGAAATGATTAACAGGGCAGCCAATTTTATTTTCAGGAAAAAAAAACAACATTTTTTAATGAAAATTTAAATAATTTGAAAAATTAAAAAGTGAAAATTATATCAAGCACCCCAAAAATGTAAAAACATTAAACGGGGAGCCAAACAATTTTATATATACTCTTCAATTGTAAATTGAAAAATAAACATTTGTAAATAATTAAACAATATATTTAAAAAACATGGTTATACAGGCTCAAATAATGCATTTGAAAATAAATCTGCAATAAGTAAAAAAAAAAAATGTTTTTAAAACATCAGTTACAACTTCAAATGTAAATAAAAATTGTTTCAACGTAGCATTAGAAACACTACTGCATACTGTCAGTCCAAAAATGTATATGTGTCAACATGGACATATTGTCTTAAAGAACTCATTATCAGATTGTCCAAGTGTACCTAATGAAGTGACCATGATTGTAATGGAAATCATTAAATCAATTTTGGAGGATTTTATTTCCCCAGAGGCTGACAAGTCAACGATGTAAGTGCAGCCATTCAGTAAGCATTTAGCCCAATTTAAAAAAAAAAGAAGAAAAAGAAAAATGAAACTACCTTTATTCCATGATCAAGCAAATGGAGTGTGACAAGGCTCTAAAGTCCAAACGGTTCCCCGCAGGGCCCGGGACAGAAAGACTCGGCACGCACGAGGCGTGAAAAAGCTGCAGAATTTAACCCTTCATGCACCGGCCACATGCGGACAACTCGGCCGAACGCGAGCATCGAAGAGCGGGGAAGCCAGACCAGCGTGGGGGCACCTACCTGCTTCGGATGATCCGCCAAGCGAGGCTGGAACAAGTGTTCGTTCGTCCGTCCGTCACTCGGTCGGTCGGCGGTGCAGATGTGGGTGAACGTTGACTGCGTGGGGTCCCTGCTCGCTCGCTCGCTCCCTCCCTCCCTCCCTCCTCCTCCAGAGATGCTTTTATTGCTACTGCTGCCGCTGCTGCACTCGGCGACTGGGGCTCCACATTTGGAAGAGGTTCAAAAATGTGTCGGCCACTCGGAAACACTCGACTCCTGTCGGGAAACAGCGGACACACACGCACACACGCGCATGCATGCAACGACCCCACACGGCGCCTCCTTCTCTACACGATCCACAACACGCCAGCCGAACTGAGCCGATGATCGGGAGAGAGTCTCACGAATGAGCTGTGTTTCATTTTGATACATTTTTCTCAATTTGGAAACGACCGAAGCTAAATTTGTGAAAACTGATTAGGGCTTTTGAAAAGCTCATTTTGTGGTTGGGGGGTAGTGTAATAAAAAAAAAACTAAGACCATCACCCTCATGTTTTTTTCTTTTACTTCTCAAATGTTGGCATAAAATAACTAGAGGAATTATTAAAACAAAACAAAACGTTTTTTTCCATTTGATAAAGATATGAGTTATTTTAAGTGTTAAATGTGTTGTTGCAATAACAATGTATAACATTTACAGTAGTATCTAAAAAAGCTACATAATAAAAATATAGCATAATTTTATTAGAATTGTATCATAAAAATGGAGACAACTTCCACATTTATTTCATCATTATAAAATAAGGAAATGTAAATTCGTTTTTTTACTGCAAATTTAAAAAATGGTGATGATTCATGTAAAAATCACGTGTCAATCGCGATACTAATTGATATTGAATTTTTGGGCCAGTCCCACTCACAGCCATATATTCATCTTTCTCCTAAACAAAAAATGCCCAAGAGCACCAACAGCATCTTACAGCTTAGTATTATGTTTTACTGCCTCCTGGTGGCCAAGGCGGGCACACCAGAAGGAGCAGCCCAATGAATTGGATTAATTCATGAGTGCTGCTTTTTTAACCCCCACATCTTTCCACTCCTTTTTTTTTATATTTGAGTGTTTTCAGTTACAAAAATTCATATTTCTACAAGAAAAACTCATAATAAAGAAAAGACTTAATATCATGAACATATTTTATTTATAGTTACAGTATTTTTTCTTGCATATTTTCCCCTTTTCCTTGCACAGTCTAATTGGATCCCATACAAGAGCTGGAGCAACAACAATAATGTTCATTTTTGTTTATGTCTGAGAGGTATACTCATTAAGAACTGCACTTAGTCCTTTCTAATATCGTGTCCATCTCCGGGCACGAAATAAGGCATAAAAATCAGCACCTCTATCACAATATAAGCAACAATAACTTAATCGTGGCCATTATAAATATTCCTTGAGCCAGCGCATTTTCGACCCCCCCAGACAGAAAGCGATGGAATGCTATTCGAGTATGTATTTATTCGATACGCTTGATATCCAGTTTAAGGTGAATTTTCCTCCAAGAGAAAACAGTCCAACAGTGTTTCCCCCACCTGTAACGAGGCACATATTTTTACATCGCCGCCACATCTGCACACGTACGAGCGACTTCTGGCTTTTTGCGGTAAGGACAAAGTGCGCAAGATATTGATGACGACTGAAAACAGACTCTTGAAAAGACAGAAGCCGCCGCGCAGCTAATAGGAGGAGGATGAGGCCTTAATGGAACGTTCGGCGGTGGTTAATGGAGACGAGAGGACACTCTGCTACGTTCATTATCTCAGTGTATGAAGAGGAAAGGGACCCGTGCACTTTTCATAGCATGAGGCATGAGCCTCCGCCTCATCCAGTCGGACGGCTTTCCAGTAGTTTTATTTATTTTATTTTTTTTTCTTTTTGATTCACCGCGCAAACATGATTTACACAACTCCCCGCTTTCACAAGCAGCTGATTACCGAGAAGCGCCACGGGCCGTTTAAGCGCGGCTAATTCCTGCTCGGCGTGGCGGGGAGGATGTGACGGGGATAATGAACGGGTCATTATTGCCATCCGGCATGCTTCAAATAATGCGTGTTTAAAAACGTACTTACTGTAAGTACATTGCACCCGAATGCGGGCGGTTATGAGGTGCACTTGTTGTCCGATCTATCGATGACGGTATAAGGTTGTGATGCCCAGCTCAGTCATTAGCCTCTTTCACACCGTCTGGAAAAGCTGGGATACTTATGTAAAAAAAAAAAGTGGAAGAAATGGAAAGGAAGTTCATTAAGCAATTGTCTACGGCCTGACAAAATTTTTTTTTTTTAAGCCGATACCAATATTGAGCAGAATAAAATTCTGATAACTGATTACAGGTCATCGTCAAAATAATTTGAATGAATTCAAATACGAAATATCTTTTTTGGTCCCTTAACACTTCTAATAACAATAAAGAAATGAGTTATAGGCAGAAAATTTGTCTGTTTTACAATATTTTGATCTATAGTATATGTTCAAGTTAACACCAGGAGAGAAAAAATAGAAAAAAAAAAAAAATCGGCAAAAATCAGCCAATTTTTTGACAGCTTATTTTGGCGGCGGGGTGGGGCGTTGAATCTCATTATGTCGTTGTCTTATGTTATTATATATTAATGTGTATTTTTTATTTTCATTATTAATTTTTTTTTTTTAACTGGGAAAAAAAAAAAGAGCAGATTTCTGCCAACTTTATAACAGCTAAATATCGGTCAGGCCCTGCAATTGTTTGTTGTTCTGGGGATAGTAACGGAGCCATAAGGTAAGTGTGAATGAAGGTATTCCCTAATGGCATGAGTGTGAATTTTTATACCCGACACTCCATGCGCCTCCCTGTTGTGCCGAAAGCAGTTGTTGCTGTCCGACATCTATTTTACCGATGTCATAAAATGTGGCTTTCGGGTGAAATTTCCGGGAATGTCCACAACTCCTTGTAAGTAATCATCTACTCATGTTTGACGTTACAGCAGGTGCGGCCCTGATGCTGTCAATTCTTTGGGATCTCTTATTAAAAGAGTCTATGTTGTTACTGTCAAAAGCTTTTTCCGGATGCTACATCTTCTGCCTGCTCCGCCTTCTGCCGTCGTCGGGCTGCGGCTGTTGCGGCGGGCCGGACAGCTTGTGAGCGTCGAAGTCTAGTTTGTGCTGCAGGATCCCGGAGAGGACGAACTCGGCCGAGACAACCGGGAGCGACGCCGAGATGGCCGCGCGGCACAGCGGCCAGTCCTCCGGGCAGGAGATCACCACCGTGTTAGGCTGGCGAGGGCCGGGACAAAGCAAATATGTTGTTTGTTTTGAGTTATATTCAAGTATCTCACTCTTTATTTCTTTATTTTATTGATAATCTCATCAAGGCATTTAGATGGCAAACTTTAGTGGCTTATTTTTCCCGGAAGGTTGTGTTGTATTTATACAACTACCAAAATACAAATATATAACTTGAACATCCGGAGAATACATTTGTAAAATAATAATATATACAAATAATAGGAATAAAAAAAAAAAAAACAATAAACGTACTGGCTGATCTTGCTGTGCACACCTTGGCCTCTTAGGGGCAGTGTGGTGCATGCATGGAGTACATACATTAAGATGAGTAGAAAACGCCGGTTGTGATTTAGCTTTATTAACTCACTCGCTGCCAGACATTTTCAGACCCTCTTTTACCCTAACCTTTGAAAAAAACCTGAAAAAATATAAATAAGTTCCTGGGCTTGAATGGCTGGACTGTGAAAAGACGTGTAAATTCATCAATGGCAGTTAATGAGATAATATGTGCCTTTGAGTATTGTTATATTTTCAGTCTGTATGTGTTCCTGCGGCTTTTGTGTGTCAATAGTCACTATTTGAAGGAATATCACTCCCGTCGGTCGACGTCTATTGGCATTTGAATACTTCTTGAAATTGACTGTTAGCATTGGCACTGGCAATGTTTCTACAATAACGCACGGCTTGTACTGTGCGTGAATATACAATGTGTCTAATTCTATTTGCTGTGTGTTTAGTTCTGACAGTTAACTCCAACTGGGGTGTCAATCAACAGCTTCAAGCATGCTCAGAAAGGGCAGAAAAACATACAGGCTCGCTGTACAAGCAACACGGTGCATTCAGGAAGTAAAAATTTAAATCATCATTTCAATTTCCCGACCGTAGTACAAAACAGACTTTAGGAGTCGGCACCTTATGTGAAGACGGCATCTTAGCGAGAAACGTGGCTCCGCCGCAGGAAATGATGTCTCTCATCTGGGGCGGCTCGGGCTTCACCGACTTGGTGATGTGGATTTTGTAGCCCTGGAACAAAACATCAAAGAAAAATCATTTTTACGGATCTTGTTTTTAAATGTCTGCACAAAAATGATCAATACATTGTCGTTCTGAGCGGTTCTCATGTTCTTGTGTCATTTCTAGGTGTGGGGGGGGGGTGAGTCGTATCTGACGCTCTTTTAGATGACTCAGCAGCACAAGTTTACATCCTGTGTTAGCATGCTGGCATGCAAGTGGAAATGGCCTGCGTCAGGTAAAAAGCGTGCTAATTTAAGCATTCATCATGTCATCTCATCTCGGTTGAGTCCTGAAATGCTCCAAGCTGAAATTACAAGATGCTCACACAAAAAATGTTGAAAAAGAGTTTGGCGGCACATCTTTCAAAAATATTGCTAGCATGATGCAATCAAAACACTACATTTGGCCATGAATGAATAAAACCAGAAAACGATTCAAATTGAAATGCAATTCTGAATAAAAAGCCAATTTGACACACACTTTGTAAGATACAGTACTTTTTACCCCAAAAACAAGCATTTTCACAGGAACCCCAAAATCACTTTTTCTGCACAAAATCCAATTAAACACCAGCATTCATTTTGCCATAATTTCACAGATCCAATAACCTACATTTTAGTTTTCTACTTATAAGGTGCATTATTTTTCATACAAAATGCTCCATAATTTTTGTGGGAGCAGACCTATTCATCATAAAAGTCATTCCGATTGATGACCTATTGATCTGAGGGCAAATGCTAATTTAGTCAAAGCGGTAGCTTGGCACTAGGCACAATAACAACCCGACTAACTACAAAACACTTCTGGAGAGCAGCCAGCGCCTATCATCAGTCATCGTCGACATTAACCCAACCGCCACGATGGATGGGAGAACAAAAACCCACCTTTGTAATAAATAATAATGAACGCGCTCCATCACCTTTAAGAGAGGCTGGCTGCTGGCGAAGCTAAGAGTCTCCTGCAGGCGGAAGTTGAACTTCTCCTCCTGCTCTGGATCGCTCACGATGAAGCCGTCAGGTGGAAGTAAGCTCTTGGCTTTGTTGCTCTGTAACAAAAAAAAAAAAAAAAAAAGTCTCAAATCTTGTGCTACGTCTTTCATTTGCAGTGCTCATTCAGTGACCGACCTTGTCCAGCCAGTGTACGTTGACGATGGGGACCCCTTTGGCCACAGCGCACATGAACTTGACAGTCCTTCGCACCTTGTCGGTGACTAGGCAGTTCATGTCTGCGGTGCCATTAGCCAGAAAACCTCCTAAGCGGGTCAGCGCTTTCTGCCCGGATTCGTCCACCACGCCCGTGAACAGCACCTGAGCGGGAGAGACCGTGCGTTGATGCAACGAACATTCTCGCCATGGTGATGATGCACATTCGGGGCACATCTTAGGGCTGCTCGATTATGAAAAAAATTGGAGTCGTGATTATTTGGGTAATAATTGAAATCATGATTATTCAAACGATCATTTCTTTTTATGGTACAAAACAAGAAAATGTTTAATACGGAAGTCAACCCAAGCATATTTTTTTCAAGAATATGTTCCCAGAAGTCTCACTAGTTGAAACACGGCATTCTGATTAATTTTGCGTTTGTGGAATATAAATCAAGCAGCAAAACGCACTCGTTTTGAGCCATCTCTGGGGGCGGCCATTTTGTCTTCTGTCGACTGAAAATGACATCACAACTGCTCACAACGACCAATCGCGGCTGACCTGTTTTCTGAATCTGAACCGTGATTGGTCGTTGTGAGCAGTTGCGATGTCATTTTCAGTCGACAGTAGACAAAATGGCCGCCCCCGGAGATGGCTCAAAACTAGTGGATTAGCACTTATTCCACAAACGATAAATGAAATGCAAATAAATGTAAGCAAGTTCCTTTTGGACCAAACAAAATTGAGAAAATTAGTTGTAAAATACAAAAAAAAAGAAAAAAAAAAGGAAGTGCAAATGTATACATTTAAGTATGATTTCCTTGCATAAACAAACATAGTGCTTTGGATATAAATACATTTTAATCAGCGTTTTTTTTTTTTTTACAATTATGCCAATTTTGTAATCGTGAAGTGTAATAATCTTAATTGTAATTGAATTTCGATTAATTGCACAGCCCTAGCACATATATAGTGTCCCCCCATGTTTCTCAACGGTATGAGTGAAGCAGCGTGCTCTGGGTGTTTTACCCAACGCACCAACGATGAAGGAACGGGGATTTTGGCGGCGACATGCTCTAATATTCATGGTCTTGGTTTTTCGAAAATGAGTTTCCTCTCAAAGAAAGGGAGGAGAACACATCGACATGACACGCAAACCTTATAAACGTGGCTGGAATCACGTGGTCGGCGACTCAAGGAAGCAGGAGAGTTGCGAGAAGTAACGGGGCGGGATTTCACGGAAGCGGCTTGCGTTTTCCTCTTGCTGCTGATTGACATCTGAGGCTATAAAAAAAAAAAAAAAAAAAGAAAAAAAGAAAGACAGATCAACATGAAATGATCATTGGCAAGCCATGAATTTGCCGCTTAATTCATTAATGCCTTAACGTTAGTGGTGAGTTAGGGTACTCTGGTGGCTTAGTGGGGAGGGGGGGGATGTGTCATGCTTTCAGCGATGACGTATGAAGCGCATTAGTTCAAAAGGATGACTCAGAACAGAGACAAGTAGCTGCAGCACTCAAGATTTCATGTTGCGCAATATCAACCATTGGCTAATTAACCTTCCATTTGTGGCCACAACTTTACGTACGCCTGCACAGTTGAAACGGAGCCAATAGCAGAGCGCTATGATACATTCCGACAATACAAAGCTGACTACAGTGGCACTCAGCGGAAGGCAAGACATTAAAGCCAGGTGCCGCTAGGGAAGCTCGATTATGGAAAAAATATATGAATTGTGATTATTTTGGTCATCATTGACATCAGGATTATTCAAACCATCCTTTATTTTTTGGTACAAACAAGAAAATGTTTAAATGTAAAAAAATATAAAGACAAATGTAAGCAAGTTTCTTTTGGACCAAACAAAATGTATACAATTTGTTATTATAAAAAAAATGATAAAAGATGCAAATGTGTAAATTCAAATATGATTTCCTTGCGTAAACATGTGGTGTATTTTGGATATAAATGAATATTCAAAATCATTTTTTATGATTATTTTTGCAATTTTGTAATCGTGGAGTGTAATAATCGTAATTGTATTTCGATTAACTCATTCACTGCCATTGACGAATTTATTTGTTGTTTCACTAGCCATTCAATTCCAGGAACTTATATTTTTTTCAAACGTTAGGGCAAAAAAAGGGTCCGAAAAAGGGGTGCCTAGGTGCCACCGTGCCGGGCAATACCGTTTCATTCCATTTGTCCGGGTGGCATTTTGCAGTTTTACAAATCAATTTGCCGAAACTCCACCCGTTTGATTGGCCCCGAATGCAAGCGGACTGTAAGGGCGAAACGTTACAAGAAATTCCTCGATCCGGAACTTTATCAAGCAACAAATAAGCGGAAACCTTTCAGATGTCATTTCAATCAAAATAAAAACAAAAATCGAATAAAAAGCATGGCTGGAGTTACCTCAGCATCTTCCCCGGAACCACCGACAGATGTCGCATTTCCGTCCTGGCTGGCTATGTCGGGGGGAGATTCCTTCTCATTCCCGTCCCCCTGAGCAAACGACGATTTGCCTCTTCTCTTAACTTGGACTGGCGTTGAATTCTCCTCTCCTGGATTCTTCTGACCTCTGCCCCTGATGTTCCTTTTAGGGAGGGGAGATTCGTCAGAGATTGACGACTCTGCATTGGAGGCTTCTTTTACGTTTGCCGGCCTCCTCCCCCTAGTGGCAGCTGCCGGTTTTGATTTGGGCTTCTTATCGTTTCCATCAGAAAGCGCGGTGACGGACACGTCCGCCTTCTTGCCCCTCCCGCCCCGCGTCGTCGGCTTAGCGGCGGGGCTCTGACTGAAAGCAGGCGGGGTCAAGCCGGGCCCGGGTTCCATCCGGCGCCCGCTTCCTCTACCTCTCCGAGAGCCGAGACTGCTGCAAGACATGTCCGAAGCGAGGGAGTTCAAGGAGCTGGATCTGGACAGTGCCCCCGTGGGAGAATTGCCGCGAGCGTCCCGCTCTGGCGCTCGTCGGCCTCGACTCCCTCGGACGCTTGGGGCGGACGCCTCGGAGTTGACGGAATTGGGGGAGTTGGAGCGGTATCTGGTCCGCTTGGCTGGGGCATCGTCTGCGAGGGGAAGAGCGGCGATGGTTCTTCTGGTTGCTCTCCGGCCTCTCGGTATGGCCTCGGGTTTTTCTTCGTCGTCATGAGCAAGCGCTTTCTCCGCTTCCATTTCCGGTCTCTCGTGTCTTTCTCGGTCCTCCGCCGCTAGCGATCGTTGGGTTTCTTCCCGCTCCTGCTTCTCCCGCGGTGCATTCCCGCCCCGTCGTGTTTCTCGCTTCCCGTCTTGGGCCTCGGGAAGGTCGGTCTGCTGCCTCGTGGCCTCTTGCTCAAGCTCACTCCCAGCAAGCCTGGACTCTCCCACCTTGCTTCTCGTTTGTCTTTTTTCCCCCGGCTCCTCCTTTCCTCTCAATTGTGACCGCGTTCGTCTCGAGTGCTCAACGGCGACGCCGCGACTGATACTAGCTCGGTGGGCCCGCGGGCTTGGTTTGCCCGGGCTCGTCGGCCGACGTTCAACCGCAGAGGTTGCCGAAGTTGCCGTCGCACATGTCCGATCCTCGCCTCGAGACCCTACGAGCGACTGGGTCTCGTCGTCGATCTGCAGCGCTTCGGCTTTTCTTTTCCTCGAGCCGCGGATCAAGATCTCGCTGTCAGCCTCGTCATCTTCACACGTGTCCGCGGGCTGAGTTGCAGTTTCTTCTTGACCGGGACCCGATTCTTCTTTTTCATTCTTGGGCAAAGTGTCAAAATTAGGCTGCGTTTCCTCTTCTTCTGGGTGCGTCGGGGTTACTGATGCCGAGACATGACCGCTCCCTCGGACTTCAGCGCTTTTCTGTGCGGGATTTGTATGATTGCAACCGTCTGAGGGGATTTCGAGAGAACTGCTGAGGGACCGCGTCTCCTCAATTTGCAGCGGCATTGCTTTTCTTTTGTTTGGCAAGATCGGAACCGAGTCGTCTTCATCGCTCTCCTCGTTGCCACTTGCAGCCATAGGCTGTGTCGCAGCTATACTGAGCCGCATCTTTTTATTAAGCCGCACTTGACTTAAACGCAAGTCTTCGATTGAGTCGTCGACGTCAGTTTCCTCATTTTCACTTGCGGCCATGGGCTGGGTCGGCGCTATACTTCGAGACGGATGGTGAGCCGCTGAACTGTAAGGAATGATACGAGGTTGTCTTTTTCTTTCATGTAAGACTGGAATCAGGTCTTCATCATCACTTTCCTCATTTGTAGCCAAAGGCTGGGTTGCAACAGGCAAAACGTAGGAACTCGTACCGGGTAGCGTCTCTTCATTCGACTGCACTTTACTTAACTCATGTGAGACTTCAATTGAGTTTTTGCCGTCAGTTTCCTCATTTTTATTCCAAAGCGCGGGCCGTGTTGAAACTTTACTCCGAGGCCGATTATCAGCGGGCAAACCGGGAGAACTCACATTGGGTTGCATTTCTTTATCGATCCGTACGTTTCCTTCAGCTAAAACTGGAATCGAGTCGTCATCGCCGCTTGCTTCATTTTCACTTGCGGCCATAGGCTGTGTTGCGGCTACACTCGTAGGCTGACAACTAGCAGCCAAACGATAAGAACTCGCAATGGGCGGCACGACTTCACCAAGTTGTCCTTCTCTTTCAGTTAAGACTTGAATCGGGCCGTCTCCTTCACCGTCTTCAGTTTGACTTGCAGCTAGGGGCCGCTGTTTCACAATCAAAGGTTGAGTTGCTTCTTCAAGCTGCGGTCGCTTCGCACTTGTTTCCCCGCATTCTCTTGCGCGCCTGGGCTGGGATTCGGCAACGGTCGGAGCTACGAAGTCAGTTTGTGCCTCGCCATGTCCTGTGCTCAAATTCGTTTTGTTAGCAATTTGCTTTAGTTTCAAAGGGGGGACAGAAGTCGTAGTCGGGCGCTCCTCTTCCCGGAAGGCAGTCATGAGTTGGGTTTCAGCCAAAGCAAGGGAAGAAGAGGTGGGCAAGTCAAAAGGTTGGGTCTCGGTGTGTTCCTTCGGCTCTTTTTCAGACTCACTGTCGGGCTCTGAAATATAGATCTGCGTTTCTTGCAAACCGAGATTTACCTTGCGATTCCCCTCGAGCAGCGCCGGACTGCTGGCAGGCGCTTCGTAGGCCTCGTAGGCTTGCGTGGCCTCCAAGTCATTCCCAAGGGAGGCTGTGTCTGCACTTGATGTATTCGTATAGGCTTGGGTGTCAGAGACAAAGGCCTGGGTGCTTTCCAGAGCCAGAGTTTGGGACGCGCTGTGTAGGTGGCTGCTGTCGGACAACCCCAGCTGGAAAGACGCCTGCCCGCGAGGCACTTGGTCCGTGTCCTCGCCGGATGAGTCACAGTCCGAGGCTTGCTTGGCGTCTTTGTTGCAACTCTGGCTCTGCCTTTGGTTCGGAAGGATGAAGGGCTGCGTCTCAGCCACGACAAAGTCCTCCTCGTCCTCCAGGCTGTCAAAGCATGAAGACAAGGCTGCAGATCTTACCGCACTCTTGAAGCCACCTAGGTAACGACAAGGATTTTTTTTTTTTTACTTTAAAAGGTGGGAAATCAACCTAAACAGATTTTTTTCAAGAATATGTTCCCAGCTAGCCTACTAGTTGAAACAAGGCCCTCTGATTAATATTGCGTTTGTGGAATATGAGTTAAGAAGCAAAATCCACTCCTTTTTAGCCCTCTCAGGGGGCGGCCATTTTGTCAGTTCTGTCGACTGAAAATGACATCACAGTTGCTCAGGGCTCGGGTAACGACCAACCACGGCTCAGCTTTAGAAAACAGGTCAGCCGCGATTGGTCGTTGAGCCCTGAGTAGTTGTGATGTCATTTTCAGTCGACAGAAGTGACAAAATGGCCGCCCCCTGAGATGGCTAAAAACGGATGGATGAACCCTTATTCCACAAATGCAATATTTATCAGAATTCCTTGTTTCAACTAGTGGGCCTGTATCGAACATATTCTTGAAAAAAATATGTTTGGATTGACTTCCTATTTAAGCATTGTCTTGGAAAATAAATGTTACCAAATAAAGTTGTTTTCCACGCAAGCGCTACTGTTCAGTTTGGATCAAGTTAACCTTGATCTGGCTTATCTTTCCACAGGATGTTGCCATAATATCGCTCAGCTAATTCACGGCACGCCACTTGAGAAAATGATTCTCCAAAAAAAAAAGTATATAAAATGTATAATGTCATTTGGTGGAAGAGCATTACATTGCTCTGCTTGTTACTATACATGGTTGGCATGGATAAATTAACGCCAAAAACATTTTTTTTGTCAACATAATTGACATTGGGTAATTTTCCGCGGCACACCTGAAGACCTCTCACGCCACACTAATGTACCGCGGCACACTGCACTAACAGCATACATTTTGCCAGTGAAATCACCCAAACAAATGTAGCACTGAAACACGACGGTGCATTTTTTTTTTCAAGGCCTACAAAGGAAAAAGAATCAAATGGTCAGCGAATTGTTTTGCCCAGTGGAAATAATGCTTAAAAGAGTGAGTTACTCAACACTAACTTACGTTCAAATGGACCAAGAGAGGGTGTAAGGAAGGCTTGGGTCTCCATTTCCTCCATTTCTCCTTCTGAAAATATTCAAGTGTAAAGAACAACATCAACCTTAACTCAAAGCAAAACAATCTTTCCAAAACTCTTTTTGCTTGATACCCATCAGAAATGTGACACAAGCCAACTGAAATACATAAAATAAAATAAAAATAAAATCCATCCATTTTCTGTTGCGCTTGCCCTAATTTACGGTCAAGGGTGAGCTTTTTAAAAATTTGATGTGGGTCTCTATATATTGCAAATTTTCATTGGCGCGTCTCCTCTTGATATACAGTTTACTGCAAAAAGGTAAGAAATGTCAGTTCTGAATGATGAGCACGTGTATCATTATATTTGTAGCTTGTAGTGGTGAAAAGTGTTTTTTAAAATGAGGACAAACGGCAATTAACATATTTTTGAGACAGCGCTTGTCTTACTCCATTGTGCAGATGTACTTAGTCCTGCTGCGTTCAACTGTATTTACCTGACAGTCGCACGGGGGTAGAGCAATTTTGCAGATGTGGAGACAGTAAAGCACATTGTTTTATCCCTGGAAGAGTTATTGCATTTTTCTCTTCTTCCGCATCCGTATCGCTGTCCTGGCCAGCAGGGGGCGCACTGGACTCATCCGTGTCGGTTGGAGCGGCTGCTGCCGTGATACCGGGAGTATCTGAGGAGGGTGCGGTGGCGACAGGTGACGAGTGAGCAGCCTCCCGCGCCCCATTGCTGTCATTTGACCCCGCAGCTGACTCGCTGACATTGGGTTGCGTCGTCAGAGCGAGGGCCCCGTCGTCATCTGATTCGGAAATGTCACCGATCGAGGCTAGCCCGGAAGGTATCGGCGTATCGCGGCTGGTGTCGCCCGCCTGCTCGTCCTCATCTGTGTCGCTGTCTAGCTGGAAGTCATCCGGCAGCAACGGAGGAGCCACATGGGCTTTGATAGCGTCGGGTGACATGTCGGGGTGATCGTCACCTCCCTCGGGCCGTGCGGGAGGTGCAGATGCGTCTCCTGCGTCATCTTCACCCACATCTGTATCACTGTCCGTGTTAAAGCAAGCGGCGTCCGATCTCTGGTTGGCCGCCGGTTGCGCCTCGCCACCATCTTCCTCCATGTCAGTGTCGCTGTCCATGTTAAAATTAGGGATGGCACGTGGGGAAGCGGTGCTTGTGGACAGTTGCGGCAACTCCTCCTCTGTAAAGCTGGCCGGGTTTTGCAGCTGTTCTAGCGCACAGTGTTGCCCTCCCGGTGTTTGGCCGCTTTCCACTGCGTCTGCCTCCTCCTCGTCACTGTCGTCCACAAACGCAAGCGTGTCCTTTTTAGGCTGTCCCCCAACATCCGCGTCCGGCTCTTCTTTGCTGAAGCCGACATGTCCGCGAGGCGTCTCTCTGGTAGATGATGACGGCGTGACGGGTGTTGCATCTTCACACAGAGGACTATGGAAAGGACAGAGATTATTGCTCAGATGTACAAGCAGGTTTAAATGCAGTTTGATTTCAATTATTTTCAGAGCGGGTTTGTTCGTTTTTATTAGTTTTAGCTTTTCAGAAATGCTTTGTTTTTGTTTAGTTTTTATAAGGTTTAGTATTACTTTTTTTTTTGTGCAAGACTAAAAAGACATCACGGTAAGTACTGTGTAGTCCAAATTTGAAAACAATATTTTAAAAACAATCATCCACACATAAACTAGGATGGTCTCACTTTCCATCTCTTCTTTGCCAAGGTGGCTTGAATTGAGAAGTATTAAACCCGGTTGTACAGTGTACTATACTTTATATGTATGTACTGTACCGTATATATATATTTCACATAGGAAGCAAAAATGTAGAACGCTTGTTATCTACAACTTCACGAGTGTGACAGCCACTCCAAACACGCAAGCCGCAAGCACGGCTGTCGCCTAGTCGCGACATCATCTGCTGGCACTTTTTTATTTACTTATTCTTGGCGACAAAAAGTAGAGACCACACAGCCAAAGACAAAGATTTGTAAACATTTCATGTAGTTTCAGTTAGTTTTCCTTTTTTCTTTTTTTTAAAACCATTATTGTTTTTATTTTATTAATGAAAATGATTTTTCAATTTTAGTTTGAGTTATTTTGAAAGTTTTCGTTCACTGAAATAACCTTGGTCGGTGCACCCGAATTGATGGATCAGTTAATGTCTATAGTAAAATATACCTTTCAGGGACTATTTTGTTTATGGGACTCAAGAAGGTTGAGCAGGTGGGGCTGGAATCTGACCCTGTAAACATCAAAGGAAATTATGAAGAAAGACGCCACAAGGGAGGACATATTATATAAATGATGAATTGTTGATTAATTAATCGATTAATGTTTTGAATCAATGGAGGATAAATGCAGTGCGCTAATTGGTGAGAGGAAGGAAAATGACGGGAAGTTGAGCTACAATACCAAATCCCTACTTGCGGATCAGTTTTCTGTACCGTTTCAAATCATAAACATACCTTTGAGCTTGCGCCTGCTCTCTCTGTTCCTTGGCCTTTCTCCGTCAGAGTCCGATTCTGATTCTGGGACCAGAATCCCCTGCAGCTGGACTGGAGTGGTCTCAAAGGACAGACAGCTGTTCTGGGGAGGCTTCCTCTCGACTTTAGCCAGAGGTGAAATCTTAGTTGAAGCCTGTAACACCTGGCTGGCACTCACCTTAAGGCCATCTCTCTTCTCTATGGATTCACCCGGTAAACTGACACTAACGCCCGGCGTCCGTTCACCAAGGTGTTCGTTAAGGCTGAGATACTGACACGGCATGTCCGCCATGAACAGACGGTTCCCCTCGCTGAGGGGGTAGGATATGTTGGG
Organism: Filicampus tigris; assembly: GCF_054856515.1. Taxonomy (NCBI): domain Eukaryota; kingdom Metazoa; phylum Chordata; class Actinopteri; order Syngnathiformes; family Syngnathidae; genus Filicampus; species Filicampus tigris. The sequence continues at coordinate 6,837,477 of NC_141224.1, read as the reverse complement.
GATCAACTTGACGCGACCAATGCGGGTACCGTTCATGCTGCCCAAGTCCCGAACCACGGCCTCTATATCCACTCCATTGGGGGATCCCCGTCTCTGATGGACGGAGATGCGGATGGTGGCGTGCTGTTTGGACACGGAAGGCGCCAGCAGGGGTAGTGTGCAGGTGCCAATGTCACGACCAAGCACATTATCCCCCATAAAAAGGGGAAATTCTGAGGACAGGAAGTGCATTGTCACACAATTTATGATGAATTAACAGGTATCATAAACTTTCGAAAGTGATCATGTGAACTGAATCAGTCCGCCCTCTGAGATCGCAAGTGACGACCATTGTAAAACATACTGTCTGAGTAAAAACTGCACAGCAATCTGAGAAGCTGCTACCTCTCACTTTTTGTTCTCTTGTGGGATAACGTCAACAATACAACGGGGGGTACATATTTTAAAGCTACTATTATTATTACTATTATTAGGTACATATGCTCGATAGCACTTTTGCCGACCAAGCCTGACTCTCACCTCTTTCGGGGATGTGTTCATTCTTCAAGAGGCATAGCTTCGCTAAAGGTTGCAGCCCCTTGTTTGGCTTCTCTTCATTTCCCTCCTCATCTGACTCGAAGATGGAGTCGTTGACCACCTGAGTGGCGTCCATTCCTCGCCAAGAAGGAGGACGTCTGCAAAACATAAGCACAGATTGCACATGTAGCCTTTTTTCAAGCAACCGTCAAATATGTGATGCTACGAAGCTAACGTTAGCGCTAACGTTAGCGTCAACGGCTAATCGGCTCCTGCGTGAACGTTAGCATGGCAGAAATGATACTTTTTCCACTGATATGCCCCGGGTAATTGCAACTTTTAGTGCATTTGCATATTTCTGTGCATAGTTGTGTTCTGGCCGATCCCGCCCCCAGATCTTGTGCTTTGATTACGTTCGCAAACAAACTGATAAGGTGATTAAGACTCAAACGTCACTGCATACAAGTCCAATGTAATGTCAATGTAAACGGATTGTTGATCACTTTGGCGGCTAAATGTTGCACATTTTCGTATTCAAGATCGCAAATATTAACGTAGAACGTGTGTGTAATGTAATTTTGTCCTAGTGTAAATAAGCGGTGTAAACTTGCCTGGCGCAGTCCCACTCCACTCAATGAAAAGATAAACAACTTATAACTTTTTTTCCGGGTGGCGCTAGGTCGCACCTACTAGAATGTGTCTAAACCTCACGCGATTGGTCAGGATGACGGTCAATCCACATATACTCCACATCCATTGGTCATTTTCACTTCCCGTCTGAATTGGCAAATCTCTGATTGGATTACAATCAGGAGCCAGACGATTATGTTTCGCGCCACGTGTCTCTTAAAGGGAAAGTACAATAAAAAAAACAAAAAACTTTCAGTTTCATTTTGTGCTAAAAAAAAAAAAAATATTTGCTGTCATACATATTTAGGTATTTTTGACTGACATAGGTTTTCTTGTAGTTATATAATTCTAAAAAGTAGCCTATTATAGATTGGCCATTCGGCCTTGATGTTAATTGCTAATGAAAAACATTTTTCTCCCTCAATGCATGCGTACCGTCTGAATAAATAGTTAGGTTCAAGCCAGGTACTGTATAAGATTTCTTACTTAGCTGTGGTAGCATGGCTTGCTTGTTGGTTATGCAGCCTTAACCGCTGGCAAAACAGAAAAAGCACATATTGCATGAGTTAATAATACAGCTCTATTATCTTGGTCTTTTGCCACTGGAAACCATGCCTTTGTGGTGAAGTAATTTCTTCTCGTGATTAATTTACTGTTTTTTGAGAGAACCTAGTCTTCATTTGCTACAAATGCCCACCAGATGGCGCCAAAGCCCAGTTTAATATAAAGTAGTGCTTTAGTGCCATTTTAGTGCCAAGGAACTACGTTTTAGTGAGGGGAGGAGCTTCTAGCAGACAGGCCAAGACCCTGGCTAGAGATTAAAGTAGTACTTTGGCATCTTTTCAGGTGTGTCAAATTCCTCACTGATTTTCAGTATCGGTCCCTCTAGGGGATTACTGTACATATTTTTTGTTACAGTGAGAGTTTTCTAATGTAAACTATGTGCCCTGGTTCAATAAATGTTGAGAAACTGAACTAAAGTGGGTTGTTTTGCAGACTGGATAGTGAATGGCTATGTTGAGCAATGAAGAGACAGCCGCTTCTCATTTGACAGATTTTATTGGAGATGAATGACTTTGGGACACTAACTGTCTAAAAGAATTGGATTCTAGCACAGCATGATACTATGTGGTCTCCTCGGTTCCATAAGCGGTGGGCCCTTTGACTTCCTCGTCGCCCGTCTTCTCTTTCAAGCGTCTTCCTCGGCGTCCTCCTCGAACTCGCCCTCTTCCTCGGCCGTGGCGTCCTGGTACTGCTGGTACTCAGACACCAGGTCGTTCATGTTGCTCTCTGCCTCGGTGAACTCCATCTCATCCATGCCCTCGCCCGTGTACCAGTGCAAGAAGGCCTTGCGGCGGAACATGGCGGTGAACTGCTCGGAGATGCGCTTGAACAGCTCCTGGATGGCCGTGCTGTTGCCGATGAAGGTGACGGCCATCTTGAGGCCGCGGGGCGGAATGTCACACACGGCCGTCTTCACGTTGTTGGGGATCCACTCCACGAAGTAGCTGCTGTTTTTGTTCTGCACGTTGAGCATCTGCTCGTCCACCTCCTTCATGGACATGCGGCCGCGGAAGACGGCGGCCACGGTCAGGTAGCGGCCGTGGCGGGGGTCGCACGCCGCCATCATGTTCTTGGCATCGAACACTTGCTGCGTGAGCTCGGGGACGGTGAGGGCGCGGTACTGTTGGCTGCCGCGGCTGGTGAGGGGGGCGAAGCCGGGCATGAAGAAGTGCAGACGTGGGAAAGGCACCATGTTGACAGCCAGCTTGCGCAGGTCGGCGTTGAGCTGGCCCGGGAAGCGTAGGCATGTGGTGACGCCGCTCATAGTGGCAGAGACGAGGTGGTTGAGGTCTCCGTAAGTGGGTGTGGTCAGCTTGAGCGTGCGGAAGCAGATGTCGTACAGCGCCTCGTTGTCGATGCAGTAGGTCTCGTCTGTGTTCTCCACCAGCTGGTGGACCGACAGAGTGGCGTTGTAGGGCTCCACCACTGTGTCGGACACCTTGGCAAAAAAAAAAAAAAAAAAAAAAAAATTCATTATGATCATGTTTGGGCGACAAGTTGGAATAGTCGCATATTTACACATTTTTTTTTTCAATACTTTTTAATAGGTTTTTTAAAAGTTGTTTGGGTTTTTTTTCCTTTCAGTTTTCAGGTCCCCCCCCATTTTAGCGCCGAAAATTTATATTGAATGTTTATCAGCATTTTTCGAAGAATGACTTGTGTTGAAATATTTCTTTTTTTAAGAATGCATTTCAATGGACATCAATTATATGCAGATTTTTCACTTCGCAGGCCGGCTCAGTCCCTGCCCCCTGGGAATAGTGGGGGTCGAATGTATTTTAAACAGACTTTGTCGTCACACAAAAACAACAATTCATCATATTTAATAGACTTTACACAGATCTGCTCCGCTGGATTGGATCGGCAGGTATTTTGCATTTTATGCAAAATCGGTGATCGGTTATAATGTCATAATTTGCCGATTGATCAATGAGGTCATTCATCGGATCCTCAAAATTATTTGTTGGGATAAAGATTTACTGCTTGTGTTTGTTAAAAAAAAAAATCATGGGAAGACGCCCTCGAACAAACAATCACATATCATAATTGCAATATTGAGGGAAAAATAAAATGCAATTTGATTTATCAAAATCGTCCATTACAATTAGTTTTAATTCCGACAGCAAAATAACTATATGTTGTGCATGACTTCAGTGAAAAGCACAAGTTACGTTGAAAGATGAACTCGTTCTGCTTTTTCGTGACATCGGATGCTCAGAGAAGAAAAACTTAAGAGCTGTAAATTGACTTGAAAATGCTGAATAAGGTGATCCCACCTTGGGGGAAGGCACCACGCTGAAGGTGTTCATGATCCTATCGGGGTATTCCTCTCGGATCTTGCTGATGAGGAGGGTTCCCATGCCCGACCCGGTTCCTCCGCCCAGGGAGTGTGTGAGCTGGAAACCCTGCAGGCAGTCGCAGCTCTCCGACTCTTTGCGCACCACATCCAGAACTGAGTCCACCAGCTCGGCACCCTCTGTGTAGTGACCCTTGGCCCAGTTGTTTCCAGCACCACTCTGACCTACATGACAGTTCAGTTTAACCATTCTGTTCACAGAAGACTAGTCAGTCACTACTGCCTAATTGTGTTGGTGTACAGTTTGTGTTCAAATATCCGCTGCTTCAAACGCTGTGTATGGGTTTTCTCGTTTTGTGTTAGCGTTAGCATTATGCTAGCATACCGCAAGCTGTTTTGTTTTACACAATGTGTGATTCTCCTAGTTGTATGTTTAGTTCGTCAGTAAAGTTCAACTGGCAGTGGCATTAAACAGCTTGAAGCCTCTCTTTTGAAGAATTGTTCCACCATTTGCCCAAGTTATGGCTTATAGGTTATCTTGAAAAACTCATAAATCGGGTCACTAGTATCTCAAGGCATCACTGTACAAGTAGAGATTTCTTTGAGTGTTTATTTTTCTGATGATTTTTACTTTTACTCTTTACATTTAATAGGAATTTGGACTTTCTAGTCCTTACTTCATCAAAATGGGCTTGTTACGTTTCAAACTCCACTCCGCCATTAAAACACTTCTACCACAGCTACGTTTATAACTTCTTTTGGATTTTTGAGTGTGCACTCCAAAAAATAAAACTTCAAAATAATAACGTTTCATGTCATAGAATTACTCCTTCCCAAATAAATCATGCTATCAACATAGCAACCACAGCTAATGTCGGCTTGTTTACAGTCCTAATGCTAGCTTAGCATTGCTATTTTGTTAAAAGTTAGATATGCGTTGTCTGCCCATTTGAAAATTTCACTCATGCGCATTAGTGGGAGGGATGGTTTTGGTCAGAAACTCGAGGTGGGGGAGGGATTAATGACGTGATGCTACATTTATCGCAAATCTTGATGGCAGTTTTAACACTAGAAACTCCCCTTCAAGTATGGAGTGTGAGTACTCCTGATAACAGGGTTTATAAACACACCCACCAAAGACAAAATTGTCAGGTCTGAAGATCTGGCCAAAAGGTCCGGACCTCACTGAGTCCATGGTGCCGGGCTCCAAGTCCACCAGGATGGCACGGGGGACATATTTCCCTCCTACAGCAGGAAGACAAGAGGGAGGCCCACATATGGACACAGAGAAAAACAGCTCAGAAATGGAACATAAAACCGTGAAATAATAGCAACGCAGACACAAAAGGATGCTGAAATCCCTCCCCTCTGCTCTCATGCTGTGAATCCTCCCTCTGTCCTCAATCTCTCCCCCTCCGACTCTCCCAGAAGCAAATCTGATGCTAACCTAACCTAAATTCACTTCACTACAAATTCGTACAGGGTACGGACAATGCCAGGCTTATCTGCAACTTGAAAAAAAAAAATCAATCAAGCTATTGTTTGAATTACAGATCATGTATAAATAAAATGTATTTGACATTATACTTTAGATCAGGGGTCATTCGCCTTTTTGAAATTTAGAGCTACTGTAAACTCCTGGTTCTTTTAGTTTTATGTGCTTAAAAAAACATATGTTTTAACTAAAAAAAAAAACCTCAAAATTTCAAGGCAATGAATTTCAATAAAATGTTAAGTTTAAGTGCTTGCTTTGTTGTGCTAACTAACATTGTTTCCAGAAATGTCAATCATTTCTATTACATAGTTGTTCCAACTTACAGTAAATGACTGTTTTTTTTTATTTTACATTTAATAAGCAACATAGCCTAAGGAACACAGTTTAATTTCCCCGTATAGATTTTAATAATAGTAACATGAAGAATGTCGTGTAACCTGTGGCCTCGTTGTAATAGACGCTGATCCTGTCCAGCTGGAGGTCGCTGTCTCCGTGGTAGGTCCCCGTTGGGTCGATGCCATGCTCATCGCTGATCACTTCCCAGAACTGCGCGCACACACACACACACACACACACACACAGCATCACATGACTGTACAACAAGCAGTGCCGTTCAAGTTGTAAGGGGGACACAGGGGGAGGGGGTCTGAATGAGAAAAACAGGAGTGCGCAAGTTTGCAGTGGTGGATTTGGAGTGCAGGCTGCTCCCCCCCCCCCCCCCCCACCCCCTTTGACTGAGCGATTGAACATGATACAGCTGCGATGACTTCTATTGGAGTCAGAGACTGATGACTGAGCACTTCTTTCACATTTAAACATGCAAAGTAGAAGGCAACAAAGAAGCTACTCATCTGCTTCTAACTAAAAATAAACGTCATGCTGAAGAAGCTGATTGTATCGAGATCACCCCCAGCCCTTTCTTTTTTCCCTTTAAAAGACCACGCTTGTGTGCTTTAAACCCCTCCAAGCCAGTGGAACTGTTGATGCAAGCAAGTAGCTATTTGCAATGAGATCGTCCAACTTTTCTTCCCCATGTCATGCAGCCTCCCTGTTTTTTTTTTTTTTTTTTTTTTTTGCAGCAGCAGACGCAGGATTTAGAGCAATCTGGATAAAGTGTATTTAGGAGATTGGGAGAACTATGGACTATGACCCCCCCCCCCCCCCCAAAAAAAGGGACCTTAATATGGGAAGCACTTGTGAGTGACACAATAGACTGTGATCAGCAAAACATTGACGGTGAAAGAATGAGGACAATAAGCAGCGTAGAGCGATGATGCCACACCCTGACCCACTTGAGCCACAATGACGCCCGCTCAGCGATTGTGTCAATCAAAACCGAGTCAGTCCGCCGGGACAGCAAACACAACAAAAGAGCGACGATTTGGTAGCAGAATGATGTCAAATGTAGCCGCATAATTGATGCTATTCTTTCATCGGCAGGCTATGAGCAGATTAGCAGGGATCAAATTCAATTTGTGACTTCACCCAGGATGCAATGAGCATCAGCTGTTTCTGCCATTCCTCCCCCCCACCCTCGCCTGCATTCAGTTAAAGGAGGAACAATCCGCAGGAATCACAAAGGCAATCAAGACACACATTGGACCAAATAATTGAATCTTTTTTTTTTTTAATCTACATGGTATTACATTGATTGAAACCCGAATCCTGTACCATTTTGCACTATATTTTTCTTTTTTTTTTTTATTCAATTCTAATTTATTTGTACTAATGGGAGTAAAAAAATATGCATCACAAAACTAAGGCATGCATGTTAAATAAAATATATATTTTTCAATTCTACAGTGCATTAAATTGATAAGACATCTTGTACTGCTTTGAAGATTTTTTTAAATTCTTAATTTATTGTTTTCTTCTTTCAAGGAAAAAATCTCAAAGGCAATGCACTTTTGACTAAAAATTATATATTTGCATGTAAACTTTTAAATCAACAGAGCATCTTGTACTTGCTTTCAGTCAGCTTGTATTTTTAATATTAGCTTTAAAAGGCAGTAAAGACATTTAAATAATTAAATTTTTATTATTTAACTTATACTTTCTAAAATATTTAATCAACAAAATTGAATCATGTGCTATGTAGATTTAATTTTATTATTAACCATTCATAATTTACCATCCTTTTTAAAAATATATATTTTCTTTAATTTGTACTACTTTTTTAAAATTTTAAATAGGCCTCAAACTATATTCAAAATCACCCATTTTTAAAATTCAAATGAAGTACTGTATTTATTTAATTTCAGTTTGAATCCATCTTTATGTTTGATCGTCAATCAGTTGCCATTTGAAATGATCTCCATTTCAATTTAAAACCAAAACGAGCCCTTTGAACGCACCGTTTATGGAAATATATTGAAAATATGATCAAAATGATATTGCTAAGAAAGCTAAGAGTGCAATCGTGTGTACAAGTGAGTGGGAGGTTGTTTCAAGCATTTCTATCTTTGGTTGCCAAGCAGATGTGTGGCCCTCAAGCACAATGATGTCATATGCTCAACTATTGTGCCAAGAAAAGCAACATAAAATGAAGATGGTTATTTATTTATTTATTTATTTAAATCATTAAATAAGATAACACCCACCCAGAAAAAAAAACTGCGAGTTAGTGAGTCATTTTTTAAATGGATATTGTTCTGCTTTGTCTGCCAATTATTCATGCCACACCCAACAGCTGATTGAACCATCTGCTGCAGCCCCCAGAAATACATATCTAATCGATTGCAATTATTGATTAGTCTCAGAATAAGTATGAAAGACAGAAGTGGAAAAAAATATATATACCAGCACTACTTTGTGAGGGATGTTTAAATGCAAGGCGGGACAAAGGGTTGAATAGACGTCGACAGGACTTCACACTTCGTGAGTATTTCTCTTTTTTGCACACAGGCAGACAAAGAGCAGGCACGCCCGAACAGTGAATCTGAGCAGACAAGTGTAGTTATTCCGGCATTCCACACCCACCCTCCATGACACCGCACTGCACAATGGCATTATTAAAACAAAAGACTGCATGCCACTGCCAGCCACTCTTCTTTTTGCATGCAAGTGAGAATTTCATTTTCATTTCTTTTGTTCAGTGAGCCCCTTTGTCCACCAACTAGGAGACATTGTCTGTCTAGTCCACCTGCATAAATTAAGCCCGTTTTCCCACACTCAAATCGAAACTGGACACTTATTCGAATATGTGATTTTCTTATTTTCCTTCCTCATTGTTTCCTACCTTGGCACCGATCTGGTTGCCGCACTGGCCGGCCTGGATGTGCACGATCTCCCTCATTGTGGCTGTCAAAAAATCGGGGACAAAAAAAGGGGAGAGTTTGCCTGTCAAGCAGAGACCAGACGAGGAGAGACGAGGCGAGGCGGTCGGACAATGGCTTTATAATGCTGGAGGGGCTCCAGGGAAAGGCAGTCTGGGAGTAGAGGGCGTGGCTTGTGGAAAGCAAGGCCTGTCTGATGTGCGGGGTGGGATGAGTTTGCTGCGGAGCTGGGGGCCCTGCTGCAGGAGGGGCCCTGCTGCTGCTTCACGCTGCTGCTGCTGCTGCTGCTGCAGAGTTGGGAGTGGCGAGGAGATAAAAGGAGGCAGACAGAACCCATCTGATTTACACAGAAAGAAACATTCATTTCTATCATCTTGCAATTATACAAACCATCGATACTATACACAAACTTAAGAAACAAAAAAAGCATGCAACTAATAATCGCATCGTGCATCGTGAGTTTTTTTTTTAAATGTAAATTGTGGATTTAAAAAATACCGGCGTCTGCAAATAAAATACTAGTCATTTATGTCACGGTAATCTGCAAAATTTGAATTAAGGCAACAGTTGTTCTTGTTAGTTGAATTGTGTTTTTTCTTTATTCTTAAAGTGTTCGAAAATGACATTTGAAATTATACTATTGGGCTAACGATATTGATGTCAGATTGGTGTTTTTTCTCCATTTGACAAGCTTTTGTGCGGAAAATGTGGACCTATTGGATAAATGGAGATTTTTGGAATTTGAAATATTGTAGCCCAGATATTATGAATGTTCATGAATGTAATAATTTGAAGTTTGAAAACTAAAATCCAAGAAACGTTCAGTTTCGCCACGACTTGCACGTCACGTTTGCCATTTAACGTGTATAGTGTCACGATTGTCCACCAGATGGTGACAGAGTAACGTTGGTGGAATGGGCGTGGCCATAATGCACTTCCGGTCTAGCAGACATTTTTGTCGTTCCGATTGACGGTAAACAGCCACCCCAACGCGACGAAAGATCGGTCTTTTTAACACTCCCTGACGGATAACTGTAAGTCAAACCTACGCGCGAAAGATTTATTATTCATACGATTTTATATTCTATCAAAAAAATAAGAAATTCGTCGTAGTTAGTGTGACTCGTTCACGTTAAGCTCCTCGGAATGTGGCGGAGGGGGATAAAGGGGTGGAGGATATTATGCAGGCTTTCACCACGAACCGGTGTAATTTGAACGTGTTTAATTGTGTTAAACTTGACAATGCATGTCTTTAATTGAAATATTTAGGTTATAATTTTATTGAGGTTCGTGTCGTTTGGTTTATTCCTCGGTCGTGGGGGCGTGGTCACGTCAGTGCAGTGCACTCGAGTAATTAAATTCATTGGGCACTGAATGTTCCCAAGATATAAAGCGATTTAATGCCTACTAGTACTTTAGTATTGTTTATAAATATGCTGTAAAAGTAATCGCTGGTGTGTTCTGTTTTAGCTCTGACAAGGTTTTCGTTTGTGTTTTTAAGCAAAAGCAAAAAAAATGTTTTACACGTGTGGACCCAATGAAGCCATGGTGGTCTCAGGTAAGATATGAGATTATTTTATTTGATTAATTAAAAAAAATATATATTTTTGTTGATTTTTTTACTTTTAAATTTGTTTGCTTTTGTCCTGTCTTTATTCAAACATGGAAACAGTAATGCACCCATAATTACACAATTCTTGGGTTCAGTTTAGCAGTGAGCTGTCACGGAGAAACTAAATTAAATATTTTTTCTTTTGCGATGATTTTTTTCTCATTTACAGTTTTCACACTTTTTAATATTTAGATTATAGGGTAAGGAAAGGTAATGCTAGAGTAAATATAGGTTTTGATTTATTTTTACTAGACTTTGTTTCTTTTTTTTAAATTTATAAATGTGACATTTACATAAACCCATAATATTGTCAATTCCCTGGGTTCAGAAGAGCACTGGGCTGTCATTTCATATTTTGAAGGAAGAAATGGCCTTGTTTACAACCAAACGGCTCACTTCACAGTTGTGTCATGTGTCTGATTTGAGTGATCATGTGATCAGATGACGTTGCAAAACACTCCAGGGCAAAGAATAGTTTACCAAATTAACGAAATCCCAGTTGTGTCATTAAGACAATTCTAAAAACATCTTTTTCAAACATTAGATTATGTTTGCGAGAATGTGTATGCTTATTACATCATAAACATATGTTTAGTCTTTGTCATTACATTTGGCAAGGGAATCCTGTATAAGGACATTTTGGATTAACAGGTAGTTTTTTGTGTGAAAGGTTGCAACTTGAATGCAGCCAAGTTACACATTAGTAAACGTGGTATTTGTCTTGTATGTCCTCCTCTTAACGTCATGTTTGTGTTGCACGTCCTCTTTTCCTTGCAGGCTTCGGCCGCTCTCCTCCTCTAATGATCGCCGGAGGACGAGTGTTTGTCTTCCCTTGTATTCAGCAGATCCAGAGGTGATCGCGCTATTCCTCTTTGTCTTTTTGGCGTTGAGCTCTCCTCGAAATGTCGGTCTTGAAACATCCAGCTCGTTGGTACGAGGCTAGTATAAAAAGGCTGTTCTTGGTCCTGCTGGTCATTACGGGCCCAAGGGAGTGGTTGATAATTGACTTACTTCTCCCCGGCTCTGCCTCCTGTATAATAGTAGCACAGCCCTGTTATTACATTTGTGTTTTTTTGTTTTTTTTTGTTGGCATGCAACTATGGTGGAACAGGAACCCCTCATGGCTGATTTGTTTGAAAATATTTTACACCTATATCCTATTAAATAGTGGAAACTGAATAAAATTTCTCCCTGAGTGAAACGCTTGCCATCACAACAAGCAATTTTTAAAGTAATGTTGTGAACGTTTTTAACTCATACAAGTGTGACAAGTTCCGTTTATATAATAAAATGAAATTCAGCATCACTTCTCAGTCAAATTGTCGTTGTCATAGATTCATGCTGATCTGTACTTCCAACAAAACTCATTGCAGCTCTGCTTACATTTTGTTTTGAACATGATAGTGTTTTAGAGCTTGACTTGACGTTCCAGTGTAGTCTGTACGCTCTGCTTCCTGATTTGTATCTTTTTCTGCTTTAGGATCACGCTGAACACGCTGACGCTAAATGTGAAGAGCGACAAAGTGTACACTCGCCACGGTGTCCCCATTTCTGTCACGGGCATTGCTCAGGTAACGTTTGAGAGGCTGGATGAGGGGAAATGTAAAACAACAAAAAAAACACAATTCAGCGCTGGGAACACACGCTCTGTCTGACCAATCACAGCCAAGAGGAGGCGGGTCTTTTCAATGTCAACAGAGATCTAGTTGCAGCCACCCAGCTGCTTATCTCAGGCACAATTGAGCCATTCGAACACTTGCACTAATAATCCAATGACATCCATTACTCGAGATAATAATGCTGGAATAATTCAACAATGTGTTTATTATTCTCAGTATTATTCATACCGAGAGCTATTTTGTATGAAATATTAGAAACGGCTCTCGGTATAATGCAGTTCACTCCTGCACAACCACAATTAAAAAAAACAACAAAAAAACTTAAAATACCTCTCTGACAGCATAACAGAGTGGAGTTTGCTCTTTTGTATTGAACAGCTAGTATAGAGTATTTTTTTTCATGGGCACAATTGTCATGACCAACAACAGTCAAGTTCCTGCTGATGGGAAGTTTTTGCAGATGTCTCACTTCCTCTGTGATTGCCCTCACCGATTATATGACGTTTAGATGACGGTGTTCTGCTGCATGTTCGCGGTTCCTTTTTTTTTTTTTTTTGGTGCTCAGTGCCGAAAACCCTGTCGGATAAAAGTAGTCCTATGGCGCCGCCTCGTTATAACATTGACGCCTCCCGCCATACCTCTGAACCTCGCAGGTGAAGATCCAGGGCCAGAACAAGGAGATGCTAGCTACCGCCTGCCAGATGTTCATGGGCAAATCGGAGCTTGAGATTGCCCAGATCGCCCTGGAAACGCTGGAGGGCCACCAGAGGGCCATCATCGCTCACCTCACCGTGGAGGTGATGCCGTGATATCGGATCGCTAGGCACGCAAGCCGCCGCCGCCGACGTGTGACTGAAACGCGTCTCTCACCTGCCGCAGGAGATCTACCAGGACCGCAAGAAGTTCTCCGAGCAGGTCTTCAAGGTGGCCTCCTCGGACCTGGTCAACATGGGGATTGGAGTGGTCAGCTACACCCTTAAAGACGTCCATGATGATCAGGTAAACACTTCAGATAAAAAAAAAAAAACGGCCTCGTCTACTGTGGCACTCGCGCACTAAATCCGGTCCTCGAGGGCCACTATCCGGCATGTTTTTTTTTTAACGTGCTTCCCTCGTCCGACACTCCTGATTCAAATGATCAGGATGGTGTCGCCAAACATCACACTAAGTGGCACATACTGGACACATAGTTGACGTTTTAACATGACGCAATGAATCACTGCACAATTTAGGAAAGTCCGCTATCTTAATGCTAACACACACTGCTAACGCAGTAGGCTTGCGAAACTAGCATCAATGTTGCCATAGTTGTAAGCAACGGATGTTTGAACACACATGGTGCCGCATCACATGTAGATAGACCAAAAAAAAAAAAAAAAATACTCTGAGGTCTCAATTCTTTATCCTCTGCAATGCATCACATACTACTGCAGCTTACTGAGTCACTTAATTGTGAAACTCGTCTTCATACAAGTTTGTAAGGTGGCCAATGCGCTCACCGGAAGGAGCACAGGACTGTACATCAGGAAAAAAAAGGTTTCACGGCACACCACCAACATGGCAATTGGTTGACATGAATGCATGTGATGATATCCATAGAACAGGAAACGGACAGTATTGCAACACAGGAAATACGGTCAAATACACATGAATAATTCATGCCCGGCAAGCAGCCGAGGACGTAAATAATTATTATGGACTACACGCATGCACGTTTCCCAAAATCCTGATGTATGTGGATTCACCTGCATCTTTCCCATCTTTCCATCAACCTTTTAGCATCCGTGGCGTCTCTGGCCACTAATACACTTAAGTGGCCTGTATTGACTCACCCAACCGCTCTGTACATTAGCGACAAATTAGCGCTAAGTGCTACCATAGCAACCATGCCCCATGACTCGGATGGGCATCTTTGGATGATTTTAGGGTACACGTATAGTAGAGTTATAAGGCATCCAAAATATCCGGAATAGCTCGCAATTGGATATAGTGCAGTTGTATCAGCAAAATAATCGTTGTTAAATGAATACATCTTAAAGTGGGAGTCAACGCAAACATTTTTTTTTTTTCAAGATTATGTTCTATGCAAGCCCACTAGTTGAAACAGGGCATTCTGATTAATTTTGCGTTTGTGGAATATAAATTAAGCAGCAAAATGCACTTGTTTTTAGCCATCTCCGGGGGCGGCCATTTTGTCTTCTGTCGACTGAAAACGACATGGCAACTGCTCGCAACCACCAATCACGGCTCAGATTCACAAAACAGGTCAGCCGTGATTGGTCGTCGCGAGCGGTTGTGATGTCATTTTCAGTCGACAGATGACAAAATGGCCGCCCCCAGAGATGGCTAAAAACGAGTGGATTAACACTTATTTCACAAAAGCAATATTTATCATAATGCCCTGTTTCAACTAGTGGGCTTGCATAGAACATATTCTTGAAAAAACAATTTTTGCGTTGACTTTAAGGCGGAATATTTACATGTAGCCGTCTCTGCGTTTTGGTTCAGGACTACCTCCACTCGCTGGGAAAGGCCAGGACAGCCCAGGTGCAGAAGGACGCCAGGATCGGAGAGGCTCAGTACAAACGGGACGCTGTCATCAGGGTAAGAAAGTCACATTTGGTTGAGTTGACTTCAAAGCCAGCGCACCCGAAAAGTTCTTTGCCTTCCCGTTGTCCGCGCAGGAGGCCCAGGCCATGCAGGAGAAAGTTTCCGCTCAGTACAAGAACGAGATCGAGATGGCCAAATCCCAGCGGGACTACGAGCTGAAAAAGTCGGCCTATGACATGGAGGTCAACACCAAGAAGGCGGAGTCGGAAATGGCCTATCAGCTCCAGGTGCGTTCCGACGGTCTCGTTCCCGCGGCAGGACGGCGAGCTCGTCTTTGAGCCCCCCCGCCTGCCGGCGCGCTTTGGTCCCGGCAGGTGGCCAAGACCAAGCAGCGCATCGAGGAGGAGAAGATGCAAGTGCAGGTGGTGGAACGGAGCCAGCAGATCATGCTGCAGGAGCAGGAGATCGTCCGCAAGGAGAAGGAGCTGGAGGCCAAGGTCAAGAAGCCCGCCGAGGCCGAGAAGTATCGTTTGGAGAGGCTGGCCGAGGCTCAGCGGTAAATTGGAAATTTGCATGAAGATTTGCGTGAAGGCGTCATCATAACAATTTTTTTTTTTTTTTTTTTTTTTTTTAACCATCTGCCGACAGCCTCCAGCTGATTATGGAGGCTGAAGCTGAGGCTGAGTCAATCAGAGTGAGTCTTTTTTTTTTTTTTTTGGAATTACTTCATTAAAGGGAAGTAATGAGTCTTTCGCTCGCTTGACAACAATCCTCTTTGTCTTCCGTGTGTGCGTAGATGAAGGGCGAGGCGGAGGCCTTCGCCGTGGAAGCCAAAGGCCGCGCCGAGGCCGAGCAGATGTCCAAGAAGGCCGATGCCTTCAAGCAGTACGGAGAAGGAGCCATGGTGGACATGCTGCTGGAGAAGCTCCCTCTGGTCAGTTGCACTTTGAACCGACGCTTAATGAGGGGTCGTGTGCGATCCTGAAGATGGCCGAGGGCATCGGGGGCAAGGAGGTCAAAAAAACGTCCGGCGGTGGATTTGGAATCACTTGATTCCCCCGCTTGCATTGCTTAGCGTGACTTGTTTATGATGAGTATGTGCAAAAACGAAATGTTATCGGTTTGTTGTTGTATATTTGGGAATGTACAAAAAAAATCCCTGATGACCCAATAGGAACGTTCATGTTGGCGTTGGGGGTTGCAACGCCTTGATAACCCCTGATGTGAGGTAGAGAGCTTTCCAATTCCTTTTTTTTTTTTTTTACTTTTGTTGCTAACCAGAGTTAAATAACTGGTCAAAAAACTAGAGTACCGTTAGTCTACTTTGAGAGAGCCTCCATGTGTCCACATGAGCATCTGTGAGCGGCGCTGCGTGTGAGCAAATGAATCAGGATTTAGTCACACTGACAAGAAATATTTTTTTAAATTAGAGGCATAAAATATTGCCAGAGGGAGGATTTTCCGAAAGATCATTTGAATAATAATCTTCTGTCAGGTCATACAGACGGTTTTAAACATATTGTAATCTTATTAAAATAATGGCCTACGGGTGGGGAAAAAAAAAAAAAAAAAAGGTTTTGCCTTAAACACCTCAGGATGCTCTGCTAAAATTGGCTGCATCTTTAGTTCACTCATTCACTGCCATTGACGAATTTACTTGTCTTTTCACAGCCCAGCTATTCAATCCCAGGAACTTGTTGATATTTTTTTCAATTTTTTTCATACGTTAGGGTAAACGATAGTCTGAAAATGTCTGCAAGTGAATGATTTAAACAGATGATTCATTTCTACCCCTGAAGAATCAGTATTTGGTTCAGTTTGTCATGCTTTCTGGGGGGGGGGGGGGAAAAAGTGACTTGGGCCATTATTTTTAGAAAGGTGATGTGACAAAAAAAAAAAAAAAAAAAAAAAATCAGACCTGAACATGCATATTGACTTCCTTTTCATCCCTGCGTGGTCCCGCAGATGGCCGAGGAGATCAGCAAGCCGCTGTCTTCGGCCCAAAAGGTCACCATGGTGTCCAGCGGCGGCGCCGACGTCGGCGCCGCCAAGCTGGCCGGCGAGGTCCTGGAGATCATGACCCGCGTGCCCTCGGCCGTGGAAAAGCTCACCGGGGTGGACATCTCCCAGGTACGCTCCATGATTCCGTCCCCTGCAGAATTTGGAAACTGGCTCGCTTAGAATCACAGTACGACGCATCGAACGCGTGACGCCATACGTCCTCATGTACAGGTTACCGGCCAGTCCCTTCGTGTGCATTAAGATGACATCGCGCCTCCTCCTCCTCCCCGGTCGGTGCCTCGATGAGCAGTCCCGTGACGCCGTGTCTCCCTGCGTGCATGTGAGCCTCATCCAACTGCGTGTGTCCGTCTCTCCCCTTTCACCTCTCATCATATATCTGAGAAGTGCTTTTTTTTTTTTTTTTTTTGGCCACCGGTGAAGATCCGTTAAGATGCGGCGGTGGCTGCCACAAGGCCTTTCGATGTGTTTTAATGAGTCAATCAGTAATGTTTGTCTGTTGGATGAGACGGCCTAGCTTCATGTCCGCTCTATTAGTCTGTGAAATCAAGTTAGCTTACGCACTGCACGTCTTTACACCCAGCGCAGCTCCGAATGTGTCCCAAGGAGTGGTTGGGCCTCACTGAAAAGAACAAGGGGTAACTTACAGAAGGAAAAAAAAAAAAAGGTCCTTATATTACAAGAGTAGTCATTTTCATTTCAAGGCGTAATATTACGGGAATAATGTCATACTTGCGAGAGTTATAGGATGATGACAAGGTTAAAATTAAGAGGAAAAAGTGTGATTAGAAGAATATCGATAATATATTGTAACATTAAAGCGGAAGTCAACCCTAACATGTTTTTTTTTTCCAAGAATGTGTTCTATGCAAGCCCACTAGTTGAAAAATATTGCCTTTGTGGAAAAAGAGTTAATCCACTCGTTTTTAGCCATCTCTGGGGGCGGCCATTTTGTCACTTCTGTCGACCGAAAATGACATCACAACTGCTCACAACGACCAATCAAGGCTGACTGAGCCGTGATTGGTCGTTGTGATGTCATTTTCAGTCGACAGAAGACAAAATGGCCGCCCCCAGAAATGGCAATAAACGAGTGCATTTTGCTGCTTAATTTATATTCCACAAATGCAAAGCTAATCAGAATGCCGTGTTTCAACTAGTGGGCCTGCTGGGAACATATTCTTGAAAAAAATCTGTTTGGGTTGACTTCCGCTTTAAGAGAATAATTTCAGCATGTAAAAGGCATAAAATTCGGAAAATTCTGTCAATGTTTGAGGAAAAAATGCAATGTGGGTTTTAGAATAATGTTAGGAAAAGGTGTGGGGTTGATTAATGAATAAAGTGTTAATATTATGGGAATATAGTCAGAATTTTACAAGAAAAAAAAAGTCAAATCAAAATTTCATAGAATAGCATGTAGTTTATTTCTATGATATTGCAGAATTAAATTAAGTAATTTCAGAGTGTCATACTACTAAATTTAAATGTGATTTTGAAGTTGTTTAATGACTTTATTCTCGTTAATAGTTATGTAAATTCTGACTCATTATTTTTTTTCTTGGTCATGTAAAGTTACTAATTTATGCTGTGCAAAGTAGGATTTTTCCCCCCTCTGAAATTCAACACATTTCCCCTAAAATGTCACCTGAAAAAATAAACATTTTAAAAGTGGAAAATTGCCAACAGCAATTTATTCTTAGTTCTAATTTAACTAACCCCCCCGCCCCCTCACTTTCTTTTCAATGTGGCCTGGATCCTCTTTAATAAGATGACTGCTGCAACTGAAGGATTTAATTTGGAGGTCCCATTTGAAAGGAAGCCGTTGTTGGGAGCGAGACGCCATGTGTGTGTGTGTCACCTACTGAAAGCGAAAGAAAGTGTTTTGGAACGTTAATGTACGTCAATGTTACTAACTCTGCCACGCTGCTTTTATGACTAATTGTCCACGTTTATAAAGATGCTGTAGGGCTGACTCAGAGGTTTTTGTAGTTTTTTTTTTTTTAAAAGTTTTTAACGCTTTACTAATGACCCAAAGCTGGATGCATGTTGTCACCGTTAAGTGCCTGCCTGCTTCAACACAGTTCAACTCCTCGTCAAACCTCAGCGCTCGTGCGCTCAGCCTGTTACGCGTCAGGGAAGGAATATCACCTTATATAAGAAATGGGTGGAAAATTTACGGTAAATTTTCATGGGAAGTTTATTTTCCAAATTTCCACATAAGTAAACAATTGGTTTATTCCCATGGAAAGTTTCCAACAGATACAAGCCATAATGCTGCCACTACAGAAGCCTCTCTCATTTTCAGTGTACCCTTTTTTTCATCAACTTCTTGTGACTAATCGTGTACCCTTTGTTCAAGAAGAAAGAAGCATGTGTAGCCTCAATGTTCATGTTAAATGTTGAGCATTTATCTGTATTAAACTGACATTCAACAAATAAAAGTTACCACTTAATTGCTGGAGCATTTGTGTTATTTGAAAAGAGGTTAACTTTATTGACACATCTCCAAAAATAAACAGCACAAATGGATGACAACGGCATCAAGGTAGCAAGCGTTTCTACAGAAATACAGACGACTCCAAAAGGAGAGTCTGTATTAGTACAGGAAAATACAAGATTTGTATTGAAAATATGTACAAACTAAAAGCACGTACTATAAAAAATACAGGTTTAGTTGAACTACAGTGTATCAAAAAGGACTCAAACGGCACCGCGGCCATTTGCAATCGGTAAACAAAACGGAGCCAGCATCTCATCTCACGACTGATTCAACAACGCTGCTCTTTCCGTTACGTCGCAACGCAACTTTGAGCAGTTATTCGAATTCCAGCTTAAGTTTTATGTACTAGCATGCCTTTTATCCTCATTAGTAAGGTTACGGGCCAGTTTGCTGTCAAACTAAACGTAAAAAAAAAAAAAAAGAATTACACCACGGGTATTTAAAACAACCTCGTTGCTTTAGGAAAGTCCACTTAACTTAATGTTAACAAAAGATGCAAAACGGCACTGACATGCTAATGTTAGCAACGTTAATTGAAGTTTTAAGAGCAACTGATATTTGAGTCAGATTCTTTATAGTCAATGAAAAATGACTAATAATATAGCATATGGCTACATCACTAATCGTAGCATAAGTAGTACTTCGTCTGCATGATTGTATTATACTGCCCCCCGGTGGCCAAGGCGGGCACACCAGAAGGAATGACTTGGGGAGCAGCATTAAATCATGATGCACAAACTGTTTAATTCTTACATTCTATTTAATTACGTTGTTACTGTTTTTGTAATACAGTACAATGTTATAGAATGTTATTTATGATTAAAAAACGGATTTTTTAGTTGTTTTTATAAAACATCACTCGTAAGACAGTCGTTCTGCTATTACACTGACTTGTCTTGCTCCTGAAGATAAAGAGCAAACTAGTACCTGGCCCTTAAGCTAGATATGGAATAAATTGTCAAACTGCTTGAAGAAAATCCAGAGGGACTGAAGATCCAAAATGTCCTCCGCAAGCCAATCACAAGTGGAAGCCATCCAAGTCAGCATCCAATCAGCTCACTCACGCAGCAAACGTGTGTAGTGATTGTTTGATTTGGGGGAGGGGCCATGTCACAAAATTGAACCACGACATCATTTTCAGTCCAGAAGAGTCCATTTGGGTGTGAGGGCTTGAAAGTGCACTGCAGAACATAGTCAATAGTCGTCTGCGCCACAATGAGTCCCGTAGTCCACTGGAGAAAGTTTTGGATAAGATTCGCCAGATTGGAGAAAACAAAAAATTCTGGGGGTGTTGGAGGCCTTTGGAGGCAGGCACACCCTGGAATTGAACCCAAGGCAGCTATGTGAACCACTACACCGTCATCTCAAAACATCCACTCAGCTGTTTTTGATACGCTGTCGAGCGTTGTAGGAGGATGATGGGTCGTCCCATTTGAGCCTGGCTCGAATGCCATTGGCACCGATGTGAACCACTACAATGACATTTGCTCGGGGCTGCAGGGGGAGCTGGAGCCTATCACAACTGATTTTTGGGGCTGAGCGGGTGGAAGTCACTGAACCACTATACAACCAATAACATTCCTTTTCCCCAACAGTCATTTGTTTTCTATCCCGCCTGTCCACTTAACCGTTGCAAGAGGTGTGGGTACACCACTGACTGACAGGCCATGAATTGAATCCAAAGCAGCTACGTGAATCACTACTCTACCAACGGCCCTCATTTTAACCCGGCCAGGGTTGCTGCGCATGCTCATAACAACTGACTTGTGGGTGACCGTGGGCTAGTTTGTGGGATTAAGCCCTAATAAACTATGTGAACCACTACACCAACAAGTCTTTTCCTTAATGGGCTTAACCACTACACTACTATTTTGACTTGGGGCAAGGGTTAGTCTGGATTGATTGCCATTGGCTGAGAACTGGGATCAGACCGGCTGTGCAAAAGGCCGCTATGTGAACCACTACACTACACTATCAATGGCCCTCATTCTGTTCAGGTTACAGCAGGGGGAGCTGGAGTTCATCCCAGCGGTCAGGAAGCAAGCGGTACGGGACACCCCGGACTGAGCCTGGGCAGCTATGCGAACCATGACACTAATGGCTCATGTTCCGACGTGCATCCGCTTTCCATCACGCTGATCTTGCTCGGATTTGCATCTCTGTGAACCACCGCGTTTCTACACCACTTTTCACGTAAGGGGTTGCGGAGTGGGAAGTGAACCACTACAGGTTCAGGGGAGCTGAAGCCGTGAAATGTTCAGACGCTCATGAAGCTCCTGCACACCTTCCTCTTTCCTCATTTCCTGTCCTTGTAAAAAAAAGAAGAAAAGGCTCCTAATGCAGATTGCACCCGCCACCACTATACTACGCAATGTAGCTCAGCCTCTGATCTACACCTATCAAGCTTAGGTTACTGTGGCTTTTGGGGGGTTGTGGGGGGAAAAAAACTGAACCAGCAGCGTCTCCAGCAGCCCCGTCCACCCAAAAAGTACAAAAGATCGTTGTAGAAAAAGAAAAAAAAAAAAAGAAAAGAAAAAAAGCCACGATGACCGAGGCCTTACACCATGTTCATGGCGTCCTCGGCGAGGAAGGCGCGGATGTGGCCGAAGGACGGCCGCAGTTTGCAGTCTCGGTTCCAGCAGCTCAACATGAGCTCATAGAGACCCTGGGGGCAAACGGCGGGCTTGCCCAGATACACCTGGCGAGGGGATGGGACACGTGAGGCCAGAGAATTTTCAAAGTGGCGAGTGTGAGCGTGGGAGCGCTACCTGTCTGCCCTGGTCCCGGAAGAACTCGCCGGCGTTGTCAATGACTTGCTCGTCTGTCAGGTTGGAGTAAGGCTGCTCCTGGCACACGCTCAGCATCTCCCACAAGGTCACGCCGAAGGCCCACACGTCGCTGGCCGTGGTGAACTTACCCTGTACGCGCATGGCGGCAAGAATAATATCACACCAATGTCCGTTTTTTTTTTTTTTTTTTAAGCGGTAGTCAACCCTTTTCTCAAGAATATGTTCCCAGCAGGCCCACAAGTTGAAACACGGCATTCTGAGAAATATTGCGTTTGGGGAATAAGTGTTAATCCATTCGTTTTTAGGCATCTCTGGGGGCGGCCATTTTGTCTTCTGTCGACTGAAAATGACATCACAACTGCTCACAACGACCAATCGCGGCTGACCTGTTTTCTGAATCCGAGCCGGGATTGGTCGTTGTGAGCAGTTGTGATGTCATTTTCAGCCGACAAAAGACAAAATGGCCGCCCCCGGAGATGGCTAAAAACGAGCGGATTAACACTTATTCCACAAACGCAATATTTATCAGAATGCTGTTTCAACTAGTGGGCTTGCATAGAACATATTCTTGAAAAAAATATGTTTGCGTATGACGTTTCCAAATACAAACCGAGAAGCCAAGTGGCATTCATTGTAACGCTTCACGGAGAGGTCTCAAGATTGACCAAAAATGACTAACTGGTATGAAAGGTCACTTCAGAATTATGAAAATCAGACAATGGGTTTCAGAGAAATTGATGTTTTTTTTGTGTCGGGGGGAAAAAGAGGGCCTTTTTGGGGAATGAGGCAGCCTACAAGTCTTTGAATCAAAATTACCGTGACATTTCAAATACCGTTAATTTGCCCCCGAAAAATGACACCTAAATAGCGCAATGTATATGTTATGGCTGATTTTAGAGGCCATAGATTTACTTAATCCAAGTTTTCTTTTCTTTTTTTTTTAAATTCCACTTGTCCCGTCACTTCTCTCAGCTCATCAGTACAGCACTAATATTTGTCTTTCTATACAAAGGATAAAGAATATGACCGAGGACTGTTGTAGTCGGTCGACATGATGTTGCTGCACCATTCAGTCTGTCCCTTGAAAGATTCAAGCGCCTCAACACGGATGCTAATTACTGTTAGCATTAATATAGCGGGCTGAAGGCGAGGCTCACAATTACGTCATGTTCATCTCACCATGAGGATGCACTCCCAGGCCATCCAGCGTATGGGCAGCACGGCTCGGCCTTGGATCCTGTAGTAGTCCCCGGCGTACAGATTCCTGCTCATGCCGAAGTCGGCGATCTTGATGTGGCGCTCTCCACTGGGGTCGTCGGCGTCGCTGTTGCCCCTCTCGCCGCCCACCAGGCAGTTGCGCGTGGCCAAGTCGCGGTGCACAAAGTTGAGCGAGGAGAGGAACTTCATTCCTGACGCGATCTGGCTGGCCATGGAGACGAGGGCCGGGTAGCTGGCGGTATACATTTCTTTGTATTATTTTGGGGATTTATGACTCAGGGTTTACGACACACTTGTTTGGTAAAAGTTTGTAAAGTTGTCGTAGTGAACGCTGAAATGACTGCAAGTCGACCCAAACATATTTTCCATTTTTAGCCATCTCTGGGGGCGGCCATTTTGTCTTCTGTCGACTGAAAATGACATCACGACTGCTCAAGGCTCAGCTAACGACCAATCACGGCCGACCTGTTTCTGAAGCTGAGCCGTGTGTTTGGGTTGATTTCCCCTTTAAGTAAATTTAACAACAAATTCAAGTAGATAATTAAGCTGTTTTATTTCATGTTTTTTTCCTCCTTAGTAGCTTAAGCCTACCTTGTAACACCAAAAATGTATGTAGAACAAATCTAATATTATAGTACGGATTCATTTATTGCTTGTGTTTGTTAAAAAATTACAAGGAAAGAAGACTCTGAAAAAATTATGGCACATTAAATCACAATCGCAATATTAAGGAGGGGCGGGGGGTGGGGATTTCAATTAGATTCGTTTTTTAAAACCTGATGGTGGGCGTGGTGTGCGAAGGCCCGCTCTTGTCCAGCAAGACTCGGTGGGACAGGTACTGGTTGAGGTCGCCGCATTCCATGTACTCTGTGACCATGCAGAGCGGGTCGCTGCTCACGCACACACCCAGCAGGCGGATGATGTTGGGGTCCTTCAGGCGGGACAGGATCTTCACCTCCTTCAGGAAGTCATTCCTAGCAAGCAACACAAAACAAAATCAATGAATGGATTTTTATTCTATCATTGCATAATAGATTTTCACTCGCACTATACAGTACATTGAATTCAACCACCCCCCCTCCCCCATTTATGCTACGACGACACATAGCCCAAATGTGCCACTAAAGGGCAAAAAAAAAAAAAAAAAAAAGATTTGAAATCCGCCTAATCTGAAAGAGGCTAACCTGGCATTTTTGGAAGCGTCAGGCCGCAGTATCTTGACAGCCACCAGCAGAGGGCGACCTTTCCTCACGTTGAAGGGGAACTCCAAGTCGGGAAGGTCCTGAGGGTTTTCGATCTCGCACAGGTGCACCTTTCACGACAACAATGGAGACACTGTTGAACCACCTGATGCTACACCGGAAGACCGTTCCGAAAAATTGACTCACTCGCTAATAAGCACAGCAAATGTCAGATACTTGAAGACTTTTACTCAAGTCATGTTCTTCAAGGTGACTAACTTCTACTCAAGTTATTTTCTGTGTCAGGATTTTATTGCGTTTGGAATGAAACATTTTAATCTTTATTTCATACAAGACCGGAAGATTGATATGGCACCGGGGGCCAGATCCAGCCTGCCACATAATTTTGTGGCCCACTAAAGAAAAGCAAGTGTGTTTACTTTCTATTTCTTGCTAAATTGATTTTTTTTACATTGATTGAAAAATAGTTGTTTACGTAAATACATACACACCGGTACTTAATTTTTCATTACTTCCAATTTCAAATTACACTGCAGCAGTGCTTCTCAATTTTATTCTGTTACTCATTCAAGCATCACCCCCCCAAAAAAAAAAAATCCTCTCTTTAAAGTTAAATACTAATGGACAAAGTATTGTAAAACAGTCAAATGTTCTACCTGTAATCCACATCTTCATTTTTGTAAGCATTACAAAATAAAATATGAGTCATTTTATTCATTATATATGCTCTTTTTATAGTTCATCAGCTGATTAATCGTGTATCGGAATTTTATTTTGGAAAATATCGGAATCTGCCTCAAAAAAAATTTTAAAAAATGCCTCGAGTCAGGCCCTAAAAGGTATACTCAGCCTTACCTCTCCAAACTGTCCTTCCCCGAGCTTCTCCTTGAAGACGAGACACTGGCGCTGCAACTCGGGCAAGGGGCCGGCGTCGGTGCCCGGGCTGGACGAGGCCAAGGCGGGCACGGCGTAGGTGTTGTTGCCGCTGACGCCCTGCAGGCTCACGATGTCGGCCTCAGCGTAGTGCGGCACGCTGGGGGGCAGCGGGGGAGACACGGGTGGCGACAGGGCCGGGTACGGCGGCGAGCCCGGGTAGGGCGGAGGCTCGTCCTGCGCCGGGGGGAATCCCTTCTCCGGGGCCGACTCCAAGCCGCACGCTGGGGAAGAGGCAGACGTTGAGGGTGAATTGCCATGGGAATGAGCGGGGACAGGACATGTCGGCAGCTGTTCCACCATGGAGACACAAGATGGTGACATGTGTGAGAAAAGAAAAAAATGCGGATACAGGATAAGCCTTAAAAGCGAAACCAACAACCAAATGAAGACACTTCATGTTTGGGAAAAGGGGAGTGACACACAGCAAATGTTTGTCTGCATGTGCCCCGGCGAGCAGTTTTTCGGATCGCCCTCAGTCGGCGCCTCCTTTTAACCTTCAGTAACAGGCGGTGCCCCTAGATGGCAGCGTGTTCCTTTACGAGGAGTTGGGACGGAACCGCAGTAATCACTAATCATGAAACCTAATTCATTTGAGGAAGACATTATAGAAAAAATATGAATAATATATTGAGGTAACATTTTTTCAGAAATTAGAATCATAGTAATCCCTCAAGGGAAATTCAGCTCACACTCCATTTAATATTTATGAGGCATACCGCACAAAGTACTAGACAAACATCGTAGGTATGTAAAATGAAGCCCTGCATAGTCACAGATTTTGGAGGGGAACTGAAAAATTCACCTGTTTTCATTTTGGTATTGCTGTACGTCTGTATAGAAGGAGGAAGGTCAAACAGTCATTTGAGAATTGTCGTTTACTTTATTACACAATACTTACTTTGTTTTTTGTTGTTATCTTTCATTCAATAAAAATGCCACATTAAAACAACTAAAACTAATAAAAACAAAACTACAAAGCATTTCCGACAAAATATAAAACTAAAAACGAACAAATCTGCTCTAAAAACTAATTAGAAGTAACTGCATTTAAAAAAACAAAAGTGACAACAAAGTAAAAACGAATATAATAAACTATTATAAGATGGCTCCATATATCCATGTTTGCATTATACTGCCCCTCGGTGGCCAAGACGCACATAAGCGATGGAGCAGCACAATGTCAACTGAATGGCAGCAAAAAAAAGAAAATCTTCTACATTGTATTTAATTATATAATTATAACGCTTTTTATAAAGTAAAATATGACTGTTACTTTCCCTGATAAGAACACATTACAAACTTTTTTTTTCCCCCCCAGCTCGGATGCATCCAACAGACACAAAAAAAAGCCCGCCAGCAACACAAATCCTGCCAGACAAGTGACAGCATGGATTACCAAGATTTTGAGAGCAAAGAAAGTTACCAAAGGCATCTGACTCAGAATGTGAAAACCTGCCTTACTAGAAAATAAAGAATCGAATCCCCGCCCCCAAAAAAGAAGCCACCACACAAGGCAAAGAGTTAAAAGGGGAGTGAAGTCAATCGCATGCATGTCAAGAAGAAGAAGAAGAAGAAGCGTGACTACTGATTACACTACATTGCAACCCTGACAGGGCTACGGCCATTGAAGTAAGGTGAGACCAGACTAGGGGAGGATCCACCGGCGATCCCCCCTCCCCCACCCCAACCCGGCCCCCACTTTTGGGATGCGGTCGGCCCAGTCCGAGGTGTCTTACCATGGGGCACATTGAGACTCTTTTCCTGAGCCTGACAGGTGCTGGGCCTCGAGCCTTTCCTGTGATCTGACAGGAGCAGGTGATAGGCCGGGTTGTTTAACAGCAAGGCTGGGAGAGCACAAACGCACACAGTACACAGTACACGCACACACGCACGCACGCACGCCACAATACACACAGGACGGGGTGGGCCACCGCATAAAGTAGACAGAACAGAACAAAATAAGGTTCTGTTAGCATGTGGTGATCGATAAAACGGGAGGATGGGATGCAAGTGGAGCACACGGCAAGCACGAGCGACAAGGCGGGTTAACACAAAACAACGCGACCGAGCGAAATCAGCTTTTGGAGTTGAGTTATTTCCAAAGCGGAGACGACATGCCAACCTCCTGCCGTGCGCGACGACTACAAGCGAGCCCTCCTCCTTTCCTCATTTTGCCCTTCTTCATTTTAGACTTTTTTTTTTTTTTTTTTTCTCCCTTCGGAACAAAAGCTGCTTTGTGCCCTTCTGAGCAGTGCATCTTCACACACAGGCATTCTTCCATGTGGATGTGGCTTACTTGCCAACACTGTGCTGAATCGCTTCACGGTAGGATTTCAAAGGAAAATGTTGACTTAGTATGTTCCGTGGGCTAAAGTATTGGGACGCACCTCTTAAAATCGATTGATCGAGCCATTTTGGACAAAGGGACGATTTCTACGTAAAGTGAGCATTTTCTTGGCCCAGGCACTTTCAGCCGTTTATTAAGCAGGACAAGCTATGAAAAAACAAAAATAGAAAATTGACAACACTCACAAGGTGCCGCTGCAGACCACAACTCACAACCAGACGCTCACGCGGTAGTAAGCGGCTAATCTGACTCCCGCGCCTGAAGCCACGCCCCTCAAACGCAATATTTATCAGAAGGCCTCGTTTCAACTAGTGGGCTTGCATAGGACGTATTCTTGAAAAAAATACGCTCGGGTTGACTTCCCCTTTACAGACACGTATCCAACACACAAATACTACAGTATGTACCGTACCTGTCAACTTGTACGTTTTCCACAATTTTTGTACAGGAAAAAAATAAATAAAAACTTATTTTTTGTTAGACCGATCTCGTCTTGCCCATCTCGGCTCTAATCCGGAGCGTCCGTTAGCGACTGCAAACTTTGGCTGACTTTCACGAGCAAAGCTCGCCCCACCCCACCCCCCCGTTAAGCGATAAACACTGTGTAAGATTCTATATAGAAATGTCCGTTCCGTTTCCCCCACCTCGCCCGCAAAGCGATAAATATGGTGTAAGATTACATACAGAAATGTACGGGCAAATTACAACTTTTGTAAGATTCAGCACAGCCCGGGGTTGACAGGTATGATGTACAGTCATTACACAGTTTATTTTTTTACATGCCCCATTATTGTTTTTTTGTATTATTTTGATACAATATAGTCCCGTTTTTCTTTATTTAAAAATACAACAAAGAAATTGTGTTGAAACTGATTAACTGAAACAGAAAGTAGCATTTCAGTTCATTTCAATTTTTTTTTTTTTTTTTTTTCTTTTAAAGTCAATTGAGTGACAAATTTGATCACAGAGCAAATTGGGTCAAGCTGACTTCTATATTTTCTTATTTTGCTCGCAGTTGGCGTCAAAGTTCCAATACTTTTGTCCATATCGTTTCTAGTTGCATTCCAGGGCAAAAAGCGCAAAATCCTTTGCACACTTGAAGATATCTGAAAAGGACAAAGTGCATGTCTCCATGCCGTGTGTGTGTGTGTGTGTGCGTGTGTGTGCCGGACCCACCCGTGCTGTCACGGTGGTCCCGCGGGTGCAGCAAGGCGCTGGGCTCCTGGTACTCGCTTTCGGCCTCCCGCTCGGGGTCATCGGGGAAGGTGTGTATGCGCTGGTAGCGGCTGGAGTAGCTGTGTGTGTTGTTGATGACCACGTTGTCCGAGGGAACCGACAGGTGCACGCGCAGCTCGTCGCTCGACAGTCCGCCCTGAGCCTGTGCAAACGGGACCAATTCCCATGTCAGCATTTGAACGACCGCCCGAGATCTACAAAGTAAAGTCACCTGTTCAGATATTTTGAGTGAAGTTTCCCTTTATTTGATGGGGGAAAAACTCAAGTAACGTAACGTGGTGCTTTGGTACCATAAGTTGAAGCGAGGGGCGGAGCTTCGTTTAGACAGGCGGAAGTCATGTGGAATAGAAAAAAGTAGTGCTCTGGCACAATTTTTGTGACATCAAAAGGCAATTATAACCATTTTTACAATTGCTTAAGTTACTGAGGCCGACGGGGTGGGACGATCGATGGACGGCCATCACGTAGCTCCGCCCCCAGTTGCAACTTTTTCCGGCCGTTTCTTTTCAATAAAGTCTGAAAGTTTCTCCTGCATTCCAAAAACGTAATCAAACTTGTAACGCTCCTGCATTTGTGGCGTTTATGTGACTTAAAAGCGCGGAGGCTTCCTGAGTGATAGCAGTCGCCGCTCGCAATTGCGAACAGCGAACATGAGATGTTAACCGATCTTTCACGAGTTTGTGAACGGGCATCTTCGTCTAGTCCAGGCTTAGAATAGTTTCTGAATTTTCAATATAGTTACTTTTTATTTCATTTTGACTTTAATTTTTTTCTTTTTTTAATTCAGCTAGTTGGAATGAGTTGCATTAGTCATCTTGCACTTGACAAATACACCATATTAAAAAAAATTAAGACCACTATCAAAACGAATCCAAACTAAAACGAAGCATTTTCGGGTAAAAACAATAAAATAAAAACACAAACACCTGCTCTAAAAACGTATCAAATCTAACTGAATTAAAAATAAATAACTAAATATGATGAAAAATCCCAAACTATTAGAACCCTGGAACAGAACTCCTGAAATCAAATTGGCGCGAGCAACGTGAGGCGACATGTTGTGCTAAACAACTTCAGGACTCTTGTGCGGGTGAGACGCTCCAGTTGGAAAATGACAACAAATCGGCGTGAAAGTCGGTTTTCGGGTGTTGGCCCCCGTCTTTCATGTCGCCCGGCACAAATTCGCACCGATTTGCATTCACTTTACATGCAACTACGTCACACGAACAGTTCAATTTGCGTACATTGCGAATGCGTCGCCATGCATACGCCTTTCGACCTCACCTTCCCCAGTAACTTCTTCCAGTACTGCCTCCACAGAATGACGGCGATGACGGCCAGCAGCAGCAGGATGATGCCCACCAGGCAGCCAATCAGGATGGCCGTGTTGCTGCTGTCGTCCTTGGCCACGGGAAGCCCCGCCCTCGGGGACACGGCGGCAAACTCGGAGCCTGGGACGGAGGCGGCAGAGCGGGCGGGTGAGCTGATCTCCATTTGGGACGTGTACAAGTGTAACGTTGCGCACACACACACACACACACACACTGTCAGCTAATACGTGATAGGGAGTGAATGATTCATACCACACAGGCCTCCGCTTGGTGAAAAGAATGTGAAAAGTGTGCGGCTCCTTTTATACGCACAATGTATCAAACTCGGAGGTCATTTAATCCCCGCTCAAGGTCAAATGAGGCATGCAGGTATGTGAGAACAAACACCAGCGCAAAGAAAGACAAGACGCCCATTCTGACCCCCGCACACACACACACACACACACTCACACTCACATCAGTCTGTCAGCACAATGTTGGTAATAAATCCTCAAAACTGTTTTTTTTTTTCCTTGTGCACAAAGCATGCCCACAGAGACAACTTCCATCTTAGTTTTGAGACGCTTTCAGTGTCCAAACCCTCCCGAACATGCACTTGAAAAGACCAGAAGAAGCCATTTTGTTATTGTCCATAAACACGTTGAGCATTAGTATTTTTTCCTGTATACAATGGAACCTCTAAAGCCCAAATTTAAAGCGGAGGTCAACGCACACATATATATTTTTTTTAAGATGTTCTATGCAGGCCTACTAGTTGAAACATGGCAATATGATTAATATGAAATATGAGTTAAGCAGCAAAATCCACCCGTTTTTAGCCATTTCAGGGGGCGGCCATTTTGTCGCTTCTGTCGATTTGAAAATGACATAACTACTCGGGGCTCAGCTAACGACCAATCACGGCTTAGCTTCAGAAAACAGGTCCGCCGTGATTGGTTGTCACCTGAGCCCTGAGCAGTTGTGATGCCATTTTCAGTCGACAGAAGTGACAAAATGGCCGCCCCATGAAATGGCTAAAAAACGGGTGGATTTTGCTGCTTAACTCATATTTCATATTAATTATATTGCCTTGTTTCAACTAGTGAGCCTGCATAGAACATATTCTTGAAAAACAATTTTTTGGGTTGACTACCCTTTTAAGAGCTTTGCTTTTCATTTTTTTTTCCCCATGTTGT
The DNA here is from genome assembly GCF_054856515.1 of Filicampus tigris. Lineage (NCBI taxonomy): Eukaryota > Metazoa > Chordata > Actinopteri > Syngnathiformes > Syngnathidae > Filicampus > Filicampus tigris. The sequence goes on along the minus strand of NC_141224.1, from coordinate 6,806,167 downwards.
CTATGACGGCTAAAGTAGAAGCCTGGCAGACCCTCCCCAGGGATAAACTCCAGCGTCTGCTGATGTCATTGACGCGTTCCAAACTTCAGGCTGTAACGGACTGAGAAGTACTAAAAAGCGATAATTTTGAGTTATTTATATGTCCCATTGCTTTTGGTCCCTTAATAAGTGGGAGGCATCAATACAAACTGTGGTAATCCCTACACCGTTCAGATGAGTTGGATGTACATGCCCTCAAATGAAGCCTGAAAGTCTGCAGTGAAAGCACATCTGTTGGTTTCATTTCAAATCCATTGTGGTGGTGTTTAGAGCACAAAAAATGAAAATGGTGCTGATGTCCCAGTATTTACGCACCTGACTGTACATTAAGACAAAATATCAATGCTTGATGGATTCATGTGTTTAATAGACTAAAGTTGAAGAATTTCCAAGTGACCCTCGATTTTTCGGAATGAATGAAACTCTACAGCAAATGGAAGGATCGCGTTCCGACTTTAGAGGTTCCTTTGTAATTAGTGCCCCCCCCCCCCCCCCCCCCCCCCCCCCCCACTTAACAGAGGGGAGGAGTCAGACCAAGAGGGATTCGCTCGCAACTGCCCTGGGTTCATCCTCCCTTTGTCTCACCTGACAGCGTCCAATTAGCAGTGGTGTCCATCATGAAGGTGGAGCTGGCGGTGGGAGGAGGCGCTGGAGGAGGAGGAGGAGGAGGAGGAAAGGGAGGAGATGGACAAAGGAGGAGGGTGTGAATGAGCAGAGGTGGTGAAGGAGAAGTGAGAGAATGAGGGGGATGAGGACTGCCACTTGTGCTGAAGTAATTCCGATTCTTGACGCAAATATTCTGCCGGAGGGCCGTAACAGAGGCGGGGACTGTTCTACAATGTTGGGACGCAGCTGGAAAGTTCAACACTTTTTCTTGTCATGCTGTGTTGAAAGCCATTGCGTACAGGTAGCACTAAAGCGGCCCTGAGGATTTAGACAATTGAAAAAAAACAAAAAACAAACCTGAAACGATTAATCGATTATCAATAATTATCGATTAATTTCATAAATTAGTTATCGATTCGTCCTTAAACCGCTAAAATCTTTTATTGCGACATTTCACCTAATCGGGGCCATTTGCGTCCACAGGAAATAAATGCATAAACGCCCGAGTAAATGAACTGCAAAATACATTTTTACATATGTTTTGTTTACTAAGCAAAGTGTCCTGCACATTACTCCGATTGCATATTTAATGAATACAATTGCCAAAGATTCATTTAAAATACCTTCAATACTGACAAAGCTGCATTTGTTGCTTGTCCTTGCTTCCTAAAATTTGATTTTACTGTGACAGAGCAATACAACTCAATACTAATGCTGTATTTTTTTTATTTTTTTTTACATATTTGTGTTGCTCCTTCTCGCAACTATACTTAGTTAGCCAACTTAAAATCCACACTGTAGTTGTGTCGCTGCACTTTCACTTATTCCTATACCCCTGACAACACATTACCTCCTTTTGAAAAATTTGGACAATTCCACATGGTCTACAGTAAATTAAGTCATTCAAATCCTCTTCAGGCCATATAGGAAGACCAAAAGTAAGTTCACTCATTTATTTTTCCTTATAGTTGATGATATGATTTGATACTTTTGGATGCTAGTATTTTTTTTTAGTTGAGTCACTGCAATATGCTAAGTGTCAACATGTTAGAATAAATGTGATGTAGCTATATTTCCAAGTATTTGCTAATTCCATGCTAAAAACCTCACTCCTGTTTCTTTCAGTCGTGTTATTCAAATGAGGAGTTCAAAGAAAAAAAAAACACCCCAAAAAACAACAATGTGCTGAGATAGGTTGGCCAATTCCCATTTCGAGTAACTCACAATGCCTTATCTGATTTCCAGTTGGAAAAAAAATGGCTGTTTAGCAGGATCCCTGCGTACAATGCAATTGAGTTTGACAAAAAGAAAGAAAGGGTGGCGGATGAGCAGGAGTGAAGCATGATGGGTAACGAAAAGCCGGCAGAGGAGGAGGAGCTTGACGGGCCGGACTCACCAGAAGCAGCGGCGGCGGTGGTGTTGGAGGTGCTGCGGCTCGGGGTGGGAAAGGATGAGGTGTGCTTGACGGATGGCGACGAGCTGGTGGTGGGAGTCTTGCGACCGCTCGTCTGTGTCATGTCATTTTCAAAAGTGTCTGGAGGGGAGGAGCGAGTGAAAAAGAGTGTTTTCAGAAAAACATTTCAATATCCAACCATCCGTTTTCTATAATACTTCATCTCATTAATGTAGTGGATTTATGCTTTTTTTTTTTTTTTTCATTTATTATGGTATTTAGTTCATTTGTACATTTTAGAGTGTTTGACTTTTTTTTTTTTTTTTTTTTACAATTGTGACAATAAAACATGAACATGAAATTACATTTACACGCACAAATGATTTTTGCAGATAATGACTAGCATGAAGACCAGTGAAGCTTGCTCACAAAACATTCAAATATTGTCATTGTCTATTATGTGTCAAAGGATGAATAGTTTTACTTTATTTTAGTCTGTGCTTGTTCGAGTTAGCTTAATCAAAGGTTATCTTTCATTTCGTAGTATTACACAGTGGATTTTTCTGTACTGTCCATTATGTGTTAAAGGGTAAGTGATTTTACTTTATTTTATATGGTCCACTTTTGTCAATTTTTTTTTTTTTTAAGAACTTTGTGCATCAAAAGAGTTGTACTCAATTAATTTGTCTTTATATTTGGATGTGCAAATGTCAATAAAAACATTGCCTGTACATCTAATAAAGATTTGGCGTCTGGAACAAACAGATTCACTTTACATTATTTAAAGTGGGAAATTATATTGAACGTAAACCAACTTGGAAGTCAACCAGCGTCATGAAACAGATTGTGTTGCACCTATAGTACATGAAAGGAAAAAAAAACAACAAAAAAAACGTGTTATCTTTGTAAAGGCAGAGTTTATAGTAAAGTTCTTCCATTGGATCTCATTAGCAAGTGCCGCTGTATTTTGTAAAGTCAAGTGTACCAGGTAGCTGAAGTTGCCGGTCAAAAGTTTTGTTTACTGCCTGTAAGACGAACAATGCATTATTTATCAGCAGGACTCCCCTTTTAACTCTTGGAGTTTTCTTTTCGCTTCCCGGGTTTGGTGTGATTACGGCGTACTTTGCAACGACTGGTGTCATTGACCACCCCCCCCCCCCCCAATTTGAGAGCGACAACAGTTTCATATGCTGCGCAGCACGACGCCTCCTACTTTGCAGAGGTTATCATTTGCTTCCATTTGTGTGCAGCCCGCGTCTGTTTCAGTCAATAAACCGAAAGGGTTTGTACCGCACAACATGTAATGTGCTGATAGACTGAGTAATATTAAAGCGTAAACACCTACCACCGAGGCTCTGCTGGAGCCGATCGAGCCGGAAAAAAAAAAAAAAAAAAAAAATCGGTTGCCAGTTTACTTGGCGGGCCGTGAGATTGCCTGGGTATGAATAAGCTCCACTCGACTTTCCTTCCCACGCTGCGATGCGGCGCACATAAAAATTTCCCGGACGGGCGTGATAACGCATAACAATGGAAATAACGCGGCCAGGGACAAAACAAGAAAACCGTAAGTGGAATTCGGCTGTCGCTCTTTCAGATCGAGGAACTCGAATTTAGTCACCAGAAAGACGGTAACCGCCAATGTTGAAAAGGAAACTTGTGATGATAACCATAAAACTGGAAATGACATTTGGCATAATAATGGATTCATCAATTTAGCAAAAGTAGTAGAAGCTTCCGTAGCGGCTTTAGTAGTGCAAGTAATGTCATAGTAAATGTAATAGTTGTGCTGTAAAAGTAAAAATAGGAGTAAAAAGCAGCAGCAGGACATGAGGCAACAGTATGAATCGTATCAGTAGCAAACGCAACAGTAGCTGTAAAAATAAATTATAGTAATACAGTAGTACCCAGTCGAAATAGTTTTAGAAGATACATGCAGTCGTCGTATACTTGTACAAGAAGTACTGCAGTGGTAAAAGTAGTAGCAGTAGAGGTGGCGGTAGCGGTGGTAGTAGCCGTGCTAGAAGTAGTAGTAGAAGATGTAAGGGTGGTACTGTAGTTGGAGTGGTAAACTGTAGTAGTAGAAGTTACAAGTACTGTAGTAGCTATATAAAAATAACATTGTATTGTATTGTAATAGTTGTACGAACAGAAGTAGCAGAAGTAGTAGTATTAGTAACGGAAGAAGTGCTGCAGTAGTTGTCGTGTAGTAGAAGTAGAAGTCGTAAGTACATGAGTAACTGTAATGGTGATAAAAGTAGTCGCGGTTGTAGAAGAGGAGGAGGTACAAGTAGCAGTAATATACAGTAGAGTAGCAGTAAGGATAGTAGAAACGCAATACGTAGGTGTAGTGGTTAAAAGTGGTCGTAAGCAGGTAGAAGTAATACTGTAGTAGTACAAGTAGTAGTATCAGCACTATAAGCGGTGGCGGTGGCTGTTACCCGCGTGGAAGGAAATCTCGCTGAGGAGCATCCATGTGTCGGTGAAGTAGAAGCTGCATCGCAGGATAAGAGCCAGGCGTCCGTCCAGGGGCAGGGAGAGCGTGCGGGACGACGGGTCCTTGAGGTCCTCCAGGGGGACGGCCAGCGCCAGGGCCGGGGACGACCACGGCTGCAGCAGGCCGGCCTTGAACACGCACTCCACCTTGTTGAACACTCGCACGCCCTGAGTGTGACGGTTGTTGCTGTGCACCTGCGCAGACGACAGCAGACGAGGACAGCGATCGGATTGACTCGGGTCCTTAGCTTCTGGATTTTTCTAAGATACAGCGGTGCCTGGAGGTGATTAGAAATGCCATTCGTCGGTTACTGCCTTGGCCACTTTCCCATTTACAGTAAGCCGCAAAAGTTGAGATTTTCCATTGAGCGTCATATATTCATTGTATCAAGAATATGTTGTCAGAATTAATTGCATGTTCGCTAACACGTCTTCCAACAAATTAACCGAAAGCAGATAATGTACAGGCTTAAAGCGGAAGTCAACCCTAACATATGTTTTCCAAGAATATGTTCTATGCAAGCCCACTAGTTGAAAAACAGCATTCTGATAAATTTTAGTTTGTGGAATAAGTGTTAATCTACTCATTTTTAGCCATCTCTTGGGGCGGCCATTTTGTCTTCTGTCGACTGAAACTGACATTACAACTGCTCACAACGACCAATCGCGGCTGACCTGTTTTCTGAATCTGAGCCGTGATTGGTCGTTGTGAGCAGTCGTGATGTCATTTTCAGTCGACAGAAGACAAAATGGCCGCCCCTAGAGATTACTAAAAACGAGTGGATTAACACTTATTCCACAAACGCAAAGTGAATCAGAATGCCCTGTTTCAACTAGTGGGCTTGCATAGAACATATTCTTGAAAAAAATATGTTTGCGTTGACTTCCACTTTAACAACACCAAATGCACTTTATAGCGACATTGACCCACTGGGTAACATCTTTTTACAATTTTGCGGCAGCTAATTTGACTTTTTTACTCCACTTGTCATTGGTGATTAGGGTTGAGAATGTGTTTAAAGAGTGTGTAAAGATTGTTTTTAAAAAGCCGACAGTTTAACCCTGGAATTGACGCATTCATTCGTTTTGCCCCTTTGAGGCTGCGATCCAAATCAGACGACGAAATGAGTGCGAGGGGCGAAAGGCGTCCATGCTAGCGACACGAATGTCGGCGATGACGAAACGCAGGCGACGGACGTGTCACGTTGTTAACCTGGCACTTGATTCCGAGCCTGTCACCTGTAAGTGGATCCACATGTGAGGCCGGCGGCTGCGCCACATGTCAGCCATTTTTTTCTGCATGCGCGTGTTCTAGCTAAGGTCGCACCGGTTGCTTTCAATAAAAATCCCAACGGACACTACTAGAGCTTCATGAAGCCCCCCCCCCACCCCAACACCCCCGGGGGAGAAAAGAAATACATTATGTTCGAGGAAGCGCAGGTTAACACACATATAAGGTCACACTCGGCCGTGTGAGAAGTTAACGGGCGCATGTTAAGTAACTTTGCTAGAATGGAGCTCGCGTTCCCACTCCTGACAAATCCACGGCGTCATGTCAGCTGAGGTTAGTGTTGGAAACCCCCTGGTGAAAATCCAGGAAACAGCCTGAGCCGAAGAAAAAAAAAAACAGATTGGGAGTAAAACAGCAGGGGAGGATTAGAAGAAAAAAAGGTGGTGCTCCATCAAAAACAATGCGTGTACAACTGAAGGATTTATTACAATAACACGGCGGGCATGCGGTGAATGAGGAACATAATGGGACAACAGTTAAAAAAACACAAAACTTGTCAGCAGAAAGCATCTTGTTTCAACAGGACGGGACAAACTGTTCTACAAAAAAAGTAATGCATTGTGATACTTTTGGGGGGTTGGTTGAAAAGTGTTTTCGTTGTACATGAAGGTTATGAAAATACCACGTTTTTGCAAATAGGAGCTTGGGGCGTTTATATACGCAACTGTAGATCGCGTCTACTGATGTAGAGGCATTTATTTCATCAGCCTAGTAGCATAATCACCTGATACATTTTGATTGTGGTCGTTGTGAGCCGTTGTGATGGCATTTTCAGTCGATAGAAGACAAAATGGCCGCCCCCAGAGATGGCTAAAAACGATCGGATTAACACTTATTCCACAAACGCAAAATTAATCAGAATGCCGGGTTTCAACGAGTGGGCCTGCTGGGAACATATTCTTGAAAAAAAATATATGTTTGGGGTGCCTTCCGCTTTAAAGTCTTCTGGTAATGTGTCATCAATGTATGTTCTTGTCACTATTTTGTTACGCTACTTCTCTGCTCTGCTTCCGAATGTCGTTAGCTGTTGTTTTTGTAAACGTTTTTTGGATGTTGTGTCATTGCTTGCGTGAAGCACATTGAGTTGCGTTGTGTATAAAACGTGCTAGCTAAAAAGCTGCCTTACATTGCCTTGCCTTAAAAACATTCAGACTTCCAACCTTGACGTTATCAGACAGTTCAGTCCAAGAGATTTGTTTAGATTTGTTCAAGCTATTTTCAACACAATTTGTTAATAAGGCGCAAAAATAGACGACATTGAGACAGACCAATAGTTTCGATGTGTTGAAAGAAAAAATATATAAATAAAAGCGAAAATTGATTATATTTGGCCATAGGTGGTTTCTGGCCGACAGCGACGATATGCTTGATGTATGATGTCAAAATTTCTCACGCCCGTAGGGAAAAAAAACGTTCCGCCACTGTGTCGTTAACGTGTATTTTCGAGGTTGCGTGGATCACATGACCCGCAGGAGTGTGGGCAGAGCTTCATTTAGAGCCGTAAATAAAGCATTAGCCTCGTCTACACCCATTAGCTCGCCGTGATGCTTGACTTAACGTAATGAGGTTATTCATTTATCAGATCAAAGCGTTCACTTAAATGAGAAAAACAGCTTTTTGTCAGCTTCCTTATCGGTGTTTAACACATGGAAAGTGTTTTGAGAGTGCTTAATAACAATAAATGCATATTTATAGACCTTCATAAAAAGCATTTTTATTCATGAGTACACTTGATTTATGCATCGAGTTTCTCCGCAATTCAATTGGGGTCATGTGCTCCCAAGTGGAAATGAGCTGGTGGCGCGACAAAGAACATCTGGAGACAAATCATTATTTTGGGGGCACTTGCGCCCCGAGTGGGGATGCAAGTGAATGCAGACAGGAAATTGAACGGGGAGTGATGTGATCGCAGAGGTACCGAACGTGGTTTCAGCGCGTGTTTACTTTTTGGAAATATGTCGTGAAACACACAAAGTGGTTCCAGTGGGATCGCAAAGATCCCATTCAAGTGAAAAATATATTTTTTTAGATGTTATCTTTGACATTTTAGACGGCAGATGCCTTGGAATCCAACTCGGACATTTTTTTTTTTTTTCTTTAAATCGCAAATAAATATTTCTCCTTGCATGCTAGTGCATTGGGGGTGTGAGAACGGCGGTAAACTGAATTCCCCCTCTTGAGGGATAATTAGAGGATGCTACTTCATTTTCTCTTTCAACACAAAGCCAGCTCAATACTTGCTTGCTACTCTGCAGCATTCCATGAAGTGGGAACATTTACTACCGACAACACAGAAAAGCAAACTAACAAACAAAATGGCTGTGCCCATCATAAATCTATCTATTAAGAGAGAGTTAATGAAGTGTCTGTAAGGTCACTGTGATCATGTTTAAGACCTTGTGTATGGCAATATGGACAGCATTAATATTTTAAGAAATGTTGCCATAACATTTTGGACTTTTATATTAAAATGTGCGTGGTCCATTTTTATTAGTATCAATAAAAATCTTTTATAGCCACTCTCAGCTGAAGGTTACTATCAAACAACCATTTAGCCTCCGCTGCCTTAATGCTAACATACATACAAACACCATAGGCACCTAGCTAACAATTGGCATCTTTAAAGCGTTGTGTTTTTCCCTTTAAGCAACTGATATCTGAACACAAACAGTGCAGCAACACATGTAGAACAACAATATAGCAAAACACACAAGCGTATATTCTTTATCCTCTGCAAACGTTATGTTATGTTATGTTATGGTCCCCTATGTTATGCACTGCCCCCAGGTGGCCAAGATGTGCACAACAGAAAGTGGAGCACAATGTGCATTAAAAGGGGAAGTATGACAAAACTGTTTAACTGTATTTAATAATGTATTTACTCTATGTTTACATAAAGTATAATATTATAGAGCAGCATTCCCATTAAAAAAAAAAAAAACACGCCTACCTGCATGACACGGAGCATGCGAGGCTTCTCGAAGTGGAACTCGATGTCCACACTGGGTTTCCCGAGAACGTCCCTGTTCCAGCCCAGGTAGTCGTAGCCGGGCCACACCCGCAGCTCCTTGCTCTCCAGGAAGTCGTCTCCTCCCAGGACGCCGTCGCACAGCTGACCCAGGCCGCCAAACTGCACCCTGAGCCGACACGCAGGAGGAGGAGGAGGAGGAGCTCAGGTTAAATGGATCTTTGACGTCTGCGGCCGTCAATGGCAGGGAATTAATTTGCGTTATCAGGACGGGTTTTTCACGCTGACTTGCACCGATTCCACAAACAACATGTTGCTAGTACCACTGTTTATATTTGAATCATTTTTTGATACAGTTGATGCTAGGGGGGAAAAACAATGTGTAAGCTTGTTTAGTACAAGGACAAATATATTTCTTATTTTGAATAACATCATTACATTCTCTAAAAGCAAAGGTGAAAAAAAACCATCAAGTAAAATCAGAACTGACATCTTAGAGAGAAAAAAGCAATCAATTTGAAATAGTTTTTTTAATTTTTTTATTTTAAGGCCATATTGTCCAGCCATATGTACGCACAAACACAGCAAGGTCACATCGCCTCTCCTGTCGCCCACGAACACACATCTGCGCAAGAACCCGTCTGGATCGCATCAAAAGGTGTTAGCTTACTCATAAGCAAAACATTTTGGGCCCATTAACCGCACAGCCCGAGCGAGCGTGACCCCGCCACGAATCCTGATGCGGCCCGTCGAGCGGCCTGCCAAAACATTATGGCCAGGAAAGGCGCCTCCAAACCCCTCAGCAACTACAAAAACACCGCGGGTCCCCTTTTCTCCATATTTGGGAAACACTTGCTCCTGCTTGAAGTTTTCCTTACCATTTTTTCATTTTTTTTTTTTCAAAGCAGCTTAGATTCGGCGACAAGTACTTACCCGTGCTCTGTGCTGCCATCGTAGGTGGAGTCGTTCAGGTAGACGGGCAAGCCGGACAGATTCATGACATGACCGACTGGAGCCGTGTAAGCCTTCAAGCCATCTAAGAGAAGCGGGAATGATTGAGGAGTAAATGCCAAGTGCAGGCGGCGTTTTCAGATCCGACAGAGCCAATTCAGTTGCAAGCAGCGAATGAGAACGCCGAGCGCTGGTTTCAAACTAGGCAAACAAACCAAAGGCTCCGTTACTCGGGTCCAACCAAGCGGCGTTTAACGGATGAGCTAATCAGGCTAAGCAGACGTCAGCAGCACTCTGATCGCCATAATAAACGATTCCTGGCATAATATTTGCCTCGTTTGGCTCATTTTACACGCTGAAGAGCATTTTGAGTGCGCTACATTGCAGTATATAACGCATGAAAAATGTACTGTAACTGCGTTTGCCACGATGGTCATTTTCTGCCGACCAGTTAACAGACGGCAAGGTGTCCAGCTTCACTCCTTAGGAACCCTATTTATAACTTTTGACAATCTGGGGCAATTTTGTATGAGGGGCAAGGAGGGCACTGCCCCAACAGATCCGACTGTAGGAGGAAAAAAAAACAAAACAAAAAAAACGTTTTCAATTTCAGATTAGTGGGTGTATATATATTGTAGGCGCCCCTCAAAGCAGACGTTTGCGGAAAACCTCCATTTGATCAATTTAAAAATGGCAAATCATTAAATAGATTATGGTTTCCAGGTTATAGATTTAAATAGGAACTCATTAATTCACTATCAAGCAGAGTGAAATATTTCATGATTTTATCATTTGGATGATGATTATAGCTTGTGGCGAAAGGAGAACAATTAATATCAAAATTGGGGAGAAACTGGCCTTCTGAAAAGTGTTTTGCTATGAGTTTGACATTTTCAATTGAAATACTTTGGTTTTTGTTACTTAAAAAAAAAAAAAGACAAAAATGACTCAAACAGAATTGCAGGAGAACTGAAGCAATATTTACCCTAGGAAATAACTGAAATCCAACGAATACTTTGCAGGCACCCGAAAATATGAACAAAAATACGTTTTAGAGAGTAACTACACATTAACATACAGAAACTAATAGGAATAACAAATATATGTCAAATGAAATGGATAAATGAACATTAAACATCACTTTTATTCTTGATTGAAAACTTGATTGGGACAAGGAGGAGGGGAGGGGTTATTTTTGGGGAATCGGCCATTTTTGTACTTTGCTATGAGTTCTTGAATTTTACAGTGTTTGGTCCATGGGGGCTAATTGCACAGTCGCAGGCAATGAACGCGTAGGCTGATGCTCACCTAACTCATTCGCTGCCAGACATTTTCAGATGTCAAGCTTTTACCCTAACATTTGAAAAAAAAAAAAAAAATATATGAAAAAAATTATAAATAGGATCCTGGGATTGAATGGCCGGACTGTGAAAAGACAAATACATTTGTCAATGGCAGTGAATGAGTTAACAAGAATCAATCCATCATGTCACGTACTGTGTACCTCAGTGTATGTCATCTGCCGTTTCTCCCTGTCCTTTCTCCGCTGTCTATGACAGGGGAGCCCTTTGCCCAAATAGCGACCCTTCAAATTCAGCTAAATAACAAGCACCTACCTGCTAAATTCCATTATTTTGATGAATGATGTTATACCTTCCAGCTGGATAATGCACATAATTTCAGTTTTCGAGTTCCGTCTGCATGGTTCATTACTTTTGCGACAGAAAGTAAAGAAAGTAGTGACTCAACAATTTTAGCCATATGCCACCGCATACTAAAACAAACCCGGTCGAACTGTGCTGATTGCCGTAAAAGCGGCCATATTAAGACTATAAATAAACCTAATCTCTAGCTCCAGACAATCACAACTGACCCAAAACAAAAACCCACTCAAACCCTGCTGATTGGTGCAAAAAGCCACCATATTAACACTGTAATATGGCTAATCTCCAGCTCCAGACAATCAGACCTGACCCGGCTCAGACTCCATTTGAGAGCAAACTTTAATGAGACGTTCTCCCGAAAGACAAGAGCGGGACAGCGCTGATCTAGAGGCGGCGGCGTGATGAACGAGCGAGCAGGGACGTGACTGCGGGGGAGGAGAGCGCTCATAAATACAGCGAGTGCTCGGGGGATCGCGGAGAGCAACGCTATTCGTCAGAGGGCAGACACTCAAGCTGGCAGATGGCGTCCTGCCTGTAAATTTGATGCAATCTCTCAAAGCGAAGCATGGGACTCATGGAAGGAAAAAAAAACAACAACAACAAAAAAAAACAGACTTGGAATCATTATCATTGACAAAAAGATTTTTCACCTTCTGCAAAAGGACGAGCACTCAAACTGGGCCATTCGGACCATACTCGAAGCTACTTGACACCTATGGTCCGGTATTTTTGGCGACTGTGAGTGCTCTCCAAAGAGTAGTACACTTCCTCTCCCTTCAACATTTCATTTCTTCAGCTCTAAACTTTAGGTGGTATGTCTTTGGTGCATTTGGTACCTGGGCCCTTCAGTAGGGATTTACTTGATTTATTTTGATTTATTTTACCCCACGGTCACCGGAGATGCTGATGATTCAATGTTTTAATGTGCGCAGAGCACTACAGACACATTCTGCTAGTTCAAATTGGAAGTTTTGCTCTGACCGACCAAGTACGGCTAAGAACAGAAAAATGCTGACATCATCAAGGGCCAGCTCGTGAATTTGAGATCTGATTGGTTCAAGAAACTGCTAATAGTTTGAGTTACATTGCCCAGCACGACTGATCCTGGGCAGATAAGATTGACGCGGCAGCACATAGGGGCTGAAATATGATTGGACCCAAAAAAAAAAAAAAAAACCTAGCTCACCCTGACTCACCCCCTGACGTATGTAGTTGGCCTGTTTTACTGCCGCTTCCCCTCCTTCCCCTTCTCATTTCGGACCCTCTATGATATGCCTCCTCCTCAGTTGAGAGAGAGCTTTTCTAGTTTGCCGTTTCTTTCAAACCAACTGTCCACTCTGTCCTGAATTTGGACAGTCCTCAGGGTGGACCTGGCATTTTCGCTCCTCTGGCCAATACTTATGAAAACCAGCACCTTGCACAATGGAAATAAACAGAGCAACTAGGAATAATTCAGTCAAAAAATGTTCTGAATGAAGAATAATAATAATGAACTCAGCCTGTGAAAAGACAAGATTTGTCAATTCAGGTCACATGACAGCCACTTACCCGTCCACACGCAGCCGTACAGTTCCACTCGAAGGCAGACGCTCATGACCCTGTCGGCCAGCGGGTAGAAACGCACCATGCGGGCCACTATGGGGGGGCCCAGGTCCTTCAGAACAACATCGTAGGTGTTCTCGTTCCCGGACACCACCTTGGCGGAAAAAGCATCAATATTCACTCACACAACATCGCTCTGCGTTTTTTTCCCCCTCTAGTTTTAAGGCTGGTTCAATCCACTCATCTCAGGGGGCGGCCATTTTGTCACGTCTGTCGACTGAAAATGACATCACAACTACCCAAGGCTCAGGGAACAACCAGTCACAGCTCGCCTGTTTTCTAAAGCTGAGCCGTGATTGGTCGTTATCTGAGCACTGAGCAGCTGTGATGTCATGATCAGTCGACAGACGTGACAAAATGGCCGCCCCCAGAGATGGCTAAAAACGGGTGGATTAGCTCTTATTCCACAAACCCAATATTGATCAGAATGCCCAGTTTCAACTAGTGGGCTTGCATAGAACATATTCTTGAAAAAAATATGTTTGGGTTGACTGCCCCTTCCAAGAGAAACATGTGCAAAACTCCCACTAATTACTATAATTAGTGTAATTATAAGATGTATTTTTAATCATTTGTTTCTTAACCTGGGTATCGAAACATGTCTTTACATGAAACTGATCTGTGGCGCAACAAAGTTTGGAGAGCGCTGTACTGTGCTGAAAAAAATAGCAATGAAGACAGATTAATCGACTTCCACTTTCATCACATTATATTTTCAAATACCAAAAAAAAAAAAAAAAAAAAAAAAAAAAAAAAATCTTCCCCTCCTCACTACACAATCAAAAAGCACAACAAAAAAAATGGCACACTCACTAGAAGGGCACTATACTATATAGTAGTAGATGGTGAGTGATTCCAAAGACAGCCTTAGCCCCTCTGCCCTCTCAAGCCTGGGACTTGCTATTCAAGCCGTGTTATGATCTTAACCGTAGAAAAGCTCAAACGAAATGCCTTGAACGTGCCAACTGATTTTAGAGTCAAGGCCTGAGGCAAAATTTTGCAGTTGCAGCGTTTGTGCAAAGATTGACACTGGCGCGCAGTCTCGAGAGTTTGCCGGGGCAGCTTCAGAATAACGCCGACCTCCTTAAAACGTTGTTGCCGGAGGTCTGATTCCCATTGTGGAGCACACACGGCCCAGAGCGAAAGAAAATATTGGGCGGTTTAATGGACACGCTTCAATTGTGTCCTTACTTCCTGGCCCCAGCGATCCTTCCAGGTGATCCATTTCACACCGTCTCGGGAGTAGCGCAGGCGATAACTACGGGCAAACTCCTGGCCGTGCCCGTCGGCGTGGCGGCCCTGAGTACCCACCAGGGCCAGGAAGTGGAGCTTGCGAAGGTCCACCTGCAGGAAAAAGGGAAAGAGTCAGCTTAGTTTACGGGAAAGAGTTAGCTTAGCTTAAAGATTGAGTGAAAACAGACGGCGCTAGCTAGCCTGGCTCAGGCTCTTTAGCAAGCTTGAATTAGTGGAACCCTTGTGACATTCAAAAGTGTGTTAGCTTGATTATTACTGACTGAATGTGGAATTGGGATTTCTGCTAATAGCAGGTGAACACTAATAGAATTAAAAAAAAAAAAAAAAAAAGAGAATGGATTATTTTCACTATTTTACATACACGGCTTCACTTATTTCAACATCTACAAATGTCCTAGCTCATGTGTCTGTTTTAAAAATCAACCGTGGCCCACAAAAGATTGTCCCCCCCCTCCTCCGCCATTCAGTGGATATAAAAAGTCTACACACCCCTGCTCAAATGACAGGTTTTTGTGGTATTTAAACAAATAGATCCTATAATCCATACAACTCAACTGAAAAAAGGAAATCAGGAGTAAAAATAAACAAGTGAAGATCATGCATTTGCGCAAGTGTGCACACCCTCTTGTAACTGAGGATTGGGCTGTGTTCAGAATTAACCAATGACATTCAAACTTGTGTGGAATGAGTCAGCACACACCTTGCACCATTTGAAATGGCTATGAAAAATCTCGACTAAAGATCAGATGTTCTTGTCGGCTTTTTGCCATTGTTTTCCTTACTTTTACATTTGTTGCTTGATTACAGTTAGTTACAGCCTGCGGATGTGGTTGTGTTCACAATAAACCAATCACATTCAACCTTATATTTAAATGGGAGACAGCACACTGAGTAACATCCAAATAAAGTTCTGATGTTCTAGTAGGCTTTTCCTGTCGTTTTTGTGGTCAGGTCTTACAGCACAAGCCATGGTACGCAGGCAGCCCAGCATTTCAAACAAGATATGTTCACTTTTTATATCCGCTGTAGATGCTCAGAGAGCTTCAGTCTCACATAGTGAAATACTGTAAACGCTTCAAAAGGTTTGCGTGTGTACTTTTCCAGAAAGTTACGGTCACATTGGACTACAGAAGCCGGACTGTACGTCCTCCAAAGTAATTTGACTTGTGCAGACGAGGAGGAAGCGAGTGCGATTGTAAATCAAAGTGAGCTGGAGGCGTGGCGCTAACCTGAAGGTATTCCGATCCATCTGGGAAGACGGCGCCTGCGGGGCACCAAGCTCCGTCTCCATCCCCGGTGCTCAACCTGAAAATGCACACAGGTCGCATTTACGCCAACTGACAAAACACACCAGCTCCACTATTCCCATGACAACGCCTGCAGCGTGCGGAGGTGAAACCGAGAGTTTGCCACAAAACAAACCCGCGTGTAATGGATTCCGCAGCGAGAAGACGCCCACAAACGAACCCACAATGTTGTCTGCAAACACACTCAAGCTGGGAAAATGTACAAATGTACAGCGCACAAGCACATCTGAAGAGAAGGAGTTGAGCTGCACTCTGTGTGTTGTAACTGCTCCTCTTGGACCACCGCGCACGCACGCGCGCGCGCACACACCAAACAGCAAAATCGTGACACGTATGGCGTCACGCAGACGGTGCTGCTTCTCCCTTCAGAGGGTGAGCTCATGCAGCAGGAAACAGCCGGATGATTTCACACACTTTAGAGGGCCGTGATGGAAAGATGAGCAGGGCTGGGCGTCAATACTGCATTCATGCGTTATACTGTTTTTGCTTCCAGGGGTGGGAATTGCAGGAGATAAAGTAAATGTCACAATACAGCGATGAAGCAATAATAATAATACATGTATTGGAAAGCTACAAAAATGTACTTTTTCTTCACGACTCAAGAAATCTATAGTCTGATTTAAAAACAACCAAAAAAGTTACTGGTAACTTTTGTCAGGAGCAAGCCAATTATCAAAAGATGTCAATGTCAATTTAAAAAAAAAAAGGAAAAAATACAATTTTGGAAGTTTTTTTTTTTTTTTTTTTTTTTTTTTTAACGATCCAAAACAAGAGCAAAAGTCACTAAATGAAAACTACTGACATTTAAAAAGATTAAAATTAGATCATAGAAACTTTTAAAAATATTGACAGTAATAAAAACATTGAAAACCTACAACAATATAGAAAAATATTATAAATACTATGTGGTATTAAATGGTCATACTGTATATTCAATTCCGATGAAAATTTATATGGAAAATTCCACTTTCTGTCCAAAATTCAGCGACGAGATAAAACTGTGGAATTATATTAATTTTGTGAATTTTTCCTTTGTTTTGGATATTTATAAAAAAAAAAAAAAAAGTGTAACATTTGGTGATGCTTTTTTTGTTTTGTTTTAATGGCCAGCGACATATCGGGGGTTATTGTATAATATTGTTAACAAGGATGTAGGTTAGCAATGTTTCCATTATTTTATTACAAAGTATATTTCATTTATATCACGTAATTCGGCATTAAAATTTTTTTTTAGTAGTATTAATTTTGTGAGCTCGATCAGCAACATAAGATATTGACGTTTTCCAATAAAAAGTCTTGCATCTCCAAATTCTTAAAAAAAAAATTTTAACATCCAAAACGAGGGAAAAAAAGCACAACATGCACTACTAAATTAAAAAAGACTATAATTACATAATAAAAAAAAATAATAATTGAATGAAATTTTTGGTGGGAAATTCTACTTAAAATGTTTTGACAGTGACGAAAGTGATAGCGGTTAGCACATCTGCCTCTCAGTCATGAGATCTGGGTTCGAATCCTCCATTTCTGTTTTTACGTTCACAACCGCTTGCTATGTGTTTAGAAAAGGTGTTTGGATGGCTAAAACTCTCTTTAAAACTGTTTTCATATGGTTTCCCTACATTGTGGCTTTTCAACTACAGTGGGGGTCTGGAACGTACTTTTTGTCCAAGTCCAATTGCTTCCTATCAAAAACGCCATTTTTTTGAACATCCCCCAAATTCTTGGAGCTCCGTCGCTGCAATCCAGTAATCATCTCCACATCAATCATCCTCTCCCTCCCCCTGCATGCTCCAACCTCCTTTTTAAACGATAAACGATTCCTCGCGTGCTTTTAGCGCCGATCCCTCCTCGCTTGTTTGCTTCGCAGTGCGTCCGCCTCGACGTCCGTCTCAGCATCACTCCCCCCCCCACCCACCCATGTCTCCTTGAGAGCACCGCGTCTAATAATCATTTCCACATGGCCGGACTCGCTGCCAAAAGCGCGCTCACCCACACACGCTCGCTGTACCACTCCTACGCGTGGTTATTAGAAGGCCTTGCGGGGCCTAACCTGCTCTCAGCGCCTTTCCTGCCAGACAGATAAGTAGCTAATGACATTACAAATACACACTCGGTCATCTTCTGTCACAATAAGCTTTGGACAAATTGCTTTTGGAGGGGGCGGGGTGGGGGTGGGGGGGGGACCCAAACATGGTCCTGTTCCATTTCAACGCACTGGTTGGAATAAAAACATTTGAGAGATGCGGAGCAGACTTGCCGATGAACAAATTGAAACACTTGACGCATCATTTAGCAGAAATAAACACCCATGGCTGCATGTCATCATCTGTAAAGTCTGCGTTGTTTTGTTAGTGGTGGTGGGTGGAAAAGTGAATAAGTATACAAGGTCGCCAAAAGGAATACACTGTGTAAAAAAGAATTTAAAAAAAAGTTGTATCATATTATTTTTTTTTTTCCCTGGCATCTTTCCTTCCTTTCTGCCATCCTTCAGAGTGTTTTTTTTTTAATTTTTGTATTCTTACCCCATCTTTTCTTTACTGAATCATATTTTTCTGCCTTCTTTTTTTCCTGCTTCTTTCCCCTCACTTATTTCATGGTGTTTTCCTTCCTTCCAGAATTTTTTTCCTTATAGAATTTTTTCCTCCTTGCCTGCTTCCAGGCTTTTTTCCTAGAGTCTTTTCCTTCCTTCCCTGCTTCCAGGCTTTTTTTTTCCTGGAGCCTTTTCCTTCCTTGCTTCCTTCCAGACATTTTTCCTGGTGTCTTTTCCTCCCTGGTTTCCTTCAGTCCTCTCAGACTTTTTTTCCTGCCATCTTTTAATTCCTTCCTTAGATACCTTTTTCCTGGCGTCTTTTCCTTCCTTCCAGACTTTTTCTTCCCGGAGTCATTTCCTTCCTTGCAGACATTTTTCCTGTTGTCTTTTCCTTCTTTGCTTCTCTCCTATGTTCCCCCTTCCTTCCTCTCTTTCGTCATGGTCACTTTTTGATTTTCATCCTTTGTTTGCCTAAAACGACTTTTCGACTTTCCTTCGGTGCTCATCTAATACTGCTTTAGAAACCACTAATTGACTCAAATGAAGATAAATACATTTTCACATTCTTGAATTTACATTATTCACAAAGACCCACCCTGTACACACAAAAGCAGTTAACGGCGGCAAACATGAATAATTGAATGGCTCAACTCACTGACCTCGCGTGTTTGGCCTCGGTGGAGTCGGACCAGGCGCTGGAGGCGGTGATGTCAGAGTCTAGGATGCTGCCATCCTCCATCCCCAGGGCGTAACGACACTGAGCGGCTGCAGATGCAGACAGGATGGCGACGGAGATAAAAAAAGGAAAAAAAGAAAAAAAAAAAAAAACAAGAAAAGAGGGAGAGAAGAGCCATGAGCCACATTGCTATCAGTAAAGAGCTTAAGTAGAGGAGAAACTGAATATCTCCATTCCGAGCATCAGCCGGCATCATTGGTCACGGCGCATTGACTCGTTTTGTCATTGTTGGGAAAACGTCTGGACTTTGCTGCTGCATGGCAAGGGAATTACAAACCCTGCAATAAATTTGCTTGTAACTTCGCCCATTCAGCTCAGATTCATCTTGAAGGGGAAAAACATATTCCCGTCAAACATGCTCAAATTGCATCACTTATTCCTGCCATTGATCATGTAAAAACTCTGCAAGTGAAAAACAAACCTGAAGTATTCGGCAAGGGGGTGCCACCCATGCAGCACTTTTCTAGATATGCAAAGAAACTATTTCCAAATAAAATAGTAAAAAAAATGTTTTAAAGTCTTCTCATAATGGCCGGAAGAATAAAGCAAAAACAGTTTTATCAAGATGAGACTCTGATATTCTTTATCCTCTATGTAGAACGACTTATATTAGTGCTGTACTGAGAAGCTGAGAAAGGAGCGTAGCCTACAGTGCAGTATCTCCGTATGCGTGTCTTATACTAGCCACAGGTTGGACACCAGAATTAGCAGCAAAATGTGCATTGAAAGAGAAAGTTGGATGAAAACTATCAATTGTTTTATTCAGTTACATCATAGTATATGTCTTTATGAAAAACAGAGTGTCAATTTTCTCATACAAAAAAGATGACAACATTTTTGTTGTTTTTGGGGGGAGGTTGGAAGGGATTAACGCCATTTCCATTTATTTGAACACTTCATTGTTCTGTCTTGCAACATTACATGTTGCTGACATGAATAAATATATTTGAAGTAAATTCAAAATTCCCCGCAGCACACCTGAAGATGTCATACTGCACACTCATGTTGGGGAAATGCCTGGATTATAGGTGACTTGTCCCATCCAAGACGACACCCTCCAACATTCCACCTTTTGTGCCACCCGGCGCGGCTCCTGTTACCGCCAGCCCTGCCGGGGGACGATTTACGGCACAGGGAACAAAAGGAGCGACAGAAACTGCGGCGCCGGCAGTACGAAGACAAGCGGGCGCTCGCGGGTGCCAGCGTTGACTCGGTTCAGCGGCAGACATTATCAAACGTTCCAGATAGAGTGGGATTACAAAGACGAGGAGGCCGTCCGCTCCGAGGGGCGGCTCGGGTGGCTATAAAGTCGAGAAGGGGGAGCAGGAGAGGGGGCGCTGTCATTGAGTCACCCCGTTGGAATTTGAAGCCGAGTGGCAAACGTGAAAAAGCCCATAGGGTGCAGCATATGCGCGCATACACATTGGACCCACACCCATTAAACAGGTGCCCACGTCATTAAATCATCTTCATCGCGCTGACACTCAACAACTTGACTGCACATTTTACAACTTCATGTATGAAGGCCCTCAACTGCTTTATTATTATTGTTGTTATCAGGGCAAATCAAAACTACATTGTGAGAACTTTAAAGCGCAAGTCAACCCAAACATAGTTTTTTTCAAAAATATGTTCTATGCAAGCCCACCAGTTGAAACAGGGCATTCTGATAAATATTGCGTTTGTGGGATAAGAGTTAATCCACTGTTTTTTAGCCATCCCGGTGGGCGGCCATTTTGTCTTCTGTCGACTGAAAATGACATCACAACTGCTCACAATGACCAATCACGGCTCAGATTCAGAAAACAGGTCAGCTGTGATTGGTCATTGTGAGCAGTTGTGATGTCATTTTCAGTCGACAGAAGACAAAATGGCCGCCCCCAGTGATGGCTCAAAACTAGTGGATTAACTCTTATCCTACAAACGCAATACGTGTTTCAACTCGTGGGCCTGCTGGGAACATATTCTTGAAAAAAATATATGTTTGGGTTGACTTCCGCTTTAACACACTAAAAACACTCATTCCTGGTGAAAATGTATTTCATAGAACTCGTGGGTGTGACCCGTAAAAGTTAGCTCAGTAGTAACGATTTTTCAAATCTTTCAAGAGGTGTTTTATTCAACATTTAACAGTTTGGGTTGTATAGTGCGTGTGGTGTGCTCCAACTCCAAATTGACTTCCATTTTCCCGTAGCGGCCGTGTGTCCTAATACCATATACGCCGTAGTATACTTTGCAGTTGTAAATCCAAAAGCATTGCTCCTGGAACAAACAAGCCGTGTAATGAACTTCTGTGAAACCGTTTGTTTGCCATTTCCGACAAAAGCGCTGCTTAAGTTGCAGCTTGTGTTTGCTGCCGCAGTCAGATATTAAACCCAGCGCTCGCTCCTGTAACACCTGGTTGCCCCCCCTAACCCCCCCGCGCTCCCCTTGTATATTTTTGACTGACACTTCATAATGTGTCTGTGTATTAGCAGTCCCGAGGAGCAGAGGGGGAACGATTTCGCTCTCCTGTTACACTCGACTGGCTGGCAGACAGGAAGAGAACACGCCGCAGAGCCTGCTGATAACACAGCGGGAGTGAGACTCACTGATTTGATGACGTGAGGAGCATATTGGAAGGACGGAATTAAAGTATGGAGGCACGAGGGGTTAAATGACGAAAGATTTTTTTTGTCGTCGACTATAAAAATCCAAGTCGGTGAACCGATGACGCCGTCAATATTTTTGGGGTCGTTTTTCCCGTTTGCTTCGCCTCACACTTTTTGTGACCACAGTCACTAATCTGAGCCGTGGACTGGTTTCACAAAGACATTTAAACAGCACAGAAACAAAAACAAAATGAACACAAATACAACTCGCTACTATGCTATTTGTTGTAATTAGTGGGAGTCCTGTACATGCTTCTCTTTAACAAACTGTCTGGTCTCAAATTGTGTTGCGTAGCATAGCATAAAATGGTAGCTAGGCTCACAAAAATTAAGCATTTCTCTGTTTCACTTGTGCCTTGATTGTATTTAAGCATGGCTACTGTGCAAATGAGCATGCTAACACTCACATTTTTGGCAATAAACAAACCAAAAAAAAAAAATTCACACGCTTGTTACATAGCACGGCCATATGCAGAATAAAGATCCCGTTTTCTCACAATTATCGTCTGCGCATTACATTTGGTGACGAAAATGGAGTTTTGTTCCTCGCCTCCAGTCCCGTGGTTCCGCTGGTAAGAATAATTTAAGACTAGCTAGTGAAGCCAACTGCTACACTCACCCAAAACTAGCTTAATTCATACTCTCCCGTGTAGAAAGATCATTTTGCCTTGTTAGCTGAACATTTCGTTGCTGCAGAAAATTTTATAGTCCAGACAGAAGATCAAGCCGAAACTTAGTAAATTGGCGCACTGGAAGAAGAGATGCCAAAAACGTGATTGGCAACCAGCCAACTTCAAGCTTTAAATGTCCGTGCGTTAAATCATCGGTTGACTTGAAGAATAGAACAATCTAATGAGAAGAGCAGGGACGGGAATGAAAAATGATACAAAAATAAATAAAAAAAAAAGAACTACTACTAGCTCACTAATCATTGTTAAAGACCCCAAATTGACGTAAGGCAAGATTAGCTCGAATGCTGCACAAGGAAGTTCTTGTATAGAGGACATTTACCCGCTTCCATAGTTGCTGCTGTTTTGGTTGGCATCAGTGATCAAATGGGCTCAGCAGTTAATTCTTTCAAGAAGACGATGTGCAGTTTTCTACAATTTAAAAAAAAACAGTTCCCTGTGTGTTCTGAAGGTGGCCTACCTGCATTGAAGTGCCACTCGTGCTCTTCCACAGAAGACACCTGCACCACCACCACCACCAGGGCGGTGACCACAGCGGAAGTCATCAGCCACCCGGCTGGACTCGCCATGACTCCAGCAGCACGCCTGGTTACCTGCCCGCAGACGCACTGCTGACCGCAGGCATTCCTGTCAACAAGCCAAAAGGGAAAGAGGAAACATCAGAAACAGTCAAGTCAAATAAGGGAACAGCTTAAAAAGGAGTGTGTATTGCTTTTTCTTTGACGGCATTTATAATGATGCCACCACAGAAACTGAAAAGTTATTAAAAAAAAAAAACAAAACTGTCATCCAAACCCTAAACCATAAAACCTAACACCCTAACTGGGCTTAATAAATGTCATTGTAATAAAACAAAATGCAAACTGTACTTTAGCCTTACTTTTGTCCCACCCTGAGTAGTGGTAAACTTGATACTTTTATGACTCCTCGGAATGTTAAAATACTTAAAATACTGCCTGAAGAGTTGGTTTTTCATCCAGCAACAAATTGTGTTTGACTACTTGGCTATGATCACGGTCTTTTGATAATTCCCTTAGTTAAAAGTCAGTTTCTCGCAGTTGTTTGGGTCCAAAATGTCTCGTTTGCAGAGCTTAGCAAGCTAAACAAAGAGCGAGCACAAAGCCAAAAGTGCCAAAAGCCACTTTGAGGCATTCATTTGTTCCTCTGCCTTGGCAGCGGCCTGCTGGGTGACAATGAAGCTTTGTCGCCTATAGAAAAGAACTCCAGCGGTTATCGAGGATGGCACAATTAGCACGACATTACTCCGTCGGCTCTCTTCCCCTCAGGACTTGAGAGCCCCATCGTTTTTCCAAATTGCTGATATCAAACTAGCTTTCACATAATTGGATAGGTTAATCCAGCCAGGGGTGGTTATACAACTAAGCAAATTAGGTTTGGAGAGATTAAGAAACGAGCCAGGAAAAAAAAAAATAAAAAATCCATCCGTGCTGAATGGACCATCCAACGCTTGAAATTCTGTGACTCGAACAAGCCTCGCTGGAAGCATAAAACCATCCAAAAACATCCGTTAGTCTCACTTACTGCTTTTCGTCCGACAATACCAACACAACGTTGCCAAACTGACATGACAGCTGACAGCTCGCATATTTTCCTCGTGAAATGTGTGCGAGGAAGGAGTCCAGTGGTGGCGCGAGGGGAGGAGGGAAGACGATAAGTGCAAGTCTGAAGTGGGAACGACAGCTGGGAGCGAAAGAAAGGCCGGCCTTTTTTCCTGCCGGAGCCTCGGAGAGTTCAACTTCATCTCCTCGAGTAGACCGAGGCGGCCGACAGCTGACGCACAGCTGTAGCGGCCGCGGGAACGAGGAGAGGGGAGGCGTCAAGGCTGAAGGCACGGAAACCCGTTTGAGCCTCTCCTCTGTGATTTACGCCTCGGCCTTCGCCGCATGATTCTTATGCTAATGCTTTCGACTTGTTTGCGGTAATTCGTGGGGATTAGCCTTGTAGCGTTGGCGTTTTAAGATGATTTGAACCGGGGAAGACGCCACAAATTGTTTGGAGAAACTTTGCGGGTGACTGGGCGGCATGGCGGCGTAGTGGTTGGTTAGCATGTCCGACTCACAGTTCGGAGTTTGGAATCTGATATTTTGGCTTCCTCACACATTCCAAAAATGTGCATATCAGGTTCATCGAAGGATCTAAATTGACCATAAGTGTGAGAAACCAGTCTATGATTGGTCGTTATCTGAGCCTGAGGCTGTGTGATGTCGTTTTCAGTTGACAGAAGTGACAAAATGGCCGCCCCCAGAGATGGCTAAAACAAGTGGATTTTGTTGCTTAGTAGCTCATATTCCATAAACACAACTTGTGGGCCTGCATAGACCATATTAAAAAAAATACATATGTTTGGGTTGACCGCTTCAAGTAAAAGTAAGTGAGGAACTATAGCTTGTTACTGCCTATATGTCGTTGTGACCATTTTAAAATCGAGCACCACTTATACCTTGTTGTGCAAAGTAGAAAATTTGTGACAGCGAGAAGAGCTCACAAGCTACAACGTGGTGGAAAAGGGGGCAGAAGAGTGTTTCATAGATTCAATTAAGAGACTATAAGACATTACATAGATTCTCATCCAGAAACAATCAAATGGAAGTGCGCACGTGACCAAAAAACAGAAGCGATGACGACTTTGAAGGGCGGCAGGTGACTTGCGGCCTTGGAAAGAATGAACGCACGAGTGCAAAGGGCTAGCAAAGAAGGCACGAAGGCGGTCACAGTCGTTGCAGCTGTCCTGAGAAAGGTAAACCCTGCATGTGTTCCCCGCACGGACATGACGATGGCGTTTTTTGGAGTGCGTCTGGTTTCAAGTGGGCTTTAATATGCTGTCGTAAAAGCGGACAATCTCCACTGCTCAGGTGTCGCTCGTCATCAGCAAACATGACCAGCGGGCAGCGGCTGTGTTTTTTCTCAAAGTACCGCAGCACGGATCAGGGGGAGGATGACATCACAAAAACGGAGTAAAGGGGGGGGGGGGAAAAACAAAAAAAAAACAGCCAGACAAATGTTTTGGCGAGCAGGAACAAAAGTGTCTGCAGCCATCCGAGACCATGTTTTGTTGGCGAAGTCAAGTGGTGCTGAACAGCTGTGGTTAGCGCTCAGGCTGACGGGAGAAAGGACCGCTGTGCTCTGACGTTTTGTCTTGGCCAATCCAGGCGCTGCTCTAATGAATGCACATGTGAGCAGCTGCTCTTACTGCCTGGAAATGCAAAAAAAAAAAACTGAGGTGTGGATGAGCCTTTTATTCATTTGTATCATTGCCTCATTGAGGCATTGGCTACGATTAGATGAGAGGCAAAAGCACCGGCAGCTTTCTTCTGGGGTGGCACCAAACTTGGCACCAATACAATGATCCAAACGGGAGTAGATTTGTTTGGTTGATAAAGCATCCACTAATTGCAGTTTTCAACATCAAGTCCCCTTAGTGGGACTGAGGTCATGTGGCACTTTGACTTACTTCTCAGATGTACAGTGGACAGGCAAAAAAGAGGTTTCGGTGTATGGACCAGTGACAGTACGAAGCACAATATGGAGCAGATTTTTTTGTTCACTTGTCTCGATAACCGACGAGCTACAATGCAACAGCAAATAGTCTAGGGTACTGGACGTCTTGAGAAAATTCACACAATGAAAAGATGACATACTGCAATGAGGCATGCTAACATGCTAACCAAACCGAATTTGGTCAATCATCGTTTTCAATTACTTTTCCGTTTAATTCATCTTTATTCATCCAGGCAACGCAATTGACAACAGATTTTCATGTGCAATGCCAACCTGGCAGCAGAGTAAAACAGCAAAATAAGCAAATGCAAATACATTCACAACAAAGTGTAAAGTGTAATTATAGTTACATATGATAGCAAAACATCAATAAAAAGGTTCAAAAACGGTCTAAAAACAGGTGCGGCAATCATGAATAGCATCCCTAACTAGCTATAGTAAAGTGCTGGAATGGTGAGAGAGGGTGGTGGTATGCAAGGTGAGCAGAGAGTGAAGCTAGGGCGGAGTCTTACCAATGAGCGTTTTATAGATAAACACAACAAAGTTTATGTGGTTTGTTACGTCACCATGGGTCAAACGTCTTTTGCCAGGTGAATTGGATCAAGGTTGAACATTTGGTCAACACCAACGCTTTGCTACTGTGTTGTCGCCAAACAAACTGAACCAAACGGAAAAACAAACCATTTTCAATGAATCACATTTGTTTCGCAACTTCCGTTCTTTTGTTAGCGCTACCAACTACACGTCCAATAATACAAAACATGCCTTCACTTTTGAGAAAGCTAGTGTACAGCTAGTGTACAGGCCTATAACCATTTTTTTTTTTTTTTACAGTTATTTAAACTCACAAACCTGTGAAAGCAGGCTTTTCATGTAGTGGATCATTTGTGTACGGGGCTATTAAGTCAAACGCTTCTGAAGGCTGTACTGACAGTCTCCATGTCTGCTCACTGTGGGGGTTTGTGCTGGTTTGCAACCACAAATGCTTTGAAAGATATTTCTCAGCATCAAGTTGTCAAATAAATGAATGGAAGTTGGCGAGAAGGTTTCGATGAAACAAGGAAAAACTGGCATGCATTCCCATCGCAAACTCTTGTTTACCACGTCTGCCATCTTTGTTACTCATTTACTGAGTGGTATGTATGGTATGCGTTCATAAAACAAGTGAGCTAAAAGGTACACGTTTTAAAAAAAAAAAAAAAAAAAAAGAGTCACAGTGCTTTCTTTATCCAGGCACATCTGCACCACATTTACACAAGTAATCTATCCAATAACACGAATTTCATGTCAGCCATTCCAAGACAGGAAAAAAACCCAACATCATCATCATCATCATCATCTGCTATTAATACAAATTTGAGCTGAATGTTGAGCGCCCAATATCAACTTGGAAGTTGAGCGCTTTGCTAAGGGCACCTTGGCAGTGTTTTGGAAGTAAACTGGCCTCTCTCCAGCGACTGGCCCCAGTTTCCATTTTCTTTATCTAAACCAATAACATCTTCTCTTGCCCTGTTTTGGTTTCCTTGAAATCGCGTGTGGACATTGCTTGATGTCCACCAGTTTGAGTCCTAGGGCACACAGCGCGTTTGACCACAAACCTTTCCATGTGTCACTCCACTGAAGGGGGGTGAAAGCACACTGATTTGGAGAATGTGAGACGCCCAAAACAAAAAATAAATAAATAAAATCAACACGTGTCTGCTTACTGGTTACAGAGTGTAAAATACTCGTGTTTACAGCACACCACATGGACAATGACGCCTGTTGTAGTACCAAGAATAACCTGTGAGAGGCAGCATGGTGCCGCAGGGACTCCAGACTACTGAAGATACAGAAGAAGAAAAAATAACAGTAGAAGGAGAAATAACAAAAGTAGAAGAAGAAATGGAAAAAAATCTAGGCCAAATTGTTAACTTGTCAGGTAACTACATTGCAGAGAAACTATTCTACTTATTATTTCAGTGAACGACTTACGAGTCACGTTACACAAACACTCAACATGACCAGTTGCTTTTCCGTTTAGCATCACAATCACACAAGACATACATACAGACTACGGATCATGAAGTTCAGACAGGGTTGACATTTGCTAATGTTAGCTTAGACTGTTTTCTGAGCACACAGAGGGGTAAAAATCCCTCTTAACCACACCCCAGACCACGGGATATTCTTTTTTTTTTTTTAGAGACAGCTAATAATCGGACCTTTGCTGACTTTGATTGCATGGGAAAATGCCCAAATCAGGCCTGATTGTTAGCATGCTAAAGATGCTATCTCCAATAGAGGCCTGTACCAGTGTCACATCCTCGTCATGTTTATTAATGGCCACAGGGGACATCAGGAGTACTAAGCTCTTTGTTTTGGACTTCCTTTTGGCACGCTGTAGCTGGTGGGTGTGTGCCTAAAGAGTGCTTGAGGGAAGGAAGTATGAATTACTCCTCCATTCCTCGCAGCACTTTAGAGGATGAGGAGGGGAGGCCAACTCTGTACTCAAGGTCATTTTGTGTATTTTATTGAACTGTTTTTTTTTTTGTGTTCCTGTGTGACTCACAGACAAAGTGAGGAAAGTGTGAGTCCACAGCAAGGATATTTTAAAGTGGCCATGCAAGTCTGCACACTGTGTTTGTTGAATTATTAATGGATAACATGTACTTTAAATCAGTAGTCAGGAATACTCAAGTTTAACCTTTGCCTCCCCCAACACAAAACAAATAGTCAAAAGTACATCTGCAAAGCCTTGGAATAAACATTGGCCAATGTCTACAATTGTACATTGAAAATAGTCACGTTAGCACTTAGGCTAGCGCTAACAACTCGGAACATGAGCAACGCAAAATGGTACGCATCTAAAACAAAAACCATAAATGTCCACTTTATGCTTCAAATGGGATTAAAGTCAAATCAACTTACTCAAAACAACTTTGCAGATTCCATCTCCCGGGTGCCAGCATTCTCCTTCCGCCCACGTGGAGCACATTTTGGGCTCCGGATGAAATTTTGGAAAACTATTGGGAGCTATTTACTTGTTTAGGTCTTCATTTAACTTTTTAAGACATGCTGATGACCCTGGGAGCTCCGGACATTTTGCTAGTATTTTAAAGCACAGATGCCTGATGATTAAAAAAATAAATAAATAAATAAAAAAATTCAACATTTAGCAAATCTGAAAAGTCGTTCAATAAACATATGCTTAAAGACATTTCAACAAAGAGATGCATTTTATTTTATTTATTTTTGACGCCAATATTTTGCCTTTTACTCTAATTCCACATTGGCTCCAAATATTGGTTTTTGGCCTCCTTGACTGCTAGTAATCCATATCGATCTCTCTCTAGATTAACACATCTTGAAGTACTTTAAACACAGAGTAAAGCTGACAACGGAATACCTGCGTTGGCATTTGTTAGCTGTTAGAACATGATAACAATTTGCCTGATTGTCAAAAGTTGAAGGGAATCTGCGTTACCATATTTTATCTTGAAGTAACCATTAAAACTCTGGATAGTAACGTTAGCATTCAAGCTAGTGCCATCTTAACGCTTACGTGTCCAGGCTGTTCTGCCAATATTACAGCCAACTAAAGTCGCTGATCCAGGCTTGTCGCTGAGGTGCTTTTCTCATTCATACGACACGATGCAAAGCAAAGCTGAGTGAGCCAACTTGGTGTGAGTGGTCGGCATCGGTCATCAAATTCTACACCTGTGTGTCACACTAATCTTCTATACAAGGGAGTGTAAGTCACAGCAGTGGTATGTAGCACGGCGATGAGTTGTGACGGGAGGGGGTTGTTGGAGGATAGAGGGATGAGGAGTTCTTAAACAGCATAATATCCGAGCAGCAAGACAATGAAAGGAAGCACTTCACCTCGAAGGAGAAAGAAAAGTGAGCAGAGAAGGAGGTGAATCAGGAGTGATGCAAGGTGAAAGAAAGCAGGCTAATGGGAACATTTCTTGGAATAATTTGTGAGCCATTAAGACAGCTCAGCTGCTTACACACACACACACACACACACAAACAAACAGGCCCCCTCTCAGCACACAAGCAGCTTAATAATTGCACAAATTCACAAGGCCTTAGTGGAAGAGATCTATGAGTATAGCAGTGGAGAAATGATGGCAATAAGAGCGGGAGTTTGCCGGCGCGAAACGCCACAATAGTGCAATCAATGAGGACTCGCAGTTCCACTCACGGCCCCTCAACGTCAGCATGGCAGGCGGGGAGGGGCGGCGGGTGGGGGGTTGGGGGGTTCGAGGGGGGGTGTGGTGGCGTAAACTGTGACTGATGACCACGGCTCGGGCTGCCAGACCTAGACTGGCTTCATCAGCGGCAGTCACATTCGCTACAAGGTGAAAGAAAACATCGCGACCAGCTGGAGGCCAAAAGCACATTTTCCTTTATGACTCCCCTCCATAAAAAAACAAAAAACAAAACAAAACAAAAAAACACATCATAAATTCATATAACTTAGTGTTCATGACAATCCTTGGCAGAGGATACGATCCATAACTCACACAAGTAGTTTAAGTTAAAACTAGAATGCCTGCCAAGGTTGAAAGAGGGAGTTGTTTGTTTGTCTGTCTGAATGTCAACAGGCCGTGCCCTGGATTACTGATGGAAGACAACAGGCGCGAACCGCTAATTAGTCTGAGGAGGGGAGGCATCGTGACTCGCGATTCTCACGGAGTCAATCATTCACACACAGCTGCGGAAAATGCCAGAAAAAGCGACAATATCGCCATCACGGCAAAGCTTATTATCCTGAGAAGCGCGCACACACACCCACAGCAGTCTATTGCCAATTTGAATGTGAATGAGCATGTGCAGCGTTTACACGGACGGGAGCGTTTGTGTTGTTTCTTTCCAAAACGACGACATTAGAAGACAACACTGTTGTACAAACAAGCGATCAAAGCATCAGTTTTCTCCTCCATTCTTAGTTCAAAACTGCCTCAATTCCAACAAAAGTGGAAAAGAAAAAAAAAAAAAAAAAGTTCTTTGCTGGACGGGAGACATTAGGCCGTGCGCAGCAGACTGAGTGTCCTAGTCCTTCCACTGCAAAGATTGACACAAGCTTCGGTCACGCCTTCTGCCACTTCTGATAGGCTATTCTTGTTGCAGCATAAGTTTGAAAATAATACTTAAAAAGGCACAATATGGCGCCCGAGAGTGATTTTTCAAAATATCCTTTTCGGGTCATAATTTTATCACACATTATATGACAAAAAGACAAAATTTCCCATTATGTATTAGCATTAAGCTATCTGACCTTAAATTGGAAGTCAACCCAAACATATTTTTTTTCAAGAATATGTTCTATGCAGGCCCTCTAGTATTCTGATAAATATTGCATTTGTGGACTAAGAGTTAATCCATCCGTTTTCAGCCATCTCAGGGGGCGGCCATTTTGTCACTTCTGTCCACTGAAAATGACATCACAGTTGCCCAGGGCTCAGGTAACGACCAATCACGGCTGACCTGTTTTCTGAAGCTGAGCCGTGATTGGTCGTTACCTGAGCCCTGAGCAGTTGCGATGTCATTTTCAGTCGATAGAAGTGACAAAATGGCCGCCTCCTGAGATGGCTAAAAACGGATGGATTTTGCTGCTCAACTCATATTCCACAAACGCAATCTCAATCCGAATGCTGTGTTTCAACTAGTGGGCCTGCTGGGAACATATTCTTGGAAAAAAATGTGTTTGGGTTGATATCCTTTTTAAGGCAAAGTTATGTGGTTGTTTTTAATACACAAAATTCTCTTTGTTTTAAGTTTACTTTGACAGAGAGCTGTGCCATCAAGTGGGAGAGCATTTCACTGGTCTGCCTGTCACTGGGAGATGACAAAATATTTTTGCAATAAATAAATAAATTTTCAGCCCCCTTAAGTGAAACTGGATAGTTCCTGCGACACGACCGGTGATCGCTCACCGCACACTCGTTTGGGAATCACTTTTTTCTGAAGTTGTTTTTAGGCGAATCCAAGAACCACCTCAGCAGCATGTGTGTGGGTGGACACGTTTGGACTGAAAACGCGGAGCTGGAAGTGTTTTGGTTCCCACACACACACACACACGCACGTCAAGTCGGGACATGCCAATGTCGATAGCCTAGCCACTTCACTTTCCCTCTCACTTGTTTTGTATAATCCGGCAGGAATGAGAGGAGCGGCGCCTTACTTTGTGCAGACACGGCCAGTCGATAAAAGCACGGCGCAGCGCTCAATACGAGCCCTCGCGCTTCTGTGCTTTCATTTCGACACGCCTCGCACGTTGAGGGCTTCATTAATTTAATCACGCCGCTTGGAAACGATCACATATCAGGGGTTACGCAATGCGCTGTCGGCGGTTCTTGACTAGTTACCATGACAACAGTTTTACCTGGGCCAAAAGGGCTTCTATTGTCGACGCCGTTTGTTAGTGAACACGAGTACATGGGCCGAGGAAGAAAGCAATCATTTGTGCTGCAGATCCACTTAAAGGATGCAGGGTTCATTTATTTATTTATTCATTCTAAAATGGGAAATTTGTGTGTTAGTCTGTAAAATCTGAGCGTGTGCAATTTGATGTTGGTCTCTCTCTGCCGACGTGGCGTATATCGCATTGATCGGACAATGCCATTAAATATTAAACTAACATTGTTTGCCAAACTTTTACTACTGTAATCAATTAATTACCAAAATTGCTACTAGGGGTGTTAAAAAAAGAAGAAAACCCAATTTACATACACATTTAGACAATCTAAATGCGTCGGTATACGGACTAATGAACTGGTATAAAATAAAAAAATAAAATAAATATCAAAATGTGATGAATCGGTTTTATGTTGCTGATACAGCTGCAGAAAACTGTCTTAGAAGACAACCAAAACTTTCCAATTGCGATCGATGCAATGCCACAAGAATAAAATGACTTGTATGAAGGAGAATATTCAAGACAACTAAATTTGTCAATGGCAGTGAATGAGTTTTTAAATGTACATTTTTTCAAAATAATATTACAACTACATTCGAACAAAACTGCGACATAGGGACGTACTTAAAACGACACCTTTTGCAACTTTAATCTACTTAAACTACTTCTTGCTCACTTTGGCTCCACTAATCCCTTTAAAGTGTTTTTAATTTGTATTACATCTCAGTATCAGTGTCCAATGTTGCTTTAATTCATTAAAGTTTTCATGTTTTAATTTTGGACTGCCAAGAACTAACTCAACAGCGAGGTGGCCGTGACCTTTGCTTCTACCCGTTAATGAGAAAACCGTCAGTGTTAAAACTCCTAATGAGGCATGAGCAAATATGTGCTCACGTTAACACGTCGGCGTCATGTCAGCATTTGTGGATGCCTCGGTTGAAGTTTGGCACAGAATTCCCTGAATTCAATTTGCACCGCCTTGCCGGCACCTGCTTGGGAGCGAGCGAGCAGAAACATGTGACAGGTCGGTGCGATGCGACTCAATCGGAAAGGCCCTCGGAGGAAATGTCCCGGGGAGCAGCGAGATCGACCGACTGCAACCAAGCGGAGGAGACTTTAGGGGACAAGAGCGGCGGCTGCGCAGGACGGCCAAGATGATTGAAAACGCACAGAAGGGGGGAGATGGAAGGATGAATAGCGGGAGAGGGAAGGAAGGACGTGCTGGAAAAAGTTGAACAGGAACCACTTTGGTTGAGCTCAGCAGTCTGAGTCACAGTGAGAAAACTATATTGAGGTACACGCCAACAGATAATCAGGCCAAATTTCAAAGCAGAAGTCAACCCAAACATTTTTTTTTTCAAGAATATGTTCCCTGCAGGCCCACTAGTTGAAACACGCCATTCTGATTAATTTTGCATTTGTGGAATATAAGTTAAGCAGCAAAATCCTATCGTTTTGAGCCGTCTCTGGGGGCGGCCATTTTGCCTTCTGTCGACTTAAAATGACATCACAACTGCTCACAACCACCAATCACGGCCGACCTGTTTTCTGAATCTGAGCCGTGATTGGTCGTTGTGAGCAGTCGCGATGTCATTTTCAGTCGACAGAAGGCAAAATGGCCGCCCCCGGAGACGGCTAAAAACGAGTGGATTAACACTTATTCCACAAACGCAATATTCATCAGAACGCCCCGTTTCAACTAGTGGGCTCGCATAGAACATACGCAACTAATACTTATTGTGAAGTTGGCCTTTGGCGGCGCGTTACTGTCATGTATAGCATGAACAACTGTTGCTGTGGTTAGCTTGACTACTTCTTTTTGACAGTGTACATGTAAATAAGCGGCCTGGAGCATTTTTTTTTTTTTTTTTTTTTCTTAACCAAGGTACTCGAGGACCTGTTTCAGCCCTGGCAAAGTTGTTAAATATCGGGGACACACGCTTAATGGCCTTTCTTCATCTTACAAAGACTCACAGAAAGGCAAATAAATGTGCTTTCAAAAAAAAAAAAAAACGAACACGTGTGAGATTTGCCAGAAGCGCGTAGCTTGGGCCGCAGGCTGACACCTCAATCACAGTCCCCCTTTCTATAAGAGACTTAAATTACACAGCACAGGACAAGCTCCTCATGCTAATGTGAGCCGGCAGCCCCTCCGCCTGCTCTCTCGTCCCACCCGCGGGCACGACGACAGATCGGCCAATTCACAGTTGAGAGGAAAATGTACCGTGGCTTATTCAACTTTGATGCAGAGCACGACTTTGCTCCACGTTCCAACTATTCCACAGCCCCGACGTTGCCAGGAGACTTTGGTGATTTATACCCGGGTTACGGGCCCCCGAGCAGTCTGCATGTATGTGTGAGGTCTTGAGTAGATGATCTAGTATTCCACCCCCCCAAAAAATAATAATAATGATAAAGGAAACGTACAAAGGGATGTAGATGAGCTCAAGCTGCATCGCTTTTTCCATTTTTTTTTTTTTTTTTTTTTTTTTTTTTTTATTAAGAAAAGTAACACTGGCCCGGATCTCGATCTTGGAACAGATATTACTCAAAAGCAATTGTGAACAAAATTGTTGTTGTTTTTTTTTTTTTTTTTTTAAATTTGGAAAGATTATGTATCAGGCATTTACCTATTTTGATCATGCTGTGTGTAATCTCAATACCGCATATTATACACCAAGATTCTGTCCCAATATAGAAACTAGTCCTCCAAGACAGGAATCTCGCGTGATCTAACGCGATCTAAAAAAAAAATAAAAAGAATAAATTAAGAATATATATAGCAACATCCAAGAGGGCACACAAAAGAAGGGAGTGATGAGACTCGTTTTTACGGAAAAATTGAACAGAAAAAAACTCCGAAAAGACCGTGGAGAAAATCCTAGAGACAGCATGAAAGCGGATATTATAGTCCACTGATCGAGCTAAAGGTGAGTTCTGAAGTTAAATTCATAGCTGGTGTTATCTAAGGGAGACTTCTTTGTTCCTCAACCAGGTCGCTCCTTGATTGGCTACATTTCGTTTCGCGTCACAGTTCATCGAGTCATGACTCGGGAATCGTACGCTTTCCTCACACACACAAAGCTTTTCCAAATTCACTTTTATCACATCTCGCGCCACAGTATAATCTTATCGGATAAATTTATAAAAACTAAAATAACCTGGATTACGTCGTCCTTGCTTGGTAAGGGGCAAAACCGGGACAAAAAAAAAAAAACAATTATCTGGAGCAGGCCTTCGAAGGTCTTTCTTTACTGGAAGAGTAACAACATTTTTTTTTTCCCTCAAGTGTCTATCTAACAATATCAACACACAGACTCAATCCCTCAAATAATCCCCGAAATGTCATGGTTTTCATCTGCGGGTTTGTGACTGGTAGAGCACGACATCATCTTGTTCATATCAAATACCATATGCTTGTGCCGGGGGAGTCGGGGGGTGTTAGGCTTCTCTTCTGCGGGGCCCTGAGTGAAAAACGAGGCGGCGTGTCAAAATATGATCGGAGACAAATGACAAATTCTTTGAAGTCAAGCTCAGAAGCCAAAATATAACTTCTCCCCGGCACGCACACGCGAGCGGCGTCAACGCTATCTCATCGCGGCGTCCCATGACGGGACGGGGCGCGGGGGGGGTGCTGATAAAACGAGGAGCATGATGGAAGACCACAGGAGATGGATTAGTGGAGGCAGGAGGCGGGTGTTTTTATTATGAATGAATCATATAGCGCCGCTTCAAAAGGGGGATTTTGGACTCATTTGTCCAGAGGTTAAATGGCAGGAGAATACTCAACAACTTTCATATGAATCGGCCGTAAACTGGACACCAGCTACATTGATGATCCTGTTCAGCGGCGAGGGTGCGCTGAAGCCTTTCCCGGCGGACTTCAGGTGAAAGGCCGACGACACACTAGAGACTAACTCACAGAGCGCGCACACTGTATGCACAGACAACCGTTTACAATCTCATTGGCACCAATTGTCAGGTGAGTGAACAGCTACACGAGCAATCAGTCACATCTTTCATTTTGTCGGATGAAAACCTCACGCTTCAAAGTCCTGACGTACACTCGGGTCTCCGAACTGTAAAAGTGTGCCAAACAATTAATAAAAAACTTTGTGGTACCTTGACTCATGAGTGTAATTCATTCCCTAACCCTTATTTCATTTGCTATTATAATATCGAAGTGTCATTTCATTTGTTCCAGTCCCTTCCAAAATATCACAATTTTTTTTTGTTACGTGTTTTTTAAGCGGAAGTCAACCCAAACTTTTTTTTTTTTTTTTTTCAAAAATATGTTCCCAGAAGTCTCACTAGTTGAAACACGGCATTCTGATTAATATTATATTTGTGGAATAAGTATTAATCCGCACGTTTTTAGCCATCTCTGGGGGCGGCCATTTTGTCTTCTGAAAATGACAATCGCAACTGCTGACAAAGACCGATCACGGCTGACCTGTTTTCCGAATCCGAGCCGTGATTGGTCGTTGTGAGCAGTTGTGATGTCATTCTCAGTCGACAGAAGTGACAAAATGGCCGCCCCCAGAGATGGCTAAAAACAAGTGTCTTTCAACTAGTGGGCTTGCATAGAACATATTGTTGAAAACTAAATATTTGCGTTGACTTCCCCTTTAAGACAGAAAATTTGTGTAAAAACATCAATGCAAACATAAATGAAATTGGATTTTTGGCCTGTTTTGCTGCCACTGCACCCCCACTCCTCCGGAATGAGTATGATGGATACAAGTAGATCATTAAAAGAGCCACTGAGGTAACCGCATTGATTTCAACGCAAATGGATTCCTTTGTACTTCCAAGCCCAGAGGAACCTAACCGGTGATTTACTCCATTTCTTTTTTTTTTTTTTTTTTTAACACACATGCTCTCGTTCGGACACGGACATTCCAATCCGCTTCAATGTTTCAAAACATTGAACATACACCGTACGGTGATGGCTGTGAAATTATAAATTTATGATGTGCCTAAAACTGTCTCAGAACAATCAATTGCGTTTTTATGAAATGGGGGCAGACACGTCACACACAAGGTTGTCATCAACGCTACGAACTAATATCCGCAATTATTCAGTGACAAATTAAGGAAAATACAAAGATAAAAGTGTAAAAGGGAAATGCTGGTAATCAATTATGTGCAACCATAAGTCACCGAAAAGCCAAAACGTATCCTTCCCTCACCCCACCACAAGCTTTGGTGGGAATCAGATAAGTAGCTTTTGCTTGATCCTAACAAACAAACAGTGATGAGAACATAATCTCCTTGGCGGAGGTAATTAGAGGATGAGAAGATTCACAGATAGGAAAATCCAATAAAAAAAAGTCGCTGACGACTAAAACCCCAAGAACACACAGACACCCACTTTGAAGTGTCGCCTCCCGTTAACGCAATCAATGTGCTCTTCTGACCACAGCAGGCAATTCAATTGAAATCGGTCTAGACCTGATGAGAAAGCGGTAGAGAAACAAGGACAGTAGGTTCCCGCCTTCCGTTGCCTTCTTTCCTCAATAGACAGACAAGTCGGCAACACAAATCCGACGCGTTCGCTCGGCGGCCTTGAAATTCCTGACCGTCTGGCCCCGAGAATTGGAGCGGCGATGCTGTTTAACGGTTGATTGCTTGGGGGAGGTCACATGAATCGGTGAACTTTAGGACAAAAAAAAAAAAAAAACATTGGTTAACCTGCCGTGGCATAAAGAAACTGAAAAAAAAACGGGCCGTTATGTAGGCTTTAACTTGAAAGCTTTGAATGCCCTGATACACCCGCTCAAGTCTTTTGACAGAGGTCAACACGCACAATGGAAAGAAGTCGCCGCCCACCAGGATCAAGCACCAAACAGGCTGCGGTCAATGATCGACCAGGGCGGAACAACCAGTGCCGGTCTTATTGTGCCCTTTTTCTTTTTCCCCAAACAAGTTCCTCAGTGTCTTTTCAAAATCGAGGTGACATTGTTACAATAACAATCAAGAGCGCTCGACTCTATTCCGACCACGAGCATTAAACACAATACAGCATACGCACAGCTGGGCATTCATTAATCCATATACTTGCAGGTTTTGTTTGTAATCTATCCCTCGTTATGTGCAAACACTTGACGTTTTCTTGCGACACAGTGGAATGTATAGCTGCCAAGTACAATATGAGCAATACAAAAACTGAAAAATAGCACTGTATTAACCCCCCCCCCCCCCCCAAAAAAAAAAAACCCAACATAAATCAAGTTTGTTTCTTAACAAAATGTAATTACAGTCTTTTAGGGGTAAGGCCTAGTAAGTGACATCATGAGCTCGCATGGGTTTGGTCAGCTTGTCTGCGTGTGAGCGTCTGGGTGTGAGTTGCGGCCTACAGCAGCTCCTTGCGAGCATTCTCATTTTGTTAAAGCGGAAATAAACCCAAACATATTTTTTTCAAGAATATGTTCCCAGCAGGCCCGCTAGTTGAAACACAGCATTCTGATTAATAGTACGTTTGTGGAATATGACTTAAGAAGCAAAATCCACGCCTTTTTAGCCATCTCAGGGGGCGGCCATTTTGTCACTTCTGTCGACTGAAAATGACATCACAACTGCTCAGGGCTGAGGTAACGACCAATCGCGGCTCAGCGTCAGAAAACAGGCGAGCCGTGATTGGTCGTTACCTGAGCCCTGGGCAGTTGTGATGTCATTTTCAGTCGACAGAAGTGACAAAATGGCCGCGCGCACAGATTGCTAAAAACGGGTTGATTAACACTTATTCCACAAACGCAATATTTATCAGAATGCCTTGTTTCAACGAGTGGGCTTGCATAGAACATATTCTTGAAAAAAAATGTGTTTGGGTTGACTCCTCTAAGTGGTTTATCTGAAGCTCACGAATACCTCAAACCACCATCTGCCTGGAATCTTCAAAAAGTGAGTAGTACTTTTTTTTGTAATATGTTTTATGATGGTGAAAAAGATTCCGAACCTTTTGCATGACTGCTTTGCCCCCCCCCCCACACACACACACAAAAACGAAAAAAAAAAACCAATTGTCCTCCCACCTTAACAAAAACATATTAACAACATAACAGCACACAAACTCCCATTTAGAGATCTTCTCCAGCCGTTTCACATCTCCCGTGTTCCCTCGGCTTGACCGCACAAGCACATAAACAGCAATTACACGGGGCCAAGGACCCCCGGGGGACACTGTGGGAGAAATTAGCAGCCAAAAAAGCTATTAAACAAGCAACCGAGTGACCTGCACACGCCACCAGGGGGATGTGGAACAGCACTCGACGGGGCCCCTCCTCACTTCATATTCCTTCTTTTGCTCCGTTTTCATTCCTCTTTGCCTGCCCCAAAAAAAGGAAAAACTGCTCCAAAAAGCCTATAAAGTTCAAAAGCTCTTCTTGGGCGGGCCTGGCATTTCAAGCCACGAGCCAGTAACACGTACCACTGGTTTTATGTGCCAAGAAAGGTGAGCGCAGCATGAAATTGCTGCCATGTTCTTCATCGCTTCCCTTTGGCATCAAAAGCAACATTGTGAAGGAGGCATTTGATTTCGGCATCACCACAGTATGTGCAAAGATTATAGTCACTTTCACTACAGATATAGCCAGAGACTCTCGTGTAAAAATCCTATTCAGAGTATTTTTGTCGTAATGTACAGCAAGACTGGGCTAGTGACTGCTTGGCTCCCAAAAAAAAAAGGGAATGGAGAAAAAAAAAAAAAAAAAATTCAATAAAATGTCTCATTTTAATTGGTTTGTCGACTACGCTTTATTAGTCATCATAGCGGCAACTTTGGTTATCGTATATTGACTTTGTATATTATTTTGTGTCATTTACATATGTCATATGCAAGGTGCCAGTTATCAAGACTACAATTGCAATTGAGATGAAAAGTATTGACACTTTGGGCACAATTTGGCACATTTTCACTTAGGGGTGTACTCACTTTTGTTGCTAGCAGATAAGAGACTGATGGCTGTGTGTTGAGCACTGACTACTTTATATTGTATGACTGTCATTTAGTCAGTGTTGCCCCATGACTAGATACAAAATGACAAAAAACGTGAGGTGGCTACTCACTTTTGTCAACTTCTTACTGTATGTTCAACTTGTTGAGAGTTCTGCCGAATTCTCACGTTTGTGTCTTTAAAGAAAAAAAGTCTAATTGCTGCTCTTTTGAAACTTCTGAGCATGTTTGCACAGCAAGCCACGGGGCCCTCAGGTCATGTTTGTGTCTGCTTCCCCCCCCCAGGCAAAAGCACATGCGCGTGATGAGGTGATCTGAGACAGCGCAAGCGTAGCA
Organism: Filicampus tigris; assembly: GCF_054856515.1. NCBI lineage: Eukaryota > Metazoa > Chordata > Actinopteri > Syngnathiformes > Syngnathidae > Filicampus > Filicampus tigris. The sequence goes on along the minus strand of NC_141224.1, from coordinate 6,765,775 downwards.
GGGGTTACACCTGGATGTGGGGAGGTGGTGACCCCTAAACACTGGCTGTGGGGCTGTTCCGTGGCTTTTACACCAGGAAAGAATGGCTTTTGTTTGACTTTGCTTTAGTGAAGGAGGTGCCATGTAAAGAAAGTCAGGAGGAATGCGGCTCTCTCGAGAAGAAATGCTAAGACTCAAATTACAGATGGGACCCTCTCAAAAATATAAAGTATTATCAAAATATGAACATATACGAAATAAAAACCACAGTTAGACCCTTTAGCGTTTTCATTTTTCAATTATTTTGACTTAATTCACATGTTAAGTTGAAATGTAAAACAAATTTCCCAAATATTGACATACGGTATGGTTTACATAAACCACATTTCACAAGCTCACAGTGCAGTATTTAGACAGAAAATACATGCTAACAAAGTAAATTGTAGCTAGGGATTGTACTGGTTATCAGTATCAGGGCAATACCAGCCTTATTTTAAGGTATTGGGCACTTCAAGTACTTAAAGTTGGGTACTTGCAATACTTAAAGGGAAGTCAATTCTGATAAATATTGCGTTTGTGGAACAAGATTTAATCGACAAGTTTTTAGCCCATCTCTTGGGGCAGCCATTTTGTCACTTCTGTCGACTGAAAATGACATCATAACTGCTCAGGGCTCAGGTAACGACCAATCACGGCTGACCCGTTTTCTGAAGATGAGCTGCTTTTTTTTTTTTGCTGCTTAACTCATATTCCACAAACGCATTAAATGAATCAGAATGCCGTTTTTCAACTAGTGGGCCTGCTGGAAACATATTCTTGTAAAAAATGTGTTTGGGCTGATTTCCCGCTTTAAGGCAAAAGGAATATTCAGACATTAAGTCCTCTATAGCAGTTCGACAAATCATTCCTGCAGTGTATGGTGGCCTCTAGGTGACAAAGAAAAAGCAAAGCTCTCTGTTGGAAAACGTATGACTACTCAAAATTCAGCTTTGCGCTTCAAATGTCATATTAATATAGTCAATACTGAATAACAAGTGGTGTACTGTGGCCTTGAAGGGACAAAAATGCAAATAAAACTCCATTGGTAAATGTATGACTTCTCAGTAGTCAGATTTGTGTTTCAAAAATAACATTAATACGATCAGCAGTGAATAACAATCATCGTACGGTGGCCTTCAAGGGACAAAAAAGGAAAAATTCTTAATTGAACTCTGGTTAGGACACCTCAATATTTAAATATTATGTTTCAACTGTCACATTAATATGGACTGCAACTTTTGACATGCGATTTACGGTGGCATTTTAGGGCGAAAAAGGCAAAGCTCTCCATTGTGAAACTTCTTACGACCGCTCAGCATTTGAAATTGTGTTGTAACTGTCACATTAATATAAACAGCAGGGGAAGCAGGATAATAGCACGTTGTGTATATCGGTCTTAAAAGAGCAAACTAAGCAAAGTTAAGCGTCTCAATATTCTGCTCAGCACTTCGATTGTCAAATTAATATGTTCAGCAGAGAGAGGAGCTCTAAGCAAGCAGTATAAAGTGGCCTTGAGGGAACAAAAATGCATAATTGTGAAACTGAGTGAGTCAGATTTGTGTTTCAACGGTCAAATTAAATATGGTTAGCAGTAATTAAATAGTTGACGGGGGCCTTGAAGGGACACAAAGGCAAATAACCCATTGTAAAACTTAAGACATCGCAATATTCAAATTGTGTTTCAACTGTCATATAACTGAATTCGCAATGAATACATCAAACAACGTACAGTGGCCTTTTGGGGCCAGAATGGCAAAGCTCTCCTGAGTAAAACTTGTCCGATATGGATTCCACAATTCCGTATTTAATTTTTGTGTTAACATATTTACGGCCTGGAGAGAATAACAAGCAGTGTCCACTGTGCAGTGTCTTCTAAGGTGGCAATAAGCAATGTTCCTCGTTGTAGAAGTTATCACGAATTCAAATTGGTGCTTCAGCTGTCCACATAAATGTGAACAACAAACCGTAATGGTGCTTCGTTTTAGTCACTTGGCACACCAACCGGGCCACCTTGCTTTGCACACATGCGTTCTGCTGGCTCCTTACTTGAGTTCGCAGTAAATCCAGGACGTGATGCACACTGTCAGAGCATTTCAGACACGCGGCTGCTAATATATCTGCGCAACGTTACACCTTGGTCGACCCACATGCACCCGGCAGGGGGGCTCCGTCACCGTGGCGGCCGTCCAGAGCCGCTTCAGGCCGAGACTGACGGACGCCAACCCACGCAACAACACAAACACACAAACTACAGCCGTAAATAGAAAGGAAATTGCCGAGGAAACATACCTTAATGAGCCCCAGCCGCTACTTTCTGACAGCACCACCAAACTTTTTGGTCACTCCGCTTCGGACCTGCTTTTTGGAAGCGTCCACGCAAAATACCCCCGAAACGTTTGAAGCGAAGCACACGAGCTAGCTTGCTGTAGGAAAACACGTCCACTTGTCACATAGCAAAGAAACAGTGTCCGATAAATGTGGTGGATGAGAAGCAAGAGTGTTGTAGTCCTTCGGTGACTGTGAGCGCCCGGGTTGTGGCGAGGCAGCCGGCCCACGGCAGGCGCCACCAGGTGCTCATTTACATAACTGCACCGGCTGTGGCCAATCATGGATGAGAGCAAGGTGCCTCATTGGATATTCATGAAGGCGCCTGATCCAATGAGAGTCTGCGCTGGGCGGGGCTCCGTGCCTGACAACAATTTTAGAGTGAAACTGAAGTGTGTGTGAAAAGCCTTTTAAAATACTGCACGGGAGCTCTGATTGCATGCCTTGTTAACCCTTTGCTCCCAATAATAAACACAATACAACAGAATGAAATACTGTACATCAAAACAGGGCAGTGGTTCTCAAACGTTTTACATCAAGTAGCATCTCAAAAAAAATAATCGTAGTAGTAGTAGTCGTAAATAATACTTAAGAGTACAGGACTGTATTGGCCCAAGTGTTGATCAAAAAACAAGGCAGAGGTTTTAGTCCTGAAAGTGTTATTAGAAGCCACTGTAATATTATTGACAGGTTGAATGTTAATAATACTTTTAAATATAGGAAATATGAAAAAAAGGTACTTAAATAATAATTCAATTAAAATGTATTGCGCATGAAAGTTACATCAAAATTATGCCTGCCTAAATGTTTGCAAACAAACAGTTCTAAAAGATTACATGCAAATGTATTGAACTGAAAAGTTAAATACAACTGAGCTGTACTTCAGTACAAACATACTGAACTGGATTTTGTTTTTAAAAGAAAAGTTTAAGTGGCATAACGTAACATTATTCACCATTTGATTCAGTAACTAGTTGCGCTAGACTTTGAGAAGCACTATTTATTATACCTTTATTTAGCCAGGTAAGGCAATTGAGAGCAGATTCTCATTTACATCCCCCAACAAAGCAAAAACAAATACATTATGCACTACGAAGCATCCAGTATGATTCATATTCTTTATTTTACATATTCAAACTAATTACACTATTGCTCATGCTCATTTATCTCTATTATTTTCTCGATGTAATCGTATTGGAACTTTCAATTATGTTTTCTGAATGTATTTCATGTATAATTTTTGAACAGTGAATCGTACCTGGCTTATCCCAATTAATGTGTTCGTTATGATAATAAGTATCTACCCTCTTTCTTGCATATTATCTGAGCTGTGAACTATCTTTTAATGATACGAAACACCGTGGTACACCCCATTTAAATGTGTTTATTTATCATCATTGTTATTGTATACCATTATAAACTCTGAATTGTCTTTTCGTGTTACAAACCACCTGGTTGAGGCCATTTAATACGGACCCGATGCTTGTGAAGGAAACTTTATTACAGAGCGTTGGTGGCGTAACAGCCTAGCATTACGGCCCCTGGGCTATAATGAGTCAGATTGAAGGCTTTTGCAGTAAAGCACAGCAATGAGGCAGCAAAGGCTGAGAGTTGTTGATATGGGACCCCGAGGCAGAAGCAGAAACCGTGAGGAAATTTGCCTTTCGGAAAGGGCTGCCCGTCTATGTGTGTGTGTGTGTGTGTTTGTGCCATTTTGCAGCAAAAGTGTTTTCGGCTGCAATTTCCTTATGTGTTGGTACATGCCCGTTTGACTGGGACGAGGTCAAAAACTTGAGCTCGATGGGACAACAAAGGTCATTAACACACCGGGATCCATCTTGGATTCACACTGAGACATTGAGCCAATGTTTACTGTGTACTTGTGGGCCATAAATGCCTTCAAAAGATGCACTTTCACCCAGTAAATAAAATATGAACCCAAGTTTGTCGCGCATGATACATTCCGGACCTACCCGCAAAAGTTGAAAATCTGTGCTCTAGAGAACATAAACCTGGTTCAAAACACACTTTAAGTTGATTAAAACATATTTTCTAAAGAATTCCTTAGCACCAATTGTCACTCTCTCGTTCACACAAATAAGAGGCAGAGCACGCTTGCTTATTTATTTATTTGCCACTCCCGGGTGGAATTTAGGAAACATAAAAAAAGATTTAACATATTCAAACAACAAAATGTTCAACCAAAATTATACAATATATTCTAATGCTAGTAAAAGCTCGATCCCCTCTGAGCCTTCTTCTTCTTCTCTGAGGCTTAGTTCTGGTTACCTACAGTAGCGTCTGGTCTGCTGACCTGAGGCACCAGGGTTCATTTTAAGATTTCTTTTTTAAAAAATAGAGTTTGAAGAACTGAAGTTATGTGCTCCCTCCTACGAGCACCAGCATGTCCTTTTTGCTCAGCAGTATATAGGCTACTGTAGATCTGACTGTCATTGGCATAGCAGTGGAAGGAAATACAATGTTTTCTTAAAATGGAACCCTGGGACAGCAAATACATTGAAAACAGCAGGGGCCTCAAAATCGAACCCTGTGGAACACCACAGTGGGGCAGAGCGGGACTCGGCTCAACCAAGGCTAACAAAAAGTGCACAAACATGTTTAACACACACGTAGCAACAACACATTGAAGCAGAGCATGCAGCAATACTCACAGACACATATTCTCTCTTCTCTGTTGGAACAACAACAATTAGTGGAGCTTCGTTGGGGGCGATTATGTAGTAACATAATGGAATGTAAGTAAGAAAATACTGTTTAATAAACCACATTGTATCACAGCCACCCCGATGCAATGCAAATATGCCCCCCTAGAGGTTGTGACTGGAGGGAATGACATCAGAGCGGCGTGATTTAACGTTTAGTTGAGTGCTTTCCATCACTGTTTTTCTACCTTCGATGATGTCAACTTATGGGAAAAAGTCCAGTATTCCCAAGTAGCACATGTTTGGGTCGGGGGAAAATGATGAATAGTATGTTCACTCGCCACAAATGAGCCGCACATTTAGTTGTTGATTGAGTTTGGGCCGAGAAATGGCGAGGCTATCGCACGCCAAAATAAAGTCATTATCATTTTCTTTCACGGTACAGTAATGGCGCATTCACAACAGATGGATACTTTGCACCAAGCGCTTCCCCATGGGAAGAACCCACTACTTGAAGCATGGATCAATAAAAAATACACTTTTTAAAAAATGTAATCTTTATTTTATCATAGTAGCTACTTTTGTGTCTGAAGGGCGGAGCCAGAACGTGGCTAATGGGTGGAAAAAATCAGGGTGGGTCTGAATATTTCTCTCACTGAGCACAATGCCCCTGCCCCGACACATCGTATATTCACATAAAATGACAAACTGAATAATATGAAGTTCAATTCATATTCAAAACACGGCTTTACAATGCGTTTCAACCGTATTTGAAGACTAAACAGTTGAAAATAGGAAAGAGAAAACTATCAACATGTTTTTGGCATGCTCTCGATATCGCATATTTTTTTTTCCAATTGAAAGGGGGGGGTTGCTGTGGGTGAGATCGCGACGTAACGCAGCAACGTGAGCAGGATTACTGCATTCGTAAAGACCTCCTTCAGTCTCTTCTGGCTTCAGTCTCTCTCCATTTACGTTTGGTCACTTCGATCAAAAGCAATCAAATATTAAACTCTCAAGTGTTCATGATGTTTGGCCTTGACAATGTGTCCTGATTTTTTTCAACTTTCAGATGTGATAAAAGAGGCAATTAAGCTTTGTGGAGGATTAATGCGTCCGTATATGATAGCTTATACACAGGAAAGAGCAGACGAAGCTTGTGTTATCTCGCTGTGACTTTTTCAACACTTTGTCCAGTCGCCACTGTGCTTTGTCGGTCACCAGGGCAACCGCCAATCCCGTGGTTAGAAATGTTGACCTTTCCCCCCCCCCCATTATTTCCTTTTTGTACGCTCTTGTTGCATTGTGTCTCAGTCCCTCTCTATTCGTGCGACCTGTTTCCATGTTTTTATTTTTTCTTAAGTGAGCTTCTTGTGGGAGAAATGTTTGCCACACTTTCTCCCACAAACCCTCCCCTCCTCTTCCCGAAGGGTTCAGGCTTTTGAGTGTAAAGCAGCAGGGCATAGAGAGCAGGTCTGATCCTGTGAGGAATTCATTGGGAGGGCAAAAACGTAACACGAGCCGACCCCGTATGAACAGATATCGCCTGTTATTACCAGTAGAGAGAAGTAACAAAGTACAAATACTTATTTGGACTATTCTTTGGTTGTTATTTTCCTGAAGGTTTTTTATTTTTACCATTTATTTTTAATTGGGCTTGTTACTTTTTCACCATCTGCTTATGACAACACAATGTAAAAAAAGACATAAATAGACCATTGTTAAAGTCGACCACAGTTGAGATCGTGATTGAATGAGTGATTGACATTTTGGAGTTTTACAGTACCTCACAAAGGTGAGTCCAGCCCTCATTTTTTTAGTATTAGTATTTGATCTGTGACACACCGAAGAAATAACTCAATGCGCGGCCATTTTTTTTATCCAAACAAAAACAAAGGTGAGTGCACCCCGAAGCGGACAAATTAACTATTTTCCCTCCCCGTTGTCCTATGAGTCGTTAGTGTAACAAGGTCTCAGGTTTCAATGGGCAGCAGGTGGGTTATATTTGGTGTTATTGCTCTTACAGTCTCTAATACAAAGAAATCATAAAAAGAAATCCCCGAGATTTAGAAAAAAAATAAAAAATAAAAAAAAAGAATTGCTGCTCTACATTAAGAAGCCTTTTGGGAGATACTGAACAGGTGGAAAAAAATAGGTACAGCAGCGACATGTTAAAAGTCAAGACAATTTGCACTTTTGTTATTTCGCAAGGAACATGAAGTCGATACACATAAGTTAATTTGGCGGACCACATAAAACGATGGGGTGGGCCAGATGTGGCCCCTGGGCCTTGAGTTTGACACCTGTGCTCTAAAGTGGAAAATAAAAATGTCTAGTACATTTGGCACACCAGAGAAGAGTGTTGTTCATGACCCTGCCAAATTTGAATGATTGCATTAAAAACACACCAATAAATTGGCAAGTAATATGAAATGAGGCTTCAAAGTCATGAAAAATCAACACTTTGTTTCAGCTCTCAGATGTGGGCATGTCCGCTGATTGCACTGAAACCGCGCCCCACTCAACTGTCAATCAAGTACAACTATGTCTAGCATCTGTCTGATGCCTACAAATCCCTAAATGTTTGGGCCACGAAAATATATCCGCTCAAAGCCTCCGATAGCTGGAATATATCCCATACGGCCATCCTGGGAACTTCCATGCTATCGTGAGAGGCGCTAGCCACAAGCTAGCTCGCGAGCTAACAAGCTTCCTGATGCCGGGGGACGGGTTGTTTCCTACTAGGTGTATACCCACAGTGTTTTGCGTACCAACATATTACAGTAGCTTATATAACACAAAATACATAACACTTGGTAATTTAAGAAACAACGCCAAGCTGTTTTGTAAATTTTGGCATTGAGGGATGTATGGAGGCGTCAGCTGCTCGGTGCTAATCATGTCGCATTAGCTAGTTAGCAACAAGCTTCAGCTGGCTACTAGTGTGGCTAAACATGTTGTAAAGTCGCCCCAAAACCAGTAATCATTGGCTCCGTGGCGGCAAATAAGCTGACAAGCTGACAAGTTTCGCAGAAAGGAAAGATGCAGAAACCATGCTAATTGCTAAGCTAACCTAAACTTGACACGTATTCGGGGAATACTGGAATTAAGCGCTTGGGTGAGTAAGTACACTTTTCACATAAGATTGGCTGGAACCTCATTAAAGAAAAGGGTGTACAACTTTGAATGGCAAAATAACAGGCAATATAATACGTCTTTTCACCATGTTACACATCTCACAGGATCGAAACAGGAAAGGAATGAAGTTACACTAACTATGGCATACGTCAGCCAAGAGGAGTGGCCTAAAAGCTTAAGTTAAAAGTATCAATACAGTAAAAAATATTTATAATATCAGTAATCTTATGTCTGTTTCACAATAGAGTCCTGAGTTTTGATTTTGAGTTCTGTACAAGAAAATTTCTCAAAATTACATCAAAATTCCATGATAGTAGTTTTTTTTTTCATCAATTGAGCTTTATACAAAGTTTATACAGAAACGTATACTGTATTTGTGTGTGAAATTGCCCAAGTGAAAATGTTTCTAGACGAGAAAATACAGTTTGCTACTAGGTACAATATGAATTGAAGAAATAAAAATATATAAGAAAACCCAAATGTTCATTCATTATATCATCATATTTTTTATCGTTTGATACAACCCTTGCTTCGGGTCTGAAAAGCTACTTCAAAATGATCTTCAAACATATACAAATGTATTTAGAAACAAATCTCTGAATTCACTTTACAAGGTCTCAGTAAAGCGTGCGAGTACTCTTGCCAACTCTGGCGATTGCAGAGGAAAGAAGACGATCGGTCTCATGGAGGGAAGGCGTCAGGCGTTCACTCTGAACACCACGTCAGGAGAGGGCTCTCTTCGAGCGCGCTGACAGGTGATTTACCGCCTAGTGTTTTGAAAATACTCCATCAATTTATCGCCTCTTGACGGAGACTGAACAACGGAGAACAAAGTGGAAACAGATTACATTAAAAATGGAAGTATTCACTTCAGAGGCTGGACAAAACAAACAGCCCAAACAGTCATCTTGTATATCCACCCCAGCCCACCCGTCTCGCTCTGACAGCTGTGCAGGGCTGCGAGATTCAGACAACGCAGATCGCTCGCAGAATGCCAAGCTTGCAGCATGTTGGGAACCGGCGGAAAACCACATACCCGGCATGCCGCCGCCTCCGAAAACATGCCGCGTGTCCTCTTTTCACCGGGAATAATCCACAAGCAGGAAATTTTAATGCGGGTTGAACCCCATTTAGTATTCCCATTTCCGATACCGCATGCATGTGAGACTTGACGTCCTGCGTTTGAGTTCAACACGCATGCATGCGTGACGTCAGGTGGATGTTTTGAAGCGGTGGCCTGTGCACCATTGAACTAGCTTGCACGACTTCATCCAATTCTAATACCACCACCATCACATTGCAATTATAGGAAACATCAATACTCCGCAAAAGTGCAACGTAACAGCACGCAACTGTGCCACATACATCATCAACTGGAGCTGTCCAGAATCAATATTTATCTAATAACATGACAAAAACGTAAAAGATTGAAATAGAGTACATCATACTCACCAGATTTGTTACTAGGGCTGAATGATGTTGAAAAATAATTTAATAGCGATCCCCACCTCAATGTTGCGATTTAAAATGAGATTACTTTCTGAAGGTCCTCTTCCCATGTGTTTTTTTTTTTTAACAACCACAATCAATAAATTGATCTGCATTACAACAAACATCAGATTTACCATGCATAAATGTTTTGGTTTTGTAGGTTAGGCTTATGCTAAAATAAAGGCAAATGAACCATGAAGTACAGTAATAGGAAAGACAGTTTATTTACTTCAGTCGTTAACTTACTTAAAACTTTGGCTTGCTGTCTTTTAAAGCGGATGTCAATCCATACATATTTTTTTTCAAGAACATAATCCCAGCAGGCCCACTAGTAGAATATAAATTAAGCAGCAAAATGCACTCGATTTTAGCCATATCTGGGGGCGGCCATTTTGTTTGAGCCGTGATTGGTGGTTGCGAGCAGTTGTGATGTCATTTTCCAGTCGACAGAAGACAAAATGGCCGCCCCCAGAGATGGCTAAAAACGAGTGGATTAACGCTTATTCCACAAACGCAGTATTTATCAGAATGCCCTGTTTCAACTAGTGGGCTTGCATAGAACATCTTGAAAACAAAATGTTTGCGTTGACTTCCCATTTAAGCATTCAGTACGAAAACTTTGCAAAATTCAAGCAAATAAGCGTGGCGTCAACATACGTCAGTAAGTCATACATCAGTTGACAAAAACAATGCAAACAAATCTGTGGCTTTACCACTTCAACTTTTCATGTTCAATGAAAAAATAGGTACACGTGGACTTTATCTAGACACTATATAAATAAATAAAACATATAAAGCGGAATGAATAAATAATTTCCCTCTGAAATTGCAGCCTTTGCGATGTGAAAATTGCATTCTGCGACAACTTGACGTCTACTTGAATTTGCACTGAAATGCTCATGCATTTTGGTGACAGAGACTCTCCACGCTTTGCATTTTAGCCACAGGTACTGCACATATGAAATTATATATTGAAGTGTAATAGCAAACCATATATATACATATATATATTTGAATTCTATCAGTGTGTCACAACTTCTCTATTTGGACCTTCATGTTGCAAATATCAAACTATACGCAACGTTTTTGCACCCTTCTGTTTGCGGTACTCAGTGGAGAATAGGCATAGACATCCCCCCTCACCCCCACCCTAAAAAAAAAAAACCCTACAACATGGTTTCGTCTGGTCACCGTCAGTGTGAGTGTCACCGCCTTTAAGGAGGTGTGTGTTTGATCAGACTCCACAGAGAACATCTCAAGAGGTGTCTTGGGGTCAGAGGGGTCAGCATACGGCCCTCGGGGAGCTTCGCATGCGGGTGGTTTCATTTCAGGTGAAGAAAGCGATGACATCAGCATCTTTTCCGAGTCGGCCATTCGGTGACTCTATGTTTAGAGGGAGCGCAGTTAAAAGTGGTGCGTCTGCTTTAATTATAAACATCCAGACATCTGAAATACTATCCTGTCAAAGTGAAGCAATTTATGGCTTGCTTCAGCTTCACCGCAGAAGTTTGTTTGTTAATTGGCAGGATTAGGAAACAAAGCGACCCGCTGCCATATAGCAGGGGAGTCTGGAATTCAAAATGGCTGACATCCTGTTATCAGACATGTAGATATGAGTACTCCGCCACTATCAGGTTGTCGCAGTATCTTCTAATCGTGCAGCTGCGCGCAGTGTGATGACCTCATTGTTGTCAGGGGAATTCATCAGTGCAGGGAGAAGAGGGGTGGATGTTTGTCATCACACACACCCTACCCCCTGCATCCCCGGGGAGGGGGGGGGGTGACCCTTCACACAGTCCTCCACTCCCTGGGGACCTCCTCAGCTGTAGCAGTGCACTTGTGCCCCTGCTCGGAGGAGAGGGCGCTGTCGGTCGGGCTCACTTTGGGGGTGTCGGGTTTCTTTTTCAGAAAGACACACACACACACACACACACAAATGTGACAGTGTGCTGGGCTGCTGCCTGTGGTATTCAGGAAGCTCCCCTGCAACTGTTGCCCCCCACCCTGTTCAATGTGTCACTCCAAACTTTCCATGATGCAGTTTCTCTTTGTTCCACCTGTCCAAGATGGACGTTTTCATTGAATGCTCTTCCTCTCTTGCCCATTCCTTCTCTAAAGAATGGCACTCGGTCAAGGGAAGACCCCTAACGCACATGCCAGAAAGTAACTGCCACTGCCCGCCAAGGCGACACCACCGGGGGGCGCAGTTTGGCTGTTGCGAGTTGGTACGTGACGTCGATTGCCAGGGCGTGTGTTTCTCCAGTTCTGTCTCATTCGGCTGCATCTCTCTGTGTGCGTTAGCCATTAAAGTATACCCGAGGTGGTCAGAAGGAAAAATATACGTGGTTTATCAAGAAAAATTGTATGCAACCACGTTTTTGGTGTATAATAGCAGCCATACTTGCCTGCAAGGAGCCGTGCCGTGACGTGGCGGCGTCGAAAGCCCGTCTGCCGAATTCAGAGCGGCATTTTCGGGGTCAGATTATGTCGCAACTTCACAGAGTCAATACTGACGGAATGGTCCGTCAATCCGTCATTGATGACGCCCGTTTTGCATGCATGGCGCCATGCAGTAAAATTAACCAGGGGGATTTGGGAAAATACTAGACTCGACACAAAAATGGGAACACCTGACATTTGTCAAACTTGACAATATTGCTCCGTTTCCCCATCAGCGCCTCGAAATGGGACTTTGATTTCATTGAACGCGAAAATGCGCAAATGTTCGTTTTTGTACACGACCATGACCCTACTGAGGACAAGCACTACGGAAAATGGATTGGCGGGTGTATTATCTAACATTTCTTTCTACTTGTATGACAGTTATGAATTTTAAAGTGATACTTGAAGAGCTCAATAAATCTTTAATGATTGTGTCGGACCTTTCACTGTATAGAAACGTTCGCATGGGCCTACTTAAAATTCCAAGAGTGAACAAAGTAGACAAACTAGGCTCCTTTTAAACCAGCACTTGACCCTTTGCTCTTCGTCACCACGGCAACCACAGTCTAACCAGCTTCCCGCCTCCACTCCTGGATCTCCATCCCTGTATTTCCTAAGCTCTTCAGGGAGAGCTGTGAGGCACCGGGGATGGATGGATGGCTGAGGAATAGTGGTTGGGGGTGGGGTGGGGGGGTGGGGGGGCGCAGTGAACTCGGAGAGGTGCGAATGAGTGGCATTGCAATGCAGTGAGAGGCGGCGCTAAAAATACCCCACTGACACATGGGCTCCAGTTCGCAAACAGCGCACAAACGCACAGCCCAAATGACTTTTACTTACTCACGCACTAGTCTGACAATTCAAGTCGTATTCGGTAACAGGTCTGCGGTCGCATGGTGACCATATGAAAGAGGCAAATATTCAATCACGGTGACACTTTGTACCGTCAGAGCAGTGGTTCCCCACCGTTTTTCCACCCCGGGGGTTCGCGGCAGTACAGATTTTTGACAGAACGGGAACCATTCGTCTGCCATGGGGTTGAGGTGGAGTTGCTGACGTATATTCCCGATGGGGACGTATATGGCTAAAGAATAATTTAGATGATAAATATCTGCGTGGACCGGTACCAAATGAAACTAATCGCCAAGGGGGATTCCCAAGCTAAATGTATATATATATACACACACATATATATATATATATATATATATACACACATATACACATATATATATATATATATATATATACACACATATATATATACACACATATATATATATACACACATATATATATATATATACACACATATATATACACACATATATATATATATATATATTTAAAAAAATGCACTGGAAGTAGAGCAAAGCTAAACACACATATGCAACAAGACTCCTTAATTTCCACTAACCACCCGGGCTAAACTTGGCTCCTCCCTGACATACAAGGACTTTCGCCAAGAATATACTTCCGTGACACCAATTACCATTTTCCTATTAGCCAACGCTGTGGTGGCATTTTAGGGCATGACAGAAAGACCAAACAGGGACGTTTTTCATTGAAAAGGAAAGTTGAATGGAATAGATTTTGGTCCAGTTATTTTTGTCTAAGAGATATTCAATTGACTGCATTTCTCATGTTGCACTGAGCAGCAAGACAGCGCCATTATTCTGATAAAAAAATGTCAACAAGGATATTCACAGGTTAATTTACAGCTGGTGGAAGAGCATTGAATTGTTCTGGCTGTCGCTATACGTCGCTAGCATAGACAGATGAACAAAGATACGTTATTTGCAGTCAATAAATGATTTTCTGAGATGAGCTATTTCGCGCCTGATGATCTCAAACCAACAAACGCGGCACGGGAGTTGAAAATCACTGCTTTGGATCCTCACTAAACTGAAATCGCCCAAATATTGGAGGCATATGAACTAAATTCAACACCTGACCTTATTTTCTATTAGACCCTCAATGGGAATAGCATGAAAGGGAATATTACGCAAGAGTGTCAAATCTAGAGCACAACAACACAGGTCAGGTGTGTGCGAGTGTGTTCTGTCTCTACAAGAGTGAAAATGTGTGACCGCTAATACAACTTGGCTCTCATTCAAGGTGCACAAAGTATCAATGTCCACAGACTGCACTAGAATAGCAGGGTACACGTTGACAATTGTTGTGACCCAATTTCCCACAAAAGATTCAAGCTGAATATGCTTTTGAGATCACCAGCAGACACACAAGCACGCAGTGAGATCACTGCACCTGAACGGCATTGTGTTGAAGTTTTGGATCGTTTTTTTTTTTTTTTTTTTTTCGGGCCGATTTATTAGTTTGTGTACCGATGCACTCGCATCATTTGCATCAAGACTAATTCTCCTACTCAAATCCATTTGTCACATCACTAACTGCCACACGTCGAAAACGGATGGACGCTATTCTGACGCACTTCTTTCTCGTCCGTCTGTTCCTTTGCTAACAAACTCGTTCACGTCCAGGCTGTCCTGAAATTACACGTTCCCCTCTTGAGAAAAATTCCACCTGCGTCACCCAATGAGATTTTCTGCTTCAATTGTGCGGCGGTTCTCATGTAGCTAACAGCTCTCAACCACACAATATACGGAGCGGGGAGTGTGCGGTTTCCTGTAAAGTCGAACCAAGGCGATAAGCAGCGAATAAAAAGCACACCGATTTGACAGCATGTCTAAGCCTGGAACGCTCGAAGGTAACTGTCGTTACGTTCTGCGGACATGCGTGTTGTCATGCGCCCCGTCTGGATGTCATTAACTGCTATCTACGTCTGGAGTGCAGCAGGCCCCGAGTTCAATCCCAAACAATTCCAGATGTCGGGAGATGATCTCGTCAGCCACGGATGAGAACCATACGAGCTGGCAAGCCGTCGCGACGATACACCAAAAAAAAAAAAATTTAAAAAAAAAAGAAAATAAGACGAGGGAGTTTCCAGCCTCTTCCCCACTGTAAGTACAGTTTATGGCGGCACTCGTCGGTGATTATCGTCATACTGTCTCCCGCACGCATGCTGTAAGCGTGGGGAGCAATTAACATAATGACATAATAAGTGAGGCCACATTGACAAGAAAAGCGATTTGGCGTCGAGAGTGTGAGGACTTGGTCATTGAAATGATCCGGTAGATCCTCAAAACGGAACTTTTGTCAACCCTCAAAGGCTTTTAAGCTGTTTAAGAGTGTGGAAAGGAGCCATTTAGTAGTTAAATACCAGGGGTAGAAATCATAACTTGCAATACGCCAATATGACGATAGAGAGTGGGACAAATATATATTATGTATGTATATATATTTTTTATATCGTCACTGTCATGTGAAAAACACTTATCTCCATTTTTTTTTCATTTTGTTATTTTTCCCTGAATCATTTTTCCGCATTACAGAAATCACATTAAAGTGAAACTTTCCGTTTTTGTGTTCAGGGCTGCCATCTTGGTGCCAAAGAACTATGTAGAAGTGAATGGAGGAGCTTTGTTTATTCAAAAGTAATGCTAGGCAAGGAACTAAGTTTAAGTGTGTTGACGATCTTCACGTAGAGAAAAGTTGTACTTTGCCACCATCTTGTGGCTACTTTATCACCCTTTTTTGGGAGGGCATCAACTACTTGCAGATTTTCATGATTTGCGCCAAGGCTTGTTCTCTGTCCCCCCATGAGTAGCGGGTTTTACTGTATCGGAAGAAAACGATCGACGATACATCACGATACCGATTAGGCGTGGGGGATGTCAGTAACGTAGAATGCGATACTATCCCGATATTTCGTCATCGATATGACTTGTACCATTACGTATTGACTGTGGGGGTAAAAAGCAAAACCGCAATTTCTATTGGTAAAAAATAAAATCAAAATGCAGTTTCTCCTTGAGACCCAAACATGTAAATGCCAATGAAGGCATTTATTAACTTGGCATCCAATGAGCATTGTGTGATAATAAATCATTAATAGTCAAACCGCCTCACCCCACGCAAACATACAGTGAAGCACATACTTTAGTCTTCATCGCTTTACACGTCCATGTGGAAAACGGCCAATTAAGTCATTTTAGGAAGCGAGCGGAGCGCAGCTGGTCCAACATTATGTCTCACTCGCACATATGTTGATATGAGTTATGCGTGGGGATTATCAACAGTCATTAGGAGACGTCCAAAGATGTTAACCCAGATTTCCTCACTGATTATAAGCCTTCTCTGAGGTTTTGGTGTCGAGGCACGCAAAGAGAAAACTTCTCCCTGTTAGGTTGTGTGTGTCGACAACGAGTAGGAGTTGTTATCTTTACTTTTGTCTTTATCTTTACTTTCAAATAAAATTTATTGTTTTGTTCGTTTAGCAGGATTAGTAGACCCTGCAAAGTGAAATAACATGTTTTTTAAAAAAAAAAAAAATGCATTATACATGTTTGAAGATAATCATCAAAAACATGCATAGACATAGACATGTAGTTTGATCTATTTGTGGAGGTATGAAATTATTTTTTTTTTTTTCACTTTTCCTTATTTTTTTGAGGCATGGCTAAAAGGGCACCCAGTGATGTACTTGGTTATTGGTTCATTATTCGGCCTTCCCCCACGATCTAAAACGTTTTGTCGCATCAGTGCTTATCTGACAATTTCGAGTCACTTGGCGCACAAGCTAACTAGCTAACTGCGCCTACACGGCAAAAAAAACAAAACGTTTACCTGGCCATCACAATTTACGGAAACGAGCTGACGCCCGCTAGCTGCTAGCTAGCGCCTCTCATTATGAATGTCATATTCAATCTAAAAGTGAATCCCTGCTATTTGCGGTTCATCGTTAGCACCCTCACTACATCACAGATTTTGAGACGATCATCTTTTTAGGTTTTCACACCACGCAGGCAAGTCTTTATTTAGAGTTGAACACCTTCAGAGCAGTACCACGAGGTGCCACATCGTGCCACTTTGCTCTCAAGACTCTGTTCTTGCATTTAGTTAGTTATTTCGACCAACACATTGACAATTACGCACTTCTCCCAAATCAGTCCCCGCATCATCCATTAAATTGATTCTCAAAACAGTGTGGTACTCCTAACATGAATGCTATGCAGGCTCCCTCCAGAGATACGCAAAAGAATCACTAATTAAATGTAAAAAAAAATGTGTTTCGTGTTAAAATGCCTTAAACCTTTTTTCTTAATACAGAACCGTTATTAAGCATAGTTCAGTTGTATTCAATGTTTAACTACAATACATTTGCTTTTTATCTTTTAGAACCGCTGGTTTTCAAACATCTATTCACCGGTAGGTATAATTTCATAGATTTTTTTTTTTTTTGAAGTGACAATAAAGTTAGATGTCATGGTTGCTATGGTTCTTATCTTGACTTATTTGCCATTGTTTTACCCAAAGGTGGCCTCCACACGACGCGTCATATAACCTTGGCAGGTACACTATCTTGAAAATGCTGATTTTCAAATGTAAACATGCAAGGTTTTAAGTCTCATGGTATACATTTTTTTTTTTTTTTTTTTTTTTTACAGATCATGCAACAACCCCCAAGATGGCTTCAAGGGCTATCTTTTTATTGCAGAAAGCAGTCCATTTAAGAGATTCTGGAACAAAACAAGCAACGGGGCAAGCATCATAACACACATCCAGGCTTTACACTTTATAACGTTCCCGTCTCACCGAGGAAATAAAAGGAAATGAAAAATATATATATGTCAGTACCGTATGATGGAACAGCAACGGAAAGGGGCAGACTGCACTTAAAAATGTCAGCTTTTATCACGCCGAGAAGATCGAGACGGAGTGGAGGGTTCGTCTCGGGCAAACGCGACAAGATAAGCGCCGGGTAACGCCAAAGTCACGGTGAATGACACAACACGCCAGTTGCTTATCACGGCGGGACACGCGGAAGCCGTAATCTCCTTCGCCTCTTTCCGCGCGGTTAAAAGAACATGTGGACGTTTTTTGGGGTTGGGGGGGGGGTAGGAAATACCGCGCTCGTAACTGGAGTCTTGTTTGCTCTGGACAAAATTCGGCAAGGATGATGAAGATGATGTTACCCGCCTCACACTGTGATGAAAGAACCTCTCTCCAAAAAGCAAAAAAAAAAAAAAAAAAAAATTGACGTGCTTTGCTGGATACTCTCATTTAAAAGCGATTGTGAAGCCAAGTAGTTAAAACACTACAGGTTTCAACATTGGAATCCAAAGCCACACCAAAAGAACACCGCACTCTCAGAAACTCGATAGTCTCCGACATCGGAGAATTGAACCTCTAACTGCTAACACTGCTTTCTGTTGACCTGAGTGTGGAACGACGCTCTCATGTCCTGTGATTGACAGCTCACAGGCGGAGCTTCCAATTTGTGCATTTGGCATCTTGCCTTGCGAGGTCACGCGACAGTATTGATTGGGACCACATGAAAGATGGGCATTTTTTTTTTTTTTTTTTTTTTTTAACGATTGTTATTGGATGGGATTGTCAAAATGTATCTGAATGTTCTCGACTTCGGCTTCCATGCCAGTGTCATACTGAGATGAATAATGCTGCCGAGAGAAGTTGCGCAACGGCACGGATGAAACCAACTTTCCATAAATAAAGCGGGGTACACACATGCCGTTTAGTATCTTATCGTAACAAGCCTTTCTCCATTTTACAGCATTTTGTTTCCAGTACATGTAGGTGGATTGTTTTGTCCCATCAGATTTCAGACCTTCAGGGCCTTCAAAATCTGTAACGCTGGCAAATATAACTTCATCTACAGGAGCAGCAGGTCTGTTTCTTTAACCAATCGGATTTTTCATTTGCCCCCAAGAGCCAGCTCAGCACTTTTCCATCCTGATTGGTTGGTCAGAGCAAGCCAAGTTTGAACAGCAAATCACGTCTGTAGCGATCCGTACAAATGAATGCATTTCATAAATCTCTCGTCTCTGGTGAGGATGATGTATTTCACTCACATTTTTTCAAGTTTCTGTCATGTTATTAGATCAATATTGATTTTGAACTGCTCCAGATGACGTAGGTGGCAGAGTTGCCGGCGGTTGTGTTGTGTTTTTGTTTGGAATTGATTGTTTCGATAACTGCGACTGAAGGAGCAGGCACAAACATGTGGGCTGAGCACTCCGCAGCATCTTAATGTTTTTCTCTTATTTAAAGCGTAGGAGACGGCACACATGAGGAAAAAAAAAAAATCCTCTTGTATATTCTTACTGCTGTTGTAGTGTACTTACTCAAGATCCGAAATATTGGTTCATTTACGATTGTTCGCCTCGATCGTTTTCTGAGATTTGATTTAAAAATTTTTTAAAAAACACACACACCACGGGCTAATCACGCAAGATAATCTTTTAAGAGATATTCGACGATTGGGCCTTTGCTGACTTTGACTGCAATATTGTCGATATGTGTGTACCCGACTTCAGACAGCTAACTAGCCGAAACGACTTCAGCCAAGTAGTACACATTTTGCCGCAACCTTTTCACAAAAATTGACTGCGATGCCCATCCCTGACTCAGACTGATCCATTTTTTTTCTGTCCTCTGAGAACATGCACACAAAAAACGAACCCACACTTGCCACCTGACACCAAAAGGAAAACCTTTGTGCATTAACAAGCAGAATTGAGGCACAGAATGGAGTAGAAAAATATGTTCTTACATTTGGGACGCGAGTGTGCAAATATCAGGAAATTATGCAGCTTTTTTGGGGGGCGGGGGAACTTTCAATTTGATTCGTTGAGCTCTGGCAACCATTAAGCCTACATTATGCAATATGTATTAAAGAAATAAGGAGGTGAGAAGCCCAGAGGTGATTTTGTTCAGTACCTTATGCCATCTAGTGGCTTTGTTGAAGTGCAGGAGCAGACGCCGTGTTGTCCGATGGTCTCATCAGCAGGCGTGCTAATTCGCTTCCTCAGGTGCTAATCCTGCTCAAAAGTCCGTTATCATGTAAATATTGGAAAGGATCACTACGAATAAGATGGAACGCATCTTGACAGGCCGGGGAGGAAGAAACCGGAATGAAGGAGCTTGAGCGGGAGACTGTCAGGAAAACTCCTTGCCTTCACTCACATTCGTTCTCCCGGAGGACATTAAACATGTTGACGGCCAAGCCGGGCGCCGTCTCCTCCTTTCTCCTGGGCTGCCCGAAGCCTTCGTCTTCGTCGCCGTCGTCATCGTCGTCCGCGTCTCGGTCTCGCTCTTCCTCGGGCTCTGTGCTGGACTCGCCGTCCTCTTCGTCATCCCTCTTGACCGCGCCGTCCTCCTCTGACGTCCGTCCTTGCAGGGCCAGGATCTCCGGGATGTCAGTGTGGCTTTCCCAATGCTCTGAGGATCGCAGGCACAGGGTAAATTTGATATAAATAGTGCTGCAAGTGTTCCCTCGCATTATCATGACATTATTTGTGCCAACGTTATATCATTTAATCTTTTCACAGTAGGCTTGTTTTCTGCGTTTGTGTGCAAACAACCCATGTTTTACTGCTGATTACTAAGAAAATGTAATGAGACACGTTTTTTGTGATGAAAGTGTCGAATCGTTATTTTAGTAGTTTCTATGTTTGCAAAGTCATAAAACAATATTCAGTCAGAGTGATATAAATTGGCCTTCAAGAGCTTCTCTTTTTTTTTTTTAAAGGACTGGCAATGAAAAAATTAATAAGCTCATGTTTTTAAAGTTGATATAAATCATGTGGGAGGGGAAAAACTAGATGAACAATATTTCTTATGTGGTCTCTCTATAACACATCACCTGCTTCACTGGAAAATGTGATTGTTTCCAGTTGTATCCAAAGAGCTCACCTCTCAAGCAGCTGTAGCCACGCGGTCTGAGGCAGAGGCACAGGCGGCCATCAGTGGCCAACCTCAGGAGACTGTTAGCCGCCCGGTAGACGTCATTACGTGCCGCTTTCGCTGTCTTGTAGCCTCTCCTCTCGGCCCACGCTGGAGATCAACAAGAGCATCGGTACGACGTAACCTCCAAAAGTCGAGCAATCTGAAGTCAATATGAACTTTTCAGGGAAAATGTGCCTTAGAAAAGGAAATGGTACTTAATGGGACTTTGAAAAGCATCAAGATTGCTATGAAATGGCACTTTTATTCCGGTCATAGGAATACATGTATTTTATTTCCCCCCCGCAGATACCTCATCATACCTAGGGTGAGAAGTGTCCACCATGTCAATAAATATAACTTCTTTGGCAATGAATACATGGGCCGTGAGTCTTTGGAAATGTTCAGCGACTCTGTGATTGGCTTCCATAGATTTCTTTTCCTGTCATAGTGAAACAGCGCTGTGTGTTTCTTAGCGGGAATTAAAGTCGCTAATTGCAATTTGGGGAAAATAACTGCTAGAGGGGTTGGAAAATTTGCCATGTTGGCAACGCTGACTGTGTTTTGTAAACGAGCTCCTCTCTGTCTGCAGCCATGTCGTGAGTGCACTGCAAAATCTGCTATACAAATAAATAAATACACACAATCCTGAGCAATAAACTTGAATAAACCATTAAAAAAATAACTACACTTAAGACATCCTTTAGACTACTTTAAGGAGGAATTCCCTTCTTAAAACGAGAGGCTCGTACCCTCGCAAACATCCCAGGCGGTCCAGGGGGCCTCCGCTGAAACCTGGTCTCCATGCTGGGTGTTGAGTTCTTCTAAATTAGGATGTTTGAGCTTCAGCACCGAGAGGAAGGGGGTCCTCTCGCACAGATAACCCACTGAGCTGTACGGCTCCTGTAGCTGCGACACCGGGTAGATGCCGGCCAGAATCTAAGGAAACAAAATACGTCACAGGGGAGAAGTTTGGGGCGGGGGGAAGAAAAAAAAAAAACACACAAGGGAGGCTTTTGCAAAAAAATGGACTCGTACCTGCAACTGTTTATCCACACAAGAGGGGAAGACGAGGCCGGGGCAGTCGCAGAGTTTGACGGTGGGGGTGAGGTAGTAGGTCTGGAAGTATTTTGTGTGGCCCGGCGTCCGTGACACGCTCACCACCTTCCTGCCAACCAGGCTATTGATTACGGATGACTTGCCAACATTTGGGAAGCCTAAAAAAGAGAAAAGAAAAAAAGTGGGGTTCCAGGCTTGTTTTGACCTTCAAGTCAACGGTAAAAGTTCCCGAGCTAAATGATTTTACATCAGTAACAAAGTACAGCTCCCCCGCATATTTGGGATTTACTACTTGTGAATTCAGCTAGTCATGGAACTAAGGAGCTTTACTTACACAGGCCATAGCACTGTTTTATAGAAAAGTAGTGCTTTGCCGCCATCTTGTGACAACTGTAAGTCATTGTCAACGTTTTTATAGAAGGCATCCTTTATTACTTGCAGATTTTCACTATAGCACAGTTTGCAACCTGTTTTGTAAACATTTCAAGTGGGGGCGAAAGTTACGCGCGGATTTTTGGTAACCAGGGTTTAGTTCCTACACCCCGTGAACTTACAAAGCAGAATGCCGCAAAAGTGGTTCAATTTGGAGTTTGACACTTTTTTGGGAAAAAATAAATAAATAAAAAAATATCGCAAAAGTCAGACAAAGCTTGAGCTCAGACCATCATCATGATTACGTCAAAAACATGCCGTTGCGCTAGCGTCAGGTAACTACGTTGAAGTGAGTCGAGAAGCTTCATTTGGACAAAAGCAGCACTTTGTCGCCATCGTGGTGCTGAAGAACTATGTGGGCGTGAGTTGAGGAGCTGCATTTAGAAAAATGTTTGGCTTTGCCAAAGTCTTGTGGCATCAGTAGGCAATTATAAAAAATTTTGGGGGGGGGGTTAGGGCATGAATCGCTCACAGATTTGTCCACAATGCCCATGAGCGCTGTAATTTATCATCGTTGTATTTTACAGTTGTTAGCTTCCCTTAAAATGTTGCTTAAAACATTGTCGCTACAGTTAATAAAGGCTGAATCTGGAGTGGGCTAATCTATATTATTCTCTATTCATTTCTTTTTTTTTTATTAGAACTTGGGAGTCAACCAATCATGGAAGAGTTTGTGTTCCACTTTCAAGTGTAGTG
This sequence comes from Filicampus tigris, assembly GCF_054856515.1. Taxonomy (NCBI): domain Eukaryota; kingdom Metazoa; phylum Chordata; class Actinopteri; order Syngnathiformes; family Syngnathidae; genus Filicampus; species Filicampus tigris. The sequence goes on along the minus strand of NC_141224.1, from coordinate 6,742,688 downwards.
TAATGCAGCGGAAACAGAATACTGACCAATGCAGCCCAGAGTGAGAACGCCGTCCTTGTAGAGCTCCTGCGTTGGGTTACTCATCTCCAGGGCGCTATCGCTCTGATGCTCCACCAGAACTGACTCGGCCTCCTCGTCGGGCCCCTCGTCGTCTTGTTGCTCGGCAACGGCGTTCGCCTGGATCTTCTGCTCCCAGCTGGACAGGTCGACTGCGTGCCGCGAAGGTGACGTTTTTAAAGGGGCTCACGCGGGTGTGTTAACAGTCGCATGGGAGGGTTAGTGTCAACAAGTTCAACTCGTTTACCTCTTCCGGCTGTGATCTCCTGACAGGCCTTCAGGATCTCTGTTGGACCTCCGGCTTGACTCCAGTCAGCTTTGCGCCTCATCCGCTTTTTCTGGAGCACTGCGAGCCAGCAAAGAGGCAGGCAATTGTTATGTCAGAAAGCAGCCTGACCGTTTCCCTAGTCCAGTGATCCCAACTGGGCTATGAAAGATCATCTGGTCCGTCGCGAGAAATAATCCAAATTAAATTAATTGCTCTGAAAATGATTATGGCAAATACTGTACCTTTGCATGTATAGTGGGTGGCAGAACAATGAAATACTGTTCCACTGGATGCAAATTGTAAAATTACCCCGTGAATCCACCTTTCAGTCAGCACTGGCTGCCAACAAAAAAAGCGACTAAAAGCTGTTGAAAATCTGTGGGTTCAATTACTGTGAAAATATAATAAGCTTGGACTCAACTAACCAGGACGAGACGATGAACATTCCCGCTCAGGCAATAATGCACATTTGGGGCATATATCCCCAAAATAAATATCTATATTTTTTTCAAATAAATAAACATTTAATACACAGTATCTGTGCGGTGGATGAGGACCACTGATTTATGCTCATTTTCATCAGCCCATCTGTGGCGTTTTACACTATATGTTAGCATTAAGCTAGCGCAACTTCTTTAGAGGAAATATGGGTTGGCTGAACATTTACAGTAGCTTGTTAAAATTTATAATTCTCTTTAGTATACGTGTCCGTTTTAAAGTCCAACTACTCATGACAAATAAACAGCTTGAAGCAAGCATGCTTTGAATCCTATTTTGAGAGAACAAGAGTGGGAGCAAATGCTAAGAAATGCTTTAAAAGTGAATTTTGTTAAGTTGAGGTGTATTTATTTATCTATTTTTATTTATTTATTTATTTTTTTTAAGTTGAAAAATGTTTAAAGCTTGTGGGATGGGTGTTAAATTATAAAAAAAAAATCTATTTTCATATGGTCATTTCTCAATAAAGGTTGGGAAACACGGGTCTGCCAATCCGGCCCTTTTCTTTCACATCGCATGCTCACCTGTGCTGTAGGCTTGGCCGCGGTGGGAGGTGAAGCAGACCATGTGCAGCCGCGGGAACTGCGAAGTCATGTAGTGTTTCCACGCGATCACCAGAGGGGGTGGACACAGGTCCACTTTGTTCAGCACCAGCACCACGTGCTTCTTCAGCTCGCCGGTGACGTAGCGGTACACCTCGGGGGGGAACTGCAGCACCTGGGAGATGCCATAATTAATGTCCACTAATTACATGTGGGTAAATGACACCCTCATTTCAAGTGAGAAGACAAATCCCCGGCACACAAAAACACTCATGGGCCACATGATTAGATACACCTGCGTGAATTTAACTTATTCACTGCCATTGATGAATTTATTTTTCACAGTCCAGCCATTCAATCCCAGAAATGTATTTATATTTTTTTTTTCATTTTTTCTCCCCAAACGTTAGAGTAAAAGAGGGTTTGAAAATGTCCGGCAGTGAATGGGTTAAAGGGGACATTAAAAAAATAACTGGCTTTTAAACTGCTTGAATATAAATAGTTGGATCTATGATGCGTCTGCGAGAGCACATTGGGATTAACTTAAATTGTAGGGGGGAAATGCATTATATGTCTCCTTCAAAAAGATGAATATCCCATTTTGATTGACACTATCATAGAGGTGCTTAATTCAACACTACCTCATTCGACTATGAAAGTTTACTAAATGAAGGGCCCAGGGCATTGCTACTTTGGTTCATAAGGCCACCTACTGGGTGCCGGATGTCCACGATGAGCAGGACCACGTCTGACATCTCTAACACTCGCCACAGCTGCCTCCACGTCTGACAGAAATAGAAAAGGGGAAAAGAGTTGAAGAGAGAACGAATTCAGCTTCACGTTGTTCCTCGGTTACAATTCTGATGGCTTATCTCAGACAGGAAACGACTGCCATCTCGTGGCAACTTCTTTAATTACATTCTTCTCATACAGCAACAGTATAGGGGGGGAAAAAAAAGTCAAGCGTCGTCAGTTTACACCGACTTGTTGTACAGCAGCTGTTTTTAATAGTGAAAAATATCAGTGTATTGTATAAAACATGATGAGAGAGAATGTAAAGAAATAAACTGGCTTTATCAGGTGTAATTACTGTATGTACAGTGGTATTCCTGCGTTGGATGCATCCCTTCAATGGGAAACGTTCCTCTCCATTGCAGCCCGCACTTTCAAAGGGAATACAGTGTGTATACACCTTTTACCTTTGTAAATAATGGTACCCACCGTTCTCTGAGCTGGTTTCAATATGACAGTGTGTATCCCACAGAGGCTGTTTAGCTCATTAGGATTTTGTGTTGCGGATGGATGGAAGTAACAACTTTTGAAATCCTTTAAAAAAAAAATTTAAAAATCCCCTCCATAATAGCGTGTTAACCCACTATATACGGTTCATCATTCGCACCAGACTATATCACGTTTTTAGTGACACACATTTTTAAAACTTCCTTTATTTACCTTCCCATGTGGAAAATAAAATAAAAAATATATATATATCAATAAAGCAATCATCGTGATGTCTGTGATTCTCAAGGCAATGCTTGCAAAATGGTTTTACCTCTAGGTTGTGCTCAAAATGGCTGAGGGATCCAGGCGGGTTTTTGGAATTCAAGTCGTCCAGGTAGTGCCTGTACGACTTCTCCTCTTTCCTCAGCAAGTCGGCTCGGCTCATCTCGTAGTTCCAAGGCGGCCGGCGTGGGAAACCCAGGCCTGAAATAATCGAGTTTCATGGTGTCAAGCACTCATTCATCCATCCCATTAAGCACACTTCTATTTTGAGAAACGTCATGTGGACAACATTTAAATGGAAAAAAAAAAAAGAGAGGGACCTCTCTCTGGTGGGTAGATGTCCTCGATGCCGATTTCCAGCAGCTTGTCCGAGATAGGTAGCAGGATCTTCTCCCGCGCCATCTTCTTCCGCTTCTCCACTTCCTCTTTGCTCTCCTTCTCAAAATGAAGGCGAAACCTCCAGAGAGGAAACAAAAGCATTTCAATTCACTTCAAACTTCAGCTTTACAGATGCCATGTCTGCTCTGCTCTGTGTGTGCCGTGGTTGAGTCTACTGCGACACACGTTGGTATGAGTCAAAGCAAAGCTATTAGCAGCCACACGTTTTTTTTTCCTGAGGGGGAAAAGGTGGGACTGATTTGAGGTATGGCACTCATTTCCTCAAAGTGGATGACAAACCTGGCGATAAAGTGAGGTGTGGTACATGGTCACAGCAAAAAAAAAAAACTTATTGTTAATTTGGTTCCTGAGGGGAAAAAAACGAGGGATCTATTTGAATTGCGGTTCTTATTTCTTCAACGCTTAATTGAGACATGGCATCAATCACAGGGTCTGCTAAAGCACATGGTGGTGTCACTCTTCGTGACAAACACCGACTATTTTTTCCTGACTGGAAAAAAGGAGGCATTCATTTATGGTGCGGCGATAATTTGTCGAAGTGGACAAGAAACCTTGCAGTTGTTTGGGGCGTGGCATCACAATGTTTGCCTGTCTGCATGTGTTGCTATGGAAATTGTACGGAAGTGTAAGTACATGGGCAAAGTCACCTATTGGGGTCATGTCTGCCCTCTCTTCCGGATGGCTGCTGATTTATCCTCCGGACATCGGTGGTCTCGCTGTCTGATGTGTCCGACTGCCGATCTCCCCCTCGCTCCACACTGGCATTGCGGCTACTTGGTCCCGAGCCTGTGTCACCTGGGAGGTTAAACCAGTCAGTCAGTCACAACTAGGGATGTCCTGAAAGTCACCTGATTTTGAGGATCTGCCGATATTGTGTACCGATCCGATAACTCAACCATGTATCAAGGAAAAAAAAAAAGAGCGATTCCAAATTGTCTCAATTTTTTATTATTATTTGAACAAAATGATCGCAACATGACACCTTCCATTGCTTAGAGCTTGATCTCCAATCAATGTTGTTTTCCAATATGTGTTAGCATTAAGTTCGCAAACTCAAAGGGTTTGGAATGCAGAACATGCAATTATCTTTGTTTTGTTTGGTTTTACGGAAAACCTCGACAGGGAATAGCATTGAAGTAATATTCGAACCTCTGCTTGTTTTGTGAAGTGAGGTGAGTTGAGTTCACTTCCACCATATAGCGCCCATATCTCAAATTATTGCTTGCAATGCAAAGCCCCCCCCCCCCAAAAAAAACTCTCGAAAACCTCTGCAGTCGGGTCGTTCGTATCTCAAGACACCGATGTACTTGAAAGGGAAATGTAGACGGGAATGTTTCAACCAGCATCTATCCATCATCCGAATACGTCTAATTACTGTATATTCTATACCTGGATAACTAGTGCGAAGTACATTATTGACAGTGATGTATTGTTAAATATTGATGACTTACCAAACACCCAATATGTACAGTGTATAAACCCGTTGACATGGATAAAGTACATAATTGTACTGCACAACGACTGTTGAAAGAAATGATAGGCATTAACGAACGAGTCAATGTGCTAAACAAAGAGTCACAGTCTGCAGTTATGCTCAAGCAATGGGAGATAGATATGAATAAAAATTAGTAACACAAACAGTGGTAAGTATATGCATAAAATTAGCATTAGCTCTACACTTTATACCAACTGTTCAGGAAATGAAAACCACAAATTGTCCCGTTCAGTAGGATATTATCTTACAGCTTATAATGACAACAATGTCCTACAAACCAGCTATTAGCTTTAGGAAAAGTGCCACCACAATTTTGATAAAAGAGAGTAGCATTACCTGAAACTTTAATTGGCTAACAGCTAATGCTAACAAGGTAACGCTTCATGTCAGTGTTTTTTTACCTCGCTTTCTCTCCCGTTTGACTTGCAGCTGCTTCTTCTTTTGCTTGTTGCTAAATGGCTTTTTCCGGGGCATGTCTCTGAACGGATAACAGGTACAAGTTCTGTTTGTAATTGTCGTCAGCCGTCTGATGTCTTAAAATGTTTCACAGCACTGAAGTTTCTCGACTCTGTCCACTTCTCAGTGACGCCATGTTCACTGCAGACTGCGGAGAATTTCGGGCGAAACCATTGCGATGTTCACGAGCCGAGCGAAATCGGATCCGAATAATTTCGCTTTGGTGCAAATTATATTACCTGAAATTAATTTCTAATGAAAATATTACTGAAGTGACACCATAGTTTTTAAATTTTAACGACTAAATGCGACTGAAATAGTAAGTGTAAGAGATTGTTCTCCCCCAGACAATGAGGTCTGTTAGTTGTGTCCACTTTTGTAAACAGTTCATAACGCCGCGTCCAGGCGCTGTGGGAATTTGGGGGTTTTACGAAAATTTAATATCTGTGGTTTGGAGCCATACAAATAAAAAAAAAGACGCACGGTACACCAATTGACAACTGAGCGTCTACGTGGGTTTGTAGAAGGCGTTTTTTTGTCATCTTTGTCCACTCCGGCAAACGCGACCGCGATTAATTCCTACAACTATAAAAGCTCTCAGACGTTGTATTTTAATTTAATAAAAAGTATTTATTTTCCTATTAAATGTTTTCTTAAATGTAATGTTTAAACATTTGTATTCACAACATTTTAGAGAAGCATTTAAAATTCGAACTTTTTTTGGTTGCATTTTATGCAAATGTGTTAAGGGTCGAAACGTTTCTTTCAAATATTCATTTAAAATGTCAGACCGTTACATCTTTATTATTAAATGTAACTTTATATTTTCATTCATAGTATTTTAGGATTTCATTAAAGCACATTTCAGACTTTTTTTTTTTGCATTTGATGTAATGTAACTGAATGTGGATAAACAAATCAGTGATAAAGGTTCCAAAACTTTTATTGATCATTATTTACACAAAGGTAGACAATTACATTTAACTGTTTAATTTTTAGAGTTCTTTTTTACAATATTAAAAAAAAATAAGTCAGTTTCAGACATATATTTTTTTTTTGCACTGAATGTGATGAATATCCATAAACAAACCAGTGATGAAGGTTCCAAACGTTTTTTTTTTTATTCATTATCAAAAAAAAAAAAAGTTAGATGTGCAAGTGCGTCCATAACCGAGTATAACAAACATTGAACATATTTCATAGCTAGACACACCGATAGACATACACAAAAAGCAGATGGGATTACAATTTGAGAGCCTGCATTTAGGTGTACATTATACACACACGCACACACACGTCACACATTATCAGCTGGTAGTATACGCTGTATCTACAAATACATGATTGTTATTTTTGACTTTCCTGAAAAGGAAATTACCTCTGTCCCTTTAACAAAGTATGCCAGGCCGTAAAAGTTAATAACACTGATGTAAAAAGTCATTCCAAATACTCTCCAGAGCATAACATGGTTATGACCCGCGCGCTGTATTTGTACGCAAGAGCAGAGGGTGATAAAACGACAATAAAGACAGGCACTCTCTTCCTTATTTTCTCCATTTTGAAACCATCACTGTGATGGACTGTAAATCTTTTTCTTTGCGGCCTTTCGCACACGCATTCCCCTCCGCTAGGACACTTGAGTAAAATAAAAACCACATTGCTTGTCCTGTTGGCGAAACAAAAAAACATTCCCAGGCACAGTTCCAAAAGTTCTCATTTCGTTTTAGTATTGCTTTTATGTCCTCTGCGCTTTTCTCCCCGCCTCCGTCTCTACGAGTTGAGGTGCTCCACTTGGATGCTGGAAGACGACACAGTTAGGCAGAGGTCCTTGTGGGAGGAAATGTCCGACACGCTGACGGGTTTGTACTGGATGTCTCCTGCCGACACCGTCTTGTACTGGTGCAGGTCAAATGGACAGGGCATGGCGTCCGGCTGGCCGTAGCCGCCTTGGCCGTGACCGGCTCGGCCCGCCCCGCCGTCCGAGCCCTCCGCCTGGCTCCGAGCTCCGGCCTGAGAGCGGGCGGCCTGGCTTTGGCTGGGCTGCGCCGCCACGGCGTCTTGGGCGTTCAACTGCTCTTGGCCGTGTTTCTCCATGTGTTTCACAAGATACGTCTCCTGGGGTGAAGGTAGAGGGGAGACAGTGGACACATGACTATATGGTGTAAAGTAGCTGGCGGGCGTTTGGCGCCACTGCGGCCACTGGGAATTCTCTTCACAAATGCATATTGGCCTTACTGAGGTGTACGTGCGGTTGCAGAGGCCGCACGAGTAGATTCGGGCGTGCCTGACCGTGTGTTTGGACATGTGCACCTCCAGGCTGGCGGCGTCCACGTAGCCTTTGTTGCAGTTGGAGCACTTGTAAGGCTTGTCTTTGTTGTGCTGACGTCGATGAGACTTGATTGGGACCGGGGAGGGGGGGGGGGGGGGGAGGTTTAAAAACACAGTGAGATGTTTTGGAGAATGTCTAAGGCTGGATTTGCACTGAGGGGTTCAAGTGACACATTTTTTTTTTTTTTTTGCTCTTAATTGGGATATGTGTCATGTCAGCTCACACAAAAAAGCACACATGATATCAGGTTTGAGCCCTGCTGCGAATAGTGAAACCCACAAAGTGATTAACACCCCCCCCCAAGAAGATTATCAATTGCCTAAAGATGACACAAGATGGCAGCAAAATCATTACCTCCTCTCCTCACTTCAACATAACAGATCCTTAGCACCATGACGCCTTGACTTAGGACACCGGAGTCAAACTCAAGGCCCGGGGGGCCCTATGTGGCTCGCCAAATCATTTTATGTGGCCCACGAAAGCAAGTCAAGCATGTCAACTTCCATGATTCCTGCTAAAATCCATACCAACATTTCAAGTTGTCTTACGTAATAAATAATAACATCGCAAGCATTTTCTTGTTACATTATTACAGCAGCTTGAACAATAGTAGATTCATCTGTTTATTGCGTACTCTATATGTAATAATATAATAAGGGGATTTATAGGGACGTAACGATTAATTGAAAATCGATTTGAAATCGATTTGAACTGCTTAAAATGTGCATCAATGTAAAAAAATAAAAAGAATCGAGTCAATTCCAGGTTGATGTAAGATCAATGCAGATATTCAAAGTCAAATTTTGATCACAAAAGGATTTGTAATTAGGACAGCCAAATCTTTTGGACAAAACACCGATGAGCCAAAAAATAGTTGTACAGTCAAAATTATTACTTCATTTTCAAGTTGTTGTTTTTTTTTAAAGTTACAAAAGTTGCTAATTGTAACAAGGACATGGTGCAGTTGTTAAAATAAAAACATATTTTGGTTACAAAATGAGTCATTTTGTTCAAAAGAAAGATTTTTTAAAAAATCACATCGAATCAAAATCGGGAAATGAAAATGGACAATCACATCGAACCAGGGCTTGCGTGAATCGCTACATCCCGAGTGATTGAACATTTACATCGTTTCGCAGTCATAACGGCTATCCCAGTGAAAGCTTAACTACAATGTGGTCCGTGACAAAAATGAGTTTGACGCTTCAGACTTTTGATTGGAATTCATTCCATGACCACACTTACAACTCTTGACACTTGTATCACACAACATCTTTCCACCATTAAAATTCATAGAAATGCTATTACAATACAATACGGATTATTTGGGGCTGATGCCAATTCCAATATTTGGCAGGAAACTTTTGTGCCAATAAACAGCTTGAAGACGATTTTTTTGAACAACTTTTCACTATCAGCCAAACTGTTGCTTGTGGCGAAGTGTGCCGGGTGGAGTTTTCTACCACCATATAACACATGTATCGCTAATTTTTGCTCACAAGTCAACCCCAGAAAATAACAACAATCAGGCTTAAAGGGGGGCAATCAATCCAAACATTTTTTTTTTCAAGAATATGTTCCCAGCAGGTCCACTAGTCGAAACACAGTATTGAGATTAATTTTGCCTTTGTGGAATATAAATTAAGCAGCAAAATCCACCTGTTTTTAGCCATCTCAGGGGGCGGCCATTTTGTCATTTCTGTCCACTGAAATGACATCACAACTGCTCACAACGACCAATCACAGCTCGCCTGTTTTCTAAAGCTGAGCCGTGATTGGTCGTAACCTGAGCCCCGGGTAGTTGTGATGTCATTTTCAGTCGACAGAAGTGACAAAATGGCCGCCCCAAGAGATGGCTAAAAACGGGGGGATTAACTCTTATTCCACAAACGCAATATTTACCAGAATGCCTTTGTTTCAACTAGTGGGCTTGCATAAAACCTATTCTTGAAAAATATATGTTTGGGTTGATTTCCTCTTTAAGTCAAGGCACCACCGTGCATGTGTACCTCTGACACCGTCACTCAAATATCATCAGATGTCATTAAAACTGCATATAATGCTGAGGCTAGTCATTACATTGCCCTCACCTGTAAATTGGAGAGCTGCGTGAAGGATTTCTCACATCCAGGATGCGTACACTTGTACGGCCGATCTCCAGTATGAATCCTGATTTGAAAGCACAACCACGATTATTGAGTGAGTGCACAGAGTCAAAGAGTACAACACCCCCACCCAAAAAAAAAATGATGTGTTTCACTTACCTGTTGTGCTGCTGAAGGTGACTGAGCTGCCTGAATGATTTCTGGCAGTAGGAGCAGGTGTAAGGCTTCACGCCCGTGTGGATGCGAATGTGCTGGGCCAGGTAGCTGGAGTTGGCGAACGACTTGGTGCAATGGGGACACTTGTGAGGCTTTGACTCTGTGTGGTTACTGACGAGGGGGGGGGGGGGGGGGGGGACACGACGGCTACTTTTAGAAGTCAAATTCCACAATTTTGAAATGTCACACATCATTATGACAATTGTCAGCAAGGTCAGCTCAAGAGTGTTATCACAAAGCAGAGCAGGTTACAGGTTGGAAATGTATCTGGAAAATGTATTCAGTGCAGTACTGTGCCAAAGTCTCCATTAGATGTGTTATTTTAAACACTACTGTTCAAAACATATACAGTGTCATGTGTTGCAGTGTTGTGTATACGCACAACCGTTCAAAAATGTGTTCTTATTTTTGAAAGAAAAGCGGTTTTTTTTGTGTTTTTTTTCATTTAACATAACAGAACAGCTTTCGGAAATACAGTCGAGACATTCTTAATGTGGGTTAAAAAAAAAAACGCCCCAAAAAACAGTACTTTTCTTTCAAAATTTTTTGGGGACATTTTGAAGTGACACCAAACTTTTGATTCGTAGTGCAACTATGATAGTCTTACTTTAGATGGTAAAGGGTCAATAAAACGATAAAAGCTAGTAGTGGACCAAGACTTGTGCACAGTAATGGAACAGTTGGAATTCAAAGCAAAATGCATCCATGAACAACCACAATAACAAGCGATGAACACACAACGGTGGGCGTTACCATGTAGAAAAAGGTATGGACACACACAGAAGTTAAAAAAAATTTTTTTTTTAAAAAGTGAAACGAGAGTCATGTTTATGGTTGTGACCATTTTGTGTTCCCAACTTTGCTGCTTCAGCATTTTCCCAAATTTTTTTGACATATCATGGTCAATTCTGGAAAAAAATATAAAGCACTTTTGAAAGACTTACATTTTGTAAAAAAAAAGAAAAAAAATCAATATGCAAAACATTAGATTTGGGGAAAAAAATGCATAACCCTCCTCCACAAATAAACACCTCCCACAAATTGACGCCTAGCGAGAAATTGTAATTACCTCTGTTTAAAGATGGGAAGCAAGTTGAGGAGCTTCAACTCGTGCTTTGCTAACACACTATCTTGTGACAATTATACAAATTTAAATTCCTCGCAGATTTTTATTGTTGGCGCTTTTCCTCTAGAATAATGAGGCAACAGTATATTCGTTCCTGTAAACAGTGACATGTGGTCACTCCACAAAGGTCGTGTTCCGGGGAGTTGCGCAACTTGCCAGCTATACTTATTTTGCATTTTAACTCCAGTTCACTTGACACAAATTACAATAGACCGGTCATATTGTTTAATATTATTCCAAAACTAGGCACAAATAAAGCCGCCTCGCCCCATCTGCGGTTCAGGAAATAAGACACGCCCACTATTTGCAGTCATAATAATTCAAACAACACAGAACGGCAAACATGCGCACGCCGAAGCAGCAAAGTTATTCAAACTGAAATTTGGTGTCACATGACTCACGTGCGGTGGGAAGGGGGGGGGGATAGTGTGCGCCCGTGTGTGTACACAGCTTCACAGAGCACATGTAAAGAATGTGCATGCATGATTGGGCTCGTGCAAACACAGACTGAATCCAAAACGCTTGCCGGCACCGGCAGGATGAATGAGCAGCGCAAAAAGCAGAGCGAGGGGCGGCGCGCGGTTATTGCTCGCAGAGGCTGCAAGTATTAATGTTGGAACATCATTCGGCGAGAGATGAATGCTTTGAAAGGTGAAACTGATTGCGCAGGGCAAAGCGCAGGCAGAGAAGAGGAAGTAGCATGCAGTCGGGCAGAGACAAAGGAATGGGCACAAAAAAATGAAAAAGGAGACAAAAGTATTGATAATGACATCCATGGCATGATTAAAAAAAAAAAAAAAAAAAGCAGACGGAAATTATATTTGTGTGACCAATTTGCAGTTTGGAGCAGGAATGGGTATTTGACAACACTATTTATTCAAAATTAGAGGGGGGTGGGTGGGGAACGATTAATCAATTTACATGTCATATTCATTTTAGATGGCAGAAAATACTAAGGAAAAAATGACGTATTTTAAACAATTAAACGTGAAATGTCCTGTACGACAATGTTATTCTTATTCAAACCGCAGAGAAAATTACTGTTATTTCTGCAAATAAATATTGATTCAATCGCAGAAGGGACATAAGAGGATGACGCAACCGCTGTTGTTTGAGGAAATGTGGTGAGCGAGATTGACCAAAAAAATGTGTCATCCCTAATTTAGAGAAACCAGAGGCTGTGCTCCGAATCATTCTCTCACTCACGACTCATATTGTAAGGATTTTTATAACCTAGGTGCGCCCTGATGCAAAAGTGACCAAAGGTTGTTTGCTACTTTTCAAAATGCATTGTGGGATACGAGGAGAGCGCTGCATAGGGAAAAGATTCTTTAAGAGCAATATTTAAGTTTTGTAGATATTTGAGTACAGCTCAGTTGTATTTAACTTTGATGTAAATATTTTTTTTTTAATTGTTTCGTTTTTATTCACCTGTGCATATGACAACAAATTATTTAATCTGCTCTCCTACCTTTTTGTTTAAGGTATGACTATGTTCATGTTTTACTGAATTATTTTATTTGTCTTGTAATTTTATGTAGGTGTCAAGCACATTGAATTATGTATGAATTGTGCTCTACAAATAAACTTGCCTTGTCTTCATGTAGCTTTTACGCTCAATACATTTGAACTGAATCACATTTTAAGTTTTTTTTTTCTTTTCCGTAAGTGGGGTTTCCAACAAGACAAATATGTGCATTTTTTTTTTAAAAACTCGGATGGCCAATAATAATTTAAAACTGCGTTAACTTCAAGGGAGTATTTATTTACATTTCCTGTTAACTTTATAAGAGATTCTACTGACCCTGGGCGCGCTCTGCACTTTTTTTGTTCGAAATCAAAACAAAGAAAAGTGAAGTTTTAACATTTCTGTCATTTTGAAATTTTGGAGAACTTTATTTACTGTAGAAAACTAAAGGGAGCTATTGTTTAAGTTTTCATTTCACTTTTGAGGACATGCTGATGACCATGGGAGCTCCCTGAACTTTGTTAGAATTTTACAACAAAGATATATATCGGCAAACATTAATAATAACAACAATAATAAAATAAATCAACATTATGCAAACCTGAAAAATCGTTAATAAGAATTATGCTTTAAGATGTTTCAACAAAGTTAAGCGTTTTATTTATATATTTTTTTAAGATTTTGATGCCAATATCTTCCTTTTTGCTGAAAATGAATATCGGCTCCAAATATCGGTTATCGGCCTTCTTGATCCACTAATAATCGGTATCGGCCCTAAAAAAAACATATCGGTTTATCTCGATTTTCAAATACATTCACATTGCAGGGCGGGACGCCCAATTCCCATTTGTTCGAACTTTTTACGTCGTCGTTCATGTTACAAAAACAAAGGCGACTTCTAATGAACTACAACACTCTAAAAACAATTGGGTTGAAAATAACACAATTTTGGGTCAAAAATGGACCGATCCACAACTTGGGTCAACTTGATCCAACTTTCTTGGTTGTTTTTGCAGAAAACAACCCCAAAAAATGGGTAGTTTTGTTCAAAACAATGCAAGAAAGTGGGTCAAATCGACCCAATTTGTGTATCGGTCCATTTTTGACCCAAAATTGTGACATTTATAACCCAACTCAAACTCACTCTCCACGCACTATATCGCGATTAGGGACTGATTCCAAACACAGCCTGAATGGCTCATTTCTTGCAAAAATGTCTGGGAGGGTCTCTGCCATGCAAGCCAAAATTCAAATGGCACTGTGCTATGCGCCATTTGCATACCACCGTACACAGAGGAGCAAGTGCGGACTTCTGTGAGGGGGGGTGGGGGGGGGGCTATAAGGCGGGTGGGTGGCATGAGAGGGGTGTCTGCAGTACCGTGTGTGCTGCTGTAAGTGACTGAGCTGCCTGAATGATTTCTGGCAGTAGGAGCAGGTGTAAGGCTTGGCCCCGCTGTGGATGCGGATGTGCTGCGCCAGGTAGCTGGAGTTGGCGAACGACTTGGCGCAGTGCGGACACTTGTGAGGTTTGGCCTCTGTGTGCGACTTGGAGTGGATCTGCATGTCAGACTTACTGAAGAAGGTCGCCGCGCACATCCGGCACCTACGGGCGGGAGAGACACAGAAATGGGAGGGGGGGGGAGGGGAGGGGGCGGGGCGGAGGTGGTCGGGGGCAAGACAACGCAGCAAAGGAAAGGACAGGAAGGTGAAGCACAGACGTGAATCAAGGGATGATCAAATGAGACAAAGGGAAAGATGTCAAGGGAGATATCAGTGAAAGCAGAAGAGGGGGGAAAGGTGCGTCCATAGTGTACAACTCAAAGCGCATGCCGTGTGGTCGAGGGCGAGCAGACTATGCGGCACAAATGGCACATTTTTCCATGGATTTGTGTGTCAAACACAAAAAGAAGAGCGGGCGAGTTGGTTGCGGTCCGACATGCGAGCAAAGTGACGCCCCCGGCGGCTCGACTGAAGCGACTACTGAGGGTGCGCTTGCAATTGCGCAAGTCAAGCAAGAACGGCAGGATGCACATTGGGGACACATACCTGTAGGTTTTGGTGCTGTCTTTCAGCCCGGGCTCTTCGTCCTCATTGGACAGATTGTAAGGATCCCGCGGGTGATGACGCAAAGACGTCACCTGCTCAGAAAAAAGAAAAAAAAAAAAAAAACACACACAAACAAACCATTGTTGAAGGCATTGGCTTAGTAAAGCCGCGATTATTATTTCATTTTCATTTGCGTATTGACCATATGTACTATGGAAGCCAGTATCAGCAAAAAATGAAAAAACATTTAAAAAATAATATATATTTTGGGGGATTTTTGAAACCACTTTTTAAAAAAATGATTCCAGTACAAGTGTTCACTCTTGAGTACTCACCGATACCAAGTACCGATACTACTAGTACTTTTGAAAAATGATAACATTTCACTTAACACAATGACATATAATTTCTGTCTTTCTGACAAATATTATGAATGAACAAAGCCACAGCAAAAAGTCTGGATGTATAACGTTTTTGTTGCACCATTACAACTTCTCTCGCTGTGTTTTTGTTTTGCGGCATTCCATACGGGACCTCAAACGGTATCTCACCTGTCCGCCGGCGCTGAGCTGAGCCAGTATGACGGTTTCATTGCCCGCTCCCACCATGCTCTTCTTCTTGCGGCCTCGCTTGGACGGCGGCGGCATCACCACCACGTGGGGCGTCCCGTCCTCTTTTTTGTCTTTGGAAGATCGGAACAACGTAGGAAGGTTGAGACCCAACAACTACTGAAAGTATTTCCGCAAATAGTTCCCCCTCACTGCCAAAGACAAGCTTGACTGTGACATCACCAAGTGTCCTGCTGGACACTAACTGTAAAGCTGTCGTCATTTGCGGAAAATTTCAAAAATTATATATATATATATATATATATATATACATATATTTTTTTTTATTCTATTTATTTTATTTTTTTATTCTATTTATTTTATATATTTATTTTTTTTAATCAGATGTCAATCAATGCAAGAAAAATTTTCTAGGTATATTTTTTACCCCTCATTTTCCCCTCTAGCCGTCAGGTTTTAATAACAACAACAATAATAACAACAATAATAATAATTATAATAATAATGTAATGAATGAAGGGTTAGGTTAATCATAAGGCTAGGCGATAGGGCCCAAAAATTTTAATCTCCCCCCCAGCCATTCTGGACGATAACGATTTTAATCAAATTAATATACCCAACAAACATTTATCTACAGGTTTGATATACACAAAAATAAATCCTGTGCAAAATATTCCTAAACAATAATGTATAGTGATTTTAAATCAGTTTTTAGTGATTTTAAATCAGTTTTAACAAACTTAATATTCAAAGCTTGTGCAAAAAAATGCTATTCATAGCTTGTGCATAACTTGCTTAAATGCCCACAATTAAGTAGTTAGCAACGATTGTAAACGCCTATTCCATATAATCGGTGTAACATGAGTCCCTTTTCTTGTTATCTCTTTGGCTTCGGCGACAGACACAATGTGAGCTGGGTAAGAGAGCGACGTGGCCGAAGGCGGAAGTAGCAGAGAGGCGGAAGATTCCCCGATTTAGCTCATTTTCAAAACGATTTTTAACATGACAAATTAATCAAATTAATTTGATTTACGACCCAGCCCTAGTTTTTTTCCTGATACGCCGTAGCTATAAATGACATAAAAGACTTTTTTTGAAATCAGTTTCAAATAACATTTAGGGACACATAAAGCCATCTCGGATCCAAATTTGCTCTTGATTAGTGTAAATGAGTAGCACCACTTTAGCGCTAAATACATTGTGTGCGTTTTACCTTGAGAATGAACGGCGGAGACGATCATGGTGGTGGTCGGGTGCGTGGACACAAAGGACTGCGAGGATGTGGGGGACACCAACGTTCCTTGGGGTGTTGTGATGACCAGTCCCGCTATACACACACAAACAAAAACAAGAAAAATAACGTTGCTCACTGTGGATGGAGACACTTTGGATGGGGTCAGAAAGTGATTGGCAACAATGCGAATGTAAACGATGCGTGCTAATTTAGTTTGTTCTGTCGGGTCTTATGTCCACTTAGAGGGGCTCGTCATGGTAACAACATACGACATTATGTTTTGGCTGTTGCCGATTAAGAGCCCGAATGAGACAGGTGGGGTAGGGTGGGGGCGGGGGGGGGGGGGGGGGGTGATGGGGGTGGCGACTCACCTGCCGTCATGATGCCCGTGGAGGGGACGGGAAGAACGGTGATGTTCTGGCTGCTGTGCGGCGGGTGGAGGTGGGCCGTGCCGGCAGGCTGCCCGCCGCCGTCTGTCTTGCCCCCCGGCGTCGGGATGGTGAGCAGCGTCGTTTGGTAGTGGGACGCCGAGGAAGGCGGGAACGAAGCGTTCTTTTCCTGTTGTTCTTTCACTTTGTTCAGGAATACAGCATTCTCCAGCTGTAAGCAATGCAAGAACATTACGCTAGGCTAAACACTAGGCTTGTTTGATGTCACCGATGTGGATCATGGATCATTCCGGTCACATGGATTATCTGTAGATTTTATAAATATGACTGACAATGCATCTCCCTGTGGCAATAATGTCACTCATACTGAGCTGTGCCAGCACTGCATCGGGGGGCGGGGGGGTTCTTGGAATTGTTTTGTCATTTTACACTGCTTTCACTGATGCTTTAGGATTTCGCAATGGTATAATTTCAGTATTGGATTCAGGGTATTTTATGCAGGTATATATGGAAGTGAGAATTTTGGTATGGTGACAACACCAGCCAGTACCCAGAGGTGGGCATTTTACAAAATATTGCTGGTCCATCATTCGTCATCCGTCAGCGGCCAGGGTACCCATCCGTCATTCATCAGCCCGTAATTTTTCGTGACGAACCGAATTGTAATCGGCAGTTTGACAAGCAGTCTGTCAATAAGTCCCGTCCCCCCCCCCCCCCCCCCCCCCACACAAAAAAAAATCAGCAGCAAAACGGTCACTGACGGATGTGGTTAATGTCGATTACTCTGACGGACAAAAATCCACTTCCATAAGTGCTTATTAGTCTGTCATTTCAAGTCAAATTAATATGTCATACCTGTCCTGGCACAGTGGGGATGGGAGACCAGAAATAGGATGAGTTAAAATGAGAATCTTCCATTATTCCTGCAAGTGAGACAACAACAAGTTCATCAAATGTGACAAATAAATGGTTAAGAACAGGTTAACATTTCCTAATTGTGTCATATCACACTCATAAATGGAGAAATCAGGATGTGACGTGACAAAAGGTGGATGCATTTATCATTGAGTTACATTTATTGTGACATCAAACATGTTATCATCATACATGATGTCCCAAAAGCCACTATACACTTCAATTAGTCCGTTTGGTTATCACCCTGACATAGGTGAGACCGTCAGCATTTGACAGTTTTTGAAAGCACATCATCACTCCCTTGCCATGGGCTCACCATTTAACAGAAGCTTTTCTGTCCTTGACTACAGGTCAGCGCCAGTTTGAGAATCTTTATGGCCTTCATACTGCTCCGCCACAGTACGATTTGTTCAAAAGGTGCAAGTGCAAAATTATGATCAACATCCCGAAGTTAGTATTCATAATGCATTATCACTCTCCAAAGCACCTGTAGGATTGATTCTTTTGTTGATGCCGAGTTTCAGTGCAGCCCTCCAGTTAGTTCCAGTTCCACTGGCTTTAGTTAACATATTAGTTCTGTATTCAAAGCATTGTATTCACGAAACTCAATTTTTAATGTGTTTTGCGTTGTGCGTTGCATTAAAAATAATCCCCAGAATTTAGCGTTGTTCAAGCATTGCCCTTGTATAAATGCAATCCATGCCTCTTTTGCTGTGGCTCAACATTTAAATAGCCTTTATCGGATGTGACAGTTGAGTCACAGTATTTTCAGACACGTGGGAAGGAAATTGTGGTAAAATGTACCAAAAAGGTTAACTATTTATCTTGCCTTGCCTCTAAACCTCTGATCCTAGAATCGGCCCTGCCCTGAATTGTTACTGTCATTTGTCACCCAGTGTGCAACAATGAGTTATGTGTGAGTTATGTACAGCACATCAAAAGATAAAAGACACATGATCACAAAAGGTTTAAGCAACAAAAAGGAGAAAGTATGGGAGACCATTTTAAACCAGTTACAGTTGAAATTAATGAACAATTCAACGTTGATCATCAGCCTATCAAACAATTTTTGTTTTGATCATGTTTTTAAAGCAAAAGTGTGTGTCTTTTATCAATTAAACAGTGAGCACTAAAATATTTCAACTTGTGCTGATTACTGAATAGCTAGTCAATAATGTCATATTATCAGTAAAATGTTAAGAATTTAGATTATTTTTAGCGTATTAGCATAGTGTGGCCTAAAGTGTTTGTAAATGTAAGTGCTTTTACATTGAAGCACGATAGTTTTAAAGGCTATTATTTGCTCAAAACTGCATTAATATCGCGCAAATGACAACAATAAATTAAGAGGTATACACAAAGTAGCGTTTATGTTGAGGTTGTCTAATCAGGCCCGACGTGTGCTGATTAGCATGTTAGCAACGAGCACTAGCACGGGTGTCAACGTGCTAGCAACAAATAAAAAGCAAAAAAATGACACGGATGATAAAAAAAAAAGAGCAAAAAAAAAAAGCGCGTTCACACAGGCGCGCGCACCCACACATATACACACACACTTCCTTCTGCCGAGTCATGCGAATGTAGCAAGCAAATAAATAGCAAGCAAACGCATGAACATGAACAAGAGCAGCTCTTTACCCGACTGCACCGTCCACTCGGTCTCCCGCCCCCACCCCGAAGATCGTTCGTCCGCTTCAAATTGGACACAATTCCCAAGTGTGGGGATTTCAAAGGAAAAAAAAACGATGAAGTTCTTTTTTTTTTTTTTTCAAGATTTTTTTTTTTCTTCCTCGGATGGTAGTTGCCTTGTCTGGCGCTTCACTTCCTCCGGATGAAGTCGTCAGACAAAAGCAGGCGAACGTGATGACGTCACGTCCGGCAGTGGCACAGCGTTTTTTAATGAAAATAAATACATAAAATTGCAGATAATTTAAATGTTCCTCTCCCTTTCAGCTTGTTGTGCTCATTTCCCGTTTTTTGTTTTTTTCAATTTTGATACATTTTTCTGCGTTACTATTTCGGCTTGGGAACCAGTCGTGTTGCCTTCACGTACTGTTGTAAAAACAGACTTGTTACAAAAATACACCTAGTTTTTTTTTTGTACCAGACTTTTTAAAATTGATTGTATCCATAATTGTATATTTAAATTGTATCCGTGTTCCTATGGTTCTATCTATCTATCTATCTATCTATCTATCTATCTATCTATCTATCTATCTATCTATCTGATTAACTTTAAAATAATACAAACCTAATTTGTCTTTATATAATAATTTTTTTTTTTTTCAATTTAAAAAAAAAACGGAATTCATGCAATTTATTGATTTTTCATAACATGGACAGGTAGGCTACCCTACTTTGTAGCCCAAGGGTGGGCAACCCTTTGTGCTCATGGGCCATATTAGATTTTTAAAAAATGTCAAAATATATTAAATATGTATGTTTATTCAGTTTCATTAGTTTATTACTTAAACAATTATGTTAACAATAATTCTATTTTGGTAATATTATTATTCATAATGAATGTACGTACAATCAATAAAGGAATTAAAATATTTTGTTATAAATTTATCATTTCATAATAAATTCAGCATTACATTCGGCATTGTTTTATTGTTTACTGTCTTTAATGTATTGCTTTAACTGTCTTTATTTTTACGTCTTATTTTACTTCATGTGCAACACTTTGTATGCCGCTATGGTTGCTTTGAAACTCCTCTATAAATAAAGTTGAATTAATAAATAAAGGAACCAATTATTATCTAATTTAGCTCAAAATGAATACGAAGTCATTCAATATAGTACCAATATTAGAGGGGGGGAATACAATACAATACAATTTTATTTATATAGCGGATTTCATAACAGCTACGCAACAGAATATTACAGGCCTCATATAACATATAAATATGCTGTGTTCGTGGTAATACGTGGGTGGTAATGTTAATAAAACGTGTATATAAAAAAAAATCCCCCCCAGAAGTGTGTGGCTTCCTAGTCTTTCCAAAACTGTCCACATGGTGTCGTTGTAGGAGCAGACCGACACGTCTTCCGCATCAACATCCGGCAACACGTTTGCCCAGTCTTCATTCCCACGTCTCTACAGTATTCAATGAAATCCGCTTAGCGCCTTTTAAATGACAAACCTACGTGTTTTTTCCCCTTTCACAATATCTTCGCATTTGAGAGCCAGTGTGTTAGTCATAGAAGCAGAGGGGTTTTGAGGCCCAAATGGGGGAGGTGAGGAAGCTGCAGAAGAAGTTGAGGCAGATTGAGAATCTGGAGATAAAAATCAATCTCAACCCTGAGGAGAGATTCAAGGTATACGAGCACGCTTATTGTCCATTTTCTGGTTGTGTCGAGGACACGTTTATCACATATTTACATAAGTAAAGCTTTTACAAAACATAAATGCACGAAACAGTTCTGTTCCAAATATCGACGGATTCGTGCTTCACTTTTTCCACATTCTACGTTCAAGCCTTCTTTGCAAATTGGCTAGATTCACTTTCTCTCAAAAGTATACAGAGAACAACCAAGAATGACAATGCGAACGTTGTTTTCCAAGCTTTCAAATTTATTTAAAAAACAAAACACACACACATTTCCATCAGCCTTTACCCTTGAAACTTGTACACGTAGCAAGTGTACATACACACCCTTGTAAAAATAAAAAAGCCTGTTTTTTTCAAATGTAAATATTGACCAGGATAAATCCCTTTAAACTGTTTCACCATTAATGTGAACTCCTCAACTCAATTAGGGAAAAAAAAAAAACATTTTGGGAGTGATAAGACCAGTTTTCTTCTGGTCTTTTCATCAATTTTGGAGGGAATTCCAATTCTTGCTATTGCCACTGTTCAGCCATATTTTCTCCACTTGCTGACTATTTTTACTGTGTTCCATCTCATATTTAACACGTTGGGAATTCTTTTGTAACCTTCTGACTAATACCAGGAACAATGAATACTCTGATGCTGTGGAAGCTCTCTGCAGACCATGGCTTGTGCTGGAAGATTTGACCGAAAAATGTCAGGAAAAGCACAGAAGAACTTTATTTGGGGTTAATCAAAGGCACTTTAAATGTATGTGATGACTCCCTTTAACATGAGTTCGAATGTGATTGGCTAATTTCAAACACAGCCACCGTTACCAGAGGCTGTGTACACTTGTGCAATCTCAGTTTATCTTTTTTTTTTTCCAGGTGAATTGAACATGTCATGGGCAAGATTTAATGGTGGAAACGTTTTTTTACATGATTTATCTTGGTTGCAGTCTTCTATATCCAAACCACAAAAACCTGGCTTTCGAACAGGGGTGCGAAGAGTTTTTCTATCCATTGTCATTTACAGTATACAATTTGGGCCCCTGCAACTTTGTGAACTTTCCTGGCAGCTCCTAATTGGAAGTCGGAACATAAAGAGATTGCGTTGTGGGTGGGCTACTCCAGATTCATTGATCCGCGTTCACCCGACACTTTAGTGCTGCTTGTTTCTTTGCAACATTTCAAAATATGTTGCTTTCAACGACACCGCACTGGATGTAGTGTTGTTTCAAAACATGCTTAATGAGGACGCCGCACCAGGCCTTCGTATACATCAAAAATACCAGTGTATGAAGCACAACTTCTCATCTTTATTGTTGAAACTGTGGTTTTTACAAACTTGTAATGCATAAGCCATTTTTATACGATTGCTATTAATCCTTCCAAAGATTCATTAACATAGTCTATACGTAAGACATTTATTAATATTACATGAATGTTTATACTACACTGTACAGATATCCAGTGGATATAAAAAGTCTACACACCCCTGTTCAAATATCAGTTTTTTGTCTTTTTTTTGTCACACCAAGCTAAATCATTTCAAAACTTTTTCCACCATTAGTGTGACTTATAACCGGTGCACCTCGACCAAGCAGAAAAGGAAAGTAAGAATAAACAACTGAGATCATAGTTGCACAAGTGTGCACACCCTCTTAGAACTGGGGTTGTGACTGTGAGAATTGAGAACTAACCAATAACATTGAAACTCATGTTAACTCTGTGTGACTATTTAAAGTGCTTCTGATCAACCCAAAATAAAGTTGAGCTGTCCTAGGAGGCAGTAGACTGTAGATGTCTTCATACAGAACATAATTCCATACTTCCACACATACTTTATGTATATCCTTGATGCACAATTTCTCCAAACTGTACATATATCATTCTAGTAATTGTTTTACATATCAAATAAAATATGCTCAAAATTAAATCGACATTAAAATTATGTATTAAATTAATCATTTTAATACAAAATTATGTATTAAAATTATGTATTACACTGATAAATTTAATACATTGTAATCCTAATGCGTACATACTGGTATAATTAGATTTGTAACGGTTAAATGCATTTTTTTGCACCGCGATAGGAATTTGTAATATTTTTGTTATGCATCAACATGAAATATTACAAACACATTTGAGTGCAGTTCTACCCCCACTGCAAACTGCAACCCCTCATATATTATTATCCTTGTAAAAGCAACATTTTTGATTCAGCTCTTGTATTCATGATCTTGTGCGGCGATACTTAATGAAGTGCCGCTTTTCTCCTGACACGAACCCGAGTCGGCTGACCTTTTTTTTTTTTTTTTTTTTTTTTTTCTTCCCTGTGAGTAATAGACAGAGTGCTCCTCTAACTCAGCAAAGAGACACTTAATGCAAAGTCACTTGCCTTAATTCAAACACAGCTCAAGACGGCCAGACAGGCGCGGCTGGCTCGTTGACGCGATATTAAAAAGGAAGCTGCGCGAAATATATCAGCCGTGCGGATAAACAACCTGTGGCTGCTCCCGCTTGCTTTACAGCCAATTTCTCGGCGTCTCCTTCTCAGATCTCCAGGAAGGAGGAGCTGCGGTGCAGATTGGCGGAGCTTCAGCTGCAGCTCCGTGGCCCGCAGCAAGCCCCTGGGATCCCAGAGGCCGACATGAAAAGAGCAGCGTAAGGAAGCGAGCGGCGGGAAGGGCCAGATGGAGAGAGGCGTCATTAGTCCAAACATTGACGTTGAAGCATTTGATCTTTTTTTTTTTTTTCTCTGTGTGTGTTCGTGGTTACAAACACAGTGGAGGTCAAACACTGTCTTTAAGAACACAAGTGAACTTTCTCCCGCTCATTATGCGCCGCGTTCACGACTATGAAAGCCCCCCCCCCCCCCGCCGCCGCCGGCCCCGGGGCGATTAAATGAAGTGATGTTTGGTTATTAACATCAAAGTGAACAAAACGCACAGATGGTGTTCATTTTCATCAGCGGGGACACAACAGGTTGGCTTGCTCAGCGCAACATAGCGTCCTTTAGCGCAGTGTTTACTAACCTTTATGGAGCCAATGCACATTTTACATTAGAACAAGTCGTCCACAAACCTTTTAGACCAAATACCACATAAAAAATGGAAAAAAAAACACTCTCCAAGTATCAATGACCAACATTAAAATACAGTAGCATAGTAGGGCTAACGTGGAATTAATACCACTGCAAATCACTGTAACGTTATACTCAGTTTGGACTTTAACACTGTGCCTAAATATAGGAAAACTGAAATGCAACTGAACTGTAGTTGAGTAGCGATTCTTTCAAGTAACCATTAGAGTGAGCCTGACAACCACAAGTGGTACGAGTACCTGCGAATCACTGTATGGACAAATTTCACAATACACCGGCAAATAAATGTCAGAAGAACAGTATGCAGTGGTGGGGGTTCTTTCTGGAGTAAAGTTCAACAAATGCTAAAGGGACAAAGCGTTGTACAAAGTCAAATGTTCTGCCTGTAACTCTGGCCAACACACATTTTGCTTCCAAGAAAGTTTCAATGGTGTTAGGGTATTTTTCTTGTCGCTGACTCTGAAAAATGACATTGTTTTTGTTTTTTTCCCCCTCTAAATTGGCTCTTATTTTTGAGATATTGTATTTATCTGTTTTTAAAAAAAAGTGTTAAAACGCAAATTTTTACATTGGTATTCTCTTCATGCTACAACTTTAATGAGGCTGTTTTTTTTGGTTTGTTTTAATTCATTCACTGCCTTTGACAAATGTATTTGTCTTTTCACAGTCCATCCATTTAATCCCAGGAACCTATTCATACTTTTTTCATTTTTTTTTTTTCAAAAGTAGGGTAAAAGAGTGTCTGGCAGTGAATGACTTAATAGTCTTATCAAGAGTCTCGCAATTGATTTTTTTTTTTTTTCCTCCTCAAATACGTGTCGAGGCAAAGGAGCACATTTCAGCATTGACCTGAAAAGACACTGACAGCGTCTCTTCTATCCGTCACGCTTATTCATTCAGCCCTTGTTTTTGCGCACTGGCACAGGGAGGACGGCCCCGAGGTCCTTCCATCACAAGCGCCCCCGGCCCCCAAGACCTTGAAGGGCCTGAAGGAGGCCAAGCCAGCGCCGCCTGCCACGCAGAGGGTGACAGGAGGCTCAGCGGAGACGGCTCGGCACCACCAAAGGGCACGGAATGTCACGACGGCGTCACGCGAAGGACGACACGCGTCCGAAGAGCGCCCGGATGGCCGTGACGGCGGGAGGCAACTGGCACGAGAAGGTGGGATGAATCAAACAAGCCGGTGGCCTGAATAGCATCCAAAAACAGGACTAGGAGCGATTATTATTTTCTTTTTGCTCTTAAGTGTGACGATTGGGAATTAATGAATACAATTAAGCAGAAGAGGTATTAGAATTTAGTTTGCTAGTGCTGCTCATAATATTTAGTCGGGCCCGATCAATCAGGATTTTTTTTTAAGGCTGATGGCGATTACGATATTCAGCAGGGTTAAATTCCGATAACCGACTAATTGGTTGATTACCGGTAAAAAAAAAAAAAAACATAGTGAAAAAAAAATAACATTTTTTGGTCACTTAACAAAACAACAAACATGAATTACTGGGAGATTTGACTGTTTTTACTTTAGTATTTAATTTGACATCATAGAAAAAAATGGGCTGATTTTAAAACCTCATCTGATTTTTGAAGATTTTTCTCTGACGCAAAGTGATTTTTTTCGGGGCGGGGGGGCATGTTTGAACGTTACCTTTAATGTTGTAAAGTGGAAAATAATCTGGAAAAAAAAGTCGATTTTTTTTTTCTTAAAAGAGTTCATATCAGCAGATTAAATTTGCCTACCAAAAAAAAATCTGAGGTCGTCATTAGAAATGGAATTGGGCACGTGAACCTGAAGGATGAATCCAGCCTAAATGTGTTCCTTTTTATTTAGATTCAGAGCTGACATCCCTGAAAACGTTTTGGCAGAAGGCAAAGTTCCGTTTGAGGCTGTTGGAGGGTCACAATGACATCGTCACCTGCGTGCTAGCCGTTGACAACCTAGTGATTTCGGGCAGGTAAAAAAAAAAAAAAAAAAAAAAAGTGAATAGTTTTGAGTGTGATAGGGGGTTTGAGTGTTTCATGTATTATTCAACGTTAGTGTGTGATCTTTATTGCATTGCATTACCCCGACTGTAACATTTAATAGTCTCTCTCTGTGTCCGCTGGTTTATGTTCCTTCCACCCGCTCTGATCACTGGCCTCAGATCTCCTTGCGGTTTATCTTAACTTTTCACTCCTGCACTCTCTGCACCTTTCAAGCCGCGATACTACCGTCAAGGTGTGGCACGTTCCCACGGCAACGGAGCACAAGAACCTGGGGGGTCACACCGCCGGGGTCACCTGCCTGTCTGCCCCTCCTGCTGTGTACTGCAAGAAGCTGGGTGAGGATAGAAATCTCTCCAACAAAAGATGATTTGATAAGTATCTCGATTTGGTTCGATTCGTTAAAGACGCATCTTTTCAATACAAAACAACTTTGCGATTCAAATTGTTTTTTTTTTTTTTTGTCACACCCCAAGCTGAAACTCAACTTTATTTATTGAGCATGTTAAAGAAGCAACCCTATTGCTTTGCAGCCATCTTGTTGCCTGGCAAAAACTATGTTAGTTGAGGAGCTTCATTTAGACAGAAGTAG
The DNA here is from genome assembly GCF_054856515.1 of Filicampus tigris. Taxonomy (NCBI): domain Eukaryota; kingdom Metazoa; phylum Chordata; class Actinopteri; order Syngnathiformes; family Syngnathidae; genus Filicampus; species Filicampus tigris. The sequence goes on along the minus strand of NC_141224.1, from coordinate 6,716,073 downwards.
TGCTTTGCCAGAATCCTGTGGCATCTTGGTGCTAAGAACCGTAGGTGAGTGTAGAAGCTACTTTTAGACAAAAGTAGTGCATTGCCGCATCTTGTTCATTTTTGCTGCCAAAGGACTGTTGAATTGAGTCGAAGCTCCTTTTAGACAAAAGCACTGCATTGCCGCATCTTGTTAAATCTCACTGCCAAGGGACTCTGTTGAATTGAGTCAAAGCTTCATTTAGACTAAAGTAGTGCAGTGTCACCATCCTGTGGCATCTTGGTGTCAAGTAACTTTGTTAAAGGGAGATGGAGATTAATTTAGACAAAAGTAGTGCACTACTACCGCTTTGTGCTATCTTGGTGCCAAGAAACTATGTTTAAGTGAGATGAGGAGCTTCACTTAGACAAAACTAGTGCTTTGATGCCATATTTTCAAATCTAATTAGCGGTTCGAAAACTTTTTTGGGGGCGAAAGTCAATTACTCTCGTATTTTCACGCCAGCGGTCTGTCACTTTTTTTTTTTTTTCCTTTTCCACCAAATGTAGTGACGTCTGTTGCCTCCAACAATAAATGAGGGTTCACTGTATACACACACACACACAAACCCCCCCACACACACACACGTGTGCGAATGCACGTAGACGTGTGTGTGCAGCGTGTTAATTATTGGAGCGCTTCATCACGTCAGGTCCAGAGAGAAATGAGACTCTTGTGTCTGACTTGACTGAGCGAGAAGACTTGAACTCATGCACTCAATACGTCTAGTCTATTACCTCGTCCCAACAGGGGCATAAATAAAGCACTTATTTACAGTTATGTAATCCCCTCTTGCCCCCCCCCCCCCATTGCCCCCCTCTCCGCAGCCTGGTCGCTGTCGTTGCCAGACGACGAGAGGTTCGTTTTGAGCGGCTCGGCGGACTGCAACGTCAAGATCTGGGCCCTGAGCGTCGGTAAGATGAAGACGCAACAGTACGAGGCGGCAACATCACCGGGGCACCCGCCGCGGTGTTTCTTGAGCAACAATTTTTTTCCGCGCGGTACAAACGACAATTAGGGCCTGACCGAAAAGACGAAAAAAACGACCACAAGGATAAAAATCGCAGGATTAAAATGAATAAGTTTTGTCCGCTACGTTCACGCAGCCACACACAATTCTCAGGATTTATTCTTCTCAACCAAAGCCAGCTCAACTGTACTGGCAATTAACCCCGTAAATCCCCCCCCCCCCCATTCCTCCCACGCAGGCCAGTGTGTGAAGTCTATCTACACGTTCAACGCTGTGACGGCGCTCTGCTTTGTGCCCGAGGGCGACGGCTACATCGTAACTGGATCAGGTGTGTGTGTGTGTATTCTATACTTGAATGTGGAAGGAACAAAGAATGTCAGTCAAAGTCCACCGCGGACAAGGGAATGTGCTATTAAGCCGCGTATACACCATGAAGATGAATGCGACGGTCGCGTGTGAGCGGCTGGCGCACACGGGGGCGTAGGCGCACAATTTAGACCAGGCGGAGGGGCTCAGGTGCGTCGGCCGTGACTGGCAGTAATGGCCGCCGCGCGCCTGTCGCCGAGCGTTAACCTCACACTCTGTCACACCTCCGCGGCGCAGACGGGGGCAAGGTTCAAGCCTGGAGCTGGCGCACTTTGGATAACTGCCAATCAATCAACGCACACCAGGAAGCGGTCACCTCCATTCAGGTAAGTGGCTTGCCATGGCGACGGATTGCTGGAAAGTCCTCATGGAGAGACGAGTTGCATCTTTGATTTGACAAAAAAATACGGCATAGTAACACAGTAGTGACATGTCAAGCCAAATATTTTTTTCTAGAATAGGTTCTATGCAGGCCCACTAGTTGAAACAAGGCATTCTGATAAATATTGCGTTTGTGCAATATGAGTTAAGCTCAGGGGGCGGCCATTTTGTCACTTCTGTCGACTGAAAATGACATCACAGTTGCTCAGGGCTCAGGTAACGACCAATCACAGCTCACCTGTTTTCTGAAGCTGAGCTATGATTGGTTGTTATAGAACACATTCTTGAAAAAAAATACGTTTTGGTTGATTTCCCCTTTAAATCGAATATAAAGATTTCAACCATTTTTGCCACATTTTGTACTTCATTTTAATGGACACTGTGCTGCTCCTTCAGGTGTGCGCACCTTGGCCACCTGGGGGCAGTATAATGCAGACTAGGGATGGGTGCGCACTAATATCAGGTATAGGTATCGAGTCAATCTCGATACCTTTGCACCTTTGAGTGACTGTTCTGCCTTTTGTCAGAAATAAAAGAAAGATCGTTTTAAACTGCTCGGTAAGCCCCAGTAATATTAGTTGATCTTTGCAGAGGATAAAGAATATATGCCAGTGAGTGCAGTGGACCCCCACTATTCATTGGGGATACGGGCTGACTGCAAATGGTGAAAGTCAGCAATAAAGTGATCCATCCATCCATCTATCCATTATCTGTACCGCTTATCCTCACAAGGGTCGCGGGGCGTGCTGGAGCCTATCCCAGCTGTCTTTGGGCAGTAGGCGGGGGACACCCTGAATTGGTTGCCAGCCAATCGCAGGGCACACAAAGACAAACATCCGCACACACAATCACACCTAGGGGCAATTTTAGAGAGTCCAATCAACTTACCATGCATGTTTTTGGAATGTGGGAGGAAACCGGAGTACCCGGAGAAAACCCACGCAGGCACGGGGAGAACATGCAAACTCCACACAGGGAGGCCGGAGCTGGGATTGAACCCACGACCTCTGAACTGTGAGGCGGACGTGCTAACCAGTCGACCACCGTGCCGCCGCAATAAAGTGATACTCGTTATAATTTGCTTGAAAAATACAAATGCTAATAAGCGGGATATCACATTTAAAAAAAAAAAAAAAAAAGAGGGAAGGAACTTCTGTTTGACAAGGCTTTGTCATCATTGTCTAATTTTTGCTATTTGTTTGTTAAATTTGATGGCCCTATAAAAGGTGTTTAAAAAAAAAAGTTTAAATTGGATTTTCCAAAACGAATGATTTAGGCGTGTCAAAATGATCAGCGCAAAATGTATTAACATTTTTGGAATATTGTGATATTATATCAATGACATATCCCCACTGTTGAGTGTATTTGGACATGTTTTGTCAAGCTAGCACTACACCATCACCTTCCGCGTTAGTTTCTTCCGCCATTTTCCAAAGAATTTTGGCTCATCCTTTCCCAGGGGATTTGTGAAAGAACCTTGTGTGGCTATCCACCTTCCGAGCGAGGTTATTTTTAAGCTGCTTGCGGATGTGAAAGACATAAAAACAAATGTTCCTCCTTCTCTAGTAGCGCGAGGACACATTTTCAAGAAATGCGTATGTAGAAAAGCCTCTGGGAAAATCTAGCCGCCGCATCTTATCCGAGCCCGTTTATTGCTTCCAAATGGGTTTTGTTGACATGTAAGCCGGCCAAATGTACAGCAAAAGCCTTTTTTTTTTATGATTATTGAAATCCAGAGCTGTTTTTGTTCAATTTGCAATCATCGCAGTATGCCTGAGGCATTCAAGCGTAGCTGTCATTGTTCATCTCTCCTAGCGTACCCTCCAATTCTAAACAATTGCCCCTTGAAAGCATACACAGGCTAGTGTGTACAGTACACAGGCGTCACCATGACAACCCTCCACAGTCCCAGGGTCCGCTGGTGTTCAGCGGCTCGTCCGACGGAGGCGTGTCCGTGTGGGAGAACCGCTGCAGCGAGCGAGACCCCCTGAGACTGCTGCACGGCTGGAGCGGTCAGGTGACGGGTTGCGCCGGGGGGCGCCTGGCCCTCAGCCCCCGCGGGGAAAGAGTGATCGTCGCGTACGGACGGCCGTGGCTCAAGATCCTGCACTGGACCACGGGTGAGTGGGGTCAAGTCATAATGGAACAGTTATGAAATAAAGTTGTAATCTTATGAGAGAAAAGTCAAAAATGTAGTAATTTAACATGGGGAAGGTGGCAGTGTTTTGAGAACATTTTTGGGGGAAAAAGACGTCATTTAAGTCAGGTTGTAAAATTGCGAGAAAAAGGTTGCAATTTCATGAACTCATTCACTGCCAGACATTTTAGGACACTAACGTTTGAAAAAAAATGGAAAAAACTAAATTCCTGGGATTGAATGGCTGGACTGTGAAAGGACGTGTAAATTCGTCAATGGCAGTGAATGATGTAAAGTTCTATCATAGTGAAGAAAAAGTTATACTTATATGAGAATATAGTCATTATATTTTGAGAAAAGGATCCAAATTTTCGCAGTACGAAAAGGTTAGCATTTTATTTTTAAATGTTACTGTGAAGTTTTGTAATTCACTGAGATTAAAGTTGAAATATGAACCAAAAAGTAGACAAGGTATCGTAAGAAAAAAAAACTGGTTTGTAATTACCGTATGTGAGAATAACGCAGTATTACTACAAAAACAAGGTTACAAAAGTATGCGAATAGTTAAAATTATGACGAAAAAAGTAGTCGTTAGTAAAAACGTCTCAATTTTATCACAATAAGATTGTTATACAACAAGAAAAAAAGTCAGAAATGTATGCAGAATAAGTCATTCTATTGTGACAGAAAAAGTAGTGGCATAAATAAATTAAATTATGAGTATATAATCCAAATATTATGAGGAAATAAGATGTAATTTTATAAGAATAAAATGTTATACCGGTACAAGAAAAACAGTCGGAAATTTAAGCAAATAATGTCGTAATTTTAAGAGGAAAAGATGAAAAAAGAAGTTAGTACAAGAAAAGTCCAAATTTTAGAATGAAGTAATTATACTACAAGGGAAAAAGTATGATTTTATGAGAATATATCATATATAATACAAAGTCTGAATTTTCTAGTTGTAATGTTCCCCCCGTTACCTTAATAGTAAAACATTTATAAAGAATAATGACTTCATTTTGTTGTCTGCGATTTATAAAATTGCTGTCGGGAGTTCACATTACATAAGAGAGTTTTCCTGGTGCTTCGTTTTCTTCTCGAAAGTGACGACAGGATTTTAAAACAACAACAGCGGAAGGAAGCCTTCGTATTTCACCTCACATCTGTGCAATTACCACAGGAACAGTATCCAGACTGACCAATCACAGCAGCGTCACCGGGGTGACAGACTGCGTGCACCAGACAGCCGGCCTCCTAATTGGCTCCTGCTACGACGTGGCCAATGGCGAGAGCGCGCTCAACTGTGAGTGCAACACTTTAAGGCACACGTACAACAAGGGCCTGACCGATATGAATTACAATACATATAGGGAAAAAAAAAAAAGTCAATTCAGACAACCGATTAATTGCCGGGTTATTTAAAAAAAAAAAAAAAAAAGTTACGAGCTTGGTCCCGAAACAAATTGCGTCAAGGTATCACTGTACTTTTATTCCCTCTTACTCTCCATCCTTTGGTCCCTCCCTGTAGTGTTCTCCCTGCCTCAGTGTCGCTACCTGGCCTCTCTGACCTGGCCCCGAGCTCCCAGAATGCTTTGCTTTGCCGCGTGGACCACGGGGAGCGGTGACCACCGGTGGGTCAGCGGCGGGCGCGACCTCGTCGTGTGGGAGCAGCTCCCCGGCACCACTAAGCAGAGGTACGCTGCCGTCTTTAAATAAAAAAAAAAAAAAAAAAAAAAAAAGGGGCTTTCGGTTCAGACCGGTCAATGATATTCCCTAATTTGCATATTCATTTTTTCCCCCCCTTGCATTGCTAATTGCATTTGTTTAATGGGACATTTTAATTGCTTACGCACATCTGAGGGTCTCTGGAGTGCCTGCCCACCCATCAAGTGTGAAATTAAACTACAGAGTACTTTTTTTGTGAGCTCCCTGTCAGAAAATGTTATAGGCTAATTTAAATAATGGCGCACCCCAACACTGTTTCTTCACCCATGACTTGACAGCTGCACGGGTGAAAATCTGACACTTTCTTTGCCCCGAACAGCGAATAATTTCCGCCCTCCGTCAAATGTTTGCCAGTGTTAATGTTTCCAACTGTAAATATTCCACAAACTATGATACCAAAGCTTACCCCCCTCAGTATCTCCCTAGTAGATGCATCAGTAAAATCGTTCCTTGACATCAACTTACTACTTTCCTATTAGGCTTTGGCACTATCTTGTGGCAGGCATTTCAGGATAGGTTCCACAGAAAAAAAACAAATTCATGAATAGTAAACCGGGAATATACGGTAGCTTTTATCGATTTATCTGATTTATTTGTCAGAAGAAACGAAGATTTTTTTGGGGCACCGTCTGTATTTTAAAGTGGTCCCAGCTCACGTTCACCAACAACACGGCTGCAAACAAAGAGAGACTATTTTACAAAAGCAGTCAGTGTTGTGATTTGGTGGCATTATTTCGGAACTTTTTACCGCAATATCAAAGCTTTTAATTGACGCAAAGCTACAGTAGGGCGGAGTAATTATTTGTTTTATTGGCGCAGCGGTCCCCATATTGTTTTTAAATAATACAACTGAATTTATTGCAGATGATTTTGTGGAAACTCAAGTTAGGGCTCTGGGTCCACATCACGACACCTATGACATCGCGAACATTAGGAAATGAATATAAAGCTATCAAACTAAACCGAGCATACCTTCTTCCGCGTATTCCTACGCCACTGCACAAACTACCGTATTTTCCGGACTATACTATATGGCCACAATGGCCACATTATGCCGCCGCCCCTGTGTGACCTATATCTTTGCTACTGTAACAACGAAAATTTCCCCACTGTGGGATCAATAAAGGCATTCTTATCTTATCTTATCTTATCTTATACGCCGCTCCGGAGTACAAGTCGCACCAGCCATAAAATGCATAATACAGAAGAAAAAAACATATATAAGTCGCACTGGAGTATAAGTCGCCCCCCTCTCCCTCCTCCACCCCCTCTCGGAATCCAGGTTGCCTATGTCTCGTAGCGCAAATAAATGTGTCCATATAAATCAAATTAATAACATTGTGCGCTTAGCACACATCATTTCCACCGAGCTACGATGGTAACATTTAGCTAACATCCACACATGTAGCATTACAAGAAAGTTACGGTGAGATAACTTTAAACTCACCAAAACGGTCGTAGATCGATGAAATAAGTCTTTTATTTATCGCCGACCATGTAGAATGTTTCCAAGTCTCCAAAAGTATTTTTGTATTCGGTCGTGATTATCTCTTCTCTCCTCCGCTCTCGTGTGTGTGTGTGTGGCTGGCTGATGATTGCGGGACCATGCACTGCCAGGCACGGCGCCTTTTAAAGGAACAGTACACTATTTTGTACAGATGGATTGATAGTCAAATTGTCTTTTTATCATACTATTTTAATTACTTATTTAACACAATATTAGATTTTAACTGTTTCAAGTATTCATTTATGTGAGGCCAACCTATGAAAAAAAAAAAAACGCGACTTGTAGTCCGGAAAATACGGTAGTTCAATGTGTGCCGTTCGGAACCCTGTATGCCGGGACCGTCGAGAACCGAGGACTCCCTATATGGACCTACACGGCAACATGAAAAAACAAAACAAAAAAACAACAACAAGAAGCAAAAAAGACGACTTCAAAGCATTCAAGTAAATTCTGCTGCACCCGTGACTCACCGACATCTTCGTCAGGCTCCTCTTGCAGCCCTGTTTCTCCCAAAGATTCCCGCTCAGTGGTCACCATGGTAACGGCAAAGCCGTTGGCACACCCCACAGTTGAGGGTCATAGGGGCAATAGTCTATTTGCATGAGACATAACAGCCCACCCAAAAACTAATGTTGTTGCTGAGTGTAAAAAATTGATGGCAGCCACTTGTGGCTCTAAAAGCCCTGACATCGTCAAAATTGTTATTTGCCCAGTGTTGCACTAGCTGGGTTATTATAGACCCTAATAATGATAACCACCACAGAAAACGTTGTAAAAATGCCCTAACGTGACTTTAAACTCAACAGGGGAGACATCACCGTTAAGAGAGACGTCCGGTTAGAATTGCCACTGGAGTCCGAGGGGGACACGGAGGATGACGAGGAGACGGACGGTAAAAGCCGCACGCTTCTCCCGCCTTCGTTTTACCGCCTCACGGATTAGAGCGTTAATTTTAGAAGACGTGCATCGTGACAAATTCCTGTGGCCTCCTTGTTAAACTTAGAACACCTTGATGACGACGAGGAGGAGGAGGCGGGAGGAGATGAGGACGACGCAGGGTCCGCCGGCTCGTGGTTACGTTGCGTCCTTCAATGAGAGGCCAGGATGGAGACGATAGACTAGAGACTGAGGCTGGATTTGCATTGCATGCTTCAAGTGACACAATTCATTTTTGGGGGGCTCTCAAAAGGCGCAATTGGGATGCGAGTCGTGGCAGCGTAAAGAGAAAATAAAATAAATAAATAAAAATCAATCAGCTCTCTTCCAAATGTGGTTATGTATGGGACCAATGAGGTTGCAACGTGAATCTACTGATACATGTCGTCATTTCAGGTAATGAACAATCTATATAATAATATTTTTATATAATTTTCTATATTTAAAAAAAATATATATTTACATTTAAAAGAAGGGTGGGAAGAGTCCGCCTGGGCCAATTAAATGCTATGTAATGTTTGATGATTGTGTCTTAATCTCATATCCAGTTATTCATATACAATACTCTGGGAAATAAACATATCCAAATAACTGGCCCATATAAACATGTACAACAATCTTGTTATAAAGCTCAGCATGTATGTAAACCAATCTATAAAGAAACAAAAGAACTTCAGTAAGAAGAAACGTCAATGCCCCAACGCGAACCATATTTCAAACTGTTTATGAAAAAACTAAGATAGCATCAAGACAGTTTCATACATTTTTTAATTTACGAGACGTCGCTTGGTTGTTGTTTTTTTTGCTTTGTGTTGGAGAGCCAAAATTCAAGGGACGAGCAATCCTCATATTACACCGCATGATAAAAATGGGGGGTAAAAAAATGAATTAAGTTAGTGGCAACGAGAGTGAGTCATTGCACTTTTGAACGGGATTAAACAGTCAAAAACAAAATGAGAACACTTGCAAGGCGCTGCTGTAAGCCACTACTTGCATCGGGACCTTCACAGTGCGAGGCCACACCCCTTAAAGGACAACAATCAACACATATACTGCAGTATGTCATTACACTTAGGAAAAGCAGTTTCTTTCTTTCCTTTTTTTTTTTTTTTTTAATTTACACAATACAGTTCTATTAAAAACTCACCAACAAAAATGTTTTGGTGAGGCGGGTCGGATGAATGTCATTTCAATTAATTTGAATGAAAAAAAAATTCAAGGGGAGCACTATTGTTTACACGTATGTTGTCACTGCCCACGTTTGACGCTAGCGGAGTAAACACAACCATGTCAGATATGAGTCACTATTTAAAAAAATAAAAATAAATAAATATTTCTTGGCATTCAGTCAGAATTTTGACACTTGGGACCTGCAGCGTTTTTCCAGCCTACGTGAGTGTTTGTCTGTGATTGTTTCCCTTGTAAATATTAGTTGCAATAAATCCGTCACAACCCAAATTTGCATCTTGTCTTTTTTTTTTTCTTTCTTTCTTTTTTTTTTTTTCAAACGCCCACCTGACCCTGGGTGCTGCAGAATCACCGGCTTACCCTGTCACGGAGCCGGTGTGACCTATGTAAATGAATGTGAATTCAATTACACTCCACCTTCTCCCTCCGCTTTGTTTTTCCCCTCTCAAGCTTCCTGCAGTTATTGTAATTGAAGTTTTTTTTATTGCCCTCACCCCCGCCCCTTCTGCTGCCTACGAAATGAGCTTATAAACATCGCCGTATCGTTTGTTTGCCACGTCAAATTCGTTCCTTTTAATTTGAACCCTTTTTTTTTTTTTTCTTTTAAAACACACATAATTAGCATTTAAATCTCTCTGACAGTCTCTCTCTCTCCCTCTCTCTCTCTAGCGGACTACGTGTCTCGGTCGCTAAGGCAACCAACGCTTACCCCCCCCAGCCCCCCTTGCGCTCTGTATCTCCCCTTTTCTCTCCGTCTCATTCCCTCTCTCCACTTGCCAGAGGTGGGCACTGATATGCGTCGGGAGCGCGTGAGTGACATTTGGTTGGCATTTGGGCAGTCGAGTAGTAGATGAGAAGTTGGCGCCAAGTGTCATTGGCAAGTATTGGCCGCGTGCATGGGCTGACGTCGCTAATGATGATTTATGGGCTTGGCTGTGAGCGCGTGCGACCGGTCCGGGTGATCTGTGTGTACTTTTTGGCCGTTTATTGCGCGCAGATGTGTAAGAGCGCGCCGTGCATAATTGAGCGTTAAAAACTTGAAACGGCCCGCGGGAAGCGTGTATATTTAGAATAGATTAGAGAGCGGGATTTTTGCCAATACTATCACTGCGTGGATCCTCGATGGAGAGCAAAGCTGGACCCTCCCCCTTTGTTTTCCTCTCTTTTGCTCGTCTTCCAGAGATGATCGGCGCGCCGGAGCGTCAGTGAACACAGCGAAGCGATGGAGAGATGGTAAGACGGCCGAGTTTCAGGCGGAGAAAGCAGTGCAACTTCTCCGCTCACTTGCCATCCGTGTCTTAACCCTCCAGCTCCATCGCTCCTGTCGCACGACTGACCGCCCTCGTCTCCCTCGTCCTGGTCGCCCTGGTGACGCAGCCCTCCGCCTGTCACCGTGACGACGAGGAGCGGGTGGACGCCCTGGCCGTCCAGCTGTCCGTCACCACTCAGGTGACGCCCACCCCTCTCTGGGCGGTGGTCTGGGGGCCCACGCAGCCGCTGGAGGATGAGACCTACCACCACCTCCTCTCCAGCCAGCAAACGGAGCGGCTGCGCCAGCACGGGAGCCAGCGGGAGGCCAGCACCGCCGCCGCCGCCGCCGCCGCCGCCGCCGCCTCCTCGTCCTCCGAGGACTGGCTGTACCCCGACGCCAGCACGCCTCCCAAAGAGGAAGCGCCCCCGGAGTCGCGGAACCGAGAGGGCGTGGAGGACGGGGGGGCGGAGGAGACCGAGCTGGAGGAAGGTGGGTATCAGTGGAAAATGACGTGCCGCATTGCCAGGAGTGCTCCTGGGAATTAACTGTCAGGCGGGTGAAGGCTGACCCCCTCCCCCGCACGACTCGACACCCACCCGCCCCCCTCCAAGTGAGCGCGTCTGGAAAGCCTCATAAAGTTGGCATCACTCATGGCGCGCAATCGGCCGCCGTCAAGATATGTGGAAGACGCGGCGGGATGGCTGTTTTTAGTTGGGAGTCTTTTTGCACATCCAATTTCATGTTCAGCTGCCCTCATTGATTTCTTCTTTTGTTCTTGGCGCAATTATACACGGTCACGCTCTGAGAATAGTAACTGTGTGTGTGTGTGTGTGTGTTACAGTGGACCCCCAGTTCTACGTCACTGTGACCATCTCCACGCTGCTCATCCTCACCGCAATCATCATCACGGCGAAACTCTGGTAGGAACTCGCTCCTCTTATTTATCGTCCCGCAGCGTCGTGCCCGGCATTTGCTAGCCGGGCCTTCGGTTGGGGAGGGGCTTAATCCATCTCTTGATACCGCCGCTATCGCGCCGCAGACATCGAAATCATCAATATGGTACAAAAGCGCAACTGGCAACACAAACATCATCTGAAGCAGTCGAGAACGTGACAAAAAGATTTGGTGGCGAGCAATCGCAGCTCACCTGTTTTAAAGTTTGGTCACGCGACATTCGCAAGCTGAGCCGTGATTGGCCGTGACCCGAGCAACTTTGATGTCATTTTTCCGTCGACAGCAAGTGGCAAAATGGCCGCCCCGAGGAGGGGGATAAAAACAACAAATTCATGTTCCACAAACGCAATATTAATCCCAATACCATCTTTAGACTAGTGGATAGAACATACTATTGGAAAGAAAATTTTTGAGTTGACTGATTTATCTAAATATAACTTATAATTTATATTCAAATATTTGCTCAAGGATGCTAAACACCTCTGTTAAAATTGACTACATCCTTAGTTAAACAGACCCGTTCGGTTCCGCCCCTGTAATGAAATTATGAATAAAAATAATTATTTTGTATTTGAAGTATTTTGTTCCGTTTTTCCCTTTTTCTGAAAAAAAAAATGAGAACATGACTTGGGCCATTATTTTAGGGAAGGTGACCCAATTTACTGTAGGTCAATGCCTCTGATGGCGTTGGGGCCCTGACTGTATTGCATGGTCGAAGTCAAAAATGGTTATAACGTAACGAGCAGATCGGGTGAGAGGTTCAATAGGATATTCTCGCCCACAGGGAGGTTAATGATGACAAAACATTAAGGTATCGAAATACTTTGTGTCAGAGTAATTGCTCGCTCAGGTTAAACGGTATGCAGGGTTGCGAAACTTGCGTTATTTGGTATCATTGGATTTAAATCCATTTCAGAGGGTTCGGTTTATGATGTTGCTTACATGCGAGGTTTCGAGGTTGCGAACGGTGAGCCATCAACTAGTTAGCGCCGCACGTTTACCGCCGTACTTGCCGTTTGTCATTGGACTTATTATTTATGGCCAACAAGTGTTTTTCATCGAATACACTAGTACCTTGGACTTATAAGTTTCCCAACTACCAGCTGGTTAGAAATGCCCGTGCATGTAGGCAAGGAGAGCTGCTGTCTAATATGCGCTTGAAGTCATTTATTGAACTGGACAAAGAGTCAGAACACACAAATACAAAATGTGAACACTCGCAAAGGAGCTGTCGTAGGCTACAGCTCACTCACAGACGCTCTCACACAGACTAACCGGCCAATCTGATGGCACACACTGGGCCATAAATCCAACACACGAATACTACAGTACATACGAGGGCCCAATCAATCTGGATTTTTTGAAACCGATGCCAATTATGGTATTTGGCAGAATAGCATGGCATTTCAGAGAACCGATTTGATATATTGTATAGTGACCAAAAAAACGAAATTCTCTTATTCATGATGTATATTTCTTCATTTATCGGACAATTAATCCTTTATCGTAATTTTATTCCGCCAAATATCGGGATCAGCATTGGCGCACAAAAAAAAAAAAAAAAATTATTGATAATATTGATGTGGCCTTAATATTTACTATAATTATGCCTTGCAGCATTAGTATAGGCAAATGATGGACTATGATGCGTCCTGACTCAAATTCATGTCAGGACATTTAACGAACTTTGCATGGAGACGGGTACTTGTCGATCAGATAATTGATACTAGGGACTTTGCGGTACAGCCAATTGGTCATGTCGGTCAAAAGCAACAAGGATTAAGTTGGCCGTTTGCGTCAATAAAGGCCGCGGCCAGACAATTCCCTCAGGTCGGACTGTATGATCGTAAAAAATCTTCCGATTCCGATCGGTTTGGGCCACAAACCCCAGCAGTGCAACACCGGTAGCGCGACAGCAAACCGCTGCAAACGTCCTTCTCTCATTTAGCTCGACAAGCAAAAACCAGGCACCGCATTGTATCCTGACGCAGAATTTGAACCCGTCAGCCACGGCGTTTCAGGATCACGGCAAGCTGGACAAGCTCTTTAGAAATTCCCACTTAGCCGGCGGACATGTGTTTGGAGGAAGCTTGCCCAAAGCTCGTCTAGCCACAAGCGAAGCCACACGAGCGCAGGGGGAAAACATCCAAACTAAGCTGTCAAGGCTGTTTCCATCCTTTCTCGCCCTCTAATGAACTCCAGAACTGACCTTGTTTCCTCTGTGGCTTTTTGCCTTCAACGCAGGAGGCTGAGGAGTTAAGATACTAGTGGGAGCTTGGAGCCGGGTTGCTGTCAGCCCGTTCGCACACGGATATCATGATATTCCGTGTGGAAATGGGCTACATTTCAGCAGAAAACGGCTGAGTTATTTTGGCTCCCATCGCTAATAGTGTTCCACCAAGACGGCTTTCTATAGCCTTTTTTTTTTTTCTTATATTCGTGTTTGAAGAAAATAATGTAGCCTGAATATTAAACGGTACAGTAGAGTGTTGCCTCGAGGAGGAAAAATGACTATAAAATTGTTGTAAAAGTGTACTGAGTTTTTGACACACTTAGCATCAATTGAATAGCCTTTGTGCTGCTGCCGCCATGGCCGCCTGGGGGCAGTACAAGACAAATAAATATACTGTGCATAGGCATCTGTATATTCGACGGTCTAGTTCCTTTTAGCTATCTCAGATCCTTGCAGAAGATAAAGAATATGATCGAGTAATGTGATGTTGAATGGCTAAATGTGTTGCGGCAGCACAAATTGTGTTCAAATATCAGTTGCTAAAGAGGTTGTGTTAGCACTAGCATTAAGCTACCAGACACAATTCTAAGCTAATTAAGATAGCAAACAAAAGCCTAAGCTATGTGCTTGTCTTAAATACCAGAGCTGGGAATTTTACTACAAATTGAGAGTCTGTTACTCGTCATCCGTCTGCCGTCATTCGCCTTTTTTTTTTTTTACGGGGGTAAAAAAAAAAATAGTATATACTATAGGCCGGTCCGCCTCTAATTTCAAACGTGCGTCCGTCTGCGATTCCGACAAAACTTTCGCTAGCTACCAGTCTCACTTTTAGTACTGTTGTCTTGTGTATGATGCTTCTTAGTACTTTTATTTGATTGATTTATTTTACCAGAATCAGTCAAGAAAGGTAGAAATATTTGAGGGCCAAAAAAATGGCGGAGTAAAAAAAAAAAAAAAAAAATTTAAGACTTTCAGCATTCACGCAACTACAGTAATCTAAGATTTTGCAGGCTGCTTTTCCGTCTTAGTCACTTTCGCCACTTGAGGGGCAAATCACAAGAAGTGAGGCGAGGCTGCTCGTTTGTTCATATTTGCACTGATAACAACTTTAAAGATTTGCCTTCACATTTAAAAAATTGTAATATTCCACCTGCCATTACGCCGCTAATAAAAGGGATGGGCGTTGCTTATATATTGCCCCGCCGGAGAGTGGCCATTAGAGGGAAATGGGGGACTCATCCAGATGATATAGTGGAGCACTTCCACGCTTTGCTGATCAGACCAATAATGTCAGGTTGATTTGACCGCCGGGTCTTGTGCGCCTTGTTTTCCCGCATCTTCCTCCGTCAAGGTTTTTGTTGTTTTATGTCACTTATTTATGCGTTCGTTCTCCGTCTCCTTACTGCCAATCGTAATTTTTCAATTCGGCGCCTAGAACAGTATAATTTGTTCCACTTCATATTCCCTTTTCATACTTCAGCTCAGATTTGCCCCCACCGTCTCACATGATCAAAACCTCCCTCTTCCTCCTCCTCCCACTCGGGCCTCGCAGGGATTTGCTTTCTTGCTCTCAATACCTGTGTTTCCCCACCGCACTTCTTTCCTTGAGGTTCTTGGCTTTCTATCAGTATTGTAATTGTGGTCCTTTTTTGCATCTTATCTCCGACACCAGTCTCCTTTGTGTCCCAATGCTGCCAGTGTGGCTGCAGATTAATCCTCCACTTTCCTGCGAGCTGCGACACGATTAGCAAAAAAAAAAAAAAAAAACAAAAAAAAAAAACACTGGTCTTCAGACAGAACCTAACTGTTGCATCTAGAATTTGCTTCAGCCATGACCTTATTCGAACTGGAGGCGAGGTAGCACATTGTCACGCTCACACCACTTCTGCGCGGCGTGATAGACTGGCTGGCGCTCGGGAGTCATAAATGTGTAAATAGCGCCATGTGTTGAATGGGAGGGGGGAGGACGGGGTGCAGATGGACTCAAATGATAGCGTATAGTGGAAAGTGGCCACGATCCAGTTCAGTGTGATTACAGAAGAGCTGCATATGAGCGGCGAATTGTTTTCCAGGCGCTAAAATCATCCGTCTGATGAAGTCAAGTTTGACGGTGGCTGAGGTTAGGCGATTCTCAAGTCGAGGAGAATTTACAGCTGTGTTAAGTGTTCTGAAAGGAATCCTCTGCCGTTTTTATAAATAATGTTGGATACTGCATTGTCGCTTTAGGGCAGAATCCTTGGTTGTACAAATATGATCGATATCAGAATTTTTCACAAAATTGATACTATTGGTGTGCCCGATGGCATCACTGGGTCTTTTTTGGATGAGCTTACCGTGTATGAAAACAATGTGGGACTGGAAATGTGACCGCTACAGGCAGCTTGTGATTGATCAAAGTGTTTGTTTTGTTGAATATCCTACAATGTGTCAAAAAAGGGAGAAAAGATGACAGGGATTATTTAAAGTTAGAAGTAGAAGCGATGACGTAATGTACGTACGTACAGTATATGCATGGGACGCACGCGCACACACGACTAAATACGACTACTACTACTACTAAATAGCATGCAAGTAGTTTGTAAAACGTGTCAAATGCAAAATTCTTACACTGATGATTTTTTGGCAAATACATTATTTTGCCATCAAAAGCACAGTTTCATTGTTGTTGTTAGTGGTATTTTATAGACGAAAAGGACTGTTCATATGTTTGAGGTGTCACTAGAGCAAAAATGATTACCATCAAAGTCACCATTGCCAGAAAATATCTCTTTTCAGTTTTCAGAAAACAATGGATTTGGGTGAAATCAACCCATGTTGTACTGCTGATTACTAAAAAATGGAGTCATAAACCACAATATTCTTTGAGCCTTGAAAGATCAGTCAGAATGCTCAAAATTGGCTGGCACTCAGGAGGTTCTCCTTTGAAAACGCCTGGCAGTGAAAACTCACGTGGACGGCTGGTGCTGGCCATTTTCACCAATGGCATCATAATAAATTTGCATTTTTTTTCCTGCAAATTAAAGTAGCGATTGAACATGATTTGGGGGCAGCATTGTGTTCATGTTGGTTCGCAACGGTATATGGTAGCATTATAAGGTTTAATACCATCTTTAACAACGCGGTGTTTTGTAAATAAAGCAAGATTGTGTTTTGTTTTTTTTAATTTCCTGAAAAGAAGTGATTTTTGGAGAGGAGAGGATTTCACCTGACAGCGACGATATGTACTTTCTGGAATACATTTCAATAGAGCAAGGGTACAGTTACAGTTTAGGGCCTACGTTTTATAGTACGGTTCGTTTTGTGCTGATTTAGTGGATGGGTTGGTTTGGGTGGTAGGATTAATGAGGGCTTCAGTGGTACGGTTGTGCTTGGTTTTGCGGTAGCTAGGGTGGTTGGTGACAGGGTTAGTGGTATAGTTAGGTTTAACGGTAGGGTATGGTTAGTGTAGGGTGGTACAGTTAAGGTTAGTTTAGTGATACGGTTGGGTTAGATTCTGTCGTTATTGTAAGGTATAGTGGTTTAGTTACTGTTAGGGTTGGGTTGGTTTCGTGGCTGGGATTCCGCTAGGGTTCAGTTTATGAGCCCCAGGATCCGCATTAGCATTCAAAATGTCACCACGCAGGCGAGAAAACAATTGGAGCCAGAGTATGGAGCAGAAGAGGACGGCAAGAACAACAACAACAACAACAGGAAAATCTGAGATGATGATTTGTTTTTAGTAGCGACAATCTTCTGACAGCTTTAATCCTAGCGTGTCGGAATCTATCAATACATCAGTAACAAACAACAAAGTGAGAGCCAAGTTAATATTTTTGATTGACGCCGCCTCGCCATAAAAAAAAAAAAAAAAAAAGAAAAATCGAAAAAGATCCATCTCTTTGTAGCAAACGACTTGAGTCAACATATCAGCGCGCTCCGCCGAGAGCATCAAAACATAACGTCCTTTCTGTATGTACGTGTGTATCTTATTTTCTGGATGTAAAAGGCTGCTTGACTTTTGCCAGCTTCCCCGTTTGAGGATTATTCTGGTCTAGTTCAAAGAGGAAATATTGTGACATGTTCTTCTCTGCGGAACACAGTGCAGCATTTTACTGTCTTTTCATGCAAACGAGCAAAGCGAGGCAACCCTCTGATGTCATCGCCCATCGCGCATTGCACAGGTGTTGAGACAGCTGGCACTTTTAGCCCATTCACCAGTGTTTATGCCCGCTCTAGGCAGAAGGTACAGTTACTTGTATGCTTTGATTTATGCATTATGTATTAGGGTTCTCATACCTTGGGTTTCATGTACACAGACAAGGAGGGGTTTTTTTTTTTTGGGTGGTGATTTTTCTTTTTGTAGAATTTCACACCTGCACACCGTGTTTGTAAATCTCACGCCTGCAGCCAGTTTCACCCAGCATGACATTTTGCAAACAGGTCTCTCAAGAGCATTAAAACGGAAGTCAACCCAAACATTTTTTTTTTTCAAGAATATGTTCGCAGCAGGTGCACTGGTTGAAACACGGGAATCTGATTAATTTTGCGTTTGCGGAATATAAATCAAGCAGCAAAGTGCGCTCGCTTTTATGAAAATGACATCACAACTGCTCACAACGACCAATCGCGGCTGACCTGTTTTGTGAATCGAAGCCGTGATTGATCGTTGTGAGCGGTTGTGATGTCATTTTCAGTCAACAGAAGACAAAATGGCCGCCCCCGGAGATGGCTAAAACCGAGTGGATTAACACTTATTCCACAAACGAAAATTTATCTGAATGCTGTTTTTCAACTAGCGGGCTTGCATAGAACATATTCTTGGAAAAAAAAAATGTTTGCGTTGACTTCCGCTTTAAACCTATGAACTTAAAAGACTAGAATTTCGGTTTGAAGCGGCTGTTCTACTTTTAATTTGGCCCTTTACAAGGATCCTTCTAATCTGTAAAAAGAAAACGAATCCTAACCAAATCATTCTTCCCATCCTCGTTGGTAGTTGAGGAGCTCTGGTCAGCACCGTCGGAAGCCGAGCCTTCCGTCGAACGCACCAACGGTCGTAGTAAGTCATACTAAAAAACAGAGGATGCCTTCAAGAAAGCCAGCAAAACTCTTCCACAATAATACACCTATTTTTACTGCCCCCCCCCCCCCTCCCCCCACGCCAAGATCGACTCAACGCCTCCCGCTTCTCTTCCCACGGACATTGTTTTAATGAGTCCAATGAGGGCAACTAATCCTCTCTTGCATTGGCAACGTTAATGCGTTTGTCGATATGAGAATGGCTCTGCTGCTCCTGACGCTCTCTCCCTTGTTGTTTCCCAGCTACCAACTCTTCCAGCGGTGGGCACTGAGCTACGTTTACAGCCTAAATTAAAATTTTTGTTCCATGAAATTGTATTCATTTATTCCCAACAGTTTTTCTCTCTTCCAGTAGGTCTATGTTTTTTTGTTTTTGTTTTTCTGTCCAATCAGATTTCAGGATGTATGTGTCGCTATGTCAATCTAATCTGCCCTCGGCCTTCAGAATTAGCGGTGCAACTGAAATTAGGCCCTTGGTGACATCAGCATTTTTCCATCCTCCGATCGGGTCGATCAGAGCAAAACTCTGGCGAGTATACTTTTTTTGTTTTTTGTCACGCAAGTACATAAATATTGATTGAAATTGTCTTTTCTATAATTGTGGCGCAATAGCGGTGGTATCAAGAGGTGATTCCAGACCCTACTAAAAGGCGTGGCCCACGTGCGTCCCTCTCCACTGTGCTCATTCTCCCCTCTTCGCCTCCATCCATCCATCTCTCCAGTTACGATCGCAGCTGTTCCCGACACCGGCCCCCGCTCTCCCGCGGCGTGGCCCCGCCCCTCACCCGCGCGCTACCGTGCTCCCTGCCGTCGGAGGAGAGCCGGCAGACGCTGCACAGCACCTCCTCCTCCTTCGCCGACCGGGAGAGGTAACGACTCGCTTAAGAAAAGTGTGTGTCGTACTGTAATTGGACAGCAGCGCTTGCGTTCTCCGAGGAGCATTCTGGCCGGGAGTGTTGAAAAGTATTCTGGGTTTTTTTTTTTTTTTTTTGGTTGGGTTTTTTTTTTTCTGTGATGAGTCACTCTGGGGCCCCATGTGGGGGGGGAAAAAACAAAAAACAAAAAAAAAAAAAACTGCTTTTGTTCAAGGGTATTTAGAGTTAATCTCAATAAGGATAATTATAGTGCTGCACTCCTCCTTCTCAGTCCCTTGTGATGCAGCTTGAGTAGTTTGGGAGTGCATCCCTTCTTCAGCTTCAGGCCTCTCCGCTCCATTTTAACTCACATTATCCCCCATATACAGACTTCTCTTTTAGTGTTTTTTTTTTTAAACACTTTTTCTTGTCTTGTCTCTTGCTGTGTCAGGATCCCGGTCGTGAACCTCTGAGGGGGCTCCTTTTTCCATATGGTGAACACTTCAACGGAGTCTCCAGAATTTTTTTTTTTTTTTGTTGCCTGCAGCAGTAGTTTTCATTTTCTCCCAAACTGTGAAATACGTTCAGGGACCGCAGGTATTCAAGCCGCCGCGCAAACTCCTCGGCTTCCCTGAGGTCTTAAACCTAAACTCATCACGCCCGCCTCTCTCTTTCCTTCCTTCCTTCCTTGCTTCCACGGGTAAATTTCCTCTGTGTGGCTGTCACGGCCCCGAGCTGTGCCAAGCGCGGACCCGGCGTGACGAATTCACAAACAAACAATTTAACAGCCGTGCAGCATCCCGTTTGAGGTGCCCAATTTCGCTCCCTTGCGCTTCCAGTCGCACAGCTACACCTCGCAAAGACTGTTCGCTATTCCAGCGCCACAAAAATTCATGTTTCCTTGCTTGTACATTTTTTTGGTCACGGGCCACATCCTAGTTAGGCTATGACTGTGGGAACTTGTCAACTTATAACGTATTACATGTGCACAATTGCCCCTGCAGTGTGATTGTTATTACAATGGTGCCTTGAGACACGATACGTTCGGCTGGTTATTTTGCTTTTCGACGTTTTCTGTATGGTGGCACTGAACTCAAGTCACTTAGTAAGGTGCAACAATTGGCAAAAAAGTGATTAATTCTTAAAAAGAAAAACCTTGCATTAACTCCACTAGTTTAATGCGAACACATAATGGGAAAGGCCGCACACAGCTAACGACTAGCATCTACTGTATGTGCTGAAGTTATAATGCTTTAAGAAACAGATATAGAATGGATACACACAAATGGTGCAACAAAACATGTAGACAGAAAGAAAATATAATACTCACAGGCATGTATTCTTTATTCTCCGCAAAAAACAACTACTACAACTTCAGTTTATTGAGTCTCAGTAGTTGATTGAAACTTTTCTCCCTCTTCTGTATGACTATTATACTGCCGCCTGGTGGCCAAGGTCTGCACACCAGGAGCTGCAATGAGTGAATCTTGATGCTCAAATTGTTTAATTCTTTATATTGTTATTTAATTATGTAACTCGTGGCTGTTTTGTGTAAAGTACAACATTATAGATTCATATTTTCCTAATTAAAAACATCTGACAAAAATGTGTTTTGTGGGGGAGGCTGGAACGAACTGATTGTCATTTATTTCCATTCATTTCAATAGGGAATGTTGATTTGACATGGCTCTTTTGAGTTAAGCACAAAGTCACTGAAAAAATTAAACTCGTATCTCAAGGCACCAGTGTATAATATATTAACAAATTGAATTGGAATTCTGAAGTCATGGGAAATAGCGTCAAATATATTCAAGGACAACGAGCAGACAGACAAATTGACAGGTTTGCAATTTACTATAGATGCCATACGATGGCAGCTACTTTTGTCTAAATGAAGCCCCTTCAAAATAAGAATGCAACAAGTAATTACTTTAATAATTGAATAAGCTAATTAATATTTTTTTTAATTCATCCACGAGTCACAAAAAATTATTTAATTTTTTTGGACACCATTCAAAAACAGGAGAGTCCTTACATAAATGTCGATTATTTTGATAATCGATTAGTTGATTAATTAATTTAATTAATTCGCTTCGACTTGAAAATCTTTCCGAGGCCCTAAGACGCCAGCATACATTTGTGAAGGCCAAACCGCAAATACGCAGATGTTCACAGTGCACAGCTATTATTCCATTACCGTTAAGATGGGCTTTGGTGGAATAAAATGTTTCAAATATTTGCTAAAGTGAAAAAAAAATTGCAATTTCAGTACATTCTTTCTACCAAAATTATTTTAGCAAGAGACATGAAGTAGATATTTGACACATAAATTTAAGTGGCGCATCGCATCTGACCCCCAGGGCCTTGATTTTGACACCTATGTTGTAAACGGTTTAAAACAACAAAAAAAAAAATCCATCCGCCATCAAGCGTCGGCATCTCCAAACAAGGATTGGTGAATTTCACAAATTTGTTTGGCGGTGCTGTGGCCAACAGGCAATGTGTTTAACATGTCACGCTCCAAAAATGCTCCTTGCTTCCAGCCTCGGAAAAATGCTAATTCTTTGTGTGTGTATTTTTCCTATTGGTTTTCCTCATGATTTATTTCCTTAATTATCTGGCATTCACCTCTTTATTCACACTGGGGTGCAATGAGCAAAACTCTTTCAAATATTTACCACCTGAATGGCTATTCCAGCAACCAATCCCAAAGTTGTTGTTTTTTTGTTTTTAAGTCTTTGTGTTGGCTTGGCAGGGGCGACAGATTTACCGGTATGTCATCACGCGAGCCAAGGACTACTGCAACAAGGCGACATGGATTTTTTTTTTTTTTTTTTTGACAGGTATTGCATTGTGGAAACAACAACCATTACCTGCCTTCACATCTAATCACTGTTCATCATTCGAAAGAGGCACCAAAGGAACTTTCAAGGGAACGTTCATGTCGCCCGTCTCATAACAATCAAATGTATTATTCATAAATGTCTATTTTAAGTACGTATCGGCTTGTGACGTCTTCTAGAATCTCGCAAAGACACGTGTCAGTTTGTCTTCGATGAAACTTTTCTAAGCAGCGTTCAGATGACATCACGTGGACCAAAGTATCGAAACACTAGGCCATTTTGAACAATAGTATTGCGTGAGGTCCATGCACTAGTACGCATTTTGTCCTCGCTGTTAGGACAACTACGTTACTTGTGAGGCAAAACTGTGCACTAGTTGACAAGTTGCTACTTGTACTACTACCCATGACATAAAATTCTACGAGTTAACATCTAGACCAGGGGTGCCCACACTTTTTCAGCCCGAGAGCTACTTCTGACATGAGCGAGTCAAAATGATCCACCGCCTACTAAAAATGCTAAACACATTATTTATAAATATATTGAGAATTATTTTTATATGTACCGTATATGCTGGCGTACCTTGCATGATTGCATCAACCTATATAGCACAATACAACAACAAAAAATGTTTTGTAATTACCTTACTCTGATGACTTGCACTGAATGGAATCAGCCAGGGACGCATAGTCCGGACAGTAGCTGCTGACAGTAGCTGCCTCGAGCACATTTGCAGCAACAACAATCCGCCCATTCGCTCCATTCGCCGCGTATAAAACAAGTCAACTTTTTTTGCACACTATGCTAATGCTAACAATGTTGCTGTATTGGTAAAGTTCAAGAACTGTTTAAAAAAAAAAAAAAGCAGGGTGAACAGGACACTGTGTGGCTGTGTGTGACGTAGTATGCCCGATGCTGATTGGCTACCGTGAGGTTAAAAAAAGTTGACTAATGGAGCGAATGGGCGGATTTTCGGTGCTTCGCTCCGCGAACTACACTGACTCCAATTCAAACGCGCCGCCGGGAACGCTCCCCACGCAGTTGGTGTGAACGCAGCATGAACGTAGCAATACAGTAGTGAGGACGGATGATAGGCCGGCGATCTACCCACAATGCCTTTGCGATCGACCGGTCGATTGCGATCGACGTACTGGGCACCCCTGATCTAGAGCTTCACTAGTAGGGTTCCGCACCTGCAGGTTCACCTATATGCAAATTAGTTTTCTTCTGTATTTAGAAAAAAAAAAAAAAAAGAATAAAAAAAAAGTTGGTTTTTTTTCACTTTAATATTTTTTATTTTTGTCATTTTTGGGGGGAGCCAACACTTCCCCCCCAATGCATTTATAGTGGGCATCAATTATATGCACATTCTTGCAATACGTGGATCTAGTGTTCAGGTGTCAATATGTCAAATATAGTTTTGCCTGAATAGTAGGGGTGTAACGGTACATACGCTATTCACATTTCGGTTCGGTTTCTTGGAAACTTCGGTTTGGGATATTTTCGTATATTTATTTATGACACATCTAAGTATTCAAGTTAAAGACAAGTTGTCATTACAGTACATATATACACTTTTTGTGATGAAAAAAATACATACAATAACAGTTAATATTATTGCTAACTATAGTAAAACTCTTTCTAATGAAATATAGTAACTTTAAAGTCTTGATGAAATTATTTACACTTTTTAGGCATGCAAATCTTTGAATGTGCAACAGCATTTTGTAACGAATTGGGTTATCTGTGTTGTGGACGGATTTGTGTTTTGCTGAGTTGTGATGTTTCCGAGGTTCATGAATGCATCGTACGACTATCGGGAGGAGCAGCGGAGAACGAAGCACAGAGCTGTTGTACTTTGTTTTTGGCTAAATAGACTGCTTGCTTTCTCGTCTAAGAAACATTCAAAGTCGGATGATGTTGTTTTAAATGTTATCATGTTACACGTGCTACCCACAGCATAGCCGCCGATCTCATGTAGGAATATCGGCACACAACTTTGAGACTTACGCGTACTTTTCCCCATCTGTGATTTTAACAGGACAGCCAGAATGTTCCCAAACAGGAGACCGCAGTGTACGCGGGGACCTTCGAGCTCTGGCTTGTTTGCGTATTCGTTTTCTCCTCTTTAGTGCCGCCGCCCTCCTCTCCCGCGTGCAACAGTCAATAGCGCCCGTGCGTAATCTCGCGCTATAATAAGCGGGCCGAACCGAACGCAAGTGGACCGAACCGAACATGCCATACCGAAACGTATTAATCCACCCACGTGTACCGTTACACCCCTACTGAATAGTAACATGTAGTTGTGCTACTAGTATGCCAAAGTTGTCCATTAGTGCGTAAAAATTTCATTTAGTACTGGAACAAAATGCTACATATGTTCTACTAGTGCACAGAATTGTCTTACGAGTGAGGAAAACAAGTGCACTAGTACATGTACCCTAAACTGGATATCAAGACTATGGAATAAATGTTAACGCCTTCCTGGTGTCCCAATACTTTTGTCCTCATCTAGTTTCTTCCACTACAAGCGTCGTACTGGTGACGTCATGCGTGGCTCGTGCACATATCCGGTCTTGTGGTTTTTAGTACAACTGCTGTAGAAACGATGGTCTTTCTGTACCATGCAAGTTGAATAAAGAGAAACACTAGTGTTTTAAACGGTGACGCCCTTCTGTTTATTTGACCACTTGTCACATATGAGCGGCATGATCGTGAGAATTACCCCCCAGACCACCCCCACCCCCCACCCCGCCCCGTTCCTCACGTGGCGCACTGGAGGGGAAATGCCACGCGAGTGGATCGAGATGCAGAAAATGACTGTCCACCCGGTCGGCATATTTCACCGATAGGGGTAATTGATCGGTCTGGCTGAGGAAAGCGGCTCACTGCGGAGCCATCACTCACATGGTCACACCTTGGAAAAAATAAAATATTGAAAAAAGGAAGACTTGCCTGTCGGCAGATTATAGACACCCTGCTATGAGCAAACCCTCTCCAGAGATGTACAGTTGTTAGAATTCACACTGGTGAGGGGGGAAGCTGCGAGTTCCATCACAGTGAGTGAAATTAACGCCACTATTTATAAATGTGGAGGACAAGATGATGAAGCGGAGGCGGGCTGAATTATGACGGTTCTGACAGTAAAGCCCGCCACACACACACAGACACACACCGAGTGACGCGGCCAAGACCGAAAGGCGGCGGACCGTAGCAAACAAATCAAAGTCGGCGACTCTTTGGCACACACCAAGCGATTAAGTTAAAGATGAACATCGAATGATGCGCTGCAGCGGAAAAACTGCGACCTTGTATCGGATTTTGAGGCTCCACATACAATAGACCAGGGTCCGATGACATATATGACAATATTTGGGTGATTAAAATTTCGATAACCGATGAATCTGCAGATTACTTAAAAAAATATATTATGAATAAAATACGTTTTGGGGTCACTTGATGCTTGCAACGATAAAAGAAAATTATTTGTTTTACGATACTTGGTCCTTTACAACAGAGTCAAAAAATTGACTTTTTTTTTCTGCACCAAGTTAAGACAATATAAAGAGTTTATGCCTGAAAAAATGACATGCGTGCAACTGACTAGAGATGCTTGCCCACCAAAATGTGACACTTTGCCGTTCGAAGGACGAGTACTTCTACTTTGAGTGTTGATCAGTTTTATGATCGTGGTTAACTTTTTCTTATATCGTTGTATAATGAGTCATTCCTGGTTTAGGATAGCATTCATAAAACTTGAACTTTTGCTAGGTTAAAATTGGGGCAGTGTATGAATAATCTATATATGTGCAGTATTTCACGAAATTAGAGTACCGCAATGTAAAGTATAACTGAAAAGTTAATTCCGTCAGCCTTGGAGCACAATTGCCAACACAATATCAGTTCAAACATAATGTGCTTGCTAAAATAATTGTTTTTCCTTTATGTCTGCATAGATTGTCAGTGATTCAAGTCTTGGTCATCTACAAAGGTTGAATCGAGTCAAATGGACTCTTTTTCTTTGAATTTTTTTTTTTTTTTTTTTTCCTTGTTTTTAAAAAAACGTTCCAACATGACATTCAATTATATTAGGCTAACATTTTATTTTAGTAGTTCGATTAAAAAAATTATTATGAAATATTTCACTATGTGTAGCGATCTAAACTGATCAATTGAAATAAAGTACGTTTTCCACGATATGTGCTTGTATAATCTTGATGTGGATTGGACACTCTTAAGAAGAAGAAAAAAAAAAAATCATCTCTCATACATGCAGTATTCTTTTATTTTTACCATATTGTAAAAGCATGAGGAAGGTTCCTCCGTAGAAGCTCAGGGCGGAAAACAGGACAAATAAGAATGGCCTTTGAATAATGAAGCCTGGGTGCTTGTGATGCACGGGCCTCTACGGGGACACGCCCTAATTAACAGCTTGACCTCCTAATGGCAGACCCCCCTTCTGTGAGTTAACATTTAGCGGCGACACCCTCCGGAGATGCGTTTAGAAGCACGTGTATTAAAAGATGTGACAGTGACATTAATGAGATCACGTCAGGATAAGTGCAAGGGCTTTTTTTTTGTTTTCCTTTTTATTTTCAATCTTATACTCAGACTTTGATACAATTCTTACCTCAGCAGGTGGAGGGGGGGGGGGGGGAGTGCGGGGAATGACAAAAAGGAGTTTAAGCCAAAGGGAGCACGTTTAAAGCAATAAAGACACACGTTCACGACAAAATGCATCAGAAAAGCTCCTGCTTATGGGCCAAGGCAACTGGCTGTCCAGTCTTGTTCACTCTCTTAAAAACGGCAGGAGAGAGGACGCCGCGATGGGCGCGTATCCGTCAAGGTGAGATTAGGTGACTACAACAGAAAAACTAAACGTTCCCGTGAAGCTTCCCGTCAGAGTGGCGGTGGCGAGGGTGCGAAGCCCGCCCCGCCCCACCCCAACCCACAGCCCGTCACTTTGTTTGAACGCTTCCGTTTTTTTTTTTTTTGTCCCACAACGAGTCCCGTGAGAGTGCGGATCAGTGGTGCCGTTTTGTCACTTCTTCAGTTGGACTTGGACCAGATCTTGCCGCTGCCTCGCAGCCTGGCGAGTAGAGAATAATGTCACTGGTTATTCGGATTTATTTTTTTTATTTATGACAAATAAGAGGGAGGGTAGATGCGCTGTTAATCATTTGTTCTGCTCATTTTTCTTCGCTATCACGCAGCAATCATATAGGGGACACAGTGTCCCCTCCAAAAGTATTAGAACAGGACATTCCAAATTGTTGTATTGGCTCTGCCCAATACTGTTCAATAGCTCCGATCAATTTTCCCCTCTTCTCTCAGCTTCAAAATGGTTTGCTTTTCTCCCATTGACAGGTCTCTGGTCTTCGTGTTTGTCGAACAGCATATCGTCGCTGTCCTGTGAAAAAACGTTATCTCCAATTTTGGAAACTTTTTTAATTTCCATATTAATGCTTTGTGCTTGTAACGCGAAAACACCATTCATGTAAAAATAAGAACATGAAAATGGAGGTAAGTGTTTTTCATACGACAGCGACGATATGCAGTTTTACCAGTTGAAACCCAAAGTCAAAAACAAGCACTGTCTAATATTTTAAGAAATCCATTTGAAAGGCAAAACCTGAGGAACTAGAAACCACCATTGGTTACATATTTCAATACTCACTTGAAAAGTGGCTGGCTTCAAACAAAAGGTATTCAGTCCTGAGTTGTTTGAGACCTATAAATTTTTCGTACATTCAACTTTTGATCGGAAACTTACACGTCTTCGGTATACAACAAAAACAAAGGAATTGACTTTGGTATTCCAATACTTTTGGCGGGGACTGCACAAACTGATTGTACACAAGTATAGTATTTATAAGGAACTGTTTTAAATCATGAAAAAAAGCCCCCAAAAAACATCTGCTTTAACACTCTCATCCTTCCAGCAGCTTTTGAAGAATGGGTGTCATCACTCGTTTTAATTCCGGGATTGAGGTTAAGCTATCATTACTTGGGATTTCAAAATATCAAATAGATCGTCTGTCTGACTGACAAGATGAGGGTCGTGGAGCTCAGTCTAAATCTAGCAGGCGAAAACTTGAAAAAAGAAGAAAAAAAAAAAAAGAAAAAAAGATGACTTCTTGAACAACATGGAAGGCAGCGAATGCCCGGAACACGCCGGCTGTATCTGGTGACATTTTACAATCCGGGACAGATGTGCAGTTGAAAACTGGTAATGGAGGCAGAGAAGAACAACCCTGACAGCCACTTCCAGCAGCAGCTGGCTTTTTAGTGTTTATTGGAAAAAATGCACCCACGGTGGCTCCCCGCTGAATTAACTTTGCTCTCTGCGAGAACATTGGACTAATGGCTTTCATTTAATGTTGAAGGAGACACTTAGCCGTGTTGTCCTTATTACTCGCCAAATGCATATTTATAAAGCACACTTTGCAAAGCCCAAAGTGCTCCACGGGATAAATGAAGATCAAACAATTATATATAAAAAATAAAATGCAAAAATAAAAATTCCATGTGATCGTTTTATGCCAATGAAATTCTTTTTAAGGATTTCCGGGGGAAAAAAAAAAAACTAAATTCAATTACGTCACAAGCCAAAAGTTTTTTGAAAATTGAAGGCAACAATATAGTACTCACCCTTTCACCTTAGAACTTTTTTTTCCTGGCTGGCGCGGTTCCTGAGAGGAGGCGGGGTCCCGCGGTTCGGCCGGCTGGTCGGCATCCTGATTGGAGGCTGCTCCGGCGGGGGCGGGACCAGATGACGGCGAGGCGGCGCTGGCCTTCAGGGTTTTCTGTAGGTTTGACACCTAAGGGAGAACGATGATTGGGTCATGAGTCACCAGGTTACTCTCAACACTTGTTTGGGCCTAAAATGTACAATCATTTGTGGCCTTTAAATGTCAATGTTTGATACTTGAAATAAAATTCTGTTAGGTTGAAGCCCAAAATATAAAATGCACACTAATTTGTGCTTGAAAAGTACAATGTACATGTGATGTTTGTGACCTAAAATGTAAAATGAAGATGAGTTTGCGGTCTAAAATTTTTGGTAGTATGTCGCAAATGCACACCCGTGTGTTGCCTAAAATATAAAACATACAGTAGTTTTTAGCCTGTCATAAAAAATGAACAGTAGCTTAAAATATCCACTTTATAATAGCCTGGCTTCACAATAGTTTGTGTGGCCTAAAATGTTCAATGCAAAGTAATTTTTTTCCCCAAAAATATTTTTATTGCCACAAAGGATGATAACAACAATGATATCATCCACCATTTTTTAAATACACAGTTAAATATATGCCAAATAAAAGTGTTCAGATATGTAGAAAAATGGCTCAACCTACGTATGCATACACATAAACAAATGAAAAATACAGGCCTAAAATGGGAAATTAAAATAGCTTGTGTAGCCTCAAATTTTGTTTGTTTTTGTGCAAAAAATGTCAAATGTACAATAGTGTGTAGCCTAAAAGATAAAACGCAGCTTAGTGTGAGACCTGACATTTAAAAAGTAGCTTTTGGCTTCAAAATTGGCCTAAAATTAGTTTGTGGCTGAAAAAGCAAAATGTACGGTAGTTTTGGGTTAAAAAAAATGTCAAATACACTGTCGTTTGTGGTCACAGTGACCTTTCATCACGTCAGTTTATAGTGTGGAAGGCGGTTAAGTAATTTCATGGAACTGCTCTTGAGAGATGACTTTCATAAGAAAGGGATGATAAACCACCAAACAACTGTAAGCACACCAGCCAGGGGCAATGATGATTTAAAAAAAAAAAAATCCAGTTGGGATTTTCTTCTTAAATATCACAATTAGCCTCAGGCGGAAAAGGAGAAAAGGAGGCTGCTGAACAAGTCGCAAATATGGAGAGGGAAGGACTCAAGGCGTCAACACTGACCTCTGTTTCAACTTGAACTTTGACTTTCAGCTGGCTCTCGCGGTACTGATTAGCCCGGGAGACTTGCTCTTCGATGCCGCACAGCACCGCCTCGCAGCCCGTGCACCTACGGGGGGGGAGCAGAAGCACGGCCGTGGAGAAGGAGGAGCGTGCGCCGGCTCGGGAGGAGGACCGTTACTGACCATTCCTGCAGCGTGTTGACGATGTTGGGCAGCTCATTGGGGCCCAGGTCACGACCCACGCTGCAGTCCACCTCCACCTGCTGGTTGCGCTGGTCCAATTTGCCCTGGATGATGTCGCAGTACACTGCCTCGATCAGCAGGTCCTCCAGCTCGCGCACGTTCTTCAGCTCCAGCTGCTGTAGGAGCAACGAGTACGGCAGGCACTAAGGGGACAAAACGCGGAGCGTCACATCCTTTGTAATGGCTGCGGGAACTTTTGTGGGAAATGGCACATTTGCTTAAATGTCGCTGGCAAAGGAGGAAAATGGGAACAATCTGCCGGGCAATCAGAGAGTTTGAGCTTGTGACACTAAACGCAGCACAACACAGGAAGGAAAGAGTCACAGCAGGACGTCAGATGGGATGTAATTAAGCAAAATCACACTCCAGGTCGTCAAGTACTGTACGTCATCACGGCTGTGATTTAATCGTAGGCAAAAAGGCTGAAGGCCTGCCGATTGCTTTGATACAACACTTCTGCGAGCAAACAGTTATAAGTTCAAAGTAAGAGAACAGATAAGAAACAACAAATCAAGTCGTTCGGCTCAGCCAACACAAATAGTTCCACAGAGAGTGGCGTTAGGTGCAGAGAAAGCAGCTAGCGTGACATGCGCTAGCTTAACTAACTTAAACGTTTTTTTTCTTTTAAACCTCTAACAAGTATCCGCTGAAGCATGAAAAAAGCATTTTGACCAAGAAGTAAAAAAAAAAAAAAAAAAAAGCACAGATATCAGTTTTCAAATGTAGCGAGTAAAAGTAAAACGTCATCAGAAAACTAAATATTGAGGTAAAGTACAGATACTGTTCTTGTAAGAAAAATCTAATAGAATCGACACAAAAACTACTATTTTAGGATTAACTCCTGAATACAATTAGTGGCGCCCAGAGTTCAAAGAAAACATGGTGAAGCAGCATTTAGCTGCTATGCTGCACGCAAATGGAATAAGCTGGCAAACAAAAGTGCAGGCTGCACCGAGTGTAAATGCATTTAAATACAGGTTCAAAACCATGCCTCGATTTGAAGTCTTTTAAAGTATTTTTTAAATATTTTTTTGCCTCTCAAATCTTGTTCTTGCACCGTATGTTCTTTTAGTACACTACTTTTTATTTATTTGCTTTTAAATGTCTTTAGTCCTTCTGTTTTTAAATGCTTTTAAATGTTGTACTTTTAATCATGTGAGGCAGATTGAGTTACCTAATTAAAGTACAGTAACAAGGTATGTGTACTCCCCACCACTGGGGCAAAAAAAGAAAGGTGGAAAGGTGCAAATTGATCAGGCTTCTATAAAAAAAAAAAAGAAAAAAAGAAAAAAAAAATCAAGCTGAGATGTGTTGAAAATAGGCTATTTTCTATTTTAAATAGCATGTGCTACACCCATGAAGTGCTTGTCTGATTATAACGAGACAATCCAGCTCGACTCGTGACAGCTCCTCTGCGGTGCGAGAACACCACCGAAGGAGAACGGGTACCTTGAGGTTGGAGGCCAAGCTGATGATGGACAGATGGCGAAGTTTGTTCCGCTGAGCGGGTGTCAGCTCTGGGAGGGACGCCGCTCGCTCTAAAAGAGTCAAAGCGTGACATTTGGTCACAAAATTAGGTACACAGAGTATTGAGTGCTGAGAGGTATTTGTGTATTTCATTTATTGTGACAGTAGTTTGCAGTACTGTACAACTGCACCATACTCAAAGACTGCTTACAATATTTTGCCTCTCATGTCACTAAAAATAAATTTTGTTCACCAATTAACTCATTCACTGCCATTGGCGAATTTACTTGTCTTTTCACATTCCAGCCATTCAATCCCAGGAATTTATGTATATATACTTTTTTTTTTTCTCACATTTTTTCAAACGTGAAAATGTCTGGCAGCGAATGAGTTCATCTACAGGTGGACTTGAAGAAATAAGCACCACACCTCAAACAGGAGCCTCTCTTTTTTATCCTTCTCGTGTTGGAAAAAATAAAACAAAAAAATTTAGATGGTATGAAACGCGCCAACAACGCAAGCAGCAGACATGGTATCTGCACAGCTGATGTTTAAAGAAAAAGTGCTGCGGTATGCAACGCCGTTCAAAAAAATGGTAAGAAACTAAGATCCCTCTTTCCCAAGACAGAAGCTCTATTATAATATAAAGTAGGGCCCAACCGATAAAATTTAGATAACCGATTAATCGCCCGATTAGTTTAGGAAATAAACAATCAGTAAAAACTCCTTTTTTGGTCCCCCAATTGCTTACAATTAAGATGTGAATTACAGGCAGAAGAACACTTTGTCCTTTTGTATTTAACTTCACAACAGAGAGAAAATTAGACCAATTTTTGGGAGAGGAAATGTTTGTCGTATGTTGTAATGTGTTACAAAAAAAAAAGTGGATTTTTGGCCGATTTCAAAAGAGCTAATATCTGCCGACCGATTAATTGATAGGGCCTTGATAGATACACTCAAACTATATAATAAATTTGACTACAACATATTTATTTATTTACAACAAATAAAGTATGTGTTCTACTATCGATGTTAGCGATGTCTAGTCACAGGCAGAAAAATTCCAGGCAGAAAGTACATAATTAACTTGTGCATCCGCTTTTGGTGACATTTTCGTTTGGTGGTGTGTCATGAAATTTTTAATGTATGCGCTTTGGCTCAATAAAGGTTGGGAAACACTGGAGTAGATTACTATTACGCAGTGAAAATGTGAAGGAAAAAAAAACATTACAATGCCTTGTATCGTCTGTAGCTCAGTAAATAAACATCCCCGGGCTAAATAGGGTAATTAAGTTCAAGATTAATACATTAAATGACTAATTACTTCCAAGTTGGTGTGGCCACAAATAATAAACAGACAGAAGAGCCATGAATTTCAGTGTCTTTTTTTTTTTTTTTTCTCCGGCGTCTTGTTTTGACACAGACAGTAATGAGCCAGTCAGAAGGAGAGCTCCAATTTGTTTGTGAAGCAGCTGCCTGCGGCACCTTCGGAGACCATGTTTATTTAATGCCTTTGAGTCAAGGCGCCTTGCCTCGCAGCAACAAAATACACCGTGTAATAAAAGAGTTAGCTGCGAGGGGCACGCACGCACGCACGCTTTTTCTACCGGCTTATTCACATGCCGCGCCGCACCTTTGTAGTCGCAGTAGGTTCCGTAGGCGAAGAGATTGAGGAGCTGGTACATCGGGGCGTGAGGGCCGTTCTCCAGCTGGCGGAAGAGAAAATGAAGAAGAGATCATATGAAATTACCTTCGTAGTGAGGTAGAAACAGAGGCTGAGCGCTGAGAGAAATTCCCAATAGGAGTAGTCGCCATTTGCTATTTCGAAATGATCCTACTTGCGTTCCCCCCCCCCCCCCTCTTAACGGTCAATCGCTGAAATCGCTGTGGTTTTGTGATCAGGCCATATCCCTTTCTAAATAAAAGTATAGCTTTGGCACCATTTTGGTGCCAAGGAACTATGTTGAACTGAGAGGAGGAGCTTCATTTAGTCAGGCCATAGCCATGTCCAATATAAAGCAGTGCTTTTCCCACCGTCTTTTGGTCTCTTTCGGCAACTCAAAATCTCTTGGAGGGGGTGGGGGATTAATTACTCGCAGATATTTACTATTTGCCTCTGGGCTTTGTCCCTAAAGCAGGGGGTCCTCGGCCTACAGCAGAGTGCTTTGATGCCATCTTGGTGCAAAGTAAAGGGAACTATGTTGAAGGGGAGGGGAGGCGCTTCTATCAGACATTCTAAAGCCATGACTAATAGAAAAGCAGTGCTTTGGTGCCATTTTACAGCATCTCTAGGCAATCTAGGAGCCTTTTTGGAGTGGAAGTCAAATGCAGCTTTTCACCTTTCGCAGTAGGGCTCATGTCATGGGCTTGTAGTGGTTAGCACGCCTGCCTTTGCGCTTTCCGAATCAATCAGCTAATATTCATACCGATTTCTCTGCCTTTATTAGCCATCACTGAGTGAAGAAAAGCAACGTGGCCAAAGTTGTCCTTGACAGTGACGAAGAGGAGCAGCTCTTTAGTGAGCATGTGACTAATCACATCTATGCTCAGCACTGGATTGACCAATCACACACAAGGACGCTGTGCATTTGCACTATTGTTCATTTTTGGGTGCTTAAAAAAAAAAAAGAAGACGTTTTTGTTTTTTGTTTCTTGTTTCTTTTCATTAATCCCACAATTCACGCAAGCTCAGGCGTTTCGAAGATAGCACAGAAATAACCGGGAATGAGCCGAGATGGGATTTGGAATAAATTCTGCTGAAAGTAAACAAGCGTATTAGCAAATTAGCCGCTCCAGCGCGCAAGATGAATATGCATATTAGCACAAAGTGACTGCGCGGGCCCGACAGCGTTTAACGTGGCAAATATTACCGAGTGAGCCACTTCACGTTCGTCATGCGCGCTTCACTAGATACACCTACACCATCTAATGAGATCCAGCACGAGTGCTGGATTTGAAATTGCCTTAAAAAAGATCATTTTAATTGGGCGACATGTGCTTGTACATCATTGGCAGTATGAAATTGCTCCGTCTTGACTGACACTGTTGTCAATTTAACAGCCACCACATTTTATTGTAATGTCGTTTTAATTAAGGAAAATAGAACTATAATCGTACCAAACATAATAAAGGTGAAGTTAAGGAAATAAACTGGTTTGATAATGTATAAATACTGCACAGGTGTGTGAGTGCCATCGGGAGCTGGCGCTGGGTTGGCCGGTTGAGCGTGTGAGTTGTGGCCAACAGCAGCTCCTTGCGAGTGCACTCATTTTGTATTTGGTTGGCGCGGTAACGTAGGCGTTCCAAATTATTATGCAAATGATGTTTACTCTATGCAAATGCCACTCATAATTTTCAAGTCAACTGTTGGAGAACAATTTGAATGTCTGTAAACAAACATCCCAACGATTTATATGACAGTATTTTTTATGTCAATGACAGTATTTTTTTTTTTTTCGGAAATAAAAACCTATTTTTGGTTAAAATGCCCTGTTACAAATGATTATGCACAGCAAGATAATTTAGAGGTTGTAATGAACTAAAAATAGTCATGAATCCATTGGGTTTTTTTTTTTTTCCTTTTTCTAAAATGTTTAAAAATGACTTAAATAGGAAATCAACGCAAACATATTTGTACTAGTTGAAACAAGGCATTCTGATAAATATTGCGTTTGTGGAATAAGAGCTAATCCACTCGTTTTTAGCCATCTCTGGGGGCGGCCATTTTGTCACTTCTGTCGACTGAAAATGACATCACAACTACCCAGGGCTCAGGTAATGACCAATCAGGGCTCAGCTTTAGAAAACAGGCGAGCTGTGATTGGTCGTTCCCTGAGCCCTGGGTAGTTGTGATGTCATTTTCAATGGACAGAAATGACAAAATGGCCGCCCCCTGAGATGGCTAAAAACGGGTGGATTTTGCTGCTTAACTCGTATTGCGCAAGCGCACTATTAATCAGAATGCCGTGTTTCAACGAGTGGGTCTGCTGGGAACATATTCTTGAAAAAAAACATGTTTGGGTTGATTTGCCCTTCAAGCAATTACGCAATAAGGCCGACAATTTGTGCGTTTGACCGTTCGTCTTGTTCAACAAACGTCCGAAAGCGCCTGGTCGCCTTGCCCACAAGCGAAGGGCATTACAGGACCTCAATTGCTCCATTTCCCGCCACCCCGTTTCACTCAAGCGGCGGCGTATCGGGTACCGCTGTACGCGAGCGGCGCCTTTATTTACCTCTCTGACGTTAGGCAGCTCCAGGATGTCGGAGAAGACGTAGAGGCCGGGGGTCTCCAGCAGAGAGCTGACAGCCTGGGCCAGCGCCGAGCCGGACAGAGACAGGAGCTGCTCCACGTCCATCTACGAAAAGAGAGACGCGGACGGCTGCTTAATCGCACGCCCCGCGCTGCCACTCGCAAGACAGCTGCGCTGCATTAAAGGAATATCACCGTTCTAATCACTGCCTGTGTGTTAGGGCGGCGCTCAAAGCCACAGGACAGACTTTCGGGGACTCCCTGTGCTCGTGACTGGAAGTACAAGCCGCGCGCGGGCATCCTTCACCTGCCCTTCGAAATCAGCCGCGGCCTCTTGTGGTGCGGTGAAAGGACATCCAATTGAACACACGTCGCTAATTCAGCCGCGGGTAGGCCTACACGTAGATTTAGACATTTCATTCAGGGTTGTTTTGGCGCAAAAAAAGGCTTAATGTCGGACTCTGTATAGGAAAATACCAACATTGTTTAGGCTATGTCATCCTCTGTGTGGGCGTGGCTGAGTGTATGAACAGGGAAGCCTTTTGGATACATTTGACCTTCTTACACATCTGTGTAGCTAATAAAGCCCCACGGCCCCTGTGTCGATCTTCCTGTCATCACTAAAACATCTTAATTTAGAATATATAGGCTTCCGGTGGTTAATAGTGTTAGTTTTAGTATAGCAGACATTCAAGCACAAAAGATGCGAAAGAAGTTCCGACAGGGAAGCTTTTGACCCGAGCTACAAATATTTTGCCACGGTCACCTTGCTGACTTGTACAATATATGAGAAAAGTAGCTTGCGGGAATTTTTTGTTTTAAAAGCTTGGTTGGTGCCAGTGGAAATATAGTAAATCCCAGAAGAGGGGGGAAAAAAAACAAAAAGCAATCCATCTATCCGTCCATTCATTTTCTATACCACTTTCTGCTTTTCTGTCAATAGGGTTGACACGATCAGCTTTTTCCAGGCTGATCACAGATCCGCGAGATTTATTTAAAAAAAAAAAAAAAAAAAAAAAAAAAAATCACTGATCCATTCACAACAACTGTGATAGCAGTTTGAAGTTTCGTGCAATTTTCGGGGAAATTCTTCCCGTCAATTTTGGCCGAAATCCAAATTTGGCATTCAAAGTCCCTCGCAGGGGCTCTTTGATTCACACCGGTCCCGGGGTATGTTGATTCGAGGCTTACCAATGGCGCACTATCCAGTGTGCTCAATTTCCTGCAGTGAAGCGTACAGCTTACAAGAAAAAGCTGCGAAAGATAAATAATGAACGAATGGAGAAAAAAAATGAGGGCTGAATGTTTGATTCAACTTATCAAATTAAAAGTGAGAGAACAAAGTGGCATCATGTGCTATTGATTTGGATCAGCTATTTTAAGAGCTTCCTCCCAGAGAGCACTTGGTAACCCACTTAGGACATCTTAGTCTAGCGATACATGATACAATTATTCAGCTTGCATCAGACCACTTCACCACTGCGGGCAATGTCTTAAAATTAATGCCGCAGAGACATTTTTTTGTTTTTTTTTTGGGACCGACTGGTTCTTCATCTTGTGCTGACATTAATTCAAAGGAATTTGCATGTTATCGTCTAATACGGAGGTGCTTTATTCACCGGCTCACGCGCACATCTGGCGCCCCAACGGAGAGCCGCCGCTTTAAAAAAACATATTCCGAGCGAAGCGCGTTGGACAAATGAGTTGGCAGGCGTCGCAGCCAAAGCGACCCACACGGAATCTCGTGCATCATTTCGTGCTTAAATTATAAACGCATTAAATCGAGCTTAATGAATGAAGGTGGATTTAAATGGATGCCGGCACTGTCTGGCAGCGGTCCGCATACGCAAAAACACATTCAGGTACTTTCAGGAGGGTGGAGGATGACCACAATGTTCCCCACTGCGCAACTTCCGATATTTCTTTCGACTGTATATTGTCGCTGGACTTAAGTTGTTGACAAGAGATTCTCAGTTTTCTCCCGTTTGCGTAGCCAAGAAATCTATTTATAGATGAGCAGGTTAAATATTATAAAGTTAACAATGAGTAAAGATGTTTCGCTCAACTGTGTTGTCCGATTAGCTGACAAGTTTGAGTTAGACAGATCCACTAATAAGCTAGTACGGGCTGAAATTCCAAGGGGGCGTGTCCAAATAATTGGGACGGTAAATGGAACATTATTAGTCAGAAGAGCAGTAGATGAGGTCTTGTACTTCAGTCATCAACTTTTTTTTTCCAGATTCTATTTTGTTATAGAGGATTAAAGTGTCCTTCGAAGTGCTCAATCTGTGTTTTTTTTTGTTGTTTTTTTAGAAAATTCCACAAAGATGGCAGCCATTTGTTACATTCCTATAAAGACTCCAGCGCATTCTGACTTTCGTACAAATTTGGTTTACGTAGGAACGGAACTCCGTACACAAATTGAAGACCAAAAGGCCAAAACCTTGTACCTCCAAAATGGTCGCTCTTCAGGAGACCCCCCAAAAAAGTTTGTTCAACCATTTGCATTGCATCGTGAAAGAGAGCAAGCCTTTTTCAACACCTTAGATTGGTAAGTAACGTGTAAAAATAACACCCATGCATGTGGACTGAGCAATAGTATAGATTTTTCAAAAATATTAAATTCACCAAAATGCGACTTAGGGGGTTTTGGCCCGACGCCAGCGATATGTAACTGATTTCCCCCCCCCAATTTTTTTTTTGAATGGGGTTAATAAATAAATATGATAACAAAATGCGACCATGTTACAATTAAAAAAAAAGTGACATATTTGCTTACAAAAATAAAACCTCGCACGAATCTGGACGAATTTCGCTATATGGTACAAAATGTCATTTGCGAGTGATTCAACAGGCGGGCAAATAACGTGAAGCATTTAGCAGCTTGTTAGTGACATCTTGAAGGCTAGATTGTACAAACAAAGTGTGTTGCAACCCCCATCTGAGAGGCATTATTGTTACAATGTTTAATTGAGTCGAGCAGCAGATGGCATCCCAATAACCAAGACTAAAAAGACGAACAGCGCAGCTCAAACGCAAGTCGGGGAGCCAACAGCTTACAAGTTGGGTCAGTCATATCGTGTGCTCATCGCAAAGTCTGTTTGGGTTTTACTTGACAAGTTTGACAGGCAAGTAACAACAAGAAAGAAAGAAAGATTTATGCACCAGACATTCAATAATTAATCCTGCACTAGCTAGTAGCTAGCATATCAGCCATGCTGTTTTATGCTTACCTATTTAATTTATTAGAAGTCTTTGGATGAAATAAAAAAAAGGTTACAGTCCAGTTGGTTCGGACTATAGTGCTGCAACTTTCTAACACTAGAACACAAACTCGCCCGGGCTGCACTCAATTTAATAATAAAAAAAAAAAAAGAAAGCAAAGAAAAAAACAAGCCCTGCGGCTAATAAGAAGTGATGACTCTGAAGATCACCGCCAGCCATTTTTACTACTTGAGTTTTAGTGAAATTAAACACTGCCTTTAAAGTGCTTATAATGTAATGACTTTTGTAGCGTTTTCCGCAGATGTAAACAAGAATCAGCCATTTTGCTGATGAGCTGGAGTTTAAATAAGATCCTCTGATCCTTATTAGGAGTAACAAAAAGGAGGAAATAGCATTCACAATACGGTGAAATCCCGCCTATTCTCAAACTCAGCGACTCGAGGCAACGCAGAGAAAGAGCCTGATCACTATTGATTAACATCCAGAAAACTGTGTGAAATAAATATGACAAATGAAATGGATTCATAAATGTTAAACATCACTTTTACCGTTATTGAACCTGATCTCAACATGAAGTACAAAACAATTGCATTTCATCTTTTACAACTGTTTGTATTCAAATATTTACGTCGGCACAATATTCATTTAACTTTTGAGTCCAATCCATTTTAATTGGATCATTATACAATGATCCCAAATGTATGGAATAAATGGGTCATATTTTCACAAATCTACTGTTGCTGACTATTTTTCTTTCTTTGAATAATATCACTTGATCAAGTCCCTTCTAACATTTCATACTAAAATATAAATATAAGCATGTATAATTCCTGTTGAAATCGTGTCAGATCGATATCGGACAGTACCCTAGGCTGCAATATCGGTACTGTATCGGAAGAGAAAAAGTTGAATCAAGACACCCCTAACCATTTCACCCAACATGGCGGCCCCCTTATGTTGAGGAATTATTTCATTTAATTCTTGCTTCATGAGCGCAATATTAAATCAAAGTACCCCGTTTTGTCTTGAGCTAGCACATACAATGTATGCTTGCCTTAATTTTTTGGAAAAGTTTTGTTTTCGGGTTCAAACTGTGCATAATGTCACAGTGGTTTACAATAATGTTAAACATATCTTTTAGGACACAGGTAGAGGTGGGCGATATATATCGTCATCGATATCATCGTCAATCTTGCTTTCACGATGTGTAATTTTACATTATCGAGTATTAATCCTGCCTCGAAAAGCGAGTGAGCCGATGGCCGCAAAGTACGAGGAAATGCTGAAAATCAGTGTACACGCGGCTTATTAGTGTGACGCCAGCATACACCCAAACATGAATAAAGTCACAAGTCTCCATATCACAGCGATGAATGAGTGGGAAAATGCACTTTTCGGTAAATTGCAGTTTTGTTATTTAACTTTATTCCGAATACGGTGGCCAATATATGAGAACGGGTGTTGTCATGACGACGTCTTTTTTTTCTCTCGCTGGGTGACACTTTGTCACATATCAAATACATTTATTTCCAATTCTGATTGCTGTAGTTAACACCTTTTTCTCATTCTGATTGCTCTCGCAGTTGGCAGTGGTACACCAGTACTTACTGAAGCTCAAAATGTCACATCATTATGGAATAACAGCCGAGACCTTTCAATGACATAAATATTCCGAAAAATCAATGTAAGTCTATACATCATTTTTTTGTTTAATATAGTTGTAGATCATCATTATGTTTTGCAGAAGCTGTATTTAGCAAATAGATGTTTACAAATGCTGTCTATCCACAATTGGTCTGTGAAGCAAGTGCAGATTTAAAATATTATTTGTAGAATATCGTCAAATTATCGTTATCGAGTTTTTTGAAAAAATATCGATATACATATATATATATATTTTTTCCGATATCGCCCACCCCTAGACACAGGTATCAAAGTCTGGTCCTCGAGCTTGATATCAATCCAAGAGTTTGAATCAGGTGTGTTGGAGGGGGGGGGAACATGCAAAAACTGCAGGATACTGGCCCTCGAGGACCGGACTTTGACATCTTTGTTTTAGGAGTAAAACAACTGGGTCTTTTTAATCAAGGTGGTCGCTGCGAAGCCAAGTATTTGTTGGGGTGGAACTTCTTGCTTTTAAAAAACATTGAGATAACACTGTATGGATTGAGAAAGCCGTTATTCAATTTGGGAAAGATAAATGCTTCACCTTGAAATGTCTACTTCGTTGTTAATTACTTTCAATGAAGCTATGTGGAACACACAAAATGGCGACAAATTTATCACAAATAATTGTTTTATTAATGAATTTGTATTACTCCAGTAAACGAGATACCAGATTTAAACGTGTTCTAAAAAGTTTTTTAAACTAAATAATTGTTAGAAAACAACGTCTGCTTTGACGTTTAGTACCACATGATTGATTAGTTTATGACTTCTTCACTTGATAGTGTGTACATAAATTGCACTTTCAATTTAAAGTAATTTGTCTCTTGCCTCCTCGGCCATAAAAATCCTCTATCGTCACCCAGTGTTTTGCATTCACTAAGGTCGGTGCAAGTGAAACGAAGAGACCCATCTGAAAAGCGTGATAATTTGTCGACACGTAATTGTGTTTTATTTGTGCTAAACTCGGCATGTCATGCTAGCACATTAGCACCCAGAACGCTCCACAAACGGTAGGCCATGGATTACTGAAAGCCTATCCATGGACTGGAACTAATACAAAGAGCCACATATGTGGTTTAAAGAGGCTGAGAACGCATACATACCACCATAAAACAATTCTAAATAACACAAATGAGAGTAAATGTTACCTTGTTGTGTTGATATCAAGCAGATTAGCCTTCCCGGTCGTTCGCTCACTTCCGCCCAGTTTACGTACGACAACAAGATAACGTGCTCTCTGATTGGACACTCGGTGAGGGGGGGAATCTACGCGTGGTTTGTGGCTTCAGTACGTCACCAGAATGAAGCAGCGAGAACAGCGACAT
This sequence comes from Filicampus tigris, assembly GCF_054856515.1. Taxonomy (NCBI): domain Eukaryota; kingdom Metazoa; phylum Chordata; class Actinopteri; order Syngnathiformes; family Syngnathidae; genus Filicampus; species Filicampus tigris. The sequence goes on along the minus strand of NC_141224.1, from coordinate 6,673,565 downwards.
CCAGAGGCCATTCAACGACATACCAACACGTTCTGAGTTTAAAATCTTTCTCAAATACTACAGTGCCTTCTCTCAGTGTTTTTCCCCCACCTGAAATGTTATCTGTTGAGAAAAAAAGAGAGTCAACTGAAATAAAAATTGTACTAATCCCACACTAAATTATGAAGTGCATATAGGCCAATACAGTGACTTTTGGATGTAGCTTTCGAGTTGCTCGCCTGTGGATGGCGTGAAGTCCCTGAGCCAATTAAATGTGGTGGTAAATGAACACCTGCGCCAGTCAGCGGGGTTCCTCACACACAAAATGCCCCCAATTTTTTTTTTTTTTTTTTGGTATGCGGTACCTTCTACCTCAAGCACGTGACAAGCATGTTTGATGAAAGGACTGCATAGCTGCGCAAGACCAGCACAGAGATGTCATTGTTGCAATTACATATTACAGTACTTCTTATGAAATTGTTATTGTTGTAGCATGTATGTATTTCACCCTTAAACCTCGTGACAGACCCTTACATGTCATTTGACCAAGGCGGCGAGTGGGAAACAGGGTGAGTGTAGCTTTATAGATTTTGCCATTGCCCCGTGGTCACTTGTATTTTTATTTTTTTTTTGTTGAATATTCTTTGGCCAAGTTAAACCACGTTTTATATGAACCACGCTCAAGCTGTGTATCATGGTTTTGCTGAAAAAAATTAAAACCACTTTATAAAGTAACTTAAGTGATTAAGTTGAGTAAGTGATGTAGTAAATCGATTTTCTCTGCCAACTTCCCACAAATTGGTCAAGCCAGGGTTTTTTCTCAGCCAGGGCTGAAGGGGGGCTTGAACGATACATAGGAAGGCTGAGAAAATAATTTCTGAATATATTTTAGAATACCAAATAAAATGCTGCAGTGGCTTTTCACAGATTCTCGATGTAGTGCCATGCCTGGTGCCCAGTCTGTCCCTTCAGAAGTCACTGTAACATCAACAACATTCACAATGTAACCAGTTGGACCAATAAAAGCCACCAGGGTCAAGTAATATTTATTTGTTCTATAAGTAATGCCCCATTCAAAAGGAAGTGTATTGAACCAATGAAATCTGCTTTCTTTTATGAGGACAGTATGTACACACATACACACTTACCATATAAACTGTCAGACACTTAAACTGCAGTCAAGAAACCAAGTGTGAGTGTGTCTTTATTGTATTACGGGAACATGAATCTGAGTACATAAACAGAGCAAAGATGAACCCCAGTGAACAAAACAAGTGATGCCAGTGTGCGTGTTGTCGGCGATAGATCAAGCTGACACCCGCTTGGTGTTTGTTTTAAACGGGCGAGAGTCCTCACCAAAGCGTCTGTTGGCCCTGCAGGGGAAAATATTTCACAATTATGGACTTTTGGTGCTTTTTTCCCCTCCTTCTATTACATGACCCTCTCTGGACTCCAGGAGCGCTTTATCTTCTTTTTTTAATGATTTTTATGGCCAATTATAGGTGTCCGAAAGCACGCCGGCGCTGCAATAAAAGCCAGAATAATCAGCAAGGGAGTGAAATGGACTCCGACTTGTAGACGAAGAGAGTGGGCTTGTGTAAGGGAGTGTTTAGTCTGCCAAGAGGAGGATGATGTCGGTGCAGATGGGGGCCAAAGAGTCAAGTCGGTCCTGGGGAGCCTGATTAAATGCGAGCAAGTCGCAGCGTGAGAGCTGTCAAATCACTGTGTTTAATCCTCCGTTCGGCTGCGGAGAGCTAACCTTTAGCATAAAAAATATTTACCATGATGCCACTTGTGAAGGAAGGTAAAGCAAGACCATATTTACTTTTATTCAGAGATTTTATTTAACCTTTATTTAGCAACGCTGACCCGGGTGCAGACAGAAGTAGAATTTTGCAATGTGTTCTTTAATGAGGAAAAATAGCACTCACTAATGTTATACTTTATAAAAACATTAAGTAATAATTGAACGAATTTAAAAAGAATGAAAACAGTTTCATTCCTGTCTGTGCACCTTTGCCACCTGGGGGCAGTATAAGACAGATATGATGCTCATTAAGACTCTCAAGAATCTCATCAGTACGGCACTGATATTAGTCATTCGACACAGAGGATAAAGAGTATATGCCTGTGTATATTGTCATATCTGCTTGTGTAAGCTGCTGCACTGTTTATGTTCAAATATCTGTTGCTTGCAGTGTAACGGCACCGCCACGTAGATGCTAATTGCAGAGCTGGGCATTCCATCTACGTGATGGACACCGGTCCATCTATCCGTCACTGACGGACGGCCGTTTTGCTGACGGTTGACGAATGATGGGAAAAATTTTAAAATAGATGGATTAAGCATAGACAGAAACCCTTTTATTTAGTATCGTTATTAAATATCGTTCATCTGAGGGTGGAGGGTGCTGCTCAAAGTTTAGTCGGACTCGCCGACAGACGGCCGTTTAAAATTATAGATGGGTACTATTTTATTTGAGGCAACACAGTAGTTGAGTGGTGAGCAAGTCTGCCGAACAGTTAAGAGGTTCTCGGCTTGAATCAGGACTTCCTCCCAGATTCCAAAAACGGCTCAGGTGAAGACTCTAAATTGTACATAGGCGTGCATGTGAGTATGAAGGGTTGTTTAGGTGCACTACGATTGGCCGGTGACCAGCGCAAGGTGTTATAAACTACCTTTCACAAAAGTCACCTGGAATTTAGGCTCAATGAAGTGAGTGCGCTGCACTGGATTAAATGCACTTTTCGTCCAAGTTAAATGAAAAGAAAAAAAAAAACTATATATACAGGTACATCTCAATAAAATATGAATATGGGAGAAAAGTTAATTTGGTTCAGCAGTTCAATGCAAATGGCGTGACTCATGCAGTATATTATAGAGACTTATTAAACACATGAAAATACAGAAGGTGGTTTTCCTTAAAGAGAGTTCTTTTATTAAAAAAGCAGGATAAATGGTCTTTATTGCCTTCTGTATGTTGGCTTTTATTGTACGGTAAAAGAGCGTGCATAATGCATATACTGATCCCGGGGGAAATGCATTTATATAATCTTTTAGTCGTTTGTTTCAATCTGCGCCCCCTCCAACATGTCTTACGTGTCTCCTGGTTAGAGGCAGTAATATTGTAAGTGGATATATAGACATAGTAATCATACTTACAGCAGCTATTTAATGGGAAGAACACATATTACATTTGAGTGCAGGCCTGCATAACAGTGTGGATTTTGTTTAGTTTTTTTTTTTAATTCAATGAAATATTGTAGGCATTTGTCAAAATTGTTGAAAAGCCGACAACCTCTTCACCACATTCACCATTGTACTGCCTTTTATGTTAAATAATTTAAAAAGAAAATAACATGAAGAGAGAGAGACAGAGAGAGAGTGAGAGTATACGTTGTACAGTACTCTATGTGCCACTACTTGTCAAAACACCGGAAAGAGTTAGATTAATTCAATTTTTGCCCCATCTCAGGGGGCCGCCATGTTGGGCAATATCGCCCTCTGCTGTCGACCGAAATTAACGTCACAACTGCTCTCGCGACCGCGATAGAAAATGGGTGGATGGATAAAAACTTTACAGATTTTTTAAAAATGTAATCCAAAATATCCCAATCCATTTCAGTCACAGCTAGGACATCGAATTCAATCGCAGTGGTCTCTTGTTGCTAGGCAGATTTCAAGGGGGAAACGCTAAAATAGGCATATCGCATCTGCCCTGCCTGTCGTTTTCCATCTCTCCCTGCTGCAACACACCTGATTCAAATGATCAGCTCATCAGCAAGCTCTGAAGAATCATGATAACGATCATGGTCATTTGAATCAGGGAGGGAGAGATGGAAAACAGGCAGGACAGCAGCCCTTGACGACAGAGTCCGGACACCCCTGCCTTAAAACAACCAACAACAACACTGAGAATGTGGATAAAGGCACAGATACTGGAATTCACAAGTCCTCACTCTTATTCAAGCTTTTTTTCTTTTTTCCACCTCACTGCTTTTCTATCATTGACAATATTTGTAGTTCCCCTCCATGTTGTGAAATATCCTCCCAACTTCTGTTCAACACAAAAGTGCTGGATTATTAACTCAATAAATAAAAGTCAGGTCGCGATGGAGGTGGAGCATTGCTCATAATAAATATGGTGATTTAGCTGTGCATCACAGCACATTTCCTTGAGCAATACTAAGGTGGGCTGCAATACAAATACAGTCAGTAGCTGTTGATTGCACTTGAGGCAATGCCAATTACATTTAATAACCACTACATGTTTTGCTCGTACACCCACGCTTCATTCCGTGAAGTGCCGAGACGTAAGAAAACCACCGTGCCTCACAATGGAAAAAAATAACTCAATACAGTCAATATTATTGACTATTATTGATTGAGTGATAACTGAAAATTACTATTGGGGAAAAAAATGCTTATTTGTTTACTATACTCTCTTTAGACGATCCATAACAACTTTCAAGTACCGTTCAGGAGTAATATTCCTCCCGGAAATGAAATTTGCAACCAAAGGTTGATATATTGAGGTCCGTATCCCAATTTATTGTTAAAAATGAGTTTTGGTAAGGATGGTCTTATTAGACGCATGCTTCATCCTTCATCCAGTGTAATTCGAGAGGGTGTTGCCAGCCCCCAAACGGGGGTGGGGGCGGGGGGGTGGGTGCCCCTTTCCACCGCTAATTGGCTTGATGTGATTTCTTTCTGCCCGATTGGCTGTCAGATTGCCCCATGTTGCATCAGGGCAGATGAGAGCCACAAGGTGAAGTAACAGGGATGTGTGGAAGATTGACATTAAAGAGGGGAGCAATCTTTACACCAAAAGTACAAGGAAAGGGGGAAAAAAAAAACTGATGACAGTCTGCTGAAGCAACAGTGTGAGCATCTGGCGTGTGTGTGTCAAGAATAATTGTGGCAACTGCTTGGTGAATATCATCAAATAGAGTTCAGGAACTGTATTACTTACCATCAATTGGCTCTATATAGAGGAATTTCGGTAAGGTTGACAAACCACTTTCTTTCCGGGAGATCAACATGTTTGAAAACTCGCAAGTGTATGCTTGTAAAAAAAAAATCATATTTTCTGAAAAAAAAAAAAAAAAAAAAAAAAAAGCTCCTGTCACTAGTTATAATGCAAAACTGGGGTGACATCTTTCATAACAGAACGCACAAAAAAAATGTCAAGGACCTAAATTGAACAGGAAGTTGAACATTTTGCTTTGAAGCAGCAATTTTGTTGGAATTGCAAGGATCATACTCACTAAGATGAACTCTTCGGGATTCGCCCAAAAGAGCCCCCGTCAGAAGACAGCATTCACGACACTAAATTTTTCCGCTTTTTTGCATCACATTTTTGAGCGGGACTCAACATTACTGAAAAACTCACCAAATGTTTGCAAGTGCATGAAAAATGTTAGGGGCCCTGAACATGACCCCTGAAAAATCACTCAGACGTGCACCCGGGAAAATTGGAAAGAGATTAGCCCAAACCAGTTTCAACAGCCGACATGAAATTTTGTGGACATGTCTATCATAAAAAAGTCTCAAGGACCCGTGTTTGAAATCAAACAGGAAGTCAGACATTTTGGTTTGAAGGAGCCAGTTTGGGTTCGTTTTTGGGGCTAACAAATTCTCCGCTTTTATCCATCAGTTTTTAGCCAGATACTCCGGCTACTTCCTATATTGGAAGAACACATTTCTTAGGTTTATTTTAGGTGTGAATGTGAGAACAACACGCTATATCCAAAATGGATGGACGGTTAAACCAGAACTAAGAAAAATGTATTTTATTTGTGTCGGAATAAATGCGTTAAGCTACATTACAGTCCCACGGATTCTGCGACATCGGCGAGCTAGGTGACTCGCGTTTCCTGGTTTCAAAGTTCAATCCTTGTTTTGAAACACTGCGGAACATGTCATCTTATGTAGACTCCTTTAGGCTTGGGGCTGCAACAGAGACGGGACAATATGAAAGAGAGGTCTGTTTGAACATTCTTTTCTTTGAAGGAAACACTCCATGTATTATTCAAACTGGCGGGCCCCTGGGGAGCGCCGCTGCGTCACGGCCACAGGAAGCGGCCGTTGGTACGTACTGTTTGCAGTGGCACAGGCGATGTCGGCGGCGTCTCGTCTTCCGCTGAGGCAGACAGACACAGGGACGAAAAATTATTGATTGAAACATTGACAAGAAAGAATGCTTTCCCTTTACCTGTCTGTGTCTCAAGGCGATGCAAATAAGGAGGAGAAGGACGGCGACGATGACCGCGGCGCCGCTGACGCTCACAAGCATCCACACACTCAGCCGGCGGCTGACGGCCAACGTGATCGCGGCCGACGTGAGCCTTGTGTCGTTACGCCACAGCTCGCATGTCCACCTGCCGCCATCATGCGGGCCCACTTCCGGAATGACGACGTGGCCGTGGTCCAGACGGCCGAAGCCGAGCAGAGGCCGCGCGGCCGAGCGCTCAGGCGGGAACCACTTCACCCAGTGGTCTTGGGGCAACGCCTTGCCCAGGCTGCAGGTCAGATTGACACTCTGGCCACTGTTAAGCAACAATCCCGCAGAGGAGACAACTAAATGGATAGACAAAAAGACATCGCGGTTACTTTAAAGCTGCCCCGACCCACCGTATATATTTCGAACCCATCTGTATTTTGGACTGTTTTACTGCCGCTTCTCCTCCCCTACCCCTCGTTTTGAACCATATTGCTCGATCAGTTGATCAGAGCCAACATTGCGTCCCAAAAAAAAGGACCATAAACTATTTTTACCATAACAAATAATAATAAAAAAAAAAAAAATCAATTATTACTATTTGTTGTCATAATTATCATGATTATTATTATTATTTATGATAATATTATTCTATTGTAGCATTTAACTTGATGAAGCCCTCCAAATATTTTAGGCTGCAAGGGTATCAAAGCCCCCTTTAGGTCATCACGAAAGATTTTGACTAAGATTCAGGCCTGTGTTTTGATCCCAAAAACTCTTTATTTGGATCTGAAGGCCAAAAATGACTCCAATTTTATTTAGACCGCCGCCCCCCCCCCCCAACTTTTTGTTTCAGTCTGAATTGGACAGGTATTGTTCCACATTTATCTCTATAAAATGTCTACTCTTAGCCCATTTTATTTAAACCGTTGACCAGTGTAAAATTAATCGTTTTTATGTCAAAAAATGCATTTGAAAAATGACAATGTATAAAGTAGTTATTCTGGACTTACCCTGTAGCACCTCAACACTCACAATCCTGTTCAGCAACACGCCGCCGCTAAATTTGATGTCGCACAGGTAGTGTCCTCTGTCTTTTACTGTCCAGTTGTTTTTGCTTAAAATCAAGCCACCCTTTTCAAAGTCTGCTACAAAACTCTTTCCCTTGCTCGTGTTTGACCTCCAGCCCCGTTCGGCGTCCTTCGGGGAAAAAAACAGGATCATCTCTGCGTTTATGATGAATTGGCGGTAAAAGAGTTTTGGAACGTAGTGCCATCTGACTTTCTTGACATCCCTGGATAGGAATTGTTCCCAGGAGACGTTAGAGGCGAAAGGACAGGGGATGCTGAGAGACGACTGCTCTGAGATGTACAGAGGATAATCGGGAGCTGGCAAGAGGTCTGGGAAAAATGAGGGGAAAGAGAAATAAGGCTAAGAAGCACTTTCATGAACATTAAATTAAAAAAAAAAAAAAAAATCCGAACATAGAATTTACACTGAAATATTTAAAAATGTAATGAACAGTCTACAGTTAAAAAAAAAAAAAAATACAATCTAAAAATCTAAGAGGCTCCTGATGATATATTAAAAGAATCATTTCCTTATGTTCGGCATAGTCAGCGAAGATTTGTTTGTTCCAGCAGGGAAATAATCGAGGAAAAGGTGACTGACCGAGAACCGTGATGAAAACCGAGGCCCTGTCCTCGCCGCCATCCTTCACGACAACGCAGCTCCACCGGCCGTTGTCTCGGCTCCTGGCAACCACTCGGAGTTGTCCTTGAGTCTGAGGAATCCGCTCCCCCGCCGGATTCAACCAGTATAGGACGGGCTCGCGGTGATTTCGAGGAGTGTCCACGCGGCAGGAGAGCGTCACGGCTTCAAGGGGCAGCAGAGGAGAATATTTCGAGTCCGCAGAAACTAGTGAAAAGAAGATATTCGCCATCAGTGATTAAGATAGGAGTCTGATAAAATGTCACTTTTGCTGTCTCTTGGTTTTCAATTTGTAAGCAAAGCTTTGTTCCTCCACAACATGGCGGTTAAGGTGATTTAAAAAAAAAAAAAAGATCATTAATGTGTTTTTATAGTACACTTATTTCAAGTTAGCGGTTTCACACTCTGGTTGAGTAAAATGTCCCAAAACAAGCTTTGACGTCAACTGGGTTTACTGAACTGTGTGTTTAACTGATTGGGTAACCGAACCGCTAGCGAGACCAGAATAGTCAAGAAGAAAGGACGGTCTTTGTTCACAATGATCTGTTTTTGTGTTCATTGAAATTTGATGTATCAAACATACCGGTGGTATCGGTACTTGCTATCAGTGGGTACTCAAGACGAGAATACTTGTTCTGGTAAAAAAGTGGTATCGAACGTCCCTAAAAGTAACAGTATGGTAGCGCACCTGTGATTTTGGAAATCGTAAAGGTCTTCACCGGAGTGATTTCACCATTTAGTTTCGGTAAGATGGAAAAGACCACCGTGCCAAAGTCGTCCTCTTGGACTCCGCTGATGCTCAGTGCGTCTTGGCGTGCGGACAACCTGCTCGCCCAGCGCTTATCTGCAAACAAAGACGTCATAATAATAACAGCTCCGGATGAAATGTCAACTCGTGGGGACAAAGGCGCACCTCGAGTGAACGACCAGCCGTTCGAGGGGCTCCGCCAGGCTAGGTAGCCTTGTTGGAGGTTACGGTGGGACCAGTACAAGTATTTGCTATTATCGGCTTTGAGCCCACCCAGCCCCAGGGTGACTGTGTCTCCCTTCTTGACGTAAAACACCTCCTCACAGCCTGTGTCACACATGCGGCCAAAGTGAGTCAATACAGGATGATTTCAGTCATAACATGTCACCTACTTGTAGTCCACATGAGAGCAGCCATGACGAGCATCTGTATGAAGACCTTCATGATGGCCTGTAAAATAGAAAAAGGAAAAAGGCATTAGTTAGGGTCATGCTCAGTTTGACTTGAAAAGTGTGCTGGATTTGTTCCGCTAGTAACTGGTGAGCAGCGCTTTGGACACATGATTATTAGTTGTTCTTTGCAGAGGATAAAGAATATATGCTTGTGAGTATTGTTAATATGTTATGTGTCGTCACACATACACTGGTCGTGTTCAGATGTCGGTTGTTTAAAGGGTAACAACACCGCCACGTAGATGCTAATTGTTAGCCCGGGTAGCTACGGAATTTCCCACTAGCCTGGCAGGCCACACCCACTAGAAAAAGTGCGTCTGGAGACCGAGCCCTTCACCGCGGCTGGGCCTTCAAAACGAACTGTCCAATCAAATTTGTTTACTTGCTGTGACGTATCCTTCGGGAGCAACGTCACTCTTCGGCGGCGGAAGTCCATCGTCATAACCTTCAAAACGGCGTTTTTTTTTTTAAAGCGGAAATCAACGCAAACATTTTTTTTTTTCAACAATATTTTCTTTGCAAGCCCACTAGTTGAAACAGGGCATTCTGATAAATATTGCGTTTGTGGAATAAGTGTTAATCCACTGGTTTTTAGCCATCTCTGGGGGCGGCCATTTTGTCTTCTGTCGACTGAAAATGACATCACAACTGCTCACAACGACCAATCACGGCTCAGATTCAGAGAACAGGTCAGCTGTGATTGGTCGTTGTAAGCAGTTGTGATGTCATTTTCAGTCGACAGAAGTGACAAAATGGCCGCCCCCGGAGATGTCTAAAAACGAGTGCATTTTGCTGCTTAATTTATATTCCACAAACTCCGCAAAATTAATCAGAATGCTGTGTTTCAACTAGTGGGCCTGCTGGGAACATATTATTGACAAAAATATGCTCGGGTTGACTTCCGCTTTAAGTCACGTCCAAATTTGTCTGATTGATCCGTTTGCTCAGGTTTGCCCCGCCTGAGAAATGTGCTCGATGCGACGACAGCCTCTTCGCTGGCGGAGCATTGAGCCTCAATTTCCTGGCTAATTTCCCACAGTATTGCTTTCTTTAATTCAATAAATGACTCATTCCTAATTCTTGCTTTTGTGCAAAATATTTAAATGTGGGGGGTGAAGACACGTAGCAGGAAGTGACGCCTTTGTGGTGGTCTTAGATATGAGGAGCTCAGTGGAGATAAAAAAAAAAAAAGCCGACGACAGTGGCGAGTGGGCGTCCCGCGGCGGGCTTTACGCGCGCGTTCGCCGAGGGTTGCGGCGGGCCTTGATTTAGTAAAGATTCTTATCCTGATTCCCCCCTCTCTCATGCTTCCTCCCACACCTCGCCTCTTCCAAGAAAGACGGATCTCCCCCTTGCTTGAAAAGAAACCACAGCAGACGCAGACTGCGCTTCAAGCTCCTCTCGACACTTCCCACCTCTCACTACAGTTGCTAAAGATTTATACTGATTCTTGTCAAGGCCGAATTTCGCATTGGATCTGGATTGAAAAACGCGGGGGTGCCTAATAATGTGGCCTACAAAAAGCCGAGCAAAAGTACTCACAATCTGTACTAGCACTACTAATGCAAAAAGCGTTTTTTTTTGTTGTTGTTGTTTTTTTCACATTAGTCGAATCATTTGAAAAAACGCACACGCTGTACTGTTACTCTTGCGTGTGTAAATGGACACAAGTCAAAGGCGAGCCAAACTACGTTCAAAATGAAAACGGGAGTCAGGAACTAGCGTCCAAGCTATGAGCAGCAATGTCATATCCAGTAAGAAACAGAGTGAAACTAAAAAAAAAAAATATGCAGAGTTGGGAAATCCGTACCAGGGTCCGTCCATGCGTCCCGGACGGATGCCCATTTTGTGGATGGTCGGACGGAGGACGAGAACTCTTTTAAAAAGGACGGACGAAGCAAGGACGGAGGTAGATTTTCAACCGGGTCAAGTCCTGGCTGATGTGTTGTGTTGTTTTTTTTTAAAAAGCAAGACTGCCTTTCTAAGCCTGAACAACACTGGAGTGCTCTTTTTCATGTGCGTTCCCTCACTGCGGTATTGTTCTTAGAAGCATAGTGTGCCCTCGAGTGGACGCCCATTTCACTGACGAGGGGGAAAAAAACCCCACAAAGCAGTGACCCGGAAGTGGGAAAACATTTGTTTTGCTCCTAAAATAACATTGCCTTATTGCAAAATAACGCAATGAAAAGTGAAGACGTGCAACAAAAACCCAAACGTATTGCGTTATTACGCAATCTTAAATATTGATGTCCCCTGACTTGCTCCGGTTCGCGTCATCATCCTCATCATCACATCACGACGGTGGTTCCTGGCAGCTAAAAAGCTGTCTTAGTTAAACAGACAATTCAATCCGCTCACAATACTCCCAACATCGTCAGACGAAGTATTCAAGTAAAGTACAGGTACCTGAGAAAAATCGATGTAAGTACAGGATTGAAATAGTTTTTAATTTGGACCACTGTATTCAGTTGGCTCATTTGCAGCACCAGGTGGGAATTAGTGGCAGGCAGGACCTTTTGTGTTAGCTTTGGTCACTCTGAGTCCCACACTGTCATATGGTGTGCCACAGGGTTCAATTTTGGGGCCCTTGCTGTTTTCCTTGTATTTGCTGCCCCTGGGCTCCATCTTAAGAAAGCTTTTCCTTTCACTGCTATACGGACGGCAGTTACATCTATGAGACTCGGAATTGTTCTAGTGTTTTATTGTGTTTACTCTTTTTGTTATTCATTTATTGTTTTAGCGGTCTGTTTTTATATGTCTGATTTTTACTTTAGCACAGCACTTTGCATGCAGCTGTGGTCTAAAAATAAAGCTGAGTTGAGTTGTGTTACTTTCCACCACTGCTATTAGGCACAAACTGAACACGTCCAGTAGAGTCGACTCCAAATTCATTTTGGCAAACAAGCAGCGCAATGTGCCAGCCCGATTTATCAACTGTCAATCATCTCGCCCGGCAGCGTGCATGTGCGTTATGCCGTGTGACGCAGCAACAACAACAGTGTGGAGCAATGTTTGTGATAATGGGAAGGCATTTGAAAAGCCAGCATGACTATAGCTGTTATTATTCTGTTGATGCACGCTGACATGTACGGTACTTGCCCGGTGGTTGGGGGAATTAAGGTAACAATGCACTTTAAGGTTGTTGCTGCCTTACACTTTGTATTGAGAATAATAAAGCACTTTTCTATCGATATTTTTGAATCTGAAATTTGATCTGTTCCACTAATGATAATACAAGTCATTTTACATTAAGTATAATGTATTATATCAGTAGCCTGTTAACATAATTGCCGAAGGTATTTTAACTTTACAATATAAATGTGCTTGCTTAATGGTATTTTTTTCTTTATGTCAGTGCAGATTCTCATTGATCCAGGTCACGGGAATCCGCAAAGATTGAATCGAGGCAACTGGACTTTTCTTTGTTGAATCGGTTGTGTTTTTTTTTCTTGTTTTCTGAAAATATTAAAAATGACTTAGGCAAGTATGCTTTGAGGCTAACGACGTATACAAATATGTTATTACAATATCGTCGCTGTCCAGTGAAAAACACATTTTTAAAATGTCTTATTTTTACGTGAATGGTGTTTCCGCGTTACTGACATCGCATTGACGTGAATTATTATTATTTTTTTTCAAAAATTGGAGATAAGTGTTTTTCACAGGACAGCGACGATATGAAACATTTAAAACATGCAGAATTTTTAATTTAGGTGCGGTTTAATAATTAAAAACAATATTTTTTAAACAATAATACAACAATGAAAATAGTGCATTATTAGTAAGAACCTTTAAAAAACAAATAAACAAGGGTTTAAAAGATATATGTTGACTAGCGGGGGGTAGAAATAATATAACATAAAACAAGAAAAAGCCCATTCCACCACCATGACTATGCGGACAATTTGGGGCGGGATCAGGCCATTTTATCATTTGAAACAAAAATGATAATATCAAACTACATTCTGTTTTTCTGTAGCCAAATTTGCGGTGGCTCAGAAATGAATCAATCCTAACATTCAACGATTAAAAGTCAGATTACAGGAATGCAAGTCAATAACTGATTGGACCTTTTAATCAAGAAATATATCATGCTTCCCCATTTTGTATAGGTTTCGTAAAACTGTACATTTGCAAATGTACGTAGAACAATAACAATGATATTTTACTATTAAAAATACAATTTGGGTTGACAAGCTTCTACATACTGGCATATTAACCATTACGGAACGATACATTTTTTTATTTAAAAAAACGGTATAAAATGTGGTCATTTCCAGTGGTGTTCATTAAGCCAACTGAAACCTAAACCTCACATTGGGTGCTGGTCTAATTTGTTAATTGTACATACACGCTGTGATATTTCTTCAGTAAAGAAGCATCTTAAATTGTTTTAATAACCTGTCAAAGGAGTATGCTGTACTTACAGTTATAGGTGAGGACTCGGTTATATAGAGCTGAATAGTTATCACAGAAAGTCTTTTGACTGGTGGCGGCGTTATTGTTGCACCTCCCCCAACACACACTGATTTGATTGGTCTGCAAACAGAAGCACACAATCGCCATCTCATCATATTTTTCATCTTTTTACTCACTGGTGACATTTCACACTAGCACCACAATTGTTTTTTGAGTCGACTTCTAAACATATTTCAAATCTTAATAGCATAACCTTGAGGGCAAACGTGTGAATGCCCTATACTGTATGTAAATATAGTTTAAAAAAAAAATAAAAATTAAATAATGGCACCATATCCCTCCCAGGATTCATTAGCTGGCATCTTGCGGCCTAATTTGCATATTTGCTTAATTACGTCTCCCTTAATCACATCATTTCACTGTGTACATCACATTTTCCTAGAGCGATAAACTTTAAATTGATAAAGTGAATTACCATATTGCACCGTGTGTGTGGTCACTATGAAGTATTAGATTGGGATCCAGGACAGGAGATGAGTTCAGTATAACCAAAACTAGAGATAAACCGATATGCTTTTTTTTCAGGGCCGACATGGATACCGATTATTAGAAGTCAAGGAGGCCGATAACCGACATTTGGAGCCGATATGAATTTTCAGTGAAAAGGAAAATATTGGCATGAAAATCTAAAGAAAATTTACTCTTAACTTTGTTGTAACGCCTTTAAGCATGTTTCTTGAACAATGTTTCAGGTTTGCATAATGGTGATTTTTTTTTTTTTTAAATTATTATTACAAGAAATTTGGGACAGTATTCATTTGTTATAAAATTCTAACAAAAAGTTCAGGGAGCACCCAGGATTGTCAGCATGTCTTAAAAAGGATCAAGGAAAACTTAAACAATAGCTCCATGTAGTTTTCTACAGTAAATTAAACTTTCAAAATTTCAAATTGACAGAAATGTTAAACTTTTCACATATCTTTGTTTTGTTCCACCGTTTTAAATGTATTTATTATCGTTCGGCAGCGTTTTAAAAAGGCAGATGCCGATATTCGTCCAAAAAAAATAAAAAATAAAAATATCCGTGCCGATAATCGGCCCGGCCGATAATCGGTCTATCCCTAACCAAAACACAAAACGATTTAGAGAAGGGTAAATGTGGTTCTTATATTTAGTTGACATTGTACAAAGTTGTGCAAACTAAAAAAAAAAGTGCATTGGTGTACCTGTCCCAGCCCCAAGTTTGTAAACAGTAAACAGTCTGCCGGCCATGGCTACTGCCTGACAAAGTCTGCCTAGCAACAAATGGCTGCACACTACTCACAAAGAGTCACATTTCAGGAAAAATTAACTTTCTGCCCCTTTTTTTATTAATGACAGTGCATTTTTGTACAAAATCCTACTCAACTCCCACGAGAAACAAGGGCATACTGATTGCTTCTCATTTGGAAAATGTTGCCAAAATCATTTTATTGTCTGTTTTCATGGCGAGGCACTCACACTGTGTCGCCCACTGCGTGTACGCGAGATGATTTTGTTGTTGAAAATCACATCATCTGAAGCGACTTTGGCTGCTGATGATTTGCACTAATGGAACGACACCCCAGGTACAAATATGAGAGCGAACACACGCACAAAAAGTGTTCATTAGTGTCTCGCGCTCACATTCACACACAGAGATTAATACAGGTCGTTACGAAGCCATGAAAAGGGAATCCTGTTGTTTTTAATGAAATACGCCCCCACTTAGATAACAAACTGGAGAAGTCTTTGGCTAGAGGGTGTCGAAAGAGAAGCAAAAGTACTCATTTTCATTAAATTTTTCATGGGCTCACTGGATTTGGCATGGTTTGGCACTTAAAAAAAAAATCCACATGAGTCAGATTAGTCCTTGAATTTTTTTTTAACTTAATGTGATTTGGACTTGATTTGTGATTTAAACTGTAAAAAGAGAAAATAAATTCCTATTTTGTTTGTTTGTACAATTCAGAAACACTGATCTAAATAACCTAAAAAACGTTGTCCTTGAATTTTTATCAATTCATTCCCAACAGTCAATTCTCTCCATGAATGTTCGATTCTTTTTTTTTTTTTTTGTATATTTCAGCCCTTGACTGTAGTGTATGTGTTGCCATGTCAACGTAATCAACCAAGAGCCTTCATTCAGAATCAGTCGTGTTGCCTCAATGTAAGAAATTATTTTAGCAATGTGACTGTTTAAATCACATTAATTAAATTTCAAATTCATCCCCAAAGATAATTAATTGCCACTTGTTGCAACTTCCCGTCCTCTGATTGGTTGATCAGAAAACTTGTTCCAGCCACGTTTGACTGGCAAAACATGTCTGTAAGGATGTATTTTACTATCAAAATATCTTTGTTTTTCCAAGTTAGTCGATAAATATTGCGAACTGCTCCACACGATGTGCGTAGCACAGTTGCATGCTGCCACGGCGCATTTTTGTGGCTTTTCAATTGGGACGTGATGGTGCCGGTACGAAGAACCGAATGAATTCTCCACTGAAGGCCCAGGTACCAAATTCACAGCCCGCTATACCGCATAGAAATGACGAAACCAATTGATTTTATAAGAACACTTACTGTATGTCAGTGCTGTGATTGTCAGGCGATCCGTCCAAGGTGTAGCCGGCCCCTCGCCTCATGTCATCTGCAATAAACAGCGCGGGGGAGAAAGAACCAAGACGACACCTTTGCATGTGTATGATGATGCCATCAGTGGAGCTCTGAGAGAACACATGCAGGTGCGCACACACACACACACACACACACAGGAAGTCAGACACCGATCAGTTTCTCGTGGGATTGCTGTGCACAAGTTTTGGAAGTTGGCAGAAATATTATAGATATTATAAGTCTTTTCTTCAATATGTTTCCAATTTTGTGAGTATCAACGCAAAATTGATTGAGTTGACCCATTTATATATTAAATAATGTAATAAGTTAAAAAAAAAAACAACAATTAAATATATAAAATACAATTTGCATTTTGGGAAATTAAATGTTTTCAGTCATCTAAGTTATAGGTTGATTGAACAATAAAACAATTACTTAAAGGTACGGTTTATATACAGTACACATCTAATATGAAGTAAAAATAAACTTAATATTGTGTATATCTTAAACCTAAAACAACACAATGTTGGATCAATTTTATATTTTGTAACACTCTGCAGTATATAAAACAAAAATACACATTTTAAAGAGATGTATTGGATCAAATTAATATTTCATATATAAGACAGATATAAATGAAAATCAACTTATTTTTGTGTTAAACTAAAGTTGAAGAAAAAAAAAAAACCCATTAAATCAAATTTAACAACCATGAAGTCAAGTCACTTTTTGACAAATTTTTCCCCAAATAATTCAAAACAGCATACAAATGGAAACATTGACAGCTATCATTTATTCTTTTGCTCTCCTTTTTATGTACATGACCTCTTAAGATTGAAATTTCGGCTGTTTTGGTGGTTGTCTTTTTCATGTGAGCGCACCTGTGCTGTTGTGACTGATTGCAGCAGTTGTGGGGAAATACACAGATGTTACCCAATACAATGTGCTGTCAAGTCACCAAACGGCATTTGGAAGACTGAAATAACAACTGGTTTATTCAAAAGTATGCTTTGGACATGTACAGAGTAACATTTACTCTATCGATGTATACCACAGTTGTCAAACTTTTCACACATTTTTCCAATTAAAAAAAGAAAAAGCAGATCCTTAAAAAATATAAGAGGATAACCGGTAGTCAAAATGACTCACGGAGATGAAATGCATCAAAGAAGCTTGCGTTTAAAAATGCACTGGAACTTACTCGTGTGCTGCGTAAATGAGAATAAGTTCAGTTTGATCCTATTTACATTCATGTCACTGCTAGCGAAAGATTCATCATCATCATCATCTCACTAATTCTCTTTCTCTCCTTAATGTCAGCTTTTTTTCCTTCAGTCGCTTCTTCAGTGCGTCGGCAGGGCGGGCGGTTTCTTCTCTGGCCGCCGTGGCGCCACGGCAGCTGTCGGGCTGTGATAAAGACGGGAGGTTTTTGCACTAATTAGCACAGCGGTGGCTGCTGAATGTGCGGAGTGAGTGCAGAGGGGATAAGACGGAGATGAAATACCAGCGACACTGGCTGTATTGGCGGCCGTTCATCGGTTTTCTGGCGTTCTTCATCTGCAGGAATCTTTTCTGAAGTTGGGAGGAAAAAAAACAAAACAATTATTGAGCTTTTTTTTTTTGCGTGCTCCCTCCAACTTGCGATGTCAAGCCCTTCAAAATAGCTTTGTAGCGACTCCTAATAAATTTTCTTTAAACTTGCAGTAAGTAAAAGCACTTCTGACAGAGAGTTACAAGTTTTTCAAGCTAAAAGACGGTTTTTCGTGGCAGCTAGCTTCACAAAATGGCCAAGTAAAAAATGAAAGTGACCATAAAACAAGAGACTTACGCGGTTGTGTGTTTACTAAGCCACTTAACTGGCTTACAAGTTCCGCTAGCTTAATGCTAACACGTAATGGGAAAAGCCAACAAAGCTAGCATCAATATCATGGTAGCTTTAACATTTTTAACAACTTATATTTAAACACAAACGGTGGCAACACATGCAGACAGAGCATACACACAATACTCACGGGCATATATTCTTTATCCTCCGTGGAAAAACGACTAACTTTACAGCAGCTTTATTGTGAAGCTCTTCTGCGTTTCATCATCAAATCTAGGTATTATTTCTATCCATTACACTGCCTCCTGGTGGCCAAAGTGCACACACCAGAAGAAGCAGGACAATGAATTTACCGTGAACTCATGAGGTACAAACGAGAATTATTTATATTCTATTTAATCGTGTTGCTAATGTGTTTTAGTAAAATCCGTACAATATTATAGAGTGCTAGTTTTCTTGCCAAACATAACACTCATTTTACTTCAGAGAGAAGATTTGAGATGTTTTGAATGAGGAGGGTGGTCGTGGCACAAATTATAGTAAGCTTAAACCAACTCAATATTTAAAACACCGTCATGCATATGTAAAATAAAGAACCACAATATTTAACAGTTGACTCATTCACTGCCATGGACGTTTGTAGTCGTCATGTGGAATCCAACCATTCACTGCTATGGATGTATGGAGATGATACAGATGATTAGTAAAAAAGGAATCATTTTAAGTACCTGGCTGCTGACACGAGATAGCTGGACAGTTTGGAAAAAAAAAAAAAAAAAAAAAAAAAAAAAAAAAAAAGTTTCTCCACACTGAACAAAAATCCTTTTCATTTCAACTGCTATTTTTTAAAATGGTTGAGGTCATGTTTCTATGCTTGTCTGTTGCATAAAAAAAGGTTGGGGACTGCTGTACTGTGCTGAAGTATCAATGACATCATCGAATAGTTGTCTTCAACTTAACTTTCATCATACTAGAGTCGACAAATTAAGTATTTAGGTGTTCATCCCCTAGTGAAAACAAGATGGCCACGGTTCAGAGCGTGTTTTCTCACCTCTCGGTCAACCAATCATGTTTAATTCCGAACAAGAGTGCTATTCCTTTAGAAAAAAAAAACATGCTGGAAGGTTGGACATGTTTGTTTTTACCTTCCTTTTTCTGATGCGGCAGTACAAAATCAGTACCGAGATGAGCAGCAGGAGCACCAGCAGGCTGCCACCGGAGGCCACGAGCCAAAAGCCCAGCTTGGGAAGGGCGACTTGGATGGGGGCAGAGGAAGGGCTACCTAAAAAAATCAGAAGAACAAGAAACAATATCCTATTAAAAGTGCCAACTAAAACCACATCAATGTTTTCTTGGTTGCGCTATCATGATTGTGCGATGGTACCGCGGTTGTCGTTCAGTATTTACTTTTTTTTTTTTTTTTTTTTTTTAAGAATGTTAATTTATTTTGATATTTGAGAGTATTTAAAATCCTACCATCCATAAATTTTTTTTTTTAGATTTCTGAAATATTGACTTAAGACATTTTTATGCTAACTATAGCTTGAAGCCTTTTTTTTTTTTGGAGAAACGTTCACAGAAAAAAAAAACTTGCCTTTACCCATAGCGCTTGGGGAGCTGGTTGTCATGGATATGTCTGCAGGGGGGGAAAATAAAACACATTTAAAAAGCGTTCTTTTGGTAGAAATTGTCATCTCTGTTTCTAAATCCTACTTTTAACGCTAAGCTCTATTCTCTCCGTGTACTCGGCCCCATCATGGTTGAAGACACATTGCCACTCCCCAGCATGGGACGCCTCCACTGGGTTGAGGTGAGCGATGCCGCGGTCCCGTGGACGAGCATTGCCAGGCCTTCTCCACTCCACCCGCGGGTCCGAGGGCAGCCCGGCCACGCGACATTGCAGCTTAGCCTGACTGCCTGGCAACAGGTCACCCGTAGGGTCCACCAACACTGCCAACACGATAGAAAATATATGATTGACTCACTTATGTTTACCAGATAGACTTTATTTGAATTTAGGATCGCTTGTCCTCCACAGTTTTTGATAGCGTATCAATGTTATGTCATTGACGTGGCAAAATGATACACTTAAATGATAAAATACATTTATTTATTATTTAGGTTTGTACCTATAAATTAGTGAACAACATTAAATTTCATTGTAAAAGGAAATAATTGAATTCAACATAAAGTAACCAGACCAATGAAATGATAATCGAACTGAAATTTAAATTTAAAATCATTTCATTTTTAAATAATAAGATAAAAAACAAACAACATTTAAAAACTGTAGAAAGCAGTATCAGTTTAATTTCAGTCATTTAAAAAAAAAAATAAACTACATAAACTCGGTGTCAATTTTAATTGTTTAATTTTTCTTATGATGGTCGGGAAATCTGGTGAGAATCCACTCACTAATGATGTTACGCATCGTAAAAAGCTTTAATGAGTGTAACTTATTGCACATGCCGCACACCTATAAACGTAAAGAATATGTACAGCTGTTAAAAAAAATACACATTTAAATGAGAGGAACACTACGTTACGCTTTGTTGACATTATAAAATTGACAGTCTCGCCTTCACAAATATTCCCGTCTGTTTGTAGTTCAGTGCTCACCAGAGACGACCACAAGCGTGTGCACTTTTTCCTTCTTGTCCACCAAGCACGTGAACTCTCCGGCGTCACCTTCCTCCACCGGGAAGATCTTCAAATTAGTCTCCTGCCTAGTGGCCCTTTTTGCGATGTGACCCTTGGCTTGCAGAAGATAATACAAACGCAGGATCAATTAGTAAATGATCGGATTTGTGAGTTATTTTGACATACCTCTGTGCAGCATGCCATTATTGCCAGAGACCCTGAAGAGCAGACTGTTGCCGTGACGCCACACCAGGTAGTTGGCGAAGTTGCCCAGGCCGCACTTGATGGTGGCCTCCTGGCCCGCTTTGACGTGGAACAGCTCACCGGCGGCCTGCAGAGCGCCCAGCACTGCGGGAAGAACATATATTGACAAAAATATCGTCACTATACGCGTTTTTCATGACTAAATGTTCATACTGTACTCACATACTGACTCACCCAGTGGTAGCCAGCTGACGGTCTTCATCTGGAAAAATATCCCTTGAAAAAAAAATTCTATTAAAAAAAAAAAAATGTTAAAAAGTTCAAGTGTAGTTTTTGAATCCAGGAGAGATGTGCCCCGTGAAGCTTCTGTGTGAGACAAGACGAGACGATTCCAAAACCACCCAGCTTCTTCTTCACTTCCTTCCTCTCTCGTTCTCATATTAAAAAAAAAATGTTGGTGGATGTCACCGGGGAAATGTTTGTCATATTTTCAAGCACTTGTTTTTTTTAAGGGGTGTCCAAAGGATCTAAATTAAATTACTAATTTTATCGGTACCGCTGTAAAGTGCTTTGTTACAGCTGTAGCTGTTATGAAATGCACTATATAAATAAAGTTCTATTGTATTGATTTTTCCCTTCTCTGTGAGCTAAACATATTTAAAATACATATTTAATTTAAAAAAAAAATACAATAAGAATAACATTAACTTCCCCACTTGAGGGATTAAAACGTCTATTCATGTATGTGTGTTATTTTTACGGTGACATTGTGTATTCATAAATAAAATAAAACATAATTCAATTTGAAAATAAAAATAAAGACAACTCTCAGATGAATAGATCAAATCTATATCAAAGGCAAACAAAGTAAAAAGAAAACTCATTAAACCTTAAGTCTGATTGATGCGACGCTAGCAAAAATGTACATTTTGTAGCTAATATGGTTCAGCTGCAAAATTATAGTTGCGCGAGACGTGACCAGAAAATATCAATTCAAGCATGACATTTTTGATACTGTAGATTCAAACTGTTTCATCTCTTGCTGTGTAAGCGCAGCGAAAGAAGCCCAACTTCGCAACAACTGAGACACAACTACAGCAAAGTCCCCCCCCTCCCAAAAAAAGGAGTTTGCCCACTCTAGTTCTCCGTGGCTCAACTACACACCCTCACTTATCAATACTAACCTTAATTCAGAGGCAACTTTGTGCGCTATATTCTCACTCAAGGCACAAATCTTTGCTCATCCTCTGCTACACTTGTGAGGAGGTAAAACACTGTAGGAGTGTTTTGAAAAGACACTTCAAAACAACTTGAAAAGAAACGCACGATAAAGAAAGCTGCACTTTGGAAAGTTGTAGGCCAACTTTCACCACAAAGAAAAAAAAAACAAAAAAACGGTGGCTTTGCTCTTCGTGCAACCAGCTGAGATTCGGCACACATTTTAAATGTGTAATAATGTCTCCACCTCATTCACACATCACTTCATTGGATAATGTCAAATTGAAAAGTGGATGAAGGAGGATAACGGCAATTAACTTTTTTTTTTTTTTTTTTTTTTTTTACAGGAGCAAAATTGGGGGAAAAAAAACAACAAAAAGAGGCTGAAAGTTGATTTGGTGATTTTATTTTCTTTCGTAGCACACAGTGGAGCCGACGTTCTAACCATCGCTTGTTTTCTCTCTCTCTCTCGCTCTGAATGAATGAATGAATGAGGTGGAGGCAGACTTGGCTAAAGTGATGTCAAATACGAGGAAGGAGAGAGAGGTCAGGTCTGGAAGGACATGTACGGTACTTTTCAAGGGGGAAGACATGTAAACCAATAATGGATACAATTTTAGAGGCTGACGGAGGCCTTGGATGTTTAGTGAGGGTTCGCTTTATGGAGGATTTACTTAGAAAACTTGGATTGAAAAAAAAAAAACAAAAATTAAAAAAGAAAAAAAAAAACAGCCAAGTAGTGAGCAATCAGAGTGTATTTACAGTTATGAAGTGTGCCAGGATCAGACATTTCAGGGAAGTATGTGCGCCATTAAAAGCTGTGTATGTGTGTGTGTGTGTGTGTGTGTGTGTGCACATCCACACACACACACACACACACGTCACTTTCACCCCCAAAAAAGTGTTGCAACAGCCCCCTTCGCCTCATTCGGCCACCCGCCGGTAGAAGTAGAGGTACCCCAGGTCCTTGGGGGGCTTCTCGGAGGCGCACACCTTCTGGTCATTGAAGATGACCCACCTGTCACACAGACACACACACACGCGAATGTTGATGAAATAATATTGATATAAAGTCCGTTTTGTAAGAAACAAAAATTAGGGTAAATGGGTGGTTTTGTTGTCTGTTAATAAAATAATTAGTATAACATTACAATACTAATAATTATGAAATGTGCTAAAAAAATGGGAGGCTCTCTGGATAAAATAGACAAAATACACACAAATATTTATCAAATAAATTGAAATTATAATAAAAGAAATCTGTGGACTTTTAAAGATGACCCTCATATGAAACAATGGTAAAATGTTTTTTTTGTTTTTTTATGAAATAAACATTGGTAAAATGGTACATTCTTTTCTTACATATAAAATTAATCAAACAAAAATAAACTCAAGTTAAGTTCAATTTGTGGTCTTTTATAGATTAACCCTCCTGTAAAACACACAAATATGGAAAATAAGAGGTTCTGTCAATGAAATTTTTAAAGCGGTTTTAAAACTACCTAATTCATTTTTTTTTTTTACCTAACATTTTTTTTTTTCAATTTCTGGTGATTCAAGATGACCAAGCACATCTTGGGAGTTTATTTCAATGAAATAAAAATAATAAACAAATCCAATAAAAATCTAATACATTTAAAAGAAAATGACCTTTATGGTATAATTCAACCAAGATTTTTGGGGTCTTTTCAGTGACCTTATTTACATCCTTTGGCGTTCATATATGGAGACACAGCGCCCTCTGCAGGTCCTAAAAAAAAACACGCCGTTTAAACCGAATTTAGGAAACGGTATGGAAAGCCGTTTGAGCATTTATCCTTTATCCTAGCGATCCATCCTAAGGTCCATGTACTAGTACGCTCCTTGTCCTCTATAGCAAGACAATTCAGCACACTAGCAGAACAACAAGGGTGCACTAGCAGAAAAAACAGTTACTGGCCTGTGCACAAAAAACACAGACCCAATGGAGAGGCTGCAGAAAAAAAAAAAGAAAAATCTGTGAATACGCAAAATGCGATCAACACGATGGTTCACCGTACATAACACTGAAAGCTGTTTCTAACATTTGCTTCCTCCCATGCAGCTCAAGAAGGTCGTGGTTTTCATTTTCCTGTGGCTGCTGGGTGTTAGAATGTGCACCATGAAGAAAAAAAGGTCCCGACAAGTGAGTGTGACATTTCGAGAACACTTACTGCTGATCCTTCTTGATGTGACAGACGTAGTGGCCGCACATTGTGCTCGTGCCCATGTGGCTGATGAAGGCAAACAGTTCATATTCTGGACAGACCACAAGAGAACATGATCAGTTGCGAACACGTACTCTTGTGTCCCTAGGCTAGTGCTAGCTCATCCCAACCCCCCACTCACTGCCTGGTCCGTCTCTGACGCAAGGCCCGGGCGGAGGCTCCCGAGCGGCTTCGCTCTCGGCGGCCGAGCGACCTCCTTCAGAAACCTCCATCGACTCAAGGTCGTCCAGGTGCGAGAAGATCCAGTCCACGGCCCGCTCCAGAGTATTGCTCTGGCAGACAAGTGATATTCGATAAATTATTACTTTCATATGTTTCTGATTAACTGACTACAAATACGTGTTTATCAATAAAGTGTGGACACAAGTTACTGGGAAAAAAAAAAACATTAATTTGAATTCAGGTTTAGTTTTGAAGATGCTAGTGGCAACAGTTTAACCAACCACTGTACAAAAACTTTTGATTTATTTGCCAAAATGAAGATGGGAATTTCTAAAGATTAAATACAGGTCAATCTCAATAGATTAGAATGTAGGAAAATTGAAAAAAAAAAATAAAAGTCATATTTTATGATTTATTACATCCAGTTTATCTCAGTCACACGCCAAAAAAACACAGCCACGCATTAAGTACACGAGCACCCAATACAAATCAAACCAACCTTTAAAAAGGTAATACAGCTCTGGTTTGATTGACCTGAGTGGGGGACGCATTATTTACCTTATTCATTTGTTAATAATCATTTTTACTATTTCACATTTTTTGCGGTATTTTGACAGTCATGGACAACTGAACAGAATCATACGGAGACACGTTTACAATACGGTAAATCCGTTTGTCTTGGGTGATATGTTCCACGCCCACTCGCAAAAGGTGAAAATCCATGATTAGGAGCGACTATATATATATATATTTTTTAAATATAGTTTTAATCCTCTGACACGCTTTGAAGATATTTGAACGTATTAAAACACACTTAAAGGCATTGCGAATATATTTGCGCACAGACTAATATTAAAAGAATAAAACTCGAAAACATTTTTGAAAAAAAATGCACGTGTTTGCCTTCAACGCATTCACTGCCATTGACGAATTTACTTGTCTTTTCACAGTCCGGCCATTTAATCCCAAGAATTTATATTTTTGTTCAGATTTTTTCAAACGCTAGGGTACTAGAGGGTCTGAAAATGTCTGGCAGTGAACGAGTTAAGAGGTGGGACCTAGTGGGGGTGGCATTTGACATTAGCGGGTCGGTGCGTGAGGGTCTGGGTGAGAGCTGCGGCAGACAGCAGACTTTACTCACTGTCTTTTACGGTTTTCTTAGCTTTCAATAAACAGGTGTTTAATGTGAGGGCATTACCATAAGCAAACTGTAAAACCAACACTGTGCATTTTATTGCTTGCTTCATGAAGCCCGGCGGTATTGAATTAAGTTTCATATTGTGTGCAAATGTACTGCTGTGTTTCCAACCGTTGCTCGAAGTGCTTTGGTTGCTTGTTCTCGGCTGAAGCCCATGGAGACGATGGTTGCCAGGTGCTCCTCGGAGACGCTCTCCATCGTCGGCGTGGTGCCGCCGCTGCAGCCCGGCAGGACTAAGGGGGCGGAGAAGTCTGCGGCCAATCACAAAAGGACAGGAGAGCGTGGCTTGATGAGAGAAGCGCACAAACGGGACTGAGCTCCGCCGGCTTGTCAATCCCCCGCCGCTCAGCATACCCGGATCGTCCATGTGGCCCATCACCCAGTTCATGGCGGAGTCGATGCCGGTGTTCCCCGTGTAGTACACGGCTTTCCTGCACGCCTCCAGGGGGAATCCCATGTCGCACAGCTGCAACACGGTGGAGTCGTCGAGGACCGGAGCTGAGGATTGTTAAAAGGCTGAATTACTTTAACGACTTCATTGTTCAGAGAGCGCAACTAGTCAAACCATGAATCAAATCAAAGTGTCACAACACATTTCCTCATATGGTGACTGGGGATGATTACTTATTCAACTTCAGAAGGGGCATTTTGGGGGATAGTATTAAACAATGTTACCATTATATTACACGGGCAAAAGTTTAGTGGGACTCCCCGACGCAGGGCCGTTTAAAATTAGAGGCAATACTCCCCCCCCCCCCCCCCCGGAAAAAAGGCAAATGACGGCCGGTGGAATGGTACCCATGCTGCAGACGGATGACAAATAACGGACGCTAAATTTTATGCAAAATGCCCAGCTCTGGGCGCCACAATATAATAAAAATATGTAAATGA
The DNA here is from genome assembly GCF_054856515.1 of Filicampus tigris. NCBI lineage: Eukaryota > Metazoa > Chordata > Actinopteri > Syngnathiformes > Syngnathidae > Filicampus > Filicampus tigris. The sequence goes on along the minus strand of NC_141224.1, from coordinate 6,647,018 downwards.
AGATAATCTCTATAGGACATGGAATGAACAACATTTCAACTATTATGGCCACTATTTGAGGAAATATGATACAAAATAAAAACTGGTCCAAACCAGAACCCCTGACGAAAATGGACCCGCCCTGGTGTAAAAGTGAAGAACTAAGGCAACATGAGGACGTCAAAGGCAGAAAAGCAAGAAAAGGAGGAACAAACGAGTGGGCGTGTATGAGAGGGAGGAAAGGAGCAGAAATGACAGACAGACTGACACAGCAGCGGGGAGTAGAGAGAGTCGTCCTCGTCGTTGCCGTGGGAACCCAGGATACCTTTAACCTCCACATCGGGGGTCATGAGTGGGGGCGGGGCCACCTCTGGTAAGAGCTCCTCTCCCGGCTGCTGCCCCGACGCGCGGAGCGCGCTCAGGTCCAGCGTGTCGGGGACGTCGATGCTCACGTCTGCACAGAGAACATCAACGTCAAATTTCTTCCGAGGCAATGTCATGCTGAAAACTACAATACGGTCAACTCGAGATCATCGCGGAGGATACCTTCCTGAAAATCCAGGAAATAGAGAGAGCATGTAATTCTGAATAAAATGGTGCTTTAAACTTGGCCGGACCATTCTGAAAAATAATCGAACTGCAATTTTTTCCCCCCCTTCAATATTGCGATTAAATGTAATTAATACTGTGAAATAAAGCAGAGGGTTTTTATCCCCCCCCCAAAAAACTTTTTTAGCCAAGGCAACGTCTGTTTGAATTTGACAGATTGCCCTACTTTAAGCACATTCAAACTTGTTAAAACATACTTTTGAGACATATTTAATATCCACCCATTCAGGAGTAGGAATCCTTCCAAAATAAGTCACTGCTTTACTCACCCAGTTTTTTGGGGACCCAGTCAAGGCCAAACGTGAATTTCTTAATCTGAATAACCAGGTGGTCGGGGAATGAGGCAAAGCGGGTTGTTCTGACGAAACAAACAGGTCAGATCAATGAAGGCAAACTGAATTTTGACTCCTAATCATGTCAATGTGCGCATACTTGGTGGCAGTGGTCTTGGTCTGCACGGCGGAGCTCCAGAAGTCCGTGAGGAGTTCAGGTTCGCTGAGGGCCGCCATGCAGACCGCGAAGGGTATTTGCGCGCGCACGGGCAGGACCGTCGAGTCGCCGTTCTCACGCTGGCGCTCCGCCTCCTGCAGCTCATCTGTTGGGCGGATGTTATTAAATAATTTTTACTCTGAAATATCACCACACAACATATTTAAAAAAAAAATACTTCTATTACATATAAATGTTTCCTCTCAGGGGGCGGGGGGGTGAAATATCTAATTTGTGACAACATAACCGCACCTTGACCAGCAAAATGTTATGAGACAATAAAAATACAACCACTACAAGAAAGTACCATGAAACGTGTTTGCACATAAATGCACACATACAAACACGAACGATGCTAAAAACAAACAAACCGGTGAAGAGATCCTATTCGCATCAGCCCGCTCACCTGTGTTGATGGCCTGGTCCATGGGCACGGGCAGCTGGATGATGTAATCCACCCGCTGCGTGTACTTGGCCTTTTGGGACTGCTGACACACAATCCTCTCCTCCACCAGGAACCTGAAGGCTTCAGACGGGTTGGGCCCCAAGCGGCAGTTTCTCTGCAGTTGAAAGAAAGTCACAAGATGAAGTTTTCATTTTTTTTTTTGGTGGTGTAACAGATGACTCAGATGGAGATGTGGCGGTGGTGTTCAAATTTACCTCCACCATGTTTATGAAGTGCAATAAAAACTCCTGAGCGTCCTGCTGTCGATTGGTGGAGAACTCCGGGTGGCCCCGCCCCACAAGTGCTTTGAACATTCTTGGCGCTATGCCGATTTGGTAATCCTGGAAGTAAATCACGGAAATTGCTTGACCAAATCGTTGTCAGGCAAAGACCAAAACTTGCATTTTAAATATTGATTGATTGATTGATTGATTGATTTTAACCTTGTGCTCAGCTGCACCATTTTCATCCCCAGGGTCCGGTGCTGGTTTGGAATAGTCTCCCGACGACAGGCCGTAGCCCAGTTTGGCTCTACGAGAGACGACCAAATGTGACCTCGCCAAACAGACAGCGAAAATGACAAGCTGAATTTGACATCTCGCTGCCACTATGAAGAGACACTCACACTTGGGTTTTGAAGTCTTGAGTGGGGTCACTCGGGGCCTCGTCCATTATCTTGTCCATGTTGGACACATACCTGGAACGCAATCAGTTTGTAAAGTTTCGTGATTGCCACTGTGGATTATGCGCACTCGGCTGTTTTGAATGTGCCGTTTTGCACATTCAATCAGAAAACACAACAAGTAAAATGTGGGGATTTCTTTTTATTGGATTTCCAATAAAAATCTTTGCTGCAGCGGCGGCAGCTCTAAATCATTTATTCAGATTCACTTTCACGATGCGGGGAAGCCAATAAAACAGACGGAGGAGGCGGAGCAGGACGGATACTGACTTGCTCTGGAAGTCTGGAACGGTGAAGAGCACTTGCATGACGGAGTTGAGGTAGCAGCTGTTGCCCAGGTTCTTCATGCCGGTCAGGCCCGGACCGAACAGCGGACGCAGGGTGGTCCCGGACTCTTGGATCACCTCCCACTCCCCGACGCGCTGGTTCACGGCGATCTCCAGCTCTGTCATGGTCCGCTCGGTCTGAGAGGGGAAACGCACGGGAGAGAGCTCGAATTGAGCGACGATGCTGATCATATTGCAAGCTCAGTGCGCTTACCTTCTCCATGGTCATCATGTCGATGCCAAAGTGAGAAAGATGCTCGGGTAACTTGGAGTCCAGCACCATGTCATCCTCGTCGTAAGAATAAACATCTGGATATGGAAATTCATTTGATAAAGCCGCATTTTCCGACTGAATTCTTTCGATCGGCGTCATCTTACCTGCACCGTCCGGGGTGATGGTTCCCAGTTTGACCGCCAGCGGGTATCCCGTCTCCTGGAAGTAGAGCAGGGCGTGGTTGTTGCCGCCCGAGCCGTCGAAGTACCTGCGACCGCAGAGCACTTTGCCGTCCGTCAGGTTCATCCAGAGATTTTCCTGGAGGCCGCACACTTCGCACCGCCAGCCACTATCACACGGAGGGGCGTACGTGATGACAGTGGACTATACTTATAGCGGAAGTCAGCCCAAACTTATTTTTATTTCAAGAATATGTTCCCAGCAGGCCCACTGGTTGAAACACGGCATTGATTCATTTTGTGTTTGGGGAATATAAGTTAAGCAGCAAAATGCACTCGTTTTTAGCCGTCGCTGGGGGCGGCCATTTTGTCACTTCTGTTGACTGAAAATGACATCACAACTGCTCACAACGACCAATCACGGCTGACCTGTTTTCTGAATCTGAGCCGTGATTGGTCGTAGTGAGCAGTGATGTCATTTTCAGTCGACAGAAGACAAAATGGCCGCCCCCAGAGATGGCTAAAAACGAGTGCATTTTTCTACTTAACTTATATTCCACAAACACAAAATGAATCAGAATGCTGTGTTTCAACCAGTGGGCCTGCTGGCAACATGTTCTTGAAAAAAAATATGTTTGGGTTGACTTCCACTTTAAGGACATCTTAAAAGTCTCATGAGCGCTCCCCCCTCACCATGCTGCAAATAGCTCAAATGTCAAACAATTTGGATATCAATACAGCCTGGGGCTACATATGGCAACTTCTTGAATGCGGCCCACTTGGAATTTACATTATCATGCATCCTGTGAGATTTGTTGTATTTATTTGGCTTTTTTTTTTTTTTTGGGAGTTAATTAAAATTCCAAGGCTCACCTGGGCGGGATCTTGACGCCGTTGTCGAGCTGCTTGAGGTCGGCGGCAAATCGCGACTCCTGTCTCACCTCGCCGTCCCACTGTTGTACTTGCAAGGCGTGAGACACTGAGTCTGCGGCTATGATGCCTGCCATTGACAGGGATACCTTTGTGGAGCATGGGGGGAGGACAGATTTGTTAACTGAAGATAGATGGTTAATATACAGCGGTACCTTAACAATTTGAATTCATTCCGTAACCAAGCTTGTAACTCAGTTTACTAGTGCATTACATCTTCCAAATCAAGCAAGCAACACAGAAGCGATGGCTTGTAACTTGGAAAGCGTTTATGTCAAGGTACCAAAAGCAAAAAAATCGAACTCACTACAACTGACGACGGGGCGTGTCCATGTAGAAAACCCAACACACACACACATAAAAACACATGAATAGCACCTCAGAATAACTCACCCGCTCTTTAACAACGTCGGGCATGGCTCCAAGGTCTTCCGATGTGACTTCCTGTCTTTCCGGAAAGATGACAACCTTGTAATCCTCCTCGTAGTGCTCCTGATCCACATCAAAACCGCCTTCGATCCCTGGGGCAGACCACAAAAAATGACAAATGATGAGCTACAGATATGCAGTACACAAAGCATATTTACATTTGTATTTACAATAGCACCTTGAAGGTAATGTTTGAAATTCAACCAAAATTTACGGGGGCAATATGCCTTAAATGTGGTAAAAACGTTGTCATAAAGTATCATGTCAACAACGCACGCGAGCTGCCAGTGCACCTCACAAGGAATAACTAACTGCGTGCTTTGCTTTGCTTTTTCCGTTGCCTTTTTGTGACATGTTTCCCGACAGTAAGAATAAAAATGCCTTACACATTGATGTCCATTACTTTTGTCCAGCATTAGCAAATATTTCAGTGTCTGGTAGTTGGACTTGATTGGCAGTAGTCATGTGGATACCAACACAGAAATGAGGTGTTTAATGCCATTCACGTTTCCTGATTGCAGTTTATCATTTTGTGCACCATCCTCAGTTTCAGCTTTAAGTTTACCTGTCACATACTCAATTGTACAGCTATAACCAGTGATGAAATGCCAATTCATTGGAACAGCTCCAGCTCACCCATGACCCTATTGTTGACTTTCACAGAAAATAGATGGTGAATTTATGAAAATGAATTTAAGAGGTGGCACGTATTATTTTAGAGGGTTAGCAAGTCTGCCTCACAAGGAGAGGTTGTGAGTTCTAATCTGTGTTGTTGCATTCATCCCACATTCCAAAAACATGCATGTTATGTTATTGAAGACCCTAAATTGTCCATAGGTGTGAATGAGTAGTTGTTTGTGCCTAATGACTGGCTGCTGACCATCCAGGGTGGAGCTGGGATAGGCTCCAGGCCAAACACTATACGAAATGGCTGGATGGTTGAATGGACGAGACATTTTGAATTTAAAGTCAATTAAATTGGAGTGTCAACCTTCAAAAGTACCACTGTTCTTTATATCAATATGCTTCCATGTTTCACCTATAGCCAATCTGGTGGGCTTCTTCTTGGGCGGGTGTCCCGATCCAGAGTTATTATCGTCTTCCTTCTGAGAGACAAAACAAATTGCTGACGATTGCGTCAATCATACAGAAAAAGGCATGTAAGGACACGAAATGTGTGTCTACCTTGGCCTTGCGAGTCCTTGTGATGTGCAAGTAAGCCCTCTGACCAGCCCGAGCGTGATGCCTCTCCACATACTGACTTCCAAATCCCAGGAAGCTGTTCATGCACACGTACAAGCCTCCTTCGCTTTCCTGGGGAATCAAATCCAGACATTTTACAGACACTAGGTGCTACATGTCCTCTCCTCCTCCATCACCAACAGACGTTGAGAAGAAGTTGGCAGCGATGTTGCAAACTTGCCATGTCACACCGCTAACTAGCAAGAAAATTGCGAATATGTCATGTTATTGTTTCCAAGTGGAAAATATTTACAACAAAAAGGCGGCAAAGTTTTAGCCCCTGAGATAGTTTGACGAAATTCCGGGTAAGAATCGAGCTGCAAGCTAACATGCTAAGGCAGCTAAGTTTCCCCATTACGCTCATGGCGCTCCATTAGCTTAGCTTAACGTTCTCTGGCTAGTTGATGGGGCATTTAAGGTAAATGGAGCACGACATCTTTTAACGTTCCGTTATAATAAAACAAGATAGCGACAACAGGCAGCGTCGAACGGGCTGGCAGTGCCCCCCTTGCTTGGAAAACAAATAGAAAGAGAAAGAGAGCGCTGTTGCTCACCGGGGAGGAAAATGACAAGGCGCATTCATCTTTGTGGACGCGGTCCCCGGGCTTCGGCACCCGAATTGTGGACAAAACCGACATCAAAACCTCACTGACGTCCGCCATGACAAGTTAGCTGATGCCGACGTTCGGTAAGTAAGCGTGAGTCCACCGGGCACCGTAATTCCACCGGCTCTGAGTGAGTGTGCGTCGCTAAAGCCCGTCAAACGCAGTGTATGTTTGGCTTGAATGAACCATGAGACGCTGCTACCTTGTGTTGTGGGAAGGCCGTGAACACAGCTGCCTCGCAGATTCTACCGTAACTACTACAATAAACTATCTTTCCTTGAATGAATATGCGTTGTTTGTAAGATTAAACGCCCATGTTTTTCCATACGTATGTGTATTTTTGTATTATAATACTCCGAATGTTAGTGCTTACTCTTATACTGTATAACTGAGTGAGTTTGAAACATCCGTTGATTGCATTTGGAATACTTACGGTAAACACTGTTGCGCACAAACACAGCCATCACCATAACTATTGCAATACCGGCCACTACCTTAAAATGAGATGGGTTGTTTGCAAGGTTCATCAGACTCCTAAGCACATTTTGTTATTCGTAAGTCGCTATCAACTTGAAAATACCCTACAAGTTAGCAGTTACAAGCATACGGTGTAAATGAGAGAGTTGAAAACAAGAGTTTATTTGATTTTGTGATACTTACGGTAATAACGCGAAAACAAACTGTTGCCGTAAATATTACAATAAATGTCTCCACCGGGAATGGAAAGGCGAATTTTAAGGTCTTTATTTCACTTAAACTTATATTAAATCGTTTAATTTAAACTGCTAAATCTTTTGTAAGTCACAATACTCATTGGTGGTTAATACACTGCCTAACTAAGAGTGATTAAAACAAGCGTTGACTTGGTTTTCTGATAGTTACGGTAATAGCTGTTGCGCCTGTATACAGCGCTACCAAACGGCCACTGGAGGTACTGCAAGTTCCACCTCCTTCCCCAACTTTCTCACCGACGTGGTCTCTCCTCTTCTGCGAGACCATGGCGCTCCCCCCCGACCTCTTCGCTGTATACGTGGCGTCGCAAGTCCTTTTTTTATGCGCGGGATCGGCCAATTCGGACGGCGTTTCGTCGCTGCTGCAGCCCTATGACTTTTTGTACTACAAAGGGGTACGTTCGTATTTCAACGGGCAGTGGGCGAAGGCTGCGGAACTGATCGAGAGGTCCCTTGTGACCAAGGAGTCTCTGTTTAAGGTCCGAAGAAACTGTTATGAGGAATGTGAAGCAACGGGAAAAGATGCACTCCAAAAACTAGGTACATTATACACACTTCTGAGTTCTAGTCTTTCTACCTTTGTGTGGCACAACCATTACTATGACAGCTTTACGTCAGCGTTTGCCAACCGCTCTTGAACATTTACATCAGAAAAATATCACGGCATGCCAACAATGTCACAAAAACTGGAGTCAATAATGTACCTTCATCGTCCATCTCACGGAAGAGCACCTTCTTCCTGTCACGACACATTGCTGGCATAGCAAGAGAAACAGATAAAAGTACTTGAATCTCAGGTGTCAAATGAGGCCAGATCTAACCCTCTAGGTCAAATTTTCCTCAACTTCAAAAATAGTTATGTCATAATAGACTGGTGCATTGAGATACGAGAAACCCGACGTACAAGTTTTTGTGCAAAGTAACACATGTAGACAGATGATATAACAATACTCACAGGCATATATTCTTCATCCTCTGCGAAGAACGACTGATAATACTTCATCATACTGAGGTGCTTTGACTGTCTCCATATATGTCCGCATGTGTTTACTATACTGCCCTCAGGTGGCCAAGGCGTGCGCATCAAAAGGAACGGCACAAAGTCCAACGAATCGTAACCTCTATTTCATGAAGCACGTCTTCCCTGTATTGTCAGACACCGAAGAGGGGAGCCTGTGGGACCTATGGGCCCTGGACTGGGTGCAGAAGAGGGCGGAGTGCTTGAGGTTCTGTGTGGGACGCTCGGTCAGCCATGTGGGACAGCTTCCCGTTTCCACGGACATCGAGTATGAGTTCGGAACACGTAACGTGTACAACTTCCTCCAGGTTACATATTATAAGGTTAGTGAGCAATCGCAAATAGTCGCCAGTTGCTGGATCGTTACCCCTTTTCTTCATTTCATTGTGTTTCTCTTTGCTGCGCCGCTCCCTGTACATGTGGACGTTAGCCTCTATATGCTGCCATGTCAATCTAATCGGCTCAGTAGCTTAGGAGTGACTAGTGATGCCCAGTGTAATTTAGCAATTGGACTGTTTCTTTAACCAATCAGATTTCAACATTGTTTGGAAATCAATTTGTTACGGAGGACATTTTAATGAGTTGATAAGGTAGACGTGCTCATTGTAATACTGTCTTCACACGGTCCTTTTGCTCTCTCTGTATCAGCTGGAAAAGTTGCAGAAGGCGGCGGCGGCAGCCCAGACCTACTTCGTGGCCAACCCCACCCACCTGGAGATGAGGAACAACATCGAAAAGTACCGAAGGATGGAGGGAGTCCCCGACGAAGCCTTTTACGATCGAGAGATGGAAAGCGAGAAGCACTGGGTGAGGAAGAAAAACAACAATGTGTTTTTACATCTTTAGAATTTTAATTTAGGTTACACTAAACACAAAAATTTGGGGAGATTCGGATTTTGGGTGAAATTTCAGGATGAACATCAACTACACTATTACCTTTACAGGTGAACTAAAATGTCAAAAGATGCCTGTGGTTATTTATGTGAAATGTTATATGTGGCTAAGGGGAAACATTTCCTTGGTTTCTGAACATTTTGGTTAACAAACTATTCATTGAAATTTTCGTCATATTTTTCAGACTATAAATTACTCCGGAATATACGTCACACCTGTCAAAAAAATGTATTATGAAGAAAAAGTCACACTGGACTCTAAGTCGCAAAAAGAGAGACCTAGAACAGTAGAGCTCAGACTCGTACTCAAAATCTCTGTTCCCTTACTGTGTTGATGGCAGAGAACTTGTTCCAGTTGGATTCAAATCTTCCGCTTCTAACTATGGAAACGTATTTTTCTTTTTAGTTTAAAATGACTTACTTTAACTAGAATTCCACATCGCATTGTGGCCAAACGTAGAATCCTGCTCAGTTATTGCACCTTTTGCTACTGTAAACAAAAAATCCTAATGGCAGATGCCGCATGCTAGCTAGCTATTTGCCATGACTACTTCTTCCAATTCTTCTTCTTCCAATTCCTCCACCTCCTCCCATTGTTTCTTCTTCCATTTCTTGTTCTACTTTCTTTTGGCGGTTGGCAAATACTTTTGGTCCATTACTGCCACCTCCTGGAATGGAGTGTGTGCGATAATATTCCATGATTTATTACAATTCCAATCAGAAACCAAACAAGGATTTAGTGTTTACAGCACCAAAAGGCGCAACAACCAATTGTCCCCAAAATATGGTAGTTTACCAACAAGTAGTTTGTTGAAGATCTAGATTAGTCTGTATCAACATTTATCAAAAATAATTGTGTGGTTTTGTGATGCCCCTTGTAGTTTTTGTACGATTCGGCAATCCGGCTGGAGGAGGCGTCCGAGTGGGCGCAGGCAGCGGAAGAATGGCGAGCGTGCGTTAACGCAACGCTGCGTCTGATCGAGGAGTGCAGGGTGCAGTGCGTGGTGGCCGCACAGCGCCTGCCTGAAGACCGGGGGGTGGACAGCGTCGATGGTGTCTTCGAGAAGGCCGCGGGTACATGGAAGTGTCTCTGTTTTGAAAGATGACATGGCGAAAACACTTAATTGTTTTTGTGTCATGTAGCTCTTTCTCTCTCGCTGCTGTCGTGCCAGCAGACGTGCGTGACTCAGGTGGCCACGCGCGCCGGCAGGATCTCCTCTCAGGACGACTTCCTGCCCACTCAGCTGGAACACATGCACATCGCGCAGTTTAACGGTTCGTGTTTCTGAAGCTTAACATTGGCGTTTTCGCGCACTCGCCAAAAATACCCTCAACAGCCGAGTCTGTTTTGGAACCTATCCTCTGTTATTGACTGGGGCCAAAGCACTATATAATATAAAAAGTATTGCTTTGGCGCCATCTTGGGACATTCAAGGAACTGTGGACGTGAGGGGAGGTACAGTACTTCTTTTCATCAGACATAGCTCTGTCTAATAGTAAAGTAGTGCTTTGCTGCCACCTAGTGGCAATTATAAACCTTTTTTGACGAGGGAGGAGGGTGCAGCCACTTTTAATAGCGATATCGAACATCTCAACATGATGATTAAAAAGTGAGTCTTCTTCCACAGGACATCCAGACTGCTAAAAATAAAAAACTATGGGATTTGCCTAACCGTGACTGAATAAGGAATTATGTTCCAAGGCTTTTGTCCATATCAAATATGATGACGGGATTACCGGTAGTCTTTATTGTGCATCGTGTCTTCATGCTTGCTCACAGCTGGAGACGTGAGAGGCGCGGTGCAGACGCTTCGCTCTCTCCTCCTCTTTTACCCCTCGGACAAGGACTCCATAGACAACCTGCAGCTCTACCAAGAGACACTAGGCGGAGACAAAGAGTCACAGGAGCCTCTGCCTGCTCAGGTAAGACCTCCACATGAATCCATCCAATCATTTTTTCGACACGTTTGTCTGCCTATTAGAGCTGACTTTGGGCAAGGTGAAGTCTAAAAATGTTTTGGGATGTGGGAAGAAACCATAGTGCAAAAAACCCCCCCCAAAAAATAGCCATTTTAACTGAGTTTCAAATTCAGATCTACTGACTGTGAGGCAGCCGTGCTAGCCACTTTTGTTTTGTTTGTGTAACTTCCCGCCGACGGTTTGCGCTGTTTACTCGATGGGAGGGGTTTCTTTCTTGACTATATACGCTGATGTCATAAAAAAAAAAAAACCTAATCTGTTAAAGTTTATGTAATTTAAACAAAATTTGCTGTGCGTATGATGCGTCAGAAGAGGTAAGGTCACACCTCATTAACAGCAATTTGATTTTAATATTGAAAAATGTATTATGGGTTATATGATCCAATATACAGGTGCATCTCAGTAAATTTGAATGCCATGGGAAATATAATTTCATTTTAAGTACATAGTTCAATTCAAAATGTGAAACTCAAATGATATGGGTTCACGACACACTAAAAAACAAAAATTACCATCTGAAGAAGTTAGAAAATACATAATCAAAATGATTTGTAATAAGGTAGGAGGGCAGCATGGGGGTCCGCACGTATGCCTCAGTTCGAAGGTTTGGATTCGATGCTCATTTTCCTGTAGAAAGTTTGCTTTTTCTGCTTGCGTGGAATTTTTGTGGTAACAAAAAAGGTGTCGGTCTACAACTCTGTCATGCTTGTCAACATGTTTTTGTTTTTTTTTTAAATGTCATTTTCTCATTTTTGTGTGTCCATCTATACAGGAGATTGTCCGCTATGTCAAACGCTCGTTGCAGGAGAAGGAGCTTCTCTATTTCGGCATGGAGAACCTAAATTATACTTTCATTGACCCAGTAGGTATTCATCATTAACATTCATTTGCATCAGAGAAAGTTTTTTTTTTTCTTTTTTAAATCACGTCCGTCCTGTGCAGGATCTTTGGACACCAGAGGATGTTGTCCCAGAATCCCTGAGGGAAATGTGGAAGTAAGCATTGCTCACAAGCAAAAAAAAAAAAAAAAAAAAAAAAAAAAAACTCAAATGAAATTCAATATAACTTGTGTTTCTTAGAGCTGAGAAGCAGAAGATGACTGAGCAGACTAAAGAGGAAGAGCAGGAAGAGGAGGTGGACGACAGTGGCTTCTTTGCAGGTTAAACGTGCACATTTGAACTGAAATGAATTCCATTTTTTTCCCACTCACGTCCGCCGGGTTCGCCTTTTCTGCTTCTGCAGGTGGTCCAATCCCTCAGGTGGGTGTGACCATCAGCATGGACGAGCTGCTCTTAAACGGGACCAACCGGGTGGTGCTGGACGGAGTCATGACTGAGAAGGAGTGCGACAGGATGTTGCAACTGGCAGCAGTAAGTCCGATTTACAAGTCGAAGGCTACTGTGGTTCAATTGTGGCAATTTTTTTTTTTTTTTTTTTTTGCTCTTAAGTGGTACAGTGAGAAAAAAAACCGCAACGGAATCAGATCTCTTCAGATCGGATTCACACCACTTCTTCATGTGAAAACAAATCAGAACTGTATTAGATGTCTGCCAGTGCGAGCTTGATGTCATCAAAATACACCATTTGATGACGTTTACACAACCGCTGTCAATTTAAACTATAACAGATATTTGGGCACAAACGGTATATACTGTGTAACACTATTTACAGGTATATATTCTTTATCATCCGCAAAAAACAACTACCGGTCTATATTAATAATATAGTGGCTATGTAGCAAAAATCCGCATGTAATTGATGTTCTTTAGAAATGCATTGGGAAAAAAAAAAATCATAAGCGGGAATAAATCAATAAGCATTTTCTACAAAAACAAGGATTGACTCCCTCAAAATAAATAGATATGTTTATCAAATATTTTAGAAAAATATTCTGTGCCAAAGTGCCAAACCGCGAATATGCAGGGGGTCCATTGTATATTCGAATTTTACTGCAGCTTACTTCGTCACTTTTAACAGTCACATTTCAACACGTCACAATTATTGCTGACGCTTGTGCATTTAACTACATACCTGCAATGGCAAGGGATACGTGCCACTTGAAATGTATTATGGAAAATACAAGTCAAAAGTATATTTGAAAAATACAGGCCTTAAATCTGCATCGGGCGCTGAGACCTACAATGTAAATCAAGCCTAAAAAAAAAAAAAAAAAACATCTCGCCTTATTAATCGTCCTGTCTGGTCTCCACAGGCAGTTGCGTCAGCAGGAGACGGTTACCGGGGGCGACGGTCACCGCACACGCCTCACGAGACGCTGGACGGCCTCACCTTGCTCAGAGCTGCGAAGGTGAGACCAAAAGCAAATCCCAGCAAAGTGCAGTAAGACATTTTGCGGTATTGGAACACGACAGCTGGCTCAGGACGGCCTGGTCAACCAAACGGACGCGAAGCTGCTGCACGAGCTGGGGGAGAGAGCGCGTATCCTGCTGCATTCCTACTTCAGGAGCCCCTCGGGACTCTTTGTCGCCTTCACGCACCTCGTCTGTCGGAGTGCCATTTCAGGTAAGGACCAACGAGTGTTAATCCATATCAGGTCTTAAAAGAGGACGTACAGTGCATTTTTTTTTTTTTTATGTAAAAATTTCAATTCACATATTTACTAATACAATTTAAAAAAAAATAAATAAATAAATATTTGTTTGTGCCGTCCAGGGGACCAAGAGGGGCGAATGGACTTGTCTCACCCGGTCCACGTGGACAACTGTCTCCTTGAGCCGGACACCAGGCAATGTTGGAAAGAACCGCCTGCCTTCGTTCACAGAGACCTCAGGTACACTTTTCGGGTTTTGCCTCGAAAGACAATGTTTATAACAGTTAGAGATGTAACCAACATGAATACCAGAGAGCTGGGTGGGGAAAAACAAACATTTTTCAGTGCATGAACGCTGATATCAATGATATTCGATTATTTTGTCATTTTTAAATTGCTGATTTTTTTTTAAAGGAAATAACACTGTGTGTGTAGAAATATTAGTCATTTGTCGCAAAGGATAAATATATGCCTGTAAATATTTTTACATTTTCTGTCTCCATGTTTTAGAAGTAAGGAGGACAGAATTGCATGTACTTCATTAGAGATTATAAGCATATTCAAAACTGGTGTATCGATACACTATCTTTAGAGAAAACAATACCATGCATGGCAGTATCGATATTTAGTCCTAACCCTACTTGATTGACGGACACAATAACACAGGTCGACTTGTTAAGCCACTGAAAATGAAATTGAAACGAATTTAAAATTTCCCTGCGCAGCGCCCTCCTCTACCTGAATGACAACTTTGACGGTGGTGAGTTGTTCTTCACCAACAGGGACGCCAAATCAGTCACGGTGAGTATTTTATATTATACGCTGTATACGGTGAAGCCCCATTCTTTGAGCCGGATACATTCCCAACCACGTTAGGTGAAAATCCTTAATTTAGAGGGACCATTTAAAAAAAAAACGTTTTAACCCTTTAAAGCGAAAGTCAACCCAAACATATTTTTTTCAAGACTATGTTCCCAGCAGGCCCACTAGTTGAAACACGGCATTCTGATTAATTTTGCGTCTGTGGAATATAAATTAAGCAGCAAAATGTACTAATTTTTAGCCATCTCTGGGCTCAAATTCAGAAAACAGATCAGCCGTGACTGGTCGTCGTGAGCAGTCGTGATGTCATTTTCAGTCGACAGAAGACAAAATGGCCGCCCCCGGAGATGTCTTAAAAACGAGTGCATTTTGCTGCTTAACTTATAAACATTACATTACATAACTTTTAAACATTAAAAAGTACTGAATTCCGTAAAACTTCTTCTCACTCAGTCTTTTGCTGTCAAATAATGGGAGACGTAATTTACAAAATTACAAAAGGAGGAGATGAAGATTACTCGTTCGCACACTTCTGTTCATTTCATAATCCCAGTTGAATTTTCCTATAAAACACTAACAGACACAAAAATGTATAATTAAACACTAGCCAAATCATATAATTTTGTCTAACAAGAATTAGCTAGGTAATAACATAATGCGAAATGCTAATGGAAACTAGCCAAGATGTCAACCTTTACGCACACTGTGATGGTGCCGCCTACAAAAGAGAATTAAACATTTACACACCAAAATGTTCACTTAAACCATATAATTTTGTCTAACAAAAGTCATTTAGCTTAACGCTAACATATATGGTGGAATGCCAACTCCGAGCTTGCCTGGCATATTGCGTTGAAGCACAAAATGGTGCTGGTACTGAAAACCCGCAACTCTAAATTCGGATTTTGAAATAAAATTAAATTTCGGAAATTCTAATTTTACCACCAAAAAGTTTTAACAAACACGTAAGTATTGATAACATTCACAAGTGAATATTCGAGAATATTGTTGAGTAGTACAATCACGCTACAGTGGGGGTACGCTGTATACAGTATTTCTTTCACCGGACTAGATTCTCGACATTTGTTGCCTCGCCCCGCAGGCCCGAGTCACACCGACGTGCGGCCGTCTGGTCGGCTTCTCGTCGGGACCCATCAATCCGCACGGCGTTACGGCTGTGACAAAAGGTCGCCGCTGCGCGCTGGCTCTCTGGTTCACCAAAGAGAAGCTCTACAGGGACATGGTGAGTAACGACACGTTGGCGTGACACCGAGAGCGTGATGCAAATCTGGTGGACTGTTGTCGAGTTGACCTTATTGAGCTCATCACCTGGGAAAATGTTACGTCATGTCCATCGTAACCTTGTCTTTGCTAATAAAGTGATGATATTTACTTTTTAACGTTCTCACTCGAAGGGAATAAACAGTATACGGGATCAATACATTAGACATTACACCTGTACAATCTACATAAATGAGGTTCAACAGCAGGGTCTGACATTAAGCCTTTTTTGAGTTGTGGTTGCCCTCACGTAATCGATACTGTCCCCGTATTTTCATAATGCAAAACGCCGCTAAATATCAATTGCAAAATTATTCGACGATTTACTGAGCATTTCCATACCAGCGACAAACAATATTTTTTTTTTGTTTTTATAAAGGCATCAGTCGCCAAATTTTTTACTAACCGTTTTCATGTGAAGACATTTTAGAAACTAATTAAAACAATTGATTAAAATATCACTCGCCGTTCAACGAGCGAGAGAGAATAAGTGTTACGACAGTCACGACACACTGCCTTCTATGATGAATAAAGTTCTCGCTAGCACACAGTTGTTGTTTGCGCATTATTGGATTTTAATAATCTGGCAATCTGGCAAGAATATTATATTCTCATATATATATTATATTATATTATATCATATTATATTATATTCCATCCATTCATTATCTATTATATAATATATTACACTATATTAGAACGTGAGCGCCTTAGTCCGAACAGGGACTTCAAAGCCTGTTGCTCAGGTTCAATATTGATTTTACAGATGTACCAAGTGTTGCGGCCAGTGCATGCAAATTTGCATGAATCGAAAACTGCGAGGCATGAGATTTTACGACCTGCTGTCTCTCTCCCCTTGTAGGAGCGAGAGGAGGTGGAGAACGGGTGGGACCCCGCCAGACAGGCCGCAACGAAAACGGATGACAAGGAGGGCGGCGGCGGCGGCGGAGCCCCCGCCCCTCGGAACGTTCGCAACCAAGCGCCAGCCAAGGGCAGAGCAAGAGGACGGGTGACGGCGGGCAAAGATGAACTGTGAATGTGAGCCTCTCGATTAAGCCTTTTGCACTGAGCTGGTTCCAGTGCTGGTTGGATATTTGTGTCAGGTTAAATTCAGATTTCACTGGAAAAAAAATTTTAACCATCAAATTTACAACACTGAACAAATTCAGATACACTTCTGTAATATATTTGTGCCATTTGAGTTTGAAGTTGTAACACCATTTTTTTTTTGTTAACTGTGAATTTCAGACTTTGAATATTTGACACTGAATATTTGAGGGTTTTTTGGGGGGATGGTTTAAAAAAAGCTTTTAAAAATTTGGAGGTAAAAATTGTGTCAGAAATTCAAATTCAAACTCAGTATTAGAAATTTGATAAGAATACAGTAATTTATACATTTAGTGGTGAAAACTTCACAGATATTAATTTCACAGATATTAACTGGTATTTTTATGCTATCTGATTTTAATTTCAATTTTAGACATTTAATTTGAGTTGTTGATTTTTTTTTACATTGAATGTTTAAAGTAAATCTGATTTACTTTGATGTAAACAAACATTATATTAGAAGTTTGAGGACAAATTTTGCGGTAAATTCAAACGCAGCTGGCACGGATATACATCCTTAGCTTTTTGTAAAAAAAAAATTTTAAATAAAAAATCATTTCAACATTGGCAACCCCCTGTCACTGATGTAATAAAAGCCTTGCCCCACAGCAAAGGCTCGATGGCACCAGTTTGAGTGTTTTTCTGGCAAAAAAAATAATTAATTAATCAAAATAAATAAATAAAAGGAACCATTGCTAATGTTGACTCCATCTCCAAATCCGCACTGGCACCAGATCAGTGTGAAAGGTGTAAAAGTGGCAAAGTTCTGTATCGAGACATTTGTTCCACCAAAGAATTTCTCTCTGCCAAAGAAACCTATTCAAGTGATACCAATGAACAAATTTCTGACGTGTTCCTAATATTACGGCCACTCCATTATCTCCATGCTGTATTTAAGAAAGAATGTTATTAATTTTCAGTGACATTTGACACAGTTTGAGAGTATTTATTAGGGTCAGCGTTCAGTATGACCTTGATTGAAAAGTGTGCGTGTGTATATAATGTAACGATACTTATTAAGAGGAAAGTACCTGTAAGTAAACTTTTTTTCTGGTCCCCCCCACCTTGTGTGAGTGCCTTTCTTTCAGTTTCTCCTCACAATCACAGTCTTCTGCAACATACATAAGGGATTTATGAGTCAATAAATTGTCAACATTTCAAACTGGGCCTCTTCCCACAAGCTGTTCAAATAAAGAATTGAGGCGAAAGGGACACACCTAGGTAGCAAAACGACTATTCCAAACGAACGTGTGCCTCTGTATCAGTTAACTTTCCCCATTAAGTGTCTCCGTTATGTGTGTACCCGCACACAGCAAAAGGGTCGAGCAAGCTCTTTAGCTTGCTAGCTTGTGGGACAGAAAACGTAATAAACAGTCATGTTCCTTTTCCCTTAAGTATCTCTGTTGTGTGAATCTACACGTGGCACATGTAACAACGCTGTGGTGTATTGGAGGGACCCAATCCCAGTCGGCTGGACCGCGAGCCCACTAGCGGCTAATCATAATAGCTATTAGCTAACTGCACCCGACAGATACGTTTTTGGGGGTTTACGTTGTAGGCATAGCTAGATGGCTAACTGCACACTGTAGAGGTAGAAATGGGCTAAAGTTTGAATTCTAAGTAACTCACAATTGCGATGAATAGCCACAAGGAAATAAGGGCGCTCAGTACTTAGTCAGGGAAGGCCGATTCATATCATCGGGCCTGTTTTAGCCATGTCGAAAAATGTAGAAAGGGAGTTTAAGGCAATAGCTCAGCATTTCAGTACCTAATTGTTCTCATTTTTGGCGCATGTTATCAGCACTTACCTTCAAACATATTTAATGCATTTAGAAAAAAAATATCAAGAAAAGGATTTAACAGGGTCTTTAACTCATTCACTGCCATTGACAAATTTACTTGTCTTTTCGCAGTCCAGTCATTCAATCCTAGGAATTTTTTTTTAAAAATATTTTTTCAAACGGTAGAGTAAAAGAGGGTCTGAAAATGTCTGGCAGTGAATGAGTTAATCTTGTCTCAGCCAAATGTTTATGGCTAAAATAAAGGGCCTTACGGAGATGGGGGGTGGGCATGGGGCATTGCATAAGTGCCAAATCCAGGTTTAAATAGTCCATTAGTTACACGGGGGCCGGCAGAAGCAGGCAAATGGCGGGAAAAAAAAAAGAAAAACACAGACATGGGGAGGGGGTCCGTGAGGGAGGATGGAAATAGAGAGATTACCAGTAATCTCTCCATAAATGAGTGCATTTGTTTATGAAGCTTAAAAAGTCTCCCATTTAGAATATGGAATCGTAATCCAGCCAGAGAGATGGTTTAATCATTCGGCGGAGTGATGCCCCCCTCCCCCTGCACAACCTCATGCCACCTCACCCCCTCCATCTCCTCAGAGCAGACTCAAGTGCTGTTTATGTCCCATATTAACACTCTCACCTCTCACCCCTCCGCCGTCCCTGTGTTATAATCCACCTCCCACCACCACTACTACTTGTGCAGAATTGGGTCGGCGTGTGTCTTTAATGGAGGCGGGCAGGCTGAACCCGGCGTACCCTAAATATCTGCATTAATCCCCTCTAAGGCGGGTGTCACATAGTGCATCATGCCACGTATTCGTAGAACCTCACACGTAATTAGGCACGCGCCGCAGGAAGTGCGCATGGCGCCATCTCATTATATATTTGACTAGAAATTATGTAAGGCCTCGTTGCGATATTACGTTGGAATCGGCTCCATCGGTGTGAATTGGGCTGGGTGTGGCGGTGCGTGAAGAGTACACAGCTTAAAATTCTAAAGCAGAATAATGGGGACAGGGCTCGTATCAGGGAATAATTCAAAATGTAATCAAATCTAAAGTCATTCAGATTTTTCTAATATAATACAGGGTGACACAAATGACAAAATATTGTATAAAACATTAAAAATACTATCAGAAAAATGTGTCCTGCATTGAGACGCCACTGTTTTGATATTTTTGATGTAAAAAAAAAAAGAAAAAAAAAAAAAGTCAGTGTAACATAATGAACAAACTACAGTGGTGCCTCGAGTACGCTCGTAAACTAAAAAAAAAACCCATTTTCCATTGAAATTGAAATGAATGAAAATGCCATTAATCCGTGGCAGTCGTCCCCACAAAAACAAAAATTGCTGTAATGTGTATTTTAATGAGGAAAACAGCACTTTGTAATATTGCGACGTTTCAACTACTCTCAGCTCATCAGTACAGCACTCATAATAAACACTTCGCAGATGATCAAGAGTACTGTAATATTGTCTGTCTACGTGTGTTGCTGTACCATATAATGCTCCTGTTCACCTTTGACATCAAGTGAGATCGTCACTTACTTACTTTTTCTTAACAATAATATATACCTGTGTGTATATATATATATATATATATATATATATATATATATTTATTTATTTTTTTTTTTTTTTTTAAATCACTCTCCAGCAAAATGGCTAAAATGGAGTTAGCCTACTCTCGTTCTCTGCAGCTCATATCAACTCCCTCTCAGGTTTGGTCAAGATCGGCCCTGCTACCACTCACGGAACTTTCAGGATTAGTGACTACTGCACCATAAAAAGTCATAGCGCCAGACCCTCTTATTTTCCTTTTTCTCCCCTCCCCTCCATTATTTCCAGACCTAGATTCACCCCACGCTCGTGTCTTGTGACCCCCTTGCTGCAACCGCACTGAGCGCCTTCTTTGGTCTGCCCCCCTTGTCTCCTTGCCCTTTTTGTCAGCCCCCCCCGACGCCGCCCCCCCCCCCCCCCCCCCTCACATCCACCAGCAGCCACCTCTCACTGTCCATCGCTGGGTTTATCCCCTCATCCCTGATCTCCCTTCATCCCTGCAATCCTCATCTGTTCCTCACAGGACAGGAGAGGACAGAAGAGGAAAGAGGGACCGGCCAAGTGGAGCATCAGGCCCGTCGCAAAAAGTGAATGGAAAGTGCTGCAACGGTCAGAGGCTGACTGACTGCTGCACCAGTGTGATTACATTTTTGTTTTTGTTTTTTTTTTTAAAGTCACCTGGAACATTCCAAGAGGAGTCTCCAAACCGGTGAGGCCCATTTTTATATTTGGTTCGGTATAAGCGTTCCGCTTTATTGACGGTTCACGTTCATGAAATGTTCACAAATGAACAAAATCATGACAGATTGAGGTATATGCGACTTGTGTCGCCAAATATCTTTTATTAGGGTTTCCTCCTTCCGATGAATGTGCAAATATAAATATACATATCGTCGCTGTCGTGTGGAGAACACTTATGTCCAATTTTGGAATTAAAAAAAAAAAATTCATGTGAATGCAATAATGCGGAAATGGCCGTAATGCGGAAACACCATTCACGTAAAAATAAGAAAACAGAAAAAAATGGACATAAGTGGTTTTCACAGGACAGCGACGATATATAAATATACATATGCATACCGTGTGTCCATACAATATATGTGAGGGCTGCAGGTTATTGGAAAAACATTAAGTTATAGGCGTTATTGCGATATTTACCTAATGAAATTACATTTTTATTATCTAATGGAAGAAAGATTTTTACACGCAGCAAAATAAGCAGGCAAATGAACACAGATAATTGTAATAACTTACAATTATATACTATATAAACAGTATACAAAATGACTTTCAAATAATTTAAATGAATTCATTTCAATCTAAAAACTGGCGCACGTTGACTGCCTTTATATTTTTTTCCAATTTTCTTATTTTCACGTGAATGGCGTTTCCGCGTTACGGACATTGCATTAACGTGAAAATAAAAATAAATAAATAAAAATAAATAAAAAATTGGACATAAGTGTTTTTCACAGCACAGCGACGATATGGGAGTCAGTTTCCATCCAAAAGCCAAAGAAGCCAAATTTCCTTTTAAACAATATACAAATCTGTAAAACTGACAAAGAATCAGAATTTGATTAGCATGCCTCGACTTTCACTCTTGTCAGACAATTCCCACTCCTTCTGGCATCACCCTTGCCCCACCCTCTGGTGTCATCCCCTCCCTCCCGCCTCTTATCCACATGCAAAGAGCAGTCAGTAATCGGATGAGAGCAGATTTGATTCAAAAAGGCCAAACCCCCACGCCCCCCCCCCCCGCCCCACCCTTTTCCCCTTTAAAAATCTCCACCGACGACGGGATTTAAAACTCACTCTTCTGACTCCCCTCTTGTAATGGGTGGTGGTTAATGCACTTCACCATCCAGCGCCACCCTCCTCTTCTAGCAGCCATTTTATCACACGAAACAATGACAGGACAAGACTTTCCTCCTGAAATAAAACGTGAAAACGGCCACTGAATCACCAAGACTATCAATCGTCGCTGTAATTTCATGTGAACAGGCTCGTCGTGCGTTCACTACAAGCCCTAAAAAATAAAAAGGCACACGTAACTTGCCCTCTGCGTCCTCTCCTTTTCACTTTAGACAAATGATAGGCAAATCCATCAGGTCATGTGTCGTCTGATTCAAATAGTGAGGGAAAGTGCAAGCGGAAATGGATGATCTGATATCGAATCAATTTTCGGAACTGAAATGCCATAAATGCAGCCTCCGAAAGTAAATGCACTGTTAATTTCATTACGTTTTTTTTACAAACAAATTAGCACTGTGCTGGATGGTAAAATATAATAAAAGACAACGTAAAGAAATAAACGGCTTTTATAAAGCGGGATTACTGTATGCGTTGAAGTATATGTGTAAGTGTTGGATGTGTGCCTTTAAGGGGTGTGGTCTAGGGAGTGACATCAACAGCTGAGTTGGGTTGGCCTTTGAGTCTGCATGTGAGCGCTTGAGTGTGAGCTGTGGCCTGCAGTAGCTCATTGCAAGTGTTGTCATTTATTTTGTGCTTGTTTTCAGATTACCTAAAGAGTAATGTATTCCTATTATTTCTGTGGACGTTTCAAAGGTTGTTCTGTATGAGGAGAGATATAGCACATCCTGGTGAATTTGAATAGTGAAATTAGCTTTTTTTTTTTTTTTAACATTTGAAGCAAGGCAGGAGAAAATCTTAAAATTAGAAATTGTATTTTTTTTGTTTTTGTTTTTATAGGGGAAGTCAATGCAATTTTTTTTTCAAGAATAGGTTCTATGCAAGCCCACTTGTTGAAACAGGGCATTCTGATAAATATTGCGTTTGTGGAATAAGTGTTAATCCACTCATTTTTAGCCATCTCCGGGGGCGGCCATCTTATCTTCTGTCGACTGAAAATGACATCACCACTGCTCACAACGACCAATCACGGCTCAGATTCGGAAAACAGGTCAGCCGCGATTGGTCGTTGTGAGCAGTTGTGATGTCATTTTCAGTCGACAGAAGACAAAATGGCCGCCCCCAGAGATGGCTAAAAACGAGAGCATTTTGCTGCTTAACTTATATTCCACAAACGCAAAATTAATCAGAATGCCGCATTTCAACTAGTGGGCCTGCTGGGAACATATTCTTGACAAAAATATGTTTGGGTTGATTTCCGCTTTAATGGAGAATTCAATTCAGGCCCTTAGTGTCATTTCAGCCCCAAATCATGCGTTAAGGTGACATTTATCACACTCACTGATTTTGTCCATTAGAGGATGAAGTGGCTCTTTTAATCACAATATTACCAAATTAAATTGCAATCAACAGTTTGGATGCTGGAACACACACACACCTCTCGTTCCCTCCCAACACTTGCACCTGATGACATTCTGACAGGACATACTGGTTTGTGTGTACATACCGGCCGAATCATCTGAAGAGCAAACAGTTTTCCTGTAAAAGTCCTGCTTGAATATTCATACACTCATGTATGAGCTCGAGGGATGTGTGTGTGGGGGTGGGGGGGCTAGTGTGTGTGTGTGCTCTACCAGTTTCTGTGTGTTTAATGAAGTTTGCAAAGCAGACAAGAGCCCAGTTTGACTTGCAAAAACGGTACTTCCTCGCAGAGCCGCAGCCTGCCGCAGGTAAAGCTCAGTGTCAGGGCTTTCGGTACATGACCGGACTGGGCCGCGCGACGTTATACTGAGGGGCGTATCACTGAATTGTGTCGTCTTTTCTTGGCGGGGGTGGGGGGCCTTTTCAGCTCTCCTACGTGTCCCCTGACAGTGCCTGACGAGCATCGCCATGGGTGAAATGGAGCAATTGCGAAAGGAGGCAGACAGCCTCAAGGACCAGATTACTGTAAGTACGCTCAACTTCATCAAAAAGAAAAACAAAAGCAAGAGTGGGGCCGTTGTTGTCGTTTCCAAACAATTCTCGCCATGTAAACCATGAATATAGAAATAATTTGCCGAGGTCGTTCTTGAAGTCATGCAAGTGTAAAATGACCCTCACCATTGTCAAATAAAAGTAAAATGGAAACTTCATCCATCCAATCCTAGAAACTTTTCGTGCATGCTGTTCTACAGACACGGTCACTGAATTTCGTTTGGTAGGAATTGAACAAAATCTGATTTTGAAGAACGACAGGAAATGGTTAAAATGACCCTAAAATGGCAGATTTTTTGTGTTGTTTCAGGCATGGCTTCTTGAGACTTTTTTGTGTGTTTACTCATGATGGATGTTCCCACCAAATTTCATGTGGCTAAGAGAAACTGGCTTCGGGGGCAAGAACCCATGGGAATGGCCAAATGATCCTAAAATGGCTACTTCAAAACAAAATGGCAGACTTCCTATGTCTTTTTGGGCATGGGCTCTTGTGAATTTTTAGTGGGGTCTACTAATGATAGTAAAATTTCATATTGCTAAGAAAAACTGGCTTTGGTGGGCTGGACTTTCAAGAAATAGCTAGTGGGGCTTTCCGAGCTCAAACATAAAATTTCAAAACGTGAGTTTTTATGGCATCCTTCTGTGGTGGTATCACCAAAACAAAAAAAAAACAAAAAATGGAGATTTGACTTTTCCCAGATAATTTTACCATTGTACTCCCTCGCTTCCAATTAGGCGGCACGTAAATCCATGCAGGACACAACCCTGCAGGAGGCCGTGGCCAGCATCAACGTGGTGGGCCGCGTCCAGATGAAGACCAGGAAAACACTGAGGGGCCACCTGGCCAAGATCTACGCGATGCACTGGTCAACTGACTCCAAGTACGTCATTTAAAAAATGTCCTTTTTGTTTGAAAGATTAGGTACGAAATGGAAAGATTTTGTGTTTGCCTGTCCCCAGGCTGTGTGTGAGTGCCTCACAAGACGGGAAGCTCATCGTGTGGGACAGCATCACAACAAACAAGGTGAGACGGAGCGGTAAGAAGTCACAGTACGCACCTCGGCTCGTTTTTTGGGTTCTCCGTGGTCTCCTCGGGGAATGGCTCAGTGTTTGCCGAGCAGGTTTTTCCTCTTCGGAACAAATGCCTGTGGGGAATAAAAACGTCAGTAAGGTGGACTTATGTAACAAGTTGGACTGATGCTTCTGTTAAGAGTAATACATAAGTTCTTTCAAGGGAAGTCAACCAAAACATATTGTTTTCAAGAATATGTTCTATGCAGGCTCACTAGTTGAAACAAGGCAAAATGATTAATATGAAATATGAGTTAAGCAGCAAAATCCACCCGTTTTTAGCCATCTCCGGGGGCGGCCATTTTGTCACTTCTGTCGACTGGAAATGACATCACAACTGCTCAGGGCTCAGGTAACGACCAATCACGGCTGACCTTTTTTCTGAAGCTGAGCCGTGATTGGTTGTTACGTAAGCCCTGAGTAGATGTGATGTCATTTTCAGTCGACAGAAATGACAAAATGGCCGCCCCCTGAGATGGCTAAAAAGGGGTGGATTTTGCTGCTTAACTCATATTTCATATGAATCATATTGCCTCGTTTCAACTAATAGGCCTGCTGGGAACATATTCTTGAAAAAAATATGTGTGGGTTGATTTCCACGTCAACTAAAAAAATAGATAAATAAAATAAAAAAACATGTTGGTCAAAGCAACTAAGATGTCTCCACAATTGGAAATGGTTGCACCAAATCCTGTGAAGTCTGCTCGTTGATTTGTTTCAACAGAGGTGGCAAAAGCGCTCACACGGACTCAGAATGGCCCCCTGACCCAGACCCCTTGAGATATCTACAACTATAAACTACAGCCACAATAATAAACATTTGTTGAATTAACTTTGAAAAACGTCATGGTGATAGCGCAGTACGTCGACATTACTTGATGTGTATTCCTCCTCCCAGGTGAACGCCATCCCCCTCAAGTCGTCGTGGGTGATGACGTGTGCCTACGCTCCGTCGGGCAACCTGGTGGCATGCGGCGGCCTGGACAACATGTGCTCCATCTACAACCTCAAGGGCAAGGACGGCAATGTCAAGGTCATGCGCGAGCTGGCGGCGCACACAGGCTAGTGGCAACAAAATACTTTTTAAAAGCTCTGCTGCATTTGGCACGTTTTCATTTCGGTATTGCCGTCGTTGTAGGTTACCTGTCGTGCTGTCGTTTCCTCAGCGACAGCGAGATCATCACCAGCTCTGGAGATTGCACTTGGTAAGTCACCTTTCGTACATCTCATAACTGACCTTCCTGACTGTCGCGATGGTTGGCGGTCTTGGTTCCAGCGTGCTATGGGACATCGAGACGGGCACCCAGAAGACCATCTTCGCAGGACACCAGGGAGACTGCATGTCCTTGGCCGTCTCCCCGGACTTCAAGTTCTTCATCTCGGGCGCGTGCGACTTCACGGCCAAGTTGTGGGACATCCGGGAGGCCAACTGCAGACAGACCTTCGGGGGCCACGAGAGTGACATAAACGCCATCGGGGTAAGGACACTTGGTGATTCTAAATTTTGACTCCCAAGTGACGCCCCGTCCTCCGCAGTTCTTCCCCAACGGCAACGCGGTCATCACAGGCTCCGACGACGCCACCTGTAAGCTGTATGACCTGAGGGCCGACCAGGATCTCATCACCTACCAGGACTCCAGCATTATGTGCGGCGTCACCTCGCTGGCACCCTCCCTCTCGGGACGCCTATTGCTGGCCGGATACGACGACTTCAACGTCAACATTTGGGACGCGCTTAAAGCGGAGAGAGTGGGTGAGTTAGCCTGTGGGTGAAGACTTACAGTCGAGAATCAAACGTTACCAATTCCGGATCAAAAAACAAGTCTTGAAAGAAAAATGCTAAAAATTCCGAATCAAATGCTAGCAGTTTAGAATCAAATGCTACAAATTCTGAATGAAATCTTACTGATTACGAATCAAATGCCAACAATTTAACATCAGAATCAAATGCAGAACAAAACAAATAAATGCGACCAAATCAGAATCAGATGCTAACAATTTTGAATCAAATGCTACCACTTCAGAAGAAAATGCCTCCAATACAAGCGAAAATTCGACCAATTTGAAATCAAATGCTACCAATTCAGAATCAAGAGGCTAACAGTTCAGAATTGAATGCTACAACTTAGAATCAAAGGTTACTCATTCCGACTCAAATCCAACTTAAAACCAAATGCTACCAATTTAGAATCAGAAATGATACGCGTTCAGCCTCAAATGCAAACAATTGAGAAAAAATGAAATGCTCCCAATTCAGAATAAAACTTAGAATCTGTTACTTAACATTGCAGGTGAATTTTTACATAACTCCCGTGGTGCATTAATTGCAGAAGAGCTCACTTATGATTCAAAAATAGCAAAAACAAAACTTGACAGGTGGCCAATCACTCCGGCGACACTACTATTTGTATTGCGAGCCACCACAAAGTAAATTGTATTTTTTAAACATTTATTTTCCTTCTCTCCATACACTCCAGGAGTGCTTGCCGGCCACGACAACAGAGTGAGTTGCATCGGCGTATCCTCCGACGGAATGGCGTGCTGCACAGGATCGTGGGACAGCTTCCTCAAGATTTGGAATTGATGCCTCGCACCCCGCGTCGGGATCTAGCAGGAGGGTCACGGGCGGCGTGGTATTTAATTGTGCCAATTTTTGAAGTTGGGTTGCTTAATGTGAATGAATATTCCTCTCTAGTTCATTATTACGTACGGTACTGTAGTGGTCTGGCACACTTGGCTGCTGCAGTCAAGCAGTCGCCCGATGGAAGCACACTGGATGGATGTCTGTCATGTAGGTTGACACCAACTATACTTATACTGTACGGTATGCTGTGTTTTATATCAAGCAAATTTGTTTTTTGGTTGTTAGTTTTCCATTACAAGCTTATGTTGACTTGCTTTTCTAAATAGAATGTAATGCCCTACTTTAGAGGTTTTTGTGTTTGTATTGAATGTGACACTGGCTTGTTTCAACCCCCCCACCCCCTTCACAAAAATGTGAGCGACAGCCGACAGATGGCATAACAAAAAGTGGTTCAATAAGCACTTAAAGCAAGCAACGACCCATTTGTCTCAGGACCTACAAATGGATGCTATTGTGCGCACTACTTTTGGACTTTGTTGTAAATAAATGCTAGTCGACCTTTTCCTCCGCCAGGCAAAGTCAAGAGATAGTCGTTTGATGGTGACCAGGTTTTCTTATTTGGGTTTTACAACAACAGGCAATGTTTAGCACAGCTTTCGAAACAGACTGTCAAATAAAAAGGTGGGATTCCATTTGTCTTTGGTCATTTTGCAAAATTCTGTTCACACCAGGGCAGAGTCACATTTTTCACAAATATACAACAATCACTGATATGGGCGAGCAAAAACGAATTGCAAATCAAATGCATAGTAGTTAAATTTTATTCATAATTTACAGAATGGACAAAACAGGACAGGGAAAAACTGCACATGGCGGTAGTAAAAGGCCAAACAAAAAAAGCACACATAAAAACTTGCATAAAGAGATTTAAAAGGGAACTAAAGAGCAAAATGAAAATATTTACAAATTGCACATCAGCGATTCTCCTTGTTGAGAGACACGGCCAAAATTCTGCGGTCAATCTGGCCGAGCCGAGGCTTCTCTGGGGTGGAACCTTTCAGCTTCATCTGTTAAAAAATACAGTACATCATTTCTCTATTTCTTTTAAAATTAACATTTTGATGAGTCACAGGGACGGATCAGTGCTTAGTTACTAACGGAGCCGATGAATGGCTCGAGAGATAGCAGACGGAAAGCTCTAGAATGATATGTTGAGGCTAGTTAAACGATACAGTTGAGGCAAACGGCTAGCTAGCAAAGCACACATAGGTAGAAATACTGAGATACATAGCTCAAGGTCTTCACAAATAGCTAGCAGGCAACTGTAGCTAAAGATGAAATATCAGGATACACACTTTAGATGCAATAGCTAGACAACTACAAGCAGAGCGTTATAGCGAGCTAGCTATAGCTGGAGAGCTATAGAAGCATACCCAATTATAGCTAACGTTAAAGCATAGCAATTACAGCAAAAATAACTGGTAGCCCCGGCTATATTGACCACTAGAGATGGAACTGAATAGTCTATTAAGATGTTATGATAGGTGAGTAGCGTGAGACTGATAGCATAGCTCAGGATAGGTAGCATTATTAGCAATAGGTAGCTAAAGCCAGAAACATTAGCAATTCAGAGTTCGTGTTAAAAATGATTTTTTTTACACCTTTTTCCTCAAGAATGGGCAAAAAACCCCGCAGAACTAGCCAAAGATGGTTGTATGGAGAGGTTGCTAATTCTACTACGGTTTTAGGTTGCAGTTAGAGTACAGTGAACCCCTGTTTATCGCATTTTATGATCCAGACACACCTCTGAAGTGAAAATCCCCCCCCAAAAATAAATAAGTTCTACCCTCTCTTTCTTACAGAAACACATACACACAAAAAATGTAATTTACGGTATTAACATTCAAAAGAATTTCAACCCACGAAAAAAAATAAAAATAAAATAAAAATCTAATTGCAAACAAACTACACAGAAAAGACTATGGTTTTAAGAGGCGGTGCCTGGAAGTGTGGCGTGACCCCAGCGAGTCTGTGTGAGTGTCTGGTTGTGAGCTGTGGCCCACAGCAGCTCCTGCGTGGATTTGCTCATTGTGTTTAACTGTTCACCAGGTGTTCAATAAATAGCTGAGAGGCACAGCACTGACCTTGGCTTTCCTTTCGCACATGTGAGGTCATTACAATAAGCAAAAACTCTAGAAATAATTACCCGGTCGTTTAAAAAAAAAAAATAAACGTGACGGCGCGAGAACAAAACACGCCATAGAGGGGGAATACTGTACTCCAATTACAATTTGTTGGACAATTCAGTCACCTTTGGCGTGTTAAGTAGGAAAAATATTCTGTGGGAATAGACAAATTAATTTAAGGAAAGATGTCCTTACAATATGCAATTATTGATGAAAAAAAAAAAAAAAAAAAAAAAAAAAAAAATAAAAAAAAAAAATCATAACCTGCCCTTGATGCATGTAATTAATATTTTTTTCCATTACCTGAGAATGTCCCCTGTGCGAGTTTAGGATCTGCAGTGGGGAACGACCTTCTGTACAGAGAAAAGAAAGGGGGAAAAACCTGTAGTAAATAAGTCGCAATAACCCTCGGATCAATAAATCAAATGGTCGAAATACACGCACCTTTCTGCTTTTGTTTCCCAGAGCTCCCCTTGTTTTCATCATTGACGCTCTTAATCGCCACGGATACTGCGAGAGGGGAGGACCCCCCTTTGGCACCTTGCACCGCCCTGGCTCTGAGTCCGGTAGCCCCGAAGCCTTTACCCAGCCACTGCGGCTTGAACACCACCTGACTCGGACTCTTAATGTCCAGCGTGAGGCGGTGGGCGCCGGTGGGAAGCTGCGAGCCGGGCGCCTCGGAAGCCTCCTTGGCGACTTCTTCCTGAGGTTGCGCAGGCGGGTCCGAGGAGTCCCGAGTGGGCTCGAGCGTGACGGCGGGAAGGGCGTAGAGGTGATCCACGCCGCCGTTTAGCGCGGCCGCTTCAATAGTGCCGCTGCTGTCCCGGTGCACCTCCGCTAGGATCTGGGAGGAGGGTGCTCCCTCGTGGCAGGTGATGAGGCTCATGCTCAGCCTCTTGTGGAGCGGCGACTCCCGGGCCTCCTCCGCCTCCTCCAGGCTCGCATTGTCCGTTTCGATCTCCACCGTCACCTGGGGTTCCTCCAGCAGCACAAAGGGGCTGCAGGAACCGCCACTCTTTTGAACGGGCGAGGCCAGGAGGTTGGTGTGCTCGGCTAAGGAGCCAAAGACGCGTGGCCCAAGCGGCGTTAGGAGAGGCTCCGTGGAATCCAGCTCCTCGCTCTTAAGGGCATCACGATCCTCTTGTGCGGCAACGCCATTTAGGGGAACTTTGCCCTCGGCTTCCGTGTGGAACAACATGCCCAAACGACGAGCGAGGCTACCCACTTTGGCTGCAAACAGCAAGTTACATTTATCGTTTAACGCATTTCGCAAAGTCTAAAGTCCAGGTGCCCAATTCCGATGCAATCCTTTATCCAGATTTTTTGGACTCCCCCGCTGCCATGTGCAGATCATTTCAAGTAACATTTGTCATACAAAATAAGAATGTAGATAGTATGGTTTTTTGAAATGTAATACTCTACATACTTTAAAAAAGGACAATATGTACAATTGAGCGCCATCTAGTGGTCAACTAATAGAATGCAACAACCCATGATGGAAGTACGCCCATTTTGAAGAACCTCCGAGAGAACACACGTCGCAAGCCTACCAATAGTTTCTTCAGCAAAATGTCGTCACAAACGACTTCTAGTATTCCCTCAAGTCATGAGGTAAGTGTATTGCATTCTTTACACATGCAGTAGTCATGATGCTTTGGAACTACGTTCGCCAAGTTTGTCTCCTTCAAGTATCCGTAGCACAAAAAAACATGGCAATCTCGTGTAGGGAGCTAATAGAGATTACTTCACCTAAGATTATATAAAAATTATTACATTGATGTTTTTTTGTATATTGTTGAAATGAATAGTGTTTTTTTTTTTTAAATGAATGATCATTGAAAAATTAAAACATTCTACACAGTGTTCTTTATGCATTTGTCAAATAAAAAGTTGAAGTCATCCCCCAAAAATGATTTGCAATAATATGTTCTATGCACCTTCACTAGTCTAAACATGGCATTCTGTTTAATATTGTGTTTGTGGAATATGAGTTAAGCAGCAAAATCCAGCCGTTTTTAGCCATCTCAGTGGGCGGCCATTTTGTCACTTCAGTTGACGGAAAATGACATCACAGTTGCTCAGGTAACGACCAAACACGGCTCACCTGATTTCTGAAGCTGAGCCATAATTGCTTGTAACCTGAGCAACTTTGTTGTCATTTTCAGAAAGTGACAAAATGGCCACCCAGCAGCTATAATCAAAGTTACCTCTCATGACGTCTCGCACAGGCGTGCGGGCAATGCCCACGGTGGGCGAGCGGGGATCGCCTCCCGCCAAAGGACACTCACTCGTCACACCACCCATTTTAACCCCGCCAACCTGAGGTGAATAAAAGTGGTTAATGCTGAGTTAAAAAGGAAAAAGAAAACAGAAATGTCAAGTCAAAGTTCCTACTCTACAGTATCTGGATGTTGAAGGAAGCCTAATTTGAACAGAGACAATATGGAATTGTGAATTTTTAGCACTTTATACAAATAGTTGGCTCTCTGGAGTTCCTAGTCACCTTCAAGTGTGAAATAAAAAATAAAAAAAAAAAGTAAATCTTATGTCTGTATTCCAAAAGGTGTTTATAGGAGAGTCGTGTCGTTGTGGCACACCCCACACTAGACGATTAGCAGTTTAACATTTTTGTTCACTTAATGTATCCAATGTCAAGCAGTGACCTTAACACCTAGGTACAAATCAAACCATCATTTGTCGGCAACACTAACTACAATTTGGCCCAAGTTTGACCCCAATCCAATGGCTCATACAGTACCTGAATGGGTGTGCGATCAATAGCCACCGAAGGGGAGCGTGGATCGATGAGCTGGGCGATTCTGGAGTTCTTGACGGGCGCTTCTGGTTTGGTTGCAGCCCTCTCAGCAATCTTACTCTCACTGGCTCCCATTCTTAGTTTTTTTTTTTTTTTTTTTTTTTAAATGTCAAACCTGGACAACCACAAGACAGATGAACGGGGCAATATTATGAGGGGGGAAAAAAGTTTTTTCCCCATTTGAAAATATACCCTAATTATAGAGGGAGGTAATTCTGGCTTTATTTTAACATTAAGAGCAATTACTCAAAGCCATTCCCCCTAAGGACTACTTCAATGACGTTTAAAGTATTGTCAACTCAAGATTGTCAAACTTGTCCACCACAACAGCTGTGACACAAACCTTATGTTAAATTATTTTTTTATTTGAATACTATAGAAGATCCTGACGTGTGTAAAGGTATGTTTCACGCCCTTGTTAATGCTCTTGACTTTCACTTCTTGTTGTAAAATTGTTTTCAAGCCCTTTAAAGCATTTTATTCATAGAATTAGTTTGCGTAAATGCAAGACAAATTGTAACACTGTATATGGGTAACACACAACATATAAATGTACGTTTGTAGCGTCAACTCGCAACGTCAATCGCGAATAACCGTAGGCAAACATTAGCGCGTTAACAAGCTAGTTATGGTAATGGCACTTCTTCCTCATTTCATCTAACTTCGCATTTCTACTTTTTGTATTGTAGTACATTAACGTAGACTTCAAATTTACAATAGTTCAGTAAAGCCTGGGAGACAGCAGCGAATGTATGTTCAAACTTACCTTTAAAAGCACAGAGTCCACGAGTCGAGACACTTTATCACACGTTCAAACGCTAGAACTAAAGTAACAAACAACCGAAGTGACTTTCTGAACATTTAAATGGCGCGGTAGGTCACACGCTTTTTTTGAATAAGCCAATCAGCGGGCCGTACGTCTCCTGTTTTCGGCGCGGATTGGTTCAGAGCATAGTGATCGACATGTAGGCGGGGCGTCATGCTAAAATTTTGAAAATAACTAACGGTTTTATTTTCGCACGTGTTTTAGAAGCAGTTGTTACTTTACTTGAATCCTTATATTTATTTATAGCATTTTTTTGCCAACTGACAGCTATGTAATATTTTTTTAAATGTGTGCAAGTAGATTAGCTTTTTTTTTTGCCTCAACCTTTGTTTAAAACCAAAACGCTGTCTTGAAACCCGAATTTATAACATATAACTGCATTTAGTACACGTAATTTGAATAAATAAGTGTAAATATAAACACATGAAAAAAGATTGGTGCATTCATACTTTTCGGCCATCCTGGATAATTTTGTATGCCATAAAACCGAATCACAACAAGCACTTTGAATTCAAAGCTTTATTGCTGATGATTATATTAAACAATGCAGCCAGGCCACCAGTCGCCTGAAAACAATTCTTAGTGCAACAATTTGGTTACAACAATACACATGATGGGGACGTTTCAATTTACAATGGAGCAAAGTGGTTGAGAAGATGTTTGAATGAGAGGGAGGAGCCCGCGAGGAGCCAATCATATAACACAAATATTATCTTATCATTCAACGTGTCTCCAACCTGTACACACACACACACACACACACACACACACACACACACACACAAACTTTCATGACACAGAAAAAAGTCACACAAACTGACGCACTAAAACCCTCCCTCTACTATTGCCAAACTATTTCTCACAAAAACACTCTCACATTCACTTGTTTTGATTTTACTGTTTACTCTCACAGCCTTTCACAATCTCTTATTCACAAACTTACACACAAACTCTCTTACCTACACACATGTTCTCTCACCCCACTAACTCTCACGCGGGCACACGTAACAATTTTACAGGTGCTCAGTTCAACGGCGTGGCTTGTAAATGATTACGAGAAAAATTAAATAATGTCTATACAAAACAATGAATAATTGATAGAACCATTCCATTCTGAAAGTATCTGACAAAAAGTGGTGCAACTTGAAAACCGGCGCCCACGATGTCTGTACCATCAATCTACTGTACATAATAACCACGCTGGAATTGACAGCTCT
This sequence comes from Filicampus tigris, assembly GCF_054856515.1. NCBI lineage: Eukaryota > Metazoa > Chordata > Actinopteri > Syngnathiformes > Syngnathidae > Filicampus > Filicampus tigris. Next base: position 6,612,610 of record NC_141224.1, on the reverse strand, counting down.
ACATACAACTTCCTTTTGAGATGGGGCAAAAAAAAAAAAACAGCGTTAGTCTTATTACAAAACTGTCAAAGCATTGTAAGAGGAACCACCAGGACTGTCCAATACGCAAAATAAAAACAAATGTACACCACTTGGCTGATACTAAGACTGCATTTGTACCAGACGGGCACCAGTTGATGATTGGAGGACGAGTCAGGGCGTCTTCCTCGTCAATTTCCTCTTGTTGTCCCTTTCAGTCCCAAACACGTTCCTCCGCGCAGGGAGCATTCGCACGCAATAAGCTCCCCAGTGACGGACCCTCATTCGGGCCCGCCCTCCACCTCCCGCTGGCAGAAGTGGGCCAGTAACGTGTCCAGGTCGCGGCGGTCGGCAGCCGAGTACAGCGAGCTCTCGCCCATCATGCTGAGAGCCATGCGCAGCGTGGACCAGATGTTGTCCGACATGACGGTGGCCGCGGTGCCGCCGGGGCCCCGCACGGCTCTCGCCTCCACGCCGGTGGCGGCCTGGCGCTGGAGGGACAGCGCTTCCAGGAAGTGCTCCACTGCCTCCCTGCACATTAAGAAGACAATGAGCTCCGGTGTGATCAGGCGAGTATGATGCGCATGTTGTCTCTAATGCTCCCTGGTTTACGTTCTTGTATGAAGTTGTTTCCTCCCACTACCTTTTTTTTTTTTTTTTTTTTTTTTTAAAAGACTCCGCAGATTTCAATCAAACAATTAACCCTTTCGTGCACAGTGGGTACTACAGCTATTTAAGAGTTGCTTTCGCCTAGTAATCTAAAAAATCTATTTATATTCTAAATAATTACATCAAATCATAATTAATGCATGAAAGGGTTACAATATTTTTAAAAATTTAGATTCATTAATATAGGCGAAAGAAACTTTTAAATAGCCGTCCACTGTAGTGACCACTGTGCATGAAAGGGTTAAGAATCAAGATCTCCACCGTGGTGACTTTATTGCTCTCTCTTTACATCTTTTTTTTTTTTTTTTTTTTAACTTTGTGTCATCATCCGCAGAGGTTCCAAGCCTATTTTGACAACGTAAGGAGGATAAAAGTACTGACACCTGTCTTCAAATGTAGGTAGTTTAACTGAACGGTTGTCAGAAAAATAAATATGCAAGTACAAACACCTGAAAAATCAACTTTATTTCAAAAACTCCCCCCGACCCGCATTGCTGGTGAGCAAGAACAGCAAAATGGCGGTGCTAATTGGTGCCCTCTAGTGCACAAATGACTTTAATGCACCCACTGTGTGGTTTACCAGCAACACAAGTCCAACTTTCTTGAGGTAGCTAAAAGAAATCCAAAGCTGATAAATTGAAAATTGAATCTACATGACCAATTAAGTATGTTTTAATTAAGTCTGATACAAATAATGAAAAACTAAATACACAAAAAAAATACAAATTAAAAATAAAAAAAAGAAAAGTTTGAATAAAAAAATAAATAAAAATCACACCTGAATAATCTATAGAAATAATTTTAAAGGGGGAAAATCAACGCAAACATTTTTTTCAAGATTTTGTTCCCAGCAGGCCCACTAGTTGAAACGCGGCATTCTGATTAATAGTGCGTTTGTGCAATATGAGTTAAGCAGCAAAATCCACCCGTTTTTAGCCATCTCAGGGGGCGGCCATTTTGTCTTCTGTGGACTGAAAATGACATTAGAACTACCCAGGGCTCAGGGAACGACCAATCACAGCTCGCATGTTTTCTAAAGCTCAGCCGTGATTGGCCGTTACCTGAGCCCTGGGTAGTTGTGATGTCATTTTCGATCGACAGAAGTGACAAAATGGCCGCCCCCAGAGATGGCTAAAAACAGGTGGCTTAACTCTTATTCCACAAACACGATATTTATCAGAATACCTTGTCTCAACCAGTGGGCTTGCATAGAACATATATCTTGAAAAAAATATGTTTGCGTTGATTTCCCCTCTTTAAGGAGGAGGATATGAAAGTCTTAAAATTACAACATTTGTAAGCCACAACTTAAACCATCAGAGAGGTAATTTATAAATGTTTAGTGTTGTTGTTTACATTAAAAGGAGCTCTGCTGTTTTATAGAACTGTGAATTACAACCACAATAAAACATCCATCCAACAATCCATTTTCTACTGCGCTAGTTGTCTGCATTGTACACCGTGGACTGGTCGTTGGCATGAAAAAAAAAATCACATTTCCAACAAATTTTTAACAGTGGTAATAAAACAAAATGGCCTTATTAGGTGATGTCAGTGTACGTGTGTCAGCATCACCTGTGTGCGCCTAAGTTGACACAACTGATTCCTAGATTGTAGCGACTGCGGACGAAACCTGGCTGCAATTCCAGGGCTCTCCTGTAGGCGGCCACGGCCTCCTCCGAGCGGCTACCGTTGGCCAGCGTGGCGCCCAGCTTGTTCCACAGTAAGTAGTCCTGAGAGACGGACAAGGGGAGAGGATGGAGTTAGAACCGGCCCTGACAATAAGCGCAGGTCTGGACTGGGTGCGGAGGTGTCAATTCACCTGTGGTGTGGCGGAGAGCGCCGCAGTGAAGCAGTCCACCGCTTTATCGTACTCGCCGCTGAGGTTGAAGAGGACTCCCAGGCCGCACTGCAGCTGAGGGTCCACCTGCGCAGGGTCCGTGTTGGCCGCACGCAGGAACAAAGTCTGCACGTCTGTAAATAAGGACCTGGCAGAGTGGAGGGAAGAGACGCCTTGAGATTAGGGCGCTTCAAACAAACGTCAAACAAAAATAATCGGCCAAATGGCCATTGTTTGCTGGCTGTGACTTTTGACCTGAATGTACGTTTACAGCAGTTGCACACAAGTAGTGCAGGTTACATTATTTATTACACAGGATTCTAAACCTTGTGTCCATAAAATATAAATGTAATGGAATTTGCTAATCAGGTCATTCTATGGGCCTGCCATTCGAGATAAAAAATTTTTTACAAGCAATGCTTAGGTGAGCAATGCAAGTTGTGAAAGGAATTGACCTGGATGTCGCTATTTTCCTAAAGTCACGGTTTGTTTAAAAATAAATAAATAAATAAAAACATATTGTAATATAAATCAAACAAAGGTGTTAAATATGACACGTATTCAACTATTGGTAATGAAGACACATATGACAAGGATTAACGTCCTTATAACTTCATTAATTGAATGCTTTTTCCTGCCACTGGTATTTTATGAAGAAATTGAAATGAGAAGACAATTGTCATTAATCGAATGTAATTTTAAAGAAAAATACTCGATTAGGATTATTCAAGCAATGAAGGAGGAAGTTGTTTTTTTAAACAATATATTTACAGTTGATTCACGGGGAATAGTGACCAGACTGGCCCACGAATAGCAAAAATCCGCATATAACTGAAATGAAAAATGTGTTATTTTATACATTATATATATTTTTTTTAATTAATCAGCCGATTAATCGGTAATCTGTACTTTTTCGGTCGGGCTCTACTTGAGATACAAATTTCATTTGTTCAATGATCATGCTTGTAACATAAAATCATCTTTCCCCATCGGACTGATCTGAAATGCCATTAAGATGTTTCAGCCTTCGAAAAAAAAAAAAAAAAAAAAAAAATTAAAAAAACATCTGTTTTTCTTGTTTGTTTGAGTTTTCTTCTAATGAGAAAAATATAGCACCGTATGACATTGTACTTTATAAAAACAAATGAATGAAAATTAAATACACTGTAAGGATTAAATACAGCGATTTAATAAACATTGCGCCGCTCCTCCTGGTGTGAGCGCCTTGGCCACCTGGGGGCAGTATACGACGAGACAACATCTTGCTCCTCACTCTGGCAGCAGAGATCCAAAGCGCTCCCTCTCCTTTTCCCTTTCTCGGGAAGCGTCCTGCTGGCGCTCCCGCTCGTGCTGCTCCCACACGCCGCGGTATTTGGGGTTATGCTTGAGCCAGTCGCGCAGAGTCTCGCAGGCCTGCCGGTGCAGCGACTCGTTGGTGAAGCTGACGGACAGCGCCATCAGAGCGGTCAGGTTGTCGTTCTTCAGCTCCACACACCTGACGGAGGAGACGCGTTAGCCCCTCCAGATTTTGACGTTGTATTTATGGACGCTGTCTTTGGAAGCGCAAAGCCCCCCACCACCCCTCCCGCGAGCAATAACTCAGATCCGCTTATTGAATGTTAAATCATAACACTCTCGAAAAGCACCTTGAAGATCTCGCTCGGCAGACTTTTGCTTTACAATCCATCATTTTCAAGACGACTCCTCAGAAACAGATGACTATAAAAAGCAAATCATTCATCGACGAGAGCCGCTATAAAACGAGAGTGTGTGCAGACCTCACAGAAGCGTCGCCATTTTTCATGTGTCACCGCCAAGGATGTTAACAGCTAAAAGCAGGCAAAGTTCCATCCGGACCTGGGAAGTCCTTCTGGATCATAGGGTAAAAGTTGATCTCATAAAATCTGACTGAAATATAACTGCGGCATTGTGCAATATGTGCAATTTTCAAACCCAGCTTCAATTCCTGCCTTCAAGTTTTCGCTCCACGTGGTTTGTGGGCTACAAATTTGGACTCTTCATATCATTACAAAAATAGGAATTGTGTTCATATTGGAACTGTATCTCTGTTATAATTACCCACAAGTGAGGTTTGCATGTTGGTGTGCCCCTAACAACCGTTCAGTTTCTCTCATGACCCCTTTGAGAAAATGACTTGCCCTCCCCTGTTCCAAGTGCAGGTAATCAACGCTTAGAACTGACCTGCGGAGGGCGCTGATGGCAGCAAATTCTTGCTCATTCTCAGCTTGACAAGTTCCCAGATATTGCCAAGCCTGCAAAAACAAAACATTGAAAGATTGTAAATGCTTTCTTTGGGTAGAAAACATGAAAATGAATCAGCAGAAAAAAAACAACTGCGTTAAATGGGCTACACACACACACACACACACACACTGATGATCGGGCCAAATTTAACTCATTGACTGACAGATATTTTCACACCCTCTTTTACCCTAACGTTTGAAAAAACGTTGAAAAAATATATATTAATAAACTCCTGGGATTGAATGGCGGGACTGTGAAAAGACGACCCCAAAAAATGTGGAAAGACTAAAAGCGTAATAGCAATTATTAAAAGGACTAAAAAGGCCCGCCGATTAATCAGTTGGTAGGGATGTAACGATTCCCTCAAGCCCCGATTCGATTCTCGGTTCCTGATTTTCGATTCGATTTGACTCTTGAAAAATTGCCACCATGCATGTCTCTGCACTAGTGCGCTTCTGCAGCCATCCACAAACGCAATGATGTTTGGCGCAAAAGCATTATTTGATCTACACATTCAAAATGTGCGATGCATCTGGAATGAAAAAAACGTTTCAAGACATCATTTTCTAGCTGAATCCAATCATCTTGATTGCCCGATTAATCGAAGCGATTGTTCGATTAATCGAATCGATTAATCGATTAGTCGGGGGTATCTATTTTAGATCGATTTTCGATTAATCGCTACATCCCCATCAGCCGGCCCCTAATTTATGATTTTCCAAGCTCACCAGCTGGTTGTCTGGTTCTTTCTGCACTGCACTCTCAAAGAAACGAACGGCCCCGGGGATATCCCCTGCCTCCATCCTCTTCACGCCCTCCGTCAGAGGGTCCTGGTGGGACAAGTAGGGGTTGTCCTCTTCAAACTGGTACCCCTGAGAGGAAGACGATCAAAAGGGAGCGTTTCAAAATCGGCCAGGCTGAAGCAAGCGGCGTTCAAGCGGGACCGCGACCTTGTCGTAAGATGAGCCGAGCAGCTGATCAAAGTCCGACAGCCAGGGATGACTTTCTGCGTCCCGTTTGGCCATCTCCTCCCACTCCTGTTGCAGTTTCTCCCAGAAATCCACATCACTCTGAGAGAGGAGAAAAAAAAAAAAAAAAAAAAAAAAAGCATAGTAGAATTTTACAGAGTGAGGGCGAGGAGGCGCTCGTCTTTAAAAAAACTGATTTATGAGCAGGAGGAAGAGGTGGAGGAATTTCCCCGCCTCTTGGAGTCACATAATTCCTCTCCAAATCTTCCCCTTCCCGGCCTTCTCCCTGCATCCAATTAGCGACGCGGTTCACCGCAGGCCTTGACTCACCTCCACCGCAGCTTTGGCTTGGTGGAAATCCGGTCCCGCCGCGGCGAACTCGTCCACCCAGGCTTCGGCCGACTCCTGCGACACCTGAAGGAAAAGACGAGCGCTGAAGCGTCTTGTTCGGAGTTTGACGCGCTTTGCTCAAACGCAGCGGGGATGGAAGGGCGGGAAGCAATAAATCAGGAGAGATGTCACGGAGAGCCAATGGAAAAGCGGAAAAGACGAAGACAGACAAAAGCCAGTTTTCCTGCGCACGCTCGCCGCTTAACGTGGGGAAAGGCACTCGAGACGTTGCTGGGCGCGTCAAAACTAGAACGCTGCCGCCTACCAGCGGCGCGGCCGTGGCGGTCCTACCTGCCTGACGACCTTGGCCCACTGCTGTGCCTGCTTAGCTTTAGCTTTGTCAATCTTCTCATTCCTCTCTGTGGATTCCAAGGGAAGACTCCCTCCCCCCGTTTCCATCAGGAACTATGCCGAGGAAGAGGAGGAGGAGGAGAAGGAACGGGACAGAATTTTCGAGGTTTTTCAGGGGTCAGTGTGGGATTTTGTTTCCGGGGGTTAAGGGGAGGTAGATGATTTTGTGGTCGTTAATTCGGGGTCAAAAAACGGGAAGAGTTACATGGCAAAGTTAGAGGCCCGTGGTTATGAGCCGGTCGTCATCACAAAAACATGCACTGTATAGTACGGGCTCATCATTTCTGGCAGGAAAAAACAATGTTTTATCAAACGATAACAGCAAATGGAAAAAAATATATATATAGATCGAGATGAGCAGCCAAACCAGAAGGAGCAAATGTGATTTAAATCTGTTCTATGTCATTTCTTGGCACGAGTGGGCTTCTAACAGCGATTTGAAGGGGGGGGGGGGGAAAAAATAAAAATCCAAGAACGTTTGGCGCTGGGCTTTTTCACTGACAGAAACTCAACACCGCAGTGAAAATAAATCATAGTTTACATTTGAAAAAAAAACAAAAAAAAAACGCGGCTTTATATGCATCAAATATGCAAGTGCAGCCGCAAGATTCATAGAAGGAACGGGAGTCGTGGGCCGGTTACTTAGACACGGGCCGCAGCCTTTACCAAGTGGGGGGGGGGGGGGGGGCAACTGCCATGTAGTCTAGTGGCAAGCGGCTCGTACCTGGTTGAGGTTGGAAGCCCAGTTGTGAGCCTCCTCGGCCTGAGCTTTATCTGCGAGCCGTTTGTCTGTCCTGCTCTCCACTGTCACACTGCCCTCGCCAATTTGCCTAACGAACCGCAGGAACTAAACGACAGTGAAACAGAAAAGAAAAGAAAACAAGGAAAACGACAACAATAACAGAAAATAAATCTAAACAAAACGGAAGTCAGCATTCGCCACCGCGCTCTTTTCAAATTCATGCCGATACGCGACGAACAGAAAGACGCAAAATGGCCGCGGCAGCGCCCAGGTAGGACCGGAGGAATGGAAAGAGAGTCGAGTGACAGACGCAAAATGGGGGGGGGGTCGTGTTGGCTGGCTGGCTGGCTGCTTGCTGCTTACCTCTGTGTTTTCTAACTTGGGATCGTTAACCTTCGAGACGAGCTCATTGGCCGTCTGTCTCAACTCCTCCCCTGCCTGGTATTCCTTCGTCCTGTTCGGTGAACAAGAAAATGGCGACCATGATTTTGATGTAGTCTTTAAAGCAGGGGTCACCAACGCGGTGCCCGCGGGCATCAGGTAGCCCCCCCAAGGACCAGGGGAGTAGCCCATGGGCCTGTTCCTAAAAGTTGCACACCAGTGATGGGACATTGTGATTATCCAGGGAATGTTGTGGAAGTGATGATGTGAAAATATAAACAGTGGCAGGTATTTACAGAAGTAATGTTGCATATTGATATTTATGCGTCCTAATTATTATGAGGAATAATTAACATGCTCAGTGTATTCATGGAAATGAAAATTCTGACGTGTGGATCTAACTGGTAGCCCTCCCCATAATCGGTGGCCAAGAAGTAGCTCTCAGTTTGAGAAAGGTTGGTGACCCCTGCTTTAAAGAGAAGTCAACCCAAACGTATTTTTTTCAAGAATATGTTCTATGCAAGCCCACTAGTTGAAACGAGGCATCACAAATATTGCGTTTGTGGAGTAAGAGTTAATCTACTCGTTTTTAGTCATCTCCGGGGGGCGGCCATTTTGTCACTTCTGTCGACTGAAAATGACATCACAGATCCTCGGGGCTCAGGTAACGACCAATCACGGCTCAGCTTCAAAAGACAGATCAGCCGTGATTGGTCGTTACCTGAGCGGTTGTGATGTCATTTGCAGTCGACGACAAAGACAAAATGGCCGCCCCAAGAGATGGCTAAAACGGGGGGGGGGGAAATGTTGCTGTTTAACTCATATTCCACAAACGCGATATGCTGTCTTTCAACTAGTGGGCCTGCTGGGAACATATTCTTGAAAAAAATATGTTTGGGTTGATTTCTCCTTTGAACAGTGTGTTCGGAAAGTCACTGCATGTGCACTTGTGTTTTCATTTACACGCATGTTTTCAACATATAACATATGTACAGTGGGTATAAAAAAGTCAACACATCCCTGTTCAAATGTAAAAGTCTCTGTGATTTGAAAAATGGAGATTATGGATCCATTTCCTTCCGTTTTACAGTTTAGCAATAACACTTCTCCTCACCACTCGTTCTCCTTGTCTCCAAAGTCTCCCAGCCACAGCTTCTCCTCCGACTGTTCCAGATATTCCTCTGCCCAGCGTCCAGGATCTGGAAGGAAAAACATCAAAACGTACACGCCAGGAGACCACACAGTAAGACATTTCATGAGCCAATGGTGCAAATAAAGTTTGGGGACTGCTGTGGTGTGCCGGGAAAAAAATATATGATGTCAAATATCATGACGCAGATGATTATTACGTAACGTTATCACCACGTGATAGTTGCGAATCTTGATTTGATCAACCCCTACTCGGTCTATGAGAGTGGCAAGGCACTATTTGAGGAAATACGATACAAAAAATCCAATACAAATAAATATCGCAAAGAGCAGCACGGTTGAAAGTTAAAAGGAAGTGGTTACACATGAAATAGGTACAGGAGTAATAAGTAGGGCTGTGCAATTAATTGAAATTCAATTACAATTACGATTATTACACTCCACGATTACCCAATTGGCCTAATCATAAAAAAACGATTATTAATATGCATTTCTATCAACGCACCAGGTTTGTTTACCCAAGGAAATCATACATTTGCACATTTTTTTTATTTTATACAAACGAATTATATAAATTTTGTTTGGTCGAAAAGGAAACTTACATAACTATAGCGTTTCAAAGACATTTTTGTCCTTACATTTTTTTTGGACGTTGAAACATTTTCTTGTTTTGTACCAAAAAATAAATGATCGTTTGAACAATCGCGATTTCAATTATTACCAAAATAATCGGGATTCGTATTTTTTTTTTTTTCCATAATCGAGTAGCCTATCCTACAGTGTGTGAAATCGGACCGCTGTGCCAAATAAAGCACAGGAACAAGAATACTAATGAAAAAAAAATGACGGTTTATTGTGTCAAAGCGGTACAACCATCCTAAGTTACCTGCGGCCTGAGCGATGAATTCTTTGGTCCAGTCGGCGTCGGCCGCGTCACCGAGCGCCACGAGGCCTGGCGTCGACGTCGATTCCGAGCCCGAGATGAACTCCGCCGCCCAGTCCCCCGAGAGAGCCAACGCCGCCACATCTGGAGCTGAGACGCCACAGTAAACATTGCGTTGCTGGAGACATTTGAGTGTTCAATGGCTCCGAGTAGGACAACCTCTCTGCGGAGCCTGTCGGTAGTTCTGCTGGTCGATCTGCTGCATCTCCTCCAGCAGCTGGCCCATGTCGAAGGTGTGCGGGGGACGCGGGGGCGCCTGGAGGAATTCGTTGACCAGCTGGGAACACCCCAAATATATGTTAGTGTCGCTTTTAACTTGCACCCACAAGGGGTTAAAATTAATACTGGGGAAGTGGAGACACGAGCACTGACCTCATCTTCCGTGGCCAGTTCGATGGGGGTCGGGGGGATCTAGAATGAAGCCAAATGTAAAAATGATGAGACGCGTTGACTTTCCCAGCGTTTATTACGTCAACAAAGGCGCTCACCGTAGGTGTGGCGCGGTGCCGCCACGCCCCGCCTTCCTTGGTCATGTGACCGGTCAACTTCATCAGCGGGTTGGCCCCGCCGCATTCGGCCTCCACCAGCTCCCGCATCGCCATGGCAACACAAGGACGAGGCAATCCCGATCGGGCCACCTGAGAACTGAGAGGAGAGCGTCGATTAGAGATGGACCGATATGCTTTTTTCAGGGCCGATACTGATACCGATTATTAGTGGTCAAGGAAGACGGTAACCAATATTTGGAGCCGATATTCATATTCAGTAAAAAGGAAAATATTGGCATCGAAATCTAAAGAAAAAATTACTCTTAACTTTGTTGTAACGTCTTTAAGCATGTTTATTGAACAATGTTCCAGGTTTGCATACTGTTGATTATTTTTAAATCATTATTACAAGACATTTTTGACAGTATAAATCTCTGTTCTAAAATTCTCACAAAAAGTTCAGGGAGCACCCCAGGTTGTCAGCATGTCTTAAAAAGGATAAATGAAAACTTAAACAATAGCTCCATGTAGTCTTCTACAGTAAACGACAATTTCAAAATTTCAAAATGACAGAAATGTTCAACTTTCACATCTTTGTTTTGATTTCCACAGTTTTAAATTGATTTCTTATCGGCCAGCACAGTTTTTAAAAAATGCCGATATTTGTCAAAAAAGCCAAATATCGGTGCCGATAATCGGCCCGGCCGATAATCGCTCTATCCCTAGCATCGATTCATTTGGAAGGTTCATCCCGATTGAAGTTATTAGTCCAATGTTCACTTTGTGTTTCCAGTCATTGTCATGAACGGACATTTTTATTTTTTTTTCACCAACTACAACAAAGAGCTTAGTATCACCATTTAAGACCGCGTTTTTAGAGACTATTGCTTTTAACAGCTGAAAGGCCACACGAGGCGAAATCTGTGCCCCAGTTATCTTTTGCCACATAACCACGTTAAAGCTCCATCTGCTGTTTTCCATGTCATTTCCTTGTTAGGCTCAACCATGAATAATGAGGCTGCGATGGGCCAGCACGCAGACACGCTCCGCCAGTTTTGCTTCCAACTGACTTTGTGCTTTGTTTTTCAAAGCTTTAACAGAACCGCGCCACATTGAACAGACTTCCAGACCATAATATGCAACAGCAGCGACAAAACCAAGTTTGAAATAAGAATAGTAGCAAAACCTGAGCACAAAACGCAGCAGGTTCACAAAATGGGAAAAGGTAGTGACGGATAAAAATGTTATGCACTTCAACGGACGCCGTCCTCCAATTAATCGCCAGAGTAAATAAAGGCATGCATTCACTCTGTGACATTTTCATTTACTGCATCACTCTTCTATTGAGGGCAACTCCACATGTGGCTCACAAATTCCCCACACAAGTAATTGACATGTCATGCCATAGCACAAAACCATTTCTCTGGGCACTTTATTTTTTTTATTATTATTATTAATTTTTTTTATTATTATTATTTTTTTTTTTAGGGGCGTTGCAGCACACACCCTTCCAGTAATGCTGCTCTGTGTGGCCACACATAACGTACATGCCAGAAACTGCCACTGAGCCTATGAATATGGTTATGATATGATTAAAAAAAAAAAATTGAAAAAGATTTTAAAAGCTCATAATATTAAAGATGATTTTTTTAATACAAATATTTTAAGCCCTTCAGTTAGTGACAAAGGCATTCTAAAATACATACATCGTTTCTGTCCAGTGAAAAACATGTAAATCCAATTTGAGCATTTTTTAAAATGTTCACGTTAATGGGATGTCTGTAACGCGGAAACCCCATTAAAATAACAAAAATATTATTCACGGGCCAGCGACGACATGATAGAATATTACATTTATTATGATTATATGTTGTAATATAATAGATGTATCATATTTGTGGAAATTTATGACATATATCTAATAGTATTTAAAGCGGAAGTCAACCCAAACATATTTTTTTCAAGGAATACGTTCTATGCAAGCCCACTAGTTGAAAAACAGCATTCTGATAAATTTTCATTTGTGGAATAAGTGTTAATATTTTTATGTGTTAATAGTTTTTAGCCATCTCTGGGGGCGGCCATTTTGTCTTCTGTCGACTGAAAATGACATCACAACTGCTCACGACGACCAATCACGGCTCAGATTCAGGAAACAGGTCAGCCGTGATTGGTCGTTGTGAGCAGTTGTGATGTCATTTTCAGTCGACAGAAGACAAAATGGCCGCCCCCAGAGATGGCTAAAAACGAGTGCATTTTGCTGCTTAACTTATATTCCACAAACGCAAAATTAATCATAATGCCGTGCTTCAACTAGTGGGCCTGCTGGGAACATATTCTTGACAAAAATATTTTTGGGTTGACTTCCGCTTTAAGATTATCGTTTAAAAAAAATAAAAAAATAAAAAACATTTCTGTAGTTGGGAATATAAACGACCATGGTCACTCTACGAGGAAACAGTATTTTGAAGTGACTCCGATGCATCTTTATGTCTTGAAAATAATTAATTAATCAATCATAACAATGAACCATTCTGCAGTACAGTATACACACAATGGAACCCAATCAACAGTTGGGTCTGGCCTACTCAACTCCACTCCCCTGGAGATGAGTTACAGTTTCCAAAAATGAACCGTAAGGAACATAAACGTGCAGCATTCTTCACTCCTACACGCACATAACGCATCATACAAGACAAGACTCCGTCCTCCTCTGACTGTTATCAATTACAGACGAGGCTGTGTCTTAACGCCAAGCACTGATTCACATGGGGCCGATACGACGATCAGGATGGAAGTAAGAGGATTGTAACAAGATATTAATACACAAGCAGACTATACTGACTGGACACAACAGGTGTAATCGGATTTAATATAATATTTTTGTCGAAAATACTCTGCTTGCATCGATCAATTTTGTTCGTATTGCACTTGTCCTCATCAGGGTCACAGGGTCAAAGGGTGAACTGGAGCCCAGTTGACATTAGGTGGGAGGCTCAGTACACATTGAACTGGCTGCCAGCCAATCGCAGGGCACATAAGGAGACAAACAAGAACTCACACTCACATTTAAATTTATGGACAAATTAATATTAAATAGTCTTAATTCTGAGTGACACTTAAGATGGTCAAAATATTATAAGTAGAAACAACGCTCAGCATGATGCAGTGCAGTTTTATAACACTTCCAGGTACAATGATAAATATAGTGTTGTAGTAATACCACAAAACTGAGCATAATTATAGTTCATAGGTAAAGTATAGTTGTTCCTAATGAAATGTCCAGTGAGTGCTGTGTACAACAAATAATGCCAAGGTGACACCTGTTTACACACCACTTACATATTAACTGTTATATTCTCGTTTTTTAATATAAATGATTCTCATTTCTTTATATGTATTTCTAATAACTCAAAAACATGTACACATTCAAATCAGAAGCAAAACGTAGGTGCTACTTGCAGGATTCATTGTCATGTGTCATTTGATTTAACGTTGTTCTCGACGCTTTGATGAATTATGCAATTGTCCGGAAACATTCAAATCATCTTAATAAATGTATTGAGCTGCTTATTTAAGTAGTAGCAGCGGAGCTCCAAACGCAGCATTTATCCTAAACAAGTCAAAACGAACCCAAGCTAAGTGTTGGCTCGCTAAGCTAACTAGCTACAATGCTAACAAGCCAAGACCAGCGGAGCGGAACAAGTCAGCTCGCCGCCGAAGACGCACCGAGAGACGGATAACGTGACGTTCAACTCACCGCCGACAGAAAGCTGCAACCTGGAGCTCACCACCCCTGTGCCTCCTTGCCCGATGCGTCCGCTCGCTCTGTTGTTTTTACCACCGTGTCGTGACTGAAGTTGACGCCGTTAGCCTGTCATTTCTCACGGGAACAGCCACTAAATCCTCCGATGTGTGTTGTTATACGAGCGGCTCTTTTATTCACCTTCCACCTCCATGACACTCCGCACAGTGCACGCTACACCAGGAGAAGCAGCTCTTGTTAAGGAACGTCCGAACTGTATTCTCCAACGGATTTACGTACGTACGCCGGCGCACTGACTTGCAGAAGGACTTACGTCGAAATATTTGTCGTAAAATATCAAAGTTCAACAGTTGTTTGTCAGGAGCAAAAAAATAAAAAATAAATAAAAGAGCTAATCCAATACTGCATTTTGAGATGAAAGTTTAACTGATCATGTTAAACATTATCCAACCAAATAACGGTGTCTTTCCGACTGTGTGAGACAGGTAAAGAAATCACGTGATCATATGATTAATTAAAAAAATCGACTAGTTATGTAATTATAACCACCCACACACAGAATTTATCTGCCCATCAGCTAGACTGGGTGAAGATCCACAGCCACTTTCAAGCGACGGCATCTCCTGAAGCACAGGCAGAAACATCCACATCCCTCACAGGTGCAACAGCCCTGCTCAAGCCAAAGCCAAAAGGTAAGCAGAGCTGCATTAGGTTTCGTTGGATGCACAGGCATGTTATCATTAGCTAATGACCTTATATGAAACATGCACGATGTGAAGAAAGGCCTCGTGTAAACATCATATACTGTATTGTTTTTATTATGAATTTTGTCACGTTGTCCGACAGTTTTCTCTCTGTAACAATCCATCTCATCATCACTGTATCAGTAATTACAGTTAATGTTGCAGTAGTGCGTAATACAATATAAGTTATTCAATGCAATGTTTACTCTTCCTTTGTGACATCACACTCGCAGAAAAAACAAACAGGCTCTATTTTTATTTACGGACGTTTTTTTTGTTTTTTTTTTATAGCACTGCACATTGATAGGCTACACAGACGGACAGCAAGAGACACGGAGGTGGAGGGGCAGATGGGAAGCACAAGTTGTACATTCACTGAAATAAAATATCAGATGGGAGAAGTAAAATAGAATAGTCATGGAAAAGAGTGTGAAAGATAGCGATGCCACGTTTATGTACAGTTGAAGGTATCACAACATATGTGCCTCCCTTTTTTTCTCTGTGATTCCTCTATTGACAAATTCTTAAATTACAACATTATTACACACAAAATTAAGACACACTCATCGAGCCAGATATCATCCTCACGTCAACTACTAATAATTATTGTCCTACTGTTTTCTCGATGCTGGAATAGGCGATTAAAAAAAACAACAAAGAAATTGACCATCTGCTCCCTCTTCGAGTGTGCTGAAAAGTGGCTGCAATAATAATAATTCCTAACAATAATAATCATAATATTTCTCAATGTATGTACATAAGATTCATTACAATCAATACAGTCAAAACTGCCCAAGCTGAGCTGACATTCCGGGGACAGCAGGGGGGTAGCGGTGTGGTGTGTGCGAGTGTGTGTGGTTTACAGACATTCCAGACGTCAATGTGAGATGCATTCGAGCGGTAAATCCCGAGAGTGCCGCGAGAGATCATCAGAGGTGCCAAATTATCTGCTGAATTTGTCAGCAAATCATTTCTTAAATATATCAAATGAGACGAGCCCCTTCGCATTCATTTCCAAGCATAAGTTGAGAATTAATACGATACGATATATTAGCCCCAAATTTGCAATATTATGAGAATGAAGTTGTATGATATGGTAAGAAAACAGGAGAAGTTATTAGAATATAATCAGATTTTTTTTCTGTCATATTAGAGGGGAAATAAGTCATACGTTTATGAGAAGTTGTCATTTTGGGGGGGGGGGGGGGGGGGGCATCGCTGGTGGAGTGGTTGTCTCCCAACCTGGAGGTTGTGGGTTCAATCCCTGGCCATTGTGATCACATCAAAGTACATCCTTGAGCATGATACTGAACCCCCAGTTGCTACTGCCCGATGCTGCGTCAGCCCATTCACCCCCCCCCAAAAAAGTGAAAATTTGAAAATTGAGTTTTTTTGGGAAAGCCAATGTTATAAAAATAAAGCTGCAATATTCTGAGGAAAAAGTCATAATGCAATATTTTTTCAAGAAAAACAGAATTATGAGAATTGAACAGTATTTTTCCCAATAGGAACATTTAACACAAGACAAATTATGATGTAAAATAAGTGGTACATAAAACTAATTATGAGAATAAAATAATATGAGGAAAAAAGATGACAAGTTGTAATTGAGTAAGGAAAGGTAATGTTCAAATTTCCATGCAGGCATAAATGTAAAATTAATATTCTCAAAATATGAAAGCTTTATTTTTCTAAAACTGTATTTTTTCTTATATTACCATTTTATTATTGTAAAATCACAGCAGTTTTCTTATTTCTCTTTTTTTCCCGTATATTACCACTTATATTGTCATTAAATAATGTTCTTGTAAAATTGTGATTCTTTTTCTAATATTACCAATGTGTTCTTGTTAAGTGACAACAATTTTCCTCGTAAATTTTGTTCTTTTTATTCTCATAATATCAACCACTTGAGGAAGTGGTATTGTATTATGACCATTCTCATAAACCTACAATTATTTTTCCAACTATTTTGGCAGCATTTGTGAAAAATACTACGACATTGTGGCAGTATTCACTTTTTCCTTTGAGCGTGTCCCGATTTCTCCTTCGCAGATGAAAGTCTTACAAAACACAAATGTTCAATCACGGAATGTGTGTCAAAAGGGGTCGCAAAGAGGGAGGAGACAGCTTGTGCGCAGACTTTGCGGTTCAGTCTAATAAATTGTGCGTGTGTTGAAGATCGGGGCCTTTTTGCCTGCTTATTCGAGCGAGGATTCAAATGTGTGTTCAATAACAAAATACAATACAATCAGTTGTTGTTTTTTTTTCTTAAACAAAGCAGCCTCATTCATCCAGCATCACACTATACAGACACGTTGTTATTATTATTATCATCTTGTGATGTCGAAACTGGTGCACCACAAATCATTTGCGTGGCTCAGGCAGATCAATTACATTGTGCCGCTGAACATCGAGGTGGAGAACGACCGCCCGTCGTCGGCTATAGGTCACGTATGGCGTCGTGTGGCTGAGTATTACATCGAATGTGTTGTGCGTCGTGTGTTTTTGCAGGTATACATTCCATACATGATCGTAAAAGTGTTGGTTTCCATGAGAACCGGTGCAGGGGGGGGGGGAGGGGTTACATGCAGCTCAGTAGCGACGGGCGTTGCCGTCCCGGCCCTCCTTCTTGAAAATGATCCGCTGGTCGTCGCTGCCGTTGTCGGGCGACTCGGCCACCTCCTCTTCCTCCTCCTCCTCCTCTTCCTCACCGTCTCCCTCCGTGTCAGCGGACATGCCCAGGCGAGACTCGTACGACTGCGGCAACAGCCCAGGTGGCAAAAGTGTTAGTTAATGCTCTGTACTTGCAGAAGTGTTGCAAGTTCTGACATTGATGCTTTTTACAAGTAAACAGAGGTGGCAAAAGTACTCATACTCTGTACTTAAGTAGAAGTATAGACACATTATGTAAAAAAAAAAAAAAAAAGTACTGTACTTAAGTAAAAGCTAAATGATTTTTTACTGTTGGAAAGAATACCTGTTTTGATAACTTGGCACAATGAAAAACAAACATTTTCTCCATTTTATTTCCATACATTGAGCTCGTACTTACGTTTTACATGCTATTTAAGAACTAGCTAGCTAGCTCTCAACGTTCGGCATTTGCGATGATTGAAAAAAGTAACGAGCCTGTTTTGACAAAACAAGTGACCAACTTGGCGCAGTGAAAAAAACGTGCACACCAAATACTTTCAAACACATTACATCTTGCATGCTATTTAAGAGCTGGAGCTAGCAAGCTGTCTGGTTTCATCATCCGCAGAGATTAACAAGCCTATTTTGACAAAACGAAATAACCAACTTGGTACATAGAATTGAAAAAACACAAAATACTTTCCCTATTTTATTAACTTACGTAGTGCTCACACTAAGAATGTTACATCTTGCAAGTAATGAGCGTAGTTTGAGAAAATAAGAATTAAAAAGTACAGATATCTGTTTTCAAATGTAGGGAGTAAAAGTAAAATGTTGTCCGAAGAATAAACACTCAAGTAAAGTACGGATACCTGAAAAATCTACTCAAGTTTGCTGAGGTCTGCATATTTATATATTTTTCCATATAATATATATCAGTATTTCACACTACGCGCTGGCGCGCACGGGAAATGTGGTTGACTTTTGTCAAAACACTACCGCTTTTGTCCACATGGCGCCGCCATAATCAACAAAAACTGACATGACACAGTGTTGCTTTAAATCCAGGTTAAAAACTATGCTCATTTCTCATTTTAATGCATTTTTAAAATCATGTTCTCCAAAATCTTGTACTGACTATGAAATGTCTTTAACCCTTTTGTTTGTAAATGCTTTTAAATGTTGTACTTTTCATTACGTGAAGGACATTGAGTTACCTTGTGTATGAAATGTGATATATAAATAAAGCTGCTTTGCCTTGTCGAAAGTGTCAAAAAAACAAAAAAATGTACTTCCCGCCACTGGTCAACATCGCAAAGTGAGTCCTCGTCTTTACGCCGAAGATTTTACCTCCATGGGGTTGACGATGATGGTGAGCGCGGAGTCGTCCCACTGGCCGCCGCCCTCCTTGGCCGCCTCGCGGGCCTCCTCGCTGCGACGGTGGATGGAGCGAATCCGGAAAATGCCCAGGATCACCATGACGACCAGGAAACCCACGCACACCATGATGATGATGGTGGCGGCCCCGGGGACCACTGATGAACAAACACCGACGTGTTTACACAAAGTGGCTGATCGTACTCCCCCATCGCAACCCTTACCATAATCCACAAGGCCAAAGTGTTAAATCTGACATGTCACCTGAGTTGCGATGTAGACTGGGCAAGGCGTGTCCGCTGAGCTCGCCTGCGTGTTGATGGAGAAACTGTTGCTGGGAGGCCATCAAGTGCGATGGCTGGTACATACTGTCCAAGGAGTGAAGGAAGTTCACCTAAGGGAGGAAAGGACAAATCAACGCCTCATTCGGTAACGTTAAGTTCGGTTAGCAACAGCACTCGATCTTTGACGGAAGGTTTCATTTGAGGTCGACTCACCTCCAGAGTCAACTCATTGCTGGTGTATCTGCCATTCATCTCAGAGCAGGACAGACGGAAGCGTCTCTCGAAGCGGGACGAGCTCCTGGACAGTTGGTAGCGGACTGAGCGAAGGACGTCCTCATATACGGAGATGGATTCAGCACCTGGAGAGTCAGAGAAAATGTGTAAGGGCTGTGGCTGAAAGGGTGTATACTACAGGTGGGAACGATAATCGTTTTTTTTCGATGCATCGTTCGGCGTATTAAAAAGATTTTGAATCGATTCATAGGTATTGATAATCGATATTTAAAGTTTAAATAAAAAAACTAAAAGCAAGTGATTAAGTGCGTTTGTACGTCAAGTGCCTGCGCTAGGCTAAGCTAATATGCGACGAGATGGCGGAACAAGCAGAACCTCATACGAGTGCAGCGAAGTCAAAGTGTGAAATCTAAATCCTTGCTCTTCCTTGAGTTTTTTTGTTTTTAAAAGGTAATGGTGTGTTTCATGGACTATAAAATGTAGTGATGCACCGGAATCAGAATCGAATCCAATCATAGGCCTCTGAAATCGGAGTTGAATCGTAATCGAATCGAATCGTGAGGTTACCCATAGATTCCCACCCCTAGTGTATACTCAACCATAAAAACACTCCAGATAGCATCGTAACTAAAGTGAACCAGAAAGAAGTGGATCTTCTTTCAAATGAACTTGCAATATGAAAGCAGAAAGAACTTAGTCCCTTTTCTATTAGTTTACTTTAAAGCGGAAGTCAACCCAAACATATTTATTTCAAGAATAAGTTCTATGCAGCCCCCTAGTTGAAACAAGGCAATATGATTAATATGAAATATGAGTTAAGCCGCAATATCCACTCGTTTTTAGCCATCTCTGGGGGCGGCCATTTTGTCACTTCTGTCGACTGAAAATGACATCACAGTGTCTCAATGCTCAGGTAACAACCAATCACAGTTCACCTGTTTTCTGAAGCTGAGCCATGATTGGTCGTTATCTGAGCCATGAGGGTGTTTGATGTCATTTTCAGTCGACAGAAGTGACAAAATGGCCGCCGCCTGAGATGGCTAAAAGCGGGTGGATTTTGCTGCTTACTCATATTCCGCAAATGCAATATTAATCAGAACGCCTTGTCTCAACTAGTGGGCCTGCTGGGAACATATTCTGGAGAAAAATATGTTAGGGTTGACTTCCACTTTAAGGGTAATTTATACTTGATCCCTTTCAAATCAAAATGAGCATTTTTGCATATCCCGTACATGAACGCTGTAACTGACTCAAACCGGTTTTGAAGTGAATCCAATTGAGAGATGATCTGAGATCAAGTCCCTACAGGTCTTTGAAGTGATTTTCTTTAACCTGTGCAATGTCACATTACCTTCTTTGTAGTGACTGAGGCTTTATCAGACCTGAATCAGAAGTTGACCAAAAACAGAAGTGGATCCTCTTTAAAATGAACTTGTACTGTGAAGGTAAAAATAATATAGGCCACTTTCTGTTGGTTTACATCTACGGTGTTTCCACCTTGATCCATTTCTTTTTTTGTACATATGTGAACACTTCAACTGAATTCAGGACGGTTTCAAATAGATCCAGATCTCACTTTGCCTTGTAGTGCAAAAACCCAAATCGACCAGAGCACCAAAATGGATCCTCTGGCAATGTGAATGCAAAGAGATCTCAGTCACTTTAGTATTAGCTGTCTATCGAATTAGTTTGAAAATATGTTGATTGTTTTACTGACCTGTGATGGCGATGTAGGCGGTCGTGTTGATGATTTCCAAGCCCCGCTCTCGCACGACATCCATATCCACCAGCAGCTCCTCCCGCTCCAGGTCCAGTTCCTCGCCCAGAGGTTGAACCTCACAGCCGTCCAAAGTGTGGGCCACGGCGTCGGACATCAGCGCTGCAAAACCGCGCAAAAAATTGAGGAAGATTACATAAGCCCTTTTTCAACACGAAGTATGCGTCGGTTCAGTTTGCGTCAGTGTTTTAAAAGTGTTTCTGTTATCAGCTCTTAAAGCGGAAGTCAACCAAAAGAGAATATGTTCTACACAGGCCCACTAGTTGAAACATAGCATTCTGATTAATATTGTTTTTTGTTGAATATGAGTTAAGCAACAAAATCCACACGTTTTTAGCCATCTCAGGGGCGGCCATTTTGTCACTTCTGTCGACTGAAAATGACATCGCAGTTGCTCAGGGCTCAGATAACACCCAATCATAGCTCAGCTTCAGAAAGCAGGTGAGTCGTGATTGGTCGTTATCTGAGCCCTGAGTAGTTTTGATTCAGTCGACAAAAGTGACAAAATGGCTGCCCCCTGAGATAGCTAAAAACGGGTGGATTTTGCTGCTTAACTCATATTTCAAATAAATCATATTGCCTTGTTTCAACAAACAAATATGTTTGGGTTAGCACAAATATTAGACACCATGCTGTCCCGCTTTCCAGCCTCCTTTTGTTGGGGTACAAGCCACATGGGCACAGTATGTGATTTTTTAAAACTATTATCAATAGAAAAAAATATATTGTATACTATCCCGAACTGATTGATTCAGTCCACAGATGATTGTTTCTTGGACTCACCACCACCTTCCATCCCCTGCGCAGCCGTGTTGACAGCGTGAGTCAGCGAGCAGACGATCCGTAGCTCGGGGAATAGGGGTACGCCCCGGGGGGCTTCGAACTCGGGAGCGGGGCGAGCCAGATGGGGGCCGACCCCGGACAGAGAGATTTGAGGAGCATCCGGCTGGAGGACCACCAGGTAACCTTCCAGCGGCTTCAGGGACAGACAGCTCTCCTCGTTGAAACATCTGGAAGCAGGTGAGAAAGCGGACCGTTAGCCAAAAAGATCTGAAACTCACATTAACAAAATGGTTGCGATCCCTCCAAGCTCTTTTGCCAGCAAAAACTGGCTCAGGTTGAGCCTGAATGCACAGCTCCCTCTGCTGGTAGCTGCCAAGTAGCGCACCCCATTGAACTAACTGATAAAATGCCTCACAAACAATGAACAATGAATTGACTAATTGATTTTTACGGCAATTCCTACTTCTAACAAATTCTTACAGAGGAAGTCAACTCAAACATATTTTTTTTCTCAAGAATATGTTCTATGCAGCCCCCCCCTAGTTGAAACAAGGCAATATGGTTAATATGAAATATGAGTCAAGCAGCAAAATCCACCCGTTTTTAGCCATCTCTGGGGGCGGCCATTTTGTCACTTCTGTTGACTGCAAATGACATCACAACTACTCAGGGCTCAGGTAACGACCAATCACAGTTCACCTGTTTTCTGAAGTTCAGCTATGATTGGTCGTTATCTCAGCCCTGAGGGTGTGTGTGTCATTTTCAGTCGAGAGAAGTGACAAAATGCCTGCCCCCAGAGATGGCTAAAAAGAGGTGGATTTTGTTGCTAAGCCCATATGATCCACAAACACAATATTAATCAGAATGCTGTGCTTCAAATCGTGGGCCTGCAAGAACATATTCTTAAAAAAAATATGTTTGGGTTGACTTCCGCTTTAAGAGACAATTCATTGACAATTCATGCCTAATCCCAGTCAAAATGTTTGCAACTTTAGCCAGCAAATAAATTGAGCCTGAATTAACAGCTTCCTCTATTGGCTCCTGCCAAGAACCACACTCGTTTTTGCCACTAGACTTAACTAACAAAGTGCTTAAGAAACAATTTCTCAATTAATTGATTGTCAGAGCCCACTATACTTCTTTAGCCAGCAAATACTTTGAGCCTGAATCAACAGTTCCCTCTGGCGGTTGCTGCCAATTCAAACACTCCTTTTATGGCACAATTTATTCATGACTTAACTGACAAAATGCTGAAGACACAATTCATCGACTAACTGATTTTTAAGACCATTCGTCGTCAAAATGCTTTTAATAATTTAAGGTTTCTTTAGCCAGCAAATAGGTTAAGCTTGAATCAACAACACTCCATTTGTCTCCATCTCAAGACGCTCCTAACAAAATGTCTCGGAAACAATTCATGAATGAATTGAATTTTATGCCCGTCCGCAGCCAAAAAAGATGCAATCTTTTCTACAGGCAGTTAGGTTGCTAATAATTGAATTGAATTTCATACCGGGAATTGTCGTTAGATACCGCACCATAAATATTGTCGTACGGATGTTGCGTTATTCAAACATATTTACTCATTTTGCGTTATAAGTCGCCGCAACGGTATTGGAGCACGGATTAAGTACAACGCGTGCGTTACATTTCCGCTATCAGAGCGAGCAGCTGCTTCTATCGGCTTCTCCAGAAGGGCCTGCTGTTTCCGCCATCTGGGCGACTTCCTGGCCCTAAATCAATCTAATCTTCACGCAATAAAATGAGGAAGGAGGAGGGGGCGGTTGATAGAAAGAAATAAGAAAAGCCATGGCACACGTGAGCTGAAGCTAAAGCAATCTCGTCATGACCTTGAATCGCTGCGACGGAAGCCCTCCGGCACAAACGTGTGACCTGGAAATCATCCGTCCATTTTCTATTGGACTCGCCCTCATTAGGGCCCCGAGTGAGCTGGAGCATATCCCGTCTGACTCAGGCCACCCCGGATCAGTCGCTAGCTAATCACAGGGGAAATCATTTTAATTTTGAAGATGCGCTACGCGCTCAGGCTTTGAGTTTGATGCGATCTGCCTTGTCAGCAGCATACTTTTCCCCCCCACCCTTTGCTCTCTCTCTAGCTGCGGCATAAATATAAATATAAATACGTAGCTCACCGCATACATGCACTGGACTGCACTAATCTGAGGGGGAATTAATATTTCACCAGCTAAAAGCGACGGCTAAAGCCAGAGAGAAAGTTGTGTAGATGTGGAGCATGCTGGAGCGCTGACCCGAGACAAGACTTCTCTGTGCGTTTTACTGGACACGTTTATCGATTTCGTCACCTTACTAAAGACAATGGCAACCCTGCGCTGGTTAAAATATTTTTACAAAACATTTTTTGAAAGCATTTTTATTAGATTTTTTTTTAAGAAGTCCACCTTGATAACCAGCATGTGGACTGGGGCTTTAGGCTGACGTGGCTCCTTTAGAGCACCCCATTGTTAGCTGCAAGTACATGCACAGCATGGTGAGAAAGGCGTACCAGCAAGGTGGGGAAAGAATGCAAGCGAAAAAAAAAAGCCTGACTTGACAGTCACTTTTTGGACTGTGGCGTCGTGCTGGTGTGGTCGCTTTAGAGCGTATCGTTGTCGGCTGTGAGTGCACGCACATAACAGGTAGGACAGTGGAAGAGCAGGGCGAGAGGATTTTTTTTTTTCTTTTTAACAAGTCCAACTTGAAAGCCAGCGTGTGGACTGGGGCTTTAGGCTGACGTGGCCGCTTTAGAGCGCCTCGTTGTCACCCGGCGACAACCCGGTGAGGTATTCTGTCCATGACGGCTTTATAAGCTTTATTTTTGCTGCTCAAACATGTAGTTACGTGTAGGCATAAGAAAGATGGCCGACAAAGTAGAATCCATTTTTCCAGGTTGTTCAGCGCATCCTGGGACTTGAAATTTAAAATCTGCAGGGTTTAAAGAAACATTCCCATTGCTTATATACTGTAGTTTAAGTTACCTTAGCCAGCTATATTGATTCTGAAGGCCCCAGGCAGATTGGCGACAGAAAGAGGCTGACATTCAAATGTACATCCAAGAGAAACACGAACAGAATAGACTGGAGGGAAAACGTTCATACAATTTCATGGAATAAATATGATTTTGGTTGCGAATGTCAAGCTGTGCCGAAATTGTTCTTTTTTCACCAATTGTGTTCTCTATGTAAAAGAACAACCGTTCATCTCCCACTTCCTGCTTCTATTGCCCACACGTTTCATACTACAATGGCGAACCTGCTTGGGATTCACGAGAGTTTGAAATGTCATCATCCCATCTTTGCGCTATTCGAAAAGGCAATCGAGCGCTCGTGGTCTGCCACCAATTGAATAACCTGGCTTGACCGAAGCTAAATAAGCGAGCGTGCGACCCGCAGCGTCGCCGAGACGAGCACAGGTGACTTTGGGGCTGAAGCGAGCAAACGGGAGATAAGATACTTACTTATCTCCACATGATTATTTCCCCCTTATCAGCGGCGAGGCAAGGTTCATGTTTGACGAGTTCAATGTCGAAGGAGGAGGCGTCCGCAGGCCCTCGGAGTGACACTTATGTGACAAGTGCCCTGGGGCGGTCATATCTGGCAGTGTAACGTTTACACCACAAAACATTCCACTTTCACAGTTTACATCATGAAGGCGCATCCCCTCAGCTTGACTTCATTTTCTATTGATTCAGCAGCCAAGTGGGGAATAAAAAGTCTATTCTAGAAGCTTGGCAGCCGCGATGCGTTTCTGGCCCGGAGTGTGTTATTGCAAATGAAATAAGTCCGTCCGCATGCCGTTAGGCTGGCGCCAATGTGTTTGACGGCGATAAGATGCGGCGGGGGAGCTGCTGCACCTGAGCGAGGTGGTGAGTTTGAGGGGTCGCACTCCGGGCGTGGCGAAGCGGAGGGAGTTCCTGTAGGTCACCTGCTGCACGGCGCGGTTGAAACTCTCGATGTCGTCGCCCTCCAGCACTAACACCGACTGGCTGGGGTTCACGTGCACCTGAAAACATCAAACGGCAGGAGAGGAAATTGCATGAAAGCAAACCACACGCTCCGCTCTGTTTTTTTTTTCTGCCGGCATTTGCATCATCAAGAATCCTGTAATATTTCTGCCAATAATGTAGCAATTTTTTTTTTCATAAAATGTACTTCTTCTTCTTCTTCTTCTTCTTCTTTTTTTAATTAATTTGCTAATTGATTTTTTGGTAAATTAAAAAACAACAACTGTGTGATTAATTTATTTATTGAAAAGAAATACATTTTACATGTTCATTCAACTTTTTAAACTAAATATTGGCTCATTTATTCACTGTAAAAAAATTAGTCAAATTCAATTTTACATAAACATTTAACATGTATTTTAAAAAGTGATCATTTCATTGCAAATGATACAATAAAAAATACTAGTAAAATAAATTCTTTTACAAATACAAAAAAATAATGATTGGTTAACTGATTGATTGTATTATTGTAAATAAATAATATACAAAAATATTTGTATTACTATTTCAATTTTACATTAACATGAAACTAAAACGTGAGGATGAATTCTTTTATTATTAAAATAAGCTCTTGCATGCGTGGTAACTATTTTGTGACCTCAATGCCAAATGAGAAAAAAAAAAAAAAAAAGAAATGATGGCTAACAAAAGTAGGATATGGTAAGTGGGCGTGAACGACGAAGCGGGGGCTATTATGAAACACCATTTACAAGATTGTTAAGAGGCCTAGCGATAGTCCCTGAGGCGTTACCTTCATCCCGGATCCCAACGTCTCCAGGTCTCCGAAGTCCAGGCCTTCCCTGCAGGCGTACAGACACTCCACCACGCTGTGAGGCTCCACGCTCCCCGGGCGCACCGTCACCCCCGACAACAGGCCGTGGTAACCGCCAGCGTATTTCACTGAGATCACACAAAATGCATCACCACCAACCAAAACCAGAGAGCATATGAGAGATCTTCAGGGACATAAATGCAAATGGCCTCTCTCACTCATATAATACTGAAACACTTTCATAGGCACTACCGAAAAGCTCTCATACACATGACTGAAACACTCAATTGACGCTCTCACATGAACTAGTGATGCTCTCACACGCTACTGAACATTTGTTTGCTTACAGAAAAGAAACACTCTCAATTACGTACTCTCAGTTTAACAATTGAAAGGCTCTCACCCCCAATGAAAAGCTCTCACACAAACTATCACAGAAAAACTTAAATGCTCACCCACACTCAATTTAAATATTGTCATTCACACTACTAAAAACGTTCTCACACTAAATACTCAAGCACTGTCATAAATCCTAATGAAACGTTCTCATACACACTACTGAATTATTTTTCACTCTTATGCACTACTGAAATGTTCTCATACACACTACTGAAACACTCATCACACGAAATGAAAACACTCATACTACTAAAAGACTCACACACACTTCTGAATTATTTTTCACTCTTATGCACTACTGAAATGCTCTCACACACTCTACTTAACATTAATTTTTGCTTACATTAAGTACTGAAACACTCAATTGCATACTCTCACTTACACACTACTTAAATGCTCTCACACACTCAACTGAAACAGATTTTTTTCCATGCATATACATTACTGAAACCCTCTCACACGCAGTACTAATATGCTCTTACACTCTTAGGAATTTGTTTCACATGCATACACTATTAAGAGGCTCTCACACACAATACTGAAATGGTCTCAAACGCACTTTGATTTTTTTTCCACTCACACACACTACTGAAAAATGTTCACACAACTACTGATTATTTGTGCTCACATCACTGCTAAAACACTTTTGTGCACACTACTAAAATGCTCTCATTCACACTACGGAAATTTTACATGACATGAGTGTATTTTAGTACGGCATGCAAAATGATTTCAGCTGTGTGTGTGAGAGGTAATCCTGAATGATGCCCCTGATGGTCCCTCATAAGATCTTTTTTTTTTTTTTTTTTTTTTACCTTGCGGGATGCTGTTGTTCACTATCTCCCTCTGCCTGTCCTCCGGCTCTGCGGGGAATAGCAATGTGGGCGAGATAAAAAAGAATCGAGACAAACACTCATCAAAATGTAGGAAGAAGATGCCAGGGGACGCCTGAACGGGCCACAGAGTGACAGGAAGGAATGAAAAACGAACAATGCAGAAACAAAAAATGCAGACAATCTCAAAGAGAGAATACTTTTACATGCACCGTTTACGTGCACGGGATTGCAATTCAAGAATAAGCCAAAGTATAAAATTGTTCCTTATGGAAATGGGAATTAAAAAAATGTGTATGTTGGATGTGTGCCTTTAAGGGGCGTGGCTGAGTCAGTGACTTCAGGTCAGGTTAGCTAGTTAGTTCAGTGTGAACGTCTGGGTGCGAGTTGTGGCCTACACGAGCTTATTTCCTAGTATTTTAATTTTTTTACTACTGTCATCTGTAACTGTGGCAAAGGTACCACTTTATTTGCTATTTTGTTTTTATTATATTTATTTTTATTTTATTTGTTTATAGTTATTCATATTTATTTATTTTGACACAAAATTCCATGTCCAAAACGATTCATTCATATTCTTTCTCGCTACAAGCAACAGAGTGTGAATGTAGAGCGTTGGTCGGAATATTTTCAAATAGTTTTGAATCCTTCAAAACTGTGAAATCTGAAACTGTTTTGTTGAACTCTTCACAGTTTTATGTCACTTTCTTTCCATGGCAGTCTCATTTGCAGCTAAAACATACAAATTTAACAAATAATTCACTTCAATTCAGAATTTGAACGGGTTATGACTCATTTTCGGGATTATCTTACATTTATACGGACCAATAAAATAATATGTAATATGCGTGCCAGGTCTATAGTTTGTGATGTCACAGAGGAAACACAACTGCCTATCTTACTAGATATTATCCAAAGGTGAGGGACTAAACAAGCACAAACAAGAAGTTACACTAACATTCTCATCTATGGACAATTTTGAGTCTTCATTGAACCTAACATGCATGTTTTTAATTCATTGCTGCACGTGTTGTGTAAATGCCTCCTCGCTAAATTCCAATTGGCTGACTAAAGTAGTTGAACTCGACTCTGACGAACTAACTTTGGCATGATTTCATTCTAACTTTGAAGTCTATTTTCTCTAAACACCATCTTCATGTCATCAAGCCACTTCCACACTGTTTGTTTTTCGGTCTTGCTGATTGGCAGTCAGAGAGTCAGACGTTTTAGCGCAGTGCTGCTGAAAGAGGCCTGATAGCTGCCCGGCCATCGTGCTGCTCCGCCAAGCTAAATAATTGATGACTGTGTTATATTATTAGCCCTCAAAGACGCAAAAACACATCAGCTAAATCCTAAGCGAGCAAAGCGTGTAAAACGTCCCGCGGGAGGCCACCGACGCGTTTTATGAAATGTTCCGCCGCTGTGATTTACATCCGCGGTCCCCAACCGCCGAGCCGCGACGTGGCCGCACAATGGAACCGAACAAAAAATTGTTTCATCATCATCAGAAACTGAATTTTGGAATTTGCACCCCGGCCGGCTGTCAAAATCAATTTTCATTTATCAGCGTGGCGGCTCTCACCCCAGCAGGCGCCGATGGACATCCTCTGGCGGGGGGCCGGGTTGGGGAGGGCGCCGTTGTCGTGGATGAGAGCGGGGTCAAAGGTCACGCCATCCACGTACAGGGTCACCGAGGGGAACTGGACGCTGAGTGACAGGTGGTGCCACTCACTGTCGCACACCTGGCGAGCACACAGGATAATCAGTCAGTCGTTCAGGATGACACGGAGGCCATATTTCAGTGCTAGCAAACAAAAAACAGCTGTGATGACTTTTTAAATACTGTAGGGTACTGTTTAAAAAATATTGTTAAAATATTACTATCATCAATGTCATTACTTATTTCTACATTTGTTTCCAGCTATATATTTTTTTTTTAAATCGCTTGAGTTGCTCCTCCTTTTGAACAGCTGATGTAATTACTATTTTTAAATACATTATACTTTTAAAATTAATATTGTTTTTCAATCCATACGGCCGCGACCCTCGTGAGGATAAGAGGTTTGGATGATGGATGGATGGATGGATCGATGGATGGATACTGTACTTTGCTTTACTTTCATTTGTTTCATATTTTTAGATTTTACAAGCACGTATTAAGTCAAACACGTTTTTAGAGTTGTGCTTTTTTTAATTTATTTATTTATTTTTAAATGATATTTTATTATTTTCTTCATATTGTAAAACCAACAGGTTTTTGGTAAAAAAAAAAAAAACTATTAAAAAAAACTATAAAAAACTTTTATTAGCAAGCACTATCAAATTATTACTGCTTTTTTAGTATATAAGTACTTTTTACAATATTTTCTAAAACATTCATACATTTCATTATGTACATATATGTATACATGTATTGGCAAAATAATAGTCCTACTGTCCAAGGTTTGGCATTATTGGGTTGCAAACCTATGTACCAAGTTATAATTTTCTTATTAGTTCAAATTTCAATTTAATTTATAGTTGTACTAAAATTTAATGCTGAAAAAAAAAAAGTATATTTTTGGGACAATATTTTTCTTAGGGTTGCCCTTGTCCTGAATTACCTGACAAACAGTCTCCAGTATTTATTATTTATCAAAATGCTGTATGTCATACTTTTAAAATGATTAATTACAGAATGTATTGTTTTATTGAAATGTTTTTGTTTTTTTTAACTGATTCCATTTTTTCCCCTTTGGTAGATTAGATTAAAGTATTGATTAGAATAATGAATACATCCTAGTCAATGATGGCCAATGATGGTTTGTCGTTGGTATAGCTGGCGAGGGGAGAGGGGTGTAAGGTAACAAGGGATCAGACAAAGACAAAAGGATCCGAACCAATCTTATTTTATCTCTGTATCAGATTTAATGTAATCCGCCTCAATCTGTCTGGGGAGCTTCGGTCAAAACACAATCCCCCACTACCATCAGTAAAAACGTCACTCTCCCACCCCGACCAGCCGAGCAGACATGACGTCCATATTCACGCGTTTGCTGTGCACGTGGCATTTAACCTAACAGCTTGATGTGAAAATGAAGAACCTCCCCCCCACCACACATTACCTGCTCCAGTTTCCACAGGAACTTGACGGGCCGTGCAGCCGAGACGTCGGGCCAGTAGAAGAGAGAGAGGCGGCAGCCGTGCACGGAGAGCGAGTAGTGGGAGAACGAGTCGTCTGTTGAGAGGAAGACGCACTTAATTAGCCGGTTACAGCGCTTTAACTGGGCTTTTCTATGGATTTCTTACACATCTTTCATTCCCGGGGCAAATTTGGAAACAGCATTCGCACAGCGGCTGCGGTGCGTGCGGATTGCCTGTTTTTTTTACCGGAGAAACGTGTGTGGAGGTTAAGTGGCTCCCTCAAGAGCACCTTGCCCGCTGAGGCTGTAAACAGCGCACTCTGAACACCAGCGGTGATAATTCGCTGGAGGTTAGCGCTTGGAAATAATGTCCAAGAAAGGCCAATTTGCTGACAACAATGTCAAAAATACATTTTGAGGAGCTTCAAGGTGAATGGTGGACCATTCTGTTTTTTAGCAGTCGATTTTACAGTAATCTATAAAACCGGGTATGCAGTAATCCCCACTCCATCGCGTTCCAGACCACCCTCGCAATAAGTGAAATAATCAGTTATATAGAAATATCCTATTTAGAAAAATCAAAGGCATGTTTTTACAGCATTTACGGCAATTCATTTTTTTTAAGGCGTTTAAACACACTAGTAATAAATAATACAAACTAGCAGAGCTGGGCATTCCGTCTATGTGACGGACCGGTCCGTCTATCCGTCACTGACGGATTGACGGACGTTTAGTCAGACTTGCCGACGGAAGACTGTTTACAATTAGAGGTGGGCTGGCCTATTTTTTACTCCCAAAAAAGATGCGAATGACGGATGGAAGGATACCCACGCTGCAGACGGATGACGAATAACGGATGCTCAATTTGTAGTTAAATGCCAAGGTCTGCAAACTAGGGCACGTCCCATATAGATTTTTTTATTTTTTTTATTTTTTAGGCAGGCACCTATTCTGACATTTGACAGGTTAAAATTCTGAAAACTGATTGATCCACCGATGAATTAAAAAAATATATCATGAATAAAATAACATATCTTTTGATACCTTAATGCTTACAGGAATAAAGAGATGAATTACAGGCAGAACATTTGATGTTTTAACACTACTTTGTCCTTTAGTATTTCTTTAAGTTTATAACAGAGAGAAAAATCTGTTGGTTTTTTTTTGTTTTTGTTTTTTTTGCTGACACAGTTTTTTGGTAAGCAAAGGTCTAATTATCGTATGTTTATGAAAGAGTGATTCTGAACGGGAGATTATCAAGTCTCCCGGGGGAAATCATCCCATTTCAAGGAAACGGTCATAAAATTACTACAAATTTTCAACAAATAATCTTTTTTTTCTGTTTCCACATGGTTACACCTCTAACATTCAACCAATGTTTGCTGTTGCTACAAACGAACAAGGTGTATATTTTTGTTGCTATCATTAGCTACTTTTGAATATTTTTGTTACTCAACACGTTAGCAAATCTATGCAAACATGTTGTTTTGATATCATAAACGTCGAGCTAATGCTAGCTAGCTCTGTTTATTTCTCTTCAATAAATTTTGGGGTAATGCGACACGTGCGGTATGTGTGTTATTTATGTCCAGTCTGCTCCGTAATTCTGTTTTGATTGCCGCCATTGCAGAAACACACGCTTCACAAACATAGGATGTTGGAAATGACTGAATGGTATCGATCCAAATTAGGATCATTTCCGTGTTATTCTAATGTAGTTCAAATGATGTCATTTAGCATAACTCACCATTCTTGACAGTGCTACACACGATGGTCTCCTCTTCCTTGCGACTCGCTTTAGACTGAGCGGCGGCCGGCTGGATGTTGGTGCCCCACCTGCGCATCCACAGCTGCAGGGTGAAATGGTCGCCAGAGAGCCCCGAGACCACCGCGTCCGGCACCACCGCCACGTGGTTGGACCCGTTGAAGGAGAATACCAGTGAGGAATCCGAGGAAGGTAGAGTGGGAAGGGCTGACGTCCAGTTGGCTGTGGGCGATGGAGGAGGGAGGAGGTCGACCTCGCCCCGAACGGCGCCTGGATATGATGGAGTCGAGATATCAGACGATAAAGACGAGCCACGTCATGTTTTTCGATTTACGCACCGCAAAGTCGTCGCACGGATCGGTCAGAGTAGCTGTCTCGGTCACAGCCCTTTCCGATGTGGCCGGTCTGAAGCTCTACGGTGGCCTGGATGTTCCACACGGTCTCCTCGCAAGTCTCCAAATGCAAGGTGGGGAAGAGCGGGATGCTCCCCGAGCCTGGTGTGTACTCCACCCGCTTGGTCCAACCTGAAACACATTACAATCAGCGAACCTGATTCGGGGACAGAGGCGGTATACACCGTCGGCTAATCACTTGGGTGAAATTGTTGAAAATAATGAAATGAAATACTGACTTACAGAAAAATGCTGTGAGGCGAATTTGAAATCTGATTGGTTAAAGAAACCACTGCAAATACAGTTTTCAATCAGCCAGCATGACTGATTCTGACATTCCCTGGGCAGATGTCATAACATTCAACCGATGTCGAAGATGACACTTTGGCCACTTTTTTTTCAAGAATATGTTTTATGCAGGCCCACTAGTTGAAACACGGCATTCTGATTAATATTATGTGGAATAAAAGTTAAGCAGCAGAATCCACCTGTTTTTTAGCTAGCTCAGGGGCGGCCATTTTGTTACTTCTGTCCGCTGAAAATGATATCGAAAACGCTCAGGGCTCAGATAACGACCAATTATGGATCAGCTTCAGAAAACAGGTGAGCTGTAATTGGTCATGATGTGAGCACTGAGGGTTTATGATGTCATTATGTGTCAGTGGACAAAAGTGACAAAATGGCCACCCCCAGAGAGGGCTAAAAACGGGTGGATTAACTCTTATTCCACAAACGCAATATTTATCAGAATGCCTTGTTTTAATTAGCGAGCCTGCGTAGAACATATTCTTGAAAAAAAATATGTTTGGATTGACTTCCCCTTTAAAGGCTGAAATCCAACTGGACAAAAAAAAAAAAAAAAAAATCAAATCCACATTCACGTCCTGGAAGCAATGCAACCCAAAGAAATGCTGAAGAAAATAGACTGTAGGGAGAACATTATTACAATTTCATGGAACAAACAATAGAATTGAAATTGTAAATACAGGTCAGTGCTTCTGATAATGTTGAAGCTAGCACAGGATCTGACCGCCCACCTCCGTAATAGTGATTAAAGCAGTTGCATTTGTAGACCCTCGCTATTTGTAAGCCTCCACCTCCTTCAACTCAAGATGACTCACATCGCCAACCAGCCCACATAGCTCCCAACCCACAGCTGATGTTACCTACAGCTGAGAATGACGCAAAGAAGCGAGGGAGCGATTTACCCATCCAGCCGGGCTTGCAGGACGGCTTGACCGTGACCGCCACCTGAGCGTCGGCCTGAGCGCGGTTCTTGCCGCAGTCGAAGGCGGTCACCCAGAAGGTGTGAACGCGCTGACGCTTGGAGTCCAGCGGCTCCGTGTTCTTTATGTTACCTAGGTGACGCAGAGATCGGGACAAAGGAAGAAGCATGACAATGAGAGAAAGCATAAAGAGCCGACTTCCCTCCTTGACACACAACACTTGTCCATAGTTAAAAAAAAAAAGGCTTTTGTTGCGTGAAAAGGTGAGAGGAAGTGATGTTCACGTAAAATGCTGCAACGCCAAGGAACAGAGCATAAAGGAAGAACGACAGGGTTGGAGCACGGGGTCTCGGACCACCCAGCAAATTGTGCAGAGTCACAGTGAGGCAGCCGTCCTTCCTTCTCCCTGCTTTGTGTTACAAAAACAGCAGGCGCTTTCTGTCTGTCAGTCAGCCAGCCGGGCGGCGGTTGCGGTAACGAGAAAAAAGACGTGAGGGAATAGACAGAGAGATCACCTGAACAGCTGCTGCAGTGTTTATGCAGAGATTCTCAACAATAGTCCGCCCACGTTAAGTCTATTTTCACCGTTTTGGCTTAATACCGGGCAGGGGAAGGAAGACGATACAATTGTTTGACTCTTTGCCCATGCACCATTTTCTATTTGTATTTGAAAATATATAGATTTAAGGGTTTATTGCAAATGTATTTACAGCGATGCCTTGACTTACAAGTTTGAGACTAACCTTGCAACTGAATTTGTTCATACGTCAAATAAATTGTCCCCCGCTGAAATTCCTTGAAATGCTGTTAATCCGTTCCACGCGACCAAAAACACACAAAAATTAAAACGTGTTTTTAACTCATTCACTGCATTGCACATTTTCAGACCATCTTTTAGACTAACGTTTGAAAAAATTAAAAAAATATATAAATAAATTCCTGGGATTGAATGGCTGGACTGTGAAACGACGAGTAAATTCGTCAATGGCGGTGAATTAGTTCATAAAGTAAAAATACACTATATTGTAAAATGACAATAAAAGAGAATCTAAAGAAATTGTGTTTTAGTGCTGATGCTGCATTCGGGGCAGAAGGACCACTGCCCTATTTCAGGCAGCTTCCTTTCCATTACATATATCACATGTAATAAATAAAAGTTATTCGTTTCTAAATATTTACATAAAGATGTGTTACTATTTCTGGCTATGTACAATCGTTTTAATGGCCTGTGGGGAAGTTATAATTGTGCCCCATTTAGTCTGCCTAGCAACATG
Organism: Filicampus tigris; assembly: GCF_054856515.1. Classification (NCBI taxonomy): domain Eukaryota; kingdom Metazoa; phylum Chordata; class Actinopteri; order Syngnathiformes; family Syngnathidae; genus Filicampus; species Filicampus tigris. Next base: position 6,577,001 of record NC_141224.1, on the reverse strand, counting down.
TCTTCATGCAGACACTTGGCATAATGTTGTCCGACCCTCTTTTCTCATTCTCACAGGCTGATGGGTGTGGCTAGCCTATGCCGTTGTTTTATTGGCCAATGTGACAGTTACAGTTGAGCCCCTATGAATTATGCCTGGCAACAAGTGGCTGGGAAAACACTTTGCCGTCGGGCCCTATTTTTCCATCCGACAGTTGTGGCTAGCATATGCCGTTTATTTCGATCGGCCAACGGGGCAGCTACGATCGATACTTTTTGTCCCTAAAAAGTTTGAGACGCCACCCCCCCAGGGATCTTATTTGTGTGTCTCACCATCGTTGTCAATAGCAAAGGGCACATTGGGAGTGATGATGTCATAGAAGCAAATCTGGCTGTACTGCGGGGAGCAGTCGGCATCCAGAGCCTCCACGCGCACGATGCGGTCAAACAGACGCCCCTCGGGGACCGAGGCCTCGTAGCGACGCTCCACGAACACGGGGGAGAACTCGTTGACGTCGTTGACACGCACATGTACGGTTGCCCTGAGGAGGCAAGGCGCATTGTAAGAAGGAAGTGGCAGGTGGGGGGTGGATGTGCAAGCGGCTGTCCGCAGGAGCGCACTCACTTGTGGGATTTCTTGCTGTTGACGCCGTCGGGCCCCTCGCCGCAGTCGTAGGCCTGGATGGTAAAACTGTGCTCTCGCTGGCTCTCGCAGTCTAGCGGCTCCTTGGAACGCACCAGACCCTCGCCGGTGGAGCGGTCCAGGACCACCGCTTCAAACTGGACTGAACCGGAACCCGAGGGGCCGTTGTGCACCCGGAAACCACAAATTTCACCTGAGAGTAGAGTGCAATGAGACATGGAGGAGAACATCAATACATTCCTTTTTTTTTTTTTTTTTTTTTTTTTAAAGGCGAAGTCAACCCTAACATATTTTTTTCAAGAATATGTTCTATGCAGGCTCACTAATTGAAACACGGCATTATGATTAATGTTGGGTTTGTGGAATATGAGCAGCAAAATCCACCCGTTTTGAGCCATCTCTGGGGGCGGCCATTTTGTCGTTTGTTATCACCATGAGAAGGTTTCAGATATGCCTTATGTTATTTTTCTTTGAATAAAACAACTCAACTCCCACAGACCCGAACACCATACAAGGGTGAAATATAGAAAGTGTCATTTGGTGAACTCCACTGTTGTCATTTTAGGCATAAAAAAGTGAGCTGTCCTGTTGTAAAATAGAATGAGGTCGACACGCAACACAAACGACTGTAAAATCGGATCCAGGTTTTGCAGCTTTTGCCAGCAAAGCATTCTCTCTTTGTGAGGGACACGAACCTCATGCATGTATCTATTATCATTCGAGCCCACGTGGTTATTTCCTGCCCCAAAGTGCACGCATGATCGAGCGGCTGACCGCTGCTGCCATGACGGCTTCAATTACACTACGCTCCTCTAAAAATAGACACGGCGGCCAGCAAATTCATACATGCATCTAAAACGAGGACGGGGGGGAAATATAGCCACGCGAATCGGTCTTGTGATGTCTAACAAGAAATTAAGTGCGATAAAGGATGCGAATGGTCTTTCATCACACGTGTGGTGTTGGGCGTTACCTGCGTAGTGGAGCGGAGCGTCTTTGTCCAAGGCGAAGAGCGGCGGGTTGAGAAGCACCGTGTTGTCGTTCTCCATCACGATGCCTTGGTACTCCGTCTCGATCCATGGCTTGTGCTTATTGGCTGAGGAGGCCAAACGATAAATATGTAAACAAGCGTAATACAAGTTTGTGATTGTGAATATTCTCATTCATTCGGGTCAATTTATTCTCATCGATCGCAGTTGGATTGCTTCGTTTTTCCGAGTTTCGCCTCTCATCTGAGCGGGCTTCATCCGCGCGGGTACTCCATTATGCTGTCACACCGTGACTGACTCAGACGGTTTCACTTCTCCTTGTCCAGTTTCTGCCTCGTAAAACAATTAGACCCCTGACAGAACGTCCACTTTTTAATCACACGCTCATCTCGAGCGCCGCCATCAATCAGACCGCCTCAGCGCAGCAGCGACACAATATCCCACCGAAAGGACACAAACGCCCCAGGTTTTCTGTGAATTTAACCTTTAATTGCCAATTCATTATTCATCCTTACGCTGGATGTTCAGCGCCAAAGGATCAAAGGCCAAGTTAATGAGCAAGAAGCGAGGATTGTTCCACGCCGCCGCAAAGCCAATCCGTCTCTTCTCTGTCTTTGCCTCTTTTGTCCCGCAGCCCTTTTGGAAATCAGGCACACACACAAATGCTCGTCTGTGCGAGGGGGCTGGAAAAGTGCTCCTCTGTCACCTTGAAGACAAGAAAGGCGACGCTTTCACATGTCGACACTTTAGTCCGTCTGTCAATCTAGCTAGCTTACCGAACCCGACCTATCTAATTTACTCTTACCTTCCGACCTCAAAGGTTGCAATTTAGAAAACAAAACAAAACACACCATAACAAAACTCCCCTTTTGTCTCACTTTCAGGTTGCCAGACCAACCTTGTGACACTTTGAAAATGGCCAAGAATTCAGTGTTTATCATACAACAGTCAGGGTTCATGAAACAAAATGCGCACGTATCAAGTTTGCCCAACTCGCAATAAAAGCAGAAACAAATCGGAGTAAACAAAGAGCAATGTTTAGCTAAGTTTCATTGACTAGATAATGGCTTTTTCTTTGCTATTTTTCACTTCCCCTGTCTGATTCGCTGACAAACACCCAATCGGAGCGATCAATTTGTCATCAACGGGCCGACGCCATTTTTCATGTTGAATCAGACCAAAACTGCTCGCCCATCGATCGCTCATTCATTCTAAATAATTCTTAACATGCACAAAGACAGAAGTGATCGTTTTTGAATTCATGCACGAATGCGGACATTTTAAATTGTTTTTGTCTGGCACAGCTTTACCCCTCAAAAATACAAAGTACATGAAAATACATTTCTATATTATCTCAATTTTATTTACTCAAGGAACACTTTTTATGGGGAGGGAACACATTTTCACAATCAGAATCATCTTTATCGGACAAGTATGTAAAACACACAAGGAATTTGTCTCTGGTAGCATGAGCTACACTACTGTTGCAGTAACAAGAAACTACGATAAACCAAGACATGACAATTAATTTTTGCGACATTTTGCAAAAAACAAGCACAAAACACAACACCAACAAAAATCTCGTGTTTCATTCTATTGTACAGAATCAGGTAACAACCACTCACGGCTGACCTGTTTTCTGAAGCTGAGCCATGATTGGTTGTTACCTAAGCCCTGAGCAACTGTGATGTCATCTTTGGTTGTCAGCAAATGACAAAATGGCCGTCCGTCCCTGAGATGCTCAAAAACAAGTGGATTTTACTACTTAAAGCAACACGGCATTTTGATTAATTGCGTTTGTGGAATATGAGTTAAGCAGCAACATCCACCTGTTTTTAGCCATCTCAGGGGGCAGCCATTTTGTCACTTCCTGTCACAGTTGCTCAGGGCTCAGATAGCGACCAATCACGGCTGACCTGTTTTCAGAATGCTGTGCTTAGACTAGTGGGGGTGCACAGAACATATTATTGTAAAGAATATTTTGGGGTTGACTCCCCTTCAACCACATGCTAACTAGCTAGCTACCAAAAAGTTGAGCATTAGCCTACACTTCAATTGCATCCTGTCTGGCATCTCTCATTTGTAAAGTCAGGGAATAACAAACAGTATTTTACCTCTGTCATGTCGCTCAATTAGGTAACCCAAATATTAGGAACAGCTCAGTATGACGCAGCGCAAACAACACGCATAATAATAAACAGACTATTAAATGGTACATCAAAATGAGCATGAGTTCCTTTGCGGGTTCTTGTTTTGGATATCATTAGATTGCATACGGTAGCTATAATAGGAGTGTGTATACTTTATTTACTTCTTGTTTAAAATCCTGTTTGAGACTAAATAAAGGCGCAATTACCCAGTCTGGCCACCTCTGCTCCTCTATAACCTAACCACACTCTCTTTTTTGGTCATTTATCCCCCTCACCCTCGCGCCTCCACCCTTCTGCCACCCTCCTCCCTCCATGTAGCATTAATCTGAGCATCAGGCGCGTGGATTACATTCCGGATTACAGATTGAGAGGCATTCCATAGTTCTGTCTCCCTTGGCACCGGTCGCCTCTCTGACACTCTATCTCGCCACAACACGCCTGGCGCTTGGCACGCATGCGCGCACACATGCACGTCTTCATCCTTCCCCCCCCCCCCAGCACCTGATCTCACATCCTCCTCCTCCCTCCTTGTCTGCGTCTTTTTCGGCCATGTCCGCCTCTCCTCCTGTCACTGCTCCTTCTCTGCCTTCCCACCCTCACTCCTTTGCCTTCATCATCATGTACCTTGTCTTTTCCCCAATGAACACCCCCGCCCCCCGCTCCTCGGATGATCTGTGGAGAACAGAGTTGGAATAGGAGGATGATAAATCTAATGTTGGAGGAAGATATGGAGTCACGCACATAGATGGACACTCGCCGAAATCGTGCCAGCCTGTTTATCGGGCACGATGATCATATGTAGTATAGCTGCAGTGGGTGTTAATTAGGGATGGTCAACCTAAGGCCTGTGTGTCACAAGGCCCCTCGAGAGAATTTAATTGGCCCGCCATGCAAATCTAAAAACACATACAACCTCAGAGGAACTGTTACATCGAAAAACACATGGAACTTCTCATACCATACAGTATAAGTGTATGGTGTAGGGGTTCCTAATATTTTGACATCCACTGACGGTAAAAAAATAATTAATAATAATAATAATAATAATAACAGCTTGCAGTGCAGCAATATTTGTTTGAAAAGGGTCCAATAAAAACATCATCAGAAAAAGGGTATTCAGCACAACAAATACCAACAAGTAAGATCACATGTCCATGTAGGCCACTTCATTAGGTACACCAGCACAAGCGAATAAGAGGTTAAAAATGTTGATTACAATCATACACTTTGTATAAAATAAAATCATTAAAAGGTATAATAATTATAATTTTTTTTTTTTTTTTTTAGAAAAATGACCACAACAACAATACTATTGCCAATATACTGAGATAAAATTTCACCATATTAACACGTCTCTGTAGGATTCATCCACTACATATTCCATCCATCAGGATCCCTGGTGAGCTGAAGCCCATCCCATCTGAGCCCGAGCGAGAGGCAGGGTACACCCTGAACTGGTCGCCAGCCGATCCCAGTAATAAATACACTGCCCAATTAATACCTTTCTGACAGTGTCAATCAAAACTTGTCATCTTTGTAAAGACTTCAGTTTCTGTATTGGGTCTCCTTAGGTTTGCGCGCGTGTACCCAATGCAGTGGCAAAGCATCTAAAACAAGCTTAAAAACAATAACAACAATGCAACACATCTACATGAGCAGTCAATATCGATCCGGATGAGTAACTGACCTTTGTTGCCACTGGCAACGGAAGTCAAGCAAAGGAAGAGGAAGGAGAGACATTTCATTGTGTCCATCTGGGGGAGCAGAGGTGTAGGGGGGGCAGAATTGGGGGGGGGGGGCATGCAACAACAACTCATTAACACTCCAGAAGAGAGACAGAGGTTAAACTAAAAAATAGAAAACATGCAGGAACAAGCATATTGATTGTCAATGCACAAATTCAGTAAATTATTCATATGGGAACGTTTGCTTTCTAACAGTGTCCCTGCTTTAGACACACAATACCTGCAGAAGGATTTAGACTGGACTTTATGTTGGTATTTTGGCAATACCTGTATTTCAGGTTCTGTAAATGACAATATTGGTATTTGGGGAATGATGTGGTCAGCAGTATATTACCAAACTGCTCATTTTTGCAATGCTCTCAGTTTGTATCTACGTGGTCACTTCAATTTATGGGCAAAACTGCGTGTGTGTGTGAGTGTCAAGTGGGTGTTTTCCTGCCTTTTAATTGTGGTTTGTCAGCTTGTGGCCGTAGCTGAAAAATGACTCCTCAGGGGAGGATGGTATGGAATGAGGGGATGAGGGATGTGAGTTGCGGGGGTCCATTCCAATATGCTGCACCCCGCCTTGATAAGCAACATTCTACACATTACCATACTGTATATATACATATATATATTCGCGTCCAGCAGGCCCTGGACGTGACACCGCATGTGTTCCCACTTGCAATGCGACATGACTGCGTGATAGTGACACAGATGAGACTTCAATAATGGCTGCCCAGTTAAAGTAAGGTGAAATGTCGCAGCTACCATGATCACGATGACGATGACGATGATGATGATGATGAAGAAGTAGTGACATTACCGTGTCGGCTGCAGCAGTGATGCCTGCTCGGTACCCACAGCCTCTTTTTTTTTTTTTTTTTTTTTTTTTTAGCCTCGCAGCATCCGCCTCTCACGCCCCTGCCTCGTCCCCGCGCACACGTCCTCGTCCTCGGCTATAGCGGTCCCGAAGCTCCCGGTGGTAGTAGATGGAGCTGGTTTGGTTGGGGATGGGGGGGGGGATTAGAAGAGGAGGACGATTCGGTGCGTAACTGGAGCGGTGCCCTTGTTTTCTCGTCTGTGGAGAAGGAAGGAGAGCTTGAGTGGGAATGTTACGCTGGCGTCCCCCCTCCTCCTCCTCCCCCCTCCCTCGGCGTGCGTTAACCCGCCCACACTGCGTCCTTCTCCGGCTACGTCCTCCCCCAGCAGCTCGGTGGCACACTGGTGCTCCGGATGCTTTTTTTTTTTTTATTTTTTTACTGACCTCAAACAATCACGTCATGTTGTGTTAACGTAAACCATGCATCTCATATCAATACATTTCCTCGATACACACACCCACACAGGCATTAAACTGCAAAATGACGTCATATCATAAAAAAGGGAACAGAACCATTTCAGTTTTAAAATGCAGTATCAGAAAAAGGCAACAGAACCATCTCAGTTTTGAAATGCAGCACTTTTTTTTAATTATTCAGCATTAGAAAATTGTATTAAAAAAATCACATTCCCAATGCCATGGGTCAGTCCCGTTTTTTGTTTTTTTTTTCAAAGATTTTTGTACATTTGGTAGGAGTAAGGCATAAAATAAAAAGAAAACACTTGAAATATCCATTAATGATGGTCATGGGGTTGTGTAAAAATTGACAGGCAGTTGCTACAGGCAGTGCCTGCAGAGTGGGATGATGATGAGATGCATCCCTAGCTGAGGCAGCACAGGTGAAGCACACAATATTCCTCAGCAGCTGCTTCACCAAAAATTGAGGAGGCTTACAATAACAACACAACTGCACCTTTTAATTTACAAACGATACAACTGAAGGAAGTGGCAACGATGAAGTCAAAGAAAGAACATCCTTGGATGGGAGCAGGTGACGAGAGTGATTTCCTACAAAATATTGCAATTGAACTATAAAATCAAGCCGTCTTTTTCCCCAACACAAATTACAAGCAAATGAACAGTAAAAACATTCATGAACACAAGGCCATGTTGAGTCGGTTGAGTATGTGTATGTACAGTCGCTCATAAAAGTGAGTACACCCCGCGCATTTTTGCAATCTTTATCTTTTGTTGGGACAACACTGAAGAAATGACACTTTGCTTCTATGTAAAGTAGGTTACACTTTTGACATTTTCACTGAGGGGTGTACTCACTTTTGTTGCCATCAGTATATACAATGGCAGTGTGTTGCGCTATTTTGAGGAAGCAGTAAGTGTATACGCTTTTTTTTTTTAACACTGCCATTATTGTCTAAAGGCAACAAAAGTGAATGAACCCATCAGTGTGACATTTTATTTTGTGTGGGCAACAAATTTACAAGCTGTACACTGACTTTTTTTTTTTTCAAATGAAAAAATAGGTCACAATTTGCGTTGTGTTTGGACATTTTCACTAAAGGGGTGTTCTCACTTTTGTTGCCTGCAGTTAAAATGTAGACTATATTTTTTTATATTTTTTGTTGTGTGTTGATTTTTTTTGACAGCGCAGTAAATCGATCTTTTTTTGGGGGGTAATTTTGAGGGGACGGTAAGTTGATACTGTCCCCTCAAGACAACAAACAGCAATTATTGTCCAAACTGCTGGCAACAAAAGTGAGTACACCCCTCAGTGAAAATGTCCGACATGTAAGTGTGTAATCTATACTCTAATCTATACTCAGTGACTGTGTGATGAGGTATTTTGTGGGTACAATGACTATTCAACAAAGTAGTAGTAAGTGTCATTTCTTTTGTTTTCCCATGAATACATCAACTAAAAAATATGAGGGGTGTCCTCACTTTTTTAAGCTACTGTGTGCGTGTGTATCGCAGTGCTTTTATGTTGACCTCACAAATCAACGGCCATCATTTCAACAGTTTGTTCTTGCAAGCGCACAGCAGCAGTGTTTTTATCGTTACATTCCAAAAGTGCATTGACGCCTTGCTTCCACCTCATGTGTACCTTTTCTGCTGCCGCTGTTGTCTGGAGACGGAGAACCTAAAAATCATGAAAATAATAACAACAACAATATTAGGGGCCAACGTCAGGCTCCAAACCCGTGACTGCTGAGTGCAAAGTGTGTATCTCAGAGGATTCAAAATAATAATAATAATAATAATAATTATTCATACAGGAAGTCGCCCCTGACGAGCCTCCCAGTTAGCCCGTGTGGCACAATGGTCGTTTTTTCCTGTAAACATTTCTCCAAAAATGTTTATAAAAGCTTTCTTACTTTTTACACAAAAATATATAGAGATTTATTTTGACATGGACATATGTATATATATTATATATATACTTAAAGGCCTTAAAATATTTTCTTTTCCGCTTCTTTTGAAAGTCACAGTTCCCTTCAGTGGATATTTTGACCTGCAAAGCAAGCAGAGAGACACTTGAACATCGATTTTTTTTTTTTTAAAGCTAGTGAATGTGTTTAAAATATCAAAAGTGTGAGTAAAATTAAAACCCTTAATAACAGGGTGTTATTTGCATACACACAAATGCACTGGGAACACTACATACCTATCCATCATTAAAAAAAGTCGGACAATTTATTCCATATCAATGCACTAGTACGTTCTTTGTCTTTAATCGTAAGACAATTCTACGCACTAGTAGATTGACGGTGTCGAACTAGTAATGTTTTTTCCACCCCTGCATGACATTTCAACACACAAGTGAGACAAATACACTACTAGTGAGGCAAAAAGTGCACAAGTTGACTGTGTCGCGAGAACAACTCATGTAGTGCTACATGTAAACTAGCAGAATGTTCTATTGTCAGCAGTAGTACAAGTAGCACGTCGTTGTCAACAAATGTATGGTTCATCTAGTTGTGCTACTGGCAGTACTAGTGAGGAAAAAGATTGCACAAGTGCTTATACCTTCAGATGGCATATTCGAATGCTCAAGTAGACTCAACATTTATTCAATATCTTTAATATCCAATTTATGCAGCAGGCTACTAGTCATGACATATGCTTACTAGAGGAGTCTAGTATTGCTACTAGTGCAGCGTGATAGTTTACTAATAAGGTTCAATTGTGTACTAGTAGGCATGAGTAATGGGGAAAAAAAAATCCTGTAAGTCAGTTCTATTAGTATGTTGAAATGTTTTACAAGGACAAAAAATGTACTAGTAATCAAAAAAAGGAATAAATGCTCAAACAGGTTTCCATTCTACAGATGTGAAGCAATAGAAATATTGCTTATGTGAGGTGCAGTGTTCCCAATGCATGTGTATGGACAGACACTATTCTTCGGATTTTTGAGGACAAACTAACGTCCAGTTTTGCATCGTCTGCGTACCTAGCTGTCCTTTAATCCTGCTTTTGCGGGCTGCGTTGCTTCTTAGGCACCAGCGCATTCCGCAGGTACGGCGTGATTAAATAGGCTACGAGGAAGAAGATGTGACCGCAAAAGTACACCGAGAAGTACACCTGCAACACAAAAGCAGAAACAGTCATCGCCAGGATGTACAAATTCGGAATGCTCGGCGAAATCATTAAACAGACAGACTGAGCTACTGTTCATTGAGACGTTGCAACTCCTCTCAGCTCATCAGTGCGACGCTATTAGTCGTTCTTCACAGAGGATAAAGAATATATGACTGTGAGTACAACTACTTTGGTTTCCTTTATTTAATTAAGTTCAGTGGTGATGTTCAAACTGTGCATAATGCTATAATGTCTTCTGATCAAAATTATACTTCATCAAAAATATCCCTGTATAGTGATTAGGGATTTCTAGTCAACTTTTTAGTGGATACAGAGTCCATTATATATAGTAAAAATCCCTATGCAGTGATTAGACTGTACTGTAATTGCCTATCGATACCACAAATTGGTGGCCAAGGACTACTTTTGACTATTTGATGCACCTCGGTTCAAACGGTTCCTTAGCAACATGTTATCAGAATTCTTTTTTTTTTTTTTTTCAATGAATAATGCAAGATAGAAAACAAAAAAAAAAAAACACGCTCCGCTTCCGGCATTAACAAATCATTTTTGTATGAGCATTACTTGTAGACCCTTGTCCAGTATACACGTACATGTATATGCTGGGGTACTAAAATCAATGACGTAATTGGCAGTGAAAGGTGTTAGAGTTAAAGAAAACGTTTTATTGTTTTTTTTTTTTTTTAACTGCTTCCTTTCACAGAAGTCAAGTGCCATCTTCACCACCTGCCTCCGATTCCCATAGCAACCGCTCAATTTCCTCTGCGAAGACTCGGCGTTGGAAAATAAAAAGCTTGTTTAAAGTGCCTTATGGAGCTATTTTTGTCCTATGATTTCAAAAATCAAGTCCCAGGTGGACCCATGCCAATTCACCATCTAACCGTGTTCGCCACTAATGTCTTCAAACTGCCCTTCCTAATTTCATAATGCATTATGACAGGCGAATTACGTGCACCTTTTAAAGCAGGGTCGGGGGAATCTTTCTCCGATTAGCAACCAAGGCAGTTAAAGCCATAATAGATTTATGAAAGAATGAGGCTACAGTTGAACAAATGTTTAACTCTTACACAGTGTATGATGGGCATTTGTAGGTTCGATGTATTTTTAATAACTGCACCTCTGAGGTTTGGTTTGTTCGTAGAATTGCATGGCGAGTTGGTTCCCAACTCCGATTTGAAGCATCTTTATTGCCTTTAAAAACAGCTTCGCAGCCAGCTGGAAGGTGCACTGCCTAGCGATAAGGAGACTAGCATATCTGTTGTTGCCGTGGGCACTCGGAAATAACGTAAATTAGTGGCCGGTTATATTGGTGGACAAGCCAGGACACCTTTTACGCACAGTTAGAGAGCTGAAGCTAGTGCGGTTAGTAAAGTGAAAATTCTTCAGCGGCTTAATTTCTTTCAATTCTGGCAAAGGATTTTTTTTTTGCGCTAGAGGGCAACACAGAAAAAAAAAAAGAGTCATGTCACACAATTTTATTCTTGAAAATATGACCTTATTCTTGTAATATTATGGCTTTAATCAAGAAAATTATTATTATTATTATGACTAATATAAAAAAGGATATAAAAAAAAAAAGAATCCTTTTTTAATCAATAATCTTTTTCTTAAAAAATTGGACACTTATATGACTTTAATCCCTAAAATAGACAAATGTTCTCTCAGAATATGTACAATTTTACTCCCGTAAAATTAGGACCGCAGAATCTGAATTTTACGATTTTTTTAATCTCCAAAATATCCCAATTTTTTTTTACAGCTTTACTCTCATAGAATTGCCACTTGAGTCTTGCCGATATATGTAATCCTCATAAAATTACCACTTTAACCCAAACAATTTTTACAACTTTATTCTTGTAATATTATGATTTTAAATTGAGAAAATTAGTCATGTTATAACTCTAATCTTGAAACCTTTTTTTCAAAAATATACAACTTATTTTTGAAGATATGAAAATGTATTCTCATATTACAATAATCTAAAAAAAAAAAAAAAACTTTTTGGGGGGAAATATATATAGAACTATTTTCATAAGTTCAAAACTTTAATCTTAAAACATTTTATCTTAAAAATTACAGTTTTTTTTTCTTGAAATATACAATTTTATTTTAGTAACATTACAACTTTTATCTCGAAAATTTGCCTTTTTTTTCTTGAAAATATGACTTCATTCTTGTAATATGACATGACATCAAAAATGGTTTATCTTAAAATATGCACCTTTATTCTTTTAACATTCTGAATTTAACATCATAGTGTATTATTTTCTTTTCATATACAACACTACATGTGAAGAAACAGTTTTGATAAGACTTTTTTTTCCAAAGCACAACTAAAATCAACTTGTGATCTTAATATCTGTATATATTTTTTGGGGGGGTATGTACACAATTGTTTGCGACGTACCTTCAGCCATTTGTCGTAGGTGAAGATGCAGAAGGGCACCAGCGCGTAGCCCATGAAGAGCCAGTGGATGAACTGCTGGATGACGTAGATGAGCGGCAAAAGTGGCCCGTTGGACAAATTAGTCAGCATTGGACTGTCCCGCACCAACGCCTGATACTGTCACACCAAAAACACACATCAGTAACTTAGACTTTATCTCCTCTTAAAGTGGGCCACTGCCAAATTAAGACCAGAGTCAATATTTAATAACAGGCGCATTTAACAGTCAGGTGCATTGAATCAATATGCTTTAGCCACTTAAGGACAAGAAGCAGAAGTCTCTTCATTAGAAGGCTGAGCGGGTTTAAATGAGGCAAACACGGGTAATGACTACTTGAAAGGTCCGAGGCATAAATTAGTCGTCCGCTGACGGTTTGATAAGAATGATAATTGCGGTGCCTACCTGTCGCTCAACCGTGATGATGAAGAACTCCAAAGAGAAGCACATGAGGTATCCCGAGTGAAGACCGTGCCATATGGTCAAGAAGAGCAGAGTGGACACATGGGAGAGCGTCTTGTTGCCCAAGAACTTCAGCCGCTTAAACACATGCCTTGAAGACCAAAAAATGAATACAATTAAGGTCATTAGACCGGCATTTAGTAAACCGCACCAAGAATGTGTTTCGTCTCTTGCCCTGCCTGCCTCATCACCCTGACATCTAGATTTTGGTCTGTTTTATTGCTGCTTCTCATCTCGTCCTCCCCCCCTCCTAGACAAAAGGGATGTTGTTGATTTTTGTCAACTGTGGGATTAACTCATTCACTGCCGGACATGTTCAGACCCTCTTTGAGCCTAATGTTTGAAAAAAAAATGTGGAAAAACTCCAAATAAATTCCTGGTATTGAATGGCTTGACTGTGAAAAGACAAATAAATACGTCAATGGCAGTGAATGAGTTAAGGGACACAGACATACATTGACTTGACCTGGTACATGTCAACTACTTGTGCCTATTGCATACTAGTAGACCAAATGTGGCATCAGTAATGAAAAAAAAATAACATTATTAGTTCACCACGGTCATTCTTAGTTGAAGATATATAATAAATGTTTAAAAGTCTTTCCACGCCTGCACCCGTCCCCTCTTGCATAATGTCCTTATGTGTTGAAACAATCTGATGAAAGAGCGTATGCAAGGTGAGGATTAATGAATTCCTTTTGAAACGTCGCCACGTCGGCTTCATCCATATTTCGGCTATCGGCAACATTAAATAATTCACTTTTGCTTTACTGGATGCCGCACTGACCTGGCGGCCCAGGCGTTGGTGTTGATGTTAAAGGAGGCGATGGTGCCCCCGAAGATGGGCGTGGTCTCGAAGAGCCACACCTTCATGTTGGCGCAAGCGTCCCACTGGGGCTCGCCGTCCCTCATGCCGTTATAGCCCAGCCCGGTCAAGATGCAAACGCCCTCCTGCAAACACATCATCATCATCATCATCATCATCATCAGTGAGATTATAAGCCTCATCTCATCTTGTTTTTAAATCCAAATCAGACCACTATCAAAATCGATGTAATAATGCTCAATTTCTGTAGACAGTGTAAAAGAGGTATTACTTTAACTATATAGCCTGTGTCCAATGCAATGTATTTTTCGGACGATAAGTCGCTTCGGAGTATAAGTGGCACCAATCCAAAAAAATGAATCAGGAAAAAGAAGAAGAAAGTATAAGGCGCATTTTGCGGGCGGGGGGATTTATTTTATATAAACCGTGACCAAGAACAGCAGAGCTCGGACAGGCACCGAAAATCCTCGTGACCTATTCGTATTGATGGCAGCGAACGAGTTCCGGTTGGATTCAAAACTTCTACGTCTGACTACGGAAACCTAACCGACCAGGATTCTACCTTTCTGTACTCAGAAGCGCAAGTTCCGAATCCAACCGGAACTCGTTCGCTGCCGTCAACACAATTAGGGAACGGGGATTTTGGGTGCCAGTCCAAGTTCTAATTTTAACATATGCACAGTTGTCAAGTCGCAACTGAGTGTAAATTGCGGGACTAGCCAAACTATGAAAAAAAAAAGTGCGACTAACAGCGGAAGTCAACCCAAACATATTTTTTTCCAGAATATGTTCTATGCAGGCCCACGAGTTGAAATACGGTATTCTGATTAATATTGCATTTGTGGGATATAAATTAAGCAGCAAAATGCACCCACTTTTAGCCATCACGGGGGGCGGCCATTTTGTCACTTGTGTCGACTGAAGATGACATCGAAGTTGCTCATATAGCTCAGATCACGGCTGACCTGTTTTCTGAAGCTGAGCCGTGATTGGTCGTTATCTGAGCCCCGAGCAACTTTGATGTCATCTTCAGTCGAGACAAGTGACAAAATGGCCGCCCCATGAGCTAGCTAAAAACATGTGGATTTCTCATATTCCACAAACACAATATTAATCAGAATACCGTGTACTTTCGCCTAATGGGCCTGCCTAGAACATATCCTGGAAAAAAAATATGTTTGGATTGACTTCCACTTTAAAATCTGAAAAAATATAGTACATTCTTTTTATTTGATAACGACAGATGCTCAGAGCGCTTGAAGTTAATGAATATCATGGCATTCGGCTCCTTTTTAGAGAACGGCTAGTTGTGCAAAACATTGAACAGATGGTGTGCATTACACAGCATTGGACAAGGTCAAATTAAATTCACAATACTGCATTTTAGGTTCATTCTGAAATTTCACCCAAAAGCCAAACATCCCTGACTTTTTGTGAGCAGCTCATTATCTTTCCAATGGCGTAGGTTTTTGACACCACTCTGGTATTTGCTCTCGTGAATAAAAAGCATCATCGACATCATGCAGATGGTCGTTAAACACTTACGGCTATGAGCCAGCAGCAGACATATTTATACAATGTGATTTTAGCCCAAATCAAAATGAATATGCAGCGAAACCAGAATGGATGAGCCTGCGGAGAAAACACAAAAGTGACACAAGACTTGGGGGAAAAAACAAAACGAAAGCTCATCTACGATTTACAAATGCCAATGCTCACGTCATACTCATCCGTCAAGTAGTAGCTCTCTTGGAAATGAGGACTAAATATCGCAAATATGACCAGGAAGAGAAATCCCAGAGAGAATCTCTTCACAGCCGGTACCACGCTAGAAGAGGGACAAGACGTGAAAAGGTGATGGGAAGACCAAGTATCAGTCACAAAGTTATCAGCTGTGTCTTTGGGGCTCACTTCTCTACCTGTTTGGAGGCTTTCCCGGGCAGTCGCTCAGCTGCCCCGCCACCAGCTTCTGGTAGCTGCGCAGCGTGAACTGCGGGCCCACCAGGAAGCCGCCATAGAAGTACGAGAAACCGAGCACCTCCAACAGCGAGGGAACGCCCGGCACGGCGGCGCTCTTCTGCTGTGCGCTCAGCTCCGCCTAATCATTGAGGGTTGGAAACATTTGATGCCAATCAGCAGGGGGACGAATCACTAAGCTCGAGTGCCCGCAATCGCAACATGGCTGCGTGAAATTCATTCCTTGCGTATTTGTGTTGCTTTTTTTGTTTTCCAGGAATGAGTCAAGATTGTGTAAAACTAAGAAAGCAACTAATGTGCAACTAATACAGAGCAATGTCATTGTTTTCAAATTTCAGTCAGTGAACTACACTTACTGGTCACAATGTTAGGTACACCTGCATAATTTTGTATTATCCAGTACGAGAACTGATACCAAAATGATTTGACATTTGGACTGACACTTATTGACAATATTTTGAACCCAAAAAAAGCCACAAAAAAAAAAGAAGACTTTTTAAGACCTCAGATTTACTAAGTAGAGTGGCTATAAAAAAAATACACAACCCTGTTCTAGTGGCAGGTTTTTGAAATACATAATATGAGCTCAAGATAAAATAATTTCAAATCTTGTCCCAACATCGATGTGACCTACTACCTGTACAACGCAATTGTTTTTCTTTTCTTTTGAGACAGCAAGTGAAAATAAACAACTGAAATAATGCGGTTGCACAAACATGCACACCCACTCATAACTGGGATGTGGCTATGTTCGGAATTAAGCAATCAAATTCAAACTCGTTTGAAAGGGGTTGCTTAACTGTGATCATAGCCACGTCCCAGTTATAAGAGGGCGTGCGCACTTGTGCGGCCATATTACTTCAATTATTTGAGTTGTACAAGATGCAGGTCACATTATCGGTGGGTACAATTTTGAAATGATTTCTCTTGGTCTCATTTATTTCTATTCGCAAAAACCTGGCACATGTTAACCTCACAGCCAAATAAATGGCTCTTGTAGGTGTACCAACTGCAGTGGCCGGTGAGCGTATGCGGAGAAGACAAAAAAAAAAAAAAGAAGAAGAAAGAAAAAGCAATGACATCAACCAACTCACTGCTTCTTTCCCGCCGTCATAGTAATCAAATGCCAAACCTGAAATCAGAAACCGTAGAAACGGGCATAAGGAACCGTGTTAGGGTGACTAATGAATGAAATCATGACCTTTAGCAAGGGCGGACAGCGTGCGCAAGCGGTTAATGGCCGTGATAAAGCGCTGATAGACGGCGATTGTAAAACAGAAAGCGCAGCAGCGTGCTTTGGCCCAAGGAGGTTACCGATGAGTTTGAGCGTGAGGACGCAGTGAGGCATCGTCCACTTGATGTCGTACTCCTCTGTCGCTGTGAAGTAATAGCCTGCCAGCAGGTATACCTGCAGGGGAATAAAAAAAAACATTTGCTTGAACGACATTTGCTTGAACGTGCACTGTTGGTAAGAATGACTGGGAAACAAAATAGCACATTAGTTCAACAAACAAGTTCAAACAAGTGTTGAGGACAAAAGAAAAAAACTTAAACAGAGCACCTATTCAAATCTCTGGAGTTTGTAAGTATGTTAATGTTGATTCGCTCAATTAAAATGTCATCACGGCAGCAAGAACAGGTTACTCATTAACAGGCGATAGTGATTATAATGGTGTAAAGGAACATCGAGCGTGGACCAGAGAAACAATGAGGAAGAAAATGAGGACTTTCACCCTCGAAAATCTTTGAAACTAAATGGACCAAAGTCTTCAGACACCCCTTTATTATTTCATCAAGTAGAAAAGTAGAGCCTAGGATGTAATATATTGAGTGGTAATCCGAAAAACAGCACTGTATGCGGTGCAGTGATTCATTTTATAGGTGGTAGACCCCGTGTGAGACACTCATCAATTCATTAACTTGTAATTTCATTTAAGATTTGCAAAAACTTTTTTGAAGAGGTCATTTCAAGGTGAAGCCAACCCAGAAATTGTCTTTACAATATTATGTTCTATGTAGCGGCACTAGTTGAAACACGCCATTCTGACGATTAATATTACGTTTGTGGAATATGAGTCAGCCCAGACATTTTTTTTTAAGAATATGTTCTTTGCAGGCCCACTAGTTGAAACACAGCATATCGCGTTTTTGGAATATGAGTTAAGCAACAAAATCCACCTGTTTTTTTAGCCATCTCCGGGGGCGGCCATTTTGTCACTTCTGTCAACTAAAAATGACATCACAGTGTCTCAGGAGGTGTGTGATGTCATTTTCAGTCGACAGAAGTGACAAAATGGCCGCCCCCAGAGATGGCTAAAAACAGGTGGATTTTGTTGTTAAGTCACTTCTGTCGACTGAAAATGACATCACAGTGTCTCAGGGCTCGGATAATGACCAATCATGGTTCACCTGTTTTCTGGAGCTGAGCTATGATTGGTCGTTATGTAAGCCGAGGGTGTGTGATGTCATTTTCAGTCGACAGAAGTGACAAAATAGCCGCCCCCTGAGATGGCTAAACCTTGATGTAATGTCCAAATAGGGTTATGCTCAACCAACAATATAAGCGTATGGAATGCGGGAAAATTATTGTCTGAGTGTAGTATAGTGCTCTGTAAGTACTGGTGCGTGTGTTCAAGAAAAAAAAAAAAAAAAAAAAAACAAGACAAGGCCACATGACAATGCCCCACCATCTGAAAGGTGAAGCTGCTCAGGATGGCCGTTACCGTCCTTCCCATGAGCCTCAGCATCAGGAACTGCACAAGGATGCATACTGCCGAGTGATAGATCTGGGAACCTGTCGGAACAAAAAGAGCGCGGCTCAATCGGACCTGCTCGATTAACAATGTGTTTCGGTTTCTTCTACAAGTGATGAATGAGGAGCTATCGGTGCGGCAGTGGAGACACGTCAACACGCTTTCGGGTGTTACACAAGGAGGAGAGATTAAGCTACAGACCTGCTGTGAGATCCAAAGTGCAGCCACCAAAAAATAAAGGAGAAAAAAAGGGAAAATGCATCAACGTTAACGCTGGTGAAAAAGTCAGTACATCTTTTCAGAAGGAACGGCAAAAGTGGATTTTTTTTCCCTTCTATTTCGTTTTCTGTGACGCCACCGGAGAAAGGCACCACGTTTTAGCAAAGAGGAAACTTCTGGCCATTAAAAAGGAACGGGAAAGTATTGCGACAGAGCAGTAACAAAGCCACAATTGTAGTAGTAGTATAGTATAGATAGAATGATAGTGAACTGTCACAAATAACCAAAGGCAATTTCTGTCTTCCCTGTCTTGAGCACAAAGATTTGTCTCAAAGTTAATGAGTGAATTTAAAAGAAAAATGTATTGTGATAGTACTGCATTTCAGCTTGTACATATGCATGAAAATGAATGGCAGCTGTATAGAAAACATGACTCATAAATGCGGGGAAACAAAAAAAATGTAACAACAGCAGTTGAGTCATGTACACGGAATGCAATCAGGAATTATTCTATGACATGCACCCAAGTTACATCGACAAAACCGTATTTTGCTTTTGTTTGGCTCCCCTCACTCGCGCGTTTATCCACGAATGGGTTACTGTAAGCAGCCCGAGGAGTTTTTCCCCCATAAATAACTGAATGTGTCGAGAAAAACCTTTCAACTCGCACTCAACCGAGACTGCTTTGCATGCAAATAAGACACAAATGCACACCGCTGGCCTTAGGTGGTGAGCCACCGCTAGGAGAACCGGCAATATCAGCCTGCGGAAATGTTACTCCCAAATCTCACATGCAAAAAGGGGGAAAAAAAATAATAAATAGACGGCTTTCATGAGCCCAGAGATATCCTCAAGACAGAGGTGAGAAACTACTTTGAAAATCCACTCAAGAGACACGAGTGGCGATAACGAGTATCCGCACTTTTACAGATGGAGACCAGTAATGCAACCGCTGCCGGAAATCGTTCTTGGCCAATAATTGTGAACCTGTTCAATATTTCCGATGACAAATCTTAGCTTCTTTGGTTAAGATACATATAGTATGCAACTAGTTTCTTAGCCTACCTCACACCATGGCATCTGGATTTTGGCCTGTTTTATAGCCGCTTCTCCTTTCTCCTGAGCGAAGTGTGGCTCTCGCTGTAATAATTCTGCATCTACCTGCTGTGCTTCATTTCATTAACTCATTCACTGCCGGACATTTTCAGACCCTCTTTTACCCTAATGTTTGAAAAAAAAAATGGAAAAAAATATAAATAAATTCCTGGGATTGAATGGCTGGACTGTGAAAAGACGAGTAAATTTGTCAATGGCAGTGAATGAGTTAAATGGACTCTCATGTTGTTCAAATTGAACAGCATCATATCCTGTGCTAAATGTAGCCCACTGGGCATCCAAAATGAAAAATGTCATATACATACAACAAGGGAACTGCAGTGAAGTGAAATCTCTGCATATGCGGCGTTTGAGATCAAAATCGATGCTCTTTTGTCACGTCAATTATAGAATACCGAGACATCCATAAAAGTGCTGCTGATTGGTTCGAGAAGCACGGAAAATGCTAAATTGTGCACTTCATCCCTCGTAGTCTGAGGATGTCACCGCAAGTTGCGGCTTGACAAAACAAGAGCGTTCACATTCCTCCTGGAGTGTTTTGGAATGATAGTGGTTGTTTGGTGATGGGCACAACAGACACTTTAAAGTCTCGGTGGTTGACTTTAGAGTGTCACGTGACCTTGTCCGGCTTCTGAGCCACATTGAGCTCAGCTTTGCGCGCTATGCTAGTGTAGTATGTAAACAATGGCTGACCTTCAGGTTCAAACAGAGAGACCACACGCTTGTCATAAGAAGCTCCTGGAAACCAAAGCCACAAAAGAGAAAGCGGAACCTCTAAAGTTGACTTGATCAACCTTGCAGGCAATCGTTTGATGACGGTTTTAAGTTTTAACATCCTAAACTTTTATACAAAGTGTATCAATGTGTTAGCTGGAAAAGAAACGGTCATGGTGAATGGCCTTTCACTTGTTTTGCGTTTCTACTTTCAAGGTCCTCAAAATATTAGAAAATACTGAAAAATCAGTTGACGAAAGATTCTTTGAACAAATACTGCTTGGCTTCGCAAACTACGCTTTGTGAAATCCACACGGCATGCGAAACGCACAGCATTTCAGTTGTCGTTTTTTTTTTTTTTTTGCTGCAAGTCAGCCCACAGTACAGCCACCAAGAAGGTGAAACGTGCAAGTGTTTGTGCAATTAAAAAACCCTGGAGAGTGTGCACAGCTTGTGCTGAGCTCTCACCGGTAAGCCCACCTCAGGCCCTGCTTCTGGAGCTGCCGTGCAGGAGAGAGGGAGAGAGCCGAAGTAGAGCTACGAGGCACTCTCTTGGGAGGCCACGCCATTTGAAGGCACAACACGCAAATGTACAACTGGCTTAATTACACTTCATAAAACCAGTTCATGTCTTGCCTTTCTCTATTAACTCATTCACTGCCATTGATGAATTGACACGTCTTTTCACAGTCCAGCCATTCTATAGCCAGGAATTTATTTACATTTTTTATTTTTTTTTATTTGAAATGTTAGGGTAAAATAGGGTCTGAAAATATCTGGCAGTGATGAGTTCATTTTTTTTGCATTTATACTGTTGAATATTTTTCTTTATTAAAAATATGTAACAAAAAAAACATAGTTTTTCTGTGTAAAATGCTAAATTTCACGTCTTCTGTTATGACTGAGGCAGCTAATTTGCCATATCTTATATTGTACACATCTAAAGGTTCTGCTGTCATTTAAACCTGAACATAGCCATTATAACTGCTGTCATCCACACGGCCACAACACAAAATGTAAACCTCGCGCCCGCTTTTCATCTCACCAAAGTTAAACGTGGCGAGGGCCAGTCCAGAGAACGTGTGGAACAGGTGGATAACGGTGGCGGGCTGGTGGAACAAGAAACTCCGGTAGATCAACGCAAAGGGATATCCTGCAGGACAGACACACAGGAGGAAATATCAACACTGGCAACTACAAAATGACAGAGAGAGTTTCATGGCATCCAAGTTGAGTCGATTTTTAAAAGGTAAATTTTCTTCAAACGAAAAAGGTCAGGCTGAAAACAGATCCAGTGTATAAACGACCATAAAAGTGAGGTAAATATAGTTTTACGTGTGGTTTAAAGCTCAGCCAATATCGCGCTACCAATATTTCGACACACTCCTTTTGTAAAGCTGGACAAAAGTATTTGGACGCTAATAGTTTGTCATGATGTCTATGCGTTCCGTTTTTTCTCAAGCATCAGCATTCACAGGAGTAACAGAATTTATTTTTTTCATTTACATTTTCTTCTTTACAGAAAATAAGTGTAGTGCTTCCCGTTGGAAACATTTTCCTTTTGTCAAAACATGTCTGGAAACATAACCCTCATTAAATAAAATGTTTGAAAATTTGACACAAAATGAGGTTGAGCTTGTCAATATGTACGAGTACGAGTAACGCCCGCCTGCAGTAATTTCCGTTGCTAGTTGCTTTTTAAAAAGGTATCCGCTAATGCCTCACTGTTTGCATCCAGGTTGTTTGTGTAAGCAGTGCATGTCAGCGGGGACATGCTTTCAACTACAAGAAGGCCCTTAAAAAAACTTCTTGTCCAATAAACTTTAATTGTAACCAATGAAACTGATTAATCGCCCAGCCCCTCTTTTTCCTATTTCGTCCTTTAAAAGGGTGTTTATCTTCAAACCACTAGGTTATGCAAGACCCATTAAGCAACACACAAGGACAGGGAACATGCAGACTATCAGATTTAGAGCCAGCATGTTGCCTTGTGGACCTGCTGGCCTCGACATGTGTCTGGGTAAAGTTCAGAGGAACACACATGTTCTGTATGTGTGTTCAGAGCATTTACACACATCATGGCATTCATTCTCACTGTTCCATGTCAAGCCATACTGTTGGATGAAAATATTAACGTTTACAATTACAGTTACACAATGTTGAGCCTGGAAGATATTTAGCTCGTGCAACATTATAAAGTGATTATTTGACGCCTTACACACGACGAGACTGTTATTTCGACAACTTGATTTGAAAATAACGTTGGCCCCCAAGTGACGTGATGATAGTCATTAATCGCCGCTCAAAAGTTGTTTGATCGTTGGTATCGCTCCTGTTATTTTGAAAGCCAAATCAGTTTGCAAGTCCCCCTCACGGTTTGACGTGTTTATAAAAAAACGCTTTACAGACAAGCACTATACTTAACATAGCGGGCTAATTTGTACTTGCGTAAACTCAGTTTGAAGGTGTCACAACAGTACGTGGGAGACGTTATGATAACAGTCCCACGCAACATCACACTCGCTGCAATTAAACCAAATCAAAGAGATACCTCAACCAGCTTGGCATTTAATCTAATTGGTAAAAGAAGAACTTACCGACCAAAATTGACAATAGTAGGCGAATAGCAGGTTCGGAAGAACCCAAAGACTCCGATAGATTCTCCAGCCAGGGAGCCGCCATCTTTACTATGGGCGGAAACGTCTCTACGCGACGGGTCGCTGAACTCTACTGATTCGCGGCGCTCATCCACACGCTCACACACATAAGCGCGCGCCCAAACAAAATAGACGACGTTGCGTGGGAACCCGCCGTGGTTCGGCCCCTCAGTCCTCTCAAAAATAGCCCATTCTGCCCTCTTTCGACGTCGTCTAGTCAGCGAGCCAGTTGGGGCAACGTAGGACAATATACATGAGGACAGCAAGAGCTGATTGGGTGAGAAAAAGAGTCCATCTTCCCCAGCCAATCATGGAGCGTGTTCGTATGAATATTAATAAGCAATCCCTTCAGATGAATGGTTTCACAGTAATCAATAATATTACGTCGCCACACGTTTGGATGTTTGTATTTTTTGTGTCTATTACAATAAATGTATAAATGTCCGGGCGGCGTCACCATGATGTTTTTTGCCAGGAGAGCGTAAAATGTACTTTTTAACGGGAAACTACTGTTAAACGGCGCAAGCGTGCCTCAAAGTGGCTAGACACAAGAACTACATTGGATAGAATCTTGCCATACAGTACAATTTTACAGAGGCTGTCTTCATTATAATGTATTCATTATAACTTCTATATCGTTGTGGTGTCTAATGTAGTTGTGGGGTTCATATGGTAACAAATCACATTTCACGCCCACTTGAATGTAGGTTTCTTATCTTCCATTGCTTAGGACCAAATACAGTATCTTACATGTTCTCCTTAACTCATCACATAGCGACATACGGGAACATATAAATCCGATAGTTAATGACTTTGATTTTAGACAGCGATAGGTGGGCTTCTCTTTAAGAGAAACCTGCTAGACAAATATCTAAAGAGTTTCACATTCCTATTAGTCATAGTGCAACGATGTTGTTTTTATAAGATTGGACCCATTAGTTTTGGTCACGGTGTCGCCGGCCTCTCTCTTTTTTTTTTTTTTTTTTTTTTTCCCTCCTCGCAATCATCGAAACACTACATATGACCAAATAACTACAGCGTACATTTAAAAACGATAACTACATTATAACTAAATTGTGGTGGTTTGAGTTTAAAACACTGATAGCCGGCTGCTAGTCTATCAGATTCAACTCGAAATCGACCAACCAGCGGTGGGGGCGACTGCGAAAGAGCCAATCAAATGGCAGAACGTCATTACAGTCCTACTTTTTTTTCTTTTTAGAATTCGTCTTTTGGCTTTCATAAAAACGAGATGGACTCAACTAGAATTCGACTATTTTGTTTGAAAGTGAATTTTAACCAAACGTCTTTAAAAGTAAATAAGTTGATTTCATCATTGAATAGATTACACCTATATCTCAAGACGAGCTACTTTCGCCGACTGATACGTGGCCAGAGTAGCAGAATTATAATGATATCATGTATTAATTATAAAGTGGGGTGGGATTCTCTTGAAAAGAGACCTTCTAGAAATATATCTTAAGAGTTGAATTTTCAACCGGAGACACATGTCACTTGTGTTTCTATTACATTGGACCTATATATTTAGGTCACGGTGTCATTCGGCTTATTAATGTTTATCACCCCCCCCCCCCCATTAAGTGTCGAATAGCCACATTTGAGCAAGTAACTACTGCGAAAATTCACCGACGATTACTATATTATAAATACATTTTGGTGGTTTGTTTTTAAAACTTTGACATCCGTCTGCTAATTATTCACGAGTCAACTCGAAGTTGATCAATCGGCTTAAAGTCGATGGGTGGGGCGACGGTGAAAGAGCCAATCAAATGGCGAAACATCACTACATAATGCCATACCAGATGAAAAACAACATAAACTGTGATATTGAGGCTCCGATTGTCGAATATCAACATATGAACAAATAACTACTGCTTAATCATTGCCACATTTTAAATGGATTTTGGTAAATTTAGTTTATTACAATGATTACAGCCTGCTAATTATTCCCACTACGTCTGAATTTTACTCTATGTACTGCACAAAACTCTAACTACTTTGCGATTTCTGAACAGCAATGGCGTGAATATTTGAATTTGTTTAACCTAAAAAAATCTTGAATAAGCTGGGAAAATACCGCTAATAAGTGTTTCCAGAAACAAATGTTGGTTACCCCCCAAAGAAATTACTAAATATTTTTCAAATGCGGGTTAAAAAAAACAAAACGGTAGTACTGTACATGAATCCTCGGGTGCCAAACTGTAAACATATTAGGCTCCACTGTATTGCTACAGTTGAATTGAGTGCAACGTAACTGTTAAAAAGATACTATTCTTTTGTAAATTTGAAATGCTGTGCTTGTTTTGTTTTTTTCTTACATAAGTATAGGTATTCCATCTAGGTATAGCTAGAAATTTTTCATTGGAAAGGCCAGTGTAAAAAATTTTTTTCTATGGAAACCCAGCGGAGCTATCCCATCGGCGCAAAAGATTTACATTGAAATGATTCATCATGCCGTCAGATTGAAGGAATAATGACTTAGAAATACTTTGATAGTTTGTAATATAATGAAATGGCAGCATACGAATGATATACATACAGAGACAGGAAATGTCAAAAGGCCAGGAACAATGTTAATCTATGTAAACAGAATAACAACACAACAAAGTTTGACTCTGGGAGTTTTAGTGTTTTAAATATTCTATCATTTTAGATAACTTGTGGCAGAGTATCAAGGGTGTCTAAGAATACTGTATCCATGTGAAAATGGCAGAGAAATCCCACTGAACAAAATTGATATCCCTAAGTGTGAGGGTGACCATGGCCATCCCTGGCCACCACGTAGCTCCACCCTTGTGTTTAATTAGTACAGTGCTTCTACATTTATACCAGTCTTTCTTTCTTTCTTTTTTTTTACACTTCCACTTGAATAGAGTTTAATGTTGTGTACAGTACATAATTTCCTTGTTAAAGGTGTTTATCAGTCATTATGTGACATTGTGTTTTCGGCACAGCCCATGAACGCCTCATGACATTCTGCTCTTCCCCTTCCTCAAACATGGAGGCGCGTTTATGGGCGGTCCGGCACGAGCCAATCAAGCCGACCCAGAGGAGGAGTTAACTTATCCGTCTCTTATAAATAAGCCGAACGCTCGTTGACGTTCGCTTTTCTCCCCTCCCAAATCCAGTAAGATCTACGTCGGTTTCATTCGACAGCGAACACACCGCCAAACGCCAAAATGAGCAGGAAATTCTTCGTGGGTGGAAACTGGAAGATGAACGGCGACAAGAAGAGCCTCGGCGAGCTCATTCAGACCATGAACTCCGCCAAGGTGGACCCCAATGTTGGTAAGAAAAGCGCTATTTTAGCGTTCAAAAACTACATCCTGCACAATATATTAAACGGTTTAATTATTACGCCTTTGCTGGAGGGTTCTTGCATGATGTTAATAGAGATTTAAAAAAATAGGATTTTGTGTCACGTTAATCGGTCAATGGAGGGCGTGCTCGACAGCACGTAGTGCAGCTTTGCGGCTGCTGTTCGCGGTGCGTTCGCGTACACCCGGGACTCTAAATATTGTAATCTCTAAATTGACTTTAAAACTAGCCTGTTATAACGTGTATATACAAATCGTGCTGCTTTACGCCTGCTAAATCAACGCAACAACCAGGATCAATCGCAGAAGCAAACGCAACAAATTGTTACTCATTGAACAAAACGACGCCGTGAGGTTCTCTCATCTCCGGTTTTTCCAGTTGTGGCTTGAAGGCAACAGTTGGCAGTAACCTCCATTTTCCTGCAGACTTGATGAACCCCACCACAATGGGTCGGTTGGTTCTGCTTACACAGTGTTTATAATCACTGCCATTAGCACAATGGAGATGCTGAATGTGTTGCACCCAGTTTCCGCTGTCTAGTCTACTTTTGTATTGTGCAACTCATGCGCGTGTGTGTGTGTGTGTGTGTCTGTGTGTGTCTGTGTAAGTCACTCACAGGCCTCAATCTGCCCCCCCAAACCCTCTACGCACACACAAAAGCCTTGAACTTTGCCCCATCTCTGCATACGCCCCTCATAGGAGCCAGCTGATGCGCGCTCTATACCATCAGCCAGACGTGACCTCTGCAGAATGCGACCCTGTCGATGACCTTTTGCAGTGCGGTGCTGAACTTTATGCAGAGGGGTTTGCAGTAAATTGACCTTTCGCACAGCATTAATGACACGGGGCTGTGTTTTAATATAGACGGCCCTGGGGTACAGTTACAATTTGAATACTGGCGTATCAACTTCACTGTACTCTGTGCGACCTGAGCATGCTCTACTTCTTTCGATAAGATTAAAGTGTTTGGTCATTTAGAAACGCCGGCTTCAGATTGCTATTTGTACTTCAAATAATGACATCTGTGAAACAACGTTGGTGTTATGGAGAAATCGAAGCAGCCAGCACAAAGGCCCCGAAGGAAACTCCTTTGATACAGCTGTGGGTTTAGGTATGCATACGTGACTATTCTGGTTGATGTAAAATGTGTTCTTATAGAACCGGAGTCGCTTACGTGCTTTACAGTGGAAAATATGCTAATTATAGTGCATAATATACAAAATAAATTGAACAAGAAGCTTTTGCCTGCCTGAAATTAGGGCTGACCAGTTTTGAAAAATAATGTAATCACACACCCCCAAATATTGCGATTGCAATTTAATATGCGATACATTTTTTTCAAGGTCCTCTTGCCATTAAATTTTTTTTTTTCTGTATTACAATAAACTATCCTAACTATTATTATACATGCACATTTTGGTTTTATAGGTTTATCTAATGCTAAAATGAAGGTAATAGAACCATGGATTAATATGAAACCTCAGTTAACAGCTTAAACATTCTTTTAAACTTTTAATATGACAACAAAATTTGACCAAACAAGTGTGACTTTTCACTTCAACTTTTCATCTTTCATGGAACAATATGTAAACACAGACTGCACTTCTTAAACACTGAACTTATCTAGACACTATTTAAATAAATAAATAAATAAATGTACATATTTTTAAAAAAAAAGCTTGCTGACAGACTGAAATTAAGACTTTTTTTTCTTTTTAATTGCAGCCTTTCAGTTTTTGAAAATTGTGTTCTACTACATTGCAATTTTGTTCACAATCAGAATAGCTTTATTGTCACTGTATAGAGATGGAACCGACAAAACCAAACCTACCCGAGAGATCGAGAAAAAAAAACAAAAAAAAAAAACAATGACCGAGAGAGGGATACAGAACGGGAGTCCGCTGGGTCGCCTTTTACAATGCCCCATTTTCACACATGAAAAGAAAAGAAAAAAAGTGAGGGAGAGTGGGGGAAAAAAACAACCCCAGACTAGGCTTCTGGAAGGGGAGCATGGCTTACATGGATGTTCCTGTATAATAAGAAAACCAAATCTAAAAGGTGCACTTTCTTTCGACAGAGGTGGTGTGCGGCGCACCATCCATCTACTTGGACTTTGCCAGGTCTAAACTGGATGCCAAGTTTGGTGTTGCTGCTCAGAACTGCTACAAAGTCGCCAAGGGGGCCTTCACTGGGGAGATCAGGTATGCCCTCTACCCTAACCTGGATTTTACCACACATAAATTGGCACCCTTTGACCTTCCGTGACTTGTATTTTCCATCAGCCCTGCGATGATCAAGGACTGCGGCGTCCACTGGGTGATCCTGGGACACTCGGAGAGGCGCCATGTCTTCGGAGAGAGTGACGAGGTGAGTGAGCGCGCATTCGCCGTAAGAACGCTAGAATGGCACGCGGCTGAATGAGAGGTCGCCCGTCCTGTCCCGTCAGCTCATCGGGCAGAAGACGGCCCATGCGCTGGAGAACGGCCTCGGCGTGATTGCCTGCATCGGCGAGAAGCTGGACGAGAGGGAGGGAGGCATCACCGAGAAGGTTGTCTTTGCTCAGACGAAGGTCATCGCAGGTATGCTGGATTTATTTTTTAAATATTTTTTATTTTTTTACATTTTACTGTGAGTGGCATGGTTGTTATAGTTATTGAAAACCCCAAAAAAACTAAAACAAAAATTGAAAAAGGTTTTCGTTAATGAAATAAAAAGAAAACAAATTCTTTTAAGAGAACGAAAACTACCTGCAACTATATCTTACGTTTGTAAAATTAAGTAATTATTGTGAAAATGTCTTTTGTTTTTAGTCTTTGTCAATTAATATCATACATAAGCTTTCAGTTTTATTTTTTATTTTTTTTTATTATTATTATTTTTTTTAAATCTTGCACTCAACAAACACTCCATTTATTCCAAAAACTAATAATAAGCTAAACTAAAACAAAGCATACAGTATTTGGAAAAAATAAAAACAAACAAACTTGCTCTAAAAACTAATTAAAACTAGTAAATTTAAAAACAAATGTCAGAATTAAAAAAAAAAAAAAACTAACTATAAGGAAAAATCCCTATTATAACTCTGGTGAGTGATTTTGTTTATTTAGATTATGAGAATAAAGCAAGCCCCGTTTATTGCTGGGGTACGTTCTAGGGCCACTATACTCATGCTTATACTTATTAAAAAACACACTTGAACTTGTTTCAAGCTATTTGTTACTAAAGAATTACAGGCAGAACATTTGACTGTTTTACAATACCTGTAGCATTTATTTCACAGAGAGAAAAATCTGCAAAAAATATACTTTTTGGGGGGGAAGAGAGGGGATTTTTGAATGTTGTTATCATCTTTGTTGTATGTTGTACAATGTAAAAAAAATTAATAATAAAAAACGGGGCTGTTTTGGGGGGCGGGGGGAACATCTGGCCCCACAAATGCGTGTTCTACACAATGGGTAGTGTAATCATAGCTTCATATTTTTCAAAATTGTATTTTGGCCATTAAAAGACTTTTATAGTAAGGAAAATGTTCCCCAAGCCTGTTCTTGTCGCACTTGAGGAATTTCCCAACTGTGGCAAGAGCTCTGTATTTGTTTATTGCGTGTGACTTCACAATAAAGGCCATTCATAGTCTGCAGCTGCCTTGTTCTTGTCATGCCGCACACTGCAGATTGCAGAAATTGGTTACCCTAACCCTTGATGCAATATACAGGCACAAATACTATTGTTGGAATTCCAAGGGAATCTTATCTGACATCTCTAAAAGTCAATCATTACCATCAGCTGCCTCTTTTCTTTTCGGAGCACACCGGTTACGGAAACTGCAATGTGGTGTGATAAACAAGGCCAAATATAGTTTTGTCTTAAGCACTTTGGGAATTCTGATTGTTGTAATTCCCAGTCGTCTTATCTCCTGTCTCATTTTGTTCCAGACAACGTCAAGGACTGGAGCAAAGTGGTGCTCGCTTACGAGCCCGTGTGGGCCATCGGCACCGGCAAAACAGCCTCCCCCCAGCAGGTAAAATCTGTCTCCCTGATGCCACCAGTTGCTCAAGGTGGCAAAAGTACTCAAACTTGGTACTCAAGTAGAGGTACAGATACTTGGAAAAAAAAAAAAACTCATAGAAGTACTGTTTCAACTTTTGTGAACTATTTGTTTTGACCTTTTATGTACTCTAACCATTTACGGCAGTGTACACAGTTAACACTGGTCTCGTTATTTATTACACAGAATTCTATATACCACAACAATGTATCCTTAAATATATCAAATGAAATGTTTTGATAAAGTCATCCTATGGATCGGTCATTTAGAACAATGTAAATCTTAATTTTTACAAGCAATGCTTAAGTGAGCAATGCAAGTTGTGCAAGGAATTGACCTGGTTGTCATTAATTTACACACAACCTGAATTTACAGGGTGTGTAAAATGTTATTGTATGCATTATATATATTTTAAATTAATCAGCCGATTAATCTGCAATCGGTATTTTTTTTTTCCTGGCAAAAATCAGCATCGGCTTCAAACTCCATATGGGTCACGCCCTAAATTATATGCAATACCTGAGCTCAACCATACCTGTGTCTGTTCTTTTTTTTTTTTTTTTTTTTTTTTTACATTGTCATCCGCGGAGTTGAGAAAAGTCACAAGCCTATTTTGAAAAAGTAAAGTGTAGATAGTAAGGAAGTCAATTTCCAGGTGTAGGAAGTAAGTCAAGTCATCAGAAAAATAGTCATGTAAAGTACAAATGCCTGAAGAAATACTAATAAAGTGTTTGTACCACTGCCAAGTGCACAACATCAAAGTTCCATGCTCTAAATTTCCAGGCTCAGGAGGTACACGAGAAACTGAGGGCGTGGCTCAAGACCAACGTGTCCGAGGCGGTCGCCAACTCCGTGAGGATCATCTACGGAGGTCTGTTGTGGAGCCATAAAACAAAACACGTCCATCTGACGAGCGTCTTGCATCCGTCTCATCTCATGTGCTCTCCTTGCAGGTTCCGTGACCGGCGGCACCTGCAAGGAACTGGGCTCCCAGAAGGACGTGGACGGTTTCCTGGTCGGCGGCGCTTCCCTCAAGCCCGAATTCGTCGAAATCATCAACGCCAAGATGTAGAGAATCGGACGACCCATCAACTCTGCACTTAGTCCTCCCCTTTTATTATCATTTTTTAAATTAAACATACTTGTGCACCGCTGTCATGCTCTCCCTGTATGTGTCTGGGCGCGTCTCGTTTTGAGGAACAGGATTGGAGCGGGTTGGCACATGCATTGAAAACTTGTGTGCACTTACTACTTCCACAACAAGCTGTAAAGACTGACCATCACTCTTGACTTGAAACGGTTAGCCCGTGTGTCAATCACATTCGTTATGAGCGTGTGTTTCTAACGCTCCGTCTGTGGCTTTCGCCTCCCCGTAGCTATGCATGAGCCGCGCTCTCATTGGCATATCCATTACGTGTCCGTTCATGTTGTGTCACGGCTGATGGTTTTGAGGGTGACGAAGTTCTAAGGAAACAATAAACCGATTAGAGACTGTCTTACTGTCTTTATTTCGCCTCATTCATGCAGTTTGATCAAGTCAGTGTAGCCGCTCAGGACCATAAAAACTGAACTGGACACTGAAAGGAAAAAAAAAAAGTTCAAACTCCCAAAGAGTACTAGAATATGAATTGTTTGAGCTGAACGGCAAAATTTACAACCGTACATGTGCACCAAGAGTGATGCACTATTGTCACTTTTCTGACTTAAGACAAATGAAAAGTTGAAATATGTTTTATAATAAATTAAATTAAAGTACGCAAGACATAAATATATTTTTCATTTTTAGCCTAATTTCCGCTTAAACTATTCTGTCTTTAAAAATTTGTAATATGACTTTTGGCCACCATGTGCTGAAATAATAGCAATAAAATCATCTTGATATTTGTAGCACATTGTACTTGTAATAAAATGTATAATAAGACAAATATTTACTAAAATGCTATTTTTATTTTTTTTTAATTAATCTTATTTTTATCTACAATGAATTCTGACGACAAGAGAGCACAATGTGTCTTTTTATTGGAATTTATTTTAATTATAGTTATTTAATTATTCAAAATCAATAATTGTCAGGGCAAAATACCATGATACATGATAGCACAATCAAATAAATGTTTTTACCAATACGTCATTTTTTTGGGATATTTATATTGCATTTTATGTTTTCATTTTATCAATTTTATTTCATGTTTTAAATGTTTATTGTTTCAGAGGACAAGATAGCATGATACACGGTTGCACAACCTAAATATTTATCAGCGTTGTCTTTTTTTACTGTATTTTATTTTTGTAGCTATTTAAAATAATTTATCGATAATTCTAAGGGCAACAACAAGATACATGTTAGGACCACCTAAACATTTACACAAAATATTATTCTTTAATCCCTTTCCATATTTTTATTATTTAAAATGATTGTGGACATTAAAATATTCGCTGTCGTGCAGTTGCACCTCCACTACAGTAGAGACAGCATAAAAACAGTAGTACATTCCTACCGTCGGAAGCTTATTTCCGTATTTACAAGCGGAGCGTGACGTTCAGGCTCTGTAAAAAAAAACGTCTCGGAGGTGCAAATTTGAGCTTTTCCTTCCCTATTCCAGTCGACCACGATGCTCACCTTGAAAGCTTTTCTCAACGAGCGGCTGGCGGCCGTAGCTGACGAGATCTTTGGCGCCGTCGAGAAGACAATAGACGAGTACAAAGAGGAGCTTTGCCGTGTGAAGGACTTGGAGATCGGTCGCCTCAGAATGCAGCTGAAGCTTCTCAAATCAGGTCGGTTTCAGTGGTATCTATCGATCAAAAAGCATTGTTTGTATGTGTTTTTTTAAAATGTCGTTCTTCTAACTAGATGCATGTAACGGAGGCCAGCTGCAGGAGCACACCCATCACCACCTCCCGCCTCCTCCTCCCCTTCCTCCTAAGCATGAGGAGGCAGCATCAGCAGACATGGAGGCCCCTGAATCCCAGCGCATGGAGGAAGAAGGCAGCAGCAGCAGCTTGGAGCATCCCAACGATGCCGCCCAGGTGAAGAAAGAACCAGAGAGGAGCCACAGGGAGTTTTGGCTAGGCCACGGTTCAGAGCCATTGGAGGATCTGGAGTCAGACATTAAAGATTTCATGTCCTCGGCGTCAGGCGTGAGGGCCGCCCTGCATGAGCCCATCTTACCCTTTCACCTGTATCACGGCGGCGGCGAGGAGGGCAAGGAGAAGCCCTACAGCTGCTCGGTTTGCGACAAGCGTTTCGGCAACTGCTCCCACCTGGCCGCTCACATCCGGACGCACACGGGCGAGAGGCCCTACAGGTGTGACATCTGCAGAAAGAGCTTCATCACCACCAGCGCCCTCAACAGACACCAGACCATACACACCGAGGGCAAACACTATGTGTGTATTTACTGCAGCAAGGCCTTCAAATGGATGGAGTCTCTCGGGAGACACGTGAGAATTGCCCACAAGAGGCCCAGCGCGCCTCAATGACCTCACATGTTGAGGAAAGAAACGTATGTAGTTGTATTTATCATGTAAGTAGTATTTATTCAGCAGGTGGAATGGTGGTCTGAGGTTCTGGGTTTGTGTTCTTCAGGTACTCTGGCTTCCTTCCATATCCCAAAACATGCCTTTTAGAAAACTCAAATTCAGTGGTGTTTTTTGTTTTGTTTTTTTACCACCTAAAAATATTTCTTGGCTCTGCAAGTACCACCATCATGACCAACTTTAAAATGTACTTGGCCCAAGTTTTCATGAATAGCGAGGCAAAGGCTGTATTCCTAAAAGTATATTTCATATTGTAAGCTAATATAACATTATGCACAATTTAAACATTAGCACTGTGATTAAATGCAGTGGTGCCTTGAGATACGCGTAGCCCGGCTCAAGACTTTTTCGATATGATGCTGTATGGTGGCATTTAGCTCCACGAAACACGTTTTCACAACAAGCAAGCAGTTTGGCATATAGCAAGCAAATATAATTGAAAACTAACGAAATAACTATA
Source organism: Filicampus tigris (assembly GCF_054856515.1). Classification (NCBI taxonomy): domain Eukaryota; kingdom Metazoa; phylum Chordata; class Actinopteri; order Syngnathiformes; family Syngnathidae; genus Filicampus; species Filicampus tigris. The sequence goes on along the minus strand of NC_141224.1, from coordinate 6,542,527 downwards.
AGTAAAATTGAAGAAAAAAAATTGTTTATTAAATAAAATGATGAAAACGCTTTAAGAAAGAATTAACGGTAATGGGATTTCCATTCATTTCGATGGGAAAAGATTATTTGTGATATGTGCTGTTACAATTGTGGTCAAAATCCAAATTATACTCTCATCTCAAGGCACCACTATAGAGGAAAAACAAAATTACATAAGCCTACTGGGCGCCGTTTTAACCACGCCCCCCCCAAAAAATGCGGAAAACTGAAAATGTGCCTTTTTTTTTTTTTTTTTTTTAAACCCCAAAATCTTGAATAAGGCATTTCGAAACAAATTTCTAAATTTGCTTTACAGGGTCTTTAAAAAGTTAAATACAACTGAACTATACAAAACAAATGTACTATACTGATTTAAAAAAAAGTGTAAGCCACTGTAAACTTCTACACAGTTTTGAGCATTTAGTTCAGTGATTCTTTCAAAACCTCTACCGGGAGCCCACATTGTGAAAACCACTGCTTGTTTGACCCGATTGGGCGGTTCAGGGTGTACCCAACCTCTCACCCCATCATCTTAGTTAGGCTCCCGTTCTGTGTGGACAAACTCTTTAGAAAATGGATGGATTAATATCAATTAAACAAGGAAGCATGTTTGCTAATATCGTGGGGCCTCACTATATGAAGTCTGTTGACTCAGCAATTTTTCCCTTTTTCTTTTGAATTGAAAGTACTTGTGCAGTGTTGTCATTCCCATTTGTATGAGTGCGTCCATTTGTGAGGAAAAAAAAGAATATGCTGTGTCTCCTGTCCTGTTGTTTACGATGCTGTGGCTTTCAGTTTCCTGTAGCCTTGCATGAGCCATCTTCTCATTGGCTACTTCGCCTAGAGGGGGCGTGCCCATTACGTGTTGTGTCATTTTGATGGTTTTTGAGGTTGAGGAAGCCTAAGAAAAGATAATAAACTGTTTAGAGGCTTATTGTCTTGATTTGGCCCTATATGTGTGACATCTGCAGGAAGAGCTTCATCACCACCAGCGCCCTCAACAGACACCTTACCTTACACACTGTAAGAATAATAATGTATATCATGATTCATGTGTTAGATTTTTCACGATTAGGCTTGTTAGCTTTATTAGCTTTGTAGGTTTAGCTTTATATTATATAAAAACGGGGGAATGTAAGAATAATTATGTATATCATAATTCATGTGTTAGATTTTCCTTACACACACCAAGGGCAAACAGTACACTACGTGTGCGTTTCATGTAATAAGAGCTTTAAATGGATGAACTCTCTCGGGAGGCATGAGAATTGTCCACAAACGGTCAGATTCCCCACAATGACAAAAATCATGCAATTGGTGAAAATCTGTGATATAGAGGATACCATATAAATACAATTATTTGAATAGCTTTATTATCAGCATAATGAAAAAATATATATACATTTTAAAAACGTAATAGTTTGCTTCCAAGGTACTGTAAAACTGACATATAGAGTGAACGTGCTAGCTTAATGCTAACATGCAATGCAATACTTCATAGACAAGCTAAGGAGAATTGGCATGGATGGTGCGGTAATTACAAAACCGACTAATTTTAACACACATGGAGCAGCTACGGAAGTCTGAGAATAAAGTCAGAATTCTGAGATAAAAGTGAGAATCCTGCCAACCTATTTTTCCCCCCCACTGGCCCTAATCCTCTTCCGTAACAATGTGATGGTAAGAAAACAAAATAATATTTAATATAAGGTCAGGTTCATTGTTATTGGGTTGTTCTTTTTTGGCCGATCTCTTTTTTTAAATAAAAAAAAATTGCTCTCGTGACGATCACTTCTCTTCACATCCTGCTCATGTATTTGAACAGGAAATACGCCTATTCAACTGTTATTTATGAACTCATTGATAATTATTGGATTGAAAAAGAATATAATTGTAAAACACAGACCATAAAACTCAAATTGAACATAAATGTAATCGTATCCATCTATCTATCTATCTATCTATCTATCTATCTATCTATCTATCTATCTATCTATCTATCTATCTATCTATCTATCTATCTATCTATTTTTACGCTTCACATGCATTTGACAGCAGGGGGCGACACTGCTTCACTTGCCTACCCAGACCACAGGTACCTGTTAACAGGCATAATATTCCCTCTGATCCGTGGGAACAACTAATATTTAATCGGTAAAACGTGGTACCGTATTACGCTGAAAGGGCGCCGTCTTACTCTTAACGATCCTGCATCTCTACCAGTGGACCTCAGTGCTTTCTTGCATGTTGTGGCACAAATTGGCACCACGCTTGTGTGCAACTCAAAATTCAGACTTGTATCAGCCTAAAAAAAAGTGTACTGAACTTAGTCAAGTGAACTACTACACAATCAGTTACCAAAGAAAATATTAAGTCAGATATAATGAATAATGATATGAGCTGGTAATGAATTTCCAAATATCTGTTCTGAAACACTTATTTGGCGCAATGACTCCTGTTAAACTCTCTCTATATAGCTGTATAGTACTTTTCATCAGCACTTTATTTACATTGATATGATGATAATAAAAATGGTGTGATTTGTATTTGATTTGAGCTCCCTTTACCTTGCCTGCTGAACAGATGCTGTTTCCGTATAATCCTGAAGGTGGCAGCAGTGGTGCGTTGTGGTTGAAATTAAGTATTTGGTCCGAAACGAATAAATCAATGTGGTCTTCATATGACAAACAAACAGTTAAAAATAGAATGAGGTAAGTTGACCTCTTAATTGATTTGTTGTTGTTGTTGTTGTTGGTTTTTTTTTGGGGGGGGGGGGGGGGGAGTTTAAACCTTACTTTCTTTCTTTCTTTCTTTCTTTCTTTCTTTTTCATTTTTATTTTTACGGCATTTCCAATATGCTCATCTGGACTTGAAAGCTAACAGCTCTCTTTTACTTTCTGCTGACCTTTCCACACATGACTTCATAAATCTCCTTAAAGAAATAATGAGAGTAGCACTGCAGGTGTGGGCCAGTGTTCCAAGATTGTGTAGTAAAGACGTGCTTACGCATACTTGTGTGCTTGTACGGTAGGCACATATTTCTTCATATTTACCAATCCTTGTCATTCTTCCATCTGGATAAGCGTTTGAATAATGGGCCCCGGCTGGCTGTTATTGTGAAGCGGCGAGGGAAACACCGCTGACTGACTACTTGACAGGGATGGCGCAATAGTGCCCGGAAAAAAATAAAACAAATAGCTGAAGGTACAGACTGTCCCATTTGAAAGGGAACGTTTTCTTCTTTAGTGTTACATACTTGGTAAAGTCTTGAAAAAATACACATTAACAAAAAGGTGACACCCACCCAGAAAATTCCGTAGCAGATGTGACCACCATTTTGTTCTTCAGGCTGCGAATTACTTAAACCTTAAACAAGCTGTCATTTGTATAATTTGTTGGTTTGGGGAGGAAGTGCTGCCTCTATCAGTGAAAATACAATCCGTAATGTCTTTTTGTGGTGTGTGAGTGCTTCACCTTTTTGGGGGCTAAACAAGTCACCAACTGTTTATAATTGTAAAAAAATGCTCAATATATTTCCTTAAGGTACTTTATGAACAAAACGACATTCCATTTTAACTGTTTGAAAAGGAAACATTTTGTACTTGCATACTGCTCAATAAAGAACGTTATTTATGAATCCGCAAATCGTGTGGCAGATATGCAAGCATAAGTTGTTTTACTTTACTTGTTTCCTTGAGGATTCAGCGTGCTTGTCAGTTAAATGTACTTCATTAGATCAGATTAGATTATTAGATTTTTTTTTTCTTCTTGCTACTATGATTATTTAGGTTTAGCTGCTTTATTATTATTTCAGTGGATGTATAAAGTCTACAAACCTGTATTTAAAAGCCACATATCTGAACTTTATTTAACTTTAAATGGTGGCAGGTGTGTGTTGACTCCTTAACATGAGTTTGAATGGGATTGGCTAAATCTGAACACAGCAACATTCTCAGTTACAAGAGGGTGTGCGCACTTGTGCAACTACACCATCTTGACTCTTCGATTTTACTTTCCTTCTCAAAAACATAATTAAAAAAAAGTTTGAGTTGTTGTTTGTAAGTCACATTAATGGTTGAAAAAGTTTTGAAATATTTTGTCTCGGTCTCTTTTTATTTGACATGACAAAAGCCTGGCATTTGAACTGGGCTGTGTAGACTTTTTGTATCAGTTTTTGTCATTCATTGTTAATTCAGTTTTTTAACGGTTGTATATTTATTTTATTTATTAATTGTATTTCATTATGACAAATATTTTTTTCATTTCTTCATTCATCTTCTTATTCTGTCTGTCTTATGTCCATCATTATTTTTTTTTGGGGGGGGTGGTTGACCTCGAGCCTCCCAAGTCAGGCATCATTTTACAAATGGCTTCATTTATTTATTTTTTCTTCTTCTATCTATCTTACGGCCAGTGTTTTCTAAATATATCCTCAAACCTTATATTACTATTTTATTCCCAAGCTTCCCAACCATTCAATACCTAATAACATTGGATCATTTCGCAGATGGGAAAATCTCCAGACAATCGTCTGCTACGCTTCTTAAGTCAGGCAGAGAGCCCTCCACTGCTGCTTAAGATGTTCTACAACGCTTCAAGGTGATCCTCTGGGATATTCTTCACCACGCTGGAGTGGAGTGGCTGAGATGAGACAGACCCACTCAGCTGCTGCTGTGAGTTGCCCTCCTGAAGATGAGTGAGATGTACGGCTATGCTTATTGACTGTCCCTCAATGCAACACGTGTGTGTGTGTGTGACTGACGACACGGGAAAATGACAGCCAGCCTCAAGTCTAATCTTCAGGTCAGCTGGGCAAACATGTGCCTGTGGAGAAGACGCACGGTAAAGTTAAGGAGGGGGCTGTGTTGGTGGCTACGGGGCGACCTTGATTGACTTTGACAGCTCGGGACGCGAGACGTGACTGTGTGGCTGTTGCGTCAGCTCGAGAATGCGGACAAGAGTTCTTCATGTCACATCAAGCATGTCAACCTAGTCACAACATAGCATGTGGACCATTTAGAACACAGGTGTCAAACTCTGACCCTCGAGGGCCACTATTCTGCATGTTTTAGATGTTTCCCTCCTCCAACACACCTGATTCAAATGATCAGCTCTGCAGGAGCCTGAAAATAATCCAGCCCGATATGATACTTGTTATCAAGGTGAGATATTGGCACTCTCCCATCACAGTTTTTTTTTCATTTTCACTCTACTGTATATTTGTAAAATGTTAAAAATATGTTTTTGACATCTTTGGATATAATCAAATATTTTAAATTTCATACCCCTTTGATCACTCAAAATCTAGTACTGTCGCATTATTATTTTGTGAACAGGATTTGAATCTCAGTGTACCTAATGAAGTGGCTGGCGACAATACCGCATATGTCCTCTGAATCAATATTATTTTTTAGGATCAAAATATTTTCCCTCAACGACAAAACATATCGTCACTGCCCTGTGAGAAACACTTATGTCTATTCTTTTTAGTTCATTTTATTTTTGCGTTAATGGGGTTTCCGTGTTACACACATCACATTGTGAACATTTTTAAAAATGACAAAATTGGACATGCGTGTTTTTCACATGATGGCAATGATATGCTCATGATTTAATTGAATTTAGTAAAACAGGCACTCACAGGTTTGTTCATCTTTCAAGCTCACCTTTCACAACGTCCTTAGCCTTCCTCACAAAGGACTGATGAAGTGCTAAGAATACCACCAGCACGTGTGATGTCATCAGATGGAGGACAATCAGATTCTTATACATTACACTGACACACTTGGTCAAGGTGACTTTTAATGACACGCCAGCCGGAAACCAACCGCATGCCCTATCGTATCCTTCCCGATTATGCACGTGAGCTGAGGCTATCCGTCATCGGATGAGATTTTATTGCAATTTTTTTTTCGGGCCTTTTAACCTTAGCAGACCATAGGCAGAGTATATCATGATCACAAAAAGAGAAGATTGAAGATTGTAGTTTTGTTCTGCCAGAGATCCCTGCAGTGTCTGAAGGCCTCGTTCAGTGATCCGTGTCCGTTTTGAAGGAGGTTCCTCTGGCCGGACGTGGCGAGAAAACACATAATCGCGCCGAGCCTTCAGCACAGTCCGTAAATCATACCCTCACAGCTCCTCCTCCTCTCTCCTCCATTTTCCCCTCTTTTCTTTTCCCTTTTTTTTTTTTACAGTTCACTATGGAATGCCAGCTCTACAGGGCGGCTGCTGCTCAATGGAGCAACTCAACTCCCATGCCTCACACTCATCCCATGTGTCTCCTATTAGCCACACTCGCCAAGAAAGAGGAGGGGTTTGACAGAGGGAGTCCAAAAGGGGGAGGGGGAGGCGCATGAGGAATTTGATATGCTTTGTGCATGAGTGACTTGTATAAAACAAAAGACGGGGGCTAATAGACTCAAGGTAAAGGAGTGCGCGGGACTCACGTGCACAAGTAAAAACATAGCAAAAAAAAGAGATAATTTATTTCCAGATTTGTTTTTTGTTTGCTTATTTTGCATCTTGTTTCACAAGGTCAATTTAAAATAAAAATCAAGACTGACAGTCATACCATGAAAATGTAAAAAAATAATACAAATAATATGTGCTGTATATATAATTGTATCATTATCAACAAACAGACGACATAATAATAATAATAATAATAATAACAACAATACTGTTGTAAACAGAACATTAAAAGGCTGGTCTCATGCATATAGAACCCTCAGGTACAAATGAGGGCTTTTTTTTTTCCTTTTTTTTTACTAAAATGAAGAACCAAAAGTTCCACCGGATCAGAGTAAGTTCCTAAAGCTACATGCAATGACATTAAAAAGACTCATGTACACATTCCGTCCGGCATCTTGTATTTTACACATAACTGTACCTCATACTATTGCTGCGCCCATCTAATTCATATACTGTACAGAGCACAATACAAAACAGGACTGAAGTTCAAGAACACAATGCAGGAAAAAAGTCTGGAACTTCAACAGGGTGCACTTGAATGAGACAGATTACAAATTCCCCCGTCCAGCTTTGTTGTCAGTCTGTCTCGTCATAGTTTTTAGTGCTTTTATCTTGTTTTGTTTTATTTAAAGTTTGCACACGTCTCCCTTTTCTTTCCCTCCGCGCCACTCCTTCTTGGCCCCCTCCCTCACAGGGTCTTGTCACTCTCTTTCTTCAGGTGACTGAAAGGTCAGAGGAGAAAATATATTATTGTTGAAATCAGAACTTTTATATGATTCAGTCTTCCACTTCACCCAATTTATGAAGTGAAACGTTAAACTTCAAATTGCAGAAAAAAAGCACATTAGACTAAAAGTAAAGTGAAGTGAATTGCCCCAAAAACATGAGGTAAGGGTTTCTTTTTTTCGACGGTATTTAAAAAGTCAGTTGTGCTACATTGACCTTAATGCCTCATTAAGTTGTCTTTTCAATTAACGTGGCATAAAACATTAAGATAAACTCACGGAGTACAGGTAGATATTCCTTGTGATGGTGAAATTTAGTTACTGTAGCTTTTAAGTCAATGATTCTCAAAGTGTGGTACAACTATCGCTAGTGGTACGCAGGCTCCCTCTAGTGGTATGCAAAAGAATCACTGAATTAGATGTTCAAACAGTATAATGTCACAGGGACTTAAACAAATGTAAAAAATTAGTACAGTACATTTGGCAAGTACAGTTCGGTTATATTTAACCTTTAAGTACAATTCAGTTGCATTTAATCTTTTAGAACTGTTTTTTTTTTAACATTTAATACAAATGATATTTAACTTCACTTTGAATTAATCGTTTGAGTACAGTTTTTTATTTTCCTTCATTCAACTACAATCTTACTGTTCAAATAATAATGATGCAGTGGCTTACACTAAGGTACTGTATTTTAATATTGGTCATGATGGTGGTACTTGTAGAAGTAAGTAATTTTTTTTAGGTGGTACTTGGTGTGAAAATTTTGAGAACGACTGTAACTAGGAGCTGTACCCTCAAGCAGAATTCTCCCTATCTAGCTGTCTGGCTAACTTTGCAACTAAGACAGGTTAGTCAGTCAATTTGTTATTATTAGAGTAGGCAAAAAATAACATATACAGGGGGAGTTCGGTTTATAAGTTCTGTTCGAAGAACAACTCAAATTTGTAAGTAAGTTGGAAAGCTCTGTAATCACTTCCCCATGCTATCGCAGTTTATAGTGTATTCAGTAAATTTACTTTAAATATTTAAATGAAAAGCACTTCGAGGCCTGTGCCCTGCGACTGGCTGGCGACCAGTCCGGGGTGTAGTCTGCCTTCGCCCGTTGACGGCTGGGATAGGCTCCAGCAACTCCCCGCGACCCTGTATAGGATAAGCGGTTTGGAAAATGACATGACATGACATGACACTTCGAGGCCCAAAAGATAAAACAATTGAGACACTAAGTAAGATGCTAACTAAGCATCCGTTTTTAAGCTATAACAATATATTATAAGCTACTGCACAAACTCGTCCTTTACGTAGTGTTAGTATCCTTGAAACGTTCTATGCTAGCACAGCTTGGCATTTTTCTACAAACTGAGCGTCCGTCATCCATCAGCAGCGAGGGTACCCTTCCGTCGTCAAAACGGGCGTCCGTCACTGATGGACAGACGAACCGGTCCGTTACATAGACGGAATTCCCAGCTCTGTATGCTAGTACCAGCATACACCGATGAACCCCTCCAAACACTTTCCACAAAATTTGCAGAGGGCTGACACAGGCCAATTTCAGTGTTTGTCAATACATTCTGCTTTCATTGGGGGCAGCTACCAACCAGATCCAATAAATGCAGTATGAAGCTATTCCTACTTATTCTGGAAGGCAAATTACCGCCACCTATTGGGTCGGAGTGGAATAGTATCAGCTCACAAGTGTTGATTAATCGGCTTTGACTGAGGTTTACAGTTTGTTTTGGTTTTTTTTTATTTCGGATTATGTCAAGAGTCGGGACTTGTGGAAACTGGTGTCAGGCCTTGGTTTGACCATAAACACAAACATACCTGTAGTACTCGTCCTGGGTGAGGGAGTGGTGGTGATGGTGATGAATCCACTGTTGTTCCAGGGCCAGTCTCTGGATCTGCAGCTCTGCGCTCTGGGCCTGCTGCATGGCCTGGAGCTGATGGGCTGCCGACATGGGACCAGTGAGGGAGGACGGTTGGGGCATGTCACGGAAAGGAGCACCTGGGAGAAGTGTAGTAAAATCATCAGTATCCCTGCCGAAGTATTCTCCATAAACTTTGAGGACTGTTTTGAGAGTAAAAAAGTGAGCGAGTACATGGACGAGGAGTCTTCTCCTCACCAAACAGCTGTTGGCGAAGCACCTCGCTGTCAGTGAGGGGGTGAGCCAGGATGGGGGTGCCTATTGTCGCTCCTGGGTAAGGAAGCCGCGCCAAAGGAGACCCTGACGCCAGTGGGTCCATCAGGGGGTGAACCCCGCCCGCCGCTAGATGCCAATGATGTAATAGGAAATAAAGGAGTTATTTAATAGGAGCCAAAGAAACCACAAACACTGACAATAGAGATAATATAATGTCAACTCAAACGAGGTAGCATAGTTAGTAGCAGTGGGTACCTGTGTCTTGTTGGTGCAGGTGAAGGTGTGAGTGGATGTGGGAATGCTGGTGATGGTGGGGCGTCACGTTCAGCATCTGGACACGACCCATATTTTCTCCTCCACTTCCTCCACCTGTTCCTCCTCCATTTGTGTTGCCTCCTCCTGCTCCTCCACCCCCATTTCCTCCCCTTTCTCTCTCCCGCTCTCTCTCACGCTCCCTTTCCACAAAGGTTGGCAACGGTGCTCTGTCCCGTTCCCTTTCCCGCTCCCGTTCTCCGCTGCGGTCACGCTCAAAGGAGGCCGGTGACCGAGCGGGAGTTGGGTACGACTCAGAAGTGGCTGGGGCTGACGGTTGATGAGAGGACAGGGAACTAGGAAACGAAGAATTGGGGACTGGGTGATGAATTGAGGTGGCGTTGGAGGTTGGCGGAGCAGGTGGAGGAGGGGGAGCCGCTAGAGGTGCAGCAGGGGCTGCGGGGGGCGGGGCAGCGAGCGGTGGAGCAGATGAAGGGTGAGAAGGGTGCGAAGGTGGTAGAAGCGACGAAGGAGGTGGATTGGAGAGGGACTGCGGGGCAGGAGGGTTTGGAGGTCGAGTTACTGGTGCCAGTGTCGGGTTCTGGAGGTGGGGTGGGCCGGTTGGAGGTGGTGGAGGAGGAGTGCAATAGAGTGACACCTCATTAGCTCCTGCTCCACCTCCCCCAAGGAGCAACGAGTGGGCATGTGCATGTGCATGGGTATGGGCATTGGCGTGGGAATGAGAGTGAGCAAGGGCAAGAGCTGCAGGATCATGAATGGACCCTGGTGGGTAGACCCGTTCATCACTCTTAAACTCAAATCCCGGCTTCATGCGATCCCGGTGAGCAGCGACTGCATGAGGAAAGCCAACTCCTCCTAACCCCGAAGACCCAATTCCTCCAGGTACTGGTCCTCCTCCTACCCCGGGGTGCCCCCCAATACCTGGGCCCCCTTCCAGGCTGCCACCATACAGAAAGCCCAAGATGGCTGCAGCTGTTGCAGCATCTGTTGGTAGGTGATGTGGATGGCCGATTGCATGATTTTGGAATTGGGGAAGAAAGAACGAGGGATGGACGTGAGGATGACCATGATGAATTTGAGCGTGGTGTGCTTGGGCCCGACTTGCCGCCCCGAGGGGAGACATCGCATGAGGGCGAGCATACTCGCTAAGGGTTCTTAGAGCCGGGGTATCGGGACCAAGATAAGGACCTCCTATACCAATTCCTAGAGCACCCTGAGGGCCGCCAACGACTGCTGATGCTCCAGCCATGGATGGAAGCAGAAGAGAGTGGGGGATAGTGTGAGAGAGGCTCGGATGGAGGTGGTGTGTCGGAGGAAGATGAGCATGTGGATGTGAGGGATGATGCTGATGAACGTGATGTGAAGGGTGGGCGGCCGGGTTGCCCGGACAGGTGGAAGACGATGAAGGATCAAGGATGATGGAGGACGACGAGGGGAAGAATAGGGACGATCCCTGGCGAGCGGCTGCGTTGGCATTGGCATCTTTTTGTTGCTATAAAGAAAACAAAATAAGATCTCATTTATCCCATTGTCAAGCTCTTGAATCTACCGTCACGATCTGATTAAAAGAATGTATTACACTCCTCCTCTTGCTATGCCGTTACTGCACATCTAAACCTCCAATAAACAACATTATATTGCATTGTGCTTTTAACAGGAAATCTCTATGCATAGCCATCAAAGAAGTACTTTGGATTCAGGACCACACCAGGCCATTCAACGTGTTGTGATGACGAATGAAAACACATATTAAACAATCAATTATGTATTTTTATGTATCAATACTTTCCGGGCTTGTGTATGTTGTGTAAAAAATTTTTTTTAAAGTGTATTTATTGTTGTTGAAACTTGCTACTTATCATCAAAAGCCGAGGGGAACATAAACAGAATATTTGTGACCTGTAAATACCTATTGTTCACTGTAACATGTTCTTTCTTACACCTGAACAATTAGCAATTAGACGTAACAGGTTTTTCGAGCTTACCTGTAGGTGGCGATCCAGCTCCCTCTCCCGCTCCCGCTCCCTTTCTCGTTCCCTCTCTTTTTCTCTTATGTCTCTGGCACGTTGCTCAACCTCCCTGCGAGCTCTTTCTATCACCTCGTTCCTCTTCTTCCACAATTTGGAGCCGTCCAATGGAACAAAGAGGACATCGCTGCGGGCACAGGAGTTGCCGCTACCACGGTCAAGGACTTTGTGAAACCTGGACAGGTGACAGTGAATGCAGTAAATCATTATTTTAACCACCAGTAGTCAATATCTCCATCATTGTGATCCCTCTTTTTCAAAAAGTAGGGGACAAATTAACAAAAGGAAACACTGCCAAACGTGATTTTAATGCCCCTGACATTACCTTGCTGACTGGCTAGCGTGGATGGGAATGTCTACAGGCTTGGGTTCAGGAGATGGACTTCTCAACACTGGTGGTGGACTTTCACTCTCTTCCCTGTCTTCTAGCGGCTCCTCTTTAATGACTGGCGCTGGAGCCGGGACAGGATCTGAATGGCTGTCTCCGCCGGTATGTGATAAGTTGGGGGCAGGTGTTGTAACGCTGTTAGTAAGCGGTGGAGGGCCCTTAGAGACATTCTGAGGTGATTGGGAGTTGGTATTGCTGTTAGTTGGTGTCCCACTGTTGCTATTGCTGTTAGCCAGGCTATTGCCACTGCTTCCATTGGAGTGGTATGGCCCACTGAAGTTTGGGTGGCTGTTCAAGGTGCCATGTAAAGGGGAAGGGCGACATCCAGGTGAACAGCTGGATGAAACGCCAGGCCCAGGAAGCGGCATGTTGGGTGCGGAGGCTGATCCAGGGGGAAACGATGAGAAGCCTGCCATCTGATTCGTAGATGGGCTGGGTAGCGGAGATACATGTGTCGGAGGAGTCTGGGCAGATGACTGGTAGAGTTGGGGGCGAACATTTGGTGCCATACCTGGTGGGTGTTGCTGGGTATGAGAAGATTGAGATGGGGGAATAGGAGGTTGAGATGGTGGAGGGGGATAGGTAGCATTCGGAGGATGTCCGTGACTGGTCGAGGAGGATGGAGAGAGAGCAGGAGGTTGATTTGGACCTCCACGGTTTTGGTATAGTGTAGACTCTCGCAGGTTTGACTCCCTCTCTCTGTCTCTTGGTCCGGACTGGTAGTGGGGATGAGAAGGGTGAGGGTTTGGGATTCCACCAGGCCCTGAAAACTCTCTCACAAGATTAGAAGTAACGCCAGGTGGGCTGAGATAATCTCTATTAGTTCCGGCAGAGGGAGGTCCCCCTGCATTGAAGTCTTTCCCACCAGTGGGAGGATACTCTCTGTGAAAAGGGTCAGCGGCAGAGGAAGGGGTTTGTGCCTGGTCCATGGGAGGAGGAAACTCCCGACTGGCTAAATTTGTGGGATGCGAGTGTGGGGGCAGGGAAGAATGAGATGGATGGTTATTGTTATTCTGGGGTGATGCCGGCGGGTCTCGGCTTAGCATGGGGTTTACAGGTAGACTACTATTTGAACTTGGATGGCTTCCTTGAGAGATTGCGTTTGAGTTGCAGTTTCCTCCAACTTCTCTTGTTTGGCCTCCAAACTCACCCCATCTGCCTCTGTCTTTGTCTCTGGGATGCCCCCCTCCAGCTCCGTTGGGGCCAAAGTCTCTAGTCTGATTTTGGTTTGGCATGGAAAACTCTCTTCCTGCATCACGTTCCCTGTCTTGCTCCCTGTCACGGAAAGCTGGAACAAAGTCTTTTCTATCAGGACCAACGTTAGAAGGTCCATCTCTTCCAGTACCTTGGAACTCCCGGCTCTGACTCACGGACAGACCTGAAAACTCCCTGCCTGGGATGCTATTCGGGCCACTACTAGTACCCCCACTGTTGCTGTTGCTGTTGTTACCTATTGGAGCAGAAAACTCCCTGTTAAGCTCCCTCGCTACACACTCGCCCCTCACTCCCCTCTCCCTGTCTCCTGCAGCCCCTCTCTCTCTCTCCCCTCCCCCGCCAGCATACCTGGGAAGGTACTCCCTGTGGGGGTGAGGGTGCGGATGGGGGAGGTAGGAGGAATGAGAGGAGGAGTGTCGAGATGGAGGGTTGTAAACAGAGGGAAGTTGCTGTTGCTGCACGGGGGGCTGATGCTGGTGTGGGTGATGGTTGCCAGGGTAACGGGTGTAGCCCCAACTCCCCTGGCAACTGGTTGCTGTGCCACCCTGCCAGCTGGGGGAGCTGTAATGATGGGGGTGGGTGTTGGTTTGGGGTTGAGGTTGTGATTGGGATTGTGGCTGGGGCCCTGTCTGCAACAGAGAAGGAGGCGTAGACTGGGTCTTGTCCAGGTGCTTTTCTGCCTTTTCCATTTTGTCTCTTTCTATTTTAACCTCAGGGGGAAGATTTTGTCCCCCAAGCTCCAGTGGTTTTAGAGCAGGTGGAGGAGGAAGAGGTGGGGGCAAGGAGTGGGGAATGCCGGGGCTGTTATGGGAAAAATCTCCACCTGAGGCAGATGTCTTTGTCACACATTGTGTGCTGGCTTTGGAATTCATTCTATTGCCACTAGGCACCGCATCAGTGCCTGTCGGTCCACCATACTCCACTTTAGAAATTAGTTTGGAGTCCAGGGAGAAATACGACTTCCTCCCACAAGTGCTGTCATTTGAAGAAGAATCCCCAGCGCCACGACCCGAGGAATTGAGACCAGAGGAGGGGCAAGGATGGATAGGCTTAAGTGCAGAGTCCTCAATTCGCGCATCTGTATCCGTCTTTTGTTCGTCTCCGCAGGGATCCTCCCCTCTCCGCTCCCGTAGCGCCCTTCTGTCCTCTACGGACACGCTTCCTGCGCCTCCATCTTTACTTTTCTCTCGTTCTCTCTCTCCTTGCTTTGGTGAGTCCGGGCCCTCGGAATCAGAGTCGAGGCTACCCAGGGGGGAAGCGGAGAGACTCGGGGATGAAGAACGATTGTCCTGGTCAATGTCCCGCCCGCTGCTCAAGCTGCTGCTGCTATTCGCCAGGCTCCCGACAACTGAACTCCTGCTGCCCTGGGATTGGCCATCCTCATTGTCACTCTCGCGGGATTGGCTGGCCGCAGAGGTGGGAGGCGGGACAGCGGAGGGAGCCAAGCTGTCAGCGGTGTGTGTTGATGTTGGAGGGTTCGCCGTGGCTGCCGAATCCTGACAAGAAAAGATCATTTGTGGATCAAGTAAAAAAAAAAAAAAAAAAAATCAATGTTGTGAAAGGATCTATTGCCAGGGCATATTTCAGCATGGCAAAAATAACTCCCTGTTGGTCAGACACATGAATTATTTCCAGCTTTATATAACAAGCTGATGAAATGTAAGACAAACCTGAACTTTCTGCCTTTTTGCAGGAGACACAAGTTCCTCCCCCTCGCTCTCTGATGAATCATGGCCTTGTGATCTGCGACTGAAGCGATTCCCAGCCAATTCCTCACCGCCACCTCTTGGCTACAACGATACGATACTTTGAATTCTTCCGTCATGCGCTCAAATACCTAACGTCTGCGTTGAAACCACTTTCATGCGCACACCGACGCCTATACATCGAACATGCAGCATCACAGATGTCTCAGTTATAAATACACTATGGAACAAGACCGACTTTGCAACGGTACGGGGTCTGTACTTATATGAACCGACGTAAACATGCAAACAAAGAGGGTGAATACCGTTTGTCTATCATTGCGCTCAGGGCGTGTGGGGCTGGCATGCGGGCGTCGACCCCTCCTCTCCTCGCTTGCTCCCCGCCTCCGCCCGCTGCGCATGGGCACCTGCAAGTTCCAGGGCAAGGTGTTGAAACAGAATGTGGTGAAGGCGACTAGTCCAATAATGAGCCTGTTAGGTAAATATTTGCATGTGCCCTGCACATACCGATTCTTTGTGCGTCCGTGTTTTCATGATTTCTTCTTTATGGCGTCCATTTTACTACACAAGCCATTGTATGGACTGAATAGGTTGCTTCTGGGGTTGCTTACTCGCTCAACTGACAGAGCACGGGGAAACCTGAAAAGGATCATAAACAATGAAGGCCTTATTGGGTCTTTGGGCTCGCATGCTGATTTTGAAGACAGAAACACATATGGGAATCACAAGGGAATGGATGCCTTGGTCAGTCGCAAGATAGAATCGCACACCATGTGTGGAGAGGAAGAATTTGCGCCATTGTGTTAAAACATGTAATTTACAACTGCAAAAGCCTTGTTTCAGCATTTGAATTCCCGGCATGTCTCGCTCCACATCAACGCCACTGCTTTTCACTGCTGCTCTAAACAGTCACACGGCAGCCAAAACCTACTGGCACACATTGAAGGCCCTGGTGGTTTGGCCACCAAAGAACACTTGATATTAGGCGTACATTCACGCAGGCGTGCATGCGTTCTGGTCACGCTGTCCGGCAAATGGAAGCCACTCCCCCTACCACCCCACTGTCTCCTTTTCACCACAACATCCCTAACCCTCAGCCACTTGTGGTTAACCCACAATGACCTCGTTATGACTGGCAAGCATCACATGCTCATTTCCCGCTGTGAGAATAGTCGTTTGTGAGCAAAAAAAAAAAAAAGATGGCCGCAACCATTCATTCATGCCACGGTGAAAAACGGCCAATGTATTTTGAATGAGGGATATAAATAGTGCGCACTGCCAGATAGGGAAACTGTCATTTTTAGCAGGCGTGTGCGTGTGTACAAACATCGTTCGTAGCCGCGGCAGCTCTACACATGACTGTGCATTAATTATTAGTGCATGCTGCAGTGACTAAGTCGATGAGACCCACACAATCAAAAAGGATGGAGCACATTAAGCACACGTGTTTATGGGCCTACTCTACGCTAATAAGGACAGATGCATGATACAGGTGGCAGCTGGCTGCCCTGACATTGGTCACACTGGTCATGAACTTGCAAAAAAAAAAAAAAAAAAAAAAAAAAAAAAACAGTAATGAGCCCACTGCAGTGTAATTGATATACACGCATGCAAAGACAGCTCTGTGCAGACGCCAGGAGCACCACATGCATGGATGAGAGGATAGAGAATGGCGGAATGATTGCATCTAGCACCGGCTCCCCCTTCTTCTATGGCTTTTTTTTTTTTTTTTTTTTTGCTTTGCTTTGCAGGAATGTGGCAGTCATCTTGAACGCAGCACTGGGATGACAATAAGGCACAATGGAAAAAGGAGGGTGGGGGGTTGATGAAGGTGGTGTAGATTCCAAAACACACAGCATAAGCATGCATTATATTGCACCCCAATGCCCCCCCCCACCTCCCCTCCTTAATTGTGCTTACCTTTAATATCCAGCGATGCGTGCTGCTGCCGCCGCTGCTTCTCTCACTCCCCCTTTTTCCTTCCTCGCCCTCCTTTTTGTCGCCTTTTCTCGCAACGCGCGCCGCCTCATGTTGCACACACACACACACACACACACAAAAAAGAAGCAGCAGCAACCGGGCAATAGCAACAATGCGGCTGAAATCTTCTCGGTAGCGGCGTGGAAAAAACTGAACTGTACAAATTGATGCGTATGTGCGCTCGCCTCTTCCCCACCCCCTTTTTTTTTTTTTTGCCTTGGTCCCCCTCCTCTTCCCCACCTACCCCCCCCCCTCTTCCTCCAAGACGACTTTTTATATATATTTATATACTTCTGCCTGGCTCTGTGAGTAGCAATGGAGAGAGGGATGAGAAGAGAGAGAGGAAGGCGTGATTTGAATAAGGAGACTCGGAGGAAAGGGGGAGACGAAAATGGGGAAGCGAAGGAGGGGGGAGTCACCTTTACAGTCGACTAAATATTGATTTTAGGCTTCTAAAGGACAAAATAGTGTTTGATTTTTCATCATGATTTTGTTGATGGTCGTCTGTCTTGCAGCTGTCTGTCTGGGAGAAGCTTGTGTCCAGCCAAGCGGCTCTGCAGACCTCCTCTTTCTCCTCCCTCTCCCTCTCTGCTTCACGCAGCCCCCTGTCCCGTCTCCTATTGTGTGGTAACCATAGCAACCTGGCCGGAGACTGTGCCCAGTGCGCCTGCGTGGCTCCATACCCCGCCAGCCCTCCCACCACCACCACCACCACCACCGCCACACACCCACTCACACACACAGACCAAGTCGTCACGGAGCAGCCAACACAACAGGCATAACACGCGCACACACTTAACACAGTAGATGAGTAGAACATTCGGGCTCCCCCTGCGGTTCGCTTCTTGAAATTGCGTGTGACGTCTCCGGGCGCACGTGATCACGATATGGCACATATCGGCCACAAAATTAGGTACACTTGCATAAAGGCATAAATGAGTGA
The DNA here is from genome assembly GCF_054856515.1 of Filicampus tigris. Taxonomy (NCBI): domain Eukaryota; kingdom Metazoa; phylum Chordata; class Actinopteri; order Syngnathiformes; family Syngnathidae; genus Filicampus; species Filicampus tigris. The sequence goes on along the minus strand of NC_141224.1, from coordinate 6,524,638 downwards.
TTCGCCAGTAGGAAAGGTAGCAAAAGTACTCACACGCTGTGCTTGAGTAATAGTGCAGATACGTTATATATATATATATACACATACATACATACATATACATATATACATATGTCGGGTTTCGTAAAACGTGGAAATGGAGTGGATCCCACAAAAGCAGACAAGCGAGATTTGAACAATATTTATTTACAAATGCAAAAACAATTTACTACCGTAAAAAGTACAAAATAAAGCGCAGGCGGATTGCCTGGAAAGAACACAGGAAAACCAAAAACGCTTGCAAAAGGCAAGGAGAGCAACAAACGCAAAATCACCTGCCACAGAGGGATCAGGGAATCCAAATTGAAATAAACCAAACTCCGAACGAGATAACAAAACACAAATACCAAAATACTCAGGGCAAAAAAAACACAATCAAAACTACAAGATAACTACTAGGCAGATTGGGGGAAAAACAGACACAATGTTAGCTGGTACGCAAGCAAAGGTGAATACTCTCACACCAAGCCTGCGACGCCGCAGTCCTTTTAAAGCTCCTCATTGCAAATGCCGCACAGGTGCGGCGCCGAAGGACACGCCCCCACAGTTAATCATTTTCAGTCAACAGAATTGACAAAATGGCCGCTCCCTGAGATGGCTAAAACGGGGGGGATTTTGTTGCTTAACTCATATTCCACAAACACAATATTAATCAGAATGCTGTGTTTCAACTCGCGGGGCTGCATAGAACATCCATCCATTATCTATATCGTTTACCCTCACAAGGGTCGCGGGATGCATAGAACATATCCTTGAAAAAAAAAATGTTTGGGTTGACTTCCACTTTAATATTTTGTTAATTTAGCCAGTGATCACAACTGAAGAATTACAAAGAACAAAAATACTCCCCTGTTTTTTTTTTCTTTTCAGATTGGAGTGACACGCTACGGCAACCAAAAGTCGCAAAACCACAACAGTTTATCGAACGCAGAGGCTGCAAGAGGTTAAGTAACAAGTCTTAATTTTGCTAGCGAAATGCCAGTTTACAGAAACAAAGTTAAATTTACAAGGACAATGTTTTAATTTTATGAGAATAAATTGAACATACCAAGAAAACAATTAGAATAAGATTATTACATGACTAAAGTTGGAATTTGAAGAATAAAAGTTGGACCATTACCAGTAAAATGTAATTATAAGCGAATGAATGAAAAAAAACAAGTTCTTAGTATTACAACAGTAAAGTCATTAATCATTTTATAGTAAAAAAGGGTTTTTATTTTACAATAATAAATGAAAGAATTTTTCCATTGTTTACATTTTTGCAACTTATTGTTGACTGTGTGCTGGGATACACTGCGGTCATCTGTGACAATGCATTTGTAGTTTGATAATCTGTTTATTATTGTGGTTGTAGTCTTCAGCGATGTACAACTGCACTGTGTCATAGCCACAGCTGTTTCTAATATTTTGGTAACCTTAATTCGCTACAGGAAAGGGACAAAATAAGACTTCAGGATTACAACAGTTGTATTGACTCTCATTTGAATTTGAAGGTGTATTTAATGTAGGGTCTGTACATTTCAAAGAACAAAAAAAACTATAGAGATATGAATATAGAGTCAGCGTGTACCCATCTTTTTATTTGCCACAATTTGTCACACACATCACTTCATTTAAAGCTGCTTCCGTATTCACAGTAGGAAAGTCAGGGAAGACGACAAAAGCACACGAAAGGACAAAAATCATCCACAGTTGACAGAATTTAGTGATGGCACGTCAGTGCAGCGAGACGCTCACATCAGTCAGTAAATTCAGCCACATAATAACAAAGCCTGGGATCAATATAACGTAGCGCAACGGAGCATTTCTCGTGCATGTGGCACAACGATTGCCGATGTAACCGCCGGCCGGGTGCATGTTCAGAGTGCGCTGGGATTGCGAAAGTTGTGTCCGGCAAAGCGAGCCTGCTCACCCAACTCTTCCTCAATCCTGAAATTGATGGAGGGAAGGAAAAGAGTGGACACATTATTTGCCCGGTACTCTCAAAGTACAGATATGTTTTTGAAATGAAAGGAGTAAGAGTAAAAAGTTGCCAGAAAGTACAGTAGCAAAGTATTTAGACTGCTACTTTCCTCCAATGATTATACCACAGTATTTGTACATGAAAGACATGGACTGCACATGTGGATACGCACCTCATGAGCTGATTGTATTTGGCCAGACGCTCGGAGCGACAGGGGGCCCCGGTTTTAATCTATGAAGAGACAAAAATATATTCTTTATTCATTAGAATCCGATTGAGTTTAACGATGGTGAAATTTTAAGTCACCATGCATGAGAAAAGAAAATTACATGCATACAACATAAATTGTGATCCACTTTGGGGGTTCCCGTCTGTATTTGTTGATGCTTTGAGATACTGTATGTGTTTTCACTCCGTTGAGACGCATATCAGGGGATGTCGTTAATATTTGTCAACTGTTGGCTTGTGATTAAGACTCTTGTGATTAAGGGCTATGTTTTATAAATAAATTTGACGCCATGACTACAGTTTTAACTCAAAACACCAGTGCCTCAAATCATCTTTCCCCATTAAATAAATGGAAATTCCGGTAATACATTCCAGCCCCTCCCCAATGAAAAAGCAACAATGTCTGCAATGTGTTTTTCAGTAAGAAAAAAATCACGGTATGGTACTTTCTGAAAGTGTGTAGTAATGACATAAATTAATAGAATGGGAAGAAATAAAAACGTTTTTTTTTTGCCGCATTTTTTGCTTCAATACAATGCACATTGTGCTGCTCTTGTTGGTGTGGAAGGCGTTTTTTGCGCCTCATAAAGCCGCAGTAATATTGTTTGTTCTTCACCGAGGATAAAGATTGTATGCCTGTGTTATATTATCTTCTTACATGTGTTGTTGTTCAAATATCCATTGCTTATGCGGTTTTAACACATGCAACATCGATGCTGTGTTAGCCCGTCTGAGGTGTTTCCGATTATGTGCTAGCATGAAGCTAATGGACTTAACGGCAAAGTTATATTGCTGTTTTAATACCTGATGTGTGATTCTCTGTTTTATGTATATTTTGACAGTAAACTGCAATAGCCCGAAGCTTCTTTTTTGAAGAACTGAGAATCTGCCAAATTGCTGCTTGTTGTGAAGTAAGTTGAGTTGACTGCCACCACACAATACTTGCATCTCAAATTTTTTGCTCGCAAATCTAATCAAATGGCCGAACAGCAGCTCATATCTCGACAATTTTGTAAGTCTGGCCACTCGTATCTCAAGGCACGACTGTACTATATAATCTGTGACGTCACGAGCGTTTCTCACCTGTCCGGTGCAGAGACCCACCACCAGGTCGGCTATGAAGGTGTCCTCGGTCTCGCCCGAGCGATGGCTCACCATCACGCCCCAGCCGTTCTCCTGAGCCAGCTTGCAGCTGAAGGAGAACAGGATGATTTATTGCATGCACATGCAGGCTGTTTGAAACAAAAGCTGCCTGCTGGTTTGCGTGCGTTCACGCCAAGCAGGCGGAATCAACTCACGCCTTAATGGCCTCCGTGATGGAGCCGATCTGGTTGACTTTAAGCAGCAGGCAGTTGCAGGCCTTGTCCTCCACGGCGCGTTGGATCCGACGTGGGTTAGTGACCGTCAGGTCATCCCCAACCACCTGCCCAATACATTTATAGTACAAGATACATCTGTCTATTTATCTATTGACAGTGGATATAAAAAACGTACCCCCCCCCCGCCCCACCTGTTCAAATTTCTGGCCTATGGGGAAGGGTTGTAAGATATTATCTTATCTTAAAAAAGGATAACATTCAGGTGCGGTTATGTTTTGCAAATGTGGTGGAGGTAATTATGAATAGCTCCAAATCGCACTCAGTGTTAGCACAAAACCTTCAGGGTTGTTATTACGTAAGTGTCACTACTTAACTAAGTAACAAAGTAAATACAGCAAAGTTAAGCAAACACTAAAATGCCAGGAAAAGCTTACTAAAACAGCTGCGCCTCATTTGGGGTTAATCAGAAGGGCCTTAAATGTGTAACAAACACGAGTTTGAATGTGATTGGTTCACTCTGAATACAGCTACATTCCCCAGTTGTAAATAAGTAACTGTAACTAAGTAAGTAAATATTTGAGAAGGTAACGCCCATTTAACATGTGATTGGTCGATCGCCATATTCCCACGTTAAGTAATGTGACAACGTAAGTAACTAAGTAACTAACTACATAACAAAGTAACTGAAGTAACTAAAGCAACACAAAAATGTCAGTAAAAATCTGACTTAAACAGCTGCACATCATTTGGGGTTAATCAGAGGCACTTTAAATGGAGTCAGGTGTGTCCAGACCCCCATTTAACACGAGTTCAAATATGATCGGTTCATTACGAATACAGTTACATAACCCAGGTTGTAAGCAAGTAACTGTAGCTGAGTAAGTATCTGTAACTAACCAACGTAAAGTCAGGAAAAGCCACTTAGAACTGTCGAAATTTATTTGGAGTTCATCAAAGGCACTTGAAATGGTGGCAGCGGGTGTTTGCCAACTCCCATTTAACATGAGTTTGAATGCGATTGGTACATTTATAGGTACAGTTATACACATTATCTCAGTTGTTATTTTTTACATGCCCTTAAAAAAAAAAAAAGTCATTTCATGTCAATTGTGCTGTACAGTTTAGAAAAGGTTTGGAATGATCTTAGTCTCTTTTTTTTTTATATCGCTACAAAATACTGGCATGTGTGATTACATGAGTAAAAGTCTGATAAGAAACACCGTTTTTTTGTGTGTGTGTGTGTGTGTGTCTTATACCTGAATGCCCACAGAGGCTGTGAACTGAGTCCAAGCTGGCCAGTCATCCTGATCGAAGGGGTCCTCAATGGAAACAACTGCGGGGAAAAGCAGCACATTGCGCGCCTTGAGGCTAAGTGGTCCACAAGTCATTTACGCCGCCGTGCAATCGTGTTCCACGCAGTTGCACACGCTATTATGAGGGCAAAGAGGCACATCCTCGCCTGCCAAATGAGCGCTGTAGCACGTAATTAAAAGCTCTTTAACAGGTCTAATTGTGTGTGTGTGTGGGGGCGGGGGGGGGGGGGGGGGCGAGTTGAGGAGGCAACAAGCTTACTTGTTCTCTCCTTTTTTTTTGGTGTCTCCAAGGGTGACGGAGGGAAATGAGACCATGGCATATGAGGGAGTAGCAGAAGCCAACGCACGCACACAGTCACGGACCTGGGTAGTTGTTGATGAAGCCTTGGTAGATGCCGGCCAGCTCCTCGCCGCTGATGTTGCGAGCGGCGTTGGGCGGGGATTTGAAGTCCAGGTCGTATTTGCCCTCCATGAAGAACTCTGAGGCGGCCACGTCCATGCCAATCACCACCTTGTCAGTGAAGCCTGCCTTCTCGATGGCCGTCTTGATCAGCTCCAAAGCTGCAGGGAAGTCGGGTCACACTGCATGTTGTTATCAATAAGAGTGCAAGTGTCCAAGTGGTATAATTTGGAATTCAATGTGCCATGTCTCGTGTAAAAGTATTGCTTTGGTGCCTAGGAACTATGTTGAAGTGAATTGAGGAGCTTCAATAAGTGCTTTGCGTCATCTACAGGCAATTATAAACGTCTTGAGCGGCATCAGTTACTCACAGATTTTTGCTCTTCATGGCAGGGCTCTATCCCTATCCCACTGTATTACATGTAAATGCTGTTGTAAACAGTGGTTAGCTTTTATCAATCAGATTTTGTTTTAATTGTATTTCAGTGAAACCTCCAAAGACAACTTCCCCAAAAGTGGTATGATTTGGATACCTCAAAAGTCAAAGAAAACTTGGGACAAAACACCTTACTCTTTAAAGGGTGAGTACTTCATTTGAGTTATATTTGAGTGTTATCATGGGCCATTCCACCGAATCAGCGCCATTTTTTTTTTTTTTTTTTTTTTTGGAACTATCTCCAAATAAACTTTTTGACTCTAAATCGGATAATAGAAAAATTGAAGTACTCATAATGTGTAGTGGCCCATCTCAGGCAACTTATTTTATTTCGTTTAGTTGTTTTATTGCAGTGAAACTCCTCATTTGAGGAACAGGGCTGAAATGAAATATTGCCAGATGGCATTTGTGCTAATAGCATGTTGATTACATTACAGTCATTTAAAAAAAAAAGAAAAAAAGAAGTTTTTAAAAAGGTAGTTAAAAATAATCTTTTAAATTGTATTTATCAAATATGCAATCATGCATAATACACTTTTCTTAATGAAAAGAAAAAATGGTTCATTTTATCATGCATTTATACAATTTATTCCCTGGGGACACAAATGAGCGGAATGACCCTCATCGAGCGCTAGCTTCCACTGTATGATTTCTGCATTCTCACCTTCACTGTTCTCCTGAATGTTGGGTGCGAACCCCCCCTCGTCGCCCACATTCGTAGCATCCTGACCGTACTTCTCCTTGATCACGCCCCTCAGGGTCTGGTACAGCTCCGCCCCCACGCGCAGGGCCTCGCGGAATGACTCCGCCCCTACGGGGAGTACCATGAACTCCTGCATAGCCAGCCTATTCCCGGCATGAGAGCCCCCGTTGATCACATTAAAAGCCTGACAGTGAAGGACATGAGATGTGATTTTCGACTGAAGTTCAACAACTGGAGCTGGAGCTCTATATAAGTGACACGCACAGGAACCGGGAGAACCAGGTCTTGGTTTCCCGCCAGATCGGCGATGTGACGGTACAGCGGGACGTCCTTCTCCGCCGCTCCCGCTTTGCATACGGCCAGTGAGACACCGAGAATAGCGTTGGCCCCAAACTTAGCTGCACAGAAGCGATGGATGCGTTAGGTGTTCACTCAAACTACTGACAACAAAAGGCCTACATTTGTTTTCGGTGCCGTCCATTTCAATCATCAGGTTGTCTAGTTTCTCCTGCTCCAGCACACTGATCCCCTGAAACAGACACAGCAAGAGAGATCATGCCGCCATCTATGTTAAGACAAACGTAGAGTCAGGCCCCTCTTTGTCCAAACTACTACAGTCCTACTCACCGACTGGATGAGGGCAGGTCCAAGGGTGTCATTAATGTGACCCACTGCTTTGGTTACGCCTAAAACACCAGCACAGAAGACATAGTCAAAATTTCGTACCATTATATTCATGCGGGCTATGATGGCGGTCCAATGTTTACCGTGGTTTGGAGCAGCCGCTCGGCCGCTCATAAGATTGACTGATTGCACAAGTGTGCACACCCTCTCATGGCTGTGTTCTAGAGATGTCACGATATCGGCAATATCGTGGTATCGCCATATTTAAATTGCCACGATATATCGTCGTCGTCATGTCACGATATTAACTCATTCACTGCCATTCACGTATTTATTTGTCTTTTCACAGTCCAGACATTCAATCCCAGGCACTTGTTGCGATTTTTTTTTTCACATTTTCTCCAAAAACGTTAAGAGTAAAAGAGGGTCTGAAAATGTCTGGCAGTGAATCAGTTAATAGCAGCAAATCTGTTTAAAAGCCCAAGTTGTTTTCCATTTGTGCAGTTCCAGCTCCCTCTGGTGCTTAGTTTATTAGTTCAGTATATTTTGATGCCACCTATGTTTCAGACCCACACTAATCGCCAGAAGGAGCCCATGACTGGCCAAGCCTATTTCTTTGTGAATGCTGTTATATGTACCAAAACGGAATATCGCAATGTTTTTTTTTTTTACAATATCGTGAGCTTTTTCCATATCGCAACCTCCCCACAATATCGTGATAATTATCGTATCGCGAGGTTCATATCGTGACATTTAGATATTGGGACATCCCTACTGTGTTTAGAATTAACCAATGACATTCAAACTTATATTAAACACATTTGATGAACCGCAGTTCAGCTGTTCTAATAAGGCTTTCCCTCACAACTTGTCGCTTTCTACCCGAAGCCTGAATGTTTTGTGCTACCACTGACTGGTATTTGCTATATCACAAAACCTGGCATTTGAACAGGGGTGTGTAGACTTTCTATATCCACTGTGCATCACTATAGACCACCACAATAATAGACGAATTGTTCACAGGGGCCCTAGAGGGCATATGTGCATGTTCCGGGGATTTCGTTCTGTCCTCTACTCGCTGACGGCACTACTGAGCATTCGCATGCAGTTTCTCCGCATTTTTACAACATATTGCACGTAAAATATTTGTCTTTTTTTTCCAGATTCTTTCCTTGTCATGTGATTAAGTGAGTTAACTCAAAACAAAACAAACATCGATCGGTATGATGCAGTACAAACACTGCACACTCCTGGACTGTTGTATTGCTATTACAGGAGTAGTATTATTTACTCTGCAGTATCTTACGATCTACCTTTGCCCTTGTAGCGAGTCTTGTCTCCATCTCGGAGTTCCAGAGCCTCGTAGATGCCGGTGGAGGCTCCGCTCGGCACAGCGGCTCGGAACAGACCTGCGCCGGGGACAAAATGGTGCATTGACATTCGGCCGATGTCAGCTTTTGCCTTTGTTGCACAATCACAATAGATTTGAAAGAAAGGAATTAGTATGTGATTGTATTATGCTGAACACCTTCATTCGCAGGTGCTCAAAAGTATTCGGACACTTGTCTCATCTATAATTCTGGACGTAATTGTATAAAAGGATTTCAACCTTGGACATGCAAATGTATTTCTGATAACCTTTATCGGTATGAAGATCAACTTCCACTGTTGGGTTTCCCCTGGAGTCCAGGATCTCCCTGGCAACAATATTCACTATGGACATCCTGTAAAAATCCAAATAAATCACACTCAATCCATTATTTTGATTTTAGCTGGCGCAGTATTTATGCGAGAACAATTCCTCTTAAACGTGCCCGATTCATATATTGGCAGTAACGCGTACGATTCCCGCAGGAGAAGACGCCCGACATGTCAGCAAATGATGCATTCTCAAGACGGAATCCGCTCAACGTCGCTGAATCGTCACCATCGCCAGCAGAGAGAGAAGATGGAGGCTTGACGAACTGAGTAAGTGGATGGAGAAATTCTTACCTGCAGCCTGTTTCACACCCGGCGGAAGAAACGAGAGTATGTGCGGCAATGAGAGGCAGGAGAGATATGGGAGATGAGGAGGAGGGAGGGGGGGGGAGTACTACGCACACACTGGCGAGAGGAGGGGGGAGGGTCTGATGAGTCACGAGAGGGTGCACGGTGGTGGGAGGGAGGTTGGGGGGGGGTGCGGGAGGGAATGGCGGATCAAAGGTGGGGATGGAGTGGAATAAGCAGGGGGGGTCTGATGATGCTTGACTCGGCTGCCATTTGCTGTGCGCGCGCGGCCTGCGTTACAGCATCGCACATTCGGGGATTCTCTGCATGACACAGACAAAGCGAGCATGTGGCATCCGTTCAAATTCCTCGAAACTAGCAGCCTCAAAGTCGACCGCGGACTTACGACGGAGGTGATGAGAGGAGGACGAGGAGACGGGCGGACAGGTGACGTTGCCTGGAGGGACGGCGTGCTTTTGAAAAATAGTCGTGGATGTCATCGGTAGACAAACGCAGAGGGGGAGAAGAGGGCTCCCGTTGGAGGGGTTCATTTTTTATTTCACAAGTGCCATCTGGAGGTCACATTGACCAGGTTTGGCCAAAGGACGGCTACTTAATGCCATATTGGGTCATTCGGCAAAAACACTCATGGTGCCTTCCAAATCCGTGTACAGAACATTTATGTTTATTATCAACTAAAAAGGGTGAATTTGAGACGATTCCCCTTTTCCCCGAGCTAGATAAAAGTCCTTGAGGGCAAGTCCACCGAATCAGTGCCATTTGTGTCCCCACAAAATAGAATGTACAGTCTAAATGTATAATAAAATGAACTGTAAATATATATTTTACTCAACAAAATGTCTTCTACACTGATTTCATTGCATATTTGATAATAGTTTAAAAGATGAATTCAAACTAATTTTAACAGTAGAAAAGTACGTGCTAACTAAAAATAGATTTTTATCATGAATACTGGTAGATATCCTTTTGATTTTTTTTTTCATACATTTGTGTTACTCCTTATCCTTTAAACGCATTTATCATCTTTTGGGGGAGAAAATGTAGTTTTTTTTTCCTCAACCGTGTTATAAAACACATTATAACCGCTCTGAAAAAGTTGGACCATTCCACATTGTCGCATCATTCAGATCTTCTGCAGGCCATGGAAAGGCCAAAAATAAGTTACCTGTTTTATCTTTCTATATATTTGATGATTTACAGTTCTGTTACATGAATTTTTTTATGCTGTTTATTTTGAATTAATTTTTTAAAATCAATGTCATGTGCTTAGTGTAAAACATGCTGTTAGCGTAAATGCTAAGTGCTAAAAGATCACTCCTGTTACTCAAATGAGAAATTTCCGAAAAATAAAATAAAATACAAATTTGTCTGAGGTGGGTCAATGCACATTTTGAGTAGTTCAGTATGTAAATTCTCCACTCTGTTGGGATAACTCAGCTTCACTTTCCCCACATGCCAACAACTTTGTTTTGCTGCATTAAGTCTGCACACAACACAAGCCGTATGATTATGACCACCAATAATAATGTATTAATTTAGCAACGTTGATGAAAAGTGATTAGTGTTCTCCCATTATATAACGGATTTTATCTGATCTTTTTTAAATGGAGTTTTTACATTATACTTACACTAATGCATGTTGGGAAAGGGGAGCCAAGGTTGCAATTTAATGAATGCTGGGAGAACAGTAAAACAAAATAAGCACTCATGCAGAAGCTGCTGTCGGCCACAGCGCTCTCCAAACGCTCACGCATCACATGCCAACCCTTCAAGCTCCGCCTCTTAAAGACAATACATGGATTTTGTATGTAGTAGACACGACACTATGTATGGTTGTATGGTATACACGTGAATGTTTTTTTTTCTGTGATGAATACGAATATGGAAGATATCCCCTATCACCGCATGTAACAGAAGAGACACAGCCTGTAGTTATCTAGCAATGTTTAATTAACTTCATCTAGCTAGTTTAATTAGTCAACAGTATACAATTCATTTCACAGACACATTTGTGTCTCCACAAACATAAAACGACCTGTACAGCAGATGCACTTTATACTTGGATCACTTTTAGTGGGCAAAAACACACACATCAAATCTTGAGGAAGCGAACGTGTTTTATACAAGTGTGTGAGTGCGCGGAGGATTCATTCTAAGACTATCAACTGTGTATGGATGGGGCTGGGGGGGACGAGGCGGGGCGCGTTGTTGGTTTGTTTTGGGTTTTTTTTTTTTTTGGGGGGGGGGGGGGGTGTAACGTATTTATGTATAGACAGTCCGGTCGACTCAAACATCAACAAGGAAGTTGGAACGATCCTCAAATTGGTTCACAGCATCCGTGGAGAGATTCTGCCGCTCCCCCCTGGTTGGCTCATGTTTACAGGTGGGACTCCTGGAAGGAGAGGAGGAGTGTCACGTTATGACAGGTTATCCATTTTCTTTTTTTTTTTGTCAAATATTTCTATTGACATCATTCAGTTGTGAGATGGGTACATTCGATACTAACAAAACCAAAAACTTTTCAACAGGTACAAATCGGCGAAGCAAAGTATGTCTCCATCAGGGTTAAAGAACATCAAAAATAAATTGTCACACTGTACCCGAACAACACACTCAACCACACACTTCAGGTATTAAAAAAATAAATAAATAAATTAGGACGAGTTAAAGTTATCCATTTTCTGTAGCGCTTTTCCTCATTAGGCTTGCTGGAGTCTATCCCAGTTGTTGACTTTGGGTGGGGGGCCGGATACGCCTTGGACTCCACATTCACATCTATTTTAACCCGAGACACCGAGCATTTACATTATCAAGCGTCTGTTACATTCCTTTTGCCCTTTTTCCCCATAATATGTATACTTAAAGGGAAGTCAACCCAAACATTTGTTTTCAAGAATATGTTCTATGCAAGCCCACGAGTTGAAACAAGGCATTCTGATAAACATTGTGTTTATGGAATAAGAGTTAATACACTAGTTTTTAGCCATCTCTGGGGCTGGCCATTTTGTCGACTGAAAATGACATCGCAACGACTCAGGGCATAGGTAACGACTAATCACGGCTGACCTGTTTTCTGAAGCTGAGCCGTGATTGGTCGTTAGCTGAGCCCTGAGTAGTTATGTCATTTTCAAATCGACAGAAGTGACAAAATGGCCGCCCCCTAAAATGGCTAAAAAGGGGTGGATTTTGCTGCTTAATTTATATTCCACAAACGCAATCTTAATCAGAATGCAGTGTTTCAACTAATGGGCCTGCTGGGAACATATTCTTGAAAAAAAATATGTTTGGGTTGATTTCACTTTAATGTTTTTTTTTTTGGGGGGGGGGATTAATTTATCTCATGAAATAATAATGCACTTATTGCATTGAGCTTACATGGCGGAAATGGGAAAATTCACATTATTGAAAGGAGGCAACGTAGAAGGTCATTGTAGAGAATGTGCAGCCCGTACCTCTCACCAGTCGTAACGCGGGCGGGACTGGGGCGGGTGGTGTCGTGGGGAGTCGTGCCGGTTTCCTGGCGGGGTCGTGGAGCTGGGTGGCGCGGTGAGAGCCAGCTGCTGGCCCCCCGCCCGTCGGTCTCGGCCGTAGTCAAGCCCTCGGGTACTGGGGGGAGCGTATCGCCCCGCCTGAGTCCTCCACTCGGTGTCGAACGCCTCAGCCTCGGCTGACGGACAGGAAGGGTCGGTTGTTAAACAACATCGGCGTGCCTAGTTTAGCTGAAGCATTGTTACTCCTCAAATAACACAAATACAGTGCTACCTTGTCGTACAAGTTCAATTCATTTGTATATCAAATACATTTTCTCCATCAAAGTGAATTGAAAGGCAATTAATCTGTTCCAGGCTTCCTAAAACACCCCTTTTTTTTTTTTGTTACATTTTAGCCCTCCTTGCCCACATGCGAGGGTATTAGGTCAAGGTACCACAGCATTCACGACAAAGCCCTGACTCACTCTCGTCCAGGTTGATGAAGTCCTGCCGTTCCTCGCGGTCTCCGGTGCGGCGGTTCCGCGAGCGCTCCATGATGTGCGCGCGTTCGCCGATGTGGTGGCCGATGGCCAGGCGCTCCAGGCCGCTTTCGCTGTCTCGCATGGACTGGCGGGTCTCGCGGATCTTCAACACATGGCGAGACATTCATGAAACTGCTTGAAGCATTGATGCGCAGGTGTCAAACTGGAGGCTCATAGGCCCTCCACGTCATTCAACGTGGAAGTCAACCCAAACAAATTTCTTTCAAGAATATGTTCCCAGCAGGCCCACTAGTTGAAGCACGGCATTATGATTAATTTTGCGTTTGTGGAATATAAATTAAGCAGCAAAATGCACTCGTTTTTAGCCATCTCTGGGGGCGGCCATTTTGTCTTCTGTCGACTCAAAATGACATCACAACTGCTCACAACGACCAATCACGGCTGACCTCTTTTCTGAATCTGAGCCGTGATTGGTCATTGTGAGCAGTTGTGATGTCATTTTCAGTGGACAGAAGTGACAAAATGGCCGCCCCCAGAGATGGCGAAAAACGAGTGGATTAACACTTATTTCACAAAAGCAATATTTATCATAATGCCCTGTTTCATCTAGTGGGCTTGCATAGAACATATTCTTGAAAAAAAATTTTTGCGTTGACTTCCACTTTAAGGTGGCGTACGAAAGCTGCGACAATTTTTGGACACTATGTGGTTTAACTATGATTTCGCCTGTGATGGCACAGGTTTGACACTCCTGCATTAATGGGCCACCAAGGCTGGCGTCGTTATAAGAAGAGCACCGTAACGAGGGCTTCTGTGAGTATTCAACCGCATATTCTCACCCCTCCTGGGCCATGTCTTGTTTGATGGGTTTGCTGGTACACCGTAGGAGCCCCGGCGTCCATGGAAGAGTAGGAGATCACTGTTGAAGAGGAGAAGGTCTGACAGTTGGGCGATCCAGAAATCCTCTCCTGGAAGAGAATGTTGCAAACTATTACCTACAGGAGCACTCTATTTACCAGGGTATGTACGGGTGACATTTTTATTGTGTCCGAGTCGAGATTTTGAGGAGTTGCCGGTTCAGAGTCCGTTTTGATGCCCCAACTCTCACGACCCCTTCCCCTCCGGTTTTTGGCGTGAGCAGCCCAATGACTTTTCCCCGTGTCGGAAATGTCGACTCTTGTATTTTCGAAAAAATAAAACTAATAAAAACGAACAAACTTGCTCTAAGAAATAATTAAAAGTAACCGAATTAAAAAAAGAAAAAAAAAGTCAAAATGAAATAAAAAATGAACTACGATGAAAAATCCAAAACTATTATAACCCTGGTCCATACCGATTCCTTTCATTTCAACGCTTAGTTTCAGCGACTTGCTACGACGAGAGGACAATGTCTACAAGTGACGTTATGCACGCTGTTATCTTGTGACATCTACGATCCCCATCATAATATTCAAAAGAGTCTCTCTCTCGTAGTCCAATGAAACGCTCACCATGTTTTCCATCATTTCCCCCATCATGCCAAACATGTCCATGAACCCTCCACCCTGCAAACAGTGAGAATAATGTTAGCCAGGCACACGTGAAAGTCATCTCTTGAGCACAGCCGTCTTAAATACATCAAGGGTTGAATATGGGCGCTATCGTGACGAACCGTTTCAAAATCTATTTTTACTGACTCACTTGAAAGAACAAAGTGACTAAGATATTCGAGACACTCACCATTCCCATCATGCCAAACGGGGTCAATGCACCAGCCTGGAAAATGGTGCATAGCAATCGTAAGCCGAAAACCTCCAAATGAAAACGTAACCCAGACATTTTTTGTTCCATTACCTGTCGCCGTGGCGCACGAGGCGCTTGAATCTGTGGTGCGAGTGCAAAAGGGTCCATGCTGAACGGTCCGAACATGCTCCTCATCTGTTGCCTGTGAGCAGCGAAAGGATCCCTGCGAGGCAAAGACAGCGTCACTAACCTTTCATTTTCATCGTGTCAAGTGAAATACAACACAAAAGAAATGCTTGAAGCGGGAGTCAACCCAAACATATTTTTTTCAAGAATATGTGCCCTGCAGGCCCAATAGTTGTTACACGGCATCCCGATTAATTTTACGTTTGTGGAATATAAGTTTTAAAGCACTAAATGCACTCGTTTTTAGCCATCTCTGGGGGCGGGCCATTTTGTCTTCTGTCGACTGATAATGACATCACAACTGCTCACAACGACCAATCACGGCTGACCTGTTTTCTGAATCTGAGCCGTGATTGGTCGTTGTGAGCAGTTGTGATGTCATTTTCAGTCGACAGAAGACAAAATGGCCGCCCCTAGACATGGCTAAAAACGAGTGGATTAACACTTATCCTACAAACGCAATATTTGACAGAATGCCCTGCTTCAACTAATGGGCCTGCATAGAACATGTCAACAAAAAAAAAATGTTTGCGTTGACTTCCTCTTTTAAAGTGAGATCAGCATGTTCTGGTGGATGACGAATGGAAATGCAGATTTCGTTTTGCGTGTGGAAAGAACCATTACGTTTCCTTTTAAACATACAGCAGGAACTACTTTTGGACGGACGGTAATAAGTTTGAAAGACTGTGAAAATTGTTTTAAGTGGTACTGGGTTGAACCACTCATAATGTCAATTTCATACAGGAGCTTCCTACACATTTGAGATTTCAACATTTTTATACTTTTTCCCAACCCTAATTTCCAGAATTCTCTGTAAAAAAACAAAACAACAATTCTAATAATTTGTGACACTTGTGTAAGATACATTTCATTCTTACTCTTTATATGCCATGTCACCACTACAATGATTTAAATCGACAACAAATCAATTATCAAATTAATTAATTATTTCAAGTAATCAATTAATCATTTGGATACATTTTTTAATTTGATATGTCAAAATGCTCGGAATTTCGTCTTCTCAACAGTCAATGTTATCCGGTTTCTGCACTACTCCATGAAAGTGGACGATTATCTTTGTGATGAACCAAAATAAGTGGCTTTTACTTTGAAAAAGAAAAAGAGCAACATTTTGCTTATTTTCTGAACTGTTATGGACCAAACCACTAATTGAATTACAATTAATTTGTGTCAATTTGAAATGTTGTTTTTGTGTAAAGGCATGGAAATTAAAACATGTTTTTCTTTATTCAATTAATCGACAAGCTAATCAATTATCCAAACAATCATTAGATGCAGCCCCAGATGAAGAATATTACTTGATAGTGTACCTCATGCAAATAAAAGACCAAACCCAGATAAACTCAAATAATTTAATTACCCTCAGGATGGGAAACGTATCTATTTATCTACCTGTTAAGATTCACCCAAAAATAATGAACACATTGACATAATTTTATGGCTATATATATATATATATATATATGTATATATGCCCTAGCAAAAAAAAATTGACAATTGTTCTTGAATCTAAAAAATAACTACGTTTAGGGGTGGATCTGCCAGTCATATCGTTTGTCTCATTTACTGCTGCACTCAGCTCTCACTTCAGGATCACATTGTTGGTCCTGGATTATATGTAATAAGCATGACGTGTCACCGCTGTCATACAGAAACACACCTGTAAATCACAGCTGTTGCATCACCATCAATCACTCACGTCCTCTGAGAGATACTTGCAACATACTTTTGTATCGCAATATACCTGCGATTTCAAGTCATCGTGACTGAAAAGTGATGTTGCCGGGCTCTTAGTAACACAGGTCTGGTGCAACACACTAGGCCAAGGGACGAGAAACCTACTACCGAGCATACCCCGAAATGCACGCGATGTGCTCCAAAATGAAGCTCTAAATGCAATTGAAGCTGAAATTTTGGTGTGTTGACTCACAGCATGTAGGGGTCGTCATCGACGTCATTCAGGAATCGAAACATGCTCGACGGCTGGTGATGCAACTCAGCTGGCTGCTGTTAGCCAGCTAGCTAGCTAGCTAGCGAGGTAAATAGACGTTGTTTTCCACGAACGACAACACGATGTACTCGAGCCCCCCTCCCGGATCAAAATGGGGGCAACTCTGTTGTCCGAAATAGTTTAGATGAAGCAAAGCGGAAAACTAATTCGCTGTAAAGCCGGGATGGCAGATTCCAGAAGCCCGAACAAAACATGGGAAACGGAAGTCAGATTTTGACAAAGAGAAGGCAAAATAGTTTACAGGGCGCTTGTGTATACCATCGATACTTCCGGATATAGATTTATCAAAACAAAAGTACAAAAGAAAAACACTGCGCTATGCATCTATACATAGACTGTTTTAACAAGTCATATGTTAATATCAAACTATCTTAACCACAGAAACGATAATACAAAGTCACAATTCTCAAATAAAATGACCAAAAAGCTCATGTATGCCACAGTCTCTGTTTTATTTTTTATAGTCCCTTGAGTGACCGCTTCCTCTGCGTGGCGCTGTTTCATCTCCGGACGAGATTGCGGCACGTCTCTTGTGCGCGTGCGCACAAAGTCTTTCGACCCTCAAACCCGGATGTAACCAACGCCTAACCTGTCGGAAGGAAAAAACGGTGAGTAGAGTTGAAAAAGCCTCTTTGAACGGCAACATTCGTGTTCTTTCCACAATTGGACACACGCACGAGAACATTTTGAGCATTCGCGGCTCACACCGAGTGGAAAGGTGAGTAAATTCGACCGCCTGCCTTGTTGCCACCGAGCAGTGCGTGCGTGTGTGTGTAATGCTGGTGCTAGCATCAATCTGCTTTATGCACTTGTCACATTTGGCACATTTTTGCATCTTTATGAACGTTTATCTTCGTTAAAGTGGCGTTTTGCGACCCTTTGATACGACGAAGGTGGCTTACTATACTTGATACTTTATTGTTTTGTACTGTCGAGTGTGTCTTTGTGGCCTTTTACTTCCACCCCTTTGAAGTTTATGTGTTTATATAAGAGGGCTTTTATGATTTAATAGCGATATTTAACAAGTTTGGAATGATTATTACGTTGCTTTAGTTGGACATTTTTTCGTGGCCTGTACGGAAGTGAGCCACGGTCGTCAATGTTTTTGTTTTTTTTTGGCTTGTACATGTATTAACAAGTCCGGCACGACGAGTCTCCCTCTCAATTCCAAGTAAATCCTCTTAAGGCAGGAAAAAAATGCCTAATAAATTATGAAGTTCACCATCCGTTATCAGGTGAAATAAGCGTCATGTAATACCATGTATGAATAATTGTCTTTTTTAAACAGGCGATGCTCACTTTAACAGTCAGTTAACGTTTTATATTAACTGGTCAGTTTCAAGATTGGATACTAGGGCTCAATGATTTTTAAAAATAGTCCAATAACGATTTTTTTCCTCCCATCAATATTGCCACGGAGACTTAATAGGCGATTTATTATTTCAAGGTCCACGTCTCATGTTTTGTTTTTTGAACAAACACAAGCAATTAATCTGGATTTTGTATATTATAATAAGCAGTATCAAATTGTATTGGTTAGGTTTATGCTAAAATAATGACAAATGAACCAGGAATTAAAATGATAGACATTTTATCTACTATGACTTGCTGACTTATCAAACACTTTGATTTGAAGTCTTTTAAGTCTTCACTATGACAACTTGACAGTTTTTCCCCCCAAATTGCAGTCTGCGGTTTGAAAATTGCATTCTGCAAGATAGTCAATTTGAATTTGATTAATTGTTCAGCGCTATTGGAATCTGTTCCTTGACACAAATGTACACCACCGTTTAGAAACCATAATTACAAACCTTTGTAACACAACGTTGCGTTTCTGATGTTACATCGTTCTTATTCTTGTTGATGGCCTTAAAGCGACGTGCAATAGGACAGCAACTCTGACCTAATCTTCCTTCCTGTTTTGCCCTCATTTTAAAACTCCTTATACATGTTTTCATTTGAAAGCGTGTATGGTGGCATTATGATTTTTGTATGCAGCTAATCAACGATGGGTTCTTTTTGTATATTTGTAGTGCACACTCCCCCAAAAAGATTTTAAACCTGTTAAAGTTTACGCAGTATTTGGCGTTGTAGTTTCTTCATTTAAAAAAACAACAACAGAACAACGTTTGATGCTGATAAGATGGCCACGGCATATGATATCTGTGGGAACGTGTCAGAAATTTGTTAATTTCATCTAACATTTCTGTTCAAGTCATGAGAAAATAAATTCATATGAGAGCCATGTCGGCACTTCGATGTTTAGTTATTTCTTTTGCAATTGTCTCAATAGATGCAGACTATAAAATGTGTAGTTGTTGGGGATGGTGCGGTAGGAAAGACCTGCTTACTCATCTCCTACACGACCAACAAGTTCCCCTCAGAATATGTGCCTACGGTAAGGTTATTTCATATAGCACATTTTCTGCTTTGTTTGACAGGAAATGAACAATCTTTATTTATTTTTTTAAGGTTTTTGACAACTATGCAGTGACAGTGATGATCGGGGGCGAGCCCTACACACTTGGCCTTTTTGACACTGCAGGTAAGGAATTTTAACTAAAATTGTCATTATCTTGTGGCTCTCTCGGAGCGCATTACAACAACGTCCTTGTTTTTCCTGCATGATCAGGTCAGGAGGACTACGACAGGCTGCGTCCTCTCAGTTACCCACAGACAGACGTGTTCCTTGTGTGCTTCTCTGTCGTCTCCCCATCATCATTTGAAAATGTCAAGGAAAAGGTCAGTTTTGCCCTCACTAGAATTCAACTTTGCTGACAACCCTCATTTTTTTTTTATAGTTTTGCCCCTCTAGACTCTTAAAACACATTTCAGCTAATTCACTCATTCACTGCCTAGGACATATTTATTTGTCTTTTCACAGTCCAGCCATTCAATCCCAGGAATTAATTTATATATTTTTTCAAACGTTAGGGTAAATGAGGGTCTGAAAATGTCTGGCAGTGAATGAGTCAAAACACACTTTTTAAACACTTTGTAAATATATTGGAACATACTACGTACGAGAAAATAATATCCAGTATCAATAACTGCTGGCTGGTTAGGTTGAGAAGCGTTCTCAATACACTGTCCGCCTAGCAACGTCCTTATTTATAAGCAAGTTTTATTATCTCCAGAACAGTCAGAATGATCTGGTGCTTGAGGCTCAATAACAGAAACCTTTGAAGATGTAGTGCGCCTGGGGGGGGGGCCAGCGTAGAGCTTTGAACAAAATTAAGTGTTCTCACAGAATGCACGATGGCACCAGCAGCAAGTTAGAACCCAAGAAAATGAAAATCCCACAAGAATGAATGTAAACACTGTAACAACCCATTGAAAAAAAATCAAACAAACAAACTGCTTTCGATGTGATGTTTCAGATATTTCAACGGCAGACAAGTTGATACTTTCATCCCAAAAATCCTTAGCATCATATTTCACATGTCTTTTTTTTTTTTGTGCCTGTGCCCTCTTTAGTGGGTTCCTGAGATTTCCCACCACTGCCCACGCACGCCTTTCCTGCTGGTGGGCACTCAGGTGGACCTGCGCGAGGACAGCAACACCATTGAGAAGTTGGCCAAGAACAAACAGCGCCCCCTGTACCCCGAGAGTGCTGAGAAGCTGGGCCGGGAGCTCAGGGCTGTCAAATACGTAGAGTGCTCTGCTCTCACACAGGTATGACGCGGCACTTACTCACCGAAACATGAGTCGCAAACACAGTGCATCTCCCGAGAACTTTTAAGTCGTTCACTGCCATTGACGTATTTATTTGTCTTTTCACAGTCCAGCCATTCAATCCCAAGAATGAATTTTTTCAAGCGTTAGAGTAAAAGAGGGTCTGAAAATGTCTGGCAGTGAATGGGTTAAAGGACAGGAAGATGTTAGCATAGCGATACTGTAACATGTATTAGGTACTGTTGGCCTGGAAGGTTCAGGCAGTGTTTAATAAGGGCTCTTCAGTTTATGAATGAGTTCTGTTTCTATGGCGGCAATGCAATCATAATTTGTGGTGGCCAAAAATGTTTGACTCCCCCATTTAAAAAAAAAAAAAAAAAAAAAAAAAAAAAAAAAAAAAAAAAAAAAAAAAAAAAGAGACTACAAACAAGAAGGCCTCAGCTGTTTTCTGAGTTTGGTCATGCGATATTCGCAAGCTGAGCCGTGATTGGGTGATAGCTGAGCCCTGAGCGACTGTGAAGTCATTTTCAGTTGACAACAAGTGGCAAAATGGCCGCCCCCCGAGGCGGATAAAAACGGATGGATTTTGCCACTTAATTCATATTCCACAAACGCAATATTAATCAGAACTCAGTGTTTAGACTAGTGGGGCCGCATAGAAGATATTACTTTAAAGAATATGTTTTGAATTGACGTGGACGTTTCTGATGTGCCCTAAGATTTATTTATTAATTTTTTTCTCTATGAGTCCACTCCTGAAACAAATTGCATAGTTGCATTCAGATTTTGACACCGCATCCGCATGTGTCTCATGCCTGCTTTTGATTTGTCACCCAGCGAGGCCTCAAGAATGTGTTCGACGAGGCCATCCTGGCTGCCTTGGAGCCCCCCGAGACCAAAACCAAGAGGAGGTGCGTCCTGCTATAGACCAGCAGCAGTCCGAGACCAAACGGTATATAAGAAAACATAACAGGGGCGGGTGGGTGGGGCGAAATTGAAACAGCAATGAGTTCAGTGGCCAATTGAGACAATGGGGAAGGTACAAAGAGACTTAGAAGGGGATTGTGGTGTGTGTGCCTTCAAAAAAAAAAAAAGTGTTGAAAGAAGCAAAGCGAGTGAAAGGTCAGTGTGCAGTACAGTAAATGCGGGTAGTATCAGCCATCTCCTCCTCATCGCTGAAAGCTTTTCGAAAGAGTAGTGTTCTCCACAAAATGGGGCAGGAACCCTCCACCTCCCTTTAAAGAGATTTTTATTATATCATTTGCTTTTGACTTCAAGTGGCCTGGGGCTTTTCCCCCCAGTTTGGAGAGAAAAAGACAAAAAAAAAAAAAAAACCCATTACTTTTCATTTTTATTTTAATTCTTAGTCAGCTTTGGTTATAATGTAAAGGGGCAACTTAATGATAAGTGGTACTGCCATCTCGTTTCTGACTGATTTGAATGATGGAAGCACATGAGATTGAGTACACTCCAAGCAATTGCAGTGCTCTGTAAGCACTCCTTCCTTACAAACACTCAGTGATTAGTAGGGAGACCATTTTCCATTCTGCGGGTGACTTAAAGAATTTCTATTCTATTCTTTCTTTGTGTATATTGCATTGATTTTTATGTGACTTTATTTTGGGACCTTCTTAGCAGTATTTTATTTTTTTTTCCATTTTGAAACTTGAGGTTTTATTTTTTGTGTGTGTGTGTGTGACATCACTAGACTACCAACAGGGTGATTGTTAATGCAAAACAACAAAAATTAAGCTGTAATATTTTGCATAGATCTTAATCTCGAACGATTAAGAGGTTAACCTTTGTTAGTAAATTGGTGGGAGTTTGTAATCGCATAATATTTGTAATAAAATGGTTTAACTGACATGGACACAAGCCCCTTTCTTTTCTGCCCTGTTTACTTAAAAAATTGACTATAAAATGGGAGTACACGCATGCAATTGGCTTGAGTGTAGTAAATGCCTAGTTTAATGGGTGAAATGTAACGATAGTCATTAAGAAAAGCTGCGCGCCGTTTCAGGACACAAATGGAGGAGCGACTGGTTGTGAGTTTGCAGTAGGGCCCTGACTGATATCGATTTGTCTATTTATTGTAGGCAGATGCTGGTACTTTATTCACAAAATTTTAACCATTGAATAATCAACTGATGTTACAAAATATATAATAAATTTAAAAAAAATTTTTTTTTTAGTCGGTTAACACCTCCTGTGACTGTTTACATGCAGTTATGATCGTAAAAATTTAATGCACCCTGCTAAACGTGACATTATTATAAACAAATTATTACTATCATTAAAAAAATACATTATACCTACCAAAGACGCTGATTATTAAATGAATTCAAGTGTGCGTTGCTGCAGATGCGGCTTGATAGTCCAACTTTGCTCTGACGAATCAGGATGAAAAAATGCTGACGTCATTGGAGGCAATCTTGCTGTGGCCTTAGGAGGGCGCATTTGAAATCTGATCGGTTGAAGAAACCGTCCCATGACAATTACTGTATAGTTTTTCGCACCAGCCAGCACTACTGGTTCTGAAGGCCCTCGGCAGATTGTCGCGGCAGCACATTCTGCCCGGTTCTTTTGTTTTCCTTTAATGCGCGCTGTTAATAGTAACTACCACAAGACGTGATAGTCTCAGTTTATTTGACGGATGCCCGAAAGATCGAGACACAGCTGTGGGGCCTTCTATGCGAGATTGCGGAAGAAGCTTTAATCTAGCCAACATTGTCCTCACACTTATCCCGCCTTGGCCGCCCACCCACGAAGGTGACGACTGCCTAGCCCATGTGACAATGTATGACCTCATGGTCTTACCTGAAATCAACTATGGTGTCATAGAGGAGGAAACCTGAGTGAAAGCAAGTTAAGTCACCGCAAGATGAAACAGCCTGGCTCAAGTCACCTATCAAATCATATATGCTGAAGAGGCC
The DNA here is from genome assembly GCF_054856515.1 of Filicampus tigris. Taxonomy (NCBI): domain Eukaryota; kingdom Metazoa; phylum Chordata; class Actinopteri; order Syngnathiformes; family Syngnathidae; genus Filicampus; species Filicampus tigris. Next base: position 6,501,082 of record NC_141224.1, on the reverse strand, counting down.
TAATCTATCAGGCTGCTAAAAAATGTTCGAATTGTTGGGCATCGTCTTTATCAAAATGTGAACAGCATGATGAAGAGGACTATTTAAATAGCAATGCTAATTGGACATGTTTTGGTTTATCCATGGGTCACTACGACTCAAAAACTTCAAAGCTATGCACAGCGTCTTCAAACATGACCAGACAAAAGAAGCGCTTCACATTGTAGTGGGACAAAACTACTGCATTTTATTAGACGACACGAGCAAAGCTAAAAGCACTGCGAGTGCGCGTACAGGCTTGACCGATGGCGAGGCCAGGGAGCGAAACACGAGACAGACGGACACGGATGTCAGTAGAAGTTATTGTCCGCGTTGGACATGTCTGCCGGAGGCTGGAGTGCAGCAACGTCTCAGGTGTGCAATAAATAAAACGGCGATGGAGAGGACGTGAACGTGGTGAATGCAGCTAGGAAGTAATACTAGCGCCGTAACGCCGTTAGTGCCGCTTACAGTCAGCTTTGAGAGCGTTGTCGGTTCAGTAGGAGACGATTAGACGATACGTTTAGGCGACTTATGGAAAACGGAGCGTTTATTCCATATCCTTGATGTCGAGTTCAGGTCCATGTACTAGTATGCTCTTGGCCCTCACTAGTAGGAGAATTGAGTGTACCACTAGTAGTAGTAGTAGAACAACAGTTGTCTTACCAGTAATGTTCTGTCTGCTTCTGTATGACATTTTTGAACACTTGTGCAACTTTGCTGTACTTGAAGGACATGTTACTAGTGAGGCAAAACTGCCGCCGGCTGGATTCTACTACTACAAACAAAGCGCTAGACGTAAACGGGTAGAATTGTATTTAACTAGTTATATGAGTAGCATGCAGTTGTCAGCTAGTGCACGTTAACATGTAGTTTTTGGACCAGAACGCCAAAGTTGTCAAACTAGTGTGCAGTCATATAATAGTGAAAGAAACATTAGTAAGATAGTCATTCTTACTAGAATGCTGACTCGTCCTACTAGTGAGGATAGAGAGTATTAGGATAATGGCTGTGTCTTACTCGTAACATTTTTTCCCCACTACTGCCTTCTACTACTTTGCAACAACTTACTAGTGAAGCAAAACTGCTGTCATCTGCATGCTACTAGTACAACTAGTGAAGTGCTAGATGTTAACTAGTAGCATTTCATGATGTCACTAGGAGTACTAGCATCATGCAGTTTGTCAACGAGCCCACAGATTTGCCTCACTAGTTACAAGTTGTCCAACTTACATGCCAAATTTGTCTTACTAGTGTGCAGGAATGTAAACAAAGTAGTGAGGAAAAAAAGTTACTGGTAAGACAGTTGTTCTACTAGTGCCCCCTAGTTGTTCTAGTAGTTTGAGCACTTAGTCTATATCCTTGATATCCATCTTAAAAGTTTTAGTATGCTCTTTGTCCTCAATTGTAGGACAACTTTGGCATACCAGTACATACTAGTACACTAGTTCTTCTGCTGGTGAGGAAAAAGCGTGCTAGTACATAGATGTTAATCTGGCTATCAAGTATATTGAATAAATACTCAGCTTCACAGAGCGAGGTAGAAAATCAGCGCACTAGTTATTCTGTCTTACTCGTAACGTTTTTTTTTTTTGTTTTTTTTTTCGACTAATGACGTGTCGGCATACGAGTAGGAAAACTTTGTTACTAGTGATGCACTACTAGTAGGCTATTTGGTGCTACTAGAATGGCCCAGGAGGCTACTAGTGCGTACTGTACTGTTAAGTTTTAAGTGCACACTAGTAGTACACTGTCTTGCTAGTGATGACATACTAATATATGGACCAGAAGATGAATGTCCAGGATATTGAAACAACTCAAAACAACTTTCCATGGGGAGTGATGAGTGTACTAGTGCGCATGCACGTCTGTGCCTGCCGCTTGTCGATTTTCAGTGTTATGAACTTGTGAGAATGGAAAACCCTGTTTGGGCTTTAATTTAGGCTTGTGGGCCAATTCGAACAGCCTCACTGCTTCGTTGTAAAAATGCTGAGTACGAAAGTAAGGCGATTAAGAGATAAACGTGTCATCAGTGGTAAAATAGTCCTATCCTCGTCCCGTGGTTCAGGAGTGTCTGTCTGGTGTGTGTTCGGGGGTCTCTCTTCTAAGGTGTTAGGGTTATTTTAATAGGGAGGAGGCGTTTGGGGGGGCGGGTCGGTGTGGTACGGACTGTTTCGACGTCAAACTCTGCAGGTGTGAATGGTGACCGTGTTCTTGCACTGCTGGCAGCGGACCGAGCAGCACCAGGAGAACTTGCAGGAGCACCGCTGCACCACCTCGGCCCGGCCCGCTCTGTAGCCCGGCCCGCAGCACACCAGCTCGCAGCCGTCCGGGGCTAACCGTGAGGTTCCTGGCGGGGGTTGTTGCGGGGTGGCGCAATGGACAAAAAGGAGCCAGAAGTCAGATTTTGGTTGACTATAATCGAGAATTTGTTGAGTTGAGAGTATGCTCGCTTTATATATCGCGGATCAGGAACTCTGCAATAAACGGATTCATAGCGCTTCACGTTTTTTTTTTAATCGCTGGAAAAAAAAAAACCTCACCATTGCATCTCCTGCCCGCAGTCCCGGGAATGCCGTTTTCAGGGTCCAGGTGACAGAAGTCTGGGGACGGTGCGAGATACACCAGGTCTCTGGCAGCGGGGGGTTTCACCTGGGGGTCGCGAGGGAGGAGAGCAGTTCTGGATCCGATGCGAGTCAGGCGGACCTATCGGAGGAATTGGGGTCATTCCATGTGAAATCAACTAAGAGTTTTCCTTAACTCCCCTATTTTTATTTATTTTCTTTTTTTACACCCAATTTTCAGGTGTGGTTGGAAATGGAATTGTCTTTTATTTTTTTTGTATTCCTTATGTTCATGCCCATTCCTAAAAATCAGCAATCTATATACAATATCAATAGAAAGACTTACTGACTTGATGAAACCACATACTGGAGTTTAGCATTTGCAAAAGTCGCTTTTGCTCATATGTGGCATTTGGTGCCAAGGAAGTATGTTGAGGCGCTTCATTTAGACTAAAGTAGTGCTTTTCTACCATCTTGTGACAAGCCAACGGTCTTATAAATGTGGTAAGTCGAGAGGCATCTCAGCCAAGTTTGTTCGCCTATATCTCTTAAGAGGCTTTTAACAAAACGTGTTAGTCGTTTCCATTTTCAACGACACTGCAAAAATTGAAGAAAATCTCGAGTCAGGAATCGAATCCTTGGTCAATCTTACGTGGAGTGAACACACCACGTGAAATTGATTTATTGTCGCGTGTCCGTGCGGTACCTCTGTGGCTCCGTCGAAGCGCTCCTTGAGCACGATGCCGACGCGGCGGAACGGCGGCATGACTTTCCAGCAGGTCCTCAGCTCGCAGGAGCCGGACACGCCGTGACACTTGCACTCCACCTGCATGTTGTGAAGGATGGCCTGCGGATGCAAGACGTTGAGAATCGACGCCAAACCTCCCCATTTGGTGGGGGTGGGGGGTGGGGGGAGGTGAATCAAACAAGAAGAAGCGACGAGCAACCTTTCGACCAGCCTCATTGTTGTGAAGGTTCATCAGTGGGCGGCCGGCGGACAGACCCCGGGCTCGTTCCGGTTCATCCACAAAAGTCTGGGAGAAGGCAACGCCGTAGGACAGGTTGTCACTGCAGCCCGACCACTGGAAACCTGTGTAGTGAACGGAAACGTTATTGAAACTTAATTGGTTCCCGACAGTTGGCCCAAATATTTTACTCGTCCGCAGCACGGTGGTATAGTGGCTATCTTATGGCGCAAGTCAACCCAAACACATTTTTTTCAAGAATATGTTCCCAGCAGGCCCACGAGTTGAAACAAGGCACTCTGATAAATATTCCGTTTGTGGAATAAAAGTTAAACAGCAAAATGCACTCGTTTTGAGCCATCTCCGGGGGCGGCCGTTTTGTCTTCTGTCGACTGAAAATGACATCACAACCGCTCACAACGACCAATCACGGCTGACCTGTTTTCTGAATCTGAGCCGTGATTGGTCGTTGTGAGCAGTCGTGATGTCACTTTCAGTCGACAGAAGACAAAATGGCCGCCCCCCAGAGATGGCTAAAAACGAGTGGATTAACACTTATTCCGCAAACGTAATATTTATCCTTTGCCTTGTTTCAACTAGTGGGCTTGCATAGAACATATTCTTGAAAAGCATATGTTTGGGTTGACTTCCGCTTTAAGGTGCCGTACAATTCTCGTGTTTGAGGTTCAAATCTGCTTTATCCTAGAGCTGGGCATTTTTTAGCGGGATATCAAAATAGTGAGTCATCAGCAAAGCCTTTAATGGGCGGGCTCTGACTGGTTATTCGATATCAATAATATTGAACAAATGTCATTTCCCCTTTTCAAACCCACAACATTGCCGTCGGACCGTGACACTTTTGAGTGGCAGTATTCTGCTTGCGTGTCCTTAGATGTGAGTCACTGCGCATGTACCCCCGTGCCGCAATTTTCCACGTAACAGAATCCATGCTCACCCTCGGGGCTCACCCCTCTGACCTTCCTGTCACAGCCACACCTCTCCAGCTCCCCACGCGTGCACGCCCGGGTCACGGCCACCGCCACGGCCGCCGAGGACAGAGCGTGCACGAAGGCTGCCTCGCGAGTGCCTGTTTCAAAAACAATCCAGAAAAGCTTAGCATGTAAAAACCCGCGCGGGAAATTTGTGATTTTCTAGCGCAAAGCGGAGGTGGTTATTTGTGGGCACACCTTGGTTCATGACTCTGCCAAAAACATTTATCCCTCTGGGGGCGGTGGAACAGTTCCAGCGGCGGTTCCGGAATTGGTGCTGACACTGGATTGGACGTGTGAACGTGATTACAGTTCAGTTCATTACGTACACATACACAGTCCTATGAGATCCAACATAAAGAGAATCTGCCCTTTTCAAAGAGGATAATCAATGTTGATTGACAGAAATGTGAATATCATGGAAAACTTAATCCCTGTAGGTCAATTCAAAAAGTGAAACGTATATCAGATAGATGACTATGCACAACCTTTGGACTTTCACTTGGGGCGTACTCACTTTTGTTGCCAGCTACTGTTACAGGTTGCATGATAGTGTTAGTGTGAACACTCTAAATCGGGGGTGCCCACGTCCGGTCCTCAAGGGCCTCGACCCAGCCTATTTTAATTTGAATCAGGTGTGTTGGAGGAGGGAGACATCTAAAACAGGCAGGAAAGGGGCTTTTGAGGACCGGACGTGGGCACCCCTGCTCGAAATTGTCTGTGAATGTCTGGCAACTAGTCCAGGTCCAGAATGTCTATCTGGTTCCCGCGACACCATTAATGACATGCTCTCAAACAGTGTAAATCCAAACTCTCCTCGTTAATTTTGGTTTGGGTTTTATTCTAAAATAAAGCTCTTCTAATGACTATCGTTTGAATGATTGAAGTTGCTTCCGTTTTATGACAGCGACAAGCGTCCTTCATATTTTATTGACATAACATAGGGGCGACGCTTTTCACTGTTGCCCGAACGTCATTCAATCCACAAATCACAGCATCCTGAATGTGAAATAAAACCAATTCTGCGCTTTCAAAATGAATTCCATAAAAACAGAACGGGAACGTTTATTGCTGAGCTGCTGTTGTAAAGGGCAGCACAGTGGAAGAGTGGTTAGCATGTCTCACAGTGCTGTTCTTGTATGCTAGGTTCATCCCAAAGTCTAAATTGTCCATTGGTGTGAATGTGAGTGTCAGTGCTTGTTTGCCCGTATGTGCCCAGCTATTGGTTGGCGACCGCTTCAGGGTGTAGCCCAATTCTTGCCAAAAGTCAACTGGGATAGGCCCCAGTTCACCCCCAGACCCCCATGAGGCCTATAAGCCCTATAAATGGATGGATGTCGTAGTAAAATGGCATCCTACCTCCTCTATGACCATCTCGGCAGCCTTGCGTACCGACTCCATGACCTCCCCCCGTGCTCTGCACACCCCCACCTGCCCCGGTGTCAGCCCCCTCAGCCGCGCACATGGGGCAGCACCGGACACGGGCCTGGAGCGAGGCAGCCTCGCCAGGGAGCTGAGGACACATGGCGGAGGGTGGTTCACGGATTAAAAAAAACAACAAAAAAAACAGGGACAGCACTGACATGGAGGAATGTTAACCAGGAAGAACATTAACAACAATGATGTTAACAGATTTAAGGAAGCAAAATATTCCCCACGCCTGTGGCCTTATTTAAAAGAATTGTTTGATATTGTCGGCTCCAAGAATGAGTCGTAATGAATGCGTTGAATTGTGCCAGCCTAAAACCATCATCTGCCATTCAAAAAGTGGGTCTAATCTGAAAAAAAAATATACACGTGATACACATATATATATATATATATATATATATATATATATATATATATATATATATATATATATATATATATATATATATATATATATATATATATATATTTTTTTTTTTTTTTCCAGATGTGGCCTTTTTTTGTAATCAGGTAGTGTTAGCAAAGCTATGGTAATACATTTTGTTCATACCATAAAATCCTGAGGGTAGCTAGCGCTTGGTTGACAAACGTTTTTTTTTTTTCTTCTCAAAACAGGTATTGTATATAATTGACATTAATTTTTGCTTTTGTACATATCCAAGTCTATATTATTTCGTGAATAATCCCACCGGGTTGTCGTGGCTTTTGCAGCGCAACAAGAGGCGCTAGCCACCAGCTAGCTTGCGAGCTAACAGGCTTTTGGAACACCTCTTGGCTAGCGGATTGGCGGCAGACTCATCCACGGGGTCACCGCCTCACTTAGGAATTCAAATAATGACACCAAGTGCTTCTGTACTGTGGCATCCTTCATTTTAATGGTACAGGCATAGCTAGCTAGCTAGGAACTGCACACTCTAGTGGTAGAAATGGGCCTTCTAGAAATAACTAACTCACAACTAAGTAACTCCGATGCGAGCAAAGGTGCCCAAGTTCTTAGTGGTGCCTTGAGATGAGTTTAATTTGTTCCAGTGACCACACTCTGAACTCAAAACACATGCCATCCCCCCAAAAACAAAATATAATGTGTATTTTAAAGAGGAAATACAGTACTGTATAGCATTGCATAATATTGTACTTCATAAAACTACGCAGTAATAGAATAAATTGAGTTAAAATAATTATCCAGTTTTGTCATACAGCATCGGTTGAAGTTTGTTTCTTGTGTGCCCGCCTTGGCCAGCCTGTAGCACTATAAGGACAGGCGGCTATCCTGTTCATTGACACGTCTCAACTCGTCTCAGCTCATCAGTTCTTCGCAGAGGATAAAGAATGTGTGGAACTACTGTTCTACATCTGCTTACAGGGTTACAGCACCACAACGTAGATGCTATTTAGTGTTAGCAATAAGCTCTAGCGGACCGAAAGGCCATGCTAAGGCGGCCTGAGCTGCGTCACTGGCTGCCATTTTAGCCACGCCCCAAAATTCAACACCTAGCTAAGGTAGTTCTCACTCTTTGCACGTTTTCAACAATTATTTTCAAACATTTATCATCTCACAAATCCCCGAATACACTTTACAGGATTCAAATGATTACTTTGACTTTTACCAGTCTTTCTGTACTTCTCCTCGAAGTATTTTTGCCACCATTGTAGTTAAGTGACGCACAGGGGGCCCAAAGGGGGGCATAATTCAGGAGCACGCAGCAAAGAACCCGTGGTGGGTGCAGAAAGAACGGCGCGGTAACAAGTCGCCCGACTTAACGATTGGACATGCGGGGCAAAGAAGACGAAGAAGCCCCAGTGACGGCAAAGAGAAAGAAAAGGGAAAGGTCACCGACGGGGAGACAAAGAAAAAAGCGGCGAGTCGCTGAAAAGGGATGGGGAGACATGTCACTATCTTTGAAACGTTATAGCATGACAAACAAACTCCCCCCTTTCACCTCCCTCCCGCCTTTCCGCGTGCGTCCGACTTACAGCCAGTTGGTTGCCATGGCGGCCTGCGTCGCCCATAGCAACAGGAGGAGGAGTGGTGCCGTGAGATTGACAGTGGAGACGCTTGGCATCAGACTGTTCGGCCGTCGTTCCGTCTGCGTGCGTCAGGTCAGGCGGGGTCTTTGGACAAGCGCGTCCGTCCGTCTGTTCTATGTTCCTGCTCCTGAACCCGGGGTTGAGCCCCTCATAGCTGTTGGCAAAAACAAAGTTGATGGAGATTTGCTTTGGCAGTGAACCAAAGATTCCATTAGATGGCAGAAGGTACAATTGACCTGTGTAAGCACTTTTTGTGACTTTTGTTTGGTGGCTTTGCGGGGAGAGGTTTTCCAAGTGTAAACTATGCAACCTGCCTCACACGTTAGGAAATTAACAAGGTCGTTTGGCCATTCATGGAAAAAAAAATATATATACATTTTTAAAAAGGCAATAAATTGCAAGAAAAGTTGCTTTGTTTTGATTTTACTGACAGTGATTTTAGTGGAGTTGCTGTGAATCGATGCAGATAGAAAGGCTTAACCCTTATAATATACTAGACCACAGTACTATTATCTTCACATCTATTATTTAAAACATGTAATGGTGAAAAATTCAAATTCCCCACTGATACCAAACAAACAAAACCTTTTGGAGGAATGTTTTGCCTTGACAATCTATGCTGCTGTTTTTCGGTAGTGTAGTTAAATTTAATTGTTAAAAAAAATTATTTGTCGTATTTTGAAGAATTTTGTTGTGCTAACTTTAATGAGTACATTTTTTAGAGTTTGTTAGGCTAATATTTGTAGGTAAAAAAAAAAAAAAGAATAAAAATGACCAAATTGTCTTGTAAGAATTTTCCACTAAAATTGTATATTTAAAAAAAATGTCTTGACAATTTGTACTGTTGTTTCTATATAAAAATAAATAAGAAAAATTAAAGAAAGAAAAAAAAAAAAAAAATTTTCAGGAATTTGACACTGAAACCCTACATTAAAAAATGTAATATTAAATACTTCAACAAAGGTCTTAGTGCGGTTGTTCTTTTACCTGAGAAATATGTTAAAATAAACAAATAGAGAACAATTTGATCTTAGAATTCCATAGTGCTGTTTTTCCATTATTTAAAAAACAACAACAAAAAATCTTCTTTTTCCGATTAATTTTCTGCTGCAACCTTTGAAAACAAACCAAAGTCATAATTGATCTTACCAGTCTGCAGTGCTGCGGTATCCAGTATAATATTTGCAGATCAAACTGAACTTTAATCCAAGTTGTTCTAAATTAATATCTCTTCCGTCACTTTCGACTAAGCATGCTCGTGTGCAGGACCTTTCACGCAAACTGCACGAGGGTTCTTCAGACTTCCCACAAAACAAGTCCACGTGTTGACTCGGGTAGAACAAAACGATGGCTCCTCCGTTGTAAAGAAATGAATGTTCACACTTCCGGAAGAATCTATCAAGACTCAGTTTGCAGCACTGCGTCATGAGCAGATTCCATTGTGCGTGCACAACAAATTGCAGGTTGGAAGCGGCCACAACCAGGCACTGATGGGTTATAAAGAGGCGGCCTGAGTGAGGGTGGGAGTGAGGATGGACGGGCGTGATCCAGGCTGTGGAAGGGATGGATGGATGCGGGGAGGGGGGGCCTTGGTCACGTACACTACTACGCAGATGGCAACAGTGTATAAAAGCTATTGGTGCTGTAGTGGCCCGAAATGAAAATACGCCACTTATAACACCAGTCAACAGCAAATTTCCATTAAGGGATGGCTGTATGTGTCCTTAAACATATTTTTGATGTCAGGTTTTTGAGATATTGTCGTTTTTTTTTTTTGTTTTTTTTTAAGTTTGACCTATAAAAGCTTGCGCAATATGGATTTTACCATGTGTTTTAATTTATAGCTATGACGTTTCAGGAAAAAAAAATCCACCTGCTGAATCTAAACCTTCATTCATGAATATGACTAAATATATGACATATTATTTTAACAAAAATAACATTATGAAAACCTGATGTGCTCAAGAAAAAAACAAGGGTCGATTCGGAATCAGCACAAAAAATGAATCCCAAAAAATGTCTAGAAAGAATTTTCTGCTGAATTTTATTTGAGTAATATTTGATCTTACCTGTAGTGCTGTTTTAAACACATTCAAATTGTAAAAATAACAAAATTACAAAATTTCTATTTCTTCATAGTTCTATTTTGGGGAACCTTTAAAAATATATGTATACTTTTTTTTTTAATTGATTAGATATTTTATTTGCTATTAAAAACATTTCAATTGTAAGAACAAAATAAGAATAAAATTTACTATTGAATAATTTCCCGCTGAACTCTTTTTTAAACATTCCATGTTTCATGTTTCAATATTATTATTATTATTATTATTGATTTTTATATCATTATTATTCAAAAACAATTTCAACCATAAGAAGAACAAAACAAGACCAACAATTACTTTAATAGAACTTTATAAAACCTTTTATTATTTTATATTGGATTTTTTAAATCGGTTAAATATTTTATTTTCTAAATATTTTAAAAACATTTTAATTGTAATAATGACAAAATAAGAGTAAACATTTTATCTGTAACTTTCCACTGAAAACCTTTTTCAAAACTATTTTTCAATTGAGATATTTATTTGATTAAATTACATATTTGACTCTCTATTACTTCAACGTTTTACTTAAAAGAACAAAAGCAGACTGTAATATAGTCTACCTTGGAATAATTTTCAACCGTAAACTTTATTCTTTACAAAATAAAGTTTCCTGACTTGTTGGCGTAAAAGGCAGTATTCCCAAACAATGACGCAGCGCTTGTGCGTCCTATATGCCTAGCGTACAGTAGACGCACGTGAGAGCGCGGCTTACCGAATGTTTAATTTTCCCAAACTTTGTTGCTCTTTTTACGAGTTTCCCTACTTCTTCCAAACCTTCCCACCTCACTGAACCCCCCCCTCCCCCACACCACCACACCACCACCTCCCCCCGCCCCACACTTGCCCTCTGTCGCTCCCTCTCTCCCGCTCCCTTATATTGTCTTGAAAGAAGGGGTGACATTTAGACAAGGGGAGGAAAACACAGTGCCGACAAATATTGGAACTGAGGCAAATAAATCACGCAAACTAGGAGGGAAAAGAGGGCACAGGGACACAGGCGGCCGATGGGACGCGGCTCCATTTACATTGGCCGCGGGGAAGGGGCCGTAAAGCAGCACTTGACAACGCTGAAGAAAATGCGGCAATTTATCGACACGCTCTCAAAATAATTTGGCGCTGGGAGCCATTGAGGAATAAGGAAACGGGCTGGGATTTAAAAAAAAATAATAATAATAATTTCAAATGTCATTTCAACTTGTCTTTTACATATCACCTATTTGTGGAGGGTTTTTTTTCCAATAGTTTTTGTAGTTAAGAGTTTGTAATATTTTTGGTTTGGGGGGAATCAACCTGCAATTTTTTTTTTTTTTTTTTTTGGTGCAAGTTTATCACGGGTTTTTTTTCCAAGAATTTTTGGGCTTGAAAAAAATCTTATTTTTTACCAATGCATTTATGATGGAAATAGTATGTGAATTTATATATATATATATATAGATATTTTTACATTTTGGACACTTTTTTTGTTGAGATCCCTGCCTCATTAGTATTAGTAATCTATTACTTTATTGCTTAAGTATTTTATTACTTGGTTAGCTAATAAGCATTAGGCAAGCCCACACTCTGTCCATCTTTAAGACTCATCTTAAAGACACATTTTTATTTTTGGGCTTTTCAACGCATTATTTTAGTGTTTTAACTTTTGTTTTTATTTGTCTGATTTTCACTTTATGTACAGCACTTTGTATGCAGCTCTGGTTGTTTTTTTTTAGCTGCTCTATAAATAAAGTTCACTTATAATGAAAGGATGGATGGATGAATAATTTAGATTTCTACTGTTTTATAATATAATAAATAATAAAATATGATGTTTTTATTGTAAGAAAAGATTGCGGAGGTATCTGTTTGTCTTTCTGTCTATTCACATCCAGTGGATATTAAAAAAAAGTATACACACCCCAGTTTAAATGCAAGGATGTAACTAGTTTAGCTCTGACGAACCAATCAGAGGATGAAAAAAATGCTGACATCATCAAGGCTGTGAGGACAAATTGGAAATCTGATTGGTTAAAGTCCCATTGGTAAAATACTTAAAAGTTACACTGGCCAGCACTACCGAGTCTAAAGGCCCGAGGCAGATTAGATTGCCATAGCAACACACAGAGTCTGAAATCTGATTGGACAAAAATTTCAGCCCAAAGAAACATTATGAAACGAAGGGAATAGACTCTTGGGAATAAATGACTACAATCCAAGGAACAAATATTAGAATTTAGGTAGCAAATCAGTGCTTCTGGAAATGGACCAGCAGAGAAGGCCTTGCTGACCCTAAATGCTCACCATCAGTATTTAGTTTATTCTGACAGAGGCCATTTAAATCCCAGGATTTTATGGATTTATCAAGTGCAGACTTCTTTTTTTGTTTTTTTTTCCTCTGACATGCCAACAAAGCGAAAACGACTCTGAGCTACACCCTTGTCCCGCTTTGACGGGCCTTATTTATGACTCGGGGGGGGGGGGGGGGTTATGTCTCGGGGCTCATTTGGTTGAATCAGTCGTTCCGCCGCTGCCATCAAACATTTGCAGACGTCGCCACACCGGCCGTCGCCATGCTGGTCCTCACACCGGCGGCCCATCGCCGCGAACCCCGTGAACCCCGTGACACCCGTTTCCTCCGTAAATCCGCCCCCTCTCTTCCCAATCAAGAGAGGTATCCTACTGCCCCCCCACAATCCCTTTTCCCGCCCTCCTCATGTCATATTCCTCCTTTGTGTGACCCCCCCCCCCCCCCACCCCACGCACACACTCCCCCCGTTCTCCTGGTGACGTCTTCTTCCGCAGTCGCCCACGGCAACGCCATGGTGATGAGCGGCCCGCTGTCACGTCCGGCGCCTCTGTTATGCTTGTCTCCTTCCTTCAGCCTCCTCTCGTAAATAACTTGCCCCCTCTTTTTTCTTTTTTCTTTTTTGAAATCTTTATCTCTACCCCCCATTTTTGTGGACATTTTATCATGAGCTGCTGATCGACTGTAGCTGGGCTGCAAGGCCGAAAGAGGATATGGAGGATGCCATAGGAAGCCGATGGAGCCTATATCCTCGAAACCAGTGTTCATTTTTTCGACAAAAATTTTTGAATTTTAAAATACTAGTCCATGGACCTTAAGATGGGTATTATGGATTATAGCATTTGAGCATGTATTCACGGTCATTCGGTGTTGCTGAGTCTTCCACAAATCTCCCTACAGGTGGAGTGCCCCAAGGCTCCATTCTGGGGCCTCTCCTTTTCTCCCTCTATCTGCATTCACTTGGGTCCATCCTCTGGAAGAATGGCATTTCTTTACATTTTTTTTTTTTTTGCTGATGACAGACACAATAAACATGCCACTGAAACAAATGAATACACTGTGGAACTTGAGATGCACTGAAGAAATCCGCATGGACTAAAACGTCATGGCCAAATAAAGCCGCCACACTTCAGCCTAAGTCCATTACAACAATATTTCACATCTACCGAGTGGAATGTGCATGTGAAAATAGATGAGCTGAATGTTGACACACCGATTAGCACAGTGGTCAAAGCTAGCTTTTTTCAGTTGCGTCAACTAGCCAAAGTTAGCAGCCAGACACTAGCCTGACTGCAGCCGGTTCAGAATGCTGCTGCGGGACATTTAACTAGCACAATAAAAGACTGCACATTACACCGATTTTAAAGTCGGTTTACGTATTGATTTGAAAAAAAACAAACACGTTTTTAAATGCTTCCATGGTCTTACATCCACTTTACCTCTCTGAACTACTCCAGCCTTGAGGTCAACAGATCAGCTCAGTGCTTGCTAGTTGTTTCAAAAATGTATTGTTTTATATTTATTATTGTTACAACTGTTGTGTGTAGCGTTTTTTTTAACAGTTAATTTCACATGCTGTTATCTGATTATTTGTGTTTTAACCGCAATGATTTCGACATCAATTTGGTCAAATGCGTTGTTTTAAAAGTGCTCTCGTATAAAGTTGGAATGGATAATTGATATCCAGTTCTAACATACATGGATCTAATTCAGCTGGTGGAGCTTCTGTAATAAATACTGAAGAAAAAAAAAATACTGTACTGAAGACAACAATAAATTGAAACAAAAAAAAAACATTGTTTTGATTGATGCTGAGTGTATTTTCCAAAATACAAACTCAGTATTTAAGGCAGTATATAGTGAAGTTGTTCTCAAACATTTTACTCTTGAGTACAGGACAATAAAATGAGACCAGATCCACCAAGCATGAGGCAGCCTAACCACTGAGGGCTCCGTCAGTGACTGTTAAGATGAGAATAATTTCCAAATACAAATACTAATAAGCTAGCGCTCCCCCCTCACCACCATCATTTCAACCCTCTCCACATGTCACCTTCACCTGCTACCTACACATCCTAGAAGCACTGCGTCGTACGTGAGCGCGCTCCTGCCGACAAAGAGCCTTGCGCGTGGCGGTGTGTGAATATTATGGGATGGCGGCCATGTTGTTAGGCAGGGAAAAGTGCACAGTGGTGGCGGGGGGAGGGTATGGGGGGGAAGGGGGGTGAGGGCTCGTGCGTGAGAGGTGGAATGAAGACGGCTGAGATGCCAGAAGGAGGCGGGCGGAGAGTCGCACGCGGCGGAAAGCGGCCACTCAAAACTACATCATCATCAGCGAGATCGCAGACCAAAGAAATTGTTGTATTAAAAGTTCAAGCTGCAATAATTACACTCACTGCACACTCACATACAAAATACAAAATGCTGTTTTGATCTGATGTAGTTGGCCATATAGTGGTTGGTTAGCATGTCTGCCTCACTATCCAACTTTATGTACAGTGTTACGTTTGGCCCTCCGCTATAGCACAGATTTTTAAGTTAGCATTTTTTATAGACAAGTTTGAATTATAGAGTTGTGCGCCTACAGCATGCTGGGCAAGACCCCCAACTAATTGTCATCGTAAAGTCAAAATTGTTATTCCCAAAGAGCAGAGAGACTATCATGCTAATTGTGTTAGCCTGTCAATTGTGTTTTGTATTGTTAGAATGTTAGCATTGAGCTAGCATACTTGTCAAGTTATACGTTTTCTGTGTAATTTGTACAGGTGGAAACACCTTTTCAAACATGTACGCCGTACATATCGCGAATCTGTACGGCCAATGTCAATTTTATCCGTTCCTGTTTTTGTCGCCTAAATGTAGTCGGGAGTCGCAGGGGAGAGCTTTCTTCCAAGGCTGGGATCGCGGCCGTTGCACGTCGTCGAAAAGGGGGAGCCCAGTAGCCCAACAACACACGTCAGAGGGAGACATGGGTTTTCCACGCTCTTTCTCACGCGTGCACACACCCACACGTCACGCACAAGCTGTCACAATACCCGCAACATCACGTTTCCTTTTGATAAATATCGTGTTTGCGGAATAAGAGTTAATCCACCCGTTTTAAGCCATCTCTGGGGGCGGCCATTTTGTCACTTCTGTCGACTGAAAATGACATCACAACTACCCAGGGCTCAGGTAACGACCAATCACAGCTAGCCTGTTTTCTAAAGCTTGTGATGTCATTTTCAGTAAACAGAAGTGACAAAATGGCCGTCCCCAGAGATGGCTAAAAACGGGTGGATTTTGCTGCTTAACTCATATTCCACAAACACAATCTTAATCAGAGTGCCGTGTTTCAACTCGTGGGCCTGCTGGGAACATATTCTTGAAAAAAATGTGTTTGGGTTGATTTCCGCTTTAAGCTGATTTATGATCACGTGACAGCAGCCATTCGAAAATAATGCGTAATGTGCAAGATTACAGATATGTACGGGCAAATTTTTTTTAAGATTCAGTACACCCCAGGGTTGACAGGTATGAGCTAGTGGACTTTTGTTAGACAAAATAATATGGTTTTCTTGAACATTGTGGTGTTTAAATATGCAAATACTGATGTTTAATTCTGTTTTGTACTATATGTCCGTTTTACAGCAAACTAACCAGGAATGACAAATAAGAAACAGTTTGAAGCAAGCACACTTGGTTCTTATTTGGAAAACTGCAAGTGATAGACTTAGATCAGATGCTAATACTTCAAAAAGTGTGTTTTAATACGTTTAAAGTGTGTGGAAGGGGTGCAACGATATAAAAACAGTCTTTCATTAACCTAATGTGGAGAACATGCAAACTCCACACAGGATAGCCTGGAATGCGAACCCTGAATCACAGAAGTGTGAGACGTGCGTGCTAACCACTCAGCACACCGTGCTGCATCAACATCTTTTATTTTGAGCCTTATGTGACATGTTTCCGAATTAGGCCTCCCCACGTCCGCGCTTCTCGAACCCTGGCACATATTTGGCTCTCAGCTGCTTTTTAATGTTTTTTTTTATTATAATTTGTTCACTTTCCCGCACTTTGAGCGGACCTTGAAGGCAGCGTGTTTTGAAACCATCTCTGCACATGAGCTGACCTTGTTGCGCCCGGGACGGACTTGGACCCGATCGCGGGGAGATACAGTGGTGGAAATTGTTTTTGCACAAACCACAAATTGTTTTGTTGGTCACCCCCAGTTGGATGCATTCAGCGACTATTATGGGGTGTCACCGGTGGGGTTCAGTCTACCTAGAGACCACATGTGTTCTCCCTCCCATTTCCTTGTGTTTTGAAGGTGGTGTATATTATGGGATGTAGCTCGTTTGGAGTATTATGGTCTGGCGAGGCACACATGGTCGGGAGGGGGGCGTCGCCATGACAACGAGGTGGCTCCGAGGGCCCGAGCATGCATGTCTTGGAGTGGTAACGTGCACGTGAATGCGTGCGAGTGAGCGCGCGCGCGCGCGCGGCGGAGTGGGGGCGGGGGGGGCAGGCTGGGCCCAGTGTGAGTATTATGGTCTGTCGGTTGCGAGGTAACCATGCAGAGTCCTGCGCGTGTGTGGGAGGGGAGGGGGGATTATTATGGGATGTCTGGCCCCCTTTGTGTGCTCGCGAGGATGTTAGCTAAGCTCTGAGGCTGGGGGAGAGGACAGCAGATCGTGTTTTCGTTTTGTTTTTTTGTTTTTTGTTTTTACCCCCTAATGAATGAAGGCTAAACTGACAACGAGCCGAGTTGTGGTAATCGGCACGGAAGCGAGAGCTCACTTTGACCTGGGACCGCACACGCACGCCGCAGCAAGTTTCTAAGGTGTCAAGGTAGGCCTTTTTTCGTGTTCAACTTTCAATTGCCGTATTCCAACTTGCGGGTGTCAAAGTGTGGAGTGTGTGTCTATATCTAATTAGCCAACTTGTTTGATATTGTAAACACTGACATTTTTCCCCCCCCAGTATCAGTAACCGCCCCCTCCCTTCCTCCTTGAACAGTACACCAACCTCGGTCCACTCACCAGCAGTCCCACGTCATTTTTCCCTCCTCCCTCGTCGAACGACCGAGGAGCGAGAGCTTTACGAGGGATTAATTCGAGCGAGGAGGTGAGGCGGGGAGGGGGGACACATTGGAGACATGTCAGGCAGTGACGATGACAGGGACGACTTCGGGGCCGCCGAAGAGCACTCGCTACTCCATGGTAAGCTTGAACAACACCCCCACGCCGTTCGTCTTCTTTTTGTTGTTTTTGACTGGGGGTGTGCGTGCGTGTGTGTGTGTTGGGGGAAGGGGGGGGGGGTGTCCGCCTTCAAAGCGAGGCTAACGTTAGCCCAAGCTAGCTCCGCGTCTCCTTGGTCACGATAGGTTAGTTAAGCTAACTTCACGTGCAGGTGTCCCCCCTCCTTTTCCTTATTTACAATTTTGACGCGCGCTTTCGCCGAGGGGGACCACCGCCGACTGTCAAAGTTGTGCGAAAAATAAATAAAACACTAGAAGTTGTTCAACCCTGGTGTTTTGTGCCACACGGTAGGCGTGCACGCGGATTTGTGTGTGCACGCCACTCTGTGCACGCGCCCCCTCCTCCTTCCTTTTCCTCCACTCTCAAGCCTGCAGGGGCGTGCATGTCTGCGCCTGCGCCACAACCCCCCTACCCCCAACCCCCTCCAAATAGAAGGTAAACGTGGGAATGAAAATAGTGACAAGCATTTTGAGTGTCACCTGCAGACGAAGCCGTCATGTCCGACGTGGAGGAGGCTCCCAAGTCCAAGAAGAAGAAGAAGGCCAAGAAGAGCAGCAGGGAGAACAGAAGCAACAAGAGGCAGAGAACCGTCAGAGAGGTGAGTTGGATGTCACATGATTTAATGATGCACACAGCCTCCTTTAAATGTACTTAAATTAGGTAGATACGGAGGAAATACATAAGGACAGTGTCGCCTAACCGTTTTTGAGCCGAGACACATGTTTTATGTTAGAAAAAATTTAGGGCACACTACCAAACAAAAATGTCTGAAAGTGTAGTCCAAAGGGGTGCAAAAGTGTTGTACAGTTTTAAGATTAAAAACAATAGCATTATTATAACAGAATGGACAATTCCGATTTTATGTCAAAATTCCGTCACAAGTCAAGATGGCTGTCAAGTCGGTTGAAAACAAAGTCTCCGCTCATTGAAAAGCATTGAACTTTGATTTGTGATAATTATTTTGATTTCAAAATGTAACGAAATGCCGTTTGACTACTACAACTATCCGCCTGCAGAGGCAAAAGTGCGATTTTTATCACACTCGAGAACGGGTCTTACCACTTAAGAAGTGCTCACCACAAAGCACTGCGGTCTTGGTTTAGCTTCCATTCCGAATCGTCCAGTCCCACTCCCTTCACTCCTTTTACCCACTCTCTCCGACGTTCATAGTCCACACAGTAATTGTGGTGTAACCTGTTTTACGTGCATTCTGTATTATTGTGAAAGGTGTAACAGGAAGTGCATAGGTGGCAATGTGTTAGCTTGTGAGAAATGAAGAGAAACATTTAAAGACGTTCGAGTTGCTAATAACATGTCTCTTGTACTCCTACGCCCAATACTACAACAGTAATATGGAATGATAATTTAGTTCCCATCTTGTTATGGTTGGGATATCCAACCGCACAACAACTTCTAGGCACGATTTTCTGCGAGCTTTATATGCTAGTCGCAGACAAAAGCAATACAATACGGTGCGTTGTTTTCACCGACTAAAGCGCGTTGCATCGTGGGTATTAGCAGAGATGCGCGGATATTCGGAATCGTCCATTAAAATAACATAAATTACAGGCACTGATGACTAATCAGTGAGATTTGACCTCTATTTCACTTGCAAATCAATAGACTAGTCTGCGGAAACTACAGTAATATACGACGAGTAGTAGATTTGAATGGGTTTTTTAAAATTTGTTTGGTCGCTTTTTAAAATTTCGGTCACCCATTCCTCCCTGTAACTAACACCGTCCTTGTTTCCATCAATTTTTGTCAGTGTCTCCCAACCTTTATTGTGACATGCCACCCATTTTACAACAGCGAAATTCCTCGAAAAGTATGGAGTGACATATCGATGTTCTCGTTTCAATTTTACTCACAAATTGACCAACTCTGTGTGAAATGCGCTCGCTTGATTGAACACACATCTGATATACGCATAGGAATGTATAATACTGTATGTTCTGTTGTAAGAATGGCAACAGGTGCATACAAAGGTTGATTGTACTTTCTGCCATCTAATGGAAGGCGATTTCATTGTTCTGCCTGTCACTATACGTCGCAGGCATGGATAGATGAAATTGGTGAAATTGTTCATTTCCTGCGGCACCCGAGATGATTTCTGATGGCGTCCTGGTTAGAATGACTTTAACACGGTCACGGATGCCAGATGCGGCCGGTTTTTCCGTACGAACGCACTTGTTTTGACATGACTTGATTGTATACTTTCATTGCCGTTTCAACACAAACAGGAGTTGCCGCTAAGCTCTCCCGAGCACTTAATCGAAGGGGAGGCAACAGAGAGGGACCTGGATGAGGGCGGCATGCGCTCGGACAGCGACGGAAGCGATTACGCCCCGGGAAGGAAAAAGAAAAAACGCTCGAGCTCCACCAAAGACAAGAAGAAATCCAGCACGTCTGCGGAGAAAGGAGGCTCGTCCAAGAGCAAACGCAAAGATCCAGAGCCGGATGATGACGGCGACGACGATGATGACTGCCAGGTAAACTGTGGATCGTCACGTGGGTGGGCGCTGTGATTGGGTTCTGAGATTCATGTCTTTCGCTCTCTTGACCCACCCCACCCCCACGCCCACCCCCCACCTTAGCCGAAAAGCTCCTCCCAGATGCTGGAAGCCTGGGGCATGAAAGACATCGACCACATCTTTACTCAGGAAGACTACAGCTCCCTCACCAACTACAAGGCCTTCAGTCAGTTTGTCAGGTGTGAAAACTTTGATATATGATATATGGTACTTTATTTTATGTGGGGGAGGTGGGGGGTGATCATACAAAACACTCTTGTTGTTAGTAGAAAACATCTTTCAGAATGATGCCATACAGTTCTTTAACCATTAATAAAACCCAAATACCTGAAATTGTCAATGAAAACTAGTTCCGTCAGCTTGACATGTGTCGCTCTCGTCAGGCCCTTGATTGCAGCCAAGAACCCCAAAATCGCTGTGTCCAAGATGATGACTTTAATGATGGCCAAGTGGAGAGAGTTTAGCACTAACAACCCCCACAAGGTATTACTTTGAATCCATTCAAATGTCGCAAGAATGGAGCGCTCCCCGTCCCTGACCGGGCGTCTCCCTCGCAGGGCTCCGCCTCCGCCAACGCAGCCTTGGCAGCCGCCAACGTGGCCGCAGCTGTGGAGAACATGGTGGTGGCCGGGACAGACGGAGGGGCCGACGGGGGTACCGCACCTGCCGCCGCCGCCGCCGCCACTACTGCTCAGACGCCGCCTGCCGCTCCAACGGCAGCCCCGCCGCCCCCTCCTCTCCGCAAGGCTAAAACCAAAGAAGGCAAAGGTAACTATGGTCGACAGAGGGGCATATGAGAAAACGTCACTCCCTCATTTTCATAGAGTGGAATAGTGAATTCGGAACACAGCTGCCAAGGAGTTTGCTACCCGCTCGAATTAACCTCTCTTCATTTGCGTCTCAGGCCCAAATGCCCGTAAAAAGTCCAAGCCTAAAGTTCCGCCAAAGCCCAAACCCAAGAAGGTGGCTCCGCTCAAGATCAAACTGGGAGGCCTGAACAGCAAGAGGAAGCGCTCCTCTGTAAGATATTTTGCCACTTTTCCGTCTCGCCGACGTTGTCAGTGTTAGAACGCGTCGCTGCTCTCCCTATCAGAGCGACGAGGACGAGCTCGATGTGGACAGTGACTTTGACGAAAGCGGCTTCTCCGTGTCAGAGGGCTCCAACCGCAGCAGCCGCAACAAGAAGAAGTCCAAGAGTGCGAAGAAAAAGAAGAAAGGTGCGGTGTGAAACTCCCTTTTGTCTTTTGTTCTAGACTCAGAATCCCAGCTCACGTGTCCACTCACTTCCTCTCCCAGTGGAGACCGAGGATGGCGACGGCTACGAGACGGACCACCAGGACTACTGTGAGGTGTGCCAGCAGGGAGGAGAGATCATTCTGTGCGACACCTGCCCCAGGGCTTATCACATGGTCTGCTTGGACCCTGACATGGAGAAGGCACCCGAGGGCAAGTGGAGCTGCCCACACTGCGTAAGTACTGTCGCTGCGGCGCTTTCTACCTACAGACGTACTCTCAACTCAACTTCTATTCATCGAGCACTTTAAAAAGCAATCGCAGCTGCACACGGGGGTGCTGTACATAAAGCAACAATCTGACATAAAAACAAAGACCGTTAAAACAATGAATATAAAAACTGAGGCACGGCGCAGGTAAGTAGTGGCGGAGGAGCTCAGAGAGGTAAGGTGGAATGAGACCGTTTGAAAACATATCAAATAATCTTAAAGGGAAACCCTGAAATGTAAAAGGGATCACTCAAAGGAGGCCAGAATTGGAGTTATATGCTCCATCACATGAGCTCCAGTTAGGAGGCGAACAGCACTATTTTGGACCAACTGGAGATGCTTGAGAGACTGGCTGACTCCAAAATTAAGTGCATTACAGTTACCCAGCCGAAATGTATCAAAGGCATAGATTACTGTTTCTAAATGCTTTTGAGAAAAGAGAGGCTTTACTTTAGCCTTAAAATCACTGTTCAATTTAAAACACAAGACTATTGTGGGGCCCAAGTCAACAGGGTGAGATGTACAAAGGCCACTGGGACCAAACACCATAACTTCTGGGTTTTTTTTCCGATAAAAGTTTAAAAAAATGATGAACATCCAGGCAGGACAAAAGTGTCTGACTCCTGAAGAAGAAAGTGTCCTTTTTGCCTAGTGGGACATATATCTGACTGTCATCCGCATAACGGTGAAAGGAAATGCCATGCTTTCTTAAGATGGAATACAATGACAACAGCAGGGGCCCCAAAATTGAACCCTGTGGTGCACCATACGACAGTGGGGCTGAGTGGAACGTGGAGCAACCGAGGCTGACACAAAAAGTCCTGCCTGCCAAATAGGATCCAAACCATTCTAGAGCGCCATTTATATGTCCATTTAACTATTTACCTTTCCATTTCTCTACCATTCTTTCCACCCTTTCACCCACCTAAGACCCAAGACCCCAATTTCTCGATAAGAAACAGCTTCTTACTCATGCACCCCCCCCAACTCTGCCTTTGATTGTGCTACCAGGAGAAGGAGGGCATCCAGTGGGAAGCAAGGGACGACCTCTCGGACGCCGAAGTGGAAGACGAGGACGACAGGCAGGACGACGGCGCCGAAGAAGAGGACGACCACCACATCGAGTACTGCAGGGTGTGCAAGGACGGAGGGGAGCTTCTCTGCTGCGACACCTGCCCCTCGTCCTACCACATCCACTGTCTCAACCCGCCCCTCCCCGAGATCCCCAACGGCGAGTGGATCTGCCCCCGCTGCAAGGTACCCAATAAAGCGTCCTCCGATCCGAAACAAGAAAACCAACACCGACTCTCTCGCCTCGTTTTTGACAGTGTCCACCAATGAAGGGCAAAGTCCAGAAGGTTTTAACATGGCGCTGGGGGGAGCTGCCCGCCCCCACGCCCGTTCCCCGGCCTGCTGATCTGCCCGCCGATGCTCCTGATCCCCCGCCGTTGGTTGGCCGCAGGGAGAGGGAGTTCTTTGTAAAATGGTGCAATATGTCCTACTGGCATTGCTCCTGGGTGTTAGAGCTACAGGTGAGAGCCGAACCCAATGGCGGCGACTGAACCTACTCACTTTCTAACTTCCCCGCCTCCGATCACTAGTTGGAGTTGAACTGCCAGGTGATGTTCCGCAACTACCAGAGGAAGACCGACATGGACGAGCCGCCGCCCGTGGACTTTGGCGGCGAGGGCGATGACGATAAGAGCAGCAAAAGGAAGAACAAGGATCCGCTCTTTGTCCACATGGAGGCGGAGTTCTACCGCTACGGAGTCAAGATGGAGTGGCTGATGATACACCGCATCCTCAACCACAGGTGAACGCTCAGGCCGTGAAGTGAACGCGGAATACCCGTGAATGCAAAAGTCCGTTTTTTTTACGACACTATATTATTGATCGTGTTTTGTCACCATTTTTTTTTCTAGATTTTACAGAAGTGTGCTGCTAGCATTTATAAAGACATTGAATATGAAAACCCCTGGCGTAAAATATCCCCTTTAAAAAGTATAGTTTGAGTGATAGAACGTGATATTCATTTAGAGTAGTATTCAAATTGCCATTAACTCATTCACTGCCACTGACGAATTGACTCGTCTTTTCACAGTCCAGCCATTCAATCGCAGGAATTTATTTATATATTTTTTTCAATTTTTTTTTCCAAACATTAGGGTAAAAGAGGGCCTGAAAATATCTGGCAGTAAATGCATTAATCTGCCATAAATATTTATTTTAAAAGTTTTGCTTAACATGTGCTTATGACTCTAGGTTAGTGGAAACTGTTTACTTGAAGATGATCTCACGCTTTCCATTTCAGCGTGGACAGGAAGGGCAACGTGCACTACCTGATCAAATGGCGAGATCTGGCCTACGACCAGTCGACGTGGGAGAGCGAAGACATGGACGTCCCCGAGTTTGACCTCTACAAGCAGACCTACTGGAATCACAGGCACGCAGAAGCTCGCGTACCTCACAGGAGGCCACTCCCCCTTTGATAGACGCGAGTGCCATTGAGCACACTTTTTTATTTTATTTTTTTTCAAACAAACTAGAGAGCTGATGATCGGCGATGAGGGCAGACCCGGTAAGAAGCTGAAGAAGCCTGTAAAAATTAAGAAGACGGAGCGTCCACCTGCTAATCCAGTGGTAGACGTAAGTATTCCGACCTTTGCAACCAAACATTTGCTTTTCTTGGGGGCGGGGACTGTACTTGTCAGTCGTCACATCGGTCGCTCAACAATGTTGTCGAATTAGGACTCAGGCAGAAGAATTCTAATGGTATTCATCATTCTCTCTGTTTCCTCTTGCAGCCCACCATCAAGTTTGACCGTCAGCCTGACTACCTGGACAGCACCGGGGGCACTCTTCACCCCTACCAGCTGGAGGGCTTGAACTGGCTCAGGTTTTCTTGGGCTCAGGCCACCGACACCATCCTTGCCGATGAAATGGGTTTAGGCAAGACTGTTCAGACCGCTGTCTTCCTCTATTCTCTTTACAAGGAGGTGAGGCGGGGGGGGGGGGGGGGCGGGGAAGAGACACCTATTTAATATTAGTACAGTGTTACCTTGACTTATGAGTGCCCCATCTTACAAGCTAACTGCAGAGAGATGAAAAAAAATGAAGACTCACAGTCTCCTGGCACATAACCACAAAATTGTGATGTTTTTTTGGGGGGGGGGGGGCTTGAGCGGATTCATGGAATTTCAATTCAGTTCAATGAGGGGTATTGATGTTACAAGCTCGGTTGCTGAATGAATTGAACTCGTAAGTCAAGGTACCGCAGTACAGTATTTACAGTATAAGTTATGTTTTGTCCAGTTGGCCCTCTTGTCAGTCTTGTGTCAGTTGGGGGTATCAGACATGGGACATAAAGCAACATTGCCCGTGAAAGGGGAGCAGCTCCAAGTCAGGAGCTTTTATCCTAAAGGCGCGGCAAGACATTTGTTTGCAGGTGGAATTTGAAATGTTGACACTGTTTCTTCCCCCTTCAGGGTCACTCCAAAGGTCCCTTTCTGGTTAGCGCACCTCTGTCCACCATCATCAACTGGGAGCGAGAGTTCGAGATGTGGGCCCCGGACATGTACGTGGTCACGTATGTCGGTGACAAGGACAGCAGGGCCGTCATCCGAGAGAACGAGTTCTCCTTCGAAGGGAACGCCATCCGAGGCGGGAAAAAGGCATCCAAGATGAAGGTGGGGAAGAAACTGAAACGATGTGTTTCGTCGACAAATACAAACGATTCGCTGTGGCTCCCAGGCCTTAAAAGTTCTGCTTTGTCTTGCTTCACGCGCTCATGTGCGCCCCGCAGAAAGACTCAACTGTTAAGTTTCATGTCCTGCTGACGTCTTATGAGCTGATTACCATTGACCAGGCTGTGCTGGGCTCCATTGAATGGGCCTGTTTGGTTGTGGATGAGGCTCACAGGCTGAAAAACAACCAGTCCAAGGTGATAACATATTTCTTCACCGGTTTATTTATCGCTGCTATCGAGGCATGGGCTGACTTTAGATTCTGATGGTATGATAACCAGGAGCGAAAATATTACATGTTAAAATTACAGCTATAAAATGACCTTTTTTGAAATATTTGAGTAAATAAAACCGATTTTTTTTTTCCCCCACTGAATACAATATAATGTATTTTTAAGCAAAGTATAGAATGTTTGGTACTTAAAGCGGAAGTCAACGCAAACATATTTATTTTCAAGAATATGTTTTATGCAAGCCCACTAGTTGAAACAGGGCATTCTGATAAATATTGCGTTTGCGCAATAAGTGTTGATCGACTCGTTTTGAGCCATCTCTGGGGGGCGGCCATTTTGTCTTCCGTCGACTGAAAATGACATCACAACTGCTCACAACGACCAATCACGGCTCAGATTCAGAGAACAGGTCAGCTGTGATTGGTCGTTGTAAGCAGTTGTGATGTCATTTTCAGTCGACAGAAGACAAAATGGCCGCCCCCAGAGATGGCTAAAAACGAGTGGATTTTGCTACTTAACTTGTATTCCACAAACGCAAAATGATCACAAGTGAGCTATTTTTAGAACAGATTCGTGGACTACTCATGTTGTACCAGCCAGTGCCTTTTTTTTTTTTTTTTTTTTTTTTTTAATAATGCAAATTAATAAAGGGGCAAAAAAGGCATGCGTGTTTGCAGTGCGTCTCTCCCTCCCTCCTCCTCCGTGCGTAACTGCTCACCCCTCCCCTCTCTGCTCGCCGAGAGAGAGCGAAAGGAAAAGTCGGAGGCGGTTAACTTGAAAGAGTTGGCGTGTTTACTTAACTCTGCAAGCAGCCAATCATTCTGTGCCCTGCTCGGAACCCCCCCCCCCCCCTCAAAAACAGCAAAGACGAGCGCTTTACAGCCAGTATTAGCGGTTATTGAAACCTTGACTTTTTAAAACCACGGTAAACCGGTTAATCGGCCCATGCATGCTTCTATATACGTCTCTGCAAAAGGGGGGTGCAAATTGCCCTCAAGGTAGAGCTACTACATTGTGATTTTATTTGCTTGCATTTGCACATTGAAACGCGCGCATACTGAATAATTCCCCCCCCCCCTCAAAAACAGCAAAGACGAGCGCTTTACAGCCAGTATTAGCGGTTATTGAAACCTTGACTTTTTAAAACCACGGTAAACCGGTTAATCGGCCCATGCATGCTTCTATATACGTCTCTGCAAAAGGGGGGTGCAAATTGCCCTCAAGGTAGAGCTACTACATTGTGATTTTATTTGCTTGCATTTGCACATTGAAACGCGCGCATACTGAATAATTCCCCCCCCCCCCCCCCCCCCCCCCCCCCCCCGCGGTCAGTTCTTCCGAGTGTTGAACAACTACCCACTGCAGCACAAGCTGCTGCTGACCGGCACGCCTCTTCAGAACAACCTGGAGGAGCTCTTCCACTTGCTTAACTTCCTGACTCCAGAGAGATTCAAGTCAGTACACCCTCACCACGACTGTGCCGCATGAGTGGCGGCGTCGCCCACGCTTGCCCTCGTTTCGCTCAACGTTGTTTTCCCTCCCTCGTCCTCCGCAGCAACTTGGAAGGATTCTTGGAGGAGTTTGCCGACATCGCCAAAGAGGATCAGATCAAGAAGCTCCATGACATGCTGGGACCGCACATGCTCAGGAGGCTGAAGGCCGACGTCTTCAAGCACATGCCCTCCAAGACTGAACTCATTGTCCGAGTGGAGCTTAGCCCCATGCAGAAGTCAGTGTTAAGCTGTGAAGTCATTTCCGACTATTATCAGGAATCTCTTTCCTTTTTTTCTTGTTGATGATTCTTTCTGGAAATGATTCCCCCCTTTGTTTTCATCTAGGAAATACTACAAGTTTATTTTAACCCGGAATTTCGAGGCCTTGAACACCCGCGGAGGAGGAAACCAAGTCTCTCTGCTCAATGTGGTGATGGATCTGAAAAAGTGCTGCAATCATCCGTACCTATTTCCCGCTGCTGCTACCGTACGACCATTGTCTTATTCTAGGGGTGGACCGATTATCGGCCGGGTCGATTAGCGGCGCCGATATTCTGCGTTTTGATGAATATCGGCATCGGCCTTTTTAAAGTATCTGATGGCCGATAATAAATCAATTTAAAACTGCGTTGGAATCAAAACAAAGATATGTGAAAGTTAAGTTTACTTTCATTTTGAAATATTGGAGAACTTCATTTACTGTGGAAAACTATATGGAGCTATTTTTTTTTAAATGCTTTCGTTTCACTTTTTAAGACATGCTGACAATCCTGGGTGCTCCCTGAACTTTTTGTTAGAATTTGGAAACAAAGGTGTATATTGTCCAAAATTTATAATAATAATACCCCCAAAAATATTTACATTATGCCAATCTGAAAATTGTTCAATAAACATATGCTTAAAGACGTTTCAACAATGTTAAGAATTTCTTCCTTTGTTTTTTATTTTTTTTAGATTTTGATGCCAATATTTTTTTTTTTTTTGCTGAAAAAAAAAATTCACTGAAAATGAATATCGGCTCCAAATATTAGTTATCGGCCACCTTGACTACCAATAATCGGTCTATCTCGATTGTATTCTTATAATGCTGCAGGGACCGCAATGAGCACGTCATTAATCCACGTTGTCCTTTCCAGGAGGCTCCGAAACTTCCAAACGGCATGTATGAGGGCTTGGCTCTGACCAAGGCGTCTGGCAAGCTGATGCTCTTGCACAAGATGATGAAGAAGCTGAAGGAAGGAGGTCACAGAGTGCTGGTTTTCTCCCAGATGACCAAAATGCTCGACCTGCTGGAGGACTTCCTGGAAAACGAGGGCTACAAATACGAGAGAATTGACGGCGGTGTTACAGGCAACATGCGGCAGGAGGCCATTGACCGCTTTAATGGTGACCTTTGACCCTCGCATTATTGACCACTTAACTTATTCACTGCCAGACATTTTCAGACCCTCTTTTATTCTAAAGTTTGAAAAAAATATACATAAATTCCTCGCATTGATTTGCTGGGGTGTGAAAAGACAAATAAATCCGTCAATGGCAGTGAATGAGTTAAATAGGGCAGTTTGGATGTTTTCAACTTCTGTGTTGGTCTTTATTTCAACAGCTCCTGGTGCTCCCCAGTTTGCTTTCCTCCTCTCAACCCGCGCGGGCGGCTTGGGCATCAATCTTGCGTCTGCGGACACCGTGATCATCTATGACTCTGACTGGAACCCTCACAATGACATCCAGGTAACATCCTCCATCAGTGAATGAATTAGTGGTGGGCGGTATGGCAAAAGTATCATATCACGATTTTTAAAAAATAAAATCACGATCATGATTTCATCCTGATTTTTTTTTTTTACATTTTTTTTTTTTTTAGACTACTTTGCACATTTTTGACCATTTCCCTCATGTTAAACATATAAAACATATTTAAAATGTGTATAAAACTCTTAAGAGGAAAAAAATGACATTTTGAGTCAGCTAAGCTTTCTGAACAGGTTTTAATTTGAATAGCGACAATTTTTATCAAAATGTGCAGTGAATGTAAACATAAAAGGTAACATAATGTAAACACGAAAACACAGCTCGTAACGCAGGTCGGGTACTTTGAAGAGTCTTTTAAAGACTTTTAATCGGAATCATGTCTTCGGCAAGGTAATAAGTCACTGCCTCAGATACTTCTTTACACTGCTTGCTTCTTTTTTTATATGGAGTGCTCTTGTTAGATGATTGCGTTACCGTGGGTTGCGTTAGCTCGGAGCTAGCGTCTGCCTCTGGCCTACCATGTGTCTGATCTCCGTTTGCTTTGGCTGCCCGTCGTCCTCGTTTTTCGGGTGCTGTCTCTGTCCCCGCGTGCGATTTAAACAGGTTTGTCGCGTTGCCATCTGACGTCCGAGCCGAGTCCCTGCGAACTTTTGCAAAGAACCGGTTTGCGCTTTCCCCTCCGAGGAAAAGCCAAACCAAATCGACACTGTGGATTGTGGAGTTTCTTCTGCTTCGTGGTGACTTTCCGCTATAGCTAGCCGCTATACAAACAAACAGAGGGAGGCGGGGAGTGTCACGTACCGTGCACTCTGCGTGCCGTGATTGCTAAACTTGATAGAACGTGCCCTGTAGACCATTAAAAAAAACGATCTTTCGGCTTAACGCGTTAAAGTCCTTATCGATCTAATATCGTCATATCGCCCACCCCTAGAATGAATGAAATATAGCGCTTTTTGTACCAACATTGCCTGAGGTTCCCCTGTAGGTTGATAGAAAAAAAAAAAACGTTTGTTGTGTGGTTTAAACTGTTTTGTGTGCGTGCGCTGTAGGCCTTCAGCAGAGCTCACCGTATTGGGCAGAACAGGAAGGTGATGATCTATCGCTTTGTGACCAAAGCATCCGTAGAGGAGAGGATCACACAGGTGAAGTAGCGTTGGGTCGGGGAAAAAAAAAAAAAAAAAAAAAAAGTCCCAAGTCTTTGTTTGCTCTTCAACCTTCTGATCGCTCATTCGTCTCCCGTTTTTATCAGGTCGCAAAGAAAAAAATGATGCTCACCCACCTGGTAGTGCGACCCGGCCTCGGCTCCAAGACCGGTTCCATGTCCAAGCAGGAGCTGGACGATATCCTTAAATTTGGAACCGAGGAGCTGTTTAAGGATGAGGCTGGAGAAGGTTGGTGACATTTTAGCGCCGGACGAGAACGTTTGATCCTCAAATGTTGTCGTTTGCGTCGCGTTCAGGGGACAACAAGGAGGACGACAGCAGCGTGATCCACTACGACGACCAAGCCATTGACCGTTTGCTGGACCGGAACCAGGACGCCACGGACGACACCGAGATTCAGAGCATGAACGAATACCTCAGCTCCTTCAAAGTTGCCCAGTACGTGGTCAAAGACGAGGACGATGAGGTACGCGTCGCGCGGGCAGCCGAGACGAAAGCGGGGGGGCGCTGGCGCCCAAAGGTTGATCTTTTGTCTCCCTTTCAGGAAGAGGAAGTGGAGCGGGAGGTCATCAAGCAGGAGGAAAGCGTCGACCCCGACTACTGGGAGAAGCTGCTTCGTCATCACTATGAGCAGCAGCAAGAGGACCTGGCCCGCAATCTGGGCAAAGGCAAACGAACTCGAAAGCCGGTTAACTACAATGACGGTTCTCAGGAGGACCGAGGTATAAGACAGGGTACAGAAACATATATAACGCAACCTCTTCTTCCTGTCCTGTGCTGTGCTCGTGATGTCATTTGTGTTTGTGTGCGTAATGCACTGTGTATGGGAAGCCCTGAAAGCATTTGTTCCATATTCTTAATATCCACCTTAAGGCCCGTGTACTAGTAAGACAATAACAACTAGTGCTTCTCCGATAGAAATAGCGTGCCGCAATTTAGTGCCTGTCCTACTATTTTGCTGAATTGTTTTACTGGTGAGGACAAAGAGCTTACAGGTACAAGGCCCTTAAATAGAAAAGTCAACCCAAACTTTTTTTTTTTTTTTTTTTTTCAAGAATATGTTCTATGCAGGCCCACTAGTTGAAACACGGCATTCTGATTCATATGAAATATGAGTTAAGCAGCGAAATCCACCTAGTTTTTAGCCATTTCAGGGGGCGGCCATTTTGTGACTTCTGTCGACCGAAAATGACATCACAACTGCTCAGGGCTCACATAGTGACCAATCACGGCTCAGCTGTTTTCTCACCTGAGGCGTGATCGGTCGATATCTGAGCCCCGAGTAGTTGTGATGTCATTTTTTCAGTCCACAGAAATGACAAAATGGCCGCCCCCTCAGCTAGCTAAAAACAGGTGGATGTTATCGCTTAACTCATATTCCACAGTCACAATCTAAATCAAAATGCTGTGTTTCAACCAGTGGGCTTTGCATAGAACATATTGTTGAAAAATATAAGATTTGGCTTGACTTCTGCTTTGAGATAGATATGGAGGAAATGTTCAAACAGCTTTCCATATACATGGCATGAAATGTGTTATTTGGTGTTTTAGAGACTCCGCTTAATTGAACATTTGTCATTTTCAAAATGACGCCCAGTTTCAATGCTGCAACTTGTTCTAATGGAAGTAAGTAGTCTGCTTTTTCATCAAAGTAAAACCCCCAAAAGTGGTGAAAATTGACCTTGCTAAAACAACACATGTCGTCTAAGTCGTTTCTTTAGGCAAGGCGGCCATAAAAGTGCATTTAAAGGCATTTAGAAACAAAGAACTAAAGACATTTTGGAGTGCACTTTGATTTTGACTATGAATTGGATTCCGACCAAGAATTAAGGAAGTCTTTCCTTTCGACTTCTCCCACCCAGATTGGCAAGAGGATCAATCCGACAACCAGTCGGATTACTCAGTGGCGTCGGAGGAGGGCGACGAGGACTTTGACGAGCGTTCCGAAGGTACGCCCGAACGCATCGCCGCTCTTCTGGCTTTTGGTGCCGCAGAAGTCGTCCGTCTGTCCGTTCTCTGTTCAAAGCACAGTGGAACCTCTAAGGTTGAACAGAGTCATTGTACTCCCAAACTCAAAACAAGTTTTCCCTTCGGAATAATGTCAACAGAAGTAGTCGCTTGCATACTCCAACTGTCGCCTTCACAAAACCTTTAACTCTACCTGTACGCATAGAAGTGTAAACTGCGGTTGAGTATAACTACGTGAAACTATTCATTGAGTCAAACTATTTTGAAAATGTGTGATGGGGGTTTGAGGCAACTTCATGAATGACTTTTCAACATGAGGTCTGCCTGACTGCCACCGCCCCATCAATGACATTCAATAAAATCAAAAAAAAAAAAAAAGCCCCCAAAAACGCGCTCGTGGAGTTCAACTTTATAGGTATATTTTCCACAAACGTCATTCGTTTCCTTCGAGGTTCCACTCTATAAGATGAAAATTTACTCTCCAACGGTGCGTCTTAACTAGAGATAGACCGATAAGTTTTTTTCAGGGCCGATTCCGATTAGTTTTTTTCAGGGCCGATTCCGATTATTGGTAGCCAAGGAGGCCGATAACCGATATTTGGAGCCGATATTCATTTTCAGTGAAAAGGAAAATATTGGCGACAAAATCTAAAGAAAAATGTACTCTTAACTTTGTTGTAACGTCTTTAAGCATGTTTATTGAACAATCTTTCAGGTTTGCATAATGGTGATTTTATTATTTTTTTTTTTTAAATCATTAGTACAAGAAATGTTTGACAGTATACATCTCTGTAAAAAAATTCTAACATAAAAGTTCAGGGAGCACCCGGGATTGTCAGCACGTCTTAAAAAGGATAAATGAAAATTTAATAGCTCCATGTAGTTTTCTTCAGTAAACACAAATGTTAAACTTTCACATATCTTTGTTTTTCGATTTCCACAGTTTTAAAAAAGGCCGATGCCGATATTCGTCAAAAAGCCAAATATCGGCGCCGATAATCGGCCCGGCTTATAATCGGTCCATCCGTCCGTCTTAACACACTAAAACAAATTTTTCTGATCAGGCATCTTCACGCTGCAGTCCTTTTCCTTTACTAACAAGCTTCACAACCGCCCCCCCCAACCCTGCAGATATGTGTACCGATTCAGACGGAAGAACGGCATCAAGTTAAGCTCAGAAAAAGAGCAGAAGTTGTCCACGTATCACCTGCTCGGGGCGTACAAAGGCAAGACGAGATGAAAAAAAAAAAGCGAGAGCAAGCAGCTGGCGGAGAAGGAGGAGGCGAATGCACAGAAAAAGGGACAGAAAGCACTAACTGCCTACTTTCACGTGGCCTGCGTTTGAAAGACAAATTGTTCATTGTTCTCAGGTTGAGTTTGTTCACATGTTCACTTGAAGTGTTAGCTCTTCGTCTATTTTTCCAACGGATATATTCTGTCTCTACTTGTAACCATTGTTGTCCTTAATCAGGGATCTTGCCGTTACTTGAATTGCATTAAATGGCGCCGCTTTCAGTTGTAAGTGGCCTGAAAGCGTTTGTGCTCCGAGTGGCAGCTGTAAGAATTAAAGGTGTGGCAAAAAAGGCGGGAGAGAGAGAGAGAGGGGTGGGGTGGGGGGCACCTTCAGCACAAGGGTGCCATCAACATCCTTACAGTGGAACCCGCAGGGCCATTACATCCTACGCAAACACACATGAACTCATTCACTGCCATTGACGGATTTATTTGTCATTTCGCAGTTTAATCCCAGGAATGTATTTATATATATTTTTTTTTCTGAAAATGCCTGGCAGTGAATGAGTTAAATCCCAGGAAATACGTTTCAATGTCGTTTTTTTTTTTTTTTTTTTTTTTTTTTGGTGTAAGCGTGAGATGATCTGATCGTATTTGTCCCGCCCGCCGCAGCAAACGCCCGCAGACCGAGCCGCAAAGGGTTAAGAAACGACCGGGACAAGCCTCTCCCTCCCCTGCTGGCCCGAGTGGGAGGAAACATTGAGGTGAGTCTACATCTATTTGACTTTGCCTTCGGTTGTTCTTCACCCACTTCTGACTTTGGGAGTATTTCCATCAAATGACCCCGTCAGGTTCTGGGCTTCAACGCACGGCAGAGGAAGGCTTTCCTGAATGTGGTGATGCGTTACGGGATGCCTCCCCAGGATGCCTTCAACAACCAGTGGCTCGTCAGGGACCTTCGAGGGAAGTCGGAAAAGGAATTCAAGTGAGGATGAAATTTGCCTTTGCCCGCAATCAATGCACCTGGGCTTGCGGCTCCACATGTACCCAGTAGACACTTTACCACCGTCTTTCGCAAACCTTGATCAAGCCAAGGCATGTTTTACTTTAGCGAAAATCTCACCGTACATCACCAGAGAAAATTTTCGATTATTGATACTGAAATAATGATGGTCGTGTCCCAATTTACTCATACATTTACGTACTGGACTCTGGCCCGGTTTAGTTGAAGCTAATAATTTGTAGTGTAAATGACAACAGGTGGACACACGGGTTTATTGTACCTTCAGTCCCCCAGTGGAAGAGCATGATTGTATGAATAAATGATCGTTTTCGGATCCGTTTTGGAGCAAATTATTACACGTGCTATTCTTCATCTTTTCCTTTTGGCGTGTCATTTTATTAATAAATTGCTATGCTTTGAAAGTAAATTGTTTTATTTTTTCTGAATCGGATAATTAAAAAAAATGGACTTTCCTTGAACTATTTAGAATATAAAGGGTAATTTAATTGTAAATGCAATTACTTAACTCACTTAAAAATAAAAAAGGTATCTGTCCGCCGCTCTTTGGTTAATTTATTCACTGCCATTGACGAATTTACTTCTTTTTCTTTTCACAGTCCAGCCATTCAATCCCAGGAATTTATTTATATATATTTTTTCAAACATTAGGGTAAAAGAGGGTCTGAAAATATCTGGCAGTGAATGAGTTGAGAACCCGATTAATAGAATATTAGTGACAAAATGTCATCACCAATGTCACCTGAATAATAATCTGATGTTGCCAATCAAAAGTAATCCTGAATATATGATTAGAATTTGGAGTGTTCATTTGCTCACTCCTGCAACGTTCGTCTTTGTGTAATTTTCCTGATGTGCTAAATTTATATTGTTTTTTTTTTTCCCCTCAACAATTGCCCGCAGGGCTTACGTGTCTCTGTTCATGAGGCACCTGTGTGAGCCCGGAGCAGACGGAGCAGAGACCTTTGCGGATGGCGTCCCACGAGAGGGTCTGTCCAGGCAACACGTGCTCACTCGCATCGGTGTCATGTCCCTCATCAGGAAAAAGGTTGGACCTTGCCCCCATTGCTTTGCATCTTCTCCATCCATCCATTAACAGATTGATCTGGCGTCCTTGGCACAGTGGATCACTTGATGCTTATTTCGATTTGACAGGTGCAGGAGTTTGAGCATGTGAATGGTCAGTGGTCCATGCCGTGGATGGCAGAACTGGAGGAAAACAAACGGGCGGCGGCTCTGGCTGCGGGTGAAGATCCCAAGACCCCTTCAAGTGGCACGCCTGCCGACACGCAACCGAACACTCCTGTGCCAGGTACACGCACGCCAAGCTCAGCTTTTAACCCTAACGAAGCTTTCAAAATCGTTTTCGCTGCTGCGGCATGGCAAGTGAGCTTTTTTGAATATGTATCGCATCAATGTTAGGGGTGGATCGAAAATCGGTTTGAAACCGATTCGCCTCGATTAATCGATTTGAAATCGATTCGCCTTGATTAATCGAAAAATCGAATTGCTTAAATTCATCTAGAAAATGATGTCTTGAAACGTTTTTTTTTCATTCCAGATGCATCGCACGTTTTGAATGGGTAGATCAAACGATGCTTTTGCGCCAAACATCATTGCGTATTGCGTTTGTGGATGGCTGCAGAACCACACTAGTGCACAGAGACGAGCATGGTAGCAATTTTGAAAAAATCGAATGGAAAATCGGGAACTGCCAATCGAATCGGGTCTGGAGTGAATCGTTACATCCCTAATCAATGCTGATGCCGTTGCTCTTTCCGACTTTGTGCTACCAGAGGATCTCTCGAGATCAGAGGACAAAGAGGACATTAAGAAGGACGCAGAGGACGCCAAAGTAGCCCGAAAGACAGACGATCCAGAGGTCATTCCTCGTTCACGCGTCATTGGTTGTTCACGGAATTATTTCAAACTCATCATCCTTTCCTTGACCGTAGATTATCGAAATCCCAGACGAGTCCGACAAGTCGCCAGCCTCTGAAAACAAAGATGAGGACCCTGCGGGGAAGGAGGACAAAGAGAAGGAGACGCGAGGTGGCGATGAAGGCAATGAGGCCGACGACCTCAGCAAGGACCGAGAGGAGAAGGGCGACAAGGGCCTCGCTGCCGATTTCAAGAGTGAAGGGACAGACGGCAAAACAGATGCCGAGGATCGCTCTAAAGGTGAGCCAGGTTTTTTTTTTTTTAACATATTGTCACTGTCCTGTGAAAAACACGTATCTCCAATTATGCAAACTTTTTTTTCAAATTTTCACTTTAATGCGATACACCATTCATGTCGAAATAAGAAAAATGAAAAAAAAATGGAGGGATAAGCGTTTTTCACAGGACAGCGACCATATTTTATTTCATTGGAATGCGCTTTCAATCTAATTTGTTTAGTTTCAGCTGAAGAGGCTAAAGATGAAAAGACGGACACAGAGAAAGGTGCGCACGCTCACTTTTACACATTACACAGTAGGGATAGACCGATTATCGGCATCGATATTCGGCATTTTGATCAATATTGGTATTTTTTTTTTTTAATCTGATGGCCGATAATAGATTAATTTAAAACTGTGAGCTCCCTGGACTTTGTTAGAATTTTACAACAAAGATGCATGTTATCAAAAATGCAAAATAAAAAAAAAACATCAACATTATGCAAATCTGAAAAAATGTTCAACAAACATGCGTAAAGGCATTTAAACAAAGCTTTAATTTGTTTGATTTTTTTGACAGCAATATTTTCCAATCGAATATCGGCTCCAAATATCGGTTATCGGCCTCCTTGACAACTAATAATCGGTATCGGCCTTGAAAAAAAAACATATCGGTCTATCTCTATTAGACAGAGTCTCTCATTATGATGCCGTGCAGTTCTAATGTTACTTTAATATCCCCCCCGCCCCTCCCGGTGCAAATCTCAAAGTGTCAAAACAATGTTTGACACTCTACTTGTCCTGGATCTCACGAAATGTGCCTCGATCGGATTTCCCGCAGATCAACCAGAGGACAAAGATGGCGTGAAATCGGAGGAGCCCAGCAGACTTCAGAACGGAGAGAACACCAGAGAAGGAGCGCTGTCCATGTTGAATGTGAGCGAAGAGAAGAGAAAAGCCAGCAAGCAGCGGTTCATGTTCAACATAGCAGACGGCGGTTTCACAGGTGGGGGGGGCGCGCACGCACACACACACACACACACACCCACACACACGCGCGCACACACACACATTTCCTTGCTTCTCTTTCTTTCTTTTTTGTTTTTGTCTCATAACCTTTCTCCCCTTCAGAGCTTCACTCACTCTGGCAGAATGAGGAGAGGGCAGCCACCGTCACTAAGAAGACCTTTGAGATTTGGCACCGTCGCCATGACTACTGGCTCCTAGCTGGCATCATACAGTATCCTTTATATGCACGTATGGATCCATCTTTGAGCAAGATTATTCTAACAGTTTTGTAGTTAAAAAAAAAAAAAAAGACATCGAGCTCACTTAATCGATAACTTAATTAGGTTTGGGAACGATAAGCAGAGGAGAGACATACGACTGCATCGGTAGCAGATCAATCGATACAAAATCCACCGGGGCTCCTTTTTATACATCGATCGTGGAATCGTGGACTGGCCATGGCGAGGCTAGAA
Source organism: Filicampus tigris (assembly GCF_054856515.1). Classification (NCBI taxonomy): domain Eukaryota; kingdom Metazoa; phylum Chordata; class Actinopteri; order Syngnathiformes; family Syngnathidae; genus Filicampus; species Filicampus tigris. Next base: position 6,463,179 of record NC_141224.1, on the reverse strand, counting down.
ATTGGGCGCATCGGGTTTTCCAGTTCTCATCTCAAGAATGAGAGCTCTCGTTCTGTGCGATCTTTATAAAATATACTCAAAAGTTGGATTTTTTACATGTTTGAAAATGCGATGGGTCGTTTTTTTTCTGTGTTTTAAAACGAATGTCTACATCGGGAGTCTTCAATCCTGTTCCCCGAGGTCCGCTGTCCTGCCTGTTTTCCGTCTCGATCAAGTGATCGGATTAATCGGCAAGGTCCGCGGAAGCCGGGTAACGATTCCGGTCATTTTTGAATCGGTTGGATCGGATCGCAGTGCTCCCAAATTTAATCAAATCGTATGGAACGGTTCTGTCCTGAAAGATATATTTTTTCTTTTTTTTTTTTTTTTAAATGAATTTAGTTTTTTTAAAATTTCCGATCGAATCGCAACACGTGTATGGCGTTACGTATGGAGTCGGCCTCATGCCAACAATTCCCAAAAGTTGTTATAGGCTTGACCCCGATGTTCTTCAGACACGGCTACGCTCGGTGGCAGGACGTGCAGAACGACGTAAGGTTCGCCATCCTCAACGAGCCCTTCAAGGGGGAAATGAGCAGGGGCAACTTCCTGGAGATCAAAAACAAGTTCCTGGCACGCAGGTTCAAGGTGAACTCAACCCGCCCTAAATTGAGTGAATGCTGAAATTTAGTTAAAGGGGGGAAGTCAAGCCAAACATTTTTTTTTCCAAGAATACTTTCTATGCAAGCCCACTAGTTGAAAAACAGAATTCAGATGAATTTTCGTTTGTGGAATAAGTGTTAATCCACTTGTTTTTAGCCATCTCTGGGGGCGGCCATTTTGTCACTTCTGTCGACTGAAAATGACATCACAGCTGCTCAGGTAACGACCAATCACGGCTGACCTGTTTTCTGATGCTGAGCCGTGATTGGTCTTTACCTGAGCCCTGAGCAGTTGTGATGTCATTCTCAGTCGACAGAAGTGACAAAATGGCCGCCCCCTGAGATGGCTAAAAAGCGCGGAGTTTGCTGCTTAAAATGAATGAATCCGAATGCCGTGTTTCAACTCGTGGGCCTGCTGGGAACATATTCTTGAAAAAAAAAAAAAAAAAAAAAAAAAAAAAAATCTGTTTGGGTTGATTTTCCACTTTAATATCCGTAAGGTGTGCTCCCTGCTCAAATATTGTCCTCTCTTAGTTACTGGAGCAGGCGTTGGTAATCGAGGAGCAGCTACGCCGGGCGGCCTACCTCAACATGACGGAGGACCCGGCCCACCCCTCCATGGCGCTCAACACGCGCTTCAGTGAGGTGGAGTGTCTGGCCGAGTCGCACCAGCACCTCAGCAAGGAGTCCATGTCAGGAAACAAGCCAGCCAATGCAGTTCTGCATAAAGGTAAGGACCAAGTGACACCATTTAAAGCGGAAGTCAACGCAAACGTATTTTTTTTTTCAAGAATATGTTCTATGCAAGCCCACTAGTTGAAAGAGGGCGTTCTGATAAATATTGCGTTTGTGGAATAAGTGTTAATCCACTCGTTTTTAGCCATCTCTGGGGGCGGCCATTTTGTCTTACGTCGACTGAAAATGACATCACAACTGCTCACGACGACCATTCGCGGCTGACCTGTTTTCTGAATCCGAGCCGTGATTGGTCGTCGCGAGCAGTTGTGATGTCATTTTCAGTTGACAGAAGTGACAAAATGGCCGCCCCCAGAGATGGCTCAAAACAAGTGGATTAACAGTTATTCCACAAACGCAATATTTATCACAATGCCCTCTTTCAACTAGTAAGCTTGCATAGAACATATTCTTGAAAAAAACATGTTTGCGTTGACTTCCCGTTTATAAAAAAAGTAAGTAAGTAAAAAAAAAACGGAATTATATGACAACGGTCCCAATTTTTTAAGCAAAGCAAACCATCGTCTTTACTCACTGTGGCAAAAGGATGACGGGACAAAAGCCGCGAGTCACAAGACTACGTAGGGAGTGACATGCTCAAGCTGGAGTTGTTTTTTACCTTCCAGTTCTCAAACAGCTGGAGGAGCTGCTGAGCGACATGAAGGCGGACGTCACGCGGCTCCCGGCCACCATCGCCAGGATACCGCCCGTGGCCGTGCGGCTGCAAATGTCCGAGAGGAACATCCTCAGCAGGCTGGCCAGCCGCGGGCCCGAGGTGAGCGCCCAGAACCAGCCGCAGAGCGCGCAGCAGATGCAGCTTTCGCGCTGAGGCAGCAACTCTACACTGCGGTCTAGCCGACAACCCCCCCCCCCTCCAAAACCTCCCCCTTCGAACCTCCTTGTACAGCACAGACAGGTTAGTCCTTCTCGGTAGGCGCACGCGCACACGCACACGCACGCACCACTTGCCTGCCAAACCAAGGGATCATCATCTGTTTAATGGGACGCCCAAGACTGGAAGTACTAAAAGAAGGATTTCCTCCAACATGGCCGAACTGTCCAGAGTCATGCGCGCTCGTGTACACTCTACATGGAAAATGAAATCCCGTATCTTTGTTGCAGTGTTTGGAACTATTTGAAGCGAATGGAGTACTGAACTGATTTTCTGGCTCATTTTCCCTCGTCGGAAATTGTGACATTTAATGCTGTTTTGTTTTGTTTTGTTTTTTTTTGAAAAGTTGTAACGTTCTCACCTTAACGTGTTTGTCCGTCGATGGTGTGTACAGGTGCATCTCACGTCAAATATCGTGGAGGACTTACTTTGATTCAGTAGTTCGAATCAAAAAGGGAAAATTGTGTCTTTTAGTCTCACGTTGACAAATTTGGATCACCATCGCAAAGTTTTTAACTTAGAAATCAGGTAGGAATTGGCCGTCTTAAAAGTATGGTCCGATGTTTCTTAAGTATCTATAAGATAATGCAAGTTTTCTCTTTCTGAAATGAACTAGCGAATTAAAGGAACTTTTTGACGATATAATTGTATGTACAGTGCTGTGCAAAAGTCTTGGGTCACCATTAGGGATGGACCGATTATCGGCCGGGCCGATTATCGGCGCCGATATTCTGCGTTTTGACAAATGTCGGCATCGGCCTTTTCAAAACATCTGATGGCCGATAATAAATCAATTTAAAACTGTGTTGGAATCAAAACAAAGATATGTGAAGGTTTAATTTTCTGTCATTTTGAAATTTTGGAGAACTTCATTTATTGTGGAAAACTATATGGAGCTTTTTTTTTTTTTTTTTTTTTTTTTGTGTGTTTTCATTTCACTTTTTAAGACATGTTGACAACCCTGCTTGCTCCCTGAACTTTTCAGAATTTGGAAACAATGATGTATATTGTCAAAAATTATAGTAATAATAATACCCCCGCCCTAAAAAAAAAAATTGACATTATGCATATCGGAAAATTTTTTAAATATATGCTTAAAGACGTTTCAACAAAGTTAAGAATTTCTTTTTTTTCTTTTACTTTTTTTTACGAAAAATTAATATTGGCTCCAAATATCGCTCATCGCTCGCCTTGACTACAAATAATCGGTATCGGAAAAAAACATACCGGTCTATCTCTAGTCACCATTAGCTTTGCTTTTTCAATGACACGATAAACGCACGTTAAAAAAAAAGCAGTAGTCGGACAGATGACACAAGCGTTAGCAATGACATTTAAACACTACGGTTTCCATTTCGTTTAGCACTGAGAGGCTGATTCATCCTATTACTCGCATCCTGAAATCCTTCCTTCTCCAAAAATGAAACGCGTCCGTCTCACGGTCCTCGGTTCGATTCTCAGTCCATTCGCCCGTCGCTCGTGTGGGTTTCCTCCGCCTACTCCGGCTTCCTCCCACGTCCTCAAAACCTGCATCATTGAAGACTTCAAATCGTCAATAGTGATTTGTATCGAGAACAAACGTACGATCGGAAAATGCATCGTTAATGAAGCGACAAACGGTCGCCTAACACTTTTGCACTGTACATTTTTCTAATTGTGCTGTACGGCGCCGACGTCAAAAGTGAGTGAGGCCGTTAGCGTCTAGACTGTTGTTGTTATACCTCCATCCTCAAATACCCGCCCGCGGCATCACTTGAACCGGCCTGCTGATCGGTTCACGTAAACCGACACGCACCCAGACATTCCTTTAATCCCCGGAAACTCCTGTGCTTTGCTCAAAATAAGGTACGCGCGAGGAAGGGGGTAGGAGGGAGCGGTTTTTGGGACGCGCCGGCAATCTAACTTAAATGAATTTCTGTACATGTGTCGTTATGAAGATGACCGCGTTGTTGTTTTTATCACGTTTGTTTTTCAATGGACCACAATAAAGGGTCAACTGTTGATTTTTTTTTTGTTTTTTTGTTCCCCCCCCCCCCAAGTGTTTTGGGGTTTCTCAACCTTAATTGGATGTGTCTTCATTTCTTTTTAGAGTGTCAACCCTGTTCCTACTTTTAATGACCATATTGAAGCCCCAAAAATAGGAAATCGAATTTGAGGCAAAAGTAGCGGGTCAGTACTGTCATATCCAAAACGACAAGGAAATAGGGGGAGAAAAAAAAGAGATCTGTCTGCACACGTTCTTACCTTTGTGGCTGACCAGTTCCTTCTGCACGAGAGCATTAATGTCATCCATTTCAAACAACAAAGACTACTCGTTATTGTCTTAAAAAACAAACAAAAAAAAAACAGACTTTGAATCTTGAGGTGCCAAAATGTCAGCCATTTTCAACACTTGAAATTGACTAAAAACGCATAGAATTAACAGTTGGCATTGTTTACCGAGAAATTGAAATTAGCCATCTTTTGGCAGTTTTTTTTTTTTTTATTCAATTGAATATCTCAAAACACAAAATAAAAATGTTACAAAAAAAAAAAAAGATACACAGGTTAATTATCGTCCTTTTGCCATCTAGTGGAAGAGCATTTTTTTTTTACGATATTTTTTTTCATTGATACGCAAAACCTATCTGCAGAATTTTCTAATCGGTGATTTTCACATTGACAATTTTTTTTTTTTTTTAATTCCTTAAAAAGTAAATTTCTCATATACTGTCGGAGGTTTTTACGTTTCGGCCATCGATGCGTCACTGGTATGGACACATGAACATCGGGTGGGGCGTCCCTATACTTTTGTCTATTGAGTGTGTACTTTGTACAATGAGATAACTTGGTAAGAGTTTTTCAGAGGAAGAGCGAGTCAGGAAGCAGCGTCTTATCTCCCGGCAATTTAAGCGAATTAGAGCAAATTACGGGGGGGGGGGCATCATCACATCACCAGTGGACCTTTTCTGCGGCGAAATATAAGGAAGGAGGTGAAACATTGCAAAAAAAAAAAAGAGTGCCAAGTTGCGAGTACTGAGCTTTAGTTAAACGTGATCTCAAATTCTCAATTCGTCATTTCCTGCAGAAAAGTCTGCAAGAGTTTGTCTAGCTGCCGTGTGAAGAGGAACAACAATGACGTGGGTGAGTAGACAAACGTGTGTTTGTCTGTTTAGAAGTTCCTGCAATGCAGCAGCGTGTGTTTGTCTTCATACTAAGGTCAACTTTTCTCTAGGCACGATTCCTGTTGGCTCACTATTTGGCATGTTCGACTACGTCACTTTTGTCTCTTATGGGGACCACAAGCTTTCAAAGGCAAGCCTTATAGTACAAAAACTCAAATCTCTCAATAAAATTTTCACCAGAAAGTATTATTCCTAACCGAGCGGCAAAGCAGTTGGAACTACTTAGATGCTGTCTCATTATTTGGCACACAAGATGTCACTCTTAACAAATTTTATCTAATGACTTATAGTAGGCTTCACAGAGTGTTGAATAAAACATTTTTTTTTTAATTATTAGGGTATAGTATAGCACTTGTAAAGTTATACCCTGCAATTGGCTGAATATTTTCTGCCTCTTGTTTTGTTCCATGTTTATCCTTAAATATGTGCTTTTTGATGCCATTAAATGAAATTCACTTTTGCCACCTTTTTTCCAATTGAGGATGTCTTCGCTGTTTTCCGTCGCCTCGGAAATTCAATGAATGCTGCGAGGAAGCTTTGTAGACCGTGGCCTCTGCTCTACAAAATTGTCAGGAAAAGCTCACTAGAACATCTGAACTTGATTTGCCGCTAATCAGAGGCCCTTTTTATATGGCGGCTGACGTGCGCTACCTCCCGTTTAACATGAGTTTGAATGCGATCGCTTCATTCCGAACGCTGCCACATCCCGCCGTACCGATCATATTAATTGAGTTATTTTTTGAATCCCTTTCATTTCTATTGAGTTATGCAAGCTATTGGCCACATTAAAAGTTTAGAAATGATCTATCATGATCTCGTTTTTTTTTTTTTTTTTTGGTTTGTTTTTTTCCCCTAGCATTAAAAATTGACATTTGAACAGGGGTGTGTAGACTTTTTATATCCACTCTAATAATACGTCCTTCCTTGTTATGCAAGTGTTGCGCTACGGTGGGAAACTAGAGTCAGTTTTTGTGTTGAAACGGTTTTGCATGCAGGCACACACACACACACACACACAGAGTATTGAGCTGTGAATAAGGAAGTGTACTGCGTCTCTGACCTTTGTGTTGTCACAAACACACACACACACACCTGCAGACAAGAGAGGCAGCAGACAGGTGGGCAGGCGGTCTGAGACGCACAAAAAAACCAACTATTTTTTATTTTGCAGCTGTTGTGAACAACTTCAAAAAAAAAAAAAGAAAAAAAAAAGCAGAATGACAAGAGACAGTGTCAACCCGGCGCTTAAAACAACTCGAAGGAAAGCTGACTGAAGATTCCAACACATTTGTGATATGCATTTCTCGTGATTTCCCGCGACTGTCATTTACGACAAGAAAAAAAGGAGGAATTCCGCCTTTGTCAGCTCTTCTGGTTCCTGTCGGGGCTTTCACTATTTTGTGAAAGGAGCTACAAAAAGGAAGGAAGAGCGAGAGACAACGTAGACGGACGCAGAGAGAGGAGGGGAGAGTGTCAAGACGTGCTTCACTTGCGTTCAGGGACAGCGCAGACGAGGACCTTATTTTTTTTTTGATCTGCGTTCCCGCCGGCTCGCGCGCAAGTTGAGCCAGAAGGGGAAAAATAAGAGCAGGTAATTCGCTTTCCATGCTTGAAGAGCAAAGTCTAAAATGTCATTGTAGCGTCTTTTTCAGGGTTGCAAATGAGATCTAAAAGTGATGCTTTTTGCGCAGGTGCCCGCCCCCTCCCTTCTCCGGCCTTCACTCTTGGTTGTCTTCTGACCGAGGCGCTGTGACGGCGACAACATGGTTCGGTGAGTGGACGTCGGCGAGTGCGCCTTGTTGAGCAACGACGGCAACTTCTCTCTTTCCATTCCTTCTTCTCTTTCTTCCCCTCAGCTGTTCTGATTCTCCATCATGTGATTTCTGCTGTTTGTTTTATGGGCTTTGAGTCCAGGAGCTGTTTTTTTTTTTTTTTTTCGGTTGCTTTTTATGTTTGTATTTTAGAGAGAGAGATTTTTTTTTTGGTTTATGTATAAAAGTGAGAGTGAAATTTTGAGAGGATGAAAATTAAGATAGGCAAAGGCGGCTTTGTCGCCCTTTTCATTCACAACGCAACTCAATGCGGTTCACACAAATGCCAAGACGCAGCGACTGCAAGCATTTACAAACACAACTGTGAAAATGACATTCGGAAACAAAGCCGAGATGACAAAAGTCACCAAAATTACTAAATGCACATTGACAGCATTCAAACACATTAACAGAAGACTTTGAAAACATTTAAAAGTAAAGTCAATAAGTAGGTTTCTATATGGGTTACAAATAAGACAATTTGGGGTCAAAAATGGACCAATTCACAAATTGGGTCAATTTGACCCGCCTTCTTGCGTTGTTTTGTACAAAAGAGCCCATTTTTGGGGTGGTTTTCTGCAAAACAAGCCAGAAAGTTGGGTCAAATTGACCCAAGTAATGGATCGGTCCTTTTTTCACCCCAAATTGTGTTATTTTTAGCCCAACTGTTTTTAGAGTGTAAAATGACTAAAAGAAACAAAATGATTTAAATAGGTTCAGAAGACCTTAGTGCGAGGAAAAAAAAGCAAAGCAAAATTAAACTCTAAACAGTGCTAAGCGCACCCTTGCACCTCCTTTTCAAAGCGAATCCTCTGGATGATCGTCAAACTTTGACAACAAACGGCGCCGACATTTAACGGCACAAATTATTTTGTAGTTCTGTATTAAAAAGAAAATGTCAAACATAATTTATCACTAAGAGCATGTGCTCGCCATAGCACAGACATTTGAAAATACCCCAAAAATCAACAGTTAACACCTAACCCTTTCTGAGTCTATTTTATTATTTTTTTTAAATGAAAACTTTGTCACCAGTGGTGGCAGTAGCCGCTCTTGTCCTGTTTTGAGAAAATTGCCTGAAAATTGTTCAACATGTTGGAACAGTGTGACGGCCATAAAGCTTCTCAAACTGGCGCCGTATTTCACATGGGGACAGAAAAACGTAATGCCAGGCGGCCGTTTTGCGACGCTGCCCCGATGTCAACCGAGGAGAATGGTAGGCTTACAAAAATTGCAAAGCCGAAGCTGTCAAATGTTGCAGGCCTCATGTCTGTCCGAATGATACCTGAAAAAAAAAAATTGAAAAAGAAAAGGACTTCTGGGACGCGCTTGGCGAAATAAAGGCGGCTTTTAATTCGGGCCGAACAATTCATCGAATTCAAATCGACATCGCACGTGCAATTTTCAAATTTCAATTTTGGTTTGTTGGTATCCTTTATTATTTTTAGATCACATTTTATTTGTTTCCAAAATATCTAGATCAGTTCAGGGCTTAAAAAGTGCAGTTACATGAAAAGTTGAAGCGGTAAAGCCACAGATATGTTTGCGTTATCATTTCTCGTCCGACTTACTGACCAATCTTTACGCCGCGCTTGTTTCGTTGTATTTTTCCCACAAGTAGATGTTCAAATTGTTTGTGTGTGCGTGCGCGTGTGTGCAGGTGGTTCCACAGAGACATCACAGGCCTGCAGGCCGAAGACTTGCTGAAGACTCAGGGTATCGCCGGCAGTTTCCTCGCCCGGCCCAGCAAAAAGAACGTGGGCGACTTCTCTCTGTCTGTCAGGTAATAATGCCGTTACAGACATGCTTCTCCCCCCCTACCTAAAATCCTAAAATTCCCTTTTTTTGCGACACTTGAATTGTCGGGAAATCGTCATTGAGTTGAGCGAGAGTGCAATTGTTGCAGCTTGTTGTCTTATTCTGTTTATAGGGTCATATTTGTCTAGATTTGCTGGTTGATGTGATGTTTATTGTCTTGTAAAACGTTTTTTTTTTTTTTTTGCGCTAATTGCCTTCATCTGTCATTTCTTCATCCATTAACTTTGAATGTTTTTTTTTTTAGCACTGTTAACAGAAAATACGAACAAGAACGAATTGTGATTACTGATAATGAGTAGATGATAACGTATATGCAGATGTTGCAATCTAGTAGAGGCTATGCTACCTGCCCGTAGCTGTCCAATATACTCCATATACACAAACTCTAATTATACATAATTTAAAAAAAAACTGTAGTGTGTGGTCACACATTGTTGAGCACAAATTTATTAGATTATTGATTATTATTGATCTGATTATTTCAGCCCCTTTTAAAGCGTCTACATACTGGTGTAATAATTGTTACAGAAACATGAACAATTTTGGGGCAGCTGTGGCATACGCATGTGGTCTAATACTTTTCGAGCGGTGTTTTTACTATTTCACAATAAGTAAGTTGAAGTGTTTTATTTTGATCCAAAACGCAAGGAAATTTGGGGCGGGGGTTTTGTTTTCCCAGCTAAACATTAAAATTACTACTTAATTTCTTAAAATTACGACTATATGTACTATTTGTTCATCAAAGCTTTTTACTATTATGACAATTAATATATTCCGAATATTATCATTTTCATGACCTCAAAAGTGTCAAATAAAATTTGACAGCAGAAAGTTCCTTTCTACTATTCCTCACTAACGTCATTTTAGCAGCATGCAAATCAAGAGGTACTAGCAAGCAGTGCTAATGATAGCAGATGAATGCGCTTAAACAGGAAGTCAACCCAAACCTTTTCTTTACAAAAAAATGTTGTTTGCAGCCCTGCTAGTCCAAACACAGCATTCTGATTAATATTGCGTTTGTGGAATACGAGTTAAGCAGTAAAATCCACCGTTTTTGTCCATGGGGCGGCCATTTTGTCACATCTGTTTGCTGAAAATGACATCACCAGGGCTCAGGTAACGACCAATCATGGCTCAGCTTCAGAAAGCAGGTGAGCCATGATTGGTCATTACCTGAGCCCTGAGCAAATGTGATGTCATTTTCAGTCGACAGCAAGTGGCAAAATGGCCGCCCCGAAATGGACAAAAATGGGTGGATTTGACTGCTTAACTCATATTTTTTTTGTTGGGTTTTGGGTTGACCTTCCCCTTTGAGAAGCTACAAAAAAGTAAAAGTTAAAGGGAAAACTTGTTAAATGGATTTAAAATGTTTTTTTGTTGTTGTTTGCTGATCAGAGTGGGCGAGCAGGTGACCCACATCCGCATCCAGAACACGGGGGACTACTACGACCTCTACGGCGGGGAGAAGTTCGCCACGCTGTCCGAGCTGGTGGAGTACTACACGGCCGACAGCGGCGTCCTGCAGGATAAGGACGGCACCGTCATCGAGCTCAAATACCCGCTCAACTGCTCCGACCCCACCACTGACAGGTCCGTGCCAAAGTTTTATGCCGCTTTCCTGGTGATTTCATGCGAAAACCTTGTAAATGCTGTAGTCACCGATTGATTGATCGTCAAGGGTTAATACACGCAGGCATCTCCTCTGGGCAGCAATATTTTGCTAACCATATATGAATATTACATGTCAATATTGTACATGATAATATGCAATGATTATTTAAAAAAATAAATAAATAAAATCAAATGCTGATTTATTTTTCCAATTTCGTTAAACAGCCATCCTTGTTGTACGCCACTGCAAACTACAACCACAGTAATAAATAATGAATGGCTAAAATGACAAGAACGAAATAACAATGATTAATAAATGCCGATGCTGCTTCCCTGGACGTTTAAAGGAAAACTGAAACTCATCATCTGTTTGCCAAAGCACATATTTCGTAACATGAATATAGAAACATGCATACGCACGCATTATTGTTGGGTTCCTTGAAAGGCACTGTATGAACGTCGAAATATTGTTTAAATTCATATTATTATTAACTGCGCTCCTTTGACAAAATGAGCATGAATAACTTTATGAAGGCATATTTTTCCTAATTTCCGGTGTGCATTCCCAATGGCTTGTGTTCCAAGTTAAATTTGTACAATTACATTATTTTATATGATTATGCATGACTGATTTTACAGAACTGGCAAAGGTACTCATGCAGTACTCTGTACTTAAGTAGAAGTACTTATGTTTAAAAAGAGGAAAAAAAAAAAGTCTGACCATTTTGACAACTCGGAACAACCAAAATAATCTTTTCCATGCAAAATACTTTCCCTCCTAGCCTACAAAAACAGCTGAACGTTATCTGCTTTTTAATCAGGGGCACTCCAAATGAGGTCAGGTGTGTGCCGAATCCCCTTTAACACGGATTTGAAGGTGATTGGGTAATTTCTAACGCATTCACATCCCCAGCTTGTAACTAAATAAATGTAACTAAGTAACGGCAACTAAAGCAAAGTAATCAAAAAGACGTCAGGAGAACCCCAATTATGACAGGATGTGAACACCTCGTTATCCTACTTGTTGATTTGTACTTTCGCTCTCAAAACCTTTTTTTTAAATTTTTTTTTCTAAAGGTCACATTACTGACGGAAACAAGTTTTGACCTGATTTATCTATCACTGCTGAACTGCCGGTAGTGGTTTAATTGGTTTCTGCCATCCATCCTGATGTGAAAAAATACACTTGTACTTTCAATCCCATGTGTGTATACAGTCAACACTTAAATCAGGCTGGTAACACGAGCCTCCACACCCCCCCCCCCCTCCCCCTGCTGTCCTTCTCTCTGTCAGTTGTCTAACTTCCCTTTTGTCGCTGCGGTTGGAAACTTGCCGTTTTGACACTCTCGAAAGCGATGGCCAGACCTTCCTCGCTCGCCTTCCTCTCTTGCACACTCCGTCGTGTCCTCATCGGCTTCCTCCTCATGCCACCCTTTGCCTCGTTTCGGGAAACTCGGCTCAGGAGATGAGCTGCTCTTTTATTAGTCCCCTGTTTCATGCATCCAGGGCAGTCGCGCTGCAATTTGTTTCGTACTTATGTTAATTTATTTATTTTTTATTGCCAGTTGATGTTTATTTTCAAACTAAACATTAAAACAAAGTCTGTTTAGCTTCATGCTAACAAAAAATGCAAAAACACCATAGGCACGCTTGCGAATAACATCGGTGTCGCGGAGACACAAAAAGTATGTATCTATATTAGTGCTGTCAAGCGATTCAAATTTTTTAAATTAATTAATCGCTAAAATTTCCATAATTAATCGCGATTAATCGCATTCTTCAACTACAATTTTACACAGCTTGGAACCGATATTTACTTGAGTAAAATCTTGGAATTAAAGAAATAAAAGTATATTTCAATTCAAAGACTTTTCTAATAGCTTTCTTTGATACTTGAATACGATCATTTTCCTGTAAAATACAACAGTTGAACGATACATCAAAGATGTACAACTAATATGGTATTTGAATTTGGCTGTGCAAAGGGTGCAAATTATTTTGGATTTGTCCAATGAGCCGTCAAGCAACTTTTTTAAAGTAAAACTACGTAAAAGACCGTCTTTGCGCCAGGGCCTCTCCTCTAAGTTTGGCTGCGCAGTGAGCAGAGGTCAGCTGCTACAGGAAGTAAAGAAAACCGAGTTAACTGAGTTAATTTTTTTTAGTGTGTTATGAAATGTAAATTAATCTCCATAGTTAATGCTTTAATTTTGACAGCCCTAATATATATTCTTTATCTTCTGCAAAGAACGACAAATTTTACTGTAGTTTACTGGGGAGTTGCGTTTTTTTCCATGTAGCCAAAGACCAGCCACAGAAGGAGCAACACGGTGTCCATTGAATTGGGGGAAAAAACGTGGCAACTGTTTAATTCTTTTTCTTGAATTTGATTCCGTTATCGCTGTTTGTTTTTCTAAAGTACCCATCCATTATCCAATCCGCCATGTTACAATAATACAAATGGATAAAAACGTGTTCCTTTCTTTTGTAACTTCTGCAAAAGTGCTCAATATTTCATAATTGATGCACGGAGAAGAATGGTATCTATGGAGGTGGGGCGGGTGCGGGTGTGCTCAGAGGTTGCGGAGGAGTGAGGCGGTGTGGGGCCAGCTTGGTTGACAACTAAAAATACTTTGTCCTCTTTAGCCACAAAATCTGTCATCAGAAATTTTCCGACCGCAAAGCAGGAAGTTTAGAAGACGAAATCGAGAACTGGGGCTAAAATTAAGCCCAACCCAGCGGAGCGTGCATTCACTTACACGCACGCACGCACACACGCCCACACACCCCCACACACACACACACACACGCAATGAAACAAAATACATATTATTTGAATAGCAGTAGCAATGTGGACAATTTGCAAATGGCTTGTGGAGGATTGTGCAGTGAGGCATAAAAACACATCTGTCTTACAAACAGTGCATACAATTACTTAAATATATATCAAATATTAAGACAGCACCTAAAATCCAACAGCAAGGCGAAAATAGTTTGCAGTTACATTTATATGTACGTAGATACAAATTAAGATGCTATGTTATTTTTGTCACTGTGTTGTCTTATTGGCTACAATAGAACAAAAAAATGTCATCGTTAAATATTAAAATCCAGTATTAAACAAGGATGTACAAAATATGAAGTGCAGGATTGAATCTAATCTCGCTTTATTTTGTCTCACCGTCCACTTCATCTCATTGAATTTCATCTCGCCCAATATAATTGAATTTTCAAAATGATTCTCATCAGTGTAATTTAATTCATCTCATCTAATCTTAAATTTCATTGCAGATCATTTTATTTTACCGAATCAAATTGTATTCAAACTTGCCGTTGAACAGTGTACATTTTTTTTCACACGTAATCCCTTTTTTTTTTTTTTTTTACCCCATCTCATTTTAGATGTTATCTTATTTCCCTTTACCTTATCTCACATCATCTCATTTCACCTCACCTCATGATTTGACCCCATCTCATCCCTCATCATCGACTCTAATATCATTTTAGCTGATTCCATTCTGCTTCATATTTACTGTACTTGATCTGACTTCATCACATTTAATTTTCCTCACCGTGTTTAATGTTACTCCACCACGTGGCACTCACCTCACCTCACCTCATCGCATGTCCAGGTGGTATCACGGCCACCTGTCGGGTCCAAACGCAGAGAAGATGCTGACCGCTCGGGACGAGTCGGGCACCTTCCTGGTCAGGGAGTCTCTTTCCAAGCCGGGAGATTTTGTCCTGTCGGTTCTGACGGACGAGCGCGGCAAAACGGGGGCGAGGAGAGTGTCCCACATCAAGATCATGTGTCAGGTGTGTGTATGCCAGGTCGTCTGCATATTGTTGTTGTTGTTGTTTTTTTTTTTTTTCTAGTTGTGAAGTTGTTGTTTTTTTTGTTTTTTTTTTTTAGAACGAGCGTTACACCGTGGGAGGTTCGGACATGTTCGACACGCTCAGCGACTTGGTGGACTTCTACAAACGGAAAGGCATCGAGGAGATTTCGGGGAACTGGTTGCACCTCAAACATGTACGCTGGGATGTGTGATTGTAAACCGCAAATACAATCATCAAAAAAAAAACGTTAGTCATTTCAGAGATATTTACCTATGAATACAGTATTGATTGTGCGTGTGCATCCGGCAGCCGTATTACACCACCAGAGTGAACGCGGCCGACATCGACAGCCGAGTGAAAGAATTGGACCAGACTACGCTCATGCAGCAGGAGCCCGAGGGCGGGAAAAGCAAGGCGGGCTTCTGGGAGGAGTTTGATGTAAGTCGAATCAGTAATCATCATCAGCATTGCGTTGTTTTAAAACCTCCAGGCTGCACAATGTTAAATAACGGCGGTGGGCTGCCATCTTGTGGCGGTGGAATTATGACTATTTAGCCAGCCATGTTTTGAACATGTTGAGTGCTTTCATGATTCCGGTTTAGTGACTAAAGATAAAGAAGGGCCGTTATGAGAAGGGGCGGAGCCAGAACATGGCTAATGGGCGGGCCTGAATACTTTTCTCTGAGAGCACAATCCTCCTGTATGTTCAAATAAACACATCGTATATTCAAATAAAATGAGTATATTCAAATAAAATGACGAAGTTCAGATCTTCCTTAGACAACCACAATGATGCCGGTCATAATATTCAATACAATGAAAAACACAACGAAACACAAATTCAAAAATAATTTTAATAATACATTTCTAAACATTGAAAAGCATATGTTTTTCATGAATCTCACCTGATGGGCAGTCTGTCAGTCTGGGTGGTCCTGCGCACACCTAGGCTCCGCCCCTGGTTATGAGTGAACATTCGATTGCTAATGATCGTCTCGACTACCCCCCAGGCTCTTCAAAAGTTGGAGGCAAAGGTGAAAAAGAGTCGAGAGGAAGGCCAGAGACCAGAGAACAAGTCCAAAAACAGATACAAGAATATTCTTCCTTGTAAGTCTCATGTTTTTGCTTTATTTTTTTATTTTTTATTTTTTTTTTGTCATGCTTGTCAACCCTACATGGATTTTCACTATTTGCGGGCTGGCCGGGTCCCTATCTCCCTTGAAATGGCGGCATGCAACTGCGGATCTATATTTGTGTATTCTATTGCCCCCAGGTGGCCAATGCACACACCAGAAAGAACCCCATAATGTCCATTGAATTGAAGAAAAAAAAAAAAAAGGGGTAAAAAAAACAGCTAAATTAGTTACATTGTATGGAAATAAGGCATTACTGAAAGTTTTTTTTTAAGTACACTACTTTTTGCTGTCAACTGTTTTTCTATGGGAAAGAGCAGGGAAAAGTCTTGGCTAACTGTGGTTTGATTATTAATTGGATCTTTTTTGTACGAGCTCATCATGTGTCACGTTAAATCTACTACAAAAGAGTGTCACAAAAGAGTGAAAAGATGGTGGAGATGATTAAATTTAGAAGTAGAAGCGATGACGTACGTAAATATACACACACTCACATGCAAAGGCATGCGTGCACACGCACACTACTAAATACTACATTTACTACGACTAAATAGTTATATATATATATATATATATTTTTTTTTAAATATCTATTTATTCATATATAAATTTATTTATGTAATTATTTATTTATGTATTTATTTTATAATGTATATTTATATATTTATTTATATATTTATTTTAATTTATTTATATATAAATGTATGTGTATATATATATATATATATATATATATATACATATATATATATATATATATATATATATATATATATATATATATATATATATATATATATATATATATTTTTTTTTTTTTTTTTTTCACCTATCAAGTGGGTTTGGAATATATTCCCCCCCAGTAAATGGTGGTTGACTGTACCAATCCAGTAGCCCTGACCTGAAGTACATGTCTTGAATTCTTCATTGCAGTCAATGACACCAGAGTCACCCTGCAGGACGCTGACCCCAATGTGGTGGGTTCAGATTACATCAACGCCAACTACATGCGAGTACGTCCCCAAATCCCGCCAAGGCCTCTCAGTTGCCCGAGTCACAAGATACAAGCAGGAAGTTGACTTTGTCTTACCTGGGCCGCTTTGTAGAACACCTTGTGGGAGTCGGAGAATCGGAAAGTTTACATCGCCACTCAGGGTTGCCTGGCAACGACGGTCAATGACTTCTGGCGGATGGTGTGGCAGGAGAACACCAGGGTCATTGTCATGACGACGATGGAGGTGGAGAAAGGGCGGGTCAGTGTTTTTCCGGATTGTAGACTTGACACGTTCACAGCAATGTTATTTAGCCTTTCAAAAAGTCTTTATTCTCAGTATTCCTCCGCAGCCAGTAGAGGGCACAATATCTGAGGGTAGCTAATATGCTGTAACATTTCGCTTGTTTATGATTGAAACTAAATGTAAGAAATATCTATATTATCAAAAGTGAATGTTTTGAACAAATCTAATTCAGACATAGAGATTGAGCCCTACCACAAATAGCAAAAAGACCGGGCTTTGGCCTGTCTAAAAGCTCCTCCCCTCGCTCTAACTTAGTTCCTTGACACCAAAATACCCCAAATGGTGGGGTGCCAAAGCACTATTTTCCAATTGGACTGGACTTTTGCCTGTCTATTAGGAGCTCCTCCCCTCACTTAAAAATAGTTCCTTTGCACCAAGATGCCAAAAGATGGCACCAAAGCGCTACTTTTCTATTAGACAGTGCTTTGGTGCCATCTTCTGGCATATTTAGAGAGTTTCAGAAAGCAAAACGTGTGAATTTGCAACTAATAGTCAGAAATATCGGTGGGCCACTGAGCCGTTCGACTGTTAAACGGCCGGTTTTAAAAGAGATCTTTTGTTTTTCTCAATTTGAATGAAAGCGCTAACTTTGATCCTATTTAAGCATTTTTAGTCTTTACAATTTTTGGTTGTTTTACATTTTGATGAAGCTGCGTTCTGTGACCCCACTCCCATTACGACTCCCATTCCCATTCCTCCTTTCAAAAGAAAGAGGCAGAATCATATTAAGTTCAGCATTGCGTTAACACTTAAACATGCTTGACTGCGCCCGCAGAACAAATGTGTGCCGTACTGGCCCGAGAACGAGGGCTCCAAGGAGATGGGCCGCTACGTGGTGACCTCCAAGTCGGAGAGGGAAGCGACCGATTACAAAGTCCGAGTCTTGGAGGTGGCGCCCGTGAACAAGGTGGACGCCGCACCCGTTTAACCTCGCTGCACTCGCGTGAAACCTGCTTACATTCTCAACTCATGTCAACAGCCCAAGCACTCCCGCACCGTGTGGCACTACCAGTACCTGAGCTGGCCCGACCACGGCGTCCCACAGGAGCCCGGCGCCGTCCTCAGCTTCCTCACGCAGGTCAACGCCAAACAGGCTGAATACCACAACGCCGGCCCCATGATCATCCACTGCAGGTGCCCACGCGTGGAGAATCGGCGCACCATTTGAAGTGATTAGTAGCATCCCAAGGGGAATCAGTTTAAAATGCGCTAAATGGTTTATTTTAAAAACGGACAAGGAGGCACTCTTTCCGAGTTCAGTTTGAAACTCTGATCAGACGACATCATCATCGCCTCTTGAGAGCCGAGACGATATTGCCAACGGATCTTTTTGTAATCGGCGAGCGGATGTAAACCAGGAACGTACCAAGGATAGCCTTGTAGAGAAAAATACATCAAAGATTTAGCCTCCTTATGCCAAGTGAAGGCCAGCCCGCCTTGGCATATGATAATCACTGATGTGCTATAAGGTTTTACAATTTGTGATGAAACAAAGTTCACTGTGCATGAGCGGGTGCATTCATGTACAAAAAGTCAGCGTCATCAAGTACAGATAAAACTGGAGCAGAGACCAGATGTCTTTCTGGCTTCCAAACTTAATTCCAAAATAAAATGCCAGTTTCAACCTCAGTTTTTTTTTTTTTTAAGAGTTGGCATGAAGCTTAAAAGAGAGACAATCAGCAGTTCAATTTCTAATTTTTTACCCTGTGTAGTAAGAAGCCCTTGGAGATTCACGGTTCTCTTCTTAACGGGAGATAAAAGCATTACCTTGTTTCGCTAGCATGTATACTCTAATTAAGGTGTGAAAGTTGTTTCAGGAAAGAGCCTCTGCGATGGATCGACCAGTACTATAAACTGCGGTATCATCTGCATGAATGAGAAAATTGGCTCCATCCACACTGTAACCGAAATTTTTACTATTTAGAGAGAATAATAATGAATCTAAGATGGAGCCCTGAGGAACTCCGTGAGAAATATTGAGCCATTTGGATGTGACCCCATCAAAATGAACACATTGTGAATTTTCAGACAAGTTATCTTTCACGGCAGCTATGATTGTGCTACGATGCTTTCTGACAGCGGACGCGGTGCAAGACTGTGTCAGCGCTCCAAAGCTAAAGCTCTCGATTTAGACGTCTCGGTGAATGCGTGCAGGTTGAAGATTAAAATGATCCTAGTTTCAGGATTAGCCGAGCAGAACGTTTCCAGTCAACTGAGAGTTTATCCCGGAGGAATGTATCCGCTTGTGACGCGAAGAGTATAATGGCATGTTTTGTTACGTGCGTGTTTGGGAATGCTAACCCTAACCCTTCCTCATGTTCCCTCGTGTTGCGCAAGTTTCCCTCCGAAGTGAAACGACCTTTACTTATGTTTTGCCATGAGTATTGTCAATACTACTACCCCGGTTTACAAGTTTTGCGCAGTTACTTGGTCGTACCGGTGTACCGCTGATCCCACTTTGTGTCCGCAGCGCCGGAATTGGTCGGACGGGCACCATTGTGGTGATTGACATGATCATTGAGACCATTGACAGAATAGGTAATGCTAAAAAAAAAATTTTTTTAAATGTAAATACTGACGTTGATTTTGCGAGTACATCTTTGTCATGCGAAAGCTCTTCGCGTCCGCCTACAGGTCTAAACTGCGACATCGACATCTCCAAGTACATCCAGATGGTGCGCGAGCAGCGCTCGGGCATGGTCCAGACCGAGGCCCAGTACAAGTTCATCTACTTGTCCGTGTCCGAGTACATCCAAACCACCAAGGCCAAAGAAGGCGCCTCCTTGGTAAGAAGAATGGCTGAACCATTTGGAATATTGCGGTTTAATATAAGATGACTTCTTTCAAGGTCCTCTTCCCGTGTATTTTTTTTTTTTTTTTTTTGAACTAACACAAGCAATGAATGAATCCGCCATTTGTGATTTCACGCGGAAAAGAGAAACCATCAAGACCATAACGTACAACGATGTGGCCTTTGAACCTTTCTCTGCCGATTTGAACTCCACTGGCCCAGAGACAATTTTATCAGTTGCACTTTGTGAAAGATTAACTTTGGCCTAAAAAGAAATCCACTACGTAGATTTGACCCCCGCGCTTTATCTCCTCCGACAGGATGCCGAGACGGAGTACGAAAATCTGCAGCTCAGACTGCCGCCGGGGAGCAGGAACGTCGCAAAGTGAGCGAAAGCGAAAAATGCTACCCTTGTTCCAACGGTCACGACCGGAGACGCGTTTCACGTTGCACTGATGCTCCAAAGCTCACACTCAAGTGACAACAGTCGCTCGACTTCTGCCGGCTCAGCACTAAGCATGAGTTATTATTGAAATCAACTATTTTACATATAGTAGAAAATATTAGGATTTTATTCAACGATTTGCTATGTCAATTCAATGAATTCCAAATAATACAATTAAAAACGCGCCAGGTTTTTTATTTTATTTTTTTTTTAGAATAAACTATTTAAAATATTTTCCATCCATTTTAGAACATTTTCTTTTTTAGTTTGTTTGGCGCAGTCGAACCTCCTCCCGTTTCCTTCAACCTCCCATTTTTGTCCCTGCAGAAGCAAAGAGGCGGACGTGTACGAGAACCTGAGCAAAGCCAAGAAAGACAAGAAGAAGCCCAAGTCGGACAAGAAAAGTGGCTCATTAAAGAAAAAATAAGTGGTTTTTTTTGTTTTGTTTTGTTTTTTTAAGTATATTTGGAAGTCATCTTGTGTTATTTATGTGCGCCCACTTTCACAACACAAACATGAAGTATAACTTCAGCGCAATGACAAGACCACAACGTGCTGATGTGCTGAAAAGGAGTCAAATACAACTAGAACATGTACACTTGCATTTCAACATGTACCTTAGGACGTGTGCTCTTTTTTGTGACACTTTTACCTGCTTCTCAGATCCTCACATCTGCAATAAAAATCAACATTTCAAGTCACAATGCAACCATTAAGAATGTGAGAGTCTGTTGACATAATTCGGACAAAGAATTTGAATGCCAGTGTAAATATCTGTTCAAACAAACAAATCGGTAAAAAAAAATAAAAATAACATAATGACATCTAAATACTAGATGACTCAAATATTTCAGTGCCTATTTCCAGTCTCACATTGTATGGATGGCATTCCTCCTGAGCATATTTAAAAATATGAATATGAATGATCTTAATTTATAATAATCAGTAATGTAACCCTCTGACAAAAAAGGTAACCACAATATTGAATGGAAAGTCTTGCCTGTATTAATGACCGTATGAAGTGACATTTATTTTTCAAAATATTACAGCTATACTTCAGATCATTTATGTTGACTGTTTTTTCCTTTTTATCACATTCATTCAGTCATCCTTTGAATTTAGTATTACCTAAAAAGGATCCAAAAAATTCTGCCTCATTAAATTACTATTTTTGTGATTTGTTTTTAAGTGTTTTTCCCCATTTTTGTATTATAAATACCTAGTTTTAAAGATTATTTTCATAATAAATTAAAGGTATTAATCAGCATTTTAATTGATTCGTTTTTTAAATCAAAAGATTATTTTTATTTTTTATTATTTTATTTTTTATTATTATTTTAAATGAGAATCTTTTGTGACTTTTATCACATTTATTCTCGCCACATTTTTTTTTTTAGTTAAAACAGATCATTAACATTGGTCAATGGACATTTTTTTTTTTTTTTTTAATGTGAA
Organism: Filicampus tigris; assembly: GCF_054856515.1. NCBI lineage: Eukaryota > Metazoa > Chordata > Actinopteri > Syngnathiformes > Syngnathidae > Filicampus > Filicampus tigris. The sequence goes on along the minus strand of NC_141224.1, from coordinate 6,441,551 downwards.
CCTTTTTTGGGGGAGGGGTCCAATCCTCCAACGCTCCTCCTCCCGGCGCATGTTTGGCTCTTAGGTGCCACCCCCTCTCCTCAAGTGAAAGGCAATCGGGAAGAAGATTGAATGAACCCTCCTCCCTCCTTTCTTCCCTCCTTCCAAACTCTGGTATGAGTGAAAAAAAGAAGCAGTGAGCCTTCTGTGAGTCACTCATCGCTGCTTTCCGGAATCAGCTCCGAATTCTCACTTGCTGCACATTTTGCTGCCTGAAACATCTCTCGGCATTTCACTGTGTGTTAGGAGTACACGACCAAGGCAGCATGTCCAAACCAGACTACTCTGGTGTTTTTCATCTGGTGGAACAGGAGAACATGGACGCCTACCTCGCAGCGTTAGGTGAGAAGGTTTTTTTTTTTTGTTTGTTTTTTTTGCTTCTTCTTCAGTCACTCCACTGTATTGCATGCTCATAATGTGTGTTGTTTTACAGCAGCGTGTGTTGCTTTGCTGCTTTTAAAGGTAAGGTGGGAAACCTGTGGCTCGTGGTCCAGGTTTGGCCTGCCTGAGTATTTGATTTGGCCTGCTACGCAATTCCCCCAAAATACTTAACACACACTCACTCATGTATAATTATGCCAATTTCTTTGAGAATTATATGATATTTTTTAGTGATGACTTGATTTTTAACAAGTGAAATGGTCTTCGCGCTAGTGTTGTGCTCAAGGCCACGCTGTCCCGAGACCAGAACTCACCGAGACTAAGACCAAGACTCTAAAAATCCATTTTAAAAACCATGACAAAATGTAAATACATTTAACTGTCAAACCATGGTGTCTGAAACTCTTTCAAAGCACAACATGCAAAAATCTCCAATCTATACATTTTTTTCCAAACTAAATTCTTGCAAAAATTTGAACATTGGAAAAAAAGTCAGTATAGTTCATTTGGCATAAGTTACACCTTAAATATAATACATAGCTGTCAAATAGGGATTGGCGAGTACCGATACCAGGTATCAGTATCATTGCTGATATCAACCTTATTTGAAGATATCAGTACTCAAGGAGGCTGCCGATAGTGATTCCAGCCACGATACTTCAGGCAAACAAAATCTGGCATCAATTAAATGTTCCTCAGCACCAGTTGACGCTGTACTACGGCATTCTGACACATTGGCGAATCATCATCTGCCTCAGAAAGAAAGCTCTTTGATCACAATTTTTGTTATGTATTAAATGACATTTTATATATCAAAAGTACTACAGGTATCGGTACTCGGTATCAGTGAGTATTCAGAGAGTGAAGACTAGTACTGGTATCGGTCTGAAAAAATGTGGTATCGAACATCCCTGCTGTCCAATAAACCCAAGAACTTAAAACCCCTTGAAAATAACCCCCACCCTTGAATTTACTCTTTGCACTCTTTGTTTTGCTTAAATTGTGAAATGGTCCCCAGTCTTGGTTTTCACCATGCCATTATAAGGTTGCACGCTTTATTTTGGATTAAAAACGTGAAATGGTTCCCACTCTTGAATTTAATAATGCCATAATTTCCATTTACACCTATGTGGTTTTAACAAAAATGAAACACCCCCCACGCCCCCCCCCCTCATTTTTATAATGCCGTAATCTCCATTTGCAGCTGCGAATTCAAGGACTGAGCTCATCACCCTGTCCTCTGTTTGACCCCACATTTACACACACACACACACACACATTCACAGCTTTCCATTCAAGTGCACTCCTCCTTCCTTAGATATCAACTTTGCTCTGAGGAAGATCGTGTGTCTACTGAAGCCCACCAAGGACATCAGCCACGATCCGGCCACGGGGGCCATGAAGATCCGCACGCTCACCACCTTCAAGAACTTCGACATGGACTTTGTCATCGGACAGGAGTTCACAGAAGACCTGGGCCCCGTGGACGGTCGCACGTGTCAGGTTGGTGTGCAACGTCGGAAGGGAATTCAAGCTAGTGGTGTGATACAAGTTGGCTTTGTGTGCTTGCATGAGCAAAGTCGGTCGGGTCTCCTGCGGGGATTTTGTTTTGCAGCTACCTCCTGTGGTTCGGCTGACAATAGGCGGTGTTGTGTGTGAAAGACTCCCAATGAAAACAATCACGCCCAAAAATTACAAAGACAGCCACTCAGCCTTTGGGGTCCTCCTTTGGCTCGTTTGAAAATTCAGCCGTGGAAGCAATTTACGTAGACCCACAAAAAAAGTCTCAAGAACCTATGCTCAAAAACACACGGGTAGTCTGCCATTTTGTTTTTCGAAGTGGTTATTTTGACCCTTTCCAGGGGTTCTTCAAACACAAAGTCGTATTATAGATGATGTAGGAATAAAAATTTTAAAAAAATCATGCCCGAAGCCTGTTGCACTTAACACTGTGATATTTGGTAGACTGTCCATCATGAGTAGACTGACAAATAAGTCTCAAGATCCCATGCTCGAAAACACACACACACACGTCGTTTTGGGTTTGAAGTGGTCATTTTGGCCGTTTCCAGGGGTCATTCAAACACAAATTCGACTTACACATTTTTTAATAATAAAAAAAAAAAAGAATACTCGAAGCCCGTTACACTTTGCACAATGAAATTTGATAGACCAGTTCATCATGAGTAGACCCACAAAAAAAGTCTCAAGAAGTCATGGGTGAAAAAAGGCTTGCGGTCTGCCATTTTGATTTGAAGCAATCATTTATTTTTCAGGGGTCTTCAGTAGACAGATAGATGATGATTAAACTTTTTTGGGGGTGTTTTATGGTGGCTGATCAAATTTTGCACTCCAAGACATAAAAACACAAAATGTTCACAAGTTAGTCATCTCTGTGCCTGTTAAACTGCGGTTCTAATTTGAGTTTGGAAAAGCTCTCCAAATGCTGATCGGAAACAATCCCAAGAGCATCCTATAAAAGAAACCGGCTTGGAAGCAACACTAAAAAGAGTTTAAAATGTCCAAACTACTTAACATGCAGAGTGCATGTGCAGTTGTCCTCACAGCATGTCTTTGAACCCCTCTAGACCACTGTGAGCTGGGAAGGGGACAAGCTGGTTTGCGTACAGCGAGGAGAGAAGCAAGGCCGAGGGTGGGCGCACTGGCTGGATGGCAACAAGCTGCATTTGGTGAGTGGAAAAAAAAAAAAAAAAAAAAAATTCTATCTCCTTGTATTAACTCGGTTCTTTATTTCAGACACACTGAGCATTTAAATGACCTACCGTACAATCCTCTAATATTTGCTGCATTAAATTAGACATTTCCCGCTGAAATTGGTTAGTTAAAATGTGTCTAATCATTGTGTGTGTGTTTTTTTTTTTTATTCATTTATCATATAGAATAATCGGTTACTAACAAGTTATGGAAAAAATACAAAATATTAGCTTAAAAAAAAAAAAAAAAGAAAACATCCATCTAATGTATTTACAGTGTCTTATTCCAGAATGTGATACCTTCCTTTTACTTACCCACAATTCCTATGGTGATTTTGCCATTTGTAATATTTCCAAAACCCCCATCTTGAACTTCCAATGGAAATGTATTAAAAATATCCCACCCTTTTGCATCCCTACCTACAAATGACATGGCCCATTTGTCCGTTTTTCAAAAACAAATGTGGCCCTTGGGCGCAAAATTAAGGCCGCATTAGATGATGCAGGTGTACCTAATGAAGTGACCATGGAATGTAATTGCCTCGCAAAGACGGCTGCTGAGGTTGTGTGTGTCTCATGTAGACGTCTCAAACAGAAGGCGTTGTTCCTCTGTGAGGATTTCTTCTATCCCTGCAGAAGCGGGGAAGGGGAGGGGGGGTCACCGCAGAGCCTTGACAAAAAGGCTGGGAAAGGCTGGATAGCCGATGAAGGATTTTCCAATAAGAGGAGCTAAGTAGGCAGTGAAAAGAGGAGAAGAAAGGATAAGAGGGTCAAATGAAGAAGAGGAAAGGGGGGAGGGGGGCGGCAGGACCATGTTTTGGATACGATCCCATCGTTGACCGACACTCCTTTTGTGTTTGAGACTCTTGTGTTGATTGTCACTATTAATTAAACAGCTCCTTCGTCTTCCGCTAATGGCCTTTTTCCTTCTCTGCAGGAGATGAGAGTGGAAGGCGTCGTTGCCAAGCAAGTCTTCAAGAAAGCCGATTGAAGTCTCTGAGATCAGTGGACACCCGCTATTCACATGGGATATAGGGACCGAGCCCAATTGAAAGCAGCAAATTTCCCCTAAAAGTGATTCTAATTGCCTACATTAATAGTTTCAAAACTGAAATCTACCACAAACTATGATCACAAAACACTTTCAAAGTATGTCACGCCCCGACTAACACCTTCAAACATTGCTGTACTCTTGAAAATTCAGGAAACGGCTTCATACACAATGTAGCCTACAGTTCCTGCATGCTGAGCTACGTAGCAGTTAGCGCTAGAGAGGCTAGCGCTCCGGCGTTAACTGCCGGATCCATGCAGTGACAATGCCAACTAGCGGTCGTAGATTGGTTTAGCGACGTTCCGTTGTGCTGTTGGTATTGGGATTGTACTGGTTTTGATGTTGTGTTTAGACATAGTTTAGAGAAACTGCCATGAACTAAAGAAAACATGGGCGCAGTAGCTATGCTCTCCCGCTAACTGTCAAACACAAATCAAACATTAAGCTTTAAGATTTGATTGAATTAGCACCACCAAGTGATATTGTCCTTTTATTTTGCAAGGAAATGGTAACAATTGATAGTGTGTGAAGTTTGCGGATGCCATCAAAGCGGCGAGGACACACTCGTATCTTAATTTTGTATCTCAAGGAACTTAATCTTAAATATCTTAATCGCATGGTTACGATTAAGGGTAACTGTTGTATAAAAGAGAGGCTTCGATACGGTCAATATCATACATAGCGCACGGTATTTTCCCTTTTTTTTGGTCACATCACAGAAAACCACAAGTTACTTTTTCTGTCAATAATGGAGGATAGTTAAAAAAGCGCACAGATAGGTCAATTCGGAAATTCTGAACTGTGAATATGCGGGGTCCACTGTAAACTCTTTTAGTGCTTATAGAAAATAGTTAAGGTACGTGAGTGTGTGTGTGTGTGTGTGTGTTTAAACACACAATCTGCAATTTTGCAGACTGTTTGTGTGCAGTGCATGGAAACTAGCTAGCTAGCTAGCTAACTGGCGTTGGGCCAAAACCTTATACCTCCAAAATTGTAACTTTTCAGGAGATCCAAAAAATGACAAGTTTGTTCAACCATTAGTATTGCATCGTCAAAGAGAGCAAGCCATTTTTAACACTTTAGATTGGTCAGTAATGTGTGAAAAAATAACACCCACACATGTGGACTTGAATAAATATGAAATTCACCAAAATGTGAGGTGATACAAAAAAGTATTCTGGTTTTATATGATGTAATTGATTTCTTTTTTTGTGTGTGACGGTACCGACAGAGTGACTGAATGAAGGAAATAGTGCAGCTGTATGTACTTTTAAGTATTTGGACAATTTTGCCTGTATAGGCACAACTGAGTTGAAATAAAACAATCAAAATGTAATGCAAGTTTTGTTCTCAGGTTTAATTTAAGAGACTTCACAAAAAAAAAACATGGCATTTACCATTTGGGAATTAACAGTCGTTTTAGAGTCATGGCCCTCACTTTCCATGGTATTTTTCAGCAAATAACAGAGGATAAGCTCCAATTAGAAACTACAAATAGGATTGTGCAAATAGGGAATCACAAATATGTGAGGAACACTGCTCATTATCCTGCTATCAACCTCCAACCTGACTGAGTCATGACAGCAAGTTCCAGTAGAAATCCTGCAGGGGGCAGCAGCACCCACAAGTGTTAGTTGTCATGAATGTTCATCAATCAATCAATCAATCACATTTTATTTATATAGCAAGTCCAGTATTCGTGTAAGATGTGGCCTTATATCACTATATTGCACTCATGTTCCACACCACTCGACCTCCTGCGGCTCCGATTGGCTCCGGTGGTACTCGTCGGTCCCGTTGCGTTGATCTGACGAGATGCTCTTGAGAGGGAGCGGACAGTCCCCGTTGTGCTCCGTCCTGCAGATGATTGCACTTTCATCTGGAGAGTGATTATAAAAATGATGACTCGTCACCACTCGTTAGATTATAAGACACTGCAGAGGATGGAAAATATGATTTACGATCTTAAAAGTGTCACTTCCCACCTCGCGGATTTCAAACGCACATTTAGTGCCGTAGTAAGGCCGTCAGAGCTATTTTCACGGTTTGTGGGCTTATAGGTTAAGTAGTAGAAGAACTTTCACGTACGATAATGACAAAGACTCAAACAAAGGACATTTTCCTAATTAGCAAGTTTTAGGTGGCTTTGTAAATTTAACCTATAGTTTCAATTAATGTCCTTTTTTTTAGAGCACTTCCATTTTTATTTTATTTTGTTAACGAAAATGTTTTTTCAATTGTAGTTTTAGGTATTTCACTACTTTGTTAAAGCAACACTGTGTCATGTCAGTTTTTGCTGATTATGGCGGCGCCATGTGGACAAAAGCGGTAGTGTTTTGACAAAAATTCTACATTTTGGGGATTTCGAACAGTAACAAAGCCAAATGTCTCATCAAGGATTACTGAATAATTACCATTGTGTTGTTTATTACCCAGGTTAAGTAGAGTAAACTGGCAGGATTTCGTCACGTCACTCTTTTGACACTGGTCGAACGTTTTGTGCATCTGTAGGGCAGGTCCCGGCAAACTGTCTGTGATGGTCCTCGCCTCAGGAATGGCAATGTTTGACCTGGCTGTGGACACCACATGTAGAATTCAATTGGGGGTTATCTTTTTTTTAAAACTTTCATTTAAATAAAGGACTTGAATCAGTACTTTTACCGGACTTTAGTTACACAAGTATCAATACTGTACTTCTACCCGTGGCATTGCTGCCACACACACACACACACCAAAAAAAAGTTCAATATATACCTATTTTTAAACAATTGGCCTCATTATTTTTTTACATGCAAGAAAAGTTCTCTTACGTTCGCTCAGGCTTTGTTTCATTTGGCAGGACAAAAATGTGCAAAATACGAGTCCGTCAAATTGCCTCCAAATCTTAACGTGGCCACAGGCGATTGTGTAAGGTTTTTCACACACCCACACCCAACCCTTCCCACACACGAAATTGGCATTCACAGTAAATGTCAGTCAAAACAACCCGCCGCACACTCGTAGGCGACGTTATGAGTCAGCTGCCGGTGTGATATGTGCGTCACATGACCGCCGCATTGTTGTGTCAAGTTGAAAATGCGCAGGATGTGGTTTCCCGCTTTCAGTTTGTCATCTTGCTAGGATTTAATGTGCACGAAAAAGGAGAATGACGAGAATGACATGCGCTTTTGGGTGTCCTGAAGTCAAAAGTCATCGGGCACGTACTGCATATTCAGTTGTAACGAATTTGAGGGTGTTTGATTATTATTATTTTAAATATGGGCCTACTGTATATCCACAGTAAAGGAAGCAGTGGGAGAATGTCTGGCAAGCAGCCTTAAAGGGAAAGCCACCCCAAACACATTTTTTATTTCAAGAATATGTTCTATGCAAACCCACTAGTTGAAACAAGGCATTCTGATAAATATCACGTTTGTGGAATAAGAGTTAATCCACTCATTTTTAGCCATCTCTGGGGAGCAGCCATTTTGTCATTTCCGTCGACTGAAATGACATCACCACTACTCACAACGACCAATCACGGCTCAGCTTTAGAAAACAGGCCAGCTGTGATTGATCGTTGTGAGCGGTTGTGATGTCATTTCAGTCGACAGAAATGACAAAATGGCCGCCCCCCTGAGATGGCTAAAAACGGGTGCATTTTGCTGCTCAATTCACATTGCACAAACGCAATATAAATCAGAATGCCGTGTTTCAACTCGTGGGCCTGCTGTGAAGATATTCTTGATAAAAAAAAAATATGTTTGGGTTGATTTCCACTTTAAATGGATGGTTTGAAAAGAAGCAAGTGTTCGAAACATTGCATTCATTACGCACCTGGTTTGTATGATTTGCATTTGGCCCTCCAGCACATCAACCAGAAAACAATGAGTATGGTCAGCACAAAACCCAGCCACAAGCCTGCAGGTAAAATCCATGGGCACCCTGCGAAAGCAAAGGTGCTGTTAAAAGGGCTAGGCAATATGACCTAGAATAAAAGCCCCCCCCCCCGACCGGGCCCGCCCCCCTCCCCACACACACACACAAATCCGATTTCCGACAGTAAACCCCCGACATAGCGGGTTCTGGGTTGACAGTCCCGTTATTTTTGCAGATTGTTTGTATGCAATGCATCCGAGCTGTAAGTCTATTTTGTTCTGGCTCATGTTTATTTTTGGGTGCAATTCCACTGTCAACCCCCAGATGGAGGCAAACTAGTTTGACACAGTGGTTTGGAATGAGAGTCGCAAACAAGTTACCAAACGCCTCAACGGGAAAATATTGCCTCTTGTTACGAAAGAAATTTCAGGATACGAAAGGTAAAAGTATGGGGTGATCCTCGCGGTATGGGCTGCTACTCGCAGCTCCGGAGTTTCCTGAAGGCAACGTACTCATTGCTGCTGTGCCATTGGCTAGCCTAGCATCTTCCTGGCATCCCATTGGCTAAGATGGGACCTCTACCGTACGTGTCTATGTGTGTAGATGGACAGGTAGATAGATATGCAGTATATGTGATAGATACGTCTGTCTATGCAGTGTCCTCGTCATTTGCCCCTCGGGCCATGAGGTGTTCCGATGAGTTTTACGCGAATTAGAAATGAGGAAAAGAAAAAAAAAAAAGGAGAAAATCGTTTTTTTTGTCCATACTAACAAAGCAAGAGATAGTAGAAAAGTATGAAAAAGGGATGCGTTTGGTTGATCTCGCCAAAGAATATGACCGTAATGTATCGACAGTCGCCACGTTATTAAATCAGTTGTTTACAAAACGCCGGGCAAAAAAACACTTCTGAGAACATGAACCAAAGAGGGCAATTAAAAGGTAAATGAACATCATTTTTATTCTTTATTCTTTGTTTTATACATTATGCACAACCCTCATTTATTGTGCAATAATCTAATTGTAACATGTATTTGTTACATGTTTTGATGCATTTTTATGCTTTATAAAGCATTTATGTCTGAATTTTGGGGGACTTGGAACGGATTAGGGCATTTACATGGAAAACGCGTCTGTACTTACAAAATGTTCTACTTAAGAAATTTCTTCCAGAACCAATTAATTTCGTAAGTAGAGGTACCACTGTATGTAAAAAAAAAAAAAACACTCAACTCAAAGTCATCAGTAAAAGAAAATATAGTTCCATGCAACATAGAAGACCGACTTGAAGACGACAATTCGTGTCAAAATGTTCCCCCACCGGTTTTGAACTCCCCACAGATGGCGTCGGAGGTGGAGGTTCCTGCCGTTTTCAGCACTCGACCCGAGTCCTCACACCTGTCGGCAACGACACACAATGTCAAACAAATGCCCGTGTATCGCATCAGGTATGCTAAGGCGTTGCAGTCCCCGTTAAATTTGTAGTTTAAAAAAAAATGTATGATACACTAATTAACTTGCCCGTATATTTGTGTGATAGGAATGGGAACTTGCTCGTGAAAACATTGCCTGCATTATGATGGCATGCCTGGATTGTCTTTGAATGATCTCAATAGTAGATGCTGGGGCACTGCCCCACCACTCAGCTGAGTCAGAAAATGAGTAATACAAATATTTTGAAATCAAGCAGAAAAAATAGTTGATGAGTAAATTTATTTCGTTCATCTCCTTTGCCTGATTTCGTGACGCGCTTCAAATCTTTACCCATTGAAAAAGTTTGATATGCTTGAAATCCCTTTATATAGTAGATCAGGACCAAGGCGGGGCGCAATATACCGGCGCCCCAAGCCAGCACAGAGAAGTCCATCTTCCCCCGCCGAATCAAATCATGCCGTTAAGTGCACGGCTTTACCATTGTTACAATATATATTGTTTCACAAAACAATGCTTAACCACATTAATACTTTCATATGGGTGAGATCGAAAGCTTGAGGCCAAAATGTAGATAGCACTACGTACCGCGTCGGGTACATTCAAATGGTTAATTGGATCCAAATGATTGTCTTTATTCACATCCTCTTCCAACTCGTTTTTAGTTCATTTGTTTTATGTCAAAATGTGTTTACTGAAAAATAGATATTCAATTGAAAAAAAAAAAAAAAAAATCCAGTTTCTTATTGATAAGAAAACACCTTTTGACAGGATAAGGTACCTGACAGACTGAGTGAGACAACACACACAGAAGACATCTGACCTGGTGTGTGTTTGGCAGGCCGAGTGGGAGTCGGACACGTTGCTGTACGTTCCATTCCCACACGGAGTGCAGATCGTGTCGTTGGCTCCGCTCGCTGTAAAAAAAGCAAAAAAAACACAACAACAACAAAAAATATTTTATTTTCACTTGTGGAAATGTCACTTGATGCTTACACAATTTTTTTTTTTTTTTTTGGGGGGGGGGGGGGGGGGGGGGGCTTACTCTGAACCTTGACCCCTAACCCCGGAGGGCAGTAGGTCGCGGGCATGCAGTGGTCGCAGGGATGGCCGCTGCAGAAGAAGTTCAACGCACACTTGCACACTGTGTCCTTGTCAGCCGTGCACGCCTCCTCCGTAATCTGGTGGTTGCCTGGAAGCAAAATGGCAGATCTGGGCATTTCGCTACAAATTGAGCGTCCATTATTCGTCATTCCCTCTTTTGTCATTTTGCCTTTTTTTCCCGGGGTAAAAAAAATGGTACATACTATAGGCCGGTCCGCCTCTAATTTTAAACAGGCGTCCGTTGGCGATTCTGACTAAACTTTCACTAGACCAGAGATGTTTTCTAGCTTCAATAACACAGCGAAAAAAAAAAAAAACATGGATCCCAGCGCAGTATGCTGCGGGAGGTCCCCAAATTTAATCATTATATTTATAAACAATTTACATTATAAATGTTGAGTTTTGCCATTACAACAATAATAGTTAAATACGTCAAGTAAAAAAGACTGCCTTTTTTTTTAAATATTTTATTTTTTAAATTATTTCAAATATTATTAAGTATTGTATTTAAGTAAAAGATGTTGTCTTTATTTTATTTTAAGTAAAAACAAACTTTATTCTTCAATTAAAAACAAAAAAGCACTTCCATTTAAGTGGCAAAACTGGGTGTTTATGTTAAGCAGGGTTGTCGTTATCTGTTGAATGTAACTACTAAAGTAACTTTCAAAATCAAGTAATAAGTAAAGTAACTAAGTTACTTTTTAAAGCAAGTGATCAATAAAGTAACTAAGTTACTTTTTAAAGCAAGTGATCAATAAAGTAACTGTTACTTTTTAAAGCAAGTAATCATACAGTAACTAAGCTACTTTTTAAACAAGTAGTCAGTAAAGTAAATAAGTTAGTTTTAAAACCAAGCAATCAGTAAAGTTACTTTTTAAAGCTTGTAATCAGCAAAGTAAGAAAGTTACTTTTTATACAAGTAGTCAGTAAAGTAAATGCGGTACTTTTAAAATCAAGCAATCGTTCAAGTAACTTAGTTACTTTTTAAAGCAAGTGAACAATAAAGTAACTAAGTTACTTTTTAAAAGCACGTAATCATACAGTAACTAAGCTACTTTTGAACCAAGTAGTCAGTAAAGTAAATAATAAGTTTGCTTTAAAATCAAGCAATCAGCAGCTACTTTTTAAAGCATGTAGTCAGTAAAGTAAATAAGTTACTTTTAATATCAAGCGAAGTTACTTTTTAAAGCGAGTAATCAGTGACGTAACTGGTAAGGTAACTGTGGCAACACTGAAGATAAGTTCTGTTTTTTTAAGTGACTCTTTTATTGGCTATTGTCCGTTAAAATGCAGGAATGTGACTTACTGGCACTGCACGACTTGCACACACGGCATCGAGTCAGGTGGTTTGTGGTGGCGGTGTAGAGTCCTCGTCCGCAACCGTCGCACTGAGTCTTGGTGGCGCGCTCGCAGTCGGCTCGCACGAAGCTTCCTGGCGAGGGTGAACACAGAGCACCGAAAAGCGTGAGGCGATCCCGTTTCCGCAGATGCGGCGTGATCTCGGACTGACCTGCCGGGCAGCGATCGCAGCATCTTCCAGCTTTACTCAAGTACTTCTCCTCAGCGTTGCATTTGGCGTCTGCCATTTCCACTCAGATCTCAGAAATTGCTCGGAAGGTTTGCTCTTGCCGTTAAAAGTGCATCCCTGCCTCCTCCCTGATGTGTGCGAAGGAACAAGTTTCCCCACTTCACCTCTGTCGTCCCACACAATGGAAACCACCAGCTGACCCCTCATCTTGCCATTTCGCCATCTCATTTGCTCTCTTTTTTTTTTTTTTTTGGTCCCCTCTTATTTCCTTCCTGCCCCCCGCCACCCCACTTTGTTGGCGCGGTGCAACCTGCAAGTGTTTCCGCCGCCACTGTCGGACCCGAGAGATGTTGTTGATGTTGGCTGCGTAGACACACAATGAGACACTATTACACCCTTTTCCTCTCTGTCCATCATCGCCTATTGTGTCCACTGCACCTTTGTCCCCTCGGCCACACAACCGTACGCTGATTTGGTGCACTTTTCTTTTGTCTTTCCCGTCATCCATTTCAGCCATATGATAAATAGACCGATAAAATTGCTTTGCTTGCGTGTGTGCTATATCAGGGAGCAGGCACGTGAGAAGGAAGTCAATTCATCAGAAAGGGAGAGAGTGATGTTGGGGTGGCTTGTTTAACTGTTACTGATATTGGATCACAATGATTGTGTTTTGTTCAGTCATTCCCATTTTACCGCTTTGCACAAGACTCTCAAAATAGGATAGTCAGCTAGCTACACGCTAGCACTTTGACATTAATATTAAGACGTTAGCATGCCAAAAGTGTGCTTCAATTCAAAAAGCACTGTGGTACTGTTTGACCGCATGCAATGTTTCCTAGCTCAAAAAAAATGGCGGCCAAGTCCTAACAACATAGTCAGCTAGCTACACGCTAGCACTCTGGCCTTAATATTAAGACATTAGCATGCCAAAAGTGTGTTTCAATTCAAAATGCACTGTGGGATTGTTTGACCGCATGCAATGTTTCCTAGCTCGAAAAAAATGGCGGCTAAGTCCTAACAACATAGTCAGCTAGCTACACGCTAGCACTTTGGCATTAATATTAAGACATTAGCATGCCAAAAGTGTGTTTCAATTCAAAAAGCACTGTGGTACTGTTTGACCGCATGCAATGTTTCACTTCCAGAGCAGCACTTGTAGCACTGAGTGCGGCAACTAGCTTACGCTGGGGGTCAGCATCTCTGAGTAAGATGTCTTTTACTGAAAGTTTTTGAATGTTTTTGTCATTTGTTATTAAATAAATGTTGATTGTGAACTGCTATATTGGAGTGTAGCGGTTTGGAGGTGATGTATTGGAAGATATTTGCTTTTTGTTTTCGTAATAATGGTATTCATCATCCTCAGATATACAAATACCTGTGTCTCTTATTTAATGCCTCACACTGTAATATTGTATTTTTGTATATTATTTTGTGACGTAATGACATTTAAAGCCCTTATCCCAATGAGCGACGATTGTTTTACAATAAGCACATGTTGTTTTTTTCTCAGTGTTTGTTCAAGGTTGCTTGTATTGTTGGAATTATTCTCAAGTGTTTTCTTGTCACTTTAAAAATGAGACGTTGATCTGGGGGTATCGATTGCACAAAGAGGGGAAAGTTCCTGGCATTCGCACAACCGGTGGCCAAACATTGGCAGCAGACTTTGACATCATCGCTTTACTTTGTGCCACAAGCGCTCTTAGACCAGCTGGAGCACAACACATCTCTCAATGGAGTTGACATTTTGTATCATGGGGTGAGTTATGATACACTGGATTCAATGCTTAATGTTACAGTGATTTAAACATTTTTTTTTAATCCAGTACAGTCACTTGCTTTATTTGACTTTAAAGTACAGTCCATTTTCACTTACTTTCGTGTTATAATAATTTCGGATTTTTCATTGTAGTTAGTTTTCATTTGATTTGGACATTTTTTTTTCTAATTCAGTTAGTTCTAATTAATGTTTGTTCGTTGTTATTCGTTTTTTTGGGGGAAAATGCTTCGTTTTAGTGTCGTTTTTATTAGTTTTAGTATTAACTTCAGTTTTTATTAAGTTAGTTTTAGTTTAGTTTATAAGCATAAGATGTAGTTTCAGTTAGCTTTTTAAAAGCATTGTTATTTTTAGTTTATTTCATTTGAGTAAATGTTTTTTTCAATTTTAATTTGAGTTATTTTGTTAGTCTTTTAACTATAATAACCTTGTTATTGTGTTTGTTTTCAAACATTTATTTACGTACACTTTATTGAACTTTTATGTTTGGTACTTTTTAATTTAATCATTATTTAAGTGTGGCGGCACGGTGGTCGACTGGTTAGCACGTCCGCCTCACAGTTCAGAGGTCGTGGGTTCGGTCCCGGCCCCGGCCTCCCCGCGTGGAGTTTGCATGTTCTCCCCGTGCTTGCGTGGGTTTTCTCCGGGTACTCCGGCTTCCTCCCACATTCCAAAACCATGCATGGTAAGTTGATTGGATACTCTAAATTGCCCTTAGGTGTGATTGTGAGTGAGTTTGTCTCTGTGTGCCCTGCGATCGGCTGGCAACCAATTCGGGGTGTCCCCCGCCCACTGCCCGAAGACAGCTGGGATAGGCTCCAGCACGCCCCGCGACGCTTGTGAGGAGAAGCGGTCTAGATAATGGATGGAGGGGCATTATTTAAGTGCATTTTTTTTTCATATATATTAAAAAGGAAGTCAACCCAAACATATTTTTTTTCAAGAACATACGCCTCACCTGTTTCCTGAAGCTGAGCTATGATTGATCGTTATCTGAGCGCAGAGGGTGTGTGGTGTCATTTTCAGTCGACAAGAGTGACAAAATGGCCGCCCCCAGAGATGGCTAAAAATAAGTGCATTTTGCTGCTTAACTCACATTTCATATTAATCATATTGCCTTGTTTCAACTAGCGGGCCAGCAAAGAACATATTCTTGCAAAAAAAAAAAAAAGATTGTATTGACTTCTGCTTTAAGTGCAAAGTTAATGTTGAAATTAGTCATAATGTTGTATGTAGTGGCTTACAATAATATTACCAGTAAATGCGCTATTGAATATGCTATTTAGGCTTAGTATCACATGTTTGCCTGTATTTGCTTTGATTTGTTTGGCACAAAAGCAAACATGACCTAAATGTTGACAATCGGATCTAACTTAGACTCTCTCGCTCGTGTCCTAGTTTTCTGTGCTTGGTTGCCTTTGAGCCCCGGAGTCGGTTCAACCCGGAGCTTCTGATGCACGGCATCAGCAACAGAAAAGGTAAGAGCTCTGCTCACTACTAGGCCAGAGGTAATCTCTCTCTCTCTCTCTCGCTCCTTATTGCCACCTTCTCTGATCACTCTCTACTCAAACAAAGGGTGTTGTGTCAAATAGGGGTGTCAATCAATGCCAATACAATATGTGTGTACAGTCCTCGCGAAAATGCATCAGTACTACACACCGATAACACTTTACCAGCCGGACATACTGTATACCTTCCAGAAAGGAGTTTTCATATATTGCATCCGACTTGCTGTTCCCACACTGGGGATGTCAGCGCCAAATGGTGCTCATTGGTTCTGATTGAGCTGTGTGAACTCTGCCTAGTAACAAGCGGCCGGGCAGTTTGTGGTGCTGCGTCTGCTCGCTAATAAATAATTCATTTAGTTTGTGAAATTTTGCAGTATGCTTTTATTGTTAGCTTCGTGATGTGTATGGCCCAAAATGATTCTTACTCAGGCCAATGTTTGAGTAAAAGTGATGGTTTTGATTTGGTCATAGCGTATCACCGGGCCGGAAATGACACAAGGAAGTGGTGGGAAAAAAAAACCTACCATAAAAAGTTCCATATCTAAAATGCACCAACTACATTCGAAGCCCGACTGCAAATAACCAAAATTCAGGAAATGACACTTCAAAATGGTTGATAATTACCTATAGATCCCACAAGATGGTGACAAAGGTTAACTTTTTCTAACTAAGCTCCTCACGGCAGCATAGTTTCTTGGCAACCGCATGCACTAAGCAATACTGTATTGCTATTGCTTTGGCAAGCATTAAAATATCAAATAGGAGTTTTTCCAGTCAATGAAGGAAGGAAGGACCAGGCCTGTTCTAATCATAGCTCACCGGTGAAGTGGTCATTTGAAAATGTTTGTTTTTTTTCAGAGATTTATAGAAATAAACTGTTGCATAATCATATTTCCCGTATCTGTTTCCTAAATCGTTGTTGATAATTATTCAGAGAAATCATGAACCTGATGAGTGTTTCCACATATATAAATATCATTAAATATTATCAGGAATGCTCACTAACACCTTTTTTCAAACCGATACCAGTACGATTATTCCCTCTGAGTACTCGCCGATACTGACTACCGATGCCTTGTAGTACTTTCGATATATAACATTTCATCTACCACAATGACAAAACTCTGTAAACAAAGACTTTCTGACGCAGATGATGATTCACCAACGTCATTTGGCCACATTATAGCGCCACCTACTGCCGAGGAGGCTCAATGTCAGATTTTCTTTGCCTTAAGTATTGGTGGCTGGTATTGGCAGCCTCCACGAGTGCCCGATGGCCCCCCAAAAAATAGAGCTGGTATCATACTCGCCCATCCCTAATTATTACCATGTAATTCTAGGTGACGTAATCAAATGTTTTATTTCAGAAGCGTGTAACCTTAGAATTGCGTAAAAGACACAAATTGCACATTTGAGGACTAAAGGAGTTTGGAATTTGAAGGTGTCGATGTCCCTAACTTTGTCCTTTGCCAGTGTCCTGCGGCAGGAACATATTTCCTGAACCCGAGGGGCACCTGTCCAGCCCGGGATACCCCGATTCGCCCCCAGTTCACCCCGTGTCCTGCCAGTACATCATCTCTGTGAAATCTGGCTTCACCATCTCCCTCAACTTCACGGACAACTTCCACATCGAGAGCGCGTCGACGCCACAAGATGTGACCTGTCCGTATCACTGGCTTCAGGTAAGCGCAGGCCAGAAACGTCCACGCCTGTCGGTTGACCGTCTTTGAACTTCTTCTTCCGCTTCCCCCTTGTTAGCTGACCATCCCGGGCAGCGAGCCCGTGAAGCTGTGTGGCGACACGAGCCCAGGTGTGATCGACACCAACTCCAGCAGGGTCACCCTGGACTACCACACGGATGACAAAGGCCTGAGTAAAGGCTGGAGCCTGGACTACAGCGCGCGCCGTGAGTGGATTCATACGCGAGCGCACACAGGCTCTCACCTCATTGTGACCTTTGATTTTGCTCTGCGGCGTCTCCAGGAGTCAAGTGTCCACATCCCGGCACGGTGGCTAACGGCGGAGTGCCCCCTTTACTGACAGACTTCTTCTACGGGGATTTCTTCTTTGTGCGATGTCACCAACAACACAAACTGGTCATGGTATGTTCAAAGCTTCATTTCAAACTCAGCACTTCCTGATTTAACTGTATGACCTCCGCTTTGGAGGTTATGGCAGCTTTCTCAAATTCGACTGTGGCCAGGATTGCAGGAAAAAAAAAGTGTTTTCGGAGTCAATATCACCGCAAGGTGGCTTTAAAGCAACACTGCGTCATATGTCAGTTTTTGTTCATTATGGCGGCGCCGTGTGGACAAAAGCGGTAGTGTTTTGACAATAGTCAACCACATTTCGTGACGTGTCGTCAAATCCTGAGCTCCTGCTGGCCTGCAAGTTGGACTGAATTACGTTTCCATTTCCAGTGGCTATGTGAAAGATGAATAGTGATGAGGTAATGAATCTCATTTTGTTCAAACAATACTTTTGTTTTTTTGGTTTGTTTTGGGGCTTCTGCCATGACACCAGTTATAGCGCGCGGACGTTCGAATCGACTTCCGTCCTTATAGCGAAAGGAGGAAGTGAGTATGCCGTAAAGCGATTCAGGACATTTTTTTTTTTTTTTGGGTGCCAGGGTTGCTTCTATCCTCCTCAAAGTTGCTTTGTGCCAGTAAAAGGGAGACAGACTTTGTCAGGTCATGACAAAATTCCCATTCAACTACTGTACTTGTAAGACAATGTTTCATCAAAGGAGTTGTGAAAAACATGTATTAAGGTCGAATTCTTGCCCAGTGCCCTTTAAGATTCTTCCATTTCACCAAAAAAGAATTTGAGATTTTCCTTTGAACTTGATATTGGTTGACTTTATAGGGAAATCAAGTCGAAAATGTCTTTACATGGTATTCTGATGAATATTGGGTTTGTGGAATTTTCATCCATCCCCGCGGGCATTTGAATTTTTTTTTTTTTCATTTGATTATTTATGCCAAATTTCATGTGGCATGTACTGCATATGTTAATTTTCACAAATTGACCTTAGCCTAATTATGCGAGCGATTTGGACTCTTCCAATTCAAAGTGTGAATTGTCTTTGTCAGGATGGTCAAGTGATGGAGAGTTTCTCAACTAGGTGCCAAAAGAACGGACAGTGGCATCGCCGCCTGCCAGAATGCAAACGTATGCTCAGGGCAAAACTGCATAGCGCCTCAATATTGATTGATTGATTGATTGATTGATTGATTGATTATGTGCTTGCTCTGCTTCCTCCCTTGGAGTGATCCACTGCGGAGAACCCGAAAGCTTTCAGAACCAATGGACGAAGTACATATCTGGTTCTCCGAACGAATACCTGTCGGTCATCCAGCATAGCTGTTATTGGCCATTTTACACTCTCGATGGTCACGACAAGGGTGAGATGCTTCACTAGATAGATCATGACAAATATTAGCTCAACTAATGACAAGTACATAAACATTGTGCTTCATGCACAACACAACATTCTGCTGCTCAGTACAAGACTGGCATCCAAGCGGGAATTCAGAGACAGTCCTTCAAATGAGTAAACATTCAGCAAATTGATCGGTCCTGTTCCCCATAGTCAAATGCTAACGCTGATGCTAAACATATTTTTCACCATCTAACTCTCTGTGTCCCCCAGTTAACTTCACTTGTGGAGTAGACGGACAGTGGAGGTCCAATGTGACAAAGGTTGTCACCCCTTTATGCACACCGGGTACTGTATTGCTTTTTCATTCCTTTTTTATTCCACAAACTGCATTAGCAAGAAATGGGTTACGTCGTGCCTTGGACTGATCCTAGGACTGACTGCGAAATAACGCTATATGTTGTCGATAGTTGGGGCGTAACAAAAAACAGCTTGAATCGGAAACATCGGTTCTGATTTAAATGACGCGAGTCGAATCGAACCAAATCGAATTGTTCTAGCTACAGTCATCTTTTTGAAGAAAATGACACATTTACAGTACTGACAAGTTCCTTCGTATTTTAAGACGACTACAAGAAACTCATCGCATCATACCCTCTCGAACTGAGCCGTGGCGTGCCGAATCGGAATCCGGCCGAACTAAACCGAACCGAATCGTGCCATTTTAAAATGAACCATCCGCGAATCGTATCGCATTTCATGTATCGAGATACATGTCAAGTCGACTTTTGTTGGAGAGATGCACACCCGTTGTAGATCCGATATAAATTGTCTATGTTATGATATTGTATTTATTTATTTATCTATTTTATTTCACCTTTATTTAGCCAGGGGGAGCAGATTGGGAGTAAAATTCTTATTTGATTCTCATATAAGCCTTTATCGTTTATATTCTTTGATTTATCGTGCTGCTGTAGAGGGGGTCCTGTAATTTATCTTCCTGCACTTTGTAATACTGGATAAAAGGTAGACATAGTTAAAGTACTTGAGGCATGATTATTTTTTTTTTTTAATGATTTTTTTTTTTTTTTTACTTTTTTGCACTTTTACTGCACTTCTTGAAAAAAGGTTGTACTAGATATTTTGAATATTTGTGTTTTATTTTATTTGTGTTAACCTTTTCATTCATAAACAGTAAAAAATGCAAACATTACATTTGAAGGCGTTTCCAAACTTTTGACAGGTACTGCAATTGTATGGTCTATACAAAATGTGTATTTTATAAATGAATAGAGAACAGACTGCCATTAATTTAATTTTATGGAAAAATATCATATTAGGATATAAAATGACCTAAGGTTTATCCAACAGCTCTCGGACGGCCACAAGGACGCACGCGCCACATCTCCAGCAATGAAAGAATTTTCCATTCATTTCAAATATTTACATGATGTCATTTTGTTGATTTTTTTTTTCTGTTTTTTTATTTATTTATTTTTTTTCCCCCTGTTTTGTCTAGTGTGCGGGCGACCGACAAAATCTGTCCTTGCCCATCAAAGTGCCGCCAAATTGAGTGATGTTCCTGAAGATGCCACCCCGTGGCAAGCGCTTGTGATAGCCTCTCCCGAGATAGCCGGCGCCACGGTGATTAGCGACCGCTGGATCATGACCGCCGCACACGTACTCATTCAAGACGGCGAGCTGCAGGAAGCACAGCGTTTGATGGTAAAGCGGGGTGCACACCGGTGGTGGGTTGTGGATTTGGAGTAGATTGGGTTACTTTTACCCAAGGTTGGGTTGAAGATTGTATTTGGGCGGTCTCAAGGGCGGAAGCTGGTCGCAATTTGTGCTGGGTGAAATCCTTAACCCAATGCGCTGGGTCTGAATAACCTAGCACTGGATCAAGGTTACGTCCGACCCAGCAGTTTTATGAGTGTATCAAACCGATTTAGAAACCCGATGAAGTGAACTCAAGAGCTTTGTCTCTAAATACACCATTCAATTCGCAAACACGATCAACGAGTCTTGCACGAGCGCACCGTCGCTGCCTACGAAAATAGTGCCCTTTATGTCACTCTGGCCACCCCACTGAAAAACATCACTCAGTATCTTGTAGGGAAGTAACGATTCACTCAAGCCCCGATTCGATTTTCAGTTCCCGATTTTCGATTCGATTCGATTTTTTAAAAAATTGCTACCATGCTTGTCCATGCTTTGATCTACACATTCAAAATGTGCTAATGAAAAAACGTTTCAAGACATCACTTTCTAGATGAATTTAATCAACTCAAATTTTCGATTATTTGAATCGATTAATCGGGGCGAGTCGATTTTAAATCGATTTTCAATTTATCGTTACATCCGTAGTGTCTTGTAGAGACATCTGACAATTGGGCTTCAACTGACTTTGATCCAAAAGGGGTGAAACTGCTCCAACCACCCCCCCCCCCGGTTATCGTATACCCAGCTCTAGCCGAGCACTTCCATATTGAACTGACGTTTCTTGTGCCCTCCGTGTTGGCGAGCTGCAGGTATTTGTGGGACAGGCGAACGCTGAACACTTACACGGCAGTCTGGGCGCTGTTTCATTACACATCCATCCTGGTTACCGCAACAGCGACCGCCTCACCTACAACCATGACATCGCCTTGATCAAACTGAGTGAAGAGCTCCGCTTCAGCAAATCTGTCATGCCGCTCTGCTTGCCAACAGATGACGCCATATACCGCAAGGGCACACCGGGGTAAATATTGTTTGCGTGTTTGAACCTCCTCTTTTCAGCCTCCATCAGCCGTCTTGGGTTTGGAAAGAAGAAAATGCTCCAGATGTGCGAGCACGCTGGTGTGCGTTTTCGCTTTGCAACCCGTAAAATTATCAATACTAACTCCTTGCCTATCAGAGCTGGGCATTTTACTACAAAAACAAAATCTGCAGTGTGGGTATCCCTTCCGTCATCCGTCATTCGCCTTTTTTTACCGGGGGTAAAAAAAAAAAAAAAAGTATATACTATAGGCCGGTCCGCGTCTAATTTTAAACGGGCGTCCGTTTTCCACAATAACACGCAAGGCCGTCTCAGTTGAGTGGGAAGCGCGGAATCCAAATCGCATTGGATGCAAAAAGGGATAGTCTTTATGAAGACGTTTAAAGAAGCACTGGGCAAGAATTCGACCTTAGGAAAACATTCTCACAACACTTTTGATGAAACATTGACTTCCAAGTAGTTGAATGGGACTTTTGTCATGCCCCGGCGGGGGGGGGGGTCTGTAGAATTTTTCCAGGCACTAAGATACTTTGAGGAGGATGGGAGCAACCCTGGCACACAAATAAATACAAATGTCCTGAATTGCTTCACGGCCTACTCACTTCCTCCTTTCGCTATAAGGACAGAAGTCGATTCGGACGTCTACGCACTGTTACTGGTGTCATGGCAGAAGCGCAGAAACATACAAAAAAACAAATATTGTTTGAACAAAATTAGATTCATGACCTCATTGCTATTCGTCTTTCACACAGCCACTGGAAATAGAAATGTAATTCAGTCCAACTTGCAGGCCAGCGAGAGCTCAGGATTTCACGATACGTCACGAAATGTGGTTGACTTTTGTCAAAACACTACCGCTTTTGTCCACATGGCGCCGCCATAATAAACAAAAACTGAAATATGACACAGTATTGCTTTAAATAAAATCTGGGCAATCTATATTCCTTTTTTGGGAGATTATCGGTAGGATACTCATCGTTCTGTAGTTGGCCATATATGTTTTTTTCTGTCAGATTTGAAGATGGGGAGCGACTGCTTTGACTTTTCAAGATGGCGGAACCACTTCACACTTGAGGGATAAGTTGACCAAACGGGTTTAGGGTGGAACCGGAGAGTCTGCACTAAACGCAGAGACATCCTTGGCTTTAGAGTTGTTTAGGCTATTCATAGTCTTGTCCGTCCCTACATCAGTTATTTGTGAGAATTCTAAATCGGTCTGCATCGGATTAACGGGGCTGTCAACGCATTCAGGAGGGGAAAAGAGCTGGACAATCTCTTTCACTGACTCAAGAAAAAAGCGGTTTAGAATAGTTGCTAATGTAAACACATCTCTCGCTAGTGTGCCCTTGTCCTGTTTGCATTGACATCCAACCAATTTGTTAATATTCTGCCATATGAGCTCTGCAATAATTTGGGGATTTGTGTTTTTTCTTCTTTTTTTTTTTTTTTTCCAGAATAGTTACAGGCTTCGGCTATTCAGAGACACGGGACCTGATTTATGCCTCAAATCATCTGATGTTCATGCAGATGCCCGTGGTTGACGACGACACTTGCCACATTTCACGCAAAACGGTCATGCAAAGAATAGCGCAAGTGCCACCAATAACAGAAAACATGTTCTGCGCCGGATACCCTGAAGGTGTCAACGACTTGGGCTTCCATGCCGGGACCTTTGCCGTGCAGTACAACGGATCGTACTGGGCTGCGGGCCTCCTCAGCTGGGGCTTGGACCACAGTGTGCCAGGGGAATATAAACACTTCACTAAAGTTATCAACTACATAGACTGGATCAGAAAAACAATGCAGAACAACTGAATTGGTCCGACTTCACAAATGCTGGTATAAAGGCTAACAATGAAGAAAACGATGTCACCGTTGCTGTGGCTGCTTGTCTGTTTCGTGCTCTCGTTTCCCATCGGTAACGCGAAATTGGCCGCGCCCTCGTCTGCTTCTTCGCCTTTTCTTGCCTCCCGACGCACTCGCCACGCGGCCTCACTCGTCATCTTCCTCTTCTTCTCAATACCGATCGGAGAAATGCACTGAGAGATATCGTCATATCGTCGCTGTCCTGTGAAAAACACTTGTGGACTTTTTTTTTTTTCTTCAATTTTCTTAATTTTACGTGAATGGTGTTCCCGCGTTACAGACGTGGCATTAACATGAAAATGAAAACTTTTTCCAAAATTGGACATAAGTGCTTTTTCACAGGACAGCGACGATATGGAACACTACAAGAAGAGCTAAAGCACTTAGTAAGTCACTGAATTAACAACATTTAAGACCTTTTGATTGTATCTTTATTTATCACGAACAATCAAAATAATATAAAACAATAAAAGTAACCAAAGAGGAAAAGGGACAGAAAGAACCAAATGCTTATATTGTCCTGCCCCCTCCTTACAATCCAAATTATTGCCTAAAGGCAACTTGTGTTTGTATATGTAAATATATCCTTTTTTTTTTATAGATAGATAAATAGGTAGGTGAAAATTGAGAGGTATAAAAATGGGTAGTATAACATTTCATATTTATTTCATAAATATGTGTAGATAATAAACAGTGTATTTACAAACGTTAACTTTAGGAAGAGTTCAGCAGTAACACTGTCTAATGTAACAACAACAACAACATACGTTAAATATTTTTCTGTTGCTCATTACGCCGAAGAAAAAAAAATCAGGCACTAAATAGCGGTCGTCTCTTGTGCGACTTCTCCACCACGAGCCTGCTTTCAACTTTCACTTTCACTCTAGACGCGCTTGTATTGCGCATGCGCCGACACGAGCGAGACTGGAACCGTCGAAAGTGCCGAAGTGATTCCTCTCCTTTCACAGGTTATTCGTTTTTGCTATACATTGCCACAATATCGTGTCGTGTGACTTAAAAATAATTACTTTAAAATATAATGGATGGATGGATACTCTAGTGTGTTTATGTCCGTCTGAACACAACGTATTTTGTTCAAATCAAAAGTGAAAGTATGTGCTAAATGAACACATTTCCTGTTGTGCTCTTATTTACCCAAAAAAAGAGATGCAGTGATGGTGACAGGAATAATTTTGTGTGGACTCTTCACGACCTACGTGTGTGGTAAGATATTGTTTAGTCCAGTGTTTTTCAAACTTTTTGGAGTCAAGGCACATTTCTCTCATTGAAAAAATCCCGCGGCACTCCACCAACAGAAATTGTGAAAAGAAGCTTATTTTAACAATATAAGTGTAATATTGTTTATATAAGCATTTTTAACACTGAAGAATGACGTTGTATTATAACTTCTTGAATAGGAATTAAATAAACACAAAGAAAAAAGTATTTTATAATGTTTCATATTGATACTTACTCAGTGTGAAACAATGGGCCTCGTCACTAATTCGCTTGTCTCTAAACAAAGACAATTAGCTACCTGCTGCTGCTGCTGCTGCTCCCTGCTGGAGGGATTTCATCAAAATAAGACATTTGCAAACTGCTTTTACTTTACTTTTATTTTTTGAAACTGATAACTGGTTCAGTCGTTCTGAACCAGTTATCAGTTTCAAAAAATGGTGGTGAGTATATCAATATTAATTTTTTATTCCCAAAACAATACCAAATAAACAACAATAACTCATTGATAAACAATCCAAATAAACAACAATAACTGGTTGATAAACAATCCAATAATGTTCATCTTGTCTTCTTATTTATAAAGTGATTTTCAAGTTTCTTTTGTTGCGACAACGACAATGATCTACCTGAAGGGAAAACTCTCTTAAGAGAGCTTTCTCTTCAGGTAGTGTCATTGTCGCAACAAAAGAAACTTGAAAATCACTGGTTGATAAACAGTAATCTGGAAAAAATGGTTTTGCAATACACTTTAATCCAAATGTTTTTGTTAGCCGATTATTCGATTAAACGATGGAATAATCAATAGAGTAAACCATTCTAAAAATATTTGCTAGTGACAGCCCGGGTTCCTTTTCTGTTATCTGTTCAAAACGTCGTTGTGTAGCGTCCGGGGTTGCGGATGTGGTTCTATCCTGCGATTTCATGAAAGACTCAGAGGGACTGGACGCGAGCTCCGCCTTCACCAGAAGTCCGGCCACGCTCATCTTGAGAGAAGTCTTCGTTGGTTTCCATGAATCCCTTGACGCGATCACTCCATTTGTCCCACCGCCCAACCCGGATCCACATACCATCATGTTCGAGACCAAAGGTTTTTCCGTCCCCCGCCGCAAATTTTCCCTCTTTCCCACCAAATAAATGCAACTATGACTGTCCCTCCTCCGCGTGTTGCAGTATCATCGTTCAAGATTCCCAATGTGGACGTTCTGCTCCACGCGGACTGCAACGAGCAGGAAGTGATGTGCGAAATAAGCCGGTACGCTCCCCGCGGCTTGAAGGAAAGTTCGGGATCGGACCATTTCCTGGTGTCCATTGATGTGAAAGACGGGGCTTTTGGCGCTTTGTTGATCCTGCACGCAGTGCCGCTGGCCGATGACCAATTGAGCCTGATGCACAAGGAACTGGGCCTGCCTCTGAGTCATACTGGAACGCTGCTGACTGAAGGTACGTACAATGCAGTGTGTGTGTGTGTGTGTGTGTGTGTGTGTGTATGACTGACTGTGGAAAGACAGAAATTTCAAGTGTGGTCGCAATTGTTGTGACAGTAAGATTTTTTTATAGTCATCGAGAAATTATTTCAAATTGACATTGCAGTAAATTGATGATGCTTGAGTTCCCCGCTTTGGTCTATAACATCCGTCCGAAAATCTTGATTGTTTTCCAAAGTAAAATCAGATGTTTTGGTCACCAAGTGGCCACTTTGCAGCACAGACGTGCTTCTGCTATATGTGCGGCTTGCACACAGCATTTACCCGTAAAGTGAAATCGACCCAAACATATTTTTTTTTCAAGAATATGTTCCCAGCAGGCCCACTAGTTGAAACACGGCATTCTGATAAATAGTGCGTTTGTGCAATATGTGTTAAGCAGCAAAATCCACCCACCCGTTTTTTAGCCATCTCAGGAGGCGGCCATTTTGTCATTTCTGTCGATTGAAAATGACATCACAACTACTCACAACGACTAATCATGGCTGACCTCTTCTCTGAATCTGAGCCGTGATTGTCGTTGTGAGCAGTTGTGATGTCACTTTCAGTCGACCGAAGACAAAATGGCTAAAAACGAGTGGATTAACTCTTATTCCGCAATATTTTTTAGAATGCCTTGTTTCAACTAGTGGGCTTGCATAGAACATATTCTTGAAAAAATATGTTTGGGTCGATTTTCCCTTTAAAATGAATAAAAGCGAATTGAAGTACGCTGTGACCACTCCCGCAGCGGCGCAGAGTCTCGCAGATCCGCTGGCCCACACTCATCTATGGAATTAAACAACATCGGGTCTAACCTGCCTCTGCGCAGAGTTAAGTCACATATCGTGCAGTATTGACGTCAATCTTGAAAATAGAGTCCAATAACTATTCACTGAGCACAACTTGTTTTAAAAGAGACACACTCCACGCTGAGCTGCAAGTTGAGTTTTAAAGCTCTGTCCGCTGTCTTCTGTCTCCTCAGTGTCATTTCTGGTCTTTTCCACTGTCAAGTCTCCATCTGCACCCCTGAGAGGCACTGGCCTCCTCAATTGCGGCTTCAAGCATCAGGGCATGTCACCCGAAGAGGAAGTGCACATCGAGTGGCGCCAACAATACCGGGGACGAGGGCAGAACATCATCAAGATGGCGACGAGGTTGAACGATCTGGAAGGAGGCGCCACGGGTAAATTCAGAATCCGCCCCCCGTTGACTGCTTAAGAAGAAGTGAGGGCGCAATGTGGAGAACGGTGCTATTTCCTGTTTCCAGTACATCACTGGAGCAAGGACTCCAGCATGGATGCTGCCCGGGTTGTGAGCGAGGGGGACGCCTCTATGACCCTGAACAACTTAAAGACTACAGATGAGGGGACCTATATCTGCTCCATCAATATCGGCTTTTTCCATGGCCAGCAAGTGATCAACCTCCAGGTTGTTCGTAAGTTTCACTCAAATCACCTCGCTCCCATGACCTATATATATACATATATATATGCGTATATATATATATATATGCGTATATATATATATATATGCGTATATATATATATATATATATATATATATATATATATATATATATATATATGCGTATATATATATATAGAGAGAGAGAGGCATGTACAGTATATGCAAATACATTCCTCTGTTTTGCTCTTCTTTGCAGAAGCACCACGTGTTTCACTCTCGGAGGAGAAGCTTGTTTTAAAGGGAAATACAGCGCAGACCATTAGCTGCCATTGCAGTAAATACTACCCTCTGGATGCTAAGGTGGGTCACTGCAGGGGGGCTACCTTTAGAAAATACTGTGGTACCCTGACTCCCCAGTTGAAGTCATTCCGTGACCAAGCTCAATTTACTTCTATATTATTAAATCAGTTTTTCCCATTGAAGTGCCATCAATCCATTCCCACCCCCCGCCGCCCCCCCCCCAAAAAAAAAAACACCACAACTGTATTATTACGTTTTTTTTGTTTGTTTTCGTAACAACGAAGCTTGGCTTGTCTAAATACAGACCAGAAGAGAATGCATAGAAACAATAACAACAACATGCTACGTTGTGCCTCAGGTGGAGTGGCTGTCACAATCACCAACGGACGAAGAGCCCGCCATTTTCCCCAATCAGGGTTCGCTGTCCAGCCACCGGAAGCAACGCGACGGCACGTACTCGCTCTCGTCCAACCTTGTCGTGCCCCCCGGCATAACCCCGGGAACCCGAATCACCTGCAGGGTGTCCCACATGGCCCTGGACGCTCCTGTTTCTGTCAGTGTGCTGGTCGAACATCAGGAAGCAGGTACCAACCAACTCAAAGTCATAAAATGAGCATGCTGAACAGAGTAAGGCCTCGTGATGATGAGAAGAACGCTGTTTGTCATCCTACAGATGACTACTGGTGGGTGTTGTCATTCCTGGGCATCACTGTGGTGTTCTTCTACCAACTCATCAAATAGAAACTCGGATTTATTTATTATGTGGTATGGAGTAAAGTGAGTTGTTTGCTGTATTTTTGATAAAAGTAAGACATTTTGTTCACTGTATTCTGTATTTTTCATTCTCGCAACACTAATTAATTTCTGAACAGTTAGGTCAACATGAGACTTAATCAATGCTTATAGCTCCAACCCGGATTGTAATGTTACAACATAAATTTGTTTTGAACCCCCACCAAAAAAAAAAAATGCTTATATATATATATATATATATATATATATATATATATATATATATATATATATATATATATATATATATATATATATATATATATATATATATGTATATATATATATATATATATATATATACATATATATATATATATATATATATATATATATATATATGTATATATATATACATATATATATATATATATATATATATATATATATATGTATATATATATATATATGTATATGTGTGTGTGTGTGTGTGTGTACGGAGCCAGATCGTGGCTAATGGGTGGGCCTGAATATTTTTCTCACTCAGCACAATCCTCCTCTCCCGACACATTGTATATTCAAATAAAATGCCAAACTGAGTTATGAAGTTCAGATCTTCCTGAGATAACCACAACTATGCCATTCTTAATATTCAATCAAATCAAAAAAACAATGAGACACAAATTCAAAACAATTGAATAATAATTTACTAAAAAATTTAAAGTATACATTTTTTCATATATATATATATATATATATATATATATATATATATATATATATATATATATATATATATATATATATATATATATATACACTGATATGTGTATATACTGTATCTGCCTTTGGTTTGACCAAACTGACGGGCAACCACTTAATAGACCTGAAATAAAAAACTTCAAAAGATAAAACACAGTTCTGAAAACAGTTTTGTTAATTTCTTTTATTGGCATCAGCAAAATTGACAAGCATGCATTTATTCTTGCAAACATTTTCACCTCTCGCTGTATTGTCCATTTAAATCACAAAACACGTGTTCACTGCCAAATAATACCGTTTCGCAATATAATTGGATGGGTTTTTTTTTTGGGGGGTTAGCTAATGCTACGCAGAAATGCATGTCGTTGTCGTTTTTAATGTGATCAACTCACACGTTAGTCTCAGAAGAAAATATGAGCATCTTAACTCTATCGTAACAACCCCTCCCGCACAAAAATATCCTGAAAGATCGATCCAAACGTGACAGATGCTTGTTAGAATGGTCTATACTACATGATGTTAACAGTTCAAAGTAGTCGCGGTTTGGCACTGGTGAGTAGCTAGCGGATCGGGATGACGTTAAGAGCCCGCCGATGAGAACAGTTAGAGAAAGAAAGAGTGAGTGGCGTTATTAGGACAAAAAACTACGATGACCACGTTTGCCATGCAAATAGGAAATGAAGCTCACCTTAGCTGACTTTGCATTCGTGTTTACAGTAAGTGACAGGGCACCAGCTAAATCGGGGGGTGGGCCAGCTTTTGTGTCCACATTCGATTTGGATTATGCTAAATCTTATTGATAATTCATTGGAATATAATTCATTTACGAATGATTCAATACAAGAAGTTAAATGTGCACTAATACTCAAACGTTTTGGGGTCACTCAGTGCTTTTTCTTTAAGAAAAAACAACTTTTTTTCGGTTTTCTGTTTTAGCCACATGTCAGCAAGGTTTTTGAAACTGAAAACTACTTAGTGGGTACTGATTAATGCGACGTTTTCAACGCACTTCTGAAATAACGAATTTGCTCGGATGTTATTTGGGGGAAAATACTCTCCTCTTCGATGCTGTTCCCGCTAGCATGACTCCACGAACGCTATGCGCTACAATACTGACCTTTGAACTAGATTTTGAAAAAAAAAAATCGTATTTCCAAATTTACAGCAACGCAAGTGTAACTTAAAAAAAACAGCAGAGATTTTTTTTTAAACGCAGCTAAGTGTAAAGTGGTGGTAGTTTTTTTTTTTTTTTTTTTTTTTAAATAGGAACACAAAAATGTAACTTTGACCTCGTTCATTAGGATCGTCACTCTTCTTCTATTCAAAACAATCACATTGATGGCTTTTATTGTACTTTGCATTGCAATCGTGTCGATTGTCTCTCAGTGGCTGCTTCTCACATAACGCGTGATAACTGTTACTGTCCCAAATTAAGGGTTTCCCAATAATGTATTCAATTTCTTTGACATGCAACTTAATGTCCATGTACTATTATGCACTTTGTCCCCAATACTAGGGCAACTAAGCACATGAGTGGAACAAATAAGTTGGACTAGTAGAACAACTGTGTCTTACCACTCATGTTGTACTAGTGCATCGGCCTTGAGCTGGATATAAAGGAAATGGAATAAATGCTAAAACGGCTTTCCATATGCACCACTAACTCCACGCAAATGTTCTTCTTTCTCCTTTGCTTTTCCTTCTTCCTGCTGCGCTTCCTTCAATAATACATGAGCCACGATGAACCCAAGCGGAGTTTAAGCTGAAAACAGGCGCGAGGAAGAGGATGAGCAAGGCAAGGAAAAAAAAAAAAACAGCAGAGACAAGTGTAAGCTGCCGTGATGTGTGAGGACAGGACGGTGAAAAGGGGAGGATTGCTTTTTTTTTTTTTGTAGTACTCTCTTGTCTGTCATCCATCACATCAACATTCTCAAGTCCATATTCATCTTTCGTGACGGGCGAAGCTCAG
Source organism: Filicampus tigris (assembly GCF_054856515.1). Classification (NCBI taxonomy): domain Eukaryota; kingdom Metazoa; phylum Chordata; class Actinopteri; order Syngnathiformes; family Syngnathidae; genus Filicampus; species Filicampus tigris. The sequence continues at coordinate 6,410,284 of NC_141224.1, read as the reverse complement.
TAGAAGAAGTACACTGCCAACGACGCAGAGAGAGAGGAGAGAGAAATGAAGTCATTAGTCTAATGGTCCCCCGCGATATATCACAAACCTTCAAACAATAAACAACCATAAATGGAAACATGAAACTCATTCTTTTAATACGCTTGTCAGCCGTAACCTTAGGCACGTACACCTCGAGTTACCGCAGACTACCGTTGCGAAATTACCGGAAATTTCGAAGTTGGAAACTTTTCCTTTGGAATTAGCAGGGAATAATGTGGCTATAATCAGCAATAAAACAGGAATTTACCAGATTTAGGTGTCGACTCTTTATTGCAAACTTAAATTGCAAGTTACTTAGTTAAAATGACCATTTTTACCACGGCTACGTGCTGTTAGCTAACCAGCTAGCTAGCTATGCCTCAGATTTTATGTTTTATTTGGGGTTTTTTTACTAAATAGTTTTTGTCAAGTGCAAGATAAACTGAGGTAACTAAGTATTGTGTAATGTAGTAAAATAAATTCAAATTCCCAAACAACTGTTTGACCTTCTTTCTTCTGTGCGACCGACATAAATAAAATACATTTGAAAAGAACCCAGAAAGCTATGTATGATATTAACTGACAAGGACATGTTCGCGATAATTATACCTAGCTTTAGTTTGTTTTCTTAACATGAAATGTAGTTTCAGTTAGTTATGTTTCTTTTTTTCAAAAGCACTCTCATTTTTATTTAATTTCGTTTTTTCAGTTTTACTTTTAGCTATTTCATTAGTTTCCGTTAATGATAGTAACCTTGGCCTATGTGCCATAAATGCATTTTACCGCATGCCACAATTTACAGAACAGCTCCATGTAATTATTCGAAATTCCCAAGCGAGGCGGTAACACCGCGGACGGGTCCACCGGCCGCCAGGAGCTGAAGGAGCTCGTTAGCTTGCGAGCTAGCTGTTGACTAGTGCCTCTTGTTGCTCCACGGAACGTCCTGCGACGAGCCGGTGGGACATATTCCAGCCAGTAGAGGCAATAAGCGTTACATTTTCACAGCTCAAATGTGCAAGCGTATGAGTGATGTGTGGTTTTTGATTGACAGTTCAGTTGAGCAGGGTGTGCTTTCACGCATTCAGAGAACTCATCCAAGGCGTTTGAGAGCCGACAAAAAGACTATTATTGATCTTAAATGCTTATTTTATATTGTGGTGTTTTTTTTTTTCTAATCATTCAAATTTAGCAGGGCTACATAAGGATGGAGGAGACCCTCATGTGTACTCACAGAATATTATTCCCACCACGATGACGCCAATGATGCCCATCATGATCATCATCTGAAAGGAGAAAAAGACATCAACAGTGACGGTTGGCCTGCTCGAGGGGTCCGCGCTCGTGTGCCCACCTTGCAGTTCTTCCACCAGTACTTGTTCTTGAGCTTGGCCGCGCAGCTTTCAAACTGCGACGCCCCGGCTTGGAGGGCGTCCGCTCGGTCATCCAGTTCAGAGAGCTTCTGGTCCCTTTCCAGAACCTTGTCCACGTTCACCCTCATGATGTCCACCACCTGGCAGTCCAGGACAGGAAAGCATTTGGTGAGTGTTTTGAAAACACAGGAGTCCGTTTTTGTGTGTGTGTGTGTTTACGGGTGTGTACCTCCTCCACTTGGGCCTGTGTCTGCTGTAGCCTGCGGTTGCTGGAGGTGTTGGGAGGTGCTGGGGGCGCGCCTCCCGGGGCTCCGTCTGCACCGGGGGCTCCCGGAGCGCCAGGGGCTGCGGCATCTGGGGCGGACCTGAGTGGGATCAGATTTGTAAATCAACTTGTGGAAGAGAAGATGAAATAACTGAGATGAGGACATAAGGGGACGGTATCCCTCAGGTGTTCAACTCAATTTTATGTGTCCCTCTAAAGCAAATACATGCAAGAACGATTTGTGTTTCTCGCGAAAATGTGTCCCAAAACTGCAAAGTATGTTCACTTCTAATAACGTTGAAATATTGTAAATATATTATAAATATAGAGCTTTGGCTAACAAATCCGTTTAGCGTAATGCTAACAATGCAAAACGCCACAGACAGGCTAGCAAAAAGCGTGTAGGCAAACAGTATAAAAATACACACAGGCATGCATTCTTTATCCTCTGCAAAGAACCACAACTATTACTAATTAAATTAAAGAATATGGCAAAAACATAATTGTTTACATTTGATTTGATTATGTAATTACTCAATGTTTTTATGAAGTGTAATATCATAGAGTGCTACTTTCCTTACTAAAATCCACATTACACATTTCTTTTTTTTGGGGGGGGGGGGCGATGGGGGCCGGCTGTAACAGATTAATTGTACACTGAAACTTCAGGGTCCTCTAGTGAAATTAGGATGAAAGTAACAAACTGGCCATTTCATTAGTCAACACCCGCACACTTCATGACATCAAAAGAAGAAAATTATGCATCTGCAAATATATTAATGTTAAACTTGGGCCGTCTTACACGTACACACGTACAATAATAATGACAACATTAGGTACAAGACAATGCAAGAGTGGTGTCAGCCTTTAAATATTCAGTACAATATTCCCCCTTGAGGAACAAACCCAGCCCAAAATAACGAATATCTGTTAGTAATTGATGTTCCCCCCCTGCGCCCCCCCCCCCCCCCGAAAAGGTTTACAATTGTCTGTAGATGCCCCTAAGATGCTGCAGAATGAAAAGGGGAGATGGAGCAGCGTGGAGAAACATGACACGAGAAACAACTTGATATATTTTATAATTGAGGGGGCAAGCAAGACAGTAAGAAGTGGAGCGGAGTAGAGAGGCATATTGAAAATATGTTAAATATATTTGGGAGGGATTTATTTGGGGGGGGGGGGGGGGCACAACATTTGTTTGAAGAGGCCAAGCCCCCTCTTGCCCCTGCCTAGACCTGCCCCTGGTGCTTGGGCCTGTTTCCAACATTTTGGTTATTTTGAAAGTATTTGTTCTTCCCTGATGGTACCATGTAAGCAATGCGCTCAGTTTTTCGGTACAGCCGTCCAGTCGCGTGTCTTCATAAAAACTATCCAACCATCCATTTTCTATTGTACTTATGCTGTCTCCTAAAGACAAACGGCCATTCACACCAATGGACTATTTAGTCTTCAATGAACCTATTCCTAAAATCCATGTTTTATAGATAGATAGATAGATAGATGGATAGATGGATGGATGGATTGATAGATTAGATAGAACCGGGAACAAACAAAATACAAAGAGCAGCAGGGAGTAATTAAATGAAAAACAAAACAGAAGATTAATACGTGTTAGATTGCAGGTGTACCTAATGTTGTGGCCGGTATAGGTTAGTCCACTTTGTTAAGCAGCATATTTAATGGTACAAGGATGCTCAAAGTGACTCCAGCAAAATCACAATGCACCATTTAGTGTTCAGTATCGGCTTTCCGATTCAAAACACAAAGTCATCCACAAATAATCCTAACAATAAATCAATGCAAATCCGCATAAACACTCACATGTTCTATGCAGCTGTTGGTGCTGACTCAGCAGAGGAGGTAGGAGGAGGTACAGTGAGGTTCCGAAGTCTTAACGATGAAGCGAAACAGCAACAAAACCAAAGAAGAATCACAAGGGGGAAAAAACCACAACAACAACTAGAAGACGTGGAAAGAAGTTTGTCAAAAAAAACATCAGAGTGCCGCAGTGCAGCAACCCCCCCCCCAAAAAAACAGCCGAGTCAGCAAATAGAAGTGAGTGATGCTGAGTAGTTCTCCTCAGCATCCAGCTCCACCCCCAAAATAAGAAGCAAAACCCGCCTAGCTGACTCGATGAACGAATTTGCACTCCGGAAGCTGGCGAAGATAGCGTGGAATGTTTCCGTCCTTCTTGTGCGCCTGCGTGGAAGACGAAGCGTGATGCGCGGGGCTGCTGCTGCAGTAATGCGTCGAGTTCCTCTCCCACCTTTCCCCACTTGGAGTCAGAGCCACAGTGCGGTACTACCCCCCCCCTCCCCGCCCCTCCTCCACCTGCACACTTTGCAGTACTGCAGCCCCACTTCGGTGAGGGGGTGGAAGTGGACGTCGCTGCAGTGCGTGGAAGCCCACGGAGTGTTGACTCAACTCTTTTTCCTCTGATGGACTTCCACGTCCATGTAAATGTGTTTGCATTCGTTGGACGTACTGTACAGGGGTCCTCCTCACATTTCGAGGTTAGATCAACTCTTAACTCCCATTGATATGAAATGAAACATCAATACGTGGCAAAAAAAAAAAAAAGTTTTGTAATGTATAAATAAGGAAATAGCACTTTATATTATACTCTATAAAAACATAAAGGGAATGGAGTTTGTGCGTCATGGTTAATTCATGGCACCTCCTGTTGGGAGCAATTTTGCCACCAGGGGGCAGTATAATACTGTCATGCAAACAAGAGAAGACTTGCACAATTACTCTAACTGCAGTATTAGTCATTCGCTTCATAGAAGATAAAGAATATTTGCCCGGGGAAAGAGCAACGATCTGCGAGGAAAAACGTGAAGGATCTCTGGTGTATGACACCACTCCCTCCGTTCAATCCATTTCTAAAAACTGTTTTGAGCGGTACAAAATTTTTTTTTTATATATAACCTAAGTTTAAAGTATCTTTGATTTGTGAAAATCATAGCGGTGTTGTGATTGTGATGTTGCTTATGTATGTGAATGAAAAGAAACTGAAAAGTCATGATAAACACCGTAGCATTAAAAGGGTTGGAAAATTTCTATTTGTTAACGTTTCTATTTATTTTTTCCCCACTTGGTAAGTGGCGGCCAAGTTTGCTTGGCTTGTAACAGAAAAAAGAAACATCTACCAAACATCGAACTTGTAAAATGGGGCAAAGGTAACACTGCACCTGTATGATATCTGTTTTTTTTTTTTTTTTTTAAATCAGTCAGGATTATGCTCAAATATATTTTCCCCAACTACAGTATTTTAAAATTCCCAACTTCAAAGACAGCCTTCAACTGAGTAAATTCCTTGTTTATTCCCATTCATCCCCCTTGGAAAATTTCCAACTTATCAGAATTTTCCAACCCTCAGCAGGTGTACATTGTGTGTCAAATTGCCAAGCAAAAGTAACACAGACACACGTCATATGTATACAACTTACAAAAAAAAAAAAAAACCTAAATACACAACTTGGTCGGACGCCATTGTGACGTGTTAGCGATGTTTGCCGGTGCGGTTGAAGCGTCTGTAGAGGAAGCGGATCCTCTTATCCAAGTTGTGTTTTTCCAAAGTCATCATTCGGTCTCCCACCATCTTCTTCTTCCTGATGAGACGCTGCAGCTCGTTGCCCTTGAAGGCCTTCAGCCAGCAGGGGGCGAGAATCAAGTCTTTGGGGTGAGCTTTAAAATCTCCTGCAGACGCGCACAAAATCACCCAGGGGACGGTACAACTGTAGTAGACTTAGTATCAAAACAAGTTCATCTAAATACCTACTTACCTAAAATTCCTATGTTGTCATATACTCCAAACATGCTCCTTTTCTCATTCCACCTGTCCACCACTTTGGGCTTGGGGATCGCATGCATCCTGATGTGGCGACATGTACCTGCACATGTCACATGAGAACTCTGAAGCCTGAATTTAGACCGTACGGTTCAAGTGAAACAACTCAGCTATAATTGGCAGCATTATCAAAAACAAAAAACATAAGGAATCTTAACTTTTGGGATGCCAGCCATCTTCAAAAAAAAAAAAAAAAAGACAACCTTGAGTCCCAGCCAATTTAGAGCATCCTGACTGATCTTTCAAGGCTCACAGAATATTGTATTGTTTTGTGACTATATGCAAACACAGAAACTAGGTAATGAAAGATTACAGTATTTTCTTTCATCACAAACAACATTTTTGAACCCAAAACGCAGAAAGCAAGCTTTTTGTAAAAATGTAAATTTTATACACAACAGTGACTCGAATGTCAGGACCGTCGAACCGAAGACACGCTGTGCTGTTCTTACCAGTGGAGATGGTTCGAGCTGAGTCGAGCAAACCCCCCGCCGTCCGACAGAAGGAGGCTCCTACCCGAAGCAACCCGCAAACAGCAAACATGTCTCCTGAAATACAACCAAAAATCATCTATTGAGAACTAGAGGATAGCACGTCCAGTACGTGCTTGTCTTGCCCCAATCTTACATTGACCCTCCATTTAGCTTGAGCTAGCACACAACACAAACTTTTGAAGAAACGGCGTGTCACACTGGATGAAGCATTTACCTCTTTTCAGTTGCACTCCAGTTGAATATGCTGTTTCTAAGACTATTATAACGATAAGAAGTAACGGTTGACACTTGAAAAGCTATGTTCTTGACTTTTGCACAGTAAGACCAAGCGTAATTTGCTGCAGCGGTAGCGGTCGAGGCAGGCTTGACGTCACTTCCGCTTATGTCACGACCGCTGCCTCTCCTGCCTCATGTAAAACTCAATCGAGGCAGCTTCCTTTGCATTTCCTCCTTCTGCCGGGAGATGTCACAACGCCATTCGACCTGCTGCCGCTAACTTTTCTCATTCCACTGCATCGAACGTTTTTATGAACGGCTTCCGTTTGTTAGAATTTGTATAGTGATTTTTGTTAGTGCTCAATAAACACAATTGGCTCAGTGGTAGAATAGTCGTTTCCAAATCCTAAGATTGTGGGTTCGATGCCCTTGCGACCGTGTCGAAGTGTCCTAGAGCAAGGTACTGAACATACATAATACAGACAATAAAAACAATACAACAAAATTGTATTTATATAGCGCATTTCGCAACTGTTACAGCTGTAACAAAGCACTTTATACTACAACAACTTTATAGCCATAATACAACAAGTTAAATTAATAAAGTAACACAAAACATTATATACAATAGACACCGGAAAACAGACGAAAATTTGTCAGTCTCAGGTCGGATCAAAAGCCAGAGAATAGAAAATGTGTCTTCAAACGGGTTTTAAAAATTGGACAGTGGGGGGGGCTTGCCTAACATCCAATGGAAGGTTATTCCAAAGGGAAGGACCGGACATGGTCGTTTTTTTCCCCAAAACGCCTTACATGGTCGTTTAAAATGAAAAAAAAAGCCTTTTTTTGTGAAATGTATAGTAAGGCGTATTTGGGGGAAAAAACGACCATGTATTACAAAGGCGTTTTTTGTAAAACAAAAACAAACAAACAACCACATATAATAAGGTGTTTAAAAAAAAAGCATCCATGTATAGTAAGGCGTTTTGGGGGGAAAAAACACGTTTTTTTCTTTTTTTCTTCTAGAAAAAACGACCATGTATAGTAAGGCGTTTTTTTTTGGCAAAGAAAAAAAAACGACTTTGAGATGTCGACAATCTGTAATCATAATTATATCAAACAATATTAAATGTAAAAGTATGAGATGAACAAGAAGTTCAGCTGAAAGCCTTGTTCATAAGGCAGGAATCAAACCCTAGTCATCCATCATTCATCTGTTCCAACCTCTCAACTATGGTCATCAAGTTGTTATAATAGAAACAAAGTGTTAGCATCATGTTGAATACTAACGAATGCATAATTCAAAGGCATTGTTTGATAGGAAATAAGACGACCATGTGTAGTTTGTGTTTGTAGGTTGTTGTAGTTTTTGTGTTTATGAAAAAAACGACCATGGTTTTTTTTTTTAAAGAAAGCGACCATGTACAATAAAGCGTTTTTGGTGAAAAAAAAACCGACCATGTATAGTAAGGCATTTTTTGTGAAAAAAAACGACCATGTATAGTAGGGTATTTTTTGTGAAAAAAACAAAACAACCAGTTTGATAGGAAATGAGACGACCATGTGTAGTTTGTGTTTGTAGTTTGTTGTAGTATTTATGAAAAAAAAACGACCATGGCGTTTTTTTAGGGAAAAAAACAACCATGTATAGTCGGCGTTTTTTCTGGAAAAAAAACATGTATAGTAAGGCGTTTCTTTGTGAAAAAAAACGACCATGTATAGTAAGACGTTTTTTGTGAAAACAAACGCCGACCATGTATAGTAAGGCGTTTTTTGTGAAAAAACGACCATGTATATATAGTAAGGCGTTTTTTGGGGGAAAAAAACTACCATGGCGTTTTTTTTTAAAAAGCGACCATGTATAGTAAGGTGTTTTTTTGTAAAAAAAAAAAAAAAAAAAAAAAAAAAAAGCAACCATTTATAGTAAGGCGTTTTTTGTGAAAAAAAAAAACGACCATGTATAGTAAGGCATTTTGGGAAAACAAAAAAAACGACCATGTAAAGTAAGGCGTTTTTTTGTGAAAAAACAAAAATCATACCACAGTACAATATATAATTTCAAAACTTTTAACTGAAATAATGTGGTTGCACACTTTTTATAACTGGCAATGTGGCTGTGTTCCGAATTGAAACTCATGTATGAGAGTCAGCACACATATGCCACCATTTTTGCATGTTGTGTGCCGCATGTTGTTAAGGGCTAACCAGCATCGGCACGACTTTTATGCTCAGAGGTGGGCCTTTTACAACAAAAAAAAATCGCAGTCTGTTTATCGCCTACCGCCTACAGCCGGGATACACTTCCACCATCCGCTTTTTTGTCAGGTGGTAAAAAAATAAGCCCGGTCCGCCTATGATTTTAAATGGGCTTCCGTTAGCATTTCCGACTACCTACTTCGACAAACTACCACCCACGCCATGGGTGGATGGACATTCCAGGGTTCTACTTGGATAGCCTCCAGGTCACCCACGAGCCTAATGAGGACAAGCGCTATAGACAAAAATGCACGGATAGAAAATTAGTAAATACATATTCCCTAATTTGAATCCCATTAATTCAATAAGATTGATGGATTGTACTGACACTGACATTTTGCAAGTGGCTTGAAAATTGACGATGACAAGATTTGCACACACGCACGAAACCTCCAATTTTATTCTGGTAAGCGCTGGAATATTTTGTCATCTTCAAATAAACAAGCTCAGCATCATTTGAATTTGTCTCTGTTTCAGTCTGATGAGTGTCAATGTTTGTGTGGAAATTAGACAACCTGAAACTATTAAGTACAAGTTTCCAAAGACTATATATAGAAGTAGGTCGTCTGAAATTTAGCCAGACAATATGATCTGGAAAAAAAACAACAACCTTATTTCCACTGGGGAAAATGTTTAATCTGCAAATAAATGCAAAAACGAGTATCATCTGGGGGGAAAAAAATATCAAAAAATGAAACGAAAAGTAATGTAAAAAGTGCTAACTTGACCACATACAACAGCGACGTCTTCTTTTGCCAGGAACTGTCATGAGTGGAACATTTTCTATCGTCAACAAGTTTGACAAGCAGGAGGTGTGACACACCTCATTCGCATATCGCTCTTGTGCAATTTCTTCAAATTCAAAGCCCAGCGGTTTCCACGTGAGGGTCTTTTTCCTCTCCCACGGTCGCGTGCAGTGCTAGAGGAGACCCCCGTGAGATGAATGACACACGACTCACTGTAGCCACAACATTAGGGACACCTGCACTTTTACATGAGGAGAGCTGTGTCAAAAATGGGACGTTTGCAATTTGGCAACCAACACATAAACGAGCAATAAACCCGCAAGCCCGTCTGACGGTGTTTTATTAAAGCATTATTAACATTTTGAGATTGCGTGGGTGTGTGAGTGTACAACTTGAGTACATTACTGTGTGTGACATTCAGTCGATGAGATGATGAATCATTTTTATGTTTCTGCCTGTAAGCACATCACAAGGCGCTCGTGTGTTGTTTAGGAACCTCGTGCAGGGCTTTACTGGTGATGATGTCAAAGGCCGTCGAAGCCGCCAGTGACGGAGGACACGTGAAGGTGAAGCGCTTCGCTTTGGTTTTGTGACACTGAGGTGTGAACAACAAGTCGTTTTTTTAATGTACAGTACAATCTAGTGACAAAAAAAAAAACCTGAAAAAAAGAATGCACGCAATTCATTTTTAATGTACAGTACAATCTCGTAACAAAAAAAAAAACCTGAAAAAAATGCACGCAATCAATTTGTATTTTTCCGAAACACAAAAGCAGAAATTTAATCCAATTTAATCAATTAATTAATCAAATTAATAGTTTGTGTTCGTAGTTTGTTGTAGTATTTGGGTAGTATTACACAATTAATCAAATTGATTAATTAACTAATTAATCGAATTAATTAATCTATTTAATTAATATATTACTTTTAACTTTAAAATGGTCAGTTTGACCTGCAACTTAACATTTTTGACAACTTAACATATTTGTATATGAGAGAGAGAGAGAGAGAGAGAGAGAGAGAGAGAGAGAGAGAGAGAGAGAGAGAGAGAATCCGTGGGAGGAAGTGGATCTCCCACTATGTGTGTCTTACAGTTTCCAAGCTACCAAAAACTCCTCCCCCGGTCCTAATTTAAAGACCTTACCACACGACATCAGCAAAAGCCTCGCACATTAAGCAAGCGCAACGATTACACCAAGAGCAAATAGAAATGCTTCTGGAGTCTTTGATCTTTGCTCTGATTCTGATTCCCATCTCAGGTATTGCTGTAACTGTTGCACCTTGTAAGCGTCACTTTTTGCTTTTTTTGATGATTTCGCTTGCTTGATGCAGAGGCTCGCCATGAGGTACAAGAGGTGTTTGCTGGGGTCAACTCGCAGGTTCTTCTGCCCTGTGACTGCAGCACTTTTTCATCACTCACCATCACCTGGACCAAGGATAGCCAAGGGTAAGACCACGCAATTGTTTTTATTATTTGGCTCATTGATTGCATGAAGAGTGAAATCCACCCATGATATGTGAAAAAAACAAAAAACGTTTATATGTATGCTCTAAACATATTTAAATGCATTAAAACAATAGCACTTATTGCAAAACTTTTAGCACCTCAGTCTCTCACTTTCGACAAATCGAAGACTATTGTATAACATCACTTTCAGGGTAACAAAAAGAAGACTGGCTTGCAAACTTCTCCCCATAACAGGCACCATGTGCTAGCTTCAAGCTTTTTATGAGTCACTCCCAGTTGAAGTTTATATCAAAGCTGACATAAAAATAATAATGAGGTCTACTGGAAGGCATGTAGTGTATTTAAGTGTGAGAAAAAGAAGGAAGAGAGAGAAGTAGAGGGTAGACACCTGCGATTACACATTTGGCGCCAAGAAAATGTCAATGGTTTTAGGGTGTTTTGACATCACTGAATCCGAAAATGACATTGCTTTTTCCAAACTGACTCTATTTTTGCTGGAGAAAAGTACGAATAATATGCTTTCGTTATAACTTTGATAAGGCTGTATCTGTCTTTTCAAGCATGTCCATTCAGTATTCTTTCTTTCTTTTTATGCGATATGAAAGACAGCAGCCGTTACTGCAAATCGTGTTTCGTGTGAAAATCAAGCAAAAATTCAGAAAATTAGGCAATATCAGCAGTAAACAACAGATTTTTACCATGCAAAATGAGGTGACTACAAACACTACTTTTATACTTAGTAACAATTAAAGTACATTTTGAAAACTGTCAAAGCACATTCATTATCATTCAATTAATTCTCAAAAATATTAATCTAAAAAACTAGAGACAATTAAAAGGAACTGATGTCATTTTTGGTCCCAGCAGCCCAAAATTACCTAGAAACTATTCAAATATCTTTGACTCTCGAAAAAAACAAATGTTATATGTGTTGACGCTCCGTGTGTAAAAGTAGCAGTTCTTTAAAGAGGGGAAATCAACCCAAACATATTTTTTTCAAGAATATGTTCCCAGCAGGCCCACTAGATAAAACACGGCATTCTGATAAATGTTGTGTTTGTGGCAGAAGAGTTAATCCAACCGTGTTTAGTCACCTCCGGGGGCGGCCATTTTGTCACTTCTGTCGACTGAAAACGACATCACAGCTGCTCACGACCAATCACGTCCCAGCTTCGGAAAACAGATCAGCCGTGATTGGTCGTTACCTGAGGCCTGAGCAATTGTGATGTCATTTTCAGTCAAAGACAGTTAGTGACAAAATGGCCGCCCCCAGAGATGACTAAAAACGGCTGGATTAACTCTCATGCCACAAACACAATATTTATCAGAATGCCTTGTTTCAACTAGTGGGCCTGCATAGAACATATTCTTGAAAATTATTTTCCATAACATCTATGCTAATTCCCACGAGCTCCACAAGTTAGCATTAAGCTAACAGACTTTGGTTCGATTAAATAATATAGTTTAGATGAACATTTTGCTGTTTAGATATGCAGTGGTGGCTTGACGCGCAAGTGACCTGACCCGGGGTTCATTGTTGACCCCTTCATTCCCCTTAAATCTTAATTCTTACCAAGACACGATTGTATGCTACCATCTACGGGGAAGGCACGTTTCTTTTCCCACTACACAAAACAAGCGCCATAAATTCCCGCTTGGATGAATTCGATGTGAAAGAAATCTATGAAACACTTTTAGGGCAAACGGTAAGCGGTGACAATTGTCCATCCGCAGCACCGTGTGGAGACAGGAGATCAGCGGATTGCAGTTTTGGGGGTCCAGGTGGCTGCAGAGAGGTCAGCGGCGCGTGAGCTGCCCCCGCTGCCAACTGGGAGGAGGCGACTGCGGCCTGCGAATCAGCAACGTCAGGGAGCAGGACGGCGGCCGGTACGCTTGCAAGTTTCAGAGCGGACGACACTTCATCACGCGCTCGCTCGTGCTGAGAGTCATTCAAGGTGACGGCTGGGATGTTTGTCAACGTCAAATAAATGAAACTGTAGGTTCTCAAGAACACGTTGTTTAGTATATAGATAGCAAGCTACTTTTCATACACAACGTCTGCTAGCTTGCTATTTCTGTTCTCCTCAAACCCGCCTTAACTTCCATCAAGACTCGCGAGAGTCAAGAGTGCATGCTTCGGGGACCATCGTCATTTCCACACATTACAACGGGCAGTCACGTTTGTACACTTTTCTTACAGTTATAATGTTAAGTGAAGAAATAATAGCTCAATAAAACATAGAATGAAGGTCAATTCTATGCACTAGCTCGTAAACTGGTGACTTTCAGTTGCAATGTTATGTTTTATTTTGACAGACAGTACAAATCTTTTATAATTATTTGAATCATCTCAATTACAAATGACATTGAAATATTTTGGGATCTGAAAGAATGCAGAAAAAAAAAATGACAAGGCAAGTTTATGTAGTCACGTTAATATTGCGGTTGAATCAATGCTCTGCTCAAAAACGCATATTAGAAAGGGGGAGGAAAAATATTTGCTGAGGTAATCACAATCACGCTAATGGTTAGGTTACAATTATAGGCTAAGTTTCAAAAACTAAAATAACTGCCACATTAGTGCTAATGTTAAAAAAAAAATGAAATTATAAAAATGTGAACAATTGTAACAACTGAAATACTAAATTAGAAAGATTTTAAGAGCTTCTTCTTGTATACGCTACAAGTTTCAATAAATGATAAATAATTAAACAAATATTAAGTAAAAAAAAAAAAACATTACTAATAATTTTGCAGCTATTTAAAAAATATATGTCACAAATCTCATCTTAAACATCTTAAAGATGCAACATAATACAATAACAATAAGAAGAAATATAATAAAAACTAAAAGGTGTACAATCTTAGTCTCTAATATTTTTGTTTAAAAATGTATATTAAAAAGGAGAAGCAATACATACAAGTAAAAACAAATGAGACAATCAAAACAATAACGTGTACAATCTTTCAATCTGACCATGAATAATGTTGTTGGTTTTTTTTTTTCCTTGACAGTATCTTTCTCGCCAGTGGCCCCGGTGGCGGGGGTCCACGTTTCAATCAACTGCCGTGTGACACCCGGGCCTCCAGATGCCGCAGTGCAGTGGAGATTGAACAACGGCTCCTTTGCGCCTTTGGGTGGGGCGAGCCCGCCGACCCCTCGATGGAGCTTGCGGGAGAAGGCGAGCGTGCGCTTGGCGGGAGAGTGGACGTGCGTGGTGGCCAGCGGAGGCGCACATGGCCAAGCCTCTGCCGCTTTAACTGTGAGAGGTGAGATGCTGAACCATTGAGGATTGTTTATGCTATTCGCAGGAGATGGGGTTTAGGGTTAGGGGTTCATTTTAGGCCAGCTGCAATCAGAGAAAAATGGGAAGCAATTTATGCGCCCCACGCCATTCAAAAAAAGAAGAAACATTCTAAAACAGACTTCAAGCAGTCAGCCGCATTTTTTGTCTACTGCTTTCAACCCCAAAAATTTGAGTGACAAAAGCTAATTGGTAGCAAAGAACCTCACAGAAAGCAATTCTTCAAGTAGCCATTTGAAGCTGTTTAATGCCACACCAGTTGAGGTTTATAATGAACCTCAACATAAAACGAAGTGAATTACAGTTTGTATTTAACCAAAACACATAACTTATATGAAAGCTAGCTATCTTAATGCTAACACACGATGCAAAATGCCACGGAAAAGCTAACAAAACTAGCATCGATGCTGCGGTATAGTTAACTCATTCAATGGCAGCCATTTTTAAGAAAAGACAACTCCTTGAGTGCCAGTCATATTAGAACCTTTTGACAGATTTTTCAAGGCCCACAAAAAATTGGGTCCTACGATCCCCCCTCATTGCAAAGATTACATTCCAGACCATTCCACAATGAGTGCAAAAGAGCTTTTTGTGACAAAATTATCAAGCAGAGCAATGAATTTGATGCTAATATTTTTGCTTTGCTAACATCTGAACAGTAGTTTCATTTTATAAAGGAGCTAAAACCACGACGAGCAATGGCTTTTAATAGCAAAATAATATAAAAGCCAACTCACCAGATTGCTCAGCTGTCGCACCTCTACAAACGACTACAACACACAAGGTTTTGCCCTATTATCACTCTTCTCAAGATCGGTATTCACGGTGGGATCAAAAAATGTAAAATATGTTCAAACTTGTTCATGGCATTCCAAATTTGGTTCAAATTTGGATTCCCCAAAAAAATAAGTGAAAACATTTTTGGGCACTGTAATGTAGCACATTGAAGTGCAACTCAAGGCAAGTATTTTACAAAACAGGTGAGCTGCGACGTTTGCAATGTGAGCCCGAAGGCGATTTAACGTCAATTTCAGTTGACAGCAGAAGGCGATATAAGGCCAAAATGGCAGCCACTTGTGTTGGATGAAAATGGATGCTTAAAGGGGAAGTCAACGCAAACATTTTTTTCAAGAATATGTTCCATGCAAGCCCAATAGTTGAAAGAGGGCATTCCGATAAATACTGCGTTTGTGGAATAAGTGTTAATCCACTCGTTTTTAGCCATCTGTGGGGGTGGCCATTTTGTCTTCTGTCGACTGAAAATGACATCATAACTGCTCAAAACGACCAATCACGGCTCAGATTCAGAAAACAGGTCTGCCGCGATTGGTCGTTGTGAGCAGTTGCGATGTCATTTTCGGTCGACAGAAGACAAAATGGCCGCCCCCACAGATGGCTAAAAACGAGTGCATTTTGCTGCTTAATTCATATTCCACAAACGCAAAATTAATCAGAATGCCGTGTTTCAACTAGTGGGGCCTGCTGGGAACATATTCTTGAAACAAATATGTTTGGGTTGACTTCCGCTTTCATTCTTAATGTGAATGATACGTTGTTGTTTTTTTTTCCCCCCCAAGTGTATTCTTGAATGGTAAACACATAAAAGATTCTGTTTTGGGTTCAAATTTGCCTCCCGTTACAGGAATCGTCCACCCATCCCGAGATGACACAAAGGTTTACGCGGCTGTGGGCTCTGCAGCCACCCTCCCCTGCGTCTTCTCCCGCGGCTTAAACCTCTCTCAGCCCACCTGGCAGAAACTCAAACCCGGCTCTCTCTCGAAACCTGCTTCCGAATCCCTTCCTCCCTCCTCCTCTTCCTCGCCTGCTTCTCAACCTACTTGGGACCAGTCGGCCCATTTAAAAGACACTGCCCTCGAGGACGAGGGAACGTACAAATGCGCCGGCGTAGTCGAAGGACGCAGCCTGTCTCGGAGAGTGCGGCTGGTTGTGGCTAAAAGTGAGTCGCGTCAACATCCCTCTGCTCGCCTTCCGAGATGAATCCCGTCTAATCCACGTGCGCGTCCACAGTTGACCGCAGCGTCACGCGGAAGAAAACGCTCACGCTCACCTGTCAGTTGACGGACACGAGCGAGGTCACCCGCTACCAGTGGGTCCGCGTTATCAATGACCTCAGCGGCAAACGGCGGGTGAAATCCATCCAGGAGGGGAAGAGTCTTCATGTGAGCGCCGCGTCCCGTGAGGACGCCGGCGAATGGGCGTGTCGCTTTTACGGAGCGCGAGGACTACTGGGCAACGTAACGCAAGGCGTGACTCCTCATTTGGGTAACTTATTGAATTAATTGAATTGATCTTTTTGTATATATATTCGCGCCATGCAATTGGTTCCAGTTCACCCATCACATTTGATTTGATTCCTTTCAAATCGCAGATCATCTGAGTGGCTCAGCAGGTGTGTCACACACCGCCTCAGTTGCGCTCGGTGTCAGCGCTCTGCTGCTTCTTCTGCTTCTGATTCTGGCTCAGACGTACAAGAACCACCAAAGGGTAAGAAACGTAAAAAATAACCGTAGACAAGAATTGGCATTTTTTCAGATTTTAACGGATGGCAAAGTGATTTTCTCTGCAATCATGTACGATATATTTTGCTTGCCCGACAAAATTGACTATTAATCATCTGAATATCATTAACTAACCTAAAGTGACATTTTTGATCATTTACCACAGAATCCGCTGGTTAAAAACGATGCTCATTTCCCATACCTATGATTAAGGTCTTTCAAAGTATTTTGAAAATCACTTTTTCGAAAATGTTCTTACAATGTATGCATTTTTGGTGCTTTTAGTAAGCTATTTTTGATTTTTTTACTTTGCTTTTAAATATCTTTAATTTTATATAGACTAAAAAAATGAGTGTAATTCACAGTAGTAGACACACCAAGATGGCTGACATGCCGTGCTGAATACTGGCGATATTTCACCATAAAAGTTTAATCACAATTTCAAAGCGCTGTTTATAGTTTGTGTGTTTCAATGAATGCATAAATACAATATTGTTATCATATTAACGAAAGTCTCATTCCAGCGACATTGTGTTTCTGCTTTTCTCCCGCTCAGCGAAAAAGACATTTTCAGTACACCACGCTGGAGTCACTTCTCCACGCGAAGTCCAACGAGCGTGAGGCAAGAGAACGAAGTCAAGCGCAAAAGGGGAAGCCTCTTCAAACCTGAGCTACTCAGGTGTAAAACAGCCGACTAGCACTGTAGCAGTTTTCTTGTACTTACGTTTAAGACTTTTTTTTTTTGTACATTATTGCCCGCTTACTGTTCATCAATGTTTGCATTTCTGAATAAAGACAATAACAGATGCTTTTCAGTGTGACTTGGTCTTAATTTATTACACAATAAAAATCTTAGATTGTTTTGGAAATAGTGGTACAAAAATACGGTAATACACCAATAAAATTAAAACAACAGCTGAATTCTATTTACACAATGACAGCACATGCACTTTATATATTACCTACACAAATAAGTTATAAGAATTGAATTCATACCCAACACAGAACTTTGTGTGATTTTCCTCCTAAAAGTAAAGCTAAAGTAAAAACTGGTGCTCGTGACGTCAGACGTGTTGTTGTCGTGAATGTTTGCGCGAGAAGCAGTCTGGTTCACACCTGACTGCAAAAGTTGTCTTCCTGCTCGGAAAGATCCCAGAATGTCAAAGACTGGCTGATGTCCTCCAGGACTCCTTCGGCTCCCGGATGTGCGCAATCCACAAGCAGCTCCTCATCGTCGTCGTTGATGCACCAGCCGGGCCAGTCCACGTTGATGCCGGTTGGAAGGAAAGGACTGAATAAAATGACAGACACACACAGGAAATGGCTTCTTGTGGTAATATTTTTGGACATAAGCGAAGGCTGAAGTGAAGGCCTTAACACAATAAAGGATTTCAAAAGTGGGGTTTCAAACTATGTTTAGGGTTTCAAAGGAAGGTGTCAAAATAGGGCTTGGGTTTCAAAATTGTGTTTCAAACTAGGCTTAAGGTTTTAAAGTAGGGTTTCATAGGGTTAAGGTTTCAAAATCGGGTTTCAAACTAGGCTTGAGCTTCCAAGGAGTGTTTCAAATTCGGATTAAGGTTCAAAGTAGGGTTTCAAACTAGGGTTAGGGTTTTAAAGTTGGGTTTCAAAATAGGTTTTCAAATTAGGGTTAAGGTTTTAAAGTAGGGTTTCAAACTAGGGTTAGGGTTTCAAACTAGGGTTAGGGTTTCCAAAGTTGGGTTTCAATGTAAAGTTAGCATTTTAAAATAGGGTTTCTAACTAGGGTCTCTAACTAGGGTTAGGGTTTCAAATTAGGGTTAGCGTTTCAAAATTGTGTTTCAAACTAGGGTTGAGGTTTCAAAGTAGGGTTTCAAAGGGTTAAAGTTTCAAAATCGGGTTTCAAACTAGGCTTGAGGTTCCAAGGAAGGTTTCAAATTAGGTTTAAGGTTTCAAAGTAGGGTTTCAAACTAGGGTTAGGGTTTTAAAGTTGGGTTTCAAAGTAGGGTTTCAAATTAGGGCCAGGGTTTCAAAATCAGGATTCAAACTAAGCTCAGGGCTTCAAAATAGGGTTTCAAATTAGGATTAAGGATTCAAAGTAGGGTTTCAAACTAGGGTTAGGGTTTCAAAGTAGGGTTTCAAACTAAGGTTGGGGTTTCCAAAGTTGGGTTTCAATGTAAAGTTAGCATTTTAAAATAGGGTTTCTAACTAGGGTCTCTAACTAGGGTTAGGGTTTCAAATTAGAGTTAGGGTTTCAAATTAGAGTTAGGGTTTCAAAATTGTGTTTCAAATTAGGGTTAAGGTTTCAAAATAGGGTTTCATAGAGTTAAGGTTTCAAAATCAGGTTTCAAACTAAGCTTAGGGCTTCAAAATAGGGTTTCAAATTAGGGTTAAGGATTCAAAGTAGGGTTTCAAACTAGGGTTAGGGTTTCAAACTAGGGCTAGGGTTTCAAAGTAGGGTTTCAAACTAAGGTTGGGGTTTCCAAAGTTGGGTTTCAATGTAAAGTTAGCATTTTAAAATAGGGTTTCTAACTAGGGTCTCTAGGGTTAGGGTTTCAAATTAGGGTTAGGGTTTCAAAATTGTGTTTCAAACTAGGGTTAAGGTTTCAAAGTAGGGTTTCATAGGGTTAAGGTTTCAAAGTAGGGTTTCAAACTAGGCTTAGGGCTTCAAAATAGGGTTTCAAATTAGGGTTAAGGATTCAAAGTAGGAATTCAAACTAGGGTTAGGGTTTCAAACTATGGCTAGGGTTTCAAAGTAGGGTTTCAAACTAAGGTTGGGGTTTCCAAAGTTGGGTTTCAATGTAAAGTTAGCATTTTAAAATAGGGTTTCTAACTAGGGTCTCTAACTAGGGTTAGGGTTTCAAATTAGGGTTTGGATTTCAAAATTGTGTTTCAAACTAGGGTTAGGGTTTCAAAGTAGGGTTTCAAACTAAGGTTGGGGTTTCCAAAGTTGGGTTTCAATGTAAAGTTAGCATTTTAAAATAGGGTTTCTAACTAAGGTTAGGGTTTCAAATTTGGGCCAGGGTTTCAAAATCAGGATCCAAACTAAGCTTAGGGCTTCAAAATAGTGTTTCAAATTAGGGTTAAGGATTCAAAGTAGGGTTTCAAACTAGGGTTAGGGTTTCAAACTAGGGTTAGTGTTTCAAAGTAGGGTTTCAATGTAAAGTTAGCATTTTAAAATAGGGTTTCTAAGTAGGGTCTCTAACTAGGGTTAGGGTTTCAAATTAGGGTTAGGGTTTCAAAATCGTGTTTCAAACTAGGGTTAAGGTTTCAAAATAGGGTTTCAAACTAGGCTTGAGGTTCCAAGAAGGGTTTCAAATTAGGATTAAGGTTTTAAAGTAGGGTTTCAAACCAGGGTTAGGGTTTTAAAGTTGGGTTTCAAAGTAGGGCCAGGGTTTCAAAATCAGGATTCAAACTAGGCTTAGGGCTTCAAAATAGGGTTTCTAATTAGGGCCAGGGTTTCAAAATCAGGATTCAAACTAAGCTTTGGGCTTCAAAATAGGGTTTCAAATTAGGGTTAAGGTTTCAAAGTAGGGTTTCAAACTAAGGTTAGGGTTTCAAACTAGGGTTAAGGTTATAAGTAGGGTTTCAAACTAGGGTTAGAGTTTCAAAGTAGGGTTTCAAACTAGGGTTAGGGTTTCAAACTAGGGTTAAGCTTATAAGTAGGGTTTCAAACTAGGGTTAGAGTTTCAAAGTAGGGTTTCAAACTAAGGTTGGGGTTTCCAAAGTTGGGTTTCAATGCAATGTTAGCATTTCAAAATAGGGTTTCTAACTAGGGTCTCTAACTAGGGTTAGGGTTTCAAATTAGGTTTTCAAACTAAGGTTAAGATTTCAAATTAGGTTTTTAAACTTGGCTAAGGATTTCAAAGTAGAGTTTCAATTTAGTGTTAGTGTTTTAAATTAGGTTTTCAACTAGGGTTAGGGTTTTAAACTAGGGTTAAGCTCTATAAAGTAGGGTTTTAAACCAGGGTTGAGGTTTCAAAGTAGGATTTCAAATGAGGGTTAGGGTTTCAAAGTAGGGTTTTAGCAGTATTAGTTTTAAATTAGGGTGAAGGCTGGAGGCCTTCACACGTTATTCCTATTTTTCATTCCTTACATTTGTTTTTACACGCATCTCCTTCCAAGTAATTCATCCGATTGGCATCATTCCGATTTCATCATATTCCCAAAATTGCCGCCATGTGGGCTTGTATTTTCCTCCTTCCAAATATTCACGATCCCCCCCCAGAATTCAACACTTTTCACACAAAAATTCCCCATTCATTTTTCAATCCTGTTCCTCGAGGTCCTGCCTGTTTACCCATCTCTCCCTGCTGCGACACATCTGATTCAAATGAGCAGATAAGATTGAAGACCCAAGCCCTATGGGTAGTCTACCATTCTTTCCAATGGCACATTCAAGGGTTAAAACTATCGATACTGATGACTTGAAGCTTCCAAGAAATGGGTTACCAGGTCATCAATATCATTATCAATAAGGTTTGTGAAAAAGAAGAAGCCTCTTATGGTCAAGAGGTGCCCCTCACCCGTCCAGCCTGTCGTTCCCGTCGCCATCCACCAGCTGCTCCCTCCATCCTTGACTCACTGTGAGGACTCGGTGCCTCTGCAGCTGAACCTCCTCCTCCCACTCCGTGTCTCTGTCGCCGTCACTCGCGGAGTGTGACGGCGACGTGGACGTCAAAGGAGACGCAGGAGGCTTCAAACGGGCCTGGTGCGAAACTTTGTCGCCCTTTGCCATTTCCAAGTCCCTCGCCCGACCTTTGGCTCTCAGCAGAAGATTCTCCAGAGACGTGGAGGAAGCAGACATGCCGGGGGAGCCGTCCGGAAAGTGAAACCTCCGCTCCTCTTGACTAGATATGTTCGGAATGGACGCACTCCTCTGGTTTTTCGGTCGGGGATTTTTATTCTGAAGGTTAATAGCCATCAGTTCAGATTCAGAAAAGATCTCGGCGTCCGGAGACCTTCTGGGGTCGTTATTCCAAAAAGTCCCCCGGGCGGGCTTTAGAGCGCTCAGCTTCAGCACGATGTGAGGATTGGAGCTCTTCGGATTCACGCTGCAGTCAGAGTCCGAGTTGGAGGAAGAGTTGTTGGCTGGTGACCACGCCGGCACCGCCTGAGCCGAGGAGCCCTGGTGGCCATTGTCCATCCTCCTCTTTCGTAACATGGGAGATTTGAAAGTTCTTGGGAAGCCTTTGGTCTCCGGATGTGAAACCGTGCCTCCGAAGGGTATAGAATTGTGTTTTTTCCCCGCGGAATGATTAACAGATTTTGAATTCACTATCCTGGTGTCTGCGGGTAACACGGTCCCCCTCTTGGTCGGTCGTGTTTGGCCAGGAACCTGTGACGAGTTCCGTACATCTGTTGGGTAGTCAACATCCGGGTAGCCGCCCGGCACCAGAGTATTCGGTCTGATGTTGATGTGTCGCAACGGGTCAACGACGTCCATATTGGCAACAGGTTGGTCGGTAGCTTTCCAGGCGTTTGTTGAAGACTGCTTGAGTTTCTCCTTTGAATGGATCACACTTTCATCTCCTTCTCTCCAGCAATAGTCTTTGAATGCAAATCTCTGAGGCAATACTTCAAAGTGATTGCTGGGAGTTTTTGACCCGTATTTAGATGCATGGGCACCATTTAACAACTGAAGGACCGTACGTTTGCGGACTGCGTGGTCCACAAAAACCTCCTCTTCTGAGATAAGCGCACGTGCCTCGTCAACCGCGGCGGATCCTTCGTTTACCTCCAATTGTCTACTCTGGGCCTCCCTCATGGTCCTCAGCGTCACCTGGCAACAAGATGCGGATGAGATGGGCAACAATTAGTCAATACGTCATTTGGGCCAACAAAGTCAAGAGTCTGGAGACTAGAGAAATGATTTTCAAAATGCCTGAGCCAATGGACTTGAGCAGAGCTGCAGCCGCTTGAGCGAAATGGTGGGAACATTTATTTTGAAAACCTGTTAGGCTGACTTCATACAAAGCGAAGATCCTCACCAGTGATGGGACATTGTGATTATCCGGGAATGTTGTAGAAGTGATGATGTGAAACTATAAACAGTGGCAGGTGTTTACAGAAGTAATGTTGCATATTGATATTTGTGTTTGCGAATTATTATGAGGAATAATTAACATGCTCAGCTTTCGTGTAAATGAAAATTCTGAAGTGTGTATCTAACGGGTAGCCCTTCCCATAATCGGCACCCAAGAAGTAGCTCTCGGTTTCAGAAAGGTTGGTGACCCCTGTACCGAGCTCAGTTGCCGCTGCCCGTTTGAAGCGCAGCAATGGCGAGGCACTGTTGATTAATTGTTTGATGTCAAATGACTTGGTCTACCTTTGCCTGGTGAATGGCGGATACCCAAGTGGAGCAACTTTCCGAGGTGCTGGCCGTAAATATGTAGACGTTGACAGGACACCAAAGCTCCCCCACCTCCACCAGAAGAAATGAACCTGCGAGAGGGGGGGGGGTGTCTCAGCGTTTTGTGGCTCCATGTCTTGCTCGTGATTTGATTGTCTTGAGAATGGCCCGACTCACAGTTATCCTTCAGTGCAATGCAGTACATTCTGTCCAGGGCCAGTGGAGGCCGAACCACCTTCAGTCGCTCCGCTTTCTTTTGTACTTTGCTCATGAGAAGCACATCGGAGAACAGGAGAGCCACCACCTCCAGCTGATTCGTGGCGAGACATGAGGATGTTGTTTTAAAAAAAAAAAAAAAAAAAAAAGCAGTTGTGGGAAGTGATGAAGTACAAATTCTTGTACCGATTACTCAGCAGATGACAACACAATGTAAAACAAAGAATCAGGGGCTCACCTTGCTGTCTTTCCTGCCACGGATCTTCAGGTTCTCTTCCAGGAGCAGCTTGCGGACGACGCCATGACCGACCCCAGGGATGGGGCACGTCAGGTCGAACTGGCAGATATCGCGAACGTGCTGCACAGGGAGTGTTGGATGTGAGTATCTTTGCCATTCAACAGACTACATTGGAACTCCTTCACATTTAACAGAAATTTTCCGATCAACGCCTATCTATCTATCTATCTATCTATCTAGCTATCTAGCTAGCTAGCTATCTATTTAGCTGGCTAGCTAGCTAGCTAGCTAGCTATCTGTCTATCTGTCTGTCAGTCGGTCGGTGCGTTAAAAACTCAAACAGGGCCCCAATACATTTGTCTAGATTGACAACATGTTGAACTGTTTTTATTTTTCACAGTAATAGCTTTTTTTTATGGTTAAAATGCTACTGTGTCCCTGTACAGATATTACAGATTTCATGATGTCAACAGTTTTAGATTGGAATTCAGTTTTGGGTGATGTGCCCTTGTGGTATAATCTAGGATTTTTTTTTTTTTTTTTTTTTTTTTCACAAAAATCCAATTTCTGGTTTTAATCAATTTTCCCTCTTCTTATAGAAACGGCAAATTGAGATTTTCTTGATCTGATCTTGATCAGAAGGATCAGAAGGTACACCAAGGTGGACTCATCTCTATTTGCAGCCACTTTGTTCGCGTAAGAAGTGCACTTCAGCAGCGATGCAATTCAAACTACAGAAGTCGCTAAACCAGACCAATGAGCTTGACTTAAATTAATCACTGAGCCCTACTTAAATATTTTCTATGAACACGATTTCCTATGTTTACAACTTTCCACCCGGTTATTCATTTTCGGCGATTTTACCTTGTCAATTTCCTCATTTATCCCCTGCATCTTGTATCCATCCAGCCTCTGAGCGGAGATGCAGAGCGCCAGCTCCTCGTCTTTCAGCCTCAGGTAGTCATTGATGCTCAACAGAAACGTGTTCACGCTGGATAACTGAAAGAGATTTTCACACTTTGGAGGCCGATTTCTCACGCTTGAACGGGTGGGTGTTGACTTTCCTCACCATGCTGCGCAGACTGCGCTGCACGCGAGGTTCCTGGGTGGTCTTGAGCACCGCCTTGAGAAGGAGGGTGTATTTGGTGATCCTCTGGTGGGGTTTGGCCTGCATGTCCCCGAGGCGCATCCGTGTGCACAGCGGGTGGGTCTCCACCCACTGCATACGAGCACAACGAGGGATTACTACGGGGCTCCTAATTGCATTTCGGTGGAGTACGCTTAGCAAAGTGAAAATGTGGCTGATGACAGAGTCTGAAAGCTTGCGCAAAAACCACAGGACGAGTTTGCACTAAAAATAATGGAGGTGTAATATGACAAACCATAGAACGCTGGCACGAAGTCAACAAATCTCGTTTTGATTATGGGTGACATTTTAATCTAGAACAAGGAAAACATCTTGTGTTTTTTGTTTTTTATGTATCTATCTATCTATCTATCTATCTATCTATCTTGTGAAATTAGCAAAGCAAGCCGACCTGCACATATGTGAGGAAATGTGGGTTGCTCTCCATTTGTTGGCGTGCAAACTCAAAGCTGTTTTCCTCCTCTGCACAGTAATGGCAGTATGGTGAGAAGCGTTCACGGAACTGCAAACAAAGAAATTTGACTGCATGTCATATTTTCCATTCAGAGTCCAGCTTCATGAATAACAATACTGCAAAACGTTCTTTTGTTTCAGTAATTTCATTGAAAAAGTGAGTCATTGCCTAAAAATTCATTTAACAAAGGAAAATACTTCTCAGAAGATATGTAAACACAATTCTTCTTCGTTATTATTTTGTACTTTGTTGTCATGCACAACAGTGCTATTTTTCTCTATTCAAAAAAAACAACAACATAATCAACCAAAATGGAGATACAATATGGAAAGTGAACGCTTACCTGGAGGCAGCCTGCTTTTAACCCCATTGGGTTAAAAGGTTTGCCAGTCAACCGGACTTCTTGTAACATGGGATAAATCACTTCCTCCCAGAAGAGCTGGTGTGCGCTGAGGATGGCGGGAAGGTTGGAGAAAAGCCGCTCGGGGGTCACCTGATAGCACACCAAGTCAACGCAAATGCAGTATAAATTCATATGCAGTACATATTTATAGCTCCTACCCGGAAAGTAATGCTACAACATGAATTGTGGATTTGTTTTGACCTAAAAAAAAAAAATTAAATAATTTAAAAGAAAAAAAAAAAATATATATATATATATATATATATATATATGCATTTCAAGGTCTGCAATTTTTTGTTTTACTCAGAATATATAACAAAGTTAAATCAATGCTTCTACCAGTCTACTATTTATGTATATACACAAGTATCTGCACTTGTACTTCAGTACAGAGAGTGAGTACTTCTGCAACCTCTGCCTGTGTGCGAGTGACATTTTCCACCTTCTCAGTGGAAACATGTTGTTTAATGTTTTGCACAGCAGAATGTTTCCATTGCGATTCGGCACACGTTCTGCCATCACCCGTCAATATGGGGCAATGAGGCGAGGGGGTGGGGGGTGGGGGGGGTGACGTGGCTGAACTGACCTCCTGGAGGAAGCCGCGAAGGTGCAGGTTGACCAGAGCGGCGATAACCAACTGCAAGAAGCACCGACGAGAGCTATCACCGCAATTTGCATTTCGACACCAAACAGTGGGCGGCGTCTTACGTCTTTGATGATAATAAGTCTGTTGATGTAGTTGAGTTCGGTGTGCACAAACTCCCACATGGCTTCCTGCTGGTGCCTTTGCATCCGAGACATGATCTGGCGAGAGATGAAAATAAAGTGAGTGAAATTCACAAAACCAGCTTGAAAGTTGTTTTATTTAATTTTTTAAGGTAAAGGTATTGAAAGCAGATTCTTATTTGTAACAGGGTTAGGGTTAATCGTAAGGCTCTGAGGTCTGTAGTCTTGGGTCAATTAGTGGATTCCAAAGATCAAACACATATGGTGCATCAGCATTTAGCTGTTATGCTGCATGAAAATGGAATAAGTCGTCAACAGAACAGAAGTCATCCAGATCCAGGTTAAAAACTCTGCTTTCCCCCCTTATCTATGATTAAAGTCTATTAAAGCAGCAAATCAATTGATCCAAAATGTTGTTTTTGCACTGTATGTTCTTTTTGTGATTTGAGTAAGCTACTTTTAATTTTTTTCATTTGATTTTAAATCAAATCAAATCAATCAAATCAAAGAGAATGTCAAGATGTAATCTGGTTTTTAGAAAATGTAATTAGTGTACATAATATATTATTTGTATGTTGGATGTGTGTGGAATCAGGTTGTCAGGTTTGGATTATAGTCATATTTTTTCTCTCTAAATTTTGGTCCTGGACTTTAGAGGTTCTATTGTATTTTCAAATGAACGACTTTTGTCGGTGTTCTTACAGAGTGCGAGTTGACGATATCTGTCCAGTTCCTCTCCAGCGTGCTTCCTCGGCTCTCCTCCCTCCATCTCCACTTCAGGCTGATGGGCACAGCGAAGGTCTCCAGCTCCTGCTTCAACACATCCAGCTGACTCCTCTCCTAAGAGAAATAAACGCTCAAGCTGTAAATGGGTGACTTCAGCATCAGAGTGTTGTCGTTTCATTGTTTTGTGTCACAAGCACAGCGCATGATATTGAATGTGATTGGTTAATTCTGAACATAGCCACGCCCCTAGTTTTTTAACTAACTGTAAACGTAACCTAGTGCAACTCTTGTTTACTGTAATGAAGTACCTATAACTGTAACTAAGTAACTTTAGCCAAGTAATGGCACTAACTACGAAAATGTAACTACCGGTAAGTATAACCAAATAACTAAAGCAAAGAACAGTAAGCAAAAGGAAAGGCCTGCTACAACATCTAAATTTTATCGAGGGTCTTCAAATGGTGGCTCCCATTTAACGGCAGTTTGGCTGATTGGTTAATATGTAACTTATGGAGCCCATAAGATGACATGGAAAGTAAAAAAAAAACCCTCGCAATGAAACAATTGTTAAGTAACTGAAACTAAGTAACTAAAGCAAAGTATAAGGGGAAAAATGAAAAGCCCGCGACAACGTCAAAACTTTATTGAGACGCTTTAAATCAGCGGCGTCAAACTCGTTTTTTTTTGCTGTCATTATCCCCGTTGATTTTGACTTCCCCTCTCGAAAATCTAATTTTTTTTTTTTTTTCTCAATTGAGTTGTACAGGTTTGGTGGTGGGAAAAGTTTTGAAATGAATTTATGTTGTGGTCTCGTGTTTTTACATCACAAAAACCTGGCATTTGAACAGGGGTGTGTTGACTTTTTATATCCACTGTATTTATTTATTTATTTTTACCGACGGCGCGTCGCGTTGAAGCACACACAAGACAAGACGATACCTCAGCTGTTAGGTTCTTGTCAGACACTCCCTGGTTGAGGAAAACTTGTTTGAGTGAAGCTCTGGGTTTGGCTGCTGTTGACGCTCCCTTAGACGTGGTTGAATAGTTGCTCACAACTTTCTGTCTTGTCCGCATCTGGAACAAAATGAACAGCAATGAGACTGTTAATGTTAATACTGTAATTGGATTATTAAGTATGTAATAAAGTGGCGAACTGTAGAGCTAGCCAAAGTAGAAAAAAAACAGGAAACTCTTTAAATGATTAATGCAGTCAACAAACGCGACGACAAAATTGAAGTTATAAAATCAGAATTACATGCACTGTGGAACAAAACGTTGGTTGAACTTTCAAGCTTTAAGTCGGGCAATTCAACAAAATATTTTAAGTTTTGCTCATGTGAAATTTGGCTTTCCCGCATTTTCAACCAAAAAAATACGAGTTTACAACACAAATTGTCACTCGTATTGTGCCCCAAGATGTAACTAAAAATGACTAAAATCTAAAATTGCTTTGGAGCAAACAACTTGCTTGCCATAAATGTCAATAATTTATATTTTAAAGTTGTTCCAGCTTCAATTTAATTGTATTAGCCGCAAAAATACAAGTTGTGTTTTTTTTGTTTTTTTTTTACAGTGTGGTTATTGTTACTTTTTTTTAAGACTAAAGAGCAAAATTAAGTTAAAAATAATTGGAAAAAAATAAATGAATGCTAAAACATGGCTAGCAAATAATAGAGAAATAAATAAATACATGTGTTTCCAAATATATACATGATATATATTTTTAATTATTAGTATTATTATCATCATGATAGTACAGTGATAGTGTTGATGGTGTTAGTAGTGGTGGCACTACTATATTATATCTATTATTAGTTTCTTGTACATTTGTGTTTATTCATTCTTTGTAAATAAATAATAAATAAGTGTTAATACTTTATGAACATTTATCATGTTTTTTGTACAAAATGTATATGAAGTGTGTGTTTTGAAAAGAAAATATATAAGTATTGTTAAAAAATACAAAGTAATGAAATTTGCTTTCATTAATTATATTATCATTATTAGTAGTAATTGTAGTAGTAGTAGTAGGAGGAGGAAGAGGAGGAGGAGGAGGAGTTACTAGTACTGCTCGTACTAGTAATAATACTAGTAGCTTAGATGGTATTAATAGTAGTGTCAGCACTAATATTAAATGGTAATTCTATATTTATTTAAATTTGTTTTAAATGAATCCTAAGTATGTAAAGTGAAAAGAGTTAATATATGAACATTTAAAAAAAACATTCTTAAAAACGTACTTAAAAAAAAATGAACATGCGGGGAATGATGCTGTAAAGCAAGGATTTACCCTAAATTAAAAAAAAATAAAAATAAATGTCTTCTTATGTGTGGTTTGAAAAGCTTTCTGGAAACAAATAGTCAGATCATTGTGCACTTGCCTGGTGGCCACACGAGTAGAACTTGGCCTTGTGTGGTAACACCTTGTGGTAAAAGTTGAGGTCTGCCAGGGTCTCCATGTGGACTTGGGACTCACTGAGGTCCATGCGTCCGGCGTCACGTGACTGCGCCGAGGCTGTCTCCATTGCTGACGGGGGTCTCCTCAGGGGATCATGTGATGTTTCGAGGGGGCAGGCCCGGGACTGGGTGGCTCATTGCCAGTTCAGCTGAATAAGGGGAAAGCGAAACAGTTATCACGGTGCATTTGGGGGACCTGACAGACGGCAGAAATTGGCCCAGGTAACGTAATTATAATTACTTAGAAAAGAGGAACATGCTAATATGTTAATTACTGTTGATAATGTCATGTTGTGTTCATGTCCGGAACTTTTATTTCTTGTGTTGCTACTACTGCAAGTTTGGAGTCAGGGACATGAACTGCAAATCAACTGGGCATGTCCACCTGCTAATGCTAATGCTGATGCTCTCATGTTCGAAGTTAGACTGACATTAAAAGGACACTAGAAGACTTTTTTTTCAAGAATGTTCAATGCAAGCAAGAATGTTCAATGCAAGCCCACTAGTTGATTCTGATAAATATTGCATTTGTGGAATAAGAGTTAATCCACCCGTTTTTAGCCATATCTGGGGGTGTCCATTTTGTCTTCTGTCGACTGAAAATGACATCACAACTGCTCACATCAGATTCAGAAAATCAGATTCAGAAAACAGGTCAGCCGTGATTGGTCATTGTGAGCAGTTGTGATGTCATTTTCAGTCGACAGAAGACAAAATGGCCGCCCCCAGAGATGGCTAAAAACAAGTGCAACTTGCTTCTTAATTTATATTCCACAAACGCAAAATTAATCAGAATTCCGTGTTTGAACTGCATAGAACATATTGTTGAAAAAAATGTTTGGGTGGATTTCCACTTTAAAGAAACTCCTTTGTGGATTACCTGACATTTCACATTTTCATGGCAAGCGGCCAACGAGGTATTGATTTGCTGTACTTTCCGTTTACTTTGCCGGCGTCTCATTTGTACTGTTTTATTGCTTTGTAAATGTAGTTCTCAAGGCGTGTGATACCACGTACGGCAGAAAGCAATAAACGCCCGTTCTGAAGAACCGCCTGCTGTCAGTGTTGTGCAGAGAGCTACACAGTATGAAAATGCTTTTTTTTTTTTTTTTTTAAATAACTGTGTGGAAGAATCACTGCCTAAGTACAGTACACCGTATAAATGTTCACATGCAGTGATTTACAATAATATCAAATGTACTGTACTACTGCGTATTGTTGGTCATGATGGTGGTACAACTATTTTATAGGTGGAACTTTGTGTCAAAAGTTAAAAAAATAACAACGCTGCTTCCACTGTAGTTTGTCTTGGCGATAAGGCATCCTAAATATTAGACACACCTCTGAATATAACGCAGGGCACAGGTGCACCTAATGTTACGGCCGGCGAATCTATTCATCCGATAAGTGACGTGTTACCCGGAGACGAAAAAAAACAAAACTAATGCCAGGAGCTGAAACCAGCAAGCGCCTACTTACACAGATGTGAATTTGTATGTAGTGTGCTGGAATTTCATTTCCATCAATGAGACATGTCTTTCTTTATCCTTCAGTAAGATATAAGCAGAGTGCAAATCATTATCAAGTGGAACACCTTTTACGCCGCAAGCTTCCTGGTTTCATGCCCGCCTTACGCAGTGAGCCAGCAAATGATTAACACGAATCCAACCCAGTGACACTTTGAAGTCAGCCACCTTCTTATGTGACAACAACCTAAGAAGAAAGCAAGAAAAACAAACGTTACCTGAGCGCGATTGAATCCATGTGGTGTCCAGCGGTCATCTTGTGTTTTACTGGCTTTCGCCCGGCTCGGCTGGGTCCGTCCCACTGTCCCTCCTTCACCTGTGCGCCTTTCACCTGCGCCTAATTCTGCCCTCTCGTAACTGGCCCGACGGGAACGACTGGATTGTGGCGGCCTACAAATCTCAGATTCAATGTCGCACATGGAAAGCGTTGACGGATTGTCGTACAACGACAAGGGCGTCTTGTCGAAAAACGAGAGGAAATTGTTTTGTGTCTGTGTGTGTTGTGCATTGCATAACAGCAGTCGCTGGAAGAGCGTTTGGCTAATGTACATTTAACTGATTATTCAGGTATGCACTTAAAGCGGAAGTCAACCCAAATATATTTTTCAAAAATATGTTCCCAGGAGGCCCAATAGTTGAAACGGCATTCTGATTAATTTTGCGTTTGTGGAATAGAAGTTAAGCAGCAAAATGCACTCGTTTTAGCCATCTCCGGGGGCGGCCATTTTGTCTTCTGTCGACTGAAAATGACATCACAACTACTCACAATGACCAATCACGGCTCAGATTCAGAAAACAGGTCAGCTGTGATTGGATTCTCCACTGGTAAATTGCAGGCATCTAGTAAAAAGTTTAATGTATTCAGATTTTTTGGGGGTACAATATGGAGGTGTATCAAGTTTCCACATGTACACTCTAAAAACAGTTGGGTTAAAAATAAAACAATTTGGGGTAAAAAATGGACCGATCCAAAACTTGGGTCAATTTTACCCAACTTTCTTGGTTGTTTTTGCAGAAAACAGCCCCCAAAAATTGGTATTTTTGTAAAAAACAACCCCAAAAAGGAGCTGTTTTGTACAAAACAATGCAAGAAAGTGGGTCAAATTGACCCAATTTGTGTATTAGTCCATTTTTGACCCAAAATTGTGTTACTTTTAACCCAACTGTTTATAGAGTGTAACATATTAGCCAAAATGTGCTCTAGTCGCTAGTTTACTCTGTAAAGAAAAACAGCGCAGCTCAGCTTTTGGCTCACGGGCGTCATAGTTAGCAATATGCTATTGGCGGTAAAGTCAATTTAATTTGAAACAGCGTTTAAAAATATACTGTTCATGTTTTTGCAAAGGGAACTTTTAAACAAACAAAAATGCGTGGTTGTGTCACTGCTTTCAGCAACAGATATTTAAGACAGATTATAACAATACTCACTGGCACATTTTCTTTATCCTCTGAAAAAAACAGCTAATATTATTATAGTTTACTGATAAAGGTATTCTTCATCGCTTGGTGATGACTGTATTATACTGCAAGTCGAGCGCACTCGAAGAAACCACAATTAATTCATCACGATGCACAAATTTGTTACATTCTATTGAATTATGTGACTAGTTTTTATAAACTATCATAAGGTCTTATTTTTCTTATTAAAAAAACATTACAACAATTTTTGTTGGGTTTTTGGAGGATGGTACTGATTGCTAGCATTTCCAACCAGATTGAAATCATGGCGTCATATAAGGTGAGGAAAAACACAGAGAGCAGCGACATGGACGAATGAGGACCGGGAAGCATTAGCAACGACCGCAACAGATATGGAGAGATAAGCTATTCCCCATCCATGACCTTACGTACGAGAAGTTATAACCAAACAGATACAAGTATGGTGTATATTTTTCTCGGTTATCATACTTTTTTTTTTTTAACAGTGTAGGAAAGACCTCAGAATTAGGCTTCAAACGTAAAAACAAACAAAGAAAACAGTCATTATATATCATTATGCAAACAGGGCGTGAAAGGTCATTAGTGAGGTCATGCAAAACGTCAACTGTGGAACCGCACCACAAACGAGTACGAATGAGGCAAGGTGGCAAAGTAAAAAAAAAAGTATGATCACCTCTAACGAGAAAAAAAATATATCTATGTATCACTAACCCTCGTGAGCATAAGCGGTTCAGATAATGGATGAATGGAACACATTTTAATTTGAGCAATAACATTAGGACGCCTCTAGAGGGCAGCGTCACCCTGCAAACACTATCTCTTTCCCTCTCAGTTTAAAAAAAACAAAAACAAAAAAACTTTCTTTTAGTTTTTTGGCACCCTAGCTCTGAGCACTGTAAATTTGCATGTTACTACATGCTATCAAAGTTAAGGAAATAATGAGCAACATGCGTCACGGCCTGAGCAAACCGCACACAATTACAACTTCGACGGTTTCACGTGGGAATGTTGCCGGGCGACGTGCCTGCGGATGAAAGTGACATCATCAAGCCCTCAGTCATCATTATAACACTGCACCCCACAAAAAGAAAAAGAAAAAAAAAAAACTTCATGACACGGCGTACAAGTCAATTGACCTTTTATTAAAACAATCACGGAGTGCAGCTCTTGTTCGGCGCTCTTCACACACACTTGCCGTCATTTGATAATCTCCAGAAATATAATGCACAAAGTGGATGACTAATGAATTTGGCACATGTTACCAGTAGAACAACACAGGCGGAGACTAACTAATAAGATAAGTCGAAACAAGGTGTGGACCTTCACTAATGCTGATGAGTAATGCTTTCATGATGGGGCCTGAAGGCTAACAAGGAGGTGGGGAAGTGCGAGAGGGGGGTACGTTTCAAGTCATGAAACTCCCCACATTTTCATTACTCACAAAAAGTTTGGAACATTCAGCTTCCGTGTTACATTTCAGGATCCAACTAAAGTAACACACCTGTATAACCTTGAACCTCCGCGTTCAAGGCTGCAACGGAAAGTGGAAAAGTTACAGAACGGCATCGAGGATGTCCTTGGAAATGTAAAACAACAACAAAAACCTCCTTGATAAACAACAGCAAGTTGTGCAAAAATAAAGAGAAACAACCAAAACACTGAAACATTAAACAGTTGAGATTCACAAGTTTAGCGATGGTCAAATGAAGTTCACCAGTATAATACATTGATTTCAGGTCCACCCTGAAATTTGCGCTGAAAGTCTTTTTGTGAGTATGTACTCTAGGTAGGCCGTTTAAAAATATTCAAAGTGAAGAACACTTGTAACATGAGTGCATGCTGCGCATTGGAATCAGTCCAATATGGAATGATTTCCCCAAAACGATCAGAGCAACATAGACAGAAGAATTTCGTAAAAACTGTGAGATGTGGCTTCCCATTCAAACTGAGAAAGTAGCTGAAGTAGTGCAAGACCACCGGAATAAATATTTGTTGCGGAATAGCACCGATGCTACCTTTGACTCTCGTAAGCCTTTATGAGGCCCTAAGAACAATTTATTTCAGGGCCATACTTGCCAAAACAAAAAAAAAAATCCTCACTTTGTTCAGACTTAGTGTTCATTTTATTTTACCGATTTCAGCTTCATATTTTCTCTTCGTCTATTTACTCATTTATTGGTTCATTTAATTGTATTAAGTTAACCCAAACACATTTTTTCAAGAATATGTTCCCAGCAGGCCCACTAGTTGAAACACGGCGTTCTGATTAATTTTGCGTTTGGGGAATTTAAGTTTTATAGGAGCTAAATGCACTGGTTTTTAGACCTCCCCGGTCGGCGGCCATTTTGTCTTCTGTCGACATCACAACTACTCGCAACGACCAATCACGGCTGACCTGTTTTCTGAATCTGCGCCGTGATTGGTCGCTGTGAGCAGTTGCGATGTCATTTTCAGTCGACAGAAGACAAAATGGCCGCCCTCAGAGATGGCTAAAAACGAGTGGATTAACTGTTGTTCCACAAACGCAATATTTATCAGAATGCCTTGTTTCAACCAGTGGGCTTGCATAGAACATATTCTTGAAAAAAATATGTTTGGGTTGACTTCCTCTTTCAGGGATGATGGGTAAAAATGATCAGCTAAATAATCCCTTCAGACTTGTGTTCTTTTGCTTGTTGTTGTCTACAAATGCATGCGCACTGTAAAGACTTCATTAAGACATTTGCAAAAAAAAAAAAAAAAAAAAATCACTACAAAGATTTTTTTAGTCACTAAAAAGATTTTTTTTTTTTTTTTTTCCCTCCGGCCCCAAGCAGCAGCTTATTTTGCTTATGGACTCCAACTACTTGGTTTCAAATCTAGTGTTCTCGCTTTAATAGTAGAACCTTCATCCTTGACACTGAACAGTGGCTGACAAAGAGCACATCGCAAATGCATTACGCTTAAATAGTTTAAAAACACGGGTCACCGAGTCCGGTCCTCAAGGGCACCTATCCTGCATGTTTTCCATCCCTCCCTGCTGCAACACACCTGTTTCAAATGATCTGTATCGTTATCAGGCTTCTGAAAAGCTTGCTGGTGAGCTGATCATTTCGATCAGGTGTGTTGCAGCGGTGAGGGATGGAAAACATGCAAGATAGGTGCTCTGAGAAAATGTCATGGGGAAAAAGGCCCAAATCCCATTCATGCATCAAAATTCCGCCGCTTCTCAGATTTGAAAATGAACTGAAAAGAACGTTTCTAAAAGAACGGGGCAAAGATGAGAACATTTCAAGTCATTTTGGTTGTTTGCTGCATTCAACCTCCTCAGAAACAGCCGAAAGGTTCGTACAATCCAGAGCAATGATTCCTAATCACGGTTATCCACTTGCACTTAATTGCTACAAAGATGACTTTTTTTTTTTTTATACTCGAAATAACACTGGTCAACAGCAAATTTTAATCAGAGATGGCTTCATGTGCCTCAACATATTTTTGATGCTGATTTCCCAAAACGTATCATTTTTTTTCGAGCACAATCAGTGTTTTATGATATTTTCATTGTTTGCTTTTAAGTTTGAGCTATAAAAGATTGCGCAATAGGCTTTTATCATGCGCTGTAATTTATAGCTATGACGTTTCAGAAAAAAAATCCGCCTGTTGCCGAACCTAACCCTTAATTGATACAGAAATATACTCTCATATTACATATTATATTATTATTGTTATATTATAATAATGAAATGTGATGTGCTAGAGTAAAAACGAGAGTAGATTCAGAATCAGCCCCAAAAAAAAGAAAAAAAAAAAAGAAAAAGTTTCCGGAAAAAGTTACTTGCATCTCTGATTAAAAAAATGTAGTGAAAATTTATTGAGCAGTGTAATGTATCTTTGTTCATCTATCCATGCCAGTGACGTATACTGACAGGCAGAACAATACATTGCTCTTCCACTAGATGGCAGAAGGCACAATTACACTGAAAGTGTTCAATTCACTCCATTTTATTTTGCCAAGTGTTTGTACACGATAGAATCACGTGGATTTAGATACATTTAGATGTATCGTCTACTTAAAACACAAATCTGGATTCAGATGATTTTATTCCGTCCAGCCGTGTCAATTCCTCGCAGCCTTTCGCCATTCACGGCGGGGCTCGCTTCCTCATTCTGTACATATTTCCGTTTCCCAGGCATGCGGCAGCTTCACGTCGGCTGCAGCGGGATAGTCACTGTTAATCCTGTAAGCGTTCGCAACCGTTTGATCTCTCGGTAGTTTCAAGTCAGGATGCAAAGTAGAAACCACCAAAAAAGCTTTCTTGCTCCACGTGCAATGACTGTGTCCATCTGGAATGCTCCCAGTCTGTCCTTGAGGTCCAGGTAAAGAACAATACGCAGATTCAGGTGTGTGTTTTTTTTTGGGGGGGGGGGCACTCCCGCTTGGCACACATCCGCGATTTAGTGAATGCTGTACTTTGTCTCCAGCTCCTCAGCCACCCCCCCGAGGTGCATGTGTCTCAGTTTGAGCAAAAGCTCCCGTAGCAAAGCCGAGTGCAATATTCCGCCTCGACCTCCTCCTCCTCCGCCGGAAGCCTGCGAGCGCATCTCCGCCCACGTTTTCAGCATCTGATAGTGGGCCTCCTTGCTGGCGCGGTGGTCCAACTCGGCCCGTTCGATGACCGTGTCGGTCACGCCGAGGGAACGCACCAGCTGCTTGACCTGCGTCACGGGAACCGAGTCAAGCAGCGTGTAAATGAGGTCGTGGGCTGCGGGCAGACGTGAGCACAAAGACGATTCAAAAAGGGGTCGTCATCGAGTGTCAGCTAGGGCTTCACGATGAATCGTATTTTAATCGTGGCCGTCATTTGGGCAGCCATGGTTCAATCGAGCCACGGTTGTCGATAATATTGACATTTAAAATGTGGGCTCTGCTGCATAACTTATCAAGCATTTTCTCAAGCAGGAGTCAGCCAACCACCAGGGGGAGCGAACACATGGTTAAGGCTTCCTTAGGTTGGCTAAATGAACAAGTGAGCGTACCCTGCAGCGGGAGCCTAAAAGTCGCTACGGTGGACTCATGAGTCAAAAGAAGAAAGTGCAGCGAAAAATTGGAGATGAGGAGCGAGTGCCTCGAAAGGGATCAACATCCGTTGTGTGGACTCGTTTCGGATCGAGGGCAAGGGACGTCAAACCACGCTAGCATATTCGTCCAGTTAGCCCTTGGTAAAGTTGTATTTCTTGGGTAAATTGTATCTTGTGATATTTATCATTGACTGTAAAATACTGATGTAACGATTAATCGAAACTTGATTTAAAATCGATTGATCGGGGCAAATCGATTAATTGATTCGAGAATTCAATGAATCGATTTGATAATATGGTTGAATTCATCTAGAAAATGATGCCTTGAAACGTTTTTTCATTCCAGGTGCATAGCACAGTTTGAATGTACAGATCAAATTATGCGCTTGCACCAAAAATCATTGCGTATTGCGTTTGTGGATGGCTGCAGAACCACACTAGTGCACAGAGACAAGCACGGTAGCAATTTTTTTAAAAAATCGAATCAAATCGAAAATCGGGAACTGCAAATCCAAAATTGAATCGAATTGGGGCTTGAGTGAATCGTTACATCCCTTCTGTAAAATGATAACCCATTTATACCAATGTTTCATGATGAACTGAAAACTGATTACAAAATAGTGCAATAAAAATATAGACATTTTCACTAATACTGTGACTAATGATCATGATTACAATATTGATCAAAATAGGGATGTTAGATACCATTTTTTTCCAGATAGTACTGAGTACCAATACCTGTAATACTTTTGATGTATAAAATTTCATTTAACGCAACAATAACAAAAAAAATGTGACCAAAGACCTTAATTTCGGATGCAGATGATGTTTCATCAATGTGTCAAACTCAGTATAGTGGCAAGGAGGACTAATTAGTGTAAAATTTCTAAGTATCGGCGGGTGGTATCGGCAGCCTCCATGAGTACCCGATATCTTTAAATAAGGCCTGGTATCGGCCTGATACCGATACCTGGTATCGGTACTTGCCCGTCCCTACATAAAAATAATCATGACTATTATTTTGGCCATAATTGTTCTGCCATGTCTTTGCTAATGTAGGACGTTAACAGATTTCTGAGGTACAATGTTCCGACCGAGCCCTTCATGTATAGCGAGTATTGAAGGCCCGCTCAAATAGTTTTATAATTGCCTATAGGGGCCTCAAGATGGCGGCAAAGCACATTCTTCTATTACACAAGGTTGTCTGAATGAACCTCCTCACTTACCTTCAACATGGTTCCTTTGTCTCAAGATTATGCCAAAGCAACATTTTTATATTAGACATGGCTTTGGATTGAGCACAAAAACAGGGAACAGGTGAGTTTTTCAAAGTTCTAACCCTAGACAGGCGGCGTGGTATGTTGTGTGCTACATTGTCCGAACACTCACTCTTAATCTCCAGCGGAACGCAGTCGGGCAGCTTGGAATTCGCCTTGCCAAGCAATGTCCTCTCAGGATACTCAATCACCGCTATGACTGACACGTCCTCCTTCTGAAACAGGGCCTGCGACATGATAGGGACAACGTGGTGTCACTGGTGCTGCATGCTTCACATGTAGCCTACGCAGTTAACATACTTCAGACGACTCTGGTGACGCCTCCGACGTTTGGGACGATTTGAGCGGCGACTTTTTGGTCAGGCGCTTGGTAGCCATGTAAAAGATGAGCAGCATCAACAATGTCACGACCACAATCACCACTGCAGTCAGGACGAGAACAAGGTATCCATTTCCGCTCTCTTCAGGCTCTACGGAAACACGAGAAGGACACAGGCGTGGGATGGACGTGCTTGTCAAGCTTTCAATGTTCTTCCTCCGCATTAGGCTCAGTGTCAAAAACCATGATGGATTGGAAGCCAAAATCTCTCCCTATTAGGCTGACATGCTAACCACATGCAAGCTGCTACACCTCATGTTAATGCATATATAAAAGAAACATAATGATGGATAACAAGCTTTGAAATCGTAAGTCAAGGATCATAGTTTGTTCAACTGTTGTTGAAGCGACTGTGAAATAAAATGCTGTAAAATGCTTGCGATATCTCAGAATTATTTATTATATGATCTGACAATTAGACGTTTTGATCCAGATTTATGATATGACAATTAGAAGTTTTGATCCAGATTTGAGCAAGAATCGTGGAATTTGATATAGTTGATTTGCTTTCGCGGGCCACATAAAGTGATGAAAGCGGGCCGGATCTGGCCCCCGGGACTTGAGTTTGACACCTGTCACTTAGACAATTATGCCGTTCGGCAAAAATGTTGTTGTTTTGTTTTGGCTTTTTGCATTTCTTGCATTGTGCCTTCATCATTCCATTGAGTGTTCCGTTATTTTAATTTATTTTTACACTCGTATGATGGTTAAGAATGTGAAAATGTTCCTTCTTTAAGACAACGCAAAACATTTTTTTTCAAGAATATGTTCTATGCAAGCCCACTGGTTGAAAGAGGGCATTCTGATGAATATTGCGTTTGTGGAATATGAGTTAAGCCACAAAATGCACTCGTTTTTAGCCATCTCCGGGGGCGGCCATTTTATCTTCTGTCAACTGAAAATGACATCAAAACTGCTCACAACAACCAATCACGGCCCAGATTCAGAAAACGGGTCAGCCGTGATTGGTCATAGTGAGTTTTGATGTCATTTTCAGTCGACAGAAGACAAAATGGCCGCCCCCGGAGATACCTTAAAAAACGAGTGCATTTTGTGGCTTAACTCATATTCCACAAACGCAATATTCATCAGAATGCCTTGTTTCAACTAGGCTGCTGGGAACATATTCTTGGAAAAAAATGTTTTCTTTAAACATAAACACTGCCGAGTACATTTCATTTGATAATGGAAACAAGGTGGTTTTACCTTGAAATAGATCTATTAGCATTATTCCTTGTGGCTAAAACAGTTTGGAAATAAGACCAAAAAAAAAAAGAAGAAAGATGTGAGAGTTTCCACAATCAGATGTCGCACAATTTCTTTACCCCAAATTGGAAGTCAAAACGCTGCCATGAAAGTAATGCATTCGCTTTTTAAACACTGTTAGTCCTTGAGCGTCATTACATTTATAATTGTGTGCGCGTGCAACTGCAGACAAGTCAGAAAGACTTTTTTGATACAGTTTGTGTAGTCTTTGTGTTCGATATGAATGCGTGGTGGAGCCCCAACAAGCCAGGACACATGGCATGACACATTGTTACTCACACATAGGGCGCTGAATTTCTAATTGTGCTACTGCATGTGTCTTTACATGAAGGCGTGTTTATTGCTTGCTGTGGCGTACAGGCGGTCACATCATGTTTAGACGAATAAAAGTATTACAAATTTTACATTACCTATAATTCACTGGGAAATGACAGAAAATGGCCGAAAAAAGCCCCCCAAAAATTAAATGGGTTGAAAGCATTCTCGTAATCTGGTGGTTTTTGTGCTTACTCTTTGAATTGTGGGAAGGAAGCGACTTGCAGAGATGTTTGCAATCCGCTGCGCAACTGTGGAAAGACACACAGAGGAAGTGTGGCTTCAAAGTACAGTAACAAATGGCACAGATATTAACAGACGGAGCTCGGCTTCAAGTCCCTGTAACGTGAAAATAAAAATGTGTCGGAAATAAAACACATCACAGACAAGAGTGCTGCTAAGAAGCCGGCCAAACTTGAACTGATAAAAAAAAAAAAAATCACCAAGTAGATAAAAATGAGGCTCCAAAATGATAAAAAATAGAAGCCTCCTGCTAGCTAGCCGGCTAACGTCAGACTAGCCTGCTATTGAGTGCTCAATTTTAATTTGGAGTTTTAAGAGCTAAACAATAAATCCAGAGTACATTATATCTTAGTTTTTTAGGGTTACTAAAATATTTCCAGGATTATTTTGACACTTTAAACTGTGTAATACTGTATACTGCTATCCTGAAGCGATTCACGATATAGGCTACTATGACATCAATTTTAGGACATAATCACCCAGCCCTATTTCTAATTCATTTTCAAGTATTTTTCATTCAAATTCATAACAATGTTTTAAAGTATCATGCAAACACAGTAATGCTGATTAAAAGAACTGTTTTTCCTGGTCACAGGTCCCTTGTTGCTAGGCAGAGTTCACAGGGCTACACGCTAAATGCCGCGTAGGACAATGAAAAGACACGCATTGGTCAACCACGTCCACTAGACCATACGGGGAGAGGCACTCCAAAAACAATACAAGTTTATTTATGAACATTCATTTCTCAATAAAGTACTTTTCCTGTACTTTGTATCGAATACAAAACGCAATGAAAGCATCTGGTGTGGCACTGAGTGCTTACAAGCGAACACATTAGTTGGGTTAAAGTCAAAATGTCAATAACTAAATTTAGAATGGAATAGCTTCTCTGTTCTCCTACTGCTGATGGAA
This sequence comes from Filicampus tigris, assembly GCF_054856515.1. Lineage (NCBI taxonomy): Eukaryota > Metazoa > Chordata > Actinopteri > Syngnathiformes > Syngnathidae > Filicampus > Filicampus tigris. The sequence continues at coordinate 6,368,660 of NC_141224.1, read as the reverse complement.
AAGGTTTCGGTTCAACAAAACCACTTCCCCGTGCTAGTCTCGGCCTTGAAGGAAGAAACGAACGAGCACCTCCTCAGACACACGTAAACATATACACTCACCTCTTGCATGGCTCACACTTCCTCTTCACTCTGAAGAAATTCTCCTTGCACTCGCACACAGTGTTCCTTTCCGCCGTGCCTGCGTACAGTCACAGTCGTTCATATTCAGAGAAAAAAGAAGAAAGAGTTATATTGAAGTGAGTTGAGGAGCTTTATTGAGACAAAAGGTGTGTTTTGCACACCATCTTGTGGCAAGCCTTAAGGGGGAAATCAACCCAAACGTATTTTTTTTCAAGAATATCTTCCCAGCAGGCCCACTACTTGAAACACGGCATTCTGATAAATATTGCGTTTGTGCAATATTAGTTAAGCAGCAAAATCTACCCGTTTTTAGCAAGGTCAGGGGCGGCCATTTTGTCACTTCTGTCGACTGAAAATGACATCACAGACCCTCAGGGCTTTAATAACGGCCAATCACAGCTCGCCTGTTTTCTAAAGCTGAGCCGTGATTGGTCGTTACCTGAGCCCTGAGTAGGTGTGATGTCATTTTCAGTCGCCAGAAGTGACAAAATGGCCGCCCCCAGAGATGGCTAAAAACGTCTGGATTAACTCTTATTCCAAAAGCGCAATATTTTATCAGAATGCCTTGTTTCAACTATTGGGCTTGCATAGAAAATATTCTTGATCATATATATTATAAAAAATATATTTGGGTTGATGAAAGTGTTTGATTTGTTTTCAAAATACAGTTGTGTGACGAGGACTGAGCGAGGGGATGCACATCAAAATGATTACTACTGCAGTGTTGTTTACTTTTTCGAGAGTTTGACAGTGTTCCAAAGGTGGGACTATAAAACAACGTCATGCCAATTACTCCCCAGTTTTCGCTGTTGGCGACAGGGCGTGGTAACCTTTACTGAGCCAAGGCACATACATACAGTATTTCCGATTTTTAAAATCTCATGGCACATCAGCAAGCTAAATCGTCACAAAAAAGTGGGCACACAGGGGAGTTAAGTACAGTATCTTCTGCCATTTCCTTGCTCTGACTGTCAACATACGTCGCTGGCATAAATAGATGAACAAAGATACATTATCTGTAAATCATTTTCAGAACAATTCAATTAAAGTGGATCATTTTCCATGACACAGCCGAGGATCTTTCAAAGCATGCAAATGTGCCACCCCACTCGAGTTGGGAAATGTATCTATGTCTTTTATTTAACCTTTATTGGCTACAGATTCTCATGTGGTGATATTGGAATGAATGAAGTGAGTTCAAAAAAAAGAAGTGAATAAAACTAGTGGAACGGAGAGTGCGGGTGGTGGTATGCATGGTGAGCAGAGAGCAAAGATGGGGGAGGGGTCGAATCGCTGGATGGGTGGAATTAGGTCAAAGCAATGCAACAACATTGTTCTTTTATCATCTCCTTTCAATCACAAGGCTACAAAAGGAACCGTGTGTATGTTTCTTCGTTTGGCGTGGCCCTCTTTTAGTCAGTATGGTGCAAATAAACCTCAATAAAGAAAAAAATGTTCACAAACTGGTTTGCGTGAGCAGCAAAAGCATATCTTCCGTGTCTTACGTAATGCACGAAGCCGATGACAGTAACGCTTCCAACACGGTGGTCTTTTGTACAACCGAACGATCATTTCAGGAGTCGCGGTCGCGCTGGCTAACAAGCTAACAAAGGTTTACTGTGTAAAGCTCCGAAGCGGACTTCCAAGGCACCTAAACGCGACTGATTCAATACCGAAATCGAATTCAGTCCTGAGCGGAAAACTGAAATGTGAAAAATCAGGCGAGACAAATGACAAAATAATATGGGGCATTTTTGATTGCAGGTTGAAAATGGAACGAGCGGATGATATACAGACTGGGGAGACTTACATTTCTGGACTTCTCTCTCATCAGAGCTGCAGGCCGTGCATTTAAGACACTCAGTCGTCTCCGAGTCGATAGAGAAGGTGTAGTAGCCGTCCTCGCAGCGGCACTGAGTGTTTCGGTGTTGTTCGCAGTCGGATACTTTCACTTCATGCTTCTTCTCTGCGGGGATGGAAATTTGGAACACTCCCTGAAGCCGTATGAGCATTTATATGCAACAAATTAGTGTTAAAGTGGAAATTAAGGCTGTTTGAGTTTGCCTAATAAGAAAATCCCGATTATTTTCTCACAAACCCGATTTTACGATTGCGATTTGTTTGTAAAATAAAAAATAATGAAAAATGAAGTATTTTGAATGTCTTTTATCTAAACTTCATTTTTCTTTCTTTGAACTCAAAATGCCAGTCAATTTAACTTAATACACACAGAACAATCCATTGGGATTAACAGCATTTTACTTACACAATAGATTTCAGAACTGTTCTTAACGAAACCAATAACGAAAGAAGAAAGCGCATACGCCTTCTGAAACGAAATCATCAACATGAGAGAAGGTAGACAGTCAAGTCTGTAAACCAAACAGCCTGTCAGCAAGTCATTTTGCCAACCAGCTAGTGACTAGCCTTTGACCTTTCTCCCTGGTCTTACTTAAACATAAATCAATGATTAGTGCAAAACTGTCACTCGATAATACAATGCACTGTCAAGCTTAAGTACGGATGCATAGTCCGGCTGGACCAGAGGTCCGTTGTAGAGGAGAAAAAAAAGGGAAGACTTTCAGATGTTGAGTTACTTGCTATTGTACATGCGGGGCACACACAGATCTACAGATCTATTTTTGCCCGATTTATTAACTGAACGCTCACTTGCCTGAGCAAATAGCAGAATCGCCGGTAGCCATGGATGCTGTCGTTATTTCGGACCGTGCGCTCGTGGGAGGAAGCGGAAATGCAGAGGAGACTACGGTGGCTTAGATACACCAAAAATAACAAAATCGAACGTGCCGATTTGAACGTTTTTAACATCGTTTTATCCAGAAAATTCGGTTACGATTCAAAATCGCTTAATCGAGCAGCCCTAGTGGAAATCAACCCAAACATATTTTTTTCAAGTATATTCTATGCAAACCCACTAGTTGAAACAAGGCATTCTGACAAATATTGCATTTGTGGAATAAGAGTTAATCCACTCGTTTTCATCCATCTCAGGGGGCGGCCATTTTGTCACTTCTGTCGACTGAAAATGACATCACACCTACCCAGGGCTCAGGTAACGACCAATCACGGCTCAGCTTTAGAAAACAGGCGAACTGTGATTGGTCGTTTCCTGAGCCCTGGGCAGTTGTGATGTCATTTTCAGTCGACAGAAATGACAAAATGGCCGCCCCCTGAGATGGCTGAAAACGGCTGGATTTTGCTGCTTAACTCATATTGCACAAACACACTATTAATCAGAATGCCGTGTTTCAACTGGTGGACCTGCTGGCAACAATATCCTTGAAAAAAATATGTTTGGGTTGATTTCCACTTTAAGTAATAATTCAGCGCACTAGTAGTATACCGAAGAAATGCTCAAATGGCCATTCTTGGATATCCTACTAGTGCACCGAATTGTCTTAATCGTAAGAACAAATAATTCACTAGTACATGGACCCAAGCTGGATATCAAGGATATGGAATAAATGCTCAAAAAGGTTTCCATGCGTGCCAGTGTACATTTAGCCGGATTCTGAAGCTCTTGTGTTAAGCTTTAAACTGACTGAAAACATGGTCATGTCTCCTTACTGTTGCAGGATTTGCATTGCATGCATTTGGGGGAGTAGTTCATTTGGTCCATAAACTGGTCATCGGGACACGGCGTGCAGTTACTCCTCATCCCCTCGGCGGTGCATATTTCCACCAGTTTAAAACCTGGACAACAGAAGCAATCATTCCGATTCAGACAAGACTATTCATTGTGGACAATTCATTTGAAGCTAGTAAAAGGCATGTAAAAACAGGCTTCAAAATCAAGCCGGTCTCTCAGCTTTTCAGCGTTGTGGGCGTGTCCGCTGAATGGCCTGGCTTGTGTGTAAAGTGCTTTGTTACAGCTCTAGCTGTTGTGAAATGCGCTATATAAATAAAATTGTATTGTATTGTATTGTACAGATGCCCGTTTTTCCTGACGTTTTTTTGTGGGGTGGGTGGACCGACTGACGGACCAACGGGCTTCTGATGGACTGACGATTACGATTCAGTTTGGCACGAAAAATGACGGACGGGTAGCCTCAACAGCAGGGTTGGGCAACCGGCTCGCCCAACAACATTCTGAGTGGTCCCTTGGTTAATTAAAAAAAACATGCAATTATAAAAAAAAAATTTAATTGAAAACATTTTTTTAATTAACCAAAAAACCAAAAAAGTCTTCCAAAAAATACTGATAAACATACAATATACTTTTACCACGAAAACTGGGGGAAGGAAAACGGGGGGGGAGTTTGCGGGAGGACGTACTCCCAGAAAACAGGGAAAATCCAAAATATGAAGAAATACTGGGGGGAAAAGAAAAACAATCCACGAATATGCAAATCTGCGGGTGCCTTACTGTGAATATGTAAGTTTTAAGTTGTAATATCATCAATGACCATTAGATGGCAGACATGTCTTAGTTGCGCATGCACTGGCTCTTGCACTGCTCTATACCTATAATTTTTTTCTTTTTTATGCAAGAGAGCCTTTTGCACTGGAAAAAATATCCTAGTGTGTGGTTATTTTGTTGTTTGCTCCAGCCCCTTTGTTGTTATAATAGGATAGTGGATCTTTTATACATGCATTGAAAAATGTATTATGAAAAATGAAATCTATTAAGTATTTTGTACGTATTTTGTCCAGATTTAAAATAGCATTTTTTACATATTGTCTGGTTAGGAAGTGTGTTGTCCTATGTGAACCCCCCCCCCCACCCCCCCATTACCACTGATGAAAAATTGTGGGCCCCTCTAGCATTTAAGTTAACTAAACTGAATTTAACTTTCATTTAAAGGAAAATAGAAGTCATGGTGTTTGGTGTACAGCACTTTGTATGCATCTGTGGCTGTTTTGAAAGTGCTCTACAAATAAATTTGAGTTGAGTTGAGATTTCCTAATGTCAATGTTTTTGAGTGAGGATTGAGTCAGTGCGATAATTGTTATCGTGTAGTCGATACCAACTTACCCGGTGAACATTTGTTGCAGCAAATCCCGTTTGCAGGATAGTCTCCGTATGGACACGTCTTCTCTTTGATGGTGGGAATCATCGCCAACGTGGGTGTGAACGCGCACTATGAGAAAAAGCAGACGACGCTGGTGGGACCACATTCTGTTGCGCTTCATCTCCTCTGTGAGAAAATACAAAAAGTGTGACTTGTTCGGGCTGAAATGTGAAAGGAGCGACTCACCGCCAACAGCAGTACGAGGCCAAGCGCGGCCATCTTGCTGTGCCTGCAGCCCTTTGACCTTCTTACACTTGAGCTGAGTCCATTAGCGGCAGAGCGCCTAGGAGCAAAATTATTGTCATTAAAAAAAAAAAAAAAAAACACTTCTCTGAACGTTCGTTTCAATGTCAGAGATGTATCAAGAATTGCATTTGACTAAATACTAATGAGTTAGTGGGGAAAAAAATAGTACCGGTGTATAGGCCGGTCCGCCTCTAATTTTAAACAGCCATCTGTCAGCAAGTCTAAACTTTCACTCGCTAAACTTTCACCCCCCTCAAAGTCAGCTTTATTGTTAATTTCTTCACATGAGCTCTAGACCTGCAAAGTAAAATGTAACGTGCATGTAACCTGAGGTATTACTATTTATAGACACAAGTGGCAAGCATGAGATGGTAAAATAAAACACAATAACAGCAAATAATGACAGATAATCGACATCTAACCACTAAGAGTATAAAAATAACTCGCAATACGTCAATACGGCACTGGCAACCCCAGCTTTGAAAATTACATTCTGTAGCCCTATTGCGTAAAAAAACCAATATGCCACAAATAAATGATGAATTATTCAATTCTCATAGCTCAACACCAGAGCATGTTACCCGATTTACGGTTTGATTGTTATATGCAAAGCAACGTTGAAAATTAAGTCAAAAAACATGATAAAAATGCTAAACACGAAGCTAATTAAGTCTGGAGAGGAAACTCTGGCTAGGCTGGTTTGAACTATGTCACACCACATACTTGCAGGAAAGACTGCTAATGCGTTGCACTTGGCAACAGCTTGATTATTCCGATCAGTTAGTTGGGTTTCATAACAATAAGGGACATCATTATGCAGCTGACAAATGGTGATTCAAAAAAGTTAGAAGAATCAGTTCATTTGTTTGCTATGGAAACGAAAAAACATGCTACTGTATATTCTTATTAACCGTCCTATTAACTTCAGGTTTTCTCACATTTTTTTACATACTCAAATATTTGGGGGGTGGGGGGGTTGTTTTTTTGTTTTATGACCTAAGAGCAAACTAACATTTTCTTACGCAACGTTGTTCTTTCTGCTCAGGTGGAGCTTAGCAATGTAAACTTCCAGGAAATAATTATGAACATTTTTTTTTACGTCGTTCTTACTTTATTTAGTTCGTTTACGACCTGCATAGCCTGAAATATATTTTAGTTTTTTTTTTAGACAGCCAAAACAGGGATGAACCAAAAGAGCGTCCGCAAAATTGATCAAGCCAAGACAGACTGAAATCGATTTATGTTTACCCAAACTTGTTTCCATTAAATTGAGGCGTTAAATCATATGTTGCCCCCAAAAGTGATAAACCGATCTGTTGTAATACGGTGTCGTAATGCGCGCAATAAGACGCACAGATTTGAGCCAGGCGTCACTTTCAACTTGTTTGGATGACTAATCCACCGAATCGCTCGTTGGCGGCGACAAAGTCAAACGTCGGCTGAACACGAGACACTTTATTTCGGTTGTCTCTCACGTCTGGTTCCGGCTAAGCGTCGCCGTATGCGCCCACCTTAAGCAGACGATGTGACTCGCTGCGCAAACTTCCAATTGAGTCCGTCACTTACCGGGGCAACAAATCGCTGCGAGCAGTCAATTTCGATCCGGCTCCAATTATGGTGCAGGTAACCAATACGAGTTGTTGTGTATATAGATAAACATTACAACAAGGTGAGACTGAGGCAACCAGCTCACCGAGAGGAGGAGGCGGTCCCAAACGGGAAATAGATGAGTCACGCCATCACTTCAAGGAACTCTTCGTTTGGCATTTAACCCTATCCGACCAACGCAATTCGGTGGATTGATGCATGCATGGATGCGGAGAGGGAGAGAGGGAAGAGAGGGAAGAGAGGGAAGAGAGGGAAGAGAGAGAAGAGAGAGAAGAGAGAGAGAGAGAGAGAGAGAGAGAGAGAGATAGAGAGAGAAGAGAAATTCAATGATGTGGCAGTAGGCGGCACGGTCGTCGACTGGTTAGCACGTCCCCCTCACAGTTCAGAGGTTGTGGGTTCGATCCCGACTCCGGCCTCCCTGTGTGGAGTTTGCATGTTCTCCCCGTGTCTGCGTGGGTTTTCCTCCGGGTACTCCCACATTCCAAAAACATGCATGGTAAGTTGATTGGACTGTCTAAATTGCCCCTAGGTGTGATTGTGAGTGCGGATGTTTGTCTCACTGCGATTGGCTGGCAACCAATTCAGGGTGTCCCCCGCCTACTGCCCAAAGACAGCTGGGATAGGCTCCAGCACGCCCGCGACCCTTGTGAGGATAAGCGGTATGGACAATGAATGAATGAATGATGTGGCAGTGAAATGAAAAGGATGGTCTTTTCAATGCTGATTACATGTTGATATTACTGTATTTGTAAACGGAGTTATTTCTGTGAGAACCAATTCTACGGCATTGATGAACGTCTGAAGCTGCAATTCAGTTGCATATGTTCCTGTGTTGCAAACACTGAAACAGGTTTTTGTTGTTGAATGTACTCAATGTGATTTCACCAAGTGAGGTGCACAACATAAAATCATCTAGATCCAGAAAGATTTTTTAAGTAGATCATCACAATGATTGACTAAACACTACTATCTACTAAAAAATGTATCTTGATCCAGATGATTTCATTTTGTGCAACCACTCGACGAAATAAAATTGAGTAATTAAAAAAAAAAAAAAAACAATGTATGTTCTTACGCATTTAAATGAAAGAAGACGATTTGTTTGAACTAAATAGAGCTTGTACAGCAAGAGCAGTACATTTTAAAATTGTATTTAATGATCAAATATTAATTACGTTTAAAAAATATGTATTAGGTCTATCATAAAATAAAAAACAGAATAATGTAGTACTCAGATTAAATGAATGAAAATGCTACATACACTGAATAAAATGCTGTGCATCATTTACTCAATTTTAATTCTTCTAGTGATTGCATAAAATATAATAATCTGAATCCAGATACATTTTTTAAGTAAACTATACATCTTAAAAAATGTATCTGGCTCAAGATTATTTTATTTTGCGCAACCACCTGAAAAAAATATAATTGAGTAAATTCAACCATCATTTTTTTTCAATGTAGCACCTTTTTAGTAGATAGCTGCTGAAAATGATACAATTTTAGCAATATTGCTAAACTAGATTGCATTGATTGATTTTCTATAACCCTCGAGTGACTAACATTCACACTCGCAAAGTCAGCTGACTGATACTAAATCATCACCCAAGCTATAAAACACACTTCAGCAATAAACTAAAATCATAAATAGAGTGTACATCACCTTGAAAGTAACTTAAAAGGGAAGACAGCCCAAGAATATGTTCTATGCAGGCCCACTAGTTGAAACAAGGCATTCTGATAAATATTGCGTTTGTGGAATAAGAGTTAATCTACCTGTTTTTATCCATCTCTGGGGGCGGCCATTTTGTCACTTCTGTCAATTGAAAATAACATCACAGTTGCTCAGGGCTCAGGTATTAACCAATCACAGCTCAGCTACAGAAAGCAGGTGAGCTTGATTGATCGTTACCTGACACCCTTAGCATTTGTGATGTCATCTTCAGTCGACAGAAGTGACAAAATGGCCGCCCCTGACCTTGCTAAAAACAGGTACATTTTGCTGCTTAACACGTATTCCACAAATGCAATATTAATCAGAATGCTGTGTTTCAACTAGTGGGCTTGCATAGAATATATTCTTGACAAAAATATGTTTGGGTCGACTTCCGCTTTAACCAACAAACCAGTGGAAACTACTCACACAATAATTGGCACATTGTTGAAAGCGGCTACAAGGTGTTAGCATTATATATAATCAAAATGCACTGCATCTGGCTCAAAAAGCCACAGATGTAGTTCACGACCACAAAGAAGTTCCCACCGCGTATTCCTCTCAGCTTCCACTCCCAAGCGTCTTTGTGTCAAGCTTTACGTGTGTGACACCACCCTGGCAGCAAGCGCAGTCAAGTCAGAGCACACCCATTGTGTTGAGTCATCATCTCAGACGCTTCCCGTTTCTCGCTTCACGTGTCGTGGCCTCAATTCTGGTGGGAATGAGTTCAAGCGAGGGGCTGCCGCGCTGCCGGGCAGCTGGCGCGATGTCCTGAAAATGAGCTATTGGACGCGACAATGACTGTAGTTAGCATACAAAAGTTTTTTTCATGTCGTTTTTTTCAACCACTCATATCACAACAAGCAAAGTCATGCTGACCACACAGCGGCTCGATGATGATCTCTTTGCAACCACATGTGCACTTACAATGCATGATGTACATTGTTTCGCTTTATCATCATAGGATGAACCCCCTACTTTATCCCTGAAACCCAAACATATTTTTTTCTCAAAAATATGTTCTATGCGGGCCCACTAGTTGAAACAAGGCAATATGATTAATATGAAATATGAGTTAAGCAACAAAATCCACCCGTTTTTAGCCATATCTGGGGGCGGCCATTTTGTCCCTTCTGTCGACTGAAAATGACATCACAGATGCTCAGGGCTCGGGTAACGACCAACCACCGATCACCTGTTTTCTGAAGCTGAGCTATAATTGGTCGTTATCTGAGTCCAGAGGGCGCGTGATGTCATTTTCAGTCGACAGAAATGACAAAATGGCCGCCCCCAGAGATGGCTAAAATCGGGTGGATTTTGTTGCTTAAATCATATTCCACAAACGCAATATTAATCAGAATGCTGTGTTTCGACTAGCGGGACTGCATAGAACGTATTCTTCCTAAAAAATACGTTTGGGTCGACTTCCGCTTTAACACAGGGGAAGACGCACAATGTGAAAATCTGTGATGTAGCGGGACCAAATATATATCTAAAAAACGTTTTACAGTTTTACTCCTCCTATACACTATAAATGTTAATGTACTGGAACACACACACAAAATTGTAAGCATAATATGTATAGAAGATACTGAACATATTTGTGAGTGTCTGGACGTAAACTGTGGCCGACAGCAGCTTCAAGGCCAGAGTCCCTAACAGGTAAACACCCATAGATATTTAAAAACACACAAACAATCTGCCTGACTTGATTGATTGAAAACTCCAGTCCAGTAGGTGGCGGTAATGCACATTACAAAGTGGGTGCCACACACGGCAATCACATCAATCCTAAACATGACAATCAGGTCACAAATCATGACGTGCTCCTTAAAACTGTTTCACTCCAGTCCAATAGGTGGCAGTATGTGCTGCACAAACTTCCACCCGCAGCAACTGTGTCCCCGATGCAGGTGGACAGTAACCCCCCAAAAAATCTTGTCAAAATGTTGTCTGGTCTGCGCTTCACTGAGGGGCATTCTAGTTATATAAGTATAGTTAAAACAATATATCGAAAGATGGCCTAAGACTTTTCAAACGGTACTGTCAATTTTGTGTAATACGTCTGTCAAACTAACCGACCAAAAAAGAGAGTTAAAACCTAAACATTTTGGTGCTTGCTGCAGGTAACTGAAAGGAGGTAACTCTTTGGCAGAGGTGAAAAACTCACTTGGAATGGTATTCCAGTTTTCATTCGAACAGCTAAATATTGCTTCATTGTGGCCATGTTGGACTTTGAAATCTGTTTGCTGACCTGAGTCAATAGAGCCGCGTGTTTTACTCACTTTTGGACTTTAACATCTATCCTCTTAAGCCACAGAAATGGAGTGAATGTGTAGTTAATTAAACCCAATATTGTTGGTCTCCAACCATTAACAAAAGGAAAATTCCACAATGGAGGCTGAAATAACTTGAAACCGAGAAAAAAAAAAAATACAAAAAATTAACTCAAGAAAATCAAGCCATGCTTTTGATGTTCTTAATCAACGGCCACTTCAGGGTCGTCCGATGTTTAGTTCTTGGTGATTTTCAAGGTGCTTTTAGCTGTCCATTTTGGGTCATTGTGCTATCGGAGGAGCCATGACTAAGTTTTCGGAAAGTAGACAGAATATTTCCCTGCAGAACATGTTGATAGTCTTCAGATTTCATTGTACCCTTCACAGTTTCGAGACACCCAGTGCCCGGTGGAGCAAAGCAGCCCCAGAGCATAATTGAGCCTCCTTCTTGCAAGCTGTTCTTTTCCAAGGATAATTTTGAACTGCTTGCCAGTCTTGTCAAATTATTATTTTTTTTTTTGTGGTGATTCACGTTCCATTCAGGTCAGTACTAACCGTTGTTGCCCATGTATGTAGATGAGTATGTTACACCTATTGAAGCTGAAAGCATGCCTGTGTTGTGTATTTTGAAAGGAGTTTGTTTAGGTGCTAGCTTTCATATGACTGGTGAAGGTCAGATCTATTAGCAAGTTGCACATCCATTAATCGGAATAAGTAACTTGCCGGAAGTAGAAAACATTTTGACAAATGGCGAGAGATGGCTGTGAGGGTCTGTGCAGAGAGGAAGGGGGAGATTTGAAAGACACCAGCCTAAAGGTGGGCTTTCACAATGAGTCAACGGTGACATTTCAAGTTAGTCAAAGTCACACACCTCTGAGCCCCTGTTCGGTTTGAAAGCTATAGACGGGGGGGTCTCAAGCTGCATTTTGGGCTCTTCATCCACGGTGGGTGCGGCACTGCTAGCGAAATCTTTGCTCAACGTGATACCAAATATGTCAATTGCGTAGGCCAGATTCTGTGCATTATGACTCGAGTTAATCTTGTAATCTAAGTATGCTAGCAGTAGCGGGTTGTAGGGCTGCGCAATGAATCGAAATTCAATTACAATTACGATTATTACACTCCACGATTACAGAATTGGCATAATCGTAAAAAATTATTATTATTATTTATTTATTTATTATTCATTTATTATTTATAAATTATTATGCATTTATATCCAATGCACTACATTTGTTTACACAAGGTAATCATACTTAAATTAATACATTTGCGCCTTTTTTTATTTTAGAACTAATTCGATCATTTAGTTTGGTCCAAAAGGAACTTACATAGTGTTTCAAAGAAATGTATTTGTCCTCATATTTTTGGGTTAAAAATGGTCTTGTTTTACCCCAAAAAATAAATGATCATTTCAATGATCGTGATTTCAATTATGACCAAAATAATCGTGATTATTATTATATTTTTTTTTCATAATCGAGCAGCCCTAGTGTGTTGTATTTTTATAGCATTTTAGTTTTTTTTACTTTGGAAAAAAAAAATGTTTTGCCTATTTTTTGATATGTTGCTCACCACACCAGTAACCGATTCTTAATTTGTTTGTTTGCGCATTTCCTGTACTGTCAAATTCAAATAATTTCCTGTTTTTGAATATAGGGAAGGAAATAAAAATGTGTTTTTCAATCCGATTCATTGATTAATTGACAAACTTGATTATTAAAATAATTGTAGGTTGCAGCCCTAATCCAATTTATTTTCCCTGGGAATGGCTGGGGTTGAAGTTTAAGGTAAGGAATCATTCGTGTGTGTGTGTGTTGGAAGCCGTCGTGGGATTGTGTGTGACAAGGTCTTTCCACGGGAATTTGGCAGGAAATGGTGAAAATCACAGCCGATTGTGTGTGTTGTTGCTGTCTCAGCTGGGTTTTTATCTTCCGCCAATGCTTGGGTGGGCTTTCTGCAGCTTCTTCCCAAATTCCAAAATGTATATAATTGAAGACTCTAAATTGTCCCTCGGTGTGAACAAGAGTATGAATGCTTGTTTGGCCTTTTGGGGCATAATCTCACTTTCGATTTTAGGTGGCGCAACGGTATTTTGTACAACGCTGTGTAAATTGGAAAGAAAAAAAAAAAAAAAACGGGAAGTGTCAAACTCAGTTTTGCTGAAGAGATTAGATAGGGATAATTCTCAGTCCTCTCCCATCCTGCTTTTTATGCCTACAGAAAGTGATAGCTGTAGTTTTATAAATGTGCGTCTTTGGGCATGATTTTATTATGAGATGATGAATTAAGTTTGTTAGGTTGGGGGAAAAAACAGGTTTACTGTAAACACAGGGATCGGTACACTATGTTACACTGTTTGTGAAATAATTTTCTCTTATCCATTGATCTTCTGTCTATGGAAGCCCATTTCCGCCAGTGGGTGGGGGAAAATAAAAAAATTAAAAATTCTTACTTTTGGAAGAAGCCCATTCTTGCCACTAAAAAACAAAATACATTTTTTTTAGCTTGCTTAACTTATTATTATTATTTTTTAACTGTTTCCGTCAGTGAATTTTTTATTTATTTATTTATTTAATATTGCAGAAGCCTATGGAAGCCCATTCCCGCCAAGTGGGGGGGGGGAAACACAAACAGCTCCTTCTGGTGTGCGCAACATTGCCACCAGGGGGCAGTATAATAATAATAAAATTGTTTTTGGGAGTTCTACTGTATAGTGTATACCTGTTAATATTGTCTGTCAAATGTTATACTTATCACTGCTAGTTTTGTTAACTCATCATTGGTGTTTTATATTTTGTGTTAGCATTAAGCTAGCAACATTTCATAGTCAAAGTTATGTGGTTTCCACCCATGCGCACAGTTAGACCACACTTTGCGCTAGACTTGCACTGGGCACGAATTTACAGTCAACCTAAACTGGGATTGGCGATAAACGGCTTCAAGCAAGAACTTTTCCTCTTTTTTTTTGAAAAATTGTTGACTATCTGCCAAATTGCAGCTTGTTGTGTAGGTTACAAGCACTTTTTGCTCGCAACTCGAGCCAAAAATCAGCGGAGCGTCGCCTCGTATGTCGAAAACCTTGTAAATTTGGTCACGTAAGTCGAGGTCTCGCTCTACTTTGTTTGGTTGTGGTTTGCGTCACTGCAGCAACACTGAAATTATGGTTTCAAACTCCTTCCTTATTAAAGCGTACAAAAAGCAGCATTCATTATTGCCACTTCGACAAAACGTTCCACACCCTGTCGTTCTTAGATAAACAACCCATTAGAACTGGGGTAGTGAACTCCGGTTCCTCGAGAGCCGTTTCCTGCCTGTTTTGGATCTCTCCCTAGTAAAACCCACCTGATTCAAATAAATCAGCTCATCAGCATGCTTGTAGAAGTCTGTAGAAGTCTGAAACAATCCTGATCATTTGAGTCAGGCGTGTTGTAGTATGGAGAGATCCAAGAGAGGCAGGATATGGCTCTTGAGGAAGCGGAGTTCCCTATCCCTGCATTAAAACAAAATAGAATTCTTAAGTCATAATCTGATGTTACAAATTGTCTTTCTTGAAAGCGGAAGTCAACCCAAACATATTTTTTTTAAGAATATGTTCTATTCAGGCGCACTAGTTGAAACACAGCATCCTGATTAATACTGCGTTTGTGGAATATGAGTTAAGCATCAAAATCTCCCCCTTTTTAGCCATCTCCGGGGGCGGCCATTTTGTCACTTCTGTCGTGTGAAGATGACATCACACACCCTCACGGTTCAGATGATGATGTGATTGGTGGTTGTGAGCAACTGTGATGACATTTTCAGTCGACAGAAGTGACAAAATGGCCGCCCCCTGAGATGGCTAAAATTGGGTGGATTTTACTGCTGAACTCATATTTCATATCAATCCTATTGGCTTGTTTCAACTAGTTAGCCTGCATAGAACATATTCTTGAGAAAGATATGTTTGGGTTAACTTTTTCTAACATTTATATATGTCTGACCTGTATGTTTGCCCCGCAGATGTAAAGTTGCACTTGCTAAGCTCTCCCTGTGTCTGTAGTCCTTGCAGTCATTGTCTTCTTACTCGTCTTGGCCTTCCGAAGCTGGATCAGATCCAAGCATGGTAAGCATACGAACAAACCGGCCAATCTTACAATATGATCTTTTTGAATGCCGTTGAAGCTAATCACAGCTAGCTTGCGTCGTTGCTCCGGCTACTACTCAGAAGTCAAAGCGACGCCAGGACTGCCGAGCGCAGAGGAGGAAGTGGAGGTGTGCAAGCCGGTCCAAGAAGTGTGCGGCAAATGTGAGCAGAGTGTTGAGGTCTGATTTGTTGCTAATGGGCGCACAAGTTTGTTGTTGAAATGAGAAGAATGGAGAACATGAGTGTGAAAGAGGCGTGACGCGGTCATACGTGAGGTAAAAGTGACACAGCGTGTGCATAGCCGTGGTAACTTTCAATGACCTTAAATAGTGGCTGAGGGTGTGGCGTTTATTTACTCAACAGTCGAGTACTGGGTTGCTATTTAAACGAAGGTCGTTATCTTTACAAGCGCTTGCGTATGCAAAATTTTTTCTACTGTATTACAAAAGGACTCGAAAGTTGCTGGAAATTACCGGTAGCCGTTTCTATTCTAGTGTCTTTTTATTCATGGTTCTTGCTCACTAACACAGTTAGATTAATCAAGATGGGTACACACCTGCGGATAACGCGGCCGTATTTGAATTCCTTTACGATCAAAGTCAGCAAAAGGACGATTATCAGATGGTGCCCCACAAACGTTTGCCGCAATTTTTCAAAACTAGCTAACCTCATGCGTTAGCCGCATGTCCGGTCTGTAAGCAAACACAGCGCAGCTCAGTTACTGGCGAGCGGATGTCATCATTGTCACGGCGAGCAATATGTTTGAAAAAGAAAAATGAGCGCCGTGCAAACTCAACTCGTGGGGGCCCTTTAGCTAGAGCAAAAGCAAATGCCATGATTGGTGTTTCGAAAGGAGAATATTTCACACTGCTCAAGGTTATTTTAGTTCCCAAAAACAAAACGAAATAACTAAAATGACATTTGAAAGAACTGAAAATTAACAGAAATTACATTTATATACTTTTTTTTTTTTTTTAACGAAGTTTCCGATTTACCACATTACAAATTATAATCTTCTCCCCCTCTCTTCCTCTTTAGTCAAGCTAGGTTGTTAAGGCAGCAGTTTAGAATAGAGAAGTGAGACTACAACCTAATACAGACAGTAAAAACGACACCACAATTATTGGAGTTGGGTTTCGGATCTTTGTGAAATAATTTCCTTCCAGTAACAATCGCAAGTTTTATGTTAATTACTAGGCGGGTGCTCCTCTAATTATGAGGGACCGGTCCAGCCCTGTTTACGAGGACACTTTCTTGTCTATCTGCATGCCGTGTGGCACCATGATGCATACTCTGAAAAAAAATGGCGTGATGAATTTACTCAATGTTATTTGATCCAGTAATTGTACGAAATAAAATTCTCTGATATATATTTTTAAGTTGACTATACATTTACTTACAAACATATTTAAATCCAAAGTATTGTGTGCAACCACTTGACAAGATAAAATCGAGTAAATTCAACGCACCATTTTTTTTTCAGTGTATCATAGGTCAGTTTTGGTATTACTTCCCCATCATGCGTTAGGTCGCTCGCGTTTTAAAAATGGGTCAAGAGGTTCAAAATCGGTATGTGTGTACACCACGTCCTTGGACTAGATGCATGCTGTGTATTTTAGAGGTTTTGTTTCTTTTAGGAACAAGAGAGTGAAATATAACAAATATTAAAATTTTTATGATTATACATTTGCCATATCGAGAAATGTGAATATTACACAATAAACATTCAAAGGGACTTATTATAGAAACTACATTTGGGAACTGGCATTCTAAAAAGTATTTTGCTGTGTTCAATGAATCGATAGAATAAAGGCGTTTCCCTTTTTGAATTGAACTTCTGAAAAAAATGAACTTTTCTTCTACATTCAAATTTGTTCAGATGCAACAGCAGATGTTACATGATATTTATATCATTTGGAATGACCTTCCATTAAATGTTAGGCAAGACCCCTCTCTGTCCATTTTTAAAACCCGTTTGAAGACACATTTCTATACTTTGGCTTTTGATGCGTGAGACTGACACTTTTCTGCTGTTTTCCGGTGCCTACTGTATATAGTCATTCCTTGTTTTAATTTATTGCTTTCACTTGTTATATTCTTGCTATTTTGTTATTGTAACGTAAAGTACTTTGTTGCAGCTGTAGCTGTTATGAAATGCGCTATAGAAATAAAGTTGTATTGTATTGCATGTGCATCATATACAGGAAAATTATTTACAAATGTGCGTTCTTGATTTTCGTCAATTAAATACATTTATTACACGCAATCAGACGTAAAACAACAAAAGGCAACTTTTCTGGTGATTCTTACTGTAGTAAAATCAAAGAGCTTAGAAAACAATACACCTCAAAAATGTTTTTTAAAAAGCTGCTTCATCAACCACTCAGGAGCAAGAAAATGAAATGAATGTGTGAGGTCAAAGTGGAGCAGAAATCAATTTGTGATCCCATTATGTGACCCAACACAGAAGACACCAAACCAATCCAATCAAGAGCAGTTGGGATATCTTCTGATGCTCATATTTTTTCTACAGCTACAGCACGGCGACTAAAATTGCCTTCAAACATCCAAGCTCTCTGTTGTACTCTGTGAACTACTGTACTGCACGTACTCGGCAAATACTTAACATGTACTTGGGCTGCACAATATATCGGGGAAAAAAAATTGTCATCGACATAATGGCCCATGTAATATGCTGTAATATGAGACATCACAAAGACGTGCGATAGATTTTGGACCGAATTGTATGCTTGTGTCTGACTTTGACCAATCAAATACAAGCATAAATGCGCATCGCCATCCAATAGGTGAACAGCATCCACTTGCACTACATAACTTTTAAAAAAAAATTCATGCTGCAAGATAGGCAGGCTCAATGTATTATTAGCTAATTAATTGTAATAACTTGAAATTGTATACAGTACATTTATTTGTGAGTGTGTGTGTGTATGTAAAAAAAAATGTAGTTCTTTCATTAGATAAGATAAGAATAAAAATGTGATTTCTTTAGGTGCATTAAATATCGCATTAATATTGATATTGCTATATTCAACACCTCTATCGCATACCAATATACATACTGTACTGTGTTTGAGTGTAAAATCCCTAAACGTGTCCCATTTCCAGCCTGTGGATGAATTTGACCATTTCTCTCACATGTTCTGTAAAGCTGGGCAGGCCTCAAATCTAAAACGGTGCGTCGCTGCCATCTAGTGGCCGTCCCGGTTGGGTAAAGTTGTTTCCCAGCTATTGAAAAAACGCAATTGGCGAGTGCACTCTCAACGCCAGTCAATGACTTGGATGGCGGTGGATAATTTTGGAATGATTTATCTTGGTGTCATCTATTTATATCCTAGTTGCACACTGCTTGCTCTAAATTCTAAAGGAAAATGGCGCACCATCAAAGTTGATTGCAACTTCCTTCCTTCCTTCCTTCCTTCCTTCCTTCCAGACAGTGTCTCTTCTCAGAGTTTGCTAAACTTACAGGAGAAATGTCCCGGTCCAGTGAGGTGTTCTCCATTTTTCACCTTCAGGCTTCTGCTTCCTCTTTGGACATGTGCCAGTCTTTACCTTCCTCCTGTGAGGGCAAGAAGAGCGCCTCACCGCTCCTCTCCTCCTCAGAGAGGGGGACGCTAGATGAGACTGGAGGGGGAAAGACTCGGTCGCTGTCTTGGGTCTCCTGGTCCTCGTCGTCGTCGTCCTCCTCCTCTTCATCCGTCGCCCGCCCGGCTTCCGTGACGGCTCCCACTTGGCCGGTGAACGGACTTAGCCAACTGATGATGACTGTTCCTGCATTGTGGACGTGCACAGCACCTGTACAGACATTTGGTCATTCAAGCGTCTCATAAAGTGGAGCGCTGAGCTGGACAAAAAAGGCTTCATACCGCAAGGTTCGATGGGGAAATGCGGAGTGGACCCCTTCTCCTTGCCTGCAGCATTTGGAGCACCCTGGAGTGGAAACATACATTTTCAGATTTAAAGAAAAAAAAAGTGCCACATTTTTTAAAATTATTTGTTGCGTTTCCTCACTGATGGTGATGTTTTCTGACAGTTTGTGCTCTGTTTTCTCTGGTTTTATTGTACAAAGTTGTGTATAAAGTGCTTTTTGTGGACAAAATTTGATGTTAATCAATTACTATACTGTTACGTTACAAACATTAAAATGTCCAATGATATATTCATATTCTGTAAGGCAATGGTTCCCAAACATTTTACACAAAGTAGCACTTGAGAAAATTCAGAAAGTTGAATACAACTTTTACCTAAATATGTGTTTGAGAACAAACATTTCTAAAAGGTCAAATGGAAATGTATTGTGCTGAAAAATTAAAAACAACTAAACTGCAATTAATATTCTGTATAGGATTTTTAAAAAAGCAAAAAAAATGGAAGATTATGCACATCTTGTATATTTAATTCAAGATGTGCATAATCTACACTACTAGAGGGAGCCCATGTCCCTCACTTTGAAAATCACTGCCGTTATGTGTTTTGTGTCGTTGATGATAATAATAATAATAATAATAATAATAATAACAATAATTCAATTTTATACAGCGCTTTCACTGGTCACTCATAGTTCCCCACATACCAAAAAAAAAATGTATATCGTCGCTGTCCTGTGAAAAACCTTTATGTCCAATTTTGGAAAAAATAATAATTTTCACGTTAATCCGATGTCTGTAATGTAGAAACACCAATCACGTAAAAATAAGACAATTGAAGGAAAACGTCCCGGTCCGGAAGTCTTGCATCACCCACCTTGTGCCATAACTTCACCACAGCTGGAAGACACAAATCAAACATTTATTAGCAGTCTGAAATCCATCAATCAACCAATCACATTTCACAGATATCGACTTGCCATCATACCTCGCTTCAAGCAGGTTTCCTCTCCCGAGCGACAGAGGCAGAGCAGGACCACGAGGGCCGCGGTTACCACGACGACCATGGGGAAGAGGACGGCCGCCAGCCAAGAGCCTGGAGTTGCCTCTGACTCGCAAACAGCACACCTTCAGTAAACAAGCTGCAAAGTGCTCTATCGTTCACATATGAAACTCACCTTTGTTAGTGTGTGAGCTGTTTCTAGCCTGAACGCCGCATCTGTAGGACATATTTACAGCATATCTTTCACTTAGGATCATAAAACTGTCATATATGCAAATAGCATCAGTGTAGTAAGTTTCAGCTGTTGATGAGTGAATTGAGGTACAGTGTTACCCCTATTTACACGCAAATTTACTTGTATGCTGAGTTTTTTTTAAGCCCTGGTTAACATAAAAGTAGTGCTTTGCCACCATCTCGTGGCATCTATAAACTAGGGGTTAAACGACTAAAGATTTTCAACTATAATATGATGAAGGGGGTCCCGAGCCTTTTTGAGACAGGATTCCCGTAACAATATAGTTCAACAGACCAATATAGAAACAAATGATTAAGAATAAGATTTAAAATTACATTAATGTAGTTGTTGTGGTGATGCGTGCGAGTGGTAGTTTGTCCAAGTTGGTAGTCGGAAACGCTAACGGAAGCCAGTTAAAAATCATAGGTGGACCTGGCTTATAGGCGATTACTATTTTTTTTTACGGCCGGACAAAAAGGCGGATAGACAGACGGGTAACCCAGCTGTAGGCGGTGGGCGATAAAAACAGAGCGTAATTTTTTTGTAAAATGCCCAGTTCTAAGACTATTCTTCCTGGGGTCCCTCACAGAAATGACAAGAAATGAAACAATATTATTTACAAAATCAAAATGAGGGCAATCTTTTATCTAAACATTCCAAAATAAATATATGAGCGTAAACATAAATTGAGCTTGCAACTAAAACAAAAATAAAAAAATGTGCTAACCTCCGAGTACTTCATTGTACTACTACAATTTCTGGATCCATTTAAGTAGTTCACATTTTATTTGTCGTCTTGTGTTCCGTAGCACATTGTAACCAAAGTTCCCAAAGCTAGCTTGTAGCATCTACTGCCCTGTACACTGACATCCGTGTTGTTAAATTTGTTAGCACACAGTTTTTACTAACGCATCATTAGACATTTTGGTAGTGAAAATGGCATTTCACTTGTCGCCGTTGTCCTCGTTCCTCGCCGCCAAAACCCGAAGTCCCGCCTATGAACCGTTTCAGACTAGCGGCTAGCCCTAGCTAGCAAGGCTAACTGTTATTCTCAACAAACATCATGTAATATTTTCATATTCTCTGACTCGTATGAAGACTGTGTCGCTTTGTTGGCCGGACATTTCGCTGCTCTATAGTGCGTTATAGAATACATAGACAGCCAGTCCATCGTCCTCTGTGAAATGGCCGATTGGATGAGGAAATGCTAAAAATGTGATTAGCAATTCGTTTTGGCCAATTGGAAGACGAGATTCCAAAAAAATCATCATCAGCAATTGGTCGATTTCAAGCGTTATACAGTAGGTCGGCACAAAGTAGTAATGTCAACTAGTCGACTAATCAGTTCAACCGCTACTATAGACAATTATAAACCTTATGAATAAGGATTATTGTATGAGGTACTTACTCGGGAAATGAACACAATCGGTCAGACTTGCTGCTGTCTCCAGAAGATGAGGAGGAAGGAGTCTGTTCACCTTCATCTCGTGCCGTTGTTGTTTTTGTTGTCGTTGTTGTTGTTGTCGATGATGTTACTGAGGGAACAGACAGAACGTGGCATTTGAATAAAACCAAAACTAACTGACAAACGAACCAAGTAAATCTTTTGTCATATTTCAATTCATATTTTCATTTTACGTACTTAAAGCGGAAGATAACCCAAAATGCACTTGTTTTTAGCCATCTCCGGGGGCGGCCATTTTGTCTTCTGTCGACTGAAAATGACATCACAACGAGCAATCACGGCGCAGATTCAGAAAACAGGTCAGCCGTGATTGGTCGTTGTGATCAGTTGTGATGTCATTTTCAGTCGACAGAAGACAAAATGGTCGTCAGAACGTAAACATATTCCACACACAATATTGCGGAGCGAGCGAGTCTTCTGGAAAGTCTCTACATAACGCAATGTGGAGAGAGAGTTTATGTCCTCTACAAGGTGCCGCTGTTTTGGTTAGCTCAAGAGTGGCGTACAACTGCCCTGCAGCACACTGATATTTGCTCCTAGCATCGTGTACTTGTATCTTGTACCTCGTTTAGCTAAATGACAATTCTCAGTATGACGCCACAACTACAATATTAAACATATTGGCACATTAATATCGTAAATCTCCGACAGCATTGTTACTTTACCTTTGCAAAAGACGAATTTCTAATTTGCACGATAATGTCAACCATTGCACTACTTAGCATCTATTTACCCGTTGTGGTTGCGACACAGTTTTTGCAGTTGTCGGTATACGCGACCACAGCGGCGCAGCGGAAGCCATCCTGGCATGTGCACTTGAGGTTCGACGTGCTGCTGCAGTTCTTCAGCACTTTCTGATTGAATTCTGAGAAGAAGGTAGAAGCAAGATAACGATCATTTGATGGCCTTCCATCGCAACCATTAGTGCGACTGCATCCACTGGCCACAACTTTAGGTACACCTGTGCAATATATACTAGTAAGGACCGATTCAAGAGTGGCATCGTGAGTGGCATCACAATTTTGCCCTCTAAAAAGAAAAAAAAAAACATGCATGTTAGGTTCAGTGAAAACTCGAAATTGTTCATAGGTGTTAATTTTAAGTGTGACAGTGTTGAAGTGTATGTGAGCAGTTTCCGGTAATGTGTGCGAGTGAATACTTTTTCTAGTTTTTCAATCTTGACTGAGAAGTGTATGTGAGAAGGTTTCAGTCGTGTGTGTAAACAAATAATTTTTCAGTACTGTGAGTAAATACTTTTTCATTTGTGTGTGAAAGTGGTTCAGTAGTGTATGCGAGAGAATTATTTTTCATAGTGTGTGCGCGCAGATAACTTTTCAGTAGTGTGTGCAAGCAAATACTTTTTCAGTAGCGCATGAGTGCATTCCAGTAATGCATGAGATAGCATCTCAGTAGTGAGTGTGAAAGCATTTGTGAGCTAAAGAAAAAAAATCTGAATGAGAGCATTTCATTCCAAATGAGAGAATAATTTTTTGTAGAGTGAGCAAAAAAAAAAAAAAATCAGTAGATTGTTTCAGTAGTGTATGTAAACAAAATCTTTCATTGTGTGAGATGGAGTGACTTTTCAGTGGTATATGTGAGAGTAATTCAGTAGTGAGTGTAAACAATTTTCAGCCACATGCGCAAGTGAATACTTTTTCATTACTGTGTGAGAGAATTTCAGCAATGCATGTGAGTGAATAATCGTCTGTAGGGTGCGTGAGAGTGTTTTAGTCGTTAATGTGAGAGCATCTGTCACATCAAACAAAATGTTTTTTAAAACTCACTAGTAAAGACAAAACTAGTGATGTGGCTCTTACATTGTTTGCCATTGGATCATACAGGTGTACCTAATGTTGTGACCACCCAGTGCATTAACAACGTCGCTCTACCGGGCCTGCAGTCGCCGTAGCAACGATGGCAGCTGTCTTCACGGTTCCAGCCGGCGGTGTAGCTCCCGGCGGGACACGGCGCGCACTGCCCGCAAGACTTCTGGAACTGACCTGGTGTGACCAAACACACGAAAACAACTCGACAAACGTGACGTGCCAAACGCATGGCAGGCGCCCGCCTGGTGACGCCGAGGCAGGATGTGGTCACGGTGCATAAAGCCGGCTGAGCGCCGCTGCGTTATTTGTCAGCATCGAGGCCAACGCCGGCAGGGCGTGGGACAAGATGAAAGATCCGCTGCCGATACTTTCACACTCCTTTCCATCCATTTAGCGGTTTATTGATTACAAGATTACAAGTGGCCGTGAGTCAAAGCATTGTGAGGAAGAAGGCAGCGGAATACGAGATGTGCTTTTTATTTGTCTTCTCTTCAGCCTACAGTGTCACCGGACTGAATGACGCATTCCACACTTTGCAAAAATTGAACTCATTCCGACCGAAAATCTCTGGTCACCTGTTTACATGTGACTTGATCTTTTCCGATCCGCCGTTTACGTTCCCTTAATCGGATTAGCCGCGTTACACGCGGGGATCGACGTAAACATCGCGTGATTTATCAAGATTGGGATTTATTCGTCTATTTAGCACAGCAGTGATAGTTTTAAGACTTTTATTAAAGCAACATCTTGATAAAAACAAGTTACAAATAGCCACGTGGTCTTCTTTTGCGTATGCCATGTCCGCACGCCAGTAAGACAATTTTGTCATAGTGGTAAAAACGACTTTGGCGCTACGAGTAGAGTCAATTTATTTTGCAACAACAACATTAGAGACATTTTTCCCCAAAAAGTCATTTTTCCTCACCTGCAGGGCACATCTTGCACTCTTTTCCACGCTGGACGGACAAGTGGTTCCTCTCTGTCTGTAAATTTGCAAGTTTGCATTGGTGAGCTTGTCTCAAAAAATAGAGAAATTATATATCGCAACATTTTCCATGATTAATCGTATTTTACAACCAACATTTTTTTACGAAGCTTGGAACCGTAAGTAAACCGCGAGTAAAATCTGTAAATTAATGTGGAAAAAAAATAAAAGTATATTTCGATTCTTTGATGCTTGAATACGATTCTTTTCCTGTAAAATACAACAGTTGAACGATACACCAAAGACGTACAACTACTATGGTATTTGAATTTGAAAGTGTGCAAATTATTTTTAGATTACTCCAATGAGCCGTCAAGCAACTTTTTAAAGTAAAACTAGAAAAAAGTCCGTCTGCTACAGGACGTACATAAAACCTAGTTAACTGAGTACTTTTTTTTTTTTGTGCGTTATAAAATTTCAATTAATCTCCATAGTTAATGCTTTAATTTTTACAGCCCTAATATATATATATATATATATATATATATATATATATATATAGGAATTGAGACACAATTACAATTACAGTAAACACCCACTGTTCCACTCAACTACTCAGAAGATCCAAAAACACGCTTCAAAGACTCTCCATAACTCCCACTAATAACACAGGCTAAACTTGGCTGTCCCGTGAAATGCAAAGATTTTACTCAATCAATCAATCAATCTCTCGGTTGAGAAGTCTCACATCAACATACTTTCTTGAAACCGATTTCGGCATGCTATTTGTGTTTCACTTGTATAAAAGCAAAAGGAAAAACAAAAGCTAGTCGGTATAAAAAGCCTCATCAGCATTTTTTTTTTTTTTCCCCAAGGAGGAAGTGAACTTACCAGCGGCAAGGTGAGCAACAGCTGTGCAGATGCCAACAGGACACTGACTAAATATTGCACTTTCAGGCCCATCCTGTGAGGCGACATTATAAAAGCAATCAGCAAAAGTCATATAGCAATGGATTTTCATCCTATTTGTTTTACCTTCATCTGTGCCACTGGCTGATTCTCCGGAAGTTGTTTGCTCGACGTCGTCACTTTCTGTTACTTTTCATGCCATCTGCCTCCACCCATCGTCGGCGTCACTCTTTCCTCCCCAGCTGACGTCTCGTACGCCCACTGGGCGCCTGCCTCGCGGCTACGCACGCAGGACCTCCACCTCGACACTTACCGTACTTGAAAGCGTGAGATTTGGCTCAAACGGAAACTCAACAATGCTGACTTAGAGTATAAGATGCCCAACATGAAACTTTGTTTGTGAGGATTTGTCACACATGAGTTGCAGGCAACGAATGCGAAAGTGAAAAAAAAAAAAAGGTTTACAGGGAACCAGGTTAGCAATACATTCCAGACCCAAAATTAGCAGAATAGACAAAATATAAAAATATAAATTAAATATACATTTATATTTTATATTTATATTAAAAATATGTTTTTTTTGTCTATTCTGCAAAAAAAAACCATTTTTTTTTTAGTATCACAAAGCACACAAATAGAACACACAAAAAACAGGAGTCTGCGCATGAGTGTTTTGATGTGAGCTGTGGCTTACAGCAGCTTCTGTGAGTGTGCTCATTGTGTTTACTGTTCAATAAACAGATGACAATGACTGTGGCTCTCCTTTCCCACATGCAAGGGCATTACACTAAGTACACTAAGATACCAGGTCTGGGTATCGGGCCGATACCTGCCAAAGATACTTAAGAGAGAAGGCAACAAAAAATATTTTTTTCAAGAATATGTTCTATGCAGGCTCACTAGTTGTAACAAGACATTCTGATTAATATTTGGAGAATATGAGTTAAGCAGGAAAATCTAGCCATCCCAGGCAGCCATTTTGTCACTTCTGTCGACTGATAATGACATCACAGTTGCTCAGGGCTCAGATAACGACCAATCATGGCTCATTTTCAGAAAACAGGTGAGCTGTGATTGGTCGTTACCTGAGCCCTGAGCAACTGTGATGTCATTTTCAGTCGACAGAAGTGACAAAATGGCCGCCCCCTGAGATGGCTAAAAACGGGTGGATTTTGCTGCTTAACTCATATCATAGCAAACAGAATCAATTTTTTTTTTTTTTCTTTTTTAAAGCCAGCCTTAAATACAACATAAATAGAACAAGAAGTGGGGTACACACTGGACTAATGAAATGAACTACTGCGTTTGTATTCACACTGAATCTGTGTTTTTTTTTTTTTTTCCTGATCATTCAATTAGCAACTGAGACAAGAATCACACTTGGCATGTTGCTTGGATACGTCGTTTATTCTTTCACCTCTTGTTTGACATACAGAACATCTCACACTTGTGCAAGGATGCTAACATAATGTTTCAAGCGTTTCGATGTACGCAATTGACTCACAGTAACACACCGATTGAAATACACAACAACAACAACAAAAAATCGTTTCAAGGAATCGCACCAAGAGCTTCTTTTTTGTTCTTGCTGTGAATTAAAACCTTTCTCGCCAGCTGTTTACATTCTAGTAGCTCAGCTACTTCAAAATGGCTGCAGCATAGTCGCATTTCGTTGCTAATGGAGGGAATTCTTGCATCTGTAAAAACAACCCAAACACATTTTTTTCCAAGAATATGTTCCCAGCGGGCTCACTAATTGAAACACGGCATTCTGATTAATTTTGCATTTGTGGAATATAAATTAAGCAGCAAAATGCACTTGTTTCTAGCCATCTCCGGGGGCAGCCATTTTGTCTTCTGTCCACTGAAAATGACATCACAACTGCTCACAACGACCAATCACGGCTGACCTGTTTTCTGAATCTGAGACGTGATTGGTCGTTGTGAGCAGTGGTGATGTCATTTTCAGTCGACAGAAGACAAAATGGCCGCCCCCAGAGATGGCGAAAAACGAGTGGATTAACACTTATTCCACAAACGCAACACTTATCAAAATGCCCTGTTTCAACTAGTGGGCTTGCATAGAACATATTCTTGAAAAAAAAAATGTTTGCGTTGACTTCCCATATAACAGGATTTTTTTTTATGGCATATTTCTGAGTTGTTACATTTTAGATTGGTTAATACAATGTATATATTGTCAAATTAACAGACAAAAGAGCAACAGTATCAATTTGTAAAAAAAAAATAAATGAATTTGGCCAAATTAAGATATAAGTGTCCGCCAAACAGTGAAGGTAAAGGGGAAAAAGGTCATGAAATGTAAATCAATGAAATAAATAAATAAAAATAATATTCATGGCTTGTAACAAGGACAACAATGTCTCATGATGATGCTTTAGTGCTCTCTATAA
Organism: Filicampus tigris; assembly: GCF_054856515.1. Classification (NCBI taxonomy): domain Eukaryota; kingdom Metazoa; phylum Chordata; class Actinopteri; order Syngnathiformes; family Syngnathidae; genus Filicampus; species Filicampus tigris. Next base: position 6,340,874 of record NC_141224.1, on the reverse strand, counting down.
CACTGACGGACCAACCTGGACATACCACGTTACATGATATTGTTCAGTATTTATTGCACACTAAAATAATGAATTTCAAGACATGACACAAGCGTAACGGGGAAAACGATTGTTCCTTACTATCCATATAAATATTAACAGTTCAAAAGAGAACCGGGCTGCTTGTGCTTCCCTCTTCATTTGCCTCAGTCCACGTCTTTTAAAAAGTATTTTGAATGAAAACTTTCTCAATTCAGCCTTGAGGCCCCTGCACACTTGCACATGCATACATCGAAACTGACGGAGAAAGTGAAAGCAAATTTTTAACGTTTTGTACGGTACATCTCTTACTTCTGGCTTTCATATTCAGTCAAACGGCACCATGCATTATTGGAATATAAGTCTCAAATGCTGTTCTTAAATTAAAGAACTTTATCATTTCGCCGCCTTCCAGCAGCACGCTAATACCGAAAAGTGCTTTCGATTGATGGATTCACAGAGCAATTATCGTTTTTTTTTTTTCTATTTACAAGCGATAGCACTGATTGCTTCATACACGTGGCGTTATTTCATTGCTTTGCTCGTTCCTTTGTAGGCGCAAACTCAAAGTTGACTTATTTACATCAAGCACGTCGGTGGGGGAAGAAAAAAGATAAAATAAAAAAAACTCTGGCAGCTCAATTTGCAGACTTTTTCTTCTCCTTCATTTTGGCACTCGGCGGCTCATTTCTTCCGGATCGGAATCGCGGCATCCTCAGTAAAAGTTATTCATAAATGTGTTTCAATTCACGTCATCTGAGACTCACATACAGTGGCACCTTGACTGACGAGTTTAATTCAAATCCAAACCACTTCAATCACACTCATCTCATCTCTTACAGCTCCGCCCCAAAAAACAGGACAATTTTGTTATTTTTAAATTGTAAAAAAAAAAAGCATTGTATTGTAAAATGTGAATATAAGGATATAACAGGTTTTATGACGTGTACTTAAGACAAAATGGCTCACACACACACACACACACACACCCACACACGCGCCCCCCCGTACACCCCCCCCCCACACACACACAGAGTAATGCGTTCATGTGTTGTGCCTTTAAGGGGCGTGGCTTCGAGTACCCAGTACCACACTCGTTTTCAAGCAAGGTTATTATAGTTAAAGCGGAAGTCAACCCAAACATATTTTTTTCAAGAATATGTTCCCAGCAGGCCCACTAGTTGAAATGTGCCATTCTGATTAATTTTGCATTTGTGGAATACAAATTAAGCAGCAAAATGCTCTTGTTTTTAGCCATCTCTGGGGGCGGCCATTTTGTCTTTTGTCGACTGAAAATGACATCACAACTGCTCACAACGAATAATCACGGCTGACCTGTTTTCTGAATTGGTCGTTGTGAGCAGTTGTGATGTCATTTTCAGTTGACAGACGACAAAATGGCCGCCCCCAGAGATGGCTAAAAACAAGTGGATTAACACTTATTCCACAAACGCAATATCTACCAGAATGCCCTGCTTCAACTAGTGGGCTTGAATAGAACATATTTTTGATTTAAAAAATGTTTGCATTGACTTTAACCTTTAACGAAAACTAACGTTAAAAAGTACACCTACAATTGAGGAAACATTTTCGTTAACGAAATAAAGCAAAAATGCTTGGAAAAAAAGAAAACTAACTACATTTAAACAAACCATTTCCAAAAGAGAAAAATGAATTAATACTAACAAACCTGCTCTAAATACTAATTAAAACTAACTGAATTAAAAAATAAATAAATAAATAAACTATTAGGAAAAATCCAAAACAATTATAATCCTACTCCAGAGAGCGTGCTTTGTTGCTCTCGCTTAATCTCATTCTTGCTCTCATTCTCGCCCTCTCTCGCTCTACACCGCAACCACTACGCTGTGTGGATTTCTTAATAACTTCACAGCATAAAAAAAAAAAAAGAGACAGGCAAAACATTCTTCCATCCAAGCAATACATATCCCAAAAATTGATTTGAAACTGAACCGTTTTTAAAAAAAAAAAAATTATGTTTACTTCACTGGACCAATGGAAGGTGTGAAGCGCACTCACGTCTTACGTCACTGCTCACAAAACAAGGCAAGGAAAAAAAAAAAAAAAAAAAGACTGAGCTAGGGCTCATATCTGCAAAAAACGTGTCCGTCGAGGTACCACTGTATTATTCACACACTACTAAAAAACACTGCAACCGTTCTCTCTCTCTCTCAGTCTGAATCAGACGCTTCCAATCGCTGTTGTCAGTGGAAGTGCACTGAACATATTGCACACAACGAGCTCCCTACTTCCAAAATTGCCAAGGCTTGACCACTGGAGTCATCGGCACCCAATAACTCTTGTGCCAAACGTTGGGTTGCGGCTCGTTCTCAGCGGGCTGCCCGCTGCTGACGTTTCAAGTTGTGATGCATGAAAGCGCAATTACTTCCCGCAACTCACAATGCGGCTTCGCTCAGCTTTGCAGCCTGATAACGTTTCTGCGCAGAACCAAAGCAAGCTTCCACTCTGCAGCTGTAAGGCAGTAAAACGCTGACTCGTGACATCGGAACATGAGTGGAAAAGTGCTCGTCATCCACACAGTTGCTGTGAATAGTAATGCTAATACTTTTACAGCAGCTCGACATATTTGTTAGCGATATTAGGGTGAACATGTTTCTTATTGTTTATTTGTGATGTCGTTTTGCTCAAATCAACAAGGCTGAATCTTCTACGAACAATGCAATGCTTCTCTTGTTTGCGAATGAGGTACACTAATGTTGTGTCTCTATTCAACGTGGAAAATAAACCTTATGAAAATTTAGTAGGAAATTGTTCAAAAAGTGAAGCATTATTATCGTGAGGACCGGATTGTTTTTTTTTTGGACAACTGTTGGCTGACATGCTGCACTAAAAACGTTATTTTAAATGTCATGCATATTTTTCCACAAAACAGTGACCCCCAAAAACATATGTTGTCACCAAACCACTAAATTTTCCCCCCATAATTTTTCCCCCCCAAGAAAACGCTACACCCTCCCCACATGAAATATTTTCGCCAAAACAAAATCTTAATTTTGCTACCCAAAACAATATATCGCCGGTATTGGGCCGAAACTTATGTCACCATTTGTTAAATTTCATATTTTTTCACAAATTTGTAATATTGTTCAATCTACATGTGTCAGTCTTATTTTCACTATTTATTTGCCCAATCTAAAGTGTTGAAAATGGCTTGCTCGCGTAGTTAATGACAAACAGGCCGGTTTTTTTTGGGGGGGGGGTGATGATTTTGGAGGTACGAGGATTAATGCAAAAACACCAAAAATGTTGACAGCGCCCTCAAAAATCAATATTACTTTTACCCCACCAAAACTTGCAATTGCAAAAACACATTTTACCCCAATAGCTATATTTTGCCCCCAAAACTATATTTTAACTCAAAAAGACATTTTCACCAAATATTGCAAATATTAGCCCAAAGGACCATAACACTTTATCTGTGCCCTTAAAAAAAACAGCACATTTTGTCCCCAGAAGGAATATAACTTGCCAAAATATCTATTTTTTGTCCCCCCAAATGACACAAATTCATGAAACGCAATATTTATGATAAACAAATGCCACATTCAGCACAAACAAAAATCTCTATTTGATCCCCAAAAGGATAGACTACCACAAAGAAGATATATTTTGATGATATTTTGTTGAATGCTCCCCCAGAAAATTATTTTTGCCGCTTTATATTCATTCCACAATACCTCCAGGTTGCAGAAATTTTGATGCTGCTGAATTCAAATATAGTCTTTTTTAAGCAACTGCAAAAAAATATTTCAGCCCTGCACTAACTAGAACGCTTCGCATTTTCTAACAAATCCTACTAAATGTTCTGGTTATAACAGACTATTTGACAAGCTGGTGTAAGATGGCTACGTGGACGATACGCAAGTTTGACTACTATGATGTGATGATGATGACGTTGTTTATAGGGCCACAGGGGTGGTGGTGGTGCGACGGCGCCGTACTGTTTTGCAGATCACGTGACCGCAGCGGCCAGGTGTCAGGACCTCCCGGCGCTGGACGACGACGGCGGAGACGCCGAGCTCCTGTCGCTCTCTCGTTGGTCGCTGTCGTCGGAGGACGTCTGCGCCGCCGCGTTACTGTCAGAGATGAAGATGGCATGTGATATGTATATATAATATATATATATGTGTCCTCTTTTCGAAACACAGTATTCTGATTAATATTGTGTGGAGTAAAAATTAAGCAGATTAAAAGTGGGTTTGAGTTGATGGTTCAAATCCTGCACTTAAATAAAAGCAAAAAGTACAAACTTTGTACGCAAGCGGGAAAGTAAAAAGAAACGTGTGCTTTTTGACTTCCCACCAGTGCGCGATTGAGTGATGACGTGAGCGAGCGCGCACATACTTGTCGCCGCTTTGCGTGATGAGTCTCCTGCAGGTCTCCATCTGGACGTCCAGGCCTCTCTTCATGGAGCACATCTCCATGTACTCGTGCAGGTGGCGGTTCATGTCGCTCTTGGCTGTCGCCAACTCCAGCTGGAGGGAACAGCTGGACTTTCAGTATCCTTTTAATACACTGACAAGTCATTTCTAGTAACACAGCGCGACATTCCAACTCACGATATGCTTTATAAAAAAAATAATTTCCAGCATTAGATGGTGGCAGCGAGCAGAGCAATTCTTCAAAAAGTTTCAACAAAACAGAGAATTCCCTGTGTATTTTAACCACATAAACGAATGTAAGTCCGCTAGCTTAATGCTAACAGAAAAGGCTAAGATAGCTAACGAAGCGAGCATCAATGTCGCAATAGTTATTACCCACGAAGCAACTTCCGTAGAGCATAAAACCTGCAGTGGCAAACATACAAACAATATAATGATACCCTCAGGCGTATAAAAACTAATATTACTGCAATTTACTACGCTTAGAAGAGACGGTCTTTGAATATTTATTATATAAGTATTACACTGCCCCCTGGTGGTAAAGGATTGCACACTAGAAAGTGCAGCACAATGGAGCAGTGAAGCATGAAATCATGCACAGTTTAATTTGTGACATTCTATTTAATTAGGCTATCACTGTATTTGTTTCATCAAATAGAATACCATAGAGTGTTGTTGTACTTTTTTTTCTTCCCAGTATGAGTACTGACGTACAGTAACTGCACCAATACCAATACAGTTTTGGTATTGCAAATCAAATATTTTACCTCAATCTGGTCAATGGTCTCCTGGTATTCCTTCTCTCGGGACTTGAACAAGCACTCAGTGTCATTAATCACTTTTTCCAGACAGTCGTCCTGGTAGAAGGGGAAAAGAACCTAGATTGTAAAACAGACAAATGGGCCAAGTCAATCGCAGTTTGTTGAAGCCGTAGCCGACCTCTCCAGGCGGGTGGGCGGGGTCAGGAGGCAGAGTGCATCCTGGGAAATCCTCCCACAGCAGCAGCGTCTCCTCCGTCTCCTCCCAGGCCAGACTATCACAGTCGTCCTCAAACTCGCACTCGCGGCTGCAAGGTGAAGAATTCGCGTGAGAGGTGGGAAAATCCCGAGAGGTTTCCTGCCCGCGTGCGACCGCTCACAGATGGTTCAGCATCCTCTGCATCTCCTCGTTGATCTGATTGGCTGACGAGTTGCCGTGCTGCTGCTGTTGTTGTTGTTGTTGCTGCTGCTGCTGCTGGTCCTCTTTGGCCACGCCGGCGTCGCTTTCGGACGTGCTGACTGGTTCGTCGCCCTCGCTGCCGTTAACGGACACGGGCGTTTGTTTGCGGCGCAGGCTCAATGGCGGCTGGTTGTTTGTAACCTGCGCCGATGTTTTGCGGGTTTAAAAAGTGAAACGCCAATGTTGAAAAATGTGGAAAAGAGGTCACCTGGTACATCTGGATGACGTCTTCACAGTTCCTCTGCTGGGCGACGTCACAGAGTCGAGCCGTGATGTCGATCCTGCGGCAGATGTCCATGTCCACTTTCATGGCTTTCTCCTGAATCTTGGTGTCCAGATCTGACAGATTCTAGATAAGCGCCAACAACAGTGCCTTGATTCAAATCCTTAAATAACCCATACTCCATATCAAACTGTAATACATACATTATGAATGAATGAATGAATTAATTAATAATGGGCCGCGGTGAAAATTTCTTCAACTTAACCACATTGGACGAAAAAGCTGCATTTTCCCCTAAACACAATATTTCATCCAGTAAAAACGCTACATTTTGCTTTCCAAAACAATATTCTCCCCAAAAACAGTAGTCGACCAAAATTCTATATTTAGCTTTAAAGGGAAGTCAACGTAAACATTTTTTTTTCAAGAATATGTTCTATGCAAGCCCACTAGTTGAAACACGGCATTCTGATCAATTTTTTGTTTGTGGAATAAGTGTTAATCCACTCGTTTTTAGCCATCTCTGGGGGCGGCCATTTTGTCTTCAGTCGACTGAAAATGACATCACAACTGCTCTCAACGACCAATCACGGCTCAAATTCAGATAACAGGTCAGCCGTGATTGGTCGTTGTGAGCAGTTGTGATGTCATTTTCAGTCGACAGAAGACAAAATGGCCGCCTCCAGAGATGGCTAAAAACGAGCGGATTCATACTTATTCCACAAACAAAAAATTTATCAGAATGCCGTGTTTCAACTAGTGGGCCTGCTGGGAACATATTCTTGAGAAAAATGTTTGGGTTGACTTCCTCCTTTAAAAAAAAAAAAAAAAAAATGCCAGAAAATGTTTTTCACCCTAAACATTACTTTCATGTAAAATAATTTTAAATTACGTTACATGTATTAAATAAGATCAGTAAGTAAATAAAAGTAAAGTTTTCAGAAAAAAGGTTTTGCTTTTGGGCCTTGTGAGGAAAAGTCAAAACACTTTTGAGATTTTGTATGTCTTTGAAGAAAAGTATAGTTTGGAGAACAAACTCACCATTTCATGAAAACAAAATTGCATGTTTTCATGAAAAAAAAAAAGGTGTGTATTGATTCGACAAAAGTCGAAGTTGTTTACGATAATGGTGCAGCAGTACACTTTCATCGTGTTTAATTCGAATGTTTGAATTATTACTGCTCTTCAATGATTGGCTAGGTGAAAAAAAAAAAAATCACATGATTCTACTGCCTCGGTGTGGTGTCCACTTGGACTCAAGTTGCCAAATATGGTTCGAAAAACTCATCTCCAAACATTTTTTAATCCTTTGCTTCCGACTCAGCAAGAGACTCGGCGTTCTTTTAGTATTTTGTGATTTTCGCTGTCCTGTGAAAAACACTCCTTTTTTTTTTCATTTTCTTATTTTTACATGAATCATGTTTCCGCGTTACAGACAGAGCATTAAAGTGAAAATTAAAAACAGTTCCAAAATTGGAAATAAGTGTTTTTCACAGGACAGCGCCGATATGCAGCTGTGGTTGTTTTAAAGTGCTCTGGAAAAAAAAAGTTGAGCAAAAACAGACATATGCAAGTGCAAGTGGATGTCAGCGTGTTCCGTTATGCGTTGAAAAGACAATTTCAGCTTAGAGTGATGTTGTCAGTGGCGCGCTCACGTTGCTCATGAGGCCTTTGAAGAGAACCAGCTCGGCCTTCAACTGCTGAACTCGGAGGGCCAGCTCATCCTGGCAGCCTTCGCTCTCCTGCAGGTCCTGCGCGGACACAAAAAAAAACAAAAAAAAAACAAACGGGAAGCATCACAACACAAGCGTATACACGCACACGGAGGAGTTCTTGATTACGCAAGAGGAGGTCATGATGAGCACAATAAAAGCTTTGAGCGCCAGTGAACCGCCACGCAAAAACATTGTAAATCGTAAACGCTTCATCGACCGCGAGGAGGTAATCGTCTTTTGGCGCCCCCTGTTGACTCAATTCAAACGCGGGCGTAAGCTGCTGATCAGCTCAGGTCAACATTCCCGTCGATGAGCCACGGGTGTTGCTCGCATGCACAAAAATCTTTTGTCTGTTTAGATGCTCGAGCCTCTAAAAATAATAATAATAATAAGCTAAATGTATATGTAAAATTGACGAAAAAAAAATGCTCAATGTGAATTTGTTGATTTTGCTAATGTTTTATTTTATTATTTATGGTGGACCAATACACAGGTGGAGCTAGAGGGGGGCGGGGGGCGCAGGGGCACTGCACCGCCGCACTCAAATCATTACCTCTTGCAAGTCAGCAATCTTCTGCTGCAGGTCTGTCCTCATTGTGTATTCTTCTTCCCATCTACGAGTCAAACAGATACAAGAGGTGACGTAAGGCAATTCAACTCAAAATGTCTCATTTATTTGCCCTCAAGTGCCAAATAAAAATAATGGTAACATTGTCGATACGCTAAAACGTTCCCTTGCTATATCGCGGTTCATCTTTCACCGGAAAAACAGTAACGCACACACACACTCACGCAAAAGCTGCTGTTGACCACACCTCGCGCCCAGACACTCACATGGAGACTCGCCGAGGCCGCCCTAAAAGGCCCCGTCTCTTTAAGGCACCTGTAATCTGCCCAATGCCTTCGGAATCCCAAGTGCTGGCGTATGATACATACACTATTAACATCGACCAATCCGATTTTAGATTTACAAACATGAGGAGTGATGTCAGCATTTTTCAGTCCTCTGACTGTCAACCAATCACGGCTCAGCTTAAAAAAAAAACGGTCAGCCATGATTGGTCGTTAACTGAGCCCTGAGCAGTTGTGATGTCATTTTCAGTCGACAGTTAGTGACAAAATGGCCGCCCCCAGAGATGGCTGAAAACGGGTGGATTAACTCTTATTCCACAAACGCAATATTTATCACAATGCCTTGTTTCAACTAGTGGGCTTGCATAAAACATATTCTTGAAAAAAATAACATTTGGGTTGACTTCCTCTTTATTGGAAGTGCCTTCCTCAAACTGTTTATAAGTTGCTAGCATACAATTCTCCAAAAACGTCTCAATACGATGACGAATTGAAAGAGGAAGCGCGGCTCACAAATTGTCGGGTTCATAAAAAAAGGGCACAGCCGTGATGCTGAAACATCATCCTATAAATCCCAACTTTTAATACGTTTAAAAGCCCAACCCAGCACCCCCCGCCGCCCCCCGCCTGCGTGCGAGCGTCGCTGCCCTCTGCGGACTGCCGCATCATCTCATTAAGGATTTCCAAACACTGCGACACGCCGAGATCTCCACAAAGCGCTCCTGCATCTCAAACAGTCCACAAAACAGGAGACGTATGCTTGGGGAATGCAGAGAGGAGCGTGCAACCTTTGGCGAGGCGGGACGATAAAATCCGCCCCACCCCCTCCCCCCCGCCCTCTCCACACCCGCCCCATCTTCCAGCAGTGCATGGTGCATTGCAGATATGGTGAGAAGTGAGAAGGGGGGAGGGGGGGGGGCAGGTTTTCACTCTTGTGTGTGGTTACAAGAGTTTGTGAGAAAACAAGACGAGCATGACCAAGCTATTATGTAAGCCAAGTAAAATAATATCCGGGCAACAAAACGTCCCTTTCTGGCGTGAAGGTGAGTCGTAACCGAAGGAGACTGACGCCAAGGCCCACATTGAAGTCACTCAGGAGGGGGGGGGGAAAGGCTCAACACGTGAAGGTTGTTTGAAGCTGGGCGTGTATGAGGTCATTCAGCCCATTAGGGCTCACATTAAAAACCCGATACGCCATTTTTTTTTTAAAAAAAAAGCTCTTTAAACGCACTTCTAAAATAATGACACAATTAAAATCATAATATATTGAGAGACAAAAAATAACAAAACACAAAAATATTGTACAAATGGTGTTACAGTGTATCGAGGCTTCTATGTCTTTACTGTAAACAAATCCCTTTTTTTTTCTAAACTAACAATCTCACAATACATGCATCAGTAATTATGGTTAAAGATGTCAATTAAAAAAATGAACCTACAGTCGTCACTTTCTGCGGATTGCTGACAATTAAACATTGAATACATTTTTCGCAAAAATTTCTTCATCTTTCGAATTGGTGCAGTGTAAAACAATAGTGTGCCGCCATCTAGTGGCCAACAGTGGACTTACAACCAAAATAAACTGCCGCTACAACAAAATTGAGTTATAAAAACTCTACCCCCAAAAATATACTTTTTTTTTTTTTTTTTTATCTTGAACACAACAAATACTCCATATATATATTTTTTTTAAATACAAAAACTAATAAACTTGCTCTAACATTGAATTAAAACTAACTTTTGATAAATAAATAAATAAAAACTATTTTCACCCTGTTCCCGACAGGAAGCTCCCATGTGAACATCTGACCAATTGAAATGTGATTGACCTCCATTCTTCTCTATATTTAGAAGCCGACTTGTTTATGTTGTGTGTATATTCCTAGCAACCGCACCTGCCTCTGTGCGGAGTCTCAGACTGGGTAGGGATTTATGCTGACTCAGCCAGAGACAGCTGAGCTGCAGCTGCTCGAAAAAAGTATTTAAAAAAAAAAAAAAAACGGTTTAGAAGTGCAATACAGTGGTACCTTGACTTATTTTGCCAAATTTAGCAAAAAGAAACCTATAGTATAACCACGGTTTAGTATGAATGTAGCGTCCACAGCATCCCCACCACATGGATGAAAAATTTCGAATGGGCGGCAAAATATCTTTAGCCGGGCACGTGTATCACTATGAAGCAGAAAAAAATCCAATCAGTTATTGCTTTATGATTTTGTACAGTAGCAATACTGTACAGTGCTATTTTTCTTTATGTCATAAAAAAAAATTAAATAAATAAAGTTTCTGGAATTGCTGGAACAGATTAATGGCATTTCCATTGATGTCAGTGGAGAAAGTTGATTTGTGTTACGAATGATTTCAGTTAGGAACAAGGACCTAACCGGGGCCAAAATTCAGCCCGGGAATTTGAATCTTGCGGCGTATATGCCGCGAAAAATTTTCAGTGAACTTTTTCATCGAGGTGGGGGAGACTGCGACCCAGTACTGTCCTGGTCCAGCGCAGCCGCACAAGCATGTGCGCAACCATTTCAGGCTGGAATGGACCGACGAGTAAGGCTGAATTTGAAAAATAATCAAATTGATCATATTCCTCAATATTGCCATTCCGATTTAATATGCGATTAATTTCCCCGGGCCTCTTTCCTTCTGTTTTTTTAACAAATAAAAACAAGAAATACATCGCTATTACAATGATTTGATTGGTGATTTTTTTTTTTTCAAAATTGCAGCCTTCGCGATTTCAAAATTGCATTCTACTACATTGTGATTTGAATTGGATTAATTGTTCAGTCCGAGTTACAAACGCAGTAATGTGAAGATTACATTTATAAAATCAAGGTATCATTATAATTCCGTTTACCTGCGTTTATACTCGTCCCTCTCGCGCTTGACTTTAGCCAGGACGTTGTAGAGCGCTCTGATCTCGGGGGTGATGGTGTCGATCTGGACCCCGACCCCATCCGGGTGCACCCAGGAGACCCCCGGGCTGGTCAGACGCTCCGACCCGTACCTGCGAGTGGGGTTGTAGGACCAGATGGTGCCCGGCAGGAAGCGAGGAGCCGCGGCCACCGAACGTCCGCCGGTTCTGGACACGGGCGAGTCCGCGGAGGGCGACGCCTGGCTGACGGTGATGGCCGGGTTACTGGCGCCGTCGGTTCGGGTGGGAGCGACGCTCTCGGGAGCCAGGCAGGACAAGCTTGTGGGTCTCCTGGCTGAGTTGTTGGTGTTGTGGAACGGCAGCGAGCCAGGTCTGAGCGGGATGGCCCCCACGAAACCCGTCTGGACGCCGGCCTCTTGCGTGTGGGGCCTGCAGCCGCTGTTGGCCTCCACCGCCTGCTGCAGCTGCTTCTCCAGAACTTTATTCCTGCGCTCCAGCTCGTGCACCTTGGCCAGGAAGCACCTGAATCTCAGGTTGAGGGTTTTGAGCACACTGATGTTGGAGCCCAGGTCATTGCGCAGAGCCATGGCGGCGGGAGGATGGTGCGCCGTGGGCTGGTGATGCTGATGCTGGTAGTGGTGCAAGTAAGGCGAGCTCTGCGAGGGGAACTCGGGCCCCGGATGTTCAGGATCGGGGAGATCACCCAGCAGGAGAGACGCCGGGTCCGCAGAGCCGAACACGGCGTCCGGGAGGAGGCCCGAGGGGGATTCTGGGAGTCCGGTGGCCTGGCTTGGCTGCGGATGTTGTTGGAGATGAGCCGTGGCCCCCAACAATGGATTCATGCTATGGTACGGGAAACTAAAGCGCTGCAGATCTGGCATGAACACGGGCGGGATGTGTCTCTCTTAAAGCAGAATAATGTGAAGAGGAACAACGATAAAAATAAAGAACCGATCGGCTGAGATGCGCAGCGTTTACCTTCTTATATAACTGTCTCGGAATTAGATTTATCCTCGCAGATTAGAAGAAGGTTTTAACGTCGACTGCTGCTGCCGCTGCTGCTTGCTCAGCTCGGTGACACAAGAACCAAAAAAAAAAAAGAAATGCAGTAAAAATGTTCCCCGAATGATCGACACGGTAAACGGCGACACGGTGGAGGATTTGTCCCAAAAAAAGGAGAATCAAATCAGATGGGTGAAGGAGAAATCTGAGGTGAGCGAGTCTCTCCGAGTTATGGCAACAAAATGTGACCGCAGCACAAGTGCAGCTGATACAAGCTTTACCGTAATGACGACAGCACACGAGCAGGAGGTTCGTGTAACTCTTTAACGCACCAAATTGCGCCACTAGAAACGAAATGTGAAAAAGAAATTAGCGTTTAATCAAGAATTGTGTGGAAATTATGTTAAAAACGTGTCGCTGAACTGAAAAGACAAAGAGAGAAATTATTGGAGGTCTAGTTACTCGCGGTAGTACGTCAAACAATGCGGATGTTATGAAAGTACGCCCCCTAGGTGCAGTGAGCGGTATTGGATGACGTCACAACCACCTGATTGATTCACGTTAGGAAGAAGCATGAACGCCTCTTAATGGTCATTTTGCTTTTACATTTATGAAAACAGTCTTCTGTTCGCCTGAACACGACCAAAAGCACTGACCTACATTTATAACTTAAATTTTATTTGTTTTATGACATTTTATTAATTTATCCTCAAAGTTAAACCTTGGCTTCAGTGTCTCATAAAATCTTAGTAGTAAACAATTATAACTTAAATTCTATTATTTATTTTATGACATTTTATTGTTTCCCCAAAACGCAACCTTGGCGTCAGTGTCTCATGAAATCTTGGAAAGTTTTACAGTATGTGTGGTGTGGTGTAGTCAACTCCCGAAACATCACAGGTTCTGGGTTCCACTATTTTCTTTTTTTTGTGCAGTCTAATCCAAAATCTCCCATTTGAATTTCCACCGTCAACCAGTAGATGGCGGTATACCATCATGTTTGACAGGTGAAATAAGAAAAAAAAAGCAATGGCTGTAGGTTAATTTTATGTGAATCGTTGGGCATGATGTGTGAGAAAAAACAGCAGTGTTACACTGTACAGTATTTTTGTCTCGTCAATTGCCCTTGCTCACTCATATTTTTGAGTGTGTAAAATACCATAAATGCTACAAAAACATGCCTAGGAAGTATTTATGAAGGGCATTTCTATATCGTGGATTTCACTTATAGTGAGGGGGTTCTTGAACATAACCCCCACGACGGAGAGGGTGGTGGGGTGCATTTTACCATATATGTGTTTTGGATGTGATTCTAAGGGGCGTGGCCTAGTGAGTGACGACAGGATTCAGGTTGGTCAGTTCAGTGGGCGTTTGGAGCAGTGGCCTACAGCAGCTCATTGCCAGTGTAGTCATTTTGTATTCGAGTGTCCCATTGAGTAAACGGCTGGTGGTGCTTTGGCAACCAGCCCTCTTTGCCCACATGCAAAGAACATTACCTTTTGTATTCAAGTCACTGGATTACGCACGAATGCCACAAAAGAAGCCGTGGGTCTCACAAAGAGGACATTTATTTCTCCGCCAACTGCATCGCTGCAGTACCACAGACACTCAACACCTTTAACTCCTCACAAGCGCAGAACAGGATATTTCAGAGAAGGACATTTTTTTACAAATAAATCCTTTGCGATCTGTGGAAAGGTGGGGGGGGGGGTCTCTTCCCAGGCAGCGGGGTTCATCTAGTAAACGCAACAAGGCAGAGCTCCACACGTACAGCGTTAAACTTTTTTTTTTTTTTTGGTGTACATGTGGAACTCTGATGTGGAGAATGTGGCAAAGTGCAGAGTCTCCCGATTGGGTTTACTCCTTGGAAGCCATGTGGGCCATCAGGTCGCACACGCGGTTGCTGTAGCCAAACTCATTGTCGTACCTGTGGAGAGAAACAAAAAGGTTGTCCGAAATTGAGAAGCCATTTCAATACTGTAGACTGGAGCCGTACTTCTACAGTCAAGATGCCACACGTACCAGGAGACCAGCTTGACAAAGTGTTCGTTGAGGGCGATGCCAGCGCCGGCATCAAAGATGGAGGAGTGGGTGTCACCGTTGAAGTCTGTGGACACAACCTGCAATGGGGGATGCCACACAGTCAAAAAAAAAAATATATATATAATTTTTTAATATATATATATATATTTTTTTTTTCTTAAAAAGGATTAAAATTGTACCTGGTGGTCTGTGTATCCCAGAATGCCCTTCATGGGTCCATCAGCGGCAGCCTTCACCACCTTCTTGATGTCGTCGTACTTGGCCTGTCAAAAAACAAAAACTGCTTACATGCAAGCCAAATCGAGACTAAGCTGGCTCGGCACAAAAAAGTGAGAAGACTGCCGCGAGATATTGTCAGGTGTGCCGTGAGAAATGATCTAATTTGTGCGGTCAAGCGCCTGGCAGCGTAATTGTGTCTTTACTACATTGTAGTACTCTTTCATACCAGCAGGTGGCAGCAGCAGGTAGCCAATTGTCTGTTTTGAGACAAGCGAATAATTAAAGCAGGTTTATCCAAACAGGCCCATTGTGTCACACCGAGTGAGTATCAATATGAAACATGATAAAATACTTTTTTCTTTGTGGTTATTTAATTCCTGTTCAAGACGTTATAATATAAACGTCATTCTTCAATGTTAAAAAAATGCTTATATAAACAATATAACACTCATTGTTAAAATAAGCTTTTTTTTTTTTTTTTTTTTTTTTTCACAATTTCAGCTGGTGGTGTGCCGCGGAATTTTTCCAATGAAAGAAATGTGCCTTGACTCAAGAAAAGTTTGAAAAACACTGTCTTGAAGCAATAACTTGCTAGCCATTAGCAGTTTACTTGACACATTTTTGCTCCATGGCAACTAGCGGGGGGGGTGCCATGAAGTAGTTTCCCGCCTACTATTTACAACCCGTTTTCTATCCTGCTTATCTTAACATAAATGCAATTGTGTTGAAGCAATGGTGGTATACAAGCATTTCACCCCTTGGCAACAACAAACAAAAGCAAACAATTTGGACAAAGACAATTTTTGTCTACTACTTAAGACTAACGTTCATATCAAAGGACATTGAATTGTGTTGAAGCAAGAAGGGAGATGGCAGAGTTTGGTGTCAAATGTCTTATACCGCATGCGCGTCGACAACACTTGCTGGGAGTAAATTAATCAATTGATAAAAGAAATATACGCCGTCCATCCCTAGTTCCGGCCAAGTAGGACTACTCACGGGTTTCTCCAGACGGACAGTAAGGTCCACCACGGACACGTTGGGGGTTGGCACACGGAAGGCCATGCCGGTCAGCTTGCTGTCAAACAAACACAGTATGACAACTTGCCTCAAGTCCGATTCATAAATAGTTAGGTGCCATTGTTATTTTTGAAAAATGTTACCCGTTAAGCTCGGGGATGACCTTGCCGACGGCTTTGGCGGCGCCGGTGGAAGCGGGGATGATGTTCTGGCTGGCGCCGCGGCCGTCCCTCCACAGCTTGCCTGAGGGGCCGTCCACCGTCTTCTGGGTGGCGGTGATGGCGTGAACGGTGCTCTGACAGGCGGAGAAAACACGTCCGACGATTAGTTCGACGGAGGCAAATGTGAGGCGACGGTATCAGGAGGAGGAGTCAAGTCCCCCCCCGCCGCTGTATTTTCAAAAGGCGTCGTGTGTTTGAATCCTCACCATCAAGCCCTCAATGATGCCAAAGTTGTCATTGATGACCTTGGCCAGAGGGGCCAGGCAGTTGGTTGTGCAGGAAGCGTTGCTATGACGACAAACAGTTCCAGCGTTACATATCGACTCAATGGCGCAGAAAAGCAACGTTCGTCCATAAGTGGCAAATCCTCACCTGACAACCTTGAGGGAGTTGTCGTACTTCTCGTGGTTGACCCCCATGACAAACATGGGTGCGTCGGCGCTGGGTGCGGAGATGATGACTCTCTTGGCGCCGCCCTTCAAGTGGCTCTGTGGTGAACGTGATGACAGATTAGCCATTTTTGTTAGAAAGCAGGACAGGGCAGGTGAGATGATGTACGTACGGAGGCCTTCTCAATGGTGGTGAAAACGCCAGTGGACTCGACCACGTACTGGGCACCAGCATCGCCCCATTTGATGTTGGCGGGGTCCCTCCTGCGGACGACAACATTGATTCAATTCGCCCGATAAGAGTACAGTGGAACGCTTGATCTTTTTGAGCATTCCGGTGAAAAGCTCAGCCCAAGACCAAAGTAAATGTTTTGGATTTTTTTTTTTTTTTTTAAATATGCCAAAAGTGGAAAAACAAATACACAGGATATTAGGTGAGATTAAGCAGACTTTGTCTCATGTGCCAGCATCAGCATTTGCATCATGGTTGACTTTATACACACAAGAATTTTGAAATGTTACTTGACCTGTATAGTTAAAGTTCGGACCTTGCAAGGGATCATTTCTTTCGCAACAATTTCTATTCAACATTATCAGAGGACATTGTGTTCAACCTCATGTGGGGAAACGTGCACGTAACCAGGTTGATTTACAGACAGATTATGTGCAGTCTACTCCATAATATTGTTTTGGTTACTGTCATTGTAGAAGATTCTGCTTGACAAAAGATAGAATGTTGCAAAATCCAAGCAAGGTAGTCAGCGCTATTTGGGGCAGCTTTGAAGCCTAATTTGGCCTTGTGAAAATGCTATCCAAAGAAGTCTTGGTATCCTAACATCTTACAGTAATTGCCTGAGTTTTTTAATACATTAACATACGTGTAATTTATTAATTTTTGTGCTTGCTAAAAAATTTTTTTTTTTTCTCCCCCTTATGACTGACTATGGAGATTCTCAGTCATTCAGGTCCTAGTAATTCACAAAGATTGAATTGAAGCAACTGCACTATTGAATTTGTTGCATTTTTATTTTCTTTTATTTCAATTTATTTATTTGTTTATATGGGGGAATAAAAGAAAGAAAAAGAAACTTGGTCAAGGCTGACTATTTTTTTTTTCCTGAACATTTTTGCTAGCTTGTGGGCTTTTTTTTTTTTTTTTTTTTTTTTTTTTTTTTAATACTTACTCCCATATCACGTGACCAAAATGAGCAGTTCGGCATGTGTCCAGAGGCACTCAATTTTCAAAATAAAACTTTTTTTTCCAAACTCACAAGCAATAAAATGTGCGAGCCTGTGGGTGGAAAGCACTCTACAGCATATTGTTGTCACCCTAACCCTTTTATATACATTTGAGCCCATTTTAGAGGTTTAATAAAATAGTACAGAGTACATATTTTTAAAATATATCTTTTTTTTTTTTTTTTTTTTCCCCCAAAGGCCGTTTTGGACTTACTCGTGGAACACTGAGATCTTGTGTCCGTCAACGACCAGCTTGTCACCCTCAACCCTGACCTCGCCGTGGAAGCGGCCGTGGGTGGAGTCATACTTGAACATGTAGACCTAAAGCGCACGGGACGAGTTGTAAAAATGAAAATTCCTACCAACTTGGACAGCAGTTCAAGCCCCTAAAGCTAAAACTCACCATGTAGTCCAGGTCGATGAAGGGGTCATTGATGGCCACAACCTCCACCTTCTTGGAGTGGAAAGCAGCACGGGTCACCAGACGACCAATGCGGCCGAATCTGACAAGGAAGGAAAAACACTTGAATATTTCAGTCTGGCCTTTAGGTGGTGTTGCGAGTTGCACAATGAGAACAGCGGTGGAAAAACTTTGCTCTCAAGCTTTCTGAAATTTGGTACAATGGTAAAAATTATGGTATGTGATCTGATTTTCTTACTGTCCAGAAGGGGGTGCCGCAGGGTTCTGTATTATGCTCCCTCTTATTTGTCATGTGTCTGATGCAAATTAGCATTTCTATGTTAACAACAGTTTTTCAGGCTGTCAAATCTTTGAACCAATCATTAATCAATTCACTTGAATCTTGTTCTCAATGTGTGATAAAACAAAGCTCATGTTTGCCAACTGTAAAAAGTTGCCTCAAATGATTCCCACAACGTCCACTCACAAGCAGACTCTTGGATAGGACTCCCTTGAAAAATAAGATTTTAATCTCACTTGGATATTTCCTGATTAACGGAAATGAAAATATACGCAACCTAATAGGGAGCGGGGGGTGGGTGGGGGGGCGGACCAGCATGCATAATATATATATTGCAAGACCCCCAAAAATGCGGGTCCAAAGTCAACTGTGCCAATTGGTGTGATGACGACAAGCGCCGTGTTTGATCAACTTGTTACTTTTTAACTGTGGAGTTCAAAATACACTGTAGTTGGTGGGCGGGTAGAGGGCAGACATCCAAGTGAGCCAATGGAAGTTGGGGGGTTAAAAAAAAAAAAAAAGAACCGCTATCTACTAAAGGTCAAAGTTCAACACTGACTGGGAAGGCTCCATTTTATCAGTACTATTATTACCCAACAGTGCACATCACACGGTGAGGCTTCCGTACAAACATGGTAATCTCCAGTCATCCACATCGAGGAGGGGGTAAAAATAGCTTGACATTTTCCCTTGAGTGTCCCAAAGGCTCATTTGGGGGGGGCACAGATTACATCGCAACAAGTGGACACACCAAGACGCAATAAATGTAAAACGAAAACAAGCCTTACCCGTTGATACCGACTTTCACCATTTTGCCTGAGTTGAGCGAGTCCTCTGCAAAAAATAAAAGACAACAATGGCATTAGTCAACAACGCAGTGGGCGGAGCGACATCTTCAATCAAGAAGCAGGTGCTTCCAATTCAAAAGTCCAACTGTAAGAAATTAAAGTGAATACGTGAAGCGCGCCATTACCGTTTGTGAGATGCCTGAATCTATCCTGCGACTCCAGGTGAGAGTGGGGGAGAGCAAAGTTAAACTCGGCTTTTTATGGAGAAGTGGACTTTGAAGCCACGCCCCCTCACTGCCCCTTTTTTTTTTTTTTTTTTTTTACTAGGCACACGACACGCCCCCTGCTGCCCTTCTGAATGTCAAGGTTAGCCAGGCCGCCGCAGAGCTTGCAACAGGCCCCTCTTTGCACCCCGTATTGTGCACACATGCAACACCCGCCGCGGTTTCGTTTACGCCTCGGGGTCCATCGCTGACCTTCTCAGTACACACACGTATACACACACACACACACGTATACACACACGTTTACACTGCCGTTGAGACGTATAAAGAGGGAGCAGACTGGGGATCGGATCTCTTCCTGCCTTACAGTGACATTTCATGTCCAAAGACCATGACCCCTTCACTTTACGCTCTTATCTGGGGAGGAGAACTTAGGCAATAGTATAGCAAGCATGTGTTTAAACTACTGTTTTCAGAACCATAGTAAATGAATTTAAGTGTTAAAAAAGTTTTTAAAAAGTTTTTTTTGTGTGTGTGTGTGTGTGTGCTCAAGGTCCATACTTGATTTTTAAAACGGACAGATTGGAAATGTTGCAGACCAGGAGAAAAAAAAAAAAGTGAGGAAGAGTTCATATGTGTTTGTAAAAATGTAGAAATGTATATATTCAAGTGAAATTAATTGTATGTATTTGTATTTTTCATTTGTTTTATCCAGTATATTATAATAACTTATTTAGATTAAAAGAGATCTCATTGAAAATTTGATGACATAACATTTAATTACAATATTTACTTGCTTATATTGGCTTTATTTTTTTGGTTTTATTACAGGCTTTACAATGAATAAAATTCTTAGATAATGAGTAATAATAAAAAAAAGACCAAAAAAAAAGCTAAATTAGATCGACTCTTGCTGATGTAAATCAACTCTTCAGTGTATTAGATAATGTAAAGGCAAGCGGTTTGAGACACACTCCTGAAATAAAAAAAATTAAAAAACGATTATAAATTATATTTTATTACTAATACTAAATGACAATCATCTGTGAAAGCACTGATCATGCATTGTCACAATAAATAACAATGATTTAACTCACAACTAACTGATGATTGAAATCACTACGCGACACCTAATTTACTTTTACAAACCGGAAAGACACAACAACAGAAGAAATCGTCCCATTTCTTGAAAACAGTCACTTCTACAACATTCCTAGAAAATCACAATGTCCCATCATCGGAGAGCTCTTTTTTTTTTTTTTTTTTTTTAGAATAGACCAGCGAGCTACTCATGTGACGCACCATGTCGGTGAACATGTTGGTCGAAGAACAGGCCAAACTCTGCTCGCCCAAGCGTTAAACGGTGACGCTCTTCCATTTGAGTATATTGGAAGACGTCACACACGGTTCTCGCAACCCAAGTCTTGCCGCATACAAAGGCCCCGATATATCGACCGTTGTTTTTGTGTGCGCTATCAGCTGCGTGTTTGCAAACGTGCCATTGTGAAGCAGCGGCGCGCACACCGGCACAGCTGAAGAACCAAAAGCTTGGCCGCGTCCGCATGCCGCTCTTGGCCTCGCTGCTCCGCAGCTTAAGGTCAAAGAGGGGAAGTAAAGGGCAGGCTAAGATTAGACGGCGGCTGGCTCCTCCACACTTGGGACGCGAGACTTTGGGACTACTCGTGTGCAGTTTTGTTCACTGGAAAGAGGCGGAAAATCTTTGGAAGAGGTTTGAAGGCAATTTGTTTCAAAGAAACTGAGACCGTACGAGTCTCAGCGAAGAACTAAATATGAGGCGCCGTTATTTGGGATGACCTCTCGCATGCACTCCTTGAAACCCTCCTACACGTATAAACTACAAAAAAAGATTTGCTCATATTAGTGAGACACTCGTGCACTGCTAAAATAATCACTTACCAAGTGAAATGTTCGCACTCACCCACACACACACACGCACTACTGAAAAATGATCTGCTCATATCACCGAAGTACGGAAAATTGGAATCGCTAATGTGCAGTAAACATTTTAGACTGGCAAATATATTTGAATGGACTTGCAAGGATGTTTTTGTGCGTATTTGCTAGGAGGTTCGTACGTATTCGCAAGTGCGTTCGTACGTATTGGCAAGGACGTTCGTACATATTGGCAAGGACGTTTGTACGTACTTGCTAATATGTTCGTACGTATTTAGTACGTTTGTACGTATTGGCAAGGACGTTCGTACATATTGGCAAGGACGTTCGTACGTACTTGCTAATATGTTCGTACGTATTTAGTACGTTTGTACATATTTGCTAGTACGTTCGTACGTATTTGCAAAGGACGTTCGTACGTACTTGCTAGTTCGTTCGTACGTATTTGCTAGTACGTTCGTACGTATTGGCAAGGACGTTCGTACGTATTTGCTAGTATTTGCTAGTACGTTCGTACGTATTTGCTAGTACGTTCGTACGTATTGGCAAGGACGTTCGTACGTATTTGCTAGTATTTGCTAGTACGTTCGTACGTATTGGCTAGTACGTTCGTACGTATTGCAAGGACGTTCATACGTACTTGCTAAAACGCTCGTACATATTTAGTACGTTTGTACGTATTTGCTAGTACATTCGGACGTATTTGCAAGGACGTTCATACGTATTTGCCAGTACGTTCGCACATACTTGTAAATTAAATACCAGAACTCATTTTTTTTCCCCATAATACCACGGGTTATTGACTTGCACATACTCCGTTCGAACATACTTGAAAATACCTTTGAACATATTTAAATGCGCTCGAACCTACTTGTAAATATGTTCAAATGTATTGGATCAAAAATGTTTACTCCACATTTGCAATTCCACTGCAATTTCAGTAGGGTGTGGAAATATTTCAGTAGTGATGGTGACAGTGAAAGCAAAATTGTATTTTGGAGTTTAGGGGTCAGCCAGTTCCGCTTGTCAGACAACACCGGGGAACCTAGTTCAAAGATCACGACATGGAGATGTGTTTGGGGTACGGTGGGCCTATTTATGGTATACAAGGGATCACGCGTTCATTTTGGTTTCAGAAAATGATGAAGATGAATGTTATAGACAGGACCTCCCAATTCCCAAATCTTAATCCAGTCGAGAATTTGTGGGCTGGCATCAGAAATTCTGTTTTTGGGGCCAAGTGTGATCGCTAACAGTGTATTTTTTTGTAGAAGTCTGTAGTTTATGCGACTACAAAAACCTTTTAATGGATTTATGCAACTTGAACCCAGGCCGGTGTAAAGCAAAATAAATGAACACGGCTGTAAATTCTCTAAAGCTGCCATCTAGTGGGACATGAGAGAAATGCAAGCATTCACTTGATTAGGAAATTGTAGTGTAGTTCTCGTTCACAACATAACCCCAGTATTTAGAATCAGTGTTAAAAAAGAAAAAAAAAATTACGACCACCAATGAAGTACATGTATTAATATATTTTTTCTTGCAGAAAGGACCCGCCAAACCCTGATTTTATAATTGAAATATTAATACTGATATTATGTGAGTCTTAAAACAAGCCACTACACAATTACCAGGTGTGTGTGTGTGTGTGTAGTGTATATTTACACAAACACATACAGTACACATATATATCGTATATACAAACACATTTATGTTTAGGTGATTTTGTTATGGTCCATTGAAACCAAGCTCTTTGGTTGTACTTCTGAAATGTGCTTTTGGCACAAACACAAGACTGCTCATCACCCAAAAGAACACACCTGAAGTGTGGTTGCAGTTTCATGCTTTTTGAGACTGAGGCCTTTGGCAGGATGGAGGGAATAATCAACCATTCCCAATAGCAGTGTTAGCACAAAAATCTGCTAGAAAGGAAAAAAAAAAAAAAATGTAAGGAAAATCTTAGTATCAGATCTGAACTTTAATTGGAGTTTATCAGAGACACTTTAAATAGTGGCGGGTGTGCTGACTCTAATTTAAAGTAAATATGAATCATTTTGAACACGGTCGCATCCGTTGTAACGGGGTGTGCACACTTGTGCAATTACATCATTTCAGTTGTCTTAGACCACTCTTTTTTTTTTGCTGTGCAGGTCATAGAATAGCGGCGACTCACTATACCATAGCGCCGTTCAACATCGCAAAAGCGAACATTGTTCAGTTAATACTTCTCAAATCTGAGCATGTAATGTCTTTGCAGAGTCAGTCTTGTGAAATTGCGCAGGGGTACCTAATAAAATGGCCAGTGAGTGGAAAAAACTGGAAAAAACCCCCAGACATGCATAAAGGTAAAATCTATTTATTGGTGCAAATCATAAGTAAATAAAGAGCAGAAGGTGTGACATGTAAACTTCTAGTCTTTTTTTTTTTTTTTTCTCTACAACTAACTTTGCATGAGGATTCCAACACATCACAACACTTGGCCATTACATTTGACTAAACCTAGTAACCTCATTTACAAGAAAAAAAAAAAAAAAAAAACAAGCTGGACAATGGGAATAAAATGCCGCTTGATGTTAAACAAATATTGAAACAGTTCAAATACTACATGGCAACTACAAAGGTGCTTGGAAGCTTCTAACGTCGACAACACCGCAGCGACTAACACAGGTTAAACTTCCTTTCCCTTCCTCGCCATCCCAAAAAGATGACACCAGTCTGTCCACTAACAACCCAATCCGCTCATGGACCCGATCCGGTCCAGTTTGAGGCCGAAGCAACCTCGGTTCCAGCCCCTCCGCGAGCGCTCCGACTCCACAGGTTTCTGGTTGACCAGGGCGCCCCGGAGGAGGCGGAGCCAGGGCGTCTCCGGCTGGACGTCGGCCCACTTGGCGGGAAACTCCGACGCTTTGGCCCCGGAGGACAAGGTGGACTGCTCCTCCGCCGGACTGCTCAGAAGGTTCTCCAGGTCATCCATGGTCAGCAGGTCGTTGTAGCGATCCAGGAGCTGCTCCATTAACTTCACCGCAACACAAATGCAAATTCAATTGAAGGGAGACTAATTTAAATGGTGGAGACATTTCATTACTTTCTCCTTTTCATCCTTCAGCAGCCTCCTTACGTCGCTAACCTCTTTCCAAAAAGCGGTGGGGAGGACTTTAGGATATTTTTCAGGCATTTGTGATTCACTTGGCTATTTTATTTTTTGATGACTTTTTACTATTATTTGCTAGATTTGAAAACAAACTACTTTCTACTACTTTGTCAAAACAGGCTGGTTCCTTTTTTTTTTTTTTCAACCTCTGCAGCTCATGACAAGACTTCAAAAGACGATGCAAATAGAGGGGTGAGGTCAAACACTGTTGAAAATTTTGATTTAGATCTTGGGGTCTTCTAAGGAAAGAAAAGAAAAGAAAAAAAACAGGGAGAGTAGGAACATGGAGAAACGTGAATCAGGGAGTATTAACTGTGATGGCAACCGAAGATGTTGCCACGCCAAAATCGTATAATTTTTTTTTTTATGTTGGTTCTAAAAAAGTATTCGCGGAAAATTGCGTTGTCTTTTGTGAGTCTAAAAATCACCAGCTTCTGGCGTTCCAGAATTCTCACTATAAATCCAAAAAAACATAAAGTGTATTTATACATTTCATGCTTTTTTTTTTTTTTTTGGAACATTTTGAGGGTACTTTTGCCACCTGCGCCCACTCTACCTGAGCGCTATCAGGGGAAGGGTGAAGGGCGCGAGCCTGAGGGGTCTCCATGGGGGCCAAGATAAGCAGGGTGGCTCCAAGCAGCACGGGACAAAGCAACATGGCGGCAGAGGCGAAGAGCTCGAGCGAGACGACAGGAAAACACACCGGCTGCAAGAGATTTGGACAGTGTTCAGGGTTTTTCCTGCATCAAATTGATCATTCATGAGGACAGCGCCCCCCCCCCACACACACACACACCACAGCCGCAAATAAACCACTTTTACATGTATTTGAATGTTCTTTGTTTCCTTTTCATTCAAAACACTCGCTACCATCTCGCCTGGAAAAATAACTGCTTATTTAACAATAAGTTTCTGAAAAGTAAGGTCCGACCAATATGTGGTTTTTTTTTAGGTCAACGCCAATTCTGATATTTGGCAGAATACAATTCCAATAACAGATTAATCAGACAATTAACATAAAAAAAAAAATAATAAAAAATCGAATTAATGACAAATTCTTTAACAACAATAAAGATATGAATTACAGGCAAAACAGTTGGCTGTTATTCTTTAAGAATCTCTAAAAACTGGCCATTTTTTTTGGGGGGGGGGGATAATTTGTCATTATCTTTGTCTTATGTTGTACTACAGAAAACTCGAAAAAGAAATGGGTGGGGGAACAATAGTTTGTTGTACTGCATATTTATGGTATAAAATAACTGAACAGAATCATGCAGCAAAAAAAAAACTAACTACAGAGTGAAGAGAATTTCATATTTGGGATGAAAATGTTAACACATTTGTATATTACAAAGTTATTCAAAAGAACAAACAAGTTAGAAAAATATAATTTTCTTTGGTGAACAAGATTGAATGGTTTTTAACGGGTGAGTCAAATATCTTTTTTTTGATCTATTAAATACAAAGAAAAAGTAAAAAAAAAAAACATGGCAATGTAAGTTAGGGATTTAAATGTAGAATGTTATTGAAATCAACAGAGCTAAATTCACCTTTTTTTTTTTTTAAAACTTGATTAAAACGCAGCTGAGATTTCTCGCTGTAGGATCAATGCAGCATAAAACATTTAAATTAATTAAACAAGTTGCCAAATAAACCTGTAACACTTCTCTATTTAATTTGAAATATGTTGGAAATATTTCAAAAAGCAATACATTGCAAAAATCCATTTAAAGGGGCCCCGAATGAATTTCTCTAACTCGATTAAAAAAAAAAAATAAAATAAAAAAATGCGTCTGAAGAAATGTCAGAAGCAAAGGCTGCTCACCTGTTTGCTGCGCAGCGACTTGCGTGTGGACGTCTTGTACGCTCAGAGACTCTTCTCCATCCCCGGTCTGGGCTACCTCTCACTTGTTGGCACCTGCTGAGAGCATCACTATCTCACTGACTTGGCCACGCCTCCTCTTCATCCTCCTCCTCGCCCGCTCTGTGGTGGAATTAAAACGATGATTTCTTTCGCCCCCCCCCCCCCCCCTCCCTTGCCCCCTCCTCCTCCTCCTCCACTTGCGTGTCGGTCCTCCCGGCAGGGGCTGAATGTTGGGGCATCAACCGGGATGCTGTTTTTAGATCTGTTTATTGACGACGCCTAGTTCATGGCGAGGAACAAAGTACAAATACTTTGATAGCAGAACTTGCATAGATTTATTTATTTATTTTTTTTTAAATTGCCTGAGTTTGTTTTTTTTATACTCCCTACATTTTAAAACAGGTCTGAACTTTCTATTCATTACTTCATCAAAACAGGCTTGTTACCTTTTTCCACCTTGGCAGATGACAACACAAATTTGATTGGGATCTTTGTGAATTTAAAACAACCATAGCTTAGCCTTTCAGCCTGCTAGCTATTGCAAATACCAATTATCATCCGTTGTGGTGCTAAAACCCTTTAAGCAATGGATGGAACACAAATGGTGCAGCATCAACAGGTACACTAACAATATAAATGGTTCTCCATTTCATATATCATTCCTCTCTCTAACATAAGCGCCATACTATGATATGAGAACGAGAGTTCAATTGTTAAGAATCCCGCTTGAGTAGCGGGCTGGGCATGTCCCTCTGCAAATAATATTGGCTACCGAGAACTCAAGCGGAATTCATAATATCGCCTCAGCACCAGAAGGCGCAGTATTATAAATTGATGTAACGTGACAATTTTTTTTTTTCCAGACCCTCTGTGAAATGACAAATATGTCATTGAATGAGTTAATGTTGTCATTACCGCATTTTTTTTTTTTTTTGGATATACAATTGTCGAGTGCAATTTTCCTCATTCCTCGCAAGGTTAAAGAGAAGAATAGCGGTCAACTAACCAAGAAGTGATCTAACGGCATGTTTTATTTCTCCTATTATAGGCAAGCATGTCCATCTCTCCACTTTTTGTCTCAGGTCTTTCCCAGCGTGCACCGAGCTCCCCTCGCCTTTGGGTAAGTTACAGTCTGTCAGTGCCATCTGCTCCCCGCAACCACACGCCGCCAAATCACAACACTAGCGGCAACTTCGACAGCCTTGTTATTTCATACGAACGCAGGACCTACAATGTCACAACTGGGGATGTAACGATTCGATTTTTTTAAGTTCCCGATTTTCGATTCTTTTTTTTTTTTTTTTCTTCTCGCTTTTTCTCCGTGCACTAGTGTGGTTTGGCGCCAAGCGCATAATTTGATCTACACATTCAAAACGTGCTCTGCATCTAGAATGCAAAAACGTTCCAAGACAACCTTTTCTGGATGAATTTCATCAACTCGAGTTTTCCAATCGATTAATCGGGACGACTCGATTTTCGATTAACCGTTCCATCCGTGGTAATAACTATTTGAAGTAAAGTGGTTCATTTGAGGCCAAAACTCAGGTGGAGTCCTATCGCTAAGCCTGCGTTAGAAAAGGGGCTTTACATAACTGCTCATAAATACATACGTAGAGAATTTCACCCCTCTCATCTTTTTGGGAGAGGACAACATGTGGGGGTAGGCAGTAGGCGAAAGGGAGAGATTAGCAATCATGGGAGTGAGGGAGGGAGGAAGGAAAGTGATGGGGGGGGGGTTAACTACTGTGCATGTGATGTCAGCAGAGAGATGAGCGCCGTGGGAGGGAATAAAAAAGAAAAAAAAAAAAAGTAGGCAGCGGGAGAGTGAAGAGGAAAAATAAATCACCAGGCACAGACCTAGAAAAGAGTGATGAGTGAAGTGAGGCCAACCTGCGATGAATCTAAATGTCAGATGAATGATGGGGAAATAAAAGGATTGTTAGTATGCGCGTGAAGTGAGAAGGCGTAGCTGAGGCTGCTGTGAGGGAGTGCTCCGCGCTGGCTGAGGCGGAGGGGGAAAAAACTGCAAGGGAAAGAGCACAGGTGGTGACATCACTGTCCAAACACCTGAAAGCCACTTGTGATGCTACCAACCAGCGGTTTTCAAAGGGTGAAGCAAGCGTTCAGGAAGGCACAGCAGATAGAGGAAAACAGCACCATTTTTTTTTTAACCCATTAAGCCCGGGAGCGCATAACCGCGTTTCTACCACTAGAGCCGGGAGCGCTGTTGCGTCTTTCTACCTTTCAAACCGAAGAAGCGGATATGTCACTGTCCTTTTTTTTTTTTTTTTTAATCCAATTCTCCGTCTCTTAGCCAACTTAATGCATCAGAATGTACACGTGAGGGTGGCGCGAGACCGCGGACGATGTCGTGGAATTTTTTCGAGCCGTTGGTAGGCTAATGGCGGACGCCGTCGATCGCCGGTGGCTCTGATTAAAGTAACGGCAGTGATATACAGACGACGCGCACCAGTGGAACGTGTTATGATATGGTTTGTAGACAATGACGATATTGACGTCTTTGTAACAGAATAGAGGATGGTAATCACCACTCGATTTTTTTTTTTTAATTAAAATAGTGCTTCTCTTGAATTGACACGCTATTTTGATATCTTCGATTGAAACGGTAAATAATAAATTCTGCCTGTGTGAAAGCCACGTGTCCAAGCTCTTTAATTCTTTTGGAATTATGTTTCTGTCTGCGACAGGGGCTGAGATATTCATCATTTTGTAAGTGTTGAATTTCTGGGTGAACTTCAGGTTTTCAAGGGTAATTCCAAAGGCCACCGACGGTTTTGGGGAGCTGTTGAGAAAGGCGCTTTAGGCCTTAATGGGTTAAACCTACCCCACTGCCTAAACCATTTCCACCACTGTGCTGAGTAAATAATGCAAATTTCACTGGATTGGACCACAAAAGTTCATTTACTAGTACTAATGATCATCTACTGCATCTATCTATGCCAGCAATGTAGAGTGACAGGCAGAAGAAATGCTCTTCCACTAGATGGCACTATACTGCAGAGATTTTTCTAATGTAAAATATGATAAATATTTCTAATAAAAGAGATGATGGGGGGGGAACTGGCCTAAATGTTCTGAAATAGGCAAAAATAATGCATATTTTGAGTGATAGTGCAGAAAATGACGAGATGAGTTTATTGAGCATTGTGCCACACTTTGAAAAGCTCTGGTTTAAAAAAGGTTCTGTTTGCCACCCAGCGGACAGGTTGGACGGCACCGCCTCTCGGGACTTTTGAAGCAACCACATCAGGTCCGGGTTAATTACAAGACGGCTTGATGCTAGGCGGTCGTACGTAGGAAAAAAAAATGTTTAAAAAAAATGTTTTAAAAATTTAAAAAAATAAAAAACACTTCAGTTTCTGAGGCGAGCTCGTCGAGATGCGCGGGCGATCGGCGTAGTGACTTTAGGGGTCTCGCTCTCCGTCAGCACAGCATCTGATGAAAGAAAGTATATCGCATATCTTTGTCTGGTATATTTACCACCACCGAGGGAAAGCAGTGAACCGCCTCGCGCTGTTATAAAAGAACCTGAAGTAACCCAAAGTGCTGACGGCCGCTGGGTTATTTATTCCGTTTGTGTGCACGCTCCTATGTATTGGTCAGGTAGGCTCACCCTCTTCAGCCTCCTCTTCGTCACTGCTGAAGGTGATGACGGGTTTCTTCTTGGACTTGCGAGTTCTCTGAGGCGTCACAAAACTGTCGTCGCACTGGCTGGAGACCGACGACTTTGACTGACCTGGAGGGCACGAAAAGACAGCGAGCGCGGGAATTTTAGTGGAGCTAGGCAAAAGTTAGCATTTCAAAAATCAACTGTGGTTTCAATGTTCTTACATTACGTTCTAATGAGCTGCTAATGTGCATGGCAGGAAAAATAAAACCCCAATAAACCCAGACATTTTGCTGATTTTAAAAACGAATAAAAATTAAATCAAACAGGCGATTAATTAGTCAAGCCCTGATAAACATTTTTTTAAAATGCCAAGTTGGAGAGTTTGCGCAAACCTCTCTTGGACTTGGCTCGACCACTTGCGGGCGTGGGCGCCAGCGTCTTGTCAGTAGCTTGTCCTTCTTTTGGATTATTTTCTTCGTCCATTTCGGGGCTTTCCACATTCTCCAGGCCTCGCGTGTGCACCGCAGTCAGTCGCTTGTCAAAGTCATCCAGTTGACTCTGTGACAATCACCACTCGTTAATACCAAACATCCGTTTTGCGACGGAGTTCCATCCACACGGCGGCGTAATTCATGCAGAACACGGCAGGCATCAAAGCAGTAGTCCAAAAAGTCAAAATTAAATAAATGAAAATTAGGAAGCCGTGTTACATTAACTCAGCAATCCCCATTTAAAAGGAATTGAAATGCCTCTAATAAAAAAAACCGAAGTGGCGTGGTGACGGATTCTTGCGCCGCTACGCAAAGTAGCTCGCTGAGCGCCGTTCATAACCTCAAAATGATGTTTGTCCGGACTAGGGATAGACCTATTAACGGATTAAGTGTTAATCCACTGGTTTTTAGCCATCTCCGGGGGCGGCCATTTTGTCTTCCGTCGACTGAAAATGACATCCCAACTTCTTACGACGACAGCTGACCTGTTGTCTGAATCTGAACCGTGATTGGTGGTTGTGATGTCATTTTCAGTCGACAGAAGCCAAAATGGCCGCCCCCGGAGATGGCTAAAAACCAGTGGATTAACACTTATCCCACAAATGCAATATTTATCACAATGCCCTGTTTCAACTAGTGGGCTTGCATAAAACATATT
Source organism: Filicampus tigris (assembly GCF_054856515.1). Classification (NCBI taxonomy): domain Eukaryota; kingdom Metazoa; phylum Chordata; class Actinopteri; order Syngnathiformes; family Syngnathidae; genus Filicampus; species Filicampus tigris. The sequence goes on along the minus strand of NC_141224.1, from coordinate 6,309,988 downwards.
CTTGAAAAAAATATGTTTGCGTTGACTTCTGTTTTAAGTTTTCATTTACCCTTTTTAAGACATGCTGACAACCTGGGTGCTCCCTGAATTTTATAACAGATGTATATTGTCAACATTTTTTTGAAATAAATTAAAAAAAAAAAAAAAAAAAAAACCATTCTGCAAACCTGTAACAATGTTCAATAAACATGCTTAAAAGACGTTGCAACAAAGTTAAAAGTAAATGTTTCTTTCGAATTTGATGCCAATATTTTCCTTCTTACTGAAAAACGAATATCGGCTCTCTGCCTCCTTGACTACTACTAATCGGAATCGTCCCTGGGGGAAAAAAAAAGCATACGAGTCTATCACTAGTCCGGACCTCGGCCAACCGAGGGGCCAAATGTGCCCAACCGTTGGGGGGGCGCTGACGCGAGGCACCTTGAGCTGGATCTTGGCTCCGCGGCGCAGCTTGGCCGCGATGGCAAGCAGAGGCTGGTAGACGCCGGGCTCGGTCAGCTTGTCGCTGTAGCATTCCCAGCATTCCTGCAGCCTCTTGAAGCCGCGCTCGCACATGGACAGCAGGGACAGCGAGACGGCCAAGTCGCACCACTGACGCTCCGTCCTGCGGGGCAAGAGAAGAAAGATGAATTTGAGGGGACTCAATCTGATTAAAAATTATGCAAATGGAACGCCATTCGGGATCTTTTACCCGCGGATTGGGCTTTGTACTGGCATTTGGAACAAATCGCATTTGCTATCTATAATTCACTTTGCCGTTGAGTAATGTAAAATGTCCTTCCTTTGAGTATGGATGAGTCAGAGGTGGACCCAAGGCACGGGTCTCGCCCCATTGTTCCACCTCCATCCTCCGACAGCGTGGAAGGACTGCCTCCGTGACAAGATGAGTGAAGGTTATGTCAGCGTGTGATTCATAGGTGAACTGGCATTAAATGTCAGCTCGCCTCTTCACACGCACAAAACTAATTACCCGCACGTCCGCCGACTGCACGCTCACAATGGGGCCGCGGCAGGACACCGTCAAAGAAAACAAAGACGACGCAAGGGGGGTGGGGGTGGGGTTGGCGGGAGCAGCGCGTGATGGTCACGCTCTCACCTGGCGGTCCGGAAGCGCTGGCACAGTTTCTCCACCAGGGACTCGGTTTGTCTCTCCTTGGTGATGTAGGAGAAGAGCTGTCTAAAAAACACACGCAAATATAGCATCAAATCATGTAGGTTGGCGAGGTGTATAATTCACTTGCCCAACTGCTTGGTCAGTCTGTCACCTGGGGGCAGCTGTGTTGCGTAAGGGTGATAAGTGAAAGCTTTTGCCCATCAAATCAAGCTTCCTCTGTTGGCGATAGAAAAGATTCTATCGTGACATTCTTCCACTATCGTGACATTCTTCCTCTACAGGCCAAACGTTTGGACACATCTAACTCAATGCGTTTTTGTTTTTTTTTCTCATGAGTTGTCTACATTGGAGATTCTCACTGAAGGCATCAAAACTATGCATGACCACGTGTGGAGTTATGTAATATACAAATGACAGTCCATTAAAAATAAATAAATAACTGAAAATATGTTTTGAACCCGATCCGCCATCTCTGCGGGCGGCCATTTTGTCACTCGTGTCACACACCTTCAGGGCTCGGATAACCACCAATCACAGCTCAGCTTCAGAAAACAGGTCAGCCGCGATTGGTCGTTGTGAGCAGTTGTGATGTCATTTTCAGTTGACAGAAGACAAAGTGGCCGCGCCCAGAGATGGCTAAAAACGAGAGCATTTTGCTGCTTAACTTACATTCCACAAACACAAAATTGATCAGAATGCGATGTAGATATTGCGTTTGTGGAATAAGTGTTAATCCACTTCTTTTTAGCCATCTCTAGGGGGCGGCCATTTTGTCTTCTGTCGACTGAAAATGACGTCACAACTGCTCACAACGACCAATTCAGAAAACAGGTCAGCCGTGATTATTCGTTGTGAGCAGTTGTGATGTCATTTTCAGTCGACAGACGACAAAATGGCCGCCCCCAGAGATGGCTAAAAACGAGCGCATTTTGCTGCCTAATTTATATTCCACAAACGCAAAATTAATCAGAGTGTTTCAACTAGTGGGCCTGCTGGGAACGTATTCTTGAAAAAAATATTCAATTTCTTTACAATTTCTATTAGACAGGGCAATAGCCTATCTTGGTGGCAAAAGGGAGAAAAAAAAATCAATTAAATTATACACAGGCAGCAACTAATCAAAACAATTTGCAGCTTTATAGCAACACACAATGGGGGCTGGCATTCCTTAGCAATTCAGTTTCTCATTTTGCACCTGTGGAAAATTAATTGCCCATCCCCTGCCTCAAATACACAAGAATCTGACAAGTCGTAATGCAGCCAACTCACTTCATGATGGTGTTGAAGTCCTCCGAGCTCATGCCCCTCTCTGGGTCGGACAGACGGCTGATGATGTCCGGGAGCAGGTTGTAAATTGCGTTGTCCTGACGTGTGGAAGATGATCGGCAGGTAGCAGTGAGCGCCAAGCCAATTATTCCCCATTCCAAACTCAAACGTGTGTGTGTGTGAGCGTGCGCACCTTGGAGGCCAGCTCGTTGAAGAAGTTGAGGGCCAGGCTGGCGATGTGCGGCTCGGGGTCAATTAGCAGCACGGCCACCTCGCTGACTTGCCCTTTGACCTTCAGCACGTCCTTAAGCACCAATTGAGTCAGCACCGTCACGGCCGTCTGCCTCACCGAGGGGACGTCGTCGCTGAGCCTGCGAGAGGACGATGTCACATTAGCATAACGAGACGAGCCTCCGGCAAGCTTGATATTGCCAATATTGTCATCAGCGGAGGGCGGTCATTTTAGAGCGGACGTAGCATCCATCCGTCCATTTTCTATTGCTCTCGGCCACGTTAGGGTGGCGGGTGAGCTGGAGCCTATCCTGCACTTCGGCGACTGCAATGTAGGGCTGTGCAATGAATCGAAATTCAATTACATTTACGATTATTGGCATGATTACAAAATCGGCATAATTGTAAAAAAAAAACCACAAAAAAAACGATTGTTAAACTAATAATTTCTATCCAATGCACTATTTTTGTTTACACAAGGAAATCATACATTTGCACTTTTTATTTTACTTAAAATTATAAATTTTGTTTGGTCCAAATGAAACTTACATTTGTCTTTATATTTTTTAGATTTAAACATTTTCTTGTTTTGGTTAAGTTTATTAAATGATACTTTCAATAATCGTGATTTCAATTATTACCAAACGAATCACGATTAACTCCCCCCCTCCCCAATAATCGAGCAGCCCTACTGCAATGAATTCAATTCTTTGAGCAAAAAAAGTTTGCATGTACCTGTATATGGAGAAATTAATATCAAACCATTTCACTCAGATCATGCATTTGCCAGTCATTTAAATTCAACAAGCCCCGTTATACATAGCACGTCAAATCATCACTTCGGGGCATCATGTTCTGCTTACGTGGAATCCTTTAAACGGTGCATTTCTTCTGAATCAAACAAATTCTTTATTTTTTGTTTTTTTAACCCATTTCTTTTACCTTTACTTATAAGGCTCTTGGAGCAGATTCATTTGCAATGCCAACCTGATTTAGGGAGATTGTCTTGTCTTCTCTTACTTGGACACAGAAATGTAATATCTACAACCCAGGTCCCTCACATGACCACATCTCCATCGAAAAGAAAATGTCCGTCAAAATAAGTCGGGAAAAGTGGCGGAAAAGCATCCATTCACCCGGTTTGCCTCAATCAAACTCACAGCACAAAATAAACTCATTAAGCATAGCTCATTTATGCCAAGGAGTAGGATTTCTGGCAGAAGATCAAAAAGGCGGACACGCCACTTGCTCATGCCAATGCGGTGGCTTACTGCGGCGATGGAACGGGGTAATTAATTCTTAATACGCTTATCTGAAGGCCCCAGGGCAGCAGCGGCTCCGAGGACAGCGGAGGTGTTTGCGTGGGAGACAATTAGGGGGAAGTTATCAGGTGGGAAACACCGGGAGGGCAATGAGGCATTAGAAAGGAAGTCAATGCTTGACATTTCCCCAAACGCGGGCATTGTGGAGCGTTACAATTAAACACATCAAACGCAACATCGGCTTCCGAGTTGGTCGTAGGGCACAAGCTTTACGTTTGACTTTAGAATCCATTCAAAGTTGAAAACCCAAGTTCTTGACACAAATGTGAAACATTTCATTTCTTTCCTACTTTCTCAGCCGCTATGCATAATTAAGAGTGACCAGCCACAAACTGTTACACGCCATCAATCAAACGCTTGAAGAGAAGATCTCGTCTAGTGTCGCAACCCACAGTTCGGGAAGTGCTGGGCTTGTTGCTATGGCGACCATTTGGGAGCTCGACTGCATATTCGTCTCAAGTTAGTTGCTCATAAAAATCGTTGTGATTCGGTGGAGTGTAATGCCAAGTTGGCTGAGAGGGATGATACACTGAGGCACGTAAAAAAATAAAAAATAAAAAATAAAAAAGTTGAATAAAGACTATCAGCACAGCTGAGCAATCAGACATGGGGTTGTTCTGCTCTGTACAATCAACCCGCAATGGGAGCTGCAATTGTGAGAAATGAATGTTTGAGGGTTAATTGGAATGGCAGCGACATGTTGATTACTTAGGAAGCTTGTTACATTACCTGGTAGGGCTGTGCAATTAATCAAAATTCAATTACAATTCCGATTATCACGCTCTACAATTATAAAATTGGCATAATCGTAAAAAAAAAATTATTAATATGCATTTATATCCACTGTTTGTACCCAAAAGGAAATTATACATTCACACTTTTTTTTTTTTTTTTAATTTTACTACAAATTTGATCAATTTTGTTTGGTCCCAAAACGAACTTACATAATGGTAGTGTTTCAAAGAAATGTCCTTTTCACAATTTTTATGTAGAAACATTTTCTTGTTTTGTACCAAAAAAATTAATGGTTTGAATAATCGTGATTTCAATTCTTACCAAAATAATCAGGGTTAATCTGTCTTTCATAAATCGGGCAGCCCTATTACATGGCATATAAATTCTGGGTCCAGGGCTCCAATATGTTGGGGAAGCGAACAATGAGGAAATAAATGAGCATTTGAATAATCATGATTTCAATTCTTACCAAGATAATCGGGATTCATCGTTCTTTTATAAATCGAGCAGCCCCATCACCCGGTATATAAATTCTGGGTCCAGGGCTCCAATATGTTGGGGAAGCGGACAGTGAGCAAATAAATGAGCATTTGAATAATCGTGATTTCAATTCTTAACAAGATAATCGGGATTAATCTTTCTTTCATAAATCGAGCAGCCCTATTACCTGGCATATAAATTCTGGGTCCAGGGCTCCAATATGTTGGGGAAGCGGACAGTGAGGAAATAAATGAGCATTTGAATAATCGTGATTTCAATTCTTACCAAGATAATCGGAATTAATCGTTCTTTCATAAATCGAGCAGCCCTATTACCTGGCATATAAATTCTGGGTCCAGGGCTCCAATATGTTGGGGAAGCGGACAATGAGGAAATAAATGATCGTTTGAATAATCGTGATTTCAATTCTTACCAAAATAATCGGGATTAATCTTTCTTTCATAAATCGAGCATCCCCATTACCTGGCATATAAATTCTGGGTCCAGGGCTCCAATATGTTGGGGAAGCGGACAGTGAGGTCTCCGAGGGCAATGACGGCATTGGCCCTGACGACAGGAAGCGTAGAGCGCTCCAGCACGGTAAACATTAGACGGGCATTCTCCTCGCACACAGACGGGCTGGAAAAAAGGAGAGAGAAATGCCGATAAATCATCGTAAAGATTGGAGTCTTCATGGCGAGAGAACAAAACAGCAGGAAATGTGTTCACCTAATCATCATGTACTGCGAGAGGGCCAGACAGGCAGCCGTGGTGAGCTGAGGGTGGGAATAGCGGCCGGGGGAGCTGCACACTTTCACCAGCAAGGGAAGGAATGCGCTCAGCAGGTTCTCCTCTTAGGGGGACAATAGAGTGGGGCGGTGGGGGGGGGGGCAGAACATCACATTAGCATATCACTACAGCAGCGGGAGTGTAATGAGCAGCTAAACGCAGGACAAAGGGAGATGATTGGAAGCAAAATGGTTACCAGCCAGTAATTCCGTTTCGCAGATCTTCCTGATGAGCTCGGCCTCCGTGTCTTCCGCTGAGGCGCCGACCAAGCCCAGCTCCTCCTCCATTGTGCTCTCATTTGCCGTGAACTGTTGGGACAATTCAAACTTGACCAAACTGTTTTGGGGATCGCCAAGATCAAGCTTGACACGTCATCATGCAGAATTCAGATCAAAACCGATTTTAGTCAATTAGGAGATGCTTTGGAAACTATACTACATAAGATAGTAGAATATATATATATATTGGTGGATTAACTCTTATTCCACAAACGCAATATTTATCAGAATGCCTTGTTTCAACTAGTGGGCTTGTATAGAACATTCCTGAAAAAAAAAAAAAAAAAATGTTCGGGTTGACTTCATCTTTTCGCTCTCTTTATTTTAGAAATATGACAAATCAATGCTATTCGAATGACATTCATGAAACTTTACTTGGAAACTAAGGAAAAATATAAACGCTGCTTTTGTCTGTCAATGTTTTAAATGAGAATTCACACTCTGATGGCACAAAAGTACCCCGAGATACCCGTGTTGACTAAGTTTGAATTTCAAAGACTGCATTTTTTTTTTCAAATTTCCCAAAGCAAATTTCTTCACCCCCCCCCCAAAAAAAAGTGTCATAAGAGCAGTGGGCACACTGACATTTCCACTCGTCATTTGTGGGGTTTCTCTCACATAAGAAAAATAAAAAGTGATCTGAAAATAGATGCCCCATAAAAAGCTAAAAACATCATGGCATACCTTAGCTTTGCTGGATGGACCCTTTTCCTTCTCCTCCCTCTCTTCGGTCTCTAATCTCCGCCTCCGCAGCTCACTGCTCACGCTGCGCTCGAGGTGAGACACCTGCCAGAAGGCCACACTGCCGCACAGGGCCAGCAGCTGAGCCAGACACACGCAGTTCACTGCGGGAGAGGAGAACACGTGTGAAGCAAGACTGGGGGGGGGGGGGCAGTGGGGGTCTCGTCAAACAAGAGTTGCCGTTCACCTTGTTCAACGGGCTCGTGAGATTCCTCTCGTGTTTGACCGACATCCTTGTTAAGCTCACCGCCTTCGGAAATTTGATCCAGCAGGAGTCGAGCGGTGCGTTTGATCAAGCGCGAGCAGAGCTGGTCGGGGGATTCGGACAGAAAGTAAGTGAGGCGAACGGCTTGCTCCATGAAGCTCTGCCAGTGTGGATCCTCCAACATGGCACCTGGAACAAATGCAGCAGATAAAACGCACTGAGTTCTCAAAAAAAAAAAAAATAAATAAATAAAAATAAACTACTGATACCTTCAGCAATTGCTTGTGTGAGGCGGGTAAAGAGCTGATGTTCTTGAGGCAGCCGGAATGGGGCACCTTTCGATTGCTGATGAAAGAAACATTCGATATGGTGTGACAGAATTCGGGGACTTTTTTTTGGTTTGTTTGTTGATGGAACTCTTCATGCCTAAAAAGTATTTTTTTTAAGAAAAGACTTTCCCCATCCCTGCTAAACTAGGTTGGTGACGGGATATTTGAAGGCCGTGGTTTATCGGGAAATGCTACAATTCATCTCAAGGAAAGTACAACTCCAGCTGTGCTAATTAGGGATGGACCAATTGTCGGTGCCGATATTCGGCGTTTTGATGTATATCGGTATCTGTTTTTTTTTTTTAAATCTGATGGCCGATAAAAAAATCAAATTAAAACTGTTAACTTCAAGGAACTATTTGTGTACATTTTCAGTTAACTTGATTAGAGATTCAACTGACCCTGGGAACACTCTGGACCTTTTGGTTTTGTTTGAAATCAAAACAAAGATAAGTGAAATTTTAACATTTCTGTCATTTTGAAATTTTGGAGAACTTTATTTACTGTCGAAAATTATGGGGAGCAATTGTTTAAGTTCTCATGGAACTTTTGAAGACATGTTGATGATCCTGGGGTCTCCCTGAACTTTGTTAGAATTTTACAACAAAGATGCATATTGTAAAAAATGTATAGTAAAAAACCTCAACATTATGCAAATCCGAACATTTTTTTCAAACATGCGTAAAGGCATTTCAACAAAGTTAAAAGTTTTAATTTGTTTTATTTTTTGATGCCAATATTTTCCTTTTTACTGAAAATGAATATCGGCCCCCTTGACTACTAATAATCGGTATCGGCCCTGAAAAAAATATCGGTCCATCGACTGCTAATAGACACGCATTGAAATGTGTTTTCAAAACAATGGTAGTCATGTGGAGGAAATCATATATACTGTACTTGGGATAGGCCGATTATCGCCCGGGCCGATTATCGGCACCGATATTTGGCTTTTTGACGAATATCTACCTTTTTTAAAACCCTGCTGGCCAATAATAAATGAATTTAAAACTGTGAAACTCAAAACAAAGATATGCGAAAGTTTAACATTTCTGTCATTTTGAAATTTTCATTTACTGTAGAAAACTACATGGAGCTATTGTTTTAGTTTTCCTTTATGCTTTTTAAGACATGCTGACAATCCTCGGTGCTCCTTGAACTTTTTGTTAAAATTTTATAACAGACATGTATACTGTCAAAAAATTCTTGTAATAATGATATATATTAAAAAGAAAAAAAAAAAAAAAATCATCATTATGCAAACCGGAAAGGTTGTTCAATAAACATGCTTAAAGACGTTACAACAAAGTTAAGAGTGAATCTCTCTTTAGATTTTCATGCCAAATTTTCCTTTTCTCTGAAAATGAATATCGGCTCCAAATATCGGTTATCAGCCTTCTTGACTACGTAATAATAATCGGTATCGGTCCTGAAAAAAGCTTATCGGTGTATCTCTAATATATACTGTGTAAATGTAGAAATGGCTTTCATAAAAAAAATATTTAAAAAGTGTATTTTTCCTTTGTAGGGAAACCTTGTCTGCTAACACCACTTACTTACCCTAACATGGTCAGTGATGCTGCAGATGGTGATCACGGTGTCCCTCGCCAGAAGAAAGTCCTCGGTCACTTTTTCTCCCAAAGCCACGGAACAAAGCGTGTCCAGATTGCTGAGGACCACTTCCCTTTCTGCCCTGTTCATGCAACGACGTGGGCAAAGCGGCGCAACCGTACGCCATTATGCAAAAATGTAAGGCCTACATTAACTCAAGCGCCGTGAGCTGGCCTCGCCGGCGCTCAGCAGCTGGCCAGATAAATGTACGTGGGAAGCCGGGTTGGAAGAAAACGCAACCGATTTAATCGGTTGCGAACGCTGCCGGCTGGATGAAGACAGGCAGCAGTGTGGGCGGACTACAGATAGTCTCGCTCGCTCTTCCCTGGAGCAGTGGAAGTCTTTGAGCAAGGGGGGGGGCACTAAAAATATATATATTCAGCAAAATGCACTGGCAGCATTCCTACGTATTTGGTCGTGAAAAGCAACTGCCGATTAGTGTGCCCTTGTTGCAAATGAGACGATTTGGTCGATGACGCAGGAGCAACATTTACACCATTGGGCCTGTACATAATCAAATGCGTATTCATGCACAAACTAGATGTAACGGACATGTTCTTGGTGCAAAAATATTCGGGCAATTTTTTTTTTCTAAAACCGAAAGCGTCTCATCGCGATCGTCTTGGTGAGTGTGCCTAATGAAGTGTGTGTGTGTGGTAATCGTCTCACCGTGCAGCCATGCCCAGTAGGAGCACAGCAGCTCGCCTGTACAAAGCCGACGTTTCGGTTTTGCCAGTAAACCGCCCCCACAGAACCTGCACCACAGTCGGCTTCAGACTGTTGCCACCGCCGAAGAACTCCTGCACCTGCGAGGGCATAATTGGATGTTTCACCTTTTTACGTCTCCAAACCACCGTTCTGGTCCTGTCGTTAATTATCATTCCACTCGGCCGCGCGGTCATGAACGGGCTACTCACTATTTCCTCAAGACACTGAATTGTCCCCAGCGACGCGTCCACCATCAGTTCCGACAGACTGTCCACGAGAGTCTGAGCTTTCATCCTGGAGGGATGGAATGAAATTAGTTTTACGAGAACACACTCGCAGGATTACGCGGACTCGGAGTAAATCGATAGACGGAGACACTTGACTGAAGAGCCGAACACCGAAATTGCATTCCGATTCATTGTATGCACTTGTAACAGGAAGCACCGCATGGTTGCTATGGAGATGCAAATATACAATAGCTCGTCTAATGACTAGAACTGTTAAACTCCTCAACTGCAGAGTATCAAGCATCTATTAGGGGAAAGCTATAGGCTTCATTTTATTAAAAAAAATAAATAAATAAATAAAAAAAAAAGTTTAATTTACACGCCACTGTAAACTTTGCCGTTACAGTATCAGATGTCCGAATGACGGCAGTTACAATCATCTTTGCGGGAGGTGAAAAATGAGGTGTGAAATGTATCAATTCGCTGGCAAATAATTGAGGCGGAGGCCCGTGACATTTAAGTCGCTTATTGAAGCGTTTTCTGGACCTGACGGTGTCTCCTTTGGGGTTGAGGTAGAGGCGGCGGTAGGCCTGGACGACGGCATCTTTGATGGCCGAGTCAGTCGACCAAACCAGAGGTAACATCTTCCTCACGCCGCTGAGAGAGTTGGCCACGCCAAACTCGCAGACGGTGACGCAAAACTGCACCGCCTCCTGAACCACTGACAAAGGTTAAAAATAAATAAATAAAAAAAATAAAAAAAATCAGTAATATGACGAGAACTCTTGCAACTTTTTAAAACACGTGGAAGATTTTCAACCTGAAGTGGTTTTCCAGTACAGCATGGAGTTAATGACAGAGATGGCCCGCTCCACTTGAAGGGCGAAAGTTTCCGTATCGCTAAGGTATTGCACCAACATCTCCTGCTTTTTAAGCTCCGCATCCTCTGTCTCTGTAGCTCCTTCTTTCTGTGGCGTGGAAGCTAAGTTCTGACTGTGCTCGGGGTTATCCTGGTCAGAGCCTAAGGAGAGGGGAGGGGGGAGGGAAAGGGGAAAAAAAAAAAAAAAAAAAAAAAAAAAAATAAAAAATCAAAAATCAAAACGCTTTAAGATTTTTTGGGGTGATCATATGATGTCTTTTTACAGTGCAGCCATTCAATCCTAGGAATTTATTTATATATATTTTTTTTCAAACTTTAGAGGTCAAAGAGGGTCTCAAAATGTCTGGCAGTGAATGAGCTCATTCTTAACTGCCATGCACAGACAGCTTAGAAAATTGGTCAAAAATCACATTCTTCAAAGGTTATTAATCTTAAAGTCGATGTGATCTCCCTGGCGTCATAAACGGGAGGGAAAATTTGTCACACGGGGCCAATTTGGGAAAACGAAACGATTACGCAAAAAACTGGACTGTACATACATGTGATATAACTACATTAAATATTCAAAAAGTATGCCGAGTCGAAACGGTTTCTTGGGTTCATTTATAAACACGCTCCTAAAATTGCACCCCCGCATACTCGCGGATTCACCTAGTCGCAGATGTTTTTTTTCAATTAAAAAAAAAAAAAAGGTTGTTTTTGAGGAGCCAACCCCCATTTCTAGTGGAAAATGAATATTGTAGGTTCATCAATATTTTTGCCGGTTTCAATGGGCTTCAATCCAATAACGACCGTTTTCTGCGTTCGGTCATGAAATGTTAAAGCTGAGCCGTGATGTCATTTTCAGTTGACAGCAAATGACAATACGAGGCAAAATGGCAGCCCCCTCAGGTGGAGTAAAATGGCTGCATTTTTCTGTTTTCAACCCCCCCCCCCCAAACATTTTTAAGCTGCCCATCCCTGAGTTAAAGTATAATGTCACTCTCATGGTGGCTGGTTCCTGGCATACTTAAAATGCCATTTCGATTATAAACCCGTCAATTATAATTAGGTGACATAAAAAGATGTCAAAGGCACACGCCCTCTAAATAACAATAATGAAATCCCTACGACTGAATCGTAACAAGGTTCGGGAGCCAAGAGCATTTGTGCCGAGTGACGCGCAAAGCAAAGCGAAGCGAAAGACGGGTTCACCTTTGAAGAGAAGGCCCAGCGTGTCCATTAGAGTGTCTGAAGTGAGAGTGGACAGGGCGGCAAACAGCTCCGATTCAGGGAAGCGGCCGTGAGCCTCAATACAGAGACGCGCGGCATTTCTGCGCAAGCGACAGGAAAAATCACATGTAAAAACATTGTCCCACATTGCGCCGGAGGGTGACCTCAACGGTTACCTGTACTTGTTGACCCGAAGGTACTGAGCAATCATCACCGCTGTCGCCCTATCGTCGGCCATCTTTTTTCCTTCCTCTACATCCGCCCCCTCCTCCTCTTGCCGGCCGTTCTCAGGGTCGCCCGAGCGCTCCAGCACTGTCTCGGCGGTGACGCGCAGTTCGGGCTCCATGGCGGCCCACAGCTCTGACGCTTTAATCGCTGCAAAGACAAGTTCGCAGGGGGTGGGGGGGGGTTAGGGCAGCTGGATTATGAAGGAAATATTAATCACGATTATTTTTGGTAATGGGTGGAATCAGGATGATTGAAACGATTTATTTTTTGGTACACAACAAGAAAATATGAAAAAAGACAATACATTTCTTTCAAACACTAAATATGCAAGTTCCTTTGGGACCAAACAAAATGTATAAAATTAGTTATATAAAAAAAAAGAAAAAGTGCAAATGTATAAATTCAAGTATAATTTCCTTTTGGATACAAATGCACATTAATAATGGTTTTTTTACGATTAATTGTATACAACATTATATTGCGCATTTCATAACAGCCGTAACAAAGCACTTTACAACAACAAAATAGCAATAATAAAACATGTGAAAGCAATAAATTAAAACACAAATTACTATATTTAGTAAGTTAGTCTAGTTTTACCCCTCTCTGAACACTTTTAATGTAATTAAACACCTTTTCCCCTTCCAAAACTAACATTTTTTTAAGAGAAAATACTGTACTGTATATTACAGTCGTGTCTGAATATGCCTTTAAGAGGCGGGGACACGTATGCGAGCGAGTGTCTGGGCGAGATTTGGAGCCACAGCAGCTTCTGCGTGAGTGTGCTCAGAATGTATTTGTGTTTTATTGTTTGGAGACTGTGGCTCTCCTTTCCCACATCCAAGGGTATTGCAGGAACTATACAGTAGAAACCCATTTATTATTAAAAAAATAAATAAAAATAGGTTATAGTGGGCGAATTTTGTCATCAGAAAGAATGCTCAATGAAACCTGCGGGTGCTTTACGCCAACCGCGTAATTCTGTGCGATGCCATGATTTGCTTTTATTTTGTCACATCCTGGTGTACCGGCGCTTTTCATCTTTTTGTTACATTTGTGCAACTGTGGCCTTTATGAAGTCTTTCCAATTATATTGAAAGGCTTTCTGAAGAACTACTGCTACACTCACATTAATGACCCCACGCAAACTTGAATGGGTTCCGTTGAGCTGGGAAACAGGTGTAACTTTATGACTCAAAGCACTTAGAGTGAAAGCGTCCAAGACGTTTGATGTGGCTAAAAGCGGAAGCATTGCGTCAGGCCCCTCAAAAGTAAATTCTTGCAGCCGAACAATGAGGCTGGATGACGTATGGCCATGAGGAAGGGCGAGCGCTGTGAATTCAAAGTGAAATGAAAGAAATGTACACCAAAGAGATGAAAGAGCACGACCTGCCGTGTTGAGGTCAAACCGAACGCAAATATTTGGCCCTCAGATTACCAAAGAAGCAACTCATTGCTGACTGAACAGTGAAAACAGCTGGGCGAACTTCAGGCCTCAACACACACACACACACACACACACACTGTGGGCTTCATCTACATGATTATTCCAGCGTAACTTTCACAGGAGAATTATGATGGAGCCAGGTTACTGTAGGTGGGCCCTTACAGCAGAGCAACAAGCCTCCCTCACACTGCCAAGATTACCCGCCAGTTGGGGCAAGAAGAAGCCAGCTGTTGTTCACTCAGCTCGTATTCGCCTTGGTTTCATCATTGGGCAACAGTGCGGAGGCCGCATCAACAAAGAGTCAATAATAGAGATAGACCGATACAGATTATTAGTAGTCAAGGAGGCCGATAACAGATATTTGGAGCCGATACTCAATTTCAGTGAAAAGGAAAATATCGGCATCAAAATATCAAGAAAAATTTACTCTTAACTTTGTCGTAACGTCTTTAAGAATTTTTATTGAACAATTTTTCAGGTTTGCATAATGGTGATTTTTTTTTTTTTTTTTAAATCATTATTACAATAATTTTTTGACAGTATACATCTCTGTTATAAAATTCTAACAAAAACTTCAGGGAGCACTCGGGCTTGTCAGCATGTCTTAAAAAAGGATAAAGAAAAACGTAAACAATAGCTCCATGTAGTTTTCTAAAGTAAATTAAAATTTCAAAATGACAGAAATGTTAAACTTTCACGTATCTTTGTTTTGATTTCCACCGTTTTAAATTGATTTATTATCGGCCGGCAGTTTTAAAAAAGGCCGACGCCGATAACCGTCAAAAAAGCCAAAATATCGGTGCCGATAACCGTCAAAAAAGCCAAAATATCGGTGCCGATAGCCGTCAAAAAGCCAAAATATCGGTGCCGATAATCGTCAAAAAGCCAAAATATCGGTGCCGATAATCGTCAAAAAGCCAAAATATCGGTGCCGATAATCGTCGAAAAGCCAAAATATCGGTGCCGATAATCGTCAAAAAGCCAAAATATCGGTGCCGATAATCGTCAAAAAGCCAAAATATCGGTGCCGATAATCGTCAAAAAGCCAAAATATCGGTGACGATAATCGTCAAAAAGCCAAAATATCGGTGACGATAATCGTCAAAAAGCCAAAATATCTGTGACGATAATCGTCAAAAAGCCAAATATTGGTGACGATAATCGGTCTATCCCTAGTCAATAATAAACAATCACTAAGAGCGAAGCTCACCTGGTGCGCTCCCGCGCAACTTCTCTCTCATCTCTCTCAGCTTTGCCATCTCTTTCTCCAGAGGTTTTTTCAGGTCTGCGCTGCTCAACTGAAAGTCGCAGAGACCCCCGTGAGGTTTGGACTGACACGTCAAGATTGTAAATGACTGGGACTGGAGTTACCTTGCAGCTGTAGGGGTTGTGCGCAATGAAGGCCGCCAGCAGCTGGATGGCGCTCTTGACCACATTTATGGACTTGTCCATCAGTCTGCCCACAGCCAGGCCCATCACCTCACTGTAGCGACACAGCGGCAAGGCCTAAACCCGGGAAAGAACGCCGAGTGACTAAACCACATGGCAAGACGGACTTTCAAGCCCAGCGAGCTTACTTTGCTGTTGACGATGCGCGTGTACACCTGCAAGACGCGTGCCCTGACGTGAGAGTGCGTGTCGTGCAGGTGCTCCTGCAGGGTGTCAAAGAAGCGGTCGCGGTCGGCTTTGCCCGACTCTTCCAGTCCGTCTCCGCACAGGACGTGGACTAGGATTTCGCCCAGTACCTCGCACACGGCCACGCGCATCGTGTGGCTCTGGTCAAAGTTGAGACAAATGTGGACGTTTTCAGAGGAAAGAAACAACGGTTGGTAGGATGGAGGTGTTAAGTGTCAAGTACCTCCCCTTCCAGGTGTGTGATAAGCACGCTGACGTAGGTGATCAGTAACTCTGGTACAAGTGTAGCGAGTTCAGACAGGAAAGATGAAAATGCTTTGACTCCTGACCCCTCCCTGACAAGCTCCTCACTTGACTTCTGGCCAATCTCTCTGGGAGGGCGGGGGTGGGGGGGGGGGGGGGGAAGTCTTAGTCTTGTTCAGTTGTTTACATTACAAACTACCTTCATTTGCCGATAGTAAAGGTGCAATGATTAATTGGCAACTAATCGATTATCTAATTAATCAATCTTTATTATTTTTTTGATAACGCATTGTTTCCAGACCTTTAATTGACCAAACGCTCTGCATTTAGGTATTGTGAAATTTTCTCAGATTTCTCCAGTCCTCTATGAAAGCTGCATTGTGTTGATCAAAATAATACATTTACAAACATCGGCTTTTACTGTCAAAAACAATGATCAACATTTTGCCCATTTTATGGACACAATATATTTTACAATACAATTTTATTTATATTCACGGACCAAACCAGGAACCGAATCATTAAAAAAAAATTTTTTTTTGCACTGTCAAATGAGGGAGTAAAATCCAGCTTTTGAATATACTGACGAAATCAAAACATGCTTTATAAACCCGGTCCAGAGACAAGAATGTAAAGCAATAAACCAGGTTTTATAAAAGTGTCATTATTGCACTGAAGTTGCGGCACTCATAAATCAAGGTACCGCCGCATTTTATTTCTAGCTGGGTGATATAAAAGCGCGCAAACTGACCTGATGACTTCCCCTATGACGGCTCTGACTCCATATTCGGTGCTCCACACAGACACAGCCTGAGCAAACACTGATGACAACTGCTCAAAGTGTTGCAGCAGCTGGATCACCTTGACACTTGCACCTGCATACGGTCAAGAACGCACCAATGTTATCACAAGCCAAATCCCCGAAAAAAACCCACTTACAAAGAATTTGCATTGCAGCAGAAATACTTCACTAATGTAGCCTGCTTAAATAATTCCGAGCCTTACCAAGGAGGTGGTTGTACTTCTTGATCAGCAACCCGAGAAGATGGATGATAGCCTCTCTCGTTGGTTTGCTCTTGACGTGGCTGATGGTCGGATTCTCGAGGAGCTTGTAGCAACAGCAAGTCACACAGCTAAGGAAACCAAAAGAAGAGTGAGGAACTTGGACAGTATTTGGGGGAGACATCTGGACCACAACCTACAGCTTTGTACAGTTCAAGAGAATTTGTTCTATACAGGCCTACTAGTCCAAACACGGCATTCTCATTAAAAATTGCATTTGTGGAATATGAGAAATCCACCCGTTTTTAGCTAGCTCAGGGGGCGGCCATTTTGTCACATCTGTTGCCTGAAGATGACATCAAGGTTGCTCAGGGCTCAGATAACGACCAATCACGGCCCAACTTCGGAAAACAGGTGAGCCGTGATTGGTCACTATCTGAGCTCGATGTCATCTTCAGGCGACAGAAGTGACAAAATGGCCGCCCCCCTGAGATGGCTAAAAGTGGGTGCATTTCGCTGCTTAATTTATATTCCACAAGCGCAATATTAATCAGAATGCCGTGTTTCAACTCGTGGGCCTGCATAGAACATATTCTGGAAAAAATATGTTTGGGTTGACTTCCTCCGAGTGAATAAAGCTCAATGTGATCGATCAAATGCACAGTATCAATTAGCATGGGCCCCTACTCTTTTACTATTCAAATTGAGGTCGCAAGAAAAGCCATTGCACTTTTTTTTGCCGGGGCACAGTAGGCCGTTAAGTACCTGGTGAATTCTTCTTCTACGAGGGAAAGATTCCAGAGGGAGCGGATGTCCAACTGGAGGAGCTGCACAAGCGCCCGGAGAACTTGCTCCCTCTCGTTGTCCCACTGCTGGAGCCCCTCGCCCGTTTTGGCCTTTTTGCCGCCCTGCGCAAAGAGTGAAACTACTTCAGTTCATCACATGGGACAAAAGCTATTTTTGATTTTCCAATGACATACAAATGCCCTCAGATTACCAAAGATTGTAGCTCACACCCGGCAAACCGTGCAGGGACTATGTCTTCTTGCCAACTGATACAAATAGAGTCATACGTCACACACGCACAAAAACAGACAGCCATTCAAACATTGTTCGACATCTCCTACCTGTCCCATACCATTACTCTGAGGAGGACAGAGATGATAGAAGCAGCGTCGGTCCGAGTGTAGGTGGGCCCTTACAGTAGTGAAATATAACTATGACACTACCAAGATTACCCATCAATCAGAAAGCAAGTGATCATAATCCCCAGTTTGACAGATCACCCTACTGCCGTGACTACATCACTGGGCATTTTCCAATTCAAAACAACCATCTGTAAAACCGTTTAGCAGAGTCATACCTTGCCAGGTGCCGTGATGAAGCTCTGCCGGTAGGAGTCACTTTCGAGGCTCTCTGTGATTTTGCAGAGCAAGTAGACGCTCATTTTAACGGCATTGAGATTCTCTTTTCGCTCTGCTGCGGAGACGGAGGCAGAGATGAGCAACGAGGGCAGGGAGGTCGACAGGCTGTTGACAACTGCGACAAAAACAAACGGGAAAATATAAGATCTGCCCGCCTTTGAGTGGAGTCATTTTTAACATTCGCCGTGTACAATTCTAACCTTGCACCAGCAAATCCAGACTGTCCTCTTTCACGCTGAGCTCCACAGAGGTGGCATTCCTTTAAAAGTAAAGACAACACTCGTACAGTGAACAGTCACTTATGCATCATGGGTTCATGAATGTGGACATCCGTGATGCATGGTGTTTTCTGGTCTCTCTGTTTAACTGTTTTGCTGTCATCTTTTGGCATCTATGCCCACAAATTCCTTTTTTTGGGGGGGGTTCTAATCATTTGCAGGTTTTCACTATTTGCAACAGGGCTCGGTCCCAATTCCCTGAAAACCGTAGTGGTTCACTGTATCTGATTGCAAAAATCGGTGCAGTGGTTGTGTTACAGTGAAAACGACACTCACTGTAATACACTGTAGACTGTGTCAAAGTGTTCCAGGATGCACAAAGGGCCTTGGCTTCTCAATGCAGTCTTGAATCCTGAGTAAAATTGAGGCAAAAACACAAGATTGAGACTATCTTTACACATTAGCCTGTACTGAGACTCAATGCCTGCCTAGCACGTTTGCCATTTATTGTGCTGTTTGAGTGGTGATGATATAGTGGGGTCAATGTATCCCACAATGAATCTTGAAATGTTGGGTCACTAGAAAAGCAATATAATCCTATGAGACATTGGACATAAATGGACGTCTACATCAATTTAGAAAGACACACTGCTTACAGTTGCAAAGCATGTATTCAACATTTAATAAGTAAGGTCTACAAGCTGATGTTGCCTCAGTATAAATTATACCGGTAATTACGCAACAGCAACGAGGTGATGAGTGATGAATGATAAAAAAATAGTGGTACCACTCACTGTTAAGATGGGACGGTAGATGTTTTGGGGAGACCACATCTTGCACGACGTACTGGTTCACCCCCCCGGTCTTGACCAGGTCACCCACACACAAGGGCACAAAAAAGTCCCACGACATCCCTGCGGAAGACGGAAAAAAAAAACAATTCCCGTCAAGGCTACGGCTCACGTTAACACTGGAAAACACATTTCTTTGTTCTGGTTCTTGGACTTGTTTTTTCTTTAAATTATTCAACATGAACAAAGCACTAATATGAGTAAAAACGTAACGAAAGGACGAGCTTGAAGAGTACATTTAATCAAAAAGTATATTAAAAATAATTTATAGGCGCCCTTTGTAAATCGGGCGTGCTAACTAGCGTTAGCCACGTTTGCAGTGACGACATCGCTGGTAAACACCTTCATTTCATTGTCTTTTGACGAAAGGTTAAGTTTGAAACACGCAACGTACCTTCGATATTCGCTGTCCCGTTCACCGTGATGTCGACCGTATAGGAGGCAGATGTTTTTACACTCGATCTCCTGGTGTGCAAATTGCGTTGTGACCGCCCTCGGATTTTCAAATTTGTAGCACATCGCGCCAAAACATCGTCGCTCTACTTACGTCAGGTATACGCGACGTTTCTTCAAAAGTTCCAAAAGACACGAAACAGCGCTATCTACAGGGAAATGTTTCATTCATCATTTTATTATGTGATTTCAATCCAAACATTTTCTCAATTTTTGATCTCTTATCGCAAATCAATGTTCCCATTTGAATAAATGGAAATTCAATTCAATTCAATCGTTTTCACAGGACAGCGACTATGTCACCTCATATGAAAAAAAAAATGAAACCACAATTTGGCTCTTTTAATAAAAAAACGGGGGTAAGAAATCTGAAATGCAAAAGAGGAGTGTGACTCACCAAATTATTTTTTTCCATGGATATTTCTGGCTGCTATGGACTGACTCAAGCAGTCTTCTGTCATTTTGCGTAGCCAGAGAGAAGTCCTGACATGACAGGTGGAGTGATTGCCGCTTGTTCTGAGATTGACGCTTTATCTGATCTAGGATCTGTCATGTGTAGTACCGAGAGTCTCCATTACTAGCGCTGTAATGTGCTTTCACTGTTTAAGAACCAACAATGTATGTTCGAGCAAGTATACATTCAGTAAAAGACATTGAGCTGCCAAGTGCTAATCAGTCTATGTCCGTCGTTATTGACAATCGATCGCCATCCAAAGCTTTGCTAAAAGCATCTTATATTACAGGATCGGTAGATTGCAGTTTTCTGTATTTGCGAGCGTGGATAGTCAATATACAGGACATTTAAGGTCCCGTATGGGACAAACCAAATTAGCCCAAAATACGGGACGTCCCGGCTAATACGCGACAGTTGGCAATCCTAATTACTACATCCCACAAATTTGTAACATGGTCTCAGTGAGGAAGAAAATCCCGGGGTCCGGGGAAGAACAAAAACCTTCCCATCAAATATTGAAAATTATTCAATAAAATAATTAGTGAATATGTGAATCCATGAGGGCTGAATCGCTGTTATGTGGTGGTTGACTGTAAAATATGATGCAAAGAACTTTCATTTTGCTTCACTGAACATAATCGCCATTTTTTTTTTTTATATAACATGGACAACATCTACTTCTGGTCAGCACACTTATTTAAGACAAGGCTTGAAAACATAAATTTGGCAAAGTAACCAGGGAAATACAAACAAAAGAAGACTTTGAACTGGCACTCATTGCGCCCGAAATTGAGCGCAAACTGAGGGTTCCCAGCAGGAGGAGGCCACAAGGAGGCCCTCACCAAAGAGGAAGCAATGTGGCTTTTGGAAAAAGCCAATAAGAGCCTCAAACCTTTGTGCAAAATGTGGCATGGCTGTCCGCCGCCAGCACATGAGAGCATTGTGTTGCAATTGTTAAAGTAACCTTCATTTGTTCTTGTTCCTGTTTTCATATTTGTTCTTGTTTTTGTACTAGTTTGTTCAGTAGTTGTTGATTGTTTAAGTCATATAAATTCTGTTAATTCAAATGTTTTCATAGTTGGGTTGTTACTTTGACATTTTCAAGGTTCTAATGACCTTGTGTAACATTTTCCACTCTGATATACAATCTAGGACATATGTCAAGTTACGGTCATAACGCTATGGTACTTTTGTTGTCCATTAATGGCCTTTAAAAAAATGACAAAAAACTATATATGTTTTGATAGCTAAGGCCCCCCTGAACATTTTGAGTGGTTGTAATTAAAAAAATAAAATTAAAAAAATCTGAAATTACTTGGTTCTAACACCTCATAAGCATAGTCATTTTGGGACAAATGGCCTCTTATGGGGCATTTTATGTAAAACTGCCATTGTCAAAAATAGGGAGATTAAAAATATATATTTTGTTATGACTTAGTGACTTACTCAAAGCTCTAATAAGGCTATGTGAAATATTCCAATTTAATTTTTGGGGGATATATACAGCATAGTTAGTTTTGCTATTAGCATACCACAGCTGTTATTGTCCATAGAGGGCATAAATAAAAAATAAAAATAAATAAAAAAACCTATGTATGTACGCGTAGCTCTGATCACTCTGAACATTTTGCGTGGTTGGAAGTGAAAAAAACAATCAGAAATGACAAAGTTATAACAGTTCAAAGCAGAGACATTTTTTGGACAAATAAAAGATTGTGTGACAGTTCATTTTTACGCCCCAAGGGTTAAGTCGAGGTACCACAGAACTGGTGGTGATTAGACCAAAAAAAAAAAAAAAAAACACACAACAGACAAGAGTTTGAGGTAGTAGCTGTATTCAAATGATTGATAACACAATCACACCCTCGTCCTTGTACCAATGTTCCAGCTACATCAATGACAATACTTTTCACAAAATGCATTGCACTCTACACAGCACTCGACCAAAAATACTAAAATAAAATGGTCACTACCAAAGAGATGGCTAATACTTTCAAATGCAGCATCTGTGATCACATTATTTTTTGTCCTCTTACCTGTAAAACAAAAGTGTTCTCCATGGCGTAAAAAAAGGATCTATACAACAAAGAAACAATAAACAAAAAAATGATCAATGGCCACGGTGTTTTCAGAGTAAATACTTGACATTTCGCATGTGAATAGTAGTAGTATCATGCAAATTGAAATTATTATACAATGTGGGGCAGTTGTAGTGTTTATTATTTCAACAAATTGTTTAAAAATGCAATAAGAGCACCAATGAAACCAAGAGAAAAAAAAAAAAAACAGCTTTTAAATACACCTGAAACCACTTCATAAATTTGTCACACGCTCTGCATCAGACCAAGGCAAATACAATAAAAGTGAGGAAAAAAAAAAAAAGCACCACATGATAGGGAAAATGAAGAACAAAAGAAATCTGATTCATGACAATCCCCCCCCCCCCTCTCCATTCGATCAGTGTTTGTTCCGGGACAGCCGTTTTATTTTCTCTTTCTGTCTTGAGAGCAGCGTGGACAATACCTGCATGGAGAAAACAGACACTTGGATTACAGAGTACAGAGCGTACTTGACTACACGCGTGGGGAAACAACGATTGGGAAGAACAATTTCAATTCCAGGGTTTTCTTACCATTTGCCTCGTGGTTTGGTTGTCAGACCCACACACGCAAAATGGAACCACTCAATGGAGCACTGGAGACAAAACGGGGTACTTTAGTATAAGCCTTTGACGAATTAAACTTGCACACTATCCATTTTACCCAGGAGACACAGATTGTATGTGTAGTCAGAGTCATAAATCACTCAGTGTGTCATCTGTGACCTTATCAAAAAGATTAATATTTTTCCTCTCCATTTTTTTTTTTACATTTACCATGACATTCTTACAGAGAAAAGTTATTTACTTTCTGATGAAATCATAATAATGGCCCACATATATTATGGACACTGACAATGATAATTTACTTGAATTTATGGTCTCATGTCAACCAGTTGCACAGAACTAATTGTATTTTATTAGAGCGAAAGTCAACGGCAAAAGTTTCTTAACAATATGTTCTATGCACCTCCACTAGTTGAAACACGGCATTCTGATTAATATGCGTTTGTGGAATATGAGTTAAGCAGCAAAATGCACACGTTTTTAGCCATCTCAGGGAGCGGCCATTTTGTCACTTTCTGTCGCCTGAAAATGACATCACAGTTGCCCTGGGCTCAGGTAACAACTAATCATGGCTCACCTGTTTTCTGAAGCAGAGCGGGCAACGTCGAGCCAAATGATTACACCATGCTTTGAGGAGTATTTCCCCCTTTGGATTGACTGGGCCAAACCAGAGGTAAGGGCTCTTTGGCAGTGACTTTTATCACTGGGTTTGTGCAAAAACAACTCTCAGAATGTATTGGGGTGTTGAACAATATGGTGTGTATACTTTTGTGGGCTTCATAACCCCCCAAAAAATATGCCATCAAAATTACTTTTTTTTAGATGTTTTTTTTTTTTATAAGAAAAGTATTGTTTACATATCTGAGGTGTCATATAAGCATAAAATATTGGTGTCAAAGTTTTACTTGAAATAAGTCTTTTCGCAAAACCCTCCATTTCAGTTTTTTTTTCCAGAAACAGGATTTTCAGTGAAACCTGTTCTACCGCAGACTACTAAAGAATGACAAATGCTAGAAATACATTTTTCTTGCATGAACTGGACACACACAGCCTTGACATTGCCCACACAGACAACACAAATGTCTGTCTGGATTGTGAATCTTGAGGTTGGAACAACATAGAAGGGCTCGGATGGGTAATGCATATATGGTCAATAATACAATTCCCATTCCAGCCACGTTGGAAGAGAACACGACTCACATCGGTGTTGTCGCAGCCGATCATCTCGCCATAAGACACCTGATGGCACAGACAGTAGGTGGGCTCGTTGGGGTCCACTGGCATATCCAGCACATCGGATGGGTGCACATTCCCAAAGTTGGCGGAGGGGCTGTTGAATTCACCCCTGACAGCGCAAAAAAAAGTAAAAAAAAAAAATCAAATAAAATTGGGTTCGAATGCCCAAAATGCGACAAAATCAAGCTTAGCGGTTAAAACAAAACATACGTTTGAAGGAGTTTGACTTTCTTCTGGGCGCTCTTGGGACTGCCATCTTCGTCGGAGCTCTTGACTTTAGATCTCGTTTTAGCAGACTTCTTTTCCTTTTGTCTGGTGTCCACTGAAAATATACAAGGTCATGGGTTATCTGTCTGGGCGCACATAAGGAGGCATCCGTATTGACTCGGCGCAAACCTTTCTTTCCTTTACTGGAGGTGGAATCATAATCTGTGCTCTCGATCTGTTTTTCCTTCAGGTCGGCTTCAAAACGGGCCAGGTCAGTGTCCAGCCGCCTTATGTGCTTGTCCACCTAAACATGAAAGCGTGTGGTGCGTAACGTAAAGCGTACGCCGCCGTCGTCGTTTTGAAACATATCGCGGTTTGATACGAACCATCTCGTAGGTCTGCATGGCCAGTTGCACCTTGTCATCGCCAAACTCTTTACATTTGCTGTACGATTGCTGGATTTGCCTCAGTATGGACAACTTTTGCTCAGAGGAAAGAGTCCGAGCATTGGATGTGTATTCTTTTGCCAGGGAGTCTATCTGCCCTTTGAGATCTGTAGGTGACAATGATCTTTAAAAGTCACACTGAATAATGACATCGCTGTGCTCCATTTGTAGATCCGCTAAAATATTTTTTTTAATATTACGCAGTGAGGAAATAGTAAAAGTACATATCTTTAAAATGTTTTATGAATCAGGGCACATAAAGATCAATAAACTTTAAAACTAACATTCAACACTATGGACAATTTAGAGTTTGAACTGGACAATCACGAACCAATTACACTTGATGTTCTTATTGACAAACCAGATTTTGAGGACGGCGCCACATATATTGTATTATATATATATATATTTTTTTTTATTGAGCCACAAACAACATGGTACAACTATCACAGAAGAAGCGTATTGATTGTGCCGCTGTAGCAAAGTGAGAAAATGGGCAATATATAAGGGAGTGTGGATAAGTGAGAGACTGTTGAAAAAAATCGACTCATTCATTGACTGCACTCGATAGTGCAGTTTGGACACATCCGAACTATAAACATATAGATTTAAAAATAAATGTATGTATGTAAATAAAAAAATGATGTAAAGATATAAGGTGTTGTGCATCACCACATTACACAAACTACACACACACACACACACACAAGTCAACACATCAAATCTGTCCATTCATTTCTCACCTTCTGTGCGTTGATCTAAATCTCTCATCAAATTGAAGTTTCTCTGCAATTCGAAGGGCAAGTTCTCAATGCCTAGTGTGCCACAGAAGAAAGGGTTAAAGACTCTTGATATTAAATGGAGACAGAAAGCAGGCAAAACTAGCTCGCTCCCGTTCATTTGCAAACCGATGGAGACTAGTTTCAAGCATTCGTACCAAATATAACAATCAAGGGCCGAGATGTGCATGGTTCTAGGATGTGTTGATGGACTAAACACGAGTTGAACATGTGTCGCCGTTTCGATACATTTTGCCCCCAACCTTACTGCGTTGCGACAATCCAGCAAATAGACCGAGCCGAACGTCTCCGAACGGTTGGGGAACGCACAAAAGGTTCAAGTTCCGCCCTTGTTCGACTTCACAGTAACGACAACGCATTTCACATCTATCGCTCTTTCTAAAGAGTCGCATGTGTGTTTTAGCTCGATAAATAGCTTACTGTCCAAGTAATGCTCCAAATACATCCCCGCCGCCATCTTGGAAAATGTAAACAACACAGCTTCCGGTGTGTCGAGGGCCGCCTCTGATTGGTTGTTTCCACACAACTGACGCCGATGGAAGACTGTGCAGTTAAAAGTGCAAATGTCACGATTTTGAGTTGGAAACATATTTGATATCAGTTAGGGTGAGAACTCAGTGTACGTCAACATTGTTAGATATCTTATGTTTCTTTACGTCCAATTAACTTTTAAATAGATGGGCAGCATAATGGATTAGTGGTTAGCATTTCTGCATCACGTGGCCTTCAGTGTCCGAGACTCAGCCCCTGTACGTTTTCCCTGTACAATACTTACGTGGATTTTCTCCACTTACTTGTGGGAGTTCATTGTAGTTCTCTGTAACTGACCGGCGACTGGTTCAAGGTGTACTCCGCTTCTCTAGTCCATAGTCAGTAGCCTGTGACAAGCTACAGTTCACGCCCAAACCTCAAGTACAAATAGATTCAAGTCAATGGGCAGCATGGTGGTTGGTTACCAGTCCAACCAATCCTCAAAAGCCACTGGTCGAGTTTAACTGTTGCCCAAATGGGAATAATCACTGTAGAAAATTGCTAAAGGATGACAGATGAAGATTATGCAAAACAAACACTGCAGAATGATAAAAGAACATATCTAAACATTTATTGTGTCAGGTTTATGGCAAGGAATCTCATACGCTTTCTGTATTTCGGTCAACGTACAAACATAATTGCTATTTCATTATACAAAAGGAAACCCAACACAATATACGTAGGACTGGAGTTACTTCAGCTATGCCTGAATCGTTTGTGAAGGGATATCGTTTGATAGCGACAAAGTAACCCAACAAAGCTCTTCTAAAAACATTTAAACAAAATGTTTATGATCTTGCTTGCTTCTGTTTCCACTTTTTGTTGAATATATTCTTCTTCGCCATTCTATTCTTAGCTTTCATGGGTGTTTTCCTCTGGTTGGCCTGCTTCTTCTCAAATCTGCTCCCAGCCTTCTTTCCCGCCTTAGGCTTCCCTGCTTTCGTCTCAGCCATCCCAGACGCCTTGGTTTCTTGTCCCGTCACAGTCTCTCCATCCATCTTTGCGATCTTTGCCTTTTTTGGTCCAGCGGGCGAGTTCTTTTTGCCTTTAGCCTGGGAGTGAGGCCCCTTCTTGGCTGCTGTTCCGTTTGTTTTGGCCTCCTGCTTTGACTTGCCGGCCTTGCCTGGGACGCCCTTCTTGGTCTTGTCCGCTTTGGCGTGAGGAGAATTGTTCACCTCTGTTGCCTCCGGAGCTTCTGCCTTATCTTGTTCTGCATTAGGCACATGAAAAGGGGGTTAATTAATCAATTGGTACACCGAAAGCCAGCATGTAATGCGGTGAGACGCGTTTACCGTTCGCTGTGGGTGCGGCTGGAATCACGTTGGAGAATTTTTTAAACTTGGCCACAAAAAAGCCGTCCATGTTGTGAGAGTGGGGGTAAAAACGCCTGGTGAGCCGCAGAGAGGGGTGGAACCGACGCTCTTTGAACCTGAATGAATACACAACTTGTCAGTGACAGTTTTGACTTACAGCGGAAGTCAACCCAAGTATACTTTTTTCAACAATATGTTCCCAGCAGGCCCACTAGTTGAAACACGGCATTCTGATTAATTTTGCGTTTGTGGAATAAGAGTTAGAGAATAAGCAGCAAAATGCACTAGTTTTTAGCCATCTCAGGGGGCGGCCATTTTGTCTTGTTGACATCACAACTGCTCACAATGACCAATCACAGAGAACAGGTCAGCCGCCCCCAGAGATGGCTAAAAACGAGTGGATTAACTCTTATTCCACAAACGTGATATTTATCAGAATGCCATGTTTCAACTAGTGGGCCTGCTGGGAACATATTCTTGAAAAAAATATGTTTGGCTTGACTTCCGCTTTAAACAAAAATAAAAAATAAAAATCATAATAATAATAACCACAACCCCTGATGTTAAATGTAATGTAATTCTTTATATATTATATATGTTGACAGAAGAATATAAAAAGTCCTTTTGAGGGAAAAAAAAAAAAAGTGTCTGCATTAACTAGCATTAAAACCACCGAGTCAGCCTTGTTACCTGGTGAAGCCCTCCTTGCCAAAATCCAGTCCGGTGGGAACCAATTTGACGTTCCTCTTCTTTAAAGCGTAGTCCACCACCCATTCGTTCTCCTCCATCTGTCACAGGACAATTTGTCACACACGCCACGTTTTCACAAAGTGTGCTCGTTGCAGACGCAAGGACACAAACCATGATGGAGCACGTGCAGTAGACCAGATATCCTCCCGATGCGGACTCGGCGTTGACGGAGTCGATGGCGGCCAGGAGCAGCTCTTTCTGCAAGTGGGCGGCGCGCAGAATATCGGCTTCATCCTGTCAGGAAAGGCAACGCATTGGAAGCAACATTGCTGCAACTGACTAATGTTATTCTTGTGGAATTTACTTCAACTACTATCTCTACTAATGTAATATTGCAATGTTCCCTATACAATTACCATTTTGCTACTCAAACATAGCAAAATTTGCTCAATAAAAAAAATTAAAATTTGTCCTAAAATACCAAATAAATATTCTAGTAACCAGTCCAAGTGTCCATATATGAAAGAAAAATTAGTGGTGGTTTACCTTGCTAGTCTTCACAACGGGGTCTTTAGCAATGACACCTGTGCCAGAGCACGGAGCATCTAGTAGCACTCTGTCAAAGCCCCCCAGGACCTGCATTTCAACAAATCTTAGTACACGACAGTAAGAACCATCTTAAGGTGTCAACAAACTTATATGCGCGCCACCTTGGGGAACCGCCTGCCGTCGTAGTTGCACACCAGAGTGTTGGTGACCCCCAGACGGTGGACGTTGCCCACCACGCTCTTCAGTCGGTCGGCGTTGGCGTCGTTAGCGACGATCACCCCCGTGTTTCTCATCAGCTGAGCTGTGGTAGGCAGAAATTGTTTGCTAGTCCACTTCAATATGTAAACACATCCCCTGCACACAATCTAATGAGATCCAATATAATAAGGGTTGTCTTATTACAGTGTACCCCACCTATATTGTGTTTTTTTTTTTTTTTTTAAATATACATTTTTACAGTATACAGGCCGAGAGATGCGCGCCTTTAGTGTAGTACCACCTTGTTCCGCATCAAGCCGTACTGAGGACTAAATAAATACCACAACATCGATGCTAATTTCTGTTAGCCTGTCTATAGCGTTTCACATTGTATGTTAGCATTAAGCTAGCCGACTTTCATTTAACAAAAGTATATGGTTTGGTTTGAACATTTTGGTGTTTAAATATAAAATGCATAACTTGCTTTTGTTTTGTGTTGGGCTGTCACAAACAAATATTTTTAGAATAGATTATCCCATCGACTATTATTCCATCGATTACTAGGGTAATGCTTGCTTAGTATCGATTATGAAATAAATAGTAATTACGATTATTTTGGTGATAACTGAAATCACGATTATTCAAATGATAATTTGTTTTTTGGTACAAAACAAGAAAATGTTTAAACATAAACAAATATATAAATACAAATACATTTCTTTGAAACACTATAATTATGTAAGTTCCTTTTGGAGCAAACGAAATCTATAAAATTAGTTAAACTTTTTTTGTTTTAAAGGTTCAAATGTATGAATTTAAGTATGATTTCCTATATGAATAATTCATTAATAATCGTTTTTTTAACGATTATGCCAATTTTGTAATCGTGGAGTGATATAATCGTAATTGAATTTCGATTAATTGCACAGCCCTACTTAGTATTCCTATAAAGTTAGTTTGAGTTATGGCTTAAGAAGTTTAAATTTGTTTAAAGTGTGAGTTTGGGGGGCTAGAACGATTTCTCGCTATAACGGCCAACTTCACCAACTGCAGGCAGGTCAGGAACGTGTCCCTCGCTATAAACGGAGCTTCATTGTAAATATTCCAAATGTATAGCGCAGACCTCTGCCAAGGCTGTCAGACGTAAACATGGCTTCATCTTCATAGTTTGTTAGGTCGCTAGCCCAACTTGGCTCTAATGCAAGTGGACTGTGATGGTGAAAAGTCATATCATCATACTGTCCAAATAATACTCCTCTGATAATGTCGATCAAAACTCTCTGCTCCTCTTTTGTGATCTCATTGGAGGGCGACACAGGTGTATAATTGACTCAAGCAACTTACCAATATAGGTGGTTTTTCCTCCCGGGGCTGAGCTCATGTCCAACACAGACTCCCCCTCCTGCGGTGAGAGCGCCATGACTGGCAGAAAGCTGGAGGCGCCTTGCAGCATATACTGACCAGACAGGTACTCTGGAGTGGCACCTGCGTCATAACACAGCGACAACGCCATTGGAAGGAAATCTCCAGATAAGAGTCCATCATGGTTGACAGGCAGGTAAACTTACCGATAGGGACAGAGGAGTCGTAAATGACTAAACCCACTTTGGACCACTTTCCCAGAGGATCCAAGTTCACTCCTCTGTTGATCAGAGCCTAAAAAAAAAAGAAATAAAACACTCATCACTCAATGTGAACTTGAGTTGTTTGGTCACTGAATGATGCGTTTATCTTGACAAAAAGGACAATTGTAGTGATGATAGCAAGAGTAACGTGCGCATTTACCTGAGCGAGGTCCCGCCTCCTGGTTTTCAACGTGTTGGTCCGAATGGTGACAGGTCTGTGAATTTCATTCGCTTCAAGGAATTCCACTAGCTGTTAGTGAGGGAAATGTGTTAAAATGCATCACGTGATTGGGTCATCCTTTTTATTTGGAGTCTGCGGTGGTGCCTTGACGTCGTGTGTTAGCATTAAGCTAGCGGACTTTCCTGAGGCAAAGTTATGCTGTTGCTTTAAATACATTTTGTTTTCAGGTTAGTTTCACATTAAACTTCAACTGGGAGTAGCAACAAACAAATTGAAGGATTAAAAAAAAATTTTTTTTTTGAAGATAATTCTTCACTATCTGCCAAACCGCCTCTCGTTGTGACGCGAGCTGCGTTCATCTAGCACTCGTATCTCCATTTTTCAAGGCACCGGTGTTTGCGAACACACACCTCCGAGAGAGGGAAGAGGTCGATGAACTTCTCGATGAGGAACTCGTTGTAGCTGTAGTAGGTGCAAAGATCCTTTTTCAGCAGAGCGATGTACGCGCCCCTCTCTTTCCCCGGCTCTCTTTTCGACGTAAAGTTACAAAGGACGTCGATGTTGTCCTTGATTCTTTGGTGGATCGACTTCAGGTCGACGGGCAGGACTCCTGTTTTGTGCAGATGACGAACACAAGACGAAGAGGAGTTCTATTATTTATCTATTTATATAGTGTCTGGATCAACGTTTTTCAAACTCTGTGTGCCGTCGTAAATTATTTAATTTGTGTGCCTGTGCGGTCTAGCGCCTGGCAACGTAATCATGTCTGTACTACATCGTAGTACTCTTCCATACCAGCAGGTGGCAGCAGCACGTAGCTAATTGTCTTTGTTTAGAGACAAGCGAATTAGTGACGCATGTTTATCCAAATAGGCCCATTGTTTCACACTGAGTAAGTATCAATATGAAACATTATAAAATACTTTTTTCTTTGTGTTTATTTAATTCCTATTCAAGATGTTATAATATAATTATAATTTCACAATTTCAGCTGGTGGTGTGCCGCGGGATTTTTTCAATGAAATAAATATGCCTTGACTCAAAAAAGTTTGAAAACCACTGGTCTAGATAAGTTCAATGTTCAAGAATAATGTTTACGTCTCATTTCATTCACCATGAAAAGTTGAAGTAACTTGCCGGCATTATTGTTGTCACCTGACTTTTGACTTACTGACTTATGTTTACACCGCACTTGTTTGGTCGAATTTCGTCAAGTTGTCGAAGTGAACGGTTAAAACGCTGCAAGTCAAAGTGGTTAGAAATGAACAACTCTGATTGAAGTAGATAAACTGTCTTTCATATTAATTTATGGCTCATTTGCCTTTATTTTAGCATAAACCTAACCTATCATAAAGCATTTCTGAATAGTAAATCTGACATTATTTATTGTAATACATACTAATGCATTGCTTGTGTTTGTTTAAAAAAAATACATGGGAAGAGGACCGCGAAAAATAATCACGTATTAAATTGCAATATTGAGGGAAAAAAAAAAAAATAGAATTGTCTTTTTTTCCCCCCTCAATATTGCAATTTAAAACGCGATTATTTTTCGCGATCCTCTTCCGATGTATTTTTTTAGATTAGATCATTCAGCCCTACTGTGATCTTTTATTCTCCCAATCGATAATGCAATGCTGCCGAATTATTTGCTGCCCGCATCGGTTTCGACACGCTTGACACATCATGCCGACGTCAACGCTGGTAACTTGAAACACCACCAATAGGTTGCACAGTTTGGAGCTTGGTGAAAAACCTGCCACGAGCTTTCACATTTTTTCGGCATAACACATGACATCATCACATATCAGCTCAGTACACCTCATTTGGGCTTTTTTATTATTTATTTATTTATTTATTTGCTTGCTAAAACGGATGATGAGAAGAAGACTATCAACGGGAACTTCCCATTAGCTAAGTGTGGAAAGACTCAAGTGGTGTTTAGGGAGTGTTTACGTCAGGGCTGCACTCACCTTCCTTCTCACTCTCCTCCGCCCCAGGAAGTCTGAATTGATCCAAGTCTACGTTGGTGTGTAAAGTTTCTTCCTCATCTTCATCTGATTTCTTATCGCCAGCTTTGACGTCATCATCGTTGTCGTCGTCGTCCTCATCATCATCGTCGTCGTCGTCATCATCATCATCATCGTCGTCGTCGTCGTCGTCACTCTCAAGCCCCATAGTTTTCTCCAGCTTCTTTTGCTTCTTGGCTGCGCGCTCAATGGGAAGAAGCTAAAAAAAAATTAAAAATAAACAAGCGAGAATACCAACCAGATAATGTCATTCAAATGAATGTGGCTACGTGTCCATCATTTTCTAAAATTCACAACAGGTTTTTTGTTACAAATTTCCAAAGACGTCAACTTCGATACCTTTCTGTGACTTGTTTAGTACTATCGATCAAGCGTTAGGTGCCATTTTGATTTCATGACGCCAAAATGTGAACAGCGTGACGAAGAGAACTGTTTTAATCGCAATTCAAATTGAACCAACAAATGTTTTGGTCCATTTATGAAATCAAACACCTGTTGTGAATTTTGCCCTTCAGCTCCGGCAAGTCATGCAAAAAAAAAAAAAATGTTAAAAGATCAAATAAATGGACACGTTTAATTTCACGTACCTCCTCTCCGTCACTTTCCTCTTCATCAAGTGCACCATAGTCATCTACCATTTCTTCATCATCATCATCATCATCATCATCATCATCATCATCTTCCTCCTCCTCCTCCAGTTCTTTCATTCCGAGTTGTGCGTTCATCTTTGCTTGGTTCTTTCCTCCCTTCCCCTGCGGCGGCTGTTCAACTTCCGCCTTCTCCTCGTCGTAATCGCCTTCTTCCTCCCAGTGCTCGTCGCTGTCATCCTCGCTCTCAGATTGATCCATCTTGCGCTTCCGCTTGGCCGGCTTCAGCCATTTACTGTTCTCGTCGGAGAAGCCTTCGGAGACGAAACGTGCAGCCATTAAAAGTCACTTACGTAATACTGAATTTAAAAAGAGAATTACTCAAAACAATATAAAAGAATAATACGCAAAGACTCTCTGTAACTTCTGCTATGAACCCAGGCTAAACTTTGCTTCCCCTCAACATGCAAACAACAGTCGAGATGTATTATTCCAACATACTTCCTTAAGACAAATGTACTTCCCTTTGTACAGTTGATTTTAAAGGCAGCGATCACAGTTAACTGTAAAGTGACATAACACAGGAAAAATGATTAGTACTACTGTAGTTACCTTTCTTAGCCTGCTCCTCATTAGCCCCTTTAGCCTTCGTCAAATTGTTGGCAACTCTTTTTGCGATCCTGTCAAAATAAATCATGACATGAATGAATAAGATGCAGATGAATAGACTGTATTCATGTCATGTAATCCAACAATATTCGACCTTTTCCTGGCTCTTCTTGACTGACGTTTTGGCTCCGATTCATCTGCAGGCAGACCGCCAAAGTCAATCAAATGGAAAAGTTTTTTTTTTTTATTTATTACAATTATTATTACAGTTACAATGTATTCATGAACACATTTTTTACAGTATAATAATCATAAGTAAAGCACATAGTCACCATCTTTTATAAACTTGGCTAACTCTGTCTCGGCCCCTTGCTGTTTTCTGGCTTTCCGCCCAGGACCTCGCTTCACCTTGTTGGTGGGATCCAACTTACGGCCCATGACTTCACGCTACAAAGACACCTTGAAAAGTCCAAAATACTCAGCACCTGTGCACAAAAACAACCAACGAAGATCCAATGGCCTTGTTCATGAATGTAAGATCTGACATTGTGGTTAGGTTAAGTCATTTTCATTTAAAAATCATTGAATTTAACTGACATATGCTGTACAATTTTATTCATATAGCGCATTTCACAACAGCTACAGCTGTAACAAAGCAGTTTACATAGAACAACAAAATAGCCATAATGCAACAAGTGAAATCAATAATTTAACACAAATTTATTAAATTTAAGTTATCAGTGGTGTGGCCTTTAGCAATTGGCTCAAATGTGTTTCTCATATTTTGGTGACCTTAATTACCAATGCCAGTGGGGCAAAACATAAACTCCTGTCAGTTTGATGTACTAATAGTTTAGTTCTAAATAATCAAATTCCAATGCAACATGCTTGGGTAAAATAGCAAATATCTGTGATCTTATTTTTAAATTTACGTATATAAAAAGGGTAGGCTATGCAGGGATTGGTAAATAAGAAGTAAGCAAGCAAAAATACATCACATTCCATAACAAACGGTGTAAACACAAATCAAACAAAAAGCGATATTAATTCACTCCGTCACCACAATGTCCACATGTTATTTATTGACTTTACGCAGAAACTGATGCATGCTACCATTTGACAGAATCGCACATTAATCGTGCAGGGGTTAGACGCTTTTAGCTGTTTGAAAAAAACGTAACAAAAAAATAGCTTAATTTACACACCAAGTGCACATTAATATCTCCTACATTGTTAAAACATCAACCGAATTATGTGCCATACAGTCAACAACAATATTTTACTTACGTTTTAGCCGACTTCTGAGTGCAAGTTGGACAAAAAGCACACACGTGAATTTCCCGAATGCACGTTGTCGACGAGCTTCCGGCGCACATGAAAGACGAAGTTTAGACGTCACTATCCGTTAAGGCGCCGGAGTTTCACATTTATAGCTTCAGAATAGACGTGTATTTTCTAAAACAATAAATAAGGTATATTTTCCCTTCACAAACATCCAGTGAGACATGTAATGGTCTTTAAAAAAATCATTTAGCATGCGCAAGTTCCTGTAGTGACGTTTACATCGTGCGACTATTGGAAGGTAAAGGCAAGATGGCGGCTGCCAATGGGAAGAAGCGTGGCCTTGAGCATTTGGACGAATATGAACCAAAAGCTGCCAAACATCTCCGCAGCCTGCACGATCGCATGGCGGAGAGGCGTCTTGTTGTTATTCTCGAGGGCGCCTCGCTAGAGACCGTCAAGGTAAGTCCTACAGTTTGTTGTGATGTCATGGGCTGCCTTTACTTACAAGTATTGAGAAACTGTTTATTACTTATTATTACATATATAGTACCACTGCAGAAATATATAGATGTTGAAATATTAAGTAAGGTGATGCGCAGACTAATTTTGTGATGAATGATTGCTGAAAAAAAAAAGTAATTTTACAACTATTACAGGCCGGAAAAACGTTCGAGTTGTTGAACTGCGACCAACACAAAAACATCATAATCAAAAGTGGAAGAAATCCAGGAGATATAAGACCGGATATCACACATCAGGTAATCATAATGATTTATTTGTCAGCATTTATGTTAATGGATCATGTTAACATTTATACCCCGGTATGTCGCCGTATCCTGCAGATGAGTAGTAGCAACATAGTATTATATAATATAATAATAATCATAATAATAATATAATATTTGTGTTCAATTTGCTAAATACCGCTTGAAAGTAAATGGGGCCTTGGAATCTGCTATGACAAAAAACAATGAGCTTAATAGTAGTAATTTGAATGAGTCAGGTCGATCAGCATTATGTGTGCAAACACGAGCCTTTTGCGTAAATGTAAACATGAGATTTTCTTCCACTAGTGTCTGCTCATGTTGATGGACAGTCCACTGAACAGAGCGGGCCTGCTGCAGGTTTACATCCACACTGAGAAGAACGCCTTAATCGAGATCAATCCGCAGACACGCATCCCAAGAACCTTTCCGCGCTTCTGTGGTCTCATGGGTAAATTAACACAGTCTTTAACACTATTTAAATAACTGTGATAAAATACAGTGGTACTTTGATTTTCTTTTCTTTCTTTCTTCCATTCCATCCAAAATTTAAGATATGAGCGAGTTTCAGGTGCACTGCCACTCATCTCAATTTGGTTGTTCAACCCTAGTCATGGTGCCAATGTACAGTATTTCCACTTGTTTCCACTTTCAGTTCAGCTGCTGCACAAGCTGAGCGTGCGAGCATCCGACGGTCCTCAGAGGCTCCTGAGAATGATCAAAAATCCCGTGTCGGACCACCTGCCCCCCGGCTGCCCGCGCATCTCCACCTCTTTCTCCGCCGGAGAGGCTGTGTGCCCCCGCACCGTGGTGCCAGAGGGGCCGGCCGCCGTGGTGATTGGTGCTTTCGCACATGGAGCGGTGAGTCGCGCCGCTATATATATATATATTTTTTTTCCTACATCTGCAATCAGTATCCGGCCGTGTTTTACTAACCAGCATCTTTTACAGGTGAACGTGGACTACACCGAGAAGACGGTGTCCATCAGTAACTACCCGCTCTCCGCCGCACTCACCTGTGCCAAGATGTGTTCGGCTTTTGAGGAAGTTTGGGGCGTCTTGTGATCAATGTTGGCCTGCTGCTGACCGGCCAGAACATCCACAAGATTTTTTTTGTACGGACTGGTTGTCCCAAATTTCCAATGCGTGGACATTACGTGGATCCTGTTTTGTAGGGTGATAATGTTATTACACAAACATTTTTCTACAGTGCCTTCAGTGCCTGTTGCATCAATATCATGGAATTTCGATGATAAATGTATACAAATGCATTTAAATGTCTTTTTTTGTGCTGTTGATTAAAGTAAATGTAAAAGCTATTGAACCAGGAAATGTTGTATAGGCTTCACAAGTCATTACATTTGATTATATATTTTTTTAATCCATGTCCATGTCGTTGAATACAGAACTGAATATGAAAATATTCGTTCTCAACTGTTGTCGCATGCGACTTTAAAAACGAGAACATAAGGTTAACAAATAACCTTTAAAAACACATACGTATCAGATTTTAAAGTGGGAAATCAACCCATACATATTTTTTTCAAGAATATGTTCTATACAAGCCCACTAGTTGAAACAAGGCATTCTGATAAATATTGCGTTTGTGGAGTAAGAGTTAATCCACTCGTTTTTAGCCATCTGCGGGGGCGGCCATTTTGTCACTTCTGTCGACTGAAAATCACAGTTGCTCAGGTAACGACCAATCACGGCTCAGCTATAGAAAACAGGCGAGCTGTGATTGGTCAGTTCCCTAAGCCCTGTGTAGTTGTGATGCCATTTTCAGTCAACAGAAATGACAAAATGGCCGCCCCCTGAGATGGCTAAAAACGGCTGGATTTTGCTTCAATTTGTTTCAATTAGGCCTGCTGGGAACATATTCTTGAAAAAAAAGATGTTTGGGTTCTTTCAGAGTACCTTATGAAGAGAATGATGATAAACATGACAGCTGCAAATATAAAATATTTTATCATTGACATCTGTAACAATGAAATGTCCCGAGGTGGGCATTTTACTAAATATTGCCGTCATTTTTTTTCCAAGCCAAACCAAACTAATCGTCTATCGGTCAGTCCGCCATGTTATTTTAACCGCGCTTCCGT
Organism: Filicampus tigris; assembly: GCF_054856515.1. Lineage (NCBI taxonomy): Eukaryota > Metazoa > Chordata > Actinopteri > Syngnathiformes > Syngnathidae > Filicampus > Filicampus tigris. The sequence continues at coordinate 6,272,091 of NC_141224.1, read as the reverse complement.
CAGTAATCACTTTCATTGAATGGACCATGACAGTTTATTTAACATTATTATGATTTTACAGCACAACACAAGTGAACACCGACCATCTGTGCAAATAATACAGCATGCAAACAAGGCTCATAATAGAAGATTTGTCATTTTACACATCACTTGTATGAATGTAACAAAAGTTTGCGTATGTACACAATGTTACAGCGCAGTGGAGGATATACCTGTACTGGTCGTGAATTGGACAGATTATGAAAATCTTGACTATTTGTCTGTCTGGAGTGCCTACCCATCCAACAAGTTTGATATAAAACAACCAGTTAAATTTTCTGCCACTTACTGAAAATGTGTCTGTGAGCGAGCTGTACTAGATTCTCCAGTAATGACTTGGCGGCTAGGCTGGCCAAAGTTCCCGAACGAAAGAGTCACTTTCAAGCGGCAGTCGAAGCGCTAGCATGTCAAAAGTGAAAGGTAAGCGGAGCTGCAGGGAGCACAGAGTAACATTAGCTAACAGTGTTAGCAATGATAGCTTCAGTTAAGCATGGGAGTGTTTTGGGGCTATTTGCGTTTTGGCAAGGTCAGGCACCACACAGCTACACTATGCAAGGTAAGCAGAGCTGCAAAGATTTTTGGCGGATGCTATCAGCATTAGCTTCCGTTTGGCTTCTGCAATTGATTGCTCGTTAAGTTGTCGATGTGGCTTCGACGCAGGCGGTTTTGTAATGTGTCCTTGTGCCACATACACACAGTTTAGTGTATGAAATACTAAACTTATTATATAGTAATAATTAATGAATATTATATATTAAAAATACTTTGTCCTTAAGGATACTTGTCTTTTTTTTTTTTTGTCCTCTTCCCCATCCACATTCCGGGCTCTGCTTCCGTTAGCAGAAACAAGCAGCCGGTCGTAACGCACACTCGTCACCGAGTGCCGGCCGGCACGCACGCACACTCCAGCCCACTGGTCGTCATGGTAACGAGAGCCGTACCTGCCGTTGGCCGAGCAGTTTGTGGGCCGGCATGAGACAGGCCCGGCCCTTAAAACGGGCTAATTTCAGCACGGCAAAAGGTACAAACAAGTTATGAAGACACCCGAGAACTGTTTTGAGTATCCTTAAAGCACTTTCAGCATCCGTGCGACGAATGCCGCTGAGTTGTTTTGGGGCATTGCAGCTTTGTGGGACAAAGACGAGATTTGGCACAAACGGCTGTGACAAGGAAGGACGGCTCGAGAGGCATCAAGTGGTGATATCGGTCAGCGTCACAGTTGACCTGTGGGAGGACCACACGTGTGAGTTGGTGCGATTTAAAAAAAAAAAAAAAAAAGACCATATTGATTTTATTGATTAATTTCAGGTTTATTTGTTAGATTTTTTTTTTTAAGAAATGTTTGTGCGTGCCAGTGAACAGCATTAAAAAAAGTTTTGTCAAATTTGCTATACTTAGCAACTTTTCTACAGAGCCGCTGGGATAGATGTTTTTTTAAATTTAATTAATTTTATTTATTTTTTTTAATTGGTTTGCTTTCGCCAGTCATTGTCAGATCGGCGTGCATTGAACTGACATGATTTTTTATCTGAGAAGTCTCTTTCTGTTGGTAATTGTTTATTATGTCTCTTGGACATGTTGCAAATTTTGTTGCTCTGTAATTGTGACATGTGCAATGACAAAACATTTAATCCCATTTCATAATATACAATTATACAAGTCACCATGTAGAAAGATGGTTAACAAACAAAATTAAAGTGGAAATCAACCCAAACATATTTTTTTTAAAGAATGTGTTCCCAGCAGGCCCACTAGTTGAAACACGGCGTTCTGATTAATAGTGCGTAAAATAAGTTAAGCAGCAAAATCCACCCATTTTTAGCCATCTCAGGGGGCGGCCATTTTGTCCTTTCTGTCGACTGAAAATGACATCACAACTACCCAGGGCTCAGGGAACGACCAATCACAGCTCGCCTGTTTTCTAAAGCTGAGGCGTGATTGGTCGTTACCTGAGCCCTGGGTAGTTGTGATGTCATTTTTAGTGGACAGAAGTGACAAAATGGCCGCCCCCGGAGATGACTAAAAACGAGTGGATTAACTCTTATTTCAACTAGTGGGCTTGCATAAAATATATTCTTGAAAAAAATGTTTGTTCCCTTTTTAATGTTTAGATAACCAAATTAACTTCAATTAGATTTAATTATGTACAGATGTGAGTGAAAAATACTTTTACACGATTTGGATCAAGAAGAATAACTGGAGGAGGAAGGACAGTAATGCTTGGAAAAAGACAATTTCAAATCTTGAGAAATAAATCAAATCCCAGAAAGAAAAAAAAAAAAAGAGCAAAACTTCTCTGAAATCAGAAATTTCATTTTAAGGCCAATATCGCCCAGCCCTATGAAATGAGGTGGAAAAGAAAAGTACCTGAGAGAACGCCATAAAAAACAGATGCGTGTGCGAAAATCCAGAGATGGACATGACTGCCGGCTGCTTCTTCACACTCTTCTGATACGCCTGCCAAACAAAACACACTTTTACCCTCTTACACCAGCACAGCGCAAATGCAACAAACTCAAACTCCGCACCTCCAATGCTATCTGCAGTGCCGAAAACTGCACCCACACTTCCTGCTGCTGAGCGACAGGAAGTGGAAGCGCCCCGCTCTCCTCGCTGGTCACCGAGCGGTAGCGGGACCACACGCACTGGCCCTCGGCGGGCACCGTCTCACTCTGGGAGTAAACTGCAAAACAACACAAAAGTGCTGTCACAGGACATCGACGCAGTGTTTACGCTTGCAAACTAAAGCCTTCTTACTCACTGTCAGGTAGCAGCACGTGAAGGAGGTCTTTGGCCAGGAGGAAACCCATCACGCCGTAATTCATAGCTCTGTTTAAGAAAGGACGCAAATGTCACGTTTTATGGTTCTGGAACAGCATCCGAGTACCCCGCGCCCCTCAATAAAAATAAATCACAAAACGTTACGCAACATCATTAATTATACAAAAGGAAATTCCTTACCTTGGGTATGTGTGATGGAAGAGAGGAGGGATAAAAATTCCCATGGGAATGATCAGTTCATTGCCCAGAAGAGACGGCGCGACGGACAGACTTGAAAGCAAAGAACGACAACAAAGTTTGGGGTGAATGTACAGTACGGCAGGTGGGAGGTAAATGAGAAACGTACATATCGGCGCCGTCGTGGTCCTCATGCAAGAGTCTACTACGACGCTTTTGCAACAAGGACAGCAGCTGCAGGTAGTTGGAGAAGAAGTTGTTGAGGCTGATGGACACCTGGAATCGTGCAAGAGTGGAGTCAGTGACGATCTTCATTTTTGGACTTTTTGTCATGTGCTTGTGACCAAGGAATTTTGAGTCAAAATGCAGGAGGTGGACAAAAAAAATAAAAATAAAAAATACAAATGCAGACATGAATGGAATATTATAATATGGTGCTAAGAATTTTTCCACTTTAGTTTGAGGAATTAAATTTTCTCCTTCTGGGTTTCAATTCCAACATTTTAAGGCTTAAAAACTACAAACCAGAAAGTAGTCTGCTAACTAAGATATACTGATGGACAAAACATAAATATGGTGCTCAATTTTTTTTTTTCACCTTGCTATGGAGGAATTCATTTTGTTATTTTGCTGTTACACGTTATGGCGGAACCGTGTCCCACCCGGCCCAAGAATAAAAAATGGTACGCTCCTCTCATCCTCCATGAACCATGAAGCGGCCTGTTAATATATGAATAATACCAATAATTACAAATAAATCCATCCACAATTTTTTTCTCCTTTTTTTTGGAGGAATTGATTTTCTCCTTTTGCTGTTTTAGTTACAATGGCACCATCACCCTTGCCTTAGCCAGGAAGTAGCCTGCTAACTAATGTACAAATGGATAAACAAACAGCTTCAGTTTTTCCCCCATTTTTTGTTATACAGGAATTGATATACTCATGTCAAAGCTAGAGACATCCCACATACAAAAATTGGTAGGGTCCTGCCTTCCTTAGTCATCGTGCCTGAATCAGGAAGTGGCTTGCTAACAACAAGCTAACCGACAATCGCTAACATGGCAATCCAGCTATTTCCATTAGGGTACACATTCAAATTCCGACCCCACCCCAAATTATTATTCTAATAAATCTTTTAATTGTTATCATATAAAAAAAATATTATATTGTTCTTTTTCATGACATTTAATCATTTGGCAGTTTGGCTGGGATATATCTCAAAGTTCTACGTCGTTATATAGCGAGACGTGTGTTGACCATTTTGAAGTTACTAAATATGGTTCCTTTCCCTATAAAAGGGCTACGCTAAAAAATAATGACCAAGATGGCAGCATAAGATAGGCAATCTCTATAAATCCGTGCAAGAACTGGGTTTACCCATTCCAGGCTATAGAGCGAGCAGTCTATTTCGGAAATTAATTTACCCTACCTCTGAATAAAGCAGGTCAAGCTCCGCCTCGCTGGATTTTGCTTTTGCAGTGACAATTCTTGGAGTTACGGAGTGAACCTGAAGGAAAGAAAACCATTATTTATATCCACTTTGAGGTTCAAAGGCAAACTTATGCTCTAAATCACCTTTCTCATAACAAACGTGAATGTCTTCCAGTCGCGCCACTTGAGTTTGTGGAGTCGCGACTTGAAGGAGGACAAGATATTTTCAATCAGCTCCTCCGCCTGCCCGACAACAAAGACATTCAGTGGCAATATCTCACGTTAATGCGCTCGAAATTCCCGCGAGATGTCTCCGCACCTCCCCGCTGACGAAGTTCTCTCCGAACAGATGTGCCAGAACCCCGTCGAAGCCCCGCCGGGTTTCCAGCACGCAGTGTTTCCAGCGAGGGGCCGTCGTCAAGACCTCACTCAAAGCGTCTGTCCTTACACCGCCTTGCCTCACTGCATGGCCCAGAGCCGCTGACAAATTATTTGCCGTTTCCGAGAATCTGGAGTCCAGGGCGGGCAGGAGGGTGTGCAGCAAGTTGAGCACCATGAATGTGTGGAGGGGGCCACTGAGCAGAATGACAGCGGGTCCTGAGACTAAGCAGAGGAAGCTCGTGAGGGAAGGTGCATTGCGGGTCACTTACAGTACCTGGAGCTCAGCTCGTGCTTGGTCATCCATTTGCTGATGGTGCGCGACATGTGCACGATGTAAGGCAAGTTGTGCAGGAGGACGTGGTCGTCTTCGATGAGCGGCTGCGAATGGAACGCGGCCTGCAGGCAACCCAACCAGTCAATTGCCGGGGCCTTAAGCTGCGCATAGACACGTGCAGGGGTGAGATGAATTCAACAGCACGGCGCCCCATTGGGATGAGAATGACAGGGGGTAGAGTTAGGGTTGCCAACTTTCTCACTCCTAAATAAGGGACAGGTGCACGGTGCCACGGTGGTGTGAGCATGATGTATGAATTTTGCATTTTTTTTTCTTCTAATTTTCACGTTAATGCCGAAACCACATTCACGTAAAAATAAGAAAAAAAATGAAAATATGGGCAGTGTTTTTCACAGTACAGCGACAATATGTCACCTCATATGAAACCCAAATTTGGCTCTTTTCATCAAAAAACGTGTGTAAGAAATCTGAAATGTAAAAGAGGAGTGTGACTCACCAAATTATTTTTTTTCCATGGATATTTCTGGCTGCTTTTGACTGACTCAAGCAGTCCTCTGTCATTTTGCGCAGCCAAAAAGGATCTGTCATGTGTAGTACCGAGAGTCTCCATTACGAGCGCTGTAATGTGCTATCACTGCTTAAGAACCAGTAATATTGTTCGAGCAAGTATACAAGTAAAGGACATTGAGCTGCCAACCCGTCTGTGTACGTCGTTGTTGACAATCGATCGCCATCCAAAGCTTTACTAAAAGCATCTTATATTACAGGATCGGCAGTTTTCTGTATTTGCAAGAGTTGATGGTCAATATACGGGATATTTAAGGACCCGTATGAGACAAACCAAATTAGCCCAAAATACGGGACGTCCCGGCTAATACGGGCCAGTTGGCAACCCTAGGTTGAGTTCTGTTCCTGGGGTATCACCGTAACCCAATTTTGTACAATGGACTATCACTAACCTAATGAAGTAGTAAATTCAATAGTAACAGTAAATGTTTGACATAATACAGGAAATTGTCAAGTGCTCAACTCTTTAGCGTAGCATAAATTGTCTCCTCAATCTCAACTAGCTGGCTAGCTAGCTCTATTTGTTTTTAATTGTATGTATTTCTTGTGGGCAAGATTTAGAAAAAAAAAATCACTAAGTATTGTGTAGTAAAAACTAAGATATTGTTTTAAAAACAACCGTCCACAAATCAAATACATGTACTGTTTAACAGTCCAAAGACTTTTTAGTACAATAAGTGCAGCTGCTTAATATCGCTTCTCAGGTTAGATGCATCGCATCTAGGGGTGTAACGATTCACTCAAGCCCCGATTCTATTCGATTTTCAGTTCCCGATTTTTCGACTTTTATAAGACTGCTATAAGATTGTTTGGTGCGAGCGCATAATTTGATCTACACACTCAAAATGTGCTATGCATCCGTAACGAAAAAAATGTTTCAAGACAACATTTTGTAGATGAATTTAATCAACTGGAGTTTTCGATTTTTCGAATCGATTAATCGGGACGAATCGATTTTCAATAATTTCATCAATTACATGCCTAATCGCAACCATGACGTCTTAAATAAAGCTAGGATGGACTCGCTTTCCATCCCTTTGTTTGCCCAGTTTCCAACTTCAAAAGTGGATTTGTGGCTTGAATTCCTATTGAGACACTTAACACGACGTTTATTGGTGAGTCACTGTCAAATTGGATGGATGCATGGATGGATGGATAGAAAGTATATGAAGCAAAAAAAAAGGAGAGCACTCGTTACCTAGCGAGTAATGTAAACTATAAGCGGATGCAAACTGTCACGAGGATCTGTACCTGCAGCTCCTTGATGGTCAAGCGCCGATAGAGCTGCCCTTTGGCCCTGCGGTGGCTCACAGGCGCCACTGGCAAAGCCAGCTCGGAAGACAGCGAGACGAATGCGCCGACGTGGATCATGCCGCTGCCCGGCGGGGCCCCCAGCAGCGCCAGGTACTTATCGCACGAATCCAAGAAAGGGAGCAGCCTCTATGCGAGGACGAGGAGCAAGAGTGTGGAAGTATCCCGACATGGAGGCGCGCGAGTGTTGTCATTTCACCAACCTCCCTTGTAACTTGAGACTTCTCAGTCTCGCTGTTCCATTCGATCGGGATCAACGGGTCGGGCTGATCGATCTGACGGCAGAGGGACGGCGTCAACGCAATGCGCCGTGTTCACGGCGTGTGAAACTATAAAGACTGACGTGTATGTATCGTTTGGTCGGCTCGCCGGACGTGTCGGTGGGGTCTTTGCCAACGTAGACGTTGAAGAAGGGGAAGGTGGCGTAGTCTCTCATCAGCACGCTGAGGGTGGAGTTGAAGTCGGTCTGATTCCACTGGCCCGACACTGACCAACCCCCAAGCTGCAGCCACAGAGAAGGAACACAACAAATTAAAAAAGTAATAATATACTTTACTTTTTTTTTTTTTTAAAGGTAGTTAAGTAAAAATGAGAACCCTTTAAAAGAGATCTCAACTATTCGTAAGAGGCGGGGAAAAAATTGTTTAGCATTGATTTGACAATGCACCTGGTGTCAGAGAGGAGGCCACCCTTTAAAAAAATACATGGTATGGACAAAAGTATGTGGACACTTGCTCACGTCACCTGAGGTGAAACGTGTCCCAGTTAGGGCTGTCAAAGTTAAAGCATTAACTATGGGGATTAATTTAGATTTTATAACGCACTAAAAAAATAATTAACTCAGTTAACTCGGTTTTCTTTACTTCCTGTAGCAGCTGATCTCTGCTCACTGTGCAGCCAAACTTCGAGGAGACTCACTGTCGCAAAGACGGACTTTTAGGTAGTTTTACTTTAAAAAGTTGCTTGACGGCTCATTGGAGAAATCCAAAATATTTTGCACACTTTGGAAAGCCAAATTCAAATACCACATTAGTTGTACATCTTTGGTGTATCGTTCAACTGTTGTATTTTACAGGAAAAGAATCGTATTCAAGGACCAAAGAAAGCTATTAGAACAGTCTTTGAATCAAAATACACTTTTATTTTTTTTTCCACATTACTTTAAACATTTTACTTCAGTAAATATCGGCTCCAAGCTTCGTAAAAATTGTACTTGATAAGTGCGATCAATTATGGAAAATTTTGCGATTAATCAGTTAAGAATTTTTAATCGCTTGACAGCACTTGTCCCAATTCTTACGTCCGTCTCGTGTATCATTCATTGACTCACTTTGTGGATGATTGCGAGGAAAGGCTCCTCCCCGGCAGTATTCAAGGACTCTGTGTCCAAACAGGTGCGATAGAACCCTTTTGCTTTCTGCACAGCTGAACTTTCAAGCCCATCATTTGATTCTGGAAATTTGAAACAATTCAGTGAAAAAGATCCTTAATATATATATATACATATATATATATATATATATATATATATATATATATATATATATATATATGTATATATATATATATATATATATATATATATATATATTTTTTTTTTTTTTTAACTCGTCAAAAATGGCTAAAAACTCCCTACCTAAAATCTCTCTGAGATACTGCAGCAGTTCCGCTTTTCTGTCCAGTGTCCTCTTCTCTTTTACATCTCTTCTGGATTTTTCTCTCTGGTGTCCCTGGACTTCTGGCGAAGGTCTGTCGGGTCCGCATGAAAAGAGGAAGTAGTCACAGGGGTGCGTAAAGGGGTCCGCAGACATGGAGAGATGGACCGCGGCCCTCTGACAAGCCGGGGAGTCACAAGGGCTTACTACAAGGAACGAGTGGGAAAAGAATTAGACCCATGGATAATAGTGTGTTTATTTTGTGTCCGCGCGTTTGTTCGGGCCCACCAATAATTTCCTGGTTCTGGTTCCTGCGACGAAGAGAGTGATGCATGTAGTAAACCATCCCAAGGAAAACGGCGCACAAACAGAATCCCAAAATGAAGACGGCGAGCGTGCAGCTGCGCTTTATCCATGCCGGTTTAATTCGTTCGTCAGGTTGCTGGTACTCGAGGTCTGACTCTTGTAGTCGCTGCGCAGGAGACTTCTGAAGCTCCAGCTCAGTTTGTGGCTGGGCCTCTGCGGGGTCCTGGGTGGAGAGTTTCCGCTGAAATAAAGCTGGGTCGGGAAGCCGCCTCTCCGGTTCTGGCTGTGACGACGGCCGCGCTGATAGCTCAGTCTATGAAGTATAATGAAAGACGACAATCCTTTTTCGATAACAACAATGCCAGTTATGGGCTATATACACTTCCTCTTTCAAGTTCGTTTCATAGATCAATATGAGCTAGCCATTAGCATTTGACATCTTGGACTTTTGTGAGCATAACATTGCCCTACCTATGGAATTGAGTAGTTAGCAGTTAGTTGATGCCTGGCTAGAGTTTTTTCTGTCCCTGGCTGCAATTCAGCGCCAGTTTAAAAGCTTTTTGGCTGTCAAACTCTTCTAGCATGTAACCTAGGTTGACAAACCACGCAGCAGAAGGCCTCTTGTCCTTCGATTAAAGTTCTCATTATTAAACGGTTGCTGTCCGCGTATTATTGGCCATAACACTTTGGCGACAAAGTTGGAGCTTCACTTCAGGCCCCTACTTTTGTTCGCCCCCGCCAGTCCTGTTTTACGAAAATTCTAGGACTAGCGGCAAGCTGAATAGCTGAAGCTAGCGAGGCTAACCGCTAATCCCACCCAAATGTGGCTAAAACCTATTAGACCAAGTTGCTTTCTTCAGTTTCTTGTTCATTTTAAAGCCTGGTACTAGTAAATCTGCATCACATGACCAACAGAAAAGACAACATATGTCTTAGCACGTTTTTGGCCGTACAATGCCATAGCTTTTGATTGTAATTTTGGTCATTATCAAGAAAACAGCACTATATCAGCTCCTACAATAACTCTTACTAGCTCTTTTTGTCATCCTTATATTGGTCCTTAAATTTATTTTTTTTACCTTTAGTTGTACCTGACATTTAAAATGAACAACAAACTGAAGAAACCAGGCTGGTCTCATTATTTCTTCCATGACTGTATGAAGACGATTTGCCTTGCTGGCTGGACATTTTGCTGATCCACGTAGCCTTACAGTCTGACGACGGCAGCAGACGGGTGAGTCTAAAGTCTTCTGTAAATTGGTCAATTCGAAGACTAGATGCTAAAAACGTGATTAGTCGACGTCAAGCTTTAGAAGACATGGTACAACACAATTTTATTTGTATAGCGCATTACACAACAGCTAGAGCTGTAACAAAGCACTTTACATACAAACAACAAATTAGCCATAATACAAGTGAAATCAATGAATTAACATAAAACTCTATATACATTACAGTCAACGCTTCGATTAAGTGACTAAACCCCTACTGTACGTTATAGCCCGTACTGTTGATACAGCATCACTCACAATTTAGTGAAGAACAATTTCCATATAGGAGCTGACTAGTTAGTTTCACTTATTGTCCACAAAATGGAAATTGTCTTTTGTCTCAAATACTAAATTATATAAAAGCAAAATGTAGGACAACAGTGACATTAACAGGCAGATCTAGCAATACATGTTATTATTCAAGGCCCTGATGTCATTTGGAATAAAGGAGTTTTTAAATATTTACGGTTAGCTTTCGGTACTTTATAACGTCGGCCGGAAGGGGGGAGTTGACGATATTGAGGTTAGTTTTGTTTATCTGGTACAAGCCAAATTAGACGAGGGTCTAAATACTGTAGGATTTGAACGCTTGAGTTTCTCAGTCAAATGGTGTTTACAATAAGAAGTGGCGTTTATCTAGCACAACACGCTCAGTCAGGTTTGTTTACTTCTATTATAGTCAGCGAAGGCCATTAAGAGGCAAAAGACGTTTCCTGATAAACACTTGTGCATTTGCAAAGGTAAATACCCCTTACATACGGTATCCCATACGAATACAAGAACATTTTCTGCCCTACCTGAATCGCTTTTGGAGTTTCACTCATTCTTAGCATTTGGATGTCTTGCTGCAGTTCTCTGCTGGCAGAGTCCATCTTTTACATCTGATGTCTTACATACGTTTCAGCTTCAGACCCCCCCCCCCCACACCTCTTCCGTCACACAGCTGTCCTCTCAGCTCTTTATCTGCTGTTATCACTCAGGTCTTTCTTCTTGCCAGACTGATAATAAAAAAAAAAAAAAAGAAAAAAAAAACTCTCCTGAACATATACACCGCAGACTATTTTCAGGCAGTGTGGTTGGATACTTTCAGGATGCATTGTGGTGAATGAAACGTAGACAAACAAGGCTCCAAGATGCAACACCGGATACGTCCGCTGTCTAGGTCTGGCAACACAACATTGAACAAATCAATCCTGGCCAATCAATGGCGTTTGATTATTGTTACGCGGCAATGGATACGAGTAAACATGACAAATTATAGAATGTAAACATTCCTAGACGCGCACACGCGCTGTCGTCATTATCAGGGCAACGCGCGGCTGGTGGCGACTGATACGAGACGTGTGGGGTCCGCCAACAGCGTGGTGCGTTTTCGTCATCCAAGCGTGGGGCGGTGGGCGCGGACACGTTTTGTGCTCGTCACGTGTCGGATGACACTTTTGCTCAAGGCGCACGGGTACCTAATGAAATAAAATAAATAAATAAAAACAGCCAACATTTTACTCCTTTATTTTGAGAACGGGGGTAAATGTTTTCAACACATACATTCGCACACATATCAAACAGTTGTTTATATAAAAAAAGGTATACAAAAAGGACAAGGCAACATCACACCGGATAAATGCAGGCATTGTCGTAAGTGTTTGAGCACGCAAAGGCATTTAAAGCTGTTGGTTCAAACGACCGTATAATAATACTTGAGGGATACCAGCACCTACAGTACACAGCGAGCATGCAATGCTGAGTCACTATTGTTCATTTCTTGCACCGGATTCGGTCGGGAATGAATTTTGATGGTTGCAACCGGGCGCCCGTTGTGAGGGGCCTCCGGGATACAAGAGTGAAGGCACAATGCCAGGATAGGAGTGAAGACATACACTATGCCAAGAAATACAGCCTGATAAAAACAATACAGAAGTAGAAAAGGTGAATAATGGAAGAGTTCGCTTTAACCTCAAGAGGAGATCCGCGGTCAAAATACAGGGCTCAAAAATGAGTAAAAGATGCAAAAAAAAATAATAATAATAAAAAGTTCCAATCACTTCCATAAAACAGCTTCTAAATATTTGGTCACTAAGCTCAAACATGTTACGTAAAAGGTCTTAAAGCCAATCAGACTTAAAGTGGAAAGCAACCCAAACATTTTTTTTTTTCCAAGAATATGTTCTATGCAAGCCCACTAGTTGAAACAAGGCATTCTGATAAATATTGCGTTTGTGGAATAAGAGTTAATCCACTTGTTTTTAGCCATCTCAGGGGGCGGCCATTTTGTCATTTCTGTCGACTGAAAATGACATCACAACTAACCAGGGCTCAGGTAATGACCAAATCACGGCTCGCCTGTTTTCTAAAGCTGAGCCCTGCGTAGTTGTGATGTCATTTACAGTCGACAGAAATGACAAAATGGCCGCCCCCTGAGATGGCTAAAAACAAGTGGATTAACTCTTATTCCACAAACGCAATATTTATAGAATGCCTTGTTTCTACTGGTGGACCTGCATAGAACATATTCTTGAAAAAAAATATGTTTGGGTTGACTTAGTAGGAATTTAAAAACAAAACAAAAAAAGGTCCATATATTATATTATGAGGTAAAGCAAAGAGGTTCTAACGCGATGGAACAGACGACGGCGCCTACCATTGTGTACTTGAGCTTTAAGACTCTCAGTGACACTAACGATAAAAACATCTTTCGGGAATAAATCATATAACAGGTCCTGTTTGGAGGCATGCTGGTGACACTTTTAGCTACATGATGAGATCCCCGGAATGGAATCTGTGCTGGTAAAGCTTTGCTCGGCTCACAGCATGCGTCGTAACACTTAACTCTGCTCTTAACTACTTTGAATCAAATGTTAATCGAGGAGGATTGTATTTGCCGATGTCGTCAGCCAGCAGCCAAACTGAAGTGGCAGCGAACAATCAGGAGGCTCCTGCTGAGAGAATCTATTGTACGTGATCCTTATAGGGCCACGAGAGCAGGAGATGGAGCGGTCTGTGCAAGATAACGCGGAGCATTTTTAGCATAAACATACGACAACGGGAAGGCTTAATCTACACGAAGAGATTTTACGGCGGTGCAGTACATTACCTCTGCACTAAAGTGGATCGAACGAAGACGAGAGGACGCGGCACGGCATGCAAAACGCACCCTGGTTTCACGCGGGACATTCACACGGAACACTGAATAAAGCCCTGCGTCGCCAAGGCCGAGCGCTGAAAGGAACCTGTGCTTTTGGATTTGGTTCAGGTTTAAGCGGATGGAAGGGGGGGGGGGGGGCGGGATTAGGGATTCACCGCGGCATCTAATTGGCTCGCTTGGCATGGCACTTCATACACAAGATGCGACCATCCAGCGGGTAGCAGCCGTTCTCGTCCGCTTCTATGGAGAGAGGGCGAGCACAGTCCTGTGGAACACAACACAACAGAACAGAAGACAAAAGTCAATACTACAAGTCCTGGCAAACGTTATGGAATGATGAGAGGATGTTTAAATTTGTCGAGCACAGCCATGTCAATGACACAAAACTAAAATCATTTCAAATGGCTGCTTGCTGGCTTTAAAGCGAAAGTCAACCCAAACATATTTTTTTTCATGAATATGTTCTATGGAAGCCCACTAGTTGGAACAAGGCATTCTGATAAATGTTGCGTTTTTGGAGTAAGAGTTAATCCACCCGGTTTTCGCCATCTCCGGGGGTGGCCATTTTGTCACTTCTGTCGACTGAAAATGTACATCACAGTTGCGTGATGTCATTTTCAGTGGACAGAAGTGACAAAATGGCCGCCCCCTGAGATGATTTGGCCGCTTAACCCGTATTCCCCAAACGCAATATTAATCAGAATTCCTTGTCTCAACTAGTGGGGCTGCACAGAATAGATTCTGGAAAAAAAAAATATGTTTGGGTTGACTTCCCCTACAAACATAAAAAAAAAAAAAAAATGTAGTAGTAACAGTTATATTTTCAGACCAAGAAGAGGGACTACATGAGAAATGACAGAACCCCATCTTACTTCGCAACGGTAACACTTGAGATGGAAGTTCTTGTCAAGGGCGACGACTCTGACCGTCTCCTCGCTGCCCGGCGCTGGAATAATGGGCTCATTGCAGCTGACACACAGCGGGGAGAAACGTCTGGAATCCAAAAAGAGTCAAGAAAGTGACATTTCCACATGCTGATTGGTCTCAAATGAAGGATGACTATGTTTTGCACAGCTGCTCAATTCATTTTTGCATCACGCTGGTATGTATGCGAATGGCAGGAATGTGCACCTGTGGTAATCCTGGACACAGTAAGGGTTATTGTTGTCGTCGGTGATGAATGGCGCCCCCTCCAGTATGCAGGAGCAGGTGCTGCAGCGGAAACAGTGCGAATGGAAACACTGACCGACCGCTTTCAGCACACGGTCCGTGATCCTCTCCCCGCATCGGGAGCACACCGCCAGGGAATTCTGAGGAGGAGCAATGAGAGCATGGGAGATATAAAACACATCAAGTTTGTTTCAACAGCAATGGGTTTTTTTTTTTTGCATTTTGTTCCCAAGTTTTCTCCGTACGGTGAAGCCCCGCAATAATGCAGTGCTTCGTTCCCGCCCCGACTACTTTGCAGATTTTTAAGCAATCACTGTTGCTCCTCCATGTGTTCAAAAGGCAGTTTTTGAAACATGGATGCCCTGTAAAGTGAAAACAAAAGTCTTGGAAACTTAACACACCACAGAGGAGTGTGTGGTTACTAGGGCCGACCAATAAATCAGTCGGACGATTTAAATCTGCCAATTTGAGCTCTTTTCAAATCTGCAAAAATTGGCCTATTTTTAGCTGAATTTAATATTTTCATTTATTATTATCATCATTATTTTTTTACACATTAACACACTAGAACAAACAATGACATGCCAAAAACTGAAATCGGCAAAAAAATAATTTGTAAAAATTTACTAAATACGCAAACCAGTCAAATGTTCTGCGTGTATATCTTATCTTTAACGTTATAACGTTATAACCAAAAAAATGTCATGTTATTCATTATATATTTACTAATTAGTCAGCCGATTAATCGGTTAGCAGAATTTCATTCAGCCAAATATGGCAATTGCCTTGGAATTCAAGTTGTTGCAACTCTGCCAAATTCGAATGGTTAAAAAAATAAATAAATAAAAAAATGAAAAAAAAAAAAAAAAAATCACACTCACTCCCTCTATTCTATTTAGCACACATATATGGAGCGTTCCAACCATCTGACGCAGTCTCCTCACTCACCATGTAGCATTCCTCGCACTCAGGAGCGCCATCCCTGTCGTAGAACTGCATGCCCTGCAGGGGGCGACGGCATGTAATGCAACAGAAGCAGTTGGAGTGGAAAAGTTTCTCCATGGCTCGCACCGCCGGCTGAGTGCGGGACAGCGCCTCGCCGCACTTGCCACAAACGTCTGAAATGAGAGTCGAGACAGGCGCACAAGGGTTATTCAAGACACGACAAGTATTTGTTGCGTCCGGCAGTTTGACAAAGACTTCGCCAAGGGCCTACCGGTCAGAGGGGCAGGGCCGACAGGTGGGTGGGCGTCCATGTTTTTTATAAAGTCCTTGGTCATTCTCTCAAGTTCCTCCACTTCCCTCATGTTGAGCGGGACGCCTCCTCCTGAGGTTGTCACCGGACCAGGGGGCGCTGGCTGTCCACACATATCAGCAATCCATTGTTTCTCATTATTTTTTCCGTCCAGTCAACAACATTTCTTCTATGACTGCAAATTTGTGGTGATTTATATTCATTTTGCTGTATTTACATGATAGCAAACGGAGGAGAATGAGCGTCGTCGGTATTTACCAGTCGCCATGTGGCCAACGGCCACAAGAAGGTGATTTGAGAGATGAAAACAGACTGCTTAGCAAAGTGGAAATTTGGGAGTAAAATAACACAGCTATCAGATGTTTAAAAGGAAGTCAACCCAAAAATATTTTTTTCAAGAATATGTTTTATGCAAGCCCACTAGTTGAAACAAAGGCATTCTGATAAATATTGCGTTTGTGGAATAAGAGTTAATCCACTTGTTTTTAGCCATCTCTGAGGGCGGCCATTTTGTCACTTCTGTCGACTGAAAATGACATCACAGACCCTCAGGGCTCAGTTAACGACCGATCAAGTCTCAGCTTGAGAAAACAGGTCAGTCGTGATTGGTCGTTACCTGAGCCCTGAGGGTCTGTGATGTCATTTTCAGTTGACAGAAGTGACAAAATGGCCGCCCCCACAGATGGCTAAAAACGAGTGGATTTTGCTGCTTAACTCATATTCCACAAACACAATATTAACCACAATGCCGAGGTTTCAACTAGTGGGCCTGCTAGAAACATATTCTTGAAAAAAATATGTTTGGGTTGATTGACCCAAGTTCATAATTTGCTGTCGGCATGTACACTCAGTATGATAACGTTCAATGGACATTTTGAGCATTTGGTTGAAATTGGTGAAATCTCAAATGCACCTTATGCTGATATTGCCTCTTTTTGCCTTTGCTACCATTTACATTTGTAGTTTTTTGTTTGTTTTGTAGCATTTGTAGCACACACACACACACACACACAGTAAACATACCATGGCTGCAGGAGGAGATTTCATTGGCTGATTGAAGGAAGAGGGTGGAGGAGAAGCCATGGTTTTAGTTTGGGGAGGAGGTACTGCAGCAGGCGGGCTTTGGTTCTGACTGACAAACTGAGGACTCGTCATGTGATTGGCGGCCATATTGTTTGGCGGAGCGGCAGGTGCAGGCGGAGAGGCTGGAACTGGGGGGAAAGTGCTGGTACCCGATGCAGGGGATGTTTTCTGCGGCCCACCACCCGAATAGGGAGACTGGTTCATGTTCTGGTTGATTTTTTTCGCCAGTGACGAAGACGAAGTGGTTAATCTTGCTCCAAATGGGGACTTGGCCACCGGCGGCGGCGGCGAATTGTGGTTGGCCTGTCGGTTCGTCCGGGCTTTCAGTTCCTCTGCCCAGGGCGCGGGAGGGGGACGATCTCCCATCTCGGGAGGGGGGAGGAAAGAGAGGGCTGGCTTGGGGGCTGTGGGTGGGGGCCCGGCTGGTTTGGATGAAGGTGCAGTAGAGGATTGGTTTGGCAACTGCAAGGAAAAAAAAAACATTCACATAAGACCCTTCAGTTCATTAACCCATTAAGGCCGAAAGCGCCTGTCTCAACAGCTCCCCAAAACCTAAGGTCGTCTTTGGAATTATTTCCAGGTTTCCCCAGAAATTCAACACTTACAAAATAATTAAAATCTCAGCGCCTATAGCAGACAGAAACATGGTTCCAAATGAATTTGAGACCTTAGACATGTGGCTTGCACACAGGCCCGAGTTTATTAGTCTTTACTGTTTTAATCGAAGATGTAAAAATAAAGTGTCAGTGCAAAAGAAGCACTATTTTTAAATGTAAAAAAAGCGATTGGTAATTACCATCCTCTATTCTGTTACAAAGACGCCGATATGGTCATTGTCTACAAACATATATCTTAACTATATATCACGTTCGACTGCTTCTACTGGTTCAAAGTCCACAATCTATATCACTGCCGTTACGCATCTCAGAGCTCCCGCGATCGACCGCCATTATTACTCGCAAGAATTCCGTCACGTGTATATTCTGATGCATTTTATTGGTTAAGAGACAGATAATGAAATAATAAAAAGAAAACGACGCTCTCTGGGCTTTAAGGGTAGAAAGACGTAACATCGCTCCCGGCTCTAGTGGTAGAAAACGGTTATGCGCTCCCGTCCTTAATGAGTTAAGCAACATACCTATTAAAAGGGAAGTCAACCCAAACATTTTCTTCACAATATGTTCTATGAGTGGGGAAAAAAAAAATGAAGTATATAGAAAATGCCTCTGGTGGCTGTGTACACTCAGGGATGACAACGAGGCACTCTATTTGGCTATGGAAGATGCATTTTTAGGTTATATGCACAGCTTGTGAGCTTAATGCATTGTCGCGATTATACCAGCTAAGCTCTGATGCGAACGACGGCGCGCAGGGGGAGAGCGGCGATGCCATTGAGTACTACATAGTTCTCGGTCTACACATTACCTTCAAATATGTCAAATGTATTCCGACACAAATGACTGAATTTACAAAAAAAAAAAAAAAAAAATCACCAGGTGAAGGTCAGATAAGGCGCTGCGACGCATCAACAGCTTTGAATGAAGCACGCCGATAAAGCAAACAGTACACTTCATGTTTGGAGCTTATCAACAGTGCTTCGGCTTTCTGACATTTATTTTGTAGATTTGGAGCAAACATTATTTTGCCCTGGTTGTGCATCTCCCGCTTGGACTAAACACACTCCATTTATGGACCTCTCTCATGGTCTCTGGCAGCACATTCTGGCTCCATCACACTCTCACGCTCCACTCAGTGTGCAACGCAAGAGTCTCTCCTTTTTTTTTTTTTTTTTTTTGCGCTGTTTTTGCCAACCCAATGTGCTGTGTGTGCAGTTCACTTATCATTGAGCTTTCCACCTGAACTGAGACTCATAAAACCAGACCTGGCATAACTCCAAATTATTTCCACTGACCGACCAGCCTTTGTTTTGCTTCCTTCCTCGGCCTGTGAATTGTTTTTCTAGTCTCATCGTTATTATCCGTGTTCATAACGTCACCTCGGCTTTCGTTACCTTAGGGTTGAAGGGCCCCCGTGTCTCCATTTCTGAAAGCATGTGTGTAAGAGAGTCAATCTGCTTATCGAGGCTTGATTGCTTGGAAATAAACCTCTGTTTGAGAAGAAAAAAAAAAAAAGAGAGCATTAATACACACAAAAACAACTTGGGACAAACAAAAAAAAACAGACTATGAGCAATGTAGGTATCGTTGTAAGGTAATAGTCAACAAAGCATTGAGTCTAAATAATCAAATGACAGAACATAGTGATTTAAATATGATATGTTATTTGATTCGTGGTTTCAACCCCAGCGATCTAGAATTGATTTAAATATATAATATATATTATCAATCTATATTATTGTTGTGGTTTCGCCGCGCGTACCCTCGGTACAGTAGTGATTTGACGAGGAGTCAAACATACCTGAGGTTGCCCAAAAGTGTCGGCGGGTGGGGGCGGCGGGGGAGGGAGGGGCGCGGGGAGGCTTGCCAAACGGGCACTCTCGTCAGGGGCGGCCGGTGGGGGAAGGTCATCAGCTACGGGGGGCGGGGCCGGGAAGGCCGGCGGGGGGGCGTCTGAGGCGAGAGGTGTGATCTGGCATTCGGGGGGCGGGGCCGGCAAGTCGTCATCCATCGGAGGAGGAGGAGGAGGGGGTGGGAAATCTGGGGGCAATATGGAGAGTTTCAATTAAATCACATATTCCAACAACCAAGGTCAAGGACGCAATCATGTGACTGCACTGTGGCGACGCCAACTGAGAGGCAGGAAAAAAACAGGTGGCAGGATTTCGCCGGTTGCAGTTGAAGGCCGATTATGTCATAAGACTACCCTGAGGTTAAGGCTATTTCAAATGCAGCCCTCAGAAGTTTTTTTTTTTTTTTTTTTTTTTCCCATCCACTTTTTGGAGGTAGCACTGCTTCTCCCTTCACCGGTAACCCAAGATTAGAGGAAAAGACAAAAACTCTCCAGAAGGTTCAACATTAAGCGAATTTCTGTTTTCGTCTGTTCTCAAAATCAACTCTTAGTTAACCTGAGGGAAGGTGGCTAATTACACCGCCACCTATTTTTTCATTTTTTTTTTGTGTTCCCAATCTGCTGCTAATCAATTCTTTCCGTCTTTAAGACTCCTAAAGGCGCGTTGCAGCATGCTTTGCCGCTCCGGTGCACACAGTCAAGCGCCTTCTTGCTTTTGGGTTCCGATCTCCTGATTGGCTCAGGCACCAAAAGTCATAAATGTGGTGTTCCAAATACTCTCCGAAAAATCTCAAAATACCATCACAGAGCGAGGGGGGCGGCGGGGGCAGATCTCCGACACGTCCGATCACGCCCGTGCCCACAGGCATCGGCGTTGGCGACGGCGCGGAGGGCGGCGTCAGGCTCTTGGGCCGCGGCGGGGCCACCGAGGCGAACTTCTTTGGCTGGTTGTAGAAGGACGGCGTGGTGACTTTGAAGTTGAGGGACGAGGTCACCATGACCGGCTTGCTGCTGCTAGAGCTCTCCATCTTTGGCAAACTGACCTGAGGATGACCACACACAACACCACATTTACACTTGAGTAAAATAAAGACAATTTGCTGTTATATGATGATTTTCATGCATTTTTATAAACACAGGGCTAACGTGACAATTTGTTGCCACTCCCAGTTCAAGCTAACCAGAAAATTGAACATAAAACGGAGAATTACACATTGTATATTAAAGAAAACACAATTTAAGTCTGCCGAAAGTCGGCTAGCTTAAAGCGGAAGTCAACGCAAACATTTTTTTTTTTTTTCAAGAATATTTTCTATGCAAGCCCACTAGTTGAAACAGGGCATTCTGATAAATATTGCATTTGTGGAATAAGTGTTAATCCACTCGTTTTTAGCCGTCTCTGGGGGTGGCCATTTTGTCTTCTGTCCACTGAAAATGACATCACAACTGCTCACAACGACCAATCACGGCTCAGATTCCAAAAAACAGGTCAACCGCGATTGGTTGTTGTGAGTAGTTTTGATGTCATAAACAGTCGACAGAAGACAAAATGGCCGCCACCACAGATGGCTAAAAACAAGAGCATTTTGCTGCTTAATTTATATTCCACAAACAAAAAAAAATTATCAGAATGCTGTGTTTCAACTAGTGGGCCTGCTGGGAACATATTCTTGAAAAAAAAAAAAAAAACATGTTTGGGTTGACTTTCGCTTTAGGGCTAACAACCATTACAAAATGCCATAAACGGGCTAATGAAACTAGCATCAAAGTTATGGCGTTATAACACTTCAAGTTCATGTAGACATAAAACATAACAATAGTCACAGGTATATATTGCATATAATCTGTGAAAAAAAACAACAACTAATTCCTGTAGTTGAGAAACTGTATTATACTGCCCCCGGTGGCCTAATCACACACAACAGAAGTACTTGCAATGACTTCATAATGATGTCACGGATCAAATTAGACTTTCATCTCAAGGCACCACTGTATATGGTTTAGGTTCTTGTTGAGTTCAAGATTTGCTGACATCTCATGTGACATCACTCATGAAGATGGTTTGAATTAGGGCCAGACAGATTCATCGGCGAGCTGATTCAATCGGCAGATAATAGCTCTGTTAAAATCGGCCAATTGTTTGCCCAGTTGTTTTTTTGTTGTTGTTTTTTTTCCTAAACACATCAACGTCGGAATTTAGTCAAACATCCATCTAAAAGAAACCGGCACCAACCCCAAAATAATTGTGTTCCCGATTCTGTGAATACAAGAGCATCGGCAAATGGGCGTGATGACAGAAAACGAACTAGTCCATCAGCACTGGACCGTGTACGCCAAAGCAGATGTGGCTCGCGCAGACCGCGGGCTACAGCTTCCAATATTTATCACTTAGTTGTTTATGGTGACATCAATCACGGTTCCGGTTGGGTCACGGATCTATCGCTAACATTGCCGTGCGAGGTGCGTCAAAAAAAAAGTGGGGCGGCTCAAGTATTTACCTCACACGTGCTTGATGTTAAACAAATGTTGAACATACTGCTGTGTCTTTACAAAGATTCCACACAATGTCGGAGTATATTTCCCTGAGGACCACCGGTCCCAAACATGAACTTTAGTCAAAGGGACTGTTGTTCCACTCGCACGCAAATAGTCATTTCCACACACGCTATATCAGTCGGGCCCCTTTAAAGAATGCTCGGTTCCAGTCACTGTTGAACTGATGATGAGCTGACACATTCTTCCTGAGTTCATTTTGCTGCACTGCAACGTCCTTAACCTGAAGGATACCTTCAGAAACAACTTTGGTAATGTCATTTGCATATTTTTCTTGTCAAGACACGCAAGGTACACTTCAAGTTCTGACAAGACAGAAGAAGAGAAAAAAAAAAAAGAAAAAAAAAAGCACAGAGCTCTACAAGGATTGCATAACGAGTTTCCCTTCCGTGAAAGCCAAAGCACGCCGCATTTAGACTTAGGTGGAATCTCCCTCATATCACACTAATCATCGCTATTGAATTTGCCATTTTTTTCAAGAATATGGTCTTTGCAAACCCACTAGTTGAAACAGGGCATTCTGATAAATAATGCGTGGAATAAGTGTTAGTCCACTCGTTTTTAGCCATCTCTGGGGGCGGCCATTTTGTGTTCTGTCGACTGAAAATGACATCACAACTGCTCACAACGACCAATCATGGCTCCGATTCAGAAAACAGGTCGGCCGCGATTGGTCGTTGTGAGCAGTTGTGATGTCATTTTCAGTGGACAGAAGACAAAATGGCCGCCTCCAGAGATGGCTAAAAGCGAGTGGATTAACACTTATTCTACAAATGCAATATTTATCAGAATGCCCTGTTTCAACTAGAGGGCTTGCATAGAAAATATTCTTGAAAAAAATATGTTTCGCTTCCGCTTTAAGGTTTATGCGAGAAAGCAGAAATAATAATAATATATAATAATAATAATAATAATAATAACTGAAGATCACGAAAAGCCTACTAGAACATCTGAACTATTTGTGGTGAATAAGAGGCACTTAAAACGACATCAGTTTTGTGCTGACTTCCAATTGAATGCGATTGGTTAATTCTGAATACAACGACACTTGTGCAACCACATCGTTTTAGTCATTTTAATTTCACTTCCAGTCTCAAAAAGATTTTTTTTTTTTTTTTACCCATTTGAGTTGTACAGTTTATAGGTCACGTCGACGGAAAAAAGAAAAAAAAAGAAAAGGTCAAGTGATTTATCTTAGTCTCACTTTTTGATATGACAAAAACCTGGCATTTGAGCAGGGGTGTGTTGACTTTTTATTCCCCCCCGCTGTTGTTGTGCCACGTCAAACAACAGCAAAGCAGCAGAGCGAGCAAGTGGAGCGATGAGCCACAAACTAACTCAAGGCCTATTTAGTGGTTGTTTACAATGGAGCAAAATGTGCCTTAGGTATGTCAACGTGTAAATTGCGTATTGATACCGTTGTGCAGCTTTCACAAGGGCCCGTTTGAGCTTTTTCTGTCATTTTTATAGGTACAGGGAAGAATGGGCATTGTTTCGACCATGTTGTTCTCTTTAGACAGGACAGGGTCTGTTTACACAAGTCTGTTTTCAATAAAAGGGAGGAAAAAATCATGTCATTTTGCCACTCGTTTTTATGACAACGGCGCTTTGTGAGTAAAAACTGAAAAGCGGTCTCAAAGATGAATTGGAAGCAAAAAAGGCCCATGTCACTGTATCCGCGTCAACGCCCATTTTATCTCCCAATTATTCGGGACTGAGGTTTCCGTTGTACAGTTTAATACTTGAAATACACTAATTCATAGAAATGAAATGGTCTTGTTTCTCCTAGGCAAATTTCATAATCACAAATTCGGAGTGATGTCATGTAAGCCAAATATTCGTTTGTTTTTCTCTGAACTAGGGCTGCAACTATCTTAACTGTCGATGAATCGGATAAAAAAAACAAAAAAACAAAAAAACGTTTTGTTTTCCATCCTTTTATTCAAAAACCGAACATTATTTCTAGTTAACAGAGCAGAAAACATTAATTATGCTTCTGGTTTAGTCCGTAACATGTCAAAAATAGACAAAAATGTTGATCGTTGTATGCCAAAGTAAAAGCAGAAGATTTGTTTTGATTCAACACAAAGATAGTAAGTCTGATTTCATGGGGGACAACAGAAATCGGAGAATATTTACTGTTAAGAAGATGATATTCCAAGGATTTGGACAATTTAAAAAAAAAAAAAAGGTCTCAAAACGATCGAATCAGAAATCATGTCTGATTAATTTGATAATCGATTAGTTGTCGATTAATCGTTACACCTCCACTCTGACCTAAACGCGCTATAAATGATATAGAAAACTAGAAAGGCCATAAAACCTGCCACATTCTATAAAAAAAATTTTTTTTTTAATTCTAAAAACAACGTCCAAAGGCAAATTTTACGCTTTTTTTTTCCTTTATGCTTTTCGATTTTTACAAACTTTCTGTCTGGATAGTGTTACAATTACTTAGGCCATTTTCTTACCGTATGATCACATTGCTTCCGTTCTCTAAGACCGTATTCTTCACACACGTTTGTTTGATATGTGCTCTTCTGTACAACTTTGCAAAACACCATTAGTGGAACACGGCCACGTTGTTGCCGTTTTACTCCCATTTTCCTAACTTGTCCTCTTGTAAATGGACCCTCAAGTACGTAAAGTAGCCTCTACAGACTGACCTGTTGCGGTAAGGGTAAAATACTTAGGTTCTAAACTAAAATAACCGCTTGCAGCCATGTTTCAACTAAGTAGTAGCAGCTGGCACTTAACAGAACTGGACCTACTGTATAATGTAGCGTGACACAAGTGGGTACAAAAACATGTACTGGCGATACTTTTGTTTCCAACGGACCAGCGCCGTTAGCGCTCTCAAGAATTCCTGTCAATTAACAGCGCTAACAGGTTGCATGTGTTCCTTGGTACGGTCCGCGGGGGTTTCCTACGATGACATCAACGCCAACCTCGACCCCGACGCAGCTAATCTGTCTTGAAATGTGATCCGCGAGATGTGAGCGGGACTGTTTGCGGCGGAGAGAAATGTTGCATTACAGCACAATGACATCACCTTCTGTGCTGTTTTGTCTCCCCCCCCCCAAGCAACGTCCCTCCATCTGTGCTGACTTAAAATTTGCAACACCAAAATGACAAACTCTTTTGCAATGGCTAATCTCATCCGTCTTATTTTTATATCCTGCCGTTCCCCCCCCCCCCCCGTCACTTGCGCCCAAAGACGTCACGTGGCGTGACACTATCACTTCCCCGTTTCCCGCTGCAACGTAGGACAGCATGACATCGTCTTACCGCAGAGCTGTAGCCCAAAATTGCACGCTATTAACTGCTCCTCCGACTATAGCATACCTTTGACGTGACCGAATGGCTTGTACTTGGGAAGGGAGTTTAATACTACAAAACCATTACCGTGTCGAATCTAAAAAGGGCAACAGGGCTGAGACGCTCGACTGCATAGCTAGATAATTAGCGCAACTTTCACACTTTAAATAGCACGAGGTCCCGCGTGGGTTTTAAGCAAAGGCAACCGCTCGTTTATCCGTGTAGCGTCGAAGGGACGGGTTTCCCGCGAACAGTCCGGTAGTTTTCGCATTTTTCCCCATTGTGGGACGAATGAAGGTTATCTTATCCTATGTTGGGAGCTATGGCCTAAGTGACGAGGTAGACGAGAAAAGATATTTTTAACTCAGCGGTGCTTTAATGCCCATGAGCTGTAAAAGAACTCATTTGGATCAGACAGTGCTGTCTGAGTTAGTTATTAGGTACTGGGTGTTCTTAAAGTGAAAGTACACTTCATTTTTTTTTTTCTGTACTTTCATTTTTTTTTTCTATTTCCTTCCAGCAATCATTCGGGCAGACGGGAGGCCGTGAACATTTGACAGTGTAGGCTTCAGATTTTCTCAGCGTATAAACTTGTCAATTGGCATGGATGAAGCTTTACTTGTACCGCCTTCAGGTGGTTAGCATTAGAGATGGGGGTTTTTTTCAGGGCCAATACCGATTATTAGTAGTCAAGGCGACCGATAACCGATATTTGGAGCCGATATAAATTTTTTGTACAAAAGAAAAAAAAAGAAGAAACTTCTTAACTGTGTTTAAATGTCTTTGAGCATATGTTTATTGAACAATTTTTCAGATTTGCATAATGTCGATTTTTTGGGGGGGCATTATTATTACCATACATTTTTTGACAACACACATCTTTGTTATCAAATTCCAACAAAAGGTTTAGGGAGCACCCGGGGAATGTTTTAAAAAGGTAAATGAAAACACCTTAAAAAAAAAAAAAGCTCCATATAGTTTTCGACAGTAAATGAAGTTCTCCAAAATTTCAAAATGACAGAAAATTAAACTTTCACATATCTTTGTTTTGATTCCAAATATCGGCGCCGATAATCGGTCTATCCCTAGTTAGCATCATATTCTCCCGCTTGAAGTTTTTCAACAACCTGAAGGCGCCATTGTGTAACGCTTTTTCACCCTTTGAAGCATCCACTGAATCAAACTGTTATTGATGTGGGGATCCAGTGGACACTTTCTCAGGCTTTGCGCAAATGCCCCCCCCGTACTTTTTCAAGAAAGCAAACCATGGGCAAGGTTATCTTGAACCTTGATGTCTTTTTTTTTTTTGTTTTTTTTTTGTCCTTTGCCTATCGGAAATTTCCAGTCCAAGTGGCCGCCATGATAGTAAAAGTGTGTGTCAGTATGTTTTTGCTATAATCCCTCTATTGTTCTTCTGACGTAAATAGCGCAGCCCCATTTGTGGGAAAAGTGTGTCTAGGTCACTAATGCAGGGACGAACCAGCCTTTGGAGAAGCAATCTCACAGGTCACTAGCCATCCATTGAGCACCCCTGCTGCGCTCCGCCTCTGATCACACCGAGATGAATAATTAAAGCAATGTGCAACCAAACAGACTTGCCCCGATGCACTACCGGGGCAAAGCCACGTTCCAACTGTCTCCATAGACAAAACAGACGCGTACATGCCACGATCGAAGACTATAAAGAGTTTTGCCTCTCTCGGCTTGTCGTGGCTACAATTAAAGAACTCCGCAGAAAAGCAACCATGTGTTCAGCCATTGACAAAATCAACTCCACATCTTCATTTGCCTCACACATACGGTCACGATTCACACACTATTCTCTCAGGCAGAAGCGCCACAGTGACCTCAAACTAAACCACGACTGGTTTGTCGCTGCGGTTTGTTAGCAACGACGCCTTGGCTCAGGGCTCCATCCGAAAACAATGACGTACGTGTCATCGAGTCGAACGTGTTATTGAGTGAGATTGCGACGAGCGACATTAATGCTACGTTTTGCGATTGATGCATTTTTTTCAGCGCTTTCCGCAAGAACAAGTCGACTTTAATTACAGTAAACCATCGCAGATTCATGAACCGCTATCCTCACGGACCCCGCCTACTTGTATTTTTTTTTCTGTAGACCATAACTACAACCACTGCAAAAATAAACCATCGGTAACGCCCTACAATGCAAACCAAACACCTTGCCCCTCCTAAGCGTAGTATAGGCATAAAGAGTTTGTGTTTGCTAACGGCCTAAAGCCGATCAGCAGTGTGATGGAAGATTCCAGTAAACAACAAAACAATGGCAGCCAAAAAAAATGCAAGTTAACAGCTGATAAACTAGGTGCACAATGTTAAGGCACCGTATCTAGATAACTGAATTCCAGATAAATTACCGGTAGTCAAAATGTAATTAAAAAGAAAAAACATATCACTGTTGTCAACAACTGTAGGCCAATCATTTTTAAAGGTAATGCTGTAAAATGGTTTTGAAAGTGTTTTGGAATAATAGTTTGGGGTTTAAATTAATGAAAAAATATATTGTATTAACAAATAAATACAGGCGACAGATGACACTCCGTTAAAAATGTTTTAAAACTATTATTACTTTATAGGCTCTATACTAACCTTTTAACTGTAAATAAACTAGCAAGCACAGTGCTAATATCTTCTTGATAATGTGACGGTAAGTAAAATACAAAATACCAATGTACTGAATATTCCTTCCACATGTTTTCCAAAAACTGTCATAAGGCAAACAACATGTTTGTTTTCTTTCTTCGCGGTTTCCGAAAAAATGTTATAAGGCTAACGGCATACCGCGTAGACTAGCCCATTTCTCAATGTCAAGAATGCAGAGTATGGTCTCGTGAACTCGCCAAGTACAGTCTTCTTAAGAACATGCTGTTAAACGTACTTCCTAAGAACGCGAATATACAAAAAAACATTGGTATATTGGAACAGATTTTTACTGTACTTGTGAATTTCACCCCGACTCAGGCGTATTTCCATCATAGTAGCAAGAAATGCAACTTGTGATATTTTCCCGGCCAAGTCTTCGCAAGCATACAACCGATGCATCCTTGGTTTAAGCTAGCAGACAAGACCATCCGGGTATTCCGTGCATTCTTGGCCTATACTCTCAATTTAATTGTACTTGGGCTGATGACATTTCACGAGGTCACAAGGACGTAAAAACACAAAATTTAGAACTGAGAAACGACCTCAATGCAACTTCTGCTAAACCTTCCTTCCAGGCTAAACTTAGCTGCTCCTCTCAGTCGAGATGCAGCACAACAATATACTTCATTGACACCAATTACGACTTTCGTCTGCACAACAAAAAGTATGAAAACTGAACAGTACTTCAGTTTTAGGACCAATAGCTGTGGACAGTTTCCACAGAAAATCAATACATTTAAAGAGACTGGAATCGTCCAATCAGAATGCTCTGACGTCCTCTCCTATAATGTTTCCTTCCCCAAGGGGACACGTTTTCAATGCAATAAGCGACTTTCTTTGATGTACAACAAAGCTTTGTAGTTCATGACACATTTTCCCTCATTAACATAACACCTTCCATTTCTGAGTCTGACTGGTTAAGAAAGAAAACCTGGGAAACCACTGATAATATGGCTTAGATAACAGGCTGCTACATCTAGCACATTCAACATACAACTAGTGCACATTATGAGCATATAGTAATGGAATTCTAAGCTACAGTTGGCTAACAATGTCGCGTGGCAAACAGGAACACTTAGCTTGCTAGGTCAGGTGCCGTACACGTCCAAACCCTAAAAGCTCGACATCGCTGAAGAAAAACGGTTCCGTTTTAGCGTGATCAATTTAAACATTCGCCGATATTCTAAGATGGTTGTGGTGTGCTCTGAGCAAGAAAAACGCTTGCCTGACAGTTCAATGACAGCGGCCGCCACTCACCTGCCTGCGCCGCCGGCTTCCACGCAATCTCGGCCGGGCGCTCACGTTAGCTTAGCTGAGTGAACCACCAGCACGCCCACTAACAGCTGAGCCTCACCAAGCTAGTTTGGACCGGGCTGGCGAAAGAGACTCCGGTTCGATAATTGCTCAAATGTTTGAATTAAACAATAGTTTGAAAGCACCGCAGCTAGCTAGAAAGCTAACAGAGTCAACTTTTTTTTTTGTCTTGCTAGGTTGGTGCTTCCGCATAGCCGCCCTTTTATCGTCGATGTCCATCAGCTGGCAGAGAACACTGAGCTTGTCAAACTCTTCGCTGAAATAGCACAAACACAGAGGCATGCTCGAGTTAATAACTTACATAGAACGCCGCCATACTATGTGGCTTGTCACTTAAAAAGTGAGTTATCGCATTACAGTATTGTGTGCCACAGACAGCTGCAGAATCCTGAACTGACACAAGAGTCGTCCTTATTTGGTAACTGTTGTCAGCCTGTACTTAAAAAAAACAACAACAAAAAACACCAAACCGAAAAAATTTAAAAAGCACAAACCACTTCCTTTTCGGCTTACTTAATCACAGAAAGCACTTACCGTGGTAATGCACTTGAAGTGTTTTTTCCCCCCCTTTTTACTTCCAACTCTTTTTTGCTTGGTTCCTCTTGTTCCAGTTGCCAGTAATGGTAACTTCTTCCTTTCTGGCTCTCTCCCTCTTAGTCAGGCTTCCTCTTTCCAGCTGCTAGACCCTCCCCCTGTGCTTTTCAGACTGGATAAGGAATGACAGCATCCTTTCAAACAAGTTCTTTCTCGTTTGACTTTGGCTCAGGACCTGTGTAGTACAATGTAAACACCACCTCACTCCCTCTCGCTCTCTTTCTCTCTCTCTCTCCCTTCTCTTTCTGGATGTGTATTAACTGTCCAGTCAGACCTCCTTCTTTTCCTCCTCCTCCTCCCATTCCCCCCTGCTCCCCTTTCTCTCTGGATTCTTGCAGCATTCTTCATTCAATGACATCAACCTCTCTCCTCGCCTTTCCTTGTAAGGTCAGGAGTGGGGGAATTAACAGGGTGAGAGAGGGAGGGAAAAATATTGGGTGGAAAGAGGCATGACTAGGTACAGATACTAACATGTGCAATATTGTCTGGAACAGAGGACTACAACAACTGACTATCTGATTTGTTTGTATTTCTTCAAAGGATGAAATGGAATTGAAAGGATCATTGAGTCAAACAGTTGTCATTTAAAAATGATGATTTTATTGTGAAGGAAGCATCAGACATACATGATTTTCCATTGCTCAATTGATTGAAAATTGCTCAATTGACTTCACCACGTCGGAATCGTTTGCGTTCTCATAATGGTTGCTACGCAATTTGCAAGAGAAAGTTTAAACCTCAGACCCCCCCCAGTTAGTTGGTGCGGTACATTTTTCGGCACTTGTTTATAGAGAGTAAAGACATTTTATGACCCTGTTTCCTCCTCACATTGTGATAATGAGTATATGTCAGCGCCCTCGCCGCGACGTGATCCCAGGCGGCAATGAAAACTCTCGTCTTGCATAACAACCATAAAGCACAGTTGGCGACTCACGCAGACGTCACCTCTGAGTCTTTGAGTCTTATTACGTCACAGCAATAAAATGATTTATGAACCATTTTTTTTCCCGGGAAGAAAAAATAGAATGCATTTTGGATAAAACTGAAAGAAAAATCTTTATCTTTGGAAACAGTGATGTCATGAGGTGGGAAATGAGTTGATTGTAATGAGAAACGCAATTTATCATTCACGAAAAGCTTTAAGGGACGGAACCAGAGCCAGAGTGGGACTCCTTTTCAGCCCTGGAGTTTCAGGGCTCAGACTGGCACTCTTTAGTTCACAACATTTT
The DNA here is from genome assembly GCF_054856515.1 of Filicampus tigris. NCBI lineage: Eukaryota > Metazoa > Chordata > Actinopteri > Syngnathiformes > Syngnathidae > Filicampus > Filicampus tigris. The sequence continues at coordinate 6,241,083 of NC_141224.1, read as the reverse complement.
AGTGAGTGATACACAATTTCAACCTTATTAGTGTAACAAGCTAAAATAGACTAGCATTCCGTCTAATGCATTTGATTCAAAATCCAATTTACAATTGAATGTTAACTTAAAAGATCACGATCAATGTTTATTTAAACAAGTAGTTCACATCGGCAAAAGGACAAAAAGGGACCAGTATGTACGATATACATAACATTGGATAAGACATTTTACACTTTTTTTTTTTTTTTACATTTTACACAAGGCAGATTGACCAAACTCTGTTAAGCCAACAAGATTTAGGCGGCTAACAGCACTTCCTGTTAGCGCTCTTATTTTGAAACCTATTCAGACCACCTGCACGGTTGCACTACTTAGCGGAATGACGCTAACTTTAACACAAGTGGCTGTGTTATGCCTCTTTAATGTATTATTTTGTACAGACAGGTTAATATAGTTCCAGCGTTAATGTTTCTAGTCCTGTATTACATTTTTGCGACTTTTGATATTAAATTATTGTGACTTGGTGACACCCATTAGTAACGGACAGGTAACTCACTTCGGGCTTTGGGTGGGACGATCCACTATTATCGTCCCCAATAAAAAAAAGGCATTCAGTCCACATCTTGCAAACAGTCCTGATTGAAATATTATTCCATAAGAAATGCAAGAAAACATAACGGTAGTACAGTATAAGAAAAAAAAAAAAATCCTAGATCCGCAGTCAACTTGAATGATTTGAATGAATTAGACAAGCTCAAGAGTGTTCCTTGACCTTAGTTTTAATGACTCCAATCATTTCCAACAACCGCCGAACCAACAGAACCTGATCAAAGTTATGAAAGCACAGGAAGCATCTCTCCTGTCTTCCACCACATGCAAATGTCAAACCAGACTTATGACTGTGGATTTAAGGGCGTGGTCATCATTGGAATTTGATTCCCCCCATTGTGCCACAAGAAATGTTTCCAGTGGCTTTCCACTTCCACTGAGGCACTGAAAAATGTGTCAAAGCGCCACCTAGAAGTTTCCTTAAAGGAAAAAAAAAAAAACCTCTCAGTCCCAGGGGAATTTGACTTTCCTTTTTGTAAAGAAACCAAAACACAATCGTCTTCCCTTTTTGCAAGCGTCCTCACGGCGACTGAGGTTTTGAAAGTTTGCACTAGGCAGTAGGACGGCAACTGTGGGGTTCAGCCAGTCTGTAGGTAAGGAGGGGGTGGAAGGTGTGGGGGGGGGGGGGGGGGGGGGACAAGGGAGGCGGCTAAAATCAGAGCCAGACAGCCTGGAATGTCGCCAAACCTTGGAGTGAACCCCTCCGCCCCCCCCCCCCATCCCATATCTCAACATTTGTCAGCCTGTCCTCTCCACCGCTGCACTTGTACTTCCCTTTCCATGGTTCTTTTCCGCTCCTCCCTCGTCTTCACCCTTCACCCCCGCCCCCACCCCCGCGATCGTCACTACCTGCCCCGATCCCATCCTCTTATTTGACCGACAGGAAGCCACAGTAAAAAGCTTGGAAAATCCTCACACCTGACTTTCCTGCGCTACAATATCATTCATAAATCTGCTCATTTAGTCATCAAACAGAAATTCCGGCCATACTCCAGACAGGATGACGACCTGCCTACCTGAGAACATGGAAACATTTCTCTGCTGCCAAACTGGCACCCATTCAAACATCGCCCCCCCCCACCCACACACACACACACACACACACATTAATAACTGCACTACCCGCTTCCACCAGCTGGTGTCAGGACGGACGCATAAGTAGTGCACCGCACGTAGCCAGACAAAAATGCCTTGAGGGAACCAGTCTCCCCAGATTGTCTTTCTGACAGCAAGCACATCTAGATCAGTTCGAAATGAGATAAAAGACGGCAGGAAGTGAAGCCAATAAGGTGCTGACACGAGCATGACGTACGGCAATGAGGATAATGGACAGCAAAGCGGGCCTCACAGTTGATCACCAGTGGAGTGCTGGTCTAGACGAGGACATTTGGGGCAGGAGGGAAGGCTGCGTAATTGCACCAGAGGAGGGCAGACAACTGTAAATAATAGAGGGGAGTCGGGAACTCCATGTACACACCGTTTGGGCTCGTGGAAGCGCTGGAGTGCGCAAAACTAAACATGTGAGGACAGACCGAAAAGCGCGCAACTGTATCTCTAACAATAGCCTCTTTCGCACGGAAAAGCAGTATAATTGCAGCATTAGAGCCATAATGGCGGATGAGGATGTTTATTCGCATCACACGTGAAATGGGCTATTGTCGCATTATTGTCCATCATTCCCACACAGTATATGCAGTATATATATATATATATATATATATATATATATATAATTTTATTTTTTTTCTCTCCCACATGTTGAAGCATTTCAGGTGTAGGAACACTTCAGTTCAAACTCCAAGTTGAAATTCAGAGTCGTGCGCCTTGAGTTGCCGGGCAACACTAAGGGACTACTCGTAGAAATGGAGCCACAAAGTAGAGAGATAGTATGTCTTTGAATATTCTTGTACACTCTGTTTGCATTTGTTAACTTCTCCGTGTGTTAAAGTAGCAGTTGTTTGAACATTTATAGGTAATTACTGTAACATCTACGCTCATTTCCATTAGCTGGTCAATGGTGTTTTGCATTATTTGTTAGCATTGAGCTAGCAGACTTCTGTTAGCTAAAATGATATAGTTTGGTTGAACATTATGGGGTTGGAATCAAGACACTTTTTGTTTTCATGTGTCAGGTTTGCAGTAAACTTCGCTGCGAGTGATAGGTTGTTATCCGAGCCCTGAGGTGTGTGATGTCATTTTCAGTCGACGGAAGTGACAAAATGGCCGCCCCCTGAGATGGCTAAAAACGGGTGGATTTTGATGCTTAACTCATATTCCACAAACACAATATTAATCAGAATTCTGTGTTTCAACTAGTAGGCCTGCGTAGAACATATTCTTAATAAAAAAAATGTGTTTGGGTTGACTTCCGCTTCAAGCAGGACATCACTTTTTCTGCCTGTCTGTATAAAAGGCTACGTACGATAAAGAAAAAAGTTATATCTACTGTTATGACTCTGATGGGCCATTGATAGTACCTCGCTACTACTCCAAGGGCAAAAAAAATCTCAACGCATGGCAGTACAGCGATATGGAAGGAACGCAGTGTAGCAAGAGCAAATAAAGTTTCCCAGTGCCCTTTTTTCATGACAAAATAAATCCGCCCCCCTCCCCTCACTTGCCTTCATCCACTTCATATGCCCTTTCCCTAAAAAACAAACCATCCAGCATTCCGCACTAATCCCCCTCTCTTCTCCACTTGCCTCTGCTCAAGCTCTAAAGCTTCATCCTCCACTTGTGTTTTCTCTCTCCAGAAGTACAGCCCAATTTAGGGACCCCCCCCCCTCCCCCAAGCTCCTCCAGGCCACGCACACACACACACACACACACACACACACACTTAACTAACTTTGTGGCTCCTCTTGGGGCTAATGTGTAACACGTGACTCTAATTAACACGTACTGTAACAGTGTGAGTCGTGCGAGCGCGGATGAAAAATAAATTTGACATTTAGAGCGCCGTGTCGAGGACGGGGATTGTGTTGAGAGTAGCTGCTTTCTTCAAGAGAAAGCCAACCTTTAGAGTGACCCAGATAACAGACATTTACATTTATCTGCCCGCATATCTTTCGAGTGCCAGAACCAAGGTGTATAAAATGAGTTCATCCAGAAGCAGATGGGCGGATAGTGACGGGTACATGAAAGTGGATGATTACAGGAATGAGTCACTCGTGATGAACTCAAACAGGAGCATCTGCAATTTAAATTCAGCGCCGCGTCGTCGCCGCTGACAGTTACACGACAGAAGTCACGTGAGTCACTTTTGTTAGCCGCGGCGTAAACGTGCGTGAGTAAGAGTTGCGAAGGCGTGCGCAAACATGGCGGCGTGGCGGGAGGTCTGTGTGGCCCAATGCATCACGAGCGAGATTAGTGTCAAGAATGTCTTCTTTCTGTGGGTGACCTTGCGTCATGCTGAGGGTCCGTGACATAGATCACCGGGTTGTCACACAGGTGTGTCGCACGCATGCACACGTGGGCGTGAGCGGGATGGAACCTGACCACGCTTCGGCTCCCGCTAACATCAAAAGATGATATCTGAGTTTTCAATAAAATGGTTTCCATGGGAAACAGTGGACGTACAATTCCATGCCAGGGTCACCGTCAGCCATATTAAAAGCTCTGTTAGCTGTACAGGCAATTTTAGATGTTCTGGATAAGGCAAAAAAACGGCTGGTTTTTTTTTGCCGATTTTTTTAAATATTAACACATAAGACAAAAATAATGACATTTAGACATTCCCCCTCCCAAAAGTTGCTGCCCCCCAAAAAAAAAAATCTGCCAATTTTTCTCTTTGTGGTTAAATTAAATAAATACTAAAGAACACCGTATTGTAAAACAATCAAATATTCTGCCTGTATTTCATATATTTATTGTTTGGACCATATTTCTTAAATTAATTATCCGATTAATCGGTTATCGAAATTTTATTCTGCCAAATGTCAGAATCGGCATTGGCTTCACATAATCCATATCGGTCAGGCCCTAGTTGTGTTTAAAAAAAAATTTTTTTTAATATTCTTAACCGTCAAACAAATGTAAAAATAAGATAACTACTGAAATACAGTGGTAAAAAATATACAATGTGATTTGTAATAAGGAAAATAGCACTATATATTGTACTTTATAAAAACATAGTAAGAACATAATTAAAAATAAAATTTAGAAAAATTAAACTGTTTATGCACCATTCTGAATTATTGCAGCTCCTTCTGGCCTGTGTGAGTTGGCCACCAGGGGGCAGTGTAACAACAGTCATGAAAACACAAAGAAGTGTTTCACACTTACTGTAAGTGACTCAGTAAGAGGAAGTATTATTAGTCATTTTTCACAGAGGATAAAGAATATATGCGTGAGAGTATTGTTATACTATTTCTTAGCCTGTTCATGGTGTTTCCAATGATGTTTAGCATTAAGCTAGCCAACTTTAAGATAAAATAAAATCATCACCCTTTGATGTGTTCAAGAACATGTAGAGGGCCTTATGCATTGCGCTTTTTAACATTCGGAGTGAACCACTGCACAGTCAACATATAAATTGCGCATTACCGTCTGTGCCTGGGAGGTGAGTCATTTCCAATCAACTCTAAAAAAAAGAGTTGACTTTGCAGTTTACATTCTGTTCTTTTATTATTGTGGACGTTTTGGCCACATTGTACTGAGCAGCAAGGACCGCTTATGCCGCTACGCTATTGCTACGTCTCAATAGGTTCAGTTTCCATTAAACTGTCGGTGGCGTGGCGGAATAGTGGTTGCCGCATACGCCTCACACTCAGGAGGTTTTGGCTTTCAAATCTCAGCTCTGTCCTTGCAACGTGGAGTTTGCATGTTGTCCCCGTCGAAAAAGCTTGATCAGCATCAAAATTGTACAAGCTTTTGGAACGCTCCTGATGTTGTGTTGGTGACTGACGCAGAATGTTGAGCAGATTGCGCCGCAATCTAGAGCCAGGGAAGGAAACAGTCGGGCGGCTGGCGGTAATGGTAACCTTCCTCAGAAGCAATCACAAATATCAGGGGAGTATTGTTTTGAGCGTAGACTGACTGACCTCTGCTGCAGCCTGGCCTGATCTCCTCGGCCCGAGCGGGCAACCAACAAAAAGATCCATCACGTCGTCTATATATAAACCACAGCACGGGGATTGGCTGGATTATGTATGATTTATGTCGGGCAAGCTGCACACATCCACCGTAAAGCCTTTTATTGTCCCGCCACATCCCCACCAATGTATTTCATTTTTAATTATCTGTCTTATGAGCCTGTTCTGATGAGAATTTTGCAGGGGTTTGGACTGAAAGTAATGGCGAGGGTATGTTTGGTGGGGAAATAAGATGATTGATTTGGCCTAATAAGAAAATCACGATTATTTTCTCTCAAACCCGATTTTACGATTACGATTCTGATTTCTTTGTAAAATAAAAAAATAATAAAGTATTTTGAGTGTCTTTTAGTTAAACTTAATTTTTCTTTCTTTCAAATCAAAATGCCAGTCAATTTAACTTAATACACACAGAACAATCCATTGGGATTAACAGCATTTTCCTTACACAAAAATTTCAGATCTGTTCTTAATTAAAATTAAAATCCACCCCTTTTTAGCCATCTCAGGGGCGGCCATTTTGTCACTTCTGTCTCCTCAAAATTACATCACAACTACTCAGGGCTCAGGTAACAACCAAAATGGCCGCCCCCAGAGATGGCTAAAAACGAGCGGATTAACTCTTATTCCACAAACGCAATATTTCATCAGAATGCCCTGATTCAACTCGCGGGCTTGCATAGAACATATTTCTGAAAAAAATATGTTCGCGTTGACTTCCGCTTTTAACTCCTTTGCCGAGATAATCCATCCCTCTCACACGTGTGCCATATCAAAATGCTGAATCGACAGCATGATTATTACACAGGTGTAACGATTAATCGGTTATCGGAATTCACTCTGCCAAATAATGAAATGGTTGAAAAAAAAAGAAAATCGGTCGGGCCCGGCAGACAGCTTCTTCTTCTTTTTTTTTTTTTTTGCCATGGAAGTCCCCCACACGCGGTGTCCTCTCCTCTCTCTCTCTCTCACTCGTCTCAATTCTTCCTTCCTTCTTTTTCTCTCAGTCCTCTCCCCATCCTTCCCGCTCGTGTTCTTTTGCTCTCATCCCCTCTCAGCCATGCTCACAATGTGAGTGACCACACACATGCGCCACCTCCTCCGCACACTTCTCCTTCTCACTGTCCAGACTGTGCTTGTGTCATTCTCTGCGCGCGCGCGCGCACACACACGCGTGCATTTGTCATCGCCAAGAGAGGAGGGCAAGACGGGGACAAAATCGAATGGGACGGGAGGGGTCGCGAAGAGGGAAGTTGTAGGTGTCATATTGGCGTCGGGAGAGGAGATTGAGGACGTTGCTCGGCGTGTACGAAAAGCGAAAAAGATGAGTGAGGGGCGGGTCAATACTGTGGGAATGGAAGGAAAACCCTCCTTTGTGTGTGTGTGCGGTTTTTTTTTTCGTTCCGGGGTCCTAGGATTTCTAACGGCGTATTCATGAGGAGGGATGGAAACAGCTGCTGTGCATTGTCAGGCTGAGCGCACACATGAGAGACCCACACAGCGAGAGAGAGAGAGAGAGTGAAAGAGTGATCGCGGAACACCCCCCCCCCCCATTTTAGCTCAATAATATTACAGCAGTGCAGCGGTATCCACAACAATGGCAGCCGGCCACTCTCGGCATTGTGCTATTGATCCCACGCCCCCCCCCCCCCCCCCCCCCCCCCCGTGGCAACCTAATCCACACGCAGCCAGTCAATCTAATTGCTGTTTTCCTTTTACACATGATATCAGTTAGCCCAATAGTTAAGAACACACCGGCAAATCAGAGGTTTGAAACTTGCCGGCGGGAGATATTGACAACGCCAATGACGCCTCGCGTCTTTATTTAGTCGTCTATTGCTTCCAGGCATACTGACTTACTAACCGGATCTAAGACACTGCACCGGAGAGAGCGGGAGGGAGCGAGAGAGCGAGAGAGAGAGAGAGAGAGAGAGAGAGAGAGAGAGAGAGAGAGGACGGACGAGTGGCCGGGCAAGCGCAGGAGAGAAAGAGAGAGAACAGGAGGAGGGGAGGGAAAAAGAAAAAAAAAAAAAAACATAGCGAAGAGGAAGAGAGAGTCGCAGGAGGAAGAGGGAGAATGCACGGCGTCTGGCTAACTCTTCCATGCTTGTATCCAGGGCCTTTGTGAATACACCATGGGATGCATCGGCTCCAGGAGACTGAGTAAGCGCCACTTCTCTCGCTCGCTCATTGCGGAAAAAAGTAGGGGGGGGGGGGGGGTGTTTAGGATGGGGCGGAGATGCAGGGGTGTCCTGCAGAAGTGATGGTTTGTGTTATAGAGATGTAAGGGGCATGCGTGCCGTGTTGTGCTTCTCTCGCTCTTTGCGGTGTTTAATTAAGAAAGCTGCGGTCGCAGCGGATGTTCCTTAGTGGATGCAGGCGAGATGTCACAGACGATATGTGTTCAAATGTGTGTGTGTGTGTGTGTGTGCGCGCATCCCCCCTCGAAGCCGCGCCACCTCTCGGCACCCCTCCTCCCATCCCTTGATTTATGATGCTGTTTGGCAGTATGTATATGTGTGCGAGTAGGAGGCAGAGCGGGGATGGAGAAGGCAGAGGCGGGAGCTTATTTATAGGGCGGCGTGGCTCGGAGGAAGGAAGATGGGGGGGGGGGGAGAAGAAAAAAAGGGAAAAGTGATCATGCCATTGTCGGAGGCGCTTGCACAGTTTGTTGTTATTTGCGCCAATGATGGGTATAAGGTTGGGATGATCAGACAAGCGGCAGAGGAGGAAGGGAGACGGACGGATGGTGATGAGTGAGGGAGGGAGGGAGGGAGGGAGGGGCAAATACATGCGGGCGAGGGGAGGCTTCGCGTGAGGGTAAAAGCACACGGTGGGCGCAGACCGGGTTCGGGTGGACTACTGCACGCCAACGAACGGTTGGTTGTTGAAATGTTGCAGCGCGGGAAGAACGAATCGCACTCAAAGGCAAAGAATAAACACACTTCCGTTGCCGTTAAATATTCACGAGCCACTTAGCGCGAGGAGCTCTTCAACTTATTTACGGCAAAGGAGCAATGTCACCATCAACGCGGCCCAGGGTCAAGCACGTCCCGCGCAGGTAAAAGGACTTGCAGTGCCTCATCGAGCTTTTTTTTTTTTTTTTTTTTCTTCTTCTTCTTCTTCTTTCTTTCCCAACTCGAGGTAAATTCTTGATGAGGGCCGCTTTAAAAATACCCCGCTAGAGCACGTCTAAGAAGAAAAAGCGGAGCGGCCGGGAGGCAGCCGCCAACAATCGATCCGATTTTCGCACGTTGCAGAGCTGAGGAGCAGCACAAGGTCGGGGGTCGAGACGAGAGCCGAGCCGGTCCGCTTTGTCAGAAAACGACGCGGTCGCGGGCGAGCTTGCGGGGGCGGGAAGGTCGCCGTTGTTCTCGCCCTCGGTTCGAATGCAAATGATCAGAAAGGGGCCAGATCATACAACAAGACAAGCGCGGCCAATTTCAATGCCGCATTTTAAATGACAGTCGCTGATAATGAAAAATGGAATGAAAAGTAAAGTGGAGCTTCTGAGGTCGATGAATCAACAAACCGCTCAGGGACAGGGTCAAACTATAATTTGAATCAATTGTTCCCGAGGAAATAAAGGAAATTGGATGAATTTGTTTCGGGGCCAAAGTGTTTGCCATCATAAAGGCTTCACTAAGTGTAGCGGCCGTGTTCCAACATGACATGACGTGACATGCGAAGGATTACTGTTTGTGTGTTCTTCCAATATGTATTATTGTCAACCATATTGAACCGAGTAGCCAGGGCAGAGGGAGTGTATCACTGCCCTACGTCCCATTAAAGCAGCACTGGGCAAGAATGCAACCTTAATACATTTTTTTCACAACTCTTTTGATGAAACATTGACTTCCAAGTAGTTGAATGGGACTTTTGTCATGCCCTGGGGGGGGTGGGGGGGGTCTGTCTCGTTTGTACTGGCACTAAGCAACTTTGAGGAGGATGGGAGCAACCCTGGCACACAAAATAAATACAAATGTCCTGAAACGGCATACTCACTTCCTCTTTTCGCTATAAGGACAGAAGTCGATTCAAACGCGCTGTTACTGGTGTCATGGCAGAAGCGCCAAAACAAAACAAACACAAAAAAGTATTGTTGGAACAAAATGAGATTCATGACCTCATCGCTATTCATCTTTCACACAGCCACTGGAAATAGAAACGTATTTCAGTCCAACTTGCAGGCCAGCGAGAGCTCAGGATTTGACGACACGTCACGAAATGTGGTTGACTTTTGTCAAAACACTACCGCTTTTGTCCACATGGCGCCGCCTTAATCAACAAAAACTGACGTATGACGCAGTGCGGCTTTAAGTTTATTTCCTGTTCTCTAGACATCGTCGCACTTCTTTGCCATCGCAGTGGAAACTCATTTCACAAACGCTCCGCTTCATGAGCTGTTGCGTGTGGTGCAGTTGTGCTTTTGGGTTTACGAAAGTTAGCCTGTAGTATAGAATGGCTTCGCAGAAACGGAAAACGGCTGGTCAAAGTCTGAACGTATGAAAATGGTGCTCGTGATCTCATTGCCTTGTTTGATTGGGTAAAAATCCATTTGCATCATAAGAGTTGGATGCAGCGTGAATCGACTAGTCATGCCTGCAAAGTGAGGCGCAAGGATCAGCGTGACAATTTATTGCATCACCCCAACGCAACCTTTGAGCTAACATGAGGCGCAAATAAAGCCAAACGAGTGACTGTTTTAACAAAGCAAATATGTCAAACTGTAGAAGAGGTGGGAAAATGATTGCTGGTGTGTATAACAGAAAGAGAGCTGGCTGGTGATAGCTTTAGCGTTACACGCTAGCTACCAATAAAGCATCTCTATTTCAAAGCCGCCGCTCAGCGATATGCTAGCGAAAACGCCGTTATTTTCTTCAAAGTTAAGTGTGTTTTTACTTACGTCTACATTGTACCGTATTTATTTTTAACTAGAACTAGAAACTAACTAGAAAACGATAAAAAAAAAAAGTAAATAATTCTGTCTTGGGGCTGGAACGGATTATTTTTACTTGCATTCATCACAATGGCAAACATTGCTTCAGTTGATGAACGTGCCTTTCACAAACAGAAGTATCGAAATGAATAAAGTTTGTGAAAGGAGGATTCACTCTACTGGTTCCGTTATGTGGTAGTACTCCCAAAAAAACAACCAAAAAACACTTAGGTCAACAGTGGCTCAAAATTGCAGACACGAATATCTTTTCCAGATATTTCGGTCGAACTCGGAAACGCGGCGGCATTTACGTTACGCGGTGCAGCTCCAAATTGCTCCCGACATACATTTTGCGGTTATGAAAAGCACAATAAGTTACGCTCACTTATGCTCAGTGGTTGTTTCACATTTATTCCATCCAAGTGTTGCCCTTACAAGCGTTTGTATTAGCATAGGCTAGCGAGAGACTACAGACCATCCCGACCTCCGTGCCGAACACCGCCATGAACCGAGGATCAAGCGTAATTATTTTTCATGCTTGCACGTGCGTCCAACAAGCCCGCTTTTATGGATCCATATTGAAAAACACACACGAGCCCAACAATGGAGACAATCGCATCTCCTGCAGCTTGTGTCCGCACCTGCCGCGATGCTGATGTCACCCCCCCGCCCCCCCCCCCCCCCCCCCCCCGGCGGCGGCAGTCAGGCGGATGTGGAGGCATGCTTGTGTTTATCCTGGGTGAGAATAGCTTTAGTGTGCACTATTGATCGGGCTTCTCCGCTGCAGTCCGAGCTGCCAAGCGGAGATCAACAGGAGGGAAGCGACAGGCTGCCCGATCGGGTCTGGCTTTTGTGCCGCCGCGTGTCTGCGAGGCTTCTGGTAACTCGGTCATTAAGTCCGACCGCGCTCCGGCGCGATTCCCTTGCATCGGTGACAGCAATTTCCTCCCCGAAATCAGGCCATTGTGTCCTACGACTGACGCGCGAACGGTGAATTGTGTCCTGCTGTTACGGCAAAATACATTTTAGAGGTCGCCGGGATGAATTGCATTAGCGGTAGTCGTCGGCCGCGACGTTTCCGCTTCGGAAACAGTGCCCCAACGATTTTGATGGTTTTTGTCAAAGGGTGAACGGAACTGCCGCAAACTAGGCAACAAGTTTCTGTAGCAATGGTTCAGCGTCTTGGCTGAGATGGAACCCATCCCAGCTGACTTGGGGTGAAAGGCAGACTAGGAGTCTGCCAGTCAATCACGGGGCAACATAATGAGCCAGACAACCAATTCACACTCACATTCATGCTGTCAGTGAGGGAAGTGAGCTGCTGCCAACGCGGAAGTCATCCAGCCTTCCATTTTCTATAGCACTTGTGGGCGTTTGGGTGCCAATCCCAGCGGATTTTGGACGGGAGGCGGTGGTACACCACGGAGTGATCGCCAGCCAATCGAAGGGACCAGAGATGGGCAGGCGGCCAATATTTTTTTTATTTTTTTTTTATCAGCACTACTGGGAGTGCCACATAGAGTGGCACTCACATACTTCCTAATTAGATGTATGACAAAATTCCATTAAAAAAAAAAAAAATGGACAAAACACAGCGGCCTGCATCATTATTGGCACCCTTGATTGAGATGAGAAACGCCTTCAAATAAATTCAATTTGTAGAAGCCTACTCTCAGACTGAAAATTGTAGAAATGCTTGGCCAGACAGAGAATCAAGCTCCTCCCACGGCCATCTCAATCCCCAGACCTCAACCCCATTGAAGATCTGTGGAAGGGGATAAAGAGGGGGGTGCAGAGGAGAGAACCCAAGTCGCCGGACGATTTTGGGAGATTGTGCACAAATGGTGGAAGATCCTTCTTTCTGTCTTCTCCCATCTTGTGAAACATTTAAAGAAGGAAAATTAGGTGCTGTTTAGTTGGCAACAGGAGGTTGTACAAAGTATTAACATCCGGATGATTGGATGTAAAAGAATTATTGAATTATTTCTTGATGTTGGATTTCATCCACACTGAATAAATGCACTTGAATTAATGGTTGGATTTTCCTCTTTTAAAAAAAAAAGGCCCTATATTATTTAGCAGAAAAAAATCATTAGTAGCTAAAAAAACATATCTTTACCAGGGGTGCCAATAATTGTGGAGGCCAGCAGGGGCGGCGCCATGGGTGGGCCTGGGTGTGCACAGGCCCACCCAGATTGAGGGACTGCCCACCCAGTGAGATTCATGAAAAAATATATACTTTTACATTTTTAGTAAATGATGAAATCATTTGTGTTTTTTTAATTGAATATTAAGAATGGCAAATATATACTTTTACATTTTTAGTAAATTATGAAATCATTTTATTTTTTTATTTTTTTTAAATTGAATATTAAGAATGGCCTAATTGTGGTTGTCTAAGGAAGATCTGAACTTCATATTATTCGGTTTGTCATTTTATTTGAATATATGATGATGTCAGGACAGAAGGATTGTGCAAAGTGAGAGAAATAATCAGGCCCACCCGTTAGCCACGTTCTGGCTCCGCCCCTGGAGGCCGGTGTATGTGCTAAGCCTGGAAATAGCCAAAATCCACATACAACTGACACCCAATGAAATGGATTGAGAAAATTAAGAGGAGGGAAAAAATCGAAAAGAATTCTTCAATAAATGCTGATAAACTTCCAATATGCATTTCCCACAAAAAATAGTGTTTGACTACCGCCACCCCCCCACACAAAAAAAAAACGCCCAAAACCGGCCCCTCCCAACAATTTTTAAAAAAATATTGAAAAAATAAATACATAAATCGCAAACTGGTGAATCCGCTGGCGCCGAACCACGAAATAATTGCCTCTTTTTTGTTTTGTTTTGTTTTGAAAAGAAATCGAGGGTCCGCTCAGAATGTGGGTGCGGGCCACATGCGCCCCCAGAGCCGCCAGTTGCCCATCCCTGGTATAGACAAACAAAACAAGCATTCAAACTTAGGGACAATTTAGAGTCTGCTCATGACTTGACATGTTTCTGAAAGTCGTAGTCAAAACACACGCACACAGGGAGAACACGCAAACCCCACATGGCAAGGCTGGAGCCGAGCCTTGAAACCCAAACCTCACAACTACGAGACAGATGTGCCCTCTGCATGGAGACGGTCCACACCTTCGCCCTCTTGGGGGGTGCAATCTGACCTCTGCAAATTTGACCTCTCCTGGTCCGGAACCAGCTCAGGCGTCATCAAGCAGGCACAGCAGCGTCTGGGCAAAAAACAACATCTGCCAGAAGCTGCTTTTGACCTTCTACCGCTCGACCTTTGAGAGCATTCGGACCTACCGCGTCACGGCGTGCTTCCCCCCCCCCCGTCGCAGGAAGAACGAAAGAGGCTCCGAAGGGCGCTCAAGACAGAGCAGCCGGTCATCGGGTGCCCTCTCCCCGCCCGTGAAGGACATCTTCACATCTCGTTACCTAGGAAGAGCTGAGGCAATCACAAGTGACAACACCCACCCTGCCCGCTGCCTCTTTGACCTGCTGCTCTGTGGCAGGCGCTACTGGTCCATCAGGAGCAGAACAAACAGACTCCGACAGCTTCTTCCCACATGCCGTCACTGCACTGAACTCACAAGAACACCGCCGCTCAGTCCTCAGTCATGACCCCGCTGCTAACGCTAACTGTAACGCTAACGCCATAAGCGTTTAGCATAGCGCTAGCGCTGGGCCGAAGCCCCCCGTGTCACAATTTGATTTCCCACCCCGCAAACCCACACCAAGGTTATTAAGTTAAAGTAAAACTAAAATTGAATAAACATTTCCGTTAATAACATAAAATAAAAAAACAGACGTGCTTTAAAAAACAAAAACAAAATTACATCTTACGTTTATGAAACCAACTAAAAGTTACTATGCTGTCAATTGACATGAGCTTTCGGGGTTTGTACAACACTCCGTATATTGAAAAAAGCTCAAACGAATCAAAAATCAACTAAAACAAAGCACCTCAAGAAAATAAAAACAAACAAACTCGCTCTAAATAAAAGAAAAGTCATTTAAAAAAACAAAAGTCAAAATGAAATAAAAACCAACTACGATGAAAAATCCCAAACTATTACAACCCTGCGATAGGTTTACATGATTTATTTCTCTATTGTGTTTTATTATTGAATCGCAAACGTGAGGGTCATTTTCGGTGTATCCCCACCCATACAATGACAATAAAGCCTTTCTATTCTATTCTACTCCAACCATTATTCCACGGAAGGGAGTGCCTGTATAATACGTTTGTGGAATAGCTGAGAAAATCAATAAGACGTCGGGTGGCGTGCATGTTGATCGTCTCTGGATTTCCCTTTCTCACCCCGGCATTTTGTCGTTGTCCAAAGCAACATTTTACCCCCAGATAAATGCACGCCGAATCAAAAACGGATCAAAACCTCTGCTCAGCAAGCCCGGCTGAAACTCCCATAATACCTCAAATACCACTTCACTTGAATCCAATTGACACGCACAGCTCCCGTCGGCACATTGATGAATTGATTGTCGTAAACTGGGAATTTTATTGACTCCTCGGCCGTTTTAACATCCACTTAGCCCCACCGGGTCACGTGATCGAGATGCGCAGGGCGTCCATCACCCCTTTTCACAAGCGAAGGCCTCGAGAAGAAGTCGATGGCACTCGCAAATTCCTTTTGACCTCATCAGCAAGGAGAGGCACGCGAAAACACCGGATAAGGACAACAGTCAAATATTTGTCCTTTGTGTCACCGAATCATCATGCATGCTTCGTTGAGAGCGAAACTACCAAAAGCCATTATTATTAGCAATGACACTCGTACTGGTCCAAGCACTACCGCGCGGCTCACAATGCGATGCGCTGCCGTTGATATTATCCGCGGCATCTTTGCCGGAGACCACACATCGGAAGCGTTTTCCCGTATCCATTTACTAGCTCACGTGATGCTTGCGAGTGCTGGAAACATCAATCATTGCATAAATCAGGGCATTGTTTGCTAACTGCTGCGGCGCGGGCAAGCTGCTGCGGCAACATGGAAATAGTAGCGCGAATGTGGGACATCTTGATAAGTCACCTTTTCGCGGCAGACTATTTTGATTTAGCCAGTTCACACGATTCAATACACGCAAACGATGCAGGGAAATTTATAAGCGCGGTTCTGGTATTTTGCATTTACAAATACAAAGTGTATGCGAGGCTAGAATTGTTTTTTTTTTCTTTGCGGGGCAGTTTAGCCTATCAATGGCTTCATTTGAGGAGTAACTTTCTACTTTTGCGGAGCATTTTTGGGGGGTTTTTGCAGGTTAAGCCCACGGACCTGAAGCAAGCAAAAATATGACAATATAACGAATGAACAACTGGTTTACTCTTTTTTTTATACAATCAGCAGTTTTTATTTCTTAAATGTCAAAATCTCTATTGTGAAAACAAACAACATTACTGCTATTATAAATATTTTATACTACAGTAGATCAATAGCTTATTAGGCCACTCCCCCTGGTTGACGGCGTAGCATTCCGTAATTCATTTCCAATAGATTTCCTCTTCAGACACTTATGAATTTTCCTGCCATTCGTCAATAAAAAGTGAGCACACAAACACTTTATTCCGGTGCTAAATTTGGCCTTTTTTTTTTTTTTTTAATTTTCACGTTAATGCGATGTCTGCAATCCCAATCACGTAAAAAATAATAAAAAAGAAAAAAAAAAGAAAAATGAAAAAAATGGACATAAGTGTTTTTCAAAGGACAGTGACGATATGCATGTTCGTACATCCAATTATACGTATTTTTTTTTCAGTTGTACTTTAGGCTTCATTTATATCCGTCAGTAGGGCCACTTGATTATGAAAAAATATATAAATCATGATTACTTTGGTAATAATTGAAATCACGATTATTCAAACGATCACTTATTTTTTGGTAGAAAACAAGAAAAACGTAAACGCAAAAAATATGAAAGGCAAATAAATGTAAGCAAGTTCCTTTGGGACCAAACTAAATTTATAAGATTTGTTTCTATAAACTAAAAAAAGGGTAAACTTTTTTTTAAAATAAATTCAAGTATGATTTCCTTGTGTAAACAGTGCGTTGGATATAAATGCATATTAATAATCGTTTTTTTACCATTATGCCAAATTTGTAATCGTGGAGTGCAATAATCGTAATTGTAATTGAATTTCAATTAATTGCGCAGGGCTGTGCGTATAGCTTTGCTTTTGTTTTTTTTCACTCGTAACTTCATCACAGAGAGGGATTCCCAGCCGCTCACACTTGAAAGAACACAACGCACCCACCGCGGCGTGACCATACACACACCTGGGGGGGGGGGGGGGGGGGGGGGGGGGGGGAACAGTAGAGCGCCCCGTTCGCCACGCATCCCTGCTGCTAACTGGCAAACCTGGCAGACTGAGGCGGAGGCTGACTGATTGGCTTCGCTCCAATTTGGCAAAGCCTCGTACGCATCAACATATTCAAGGTGAATGAGTCAGAGCGAGGCCTAAAGACCCTCACCTGCACGTACGCTCTACATCCAAGGACTAGGAAGGAGGTGACAGCGCCCGCAGATTTTGGCGAAGGCAAGGCTAGCGTTACATGTAAGCGGGTCTCGCACTTGTTATCATGTGGAGCTTTCATGTCTAAGAGGCAAATCAGAGCGAAGCCCCCCCCCCCCCCCCGTGTGTGTGGCCACGTGACCTTTTTGTCAACAATGTGACTCAACGGCAGAGTGAGTTATGGAAATGAAACATAATGCTGTGAAAGAGCGCGTTTCATTGCCAGAATCGGATCCGCGGAGTGATCTGAGGGGCGGACGGGGGTGTTGTAATGTTGTGCCGGAGTGTGTTTATGAATTTACGTGCAATAGCATTAGTGTGTGACCGGCGCTAATTGCGTCTTTGTTATCGGCGGCTGTTCCGCTCGCGAGAAAAGAAAAAGGAAAAAGATGGCACGCACGTTACGTGGTATCAGCCTCACGCATCGCGCGGCGATTTTGTCCTTCTCTGCAGCTTTTCATCCTTGTAAATGGAATCGGATGACATTTCGGGATCAGCTCTGTACGCTCATAAATTTAGCAGAGCGTGAGGATGTTTATGGGCGTTATCAGGTTGATGAAGCCTGGCTGAATCGCTCTGTGCCAAGATGCTACTTTCCACAGGTTTTTGGTTACCGCACTAAGTGCGCTGTGACGGCTGGGAGTCGATGACATATTTACCTTGCAGCGGCCACGGCTATCAACGCGTCCCAGAGGCCATTTTCATGCCCCCCGGTGTAGTTCCGGCATCCCTCCCCACAGCCGAGTTAATGACTCGCGCTGTGTTTTTACATCTCACATCCCTCCCCTGCAATTTTGTGTCTTTCAAAAGGCACGTTTAGTCAACCCTCCCCCCTCCTGCGCCAAACTTCCCCGGCCGGCCGTTTTGTCAGCCAGCTTCGCCACTGCACTGTACAGCTCACTAAGCCAAGCGTCTTCACAGATCACAGCGAGAGGGCTTCTATCCGACCCATTACCCCCCCCCCCCCCCCCCCTCTGTGGCAACCAGCTTGGCCGCAGCTGTCGTGATAAACAAGCGCGGATACCCCCCCCACCCCCCCCACCCCCCGTTTTGGTGCCTCACCGGTATGGCCGCGGGCTAGCGGGAGTCAAGAAAAGACAGATGACAGTCAAGTGCTTCTCACTTGAGCGGGAGCCGTCAAGCCGCTCCGGCCCGGGCAGGAGTTGACAGCGCAAGCGCTGCGGATCTTTGGTCGTTCATTACGCACGGCTGAGCCGCTCCCTGTTCTCCTCCCAGCGCTCCTCCGTCTCCCCCGCCCCTCCTTGCTCCTGCTCCTCCTTGCCCCCCCCCCCCATGACTGCGGGGCGGTATTATTGTATGTGCGGGGGAGGAGAGAGAGAGAATGCCAAGAGAGGAAAAGCTAGTCATGTGCTCCCATGTTGTTGTTGCTATTTTTTTTTTTTTTATCTCTCCTCCTCAAGGAGGAATCCTGCCGCCTGCCTCCCTTCTCAGGAGCGGAATTACGCATTGGCTCGCTGTGCTACTGCCGAGCATCACCTACCCGGGCGCGGGGACGCACACGAGCGTGCCATAGCCTTAGAAACCAGAGAGATGCTGGCTAATGACTACTGACCCGTCATCCGAGGAGACATTCTGAGCCGCTAGCCTAAACAAGTCAGACTAATCACAAACAGAGACATCCAAACCGTTGTGGATCACTTGACAAATGCATTGATGTCATCCGATTCGACGCCTACTCGGGACATTATACGACGTACGGTAGAAAGGTTTGCGCATCGGATTTAATAGACTGGTCCAGCGGCCGTCCGTAGGCTTTCGGACTGCAGGCTAGAGAAGTCTTGAGCCACGTTGAGATTTATGTGAGGGAAGAGTGACTGCTAATCCACTAATTGGACAAACAAGGCTGCAGGACGGCGAGCGGAGAAATTGAAAAAAAAAAAAAAAAAAAAAAGTGAGTGAGGCAAACAGGGCGAGATAAATTGTTGTGCATTATGCTGCAAGGCCCAATATAGGATGTGGGTGTGCATACATTATTGTTTGCAGGGCACGTCGAAGGAATCTGGGACACTCTCTTCTCCCTCCCAGTTCGAAAAGGTTTTACTGACATCAGGAAGCGTCTCACGCCGTGCTCCACGAGGCGCGCCTG
The DNA here is from genome assembly GCF_054856515.1 of Filicampus tigris. Lineage (NCBI taxonomy): Eukaryota > Metazoa > Chordata > Actinopteri > Syngnathiformes > Syngnathidae > Filicampus > Filicampus tigris. The sequence continues at coordinate 6,221,818 of NC_141224.1, read as the reverse complement.
ACTAATCCGACGAGGGTCGCACGCAGTTCAGCTCTAATAGTAAAATTTGCAAACGTCTCAGACAGTCTTTACCACCGCTTGGGGAAGATCATCAGCGGTTTCTTTGGCGTTTTTTTTTTTTTTGCTGAGAGTAATGCTTCCTTTAATAAGGACACCTTGTCCGGGTTATTTTATACCACCTGACGCAAGTGGAAGCACATCATCAATCAGCCATCCATTCATTTGCGAGACCGCCTATTCGGGTTCGGGGTCACACAGGAGCTCGCGACTATCCACGCTGGATTTGGGTGAGAGGTGGGCTAACGTTCCCAGCGCACAAAGTAAGGTCAATAAAAGGCGTGCTTGGGTGAGTTTGGTGCGGAACAACCTCAACCCCATCAAACACCCTCGGGATGAACTAGGACAGAGATTGTATGAGTTGCCACATGCACGCTCCAAAATCTAAGGGCCCAGTTGTTCCGATAGAAGGTGTCCCGAAAGGTCACGTTTGTTTCAGGTGCGGTGTCAGTTGGATAGTTGACAGATTACGCTTTGCAATTTTTATCAGCCCTTGCCTGTTGCTGGCCAAAAAAATGTTGCAAAGCCTGGCAAGAAGTTTTTTGTTGTTGTTGTTGTTGTAGTTGTTGTTGTTGTTGTTGTCTCTGACTGCAGTTCAGCATCAGATTAAAGTGGAAGTCAACCCAAAAATGTTCTTTATAAGAAAATATTTTGCAATGTGCTGTCAATTAGCGAGTCATGGGAAGGGGAATGAAATGGTGACAAAAACTGCAAAGGTTAAGCTGTCTAATGCTGATGGCCTCACATTAAGAGTGATACCCGAAATGAAATTTAAAAAAAATAAAAGGCTGTTGGCTGCTATTCATATTCTGGTTCGGTCCTCTCTAGGAGTAGACGTATCAACGACACTGGTGTAAAATCAATCCCCATCGACACTTAGCGACAGAAAATACTGAATGCACTAGGGTTGAAAATTTAGTTAATAAATTTAGAGGAGCCATTTTTCTCAGCTGGTCACAGTAAATGTGCTTAGCTGGAGAAACTTTATCAAGCTCATTATCTTGAGCGACGCGCAGGTTTTTATTTGATTTTTTTTTCCATCTTCAATTTGAGTTGAAAACGTTCCAGTGGAAATGACCCTGAGGTCTTCTTTGAGTGTTTGCTTTCTGTGGTTGCATAAACGGAGAAAAAGAAAAAAAGAAAAAGAGGAACAAAATTCGTTCTGACATATGTAATCTGTTGCACGCTGACAAGAAGAAAAATCAAACAAAGTGGGCTGCGATGAAAGTGGGTCAAATTGAGTGGAAATAAAACGTCATTAATGTGCAAAGTAACTGCTCCGAATGATTCATTTGCCAATTTGAAGACTCGCATTAGGAAGCTCCCACAATCAAACACCTAATGGACAAAATCACAGCGAAGCAAAGTGGTGAGGCGTTTACACGGCCGCACTTTCTGGACCGGACTCTTTACCCTCGTCTCGTGCTCTTGTTGTTATCTGATTGTGAACTGGATGGAGTTCAGAGGGAAGGCTAATATCGCAGAGGCCAGCAGACACAGAGCGGAGCTGATGGTTTTCTTTTTTTTTTTTTGGAATCACTGGGTCAGTGGGTCACAGACATCACTGGCCATCCACAGAGCCAAACCAGTCTCACGAGCGCTCCTGAGGAACAGCTCATCGTCGCCAAATGCCGCGGTGACTACGCCGTCGCCTCCGCAACGCGCGCACACACACTGTGCTGACACAGGAGCGCACCCCTCTGAGAGTTGCGCGCACACAGCTGATACAGAGAGCGGGCACCCAGAGACCGTAGCTGTGTTTAAACCCAATTACCAGTACACTGCATCGAATTAAACCAATGTTTTAATTAGGATTTGAGCAGTCGGGAAAGCGAGGGGGATAATAACATTCATTTGTACAACCGAGAGGGTCTTGTAAATTAGTCACTGTCGATCTACTATTCTTTTCATTGACCGTCAATTGGAAACTTCTAAATGGACTGGCGTTGGCACCTAAAGGGTGGAGCCGGGCGCATTGTAGTCTGTGGTCTGATTGGTCGAAAGACAATTGCCTTCGGCACGTAAAAAAAAATCGTCTTCTTATAAATATTAGCGACGCGACAAAAGGAAAGAACACAAAATGCCTGATGACTTATGTTGTGACAGTCGTTGTGTTGAGTCAAAACACTTGCACTGTACCTCAAATACAAATCCCCAATGAAATGAAACGAAATGCTATTCATTTCAGCCGGCGCTCCAAACACACCAACCAAAATGTTGGCCGTAAAAAAAAATTAAACAAGCTGTGAGTCATAATTTAACGGGTATTGTGCTGCTCATTCAAGTGTGTGCATCTTTGCCACCGGGGGCAGTAGAACGCATACGGACAAGCTGCGCGTCGATTTGAAGCTAAAAAATAACTACGCTACAAAATAAGTACAAAATAGATGTTTGGATGTGTTTGTATGCTTGGTCTGCACGCGTTGCTGCCACTTGCGTTTAAATATAAGTCCATCATAGTATCAATAGCGTTTTGCTTTGTGTGTTAGCTTTGAGCGAGAGGACTTTCGTAAGACAATTAAAGCTCTTGTGCTTGGGTTCACTACACAAAAAAATTGTCTCTGTTTGATATTTTTGTCTTTGACAAATAGTTCACTATCCGCCAAACGTGGAATGGTGATAGCCGTGTCAGCTTGACATTATAGCAACGCGACACTAGCACGCCAATGGGTACGAGATACATGCAATACATGCTGCATGCTTACATTAGCTGTCAATAAACAAACCGCTCAAAGTCTTCTTCCTTTTTTGATGCTGCCTTTTTCCCCATTCTAATCCATCACATAAAAGTGTAGACAGATCAACTGACAGCGGCTTTTTTCTTTTTTTTTTTTTAGTATCACTCGGCACGGTACCGTTTATTCTTGGACCCTTTACAATGGAAATGGTGAAAAATGTATTGACCTGAACCTGGCTGTATTGTTTGGTGGAAATAGGGCTACAGATACAGTAAACTGAATTGCGGTCGGGGGTGAGGCTGTTGCCAAGAATATGCGCCCTACATATTTTGGTAACGTGGCACAATGGGGAAAAAAAAAAACTCTTAGTACTGTAACTAGCATAGTGCTCGTACTGAGAAGACAAAAAAGTTAGCTAGCATACGCTCAGGCTTTTATGCTATCAAAACCTGTTTCTAAAGCTTTGCTAATGCTGTGAGTTGATTTTAAAAAACGCTAAATTAGCTAATGATAACAACTGAAAAAATACCCCTTCCTTACTTTTATGTGGTTTTTTTTTTTTTTTCAGATTACATTTTTCAACGGCAGAAGCTTGTGATTTCTAGACAACAAATAGTCCGCAAATCATTCTTTGAGCCGTCAACATCAAACAATGCTCCCTGGTTAAGTTTCCTCTACTTGGCTACTTGTCCGTGTTTTTCCTCTTTCCAAGTCCACAAAATCTCAAACGCAGTTGACTTGACCTCCCTGTTTTCATCTTTTTTGTCCGCGGAGCTTGAAAAAAGTAGCAAGTCTATAAGCGCCTGTTTCACGTGTAGCTTGTTTTGTCTCTGAGCGGACTCGAGTCAAAGGAATTGAATGTTAATACATATGCCCTCGCTCTTTTTCTTTCTTTTCTTGCCTGCTCTCAGCAGCAGATGGCGTGCCGGTCCAGAAGGATGGGGAGCAGGTAAGACCTGATTCACCTTCTGCCACAACTTTTCCCCACAGGCGGACAAGCCGGGGCAAACGACATGGCTGACTTGATGTTAGTCCGTTTCACAACAGCGCAGCTGCATGCTGAGCTGCGGCACTGAGGGGCAGCTCAGACCCTTGACTGGAGCTCCCTGTCAAGTGCCGCTGCTCACGCTAGTAGGACGAGGAACGTAACGCACTCTTCGGCGCCAGTGTCGGGGTGACGTAGCACTGGAAGACCGAGCAGCGTCTGGCTCAGTAGGCTCGTTGCCGTCGCAGGATGTCTGATAAGTCAGTCACCTTTCCCATTACAGCCTTCTCCCCCCCTCCTCCTCATCCTCTGGGACGGGGGCATTGGAGAGGAAGCCATTTTCCGCTGAAACGCAGCTTCACTTTTCAAACCAAATGTATTGCAGAGCCATGCCATGATTTATTTATGCGGCATGCCCTTGCAGAGAGAAAAACGTCCACACCCATGATCATTTTTGGGAGACTTATTATTATTATTATTTTTTTTTTAAGATGGAAGATGCTTCTTCAGTCAATCACAACTGATCTTTTTTCTGAATCTGAGCCGCGATCGGCCGTTGTGAGCATTTGTGATGTCATTTTCAGTCGACAGAAGACGAAATGGCCGCTCCCAGAGATGGCTAAAAACGAGTGGGTTAACACTTATTCCACAAACGCAATATTTATCAGAATGCCTCATTTCAACTAGTGGGCTTGCATAGAACATATTCTTGAAAAAAATATGTTTGCGTTGACTTCCGCTTTAAATTCACCAAAATTTGACTTATGAGGTTTTGGTCCGATACCAGCGATATGGAAACTGACACACAATGTCGGTCTGGAAATTAGTCTTGAATGACATTCGCGTGAGTCCGAAGGACTAGATTATAGTAAACGAAAAGTAACGAAACAACTACAACTGAAAAAAAGAATGAATGACATAAAATAAAAACTAAAATTCTTTAAGAAAAACGAACACTAACTGCAACGACTTCTTAGGTTTACAGAACTAACTGAAACTATGCTACCTATGATTATAGTGCAAATGTCGTTGGTTCTCATCTTTGTTAATATCATACATGAGTAGTACGGATGTATTTATTTCTGTATTACAGAAGAAGGAAGGTCGGTTTGAGAATTGTAGTTTAATTAATTTTTTTTTTTAAATCTTGCACTTGACAGATTCTCCATACTGTATATTAAAAAAAAAACTAAAGCTAACACTAAAACAAATAAAACCCAAACTAAAACAAAGCATTTAAAAAAAAAAACAATAAAAAAACAACAAACCCACTGTAAAAACTGATTACAACTAAATGAATTAAAATAAAGCAAAAGTCCAAATCAAATACAAACTATAATAATAATAAATAAATAAATAACTATAATGAAAAATCACAACCCTGCTAAAGACCAGGTTATATCATCAGCGTTAGCTAAAAAGACTTGTTTTCTAAAACTAACCAAACAAAGGTAGCCGCTGAAGTTGTTTCTGAGAAATAGACGGAAACTTTGTAAAATCTGTATCGCGCGGGGTACGTTCCTGAGTCTGATCCAACTGCAGTACCGTCGACCGCCGTACTAGTGGTAAGGCACCCATGGGTGAGTAAAAGAAAATTAAAAAAAATAAATTTCCCCTCCAATGCATTTCAACGGGCGTCGTGGGGATTTTGGCTATGTTTTAGTTGTACCCCTCCCTCCTGCTTTAAATACAAATAAACTCATTGAAATACACTTTTGAAAGAATTCCTTGGTCCCAGTACTCAATCTCTAACTGTCAAGTCATTCAGAGGAATCAAAAAGACTCACTTGCTCGCACGGTTCTCCAAATAAGAGGCAAAGCGTGATTGCTTCAAGCGGTCCATTTGTCAATCCCAGTCGAAGGTTACTGTAAAACAAAAACAAAAAGTAAATCAAACGTAGTATAGCATTTACTGAAATGTTCAACCAAACCACATCATTTCATCTAACAAAAGTCATTTAGTGCTAACATATACTGGAATGTGAAACCGCCTCTTCCGGCAGACTCCCTGGTCACTTTGGCTAGTATCCACTTCGCTTTTTCTACTCAGATGAAATACTTTGAGCCATTTTGTACTTGCTCATTATTTCCTTTCATCCTCGTGGACATGAATGTAAAAAAAAAAAAAAAAAAAAAAAGACTACAAAGATAGCCAAATTGGGTTTTGTGAAGTATTCTAACAGCGCCCTTGACTTTGTTACCAATTTCGAATGAGTTCACCTTTGAATCTGGACGGACGCGCGCGATAAACGTCGGACAAAATTTTTTTTCCACTTTTACTTGATTGGTGCTTGTCTTGAAACTGACCGGCATTATGAACTTTTCAGCAGCGCCAGTGGCCACCCCGGTGTCCTGGTCTAGTTAGTGTCCAGCTGATAAAGGAGAAATCCCGCCTTATCTTCTTTTGTCCTCAGTGGCAGCCTACACACACAAATACACAAACACGCACTCGTCTCGCTGCGAGCTTCGGTCCTTGGCCTGACGGCTGCATCAGATACTACTGACATCTTTTTCTGTCTTTCTATTACACACACAGAACCTCATACCGGCTCTTAGCAATGTACGCTCAAAAGTCACAACATTAGGTACAAGCACCAAGCGACAAATGCGATTTGATACAAAAACGACATCAAAAATAATGATCGTTTTTGGACAATATTTTTAGGATCGTGGTTGCAGTGGTGTAGAGATGTTTGTAATGTATCGGCCTCAATAAAAAGTAGGGTTGCTAATTTCAGGGAATTTGGAAACGCTATCCATTTTCTTTCTTATATTTAGGGAACTTAAATATAGTCGGGGGCCGGGCAAGTGGCCGCCGTCATTGTGAAATTTTCATGAAATGTCTCGAAAATTCACAAATGAGTTACCGAAAAAAAACAAATGATTGTTCAAGTGCACGCCCTATTTTACTGCCCACACTGCTCTTTTCACCAATAATCTTCCATTTGTGCTCGTTAAGTCGAGTTTTTATGGCAAGCGTCTGAAACATTACGGTAATTTTGACCCCTTAACGTCGCAGAATTTTGGCCCGTGTGAGCATTTTTCGTAATTTTTTTAATGGGTTGGGTTGCGGGACGAGTAACATTTAACTCAACATCCGTGTTTTTGTTCTTCAATAAAATAAGTGGCTGGTCCAAAAAATATTTAAAACTCGATAACGTTCTACTTCCAAATAAATATGCTGCAACGTCACGCTTTTTAAATGTTTAAATGCAATTTTTTTGATATCCTAGATTCCCTTTCATTTTCTACCGGCAGAAATCTACCGGAAATGTACCGCCCCTTTGCAACCCTAATCAAAACGGAGCATCATTATGTCTTTTAATACATCTGCTATCGGATTGCGCAGGTGTAGCGTGTACGTGAGCGGCGAGGCGGCTCATTCGCCCCCCCCCGCCCCCCCGCCCCCCCTTGCGTATTCAGTCTGCTCCTCATAAGTGAACAAATCCAAACTGATGGCTGTTCAATTCCCCCTCTTCTCCCTGTCATTCTGGTCCTCGCCTGTGTCGTTCCTGGAAAAAAACCCGTCCGTCTCTCGTATCTCGCCTCGTCTTCTCCCCCCGCATGTCCCGCGTGCAATCTCCCTATTTGTTGCAATCTGCCTATTTGCTCCCCGCATGTCGCTGTTCTCTCTCACTCCGTCCCTCCCTCTTTCCTCCTCAGCATGGACGTTCAGAATTTTCATGGGAGGGGATCAATGTAAGTGTTGTGACGTCGTTCCTTTCCCCCCCTTTGTCGCCTTGTTTTGATCGGAGAGGCCCCGTTTAGAGGTCGATTCCTCACCCCCCCCCCCCACGTTCCTCACCTTGGCTTTCAAGTCTTGTTGGTCGTTTTACGTGTACAACGGGCACAGTAGGAATAAGCACACGTTAACTTGCAACGACGTTTTTTTTTTTTTTTTTGGGGGGGGGGGGGGCGATGTCGATTTGTATTAATCCAACATCTCCATCACCTCTCCCCTCCACTCACCTCTCTCTAACACTGTCTCGGTGTCTTTGTGTGCCCCGTCACACCGTCCATACTATTCTTTTCTCCCCCCCCGCCATCCCTCTCTCCTCCTCTCTGCAGCTGTCTATGGAGGACACCACGTCCATCCTGCCGCGCCTCAAGAGGAACTCAAACGCCTACGGCATCGGCGCTCTGGCTAAGTCTTCTCTGTCAGGTGTGTCAGGTGTGTGTCTGTGCTGTGACCGGTAAAGAGACCCCATGTTGGCTCCGCCCACCCCCCCGCGGACGCTGGAGTCAGCATGGTACCCAAAATGGGTTCCCCCCCCCTTTTTTTTTTTTTTTTTTTCTTCAATCTACCCCTTTCCAGCTCCCATCCCCACCGCCCCGCCCCCCCCACACTGTGATAGTCAATGACTCAGCGTGAGTCATTGGCGGAATGAAATCAGCCTGAAAAAAGACAATAGACACATCAGTGTGCTGCGTGTTGCTCTGAGAACAGGTGAGTGGCGAAGTGAATTAGAGTGTAATTTTGTGTCTGTGTGTTGTCCTGAATTACAATCCGTTTGGATGTTTTGACTTGTGCAAAGTGTCGTGTTCAGTGGGGTTGAATCAAGTGCAGTCAAGTGTTTTTCTTTCAGTGCAGTGTTGTTTGGCTTCATCCAGTGGCGTTTTGGAGAGTGACAAAAAACTGGTGGGGCACCAACCACTTAGCGATACATAACCAACCTCTTACTCACTGGCCTCGTTTGATTTTTTTTTTTTTCTTCTTCAAAATTGTCTCTCAACCGTAACGTGCCAAGCCTCTCAAAGTAGCGTAGCTCAATATAAAAATATTAAGTTAGCTAGCTAGGAGCCAACGTGATTCTTCCGATCGGTTTCCATGGCAACGTCACGTTTGCGTGCTCGGCAGGATTGGTCAAGTGTGATAAAACTGGCATTGGCTCGCAAGGGCGTTTTGAATGTCAAATGAGGTGCCGCCGACGGAAGCGCAACGGAAGTTACTCAACAAAAACAACCCTAAAAAGAGGCATGTTTTTTTTTTTTTAATTCAGCGGAACATCTAAGGGTAAACACAATTAATTCAGGGACGCTAATCTCCAATTTGTTAAATCCCATGAAATTAATTGAAATGGAAATCAAGTCACACTCTTAACTGTCATACAAGAGGAAAATAAGGTTACTACCGTAAATCATATGGAAGCAATTTTCACCTCAAAGATGAAGATGTAGCGCGATAAATTGACACTGGAGTCTTACTGCTTTGAATGTGCAGCCGCTTACTTATTAAAAAAAAAAAAAAAAAAAAAGCAGAAAAAGCTAGGCATTCATTTGAATCTTTGATTCTCTGAACTGAGGCCTCATAGATGATGTGCAACTTCAGAGAACCGCTTGGGGATGCCGCTGTCTCCACTATAAATCTCATGAGGCTGCGTTTTTGAAAACGGATCTATAAAAGCGACTAAACTCCTTAACACATTAAAAAGAATTACAGGGGGTCCAAATCTGCTGTAGTCAATCACAGAACTATGGAAAGCAGAAATCTTGATAGTCAACTTCAGGTCAGTGTACGAGTAGACCAATAAAGACTAGGGCACACTAGTAGAACAACTGTGTCTTACTAGTAATGATTACTAGTGTCACTTTTGACCTAACAGTAGGCAATTAATTAAAGCAGTAACAAAAACCGTTTTGAACCGGAAAAAAACGTTTTTTTGATTTAAAAAGTGCGAGTGCATCGAATCGGATCGTTCCACTTTGAAATGTATCGAGATACGTATCGAATCGTCTTTTATTGGAGAGGTTTCAAGGAATTGGCACATTTACAGTCCTGACAAATTCATCCAAATATGTGTAAAATAACAACAAAAAAGTAATTGCATCATACACTGTTGAACCTAACATATCGAAAACCGTATCGAATCGTCTTTTGCGGAGAGATGCACACCCCTACAATTAACCCGTACTAGGAAACTAGGACAGAACGCACTTGTACATAGACCGTAAGGTGGATATCAAATGTGTTTTTTTTATACGAACCTACCCTAGCACGGTACTACAATTCAAATTTCATTAAATGTTTGTATGAAAACACCTCTCGTCCATAAATATAAATAAATGAATGAAAAACAGTAAGTACGGCGTTAAAATGGAAAGCAACCAAAACATTTTTTTTTCAAGAATATGTTCCCAGCAGGCCCACTAGTTGAAACAAGGCATTCTGGTAAATATTGTGTTTGTGGAATAAGAGTTAATCCACTCGATTTTAGCCATCTCAGGGGGCGGCCATTTTGTCATTTCTGTGGACTGAAAATGACATCACAACTACTCAGCGCTCAGGTAATGACCAATCACGGCTCAGCTTCAGAAAAAAGGGTCAACCGTGATTGGTCATTTTCAGTTGACACAAGTGACAAAATGGCCGCCCCCGGAGATGGCTAAAAACGAGTGGATTAACTCTTATTCCACAAACGCAATATTTACCAGAATGCCTTGTTTCAACTAGTGGGCTTGCATAGAACATATTCTTGGCAAAATAATGTTTGGGTTGACTTCCGCTTTGAGTGAGCATGAGCCTTCTTGTTCCGTGTAATGCCATATTGTTGGTGCAATATGTCAGCCCTTGGGGGCACTTAACTTTAGAATTATTAATAATTTCGCAAAAAGTCGAATCACAATTACATTCACCATTTCCTGTCTATGTAAAACAGCCCTTCCACTTGGCTGTGGTGCACCCACCAGCTCCTAATGCCACGAGTCGCCACTGGCTTGATCTAGTTGTTTTCTGCAGTGCAGTTTATCGGAGTGCAGTGCAGCTGTTCTACTGTGTGGACATCCACAAACATTCCCATCATTTATTCATCCCATCCACTCGCCTCCATCACGGAGCATAACAACAGCCAGGGGTGTTACAGTACTACGCGTCGCCATACAGTGGGCCGGTCGCACCGGAGTCAGCAGCTCAGACGCAACGCGCCCGTCAGCTCGGGTACGGGATGTGATTTTCTCCCGTGGGAGAAAAAAGACAAAAAAAAAAACACACACTCACTCCGGCCGAGGAATGCTGATTGACAGTGAGGAGAAGTAGCACGTTCCGACTTAATGGGCGCAGCTCGGGTGCTAGCGTGTCAGCGGGCCCACCTCTCGTTACTCATGCCAAAGCTGTCACGTCACCCCAATTAACCCCTTCCAGCCCGTCATGCACCTTTGACAGATGGCGCTCATCCATCCCATGCCTTCCTTCCTTCCTTCCTTCCTTCCTTCCTTCCTTCTTTCCCCGCACTCCGCTCAGTCTCATTTCAACACATGAATGTCATCTCCATGACCTTTGTCATTCAGCTATTCTCATAATCCTTGTTCACGAGAACCCTCATTTAACCGCTGCGAGGCTTTGACTGAATGGTACGCTTACATAACTCAATTAGAAGTGATATGAATATTTAATACGGGAAAAATTATTTACAAATTGCAACGTTAAAATGCACGTTGGGGGAAAAAAAAAAAAAAAAAAAAATCGAATCAACTTCGTATGTGCAGTGGATTTCAAACGTTTACACACCCCTGTTCAAATGCCAGGTTTTTGTGATATTAAAACCAAGACCATAACACGTTTTCTCACATGTGTTTGGGAGATTTTTGAAACCAAGGTTGTCATGATTGCAAAAGGTATGTTTTTTGCAAACACAACAGTACTCATCACCAAAAGAACGCCATACTTACAGTGAGGCATAGTAGTCGAAACATGATGCTTTGGGGCTGTTTTTTTTTCCAGCTGGAACTAGCGGCTCAGACAAGGTGGAAGGAATTATCATGTTTCTGCAAAAAAAAAGAAGAAAAAAAAAAGTCAGGAACACTCGCAATTTATTTGATGCTAATCAGAGGCTCTCTAAATGATGTGTGCTGTTCAATATTTTTGTTTTTTTTATTCAACCTCAATTTAATCAGGAAATTCCCATTGAGATGAAAAAACTATTTTGTATTTTGGATTATAGTTAGTTTTGACTTTGTTTTTTTACATTTCAGTTACTTTGAATTAGTTTTGAGAGATGTTTTTATAAATTTTAGTATTAGGTTTTTTTTTTGGGGGGGTATAGTGCAAGATAAAAAATGTCACTGAGTATGGTGTAACAGAGTAAAGTAAACTTCAATTCTAAAACAGTGCAGACATTCAGCAATACCTAAAATGAACTGAAAGCTCATATTTGCTAAAATGACACTGTTGTTAGTTTTAAATGGTTTTACAAACGTAAGATGTAGTTTCATTTTTTTTTTCAAAAGCCTTTTCGTTTTATTTTGTTAACGAAAATGTTTTTTCAATTATATATATATATATTTTGTTAATTAATGGTAGAAAAGGTTTTGAAATTATTGATCCTGGCTTCCATTTTTTTTGTTAATAATACAAAAAAAATCATTTAAACAGGGGTGTGTGGACTTTTTATACCCGCTGTATCTGAACATTCCCGATAGGAGAATCTGTTGACTGGCTAAAACAATGCTAAATTGACGAACTGGACATTCTATTAGGTACACCTGCACAATCCAACACGACTCATGGCGTGTTTCCGATCGTCTAATTCTAATTTAGCTCGATGAAAGGGGACAATATTAAATCATGCCTCTCGGTCTCAAGATTAAGCGGCTCCAAAATGTTGCCCCTGTCATTGAGATGAATAAGTTACACCGAAAATGACAAACAATAGCAAACACACTGTTGAATGAAGTCCGCCCTGGCGTGTGTCAATCAAAACAAAGCGTGACGTGGTATTGGATTTTTCATTACATGTGATTGTAGAGGTGTACATAACGAAGTGTCTGGTGAGAGCGTGTAATAATATCAAATCAATCATACTCAAAGACATAACTCAATAACATCAAATGGAAAAAAAAGCAATATATCAGTCCAAGCCTACTGGCTTCGCACATTTTGACAGGCCATCAAAACTTCCGACACCAAACCGTCATACGCGCTTGGAAATAACGCTTCTATCCTTTGTCTGCCCTTCCCCCTCTTTTCTATTTGCCCACACGTCTCTTCTCCATTTACCCTCTGAATTACACGTCCCTCAACCCCCTCTCATCCATCACCTCTTCCTCCCGAACCCCGCGCCGTTCGCCCTTCAGGTGTGACGCGCACCATGAAGGAAAGAGTGACCAAACCAACGGCCATGGCCCAGGGCCGCGTCGCCCACATGATTGAGTGGCAAAACTGGGGCATGGCGACGGTGGGCGTGGGGGGCCTCCCCCAGTCCCGCATCAGCACCCAGGAGCGGGAAAAGGAGCGGCGGCTGGAGAACGACGCGTACAGCGACCTGAGCGACGGCGAGAAGGAGGCCCGATTCGCCGCAGGTTTGGGAAGCGCGCCCGCGGCCGAGGGAAAAGTTCTTCACGCTGCCCGACGAGTAGGGCTGAATGGTTTTGGGAACGAATCTACTTGAGATTGTTCTTCCCTCAATAATGCGATTCAACACACGATTCTTTTTTCCAAGATCCTTTCCCCATGTATTTTTTTTTTTTTTTAATCAAGGGGAAGTCAACCCAAACATATTTTTATCAAGAATATGTTCTATGCAAGGCCACTAGTTAAAACAAGGCATTCTGATAAATATTGCGTTTGCGGAATAAGAGTTAATCCACCCGTGTTTAGCGTTCTCATGGGGCGGCCATTTTGTCACTTCTGTCCACTGAAAATGACATCACAGAGGCTCAGGGCTCAGATAATGACCAATCACAGCTCCGCTGTTTTCTGAAGCTGAGCCTTGATTGGTCGTTACCTGAGCCCTGAGCATTTGTGATGTCATTTTCAGTGGACAGAAGTGACAAAATGGCCAACCCCTGTGATGGCTGAAAACGGCCCGATTTTATTGCTTAACTCTTATTCCAAAAACGCAATATTAATTAGAATGCCGTGTTTCAACTAATGGGCCTGCATAGAACATATTCTTGAAAAAAATATGTTTGGGTTGACTTCCCACTTAAAGCACTGAACTTATCAAGACTTTAAATAAAATAAAAGGATGGGAATTAAAACATGTTTATTTATGATCCATCGATTAATCTACACAAATAATCAACAATAATGTAATCAACTTTTGATGAATTATTCAGCCTTACTGTCGCATGCTCCTCTCCTTCTTGGGATTCGTGCCGGTTCTACAGCCAATGAAGCTCCAGGTGGTGCATGTCTTTTGCCGTCCAACCTCAGGCATCCTGCAGCAATTTGCCATCTCCGAGGCGACCCTCCTGGCCTGGTCGTCGATGGACGGCGAGAGCCCTCGGTCGGGATCGAACCAGGGCAGCGTGGCGCATCTGAGCGAGGTCAACCAGGAGAGCATCACCAGTCGAGGTAAAAAAAAAAAAAAAAAAAAGTTTCGCAAAGGCAAATATCCGAAAGTGTGGCTTGGTGAGACCGGAAAATTGCAAGCCCCAGATCTGCATAAACAGCACATTTGGATAGATTAGCCTGCATGCAAGAGTCGCAGTCAGCCTTAATGAGCCGAACATTGTGCTTTGTTGTTGTCCTTACGACCTAAAGGTTTGCGATGCTTCATTTGCATGAAATTATCCCAAGATTCTTAAATCAAATACGCACACACACACAAAAAAAAGACAAGCTCCGAGTTTAAAAATTGCGTCTGGTTTTTACTCTGGGGTCCAATTTATATCTGCCCCTTGGGGAAATTAAGCAGAACAGTGTTTCTGCGTCGCCGTCGTGTGTTGTGGCAATTCACGAATCAACATTATGGTGCTGCTATTAATTTGAGCGCGACTGATATGGATTTTAAAAAATTTTTTTAGACAGATTCCAATTCCGATATTCGACAGAATAAAATTCTGATAACCGGTTAATCGGCTGATAAATTGATAAAAAATATAAATAATGAATATAATAAATTGTTTTGGGGTTCTGTAACGCCTACAACAACACATATTTGCATTTCATTGTTTTAACATACATTTTTCTTGAAAAAAATATGTCTGGGTTGACTTCCTTTTGTATTTGTTCAACTTTATAACAGAGAGAAAATTGGCAAAAATTGGCTAATTTTTTTTTCCACCCCCCGAGTGGTTTCATGTAATTATATTTGTCTCACCACCAGTTACTCAGCATTTCTGTAGTCCTTTCACCTGAATACTTACTCTTACTGAAGCAATGATTTGGAAGACAACTTTTTTTCATTTTACTTGAATCCTATTACCGTCTTCAAAAGTAACAGTGTTTGAATACAATTCTTGGCGACCTCTGAAGCTTGACTCGCCCGCCCCCCGCCGTTTGTTCTTTCCTCCAGATCAGATCTTGCATCACTCCTCAGCCGAGGTGTGGCCTCACACTTACGTCTCCCAGGGACACTACTGCCTCTCCTCCTCGGACGCTTGGGAGCCCATTAACAGCGACCCGTCCGGCGTGGCGTCTCCCGCCGCCGGCTCTTACCTCGTGGGGAGCGAGGGCTACGACGGGCAGGCGGCCGCTCACTTCCTGTCGCAGCAGCAGCAGCAACAGCAGCAGCAGCAACAGCAGTTTAACCTCCAGCAGCAGAGTCAACTGCAGCAGCTGCAGCAGATCCAGCAGATGCAGCACTACCAACAGCAGCAGCTCCTGCAGTATCAGCAGCAACAGGTGAGCATGCGTAGGCAACATGGTCATATAGTAACATATATTTTTTTTCATCACAATTTTGGCCCGGATGTTTGCGCTCAAAACAGCCCACTAGTTGAAACAAGGCAATATGATTAATATGAAATATGAGTTAAGCAGCAAAATCCACCCGTTTTTAGCCATCGCAGGGGGCGGCCATTTTGTCACTTCTGTCGACTGAAAATGACATCACAGACCCTCGGGGCTTAGATAACGGCCAGTCACGGCTCACCCGTTTTCTGAAGCTGAGCACCGAGCAGTTGTGATGTCATTTTCAGTCGACAGACGTGACAAAATGGCCGCCCCCAGAGATGGCTAAAAATGGGTGGATTTTGTTGCTAAACTCATATTCCACAAACACAATCTTAATCAGAATGCTGCGTTTCAACTAGTGGGCCTGCATAGAACAAATGCTTAAAAAATATATGTTTGGGTTAGGGTTAGCAACAATTACGCAATTTAAATGTGAAATGTAACAATTTAAAGCAATAACCCTCCTTGTCTGCTCTGCAACACTCAGGCAACATCTGCGTAACACATCCTGCCAAAAGTTATACTTTCAAAACGAAATCAAGCAGTATAATAATACATTTTCATGACATTTTCTTAGGGCACATGGTGGATTGTTTAATAATGGCACTCAGTAAACAAGTAATAGTTTAAGTGGGACTGCTGAATAAGCCACCGCAGGGCCAAAGAAAGAGTGGTGAAGCTAATGCTTTTATTTTGATGGCCTGATTTTCGAACAGGATGTTACGCCAATGTTGCCCCAACTTATTCAAGTTTTGTCATGTTGACCAAGAGGCTCGTTAATGCCTTTTGTTCATAATAGCTAGCATTGTGGAATACGCCTTGCTGTCCATATGCCATCAATAATATTCAATAAAGGTAAAAAAAAAAAAAAAAAAAATGTCCACATCATTTAGTCATTTATATGAATTTCACACTGTTTTTGTACGTACAGCTATAGGTATTCTCTATGAAATTATTTTTTTGTTCATATTTTTGCATGTCTGGAACGGATTAATTTAAGTGTACATTATTTCCTATGGGAAATTAGTGCTCTGGATTTCATACGGCATGTTCCTAAGGATCACAACAGAACTTTCCCACTCACGTTCTGATCGCAGTCTCCTCGCTGTTGTTTTCTAGTCACTGGAACACCGACTGCACAGCGCCAACCACTCCTTGCAAGCGACCCCCAACAGCACCATCCACAGCCTGGTCCACCAAGTGCACCCGCCCCTGGTGGATCTGTGGAACACGGGCCAGATGGAGGCCTACCAGGTGGAAGCGGGAGGCTACATGGGCACTGCGGCCGTGGTGGAGACCGGCCTCTGCGTTCCCGCCGGGGAAGAGCTGGTGGGGAATGAACACTCGCCGCTGCTGGAACAGCAGGAGGAAGAGGAGGATGTCAAGGTGAGCTTACATCATGTTTACAATCAAGGCCATGCATACATCCTTCCATCCCAGGGTTATAATAGTTTTGCAATTGTCATTATAGTTCGTTTTATTTCGTTTTATTTTTAAAATGTATTCGTTTTGGTTAGTTCGTTTTTTTCGAAATTGTTTCATTTTAGTTCAGTTTTTATTCATTTTAAGTATTAGTTTTATTTATTTCTTGTGTATAGTCTTAAAAAAAAAAAAACATTAGTCTATGTATTGTGTAATACAATTTCAACAAAAATATTATTTTAAAAACAATCATCCACAAATCAAATACAGGTACTGCCGCCTGGGAGCGACGTCATCTGGTATCTTTTTTTATTTATTTTTATTTTTTTATTGGCTGCTGCTAGATGACGTCGCCTTTAGGACCACAACTCCCGGACGATTTGTTCGACCTTCTTCCTGTTAACAGCTGTGCCGCAATACTGAAATAATTACATTTAAAATCAACACCAAAAGCTCATATATTTAATTAATTTCCAAAGATGAAAAATAAATGACTTTTTCACTATATACTTAGTTTTGCAAATGAAAAATGTAGTTTCAATTTGTTTTAGTTTGTTTGGAAGCATTTTCGTTTTTAATTGGTTTACGAAAAAAAAAAATTCAAGTTTAGTTTGACTTATTTTGTAAGCCTTTGTTAACTAGCATAACTTCCTCTTTTTTCAAGTTTAGTTTGACTTATTTTGTAGGTCTTTGTTAACTGGCATAACTTCCTATCCGTCTTTCTATCAAGGATGGAGAAATGACACTGTGTATGGAGCCAGAGTCGTCCACGTTGACTCCGCCCACGCATCCGGGGGACGCCTCAGGCGGCAGTAGTCCGGGGCAACCGCCGGCCTCGCCAGTGGGCGAGCAGAAGGCCTGCGACGCCACGCCGGCCGGCCTTGCTCACACGCTACAGGAGGAGGAGGAGGAGGACGAGGAGGACGAGGACGCCGGGCAGCAGGAAGAGGGGCCGGCCGGTTCCATGGCAACCAACTAACTTCCTGGCTGTCACGTGACTCCTCCATACAAACTGACCGGAAGTCAGCCGTAGTAATACAATATCTATCTATTATTCTGTTGCTTTTCAGGTATCCAAAAAAAAAAAAACAAAAAAAAACAAAAAAAAGGAAGATTTTTTTTTTCCAGGCAGGGCGGATTGTTTGGAAACTGCGGACTCGTGCCGATAAGGAGACCTGATGCAACAAACTTTGTAAGCCTTACATCCCAAAGGTAAACACGACGGACATTACCATCAGGGATCAGGAGGGAATCGGTGGTGTTGCGTGGGGGGAGGGAAGGGGGGGGGGGGGGGGGGGGTTGTGCGGCGGACACATGCATGCGACCCCATCATCCTATTACAAAGACCTAACATATTAAAACAGTATAATAGGAATAATTTTATAATAGCGTGAGATGGGGTTAAGGAGCAAGCCAAGTGTATATTAACAATTTCCTTCAGTGGAGGAGAGGAGGAGGGGGCGATTTTTGTTTATATGTTAGAGCATTGTGTTCCCCCTTCTTACATCCTAATGAGTTACGGCAGCCCCCCCCCCCCCCACCGATGATGAAGACTAATGAAAACTTCCACGCACACACACACACACACACACACACACAATAACACTGCACAGATAAGGATTGTACTGTAAAGATAAGTGTGCTTCCTACTCTGTCTCACTGTATGCATGTTCCTATGGAGTACCTGTACTATACAGCACTGTATAGACTTTGCACTGAACCATAGTCGGGGGGCCGGTACGTGGCGGGACGGTGGATTCGCAGTAGGCTCGTATCGGTGGCGAATGATGGAGGGCGGGGGGTGGAAAACAAAAGACAGAGCTGTCTTTTTTTTTTTTTTTTGCACTGATGCAATCCAACCCATCAGAGGTTGCCTTCTGGACTGTTGATGTTGGCCGGGGCCCACCCTTGAAAGCTTTCAGCAACCAAAGCGCGGCCACTTGACAACGTCAACCCTCAACTAATGATGATGATGATGATGATGATGATGATGATGATGACGATGACGATGATTCCCATTTGAATGTACTGGCCTGGACCAGGACGCTTTCGGGATTTGTGTGTTGAGATGGAATTCACCGTTGGCTCATCTGCAGCACCACTACGACTACATACGGTCGGGTCCAGAAGTGTGTGGACAATGAGGTTTTTTGGGGGATTTTGCATTTTTACACCACCACAAAAATAAAAGCGAGATGCTGTTCAAGTGTAGACTTTCAGCTTTCACTTAAGCGGTTGCACAAAAATGGGAAAGGTATTTACCATTCAGGGATTAGAGCCATTTTATACAGACAGCCTCACATTTATTAATAAAGTGTTCTGCTATAACAATATATTCAACAAGTTTTATTTTTTTTTCTATTTTTTCCTATTGAATGAAAGGAAAAGCCATTAATCCATTCCGACCTCCTTGCCCAAAAAATGTTGAGCCCTCGGCAGTCCTCACCTCTTTGCTGACTAACTCTGAGCTCATCAGTACGGCACTAATATTAGTCACTCTACCCAGAGGATAAAGAATATGACTGCGAGCACTGTAATATTTTCTGCCTACATGTTGGTGCTGAACAATTTATGTTCAATTTATTGCTTAAAAGGGTTAAAGCACCACAACGTAGATGCTAATTAGCATTAGCAACAGACTAGCGAGCCTTTTTTAGGCAGTTATTTGGCTGTTTTGCTGCTTATTGTAAAGTGATTTGTGTTGAGTTGATTGCCAACATAAAGTTTCATCTCTCCAAAGATGAAAAAAAAAAAAAAAGTCAAATCTGTGTTTCCTGTGCATGAATGGCACCAGTGGTTTGCACCTTGTTGGAATCCTTCTGTATGATTTACATTCAAGAAAGCATTTCTTGATGGTACATTTTGACAAAGATACGCCTCGCTTTCTCAGCCTTCTGCTAATGTTGTGAAAAGCCACTTCAGACAAGGCAAAGAAATTGAATATTCGTCCACGGCCAACCCGGATCTCGAGCAATAGAGCATGCTTTTCACTTACCGAAGGGCAAAAGTGAAGGCAACAAATTGAAGGTGGCTGCAGCGGAAGCATCTCCGAGGAGGAAACTGTCAATAGCTGCTGAGTATCAACAGTAGTGGTATTTTTTTTTTTTTTTTAGTTTTTTTTTTACAGTGATCATTTTGAGTCCCTGAAAATTAAGAGATCTACAAGCAATGTCTGGACTGTAATTCATCAGTGGTAAATGCCATTTGTCCTCATATAAAAGCTGAAAGTCTACAGTTCAATTCCATCTTGATTATTTTTCATTATGGTGATGGACAAAGCCAAACGTCATAAAAATGCTTCTGCACCGAAAAGACGATGATGAATATCCAAATTGTAACCAGCAATAGGCAGACACGAGGCCGGCTCGCCAGTGTCAGCTCCTGTTATATAGATGTAAATAATTGAAGAAAAACACCTTAGGCTCACAAATTTCAGGTTTGATTTTTTTTTTTTTTTCTTTCTTTCACCATTTGGTCTTAACTTTCTGTTCGTATTTCTCCTTAACCCACAATTCAGGCCCGCAGTCATCGTTTCAGCGTCGGTTCCATTCGAGTGGAGCTGAAAACCTGCTTGGGTGGGTCTGCCTTGCGCCTACGACGGACGCGTGCTGCCCAATCAGCCAATCAGGGAATAGACGAGGCGGAGCTAAAGGCGTCTTCCTTGCTCGTGTGCGATAACTGTGAGGCGGTTGCTTGTGTGCTGACACATTTGCATTTATTTGTATTATTTGAAATCTTTTCCTGTGAGGAATCGGGGGGGGGGGCGGGGGGCATTGAGGAGACTTGCTGTGCATGGAAACCTTCCATGTCTATTCTCTGTCGGGGAGAATCTTCTCCTCATGTTGGTGATTGTGTGGGAAATTTTTAAGATACAGTATATACACACACACACACACACATACATATAATATATATATATATATATATATATATATATATATATATATATATATATATATATATATATATATATATATATATATATATATAGTTTAAAAAAAAACTGCAATTTACTGACTTGAATGAATTGATGTATTGATGGCTTCTTTATGCAATGCCGGGACAATGTTTATTTTTCTACTTGAAAATCCCCGAAGCTAGAATAGGTGTCATGGTTGTAAAGTCGCGCACTCTTAAAACTGCTGGGTCGAAAGTAACCCAAATTGGGTGAAGCGGCTAACCCCAGCGCTGGGTCCAAAGGGGACAGAGCCAATGCTGGGTTATTTGTACCCACTACATTGGGTTGAGGATGTGACCCAGCATGTTGGGTCAAGATTTGGATCCACCAAGGGGTAAAATCTCCTCATAGTGATGAATTAAAGCAACCAAGAAACGGGTTATCAAGTTATCTGATCTTCAACCCAATTTGCCGGGACAAAAGTAATCAACCCAACCCTTGTGTAAAAGTAACCCAATCGGCTCAAAATCCACAGCTGCCCATCGAGTGGGTTAGGAAAACAACCCAGTATTTTTTGGTGTGTATTTGAACGCCGAGAAAACAACTCTGAGGGATGAAAAGTTCGATTTTGGTGTTGTTGTTTTTTTTCTCCTTTTTGACGAGTGGAAAGAGCGTTCCGAATAGAATGTCTTTACACAATGGCACATATTCATTTATTTATTGAGCAATTGGGGAGGATTCGCTTGTACAGAATCTACGGTTTGATGTGACCCTTCTATGTTTTTTTAAGGGTCTCGTTCTTAGATGCTGCTTTCGTTCTATATGGGCTCACCTCCAAAAGGCAAGATACATGGGGGGGGGGGAAAGCGGGAACAACACTGCTTCTTCTTTTCCGGGTTTGGGGGAGGGGGGGGGGGGGGGGGGGTGAGTTGAATTCCTGCTTTTTTTCTGTTGACCGAAATCTCAATGAATGAATAAATAAGAAGCCACATTGATTCCTGTGGATGTAAAGGCTTTAAGGACCACGTCTCTCTCGCGCTCGCTCTCCTTTTCTTATGAGTCCAATGCCGCTCAAGCCGCTTCCTTTGTGTGTGTCGCGTGTATTTCTACGTTTGTGTGTAACGTGTTGTCATGTCGGAAGAATCACCGCCGGGTTAAAACAATAAAAAAAAAAAAAAAAAAAAAAAAGGTTGGGGAACCGTTTGAACCAAAGGATATTGGAGGCAATCAGCGGCATCAAAAATCACAGATTCTGGGTGAAATCACAATACTCTTGTGTATAAAAATTGGCACTCACGCATACCTGATGGACCTTTCTTCCTTCTGGTCTCCAATTTTTTTTTTCCGTTCATGTCTTCATCCGTTTGTTTTGTTTCCCATCCTCCTCCTCGTCACTCCCGCACGGCCGAACCTCCTCCCACCACTCCGACTCCCTTCTCGTCTCCACCTGTGGAGCAAATAAACAAAGACAAAGCAAACGTTTCGTGCATATGTGCGTTTGTCTCTTGTAGACTTGCTCTGATTTTCCTTTTTGAAACTATGCGCAGTCTGAAAACAGGAGAGGCATTTCGATTCGGGTTGTTTTTGTTGAGACTTTTCGGCCACAGTAAGTTCCGGTAGTCAAATTGTATCCGACAGGAGATTGCGCTATGATACTGTGGCGTTATGCATGTATGTTCGTTTTTGTCAATTCTGCTCATTTATAGTCAAAGTACAGCAATGACAAATTGATTCAACCAATGACAGTGACAAGCAGTGGTTTGCTTCGCCAATAATCATCAATGTCAGTCAATAATTGTAAAAATAATGGGTTAGTGGCTGTTTTTTGTTTTGGTAATGGATGAGCCTCAATATTGAGTAGAGTGGAAAAGTGTCAATGAATATCTAAAATAAATTGTACATCATTTTCCCCCATTTATTATTTTTTAAAAATGACAGACTATTATGGGTGATTTCAGAGCAATTATATCATAGTAAATCATACATTTAAATTAACCTTAATCAGTAAACAGTAAATCTTCGTCGAGGTCAATGTCATTAAGTCTATCTCAACATATTTCATTGTCGTCATTAAGTGCTGCCAGTCTTTCATGGAGCTTCTTGTTGAAAATAAGCAGACGTTGACGCAGATCTTCGTCGTACGGAGATGTCAAAAGAGTTTGTAAAAGACGCAGGAAGGCACCTGAGATTTGAAGAAAAAAAAAAAAAAAAAAAAAAAAAGTAGAAAAATTTGGCTCGATGAGAGCGCAAAGTTTGTGACCTGACTCGTCCTTCCTAGATGGGCTCATCCGACTCCTCGCTGTCCCGCTCCTCATGCAGGGGGGAGAGAGCGAGGACGGGGCCGCTGGGCGAGCCCGGCGAGTCGGTGGGCGAGGGCGAGCCGGGAGAGGAGGTGGACGGGGACGCCGGCTCGCGCGTGCTGGCAGAGTCGCCGCCGCCGCCGCTGGGCGAGGACGGGGCGTCCCCGGCGGGCATCCCTCGGGAATCGTCCTTCCTCGCCGCATCCCCGTCCCTCCTGCTCCCCTCGCCCCAAAGGTCCCGGTCCCACGTCGGGGAGGAAGTGGTGGAGGAGGGCGGCTGGTGCTTCTTGGCTTTCCTGCTGGCGTCCCGGAAGCTGGCCAACGGAGGGCGGAGCCTCACGCCGCTCCGAGTCGAGCCCTCGATGGCTTTCTGCAACTGGGACCACAGAAGAGGAAGACAACGAAAATCAATTTCGGGAAATAAAGGCATTAACATCTGTTTTATTCATTAAATGTAATTTATTCCTCCCTGCACGCTATTCTCTTCTTTTCATAGCGTTTCTCTTGTTTGCACTGCTTGCAGAATACGAGTGTGAACGTTAGATTTTTTTCGTCCAATCAGATTTCAGCCTCTATGTGTTGCCATGTCAATTTCATCCGCCCAGTGCCTTTACAGTCAACAGTGCTGGCCAGTGTCACTTAAACTTTCAGTTGTGTGAAAAATAAAAATAGCACAAGAATATTGTACGGTATAAAAACATATCCTAATAACAATTAGCATGCAAAGAGCGAAACGGTTTGCGCATCATGATGTCTTCATTAGAATGTGTGACTTGGCCACTGGGGAGCGGTATAATACAGTCATCACGACACAAAGAAAGAAGACTTTCACAGCTACTTGTAAGTCACTTAGTAAACTGCTGTAATATGAGTCATTTTTCCCCGGAGGATAAAGAATATATTCCTGTGGGACCGGGACGACTACAAATGGCGGAAATCAAAGAATAATCAACGCTCACTAAAAGTGAAACTGTGTCGCTGCTGTTTTTGTTCAGATATCCATTGACTAAAACATAGCTTTAGTGGTAGAAATATTGTGGCGGACTCTAATGTACATCACTAATACATATCATTTTATGTCACTATTAATAGCACAACTGCCTTTAAAACATATATATTCTTAGACTTGTTCTCATTTTACTGCTTTACAGAAATATGAACATTTAGATATGATATACAGTGCACTAGATTCAGACAAGCCCAATGACTCTTACGGCTAGGAAATTCTCATTTATGCATTGCGTATGTCCAAGATAGGCAAATTGTCAAAAACACACATATAAGTAAATAACAAAAAAAAAAAAAAAGGAGCCTTACCTCTTTGAGTGCGACCACACCCACCAGCTTGCCAATACTGGTGACGTAGGCGTGACTCAGACCCAGCAGAGAGAACAGAGTGTGGGTCTGAGTAACAACAGAGAGGAGGAAGAGGAGGAGGAGGAGGAGGAGGGAGGGGGGATGCCGTCCAGTCAGTGTTAAATGTATTGGAATGCGACAGCATTCTGCTTGCGTGGCTGCTCTTAAACACATCACGTCCACTTAACAACAATGTATTGCTATAATGTGCTGCACACAAGTCATGTGGCGCATAGCGGAATACATAATGTATGTGTGGCGTGTGTGAAATTCTTTGCTGCACACAATTGAATTCATTACATTCAATTTATTTGTCTTTCGTTCACTTTACTCAAGTAATGGCATAACATTTCGATAATTCCGGTGTTCTGAAATTCCTTCCTAGCCGTCGAGGCATCCTACCACTACATTCGGTGACTATTTTCGTTTTTATTGAGTCTTATTTGACTTTTTCATTGCCTCAAGAATACTTTTGGCGTGTGTTTTCCGTCTTAGCTTTTAAGCATGGTTTGTTTTCTTGTCGTTGATTTGTTGACCACGTACATCACACAGTGGTATGTATACCACACTCAATTGTCTCATTCAATTGGCATGTAAGTATTTTCTTGAGGTATTTTTTAAAGTTCTACCTACCAGTCTGCATCTAAAATAAACAAGATGAAATGGCACGGTAGTATTTTGGCTGTCAAATTAGCCTTTGGTAGGAAGTTTCGATGGGGTAGGATAATTTGGCGGAACACCGGTTCTAATTCTGATTCCTCAATTTGATTCCGGTTCCTCACGATTCTGAATTACGATTCTTTAAAAAAAAAAAAAAAGAAAAAGGGCATGGTTGAAATGAGCGAGCTAACCAGTTACTGTTTATGAACTTTACTATGAATTTCACAAATGGATATTTTTAACCAGTGTATTAAAGTATTCTTTCCAATAATATGTTCTATGCGGCCACACTAGTCTAAACACGGCATTCTGATCAATATTGCATTTGTGGAATATGGATTAAGCAGCAAAATCCATCTCAGTGGGCGGCCATTTTGCCTCTTGCTGTCGAAAATGAAAATGGAATCACAGTGCCGAAGGGCTTAGCTTGCGACGCCACACGCCCAGAAACAGGCGAGCCGCAACCGGTCGTTACCTAATTATGTTCGGCGGCTGCCTCCCTCGCCACAAACTAGGCTTTGAATTTAGCGCCGACATTTTAAAATCTGCACGATTCCAGGAGAATCGGAATGCTGGTCCCGGCTCCACTCGATTCTCGATGCTGAGCAAGCGACAGCTCATCACTTGAAAAATTCCGGCACTTACCTTGTGCAAAGACGTTCTTTCCACCAGCTGAAAGGGGGAGGGGTCAATGCGAATCTGCTCCATATCCATCGGCTTGTCCATCTCGGCCTCCTCCCAGGCTTTGATCTGCACGGGCAGGACAGGACCGCACTTATCGCACGGCTGATAATGCTGAAGGATGGCGTTACTGTACCTCGTCTGGGGACATGGTGTCAGTCAACGTAGGGGGAGCTGTTTCCTGGAGGGATGAATAAAACAACGAATGTCTTGGACACTATAAGTCCACTCACGTCACATATCGGAAACGGCAAGAGAGGGTGTCGTACCTGTGCGTCAGTCTGACCAGTCGACGATGACGAGGAGAAGAGTCTCTGAAGGGTCCTGCGCACAGAAGGCGCTTTGCGCTTGTCTGCAGAGGTGAACATATGAAGGTTGAGCAGAAGAGGTCTTATTTATTTTAATGGATGAGATGTTAAGTGAGTTAAAAAAAAACAAAAAAGAACCGACAATTGGGCCGAATTTGAGTGAATGATTGGAGGCCTCCCAAGTCATTCACCGCCCGTAAAAATGACAACGAGCAGAGTATGTATTCATAATGTAATTGCGAGATAAGATCGTAGTTGATCCATCTTGTTCTACCGCTACTCTACGGCCAAAAGCAACCGATCTGAACAATAGCAAAATGCAGGCGGGGCCACTTAACCTCACGCCTATTTATTGAATCGACTATGATCGATTATTCCAGCAACGATTCGAAGAACCGGATAAAATTGTATTTGCATTGAATGATTAACTGATTTTTGTTGTTTATTTATTATTGTTTAGTGATAAAAAAAAACAACCTAAAACAAAAATTAAGCATCAAATTAAAATCAAACATCAGGCGAGAGGGGCTGATGTTCACCAAAATTTTGAAACTGATACATTCAAGGGTTTGGTCATTGTTTTACAACGCAAACGCAGATGATTGCAAATGCCTTATTTTGATTAAATGCAAAATATAATCAGTCGGCTTTCATGACAGGCTACAGAATTCAGAGATTAATTACTGTTGAGAGGCTGCAATCAGAGGATTTGGACAATTTTAATTTAACAACGGCTCTAAACGCTAACTTGACAGTTATCGATTAATTTGATAATCAATTAGCTGTCGATTATTTTGGACAACTCCAGCACATCAAGTGAATGGAAAAAATGCAATCCTATCAGGTTTTGAGGCTCCGCATACTGGATTGAATTTTTTTTTTTTTTAACCACAAAAACATGGAAGGATTGTCAAGGAAGAAGCGACTGGCGACAAAGACGGCAAATGGGAGAAAATCGAGTTTGACACCTGTGTGGAGCGATGTTAAACTAGCCCTGTGCTTTACCTGAGCTTGTGTGATTACTGGAGGGCTGCTGAGGTTTGGGGGACGGGATGGGCCCGTTACATTCCTCCAGCACCGGCGCACCCTGAAAAGAAATCACACGATCATTTCCGTCTGCATTGCACGGCACCGTAGCAAGCCATCGTCATCATCCTCACCTTGTCCGTCCCCTCGTTACCACTCTCCTCGTCCACGAAGGTGAACGACTCCCAGCTGATTTTGGAAACTTGGCTTGGTGAAATCTGACCTTTCTCAAAGACCCGCCTGGCTGGCGAGAGACACCAGTCGATGGCGGCTTGGAGCTCCATCCTCTCGATGGAGCCCAGAAGAATCATGGATTCTTTGCAGGCGTGAAAGGAGCGGTTAGCCGTCGTGTGTGCAATTACTATGTCATGCGATGTTGGTGTCCGTAGCGATTCTTTGCTAACGTCCCTAACCTTTGGAGTCGACTAAGGGGATGGTTTTCAGTGTCGTCGTTTCCAGCAGATGATTGAGTTCCCGATAGGTCGAGTGGGACGACAAGAATTTCACCTTGCGCACCATGATGTCCTCCACAAAGATGTTGTACTTGCTAAAGAAACACGACGGACAGGACTCAACACCACTGTCCTTTTTTGGCTCATCGCATCTGGGTGCCCGCTTTACCTGATGTGCCCGAGGGCCAGCTCAGGCAAGTACGGCAGCTTCTTCACCTGGATGATGGAGTCGTAGAGCGAAGGCTGCAGACCCTGGGCCACCATGTTGGCCAGAATGACCGCCACCATCATGGGCAGGATGTGGGAGATCTGACCCGTCAGCTCGAAGCAGATCACTGCGGTGGAAACTGTGTGAGTGACCGCTCCTGTCATGGCGGCCGCGCCTGGTAAGAGAGCACAAAAGATTGGGGTAGTAGTAGTATTATTATGAATTATGACATGCACATCTTTTGTTCGTGTTTGGTCCGGCTGAATTTTAATGAAACAGTTTTGATATTTGGAATTAATCGATGAATCAGCAACTAATCGATTACCAAATCAATCAATAATTATTTTTGATGGATTAATTGTTTAAATACTTTTTTTTTTTATTAAAATGCTCAGAATTTCATCTTAAACAGTAAATATTATCCAATTAGACTGATGAACTTTGTTGACAAAAAAACAAAATATTTGTTTTTGACAAAAGGGATGAAAATCATGAAATATGATTTAAAAGAAAAACCTAATTCATCAATTAATCAACAAAATAATCGACAGATTAATCGATTATGAAAATGATCATTAGTTGCAGCCTTATAAAATATAAAACACAAGAGTGAAACATTATTGTAATGGACTCAAATAATTGATTTATACGCCCAAAACAGTAAATCGTTATAGACTATGGAGCCCTGAACATGGATGGTGACATGGAAAGGAAAAAAAAAAATGCATTAAGCACGTACGTTTTTTTTAGGTGCTCCAGAATAGACATACATTTGACCAAAGAAATGTACATAAATACATCTTCTGTATACAAATGTCACTAATATAATATAATATAATATTGATAAAACATTTGAATGTACATCAATACATCTACAATTTGTATTTTTTTATTTAGGATAATTTTATGAATAATACTATCTTTAGAGTGGATAGTCACAATAATAAAGAAAAAACTCATTCAATTGAAAAAATTAAATTGGGGGTGGGACGGCGGAAGGGCTTTCCACTGATTATGAAAAAAAACAAACAGTTTATAGTATTATAATTAGAGTTTCATGAAAAATGATGGAAGTAGAATAACAATCTTGTAATCCAATCGCATAATAATGATATTATTATGACAGGCTTTATATAGAGGTCACTTTAATCCATTGGAGGCCATATTTCATTTTCCAGCAGAAGGTCAAGCGCAAAGGACAACGTAGAAGGCCGAGACTGACCGATGACGGCGTAGCCTCCCGGCAGGATGCGGTACACGATCCCGTCAAAGAGGATTCCATTTGGGAACAGAGTGGCCATGATCTCCCCTACCAGGCGACCAAAAGCGGCTCCTACAGGAGCGAGATAAGGCACGCTGGTAAAGACCGACAAAAGAAGCTGCTCAAGGTCAGCAAGCCGGTAACCGAGCTTGCGTTGCTAAAAAAAAAAGAAAAAATAAATAATAAATCCTCTTACCTAATATGAACACTGGCATGAAGGCGCCCGAGGGGATGGGCATGGTGGTGGAAACCGCTGACATCCAGAACTGCGACACAAAAACAGGATCAGGGAAGGATGGCGAGCAATCCCAGAGGTTTTTCTTCACTACGGTGTACACACTCACTCACTCACTCCACACTCTAATAGGTACACCTCCACACTCCAATGGGAGCCACTACGAGAGCTCTATCAAACATTCAAACAGCACCGACGTCATTTATTATGCATATTTACTTAAGTAAGTAAGCACACTGTTTGTATGATTATCCAAGTTTAATTGAGTTATAAAATCTACATCTGTCTAAATCAATTTTTAATTTTTACCAACAATATTCGATTCAACAAGACGAAGCCTATTTAGTTTTGCTTGCCTTAGGCATGAAGAATAGCAACTTTACTTGAAGTTATATTCTGGCAACGCCCCGTATTTTATCGTGCAAAGTGTACTTCAAATGTTGCGGCCTGCGAGTGCGAACTGCTGCTCACCTTCATGACGAGGAAGAGGAGGAGGATGACGAAGACGCTGACCTGAGGGTGAAGCCACACGGCCGAGCGGCCCAGGCCGGGCGGAGGGGCGGCTGCCGAGATTTTGGTCCAGGTGAAGTTGTCGAACAGGGAGTTGATGCACTCTCTGGGCATGAGCTGCCACGGATGGGAGGAGGCAAGATGACGGTCGCTTGTAAAACTCCAAAACTCATCTCAGAGAAAGGTTAAATTCAATAAAAATGCAGAGGAGGGGTGCATTTCATCATCGCTCTCGTCGCCGTCGGCCGAACTTGGCAAAGGAGATGACAAAAGAAAAAGGATGTAATAGTACAACGTGCTTGAACTCCACAATGAATGAGCCCCTTCTTGCATTTTCGACAGCGCTTGCCGTCGTTAGAGTCGCGACTGAGGGAAGGAAAAACATCGGTACCTCAACTTACAAGTGACCCGACCTCTATGTTTTTCGAGATACAAGCCGTCGCTTGGCCAATTTTTTCTGTTTTGACTTGTGAGCCAAAATCGGAGATAAGAGCTTTGGTGACCGGGAACTTCACAAAGAGCAATTTGACAGATGGTGAAAAAAATTTAAAAAAAAAAAAATAACGTTAAAAAAAAAATGTTTAATGCCACTCCCAGTTGAAATTCACTGTCAAATTAAACCTAAAAAACATAATTATGCCATTAATTTAACACAACCACATAACTTTGCTTGAGCAAGGTCGGCTAGCTTAATGCTAACCCACAATGCAAAACGCCATAGACAGGTAAAAAAAACAACAAAAAAACTAGCATCAACGATAGTGTTACAATCCTTTTCGCCCAACTATTTGAACACAGCAGAAACACATGTAAACTGACAACAAAATACTCACAGGAATATTTTCTTTATCCTCTGCAAACAACGACAAATATTACTGCAGCTTACTGAGCAATTGTAACCTTCTTTATGTATATCCGCATGTCTGCATTACAGAGTCTTGGTCGAATGAATAAAGAAGTAAAATATATTCTTTAATGTCATCCCTGTCGCAGATTTTCACCGATTACAGTTGGATCCGTGACGTATCCCCGACAATAAACGTTTGTCCACCGTAATTGGGGTCCGGCGTCTATATTCTTCCTCACCTCGCCAGCCATAAACTGTCCAAATCCAGGAGGAAACGTGAAAGTGGCGATGATCAGCGTGACTGCGCCTGGATAGATCAACCGACTGGACACACACACACAAAAACACAGACTATGACATTTTATACTAGGAAAAAAAAAAAAAAGGATTGGATTAAAGCGAAAAACACACAGTGATCAACTCTGTTCTGCCTGCCTCTCTAATGGCGGCAATGAGTGCTTCCAGATTGTCGGGCCGCAGGGGAGCAGACATTGAGCGAATACCTTGCCAAAAGGTTATTAAAGCTCTCCTGCTTTCTGCCACCATGAGACTGATGAGCTCAAAGAGAAGAGCCGTGCAAAATAATGTGCTTTACGTGAGCAGATGTTCAAGAGAGGCCTTTAGCTAGAGGCAAACAAATTTTCTCTTAAGTCGCATTCAGTCAAAGGAGATAGCATAAGCTAGGAGATCTCGGTTCAACATGCATCAAAGCCGCCCTTCGCCAACCTGCTTTCCGGTTTGGTCACGTGACATTTCGCAAAATCACAATTAATGGACTTCAACTTGACTTTCATCACATTATAATTGACTACAGAAAATCTTGAATTATTTAAACACTTTGTATACATACATATTCGCGCTTTGTTTTGATATAATCAGATGAGTTCTGGCTCAACTCAAAATGGTTACTCATTGTACTTTTGCACCCCAAAAACCTCAATCTGATCAAAATATCTTCTGTGCAGGCCCACTAGTTGAGACAAGGCATTCTGATTAATATTGTGTTTGTGGGATTTGAGTTAAGCGGCAAAATCCACCTGCTTTTAGCCATCTCAGGGGGCGGCCATTTTGTCACTTCTGTCGACTGAAAATGACATCACAGCTGCTCAGTGCTCAGATAACGACCAATCATGGCTCATTTTCAGAAAACAGGTGAGCCGTTATTGGTCGTTACCCGAGCAACTGTGATGTCATTTTCTGTCGACAATAGTGACAAAATGGCCGCCCCCTGAGATGGCTAAAAACAGATGTATTTTGCTGCTTAAAGCAGATGTCAACCAAAACATATTTTTCTCAAGAATATGTTCCCAGCAGGCCCACTAGTTGAAACACGGCATTCAGATTAATTTTGCGTTTGTGGCACGGCATTCTGATTAATTATACGTTTGTGGAATGTAAGTTAAGCAGCAAAATGCACTCGGTTTTAGCCATCTCTGGGGGTGGCCATTTTGTCTTCTGTCGACTGAAAATGACATCACAACTGCTCACAACGACCAATCACGGCTGACCTGTTTTCTGAATCTGAGCCGCGATTGGTCGCTGTGAGCGGTTGTGATGTCATTTTCAGTCGACAGAAGACAAAATGGCCGCCCCCAGAGATGGCTAAAAACGAGTGCATTTTGCTACTTAACTTACATTCCACAAACGTATAATTAATCAGAATGCTGTGTTTCAACTAGTGGGCCTGTTGGGAACATGTTCTTGACAAAAATATGTTTGGCTTGACTTCCGCTTTAATACATTCCCTGTAAAGTTAATAACGGTTTTGGGATGGTAGCAGTTGAATTGGAACGGACTGATTCTATCCTATGAGGGAATTAAAACGAAATCAGAGATCAGCCACGGTCTCAGAAGGGTTTTCAGTACAAGCTTCAGGGTTCCGCAGTATTGTGCCGAATTAAGAGTCTTCTGTAATAAGCGTGTGTGTGTGTACGTGTGTGTGGACTCACTGCTTCGTCAGAAAACGCGTGAGTGCCGTGGGTCTTCTCATGAACAGAACCACCTGTCTGTTCAAGTAGACAAAGAAGGCCCCCAGGAAGCCACATGAAATTCTGAAATGAGAGATGAATCCCTCAGATAGGTTTTTCATTTAATTATGTACACACGTGCACACAGACACACACACACACGTGCACGCACATTACCCGATTATTGCAAACGCTGGCAGCTCCTGCAGGTCAAAGGGGAAATCCATGCGGAAGTTGGTTTTGAAGAGAGCAGTGATTGTGACTGTCGGAGGGAAGAAAAAAGACAAAACACAATCAGCTTCAGTTGATTTTTTTTTCCCTTCAGGAGCAAATAATACAGTCACATAAAGTCTGGACTGCTAATTCATTACACAACCAAATCAGATTGCTTTGATTCATTCCGAGTCTGCTCACAAACCCTCAAGGTCAAATATTCATGTTGTCTGGGGATTGTTATCGTGTGATTATATTAACCAAATTCATAGTTTTCAGATCCTAAATTTCAACTGGACTTCCTTCATTTCAAATAAAACAATGTCGATGTATACATACATAAGCGGAGACATTGATTGGTGTGTGTGTCCAGCTCCTCCTCCGTCTTGCGCTCACCTGCTCCTGATCGGGCCTTCCTCACCTACGCCTCGTTACATCCGATGACCTCATTTAACCTCGTGTCTCGTTCTGTCTCAGCGCTAGTTTGTTCTAACGATCCACCATTTCTTGTTCATGTCACTGACCCCAAAGTAACCTCAGACCCGGTTTGGTTGAGTCTTGCATTTGGGTCCTACCTCACTTCTTGTTCATGACACGTTCATCTTTATTTTAGGGGATTTCACTCCGATCCAGCTCATGATCCCCCCCCAAAAATCTAGTTTCAGCTAGTTGTCATTGTTTTTAAAAAATTCTCATTTTATTTTGTTCACAACAATGTTTCATAAATTTTAATTAATACTTATATTAACTATAATAACCTTGAGCTCTACTTCCGCTTACGTACACAATGTGATTCCTGTTGCCAACGCTCTTAAAACTGTATATTGGTCTAATCTCCCAATATGTGTCTCCACATTTGGACAACAGTGCAAACACACTGCTTATACATTTACACTTGAGGGGGGGAAAAAGACGAAGGACTTTGCTGTGACAACCGGCTACTTTCATAAAATGCCAGCACTGCAGTATTTCCGGTGTGTGTGTGTGTGAGTGTGAGCGTGTGAACTGCGTCTCACCAGCATCCTTGTTCCATACAGAGAGTACTCTGAATATGAAGGCGCTGAATGTGGCGGCAAAATATCCCCGCCAGTAATTCCTCACTGCAAAGTAGGTAGACGTGACCTCAATACTGAACAACACCCCTGGTGGTGGCGGAGGAGAGAGATAGAGAGAGAAAGACAGAGGAAAGGAGGGATGGAGGACAAGAGGAGGACGGAGAAGAGGAGGATTAGAGGGAAAACATGAGGGAAGAAATGGTCAACGAGGGAGACGACGTGGAGAGGGAGAAAGAAATGAATTAAAATATGCTGAGGGAGATGAAAAACACTTGGAGTTGAGGGTATAATCATGCGCAAGAGGAGGGCCACTAAACACACGAGTGCGCTCTTAAATATAGACGCACACATAAACAGACACGCACACACACATTGGTGACTGAAACTAAATATGTTGGTGTATTGAGATACAAGTGACCCGACTTGCGAGTTTTTCGAGATACGGCCGTCATTCCGCTGACTTTTTTTTTTTTTGCTTCGACGAGTGAATAATTCATCCAAGCTTCAAGCTGTTTACGGCCACTCTTGGTTGAACTTTACTCTAAATATAGACAGAAACATACACACATTAGTGACCTAGTTGATACGAGTTTTTCGAGATACAATTCGGCAGATTTTTTTTTTCTTGCTTTAAGTCAACAATTCTTCCAAAAAGATGCTTCAAGCTGTTTATTGCCACTCTCAATTAAAGTTAACACTAAAAGGAAACATAAAACAAAGAGAATGATACCCTGTGCATTTAAAAAAACCACATGGCTTTCCCTTAGAAAAAGTCCGCTTAGCTTAATGCTAACACACAGTACGAAACGCCAGTGACATGCTAATGTTAGCATCAATAGTCGCGGTTTTACAACACATATTTTGACATAAACGGAGGAATAACATATGTAGACAGATCATTTAATAAAACTAACAGACATATATGTTTTTATCCTCTGCGAAAAACGACTAATAAGAAGCTTAGTGAGGCTCTTACAGTAGTTGTAGAGGAAAAAGTATTATCTTCTTCCTTTGTGTCTGCATGACTGTATTATACTGCCCCTCTGTGGCCAAAGCGGGCACACCAGAGAGCAGTAAAATGAATTAAATTTGATTAAATCATGATTCACAAACATTTTAATTATTTGTTATTACTCAATATTTTTTTCTATAAAGTACAATTTCATACACATAGACTTTTCCTTATAAAAAAAACAATATTTTGGGGGGGGCAGGGACTGGAACAGATTAATTGCATTTGTATTCATGTCGCTGGGGAAAGATGATTCGAAAAGCAAATGTTTTGAGTTATGAGCATAGTCATGGAACAAATTTAACTTATCACAAGTCACCACTGTTGCTGTATGATAACTAACTTACTGTACAATCTAAACAAAATGTAAAATTTCTAAATGTAAAATTCAACACTGAATGCAGATGTTTGACATGCTATTAAAATCAAATATACTAATATTGCATACAGTTTTGCTCAAATACTCAAAATGTGAACATCACAGCTCAGCTGTTTTCTGGGTTTGGTCACGCGATATTCACAATGCGAGTACACTTTGAAATCAATTTTCATCCATAGCATGGAACGGTTCTGTCTAAAATGTCAACCTCCTGAGATAGCAGAAAACAGATGGATTAATCCGCTTAATTCTTATTCCATGAATGCAATATTAATCGGAATACTGTGTTTAGAGTAAGGAGGGAAGTATTTTGACTTGAGTCCCTCTTTAAAGGCCGCATGTGACCACACACAGGCCATATTTTGCCCACCAGTAGTCGCTCTAGACTCTCGAGTTAAAATTCTGTTAAAATTTCACAAATACTATTCCTAACACCCAATCTCATTGACTGCTAATCTGTTTTGAAAACCTACAGTAATTTGCCAGCCGACTTGATTATCCTGCGTGAACTGCAGGGACCACAGTGGACGTTGGAGAATGGCATCAAAATTAAGAGCGATTACAAGTCCCCCACCATTTTCATTTCTCAGCACTTAATCATTCATGTGCCAGTGAAGCAGCAAAGTGTCACGAAGAGGATAAGCATTTGATCACTGGTTAAATCTCACAAATTTGTATAAATCATAAAAAAAAAAAAAAAAAAAAAAGAGCTTTGAAAGAGGGCCATAGTGAGGGGTGCAAAGTTGTACAGTACCTCCAAGTGGAGTGCCGAAACAGCATCCCACCCCAACGGCACAGCCAACAGTCAGAATATCTGTGTAACCGTAAGGGTTCTACTGACACAGACAACAGAAGGGTGGGGAGGGAGGGCGGCAAAAAGGGATTCGGGGGTGGTTGATGGGGACAGAAAGACAGAAAAAACAGGTGAAGGCAGAGAGGAGAGGATGGGGAGGGTGGCGGGGCGTGGAGCAGATGGGGTGATGTGACAGTGGGGAAGCAAAATTGGATAAAGTGAATAAATAATGTTCAATGGGTTTTTTTTACAAGAGGCGGTAATAAAGGCGTGAGGAAACATCACAAAACAGCGGGGGCGTAATAAAAGAGAGGGAGCGCATGCATCTCGGAAGAAGCTTTACGGAAAAATCAAGTGGGCGCTAGTGCACCTGGGCAAAAGTATTAGGACACTCTGTCATCACACCTACGGGAAGTGACAGCTTCTGTTTCCGGGAAGACTGTCAACAGGGCATGCGGTTGTATGAAATATCTTGGTAAGATGAAGAATTTAAACTCACGGTGATCTAAGTGCCCCATTTTAACCCCTGATTGTCCTTTTAATAGAGTAGGAAGTGTGTCCCAAGACTTTTGTCCGCATCATGTGCTTATACAGAAAGCAACTGAGCATCATTGTGGCATAAAGGCCCTGGTTACCAAGGTTACGATCTTGTTAAGTGTCAATCAACCATATTCCCCGTTACAATTGTTGCCTCACACATTATAAACATATTTGAACAAAAAAAAAAAAAAAGGCAAACAGAATGTACGCGAAAATACCGTACGTATTGTAGTATCTGTGTGAATGCGTGTGTTCAAATGTCATTGATATTTGTTGCCTTGAAATTGTTAGCACACCCAACATTTTTATTCACATTTTAAAGTATGAATTTTGATGTCTGAGGTCCATTTTAAACCTCCAGGTGGGACTTGCCTCCCACTGGAGCAGCGAAACAAGTGGCCACTCCCACAGCACACGCACACACCAACAGGTCCTGGTTATGGGTGCCATTCTGGGGTTCAAAGGTCAATAGGGTGTGGGGGAAGCAAGGGGAAGGGGCAGAGTAGTTGGGATGAAGGAATGAATGAATGAGAGGGACATAGAGGGATATGAGAGGTCAACATCATTACACATGCCAGACATTAGCGTCACACTATTAATACGAAGAGACACAAACAGATGAGGTGTTGGGTGGGTGGTGGTGGTCGGGGGCCGGGGTGCAAGCCAAAACAAAAACATGAAAAGGCACGGGGGGGGGGGGGGGCAGCAAGGGCGGGGAGGATGGGAGAGGAAAACACTTTTCCCATTTTCTCTTCAAATTGGCCCAATTGGCACATTACTTACGCCTACATTTCTCTCAATTAGCTTGCCAAAACGGGAACGCCCCGGTTTACAACAGTGACGACATGCGGAGTTTCGAGGTTACGTACGGCGCGGAAAGTACACTTGAGATACACCTTGAGATACGAGTTTCACACGTTCCTTGACTCAAAACTCAAAATATCTGAAATCATTTTTCGCCATTCAAATGAATGGAAATGCCAATAATAATAATAAATTAAAGCATTAACTATGAAGATTAATTTAAATTCGATAACGCACAAAAAAAATTAACTCAGTTAACTGAGTTTTATTTGCTTCCTGTAGCAGCTCACCTCTGCTCACTGTGCAGTCAAACTTCACTTCAGAGTCACTGGAGCAAAGACGGATTTTGACGTAGTTTTACTTTTAAAAAGTTGCTTGACGGCTCATTGGAGAAATCCAAAATAATTTGCACACTTTGCACAGCCAAATTCAAATACCATATTAGTTGTGTGTCTTTGGTGTATCGTTCAACTGTTGTATTTTACAGGCAAAGAATGGTATTCAAGGATCCAAGAAAGCTATGAGAAAAGTCTTTGAATCGAAATATACTTTTATTTCTTTAATTCCAAGATTTTACTCAAGTAAATATCGGTTCCGAGCTTTGTAAAATTGTAGTTGAAGAATGCGATTAATCGCGATTAATTATGGAAAGTTTAGCGATTATTTAGTTTTAAAAAATGTAATCGTTTGACAGCACTAGTATATATATATATACATATATTAGTGGTGACTCCAACTGGAACTGGAATTGAGTTGCGAATTGGCCACTGAAAGTGAACGCTGAACACCGAATCTCAATATATATCCATATATATATATATATATATATATATATATATATATATATATATATATATATATATATATATATATATATATATATATATATATATATATATAAATATATGTATACATTAGTTCCCATTAAAAGCCCAGATTCGAAATGCATAGAAATCCGCTGAATTGGAGAATTTTGGAGAATTTCCAACCATGTATATCTTGTTTCAAGTGTTTTTTCAGGGTCGCAAAAATGGGAAGCGTTTAGCTGTAGCAACATTTAGGATGGAGGGGGAAACAGCACACGTCATGTTCGTCGGCGTGTTGCCTGAGGCTCCATCTTACCTCATAGACGCCAGAGAAGATGGACATGAAGCGACTCAGCACTGCGGCACAGATACTGGCGATGTGGACGAATGGACCCTGGGGGAGGAGGCGGACGAGGCGGATGACAGACACATACAAAACACTGACGATTGCGTGTATAACAGGGAGTCTAAAATGGGTCGCGTGGTATCGAAACACATCAATCAGGGCCTAATTGCCGGGTGAGATGGCCTTCGCCGCTACTACGACGGGGGGTGGGGAGAACTAATGCACTCCTTGGAGGACTTGAATAATCAGCAAGGGGAGGCAGGGCAGGACAACAAGACAGCTGATGATTTATTATCCGCTAAACTCGCGGAAAGAACAGATAGAGTGGGAGAGGAATGAGGGGAGAGTAGAAAGTGATGATGGCGGCGATGCTAAATGGTAAATGAGGATGAAAAGCTTGTTTACACACAGCTGGCAAAACTACTCGCGCTCGGTACTGATTCACCTCCTTTACGTAAAAGTAACAAAATAAAATAAAAAGCACAGACAAAGTAAAAACATATTTAATACTTGTTTTGATAACTTGCTACAGGGGAAAACCAAATTCACTTCACAAGAAATAGTTTGCCTCCTTTACTAATTTCCATAGTGCTCGTGCAGGGAGGAAAAAAAACACTTGACACACCAACAAAACTTGTTTTTCCAACATTGTGAAGTGAATTACAAAAAAATGCTAAAAGCTGATTTATAAGAAAGACTACACATGACTTGCCTGCGTTTTTTTTTTTTAGTTTAGACGAAGCTAGTGATTTTTAGGCTGGCACAGAACACATATTGGCTAGCCTTTTTACA
Organism: Filicampus tigris; assembly: GCF_054856515.1. NCBI lineage: Eukaryota > Metazoa > Chordata > Actinopteri > Syngnathiformes > Syngnathidae > Filicampus > Filicampus tigris. Next base: position 6,182,613 of record NC_141224.1, on the reverse strand, counting down.
GACCAGTCGACTGTTCCGACTTTACTACTCCACAATGATGTTCCGAACGTGACATCAACTAGTCGCTTATAATGTGATTTAGCAGTAACAGATATTGAATAAAATGAGTGTCTTCGCTTCGTTGATTTAAACTGTCTTGTATTTGTAAATGTGCAACTTTTCTAAATGAGCTTACTAGTTTTTAGACTTCCTCTTTACTAGAGGAAGGAATCCATCTTTACACCTATAGTGGCCGAGTGTTGCCAAGCGGAAGTGAGGTGCGCATATTTTTTTTTGTCACAGGCCCTGACATGACATAGGACTCAGTGAATCAGTTAGCTGGCTGTTAACTAGCTAACCGTTAGCCCCTCTGCGTGTTGAGCGACCGGGCATACATTTTTGTTTAATAAGCTGATTGAAATTGAAGGGTGGAGAGATTACAATTCGTTCTAATTAGTGGTGCTAGGCTATACTAAATGAGTTAATTATGTTTACTTTCCCGTAAACATGCAGTTGTGTAATTTAAGCTAGTTGTGCTTAGCAACAGCACAACATTGCATTTATGGCTCTCAAACTAAATGTAAAATGATCCTAAAGTCTTTTACACACTCTTTCCTTCTGGCTCGCGCTTATTGCTCTGCGGTCACGGTCCGTGTGGAAAAATAATCACCGCCACATCCTGCAATGTAGCGAATAATCCACAAGTAAGTACCATAAAGCCACGATGCGTGAAGCTGCATAAAGTGAACCGCAATATAGTGGGGGACGATCCATTAATTTACCGGAAATTTGCAAACCCTAATTAAAGTACAGATAGCTGAAAAGTCTAGCTATATTAAGTACACCGCTGCTTTACCTCCTTCCCCACTGGCATTCCGCTGCCCAAGCCTGCCGTCAAGCCAATGACTTTAGCCACAAAGGCCTTCAGCGTCAGATACTCCTTCAGAACCACACCCCTCAGGATGGTTTTAAGCTCGGGGATACCGGAACCTGGAGCCGAGAGCGGTTGTAAACATCTGTAACGTGGTGAGAGGGGTTGACGGGTGACGGAGGGTGGGGGGGGGCGTCGGAGTGGAGCTTACCGATGGCCTGCGGGGAAACCAGGTGACAGAAGAGTGAAGCAAACATGACTAGGATCATGGGGTAGCTGATCCAGGCGAGGTATTGGAGCGCCACGTTGCCCTTCAGCTCCCCGTGCATCCACTTGTAGGCTACAGGACGGAGAGCTCTGTCATTCCAACGTAAACCAGGGGAGACGGGCGCCGTAAATCTGACGCTGATGCGCAATGACTCCGCCCCCCCCCCCCTGCCCTCGGCCCACTCGCCCGCTACCTTGCAGGCTCTTGGCGCTGGTGTAGTCCATACACCAGCTGACCAGCGCCATGGTCAGTCCAAGGAGGACCAGGAAGATCCAGTCCTCCCCCATTTTGGTCACAATGTAGCGCCGCACGCGAGCCAAACAATCTGGAGCGGAAATTAATGATTCCATTTATCAGTGCAGCTCGTTTGTGACACTCAGTTGTTGTAACAATCACTGCGATTAATGGTGAGGATGATGAAGAGGTGAAAGACTTCATTAGTACAGATTAGACTGAACATAGATGTCATGTAGGATCTTATTTGAGCAGAATTTCCTTTTTGTATGCTGTAAGTACATTTATAAACTGTGGACATCGCAATTGACTATTCGGTTGACTGATCGTTCAGACTTGGGTCGATTGCGGGTAATTGAAGCAATAAAGGCAAAATAGAGTAAAAATAAAGACAGCACTAGGTGTAGCAGACCTTCTTAAGGCAAAGTTACGTTATTGTTTTAAATACACAACATGTACAAGTGATTTATGGTTGTTGTTTTTTATTATTAACTTTCTTTGCTTGCGTGGGAAAGAAATCACATGGGTCTACTGCCTAATTGTTAGGCCTGCTTGCGTCCATTTTGACACAAAAATATGGTTCCAAACACTACATCCATCTATTTGCATCCACTTGGGATATGAAATATACTTACTGCTAAAATTCTCTGCTTGCGGAAAAGGCGGCTAGAAAAAGAATTATCCCTAATTGACAGCCAAGGTATCTTGTGCACCCTTTCATCGATGGGAAAATAATTTGGTTTATAGTTTCTGCAGCGTTCTTTATGAGACAGATGTAATTGAGAAAAATGCATCTGTACTAAATGGAATTGTGATTTGAAAAAAAAATGTTACTGCCGGATTGAAAAATCATGTTCAAGATGAAAATTGATCTGGACCTGCACAACCCAATCTGATTCAAAAGATCTGTGTTATTATGGCTACTAGGGGTGGGAACGATAATCGTTTTTTCGATGCGTCGTTCGGCATATTAAAAAGATTCTGAATCGATTCATAGGTATTCATAATGGATATTTAAAGTTGAAATTAAATAAAAAACTAAAAGCATGCGCAAGCGATTACGTGTGTTTGTACGTCAGACGTCTGTGCTAAGCTAAGCTAATATGCCACAAGATGGCGGAGCCAAGAAAAACCTCATACGAGCGGAGCCAAGCCAAAGTGTGAAATATAAATCCTTGCTCTTCCTTAAGTTGTTTTAAAAAAGGTAACAGTGTTTTACAGTGTAAGCCAATGTAGTGATGCATCGGAATTGGAATCAAATCCGATCATAGGCCTCTGAATCGGAATTGAATCGAATCGTGAGCCTAAGAATCGGAATCGGATCGAATCATGAGCTACCCATAGATTCCCACCCCTAAGGGCTAACTGTAGGGTTAGCATCATGTAGATTATCTAATAAAGTGGCATAAGAATTTACATGTGCGTGTCAATACATTAGAACATTTTGCATTTCAGTAATTCACATTAAAAGTGAAACTCAAACAGGATATTACACAAACAGTATATTTTAGCATGTTTCACAAAGGAATACAAGGTTTATCAAGTTATCCTGTTAACCAAGGATAACAGAGACAATGCTCGCTAACCAGCCGGAAGGCTCACCTTGACATTTGGAGTAGGGGCGTGGCTTCTTGGTGGATGAGGTGTGACTGAGGTGTGACTCCAAGATGACCGGATGCTGATGTCGCCGTCCGGCCTCTTTTCCAGCCGCCGCGTTGTTCTCTCCCGCCTGTCTTTGCCATTGTCGCTCCGTCAGCAAACGGGCCGCCTCCCGCCGGGCGAAGTTTCCCAGCTGCTCCCTGTACTCCCCGTACAGCTGCGGACAAAAAAAACGTGACAAAAAACGACTGATAAATACAATTATATACAATTCTTAAAGTCTCTATAACGTGAAAAATAAATGCTTTCTGAATTTGACACAGCATAGAGAGGAGTGATGTGAACAACCCTGCCAAATTTGAACAATAAACATTTTTTTAAAAAAGCCAAGTGTATAAAAATGAGGCTTCATGGGCTCCAACGAGGCGCTAAACAGTGGCAATGCTAGCCCAAAGCTCCACATGCTGGCTGTCACACCAGACTTTTATTTTCCCCTCCTCACGATTTTGCCTTTCTCTGTGAGGCGTGCTCCCAATAATGACTGAAAACGAGGCGCTCTAAAAAGGTGATGTCAGCCGACTATCCAAAGAAGATGCATTTTTGGAGTGTAGGCATAGCTAGCGAGCTAACTGCACGTTGCACTTGTGCCGGATAACCACTGATAAAAGTAAAGGTGCTAAAGTTCTTCAAAAGTGGAGGAGGGCGACACTGGACACCGTTTTAGCCAAAGTCCAAAAAATATGTGAAACTGTAATGGTGGAAAACAGTTTAGCGCTGTATCTCCACAACTGAATGCTACATAAAATAGTTCTCAGTTTCCAGCAAATCTCTTCAAACATGCAGGGATGTCGGACATCACTTTTTTCAGACCGATACGAGTACGAGTATTCACTCCTTGAGTACTCACTAATACAGAGTACGGATACCCGGATACCTCTGGTGCTTTTGATATATCAAATTTCACTTAACAAAATGACAAAAAATGTAAACAAAGACCTTTCTTTCTGACGCAGATGATGATTCGCTGATGTCTCAATCTGTCAGAGTGTATTTCCAACTACTGCTGAGGACTTGCTTGATGTCCGATTTTATTTGCCTTAACTATCAGTGGCTGGTACCAGCAACCCCCATGAGTACCCTTAAAATAAGGTCGTATTGTCCCGATACCGATACCTGGTATTGGTACTCTGTACTTCTCTGTTCCGAGTGCGCAAAGCAGTTGTCCCAGTACTTTTAACCACAAAGTGTAAGTCTGGAGGTACGGGGGACATGTGTGTATCGCAAGGCTCATCAACCATTTTGAAACCGCGTACTATTTGCTCACATTATTATTACATATAATTAATTAAATAATCTTACATAATTGTCCCCGCAAATGCTAATGCTAGTTTTTTTTTTTTTAAATTCACACCAAGAAACCCTGACAATTCTGAATTGTAAGCTATTTTTAGAGCAGGCCAGCGGGCTACATATATGGTCTTCGGGGGTTACCTGGTGCCCGCGGGCACCACATTGGTGACCCGTGGTGTAAGGGATACACACCAACCTGAATACCCTGCGGACAAAAATAGACAAAACGGGCATAGAGATCGGAAAAACCCCTCCCCGAGCGGAGGCCGGTTTCTGGACGGCGGCCACGCGAGGAGATCCTGGAAGGGGGGACATGCCACATTTTCCCCTTCCGACTATGTGCGCTTTACACCTTCAACCCCGGTCACATGTGCAAACGCACGCACACACACACACACACACACACACAAAATGACACCTTGCGATCTGGCCTGATCGGTTTGCACTCGTTAAGGGCACAGAAGCTGTAAAATCCAGCACATCCGGGCGCAGGTGCACCATGTGCAACCCAAACCCGCAAATTGCACGCATCTCGCTGCCGCCGCCGCCGCCGCGCAGCAGAGCAAGACGCTAAATCATACAGCCTCCACATTTGGCTCTCATGTTCACACGGGAAAGGAGAGCTGGCCAGGAGGCCCCAAAGAGGACTAAAGCTCCTCTAACTGGCTATAAATCTACACTCTAGTTGCACGATAATGTGTAATCGGTAGGATAGGAATGACACCAAAACCACATGGCAGAGGATTTTATGAAGCTATAGGAACTCGAATCACATGACTCGACTCGAGTCAGACTAAGTCACCATTTTTACGACTCAGGGTCTGGATGTATCCATTTTCTGAACCGCTTATCCTCACCAGGGCATTACTAAGATGCGAAATAGCAGGTGCAAAATTGTCTGTTCACTCAGTCGAACAGATTGTCCACGGAGAAAGTCCCTGGAAAGTCAAAATAAATGTCTTATAAATCTGACACAGAACAGAAAAGAGGGTTTTAACAACACTGCCAAATTTGATTGAAAAAATTGAAATTGAAAACTGTAAAATAAAAAAAAATTAAAAAATCAAGTCATTCTCCCCGCTCTCAAACAATCAAATAACAGGACTGCGACCAGGAAAAACTGAATGCTACTTTGTTAAACATGTTTCTAATGTCAACATACTTTATATATCGCATCGGGTCGTTGCAGGGATTTTCCATGCTGCGACAATGAGGCGCTCTAAAATGGCCAAGCCACCGCAAAGCCACTGTCCACACACTGGCTGACAAGTTGGAGTTTAAAAACAAAGAAATCCCCCCCTCCCCTCTCTCTCTGTGTTTCTCTGTGTGATGTGCACACACTGAATTTTAGTGATTTTCTTAACTATAATAACCTTGGGCCGGATAAACCCGGCCTGATACAAGCTCAGAGTTAAGGGTTGAATTATATTATTGCTTTTTCTCACCAGCCACATAAAAGTACATTTTGAAAAAAATCCGTCAAAAGTAAGAAGACTATTTACAATTATACATTTAAAACACATTGTATATTACCGTATATACTTGCATGGCAGTTTTTCCACATGCATTGAAATTTCCTTAAAAATCTAATGTGACGCTATGTATTAATATTCAGTAAATAATTCAGAATTTAAATCAAAATTTAAAAAAATGTGAGAAAAAAGAGTACAGTGTGCGTAGCTCTAATATTTTCAGTGAACTCAAAATGAAATGAGAAACTAATACTTGATCTTAAGATCATTAGCATGAGCGTCAAATATATCTTTAAAATGGCGCCATGCTCCTTCGCCAAATAGAAAATGTGCCAGCAGAATTTGCCTGCTAAACTCATCTCATTAAAGAATCTGTGCTTAACATCATTCGTCTGAACAGTCAGCATTCAAATATGCGCGCGCGCCATTAACAGTCACACACAGCCTATTAAAAACGAATGAAAAAAAAAAAAAGATTTCACCAAGATTCATGAGAAGAATAACGTCGGGAGAACACTGGGAGCTGCGGCTGTCAAGCCCTCGGAGGGAAACAAGCAACCAAGAGGGAAAATAAATCAAAAGATTTTTCTCCTCCGCATCTTTACCTCATCACTTGACTCGGGCATGACTCGGCAGCGTCCGTGTTGTGCGCCTTGTTCTGTCACCTGTCCTACACAACAGACAAGCTGCGCCGCGCATTAGCGCCGCGCCTCCAATCCATCAACATCAGCTCGCAGGCGTCGGCGCCAGGCGCCATCAAAGAGGCCGTCGCTAACCAGGGGCACCTGCACATTGTTCACAGGAACAGCAGAGAGCTGCTGGCGCGACCTTTGACTTCTGGGGGTGGCCACGAGAGCCACGCTTATGTCATGTAACTACATGCCCTCTTGCACTTTTTTCAACTTTATTCTCATAATTACCACATTGTAGGATTACTATAATTTATGAGTGCAAAATTAGGATGGATATCAAAATGGTATTCTCACGATTAGGACTCCGTACTACTGTCATATTATGACTTTGACCCTTTTTACGCAGTTATTTTAATCGAAATAATTCAATTTAGGATTCATATTTATTTACAGAAACTTAATTCATTTATTGCCAGACATCTTCAGACCCTCTTTTACCCTAACGTTTGAAAAATTATATAAATAAACCTGATTGAATGGATGGACTGTGAAAAGACAAATAAATACGTCAATGGCAGTGAATGAGTTAATCTATATGAATTTGTGAAAACAATATACCCATGCATTAACAACTAACCCTAAATGCCGTAAGAAAAAAAGGAAAATATTGATTTTTTTTTCTTGCAAATTATAGCATTTACAGTACATGACAAAATATACAGCGTGTGCTTATGCTCATTCATTCATTCTGTCAAAATTATTAGCCCTTAAGTTATTATGAATGTTATAAAGTACTGTATCTATATTTTTGGGTCATTTCCTACAAAATATACTACCAGTATTTCATGTATTATTTGAAAAAAGGAACAAGGCTGGGATTTCAGCCCACATATTTGACTCATTAATTGCGTCTTTAGTCATTACAGTAATAAAAGGTTCCTTTATATTTGGCTTTTTCAGTGAGTTTTTTTTAATCAAATTAAAGAAACAAATCATTTAACTGAGACAATCAACGAATAATTGTATTTGTTTATTTAAAAATTGCATTGTCTTAAATGAGAAAAAAAAAATGCTTCTCAAGTTTATTAATATTTTTACAAGAATGAAAGAAGATTGTCCACTGTACCTGCATATTTATTCAGTGAGGTAAGTGAACGTCCGAAAACAAACGAAAGGCTCAAAAAAACAATGTGGGAAAGGCATTGAAAGCTCCATTTGTAACCTTGCTGTCTCCATCTGTCAACCTTTGTGTTTACATTGATACAGTCATGTGACCTTGGGTGTCACTTACGCACCGGCTGGAGCGTTCCAAGGTGACCCTTGCGCAACTTTCACACGCTTCTGAAGTTTGGAGCTGCCGGATACTCACACAAATTTGCTCATTATCACTCTGCCCTTTACTCCTTTAATAAACTCTATGAGGGCATAAAAGTGGTCAGCTTTAATGTACAGCTCTGCCGCTCATTAACTCCCCCCCCCCCCACCATCACCACGCTGTAAGAAGTGACTGTGTGCTCATTGTAAGTCTCCCGGGATGAGAAAGTGTGAACAATCCTGCATGTCTTGCCTCTGCTGGGAATGCAAAACTGCCGTTTTATCGCGCTGCTGAGCCAACAGGAGCTTTGAATCTCACCATTTGAGTCAGTCAGGGGCCATTACATTCCAATGAGAGAGTTACACTAAATACAAATCTAACGCTGCACACACACATATATATGTATGTATGTATATATATGTATACACATATACACATATATATATATATATATATATATATATATATATATATATACATATATACACACATATATATATGTATATATATATATATATTTATATATACATGTATACACATATACACACACATATATATATATATATATATATATATATATGAGCATCAAATTCAACTGTTCAATAAAGCCCAGCTAGGCAGTGTAACACCTTTGTTGTTACTTTACTGTTATGCCTCTCCCACAAACAAAGGGAGTTTGCCAATTTGTAAGTCGGACTGGAAATGGAATAAGCAGGTTAGCTTAGTGCTAGCTAGCAGCTGGTACGACACAAAGTGGATGAATTTAAAACGGCACCAAAAAAAAACAACAAAAAAAACACCCTGGGTTCTGCCATTGGCCAGTGAACAGCGAGGGATCCTGGAGGTTAAAGTAAGTTATTTTAAACTAAAAAGGAAAACCTTTCCATAGGTTGGTACAGCTGCGTCAACTATAAAGTTTTAAAAAAATGAACATGAGGCTCTGTAAAGCGCGGAACTCGTTCGTTCATGTCAACATGGATCGCGAACGAATATTCTCTCCGTCCTGTGATAAAAACCACAGCCCACAGTGGTTGGGGTTATTCTCTGCCTCTTAGTCTTGCTCTTAATTACACACATTATAGTATACACAGTACTGTGAAACCCATTTAAAACGATCTCTTAAAAATCGGCGACACACAAAGGAAGAGCCGCTGTATGACGGGGGTGGGGTGGGTGGGGGGGGGGGGGACACAGCATACTGTACTTGGGCTTTTGCGGGTTAATGGCTTGGGGGCTTTTTAAAACGGTCCCTCTGAGGTTACATTTGTTTTTGCCGGATCTAAGTGCACCAGGTGGAACAGAGACAAAGCCAGGCTAATGAATGCAGTGGTTGAAGGTCGGCGCGACCCTGAGAGTTAATTCAAAGCGTAATTGCACATTCCGCGGCTCCCGTACGAGAGCGGGCGCTGTATATTCATAAATTTCGGCGCGTTTGTGTTTATGAGCGCACTACACGGCGCGCCGATTGTGTGCTGAGGCCTTACAACAATATAACCCTGTCCCGCAGCACAAGGTTAATGATCAAATTTGACCCGCTCACTGACAGATAGATCAGGAGATTACCCCGGCACGCGCACGCACACGCACGCACACACGCATTCCATGAATAACCATATGCATACCCTAATTAACAGCACAATAACAACACCGTGCCTCGTCCAAACACCGCTCAAGCTGTCATGTTCTAATTAATGCGTGTCGACTCGGCTAAAAAGAGAAAAGTGTACGATTTTCCACGCGCTGCGCCTGCAGTCATCGCAGAGGCGGAAAACGTTCACGTCTCCATTAAAGCGGGAGTAGGTCTATTAAATAACAAAAAAGCTGAGCAGGTTTGAGGTTGATGCACAGTACGCACCGGTCGCAACATTAGGCACACCTGCACAATCTCACGTGATCAGTAGAAGTGATGTATTATGTGTTTTGCTTTCCTGCTAGTAGTTTACTACTTGCAACATTTGCCTTTAAAGAAAAAAAATATCATTAATTGTTTTTTTTGTGTTACAAACAGTTCCCATTTGTGTTATTATGGAAAGCCATTGGAGCAATTATTCAATACTGTAGCCTTGATACCAAGGTTTAGGTACTAGTGTGCTCTTTATCCTCGCTAGTAACAATTCAGCGCACAAGTAGAATTGCACTAGTACTATTTTTCCACTACTGTATGACATTTCTGGACACAAGTACTGTATTAGTGAGGCAAAGCTACTAGTGGGCATTTTGGCTCTAGGTCTAGGAGGCGACTACATAGGCCTAGTATAGAATTATTAGTCCAGTAGAGTAGTTAAACCGGAAGTCAACCCAAACATATTTTTGTCAAGAATATGTTCCCAGCAGGCCCACAAGTTGAAACACGGCATTCTGATTAATTTTGCGTTTGTGGAATATAAGTTAAGCAACAAAATGCACTCGTTTTTAGCCATCTCCTGGGGCGGCCATTTTGTCTTCTGTCGACTGAAAATGACATCACAACCGCTCACAACGACCAATCACGGCTCAGATTCAGAAAACAGGTCAGCCGTGATTGGCAAGCAATAAATATATTACATACTTACAGGTCGAAAATGCCACTAATAGTGTAATAGTGGGAAAAAATGTTACAGTATTAGTAAAACACAAAGGTTCTACTAGTGCGCTTAATTGTCTTACAAGTGAGGACTGCCTTCCACTACTGTATGATTTCTGGACACTAGTAGGAAAAATACATGTTACTAGTGTGGCAAAACTGTGCACTAGTTGACATAAGTGTGTCACTAGTACTACTAGTGAAGTCCTACATGTTCATCACTAGTAGTGCTAGTAGCAAACAGTTATCAACGGGTCAACAAGTTTGCCTCATAGTTTGCAGTAGTTGTCCTACTAGTATACCACATTTATCCTACTAGTGAGGACAAACCACATACAAGTACATGGACATTAAGTTTGATATTAAGGATATAGAATAAATGCTTAAGGCTTTATAGAAAGCTTGTAAAGTACCAGTAAGACAATTCAGTGCACTAGTAGAACAATTAGGGCACACTAGTGTCTTTTTTTCCACTGCTGTACGACATTTCTGCACACTAGTAAGACAACATTGTTATAGCAGTTGGACTAAAAGTAAATACTAGTGCCTCATTAATCATATTTCTGTATAGTTGTAAATGCTACAAGAATTGAACACAAGATGAGAGATTTAAACTCTAAAACTATAAAGCATATCAGCAGCTTGACCTTGCCAAATAGTGAGCCAAGCCACTGAAATGGATAACGTTTATAATTCCACTACCAACATAATTAATAATAATAATAATAATAATAATTTTATGATGCCACTTCAACCACAAAAATAAGTGTTGTAATACATTTGTGACAATCAAAAGTGAGTATTATTATCTTGATAAAGATTTTTTTTTAAAAGTGTTATACATTTTTTTTGCATTGGCTCTTATTGCCTTATTATGACAATGACTATCATCGCAATGATGATTATTATTATGATCATTATTACTATCACCTTTATTGACAGACTCAAGGCCCAGATTAAAAGAAACACAATTGTTTGGATTGTGCAGGTGTACCAAAAAAATAAAAAATAAAAATAAAAAATTAAAACGTTATTGCATGAAGCTACAGTGTATAAACTGGTATGTACAGTACGTAAGGCCTTACCAGCAACTGATCAATGTTCAGCACCGTCTCAAAAGTGTTGATCCTCTCGCGCATCTTTCCCGCCGCTCCTCTGCAGCTCACTTTCTCGACACTCTCTAGCATAGTGCAATCCCCTGTCCTCACATCACCTCCTTAAATCTGCCCTTCCTCATCTTTGCCGTGGCGGCCTGTTGCCTGCCCGTACGCGCCGCGCTTGGTGACAGACCAGGTATGACCAGTGCGCTGCACTCACACACAAACACACGCATAGAAAGACACGCCGAGGTTAATACGGACACTTGAAGCTTGACAATTAAGTGTCAGCAGCTCTTAATTCAGAGTCCCGCGCGGGGGTGCGATCCAAGAGATTCCAGCCGCGGAGCTAGGCTAATGGAAGCGGGCCGCGCGCATGCTGAAAGTATGACAATAATACTTGCTGACGGAGTAGAGACACGTTGACATTGTGTGAGGTACGAAGAGAGGCGGGTCATCATGTGCAGTATAGCGTTCAACGGTTCGATATAGGGTTCAGCGAATATAGGATCTGTGGCCTCTTTTTGGGAAGGATGACGGTAGAGGTCATAATAGAGTGTTTTGTGATGAAAGATGTGCTTAGAAATGTGCTCCACATCAGCGTTGCTTGGAACGCGATATGGATTCATTTGTGGTACGACCCTGCTGACTGTGAGTAACATTCGTTCAAGGGAGCAGCACGGTGGGCAGGTGGTTAGCATGTTAGCATCACAGTTGGGATGTTCAAATGGAGTGGAGACTGCAAGTTGTTTTGTAGAAAACAACCCATTTATTGTAGAAAATGACCAATAAAATTGGGTTTGTTTTGTTTAAAAATAAATAAATAAATAAAATTGGCCAAAAGGTCGGTCAATTTTTGACCCAAGTTGTTGTTTTCTTTTGTTTGGCAAGTGGTGCCCAGTATTTACTCATTTGCTAGCTTGTGCATTTAATATTAGCGCTACGTAACGGAGATGCTAGCTTGTGCATTTAATATTAGCGTTATGCGATGGAGACAACTTGGCTTGCGAGGGAAGGAGGGAGGGGAGGGGAGGGTGTTGCCGAGGCCCGGTCTAAAGCGGCCCGGTACGGCCCGGTTGGGGGTCCCCTTCAGTAAATTATGTCAGATCTCATTATGACGTTTCATTTTGGTCAGCACTCCACTACGGGACATCTTGAGCAAATCAGATTTCAAAACGTTATTCACAAGGCCAGCTAGCTGACCCTAGATGACATCAGCATTTCCCCATCGTCTGATTGGTTGGACAGAGTTAAACATGTTCCAGCCAACTTTGACTAGCAAAATACATCTGTGGCGATCTGCACATTAATAGTCTATATTTTTTTAATGTTTATTAAATATTCATTCTGAGCTGCTTCAGGTGAATTAAGTGACACAGTTACGTGCTGTTATACTGCCTTTTCATATAGTATTGATGGTCTGGTTTCTATAATTGCAATGTGATAGTGGCGCTTTCAAGAAGTGGATTAAGTAAGGGTAAGTCCCCACTAGGTACCAAACGTATAACCCGGCCCGCCACCACTTCCTTTGAGTGAACTTGCATTTCACCTTTCTCACTCACTCTTCCGCCCAAAACGTTCCCCCTGGTACCCCTCCTTGCCCCCATCCATTCGAGCCCCCTCCCCTGAGGTGAAACCTTACTCGTGGATAAATTTAGCAGTCGGTGTGACCCAATGTTCACTGACACACTTCTCCGCACCTCTCGCTCGCTCGGCCTGTTTGTCTCCCTGACAAGCGCTCATCCCTCCCACGAGGCCCGTCGCACTGAAAGACGGCGCATGTTAACCTTTCGTCCGAAACAATCATAAGTCATTTGACGTCGCGTCACCGCAGATTGTCGTTGAATTTTGACGCCAGGGGAACGGAGGGCGGGGGGGCATCAAGTGGCCCGAGTATCACGTGAACTTTTAATGGCTTAATCGCTCGCATGGCGGTCGAGCTGCCGCGAGACATTTGGCAGGTGAACATTATCCCTTTGCTAGCATGTAACATTTGAGACTTACGAGATCTATTTCGCTACCGATGACAGCCTCGCTGCGTGCGTCCCGTCCCCTTGAACAACCCTTGTTTTTATGACAGATACAAAGCCGGCGTGGCTTTGTCCTTGTTGGAGTCATCAACGCCACTTCACAGCGCCATCGGACAACAATTTGCAATGCGAGAATTTGGTTGGAAGTGATACGAAAAGTATTATGCTGATAATTTGGGCGCTTTACCAGCGACGCTGTGCCACCGCAAACTTGCCGACATGCGGCACTGAATGACATGATGTTATTTAGTGAGCATTTCAAAGCTGTTAGCTTTTAGCGTTTGGTTTAATCATTTCATAACATTTATATAATAGCAAGAAGAAACTAAACAAAGTACAAATGCGTTGATGAAGTGAAAAAGGCGTAAATAGAGACAGGTAAAGTCAACACTCAATGAGATTTGGATTAATTGCGATCTGAGGGTCTTCTTAGGTAGAAAAGCGACATAGAGGAGCGTGTACAAGGGAGCAACAAATTCAAAGAAGATATTCCCCATCTATGGCCTTATCTAAGAGAATCATATGATGTTGGCTATGCGAATGATTCCTGTCAAATAAGTTGCGCTATGTGCCAGCCTAAAAACCACCTGCCTCTGGCGGTCAAAAACACATCTGAAAAAACATACACAAGTAAAGTTTTTCAGTTGTTATCATTAGCTAATTTAGCATTGTTTGTTACTCAGGTCACAATGTTAGCAGAACCACGGAAACAAGTTGTTTTGATAACATAAGTCGAGCCAACTAGCTAGCTAGCTCTTACAACGACAACATCATTTTATTTTCTTCTGTCATTACGAGGACCGAGTTATCAAAGCTTATTTCTACTTGTGTACTTTTAGAGTACATTTAAAGTACATTTTAGAGTCTGAACTTCTTTATTTTTACTTAAATCATTCTATTCCAATGTCATATTTATGTCATTTCACAATGGGTCTGAAAAAGTCTGGCACTGAATGAGTTAATTACAGGAATTGAATCAGGACTTCTATCTTTATTTTAAGTCTCATCTGTACTTTTGCTTAAGTAGCGTGTTTGTACTTTTGTGGAATAGTTTGGTTTTACTTTACAACGATGGTGTAACCTGAATTTATGCATAAGTCAAAACGGCACCAACATACACTCACACAGTAGTTACGATATAAAATATTCATGCTTCATACAACGCTAAAAAAAATAGAAAGAAGCCATATTTAGAAGCCGAATTTCATTGAATTGCATTTAATGAAAACTGTCCAGAAGTTATATAATATTATCGTGTTTCAAGCTACAAATTGCCAGAAAACAATCATAACCACTTACAATTGTGTGACTACGTATTATTATGCGGCTGTTCAAATTATATCATTGCATGCTATTACTAAACTTGAAATATATTGGTTGTGGCAAATAATGTGGCAAAATAGTGAAATATAACACTATTTCGAGTTTAAAAACAAAAAATACGTATACCAATCCAATTTAGTTGCTTTCAATGAGCTGAAATGAGAATACAACAATGATCCATTTGCAATTGAATGAGAGCTGAAAAATATTTTTGCATTAAGTAGCAGCACCAAGACTGTACATACAACTGGAATGTCCTCATGTAAACATGAACTCTAAGTCACAAGACTTCAAATCTGTGATGTCATCACCAAGGAAATACATGCAGGCCTCCTACTGGATCAGCATCCGCCTGTAACACCTCCGCATGTAAACCCCTCAAATCCTTCAGGGCTCTGATTTCCTCTCGTAGGCAAACACAATATCATAGCTTCAACGCCTGTATAAACCTAGGCCACAGAAAATAAACTTTGTATTTAATACAGAACTTGAGTGGGCTGTGGGACAAAACTAAAACGCAAGACTTGGTTGTACTGGAGCCAGTACATGAGAATGTTCGTTTTTTTTTTTTTTTTTTTTAGTTTCAGCTTCTTTTTGAAGCCCAGGATCTACAGAATCAGTCATGCTGGCCTGTGTAACTTAAAGTATATCGGCAATGAAAGATTTCTTAAATAATCGGATTTCAATTTGTACTCTCAGGGCCAGTGCGCGGTCCTCCGATGAAATCAACATTTTTCCATCCTCCGGTCAGAACAAAATTGTTCGACTAGCAGAAGACATCCGTAGCGATCTCATAATGCATTTAAAAGTAAGCATGCGAGTATGATTATTATTTTCATATGACTGGATAAACATTTTTTTCCAAACTGCACCAGATGATGTAAAATGCCGTTATGTGCTGTACACATTGTAGCATTAAAGGTTTCTATCATTTTGTCATGCCAAAGCACCAAACGTCAGGCACTGCTAAACCAAGAAATAGCATCCGCCTGTACGAGCATTTTTAAAAAATATATATATTGTGACATGACTTTACCTCAGCATGCACCTCCTAACCCGTCTGCTCGGGTTTCCCGGATTTTGTTACTTATAGCCGCCGGCAGCTTGCGGAGATGCGCGGATGGCAGAAGACGGCGACGGCAAAAAAAAAAAAACATAAGGACATTTACGTAAAGATCTGCAATGCAAAGGGGGCCCGGATAAGTGCTTAGGGAGTCACCATAAATTAAAACGACGGCTTTGCGTTTCAAAACGTGAGGAGCGGGCCCAAAAAGTAAAACACATGCAAAATTTTTGTGCAACTGACCAGACAAGAAAGGTTTTTGCACCAAGAAAGTGTGAGTGCTAAAAAATGATGGGTTGGAGTGGAGAAGGGGTGCTACAGGAGATGTGCTGACAGCGGAGACGCAGCAGCTGGAGGCGCGCCGAAGAACAACAGGGTAGCAGGCAAGCGTGAAGGTAGAAGAAGATGCGCAAAGACCTACCAAGGTCTGTTGGTATCTCAGAGCCTTCCTTTGCGATGCATCTGTAGCCATTGACGCGCTGTCAGTGATCCAAAAATAACCTCGCCGGACACCCCAGCATTTCCACTGGCATGGACCACCAACATGCAACAAACTCCACACACTCACACGGCGTTCAAGTCAAATCCGTACGCATCCGTTTCACTCCCCATTTAGAAACAAAAAACATGCGCGCACTCCAAAGACAAAAGGTGCTTGGTTGGTGGTCTCCAGGTGGTCCAGAGGCCGGGGGGGACATCCAACTTGGGCCGCAGGACCGACGAGCTGAGAGAAATCAGACAGGCGGACAAAGCAGAGCAAAGCCATCTGATGAGGCAGCGAAGGACACTTTCCTTTATTAGAACTGCAGACACCTAATAACACACACACGCGCACACACACACACTTGTTGCTCTTAGCAGCACCCTCCCTGCCAGCCGGCCATTAGAGGATGGACAGAGTTCGTTTGAAGGGGGGGGGGGGTTAGGGGGTACAGTGGGGTGGGGTGTTGGGTTTATTGCAAGTGTGCCCCCCCCCACATCACACCACCACCACCAAGCCCCCCATAGGGCTGCCCCTGCAACGTGAGCAGGAAGGTGCACACGACACCCCTATGACAGCTCACGTCTTATCAGCCAATGATGCGGGGGGCAATCCCCATAACGCTTAAATGCCGCGCCAGCAAATCACACCCCCCCCCCCCCCCCCCCCACGAAAAAAAAAACAACATGGAGGCTTGACCAGCGCCAAGTGGAAAAGCTAACGGGGTTGTTGTTGTTGTGACTTTTGGCTTGTCCTATCAGGGGTCACCACAGGGAGTCGTGTGCGTTATTTGTTTGGCATCGGTTTTTCTACCCGATGCCCTTCCTGACGCAACACAACCATTTTTTGGGGGGTGTTATTTTATCCGGGTTAAGAGTGGGTTGTTGAAAGTCCATGTCCAACTGTGTAATGGTTCAGTACTTTTGCACAACCTGACTAAGGCTTGATCCGGATGACACTCACTGACTGACATTCTAAGCTCGGTTAAAATGTGAACAGCACCACGGTTGGAGAAGTTGAACCGTTGACTTATGGATCAAACACCTGCTGTTCAGCTCCTTGTTAAAGAATGAAAAGTTGTGCCGTTTTTTTTTTTTACTTTTTTTTTTTTTTCTTATCAGAGATGCAAGTAAACTTTTATAGATGTTTTTTTGCACCGATTCAGAATCTGCCCTTGTTTTCTCTCTCTCAATATCTTTAGTAATATTTATGGATGAAGGGTTCGATTCAGCAACAGGTGGAATTTTTGGGGCGTAAACATCATCGCTAGGAATTACAGCACATGGTAAAATCCGTATTGCTAAAGACATTTATAGGCCTCAAAAACTTGATATGGCAGAAAAAAGTAGACATTTTTTTAGATCAGTGTCAAAACATACTTAAAGCGGCAACCAACCCAAACATAATTTTTTCAAGAATATGCTCCCAGCAGGCCCACTAGTTTTAATATTCATTAATAAATTAATATTTAATTATATCGGCATTAATATCGATTAATATTGCGTTTGTGCAATATGAGTTAAGCAGCAAAATCCACCCGTTTTTCACCATCTCAGGGGGCGGCCATTTTGTCATTTCTGTCAACTGAAAAAGACATCGCAACTACCCAGTGCTCAGGGAATGACCAATCACAGCCTATTTTCTAAAGCTGAGCTGTGATAGGTCGTTAGCTGAGCCCTGAGCAGTTCTGATGTCATTTTCAGTCGACAGAAGTGACAAAATGGCCGCCCCCGGAGATGGCTAAAAACAAGTGGATTAACTCTTATTCCACAAGCGCAATATTTCTCAGAATGCCTTGTTTCAACCAGTGGGCTTGCATAGAACATATTCTTGATCAAAATATGGCTTGATTTCCGCTTTAAAGCCTCCTCTGATTAAAATTTGCTGTTGACCAGTGTTATTACCTCCAAGAATTTGGTTTCATTTACTCTTTCTATATTTACACGCTCTCTTTGTACTTTTACTTGGTTGCATGATTTCCAAATACCATGACTTTTTTCTAAATGTATTGCTAACCTAAAGTGGGACTCTAGTCAGGTCATGTGACGCGAGTCCCCCACCGCTGATGCCAACAGACCCTGCAAGGGATGTACGGTAATTGCCTTTCTATTCTTTCCAATGGGAACATTTTTCAAAAATACCAACACCGCAGAGGTCGGCCGGCCTCCCAGAATGGTTCACGTTCGACCTTCGAGGTGTCTCTGTGGCCTGCTGAGACAACATCCTCGAACATGTGTGCGCCTTGGGTCATCTGATGACTTACTGAATGTCGCCATCATGACAACAACAAAGACACAGACACATGCAGATCCCCCTTAACCCCGTGCCGCTTTGTGGTCCACGCGCCGCCGCATAACAGCCTAATCTCACAGCTCCACCGCAGCCCGCAAAAAAATGTATTACCCCGACCAGCGCCGCGCGGGCACGCGCATGCGTGTGTGTGTGTGTCAAAATTGGGAATGACTCCGGACAGCTGGCCCGGGCCTCCATCTGATACACTCGGAATATTATCACTGAGCGGCGGGAATGACACACGTCGTCCCGGAGCACGGAGAGACCTGAGCGCAGCGGAATAGCGAGTGGGCCAGTTACACTACACCTGAGCACGGCGACGACACGCAGTAACGTGGGCAACAACACACACAAAACACAGCAACAAGGCGGATCGCATGCAGAGGAGAGCACGCGAGCGGCCAGCAGAGAGCGGCTTTTGGCGCACGTACAAGGTGTGTCAGAAAAGTTCCGGGACCGGCGTCACAAAAAGTTCCGACGACTTCAAATCCAAACGAGATAGTTTTCCCGTTCAAAAGTGAGGATTCTTCCTGGATCCTCCACAGCTTTGTTTTCATTCGTGACATTCGTCAAGTACTTGTAATGACAAACATATCCCTGTAGATGGCGGCGTTGCATTGCTGTTGATTTGAGCACAGCTTTTAAGTGGAGGATAAGATTAGGGGGTGAATCCCGGCTTGTCACGTGAATTACAAGGGACGGAAACGACAACACGGAAGTCAGACAAGTTTCGGCACCTCACACTGGAACACAGTATTCATATGTACGGTGTAAACAGAGTACCGGGCATGTGTCAGAGTAGGTGCTAGGTAGTCGAAAGTGGGTGTACGATCGTGAAAACGGGGCACCGTAAAAGGCACGGTGGACTCCCATTCTATATCCGTGTTGGTCATCGTTTTTCTCTTGCACGGATTGTGTCTGTTCCATTTTCTTGCACCGTGTGGCGCAGTGACAATAAATTATGATTCTGAGCTATTCTGAAAAGCCAAAAAATATTAGCGCCGATGTTACGTTGGTGTTGTACAGCTGATTACTAATTAACAGAAAAATGTAGAAAAACTTTTTTCAAGTGAAAGAAAAATGTAAATAAATTTGTGGGATTGAATGGCTGGACTGTGAAAAGACAAGTAAATTCGTCAATGGCAGTGAATGAGTTCATATTGTCGCAGAACACAATATCGAGTGATAGATGGGTGAAAATGCCTGTCCGGCTGTATGAGGAACTGCTTTGAAAATGGCTGCCAGCGAATAAGTTTGCCGCCGTCCACAACCCCCTTGAGGATGGGAAGAAAAAAAAAAAAAAAAATCCAGGAAGCCAGATTGTGCGAGTAGGAAGGTTACTCCAGCAGGGTGGTGTGCTTCTCACCCAGGAACTATCAGATGCTCATACATTGGAACCAGGCGTGTTGCCATGGTGAAGCAGCCAAAAATGATCCTGCAATAACTCCCGCCCGGTCTCGTGCATTGAACGAAGCAAACGAAGGAAAAACTTGGTAGTCTGGGTTCGGAATACAACTTTTGTGACATCAGTCCTGGAACTTTTCTGATGCAGCGGGGAAAAAAACAACCCAAACAAAAAAAAAAACAATCTTGTTGATAAACATTAGCTTGTTTATTGTAAGGAAAATTTGGCAGTCATCAGCGACGACAGAAATAAATCCTCCCACCCCCTCCCGTCCCTGCACAAGAGTTTGGCAGCAAATCACATCCTCCTTGCTGTGGCTGACCTCTTCACCATTCTTTTCCTATCATTAAAAACCAATACTCGAGAAGAACACACGAACCCGCCGCTTTAAAAGCCTCTCTGGTCGCAAATCAATACTGCTTCGTAGTATCTTTCTCCACAACACTGTAACCAAACACACGTTGCCTCTTTGTGGCTTTTGTGAGAAACATCAATGCACACCCGGCATTGACAAATGCTGCCTGTTCGAGTCGAGGTGAAGGACTGGTGTCGTAAAGTGGTTCGATACACTGTGGAAACAACCGCTGTCGTTTACCCGCTAAAAATATCTCCTTAAAACTTTACGGAAGACGCGAGATGCCCATTTGTCACTGTATCGCATACAATGAAATGACAGAAAATATAAATGCTTGAAAAGTTGAGTCGGGCTGTCGCTAAATGCGTTGCCCCACCCCGGAGAGGAGCGCGATTAGGTGTCAGCGTAAAGATCAAAGTTCACGCTGTAGGTGTGAGGCCCAAGGAGTAGCACCGCACATTCCCCTGACATTTACAGTTAAAAGGAAATATTTACAACACAAACATCATCAAGTAACATCAGAGGGATTCAACTGAATAAAAGGTGACGCCATCCTAACAGCGGGTAAGGGAGAGGGGGAAAAAAAAACAAAAAAAAACTTCTGCACTAACCTCATTGCTCAATGCCGCCCTCTGTCTCTCACTACTGTACACTGCAACATGACAACTGACGGTGAAGCTGAACAAACATTAAAACGCGGGGGTTAATTGACAAAACGCTTAAGAAATACATTTGTACAAAACAAAACAAAAATAGATCTGTGTAGAAAATACATTTGACAATTATACCCATCCGAGGGATTAACGCCCTCGACGCACTGATGCACTGGCGAATTTGCACACTGTGACATGTCAAACATGTCGATTAGCATAAGCTCTCCGCTGACATCGCTGAGTGTGTACGGAATTTTGCTGAGGCAGTATTAACATAGAAGATGTGAATGAATCAATGTTTGGATGCAAGTTTATGTGTGTGTGTGTGTGTGCGCGTGTCAGCTTGTAATGCTGGAATGCGAAAGTGTGTGGCAGTAATACGCTTGGAATGAGGGGACGTGTGAGCACGCCGGCGGGAATGCTGTGCGTGTGAGTGTGTCAGTGCTTTATGAACAGTGGGGCTGGTATTTGGGGAAAAGGTAGAGGTCTTTGCACAGCGAGCTGGTGAACTCGGACATCTCTTTGCAGCGATGGTGGGGCGTGCCGGGGGCGCAACCCTCGCGCTCTTTGATCCGCCCGTTGACCTGCGGGAGCACAGCCGAGAACAGCGGGCAGCAAATGTGATTTCCAATGGAGTCAATGTGTCCCTTTATCGATTTCTGCCTAGCGACTTGCGAAAATCCGCAAATAATCGGCATCCACCGTAAAATGGTCTGCAATTGACATATAGAGCGCCGATGCCATGTTTCTAACATGTAGTCAGGAATCCATGTTACATAATGACTACCACCCATCCATTATCTACTTTAAAGACAGTCAACCCAAACATATTTTTTCCAAGAATATGTTCCATGCAAGCCCACTCGTTGAAACAAGTCATTGTGTTAAATATTGCGTTTGTGCAATAAAGTGTTAATAAACCCGTTTTTAGCCATCTCTGGGGGCGGCCATTTTGTCACATCTGTCGACTGAAAATGACATCACAAATGCTCAGGGCTCAGATAACCACCAATCGTGGCTCACCTGTTTTCTGAAGCTGAGCTTTGATTGGTTGTTATCTGAGGGGTGAATTTTACTGCTTAACTCATATCCCACAAATGCAATGGGCCTGCATAGAACATATTCTTGAAAAAAATATATATGTTTGGGTTGATTTCCGCTTTAAGTATATTATTCGAAAGAAACAAAACCACCTTCACATGAGGCTCAACAATAATATTAGCCAGAATACAAGCCTATATAACACGTTTGCAAAAAAAAAAAATTGACATGACCCATGGTCAAACAAATATGCGCACTGGCACATGTAGGCATATTAAAACTGCAAAGTAGACTTCACAAGCTATTAGTGACTGTATCAATCAGAAATATACTTTTGAGCTGACCTGCACCAGGATGTCTGCCATGTGTGTGTCTCTGGCGTGGAGGCGGAGGGCAGAGTTGAGCTCCTGGATGAACCAGGATCCACGCTTCGTGTTGCGCATGGCTGCTGTGCCTTGAAAAGCAAAGCAAACAAGAGCGGCTTCATAACACAAGAACGCAATGAGACGAAACGCGCCGCGTCTGCAAGTAAACGCACGGTGCGATTGTTTGTGCTTGTTTTTTCTTTTTTTTGTTTTTTTTTTGTCGGTGACATGGGCCAATGGTAAATAGAGAGAGGTGTCTCAAAACATTGTGAAGGGAATCCCAGCAGGGACAGAATAAATAACAGGTCTCGCGCTGTATTGTTGCGGAATATGTTTAGAGGAAGGTGTCAACACGAGGGAGACGAGCAAGCCCAGAGGAACCTGCGAGCCGCAACGTAGCGCATTCCGGGACGCTTGTTGAGCTCTCGATCGTTTGGATTCAGATTTTTTTTTTCTTATTTACACATTAATGTGTAGCAACATAAAACAGTAGTGACATTCAACCCCCACTCCCCACCCAAAAAAAAACAAAAATCTGGAAATTTTTCGATTTTTGAGGATTACGCCAATTCAGAAATTTGGCAGAATAAAATTCCGATGGCCAATTAATTAAAAAAAAATAAATAAATAAATAAATAAAAAAAAAAAGAAGAAAATGACTTTTTTTTTGTCCCATAAAAAAAATTTGACAGTTTTATAATACTTTGTCCTTTCGTATTTGCTTAACGTAAAAAGTAAAAACCGTGAGAAACATTGGCCGATTTTTAAAATTTTATATTGAATGTCTTTGTCTTATGTTGTAATGCGTTATTGAGTAAAATAATAATAAAATAAAGATAATAATTATTTTTATATCATAATTAATCAGCCGATTAAATCAGTTAGCCGATTAATCGGTCGGGCCATGTTCAATATTCTCCCCCGAAATTTTAATCAAATTTAAGGCCATCCAAATTTAAAGGCTTGCCTGTATTTTCAAATGAGTTCAACACTCTGCGATTCTGACGTATCCTAGACAGGAGCCCAGGGCAAGTTAAGTTCACAGCTAAGCCAATAAAATAATATATATATATATAAAAAAAAATTTAAAAAAAAGGACAAACTTACAAATCCTCTGACCTTTGAGAGAGGCAAAGCCGCATATCATGTCAGACCGCTGGGGCAGTTTAATCCTGGGAAGTCCCAAGTCTCTTCCCTGTCTAGCAGCGCCGACCCTGGGACCTTCTTGCCCAGCATCCCGCTCTTCACAGCTCGGTGAGTTGGTCCTTCCTGGCCCGTCCACCTGCTCCACTCCGCAGTCCAGCTCCTCTGTGAGACAGCAACCATTAAGATTATCATTTCACAAAGAGATGCTTGTGTCTTATAATACAAAACAATATCAATAGATGATTCAAAGCGTAAAACCAATAAAACACTGACTATCGTAAGAAGAGATAAATACAACAAAAAGATGGCAAGTCTTTATGCATCTTCCGGGAAGGCCGAGGAGATTTTGTGTGTTTTAAGAAGTGGTTTAGACAAACACATTTCAAATGCGTACGCATAGACGGAAGCAATGTTAAACCAAATGTCAGACTGAACTGATCCAGAATGTTAATGTGGAAACTCTCATTTATTCTGCTCATCTCACCAGAGCAAGTTGTACCTTGTTGTTCTCATTAGGACTTTATTTCATTTTGTCCCTTCGAATGCAAAGGTAAGGCGTATATCTGCGGCATGCCAATGTATACTGCATGTCCCTTCCTTTACCTCCTCTGCAAGCCTGGATGAAAAACATCTTTGGTTTGTTCTGCAGCAGGGGGCAGCGTACGTTGTCGAAGGCCTCAAACACCCACTGAAGCTAAATGTGAACAAATGACAGTGTGGGCGGCCGGTTAGATGTCAATGTGAAGTTTTTATTCGTGCTGAACAAGATGACAGCACACCTGCAGGAGTTGGCCGTCTGTGCCGTACACGGCTCCTTCCACGCCGTGGGAGAGCAGACAAACCACGCAGCTGTTCACCGTGCGGTGCTCTGGACGCCTGCGGAAGGTCTCGATGCAACTTCTCATTTCCTGGAGGGAAAAAAAAAAAAAAAATCAGAAGAGAAAAAGTTCATTTGTGGCCGCGGTTAAGGCATAAGTGGCGCGGGCGAGACGGCGTCACCTCGGCCGTTTGGTCTCTGCGGACCGTCACCGCGTAGTCCAGATCTGTGAAAAGCTTCCCGAGCACCTCTTCGTCCACCTCGCCTCCCTTCCTGAGGTTGAGGTCGGCCGCGGATTGTGGGTCAAAGGTCACGTTGCTGATCACCAGGGCTAAACCACGCGGGGATGAGGTCATTACGTAGGACTGCAACACAGATGGAAGAACAGAACTGCCTTTATTTTTTTAAATCTTACTATTTAATATTACTGAAATGGTTTTCTATTGCGTCACGCATGGTATGTCAATCGTTGGCGTTTATATGGCGAATTAGCACCCCCTTGTGGAGTGACCCTGAGAAGAAAAGATGCCTTTTCAAAGCTTGAGGTAATTAAAACTCTTTTGAGGTCACCCATGTCCCAGGAACTTTTAACTGGGCGCAGCTTCATAGGAATCAACCACACAGATCTCACGCAAGGACATTACAGCTCACTTTGAATCAAGGAAGACAGGAAGGCAACACTTTTAAAATTATTGAACGATGCGAGTTTTAACAAACGAAAGCAGGCATGCTGAGAAAAAAAAAAGGAAAATATTCCCTTACGTTTTCTTATTCATTTGTGCAATGCGAGATTTTTTTGTTTGTTTCTTAATCCTGCTTGTTTTCTTAATCTTAATTGCCCTTTGCTGTCGCTGTATTCTTAACTTGGACCACCACTGGATGTACCCAATGTAATATCTATCATTCATTATATTGCTGTTTGAGGGAAATTACATTCTTCTACTGCCTTAAAGTGAAAGTCAACCCAAACATCTTTTCAAGAAATGTTCTACACAGGCCCACTAGTTGAAACACGGCATTCTGATTAATATTGCGTTTGTTAAGCAGCAAAATCGACTTGTTTTTAGCCATCTCAGGGGGCGGCCATTTTGTCACTTCCGTTGACTGAAGATAACATCACACACACTCAGGCCTGTGTAGTTGTGATGTCATTTTCAGTCGACAGAAGCGACAAAATGGCCGCCCCCCGAGACGGCTAAAAACGGGTGGAGTTTGCTATATTCCATAAACACAATATTAATCAGAATGCCCTGTTTCAACTATTGGGCCTGCATAGAACATATTCTTGAAAAAAAAAAAAAACGTTTGGGTTGATGTCACAAGCAAAATGTCTCCAAAATGGCGGCTTTTTCTTTACTGAGCAACACCAACAGTCTCCTTATTGCATAACGGTGCTCGCTTGGCATAAGTCGTGTTACCTTCAGGCATTGCGAGAGGTAGAGGTCGTGTGTGCAAGGGAGCACGGCAGTGGTGACGGGGCTGTCTGCATCCAGGCTGTGCTCCATGCATTCTGACAACAAATAAACGCGCGCAACGTTCAAACTCCAACAAACGCATCTCATTAAAATGTGTATTTAGAACAACGCTCACTTTTAAACGACATCATCATACCAAAATTAATTCAAACCATCTTGTGAAGTTAAATAAGTTAAACAATGTATCGGAGGAATGCCGAATGTTGTGGCCGGTGAGTGTATTAGGTCACACTAGTACTACAAGCATGTACATGACTCACCGACAAGGTGCGGCACCCGCGCTCGCTTCAGTAATACGATACATAAACAATTACCCCGCCGGGAAGAATATCCAGCGTATTCAAAGTTTTGGTTTGAATTCAATTACTCATCTCCTGAATCTTGACAATAGACAAAGCCCCTTTTTACCAGCCTGCGTGTCCATGGAAACAGAAAAATATTTACACACGACACTTTTGTGACATGCCACATCTCACCGTGTGTCCTCGCTCGTTTAGCTGCGACATCCTCCTGGGTGGGAAGTGGAAGAGAGGAGTCGCCGTACCTCTGAAAGGAAGACAGACGGTTTGAGTTACATCAACCACAGACGAGCATGCTGTTAAGGAGGCATCAATTATTTGCAGATTTTTCACTATTTGTGGCAGGTGTTGATCCCCATCCTCTAGCGGTGTAACGGTACACGTGGGTGTATTATTAATCCGTTTCGGTATGGCATGTTCGGTTCGGTCCACTTATTAGCGCGAGCTTACGCACGGGCGCTATTGATTGTTGCATGCGGGAGAGGAGAGTGGCGGCACAACAGAAAGAGAGCCAGAAAAGAGCCAGAGCTGCGGTCCCCCGTTTGGGAACATTCTGGCTGTCCTGTTAAAATTAAACAATAGCTCTATGTAGTATCCTACAGAAATGTTAAACTTTCACATATCTTTGTTTTGATTTCCACAGTTTTAAATTGATTTATTATTGGCCAGCAGAGTTTTAAAAAAGGCCGACGGCATTATTCTTCAAAAATCCAAATATCGATGCCGATAATCGGCCCGGTCGATATTCGGTCCATCCCTAGTGGCTATATTGAAAACACATGCTAAGTTTTGTAAAGACAATCAGTTTATTTTATTTAGAAACATCAATAGAGCAAATGTCCCACCAAAGATACACCTGTGCAGATGTCTCTAATGTAAAGGCTGGTGAGTAACTGTACTCAATTACACGCACGCTACTAAATCATTCACAAGAGTATCAAGAGTGAAGGTAAGGTGACTCACCTCTCTCCTCCTCTCCGATGTCTGCATTAGCTGCCGTCCTGCCAGTCCTTCGCACTCCTCCTCAGGCTGGAAAGTCTGTGACCATAAAAGGCGCTACGATTATTAGCGTAGGGGGGCCGACTGATTGCCTTATTAAACGCTCACTCACTTGTGTCTCTTTGCCACCCATCTCCTGCGATGGCGCGAGCAGATCACACAGGTGCCGCTGCTCGGTTTCTCTCAGCGCCGAGCAGAAGCTGCTGAAGGCTCGCGGCCCCCGCTTGGGAAGGAGCTGGAGCAGACGCCAGCTTCGCTTCTGGGACGTTTGCTCGACCTAAGGAAATTGCCCATGAGAAACATGGTGGATCAAAAACAGTCAAATTGATGGGATGTTTGCTGCTGTGTGTGCTAAGCCATCTTATCCCTTTTGTATGCAGTTTGTTTTGGAGCAAGGGAGCATTTGTGTACACCTGTTGACATCACAGTGGTTACTTTGCATACTATGTGATTTACGATGCATTAAAATCCAATGATGTTACTTATGGTCACAGCTCAGAATGCAGATGAAGTTAGCAGCCAAAAAGAATTCCTGGAGTGACTTTGGAGGCATTTATCGCCACATTCACTAGCGTGTAATGTGACTAAGGTGACTACCGCTGACCTAAAATGGAACAATAGCAAAAATTTGTTGTAGTTTGGGGTTGCACAGACCATGACATTTTGCAAAATGCATTGCTAACTTAAAGTCAGACTCTAGTCAGGTCATGTGACTCGAGTCCCCCACCTCCGATGCCAACAGACAGATATGTTTGGGTTGACTTCCTGTTTATAAAAAAAAAAATCTAAATTAATCCGGCGGAACCAGTAGGTAAGAAAGATTGAGTGCATGTTGAAAATAGTTGTACAGAGTTAACCGCAAGACTGCCTACATAAACCTACCATGATGCCCTCAGCCATGCTGTCAGTGAGGATGTTGTCCTCCAGCAGGAACTGGATGAGCAGCTCATCCACCACCAGCTGCTTGCACAGAGAAGCACTCCGCAGAGCTACTCGGTGCCTCTCCAGCATGCCACACTCCCGCATCTTGCTTGAACAAACACACACGGTGCATTATTATCATGTTTTGTTTTGCACAAAGAAGACTATCTCTTGCTGTTGATGTTCCGCACTTTCGATTAAACATGCCAATAATAACTTAAAAGCACTTTACAGAGTTTGGCGTTACAAAACACAAAGAAAACATGACTACAAACCAGAATCGTTTCAAATTCGAAATGCGTTGGGTTAGTAGCAGATGTGTGTGTGTGTGAACGCAAACCACACACGCTGACACCGGACGGCTACTCGGCAGTGGGAAAACGCTACGCTAGCTAGCCGAACTTCGTTGAGTTAAAGAAAGCCGTGTTTAACCTTACCTTCAAACGTTCTTCTGCCGATGCATCCAAGTATCAAATGCGAAGAGAAGGGCGACCAAATGTGCTCGCTTTTCGCTATTTCCACGCCAGAAAACGACACCCTCCGCCGACCACCCAACTTCCGTGGGTAACAGTAGCTGCAATGCGGCGGGCGGGGCGGGGCCAGCAACTTATTGTTTATTATTTGGACCAATGAAAGTGCGAAAAGCTTGAGTGGCATAATTTTTGGCCAGTCAGCCCTTTTGTTGACGTCACACTAACCTTGTTGTAATGGCGGGACATTGAACGTGGTGGTTGTTTTAGGCGGAAACGAACAGCGCCAAGGAGACTCCAAATACATATTTTCACCGTTCGTTGGTTGTATTCCTTATGAAATACGACGTTGCAGTTGCAGTTATAGTTCATTAGTAATGCTTGGTGGATCTACTTGGAGTTTGGCTAACAATTCAGGAGCAAATCCACTTGCAGGCCTTAACATTTGTAGGCTTGAGTATATTTGCACTATCTAATGAGATCCGGCAAGAGTGCGTAAAAAACAGCTTCATCATCGTCGTTGTAATTGCAGTGGGCCTGCATTAAGTTATACTGTCAGACCTTTTTCTAATATTTTGGTTGTGTGCAGTATTTAGATATGTGAGGCACAATATAGGATCACCTCTTGGGATGATGTAATACAGTATGCCATATAAACGACAAGGCAAGGCAGTGTTATATAGAGCTCATACACAAACATTTAAAGGGAAACACATTTAAAAAGAAGAAGAATTTAAGACATTTAAAAGTGAAGTAGAGAAATAAAAAGCAGTTTACTAAAATTACTAAAAGAACATACAGTACAAGAGCACGATTTTGGATTGATTCTAGAAATGCTCAAAAAGAGCTTAATCAAAGGAATGGGGAAACTGTTTTTTAACCTGGATTTTGAAATTTACATTTGGGGCTAACTTCAGTTCTGTTGGCATCTTATTCCATTTGCGTGCAGCATGACAGATAAACGCTGATGCACCATGTTTGTGTTGAACTCTGGGCTCCACTAATTGAACCGAGTCAAACCGACACCTTAAAAGTCTCTACCTTGGTTTAAAGGCAACTTTAGACACAAGCCTTGTATAGTTTCCAATCACTTGATCAGTATTTGTATCATGTAGATTGGGAGAAAAAGCTCGCCTTGAAATGGAAAGACTGTTTGAACGACTTGTTTGTTTTTACTGCATTATCCCAATCAGTTAATATGAGCTATACACATCCAGGAGATATGTTAAGATGTGGACTAAAAATGGACACGACACATTTCGACAAACTTTGGATGCGGTGACAAAGTGGCCCTCATAAAACAACTCCGATCCCTGCACAATTCAAACATCTTTCACCACCTAACTGTGTGAAGACAATGCTAATACATTAGCCTCAAGGCTTGTTAGCAGCTAGCAAAGGTGAGGATGAGCTGCCATTCTGGCAATCATACAATCCTACATTTATTATCCGTCTTTTCCTTATTAACTAATGTAGTCTTCTCAAAATGAGTGCCAGTAAACGGTGAAATGAGACCTTGGCCCTCCCACCTGCAATGTTACAGCCCAACACTGCGCGCTAATTCATCTTTTATAGTTGTCAGATTGATCTATTCTGACACTCAAAAAGAACATAACAAAACAATGCATCCACCTCCAACATGGCGGCCGTGGGCGGCTCCAGAAGTGGAGGACATCACGGGAAAACTATCAGTTGCTCCTCAATGGGTTGCGCAGGTGTGCCTTATGGGTTGTGCTATGTCTCACTGCACCTCTGCTCTTAGACCGACTCCCCCCCCCAGCCCCCCCCCCCCCCCCCCCCTGCTGTCTATCTCCTCACCCTCACTGTGTGCTGTCAATAATTGATGGTCTTTAGTGACTCTCAAAGGGTAACAGGTCCGGCAGAAAATGTCTCATGTGTCATTTCTTTATTTATTCACAAGTCGGTCTTGAAGCTCGGAGAAGTATTTAGCCGCGTTTGGTGTGCAGCCGGTTGTATATGCTGCCGTGTTTTGCTTGCACCTGCGCGTGACCGCGCACAAGCGGGTTTATGCTTCATGAGTGACAGCGGCACAGAAGGAGGGGAAGGGAAGCTTTAAATAAGTGGGTGGCGGGGGGTCACGGAGGGGGAGTGACAGAATTATTGAGTGAATTAATTCAGCCTTTGCCAGCCCTGATTGACTGACTGTATACTGCAAACTTGCAGTACAGTACAAACATGGAGGAAGAAAAGAGAGAAGACACGTGCTTTCCGAAAAGGAGAAGTTTCACTTTCGGGGCTTATGAAAGGTGAGTGAGCGCGGTTTCAAATTTGTATTTGGACTGGATAATTCACATGCACTTCAATTAACACTTTCTGCGTGAGCTTTTCTCACTTTCTTGCTTACAGCCTGGACATATCCAGGGATGAGGCAGGGTGAGGCTTTATTCCTCATTTATTGAAGCACTTTTGACCGGACTTTACAAGAAGAAGAAAAAAAAGTGCAGACAAGAAGAAGTGAATGAGGAATTTGCTTGTGTGAATGCACCTGTTGCTGCAGAGCGGAAGCTGCGGAGGGCAACACAATGGACATCTTGGACTCCCCTGTGAATGACAGCAAGCCAGTCCTCTCTGCTAGCAACAGCCAGAAGGAAACGGAGCTGTTTGAAATCATTGAAAAACTCCAGGTAAGCGATTGTGATGTGGTACAGGAGCCAGGTTCAAGGGGAGGGGAATATTTTCATCAGTGCCCCTTCAATGCATCAGGGCAGCAGACTTGATGAGCAGCGATGTGAATTCCCTCTGCCTCTTAAGGTGAGTCTAAGTATTCAAAAAAAACCACACTCAACTATTTGTGCTGATTTGTTTCCTTAATCAAGCACGACGGGCCCTGCTCATGGTCTATTTTAGTCTCGGCTTTTGAGGATAGGTGGAGAGCTGCCAATCATCCTCCCGTCGAAGCTGGGGCGCTACTGGATAGACCCTCCTTTGGAGAGGCTCGCAGATGTCAGTCCCACCTCCTCCCATCACGGCCTCCCAGCAGACAGTTATGAACTCATGGAAAGGGACGGCGAGGCCAAAATCTACCATGACTTCTTCCGCTCACGGGTCAGTCGGCTTCATGTTGCGGAGCTGTCATTCATAAATAACACGTGAAGCTTTCATTTTTGTTCCCTTCATGAACGTAGAGAGTACAAAATGATGTTACCCAAGTCCGTACTAACGTTTGAATCCACATTTGCCATCATGGGGAAGGCGCAGTAAGAAGAAGAATATTTTTACTTTAATGCCACTAACTTAAACGCAGAGAAGCTTAGATGGTCTGTGACTTATTATTACCGATACCTACAGTGAAAAGTCTACACACCCTTGTTGAAATTGCAGGTTTGTGAGATATTAAAAAAAATGAGACCAAGATTACATAACATGTACATCTCAGTTGTTGTTGTTTTTTTTTAGCTTGTCGAGAGGTGTATATATATATATATATATATATATATATATATATATATATATATATATATATATATATTAATTAATTAATTTCCTAACTTGGGTGCATTTTTAATCCTGTTTAAATTTTTTTTAAAATCCTGAATTTGAATAGGGTGTGTAGACTTTTTATATCCACTAAAAACAGCACGCCTAAAAAAACATGAGCAAATTTACAATACCAAAAACAACTCAAAATTAAACAAACAGTCAAACTTCATCCACAGATTCAATAATAAAGCCAGATCAACGTTGACCTTCTGATTTTGCCTTTTGAGTTTGATTCTTTCTTTCTTTTTTTGTTGTTGTACTTGCCAGTATCACCATTCATTCACAGCAACGGATCCGACATTAGGGCCACTGGTTCTGTCTGTGTGCTTAGAGGAAGAGGAAAATCGGATGCGAGTCATACTAAGGTGAAATGACAATCATGTTTTACATTGAAGATGCTTATATTTACCGATAGTATACAAGCACTTAAATCTGAGTCAATGTCCACATTGTGTGTCTTGGCTCAAAGAATGAAAGAGTGTTCTCTGCATGGAGTTTTCTCCCTGTCGCTTTTTCCCGGCATTCCATCAGCTGTCGAACTAGCAAAGGTACACTGTATTTAATTAACGTAAGTAAACAATGCCAGTGGAAGAAATGTTATGCACTCGTGGAAAATAAAAAAAATACATTTGACCCCTTTTAATGTTTTTTTTGGGGGGGGGGGGCCTCAAGCGTCCTACAGATTGAGTTTGTGAAGGTCTCAGCCTCAGGCAAGGGAAAAATAATAACCCTATTATTTCTAGATGCTGTGTGACAGAGTGACTGTCTCAAAGTTTGACGCGGTCAGCTACCTCAAGGTAATTCTTTAACATGACCAGAAAGACAAACGGAACGACTTTTGTTTTGATTAAACCCCTGTAGTTCATCTCTCTCATCCTCAAGGCTCCGATACTAATAAGAGCATTCGATGAGCACAGAGTGTCTTCCAATTTCAAGTTTGGTGTGTTGTACCAGAAGGAGAATCAGGTAAGAACAGATTGGCTGTTTTCAGCGAACGCATGTGTAACAGAATCAAAGGCTCAAAGATTTTGAATGCTGTTGTTTATCGTCAACTAAAAAGTGTACATTTGAGGAGGTTCCATTTCCTGAGATCGTCTTTCAAATCCTTCTTGAGGATTTTTTTATGTAACAAGTGAATCATCTTAATACTTCCACAGTAACAACGCTATTCAACATTTGATATAGTTTACCTTTTTGACCGCTTTAAATCTTTGTGATCGCTACTGCCTCTTCCTCAACCGACATTGACAGTAGTGCTAATTTGAGTATTTGTCAAAACAGTCAAAGAAAAGACAACACGCATAGAGTTTGTTCTTTGATGCTTTTCGGGACTGTGATTTGAAATTTGAAGTTTTGTGCCACTTAATCGGAATCAGCATCCTTAGCGACATTCTATATTAGTGGTTCTACTATACAGCCGGTTAAACACACTTAACTCTTTCACCAGTTCACTGAGGAGGACATACTCGGTAACGAGGAGGAAAGCGAGGAGTTCACAGACTTCCTGTCTATTTTGGGGGACACGGTTCAACTCCAAGGCTTCACTGGGTAATGTGTGATTGGCTAAAGGACACTCACGGTGTGACCATCTCATCCGATTTTGCTTTGCTCAGGTTCAGAGGAGGTCTGGATGTGTGTCACGGGCAGACGGGAAGCGAGGCTGTCTTCACTTCCTTTCACGGCAGAGAAGTCATGTTCCATGTAGCGACAAAACTGCCCTTCACAGAGGGCGACCCACAGCAGGTTGGCTCCTCTACGCATTTTTGCTGTGGAATATGAGTTAAGTAGCAAAATCCAACCGTTTTTAGTCGTCTCAGTCGGCAGCCATTTTGTCACTTTCTGTCAGGTATGGACCAATCATGGCTGACCTGCTTTCTGAAGTTTAGCCGTGATTGGTCGTTATCCTGAGCAACTGTGATGTCATCTTCAGTCGACAGAAGTGACAAAATGGCCGCCCCCTGAGATGGGCAAAAATGGGAGGATTTTACTGCTTAACTCATCTTCCACAAACGCAATATTAATTAGAATGCCGTGTTTCGACTCGTGGGGCTGCACAGAACATAGTGTTGTAAAGAAAATTGTTGTCTTGAATGTGCTTCAACTATACTGTAGGTTACTGTTGTTAGGTAGGAGTTCGCTGGCATTTTTTGAGCTAGGAAACATTACATGTTGTCCTTTCTTGAATTGCAATGAGAGAAGCACACTTTTTGGAATGCCAATGTGCTAATAATATAGCCAAAGTGCTACTGACCTGCCAACTGACTGGATTCCCATTTTCATTAAAACTACTCATTTGTGTGTGCGAGCGCGTTCTTTGAGCGGTAAAATGTGAAACCCCCAACTCTCCTATCAGATGTGCTCTGACGCCAAAACTGTCAGCACCCATAAACTTCTGATCCTAGAACCGCCCCTGCTTCTACTCAAGTACAGACTGTGAGTGCTTTTTTTCCACCGCTCCAAATAAATGCTGAAAAATGTCTCCTCCTTACCCCACAGCTGCAAAGAAAGAGACACATTGGTAATGACATTGTGGCGCTGGTCTACCAGGAGGCTCCAACTCCTTTCTTAGCCGATGTCTTTAGGTCGCACTTCCTGCACTGTTTCATCGTGGTCCGAAGGCTTCCGTATGGGAAGACAGATGACACTGGCCAAACTGCATATCAGGTGGTGTTTTTTAATCTATCCACATCCGAGTGTGATGACCCGGAAGTACTGGGAGGGGGGGTGTTCGAACCCTAACCCTAAAAATCCTTAGAAAAGGTGTCATTTTGCAATCTTTAACTTTCCTTTAGGATACTATAGGTTGCTTCTTAGCAACGTTTATGAAAAGCTGTTACTCGTAATTCTTTATGGCAGTTACATTTAATGCGACAGGCCACCGATGAAGCTGGGACGTGCAGTCAGGGTAGGCAAGCGAGGCAGTGCTGCCCCCTGCTGTCCCTTCCCCTGCACGTGAAGATTTAAAAAAAAAAAAAAGAAACTATCGGTAGTCTATCGAGAAGAACAGATGAATCCCGGGTAAATTGAATGTTAAAGTAATTCTATAGAACATTATTTTACGATATTAGTATTAGACAACATCATAATAGTTACTGTAGTTTAGTGTGAAGTTGTAGGTATGCTTACAGACTTTTAAACATTTTAAAAACATATTTAAACACAGTTTGCTGTTTTACTTTTATGTGCAATAATTTTTCATTGAATTGTTTTGAAAGTATTTTTTTCATTTTCCTATGATTAAGCACAGTGTTAATGCTCCAACTGTGCATAGCGTTACAGTGGCTTACAGTAATAAATGAGGAATACAGTCTCATTGTCATTTAGGATCAACCCCTCGGATAATGTTGGCTCACTTAGAGAGACAAGTATTCTTTGATGTGGTTCTTGGCGTGAAAAGTTTGGGAAGCACTCTTGTACTGTATTCCGTGGGATTGTGCAGATGTACGTACCTAATGTTGTGGCCACTGAGTGTATTTACAGTACTTCGTCCTCATCACAGATTTCTGTCACAGCTAGAGACGATGTTCCTCCGTTTGGTCCAGTCCTTCCAGATCCTCCAGTCTTCACAGATGTAAGAGCCCGTACAACTACTGCCCTTTTCTTCTCTTTAATTTGCATCTTAATGTTAATGAAATGTTACTGAAACCTAAAACTAGAACTCATAAAACTGTAGAATAACTTCAATTGCAGTTTCATGAGCAGGCAATCTGTGAAATCCCGCTCAAAATGTGCACAGTGCGATGCTTAAAAAGTCTGGAATACCTTTGCTTTGTCTTAAGCACTCCCTACTGAGAGAGTTCCTCCTAACCAAGCTCATCAATGCGGAAATTTCCTGTTATAAAGCCGAGCAGTTCAGCACACTGGAGGTAGATGCACATCGCACCTCAAGGTCACAAGGTCCATTTGGCGGTAATATCATATTTTCTCCTCTCCCCGCTCCCTTAAAAAAATAAAATAAATAAAGCTACGCACACGTTCATCCCTCCTGGAGAGGCTGCAGGCAGAACTCGCCACTGGTTCGCAGTGCATGCTGGGAGATCCATCAGCCTCCTCTGTGCCTACTGCTGAGAGTGTCAGGGGGGTGTCCGAAGGCAGCGGGGGGTTCATTGAGAACTTTAAGGTAAGCATGCAGACTTCTCATTATTTTATTCAATTTATATGCAACCATTTATTGGTCTGTTTTTTTTTTTTTTTTTTTCCTCAGCGGGCCATCAGAGTGCGGAGCCATTCCTTCGAGACCCTCGGGGTGCCAAGGAAGAGCAGTGGCATCTCATCGCAGAGGACAAAGGTAAGGTTTGACAGGATCAGCGATGTCTAACTGAAAACATTTATATAAAATACAATAAGTGGTACATGAGCTCCCTCTTGTGGTAGGTGATAGAATCGCTGGCAAAGAACAGTTCGATTGTTTTTAACTTTCAAGTTCAATACGTTGACATTTAACCTTTAGGAACTGTGTGCTTTTTAACATTCATGTACAATCTTCATTTAACTTTCATGTGCAGTACATATTAACCAAATAATTATTTAAGTACAGTTTTTTTGTCCTATAAGTGCAGCAGTGTTGTGTTCAAATCCAAAATGTTGTACTTTCTACGCAATTGCAATTATGTTCTGTGGAAATGTATTGAAAATGTATGTTTGTCATAGAAATATTGTGTGTAATGTTATAATTGTAACACAATTATTTATTAATTATTAAGATGTATTTAAACCTCTTTTCCAGACTGACAAGGATGCA
Organism: Filicampus tigris; assembly: GCF_054856515.1. Classification (NCBI taxonomy): domain Eukaryota; kingdom Metazoa; phylum Chordata; class Actinopteri; order Syngnathiformes; family Syngnathidae; genus Filicampus; species Filicampus tigris. The sequence continues at coordinate 6,145,856 of NC_141224.1, read as the reverse complement.
GAAAGGTGAGACTCATAACAATAAGGGACTTTTTTTCTTTCACTTCCATACATGTTAAAATAATATTAACAATGAAATGTTGATCCTTTCAGCGACTGCTTGGCTCTGGCTGAAGTCAAAGATCAAGCAAGTCCTCAAGAGGAGACGTAGAAGAACTCCACGTTCCAGATTTTAGACGTTAAAGCATTTACAGCCTTTATGTAGCATTGCTGTTGATGTGATTATCATACTGCAATAGCAGTCATATATGTGATTTAAGAGAATAAAAGGCCTGCAAATGTTTAGGGAAAGGTGTACATGTGTCATTACAGACGTGAGACAATTAGGGTACATACGTAGGAAAGACTGCTTAATAAATCCACCTATTCGTTTTGAAAGTGCATGTTTGTTGTGCTTTTTCCTCTACTTTTCCCAGTTTCCCTTTCTTCTTTTTTTAAACTGACAGAAATTGGCTTTCCTAAATGCTTGCTTGACTAAAAATGGAATAGCACCAAAAAAAAAAAAAAAAAAGTAATTACTTCTGGAAAAAAATACATGCATTATCTTGTGTTCGTGTTAGGAGGAAGACCGCGATCTATGACAAAGCATTTTAATAAGAATAATTGTATTTATTTTAGGTTAAACATGAAAACGTCTTCTTATGAGGACGCAATAGCAGGAATGACCCACATAAAATAACAAATTAAGTTTAAAAAACACATTTAATCATAGTTAATCATAGTTCACGTGGAGTAATAAATTAATCCAGCACAGATTTGACTTTTACACATTACTGGGAAAAAAATAGACCGATTATAAAATTACACTTTTGCTAGTGTTATTGCACCCCATTCCCATAGATGGCAGTACATAACTTCAAGTAGCATAACATCACATGCATTTCTCAGTAGAAGAAGAATTTAGCTGATTAATAATTCGATATAAACATTACCATAAGTATAATCAAACCTCTGTCAACTTTGCCTTAATTCAGAAGAGAATCAAATTTGACGTGTTTTGACAGCGTAATACCGTTGCTAAAGAGGCGTTTTTAACTAACACCGATGCACATTGCTTGTGGACGGATTGAACTTTGACACACTGAAAGGTTGTGGACGATTTAGTTTGATTGTTCACTGCGCGGGTGCAAGCGTCGAAGATGACCTCCAAGAAAGTGATTGAGTTGTTCTACGATGTGGTGTCCCCGTACTCGTGGCTTGCCTTTGAGGTTTGTCTATTATTTATTTGATTCGATACTATTCCAAGCTGGTATCCATGTCAAAGTGGACCTAAAGCGATTCGTTTACAGGTCATGTGCCGCTACAGAACCGTGTGGAATATTGAGCTCAAACTCAGACCTGCGTTTCTGGGTGGTGTCATGCAAGGTTCTGGTAAGCTTGTTTCCAATCAACACTCAGCAGTGGTGTCAAAAGTACTCACACTCTGTAACTAGATAAAAATACGCAGATACTAGAGCAAAAAAAAAAAAGTACTATAAACCCCTCTACTTGGGTAGAAAATAACTTCGAAATGTACTTGAGTGCAAATGTAAAAATGAAATGTCACTGTCAATTACGTATAATATCCATTTTCGTCACCAATATTTTTTGTAGTTGACAACATGAAAGCAAAAAAGGCTATGGATTGGGAATATCTTGCTTTTCCGAATCTGTTGATGCTCTCTGCTTCACGTTCCTCCAAGTCACTGCTGTCCCTGATTTTCTGCATTATAAGACCCCAAAATCTCAATTAATCAATCACTATCTCAACCATAGTTGACTTTACCTCCATCTGTTTACGTTTTACTTTACGTCGCATCTTAATCCACAAAAGTTGAGGAAAGGGTAATGAGCCTACTTTGGCAAACCGTACAAAGTACGTTTATGTCTCACTGTGACAGGCAACAGGCCCCCTGGAGTGGTTCCAAACAAATTCCTGTGGATGCACAAGGACCTGGACCGCCTGGCAGAATATTTCAACGTTCCGCTGCATCCTCCTTCAGACCCTGCAGAAGCCATGTTCAGGAAAGGTACATGCCAAGTAAAAGGAGTGTCATTTTCTAAATATAGGGGGGGGGGGGGTCACGCCCGCGACCCTAAGCATAAGCGGTTTGGATAATGGATGGATGATTTAATATCAACATGCAGTATAATTGTTATGTTGTTAATTATCCATACAGTATAATTCAAATTGACTGGAAAATATAGGGGAAATGCACATTTGTATTAAATTGATGGTTTTGTGGGTCCTTTCAAATAAAATAAATATATGATTCAATATTGAAATACAGTATGAAAGTTTTAAAAACATTCTGTTTGTCATGTTTTTTTGTTCTTAATAAATAGTATCGTGGTGGTGTCTAAAAATAGTACTATAAATTATCATTAAATTATCGGTGAGTCTTTTGTTGTCACATAAAATTAAAATAATAAGTAATCTTGTTATAGGGTTCAATATGGACTTAGTACAGTATAGATTTTGTTTTATCATTACATATTATGAGGGGGTACTTAAAAATGAAAGAAATACGTTTTGATATGGACATAAAGCAAAGATATGAGTGACACTGACTTTATTCTAGATGATATATTCTCATTAAATGATTTTGCTGTCCCTTAAAAAAAGTATTACAGTAGATAGTAATATAGATATGCAACATGTATACTGTCTGATGAGATGTGTGTGTTTTTTTTTTGTTTTCTTGTAGGCTCCTTGAATGCAATGCGCTTTGTGAAAGCGTTGCAGGAGAAAGGGACTGGCGGAGACCAGCAGGTGGAGAAGGTGTCCAGAGAACTCTGGAAAAGAATCTGGAGCGAGGACAAAGATATCACTGAGCCCTCATCACTGGCTGAGGTAGCAACTCACCCAGAGAGCTTGCTGAGAAATTAGACCCCCAAAAATGGAGCGATTATTGGCGATGTTGTTCCCAGGCGGCGCAGAAAGCTGGCTTGGGCAGGAGCGAAATTGAAGAGTTGCAGAAGTTGTACACCACGCAGGAAGTCAAAGACAAGCTGAAGAGCAGCACTCAGGACGCTCTGGAATATGGGGTCGGTTCATGTGTGTGTCACCTGTGTAACTTAACTTTATTTATTTATTCATTTGTATCTGTTGGACTCTCGTCAGGCGTTTGGCTTCCCCTTTATGGTGTGTCACATCAACGGGAAAACTGAGATGTTTTTTGGCTCCGACAGATTTGAGGTCCTAGCCCACTGCCTTGGTAAGAAAGCTTGTTTTATTTATAAGAATTTTTCTGGGCCATTTTTTTTTTTTACAGTCAGCTCTTTTTTGGGGCTCAAATTTATATTGGGTATAATTCCACTGTCAACCACTAGATGGCGGCACACTTATTTACTGTACAGTAGTTTGAGATGGTGTAAATTTGGGGAAAAAAAACAACGGAACAGGAAGCATTTCAGCACAGCCTAATTTTTGTTGAAAATCATTTGTCATCTGTTGTAATCCTGCTTTTTACTCCTACAGAAAGCAACTCACCTCCTGAGTTATAGAGATCATATATATATATATATATATATATATATATATATATATATATATATATATATATATATATATATATTTATTTTTTTTTTTAAAGAAGTGTCACTCCTTTTTTAATTCAACCTATATATCGTCGCTGTCCTGTGAAAAACACGTATCTCCAATTTTGGAAACTTTTTTAATTTTCACATTAATGCGATGTCTGTAATGCAGAAACGCCATTCATGTAAAAATAAGAAAATGAAAAAAAAATGGAGATAAGTGTTTTTCACATGACAGCGACGATATATAAAAAAAAAAAACAAGAAAACTTTTTAAACACATTGCAACAGTATACGACCACAAAATATGAATCCAAACCATAAATTGAATAGGAAATACTGTATGGTACGCTTTGCATACATGCACTCGCCTTTAAGGGGCGGGGCCTGGTGGCACATCATCAGTCTGCTTCTGCGCCTTCTGCTTGTGTGCGTCTAATGTGTTTTACTATTCGACAATGGCTGAAAATTGTATTGGTGACATTCCCTCACCTTTCCCACATGCAAAGGTCATCCCTCGAGATATGAGTTGTATGCAATTTTTTTTTTTTTTTTTTTTTTTTTAAATTATAATGCAGATCAATTTTGTTTATTTGGTTGTTTTTCAGGTGAAAAGTGGCTCGGACCTCAGCCTGCTCATCTTGAAAGGTCATCTGCCAAACTGTGAGACCACGCTGCCTTTACAACCTTAATCTCTCCTCACTAATTCCTATAGTCACTCTCATTATATCTTCTTAACCTTGTCTGAAAACTACACTACACATTCATGGGTTGTGCCTCTTGATCACAATAAAAAAGGTCACATGGCCACTTTTTAATCCTGTGTACTAAAAGCAAACGGGCCACACTGTATATTGCCATTGGAATAAATTGTTGCTCCTACAAAGGCAAAGGTCAGTCGCTTATGTTTGAGGAGTGCAAAGACAAATCTTATCGTTGACTCAATCCTCTCGAGTGCACGTATAGCTTGTCGTACGGGTTCTAGGGGCAGCTGGGGCGTAAAATGTTTTTTTTTTTTTTTTTTAATCAAAAGGCTGCGGCGAGCCAAAACGACGAGGAGCGGCAAGACCAGCTCTTGACAAAGCGAAGGAAGGTTGGGCCGCAAGGAGCCCTCGGCCGGGAAAGGAAATGACAGGAGCAAACACAAAGAGGAGGCGGGGCGGGACCGTTGATTACCATAAACGTGTTGATTTGCCCCCTGAGGGGGAAGGAAGGAGCAATCGAGGAGTAAGTTGCCGGAGAGGAGGGCGGAGTTAAAAACATTAGACGGTAGAGCAGAGACAAACAGGTGTATACTGATCCCCTTGACAAGTCAGACAGCGGAAAACAAGACCATGTAGAAGTGACCCAGGATTTAACATGCTGCCGGGTGGATGTAAGAGGACTGACTCCATGAAGACTACAGTCACAAGACTATTCGGGAGGATCTAGAACACAACTGAAAATAAAAGGTAAGACAATATGTTACGCTCTTGTATGTCTATTCTAATCCTGCTTTAAATAGTCCACAGTGATAAGCTGTTATAGAAAAGCAACAATGTTACGTATGTATGTTAGTAGTCTTTTTGAGATTCAGTGTTTAGTGAGTTGATGCCGCTTTTGGTCCCCCCCCCCCCCCCCATGGGCGTGTAGCGCAACGCCGGCACAAAAGCGTCAGAAATGCAGAGGGACAGGTTTGCCCGTGCCGACGTCCAAACGGTCATGTCGCTGTCGAATTTCCATCCAAAAGTTTGAGCCAAGCAAATTCTGCGCCATTAACAGCACTTTTGACGCCACGTTACGTCTTAGGTACACAGTTCCGCGAGCGCCACTACGAGAGCTGGATCAACAGTCCCGCAAAGATAAATAGGCACCATTTGTTATGACACCATCGGCGAAGAATGGAACTAGCGTCATAGCGACAGAGGAATGAAAAGCAGTTTCGCAACATTTGTTGGGGGGAAAAAAAAATAATAATAAATGAAATTCTTCAAAGCGTATATTCTGTACCCTTGACGGGCGAACATTTATATCAACAATTGTATTTGTCGGTTACAATCAAAGTTCATGTTAGGTCAAGTCAATATGTTTAAGTGTGCAACAACTCTCATAACGTAGTAGACCTACTCCAATTATTGTCAGTGATAAAAGATCTAGGGCAGACCTATATAATATAAACATTGCTGTGAGCGTGATTTGTCTAGAATATACACACGCAAGGTTTTAAATGCTATATATAAATGTGGTTGTAATAATACAACTGTTCATTTCTGTTGTGGTAATGATGTCCAATTTTTTTAAAAGAGGGGGGGACAACAACCCAAACATATTTTTTTCAAGAATATGTTCCCAGCAGGCCCACTAGTTGAAACACGGCATTCAGATTAAGATTATGTTTGTGGAATATGAGTTAAGCAGCAAAATCCACGCATTTTTAGCCATTCAGGGGGCGGCCATTTTGTCATTTTCTGTCGACTGAAAATGACTAGCTACATTGACTGCAATTCAAACGTAGCAATACAGTAGCGAGGGCGGATGATAGGCTGGCGCTCTACCCGCAATGCCTTTTGCGATCGACCGGTCGATTGCGATCGGCGTATCGGGCACCCCCGATCTCGACCATCAAGGGTCGTGCCGCCGTGCCTAATTGTGTGACCGGCGACCGTCTCCAAGTCAGCCCGGCGAGAACTCCTCCCTCAATGAGATTTGACATTTTCTCTGTTTGTTGAATGTGTTTGACTACAATCGTGTTCCTTTAACAAACAAAAACACAGAAAAGCTTGTTGGATTTTAGTCGATTAGACTCTTTGGGGTTACAGGTACAAACAAAACAAAACAAAGAAATTCATCCGACAGCTGCAACTGGTTCAGAATGCCGCCGCTCGAGTTCTTACTGGAACCCGCCACACCGGTCCGAAAATCTCTTCCATCTCAGTCAAAGAATAGATTTTCAAATCTTACCGTTGGTCTACAAAGCACCCAATGGCCATGGAGCCCAAAAAAAAATTGATATTGGATTCGCCTTTTGTATGAATAACGCTCTAAAAATCAACTGGCTTTACCTTCACAGGCTCTCCGCTTTGACAGGATGTCGTCAATATCCGACGCGGACTTCCGCTGCCAACAAGGAGACACAATCTGTGGTGAGCTAAATCGTTTATGCACCTGTAAACGTTCTCATTTCCAAGAAATGAGAAACACGTTTTTTTGATGTGCGCGAGTGGACGCAATGATGTGAAAATGCAACTAGTGTTTTTGATCGATACAATTTTGAGATCTGAGAAATGTACCAAAGCAACTTGGGAGGAAAAACTCCCAAGTACGCATGCAATCCTCCATCTTGGAAAGTTTCATTACGTTTGTATTAACGCCGCCATTTTTTTTTTTTGTGGGGGAGCAGAGATTCGTGTGTATGAAAAGGAAGTGATCATCGTGCCCATCCTCCTGCTGGCCACCTTTGTGGTCACGCTGGTCTTCATCCTCCTGCTGCGCTTCTGTCCAGAGAAGGTGGAGCGCATGCGTCTCAGCACCTTGAAGCCCGGCGTCAGGAGGGAGCTGCACGGCATCGACGGTGAGGTCAACCAAACTTTCCTGCTACGTCAAAAATTCCACCGTCGGTAGTAATTGTGCGAATGAAATGACAGCAAAAAAGCTTCCAACTGCTGAGCTGGCGTCATGGAAACCATTTACATACAGATGGACTTTGTAATACCTGAATAAAATGGCTAAGATTTATTATTGTAATACGTGCAAAAATCTTAAAACGTTCTTCCTGTTCAGATGAATAATCTTGGACGGATTTTGTTTGGGTTTTTTTTGTACTCAACTCAAAATGTTTTGCGCAAAGTCCCCCCGAAAAAAAAAAAAAAAAAAAAAAAATCAATCATGACCATCATTAAAATACAGGCACGTAGTTGTCAAAAACGTCATGGTTTTATTCCTAAAAAGTAGGAATTTTTTTTTCAGACCGATACCCGTTCGAGTACTCAACTCGAGTCGTGACTGATACAGATATCAAGTACCGATACCACTAGTTATTTATAGTTAGTAATTTTTTTATTACACCAATGACAGATGCATTTAAAGAATATATACAATATAACCCAATACAGCATTTTATTAAATTTGCATGCATTTGTTAATAAAATATTTTATATAGAATGCACAATAAAATTCATTTTAAAAAAAATGTATTAAATGAAACAATTGCGTAATCAACAAAGAAAATGCATTTCATTTTTTTGGGTGACGTCCACGAACATGGAACGCGCCGTAGACTATGCCGGGTGATGACGCTAAAGGCACCCGGTTCCCAGAATGCATTGCGTGGCGCAATACATTTAATTAACTTGTAAGGACGTTAATCCTTGTCATATATGTGTTTGTGTTACTAGTAGTTAAATATGTGGTTGATTATATGTGGTTATATAAGTTGCACTTTTTTTTTTTTTTTTTAACAAATCGTGACATAATATTCAGTCAATACAATTGTAATTTAAGCATCCTCTTTTTAAAGCCTTATTTTTAGGGGGGGGGCATTGCTTCTTTATATGTTGAGTGACCGATGTACTATCTTGTCCCTTCTCCTTTGGCCATTTGCGCAGCTCCACCCGGCATCAATGTGCTGGAGCACGAAAGCATCGCTCTGGATATGCCCAACTCGTACTCCACCTTCCACCCGCCCAGCACGTACGCGTCCAAAAATCTCTCCTTGTCCGTGGACATGCCTCCGGTGTCGCCGGGCGCCCAAGCGCCGGCCTATAAGCCCGCGTTGGAGGCCGTGATCCAGCCCAGGGAGCTTCCCCGCCAGAGGCTGCCCGAGTCTTTCAACTTGGTCACAGCGCTGCCCGGTTCCTTCCCGCTGCGCTCCGACTCCGCCGTGTCCCTCTATAGAGCCCGCATGGAGAACAGGAACGTGGTCCTACGGGTGCTAAATGGTGGGGAGCCCTCGAGATCCTTGATGCCCAACTCGCAGCGGAAGTCAACCCAAACATATTTTTTTTCATCAATATGTTCTATGCTGTCCCACTATTTGAAACGAGGCATTCTGATCAATATGAAATAGGAGTTAAGCAGCAAAATTCACCCGTTTTTAGCCATCTCAGGGGGGGCGGCCATTTTGTCACTTCTGTCGATTGAAAATGACATCACAGTTGCTCAGGGCTCAGATAACGACCAATCGTGGCTCACCTGTTTTCTGAAGCTGAGCTATGATTGGTCGTTATCTGAGCCTTGAGGGTCTGTGATGTCATCTTATGAGTTATGAAAAATACCAGATAAGCAGAAAAATTCATCCCTTTTTAGCCATCTCGGCCATTTTGTCACTTGTATTGATTGAAAATGACATCACAGTTGCTCAGGGCTCAGATAACGACCAATCATGGCTCACCTGTTTTCTGAAGCTGAGCCATGATTGGTCGTTATCTGAGCCCTTGAGCAACTGTGATGTCATTTTCAGTCGACAGAAGTGACAAAATGGCCGCCCCTGAGCTAGCTAAAAACGGATATATTTTGCTGCTTAACTCCACAAACACAATATTCATCAGAATGCTGTGTATCAACTAGTCTATTTTTTTAAGAATATGTTCTATATGTTCTTTGCAGGCCCGCAAAGAACATATTCTTAAAAAAATATGTTAGGGTTGACTCAATCGTTAAGATCCATGTACTAGTACGCCTTTTGCCCTCACTAGTAGGACAGCTTTTGTATACCACTAGGACAACTACATGTTACAAGTGAGGCAAAACTTCACTATTTAACAACTGTGTGCAACTACTACTACGGTAATAGAGACAAAATTCAACTAGTTAACATCTAGTAGCTCATCACTAGTAGTACTAGGAGTGTATAGATGCCAACTAGCGCCCAGTTTTGCCTCACTGGTAGCATGTTGTTGTCTACTATTAAGCCAAAGTTGCCCTTACTAGCATGCAGATATTTTCATGCGGTAGTAGAAAAAAAAAAAGATTACTACTATAGCACTCGTTGTACTATTGACTTACTATTCTGCTTCATGATGTTTGATCTTACGAGTAGGACAACATTGGTATGCTAATTGTAGGGCTGAACCTAATGATTATCTGAATCTGTCCATTCATCAGTGAATCGTATTTAAAAAAATAATAATAATAATTTCCACCCCTTTATTAAAAAAACAACTATATTTCAAATTGACAGAAAATGAACTAATGTACATTCATTATAATTCAGTTACTGCTTTGGTCCATAGCATGTCGGAAAATGGGCAACAATGTTGAGCATTGTTTAAGATAATCGTTTAGGTAAAAGCAAATGTTTAACACGAAGATAATCAGTCTGCTTTCATGGCTGACTACAGAAATGATCTAATATTTACCGTTGAGAAATTCGGAGGGTTTAAAATTCCAACAGGTACCCAAACGATGAATCGATAGTCAAAAAATAGTGAATTTGATCTTCGATTAATCGTTGCACTTCTGCCAGTATGACAACTACATGTTTCATGTGAGGCAAAAATGGGCATTAGTTGTCAACTGCACTGCACTAGCACTACTAGTGACATTGTAAAATTCTACTAGTTAACATCTAGCTAGTGCCCAGTTTTGCCTCACTGGAAACGTGTAGTTGTCTACTAGTATGTCTAAGTTGCTCTACAAGTGAGCCGAAATGTCATGCAGTAGCGGAAAACAATGTTGCCACCGGTGAGGACTAAGAATGTACTAGTACTTAAACCTTAGACTGGACCTTGGCAAAAGGCTTCGAATGCTGACTCATATCTTGATGCGCAATGCTGATTAGCCCGTCTCTGAACCTTGTGTCCGGCCGCAGACTCGGCCGACGCCAGCGAGCGCCACAACTTCCTGGGCTTTGCGTCCTTCCTGGCCCAGCTGGGGCCGCACCCGTTCTTGCCCGAGCTGCTGGGCGTGGTCTCCCTGCGGGCCCCTCTGGTGACGGTGGTGGAGGAGCTGGAGAACAGGGACCTGCTCAGCTTCCTGTGGCGGTGCAGACAGGTCGGTTGAAAATCGGCGGGAGTGGAAATGGACAGATGCGAAAAGGCCACTCAAATCGGCGGTTTCACAATAGCAGACGGCGGGGATGTAACGATGAATCGATTGAAATCGATTTGTCACGATTAATCGAGTTGATGACATTCGAAAATCGGGAACTGAAAATCGAATCGAATCGGGGCTCGAGTGAATCGCTACATGCCTAGTGGACGGTCAGAGATTCAGTGGGTTCCATGTCTGCTGAGTGCGCTGGACACGCAAGAATTGGAATGCTAAAAACTTGGAAGTAATTGTTCCCAAATTTGGCCGGTTTACCGTAAAGCCAAGTAAGCAAAGCATTGCATTTGTGTTCCCTTGTGCAGGAAGACGTCAATCCTCCATGCGAGATGACTGAGAGGCGAATATTTACCATGGCCCAACATGTAGTCTCAGCACTGGTTTGTATACGTTCTTTTAAGATATTTGACTGTCAAAGCAGATTACCGGGCGCCATTTCAAGGTTTCTCAATTTTTCCACAGATGGGTTTTTTTTTTGGTAGTTTTTTCTTTAAGATCAAGGGATGTTGCTAATATTTATTAACTGTGCGCATGTGAAGCCCTTTTATGTGATTAAGGGTTATATAAATAAATTCGACTTGACATTACCAGCTACTGTTTGAGTAGTAAAAGGTATTGTTGTAAAGCCACGCCTACAAATTCAACACGAACGTCAAACAAGAACGTCACCCAAACGTTCCTCAACCAGCGTCAATATGTACCTTTTGGTTGCTCACTGTATGTCGCCGCCATAGATTGTTGAACAAAAGACTGCTTTATGGTATTTGTGGCGAATGACCAATTAAGTGAAATCGGATAACCAGGCCACTGGTTGGATCTCAAGAAGTTACCGATTGATTATTATTTTTGGTAATAATTGAAATCACGATTATTCAAACGATCATTTATTTTTTGGTACAAAACAAGAAAATGTTTATAAAATATAAAGACAAATAAATGTAGTGTAAGTTCCTTTTGGACTAAACAAAGTTTATAAAATTAGTTATTAAAAAAAAAAATGGTGCCATTGTGTAAATTCAAGTATGATTCTCTTGTGTAAACAAACATAGCGCGTTGGATATAAATGCATATTAATAATCGTTTTTTACGATTATGCCAATTTTGTAATTTTGGAGTGTAATAATCGTAATTGTAATTGAATTTCGACTAATTGCACAGCCCTATTACACAATACTTTTCTCTTCTTTCGACTTTTCCTTTTTTTTTTTTTTTTTATCTTGCACCCAACAAATACACCATCCATTTTAAAATACTAAAACTAATTCTAAAACTAACCAAAACTAAGCATTTTTGAGACGATAAAAACCAATGAAATCGAACAAACGCTCTACAAACGAACTAAAACTCACTGAATTTAAAAAAAAAAAAAAAAAAAAAAAAAAAAAGTTAAAATCGAAATAAAAACTACCTATAATGAAAAATTCCACGCTATTGGAACCCTGCTTCAAAGGAGCTGCCTGCACAATTACTTGCTGTTCTCACCCCGGGGTTCCCCTTTCTCTCCAGACGTACCTCCACAGCAAAGATCTCCTGCACGGCAACGTCCGTGCCCGGAGCGTCCTGGTCAGCAAGGCGCACACGGCCAAGCTGTGGGGCCTCCACGGGGTCTTCACGCGCAAGAACCAAGCGGCCACGCAGAAGGACGACCCCAGCATGAAGAAGTGGCAGGCGCCGGAGATTTTAGCCAGGCGACCCGTCGGTCCCAGCAGTGACGTGTGAGTAGACGGCGGCACGTTGACGTCAACTTTGCCGGCGGAAATGAATTGAAATGCAATGCCATCGTGTGGTTTTGCCTTTGAGCTATTCCGGCCCACATGTGCTTGTCCTCCTCCTGACGTGACCTTTTCATTTCTCTCTAGCTGGTCTTTTGGCATCTTGCTGTATGAAATGGCAACATTAGGTAAGTTGGACTGAAAAGTCAGGATTTAAAGGAGTGGGGGAGGGGCGGGGGGGATTAATCAACCCAAATACATTTTTTTCATGTTCCCAGCAGGCCCGCTATTTGAAACACGGCTTTTTGATTAATAGGAGAAATTCGCTCGTTTTTAGCTATCTCAGGGGGCGGCCATTTTGTTATTTCTGTCGACTGAAAATGACATCACAACTACACATGGCTCACGTAACAACCAATCACAGCGCGCCTGTTTTCTAAAGCCGAGTCGTGATTGGTCGTTATCCGAGCCCTGGGAAGTTGTGATGTCATTTTCGGTCGACAGAAGTGACAAAATGGCCGCCCCATGTTTCTTGCAATGGCACCCATTTAGACGCTGTGTCTCAATAAATCGTCAGGGTAATCAATTGGGCCCGGCCGATGTGGATTTTTTTGAGGCCGATTCATATATTTGGCATGATAAAATTCCAATAACTGATTAATTTGGCCAATTAATCAAAAAAATATGTTACGAATAAAATACCTTATATTTGGTTGCTTAATGCTTAAAGGCTATTTATCACAGGCAGAAGATTTGAGTGTTTTACAATACTTTTTCCTTTCGTATTTTTTTTTTAACTTCACAACAGAGAGAAATCTGCCTTGCAAAAAAAAAAAAATCTGCTGATTTTTGCCGATTTTAAGAGGAAATACCAGCGATTTAGTAGACACCAAATTTTTCCCAAAGTTGGCAACTGTAAAGCTGAAGTTTAATGTGTGGACTTTGAAAAGAATGTTGCTGTGAAGCTGCTTGACTTTTTGCATTGAGTCGATTATACAGTGCTGCAAATTAGAGTTATGTCCTAGAATACCCTACGATGGGCGAAAATCCGCAAAATAGCATCCAGAAATAATTGGATTTATATACGTGCGAAAGCTTTGACTCTCATAAAAACTTTTAGGTATTAGGCAGATATTATTTTGTCCAGCTGGGTTCGCCATACTCACATTCCACACTGTAGTATCTATGACTGAATGCGTGCTTCTTTTAAAAGGCATTTTTTTATTTTCCCCGCCCTAATGCCTTTCAACGGGCATCAATTATCCGTAAATATTCACGCAGAACTAATGGCCGTTCGCAGGAGAAGCTCCGTTCGCAGAGATCCCCGTCAACGAGCTCCTCCAGTTCCACCAGCGAGGCAAAAGTCTGAAGAAGCATCCCAACTGCTCCAACGCCGTGTAAGGATCCCCCAGCGCCCGTCCCGATATTCGCCGCGCCCGAGCGCGAATTCACACTTTTTGTTTCACCGCAGCTACGCCGTCACTAAGGCCTGCTGCCAGTGGAAAGAAGCGGATCGACCCACGCTGGCCGAGGTGACCCGCAAGCTCGTGTCCGGGGAGAAGAGCGCCTCGGACAAAGTCCTCAAGGGGGCGCTGGCGGTCAACCTGGAGCGGTACCTGCTTGAGGCCGGATACGGGGAGGCCAATAGCTACACCGTCTTCTGATTAGAACAAAAAGGTGTTCCATTTTTTTTTTTTTTTTTTTTAACTGGTGCACTTTCCCCCACTACAACTGTTACATAATCGGCTTTGCACATGAAGGAGAAAAGACACCTTGTATACTCAAGACTTTTATTAAGCTTTCCCTTATGAAAATGTTTGTTTTTTAAGGTTTAGGTGAAAGGAAAAACGGACTTTGAACAGATGTAAACTTGAAAGGCATCCGGTTGGAGTGGAATGACAGTTTGTCTGCTTTGTTTACCAACTTCCTGCAGCCGATGTCAAGTAGCAGATGCCGTTTTATTTTTTATTTTTTTTTATGGTTCCAACATCGAAGATCCGTGAACTGAATGATGAATAAAATGTGAATAAATAATCATCACGGTCTGCTTATTGCAAAGTGGAGGAAGACAAAACGCTGCCTCACATCAGGTGGCCAACGAGGTGTCAAAAGTTCCAGTGCTGGTGTCACTTAAGATATATTTCGAATGACAACTTTTGCCCTTCATCGTGGGGCCGACAATCCTGCAAAGTTTGCTTCGTTCACTGCGCAATTCAAACTGCTCACCATGAGCTGAGCGTCCTACAGTTCCCGGCCGAGGAGAAAATAGCAACCTTCCTACTCACCTGACCTGATTTTTTTTCCACAGGCGTATATTCTTTATCTTCTACAACAAACAACCCTTTTTTTTTTTTTTTTTTCTGGACCAACATTATACTGCCCCCAGGTGGCCAAGTCATGCACATCAGAAGGAGCACAATGTGCAGTGAACTGAAGCATTCTGTTTAATTTGGTCATGACCATGTTTTTATTAACTACATAACAGAGTGCTATTTTCCTTAAAAAGCACATCACAAGATTTTTGTTTTTGGGGGACTGGAAGGGATGAACAGCATTTCCATTCATTTCAATGAGAAGATTATTTGAGATGCAAGTGTATTCGCGGAACAAATTACACTCGTATCTCAAAGCACCACTGTATATCTTTTGCGATGCCAGTCCTGGAACTTTTCCGAAAGTTGGTTACAGCATGAAAATTACTTTTGAGTACAAAATGTAAAATATATAAAACTAAACTTTTAGTGAGCTTTATGAATGTCTCCCTCCTTGTTGGAAGGGAACTCGTAACAAAAAAACAAAAAAAACGGAAGCACCATTTTAAATACGACAAAAAGGCAACACGTTTTTTTGTGTAGGCAACCTCGCTACCACGAATTTACAAAATCAAAGTCGTCACTATCAGGTTAGCGTACTTAACATGGTTAATGCGGTCACTCATACTACAGCCCAAAAACCCAAACACGCTTTTGGCACATTCGAGGTCCAGAATGTAAACGGTCAATCATAGCGTCGTGTCAAAATCCAAATGACACCGCCGAGAGCCAATTGGTCACTCGCGCAGGCTGTTGATGGAGGCGCAGATTTTGAGGGCGGGACCCAACTTGATGTTCATGGTGGAGATGAGATGGTCCTCACGGAGGAGCAGCAGAGCCTGCCCGTCGATTTCCTGGGACAGGAAGTGAGCGGCCAGCTCCTCGCAGCCTGGATAACCACACACAAGGATTTTTTTTATTTTTTTAATTTCACAGATACAAGAGTACAACATAATTTTTGGTATATTTAATTGTATACGGGGAACCTTTTGGAAGTATTTGAGTAGATTTAAGATTATTTGGGTAACTTTTAGGGAGTATTTCAGTAGATTTCAGAATGTTTGAATAAGTCCAGGTGTACTTAGGTCACATTGTGCACGAACACTTGAGCCTGTTACACAGCTGTATTTTAATGTTGCCCGTTTCCTGTGTTACTCTGACAGCAAGTACTTTTACATTTTATTTTAAAAAAAATTTTTTAAGGTGGTACTTGGAGTGAAAAGCCTGAGAACGCCTGGAGCAAAAGAGGATTAAAACAACTAGGGATGTAACGATGAATGGAAAATCGATTGAAAACAGATTCGCCCCGATAAATCGATTCGATTAATCGAAAAATCGAGTTGATGACACCGAACTGGAAATCGAATCGAATCGGGGCTGGGGTGAATCGTTACATCCCTAAAAACAACACGTTGCACTTTTGGAATGTCAAAATGCCTCAGCAGTCCCACCTTGCAACGACGAGATGAACCTGCACACTTCCTCCACGCTCCACTGGGCGGGGGTGGCCGACAGGAAGCCGGCCGTCTCCATGGGGAGGCAGC
This sequence comes from Filicampus tigris, assembly GCF_054856515.1. Classification (NCBI taxonomy): domain Eukaryota; kingdom Metazoa; phylum Chordata; class Actinopteri; order Syngnathiformes; family Syngnathidae; genus Filicampus; species Filicampus tigris. The sequence continues at coordinate 6,129,747 of NC_141224.1, read as the reverse complement.
CGGGGGCCGAGGCGGCGTCCGACTGGGGAGCGTTGTCCTGCTCGGCTCTGGAGCGCGAGTGCGAGGAGCTGGGAGAAAGGGAAGGGGTGTCCTCCTCTTCCTCCTCCTCCTCCTCCCCGTCGCTGGACGCGTCCTCCGAGCGGCTCGAGTCCGAACGGCACTAAAACAGTCACGACCGTTAAAATGTTTTAGTAGCAAAAACTGTGCCGAGATCATCGAGCGTGCTGCGGATTAGGGCTGCTCCGTTATGGAAAAAAAAAATAAAAAATACAAATCACGATTATCTTGGTGATATTTGAAATCACGATTATTCAAATGATCATTTACTTTTTTGGTACAAAACAAGTAAATGTGTAAACGTACAAAATATAAAAACAAATAAATGAAACTTCCCTTTGGACCAAACAAAATGTATGAAATTAGTTGTAATTTTTGCAAATATTTAAATTCAAGTAGGATTTCATTGTGTAATCAAACATAGCGCGTTGGATATAAATGAATATTGATCATTTTTTTTACGATTATGCCAATTTTGTAATGGTGGAGCCCAATAATCGTTATTGTAAATGACTTTCCATTACAAAGAACTGCAGCTCATCTACAAAGTTGGATCTTTGCCAGTTGCTGGCGGAGCAAGTCCATTATTTTCCACCAGTATAGTTAACTTGAAACTAATAAGCACGTCTCGCTCGTTCCCATTCAAACCGTGGCGTCTTCACCGAACCTAAAAATTCTTTGTTACCTTGACATTTAGATGCTGGCCAGTCAACTTGTTGCCATTGGAGCTGCTGCGGCGAGGCGGCCCGCGGCGCCGGGCCGCGTTCTCGGTCGCGGGCGGGAGCGGCGCCGGCCCGGTGTTGCCGCTTCGTCCTCTGCTCAATTTGCAGTGTTTGCTGAAGCTTATGTTGTACCTGTTCACATCGCAGAGACGCTTCAATCTTCATCCAGGTCCGGTGTGAAGCACCCAAAACTTGGCCAAGGTTCAAATCGGGGAAAATTGTGACGTGCGTCACGGCGAGCGCGTCAACGGTTGACTGCTGACTCGCCAGACACGTTTGACATGTCTGCGGTTAGCGTGTCGTATGATCTTTTCACACTTTGAATGAGGATCATTTACTTATCATCATATCCATGTAACAACGTTATCCACACAGGACAATGTTGTTCTCGCGGACCAATAAGAAGTGGCACGAGGTTCGTTGTGATGCATTTCACTCAGTGAAAAGAAACCAAGACAAAGGGGGTAGTAGCGTAATTTCCTGAGTATAATACAGGCGCCCCCAAAATCACCCTTAAGTGGAAGTCGAGCCAAACATATTTTTTTCAAGAATATGTTCCCAGCAGCCCCACTAGTTGAAACAAGGCATTCTGGTAAATATTGCGTTTGTGGAATAAGTGTTAATCCACTCTTGTTTAGCCATCTCTGGGGGCGGCCATTTTGTCACTTCTGTCGACTGAAAATGACATCACAACCGCTCACGACCACCAATCACGGCTCAGATTCGGAAAACCGTGATTGGTCGTGATGTCATTTTCAGTCGACAGAAAACAAAATGGCCGCCCCCAGAGATGGCTAAAAACGAGTGCAATTTGCTGCTTAATTTATATTCCGCAAACGCAAAATCAATCAGAATGCCGTGTTTCAACTCGTGGGCCTGCTGGGAACATATTCTTGAAAAAAATGTGTTTGGCTTGACTTCTCTCTTTGGGTCTCTTTGCGTCTTTGGGTACAATGCATTCCCCCAATTTGCTGGTATCCTTTATAATCAGAGGGAATGATTTTTTTTATTTTTTTTTTAGACCTCTAGGTACAGGTAAACGTCTAAAAAATGTACAAAATCTTTACATTTTTCATCAACCCTGATATAATCCAGGGGCCTGGGGGGGTTAATTTTTTTTTTTTTTTTTTTTTTTTTTTTTTTGGGGGTACAATAAATTGCATTTTATTTGCAGGAAATGACGGTAACCCAAACTCACGCCCGTATCAACTAATTGGACCAGAGAAGGTGAACTGCCGCCCGCTTTCAAGTTTGTGTGCATGACAACGGAGGAGGCGTACCTCTTAGCACAGGTGTTGGAACAGAATCTCTTGGTGCCTCTGAACTTGTTGGCAGGCGCCAGGCTTGAGCAGTACTCACACTTCAACACTGGGGGAAAGAAAAAAAAAAAAAAAAAAAAAAAAATCGCATTGCGTGAACGTCGCTCACTCACAGCACGCAAAAAAAGGAAGTGTGTGTGTTGGTGTTCGGATACGTACATGGCGGGCCGTTCTCCGCGCGGGCGCCCAGTGCGAAGTCGCGATCTTTGAGCAGCCCGGCGACCTTTCGAAACAAAGCGGGACAATGTTCGACACGAGCCTCTGCCGAGCCTTCCACATTTATTGGGCGCGCTGCCGTTTACGCAGCAGTTTATTCCTGGCTACTGATGAGTGAAGAGGGTGGGCGGAGTCACTCTAAACCCCAGTGTCCTTTTCTAATCCCGCGGGTTGTTCGGCACATTTCACGAAACAACATTCGCGGCCGTCGTCGACGGAGATGTTGCTCGGCTGAAATGCCCGCTCGACAAAAGCAGCCTTGAAGTTGAGGATGAAATCTTACGGGGAAAGGCTCGGCTCCCTCCTGGATGACGAAGCCCTCGATGAGGTGCGTGAGGACTTGGGGTTTGACCACCGCCTGGGGGAGCGGCGCCCGCTCCTTGTCGCCGTGGCCCACCCTCGTCAGCGGCGGGGGCAGGGCGGGCGGCAGCGGGAAGTCGGCCGCGGGGAGGGGAGCTGCCGAAGAAAGGATCATGGATTGGGATTTTGTATCAGCCTCAAAATGAAGATTGGTTTTGATGGCCTAATCCCACTTTTGAACACGAGCATTACATAGCTAAAAACGGGCAGTCTAAAGGTTGGAGAAAAGTTCAATTAAGTTCGGCTGTAAAGGTCATTTTCAGTTTTCATAGCTTCAAAAGACGGGGGCCTTGCCTGGTGAGTGCCGTGGGGGTCGGCAAATGAGAGGGTAGGATTGGCCGGTTGTGAATCGGCTGGCCGATATTAGGTCTTCTCAAAAATAAGAATCGGCCAGAGTTTTGCCGATTACGCGCCAGTATAATCGTACTCATGAAGCGGTAAACGCTGTTCGGTAGGTGTGGGCAGGAAGGAAGTCAAGGACAGAAGGTTATTCGGTGTGAATTACATCCTCTCATATGCCCGTCAAGACACGTAAAGAGACACATATGAGGGATGTAACGATGAATCGAAAATTGAATCAAAAAGTATTGAAGAACAATCTAATGTTCTGTCTGCAATTCAAATGTTGTTGTTGCATACGTTAAGGGAGCAAAATGTTTTTCATTCATTATGCGTCATATAATTTATTTATTTCGAATAAACGGCCGACTCGTCCGTTTCCTAATTCTCTTTTGTCCAAATATCGGAGTCGGCGTTGTCTTCAAAGAATCTATAAAAGATGGACCCTAGTTTATGTACCTGACTCCTTTGTGGGTGCCGAAGTCAAAGCGGGAGCGGCGTCTTTCATGTGCGCCGATTCAGAAGATCCCGAAGTCGTCCCGTTGGCTGCGTCGCAGTCAGATTTCCTCTTCAGGGAACCGTTGGCAGACTTATTCTATCAGAAGACGATTATTTACCGCCCACGCTCAACCCTGTCCGCAAAAATCCCCGCGACCGAGCTCACCACATTTGCGGAAGCGTTGTGCGAGGCGGCGCTGACGTTCTCCTGGGTGGCCACGCTTCGCACCTGCGCCAGGGCCACGGCCTGCACGCTCCCCCCCATGCACTGCCTGGCCCCCACCAGCTGCACGGGAATATGCGGGGGGTTGTGGCCCGCCTGGCTGTTGCCGGGCGGCGCCGGGAGAATGGGCAGCGGCTGGCGGGGCGACACCTGCACGGGTAAGCGGTGTCCGTGCACCGCCTTGGGCTGGATGGGCACGGGAACTTTGTCGGCGGCGGCGGCGGCCTGCTGGAGGGGCTGCACCACCAGCGTCTGCGTGTTGACGTTGGCTTTGGGGGCGACCGAGCCGATGGAGTAGCCCTGGGTGGAGGTAGGCACGTTGGAGGTGGGCACCAGGATGACGGGGGCGGCCGAGGGCGACAGGAGGAGCTGGGAAAGGGGGAGCGCCGGGGAGGGGGAGGCGGAGGGGGCCACCGAGGCGGCGGGCGGAGGGACGTTGACGGCCGGCTGGTTGGAAGCTTTGATCGCCACGGTGTTGCCGGACGATTTGGCCGCTTGCTGCTGGGGTTGAACTTGCTGCTGCTGACCGAGTGGAAAGGCGCCGGGCTCTTTTCTTTCCGAGAGCTCGGACTTGATGGCGACCGCTCTGGGAGTGGATGCGCAGTGTAAAGCCAGATTCTGTACCTGGGAGATTCAAGGGGTTTGTTTTCAATACATGCAGTTTAGTTGACAGTAGTTTTTTTTTTTTTTTTTTCAAGAATATGTTCTATGCAAGCCCACTAGTTGAAAGAAGGCATTCTGATAAATATTGTTTTGTGGAATAAGAGTTAATTCACCCGTTTTTAGCCATGTCCGGGGGCGGCCATTTTGTCTTCTGTCGACTGAAAATGACATCACAACTGCTCACAACCACCAATCACAGCTGACCTGTTTTCTGAATCTGAGCCGTGATTGGTCGTTGTGAGCAGTTGTGATGTCGTTTTCAGTCGACAGAAGACAAAATGGCCGCCCCCAGGGATGGCTAAAAACAAGTGGATTAACTCTTATTCCACAAACGCAATATTTAACACAATGCCCTGGGCATGCATAGAACATATTCCTGAAAAAAAAAATGTTTGCGCTGACTTTTTTTTTTTTTTTTTCACACAGTAAATCATCCAGTTCAATGCGAAAAGGCATGAACACAGATTTGAAATCATAAACCAAGACAGTATTGGTCAATAGGAACAAACGCTGACATCACCATCATTGGCCATCCAAACCTGCTCACTGTCTTCAGACTTCCTCACAAAGAAAGTTTACATTTCGACCGTTGGAAAGCTCTTTCTAAACCTCACAAAAGTAACAAATAACCGTCAACGGTCGAAGGAGCTGCGTACCACAATGAATGAACTGCTTTCCAACCGCACTGTTAGCATCTTACAGTTGCACTCCACGAAAATCCAACGACGCGTAAATGTACTCAAAAATTGAACGTGAGGTTGACGTCGCGTGGGATCATTTGTGACGTCGCTCCAACCTGATCGCTGTCGGACTGCGCGCTGGCTGAGGTAGGAGCTTCGGTCTGCTGCTGCTGCTGCTGCTGCTGCTGCGCCACTGTAGCGACAGTAGCGGTTGCCGTGCCCCCAGGCATGAAGATGAGCTGAGAGGCCAGAGGAGCCCTGAGAGAACGGTTGACCTGCAGAACAAGAATTACTTGTTGAAAATGACAAACACAGCGAGGGAACCCACGGCAACTTATGTGTTGTGATGATGAATTGGGGCACGCCGCGTTTTTGAGGAACGACATTATTGGACACGAATGCGGCGCTCTCATTCAACTCACTCTAAGATACATCTGCCCTTGCCCTGGGGAGTTCCCCCCCAACAACACCGATTGGTTGAGGGCGGTGGTTGTCGCGGAGGTGGCGGTTCCGTGCGGACGGGGGGTCACCGCCGTTCCCCCCGCCGACGTAGTGCTGAGATTCACCTGGGAGGAAAAGAAAAATCGTACATTTTGATCCAGATCGCCAGTTGGGAAAGCGATGGCGACGGTCGCTCATGATGAGCCGTACAGTGGTGGTCGCCTGTGAGATGCTGCTACTCGCCGGGTTGGACTGCCGACTAGCGGCGAGTGTAGCCTGATTGAAAAAGAGAGAGGCATGAAGACAAAAAAAATAAATAATATTCACGTCATATTTTTACCACTATTTACAGAATGATATTTTTTTTTTTGAACCACAAAAACCTAGCTTGATTGTCAAGGAAGAAGCCACTTGCCACAAAGCGAGGAATAAATAACAACAAAGGAGAGTGCATGGATATCTTGAGAGGCTGTTGGTAATAATTGATTGCCCCATATGTTTTTCAGTGACAGAGACTCTGCACACTTTGCTTTCTAGCCAAAGGTACTCGTGAAACTATACTGTTGAGTATTATTGTAGAACAATCAACTGCTACATACATAGCTGTCAACCCCTGAATCTTACAAAAGTTGTAATTTGCCCGGACATTTCTGTATGTATTCTTACACAGCGTTTATCGCTCAACAAGGGTGGGGGGGGGGGAGCTTTGCTAGTGAAAGTCGGCCGAAGTTTGCAGTCGGAATCGCAAACGGACACTCCGGCTTAGAGCCGAAATGGGCAAGACGAGATCGGTCTAACAAAAATGAGTTTTTAATGAATTGATTTGTTCCCGTACAAAAATTGTTATACGGCGTACACAATTTGAAATGATAAAAAAAAAACGTATAAAATACGCGGAAAAGGTACAAGTTGACAGGTATGAACATAGCGGGAACGATGTACGACAGTGTTAGCTGAGGTTAGCGATAAGACTACTCTATGTTTCCACTTCCGTAAAAAAAAAAAAAAAAGAAAAAAAAAAGAATACATAATTTAAAAAATAAATAATTTTTAAAAATCTGATTATATCACTTCTATGGGAGTTACAATTTTGACTTTTTCATTATAGTTAATTTTTATTTATTTATAAGCATTTTTGTTTTTATTTTGTTAATGGAAATGTTTTTTCAATTTTAGATATTTTGCTCCTTCCTAAAAACCAAGGACCCCCTGAATTTTTTGTTTCCTGCCTACCTGTTGCACAGCCGCCAAATTATGCAGTTGAGCGTTGCTGATCTGCTGCTGAAGCATGAGTTGCTGGAAGTACTGCGCTGCGTTCGGCTGTCGCTGCAAGGCTTGGAGAGCCTAAAAACAAGCACACAATCAGATCCAGAACGCAAACGCGGATTTTTATTTTGTCCATGAATGAGCTCAGGCACTCACCTGCACGGCCTGTCGCTCGTATGAAGACATGTGGGCTATCTGCAGTGGGCGTGAGGTTCTGCTTGTTTGAGGGTTTCCATTGGTGGCGGTGGTGGTCGTGGTGGTGTTGTTGTTTGTGCTGGTGCCGGTGTTTTGGTCCTCACTTGCATCCATTTTGGCTGCTAAGAATAGTGAGCAGTGGAGCAGTGTCAAGAAAGTCACAATGTACAAAATCACCAGACAGAACAATTAGAGTGCTTTAACTGGCATAAGAAATAGGTAATTAATTTGAACGATGGAAGCCAATTCCACTATAATAGCGACTCATTTAATTTTGGCAGACAAAATCACGATCATGACTAATAACAAGTTGTACAACAGTGGGACCAGTTGGGCCTCTGACGAGTTTTGAGATCAAACTCATTCATTCTGAAATTTCACCCCAAAATTGAATATTCCAAACGTGTCGACACGCCATGATTCGGGTGCTGATGCTGCACGGCGCCCACACAACCGGCAGCAACTTACTTTTTCCTCGCAGATGCTTATCACTAAACAGTGCTGGTAAAAAAGCAGCAAGCTGAGCCGAGCCAACCGCATTGAAGGATGATGCCCTCAACAGCTCACCACCAACAACGCGCGTTCGATTTCCCAGAGTAGCCAACCTGTGAGCGTAAAGCGAGAAGAAGGAAAAAAAAACCCATCATTGCTTCGTCCAGCTAAAAGGCAAGCTAGGGCTAACAATTGATTTGACTCGGTCTAACTCTAAAAACAGTGAGTACATCCAACGTGGCGTTTTAACACGAACAGACAGATACATTAGTTTGGGGGTTAAAGCAACGATCGTAGCGACAGTTTAATTTAAGATAATTAGCTCCCTTGGCGCTAGTCGGCAGCTAGCATTTGAAGCTACATGGCGAGCAATCATGCAAGAAGTCATCATGATCGTGTGCAGACTCGAAAAGGCGTGCTTGTGTCTTTACCTCGTTTCTTGGTTAATGTGTAACTTTGACTCCTATCTGCAGGAAATCGGATTTCCCCACTATTTTGGTTTCAAACGCAGACGCCGAAAGCCTTTTATTGGCTTTTTGGCTCTAAAAAGAGAATCCGCCCCCAACAGGTTTATTTTTTTTTTCTTCTTCCTCGCTGTAATTTTTGGGGGGAGCTTGTTAAATGACGTAAGCAGACAATATCGCCATCTATTGGACGGCATCGACATTTCGAATTCACTATTACGTTTTTAGTTATTAACTCATTCACTGCCAGACATTTTCAGAACATCTTTTACCCTAACGTTTGAATAAAAATGGAAAAAACATCTATAAATACGTTCCTGGGATTGAATGGCTGGACTGTGAAAAGACAAATAGGTGGTCCTTGGCAGTGAATGAGTTAAGTTCACCATCCCACATTCAGATTTCCGTACAAATTCTGGTAACATAGCCAGAAGAGCCATAGCCATAGCTATGTTACTAGAATATATATTCTGTAATATAATATTATTACTGGGTTTGTTGGTTTGGTGACTTTAGAAACGAAACTCAGTAATAATACTTCATAAACGAGGAAAAAGTCCGCCGATAAAGATGTGGCTTAAAAAAACCAAGAAAAAAAAAAAAACAAGCATGAAATGTTTTTTATTCCAACACCACTGCATACAGAAAACGTCCACACAGATTTGAATCACAAAAAGTACAACCCGTTTTGACTTAAACACCCCATTCTTCCCAACTAAGGATTGTTGACAAATTTCAGATTGTGATCCAGGAATTCTTCTAGTTAGTAATTAATAATAAAGCAAATTAAACATAAAGCAAGAAATTGATTCAAACAAAGCAATATGTAACATATATAGACAATTCTGAATATTTTCCAACAGGTTCTTAAAGCTTAATTTATTCACGGACCAGAAATATTGTACAGTGTACAGTGTGTACAATACAGGGAAAGTTCTCAAGTTGTTATGATTCTTAAATAAATTAGATGAATGTAGAAACAAACAATATACCAGTAAGTCATTTGTGTTTTATTTCATTGGCTGTCCCTTGAAGACACTTATCTACCTACAGTAATATGGATTGAAATTAAATCGCGTTTTCTATCAACTTTGGTCATTTGCGGTGAAAGTGCATTTATTTTATCAAAATATATTCACACATATGTATCCATTTTCTTACATCTGCGTACATGCACTTTTAGAGAGATGTAAGGGGAAAGTGTTTGGATTCATTAGCGGTTGTTTTATTCTTATCTTAAATCTGCAGGTCGTATACCGGTACTAACCGTAACAGTTTGTTGAGTGACTATGGCTGAAGTGAAAGCGTTTAAACGATAGGTGTGAAAGTCCAAGCCCTGTCATAGATAAAATTAACATTCACATTATGTAACCGGTCCTAAACTAAAGTTTAAAGGAGCAGCAGTGTTTTATAACCTATATATAACATTCTCCGACATTAGCAGGAAAAAAAAAAAAAAAAAGAGCAAAATATATTACATCAGGTTGAACAGGTAGAAACTAAAGTTCCTGCAGATTTCTTGAGAAGAAACCTCACCGTAAACCTAGACGAATCGCTTATTTGTTTACCACCCAACGAGGTAACAAATGAGGTGTGCGGCGGGCCTGTACGCGGTATGAACGCGCACTCAAACCGGAAGGAGAACTGAGTTTGCCTACAAGCGGTTTCATCAAAGCTGTCGGTAAAGTCGCACAGTGAAAAGCCGATGGAAGCAAGGTCACATCGGTAACAAGTGGTCGTCCCTCTCCTCCGGCTCCTCGTCCAAGGGCTCTGTGGACACCCCCGTGTAAGTCGGGGGCTCCTCTCGGTTCCGCGAGCGGCACACAAAGTCGCAACCGTCCTGTTGAGGGGATTGCGTACAGTACGTTAGTAAGCGAGGCGGTGCAATTTCGGGAGGAAGGCCTTGTAAATGCTGAAATGCTGTAAACAAAAATATAACCATGTGGAATGATTTTGAAATGATATGGAATGAGCAAAGAGTTTGAGGTTGGAATGATTCGTATTGGTTAAGAAAGGTTTGAACTGGAGGTGAGTGTGCAAAAAAAACAAAATTAAATTTAAAAAAATAATCTCATTTCTGGCTTTTATTAGGAACATTTGGGGAATGAGCTGAAGAGGCGAGATGGTTTGAATTAGTCAAGAAATGTGGAACCTGGACGTGAATATGTAAAAGCTTCAAATTTCAAATTTTGAGGAATGGGATTAGTTGAGATGATGGCTGGAATGAGCAAAACATGTTGAAGTTGGAATGATTTGAAATCGGTCGAGAAATGTTGAAGGAGGAAATAATGCTGAGTGTCTGAATATGACAACTTGTAGGGAAAAATGTGCTGGTGAAAAATGTTGAATTTTTGCAATGTTGAAAATTGTTTCCGAGATGAATTGAAAGAGATGAACATTTTCAATTTGGAATAGGAAAGATGTGAAAGCTATTTTGTTGAAAGTCTCTAAACATATTTGGAATGAAAAAATAAGCCTGGCGGCTTGAACTTTTGGAATATTTCAAAAACGGAAAGATTTGAATTGGATGGAAACTGCGGAAGTAGTTGTTAGTCGCTATAAAGTGGGGGGATAATTTTTTTTTTTTTTTAAATGCATTCACACAATTCCAAATTGTAGTTGATGCCACAATGTCCACAGCGACTACGAGTTGGACTTACCGCAGAGAGATTGCCGACCTCCGTCCAGAAAGCATAGTTGGGGAACTGCTCCATCCCTTTGGCCCCCACGATGAGCCGCTGGTACAGGAAACCGCCAATGAGGTAAACGGCGATAAGGCAGAACGCGCTGGAACATAAAATGAGAAGAAGAAATGGTGTACTTACAGTCGATATAAAAAGTCTACACACCCATGTTCAAATGCCAAGATTTTGGGATACCAAAAAAAAAAAGACCTGAAAAGTGATTGAGGTCCAGAGTTTTTTTTTTTTTTTTTTTTTTTATGTATCTGTACTTCTACCAACATTGCCATCGCTGGGCTTGAGTGTACTATGTCACGTCCTGCGATTTACTCACACAATAAGTACAATGGAGCCGGTGCTGAGCTTGTATTCAAGAGGCGGACACACGGCACTGGACTCAAGCTTGAACTGGTAGAAGCAGTTCTGCTCCCGTTCCCTGTTCTCTTGCACCACCTCCAGCTGGCCCTGGAGAAAGAAGAGGATATGACATTTGCTAATATAGAAAAAACAAATCTGTCGACACGTGCTGCTGCAGCTTTTGTGTTCAAAACATCCATTGCTTCAAGGTTTGTAACACCGTGACACAAATACTATTCTTCAGCCCATCTATGGCGTTTTGTGTTGTGTTGTGTTGTGTGTTAGCATGAAGTTAGCAGGCATTCCGACAAATTCCTAAAAGACACCTTCTCTCCCAGCACGGGCGTTTATTTCTCGTCCGTGTTCTGAATCCACCTACTCACCACGTCCAAATTCCGGTTACAAAAAATCATCAGCATGGCTTTCCTCTGTTCCTGGGAACAGTGGGTGTCGTACTTTTCGCCGTTGCCGTAGAGCAGCCACACGTAGTCACCTGCAAGGAGGGATATAGAGGAGTGTCAAGACAATAAATAAATAAATAAAATCACGTGATTCACATGCTTCAATTAGTCATTGTCCCAGAATAGTCTAGAAATTCCATAAATCCTTTTTAGCGCCCATGTTTTTTATTTTTAGTACTCCACAGTGTTGTACTCTATCAGAATGTACGGCTGAATTCGCTGGAGGACTTGACGTTCTGACTCGGACTCATACCACAATTAAACAGAATTTAAAGAATTAAATAGTTTGTGGATGATGATAATTCAATGGGCATTGTGCTGCTCCTTGGTATGCACGCCTTGGCCACTAGGCGGCCGGGTACAAGAAGCACAGACATATTACATGTACAGTAGATTTCATGATGTAACAGAAAGCTGTTTGCAGCTTCAGAAAACAGGTGAGCCGTGATTGGCCGCGAGCTGAGCCCCGAGCAACTGTGATGCCATTTTCAGTCGACGTGCAAGTGACAAAATGGCCGCCACCTGAGATGGCTAAAATCAGGTGGATTTTGCTGCTTACCTCATATCGCACAAATGCAATATTAATCAGAATGCCGTGGTAAGAATAGTGGCGGCGCAAAGCACATATTATCTTCGGGATGACTTCCCCTTTCAACTAAGACAGTTAATGTGGTTTGATTAAATACACAATGTAAAATTCTGTTTTATCTTTCTTCTTATAGCAACAGTCACAAGGAAGTTATCACTTGGAAAAATAGGAACTAAAGCGAGAAAAGACAACAGACACATTTCCAAATTGGAAGAAATGACTGGTTAATACATTTATGGCGATGTAGCGTATGTATTGGAACAGCAACTTACTTCCTCCGATGACTTCTGTTGCGTTGTACATGCCGATCACGGTTACTTTCTTCTCCGTTTTCTGGCCTTGCACTTGAACGACGCCGGCTCCGGGAACGCCGCCGGCGTCGCCGCACAACTGGAAAACATACGAGTACTTGTCCTCTCCAATCTTGGCATCCGCTGTGAAGCTACCGCGAGGGAGATTTACGTTAATGAACCTTCACATTGGCTCGCGGACGTCCGAGCCGCGACTTACTTCCTGTGACCGAGCGGCTCGATTCGCTGGAGGACTTTCCGTTCCGACTCGGACTCAAATGTGAGTTTACAGTTTTTGGTGGCGTCGTCAGCGTACACCCCACTCCCTCGTAGGAACAGCTGACCCACCAGTGCCCACACCAGGAAGCACCTTCCGATGGGACGTGTCAACACCTGTAAAATTACAATATAAAAATACTATGTATCTGCCGCTTGATGGTTTGTATGTAACCCACTGATGCAAATTCATTAGAAGTCACTGTGACACACTTTTTAAAATAAGATACACTGGACATTCACAGGCAACACAGTGGACAAGTGGTTAGCATGTTAGCATCACCGTTTTTACGTTTGACGTTCGAATCTTGACTTTGGCCATTCCGTATGGAGTTTGCATGTGAATTTGTTTAACTAAAGACTCTTAATCGCTCATAGACGTCAGTGTGAATGGTTGTTTGTCTAAATGTGCCCAGTGATTGGCTGGTGACCAGTCCAGGGTGGATAAAGTTCACTGCGATAGGCTCCAGCACACTCACGACAAAAATGAGGACGCGCAATAAACGGATGGATGGACTTTCATCTCATTTTTAGTTATTTTAATCAACGAGTGAACATTTTGAATCCTGTGAATATGAATTTAGTATCCAAATGTTTTTGTGCAATTGCAATATATAAATACATACGTCATTAAAACCAACAATTCTCAAAGTATGGTATGAGTACCACCAGTGGTACCCCAGCTTTCTCAAGTGCTATGCAAAAGAATCGCAGCCTAAGTACAGTTCAGTTGCACTGATTCACTTTAAGTTCCAATAATAAACACATATTTAGGTGCAATTTTTATTTGTTTATGTAATTTATATGAATTACATTACACCCTACATTTCTCCCCTATATTTTTATGTGCAGTGGTAATTTTTAGGAATTATTTTAATGTTGGTCATAATGGTGGTACTTGGTTTAAAAAGTTCGAGAACCACTGATAAAAGCAATTTAACTGCTGTGATTGTTAAGCAAGAACCACAAGTACTATCAATGTGACACTAGAGTACAGAATGGTAATAGAGTAATTCAATTAGATTTAGGGCCTCTCATTTACTAAATCATCAGTGGCTGATATGGGGTCAGTATTGCATCAATCACTAATCAAATGTTGCTATATTTTTGATTTTTTTTAAAGAAGAACGAAACATTTTACAGTGATTGTAGCGTGCAGGTAGAACATATTCAATTAAAACTTCTTTAAGCTACATTATGCTCAACAGAGTACAGTATTGATTGAAAGTTCTTATTGATGGACACGACAACAATGTGGCATTTAAGAGCTTTAAACAGCCACTACGGTGATAACGTCTTGTTTTTAAGGATAATCAATCCTTCAATGAGCAAAAAGTCCCATTGAAGGATTCAAGAAAACCCAGTACTTGTGTATGTATTTTTAATTAGTAAACAAACACTTGAGCTGCAATCGTAATAGTAGTATCGTCTTCTAAACGTACTGGGGGAAAAAAGCACGTGCTGTACGTTAAGCTTAGCAAATGAGGATCAAGGGGGAAAGTGTGAGCAGGCCATATCATTAACTTACCTCCACCTGCATTATTTGTGCTTTAAGATGCAGTTTCGCGTCCAAGCAGCCAGTTACTGAAGCGTACAAACGATGCAGCGTTAACGCCACTTCCTGGTTGACTTTAACGGACACGTTGCTTCACATTTGTCCTCAGGTCAAAAAATGGCATCATTACACAAGGCTTCAAACGTCTTGGCTGCTAGAGCTGGTTATCCCTTTACGGGAAATGTTTTAAACGTCACCCCACCGGCTAAAGTGATGCAAGCAGAACAGTAAACAGAGTGCGGAAGTGAAACTAAACATGCGATCACGTGACGGAAGAAACCAATGACGGGCGCCAGAGCGTGTACACCAAGTCAGGTGACCGGAAGCGTCATTGAAACGCTAGAAACGGCCAATTGCTGGGGAAAAAGGGCAGGGTTGGGGAAACGTTTGAATCACGCAAACGATTTATTTTTAGGATGTTTCTCACAAGTGGTGGCAAAAACGCCTACACCATAGTCTCATTTTAAATAGAAATACAGATGGATACATGTGTACAAAAAAACTGAGAAAGACGAAATGTTAATCTTTAAGTAAAAAAAAAGTACAGACTGAAATGTATTTAATTTCAATTTATTTATTTACTGTCAATTGTATGCAATACCCGATTTGCTTGGCATGATGGAAAAACCTCTGTACACCAATAGTTTCCCTATTTTATGTACTAGTGTACATACTCATAAGAAGAAAAATCTAAATCTCAAGGTTCAACCTCTCTTCATTTATGTCTTTTTACATTGTCGTCATTTACGAAGCTTGACAAGTGTAATAAGCCTATTTTAACACAGAGTATGTTGGATTAGGCCTCTTTAGCGCAAAAGTGGATGGGCGCCTTGAGCTACACCGTTGTGTCGCCATGACCTTTTTTCTTTCCTCTGCATCTTCCTATCTATCTGCACCCTTGCTGCCTGCATCTTCCTGGCATCCATTAAATAGTTCAACTGAGAAAATGCTGTCTTCTAGTAGTTACTGTTAGTATATTATTGCGAGCATTACAGATAAAAGGAGCAGGTGGTTTTGTCAAAATACCCCAAGGATCAAGAATTACATATTTCTTGCCAGGGTGAAATTGGCTAATTTTAGGGGCAGATCTGTCACATGCAGTGTTCCTGCCCTATCCTACCGGGCTAATGGCAAGTCAGGTTTTTTGTTAAAACACAAACACCGGCCAACCCCCGCCGTGCACAGAGCAATCAAGTGCCGCATTTCACAAGCTTACGTTGTAATGTAACGCTAATCTGTGAACCCCAGAAAAACAGCTATTTTAACTATAACCACAACGACACAGACCCCCATACACACTAGCCAGCAGAGATTCTATTGCATTATCATTTATGAAGGCAACATTTCATCACCAAGCCACTGATACAGTATTTGTCGTGTTATGAGAAGCTAATGCTAGTAATATTGTTAGCTAACATTGATCTGTTCCAACACTGCAGCTCTGCTTACCCATTGGCTTTGACAACTTAGTCTAAGTGGTTCTTTCACTGGAGTTTGTATACAATAAAGATGTTGGATAATATTTATGATAACTTCAATATTGTTTAAAAAAAATCTATATTGTTAAAAAAAAAAAGCAACAACAACTATCCAGTACTCTTAACAACACATTACCCTAATATTTGGCCTCCAACATATCGCATTTATAAGATCATGTTGTTCTTCCTGAGGGTTGTTGGGTGTTTGGCTCTAGATTTTTAAAAAAAACAACAACACACAATTCAAACATTTATTTTCATTCATTGCTGCAATGAATCAACATTGATAATTCTTTAAACATTACATGTATCCTCTTCAGACTATTTCCATTAAATGAATGAATGACATTTTCCTCAACGTTTAATCAAGTTTGCAGACTACAGTAAAATCGTCTTGAAATGACAAGATCAGCTGATAAACTGATACCCAGTTGGCCGTTTTGAGATTAACACCCGCATTGTTTTGAATCTATCTTGAAAGTCGTGTCATTCGTCACCATTCATTGTGAATGGGACAAACGTCACAATCATGTGGTGGACCAATCAAAAACAAAGAGGTTAGTTTGCATAACAGTTGTGCCCCAACAAAAAAGTTACCATGTAAGCCTCTTCGCTCCAACAGCAACTGAATGGATTTCCTTTGGGGAAGAAGACTTCTAAAAATGTCCGTTTCTAAATGCAGCGCACAGGGCCACAGTTGTACAATTTACGATCCTCAAGACTTAAACAAATATAGTCTTATATCGTTGCTCGTATCGCCTTCCAACAAAAATATGTCATCTCTGGTTGCGCATCAGCTTCAATCCATCACAGTCATGATTATTGCCAAGAATGTGTGCAACATTAACAAGGAATTTTCCTGCGCAGAAAGCAAAATAATGAAATCAGAAACAGATAAGTTTAAAAATATGACAATCATGATAATAACAAATGAAAAGCCCATTTGCACTAAAATGCATTTAAAACTATTTGTGTGCTCGGTATTTGTATCCATATAAATGAAACCAAAATACGTGCACAAATAAATCCGGTGGAATTACAAGTAACAAATCAGAAAAACAAGTCATTTTTAATCACAAGGAATTGCAGTAAAGATAATGAGGTTAACACATCTCGCGGCGCAACCCCCCCCCATCCCTCTCCAGTGATTGCTTAATCTATTTTTCAATCATTTCAAAATATGGGTTTTTCCTTCTCATTCTCCTCCCTAACACCACTCTAGGGAATGCAAGAGTTATTTTTCAAGGCCTCAGTGAGACTTTACTCCCTTTCTCCCCTCCCCCGCTCCATTATCACTTTACCTGGCTAAAGTGTGTGTGCGTTGTGCAGCCACACCCGGCTACCCCGAATCCACCAATCAGCTGCTAGAGTCAGAAACACCAAGGAGGTGTACTTCCTGTGTTTGGTAAAAGAAGAATGGGGCAGGACAGCACAGCCAGCGACTTGAGTACTTTTGTTCCTGGGAGTTTCATGCTGCGGCTAAGGGGAGGGGAGGGAAGCAAAAGAAGTGGACACGACCCTGCAAAATTTTTGGTTTGATTTATGAGAAAGCAGTTCAGTGACAGCGGCTTATAGAGGACAACAAGGCACAAGGGGGTTGAAGGAGGAGGGGAGAAGATAAGTGTCAATCTGTTGAGACTTGTTTGGGAATTTGAAGAAGGAAGGAGGTGGGGAGAGCCAGACAAGGCAGCGAGAAAGTGGAGGAGAGTTCAGGCGTAAACATTAGGCTTTTTCACCAGTATTAGATAAGTGCCTCCATTTGGAAATATGTTTGAGGTCTAATAAGTCACCTAGGACAATGTGAAAGTAGAGTATGCATACTTGTGTGTTGTGCAATCCCTATGCTTGAGAGCTGAGCAGGACCAGCGGGGAGACCAGCTCTCCCCACGACTTCACATTCAGGTGAGTGGCTTTTCTCTTCTTGTGATTTTCACATAAAGTCCACTTTGAGTGTTTTTCTGGCCCGGTGCAACGCGGATCTTATCCCGTCTTGACTTGCATGTTAAATGCCGTGCCTATGTGTAACAGGCCCTTGCTTACACTAAGGCCTCCCTTGGTATGCTGCGCTTTGCAGGTTTGTGCTGCATTCTTAGCAAACTGTAGGAGGGTGTCACCTTTTCTTCTCTCTCGGGCCTGCGTCTTCATTTTCGCTTCGTATACTGGAGGCAGACTGCATGAAGCTACCATCCATCATTCAGCTCTGTAACAGCGGGGCATAAAAACTGGCTGAAACTGGCGCAGTGCTTTCAAGTTGTTGCAGCAAATCGTCTTGAGAAGTCTTTGTTTGTACTTCATTATATAAGCTGTTACTTCAACTTGAAGCAAAAATGATTTTGTGACTAAACTGTGCGAAATGTCTTTAAGGTTCTCCAAATTATGGTACCATGGGGACCAAAAGGCCAAACTGCACCCTATTTGACAATTTATCAAATATAAAGACGTGTGACCGCAAGCTTCAGTCCGGCGGAAGAGTCTCCAGGGATCTCAGTCCAAGGCCAGCCATGACTGCCCAGTCAGAGTGGGACAGCAGCCGAGAGGAAGAGGGACGGCTGGATCGGGAGGTGGAGAAAATGAAAGACAAGTCCAGGTACAGAGATACAGATCCCCGTGAGAGATACTATGAGCGAGACCGAGGCCCAAAGACCAGGCAGCGGGAGGCCGGCCAAGAAAAGAGACAAGATGATGACAGGAAAAATGGCAGGCCGCTGTCAAATGTGGAGCGGGACTTTGAGAGGGAGATGGAATGGGACATGAAGAAAGGTGACACATTTCCCAGGATGAGAAGAAGTCGCGAACGGGCTGAAGGACGCGAGCAGAGGCACCAAAGAGACAAGCCGAGAAGGGCTGAGACGGTCGGCTGGGAGCGCGAAAGAGAGCAAGGGGAGCGGGAAAGAGGCGAATGGAGAAACTATGAAAAATCCAGGCAAAGGTATCACCAGCCCAACCTTCTGCGAGAAAAAAGGAGAGACCTGGAGTCAGGGGGGTCGAGGGACACGAGAGAGAGGGATGCAGCGCGAAGAAGGGAAAACATGGGAGGGAGGGAGGCCAGGAAGCCCTCACCGCACGGTCGAAGGGACTGGAGGACGCATCCAGACAGTCTGGAGCAGGAGAGGACCTACAGGAGAGCCGCAGGGAGGGGTACAAGGAGCGAGGGGGACAGCGGCGAGCGGGAAACACGGCGGGAAAAAGCGAGGGGCAGCAGAGAGCGGGAGGAGTTGACATATCAGCACAGCAGAAGTGAGGGAGACGGCAAGGGTGGCTCGGCAAGGGAGCCGGACAAATACCGGCACAGAAACAGAGACGTAGACCGTGTCGGGAGGGGGGAGGAGAGGGACCGGGGGCGACATAGGGAGGTCGACGGGAGAGTAGCATGGGAGGAGGGAAGAGGGTCCGGTGACAGGAGAGAGAAGGGGCACTACCGGGTGCACGGGCCGAGGAAGGAAAGGCAAAGGCAGGAAAGAGAGGCTGACCCTAGGTGGGATGACACAACCCTCAAGGAGGCGGCCTCCGGTGCCCCGCCGACATCTCAGAGTAGCGGCGAGTGGAGCAGCGATATGGACAATGACACACGACGCAGGCGAGGCAGACGCGGCTACGACCAGGGAGAGTTGGGGAGGGAAAGCGAACGGCACGACAGGGGGACTGCGCGGGGACCAAAGAGAGTGGAGCAAAGGAGAAGTGAGATAGACAGAAATGAGATGGCAGCCAGTGTGCCGGGGCAGAGACGGATGTGGCTAGAACCACAGAGGGGCAGGAATAGCAAAGAGCCATCTCTGGAGGATGACTCTGACGACAGAGAGAGGCCCGTCAAGTGGGAGGACGGGAGGGGAGAAGAGGAGAGGGGCGCGCAAAGAGGACGCGTTGAAAGTTGGAGACGGGAGGGGGCAAGCGTAGACGAAGAAGAAGGGGAGGTCGGGCGGGAGTTAGATCATCTGTCTGGCGGCGATGGAGGTATGGGGGTAAACTGGCAGAGGGATGCAGAGGGAGAGAGCAATAGCGAGGAGAGCGAAAGGGGAAGTCAGAGAGGGTGGAGGCCGGACAGAGACCGAATGCACTCGGGAGAGGACGGCTTTGTGACGGTTTCAAGCGGCGGTGACGAGGAGGACGAGCGAGAGGAGTTTCTGGATTGTCAGGACTTTTGGGAGGGCGGGGATGCGAGCAACCCTCCCTCAACTCCAGGACATGAGCCGCAGATGAGGGAGGAATATGTTAATGAGGAGGAAGTAGCTGGGAGGGAAAAAAAGCCCAAGTACGTCTTTTGCGTGATCGGGCAGACGTTAACACAACTGAAGTCTGGCAGGATGTCTCCGTCACTCGCTGAGCAGGAGGAGGAAGACGCAAGACACAACCTCCTTTCAGAAAGTCTTTATCACCGCGGCGATGATGTCAGCCGGCAGCCTCCGGATGACCTTCGTCTATCACTGAGCGGGAATGATGAGCATGTGACGAACAGCCAGCAGGAGGCTGACAGCGACAGCAGCAGGTGTACGGAGGACAGCCGAGAAACATTTTCTCCGCAAGACGATCCCGCAATGAGAGCGAGGAAAGCCGAGCACCCGTACGCCGAAATCGGGCCCTTAAGAAGGGACTCGCAGACTGAAAAACTCCTCATAAAGTGGAGGGAAAAGAGTAAAGAAATCGAAGCGAGGAAAGCACTCTCTCCTCTCCCGAAGAATCCTTATGCCGATGTCCAATCTCAGGTGACTTTTGAGCAAATTCTGCCTGCCTTAGAAGGCCTGAACGTTGACGCGATGAGCCCAGAAGAGAAAGAGGCCATCCGGATCCGAATGAGCGGTGCATGGAGCATGTCTGAGGAGCCTAAGCGCCATTCGCAAGCCCCTCATCTTAAGTGGGCCAAAAATGTGGTCCGGGAGATCCTGGGACACTCGGGCGAGGACGCCATAGAGGACCCCGGCTCAGGAGAACAAGGAGTCACTCAGACCGATGCGAACCAAGTGGACAAAGTTGCGCCGGGGGCAGAGATGCAACTCTGTAGCTTGAGAGAGGATGAGCTGCATTCGGACCACGAGCCGGAGCTGGTGGAGGAAGAACCTTTGGAGGTGGAGGGGCTGAGAGGTATGGGGCAGGTCCAGCAAGACATGCATGCTGACCAGCTCTCAGCCATGCATGCTGACACATCCGCATACACTCATGCTGACACATTCTTAGACACAGAAGGGAAGGAGGATCAAAACCCGGCAGTGGATAAAGAGTCTGAGCCGCAGCCTGATCTCCAGTCAGAGAAGGTAGCTGTAGACGTGAAAATGGCCGAGGAGGCAGACGATGAGGTAAAGAAATCCGAGACCGAGAAAGAGGTGAACAGACAGAAGGAAATGGAGATGTATTTGAGTGTGAGCAACACGCTGTATAAGCCTAGCAGCTGCCCCATTCTCAATTATCAGTCTAAGTCAGATCTCCTCATGCCCTCCACAGAGGGTGATGAGCAGGAGGATGAAGAGCTGTATGAGGCAGAAGGAGAAAGGGAGGATGAGGCGATGGGTTCTTCAGACGGTCTAGGCTCATCAAGTGTAGAATCAGAAACCGATGAGTGTAGCGCAGATGGTGCTGACCCGCAAGCGAGGAAATTGGGAGGCGCCACTCTGACGAGCACCTGCAGTTTCCGGGATTTGGGTCCCGAGGCCCGTTTGAGGAGACGGGGCATCCGTAAAACCACGGAAAGAAGAAACGCGGTGCTTGTAGAGGTGGACGAGGAGGAAGGTGTTGCGAGGGATCGCAGAACTCGAATATTCACTACAACAGGTAACCAAACAGGAGGCAGTCCCTGATTCTGATGTTTTGATTCTCAGCAATCAGCACTGCCCCTGTTTTCTTAAATGATGCAATATTGAAGGTGTCCCAAAAATTTGGCATAACTTTGTAGTCCAACATAGCCAATTCTTGCATAAATTATCAAAAATTTTAATGAAATGTGTAATGATTAAGTTTACAGGAGACGTGTTATGATTTTTTTTTTCTATTTAAAGCAGTTCCAATGTGCCTTAACATGTTTTTGTCAAGAAACCCCAAGGATCCAAATCTGTAGTTTGGTTTTCTGCTGAAATTAGCCAGTTTTGACAGGGGTGGCTCTGCCTGTAAGAAGTTGGCGGATATCTGGTTTCTCTGAATCTGTTGCCATTGGCCTTAAAGAGGAAAGTCAACCCAAACATATATTTTTTTCAAGAATATGTTCTATGCAAGTCCACTAGTTGAAACAAGGCATTCTGATAAAAATTGCGTTTGTGGAATAAGAGTTAATCCACTCGTTTTTAGACACCGCTAAACAATGACATCACAACTACTCAGGGCTCAGGTAACTGAGTAGTCGACGGAAGTGACAAAATGGTCGCCCCCTGAGATGGCTTAAAACTGGTGGATTTTGCTGCTTAACTCATATTCCACAAACGCATTATTAATCAGAATGCCTTGTTTTAACTAGTGGGCTTCCACAGAACATGTTCTTGAAAAAAATATTTTTGGCTTGATTTCGTCTTTAATAACCCTTGGTTCACATTCTTCCGCGTCCATTTTTTTAACACCTTATCAGATCTCAAGATCTCAATCAATCAATATCTCGAAACTCGACCATTTCAGGTTGAAAAAAGAGAAAAAAAGTAAAAGCCCAGTTTGTCAATTAAGGAGTAGAAAGTATGGACATCTGTTTGTCAAAAAATGTATGTTCAAGTAAAGTACAGCTACCCGAGACAACTACTTGAATCTACACTTCCCACCACTGAATTTTGTTAATTTCCAATTTGAATCCCATTTAATTTTGCGAACTCAGAGTCATCTTTTAAATGTCTTTTTTTTTGGGGCACCTTGTATATTACTTGATTGTGATCTCATTTGATTCGATCAACGCAATAAGGCCTGAAATTTCCAGAATCTTGCATCATATTGTTGCCCGATCACCTCCAACGAAACCAACAGCTGATGGTCCAATCTCACAATTTGACTTCATCAGAACACTCCTCTTTACTGTCACTCTTACTCGAATGTGCGACGCATGCATCACAGGTGGTTGGGTGGTGGGCAGAGACAAGTGGAGGTGGAGGCAGTGAAGGAAACCAAGAGCTGAGAAGTAGTACAAGTCGAGCAGCTTGGATCAGTCACTGTCACCAATGCCCATCTTACTAACTCAACTACTCAACCATTGATTTTTTTACCACTTTACCATTTGCACTCTGCTTTGATTGGAATGTTGTTGTATACTGTTTTGACAACTGGACACTTTCTTCTTCCAGACGAGGATGATCGCAGTAAAAGCTGGGGAGAGGTGGAGCTGAGGTCAGTCGGAAACACATGAAGTATACTTGATGTTGAACAAGAGTAATTTCAAATCGTCCATGGTATTTATCTTGTTGCTGGTGTCGTGTTTCTTCAGGAACATTTTGGACACAATTGGAAGACGGAAAAGGAATTCAAAGTTTTTCAGTGAGTATCTCAGATTTCCGTTATGACACATGCTACAACTAATCCAATGTGGGTTGAGATATGCTCAGGAGTTCAATATATTTCAAGAAAACCACTTACATCACACCTTTGTGTTATTGGTGATACAGCAAATAGTCATTAGTATCTGCGTGACTTCTTATGTCATTAGATTACAACTTGTAGCATTTTTTTTTCTGACCCCGCACCCATTTTCATAATGTTAAATGTAGGCTTTCTTAGTTTTAATATCTTTGGTCAAAATAGCCCATGGGCCATTCCTTGGATATCTCTGCAGTATATAATGATCGAAGTGAAACGGTATTGGCCTACGTGCAAGGGTGAATAAATAGAACTCCACAGTGAGAAAACATCCCACGCTTGTTTTCGGTATAGTTTCCTAATAAATCGTAATTCTTAATGGGGCGTATTAGTTTGAGGGCGGCGGGGCAACGTGTCTTCAGATGTGTATCTGCGGCCTTACGCGCAGACGGGAAAAGCGTGACGCATTGGCTCATTTCCCTTTAGCGTGTGTGATTCATTTGGGCAGAAACACTGGCTCAAACCCCCACCCCCAGCCCTCTCTCTTACCGCACGCACAGTTTAGACCAAAGTGACACAAATGGAAAGCAAAATGTTTTTTGACGAGGTAAACAGGCCTGGGTGCTCTTGACTCAAATGGATGTTGTCAAAAGTGGAGTGTGTGCATGTGTGTGCTGACACATTGTATATGTGTGTGTCTGCGAGCTACAGGCAGGTTTGCGCAAGCACTCATATCTACAAACTTGCGGGAAAAACAGCTGCAGCTGTGACTTTACATTCCAGCAAGTATGTGTAAGATAGATAGATAGATAGATAGATAGATAGATAGATAGATAGATAGATAGACTGATTGGTTGATTGTAGGTAGCTAGTTTGATAGATAGGTAAGCTAGGTAGCTAGCGAACTTAATAGA
Organism: Filicampus tigris; assembly: GCF_054856515.1. NCBI lineage: Eukaryota > Metazoa > Chordata > Actinopteri > Syngnathiformes > Syngnathidae > Filicampus > Filicampus tigris. Next base: position 6,105,741 of record NC_141224.1, on the reverse strand, counting down.
TAGATAGGTAGATGGGTAATAAGCTGGGTTGCTAGGTATGTAGGTAGCTAGCTAACTAGATAGCTGGGTTGCTAGGTATGTTGGTAGCTAGCTAACTAGATAGATGCGTGGATAGGTAACAAGCTTGGATGGGTAAGATAGGTAGCTAGCGAACTTCATAGATAGATAAATAGATAGGTTGACAGACAGACAGATAGATAGATAGGTAGATGGGTAATAAGATAGGTTGCTGGGTATGTACGTAGCTAGCTAACTCGATATTGTCAGCCAAAATGCCTATTTAACAGAGGTGTCAAATCCAGGTCCAGAAAGTAAACCTTGCCACAGTTTGTCTTTAGCCATAGGTTCTTGCATTCAAGAGCTTGTTTACCTGCTGAGTAGAAGCACCTGTGAATAAAAACAAACTGTGGCTGGGATTACTTTCTGGATCTGGATTTGACAGCTGTCACATAGGAGGATTTGCATTTTGGCCATCGATATATAGATAGGTACTTTACTCATCCTGTGAGGGCAATTAAATTGTTTACAGCAGCGAAAATCCAAACATAAACCGTTGTATAAATAATGTAGCGTGAACAACAAAGTATCAACAAAAAATATATTACCCTATTGAGGAGGGAATTAAATTACCCCCCCCCCCAAAAAAAAATAGAAATGAAATTTAAATCTAAACACTTAAAAAACAGATATATGTACTAAATAGTCTAATTATGCTATAGTAGCCTAACATTTGTACAATTAGTGCAAAGTGGGAAGTATATTATTGAAGTGATACATAAAAATGACAATGATGAATTACTGTACAGAACTTAAGTCCAGTGTTTGATATACTTAATGTGAATGCATAATAGTTCAATTTCACATTGAACCTTGAGAGAAATTAAAGATATAGTAAATGGAAATGTGCCACCACAGTTGAATAGTTTTTTTTCTAACTTCCTGTACCTCTTTTTTTTTTCTTACATCCTCTTCTTGCCCTCATTTTCTAACAGATCGCACCCAACTCTACCAACAGTACAGCGAAGCAGCCCAGAACTTTGAGATCCTGCGACAGTCTCGCTCAGATGTCCTCTCGGTCGGCGAAGACAGTTCGGCCTCTCCCGCTCCGTCTCCACCTCCGGCCCGCCGACCTCTCCCGCCGCTGCCCCCGGTCCCGCACCCCCACTCCCTGTCCCACACAGGCTCCATCACCAGCGTGAGAAGCTTGCCTCTGCCCGAGCCCCCGAGGAGTGAGGGCAGGCCCACGTCCCCGCGCCTCTCCATATCGCTCACACAGTCGGCCACGCTGTGGCGAGAGCTGCCGGGAGTCAGGAGTAGCAACGAGCTGGAGGACCTCACGGAGGACAAGAGGCGCCTGCAGGAGGTAAAGCGATACATAAACGCATACAGAAATATAGCTTTTAACCAGTGGTGGATGGAAAGAGCCAGCAAAGCCTTCTATGATGGCATAACTCTGACCTACATTTGTAACCTAAATAAATTAGTTCCTTGAAATTGTGTTAATTTATGCCTAACGGTCTATTCATAGAGTTTGTATTGGCTGAACTGCTCCAGTATAAATATGACTGTTCTTTTTTTTTTTTTTTTTTTTTGGCCAATCAGAAGATTTCAGATGCCAGTGCATTCTAATCTGCCCAGGGCCTTCAGAATCACAAGTACTGGCCAATGGAACGTAAACTATATTAACAGCGGGACTAAAAACCTGGTGTGCTAGAGAAAAAAACGAGGGCAGATTCAGAATCGGCACCAAAAATTCATCTGGAAAAGTTCACTTTGCATCTCTGATTTTAAGGTTTTGTAAAAATTTGATGACCAGTGTTGTAAACAGGAGCATAAACCTAAATTAAGGATCACAGGTCACAAGGCCTCTGAACTCTGACAACTCTCCACAGAGCGTGAATAGAATTTTCCTTCAGGGCATTGGTAAAGCAACTGTAAATGAAAAGAAAAAGGTGTGCTACTCGATTCTCACAAGCAGGGCGTTTTGGGGCGTCATTTTACATCTGCAACCAATGTTTCACTTTAAACGGGGCGTAACCAAAATGAATCAGTCGCCCTCTGTTATTACCTCACAATTCAGGCTGTGAAAAAAAAATTATAGAAATACTGGACTTTCCCCATCCTTCTTCGAGCAGAAGACGCAATTGCGTAAGCATTTATTTGAAAAGTAAAGTCTGTCTTTAGAAGTTAAATTTTCAGCAGAATTGCCGGGCTCACTTCCACTTTTTTTTCCAGGCAAACTAAAACAGACGTCACCGATAGCAGAGTAGGCATCAGTCACAGTCGCCGTGATTCCTGTCACGAAGTTCCATGTTCCTTTTCTTATGTTTATAGGTGCGATTTGAAGTGGTGACCTCTGAGGCGTCCTACTGCCGCAGTCTGGACATTGTCGTCGAGCATTTCGTCAAGTCCAAAACGCTGGGGGCGTTACTGACCACCCAGGATCGGAACTGGCTCTTTTCCCGGCTGGCCGATGTCCGCGCCATCAGTCACAGGTAAGACGGGATGCAGTTTTAGCAGCTTTAGCAGGGGTGGGCAAAGTATGGCCCGCGGCCCACGTACGGCCTGCTCCGTTCTTTAATCTGCGCCACTGAGCATTTAAATTTACTGCACTATTTGTTGCATTCATTTAGCTGTTTTCTGCCTGAAATTTGAAAAAATAAAATAAAAAAGTTTTTATCCATTTATTCTATTAATTAATTGGTTAATTAATTTATTGAAATCAAACAACTATGAGTAAAATTGCAAATCTTACGTATACAGAAAAAAAATCAATAAATTGTTAGTAAACATTTGGTTCAGCAATTTATTGTAAATAGTAACATTAAAAGTTACTTTAATTTCTATTAAAAATAATTTATGAAACTAAAGGTTACAATATTACCCAATACAACAATATTATTAAAATAAAAAAAATTACATAATACATAGTTAATCTAAATGAACATTTTTGTATTTTAATAATTAACTGGTTAAAAATAAAAATGTTAATAAAATAAATTACCGGTACATATCCTTTTTTTGAAGAAAAAGAAATTATAATTATTAACTAATTGGTTGATTTTCCATAAAAACAATACAAAAATATTGTTTTGATAAATTTAAAAAAACTGTATTCGTTCATTTCTATTAATATTTAGAAATGAATATTTATCAATTAGTAACGTTATTAAAGAACTTGTTCATTTGTTTAATGTAAATAATATAACAATAACACTACCAGTGAATACTAGTAAAATAAAAAAATACATCTACATTTGACATGATCGTATTATTGTTAATAATTTGTTAAAAATTGAATTAATTGTAAATACAAAATACAAATTTGAATGATTATTTACAATTTAAGCTCGACCTGTTCCATCCATCCCGTTTTGAGAACAGAGTGTGGCCCTTGAGCACAAAGGTTTGTGTGCAAGGAGACAAAAACCAAAAACATTTCAAATAACATCACCTTTGATGTTTGATTTCTTAGTTTCTTGTCAAAGCTGGAGGAGCGGCTGGAGTCGGACATCATGCACTTCACAGTGTGTGACATCATCGCTCGCCACTGCCAGCGCTTCAAGATGGTTTACGTACCCTACCTCACCAACCAGTCCTATCAGGACGCCACTTACCAGAGACTCATGTAAGAAATGATTCATTTACTCATTCGACTGCTCCATGTTATTCGCGTCACTCTTCAACTTGTGTTTTTCTTTTAGGAATGAGAATCCGGGCTTCAAGCGCATAGTGGAGAAGTTGGAGAGGAGTCCCGTTTGTCAGAGACTCCCCCTTCGTTCCTTCCTTGTCCTTCCATTCCAAAGAATTACACGAATTAAACTGCTGGTCCAGGTGGGGTTCTGGTGATTCTGATTCCTAATTATGCAGTAGAAGTGAACACTGGCAGAGCTTCAGGAGTGCTGGCTCCCCTGAAATATGCTTGGGCCCCCCGCGGGTGCCAGGCCAGATAATTGAATTTTGGAACCGGAATTTTCCGATTTCTATTTTTATTTTTTTTTCCGGGAATTTTTTTCCACATTCCGCCCATCCCCTGCACCGAACATATAAGAATTATTTAATCCTGAACCGCACAAAATTCTGTGCATTACTCTAACAAACACTCTATTGTTTCCTTTCCAGAATATCGTGAAGAGAACAACTGCGGGCACTCCAGAAGCGACACAGGCCATTAAAGCCTTGAGACTTTTGGAGAAGGTAAATTTCCTGTCTGCCAATGTTTCTACCACCATTTTTCACCCGAATCCTTTATGTAAGGCGTATCAAGTACGCCAGTGGCAGGCCAGGTGTGCTGAGGAGGATGAGGCCACCAGATCAGTCTGTCTGGGCTGTTACATTTGGCCAAACCTGATACACCTTCATGTGCAAATCTTGTTTTTTTTCTATGTCGCTATGTTTGCTGATTTTTTTTTCTTTTCTTTTTTTCCAAACCCATACTGTGCCCCCCCTTTAGAGTAGCATAGTTTAGGGCTTGTTTTTCCTCCTCCCCCTTCCTTATATTTTCATGGCGCTGTCTGGCAACCCCGTCAGGCTTCCCTTTCTGTCTCCCTCTGTTGGTCATTGTTTTCTTTGATGTCTCTTGGACAGCTTGTAACAAATGAAAACAAATGTGATTGCGTTTGCTCCACAATCTGTGAAGGTTCAGCTGACTGTTACTCTTGTGCCCTCTAGCTGATCCAAGAGAGCAACGACAGCATCTCCCAAATGAAAAGCATCGAGTCGTTAGTGTCTCTCAGTGCCAAGGTGGACTTTGAGTGCAGGGTATGTCAAACGTGAAGGACGACCTTTGGAATTTTTGGGGGCGGAAATTCCCAGTGGGGATCAATGCTGATAATATGAACTTTCTTGTTGCAGACTCTTCCTCTCATCAGTCAATCCCGGAGGTTGGTGCGGGAGGGACCTGTCACCGAACTGATGGATTTCTCCCTTAAAGACACGGAGAGGAATATTTACATGCATTTATTCAATGACTACCTGCTGCTTTCACAACAAAAAGAGTGAGTCAACAGTTTTCACATTTATAGGATGACTGATTCATGCATCCATGACTTTAAGTAATCATTTACAACGTGCTGTTCTACACGCATGACTCATCTGATTTATCTTGTCAGTCTTATTAGAAGAGATTTTCTTTCTGTCATCTGATTTGTTGTACGGTTGCTGAAGAGCATGAAAAATGTGACGCTGAAAAAAGGGTATTATTATCATTTTTATTCAGCCCACTTTTTTTGACATGCTCCTTCCATATTTCACTGATTGAAACCCTTCAAACTTGAAATGACTCACAAAATTCAGGACGTCCAGGAAACCATTTTTACTCATCCTAAAAATTGGTTTTCCCAGAATCCTCCCCCCCCTCAAAAAAATGAAAAGAGATTTTTGACAATAACAACAACAACAAAAAATCTCCAAAGGTTCAAACGGTTCTTCTCATTCAGAACATCTTTTAAATTCTCTTTTCATGATAAAATCCCCAATTTAAGAGAGAGTTTTCATACTTTTTCTTTCCTCCTTCCACATTTATCGACCGATTCAAACTATCCCAAAAGAGAGATCCTACATTCTTACCTACTTCCTTCTTCCACATTTGTTGACAGAGTCAAACCATTCCAGCGTTCAGGTCAATCAGGACATCTGGGGAACTATTTATCACATTCGCAAATTTTCACAATACAATTCCCAAATTTAGAAATATTTTCCATATTTACCTGCTTATTCCACATTTCTTCACGCATCAAAATTAAGAGCTACTTCAAAATGTTGAGCTCATTCAGGACTTTTTGGGAACTACTTCATATATCACATTCTCATATGTTCACAATAAAATTCCCAAACAAAGATGTTGTAAGCATTTACCTCCTACTCCCACATTTCTTGACTGATTCAAACCATTCCCACTCCAGGTCTGACATTCCGCATTTCAACAATTCAACGCATTCCACAACATTTCAGTTCAGCTTTCCCATGCGTATTTCTACAGAAATTGTACTTTGCAGTAACGTAACGCGCTTCTTGCAGAGGGGGCAGATTTACGGTGATCGACCACGCTCCGGTGGCCGAGCTGCGAGTGGAGAACTGCCGCGTCAAACTTCATTCCCTGCAGAAGAACCTGTTCAGGCTGCACATGTCGCACAAGTCGCTGCTGCTAAGGACCGACACACAGTAAGAGGCGGCGGCGTGCATGCTGTGACATTAAATCACAAAAGGCTGAGGCAGTTTGCACTCATTTTTTTGTTTTTGTTTTTTTTTCCGGGGCCTTTTGTTTCCTTCAGGAGTGATAAGCTACGCTGGATATCCGCCCTTTCACTCCCTCACCCTGAAGCGGATTTTTCTTCCGCACAAGGTGAATGCTTCTTGGCTAATGACTCATTAACTCTGTGAGAGTGTTTGACTGTCACTTTTAAGAGATTCGATCTCAGACGTCATTTTGCTCCGCATTATGTCATCCACGAGGCGGCCTGGTGAGCTAGTGATTAGCATGTCTGCCTCACAGTTCAAAGGTTCAGGATTCCAATCTGAGCTGGCATGTTCTTCCCATGATTGTCATATAAAATTGTGGCTGGTGAATGTATTTAGGTGCATTTGACTTATATTTAATTTCATTTCATGACTTGCATCTGGAAGTGATGTAATAGCCTCATTCCATTTAGTAGTGCCAATGACGTTTTACTCGTTAGCTTCCTGACACGCGTAATACATGAAAGTGCACGCATGCTTTTCCTGCCACTTATCTCATGTGCTTGTCACACGCTTCTCTGCGTGTAAACACTTGGCATGCAACCGTACTCACATCAATGACGAAATGTTTGTCAATTATACAGCGGTAACTTGACTTAAAATGTGAATTTGTTCCACGACCGAGCTCGTTACTCCATTTACTTGTATATGAAATCTATTTTCATCCCTTAGAAGGGAAGTCAACTCAAACATATATTTTTTTCCAGAATATGTTCTATGCAGGCCAATTAGTTGAATTACGATTAATATTGCATTTGTGGAATATGAGTTAAGCAGCAAATTCCACCAGTTTTTAACCATCTCATGGGGCGGCCATTTTGTGACTTCTGTCCACTGAAAATGACATCACAATTGCTTAGGGCTCAGGTAACGACCAATCACGGCTGACCTGTTTTCCGAAGCTGAGCCATGATTGGTCGTTCCCTGAGCCCTGGGTAGTTGTGATGTCATTTTCAGTCGACAGAAGTGACAAAATGGCCGCCCTGTGAGATGGCTAAAGAGCGGTGGATTTTGCTGCTTAACTCATATTCCACAAACACAATATTAATCAGAATGCCTTGTTTCAACTAGTGAGCCCGCATAGAACATATTCAGGAAAAAAATGTCTGGGTTGACTTCCCCTTTGAATGAATTGGAATGGCATTAATCCATTCAACCCCCCGCTAAGAAAAATAGCCCTGAAATGTATAAAAACATAATAAAACGTACTGAAAGAATATGTACAGAAATGAAAGGGAATTATTGTACATACAATAGTATGTAGGGCGTGCTGGATATGTGCCTTGAAGGGGCGTGGCCTAGTGAGTGATGCCAGCATCCGAGCAACTGCTTGTAACTTGAAAGGGAAGTCATGGGTGTAAGAGTCATGCCTTTTATATTTAACCCCTTTTTCCGTCACTTTTTAGATTTCCCACAGATGCAGTGTATCAGAGCTTTTGTGGCCCAGCAGCCGGATGAATTGTCGTTAGAAAAAGCTGATATCATACTGGTGCACCAACAGAGCAGCGACCGTAAGAACATTTTAAAACTTGTAAACAAATTTGGATTGGTGGAGATGTTTCCTCATTGCTCTCAATGGGTTTCCCCAGATTGGGTCGAGGGCACCAGGCTGTCCGATCGGCATCGTGGATGGGTACCAGATTCGCATTTAGAATTGATCGCCAACACCAGGGTCCGACAGCGCAATTTGTCGGATGCCCTCAAACTCACGACGGCCACAGCTGCGGTATGAGCGGGACGAAAAGCCAGAGACTCTTGTGCATCTGCTTGCTTTACATTTCCTTTTGGGACGGATTGGAGAGTCATCATCTGCGTCTCCGAATGTGGATTCCTGCCTTTTAATTAAAAGACAGTCTGCCTCTTTGGAGCAATGCAAGACCACAGTAGATGAGGCCTAGACCTGTGGACTCTATGAAAAATATTATCCTCATCACAAACAGTGTGTGGTTATAATATGTGTTTTAAAAAGCAAAAATATTTTTCCAACAGATGTTTTAAGGAAAATAATACATTTGTATATCTACTAGAGTGGAAAAGATGAGCTAATGACACATGTCTTAATGCAGCGCAAGCCCCTGCATGCAGGAGACCTTGACAGGGCTCAATGTAAAAATGTGCAACTTCTTAAATGTACAGAACATTTTAGGTACAAAGTGAATATGTTTCAATAAATTCAGATTTCAATCACGTGGAAACATTGTGCAAAGAGACTTACTGGAAAGCGTAGTTTAAACCATTTTTTTTTTTTTTTTTTTAAATATACACACACACCTAATGAGATCCAGAGGCGGGCATTTGGTACCTGGGCCTTCAGGGGGGATTCACTGAACGTAATTTACCTCTTAATAAGCAAAAACTATGCAAAAAAAAAAGAAATTTAACCTAACTTAAACAATAATTGTAGTAAAATTGTCCTTCGTTTTGTCTGTACAGAAGAACGTCAAACAGATGTTTGAAAATGTTGATACTTAAGTGACAGAGTAGAATTTAGTGCTATCTAGTGGTGAACTAATAGAATGCAACATCGTAAATTGGAAGCGCGTGCATTTTGAAGCACAAAATTCTTCTAGTATTAACTCGAGCGACGAAGTAACAGCATTGAATCCGACCTTTGAACTTATACTATTTAGTATTTAGCTCCCTAATTTGCATCTGAATTGGAATCCTATCAGTGCAAGTTTCTTCACGTCGAGCCCAAGGTATGCAGCTGCAAGCAAGCACGAAGAGCACGTAGACGTTGGGGGCGTTTTTTTCCCCCCCAAATTGTCCCGAAAGCGCCCATTGGCTGATTGTTCCGTCTTTCCGTAAAAATGGGCAGTCAATTCTTAAAACCAGAGACCATTCACCAATGAAATCACAGCATGATGTCCTGTCGTGCATTCTGAATGGTCTAAAATTACTGTCAATCAACATGGCCATCTGTGATTGGTCAGAAATACAGTGGGCCGACCGAGTGTTATTTGTTGTTGTTTTTGTGTAGCGGAAGACGACAGTCGACATTTTTACATTCGATTGGACTCTGAACTTCTCGAAAACAGTCGTTATAGCGATATCGATTTTTCTATTATAGTTTATTTGGTGACACGACGAACAAGCGGGGGCTTTTGGACTTGATCTGAAATTGAGTCGAACCGTCTTTAAGCTGTCTTGAAGGTACGTAAACCAGAAACCATGACTCGGTATTGCTACATATGGTCCTTAAAGCAACGTTAGCAGCTGGTTGTTTAGTGTTAACATCACTACATTTTACATACGGTACCACAATGCAGACAAGTAGTACCAAACGTGTCAGATAGTGAGCCTCGATTAGGTAGTTAGTTTATCTGTAGAAGCAAACCTAGTAAGCGGTCAAGTTCAACACGGCTGTTGGGACGTCACGCGACGTGGCACTGTTGTTGCTCAATAATGCCCGTTGTTTTTTTTTTGTGTGTGTGTGCTCAATTTCGAGCATGTAGCAAAAACGAGATAAGTGGCTGAACCGCGTGGGGAGGAAAAAGAGTATTTGGTGCTGCAGTCTGTTGTTGTTTAGTAAACTTTACTGCGTTTTGCCCCGCCCACACTCGTAAATTATAAGTGAACCTCATAGCGCTGGCGTACGTTCTAAACCCTTCTGCAATAGGTGAAAATCCGTGGTATAGAGAGATCGTATAGTTTTACTACTGCATTTAAAGTTATCAAAACACACGTAAACTTATTTGAAAACACAGCACATCTGTGTTGTGTTGTGAAGCTGCGTGCGAGGTTCCGGACTAGAGTTGTGACCAACAGCAACTTATGTGTGAGTTCTCGTTGCATTTTAACGTAAATGGTAAAAAACAATATAAATATGGCTTATAACGCATTATAGTTAGGGCGTAAGCAATAAACAGCAATACTCTGTATTTTGAAATTCCTCGTGGAATACCAATATATGTACATACTGCTAATTGCATCAATGCCCTAGCCATTTTTTTTAACATTTTTGGAAAACAAGAAAAACACATCTAACTAACCTCAGTTAATGTGGAAGTAAAGTCAAATTTACACAAAATATTTTATCATTATGAAAACACTTCTAGGTCTTAAATATTGACCGAGCATGCATTTTAGTGCCATGTGGCCTCATATAATTTGGCCATTGTGCAATGTGGTGGTTCATTGAGTGCCATTCAGAAGCCCGAAATTAGGTCGAATGAGGTGCCTTCTCTCACCTCGAAGTAAACAAACACACGTGATGTTAATATTGTGTTTAAATTGCAAAATTCAGCAGCACAATGTCACAAAATATAAGATCATGCACATGCTACTATATTAATTGCCACCGAATCAAATCAAAATGGACACAGATCTTGTGCACATCATGACATTCAAAACTGTTACATGTTAATTAGCATCCTATTGGATATTCCAATACAATAATGCGGCACAAGGGGTCACTCCACCTCACAAATAAATATGCCTTGCTTGAATAGCATTCATATTTACTTTTTTATTTTTTTTCGTCTAGCTACAATTTGTCAAGCAGCTCACAACTGATAAGATAAAAATGTACAGGCGTGCCTCATGTCTCACAACAGACTTGTTGTCATGTGATCTGTCACTTGATGAATGAATGTACTGGTTAGTGATGTCATCTTTTCTCATCTGTTTGCTCAATAAATAAAGCACTTGTCCGTCAACTTTTTTCTCCTGTTGTTTTGCGTCCAGATGGCGAGTCAGTACCAGCGCTTGGTACCACTGGAGGTGAGGAGAGCGGAAGGAGAGCGCGTCCGGGCCAAGCATCCTGACAAGATACCGGTGAGCATGACAACAAATAGTTCATTCTGTAGATGACAACAAGCTATTAAATTAATCGTTCCTTATTTTTTTCTTCCTCTCGCGACAGATCATTGTGGAGAGAGCCCAGCGGTCACGAGCTCCTGAACTGGATAAGAAGAAGTACTTGGTGCCATCAGATTTAACAGGTACAATTAACATGCAGTCTGCAGTATTGTGTTTTGTAAAAAAATATCTACTGTTATAACATAATTAAAGAAAATGTAAAGAAATCAACAGTTTGTGCCTGTCAGGATTTCATGCTTCAATTTCATCGCGTTCCTTCCGCTGTGTGCTCTTTGGCCACCGGTGGGCAGTATAATACAGCCATGCACCTATCATCTGAACCGCTTAGATGTGCATATTACATTTTTCAGAGGAGATAAACGTTATAGTGAGTCTTATTATATTGTCTGTCAATGTGTCATACCTCCAAATAGTCGTAAGTCGGGTCAATTGTAAGTTGAGGTACCACTGTAGCGGAATATCAAAAATAATAGCAATTGGCACCCCCTATAAAGGTTTACAATTTCTGATAGATGCCACAAGATGGCCTTAAAGGCAAAAAATGGAAGCTCTGCTGCTCACTTCAACATAGTTCCCTGGCACTAAGATGGCGGCAAAAGCAATACCTTATGTAGTTAGACAAACTTTTATTGGTTTGGCCTTAGCACAAAAACAATACCATTTTATTTATATAGCGCGCTTCATAACAGCTAGAGCTGTAACAAAGCACTTTACAAACAATACGATAAATATATAAGTATGGATATAAATAAAGCATATATAAAATATAAATAAATAAAGCCAATAAATTGCCCGCAACGAAATGGCCTCCGCTGACAATCTCAACGTTGTTTTCTTTCGTCTCTCCCACTCAGTGGGCCAGCTGTGTTTCCTCATCCGCCAGCGTGTGTCGTTGAGACCAGAGGAGGCGCTCTTCTTCTTCGTCAACAACTCCATGCCCCCCTCCAGCTCCCCTCTCTCTGCAGTCTATGAGGTAAGGCCGCCGTTCATTTCACCCGCGTCGCCTCGCTCGACGAGTACAGCAGTGTCATTGTAGGGCTGGTCAGTTTTTTTATGAGCCGTTGCCCGGAATTTTTCTTGCCTTGGATTGTGAACAAAAATGAGAACTTCGCAGCAAACAACAGTTCATCCAAAAAGGGTCCAAGTGCTTTAAGCCGTTCATTGATATTCACAGTTGACATTTTTGATAAATGAAACAAAGAGAATTACACAGTTTACCAAAGTCCATTTAAAACACCATGAATGGGCTAACAACACTAGCATCAATGTTTCGATAGTCATAACCTTTTATGTCACGGATATTTGAGCACAAACATTGCAGCAACACATGTAGACAGGCACCGTCAATAATTCTCACAGGCGCAGTATTCTGTGCTAAAAAAAAATGACTACTATTACTGCCCCTTCCTGAGTCACTTTACTGCCTCCTCCTGGCCAAGGTGTGAAGTGTGCACACCAGAATGAGCGTGTGTCAGTGGGTATTGAAGCATGAAATCATGACTCTTTGGTTCTTCAAATTTTTCTTTAACTGTCGTGTAGAGTGCTATTCTTGCTTAAAATGAACTTTAAAAGTTTTGCTGGTGTTTTTTGTGGGGCTGAAATTGATTCATGACATTTCTTTTAGCATCAACGGAGAAAGATGATTTGAGATACAAGCTTGGTCATGAACATATTAAACTGACAAGTCAAGGCACATTTTTTTTTTATTTTATTTTTTTTTAAAATTTTATTATTTGAAAATAAGTCTTTCCTCTTGGTGGGTATGCCCCCTCATGTTAAAACATGTACGGAAACTCAATGCTGAATGAATGTAATAAAGTTAATGGCGATTAATCACCCGGCCCTAGTTTGAGATAGTTCAAGTTCGTTTACCTAAAAAAGGACAAGTAAAATGTAACCGGTGTTGCGTTACGTTCCAGGAACACCACGAAGAAGACTTGTTCCTCTACATGACCTACAGCAACGAGAGCGTCTACGGCGCCTGAGAGGGAACACGCCGCAGTGTCGGCCTGGATGGCGACGACGAGAACGAGGGGAGACGGGAGACGCCATTATTAATATCGCTACGATAAAGCACGAGTAATCACGCAGTGGGTAAAAAGGCTCAAGGTTGCAGTTTCGTTTATTCTTCGATGGTTTACTTTTGTTTTGATTCCTTACATGGAAAATGGAAAACGCAAAAAAAGGAAGAAGTGATGGAAAAAGAAGTTGTCTTATGAACTTGACCAGCGCTCCCCTCATCTTTCTCATGTGTATTTAATGAACATAGTTTTTGTTTTTATAAATGGCGCAATCATGGATTTTTTTTTTTTTTTTTTTTTGTGGCAAATAAAGATGACAAAAGCATGGTAATGAGCAGTTTATTTTAGCATATGTTGCAATGCTTCTTCCTTTGCCCCGGATTTGCCTATTCACTGTTTACCAAAGATTTAGAGGAAGGCCAACCACTAAGAAAGAGAATCTCAATAAGGGGAAGTATTCAGTTTGCAACAAACAGCTGAAGACTGGGACCCGTCTGGGAGCTTTCCTACTTTTTTCATACTTTCAAGGTAAAAACATCCATCTCGACACGTTGTTGCACATTCTGCGATGACGCCGGCGTGACAGCAGGTAACATAACTTATCGGCCCTTCACCCTCATCAAGTATTTTCCCAGGGAAAGCGCAAGTTAGCCGACGAGAAGAAAGGAATCATGGAGATGCAGGAGAACGCCGCCGTGAAAAATCGACGCGACACTGAGAAGTCCGCAAAGCAACCGATGCTGGAAGTCAAAGCTGAAGTCAACCCGTACACGCTTGCCGAAGGCCCGCCTTGTAAGTCGAAAATGATCTTCTTTTTTACATTTATAGTCTTACCAACACAAATTGTCCCAAGGTCAGACGTGGAAAGGACACACAGTCTTTCTTTGCCTTATTATTTTCTGTTTTTCTAATTAAGTTTGGTCACATTTTAAGATTTATAAATTGCTTTCAAATGGTTTTCAAATGTGTTATTTTGGTTTAGCCGCAGAGGTAGCAGATCCAGGCGACTACACAGGACTGAAAAAGGCATCTGAGGATATCTATTCAGACATTTCAGAACCCACTAAACGATCAGGTATACTTTACTGCACATAACATGTTTAAGTACATCCGCAAAAAAAAAAAAAAAAAAAAGCGTACCTGAAAACATTTTAGAGTGTGTTTTACATCAAAGTGTTTCTGCTGCTGATAAATAGATTTGTGAGAAAATGACACGAGTTCTTGAAAGTGATGGCATTTCAGATAAAATAATCAAAAGCAGAAGTTGCGGTATTTTGTTGAGTGGCCAAATTATGGCCAACTCAAGTAGCTTTTAAAAATGTATTTTTTCATTTGATTCATTTTCATTAGGTTAAATTATTTGTATTGTGTATCATTTGGCAATCCACATTTGACCAAAACAGTGAATGAACAAAATTAAAAGTACATATATCAAATGTGAAGGGGGGAAAAAAAATCCAAATACTCTACTCAATGTTGATAAATTACATTTTCTTGAACTTTTCACTGAGCTTATCAGTTGTGAAGCCTCCCAAGGATTACAAGTGCAATATGCTTCCATTTCTATTACACTTGTAACAATTATCTTAACTAACTTCATATATTAGTTACAACCTGAAAAAAACGGATACAATGTTCTGGGAATTAGATATGAGCCGGCTAAATCGTGGGTGTGCAACGTAGGGCCCGCGGGCCGAAACCGGCCCCCGAGGAGGTTCGATCAGGCCCGCAGGGTCATTTAAATGTGAAAAAAATGCATAAAAGACGCAGAATTCATATTTTTAATACGATGCAATCCATGAATTATCTGCTAGGTTGCACACTGCATTGGTCAGAGTAGAAGACAACATTGTTTTCTTTATAAATCTCGTTTCATCTTAAAGTGCATTACTATATTTTTCGATGAATCAATTAATTGATTAATCAATTCAATTTAATTCAAGTAATCAACTAATTGTTAAAATTTTGTGCCTTTGTACAATCGGTGGGATCAGTTGTAATGTATATATGTGAATGATAAAAGTAAATTGCACATTTGTCTAAGGAAATCCAAGGTGTTTCATGAAATGTTTTGTAAAAGGAATATTCATTAAATTTCAACATTTTCCTAATGTTCTTGCGCTTCTTTACACCAAAACAGATGAAATACATGATATTTTGGTTATTGATAGCTGAGTATGGTATCATTTTAATGGTCCGGCCCACTTGACATCTACCGAGGCCGTATGTGGCCCACAATGTGAAATAAGTTTGACACCCCTGATGTATAGTAAGGCGTTTTTTGCGAAAAAAAAACCCTACCATGTATAGTAAGGCGGTTTTTTTTAGCGAAAAAAACCCCAACCATGTATGGTAAGGGGTTAGTAAGGCTTTTTTATTTGCGAAAAAAACAACCATGTATAGTAAGGCGTTTTTTGGTGAAAAAGAACGACCATGTATAGTAAGGGTATACAGTAAGGCATTTTTTTTTTTTTTTTTTTTTTTTTGCGAAAACTATACATGGTCGTTTTTTTTTGGCAAAAAAACGCCTTACTATACATGTTTTTCTATTTTCGCAAAATACAACTTACTGTACATGGGTTGAAAAAAAACAAACAAACAAAAAAACACCTTACTATACATTATCGTTTTTTTGGGGGGAAAAAAAACCCGCCTTAGTATACACTTACTGCACATGGTCCCCCCCCCCCAAAAAAAAACACCTTAGTATATGTTGCAGTTAAAGTTGAGCCGCGGGACTTTGTGAAGGTCAAATTTTGCAGCGACAATACTGCAAACAAGAAGTGTGCTTGCCACCTTATCAAAAGAGGAAGGAAAGTTGGAAAGGTTTCGTTGGCTTGGAATATGTCGCCAATATCTCCAACTCATAGCTTTTTTTTCTCTTATCAGTCAAACAGGCCCAAGTTGCCATAAGGCCTTACCGAGTTGCGTGTTTGATCCTGACCGTGCTCTGCTTTGTGCTGCTGTTGGTCGTCATCATCCTGCTAGCGAAAAGTGAGTTTCGGCAGTAACTTCTCTTGTTCAAACGACTCCCTCAGAATAATGAATCCCTGAGGTCTTATTATAAACATTTGCACAACAATAAAATGTGTTTCCTTCATTTTATACTATTTTGACACATCCCATACACTGCTCTTCTAACTACCGTGTAATAAGTGTAAAATCTCATCTAGCAAGGCCAGAGAGACATATAGTGACAAGCAGAAAAAATTGATGTTCTTCTAATAGATGGCATTGGGTACAGTAAATGACCAATATTCATTTGAAAGATACTGTATGCCTTTTCTCATTTCATTTCTGCACTTAAAGCGGAAGTTAACCCCAACATATTTTATTCAAGAATATGTTCTATGCAAGCCCACAAGTTGAAACAAGGCAATATGATTAAAATATGAGTTAAGCAGCAAAATCCACCCCTTTTTAGCCATCTCAGGGGGCGGCCATTTTGTCACTTCTGTCGACTGCAAATGACATCACAACTGCTCAGGGCTCAGGTAACGACCAATCACGGCTCAGCTTCAGAAAACAGGTCAACCGTGATTGGTTGTTAGCTGAGCCCTGAGCAGTTGTGATGTCATTTTCAGTCGACAGAAGTGACAAAATGGCCGCCCCCTGAGATGGCTAAAAACGGGTGGATTAACTCTTATCCCACAAACGCAATATTAATCAGAATGCTGTGTTTCAACTAGTGGGCCTGCTGGGAACGTATTCTTGAGAAAAAAAATATGTTTGGGTTGATTACCATTTTAACATTAGCCCACTCTTGTTCTCAGTGGCTCAATTGTGCTTCCCTATTTTCACAAATGTTATGTATACGTCATCCTGTACTGTATATCTATCCCTTCTTCACCCCGAAACTCTTTCCCTGATATACAATATACATAAATCAAGAGACATTTGACATTTGTCTGCTTTGCTGCTTTAGACTTGATGCTTGATGCTACTAGTGTAGCACCCCCTCAACCTTTCACTGTAATTTCCAGTGAAAACGAGATCCGACACCTGCCCCGTGGACCCGGTGAGCTGGCTTCCGCCAACATGCGAAGTGGAGCAGTGCAGGGCTTTCACTTCCCAAGCTCGAAACCGATGTGAGTGTGTGCGTGGTCCATAGATTAGTCCACTCTCTGTCCTCACTAGTATCACAATATTGGCATACGAGTGGAACAACGACAAGATACTAGTGAGGGAAAACTGTGCAACAACTCTTAAGATGAAATGCAAGCGTGTCGTACCGGACTACCCCGCTTTAGGTTACTGCTGCCACCGGTGCCCCCACGGGTGGGTGAGGCTGGACCAGTCTTGTTTCTTCTTTTCCACGTTCACGCTGAACTGGGAGGAGAGCCTGAAGAATTGTTCGCGGGAAGGAGGATCTCTGGCCGTGGTCAGCAGCCAGAAAGTGCAGGTGGTTGTCACGCCGATCATTGCTCCGGTACCACTAATAATGAATTGAATTGGGTATTCTTGTTGTTTGAACGACAACGTCGGCTCACTATTCCAGAACTTTCTGACTCTAAATGGGAACGACATGAAATACTGGATCGGCCTGCGGAGTAACGGCACTACGTGGACCTGGGTGAACAACAACCGACTGCAAGAGAGGTGAGCAGACTAGAGTCAGCTGGGATAGTCTCCAGACCATCGTCACTCTGCCGCAGTATAGCGCCAACTAATCGCCAAGGAGGACTTACTCGATGTCAGAATTTTTTTGCCTTAAGTTTCGGTGACTGGTATCGGCGGCCTCCATGACTATCTGATACTGTAAAATAAGGCCCGTATACCGATAAGTGGTATCTCTATTTGCCCATCTCAATTTTTTTAAGTATGGAACTCTGGGCTAAGATTCCATTCCATTGTGTTTATCGGTTATAGCTACCTATGCCTCAGGTCTGCGGACCATGCACTGCTCGAGGCGCTGAGGATGGAGAGCTTCAGAGGCGATCGAGCCGATTCTGTTGCTCCTCCTTCCCTTTGGAATAACCTTCCATTGGACGTTAGGCAAGCCCCCTCTCTGTCCATTTTTGAAAACCCGTTTGAAGACACATTTCTATTCTCTGGCTTTCGATTCGACCTGAGACTGACAAATTTTCGGGCGTTTTCCGCTGTCTATTATATATAGTGTTTTGTGTTAATTTATTGATTTCACTTGTTGAATTATGGCTATTCTGTTATGTAAAGTGCTTTGTTACAGATGTAGCTGAAATGCGCTATATAGATAAAATTGTATTGTATTGCATTGTATTGTAGTGTAAAGAAAGCAAACAACAGAGTGCAACATCCAGTACGGCTTTACAGTTAAGTTCAATAGGATCGATGGATGGATGGTATGATAGATATGATAGACACCGTAGCTAACTTGCAAGCTAGATCTTGACAACTAGAAAGCTAAATCGCTAGAAAGCTAAATGGCTAGGAACCTAGCTAGCTAGGAAGCTAGAAGTCTTGCTAGCTAGGAAGCTAGAAATCTTGCTAGCTAGCTAGATAACTAGGAACCTAGATAGCAAGCTGATATACTGAATACAGCTGAATACAAAGGTTGATGTTTTGGTTTTCCTTTGTAGCTACTGGGGAGTCATGGAGACACCGGGCCATTGTGGGATACTGAGCAGCAACGGTCTTGCCGAGAGCAACTGGATGAAGTCACCCTGCGACTCATACACCTACTACATCTGTCAGATACACCTCTGAACAGCAGTGAGTCAGGAGCATCCTTCCAAGCGTGCAAATGAAGGTTTTTAAACGATAGACGCTTTGCAAGTTGAGATACATAGCACTGTATATTGTCCGTAGCAATTTGTAGCAACTTATCTTTTATATTACATGCTGACCATTTAGTAGAGCACCTCTCACTGTACTTGAATGTGAACACTTTCAATTTCAGTGAGCGCTCATCAATCCACCAACAGGATTGAAGAATTTTAATTTGGATCCAACTTTTCAAACGCAGAAATGAATCATTAATTTAAAAAAAAAAAAAAAAAGGAAGTCGTTGAAACAAAATGTCATAGTTCGAAATGCAAACGATTTTGACATTAATAAGTAATAATGTGCTTTTTTTTCTCTGGTTTTTTTTTTGGTTGGGGGGGGGGGGGGTAAAACAGTCGGCTAAATTTAAAACTTAACGCCCAACAATACTCATGACATTTTAGCAAAGATATCATTTTGGTTAAAGGGCTTTTACATTCTGGTGTATTACCCATTAAAGATAAAAAAAAATGGTGCAATGCTGATTATGTGGCATAAACCTTACTTACATTACATTTATTCAGCGCTGTCTATATTTGCGTGTGTGCATGCATGTGCTAATATTATAATAACTCAGTTCTACAGTATTATGTATCTGTATGATTAGATTGATTTTTTTTAAATTTCCTTCAAATATTAGAAACACTTCTCTTGCCACATTGCCACAATCTGCAACAACAACAATAAACATTTTCTTAAATTGATAATGAATCAAAACTCAAATTAAACATTTCCATCAGTAATTTTGTATTTCTGTTAACTGTGGATACATCTGAATTAATTGGTCCAACAATTATTTCCATGGAATAACGTCTGTGTTCATCTCTCTCCACCAGTGACATATAATAACAGGCAGAGCATTTAAATATCATTATTATCAGCCTTGTTTTTAACCAAACAGATCCACATTGCACTCTGAATAAGTACATTTGTCACTAAATTAACACAAGATCATCTCTCTTTCAGTTTACATTCTTTTTGTGACTTTTTATTTGGTGATGTGCCCTGTGAATTTTCTAATGTAAATTTGTGCCTCGGCTGAATAAAGTTTAGGATGGCCAGCAAGTGAATGTTACTCCGTACTGTACCAATTTAAAATACAATTCCAGGTGCCTTAGTCTAATGTAGCATCTTAATATTTTTGTATGTGCGACTCAGTCTTGGATTTTGCTTCAATAAAGTTTTATTTCATATATGTCATATATGTTTGTACGGCACTTTATTCCCTCTTAGCATATTAGCATGTTAGCACTTAGCATAGTCATGTTATATGTTTATGTGTGTGCAAAAAAAAAAAAAAAAAAATCCACTCTTTTCTACAGTGTAATACTGGCAGACAAATTGCACCGTTTTACTCTACAGATTAACAGATAAAATGTGAAATGATCATTCACTGGCTCCGTCTAGACAAACTGAATGTCTTGCTCGTCCTCCACGTCAGCACCCAAAGCACTCTGACGAATCAACTGCCAGCTTGTCATGGCTCTCCTATTTCTCGTTCTGACCTTGAGGTTCACGTCGGCTTTTTCGGTTCCCTCTTCCTCTTCCTTTTCGTCCTCCCGGGCCAACACTTTAATGTATCGACGCATCTTCTGCATCAAGGGGTCGTTCCGATCCTCGACTCTGCAAAAAGAGTCAGCGGGCAGACATTCGTCGGAGTTACTGTAAGCCCACAGGACACTTCATTAGGAACACCAGTACAAGTGAAGGAAAATATGCCTTTACAAAATGAATAGGACTCACTTTTGATTGACACTGTTATAAAGGTGTTGATCTGAAAAAAATCTTTTTGATATTGTGATTGTGATGTCTATTCTAATATTGGTCGGTTAAAATTGAGCACTCGTATGCTTTAAATTTCACTCATGAATGTTTAAGTTTTTAAAGCCATACGTTTTTATACAAATGGATGGCAGCAGGACTCTACCTTGAACCAATCACATTTCAAAGTCACCCTTTGAGGGCCATCTAATTGGTCCACAATGACATCGGCATTTTTTCTGTCTTCTGATTGGTTGATCAAAATGAAGGGGTGGGGTCTTAAAAATATGAGCACAGTTTTTCACGTCTTTGTTCTAAACTGTACACTTGATGTGTGATAAAACGTTAACAAAAAGAAAGAAAAAAAAATACAGATAATAATGACGGCACACGTCTTACCGGAGATACCAGCGCTCGGTCAGGCCGTAGTTGAGCCCGCACACTCCGAGTCGAGGCCAAAGGCAGCGGGGCAGCCTCCTCTCCAGCATCAGTGTCGTGGCCACCACCTGCGCAACGGTCACCATGGCAACGCAATGCAACACAACTATGCAAAGCCGTTTGAGCGTTTTATTTGACCGACAACAAGGTCCGTGTAGTGAGACAAAGCGTGTCCCAGTACACGCACCTTAACCTCGATATCGAAAACATCGAAATGAATGGGTTAGCCTAACCCGGACCCTCCGTACGGCTCTGCGCATTCGCCGCAACTCTCACCTGAGTCCTCCAGAGCTCGTCTCTTTCCTGGGCCACCCGCCAGTGGGTGTCACTCATCATGGCGATCAGCAGGTTGAGCAGGAGGATGTAGGACACCACGGAGAAGGCGCAGTGCAGCACGTGGACGATAGGGGGCGTGGTGAAGCTGTGGTCCACCGGCAGGTCAATGAGGCCCACGCTGAGCTCAAACTGGGAGAAGAGCGTGATGGGGAAGGAGCGATACGCAGGGATGGAGTCTGGATCTTGAGTCATGTACACCATCCACAGGGCTGGGAAGTCAAATAGAGGGTAACGTTTCTGTTGATCATAATCAATATTCATAAATGAATTTAAAGTACCTCACAAATACTAATACACCCATCACTTTTTTGTAAATATTTCATTAGACTGTCTTTTCATGGGAAACCCTGAAGAAAGGACACTTCACTGTGATGTATTTTAGTGTCCCCTCAAAATAATTTCACATACAGCAAGTAAGGTCTAAATGCAACACACGTGAGTACACTACAGGTGGGAAATCTCCAATTTGGTTCCAAAGTGTCAATATTTTGTGTGGCCAACATTATTTTCAGACCTGCTTGCTATTCACATCAGAGATCTTGTAGCAGTAATAAATTGCATGATACGCAGGAGAGAAAATGGCTAATTAGGCCCAATTTTGACATTTTCACTAAGGGGTGGACTCACTTTTGTTGCGAGTGGTTTAGACATTAAATTACATTGTCCCCACACAAAATTGAACTTATACTAAGACTTCACAACACTAACAAGTCACATGGCACCATGAGGTGAAAATGGCCAATCGGGTCCAATTTTGACCTTTTCACGTAGGGTGTACTCACTTTTGTTGCGAGCTGTTTGGACATCAATTACTTTATGTTGAGTTACAGTATTTTGAGGGGTCAAAATATTTACACAGCTATACGAGCTGTACGGTCTATTTTAGCAAAATAAAATGTCTTCACTGTTGTCTCATGAAAAGATCAAATATTTACAAAAATGTGAGGTGTGTGCTCACCTTTGAGAAATGTTTGAAAGGGAACGGATATACTCACAAGTTGAAAAACCAAAAAGTACAATGACACTCAGCCACATAAACTTTGTCAGGTCTCCAAATATAATCTAGGAGGAAATGAGGCAAAGGATGTGATCGTGAGAACCACAAACCATGAAAGCAGGTGTGTCAGAAAAGAATAAATTGGAGTAAAACCGTCCGCACAAAGTGTTAGAGCAAAAATTTGGTTTTCCAACTTTCAGATTGCCAGACACAAAAAGGGATTTACAAATGTCAGCTGGAGTGACCCTTTTTTTTTTTTTTTTTTTTTTTTGCTCGTACCTTCTGGATCATAATGACGTATGGGCCGAGCATTTCAAAGCCTCGCGCGAAGAACATGACGTTGGTCCAGCCCAGCACCAAACACACAGCCATGACCTCGGCCTCGCCTTGCACACCGCACGCTCTGAACACGCACAGCAGCACCACCAGGCACGCGTAGCTGACACTGCAACAACAACAACACATTTCGTGTTTTATAATCCATACGCCTTAAGTGGAGATTTCACTAACGTACAGGATAACGTGGAAGGGGCCGCCAAGTGCCGTCTGACCAAAGTAGCGCTTTGCCCCCACTCTTAGGATGTCCGGGATCTAATATCGGGAAAGGCAACACAACTGTCAGCGTGTCTGCAATAAACAGTATTTAGAGTGGATATAAAAACACACCTCTGTTTAAATGCTAGGTTTTTGTGATATAAAAAAAAAAATGACACAAGATGAATTATTTCAAACCTTTTTCCCCATTATAACCTGTTCAATTGAATTAAATCTTTTTGTGAGGGAAAGTAAAAACAAGCAACTGAGATAATCTGGTTGCAAAAGTGTGCACACCCTTTTTTTTCACTGGGAATGCGGCTGTTTTCCGAATTAATCAGTCACATTCAAAGTCCAGTTAAATGCGAGCCAGCGCACACCTCCCCCCATTTAAAGTGCCTCGGATTAAACCCACATAAAGTTCAGATGTTCAAGGGTGCTTTTCCTGACATTTTTTGCTTTCTAGCAAACACCAAATATATATGCAAAAAAAAAATAAAAAAAATGTATATGTATATTTTTTACTTTAAATTACCTTTCTTGGTCTCATTTTTTTTTAATATCATAAATACATTCGAACAGTGGCGTGTAGACTTTATATATCCATCGTAAGTACACAATGCCATACTTCCAGTAACAGGATGACCAAAGCTCCCAGGACACTGATGATCTCTCCTACCAGACGCAGGTTGTCAGCATATGTCACATAACTCTCCTGAGAATTGAAGGAAGAATTATGGTCACTTCATGAGACTCCAGCGCACCCGTGACCCTAGTGAGGACAATAGCTATAAAAAATAAGTGCATTGATGCTCATGTAGTGTATTTTGTAGCTGCCAACGCACACGGAGCGTTTTCTGGACTCTGATGGTTTTGTCCATATCTGACAAGGTGTAGTTCTCCGGAACGTCCTTTAGAGGGCGATATGTGCAACACAATGTGAACGTTCCAATGTAGAGCAGGTAGAAGACCATCAGGAGTCTGGAAACATGGCATATAGAAAAAAAATAACAAGTATGAAGCAACGCTAAAGAGGTGTGCAGTTGTTTGCTTGAGCCATTGAAGTATACCTGAAGTAATGCTTTCCATATAGGTTCCACTTGAGGCTGACCAGCTGCCGCACAGGAGTCACCTCCAGTATTCTCCTTGCCTGGAGACCAAAATACATTGAAATATAACATCTATTCTTCCATTTTGACATGCTAAGCACTCATTTAATTGAAGTGCACTGAGAAGAATAAATATACATTTTGAATTATATTATCATCCTCATACAGTTTGACTAAAAAAAAAATAAAGTTTAGTGCTGCAGCTACAACTACAGTAGTTTTAGATTTAAGATTTTAGATTTTTAGGTTCAGAAAGCTGAAATTCAGTGCTGCCCCATACAGAATTATCTTGGGATTGAATTCAAGTTAAATAAAAAAGCATGCGATTTTACCCTATAATAATGAACATTGCACTGCACCTCTTTCTGTGGGCTTCCCACAATGAGCTCCAGCACTGACATGTTGTCGGCCCAAGAGTCGATCTCACTCAGATCATAGAGGTGAGAGGTCAAAGGTCCCAGACCCCACTGGACCAAACGCCTTTTGTTCACTAAGTGCTGAAAGGCCTGAGTGAAGACAAAGATGAGAAGGAGTGAAACAATCATCTTCACCTTTTTACAAAACAGTACAGGTGGCAAAAGTAGGATAGATAGATAGATAGATAGATAGATAGATAGATAGATAGATAGATAGATAGATAGATAGATAGATAGATAGATAGATAGATAGATAGATAGATAGATAGATAGATAGATAGATAGATAGATAGATAGATAGATAGATAGATACAGAAGATAGCTGGATTGATAGCGAGATAGCTAGATAGATAGCGAGATAGCTAGATAGCTAGATACATAGATAGATAGATAGATAAATAGATAGATAGATAGATAGATAGATAGATAGATAGATAGATAGATAGATAGATAGATAGATAGATAGATAGATAGACAGATAGATAGATAGATAGATAGATAGATAGATAGATAGATGGCTAGCCAGACAGAAGGACAAATGAATGGTAGCAATAGCTACCTAGATATCTAGCTAGCTAGCTAGCAAGATACAGATAGATGGATACTCTAAATAATAATAATGCATCAGATTTATACAGCGCTTTTCTTTCACTGAAAGCGCTCACAATGGATACATTATTGATGCACTCACACATTCACACTCTGGCGAACTACATATGTAGTCACTGTTGAGCAGGCTGACAGTGTGCGCCTAAGGCCCCTCCGACCACCACGGAACATTCACACCCATCCGTACATGAGTGTGCAGGCACTGGAGGGAAGGTGGGTGAAGTGCCTTGCCCAGGGACACAACGACACATGACTCAGACAGACTCGAACGGCCGAACCTCCGGTTACCAAATACCCGCTCTACCTCCTGAGCCACGGCCACCTCAGACCATTAGATCACTAGCTAGCTAATGCTAACCCTCGACAAAGGAGTAGAAAGTACAGATATCCGTTTGCTTCCAATTTAGATACAAATAAATGTTCAAGTAAATTACAGAAATCCGATACGTTTAATGTGCGTAATGGTGTTTGGTGACGTCCCCACACTGCAAAAGAGGTTGGGCCTCATATGCGCTCACCACGGTGTTTCCCTCTTTGGCCGCCAATTTAAAAGGCGTAAGGCCTCTGGAGTTGGGCACCATGTCAAGCGGTACCGACTGGTCCAGCTCTGCATCGCGGGCCATTATCAGATCAATAGCCTGGCATGCAATTGTCTTGTTGGGCTGCAGGACTAAAACGTGAAGCACCGTATTACCTTTGAAGGGAAAAAGACACAAGACAATGGAGTTGAAGGGGAGAAGTAAGTTAAGTAGTGGAGGCCATGATAGCTCATGATGAAATGTACTGATCATGCGGCGCTTTCCTTTCAAAACATCACATACCTCGATCGTCTTGGACCCTGGTGCTGGCCCCTGCGTTGATGATCACGGAGATGATGTCCTCATTGCCGGCACATGCAGCAAAAGAAAGAATGTGCTCCCCTGAGGACATTGGGACAAGGGACTTGTTAGCCTCCTCCTCATTTCAAATAAACCACCCCACTTTTAAAAAAAAAAAAAAGATTATTATTCATTCATTCATTCATTCATTCCACGAATATTACGAAAAGGAATCTGAAAATATAAGGAGTACATACTTCTACATACTCTGCGTGCACACCTTTACAAAACACTCAGTTTTAATTGACTCCGTTTGAGAGGTTCTCACATATTATTTAATGAATACCTCTTAATTGTACACATTACACAATGTTTCTCACCGCAGTATATAAGTCCACCGATCCTCTTTCTGAAGTACAGGCCTGTGACTCTGGGCGTGGCCACATCCGCCCCGCGACTAACCAGATGATGGACCAGGTCCAAGTTTTGATTCACCACAGCAATGTGGAGAGGAGTGACACCTGAGTCAGGAGAGGAAAATAACGTGTGAGCGTGTGTGTGTGCGTGTGTGTGCGCATGTGTGTTAGCTCTCTATAGGGCAAGGAAACATTTGGTTGCTTGAGTGGGAGTTCCTGCTGAAGAATCACATGTGATTATATTAAAATCAAATACGCAGTAAATGGAAATACAAATAATGATGATCATAATACAAATAGTCATATTTATCTTTGCAATAGGTAGGCTACAATGACATTGATGTTTTTATTTTTCTTGTCTGGTTTATCACCATTTTTACTATAGAGTTTATAATTATTTCAGAGCAAGAAAGGATATTGGTAACTTAAGTCAAAGACATCATTACTGTGATAATAATAATAATAATTTAAAAAATATATATAATAATAATAATAATAATAATAATAATAATAATAATAATAATAATAATAATAATAATAATAATAATAATAATAATGTTTCTCAGTTGAATTAAGTTTAAAAACCAAGTAACCAGTGATTAAATTCTTATATTGTATTTTTTTTTTTTTTTAAAGCATGGTTTTTAAAAAGATACTAAAATAATTTTCTGGTGTTGTGTTGAATTAGGTAAGGAATATAATTATAATGTATTTTTAAAAATGTAAAATCTTTTTTCTGCTCTATAATACTAATAACTAATAGCTCCTAAAAAAAGCCTTATTGGTAAAAAATCCAGAATTATATGTCTAAGATAAATATGTTTAACACCAATAAATACAAACACATTGTTTTATACTGTGCTGTATTAATGAAGCACTATAAGGAAAAAGTTTCAAAGGTAAAAAGTATTGTAGGGTTAAATTAATTATTATACCAATAAAACAACTTATGTAAAAAACTAATTGTGCAAATATAATTCAATAAACACAAAATAAATAAAATATTGTACAGTACTGGGATGTACTACACTCTGGTGTTATTTCAAAACGTGTTAACCCTGGAAGAGGTCGGAGGTCATGGGCTCGTTGATGAGTTCGGGGGCACCGTCCATCAGGGCCACAGCCGCGTCCAAGTTGTCGTTCATGGCGGCCACGTGGAGCGCCGTCTCGCCCAGAGCGCCTGGAGCACAACGAGGCACGTTCGGATTGAGCCGCAGGCGGACGGACAGGCGGACGTACGGACAGGTGGACGGACAGGCGGACGGACGGACAGGCGGACGGACAGGCGTACCTCTCTCAAAGATATTGGTGGAAGAACATCCGAGCAGCTTCTTTACGCAGCCCGCGTTGTTCGTCTTTGCCGCGTAGAAGAGAGGAATGTCAGTCATGCTGCAAGATAACATTTTCACATAACGGGTTACACATTAGCTATCTGATGGAATATTTCATATTTATTTATTTTCTACACTGCTGAAATTACACACTTGGTACTGTACTTATGTAGATTTTTGAAGGTATCTCTACCAGGGATATGATCATTTGCATTTTTCATTGTAGTTGGTTTTTATTTCATTTTTGACTTTAGTTTCATAAATTCAGTTAGGTTTTTTGAAGTGGGGCTGTAAGTTTTCATTTGTGTTTATATTTTTTAATGATTCATTTTGTAGTTTAGTTTTTTTTAGGTTTAGTGTTAGTTTTAGTTTAAAAAAATACATATACATATACATATACATATATATATATATATATATATATATATATATATATATATATATATATATATATATATATA
This sequence comes from Filicampus tigris, assembly GCF_054856515.1. Taxonomy (NCBI): domain Eukaryota; kingdom Metazoa; phylum Chordata; class Actinopteri; order Syngnathiformes; family Syngnathidae; genus Filicampus; species Filicampus tigris. The sequence continues at coordinate 6,077,694 of NC_141224.1, read as the reverse complement.
TATATATATATATATATATATATATATATATATATATATATATGCAAGACAAAAAATAGTCATTAAGTATTGCATAATTGGTTGCCAGCCAATCGCAGGGCACACAGAGACAAACAAACATCCGCACTCACAATCACACCTAGGGGCAATTTTAGAGAGTCCAATCAACTTACCACGCATGTTTTTGGAATGTGGGAGGAAACCGGAGTACCCGGAGAAAACGAACAGTAAACAGTGAAACCGAAATGAATACATTTAAAATCAGCCCCTAAAGCCCATGTCTGAAATTACTTGACAAAAACAACAAAAAAAGAGGTTTCATTGTAATTCTAATTAGTTTTACTTTGTAGTTAGTTTTAACAATGTAAAATGTAATTTCAGTTAGTTATTGTTTTTTTAAAGACTCTCATTTATTATATTTTGTTAACAAAAACTGTTTTTTTTTCTTCAACTTTAGTCTTAAATAGTTTTTATATTTTGTTCGTTTTCATTTTCTGTAATAACCTTGACCACCAATTTTTTTGGAAGACTTTTTACTTTAACTCTACTCAACGTAATTTTATTATTCGAGCACTTTGATCGAGGAGATGAGGCCAGGCGAGGAGTTATTGGCTCCCTCTTACGTTTTCCAGCTAAGACGCGAGTGGCAGCATTTCGAACCAACTGGAGACATTTGAGGGAAGACTGGCTGACTCCAAAGTTTGATACAGTAAAAGTCTACACGCCTCTGTTCAAATATCAGGTTGTTGTAATAAAAATTTGCATGATAAATCATTTCCGAGACGGGAAGTAAAAATGAACAACTTAAATGATATAGTTGTGTGCACATTTGAACAGGGGTGTGTAAACTTTTTAAATCCACTGACATTTTTTTTTGGGGGGGGGGGGGGAGAATAAAACAGATTTCTTACCACTTGGTGTGCAGCAGAAAGGTCTCATCCAGCATCTCGTTCCATCCTTTCTTATGGTGAAGGCGAAACTTGAGCTGACTCCACCAGTGGTTGAGCTCACTGGGAGCCGACCTGGCCAGCGCAGGGGACATGATGGTCCAAAAGTTGCTTTCACTGCGCTGAGGTGCCAAAAGTCACACAAGGGGAGGTGGGCTTTGTCTTATACGAGCCCGTCACGAGGGAGGAGACACCTGCAAGGGAGCGACAGGTGAGAAGCGAGTCATGACGTTCACCTTAAGTCGGGACTCGCACTTAAAATTAAAATCCGCGGTCTGCTAAGGAAGTCGTTTAGAAGTTTTGAAGACGTGTAAGTAGTGGTTGAAAGTTTTCAAGTGAAGCTTTCCAGCAGCCTGCACGGAAACCTGCGTGGGCACGAAGGCAAATCCTGCAGCATCATGAAGAGGAGCATTTGGGGAAAAACCAGTCTGGAATTTGCAAGCGTTTCAATCAGATATGAAGCCAGTAGCAACTCGGTGTTGGAGTCAACGGGCGCCACTGCATGCCTTTTAATTGACACTTTGCAAAGAGCATAATCATCACTTGGCGGGTTGGCTGCAATTAAAGCTGATCGGGGGATGGCACCGTCCTCGAGAAGCTGAAAACAAGAAAATGTAGATTTACATGATGACAAATAAACACCAGGAACAACACAACACAAACTCTAGTTTAAAACCCTACTTTGAAACCCTAGCCCTAGTTTTAAAACGTACTTTTAAATCCTAACCCTAATTTGAAACCCTACTTTGAAACCCTAACACTAGTTTAAAATCCTACTTTGAAACACTAACACTAGTTTAAAACTATACTTTGAACCCCTAACACTTTGAAACCCTAACCCTACTTTGAATCCCTAACCCTAGCTTGAAGCACTATTTTGAAAACCTAGCCCTTGTTTGAAACCCTAAATTGAACCACTAACCCAAGTTTAAAACCCTACTTTAAACTCTAACTGTACTCTGAAACTCTACAATGAAAACCCTCTCTGTTGTTCAAAACCCTACTTTTATACCCTAACCCTAGTTCGAAACCCTACTTTGAAACTCCATTTTTAATTTGAAACCCTACTTTAAACCCCAACCACAGTTTGAAACCCTAATTGCTAAAGGTGACTCACTACACCATGAATGATACGTAGAATAAAAAGTAAATAAAAGTCAAATGAAAAAAAAAAAGATTATTGTAATAATAGAGAATTTTTTTTTAAACTGCGGGATTGGAAAATAAATATCACGCTTGAAATATTTAAAATACATAATATAAATTTTTAATACACATTACATTTCATTAAATAAGTTCAAAAGTCTCATTCTAAACCCTAACCCTAACCTTAACCCTCACCCTAAAAATAGAAAAATGTATTTCTGGACACTCAAAACCAAGCAGTGCCAGATTCTGGATTTTTTAAAATTTTATTTAGTAATGTAATGAAAACAGATTCAAATGGAATGACTTCATATTTTTAGATTTCAAACACTTCCTTTGACAGCACAAAAATAACGCTTCCAGGCATACGTGACATATGTCTCGTTGCGTGCGGTGACAGTGACAGAAAGTCCCATCCGTGCTCTCCAGTGAGTTTGTGTAAGCAGTCTCGCTATCGCCGCAGATCACCTGCAATGTCCCAGCGGTGCTACCACCATGCCAGATCGCCGAGTCTTGTCTGACACATGCTGAGGCCAGCAGATCTCCGATTGTGATTCAAAAATGCTGAGCTCCACATCGATTGCTGACTGCAGCCTCGAAGGTCACCCCGGGTCGTCAATGTCAAGTGCTGTCGGTGTGGAAACACAAATCCTCTACTGTGATTCAGTTAGGTCGGCGATCCATTTGCTCCTATTAATAGGAGACGGAACCATACAATTATCGATAATATCGATACCGATGGCAGTATTGATATTGATCGATCGATCAGTGTCATGAGATCGATACTTAAGTGTCATTTACGATGCTGTATGCACTGTTAGCATAAACCTTCATACCCATAGAGTTGTGTTGGTAAAATGAACACTGCTGGAATAAAAAAAAAGTATATATATATATATATATATATATATATATATATATATATATATATATATATATATATATATATATATACACACATTACTTTCTCTATTAAACAGAGTGATGGCGTGTCTAAAAGAGGATCCTTGCCTTACTTAAACATGACACTTTTCTATTAGACAGTGATTTGGCGCCATCTTGTGGCTTTTTAGGGTGTTTCAGAACGACCATAAAAATAGTGACTATGCATTTTTCAGCGAATAGGATAGGTTCCAAAAACAAATCTCATAGGCGAGAGAACATAAAATAAATACAACATATTTCTGCTGGTTATTGGTTTAAAATTGTTAAAATGTACACATATGATGGTGTTCTGTTTCTATAAAAAAAAAAAAAAAAATGACAGTAATATTTGTTAAATAAAGTCTTTTCATTTATTTTACAAATGTTTCACAATTACGGAATAGTGGTGAACACTCATACATGTAAACACAGCTATTTATGTGTAAGCTGACACAGGCACGCACGCACGCACGCAGGCAGGCATTCCCTTCAAGTGTTAGTCCGATCCGAGAGTGTCACACATTCACAGAGCTCTCAGTGTTTTTGCGCTTGCAGCCAAAACGGAAACAAAGTGAAGTGTGTGACTTCTATACAGTACAAAACCTTGTGGGGCGCTGCTCTTCCCATGGCAAAGCGGACGCTTGTTTGACACCCCCCAAAAATTGCGGTTTTGTCTTTAAAAGTGAGAGTCAAAGTGTCACTCACGTGGCTGCAGTCTGGCCACGGATACATCTTGGGAGAAACATTGCTTTCGGGTTATCTCTCCCAGTTTAAAGCAACAAGACCGTGAAAGCCAGCAACACTTTCCAGCATTTGGTGACATAAATTCACACACACACACAAAAAAAAAAAACGTTATCATTGTCTTGCCGCAATTCTTTGTTAGGAGCAAACTCCACCTGGTGTATGATGAAAATAAAGAATGCAAAACAAGAACGACAATGTTCTGGATGCGGACGGGGGAGTGAAAAGGTGATGCGGAAGGGAGGAAGGATGGGGACGGAAAACAGCAATAAAGTCAAATTTAGCGTGAAACAAGTTCCCGTTCTGTTCTGTCGCCTCGCTGGACTTCATCTCCCATAATGCACCTCTTCTGTCATATTAGTATGTCTTTGAATGCGGTGTCAAAAGTCAGTGGTAGTTCATGCTGGCTGGTTTCCTTTTTGAGGTTTTTTTGGCCTTCAGCCCGCTTGCAGTCACACCTCCACCTGGCCCTGAGTCAGGTGGGCCTTGAGCTGCTGGGCGGCGTTGAAGATCTTCCTCTGGTGACCCAGAAGGTTCACTCCAACGTTCTGGATGTCTCTGACGGAGACAGCACACGAGTCAGGAGGGTTAGAGGTAGACAACAATCGGTTTGGATGTTTCGTCGGAGTTCGTTTTTATTTCATTTTGACTTTGTTTATTCAATTCTGGAGTGACTTCAATAGGTTTTTAGAGCGAGTTTGTCAGATTTTACTTATTTATTTATTTTTTTCCCCCAAAAAACCCACTTTGTTTTAGTTCAGTTTGTTAAAATTGGTTTTAGTATAATTTTCGTTTTTTTTTTTTTATATAGAGTATCTGTTGAGTGCAAATTCAAAAATGAAAGGTCACCAAGTATCGTGTAGTAAAGTAAACTATAATTCTCAAAAAGAGTTTGACCTTCCTTCTTCAGTACGCATGTACAGCAATACTGATATGAATATATTTAAAATGAACCCCAAAAGCTTATGTATGATATTAATGAAGAAAAACAAAGGACATTTTCGCTCTAGTTACAATTACTTAAAGTTTTCTAAACACAAGATGAAGTTTCAGTTAGGTTTATTTCAAAGCCTTTTTGGTTTTTATTTTATTTCATTAATGACAATGTTTTATTCAGTTTAATTTGACTTATTTCATTACTTTTTGTTAACGATAATAACCTTGGTAGACACCGACCGGCATTATAATATATTTGGATTTTTCATTATAGTTTTTATTCATTTTTATTATTTAGAAAGTGCTTCATGTAAGATTACATTTTATTTATTTATTTTTCTAAATATATGGAGTATGTGTCCAGTAACAAAAAAGGTGCTCAATATTTTAATACATTTTCTAATGAACCCCAAAAGCTCATGCATGATAGACAAAAAGAAAGGGCATTTTCCCCGTAATTAGTAATAATAGTTACTTTTAGTTACTTTTATAAATGTAAGATCGGTTAATTATTTTTATTTTTTTTCCAAAAAGCATCTTCGTTTTCATTTTATTTCGCTCAAAAAATGTTGTCTTGTGTGTGGGTGTATGTGTTCATTTGAGTTTCACTAATTAAATTAATTAAATGAAACTATCCATCCATCCATTATCTGTACCGCTTCTCCTCACAAGGGTCGCGGGGCGTGCTGGAGCCTATCCCAGCTGTCTTTGGGCAGTAGGCGGGGGACACCCTGAACTGGTTGCCAGTCAATCGCAGGGCACACAGAGACAAACATCCGCACTCACAATATTAAATGAAACTAAATTGACTAATTTCATTAGTTTTCGTTCACTATAATAACAATGGTAAACATACCGATAATCAGGCCACATTTGCGCATCCCCCCCACGTGTTTCTGTCCAAGTTGTACTCACTCCACGGTGAGGCGGCTGACTCTGTCCAACGTGTCCAAATGCGCTCGATCGAACTCATCTTGGTATCGCTCCATCCTCAGCGCCCGTAGCCAATCACTGACTGTGGCCACTGATGAGAAGTCTGTGGGGGTGGGGCTTAGCAGCGGCTGCGAGCAGCTTCTACGCATAAGAGATAATGAGACAAAAAAATCAAATCCCGGGCTGCGTGAGCACTCGGTGCCTGGGTGACGATCTTACCGCGTGATGTCCGTCTTGAGGGACACGGGATGCCGGATGAGGCGGTCCATGGAGGACAAGATGGACTCAAAGCCCGGCCGGTCCCCTCGTTCGGCCTGCCAGCACTGAAGCATCAGCGAGTGGAGGGCCGAGGGGCAGCTAGTGGGGGCGGGGAGGCGAAACTGGTCTGCTACGGCCTTCATCACCTGCGACAGTAATGACACGTGATGAAGCCAGCTTATTTCTTTTCTTTCATTATGTTTTATACAAAACGGCGCTATTGTTCTTGATTAAAAAGCAGGTGTGAAAAACGGGAAAACCGCTCATCAGGATTCCAAAAATCCGCTCCGATGCACCTAAAATAGGGATGTCACAATACCGGCGATATCGCGATATTAAAATTGCCACAACATATCGTCGTCGTCCTGTCGCGTTCCTAATAGCAGCAAATCTGTTCAAAAGCCCAACTCGTTTTCCATTTGTGCGTTTTCCACTCGTTTTCCATTTGTGCGTTTTCCACCCTCTAGTGGTTAGTTCATTAGTGCAGTTTAATTTGATGCAATTTTCTTGCCACCGATAATGGATGGCTAGATGGAAGGGCAACATTTGATTTCCTCCACAAATTGAGCCGATTCACAATGTGTGCCTGCATTAACAATTAAGTTACTCAATATTAGGTGTTCGGTCATTGTAGGTCATCTATTTCTTTGGGAATGTTGTTATTATGTAAAAAAAAAAAAAAAAAAAACGGAATATTGTGACGTTTTTTTTTTTTTTTTTTTTTTACAATATCATGAGCTTTATACAGCATCGTGAGCTTTAAATCTATCGCCAGCCTCCCCACAATATGGTGATAATTATCGCATCGTGAAGCTCATATGGTGATATTATCATATCGTGACTTTTGGATATCGCGAGATCCCTAACCTAAAAAGGACTTTTTCTCTGTATCAAACAACCGGAGTGAAATGTGTCTCCATCGCCATTTGTCCTGCGTACTCACTTCCTGATTGCTCATGTCCCAGTAAGGGCGCTCTCCGTACGACATCACTTCCCACATCAGGATGCCGAAGCTCCAGACGTCGCTGGCCGAGCTGAACTTGCGATGCTGAAAGGCTTCCGGTGCCGTCCACCTCACAGGAATCTTGCTCCCCTGAGGGAGGAAAACGGAGCGGGTCAAATACTGTGCATACTGTGGGCGGGATTTTCTCCTTTCCCCCAACCCACCAGGGAGGCCGTGTATGTTGGCACGTTGTGGTCCAGGCCCCTCATGAGTCGGGACAGGCCGAAGTCGGACACTTTGCACACCAGGTTGGAGTTGACCAGCACGTTTCTGGCCGCCAGGTCCCTGTGGACAAAGTTCCTCTCCGACAGGTAACGCATCCCAGCGCCGACGCCTCGAAGCATCCCCACCAGCTGGAGGACGCTGAACTGACCCTCGTTCTCCTGCAGGGGGATGGCGAAATACTGCAAGGGTCACTACAGGCAGCTAAAAGAAGTACTTTGGTACCTTGACTTGCGAGTTTATTTCAAACAAGGGATACGAATAAATACCATCAGGGGGGCGTGTTTGATTCGCTCACCCTGAGGAAGGAATCCAGCGGCCCATTCTCCATAAACTCTGTGATGATCCTTGCCGGAGGGACACGGGTAATCACGCCCTCTAATTTTAGCACGTTGGGGTGATCAAATTGTCCCAACACCCCCGCCTCACTCAGGAACATGCCTCTTTCTCTGTCGGACGCCCCCCAGCGCAAAGTCTTGACGGCGACCAGCGCCTCCCGGCGGCCCTGCGGACGGTAGCGGCCCCGGGACACCTCCCCAAACTGGGCTGCAGAGGACAAGGAGCGATGCTCGCCATCAGCACGTTCAACCACTTTGGATGACAATTTGGTCAGCCTGTCCCGGCGGACTTGGGGCGAGAGGCGGGGTACACCTTGGCCAACGGCGAAAGAGGAAGAAGAGGATGGGACTTACCCGCGCCGATCACCTCCTCGATCTTCAGGTGAGTCGACTCAATCTCCCGGGCAAATTCTTTGACAGCCTCGCTGGGGTCCTCGTAAGTGGACGGGTCCACGTAATATTTCACACCGCCTGGAGTAACAGATTGGAATATTCAAAGCAACCACTAGAGGGAGCCCCCCCCCACACACGCACTATGAATGACATACAAATAAAACGTTGATCTATTTTCCGTTCTTTTTTTAAACTTTATAAGCTCTGCATTGTTTTTGACGAACACTTACGCCCGCTAAAGTACATGGTGTAAAAATACGTCTGTAAAAAGTGCATCCTCCCACCTCTGTTACTGATGTACCTCTGAAGTCTGTCGCTGTACGGACTCGCCCTCCTTTTACTGCCGCACAAAAGCAAAACGCCGTCAGCGAGACCGTATACGATTGCTCTGGTCACGTCGCCCGATTGTATCACCTGCGAAATACCACCACGACCACAATGGCCGCCACCACCAGCAGAAACGCCGCGCCTCCCATCACTGAGCCCACCACCAGGGGGAGCTGATTTTGGACCTGCTGGGAATGTTCCTCTGTGGAAGAGAAGATGGGACATTTTGACATTGGAGGCCCAACGCAAGAGCTCGCTCAAACATCCTGCTTTTAGAAAGACGCGAATGCTCATTTTTGATTTGACTTGAACACGATTGATTTGTGGTTTGCAATCGTACTTGACACTGAGAGATGTTTCTAAAATTTCGAAACCATTTTCGGCTCGGCCAAAACGTTAGTCGCTATCGTCACTGCAAACGTAAAAAAAAAAAAAAAAAAAAGTGAGCGTTATTCTCAACGTGCCGGTGTGACTAAATACGCATCCAGTGATTGTATTTGGACGACTGGGATGCGGCGTTACCCTCCGAAGGTCCGCTGCGACGCCTTACCAAGAGGCAGCGTGGTGAAGTAGATTGTGTTGCTGTAGGGGCCGAAGCCTCGCTCGTTGCGAGCTCGGATCTGGAAGGCGTAGATGGAGCCGGCGATGAGAGCGCTGACGGTCAGAGTGTTGGTCTCGCTGTACACGCTGACCGCGCTGTCCACATCTGAGCCCTGCCAGAATTACAGAGTCAACCGTCACCAAGACGTTTCAAGCCCCAAGTCCCTCCGCACACAAGTGACCGTGGGCCCCACAAAAAAAAAAACAAAAAAAAAATAGCATAACGACTCACTCGTTGCCAGATTTTTCACTACACCCCCGTGCAAGATTCTCCAGAACTTCCCCAAGGATTTGTTTTCTGTTGCCGACCCTGTCTGCCCATGACGTTCCTGCCTCGCCATTCAAACCGGGAATCCCCTCGGTTTTCCGGCCCTGATCTTCCCCTTGCGTGTTTTCCTGTCCCCATGGCTGTTTTGGAGGTTCGCTACCATGACGAAGTAGAACGTTATTAACCCTTTGCCATTGCACCTGGCAGTTTTACCTGAACCAAAGGTGCACCAAAGTAAATTTGATGCTGTACTTGAACCGTTTGGAGTATCGGCAGTTTTGGTCTCTTTTTGAACATAACACTTTGATTTTTTCTCCTCCATTGTCAGAATCTTTTTTAAGTGCTACTGGCGCTGAATCATGGAAGTTTGAATACATAAAAGAAGGCCAACAAATGGCCTTCTATGTAGAAAAATTGAAAGTGTTATCTTCAAAAAGAGACCAAAACGATGCCGATACTCCAAATGGTTCAAGCAGAGCATCAAGTTTACTTTGGTGCACCTTTCGTTCAGGTAAAACTGCCAGGTGGATTTGCAAAGGGCTACAAGTTGATTGCAACTATTCCCGTGCGCCGCTATACGAAATTTGGGTTACATGTCCTAGTTGTTGTGTTTCTTTGATTTGCAAACCTCGCATGTTGTCATCCGTGCTTTACCGATTTTATCCAAAGTATTATACTTGAATCGGAGAAAAAAAATCTTTTCGGGCAAACTCGACCTGACTTAGACCTGACTCGAGTCAAGGCACGTGACTCGAGTCCCCCACCTCTGCCGGTACCTTATCAAAGTATCTGAGCTGGTACTCCAGGATGTCCCCGTTGGGTCTGTCGGGCTGCGGCCACGACAGGGTGATGGAGTCCGGGGCCCGGCTCAGCTGGTGCATCACGGGAACGGTACTGGGAACTGTGGGAGACCATAACACAGCTGATGGTTGAGTGCCTCGGGAGAGAGCGACCACAAGAGAGCAGTGTTGCAGAATTGGACGGAGCCCTTTCATGTCATTTGACAAAACAACACGCAACATAATCTCCCTTCCTCATTCATCTCTGTCCTTTTTGTCATCCCGCCGAGACTATAATGGGATGTGACGGGATATTGTAACCTCGAGAAACCTTCCTGCCTGGACAGCAGGAGCGGAAAGAGAAGGAGGAGGGCGGCGGGGGCGCTCTTCATGCCGGAGCCAAACACAAATACATTAGCATCAAAACCAGGCTTCACTTTGATCTCCTCTTTTTCATCCTTTCGGGACGTACTCACCTGACTGACTCGTGGTAAAATTGATGCTTGTGTAACGAGCCGGGAAAGGGCTCAGCGCCGACACCTCATTCATGGCTTGCACCTGTTGCGGCAAGGACAACACGCGGGGGTCATGTTCCTTTATTTTCTACACCAGCCATTCGGCATGATTTGCCCAAAAAATGTGACAATACAACTGTGATAAAAAATTTTTTTAAAAAAAAGCATACGGCAAAAAGAACCCTAATCTGCATTGAAAACATTTGCCTTGTTTTGCGACTGTAATTTGAATCACAAACCAATATTTGTAGCACTGATTTCAACAACCCTAAAATGAATCTGGAAACTAAACCTGAAAACCTAAGCTTGGCTTCACATCCTAATTCTAGTTTCAAACCCTTTCCAAAGTTCGAAAACTAACCACAGGCTGTAAATCCGAATTCAAAACATTAATGTAAACTCTTGGCTTCGACCTATCATTTCAATCACTAACCTGAATTTGAGACCCTTGTTCGAAACCGTGAACCAGACTTCAAACCCTAAAACAAAACGCTTGCGTAAAACTGAAGAATATGTTTTATGCAAGCCCACTAGTTGAAACACAGCATTCTGATTAATATTGCATTTGTGGAATATGAATTTAAGCAACAACAATCCACCCATTTTCAGCCATCTCCGGGGGCGGCCATTTTGTCACTTCTGTCGACTGGAAATGACATCACAACTGCTCAGCGCTCAGACAACGACCAATCATAGCTCAGCGACAGAAAACAGGTGAGCCGTGATTGGTCATTATCTGAGCCCTGAGGGTCTGTGATGTCATTTTCAGTCGACAGAAGGGACAAAATGGCCGCCCCCTGAGATGGCCTAAAAATGGGTGGATTTTGCTGCTTAACTCATATTTTATATTAATCATACTGCCTTGTTTCAACTAGTGGGCCTGCATAGAACATATTCTTGAGAACAAAAAAAAAATGTTTGGATTGACTTCCTTTTTAAATCTGATTCAAATCAAGTCTTGTGCCTGTGCGTGTCCCTCGATAATCCATCATACCTGTATGAGATAAGTGACTCTGGTGAGCAGGTTGTTTAGGGTCACACTGGTTTGTTTGAGGTTTGTCTGGACGGGGCTGAAGGTGACTCCTTCTCCGCACCAGGAGCATAACGCCGGGTTGGTGATGGTGGGCGAGGGACAGATGCGACACACCACTCCGTACCAGACTTCGCCGCGGCCTCCCATGTCCACCGGAGGGCGCCACCTTAAAGACACCCCGCCGTCGCCGCTCTCGTACTCCCAAGACAACGACACCGGAGCGGAGGGGGGAGCTGCGAAGGGAATAAAACGGAGTTTGGTTCAACTAAAAAGTGAGCAAACCGCATTTTGATTCATCTTTAAGTCCAAACGGCACAATTGAAGATCTTTAAGAGTGAAGAGATGATGGATGTGGAATCTAGCTGTGCGCATGAGCAAGATAAACGAGTCGAGGACTCCCTCGGAGTTGGCCAACAAAAGCGCACAAAAAAGCTCACTTGTGCAGGCGGATGAGTTGGCATCGCCGGCCGCCCGGTAAAAACTGCTGCGACATTCGCACACGCTGGACCCATCGCGGCTGGTACGGCTGTTGGGGGGGCACACTGAGCAGGGGGCGGAACCCGAAGCTGGCTTGAAGTAGCCCACGGGGCAGGCTGCGGGAAGACACACACGGAGGGTTTAGTTTCCAAACATTTAACAAGAGAACGTCATGCATGCTTCATTAGCATTAAGACGGGAATGCACATGTTTGATTGACAGTGTCAGACAGCTGTTTTATTGCTATTGAAGTTGTAATTCAAGAGCTGAAACATGCAGTGTTGCAAGTGTGACCCTGAGAATCTTGCAAGGTCCTCCAATCCAGTCATCAATCTGTATTCTGTATAAAAGTCTTTCATTATATATTATGAAATAATTGTGTTTATACTTTATTCTTGTAATATTCTGCTTTTTTTTTTCCTTAGGAAAAAACAACAACTCCACATCACATCACATAATATAACATCCCCACGCCCAAAAAAACAAATACAACTTTACTTTTGTAACTTTTTGACAGTTTATGACTTTTTGTTCCTGTTTTTTTAAAAATATTTTTTATTTTTGTAACTTTTCCTTTGACAGTACGTACATCGGAATTCGTGAAACATTACTGTTGTTATTGCTGTTACTATCATTAATATTACGATTATTAATAGCATTATTATTGACAATGATGATAATACTGACTATGATGATTGTATTAATTGCATTAACTTTATTAGCAAACTACTGCTATTTTTTTCCTAAAAAATACATTTTATTCTTACAATTACTCAATAATAATTAATAATGACAACTTTCATTATTTAAAAGATGTATTTTGTTCTCATACCATTATCCATTATGACCTTTTTTAAAATACAACTTTGCTGTTGTAACTTTGACAATTTTTCTGAAAATCTCTTTTTGTGAAAAAAAAAATCTGATTTGACACATAATATTATTTTTTTCAACTAAGAATACAAAATAAAATGAAAAATGAAAACGTTGGATTTTTGAATGCAGATTTTTTTTTCTTGAAAAAAAAACGTAATTCGACACTCATAATATTATTTTTTCTTGTAATATTTCAAATATTTTTTTTCAACTAAGAATACAAAATGAAATGAAAAATGAAAACGTTGGATTTTTGAATGTTGATTTTTTTTACTTGAAAAAACAATTAATTCTTGAAACTTAAAAGTAAAAAATTAATACTACTACTACTACTACTACTACTAATAATAATAATAATATTTCATTGTGGCCCTATGACTCCTGGAGGAAACACGTGCTTCTGGTATTTTTCACCCTGGACAAATCGAACCGCAGCAATAATTATTTGGGACTGAGCATCAAATTCTTGTGAATTAGTGGTGAAAAGTGAGGCCTGTTATTAGTAGTTGGCTCAAAGCATCAAGTGGCGTTCTGGTGGTGAAAGGCTGAAACGGTCCACAGTGTGCTGCCAAGCCACTGGCCGCCGCCTTTGACTGCGCAGAAGAGCTCCACATGGTGCTTTGGTTGCCGCCATGTTGTTGATCCGAGGGCAGAGGTGACCTATTTGAAAGACCAACTGGGCATATGGAGGGAAATCTATAATCCTTTTTAGCCGTGGCTCTAATTTGGATGCTTGGAAAGGGAAAAGCTTGCATCAACATTAACAAATGATTCCCACAAACTGTGATTATTGAAAACACATACAAAAAAAAAAAAAAAATGATTGAATCAAGATGAAAAAATGTACGGAATCTCTCTGCCACACTAAAACTGCCTGCTGTAGTGAGGCAGTAATATCTTTGACTGCTTAAAATGCGGACCATGTGTCGAGTTTTAATGTCAACCGTGTGCCGGCTGAACTCCGAGGTCGGGGCTAAACGCGCCCGCAGCCTCGTTTGTCCTGCGCGCCGCTGCGAGACGATTGAGTGTTGATGTGCTGCCATTTCTGCGAGCGCCGTGTTTATATGTCAGCACCCAACGGGGGTAACATTCAAAAACATTTCTCTTTAGTAAGGCAACTGTGTAACAAAAAAAAAAAAATATGAAAAGAAGGGCGAAAAAAAAAGATCATGAGGATTGCACCATTGTGATCAGGACTTGGCATGTGCACAGATACTTTTGGGGGGGGCAGGTGCTCTAACAACCCTCCCAAAAATTATTCACACAATCAAGATAAATGGTCGATATGTTTAACTTATGAATTAATTGATGTCAACACTCCAAGGAGGTGAACAGAAACCATAGAAAAAGTCTACACCCCCCCCCGTTTGAACAGTGAAGTCTTCGTGAGGCACAATTCTCACCAGACCTCAAATAAAAAGGCAAAATATTAGAAACACATCTTATCTTAGTCTAATAAAATGCAAATCTTCACTACTGCAACTACACCACTAATATTGACAACTCGAAAAACGCATCGATGACCACAACCTATCCCACAAGACATCATCTAATTGCCGTATTTCATTATTGACTTGGCAGGCGAAAAGGACCATTAGTGGCTTCTAGATTTTACACAACTACATTTAAAGATTTCAATGTTTTCCGACCAACTGGCAAAGTTTGCCTACTGCAACGTGTTGGAATCAGACTGTTCTATACATCATGAATTTCTGTCTGATTGAATAATGAAAAAACTTCACGGCCTACCTCACTCAAAGTCAAGTTGGTAGGAAAATACTTTTTATTTTTTGTATTCAAACTGCTGTGAACTATCCTTGTTATTCTGTTGTATCTTGAAAGTATCAGATTTAAAAAAAAAAAAAAAAAAATCTGAATTGCAGTGCGAATGTAGCCCAAGAGTTCGATAGGAATCTTAATGCTTTTATTATGTTCTTGGTGGCGTGCCTTGAAGCATATCAAACCAATAAAGTTGAGTTAAGTGCTGCGAGAGTGATTTTGCATTACATACAGTACATGCTTTGGCCTACAAAAGTTATCATTAGTATTTCATTTCTGTAGCGCGTGTCCTCATGGTCACGGCTGAGCTGCAGCAGGCCCCAGCTGACTTTGGGCATGAGAAGTTGGGTACACCTTGTACTGGTCGCTAGCCAATTACGGGGCACCCGTAGAAAAAACAACCATTCACGCTTACAATCACGCCTTGGAGTCTTCAATGATGATTGCACATTTTTTGCATTTTTTTTTTTTTAATGGGGTTTTACAGTGTACGGGCAGGTCGGAATTATGTAATATTCAGTAATATTATTCGTATTGTTTTTAATAGAGGATAAAGAATATGTGACTGAGTATCGTCAAATTGTCTGTCTACATGTGTTGTGCACCATTTGTGTTTGAATATCTCTTGCTTAAAAATGTAAAACTGCTGAAAAAAATCAATGCTAGTGTCGTTAGGCTTTGTACGGTGTTTTGCACTGTGTTTAGCATGTAGCTAGCAGACTTTCGTCACACTGTGATGACCTCTTTGGTTAAATACACAATGAGTAATTCTCTTTGTTATATTTTCCAGCAAATTTCAACTAGAATTGGCAACAAGCCTCTTTTTTGAAGGAATTGCTCTCTATCTGCCAAACTATGACCAAGTGTGAAGTTAGCCGCCGCCATCGGCTGCTTGCAGCTCAAAGTTGTGCTCACAACTCTCAAATTTGCTGCTCCAAACAGAGCAGAGAGCAGAGCATGCCTGTGAGTATTTTTGTATACTCTGCCTCTGTGTTGCTGCTCCGTGTGTGTTAAATTAGCATAATTACTGTAATCCCTATGCCAATTTCCGTTAGCCTAGTCTACCGATTTTTCAAAGGCCTGAGAACCATGCTTAATGCAATAAATGAAACGATGAGCTGACCAACCCGTGTAAGAAGTGGAAATGAGCCTGTATGCAAACTTGCCTTCGTGGCCGACTGCGTCCTTTCTGCATCGCAGCATTATAGTGTTCCATTTTTACCAAAACAGTCTAAACTCACGCGTAAACAACATCGCTATTTTCACTCAAATTTGTGTTAAAACAACAACAACAACAACAACAACAACAACAAAACATCCAGACATTCAACCGTGAGAGCAAGACAAGAAACAGAGTTGACAACATTCCTCAAACAGCTCACGCAAAATAAAAATCTTGTGAATGCGTGGCCAATTATTATACCTATAAAAACGGTTTACGTGTTGTATACGCTATGTTCATATCAACAAATCCAACGTGACTGTAGAAGGCTGTCCTGTTTTGAAATGAGACTTTCCTCATGCTCGACCTGACCTTATTTACCCAATCTTGTCTGGATCATGTCTTAAAGCTCACACGCCGACGTGCGCGCGCACAGTTGCGCTGACGCGGCGTGGCGGGAGAGGGAGGGAAGGAAGAAGGAGGAGCAGGAAGTGGAAGAATGGAGGGAATAAAGTGATAAAAGCCTTTCGGTGTTCTCGCTTGTCTCCTGGAGTCCGCGTGGCTTTTATACAGGTGCGAAGAGGGGAAAGGAGGGAAAAACAGAAGGTTGGCCGAGAGCGGCCGTGCGACTTCTCGGTTTGGAGGAGCAGGAAGTAAGGAAGAGGATGTTAACTATAGCTTCCCTCCATCTTTAATGCTCCGTGTGCACATCAGTGGATGTGTTCTCTTACAGATTTGACATGAAACACGAATTGGCTGAAAAGCATTATCTCATGACAGAACGCGCACACACCTACACACCGATTACAGCAGCCCTATTGTATGCTCCTGTTTTCCACAGGACAGCGATGATAGGAAGCTTTTGCAAAATTCAGCTGTTTCTAAATAGCATGGGATTTTTCATTAAAGTTAGTTTTTATTTCCTTTTAACATGTTGTCACAAAATAGTTTTTTGAATTGAGTTCATTTTAGTTTGTTTTCAGAGCAAGTTTTTTTTTTTTTATGTTTCATTTTAGTTTAGTTTTTATTCGTTTTAAGAATTGTATTTTAAAATGAACCTCAAAGGTTCTTGTCTGATATTGACAAAAAAGGAAACGAAGGATATTTTTGCCATTATTATCGTTTTTGTTGGTTTTAAGAACGTAAGATATAATTCCAGTTAGTTTTCTTTTTTTTTTTTTTTTTTTTAAAAAAGCATTGTTGTTTTAATTTTATTCAGTTACCGAAAATGTTGATTCAATTCCAATTTTGGCGGACCCCCAAACTGGGCTGATCGGCATGGTGCCAGTCGCAGTCATTTATTAACCTTCTTGTTCTATTATCAATATGCGTTACTTTGGCTGAGCAGGATTAAAAAGGCGAGGTGTTATTCAAAGAATGAGACGCCCACAAGAGAACAGGAGGGCAGCTAGATGTGTATTTTGATGTCAACATAATACTTTGCTGCTGCCTGGATCAGTGACCCACTTTATTTTCCTTCTTCTCTCTCTCCCCCTCTCTCCCTCTCTCATTTTGATTCGCTTTTTTGACTCCCAGCATAATCTGTCACACACACACATACCCCCCCCCCACACACACACACACGCTCAGGCACAGATGCGAGCACACAAAGGGAGGGATACGCTGCGACTCTCCATGCAAGTTCTCAGCATCCAGCACCGACTGGATACACACCGAATCACACATCCAACTCAGCCCGTGGCCGACAAATCACATCCTTTTTTTTGTTTTGTTTTGTTTACCTTCCTGTCGTGTACATAACTATATTAGGAAGCCCGGAAAGAGTGAGGAATAAGTAGTGAGTGAGGACTTGAAGGTATAGAGTAGCACAATGAAGTTGGTGTTACGGCAAGTCAGCTCCTCTGAGTCAGTGACCTTGGACCTTGCAAAATGTTTCCAACAGACACAGTCCAAAAATGTTCTCAGTGGATTAGCTAAAGATGAAAAAAAAAAAAAAAAGGGACAACTCCATATTTTCGACAATTTTCCCTTCCTGTAGGACTACTTAGTGCAGCGTTTTCCAATCTTCATAGAGCCAAGGCGCATATTTGACATTACATGATGGCACACTGCCCAACAAAAATGAAGTATTCATACAGAACTACAGCTGTCCCTCGCTATATCGCGGTTCACTTTTTGCTGCTTCACTGACTTTCTTATTGTACTTGTGTTGCGGGATATTTGCGAATGCGCAGGGTTTCGCTGTGATTTTTTTGCCACGCGGACAGTTGCGACAGACTTCCCGAGCAATAAGCGTGAGCTAGGAGGAACTAGTGCATAAAAGACAATGTCCATCATTTCAAACTCAATAAAAGAAGCTCAAGTCCAATGTGGCTATTGTAAAGTACAACCGTCTTAAATAGGAAATCAACCCAAACATATTTTTTTCAAGAATATGTTTTATGCATGCCCACTAGTTGAACAAGGCATTTTGATAAATATTGCCTTTGTGGAATAAGTGTTAATCCACTCGTTTTTAGCCATCTCAGGGGGCGGCCATTTTGTCATTTCTGTCGAGTGAAAATGACATCACAACCGCTCAGGGCTCAGGTAACGACCAATCACGGCTCAGCTTTAGAAAACAGGCGAGCTGTGATTGGTCGTTCCCTGGGTAGTTGTGATGTCATTTTCAGTGGACAGAAATGACAAAATGGCCGCCCCCTGAGATTATATCTAGAAATTATATCCAAACATCCAGCATCCTTGGCATGTTGCTTGCCTGTAAGTGCGCAAATGCAGACTGGGACCAGATGAACTCGGGGAGTTCAAGGAGCCTGTCTGGAGGTTACAAAAGAGGCCAACGCACACCCTGCTTGCCCACCGATGCAGGGCGCTTTCACGTCTGGCCGAACAGGCTCAAACGGTCCTCCTGCTCGGTTGTATTTTGAGCGTGCGCTCTTCTGAGCCTCTTCGTCTCCCACACAAGGACTCACAAATGTCAAGAAGAAAATCATCAGTCTGCGGGAAAGCAAACAACATGCGGCACGTGTGCTCTTTCAGACAAGACGAGAGGAGATTCAGCACGAAAACAAGCTTCCGAACATCACTGGGATCCTATAGCGGGGGCGGATGTTCCGCTCTACTTGTTTGTGACAAACTCTTTGGTGAATAATTAAACCAGGAGTTTTTGATTTTTTTTTTTTTTTTTTTTCTGCGAAAATGTCAGCTGTGTTTTTGTGTGCGCCTCATGTCGGACGCTTTGCCTTAGGGATGCATTGTCATCACTCTTGAAGTTTCAAGGCTTGTCTTGGGGCAAAAGTACAAAACAAAATGGAATATATACATACATATAAATATATATATATACATATATATATAAATGTGTATATATATATATGTGTATATATATATACATATATGTATATATATATATATATATATATATATATATATATATATATATATACACATACTGTATGGGGAAAAAATAATATATGAAAAAAAAAAAAATATATATATATATATTAAAAAAAATATATATATATATATATATATGTATATAAAAAAAATATACATCTATATATGGTTCCATAGGGTCCTCTTTATTGCTGATTTTCATATGTTCTGTATGTGTTTTGAACATATCCCCTGCGATAAACGCATTTCAACGTCTTCCACTTTCATGTGTCCCATTACATGGAATAGAGAAAATGTTTCAACATGACTTCAACTACCGGTACTGCTATTATTATGTTGGAGAGGACCTTAATGTTTACACATGGCATCTTTTCATCGTTTACGTCGATTGGCCACAACAAATGGGCTCTCCTGTGAAAAGAAGTGACAGAAGCCATGAAAGGCCAGGCACTTGCAAAGTGCTTCGTACTTGTTAAACAAGCGATTCGCTGAAATGCAAATCAGGAAAGGCACTTAACAGTGGGAGAAGTACATGTCCCTTTTTTCAAGTGAGGCGTCCAAAGCATCGCAAAACGATCGACATTTCATAGACGCGCAACTCTTCATTTGGAAAGTTGTCGTTTGGATCGGAGCGGCCGACGCCAATTTTCAAATGTGCCGGAGAACAAAAGGTTGCACGTTCACAAAGTCCCGACCGTTATCTAGCTATGTTTAATTACCAGCGATGACTTCATCGCCATTTGTCTCTCTTCAACAATGCAATCATCGCTCGGTGAATGGATCAACAAAAACACAGTCCAAAGGCAGTTGGAACCGTGGGTAGTGATGTGTTGGATCATTCGGAAGAGCCTTTCATTCAACTCAGGAAAAGAGAAAGAGCCTTGACATATTTCACAGCTGACTTGGCAGGACTGAACCGGTCATTGTCACGAGCCACGGGATTTTGGCAGCAAAATTCATGAGAAACTTTCCTTATTAAGACTTTCCATCGTACATACGGAGGACCCAAATAGAAAGAGAATAAAACAACAAAAACAACACCGCTCCTTAGAATAAAACAACAAAAACAACACCGCTCCTTCAAAGTGTAAGTTCTCGACTCGCGGCGTACGGTAGCTACGGCATTTTCAAATTTAAAAAGAGCTTTATTGAACTTTATTATGTTGCGTATAGTTTTTTTTTTTGAAAAATGTGAATACTCCTCTGCCCTTAAAATGTCCAAAGTAGAAAAAGGAAAGTAGAAATTGCAACATTTTCTACACGCGTTGCTACACCCTGCTGCACATACAAACACATATTTCCTTCTTTTTGTTCATTCAACAGTTTGTTTGAAGAGGAAATCAATCCACACATATTTTTTTCAAGAATATGTTCCATGCAAGCCCACTAGTTGAGACACACAATTCTGATTAATATTGTGTTTTTGGAATAAGAGTTAAGCAGCAAAATCCACCCCATTTTAGCCATTTCAGGGGGCGGCCATTTTGTCACTTCTGTCGACTGAAGATGACATCACAACTGCTCAGGGCTCAGGTAACGACCAATCATGGCTCAGCTTCAGAAAACGGGTCAGCCGTGATTGGTCGTTTCCTGAGCAACTGTGATGTCATTTTCAGTCGACAGAAGTGATAAAATGGCCGCCCCCGGGGATGGCTAAAAACGGGTAGATTAACTCTTATTTCACAAACGCGATATTTATCAGAATGCCTTGTTTCAACTAGTGGGCTTCCGTAGAACATATTCTTGAAAAAAAAAATGGGTGTGGGTTGACTTTAAGTTGCATCCTATATTGTTCAATCAATGCCAGCCACCACCCGTTACGTCCATCCACCCCCCGCCACCCCCCCCACCCCAACCCCCCGATGCTTCCGTCATTTGCTCACAGACGAGTGGCCATTACATCCCCGTGACCTAGATGTGTCACATCCTTTTCACATGACGACTCTCCTTCCCCTCCCCACTGCGCGCTTCTTATATCTCTTCACTGTTTGTTCATCTCTTAATTGCCCCCCCCCCACCCCACCCACACAAAAAAAAAAAGAACAACAACCGATGAGCAACCCGTAAACAGATGATGCCGGCATCATTATCCAAAACATCGCGGCAGTCGGCCAAGCGGCCAAGCCTCACTGCGGTAGTCAGAATGGAGACGAATGAGCTCGGCCATATGGACGCGGTTGCCGGCGGAGTTGCTGGATAAGTGCAATGTTGGAACTCGATCACGTTGGATGCACGAGCGTGGGCTCAATATGGCGCCGCGGTCCAAGGACATGCGTTTACAGTCGAGCTCGCGCACTTTCCAGCGCTGATGGCTTTGCACACAACGCGAGGGAAACGCATGAGCTGTCCAAAGTGGCGGAAACAAGGGAACTTGTTGTCAATCCAACATACAGCGCGTGTTAATTATAGCGCATTTGTGGAATGCACTGGATTTCTAGTTCAAGTTTAACACCGTCGACATCAGCTTGGTCGGTTTGAACAAAGCCACACTCGAACCCCGTCTGTCAGAAGATGCCTGATTTTAAAACGAACAATGTAGAGCTAAAACAACGTTTTTTTTTATTTTTAAATAAATGCCAAAATGGACAAAGTTGGTTTATCATAATCATCATGACTGAAAAAAATACTCAAAAAGTTAGGCAGTATGCAAAGACATACCTGTAATAAGTATTGGTATGCAATCACCATTCAAATAGTAAATAATGAATTGAAACAGAACTCATAAAAAAAAACACATCATAAAACAATGTCTTAATGTTAATAACTCCATAAAATGTACACCTTTTGGACAACACCATATGTAATATAAACTTATATTATAAGCACGTACATTGGCAATTTCTGGTATGTGCGACATGCGTGGCCTCACAGGGTGCAAACGGGGAATTTGTACCTTCTTTATGGAGACATTATGAGGGTCTTTGTTGATAAACGTCAACAAATTTATCAATGTCAAAATGTCAGAGGGACAAAGGCCACTACAGAAAACATGTATTTTTATTCTAATATTTATCCCGTGATTACTTTTTTTTTTTGGACTGAAGCTCATCAAATAAAAGTCTATCAAAATCAAATCAATCACATTTTAAGCAATTGGATAACATCTGGTGGATATGTTATGGTTATCTAACATTGATTCCGTACCTGTGTGCTGTGGCACATTAATCACTTTTTACTGAGATTTTTCCAATGTAAAATATGTGCTCACCCTGACCTCGCTTCCATCTGAACTTTCCATCCAACACAAGTTGAGAACACACACAACATGACTATAGTCCTTTTTCTTCTTTTTTTTTTTTTTTTCTTCTTTCCTCAACCAGAACATGGCCAGTGTCGTTTGTATTCCTCCACAAACACAAAAAAGCCACCATCAAGGCGTATCAGCCCGCCCGTGCACTGTTAATCATTCCACATGACGACGCGATTATGCGAGCGTCCTCCATGAAAACTTACCCAAGCAGGCAGATCCATTCAGGTTGCCTTCATAGCCCCCATCGCAGACGCACCCTCCGACCGGCACCATCCACTCGCCCTCGGCGTTGCAGTGCATGCGAGGCCCGCTGCCTCCTTGGGACTTGCTGTGGGGGACGCACGCTCCGCCCACGGGCACCAGGGCCGTGGGCTCCGCACCGGAGGGGGTCGCCGGGTAGGATGCCAAGTAGAGGCTGGTGGCGGGACAGCGGCGGTAGAAGACCGACACGCCCATGAGGGAAACGCAGGCGCCGCTGTCCACGATGGCCAGGACGAATCTGCCGAAGAAAACGGGGTCGTGAAAGTACTCGCAGTCTGTACATAAGTAGTAGTACAGTGTGTGTGTTAAATAAAGTACTTGTAAAAGTTGATCTACTGATTAAACTTCTGTGTTTAAGTAACAGTAAAAAAAAAATTAATAAATACCAGAGGTGGCAAAAGTACTCACACTCTGTAGCGGAAGTCAACCCAAACATATTTTTTTCAAGAATATGTTCCCAGCAGGCCCACTAGTTGAAACACGGCATTCTGATTGTGAAATATAAATTAAGTGGCAAAATGCACTCGTTTTTAGCCATCTCCCGGGGCGGCCATTTTGTATCCTGTCGACTGAAAATGGTATCACAACTGCTCACAACGACCAATCGCGGCTGACCTGTTTTCTGAATCTGAGCCGTGATTGGTCGTTGTGAGCAATCGTGATGTCATTTTCAGTTGACAGAAAACAAAATGGCCGCCCTCAGAGATGGCAAAAAAAAAAAAAAAAAAATATCAGAGGTGGCAAAAGTACTCACACTCTGTAGCGGAAGTCAACCCAAACATATTTTTTTCAAGAATATGTTCCCAGCAGGCCCACTAGATGAAACACAGCATTCTGATTAATTTTGAGTTTGTGGAATATAAATTAAGCGGCAAAATGCACTCGTTTTTAGCCATCTCCGGGGGCGGCCATTTTGTTTTCTGTCGACCGAAAATGACATCACAACTGCTCACAACGACCAATCACGGCTGACCTGTTTTCTGAATCTGAGCTGTGATTGGTCGTTGTGAGCAATTGTGATGTCATTTTCAGTTGACAGAAAACAAAATGGCTGCCCCCAGAGATGGCTAAAAAAATATATATATATACGTTTGGGTCAAAAAAAAAAAAAAAAGTATCAGAGGTGGCAAAAATACTCACGCTCTGTACTTGTACCAGGAAAGTGTACTTGAGTACAGTGACAAAGGTGTGTGTACTCGGTTCCTTCCCTTCCCGCCAGCACACACGAGTGTCGTTGTCCTTACCCGTTGCGCGTGAGCGGTGCGAAGCTGCGTGTCTTGATGTTGATGCGGCTGTATCTGTTGGGTTGGTACTGATGTGGCGAACTGGGCTCCACCTTGGAAAAACTCTTGTCTGCGGCGATGGTATCAATCTTCACCCAGCCCTCCCTGCTATCCTTCTCACCGCTGGAAGGCTGCACGTACACGGGAGGGGGAAAAAAATTATATGACAAAAATGTGTGAAGTCAAAAATTTTTTTTACAGTATGTTGCACATCATACAGTGATCATACAAGTTGTCTTACGTTCGGGTTGGAGGGGGAGACCAGACCAAGTTTTCTTTGTTTTCATTTAATTTTAAAGATGGATCGCACTAATATACAGTTGATGTTAAAAAGCCATTTCTATAATAGAAATTAAACGTTTTGTTTTCATGTCCTCTCTTTTTACAAGAAAATCATTTCAAATTGTGAAATAAATGAAAGTTGTTAGTTCCAATTTTCACATATAGGGGGCAGCACTTTATTGCACTCAGCACTTATCCAGATTCATCAGTGCAACATTTCCCATTCCAAGGTGGCTGTTACCATGAAACTAGCCTTCAACCCCACACCCCCCCGCCCTCCAACAAAAAACACCCCAGTAAGTCCAGTTCAGCGATAAATAGAAGACTCAGAAGTTGAACTAAATGTAAATAAAAGTGAGTGTTATTTATTGGCCACCTAGTGGCCTGGCATACATACTACAACCTTTTTATTCATTTTTGCAAGTCTATGACACGTTTATTTATTTATTTATTTCTCCAGTCAGGTCGTTTGTCATGTAAATGTACCCGCAAAATCGGTGTAGGAAATCTATCATTGGAATTCATTCGAAAAAGTGAGGCGCGTTAACTGTTGATTTGCGATCAGCTCGCTGCGGGAATTTACGTTCAAGCCCTCTTATCGACTCACAGCGCTTCCTGCTCCTCTGCTTCCTCATCAAGCTTTGATTTGCTTTGAAAAAAAGGCATCTCATCTGCCCGAGGAGCAAGGCACTCATCTTTACAAATATCACATCGCCCCCCACCCCCCGCCGAGGCGACGGCTACGCACGTCGCTCAGTCTCACCGCTTCAACGTCGGGTCCCGTAAGGGGCGGAAAAAGCAAAGAAAAGTTCTTACGGAACTAAATAAAACATCTTTGCAAAGACTGCCGCAGCCACTTAGGAAGCCTTTAGAGGCAATTAGTTGGACTGCGGTGATGTTTGGAGAGATGACAGCGACATCTTTCTGTATCTTGTGAATCGTAGCTTATTAGCTTTTCATCAGTGTGATGTAATCCGTCGTCTCCTCTCGGCAAGAACACAAATAATTAGGATGATTGGGCAATTACTTGACATTAGCGTGCTAACAGTGAACGCTGCGTTTAAGGATATTGTCCGGATGGAGACGTTACCAACATGATGTTCGGAGGAAAATTAATTAAGAGAATGATATGCAACAAACCAGCGTTATAATAGTTTGGGATTTTTCATTATGGTTAGGTTTTATTTAGTTGTGACTTTTGTTTTTTCAAATTAAATAGCTTTTTATTAGTGTTGTGAGTCTCTTGCCCCAAAATGCTTAGTTTTAGTTGGGTTTTTTGTAGTTTTAGTATTAGTTTTAGTTTTAGGAATATGGAGTATTTGTCAAGTACAAGATTTTAAAAAGTCAGTAAGTATTGTGTAATGAAGTAAATTACATACGATATACTGCGCATTGAGCAACTCCTCTCAGCTCATCAGTAAATGATTACAAATACTGTACGTGCCTGTGATTATTGTTTTATGGTCTGCCTACATGTCTTATAGCAGCGTTCAGATTTCCACCGCTAAAGGGTACCAAAACCAGATGCTAGTTGCTAGCACGTACGTCGATGCAGTTTCCCACTGTATGTTAGCGTGTTAGATGTTTACTTTGACAGTAACTTTCAGCAGAGAGTGGCCATAAACAGCTTGAAGTCTCCTTTTGTGAAGTGTATTTGCTCGGGCCGTCAAAGTTTAAGCGTTAACTATGGAGATTAATTTAAATTTGATAGCACATTAAAAAAAATTAACTCAGTTAACTCAGTTTTATTTTTTTCCTGCGGCAGCTGACCTCGGCTCACTTCGCAGCCAAACGTAGAGGACAGTTACTGTCGCAAAGACGGATTTTTGCATAGTTGCTAAAAAGTTGCTCGACGGCTTATTGGAGAATTCCAAAATAATTTGCGCACATTGCAAAGCCAAATTCAAATACGATATTAGTTTTACAGTTGTATTTTACGGGAAAAGAATCGTCTTCAAGGGTCAAAGAAAGCTATTAGAACAGTCTTTGAATCAAAATATACTTTTGCTTTTTTACCCAAACAAATTCCACGAGTTTACTCAAGTAAATATCGGTTCCAAATGTCGTAAAAAACTGTAGTTGAAATATACGATTAATCGCGATCAATTATGGAAAATCTTGCGATTAATTAGTTAAAAAATGTAATCGCTTGACAGGATTAAATCTTCCAAACTGTCGCTTGTTGCGAAGTGATTTGGCTCACATGCCACCAAACAGTGCGGGTATCTCAAATTTGAATTTTCATGTCAAAGCAAACCTCCAAAAGAGTGTACGTTTTGTCACTCATATCTCAAGGCAATTTATAAACAAGAAATTACAAGCATAGAAAGCAGCAGATAAATACTGCGCATATTGTGGTGTCCGGTGTGGTGAAGCTTGACGTCGACGGCTCTGCGTGAGTGTCCGGGTGCGAGCCGCGGACGACAGCAGCTTCTGCGCGAGTGTTTTACGTTAAAGCACCGATGTCATAAAACAACAATTGCTCGAAAAAAAAAACCCCAACCTCGGGCGCCCAGGTCCTCTCCAGTTCCCGCTGGCTGTCGGCCTGCTTGTAGTACAAGGTGAGCGTCTCCCGGCAGGTGGGCGACGGGTTCCGCAGGCTGGCGCAGTCGCGCACGGAGAAGCGCAGGGTGACGAAGACCCGCGGGGCGGCGTGGCGGAACAGGAAGGGCGTGGCCAGCCAGTTGTCTTTGCTGCGGGAATTCTGGTTGACGTTGCACACTTCAAACGTCCGGATGAGCCTCCCGCGGTCGTCCAGGACGCTCACTTCGTCCCACTGGGAGGAGCGGAAACAACATTGCCAGATTTAAAATGCCATCCAGCCATTGTGTAGCGCTATTTTCCTCATTAGCCTACACCACCTTTGATTTTTATTAAAATTACACTCAATTCCATTCAGTGGTACAAAAATTGAAAGAAAAAAAAATGATGATTGACAGATTTCTTTATTTGATCAATGTGTTTAGCTCATGTTAATCTACTTTAATTTTTAAACCACATCATTTACATCTAATTTCAGTTGGACCCTTGCGTGACCATTGCACATCATGAACACAAACATAAAAGCCAACGGTGTCATACTTTTTGCAAATTCTATCAGAGTCGATGCTGTCATGGGTTTTGAGCGCGTCATTCGTGGAGAAAAGCCGACGGCACGAAAGCCGGCCTCCTCCCCGACAATCTGCCGAGTCAAAATGTAAATGCGTTTAAGCTTCACGAATGATCCATTGCCAGTGTGAAAAAAAAAAAAAAAAAATAAATAAAAGCTTGTGGAGCCCGAAATCCTTTTTCTTTGGTAACATTGACGAATGATGTGGCAAGCCTCATCATCGTCATGCCCATTCTAGATGCAACAATGGCAGGCAGGATGGGCGAGCGGGGCGACAAAAGGTCCGAAGACTCAAATCAGAGCCAGGAAGTTGCGTGTCTGTCTTTGTGCAATTGTGACAAAAATCGGCATCATCGCACAACATTTGGTCCAATTATAATAATGATGAGAAGCAGATACAAAGGCTCGGCTGTGCTGCCACAATAAAAGGAGTGGATCCTAATTTAAGACAAAGAGGGAACTGGAAGGAAGGCAAAAATGCACAACATTAGGTACAATCTACATGAACTTATTCAGTGTCGGACATTTTCGGACTCTCTTTTTCCCTAACGTTTGAAAAATATTAAAAAATATATAAATACGTTCCTGGGATTGCATGGTTGGTGTGTGAAAAGACAAATAGATATCTCCTTGGCAGCGAATGAGTTAAGTAAACATTGATTGATGAAGTCATTCGACCCCAAAGACATATTTATATGGCACTGTATGAGTTCACAGATAATGCGTGACACCATTGACACCATGGGAGATTTGCGAACATGTTTTGTTTTTTAGTGAGGGATTGTTTCTTGGTTGATTTTTTTATTTATTTCTTTTTTTTTATGGTGCAATTAAGGTGATGTAATGCCCTCGCATTTTATGTATGTATATATATATTTTATGTATGTATATATACATTTTATGTATATACATATATATATATATATATAAATATATATGTATATAAAATATATATATACATACACATATAAATACATATATATATATATATGTATATATATATATATATAAACATACATATATGTATGAAAAATAAAATAATAATAATAATAATAATAATAATAATAATAATAATAATAATAATAAAATGTTGCTTAAGTTGTCAATAAAAGTCAATAAAAAATAAAAAATAAAAAAATTAAAAAAAAAAAATATATATATATATATATATATATATATATATATATATATATATATATATACATACGCACTTTGTGCAGTTTCTATGTGTGTGTGTGTGTTTGTGTTGGGGAGGATGGTGGGGACGGGGGGGGGGGTTGACTCGTTAGAAACCAAAAAAAAATAAGAACGGCTCATATTTATGATTTGATTTGAGCTGAAATGCCGGCGAGCCTCGTAATCCCTCCGGTGACAAAGGACAGGGAGGGGTGGCGGCTCCGACCCCAAACGGGCGCACACACGCACGCATGCGCACATATCACCAGACATACGGACGTGATGGAGCCAAAGTAGCCCCTTGTGGAAGGATAAAGTCATTATAAGAATGCAAGATGATTTGACTGAAGTCACGGGGTCCGCTGCGCGGACTCCAACCCAGAGAGAGCCAAACAGCAATTGTGTGCATGAGAAAGGAGGTAAGATTAAAAGAAGAGCAACAAGAAGGAGGAAGGAGAGCAATGGGGGGGGGGGGGGCCTGTCATTATTAAGTGCATGGAAACACAGCAAGGACATACAATCCGTGTGTGCCCCGGAGCCTCGGAAAAGACGGCATGTGGAGAGACAAGTATGGAAAGAGTTGTTAAAAGAAAACACGCACACACACACACACACACACGCAAGCTCAAACACATATAACCAATAACAAGAACTTCCCACCCCCCTTCATCTGTTTCTTTGCTTGTTGCCTCAGGTCACACAAGCATATCTTCATCTCACATTCACTCGTTATCATGAGCACAAGCACGACACGTGCGTGCACACGCACGCGCGCGCGCAAGCACGTTCGGGAGTGACTTCAGCGTCGGCCAAATTCTTTGAGCACGACTCATCGAACGAGACTCTGATGTCATGTATTGTCAGGGCGTGTTTTAGGGGGTTTTAAGGGATTTTTGTGAGGCTGATGCCGATTCCAATATTCGGCAGGGTAAACGATTCATCGGCCGATTAATTTAAAAAGTATATGACGAATAAAATCAGTTCCTTTTTGGTGCCTTACCGCTCATAAAAATAGTGATGTAAAAAAAATTAGAGTTAGAACATCTGACTGTTTTACAATACTGTGTCCTTTAGTAAATGAACTTTTTCGCAGAGAGAACAATCGGCAAAAATCGGCCAATTTTTGCCATTTTTTTTGGGTGGGGGTTTAAATATCTTTATCTTATTTTGTAATCTGTTAATGTGTCCAAAAAATTGGCACAGCAATTATACAAGTGCTATTATCGCCTATTAAAAAAAAAAAAATTGGCACAGCAATTATAAAAGTGCTATTATCGGCTATTCGAAAAAAAACAAAAAAACAATTCTGTGTATTTTAAGTCTAAATGATTGCATTTGTGGTGATTTTCTGTTTTTGTTTTCTCGTTATTTGAGGTGTAGTGCAGATTTTTTCCACAGCATTCAGATTTTTGTGGTAATGTGATATAATTATTGGAAAACGTCATATTGTGAGTTGAGTGCAATTCTCCCCTTCATTCGCTACCATGTAAAAATACTTTTGTAATTACAATGAGCATTTTTTTTTAATTGTCTAACGTAATGTTCTCTGTAACAATAGTTAATGCATCATCCCAGCCTTATTGTGTCCCTCACTCTCCTAGAGTGTACAACCAACTTCCACCATGTACAAATAATCAAAATTTAAACCAGTAAAGTGACTATACAAAAATTACTACAACCAAACCACATTTTTTCCTATTCATGACAGAACAATGTGTCTACTTTCAGTTTAGCCTCCAGTTTCTAATTTCAAAGACTGCATGTGCACCTTTCCTGCGCTACAGGCTAGGAAATAAGTTGGCTGTGTCCACGCCCACAGCGGCGCAAACGCCACTTTCTAACCGCACCTGTGCACGAAAATACCAAAAGAAAGATATGCGAACACATTCGACGACATTTTGTGCCATACTTGCGCTAGGCGTGAAAATAGGGCCCTAAGGATCTCAATTTAAACCAGTACATAGAAAAAAAAACAATTACTGTAACCAAACCACATATTTTCTTCTTCATTACACAGTAGCGTATTTAATTTCCTCAGGACAAAAGCCCCTCTTCCAATGCATTTCCAAACTATACATTGTGGCTAATTCAATGCGCTTGAAGTTATTGTTCACGTTTCATTCAATGATGACGTTGGATAAAATGTGTGTGTGTGTGTGTGTGTGTAATTAGGAGACATATTAGTAGTAAGCTACAATCACTCACAGATGAATGAACTTTACTGACCCAGGATTTGACCCTGGCACAGTCACGCAACAAGACACGCACACACGCACGCACACTCACACACACACACACACACACACACACACGCGCGCGCGCGCACGCATGCATGTAAAGAAAGGAAGGCCAATCTATGGTTTAATCACTGCAATCTCATCATGGATGAAATCACATGACATGGAACATGCGGGGCGGAGTTTAAGCCCTGGCGGTGGGCTTCAAGGCGAAACTTTTTTTTTTGGGGCCTTGCGGTGCGTCGCCGGCGTCGAACACACCTTGAAATGACGCGGTGGCTAGATAAACACAAATGAGCGCGGCCTTACATTTGCAGGCTGTCATCATCCGGCCAAGCTAAAAACTCAAGGCAGGAAAAAAAAAAAACCCACGCCATCTGTGTAATTTGACTTTTTTTTTTTTTTTTTTTAAATGCTCTTTCCAGTAAAGATGATTCCAGTTTGAGGTAGCTTGTAATCATAAAGGGACTTCCAGTATAGGAGACGACTCAGACTACACGTGCGCATCCGCGCGTGCAATCCCGCCATCCATTCATTTTCCGATGCTTGTCCTGTTCACGGTCACGGGTGAGCAGGAGCCTGTCCCGGCTGGCTTTGGGCGAGAGGCGGGGTACACCCCGGACCCCGGGCTGGTCGCCAGTCGATCGGAGGGCACATTCAGTATCGACAAAGCTAAAGCTAACTACAGAGGTTTTCTTGGTGTTTTTTTTTTTTTTTTTAGCTAGTGACAGTTTTTATCGCGAGCGAGAGGTTTCCTGGTATATGTGAGAAGTTTGTTTGTGTGTGAAAGGCTTTTTTGGTTTTCTTGTGCTTGAGAGAGTTGTGTTGGTGTAAGTGAGAGTTTTAATGGTGAGTGTAAGACGGTTTTTACTTGTTTTAATGTGATAGGTATTAATGTGAGAGAGAGGGAGAGACAGAGAGACAGAGCTGGTTTGTGAGAGAGTTGTATTGGTGAATGGGAATTTGAGAGTTTTTTTGGTGAACGAGAGTCTAGTGAGTGTGGGTAAGAGGTTTCCTGGCGTGTGTGAGAGGTTTTTTTTTTTGGGGTAAGATGTTTTCCTGAGAGAGTGAGAGCATTTTTTTGTGTGTAAGAGGCTTTTGGGTTTTTGTGAGAGGTCTTTTGCTGTGTATGTGTGTGAGAACTGTTGGGGTGAGTGAGTGGTTTGTGACTGTGTAAAAAGGTTTATTGGTGTGTGTGAGTTGTTTTGGTGTATGAGAGAGGTTTTTGTGTGAATGAGATTTGTTAGAGTGTGAGAGACTTGTTGATGCGAGTGAGAGTTTTTGTGTGTTTGTGTGAGAGCTGTTGGTGTGAGTGAGAGGTTTTTGTGCGAGGCTGGTTACCACGTGAGAGAGATTTGTTTTGTTTTCGGGGGCATGTGTGAGAGTTTTTTTTTATGAGAGATCACATCACTGATCCTGCAATTTTGCTGGAATTTTTTACTGAGCAATCCTAACTTTTGGCAAGTTGGAGGGAGTGCATACAAGCAATTTTTTTTTTTTTTTTAATTTTTTTTTTTTCACAGTATAGATGATGTCATTAATTGTGAAACATTCCTCTTCTGGTTCCTTACCCCTGTGTCCGGGTAGGTGGTCCAGCCCAGTTCTGTGGTGGACTCCGTTGTGTCCAGCAGCATCACTGTCACATAAACAAACACACAACATCTTTTTAAAAGTGACATATATGAACTACATCAACGATGACATGGATGCGCCGCGCTAAAAATAGAACTCCGTGTCCATTATCTTATCAAAATCCTTCGCCAAATTAAAAGCAGGAAGCAGATTATTGGCCCATGGAAGAAATCCAGGTCTGGCGCGCATTGCCCTTTGATTTTCTCCCCCCCCGCGCCGAGCTCTCCAAGCGCTCTCCCGCTACGTGCGGATGTCACAGATAATAATACGTACCGGGAGAGGATGGACGGTAGCACAAGGTTCTGGCGTTCGCAAAATCAAACGGATTGACCCGAAAAGGGCGGCCTCCATTAAAGGTCAAACGGTGGCGACTTGAGCATGCCGGAAGAGTGAGCGCCACATTTTCAGACATCCGATTGGAGACTTTTGGAGTCGGGCGTTCACGCGAAGAGCATTTCCATTCATTTCATTTCAAGCACTTGAGAAACGCAATATGCACTTCAACGCATGAAAATAAAGCACCGGGCCGAGGTATGAAAAGAAGATGTTGATACGCGCTTAAACACATTTTGAATGCACCAGATGAACACAGACGGGAAATTACACGAACATTGAAAGACAACAAAAACACAATGATGATGATGTTACCTCTACAGGCCTTTTTTTTTTTTTTTTTTTTTTTTTTTAAAACATTTATCTACAGCAGTCTTTCCCAACCAGTATTCCGCCAAAGCACATGTTTTACATGAATGAAATCTTATGGCGTAGCACCTAACAAAAATTTCACAAAACGCATAATGAGTTCAGAAGGTTAATATCAGTAAAGCAATTAAGGCTAATTTGGAAAAACACATTTGAATTGAAAAGGCCTTTGGTCACAAATACAGACGACAAGAAAATAATTTTGTTAAAAAAAAACACAAGCACAACATGTACACAGAACTCGGGCCGTTTTATTATTTTTTTCTTATTATTATTATTGTTTTACACACATTATCACATTGCTACATAATACAAAGATAATTACATTCAAATGCCCCCCCCCCAAAAAAAGCCCCGATTTTTGCCAATTTTTCTCTCTGCTGTCAAGTTACTAGGTAAGAGCTACTGAATGTAGATGCAGCATAATTAATGATGAGCAAGAAGAAGAGGCAGAGAAGGTCCCCTAATAAGTTGCTGTAATATTTGATGTTCCCACAGAGCACAGAAAATAGTTGCACGTTTTTGCTGCTCCTTGAAGCTTTATAATACCGTAACATCTGTGCTAATTTCAAGTAGCCTGTATATGGCATTTCAGTCTCATCTGTACGATCAGCGTTAAAAGAGAAATAACTCTGGAGGTCACCTGACCAACTTGAAGGTGGCTCAAAACCTTGTCATTTGCTGATGACATCTCCAAGAGGAAGCATGTAGTGTGCAAAACGGATGGGCCCTAAGGATGACCCTTGAGGAACACCGCAGGAAAGGGGAACTGACTTTGACTTTTTAGGGCCAACAACCACAGACAAATGTTTGTGTCACCATGTCGTGCTTTAAAAAGCTTTAAATCACAGGAACGGGAAGTCAAAAAGCAAAATTGTTGGGAAGCAAATAAGGAATGAAAGCAATAAGCAGCGCACACACACACAAAAAAAAGAATAAATACAGAAGATAACTCTTGTAGAATAATGACATAGCAGATTAAAAAAAAAGAAGATATGGATGTCGCCCAAATGTCTGCATCTCTTTCGGTGGATTATAAATAAAACGAAAAGAAACGCTTTCCTTACAAAAGCCCAAACTGGAAAAGATTGCTTTGTCACTTTTCAAGCAAAACCGCACCATTGTGTTAGTACACACATTTTGTTGGGATGGGGTCTACACTTAGGATCTGGCCACAGGAATTTTTCCAACTGGCTTCCAAAATCCTGCTGGCCGCCGTCCGCGCCAGTCTGGCAGCGTCGGCGCTCGCCTCTTGTGGTGCGCGCGCACGCTTAACCAAAGTTTCCTGTGCACGGTGACAAGGCAAAGACTTCCCGTCGGAATGTTTTTTTTTTTTTTTTTTTGAGTTTGTTCAAATAAAATGCTATCATCGCATCAAGAGAGACGCTTATCTCCCGACGGGCTGCAGTCAAAACACGCTTAGGGGGTTTATGGATAAATAATTCTTACGGGGGTCATACAATTTTGATCCCTTCCTACTCATATTTCATGGCACGCTATTGCTCACTGGAGAGGAATTTTGGAGAAGATCTTTTGGTTTGCTGCTCTCGGACTTGATAGCACACATGTTCAGTTCAGGCAGAAATGATCATCCATTAAAAAAAAAAAAAAAAACCAACAACAAATAACATCTTTTTTTGGTTGTCACCCTTTAAAGTGGAAATCAAGCCAATTAGTTGAAACACGGTATTCTGATTAATATTGCATTTGTGGAATATGAGTTAAGCAGCAAAATCCACTCGGGGGGGGCGGCCATTTTGTCTCTTCTGTCGGCCAAAAATGACATCACAGATGCTCAGGGCTCAGGAAATGACCAATCACGGCTCAAATTCAGAAAACAGGTCAGCCGTGATTGGTGGCTGTGAGCAGTTGTGATGTCATTTTCAGTCGACAGCAGACAAAATGGCCACCCCCAGTGATGGCTAAAAACGAGTGGATTAACACTTATTCCACAAACGCAAAATTAATCAGAATGCCTTGTTTCAACCAGTGATCTTGGATCAAACATATTTTTGAAAAAAATATGTTTGGCTTGACTTCCACTTTAAGTCCATTAAATACCGTGACTTGTGAAAGAATTAGCCCCCACTTGAACATTTTAACCTTTTGCCTCATTTCAGGCTTCAAACATAAAGATATAAAAAAAAAATTGTGAGAATATTTTCGCATATCCTACATTTCAGTTTTTTTATTTGTAAAAAAAAAAGCCCGAAAAGGTCAAAAAGCTCAAAGGAGGCTGATACTTTTGCAACATGCTCTGCAGGGCCAACTGTGTACAACTTATGTAGTATGATGAAGTGACGTGACATGGTGATAACACTCACAAATTTAGACCCACTGAGGGAAACCCTAACAACAATGTGGCACATGACAAAAATAATTTTGACAGCTTTAATTTGGAGTCTTCAGTCAACCGAACATTTTTGGTATATGGGAGGAATCTGCAAAGATCACGCGAGCACAGTTAGAACACGCAAACCCCACGCAGGAACTCACAAATCTCGGAAATGCGAGGCAGTCGTGCTAACCCACTAACCCGCCTCGCTGCCGGCTCCAGAAGTCGATTTTCATTGGAACAAATTGACAAAAACAACACTATTCAAAACCGTTTACAGCCGTTAACCGCTCTTCAAATAAATACAAAAACGTCATTATGAGCCCCGCACACACAGACACTCATTAAGTGCTATTCTAATCAGCAGATGCCGCACGTGTCTCTCCCAATGAACTTTTACAGCGGGGGTATTAGTTCATCCGTGTGCGATTTAATAACACGTATGACGATTTAAAAATGAATATTCATGTCGATCTCGTTCCCCGGCAAGAGGGCGTGCGGTACCAACTTCACCAGACAAACGTGTACATGAGCAAGTCGTGACCAGAGAGCCTCATGCATGTGTCATGGCGTGACATTTGCACAGTGAATAATTCACGGTGACATCCCGAGGTAAAGCGATGAGTGCACACCTTTCAGAGAATTAAGACCTTGCGACATGGACCAAAAAAAAAAAAAAACGAAAAAAACAAAAAAACAATCGGGGGACATTTGCTGGCAGGGCCACTTGGCTGTAAAAGCCTCTTTATTTAACTCTGTCAAACACACACACTGCCACAGCATCTCCGTTATTGGTCCATCTGACAGCAGAAACACTCAGCTTTTGTTCCTGACAGCTCCGGGAAGTGCTGAGTCTGCAATCTGGACCTGAGTGCTGTTGCATTTAAAGCACACCGCTTCACTCGCCGCTTCTTTTACCAGCTTCTCCATCTTGTCCCTTGTCCCCCACCCCACATCCTCCAAACCCGGTGGGAGTACAGCTATTCATTACTATATTTCAAAATAGGCTTGTCGCTTTTTGAACCTCCGCCGATGATCATGTGAATGATTGAGATCTAAGGTCTTATACTGAAAATGCCATTAATTCGAAAGATACTTTACGGTATTGTACTTCATAACAAAATGCAACCTAAGCGGCAATAATTTTAGCCATTTTACGCAGAGGATAAAGAATACATGACTGTGAGTAGTGTTATATTGTCTGCTTGCATGCGTCGCTGCCACTTGTGTTGTTGTTTAAAGGTTTATAATTACCGTGACATCAGAGATAATTTCGTTAGCCCATATATGGCGTTTTGCATTGTTTGTTAGCATTAAGTTTCAGAATTTTCACAAGACAGCGGTTTGGTTAAATATGCAACTTGTAGTTGAGTAATCTTTGACTATGTGTGCACGTTTTTGAAGAATTGTTCACTATTTGCCAGACTGCTGCTTGTTGTGAAGTTGTGGCCACTACAGCGTTACAACTTTTTTTGCTAGCAACTTAAGACAAGTAAATTGGCTGAGCGATGGAGCTTGAAACAGGTGAAGTGTATATTTGTCAGTTTGCTATTTTTTTTTCTCTCGATTCACGTTCGCGAAGCTACGGGAACACATTTAATAGCACAGAAATTGAGCAAACGCTAGCTAGCTAGCTTTAAAAAGGCAATATGCGACATTGATGTTTTTTTTCTTTTATATGACAACCACGCGAGACAATAAAAGAGGGAAAATGTGATGTGTTTACGTTTTTTCTGTTGTGACAAGTTGTCAAAACGGGTATTGTGTACAATTGACAAATTTACTTTTGCACTTAAGTACCTTTCAGAGTCTGTACATTACAAAACCTAAAAGTACTCCATCTGACAAAAAAAATAAGTTAACATAACTTAAACCTGAAAAGCAGTTAGAATCACTCATTCCCCAAAAATTAACGGAACTCAATGGTGAATTTTTGTCAAAGTCACTCAGCAACAATAACATTTTATAGCATTTTAAGTTATTACAAAATTCCCAGGGCTCAGACAAATCACCGCTGACCTGCTTTCTGAAGCTGAGCCGAGATTGGTCGTTACCTGAACCCTGAGCTGTTGTGATATCATTTTCAGTCGACAGAAGACAAAATGGCCGCCCCCGTAGATGGCTAAAAACGAGTGCATTTAGCTGCTATAAAACTTATATTCCCCAAATGCAAAATGAATCAGAATGCCGTGTTTCAACTAGTGGGCCTGCTCGGAACATATTCTTGACAAAAATATGTTTGGGTTGATTATCTTTAAGTAAATTCGTTGAAACAGTAATTCTACTCTGAGCTGAGTCTTTTTTTTTTTTTTTTTACATAAGTCTCTAAAAATTGGTCGAATCTGTATTTTAAGTACATTGTGACTACTGGAGCCACCTTCCTTCTTTTCCCAGCTCACCCATCTTCTTCCCCTCCTTCTCCCATGTGTATTATTTATCTCAAAAAGTGACAGCGTGCAGGCTCAGACTTGGTGTACATTTAAAAGCGGACGCCAGAGCGTTGCGACGCGCGCGATTGTGTTTGTCTCTCGCCGAGTCCGAGCGTGGGTGCGAATGCTCTCGTCTGCAGTGCAGCGGTGACCCGCATTAGTTCACGGGCGACCTCCTCCGCTTGGCTCACAGCTGAGCGCCCCTCCAACTCGCAGCCTCCGAATCCATTTTCCGCATTTAAAGCCACACTCTCGCGCCTGCAAAGTGTCGTGTTTGTTGGCGGCGTCGCGCCTGCTTTCACGCCACATGTTACTTTAACACTTTACACAATCCGCCAAAGACTTTCCTCTTATTATTAACAAATGCACCAGGATGTAATATCACATCAGCGGGGCGAGTGTAATGCTAAAGTAAGTGTACATTCCCTTCATTTATTAAACAATGTTATTAAATGTGAAATAGCTAGCTAAAGCGACTAATAGCCAATGCTAGGTTATCTATACCCAGTGCATTAGGTTGAGGATTTGACTCAGCATGCTTTGTCAAGATTTTTTTATCCAACAAGGGGTAAAAACTACTCATACTGATGAGTTCAAGCTACCGAGAAATGACTTACCAGGTTATCAGTAGCTACAGCTGTGGTTAAAAACAAGGACTAGCAAAGTTAGCCACCGCGGCATCCCGCTGTCACCAACATGACTTTAAATGGAAATCAACCCAAATGTTTTTTTCAAGACTATGTTCCCAGCAGGCCCACTAGTTGAAACGAGTCATTCCGATAAGTATTGTGTTTGTGGAATAAGAGTTAATCCACCCGTTTTTAGCCATCTCCGGGGGCGGCCATTTTGTCACTTCTGTCGACTGAAAAGGACATCACAACCGCTCAGGGCTCAGGTAACGACCAATCACGGCTCACCTTGTTTTCTGAAGCTGACATGTCATTTTCAGTCGACAGAAGTGACAAAATGGCCGCCCCCCAGAGATAGCTAAAAACGAGTTTATTACGAAAAACGCAATACTTATCAGAATGCCTTGTTTCAACTCGTGGGCTTGCATGGACCATATTCTTGAAAAAAATATATATGTCTTTGGGTTGACTTCCCCTTTAACATTACATTTGCTTCAACTTGGGTGCACGGCAAAAATGTCCAAAATGGCGACCGGCTTCAGCTCGCCCAAGTCCAATCAAGTGCGGCAAAGCACTGAATACAATTTCCCTTTTTTTGATGCGTGATGACAGGCAGAACAATGCAATGCCCTTCCACTCGATGGCAGAAGGTGCAATTAACCTGTCCATCCACCTGTCGCCATTCACACCACAGAATCGCAGCGTTGAGCTCAACTGAAAAAAGGCCCACATTTCACGCTTAGTACATTGAGACATCATCATCAACATTTCAAGCCAGGCAAGGCGGCTTATCTCATACACAGGACAAGACTGTAAAGGATTTACGGGCGCAGCGGCTAGCGACATCGCAGTCCTCTGATGGGCTCCAGATGCTCCACCCACAGACAGTCGGCCCACCAGGACGAAGCCTCCACCAGACCGTCATTACGCGCGACCGCGGGCGGCCAGCGATTCGCCGACACAGAGACGGCAGCAGGGCCCAGCAAAGGGGGGCGGATGAACCTTATTCCCGAAATAAGCGCAGCCGTGTCAGAGGGAGTCAGCAAAAATTCTCCGGCGGTTTATCCTGCTGGATGTGGCGTGCTGCACTTTTTCACTTACAACAGATGGCGACCTCAAGGAGAAGACAGTCAACCAGTATGGGGAGAAATTAGCCGGTGGTGGCTTTGGACAAGCGCCATTCATTGGCAGGCTGGACCACAACCCCCAAAAAAAAAAAACTCACGAGGAACGGATAAGTGTACAGAGTTTGAAAAATATCACTCGGTTTGTTGCTCATCGTGTTTACTTTTTGGGGGGAGGAGGGGCTAAAAAGTCATCAAGTCAGAGGGGTCGGAAGAGTTGCGAAATTGTAAATACAAAGAAACAAAGTTGATAAATTGGCAAGTGGTCACTGGCTTTGTCACATATCCAAGCTCCGCCCCCTGTTGTCATGGTAACGAACGCTATAGTCTTTTGCGTGAGGCAGAAACTCTCGACAAAAACGAGTGATTTGAACCAGACTGTGACAAGTGGATATTAAAAGGGGAGCTTGAAATCACCCCCGCCCCCCCCCAAAACAAAAACTTTTGGCCATATTGTTCAAATCATCACCATAACCTGACAGTAGCATAAGTGGAAATAATAATAAAAATCTGCCCTCTCCGGCGCCATCTTGTGCTCTATAATCAGATTTGAAAGAAACCACTATGCCCGAGAAAGACCAACCAATCAGAGAGAGAATGCGCGACCAAAAAAGGTGTCCATTATTTGGCACACGCATTTCGGGCACGCGCCTGCGTTATCGTCTTAACCCGTCATCTTGGGCTTCAGTAGCTTTGCTGAAACTATGATGTAATATCCTGGAAAATAACATTCCGGTTTAGACCACTCATAATGTAAACATTTGTCTTGCATACATTCACATATATTATGGCGACATCCATCCGTTCATTCACATACGCACGCAATATAAATGTCTCTCAGTGAATTCACAGAGACGCAAAATTGCACACGGACCTAAACAAACACTAAACTGCTTCATCGCGCAACAAGCGCCATCACTTTGTTCTTCATTTCGTTTGCATTTTGAATGGTCGCAACACCACAGCAATCCGAAACGCTGCATGCAGTCACGCGCGCGCGCGCGCGCGCGCGCTTGCAAGGTGCAACCTGCACTCGCATTGCCTTGACAACAGGATTCAATGCGACAAATTATGGATCATTAAAAACAAATCTTAACACCTCACCTTCTTTGAAGATTGCGTAACTTGAAGGCGTGAGCAATGATCCAGCTCGACATTTAAAAAAAACAACATTTCTTCTTTATCCTTAAACCTCATTCTTAATTACTGTAAATTGGTGCATCAATTCATTGGGGGTGATTCTGAACTGTGGGATTAAAAATAAAATCCCGCAAAATTGGGAGCATACGATGGATGCCGATGAGCGATTGAGTAATCTGCTGTAATATGAATGTTTTTTTCACAGGGAATAAAAAATACAAGCCTTTGAGTATTGCCATATTTTCTGTCTACACGTGTTGCTACTGTTTGACTTATTTGCTGGCAGCAAATGCACCGCTCGGCACTTCTCTTGCATACTAAATTGCCTTTATGTTGAAAAATGCCCAAAACACGATGACGCAGCATCCTGCCCTTCCCGCCAGGCAGCAACCAGGTTGCTTTTTTTCGCCTGGTGACGACCGCCTGTGTCACGCATCGCACGCCCTCTGTTTTCTTTTAACACCATCCTGAAAAGACGGCTTATCACACCCAACGAAAGGGCGGCGATCCACCTAATTAAGACGAAGTTAAAGAGCAAACCTCCTGCAGGAAGTTGGCCCACATGACCTTGACGTGAGAACGTCAACACGACGCTTTAGAGCGGGATGACACGCTGGATTATTTGGCAAGTTTCTTCAGAAGTGCGGCTTGTTTTATATTTAGAAAAAAAACAAAAAAATGTTTTTGGGTCTAATTGAAAAAATGGTCTGAAATACCGATTTGTTGTTTATGCGTCCTTACAGCTCCACTCGAGCAAAAGTGCTAGAAGGGGCGTCGGGCGCGCCTTCATATCATCCGTACGGTGTGTCGATACAAAATCGACACGCCATCGTCACAAATTGAAATCGCTCACGCACAACGTGACGCGCTCACAACATACTCTCAACCTCACCGTCCATCCATACAATATAAAATGCAAACCGTCGTTCATGCTCAAACCGTACGCCGCCGTATAATGTCGCGTGATTTTACAATAATTATTTTGATTGTGGAATAACGCAAAAAAAAGTTTAAGGACCACTTTTTGTGCTAAAAAAAAAAAAAAAGCTTCATCGATTAATCGACTTCCACTCAACTTTTCCAATTTTCTCCAGGTCCTCCGGCTTCCTCCCGCATTCTAAAAACATTCGCATTTGAAGACCCGAAATAGCCCATAGATGTGAATGTGTGTGTGGAAGCTCGTTTGTGGCGCCCCCCCCCTCTCACGCAAAGTCGGCCGTGATAGGCTCCAGCTCACCCGTGACACTAATGAGGGCAAGCGCTATAGAAAATGGATGGATGGATTGTGCAGCCAACTGTTGTCTTATTTGCGTGCATTAAAGATACAAAAGAAGCCAAGAAATGTCTTGGCGGTTCAAAGCACAGAAGCAGCCACGTCGTCGCACGCGGAACATGTTTAAACAGACCCGACATGCCATAACAAGGCGGATTTATAGAGATGCCCCCACTACTGGGTCACCAGTGTATTATGCAAATGTTTATTTCAATGACACTTAAGTCAGTAGGCCAACCAGAACTGCATGGTGGTCTTGCTACCACTCTTTCATCCTCATCCAGGCCATCTGCTGCCAGCGCCGATCGATGGGCGGCTACGCGCTGACGTTCGTGACCTCTCTTTTGGACCGTTAGTGACACACGCTCACAAACACAGTCAGCGATTGCGATTCTATGAGCAATTTAGGGATTTTCAAATGAGTTCTGTTTATAACACAATGCTCATTGTTGGATAGTGACATATATGTTACCACCCTCGCGATATTGTATTTACAGTGGTCCTAACGTTGATGCCTGTGGAACACCGGTTGGTGGTCTACTTATTGAGGATGATGAAGATGATTATTATTCAAATTATTGAAGCTACATGAAATAGGTAAATAGAGTACTTTTTCAGGCAGGAATATAATTGAAATGCTAAGGTGTAAAGATGAAAAATAAATGTCAAAAACAAGTCGCGGCTAAATGAAATGAAATGGTAAATGGTGTGCACTGATAGAGTGCTTTATCTACAGGTAAAAATGAGGTGCAGGTATTATATATAATAACAAAAAAAAATTTTTTTTTAAAGTACTTAAATGACAAAATAATGGGTCATGGGCATAGTATTGAGCAGTATTACAAACGTAATAAAATAAAATAAGAATATAATGTCAAACATAAGGTAAAAAATTACAAATGGGATAAAAACAAGGAGCAGGTTAAGTATGATATATAAATTAAATTATGTCAAGATGGAAATAAAATAAAATGAAAAAATAAAAAATAAAATGAAGATAAAACATGAACAGGTGCTTCTGCTATTAAGTCTTAAAAATTTAAATACAGTTTTAAAATGGGATAGAATAAAATATGTAAGGTACAAATATTGAAAAGTGGGTAAAAATAAGATGCGGGTAAAGTATAATATAAATCAAAATCAAAATGTGAAACCTATGTCGGCAACAGACACAGACCCATTGTACTTGTGTATGACAACAAGAAACTATCGATGTTTTCGTCAGGCCCGATGTGCGTGCAAACTTTGGTGAGTTTTCGTTCATGTTTAGACCCTCAAAAATATGAATCATTACTGACGGCATAATAATAATAACAATAATAATAATAATATCTACAAAAACATTAGGGAAATTGCAGTGGTCTCTGCTCGGGCCCTTAAAATTTCATTTATATTCGATTTAAAAGTTTAAACAGGTGTCTCTCCGAAATGCCTTTTATTTTTCCAGACCACTTTCAAGTGCACAACACACACACACACACACACGCACA
This sequence comes from Filicampus tigris, assembly GCF_054856515.1. NCBI lineage: Eukaryota > Metazoa > Chordata > Actinopteri > Syngnathiformes > Syngnathidae > Filicampus > Filicampus tigris. The sequence continues at coordinate 6,034,325 of NC_141224.1, read as the reverse complement.
CGCACGGATGATATCTGAGTCATTAGACTATCAGTGAGATTGCTCAAGCCTGCCCACTCTCATCTGCCCAGGATGAAGTCTCACTTTAAGCATCTCACACATTTGCATGAAGGTAGAAGGGGGCAGGGGTCTCTACTTACGAGTGGCAAAGAATAGGGAGTGGGGGTGGGGCGGGGGGGGGGGGGGGGTGGGTTGTTAAGGGTTGCCTGGCCTGAGGGGAACATAAGAGAGTGAGGGGGAAGTAGCTTACGCAACTTATTATTCATTTGTGTCTGCCGCCCGCCTTATCTCCGGATTCTTTCGTTTGTTAGTGCACGGTAGACCCCGATACGCACCTGCCCCCCCCCCCCCCCCCCACCCACCCGCCGCGAACGACACATCGCAACAAGGTGGGAGGCTGTTACTCCTGAATTCCCATACATTGCTGTCAAAGAATTCCCAGAGAGCCACAGTGAGTAACTTCGACCCACCTGCCATTACAATGGATCCAATGTGAAAAATAAAATATTCATGAGCGTAAGTTCGAAACATTTAAAAAAAAAAAAAAAAAAAAGTCACTTCTTACCTTCCTCAGCTGAATTGGGCCGGAGAAAGAGACAGAGGGACAGAAGGACGCTCCACATCTCCACTACAGAATGACACTGACAGCGGGCCGGGAAGGGAGCGAGCATGAAAGAGTGAGAGGTGTGTGTGTGTGTGTGTGTGTGTGTGTGTAGAGAGAGAGGGAGGGGGTAGGAGGAGACTGTTTGTTCCCACTATCAGGAACGGGAGGAGGATGAATGGATGAGGGAAAATGAGGGGGGGGGGGGGGGTTGTAATATTTACAGAGTAAAAAAATAGGCCTATGTAAACATAATTCCGTCGTCATGGAAACGAGGGCATTAATAAGAAGAGGTGACAGTCAGCTCAAGGTCAGCCGGCATGTTGTGGCGTCCCTCACATGTCTATATATTACACACTTTTTTTTTTTTTTTTTTTTTAATTTTCAATATTTGTCAACATTTTGTGGAGTCACAAGCCCCCTAACCATGACCTCCCCCACTGGCTCAGGCCAAAGCCTGGCACACGCACGCCACTCGCTGGTCAACTCGCAGCATTGCAGCTTGTTGACGGGGAGCTTTTCATGCCCCAGTTCACTGCAATGAGGAAGACTTGAGTGGACTCTTGCAAGAGAGATGTTTGCCCGCCGGCTCGACACAGTTAGGTGGCCCCATTCCCGGCTGGCCTGGGGGGCCCCCAGATTCCTAAATATGGGTATTTAAGTCTAAAAAGGATCATTACGAAATGAATTGCTTGGCTTTTTAGGGAGAGTGACAGTAACTTAAGGTTAAGGGGTTATGAATCATGAAGTGAATAATATGCGTAAGTACACTTTATTATATATGTATGTATATATATATATATATATATATATATATATATATATATATATATATATATATATATACACAGTATATATTATTGTTGCAATCTGACTTATTATTTAGTGACTTAGTAACGGCACACAATTTGGTTGAAATTTGTGAAGTTGTCGTAGTGAAAGCTTAAAAGACAAAGTCGGAGTGTTTAGTAAGTTGGCCTTTATTTTAACGTAAGCCTTTGAACATATTGCAAAGCAAACAATTCCTCTCCAAAGAGGCTTCAAGATGTTTAATGCCACTCCCAGTTTAAGTTTACTGTCAAACTAACCCTAAAACAAATAACTGCTCATTCCGTACTTTAAAGAACCACATGGCTTTGCCTAAAATGTCTGTTCATCTTAATGCAAACAAGTAATGCAAAATGTTACGGATTGGCTTATGAATAGAGTCCATGTTCCGGCGTTATAGCCTCTACAGATATTTGGACACAAATTGAGGAGCAAGGCGTGTGCCGATAATATAACGGACATACATTCTTTATCCTCTGTGAAGAACGGTTACTAATACCGCAGCTTACTAAGGACTTGTATTAATAAGATAATCATTAGCAGGACCAGTATAATGTTTTTTTTTTCCAGTGACCAAAGTTTTTGTAGATTTTAGGCAAATGGAAAAGACTTTTGAAAGCCGTGTCGACCCTGCCTAGTTAAAAAACATCAACAACCAAACATCAAGCAGAGCAGAAAAGTTGATCTCTTGCTCTTGTGGCATATTTCGTCCCACTGCCGGGGCCTACTTTTTGCTTCGTTTTATTTCATTTACCTTTTTGGGTCGCTCCACCGAGCCAGCGGTGCTGCCACGCACGCACGGGGCCGAAACGGACCGGTCACACGCATTAAAAATCCCCGGCGGTAAACATTCGGTTCATTGCACCAACGGCAGGACACAGATTATATGCACACATTCACGTCAGACGGCCTCTTCTTTAAACAGATGCACAACTTTATTTCCATTTTCGAAGCAGGCGTTTCACAGCAATGCGGCACCCACTCAACACTGTTGTGTATCGATATAAAAATGCAAACACAGAGCAAAATATACATATTAAAGGCTGGCAAATACAGAGTGGCATACAGGAATGCTAAAGTAACAGTCCAAAGACCGAAGTGCATGAAAAATCAGAGCCTTTAACAAATGTTACCAATATATCAGGTAACCCGAGACCACGTCGAACGGCCAATTGACGTGAACGTCAACATGACGTCAGCCTAAAAAAAAAAAAAAGGATCTCGCAGGGCAGCTTTCATCTTGGCGCACAGAACAAACCGATGGCGCGCGCCCACGCGTTAAGCGGGGCAGCGGACGGCAATCATAAGGGTACGTACGCCACGCCAAAGTGCAAAAGTAACGCCGCCCCGCAATTTGCATTCGGCCGTTCCGCCGGTTAACCGCAGAAGCATTCAAAACAAACAAATGCTCATTTTTGCGCGTCCAAAACCAAACCACTGGAATAAATACAAGTTGCTAGTGTTTTTTTTAACTGGATCTCTTCAGTGACCTGTGAAGTTGGGAGTGAATCAGTAGACGACGAAGTGAACGGGTTCCCGCTGCTTATTCGCGTTACCCGCCCGTTTGCTGAGTTTGTTGATTTTGCCCTGGCCATTAGAAAAGTAGTGCTTCGGTGGCCTCCTGTGGCATCTTGGTGCCAAAGAACTATGTTGAAGTGAGGGCAGGAGCTTCATTTAGTCAGGCCGTAGCACTGGCCAATAAAGTAGTGCTTTGCCGCCACCTCGTGGCATATAAAGGCAATTTAAATGGAGAAAGTTCGATTTTTTTTTGTTATTCATAGGAGCTGGAGACCAAGCCCTGACGCTAATAGAGAACATGTGCGAGTAATTGCTTTACAATTGCCGATAGATGTCACAAAAGAGCGGCTGAGCACCGAGGCCATTATAGTTCATGAAAACTGATCAAATAACGACAACTAAAATTGAGGAAAAAAAAACATTTTCATTTTCAAAATAAAATGAAAATGAGAGTGCTTTAAAAAAAAAAAAGAAAACTAACTGACTCCTTAGTTTTCATCTTTGTCAATAACTTTCATGCATGAGCTTTCAGGGTTTATTTGTAATTGCAGTGTACTTTACTTTATTATACAATACTTACTGTGACATTTTTTTTTTTATCTTGCAGTGAACAAATACTCCTTTAAACAAAAAAAAATAAAACAAAGCTAATATTGAATCTAATAAAAACCCAAACTAAAATGAAGCATTTTTGAACAAATATAACTAATAAAAACTCTCAAACCTGTTCTAAAAACGAATTAAAACTAAATGAATTTGAAAATCTAAAGTCAAAACAAAATAAAAACTATAACGCTGCTAAGCACCACTTTTCCATTATCCAGCCTCTACTAATCTTGCCGACTTTTTTGGCCCAAATAAAGCTCCTCAACTCATTTCATGGCAATAAGGCCGGCAGATGGCGTCAAAGCAACACTTTTCTGGCTTTGGCCAGAGCACAAAGCCAGCGCAAGCCAAACTGCGAATATGCGGCGGTCCGTTGCACTCGATTCGATTGGAAAAAAGCTGCAACCAGGTTTAACGCAAAAAAGAAAAAAAAATCTGTGAATAGTCTAAACTACCCCTCAGTGTCATACAATCAAAATTTCTCATTTGCAGTAGACGTTGACACAACTTGTTTCTTCTTTAGCAGCAGAGTCCAACACATACAGTACATACACACACACACACGTAACAGTTCCTATGCTGCAATGACCTTGCTTGAATGTATTTATTTGAAGTCTACAGGCAGTATTCCTTCCGTGTGTCTCAGGGAAGGGTTGGGAGGGGGCGGGACCCCCGCCATCAGCGTTTTCGGGGGCCAGCCTGGCTTTTCCGAGCGTGGCCTCAATATCTAAAAGCAACCTTCTAGCGCGGCTGATGATCGGGGGGGGGGGGGGGGGGGGGGGGCGTCTTAACACCGAACGCATGTTGATCCTCTTACAAAGGAGGCAGTATGCGAGGAATGTCAACAAACTTTTAAGGGCCAGCAATTCCGTTTAAGCAGGCTTACAAGACCTCGGTTAATTATTTTGGTATTTCCACACGAAACAAACAAAAAAAAAAAAAAACAACAACAAAAAAATACCCTGTTTAATGTGATTTGTTTGAAACTACGACAAAAGTCTCATGTGATGTTATTAAACTGACCTTTTCTAAGTGCTCTCTGGTCACATGACGTCTCTCTCTTAGGGCTTGTCCGCGGGAAGCGTCACCATGGGGACCTTTTCCGAGGGGGACGTGGGCGGAGGTTCTTTGCTCCCCGGCAGGCCCGCGACCGCCGCTTCAGGCGCGGGGGAGCCGGAGGATTTGGCGGCGCTGGCGGCGAATCCTTGAGCGATGTCGTCGAAGGTCCTGCCTTTGGTCTCGGGCACCCGCAGGAAAGTGAAGATGAAGAAAAGGATGAGCAAGACCGTGAAGATGATGAACACGTAAGGACCGCAGAGTTCCTAAGGGAAACACAGACGGAGAGTTTGGATTATCTAGTGCAGTGATTCTCAGAGTGGGGGGGGGGGAGGCGCCCTCTTGTGGTATGGAGAAGAACCACTTATGTACAGTTCAGTTATATTTCAAGTTTTAGTACAATCAAAGTTTGAGAACTACTGATCTAGTGCAGCGGTTGTCCATTTTTTTTAGGGGACAAAATACTACAAGGACCCCCTCATAATCACCATTTAATCATAACAATCATGTGCACCTCTAAACGCCATAACATTTAAAAAGTTGAGTAGTAAGAAAAAAAAGTCTTTATGTTATGTTAAATATGTGTTTTTTGTTGGGTTTTTTTAAGAAAAAAGGGTGTAATGTTCAGAATCATGATGATTCAGGTCAGAGTTTGAGCAGGATAAAAAGTCAGAACCTATATAAGAACAAAGACATATTTTGTGGGGGGGTGTTATATTTTTTCCAAGATGAGGTCATGTTGTTATGATATTACAATCATCACAAATTCAAAGTTAAACATGAGAAGAAAACAGTGAATTTCAAAAACACAACTTCTGTATATCATATCACGCCTTTTATTTTGAGAGGTCACCTTTACTTTTGACAAAATAGGACCAAATTCTTGGAAAATAATTACAATTTTCGTTCGTGAAAAGATTAGAAATTCATACCTGTAATAACTCACCTTTTGTTCTAAAAAGAAAAAAAAAAAACGACACTTTTTTCATGCAGGGATGTCAGAGCTATGTGATGATACGGCACAATCGCATCAGAGCTTTTAATTGGCCAAAAGCTAAGATAGGGAAGAGTAAATATAATAAATAAATAAATAATGCATTTTTTCAGGATAAAAAAAAAAGATAAGCTTATGAGAGTTGAAAAGATGTCATTGGTTTCTAAAAATAAATTCTTGAAAAAAAAAAAAAAAAAAACACAGCAGGTTCGCACTTTTGGAAGTGATAGGGCATCATTTATTTCAAATTATTTCGTGGCTCCCTGGGCATCCCCAGCCGTGTCATTGGCTATCTTCAGGGTTGACTGTCGTGTGTGGATACGTACGTACCTCCAGTTTTGGGAAACCGAGGCCCACTAGGAAGTTGGCGGTCCAGTTGGAGAAACCGGAGACGGCCATGGCGGAGGGTCGAGGACCCTGGGAGAAGAGCTCGGCCACGATGAACCAGGGGATGGGACCGGGACCCATCTCAAAACTGGCCACGAAGGCGAACACGGCTACGATGGCCAAGTAGCTTAGAGACGGCGTCGCTTTCTGCTCAGACGAACAGCAAAAGAAACAAATGCGAGTAGCAGTTAGGATATTCATACTTTACAGGAGGTCATCCGCATTTGTTTCGTTAATCCAAGACAATAGTATAACATATTAAAATGATCGTATCTCTAAACACAATTACACACTGATCTGGTCACTACACTTGGATCTAAAGTATGCAGTAGATATAAAAAGTTTACACACCCCTGTTCGAACGCAAAGGTTTTTGTAATACCAAAAAAAAAAAAATGAGACCAAGATACAGTATATAATTCCAAAACTATCTCCACCATTAATGTGACCTGCAACCTGTACAACTCAACTCATTTTTGTTCGTTATTATTTTAGAGGGACTAAGTAAAAATAAACAACTGAAATAACGTGGCCGCGTCACCGTAACACATTCCCCCACATCTGTTTGGGACATTTCGTAATGGTCTGACGAGACCCAGGTTGAACTTTGTGACCACAATTCCAAAAGGTATTTTTGGAGCAAAAACAACACTGCTCATCACCAAAAAGAGCACCGTACCGGCTGTTTTTCTTCAGACGGAACTGAGGCCTTAGACAAGGTGGAAGGAATTATGAACAGATCCAATTAATAGTCAGTACTTGCACAAAACCTTCAGGCTAGTGCTAAAAAGCAAACAAAAGCGAAGTCAAGAAAACACCTAATAGAACAGAGCCACTTGGCAATGGTGACGGATGTGTGCTGACTCCCATTTTACATTTCAGTTGCTTATTTTTTATTTTTTTTATCCATTCGGGTTATACAGGACACATTAGCAATGGAAAAAGTTTCGAAATGATTTATCTTAGTTTCATTTTTTTTTATTTATTTATTTATTTTTTTTTAAAAAGGCAACATAAAAAAGGCATCGCTCACCACCAGAGAAAGAGAGATGGTCATGAGGAGGGCAGAAATGGCCATTCCGCCCAGTCCTATCAGGTGTAAGGTCCTTCGTCCCGCCTTTTCAACCAGGAAGAGCTGGAACATTCAGCAGAGGTTGGCCGATAATCGATTGAACCGCACTGAAAAGGGCCGGCAAAGTTGCGGTGCGACACTCACGGAGACGACAGTGAACACAGTGTTGACCACTCCAGCGCCGATGGTGGCGTAGATGGGTTGAGTCACGCCCGCCGTGGCAAAGATGCCCGTCGAGTAGTAGAAGACCTAAACAAGATCAAAGTGAGTACACAGCAATAAACTAGCAAACGTAGCAGTTAGCATAGTGGGCTACCGGTTAGTATGCTTGCATCACAGTTCTGAGGCTCCCAGTTCAAATGTCAGCTGTGAAAGCATGAAAGTGAGGATGACGGCAAAACTATTCAAGGGGAGTGAGGAAGGAATGAGATTATGTTTGACAGAGGAATGAAATGAAAATTAGCGGACTGGTGTCGGCCGGGGAAAAAAGTGGAATTCAACATCAATAATGCTGGCTGGGTGATGAGGGCATTTGCGGCGAGGGTTGCAAAATTCTGGTATTTTCAAAATTGGAAACGGCACATGGGAATGAACAGCACTTTATGTGAATGAACCGATGATTTACACAAACGGAAGACTGATATATGGGAGGGAAGTTAAAGTTTGGAGAAAATACATTTTACCATAAACCTGACCACAACAACCGGATTTCATGAAACCCCAACGTATGGCATTTGCACGTTTGTGGATTTTTTTGTAACCACTATTTGCTAAAAAAACAAAAAAAAAACAAAAAAAAAAAAACAAACTCACCTGTTCATCGTTATTGTGCCCTGCAATTAGAATATTCCTTTTGCTGCCAATGTGTTCCACGGAACTATGTTGACGTGAGTTGAGCAGTTTCATTTAGACAAACATAGTACTTAGCTGCCGCCCTTATGCCAAGGAACTATGTTGATGTAAGTTGAAGGGCTTCATTTAGACAAAAGTATTGCTTTGCTGTCATCTGGTGGCATCTATGAGGAATTTCAAACCTTTTTAGAGGGAGCATTGCGGTTTTTTTTCTTAGCAGGGGTTCACTACACTTCTGCTAAACCTTGACTTAGGAGTGACGACCTTTTAAGTTTTTTCAAGTTGCGAGCAGTTTGATCTTTGTGTGATGTTATATTTACGCTAAAATGTGCTAGCTGTCCATCAAATGATCCCCACTCCCCACAAAAAGTTTCCAATTTGGAAAAACTTCCCGAATTCTTCGTCGTAGCTCCCCCTGGAACTTTCCCAGCCCTTCGGAAGCGTACTCACGGCGTTGATGCCCGACAGCTGCTGAGAGAGCTGCAGGACGATGGCGATGATGATGGGCTGGCGGTAGTTGTGTGAGCGGAAGAGCTCCAGGATGGTGACTTTCTTCTCCATGGCCATCCTCATCCCTTCCTCCTTCATCTCATCGATGTCCTCGCTCACGTCCTCGCTGCCGCGGAGACGGACAAGCGCTGCGAGAGGGGGGCGGCGGAAGTGTGAGAAATTGAAGTGAGGATCTGGTGTGCGGTGATGTGCGTCTGTGGGTCAGCACCTTTCCTGGCCTCGTCCTCCTGATTGAGAACAATGAGAAGGTAGCGGGGGCTCTCCGGGCAGAAAGGCAGCATGACGCTCTGGAGGATCGCAGGCAGGGCGGTCAGGGACAGGAGGACGGGCCACAGAGTATCGGAGCCGAGAAGAGACTCCAGACCAAAGATCTAAAAAAAACATTGTTTAAAAAAAAATAGACAATATTAATATATATTAAGATAGGATCAGAACCGTGTGAATGATGAAGAGCATATTCATGACCTCATTTCTTTTTCAACAACATTAATCATTCCACATTTTCCCATTGATTCAAGTCATTAGAACTTCAGAATATTCAAAAGATTCAGGACATTCTGTGAACCATTTTCCCCACGTTCCCCCAAATTCCTATTTTGCCCACAATTCCACATTTCAATGAAAATAAATCCCATTTAAATGAATGAGAGATTTTATTCATTGAACTCCGCCAACCGTATTTTACAAAGCATTCCAATTTCAAAATATTCATAAAATTCAGGGCCCCCGCGGTGAACATTTTCACGTCATGTCAACGTTCCCAAATCAATGCAGACAATTTTACGGACAGCGTTGAGCAGCTCCTCTTACGTTTCTCAACTTCAAACTGTTCAGCTCATTCAGGACAAAAAAGCAAGTCGTTTTCAAATTCCCATATTTTTTTTTTTTTTTTAGAATTACACATTTTCCACGGCCAAATTCCGACGTGAACGGATACGCTTTAAAAATTCACTTGCATTTAAGTTATGTATCACGAGATTTTTAGTCGCACATTCAACATTTTCCCCATTTCAATTAAGTGCACAGCAGTTCACTTTCCTTAAACGAACCAATTTCTTCAAATTCCCAAGTTAATGGATACAGGTTAAAAATGCACCTAGATCACTTAATTGTTTTTTTTTTTTCTAGTTTCACAATTACATTACAGTTCATCCTCCGCTCTTTAGCATTCACGAAATTTTTTTTCCAGAACTTGCGGCCTCTCCTTTTACAATTCCAAGCGATTTCTGTGACGTCACCGCAGGATGCGTCCCGCCCTCGTACCTGCGCCACCAGGATCCCAATAACCACGCCCAGCTGGTGCAGCGTGCCGAAGGCGCCTCGTAGGGCGGTGGGGGCGATCTCGCCCACGTACATGGGCGTCAGTCCCGTGCACAAACCGCAGAAGACGCCGATGATCAAGCGTCCGAGGATGACCATCTCGAAAGAGCGACTCAGGCTGGACAGTCCCATCAGGCCCCCGCCCAGCAAGGCAAGAACGTTAGCCACCAGCATGGACTTCCTCCTGCGCGGGAAGATGATCAAAGGTGGTGACGTGCTGGGATTGACATTTTCGCACGGTCTTGACTTTCTCACCTGCCAAACTTGTTGACGATGGCCCCCACGCTGAAAGAGCCCAACATGCCTCCCACACTAAAGATGGCCACCGCAAAACTCCACACCATGGTGGTGACTCCCGGACTGAAGGGCTCGTCGAAACGCTCCAGAGACACATTTTGGAAGAACCTACGTAGTTTCTGTTGAAGTCACAGCAAAGTAATACACTTTTTTTTATTTTTTATTTGGTGTTCATCAATCCACATGGGGGCAGCATAACTTTAGTAAAGTGCACATAACAAAGTCTAAAATAATAAAACTTGCACAGACAACACTTGCATAAAGATGTCATTCCCAAAAATATCGCATACTTATATATGTATATACGTGTCTATGCACAAATTGGACACTTCATTAGGTACACTTGCACCAAGAGAGAGATCCAACAATGTGTGAGCAATAATGAAAAACGGTAACACTTTTGTCGTCAATTGTTGTTATTTTGTTCTCCCACCGTTTTAAAAAAAAAAAAAAAAAAAAAAAAAAACCTCCTAGTAAACATCATTAATATAAAGTATCAGTTTGCAAACATGTAAAACTGCAATTACCGGTACATCTCACAGCAAATTTATTTACATATACTTTAAATAAATGGAAGGTATGAAAATGTTTAGCATGTTATAATTATATTTTTAAAAAATTATAACAATTACATTTTACAAAGGTCATATTTTTATATGAATCAAATTACTGTCAAATTAATACACAGTATATTGCAATTATGAAGCTGATATTATTATCATTATTATTTTTATCATACAAAATTATTTACTGTATATAAAATATGAATATATGATAAGAACAACAATAACCACAATGATAGAAAAAAAAATTAGACAAAAATATACAATTATAACCCATAGAAATTATTATGCATTGTTTTTATAATAGAATATATTATTGAAACCAGATAACACAACAATAATAACTATAATCAACCGAATAATAATAATAATAAATAATGTAATGCAACATTTTTTTTTTTTTTTTTGGGTGGAAGGGGGTGGTTAAAATTAATTAAAGAGCACCGTATAAAGATTTACCAATATTAATGTATTTATTGTATTTTAAAAGTACTCTACGTGTATATTTCCCAAATAAAACAACACCAAATCGAAACAGAGCTGTAGAATCTCAGCTAGAATCATCACTAGCGACGTGTCTGCTCTACTGTTGCCAACACCTACGAATGCAATTTCCACATTGAAACATCAAATGTCTGGTCAAATCATTACTCATTATTCTTGCACACACACGCACCTGCTCAGGTGCATTGATGACGCCGGTGTTGTAACCAAACTGCAGCGAACCGATGACCGCAGTGGACACGCAGTAGAGCAGGTAGAAGGTGATTTTCTTCTGCTTGGGCTGTTTTGTGAAGGAAAGAGGGAGAAGAAAAAAAAAAGGATGAGATGAGATGAGAACAACGCGTGGATGCATTTTCTCAAAGAATGGCCTCTGTTTGAACAGTGGATGTGGAGCGTTCCTGCCTTTTGACAAAGCTCTTGTTGTTTATGGACACATTGGCCGTCACGCACGCACAATGAGCCTTTTCCACATCTCGGCTCTCGCTGGCTCTTTTCAACCTGCTTGTATTGGCGCTACAGTGCTTGCTGTGTTACTGGGAAGTCTGCAGTCAAAAGCACCTGCGGGGACTGAGATGGAATTCTGTTGTTTTTCCCCCCACTGGCCTCTGAAGGAAAGTAGGATTAGTGCATAATAAGCAGCTCGTACAGCAGACATTTGCTGCATGCACAACACGGTGGCCTCACCCAAAGTTTCATTTTGAGAAGACTGCATCACTTATTTTGTGGTTTGAGAAAGTAAACAAAGAAATGTTGTGCAAAGATATTTGGGTTTTATTAAATATGTCATTTGATTTCCAGTTTGAAAGGTAAATTGTGAACATTTTGAAAATTTACATGAGATACATTTATTTTTATTTGATTATTTTTTAAAAAAAAGCTTTCAAATATATTTAATTTATTACAACATGTTTTTTTTTTTAATTCTGCGTTTGTATATCTACAGAATTTACAAACTGATGGTTTATTTGATAAAACAAATGCTTTTCAAATGTATTTGATATTTTTTTCATTCATTATTTAATAATGTACGTGTTGAGAATTTATTTTGTACATTTGTTTCATTTTGCAGCATCGGTGTGTCACATTTGGAAAAAAAATGACAAACTCATGGTGCGTAGAATGAAATGAAATATGTGAAGTGGAGGCTGGCTGGATCCAGATTGAGCCATTGATAGACTTCAGAATAAAATGACATAAAACTGAATAAAATACCATTAAATCATATTTTCTTTTAATTAAATGTGTGAGGACATTTCTTCTAAGAAAATAATGAATTTCACTTACAATATTTTTCTAACTATAAGTTGCAAGTTTTCCTGGTCCTGCGATTTGTAGATATTAAAATTATAGCTCGGACTGGCACCCAAAATTTCTGTTCCTTAATTGCGTTGACTTTCTGTGCATTACCGCCACCTTCTTTCCACGGGGGCACTAATGCACCAAAAATATTTGCCAACTGCCAAAAGGCAGTAGAAGAAGAAAGGCACTTTGCCAACTTGTCTATTGAAACAACTGTCATCTGCAGCCTGATGTGACTGACAAATTGTATCAATGTTTGTGGTCTGCGGAGGAACGCAGGAAACGTTTGCACACAATCGAGAGTGGCACACGTGAGTGTGTTACGAGAACGCCGAAAAAAGAACATTGAATGACATGCAAACTTGCCGACCAAACGACCAACACGGCTGCAAACGTAATACAATTCAGAACTTAACCAAAAACGTCGTGTTTTCATTCGTGGTGGTAGTCGCGTTTCCTTCTGCTGCTTTTCTCAAGAACATATTTTCTGTTTTCAGAAATGTGCGGTGAGCATAAATCGCGCTTCGGGAGACTTCGTGAAGATTCTCAAACTGACGCTGAGCTGCAGTCGGTGACAGAAAAACAACTTTGCGACGCCGCTCCAATGTCAAGTGGCAAGCTGTTGGCAAGGGAATGGTAATGCTTACAAAAAAACTGCACAGCCAAAGTTATCAGACGCTAATGGTCTCACGTCGGTCCGAATTATACATGCAACGAAAAAAAAAAAGTTTTTTATTTTTACTTTTTTTTTTTTTTACTCAATGCCACAGACAGAAAGGTATGCCAGTCAAGCGTCTACTAGGCGAAAGTAGAAATTGCCAAATGACCTGGCCCATGTGCCCATTAAAAAAAAATAAAAACAAATATGGCCCTTGAGCACAGAAGTTTGCCCAACCGCCGAATGACGTTTTATCTGTGTAAGAGGGAGGCAGAGACAACACGTATGCACTTGCAGCGACACGCTTTTGTTGCCCAACTGTCAAGCAACGTGACGTGAAAAATACGCCTGTGCCGTGACGCCTTTTAAATCCGGGGAGTGGTCGGGACATTTATCAGTCCAAGAACCAAACGCAATGTAGCTCAATGTCTACAGCATTGTTGCGTAACCAAAAACATTTGACATGCACATAGAGGCGTCAGTCTAAATCATCCCGCCTAGTGGTAACTCACAACATTTCAATGTGTCTACATTATCATATTTGTTTGCCAGCTCGAAAAATACAAACACTGGCAATTGAATGAATTGGAATTTGGGGACTCGAATGAAGACGCCAGAAGATTTCCTAGCATCCATTTTCTCTAGCACTAGTACTTATTGGGGTCATTAGTGAGGTGGATGGGGCATATCCCAGCTGACATTGGGCCAGGGACGGGGTCCACCCTGAAATGGTGGCCAGCCAATACCAGGTCATACAGTATATAGGCAACCCGGAAGTGTACCAGGGAAAAACTCATCCATGTACAGGGACAACATGCAAACGCTAAAAAGGCAGACTTGAAACTGCGAACTGTGAGACAGGTGCATAACTAAATAGTATTCAACTAAACGAGGGAAAAAAAAACACAAAAAAAAACTAAGACTGCTGGGTCAACCTTTGACCCACACAATTTGTATTGTTATTGGTCAAACACATGCAACGAAATTCAAGTCGGATCTTCTTCATACGTTAGCATTGAATAACAACATGCAAATGTGATGACATGAAACTTGTCATCATCTTATTTCTTTATTTATATACATTTTATTTATTTTGTGTAAGTTTGAGAGAGGACTTTTGCTTCATTATTTTACTGGAAACTACCAAGTTGCTGGAACTGGGAATTTCACCGCAACCTGATTAAAACTCTTGAGTATGTTACTGGGCCCACTCTTTTTTATTTTCTCCAATATCCCCGCATCACACATGACAAGTAATAAATAAATAAATATTACACGAAAGGACAGATGCACCACATAAACACGACCATTTTTGTGTGTGTATTACTATTCCGCGTGTGTATTTGGACACCCATACAAGTGATGTCAAAATGTTAAGTAATCTTGAGGATGACCTAACAGTGTGCAACAAGTTACAAAAGAAAAACCACCGGTAGTTACGAAACGCTTGTAGTACTTTCTTATATTGGACATGTCATTAGGTACACCGGCACATAATTTAAGGATCATGATGAAGGTTCTTAATATTCAAAATGCAGAGTGAACTACTTGCCCTACGACTTGTGTGAGAACCTTTCAACGCAGCTCCGGCATTGGATGTCATGAGATGGTGCAAGTGTACCTAATGTTGTGTCTGTGACCAGCCGTCGCCTTCTGTGTGTCCTTGCCCTTCTCTCAACGTACATTTAAACACAGAGGCATCGCGCTCAAGTTGCGACTTGCCCTGCTCTCCCTCTCTTAGTCACGTCCCCAAAATGCTCCCTTCTCATCCCCCTCGTGCCAGAAAGGAAAATTACAGAATTGCCAGCCTTTTCGCTTAATGAACTCCAGCTTTTTATTCAAATGTGAGCTCGCACAAAAACAGAGTCCTAACAAACTAGCGGGAAACTGAGACTCGAAAGTTTACAGGCACGAAGTAGAAACTTTGTTACGGCGCCAGCAGGCTTTTAACAGTGAAAATGCTGCGTTTCATACATTGAAAGAAACAACAACAACAAAAATTGCCTACCTTATCATCTTCCATGCGCTCCATCTTGGATCCTTTTCAACAAAACACACCTCTCTGTTCAAATAGCTGTGGATCCTAAAAGCAAATACATAAATAATGAATAAACACGCAGCAGCACGCATGTCAGCGGAGCTAGAAGAGAAACAGTAGCGCGCGGCGGTGAGACCTCTTGTATGAAAGGCGACTGTACCTGATGGACTGGGATGGCGCGGACCTGTTTGCGGTCCAGAAGAATGAGATGGTCTGCTCTCACTTCAACAGCAGCACACAAGAAACTCCTCCTTCTCTTCCTCCTCCCTCCACTTCTCGACGCACACTCCGCTCCGTCTCCCCCTCCCAATATCGCATTTAAAGAGGAGACTGTCGCAAACAGTCTCCTTCAATAAAACTGTATTAAAGTGGAAGTTAACCCCAATTTTTTTTTTCAAGAATATGTTCTTCGCAGGCCCACTGGTTGAAACACGGCATGCTGATTAGTATTGCGTTTGTGGGATGTGAGTTAAGCTGCGAAATCCACCTGTTTTTAGGCATCTCCGGCGGCGGCCATTTTGCCACTAGTTGTCGACGGAAAATAACATCGAAGTTGCTCAGGGCTCAGGTAACGACCGATCGTGGATGAGCTTCAGAAAACTGGTGAGCTGTGATCAGGGGCGGAGCCAGAACGTGGCTAATGGGTGGGCCTGGAAAAAAATCAGGGCGGGCCTGAATATTGCTCTCACTTCGCACAATCCTCCTGTCCCGACACATCGTATATTCAGATAAAATGACAAAGTGAATATGAAGTTCACATCTTCCTTAGACAACCACAATTATGCCATTCTTAATATTCAATAAAATAAAAAAAAAACACAACAAACTCAAATGAAAAAATAATTCACTAATAATTTACAAAAAAATTTAAAGTATATCTTTTTTCATGAATCTCACTGGGTGGGCAGTCCGTCAACCTGGGTGGGCCTGTGCACACCCAGGCTCACCCATAGCTCCGCCCCTGGCTGTGATTGGTCGTTACCTGAGCCCGGAGCAAATGTGATGTCATTTTCAGTCGACAGAAGTGACAATATGGCCGCCCCGTGACATGGCTATAAAAACGAGCGGATTTTGCTGCATATTTCACAAATTTTAATCACAATGCCTTGTTTCAACTAGTGGGCCTGCATATAACATATTCTTGAAAAAAAAAAGTTTGGGTTGACTTCCGCTTTAATGATTTTTTTTTTTTTTTTTTTTAAGAAGACAATAAAAAAAAATCTGATATTGAGTAAGTCCTCCTTGGCAGACGTTGGCGCTATACTGCAGGAGTTTCACCCACCGACAAATCATTATGTGTGTCAGAAAGAAAAGTCTTTGTTCACAATTAAATTTGGTTGACCAGAGGTATCTGTGCTCAGTGAATACTCAAAAAGTGAATACTCATCAAAACGTCAACGGCACGTTGAAGAGGACTGTTTAAAAAAAATAAAATTAAAAAAAGTAAAACCAGGAAATTCATTGGTCCATTCATGAAAAAAACGTGTTGAGAATCTTGCCATTCAGCTCCTTCTTCGAGACTTTTGGTGGGTTTATTTTTGCTGTTGTTTATTTTCAAACAGGATAAAGCCAATGACTGCGTCACCCTTAAAAACCACAAAAAAAAAAAACATTTACATTTGAACAGGATGCTGACAGAAGTGCGGCTCCGGGAATTATTTGTAACTTTTGGTATCAGTAAATCACACGCCGTCCTTGTACTCTGGGAAAAGCTTTGCTACCTCTAGCACGGAGTGTCTGAAATCTTTTCGGCGGATAATCAGATCTCACGACTCTCAAGGTCTTTTGCGGTCTGAAGAAGACAACTTCAAAGCTAGATGGAGCAGTTTGATCAGGAGGATTGGGCCAAAATATCCTGAAAATAGCTATCAAATATTGATAAATTTGACAAAAACAAAAAACAAAAAAAATAAAATAAAATCTGAGCTAAGGATGGCAATGCCATGGCTTGGGCTTGCGTGGCTGTTTCTGGAATGGGCACGTTCGTCTTCATTGATGATTTAACTCATGATGGTAGCAGCAGAATAAATTCTTTAGTCTATTAAAGCAGAAGTCAACGCAAACATTTTTTTTTTCAAGAATATGTTTTATGCAACATATTTTATGTTTATATTTATTGTGATAAATATTGCGTTTGTGGAATAAGTGTTAATCCACTCATTTTTAGCCATCTCTGGGGGCGGCCATTTTGTCTTCTGTCGACTGAAAATGACATCCCAACTACTCACAACGACCAATCACGGCTCAGATTCGGAGAACAGGTCAGCTGTGATTGGTCGCTGTAAGCAGTTGTGATGTCATTTTCAGTCGACAGAAGACAAAATGGCCGCCCCCAGAGATGGCTAAAAACGAGTGCATTTTGCTACTTAACTTATATTCAACAAACGCAAAATTAATCAGAATGCTGTGTTGCACAAAAAAATATGCTTGGGTTGACTTCCGCTTTAAGCCATTTTGTCTGGCAACGTATGTAGACGGTTTTTTTTTGTTGTTTTTTTTTTAAACCAATGTGAAGCCTGACAGTGGCGCACGATTCCATGTGCAACACAAAAACACACATTGCCTCATATACAAATATGAAAGACTGTAGTTTCCCCAATCACTATGACGTCACTTGCTTCTCACTGCGGCGGCTTTGCAGTCATCCACGGGAAGAAAAAAAAAAAAAAAAAAAAAAAAAAAGGAAGAGGAGAAATGAGAAGAAAAAGAAGACGAGAAAGAAGAAAATGAAAAAGAAAACAAAAAAAGAAGAAGAAGGCTGATTGGGGGCCAACTCGCACGGCGTGCCCGAGTTGGACAACAAACTGCCGGTGAAAAGAGGCTCTGTGGCGGCTGCCCACCACCAGGGTGCCAGCACAAAGGCCAACGTGCGCATGCCTGAGATACAAAGCCCGGTCACGCAGAGACCATGAGACCGGCTCAGTGGGTGGCAAACAATCAGAAAGCCACTCCTTCTCCTAATTCTTCATTTCTAATCTTATAGCCCACCTAAATCTCGGCCTGGAATTCAAAGGCCTCCACAAAATACCAAAGTAGAGGCCCTATTTGTTCGGATTTGATTTTCATTGGCAGGTTTAACTTTCATGATCTAATGACAGAGTCGTGGTATAAGAGCTGCTGTTTACAAATACAAAGGAGAAAAACAACGATTAAACATTCTTTTGCAGCTGCTAAGACAACTTCAGCCCTGAAAATGTGATCAGTTTGAAATTGCCACGATGAGAATGGCGACAGATAAGAATAAGATGATCGCAAACTCGGTGTCATGAACCAATATTCATCGCTGGCGTTGGGGGGGGGGAATCCTCGTACCTCATCACTTTTCAGGAGAGCCCCAAAACATCACGTTTGTTCAAACATTAACGTTGCGTCATCAAAGGGAGCAAGCATTTTTCAGGCTTTTAGATTATTTGTAAAAATAACGCCCACATGTGTGGATTTACCAATATTATAGGACGCAATGGATTTATTTTTTTTTTTAAATTGTGGGATTGGAGTTTTTAGCCCGACGCCAGTGATATTTTTTGAATATGTCTGATTTGAAATTTCACTCTATGGAATTACTTACTTTAAATTGTTGCTAATTTGAGATTAATTTGGCAAGGATTTTCCTTGAAAGGGATTCATTTTTCTGACAGAACACAGCGGTATTGAAAAAAAAAAAAAAAAGAAGAAGCTTGACATGACTCCCCCTGATCGAATATGATTTTTTTTCTAAAGAACCCTTCCAAAAAAGAAAAAAAAATCCTTTGACTCAAAAATTTTAAAATATCTGCATACAATTTTGAGAAATACGCGAAACAGCCTGATGCATGAAGCGCATTACTAAGTTATTTTGGTGTCAAAACCCAATGTGTAATTTTTTTTTTTACTTGAAACTTCAGGGAGTATTGTTGCCAAAATGTTATTATTCAAACAGGCTACTCTTAAACTTGTCTTCAATTGTTAAATCAACTTAAAGTAAGCGCGAATGTGGGGAAAATGCTGAGCTGTTACGCTCGTGCAATGCAGTCTCGCTAAAACCACTCGCTTCATTCTTCAGACCCTCCTGTGCCAACATCCTATCCTGTGATCTGTTGCCAAGGCAACATGTCCTCTAGCGACAAGGACACAATGAAATTAAAGTGTATTTGTACACAATGAGAGCGTGAGGGCAGGAAGTGAGAGCAGAGCTGTCTGCCAATCTCGCTTGCGCACACGCCAACGACTTCTATTTCCTGATCATTTGCAATAACAGTGTCCACTGCCTCAAAACAATGAAAACAGCCTTGGCAGACCAGGATGTCACCATTAAAAGAACGGGATTAAAAGACATTCTGATACCACACACACACACACACACCCTACCTTTGGAACCTAGGAATCTGGTTTCAAAAATGTCATTTAAAACTTTAAATATGGCTTGAAACCCAAACTCTTCAATCAATATCTATTGAGTCAATATCTATCAAAACCCCGTTTTTAGACTTGTGGGGCAGCATACAACAAGAACATTTTTGAGTTGACTTCCCCTTTAATGCGGATACAATCAACCTCGCTCTCAGACTTGAAACTGTGACACCACTTGAAACCCGTAATTTTTAATTTCCCTTATAAACCCAAACCAATGAATGAATCCATGATAAGAAGCCGTATCTTGGAACTCTAATCCCTAACTGAACCCCAATTTCATGCCGTAAAGTCGTAAACCTTGTTTGGAACTGTAAAAACTGCTTGAAACTGAATTTGAAACCCAAACTTTTGCTTCAAGCTTTTATGAATTATGAAACGCCAACATTCCCCTGAAACCTAATTTGAAATCCTAACTGTGGCTTGAAACTAATTTGAAAACTCAACACTTGTTTGAAACCCCACTATCATGAACCCCATTTTTTTTTAAAGCCCTATAAACTTGAAACCTTAACCGTCACTTGAAACCCCAACTTTGGCATTAAACCCTCATTCAAACTCCAACTCTTCTTTGAAAACATTACCCACGCTCGAATCCCTAACCTCAACCCAAAACTTGAAACCCTGACAATGACTTGAAACAATAACCCTTATGTGAAACGCTCTTTAAACCCAAACTTTGCTGAAATCCTAATTTGAAAACAAACCTGGCCTCCAACTCGTGTTCATTTTGTAACCACACCTTGAAATTCTGACCATGGTTTAGAAGCATAACTCAGACTTGAAACCCTAATGTGTCCAGTAGTAAACAATGCGATACCTTGCCAGCATTCATTAGATTTGACGTGTTGCGTAACGCTGTGCCTTAGGACCTTGAATAGTCCTCAATGGACCTTTAAATTAAGGAGCGGCCGGTTCCTAAAAGCTGCATTTCGTCTCGTTGGCCAACAGGGGACGATGTGGCCGACTGCAAATCCAGTGGATCGCATGCGCTAAATAAACACATCTAAGACTTGTCAGGACCTATCAACATACCAGTACTTCAAAGCATGTGCTAATTAAGTGAGTTGCCAGTTTATTACGTAATGCAGCCACGACGGGTAGATTTCTAGCCTGTTTGAAAAACCTGTAATGGATTAAAAAAACATGGGCGGTGTAACGAGTGTTTTTTTTATTGCTTTTTCAGTGGTGCTTTACTCCTAGTAGATTTTCTGCTAGAACAACTACACTACATTAACACGTTGTAAAAATGTGCGATCTTACTCTGAAACAGATATGGCAAATGAAACACTATCCAACAGTGCCACCATGTGGTCGACGTGTGACATTACAGGACCAATAAAGTTCTGCAGAATGATGGAACAATTCAAGGCATACCAGGATGCAATCAGCCCAACAAATACGGAACTGTCATTTTCCTTACTTGAAGAGCTGATGACCAAATGATTGTAAATATAGTTTAAAAAAAGAAAAAGGAAGGAACAAAAGAAAGTTAAGTGAATTAAGTGAAAACATTACAAAACAGACCAGATTAAATGTGCACTGTTTTTATTGAATAAACAATGCAGAATAGGAGGTGACTATACATATTGGGAAAAACAAACCTTTGCCCTTGGTGTACAGGTTTAAAAGTTGTGAATTTGAATCTTAAATTAACACCAGTAATTCCACTGAAGTCATCGTCTTGGTGATGATGTGGGGACTGTTGAAGATGTTCTACACAACACTACAGAGGGAACTGTAACAAAAACGGCCTGCAAAAGTATTGACGGATAATAGCAGTCATATTTTAGATTTTTCCAGGGAAACTTCCATTCTCTATCTGCTCGTCCCATTTGGCAACCTGCAGGACAAATGAAAACAAATCATTAACATTAGCTGGTCACATCTTGAGGTACGGCCACTCAATCTCAAACAAAATAATTGAAAATTCAGACCTTCATAATGTCACGATATTAAATTGGGGGAAAATGCAACTTAAAAAAACAAAAAAGTAAAAAAAAAAAAATCAACTATTCTTTAACAACGCCTCTGTGTACAGTAGTATTAAAACTTCATTCTTTTAACTATTTTTTAATATTAGGAATTAAGTGTCACAATACCACAATTGTAACACTTGCCTTCATATGACTATTCTCCTTTTCATTTTTTTTTTTAAATCTCAAAACAATCTGTAACCTTTTCTTTATAATACTTACACGTCTTGTGATGTGTATTTTCTCATATTACAACTTCAACAATTCCCCCGTTGTAGTTCTGCATATCTTACTCTTTTAACCGTATTTGAAAACCATAGAAATTGTAATCTCGCTATTTCGCATTCTCTTTCAGTGTTGTTCTACTACTCATTCTAACGAAAACAAACAGACAAAAATATATAAACGTGATAATGACATGGCGAACCAAAATGTAAGGAGTAAGCCTCCTATTATCCAACGTGTACAACTTACCCAGCTCATAGGACAAAGACTTTTGTACACCCTCTGGTACCACTCGCAGGGAGCCACATCCTGGTCTTTGGCCGACAAGGCCTTGTTGCACCTGTGGAAGTCTGTGCAAAAAATTGAGAATATTTCTATTATTAATTTGACTGTAATCCCACATGGGGAAATTCAATTTACACTCATGTATAGAAGATAGGTCCCAAAAGTCGCACTAGACTTGCTTTTTTTGGTTCAGGTATAATTCGAACAGATGTAAGACCAACATCAGCAATTCACATCTTGGGCTTTGCAGTTTTTGTCAGCATATCGAACCTTGCGAATTTTGTCAAAATTGTGGAAATATGGCTGTTTTTTTTTCAATAATATTGCATAATAGCAGTCACCTTAAATGAATGGAAAAATATAGATATTCCATGTGATCGGAATCGGCATGGCCGATCTCACTCATGCATGATCGGTATCGGTTGTCATAAAACCTCATCGGAACATCCCTAGTAGAGGCCTTTCGCTGCGTGGTTTGTCAAGAACAGCTCCTGTTTTGAGAGACTTGCCATTGTATAACATGTTGAAGTGGTGTGACAGCCATAAAGCTTCCCAAAGTGGTGCTGAATTAAAGAACTTGCTTGCCACTGTCCATTGGTGAGTCACGGACAAGGGAATGATATGCTTACATAATTGCTCCCATCAGTCCGAATAATAAGTGAATCAAAATGAGGGAGGGGAAAAGGACATTTAACACACCTTGGTTGTATAACAACAAACACACACACACAGGCATGCAAGGAGTGGTCAGCGCGAAAGGGGTGCACAGAAAACAGCGCAGCACCTTTCGAGCTGGAGGTTTGGGGAAGGTGCCTTGCTCAAGAGAACTTCGACAACAATCAGGAAGCAGTAATTCCAAAACCTACAACTACAACAACTAGTTGCCTTTTTGTTGTTTTTCTATATTTTGTCCGCTGGAGTACTTAAACAACGATCCTTTGGTTTCAGGTTCCCTTATAGATGAGCTACTGCTGCCCCCAAAGAAATAAGAAATCAATAACACCTATTTTTTTTATGTTCGTATGACAAGCACAACCCAATCAAACATACATATAAGAATCAAGATCAATAGTCGATCAAGTGAAGGTCAGACTTGCAGCATTTGCACACACTGCGTTTAAAAGCATGCAACATTAAAACCAATCCATTATTTGACTCCACATAATTAACTTCAAAAGAGATAGAGGCACTGTATAAATATGTCCTAATTGTGCATCGGCTCACCCAAGTAGTTCTGGAAGCAGTTGCGGGTCTGGTTGGTGTTGGGGAAGCGGGCGTCGAAGGGCGCAGTCCTGTAGTTTTTGATCTTCTCCTCAATTGTCTCAGACATATTTGCGTGCTTCGGATATGATGGTGACACGTTACTTCAACAAGACACTGAATGCATTTTTAAAATCGGAGCAAGAGCGCTTCGATGTGACCTCGGCTGAAGCGCTACATTAGCGGCTAAGCTATAAATAAACCAACAACCAGTCAATAGTTACTACCGATAACACTCGGTCACCCTTTGATATTACTGTATAGATACAAATAACATAAACCACAATGAATGGTTACTTTAGTGGAAAAAGCAAAACACATTTAAAATGAAAACTACGCACGCAAGTTAGCATGGTTAGCCGAGGAGAATGCTAATACATAGATGCTAACGCTCAAGCTCGTTGGACATTTATGAGCGGGAGTGACAGGTATTAGCATGACAGCAATTGCTGCTTATCCCTACAGTATTTAGTGACTCGGTATATAGTCTACAAAAGACCCAATGTATGCAGAAAGAGACACATTTCAAAGTGAAGTCGAGCTAACCTTGAGTGCTTTTCAGCAGTGTCCTCTCCGGAAAGACGTCCTTCCTGTACTGCGCGCAAAGCATGCTGGGAAAAGGGTCGGGACATCAGGAGCGGGCGGGGGGCGGGGTGCAATAAATAAATAAAAATCAAGATTGCCTCTCAAACACACTACTGAAATGCACTCGCAGTCTCACACACACTACTGAAACTCAAGTAATTGTTGTTGTTCTTCACACAGCCAAACAACTCAACGTTATTTACAGGACACTTTAAAAACAACCATCGCTGAATGCATACAAAGTGCTGTAAAACAAAGCCAGTTAAAACAATACATTAATAACAAAAAAACAGTAAACACTATAAAACATTAAAGGGTGTAGAGACTCATGCTGAGCCAAACACCATAGAATAAAAATGTGTTTTAAGACGCGTTTTGAAAATGGACAGAGAGGGGGCTTGCGGGAGGTCATCCTAAAGAGAGGGAACTGCAACGGAAAAGCTCAGAGAGGTCAGGAGGTGTGAGACCATTTAAAGATTTGAAAACATATAAGAATTTTAAAATGTGATTGTGAATGTGAAAGGAGGCCAGAATTGGAGTTATGTGCTCCCTCCTACAAACAATTATTTTTAATGCACTGAAAAAAAGCATATTGTCTTGTTAAATTATGGTATATATTGTTATAGTTAGGAAATACAAATTCAAAAGAAATTTGTGTACACGTATTATCAGGCCAAATCCTCTTGGCCTTCTTTCCTCCGCCATGCAGGAAATAAGAATGTTGCTAACATTAGGATGACTGTTGTCACTTTGCTAGTCTCTATTAAAAAAAATAAAAATAAATGTTGCTTAAATTGTCGGAAAAGTCAACTAATATGTATGTATTTATGTATATATATATATATATATATATAACTATAATGTATATAGAAATGTCGCAAAATTGTTAACACAGAGGACACGTATCGTACTGCTCGTCCACATGTGTCCACGTAAAGTAAACCTACAACTTTCAAAATAAAAGCACCCCATATTTGATGTTTTATACCCAACCAGAGACTGTGGGCGGGCCGAATGTGGCTCCTGGGCCATACTTTGCCAAGATCTGCTATAACGGGTGGAGAACCCGGAAGAAGTACATGCCACTGCTATGACCCTCGCAAACCTTCAAAGGTCACAGATGTCTACCGCTAACTTTCTGTCTCGCTGTGTATGACTTCCCCCACATCCTCTTTCCTGTAAAAACAAACAAGCGAAGATGGTCCAGTGTTCAGAGTCCCTCCAATTAACCTTAAATGTAGACAGGAATGACTGATTGGAATCCACTGTGTGTGTCTCGAAGGTCCAAGTGACTGTTCCCACTTCTCCCGCTTTCATAGTCGTTCCTTCTCTCCCGCTCTCAGTCAGGATATAGGTGTTGTCCACTGCAAAGGAAGGAAATTCTGTCACTTAGAACAATGGGCCTGTTTCTCTATCTATAGACTCAGAGAGGCCGAGGGCTGCGGAGAACGAGGATAGCTTGTCCGAGCCGTCGGGGCAAAAGTGAATTCAAAGTATTTTATACTTTGCAGAAGAATGTGCTCATGGATGGCAGGAGTTAAAGAAGCACACGCGTAGCTGTGCGACGGACTGAAAAATGGAATTTTGTCACAGGGAAAGGAAAATACTGAGGATTGTTAGATTACTTTGAATTGCGTATTTGCTTTTAGGGTACTAAAAAAAAAAACTACACGAGGATCAGAAGTTCCTGTGGGTGAGTCTCGAGTCCTTTTTTTTCGACCACGTCATTTTAAAGTTGTCTTGTATGTTGGGATTTTATTTTTGTACATTTTCAATAGAATGGTCATTTAAAATGTCTTTCTCTGTCTAAAAGCAAACACAATCCACTTTAGAACATGAACGATGAGAACATCTTAAGGTGTTACCACAAATGCTTTCAGATTTGACAGCCTGAAATTTATTTTGATGGGAATTGGATAAAATGGCGGCGAGGTGACTTTCTGGTGGGGACACATCCCTTCCAGCTGGACCCGAAATCCAGCGAAAGGAAGCATCCTGTTGAAAATGTTGTCTTTTTCAGGAACTGCATTTGGCGTGATTTGGTCATGTTTATTTCCACATGTTGAGAGCTCACAGTCTGTTCATCCTGTTGATATATCGCGACGCTGACATCATCCTATTGTTACATTGTTTCATTTCTGGCACTAGTGACACGCCGTCACGCAGTATCCGGGTGTAACTATTGCATTTTTTCTTTTTTAGGATTTGAACGTGTTGTTTTTGTCCTTGTTTGCATGTCAGATGGAGGGGTCAGGCAGTCCTCGTGTCAGAAAGCTCCATTTCCCAGTAGGTCTTTGGATCAATTCCCCCAGGAAACATTTTGCAAAGCTGGGGCGTCGCTGGCCCAGCGCTGTCTCTGTCAAGTGAGTCTACTGAGGATTGGATTATTTTTCTGTTATCTGCCAGTTACCGCAACTAAATTGGGCAAAATGTGTTCCATCGTGCAACATGGTGGACCCAACCTATATTGAGCCAAGACTTTTTTTTTTTTAATCTATCCATCCATTTACTATACCGCTTATCCTCCTTTGGGTTGTGGGTGAGCTGGAGCCTGGCCTTGCTGAATTTGGGCGAGAGGCAGCGTAAACTCAATTTTGGACTAATCACCAGCCAATCGCAGGGCACACATAACAAGCAACCAAATCGTGGCACACCACCAAAGAAAAATACTCTGAAAAAAAAATGATGGTTGAACATGCTCCCAAATTAAGTACCCAATGTGAAATTATAAATTGAACACAAAACAAATATACTGGCAGGAACTGAAAGAGGATAAACACAAATATCTTAAAGTTTAGTCCAGACTAGTCGAGGGTTTACCCTGTCACTTGCCGAAAATCTGAGATGCAGCTCACCCGTGAGCCTAATCAGGATAAGCGCAATTGAAAATGATGGGTGGATGATTTTCTTTCGAGTAAATGTAAGGCAATAGCAATTTACAGTAAGCACTGGAATGAATAAATGAATGAATGAATGAGCTCTCTACTTGTATTGTATGTCTTGACTTCTCATCTTAATTTCGCCTGTGTTTATACTCGAAACGTTACATCAACTAACCAAGGGTCGACAGATGGACAGTATCCTATGGCTATAATCTAGATTATCTGTCATAAATAAAATAATTCGTCAACTGCCCGTTAGCACTTCTGCCTCACGATCTGATTTGAGTTCACATCTCGGTTGGAACACCATTTGTCTCTCTAAAAACAAGCATGTTTCATTGATAGAAGATTGTCAAGCGGAAGTCAACCCAAACATATTTTTTTCAAGAATATGTTCTATGCAGGCCCGCTAGTTGAAACACGGCATTCTGATAAATATTGCGTTTGTGGATTAAGAGTTAATCCACACGCTTTTAGCCATCTCCGGGGGCGGCCATTTTGTCACTTGTCGAATGAAAATGACATCACAAATGCTGAGTGCTCAGGTAACGACTGATCAGAGCTCACCTGTTTTCTGAAGATGAGCCGTGATTGGTCGTTACCTGAGCAGTTGTGATGTCATTTTCAGTAGACAGAAGTGACAAAATGGCCGCCCGCAGTGATAGCAAAAAACAGGTGGATTATCTGTTATTCCACAAACGCAATATTGATCAGAATGCCTTGTTTCGACTAGTGGGCCTGCATAGAACATATTCTTGAAAAAAATATGTTTGGGTTGACCTCTGCGTGAAATTGTCAATAAGGTTAGGGTTGAATGTGGGTGTGATTGTGTCCTGTGATTAACTGGCAACCAATCAGGTGGCACCCTACTTCTTGGCCAGAATCAGCTGGGATAGGCTCCAGGTCACGCTCTAGAAAACAGATGGCTGTATGGTGTTCCACTGTCACTTCCAGTGTATCCTTCCCCGTTTGTAGCCTTGCCCATTTTATTTTGGGCCTTGTTGTTTGTCCCTGTTTAGCCAGTCATAATTCACAGCTGACCGGTCCCTTCCTCTTCCCCTCTCGTGTTGCTTCCAGGTCGACCACCAGCTCTGACGCGGCCTCCCTTCACGAGGCCCCCTCCGTTCCTTCCTCCTCCCTTTCTAACTCAACTCCCTCGCTGGCTTCCCCAAACCCGTCGCCGTCTCCTTCCCCGGCCTTCCTCAGGCCTCGGCCCGCTGCGCCCCAGTCGCGCACCAAGCGCCTTTCTCACCTCTTCCTGCGGGGGCGCTCCAACAGCGACCGGGACCGGGCGGTGGGGGAGAGGGAGAGAGAGCTTTGGGCCCACTCGGGGGTATCCTCCACTCACCACTACATACCCCCGACTACTTCTTCTGCCCCGGGCCTGATCAAAATCTACGGGGATGCGCTGTCCAGCGGCGCTAACTACCGCTCCCTGCTGGCCAACGTTCACTCCACGGCCAGACAGCTCATCGCACAGGTTATCACTCGCTACACCGAGAGAGAGCGGGAGGAGACAGATGATGCAGGTACAAGAGTGAGGAAATACTCTTGATATGATCCATTTGGAGTCATTGTTTGCGCAAACAATCCAAGCCAGTTGGGAATGACATAGGCGGCTTGACTCAAGTCAGACTTAAGACGATGATTTTAGGACTCGCTAGGCTAAAACTTGTATAAGACATGACTTGGCCTGATATTCATGAGACTCAACTTGACTTGGGCTCGAATTTGAAAATCTGCATTTTTGCCACTTGTTTGGTTTCAAAAATCCGAGCAAGCCATCAGTAGGCTAGAGTGCTTTATGTCACGATAAAAGCCACAAAGCCAGGTAAATTATGTTAACATCACAATTTAGCGAGATGCAAAAGAATTTACGAAGCTTCATGTCGGTAACTAACACAAGTAGAGATACAGGGGAAAGCTTGCTAAAAAAAAAAAAAAAAAACAGTACAGACCAGCATGGTTTGTTGTGTTTTTGTGCTGGTCTACCAGCTACTTGCTGGTCTTTCAGGATGAACTTAAAAAAAAAAGAAAAAAGATTCAGTTCTTTTTGCGCAACTTCCTGTTCTCAAACAAGGAGCTAAAAAATTCATGGATCAATAGATTTCCTGGTTCGATTAGAACGGGTATTCAAACAATCCTCTTTATCATTATGTTCACATTTTGACATCATGATGACAAAGATGACACCTAACAATTGATTAACAGTACCTCACCACTGGAAGGCTTCAAACAGGAAATTCTCAGAGGGAAGTGGAAGAGCGTAGTGTCATCAGCAGGTTGCAACAGAGATACAGAGAGACTGGAAGAGTCACTGAAAGACACAGAATTGGACGTCCTTTGGAAACTGAAAAAAAAATCGACATTCAGCTTCTTTTCAGAGATCAGCAAGATGTGCAAAAAGTATTGAAACACGAAACAGTTGGACGTGCATTCAAAAGTTTAGAGAAGTTCAGTTCACCTGTAACGCATTACAGGCGTAACCATGGTTACAATGCATTTATAGGTTCAAGTTTTTGTTAGTAGTCACTGGTTTGACTGAGCAAGATTATGACTTGATTTATGCCGACCTGAAGCTCAAAGGGGAAGTTAACCCAAACATATTTTTTTCAAGAATATGTTCTATGCAAGCCCACTAGTTGAAACAAGGCATTCTGATAAATATTGCGTTTGTGGATTAAGACTTAATCCACACGTTTTGATCCATCCCTGGGGACGGCCATTTTGTCATTTCTGTCAACTGAAAATGACATCACAAATGCCCAGGGCTCAGGTAACGACCAATCACGGCTGACCTGTTTTCTGAGGATGACCTGTGATTGGTCGTTACCTTAGCCCTGAGAAGTTGTGAAGTCATTTTCAGTTGACAGAAGTGACAAAATGGCCGCCCCACGGATACAATACAATACGATAGAATACAATTTTATTTATATAGCGCATTTCATAACAGCTAGAGCTGTAACAAAGCACTTTACAAACAATACAATACATAGAACAAAAACAATAAAAGGCTGTGATACATGTATTAATAAATATAGACATAAATGGCTAAAAACGAGTGCATTTTCCTGCTTAACTCATATTCCACAAACGCAATATTAATCAGAATCCGGTGTCTCAACTAGTGGGCCTGCTGGGAACATATTCTTGAAAAAAAAAATGTGTTTGCGTTGATTTCCCACTTTTAGGGGTTGATATTTATTGGACTTTTCTGTGACTTAGTTCCACCTCTGACATAATGTAAACATAAACAGCACCCCCACCCTTCCTCCATTACCTTCCAGTTCTCCAGAAACACATCCCCGAGGACTTCCTGCTCTGTGATGTCATCGGGAAGCCCATTCAGCAGCCAGATGGAGCCATCAAGTGGGAGACGGAGTGTCGGAGAAATGTAGCCCCGTGGGAGTGCCCCTTGTTGTTGGCGGACATGTGGAGGCCCAAGGACGGATTCGAGCGGCGCTTTGAAATTCAGAGGAAGGAAGACTACGAAAGAGAGGAGAGGGAGCGCGAGAGAGAGCGGGAGAGGGAGGGCGAGAGCTACCACGGTATGCCGAGCTTATCGGAAGCCCCGGTGACGCCGTGTGGCGCTCATCCACGGATTGTCTGGCCAACAGGTGTGCGCTGGAGGCGAAGCAGGATGTCGTCAGGGGGCGCGGCGGAGGAGGCCGAGCGCGGCCACCGCGGAAGGAACTCGGAGCTCAGGAGGAGCATCAGCGACATGAACCTCAGCCTGAGGCGCCGCCAAGGCAACCATGTGACCAATGACCCGCGTGGAGGCGGCAGCCGGCCGGCCAACAACAACAATGGGGCGGTGCAGGACAGGAAGAACATTGTGAGCATGATCAACCCGCAGCAAGGAGAGGTGAGGGAAAACCCCATCAGAACAATTTCTCAAATTCTTTGAAGTGTGAAAGTTTTGTCTGCGGTTCATGTGACACCCAATTGCCTGGGATGTGTAGAAGTCACTTTTGTAGAGAGCCAATAGAGAACCAAGCGCGAACCAAGTACGCACTAGTACTCTAGCGCTTGTAGCGCAGTGGAACACAGACCAAATGTGTCCTGTAGGGGGCGGTATTGTCCACTGTCTTCTGAGTTGCCCTTGTGCTAGATGACACGCAATCTGAACCTGCAACAAAAACTCATGTTATTAAATGAGAGTTAGTACACACCTGCCACCATTTAAAATGCCTCTGATTAACCCCAAATAAAGTTAAGATGTTCTGGTAGGATTTTCCTGACATGTTTTTTTTACTCACATTACACAGCACAAGCAGTGTCCAATAGTATCAGGAGGACAAGGGTACAAAATCATTTCCAAGGTATTAAATATACCATGGAAGAGAATCATCAGCAAGTGGAGAATATTTGGCACAACATTGACATCACTGAGAGCTGGATGTCCCTCCAAAAACGGATGAGTTCAGCTGTTCTAGTAGGCCTTTCCTGACATGTTCACTTAGAGGCCGA
The DNA here is from genome assembly GCF_054856515.1 of Filicampus tigris. Lineage (NCBI taxonomy): Eukaryota > Metazoa > Chordata > Actinopteri > Syngnathiformes > Syngnathidae > Filicampus > Filicampus tigris. The sequence continues at coordinate 6,003,150 of NC_141224.1, read as the reverse complement.
AGCCTATAGAGGGTTTCTGCTAACACTGACTGCTATTTGGAACTGTTCATAATTCCCTCGACCTTGACTGAGGACTCAGTTCCAGTTGAAGAAAAACCGCCACAAAGCATGTTGCTTGCTGTATATGGTTCTGTTGTCTTTTGATTATGAGCAGTGTCATGTTTGCACCATGTACACTTTTTGGAATTATGGCCAAAGAGTTGAAACTTGGTTTCATCGGACCATAACACGTTTTCTCACATGCGTTTGGGAGATTTCAAATTTTTTTTGTTTTTAAGATAAAGCTTCCATCAAACCACCCTCACCGATAGCCCTGACATCGAAGGAAGATGGGAGATTGCTGTCACATGTACTCGCCAGAAATTCCGGCAGCTCCCTCAGAGTTGTTGTCGGCCTCTTGGCAGCATCCCTGGCCAGTTTCCTTCTTATCTTTTCCTTAATTTTGGAGGCACGTCCAGTTGTTGGTGATGTCGCTGTTGTGCGATATTTTCTCCACTTGATGATGACTGACTGTCTTTTCTCAGTGTTCCATATTTTGGATTCCTTGGAATTTCTTTTGTAGCCCTTTCCTGAATGATCCCTTTGAACAATGAGATCCCTCTGCAGAAGCTCTCTGCGGACCGGCTTTTGCTGGAAGACGTGACTACAAAATTATCAGGAACCGCCAACTAGAACAGCTGCACTTTATTAATCAGAAACACTTTGATGGAACTATGGTGGCAGGTGTGCGATGACTCCCATTTGACACAAGTTTTAATGAACACAGCTAATTATGAGAGCTTGCACACCAGGGTTATAACAGTTTGGGATTTTTCCTTAGAGTTTATTTCATTTTGACTTTGTTTTTTAAATTGAGTTAGTTTAAATTTGTTTTTAGAGCAGGTTTGTTAGTTTTTTTTTATTAGTTTTTACTTTTTTGAGAATGCTTCATTTTGGTTTAGTTTTTATTAGTTTTAGTATTTTTTTTAAGTCATTGAGTGTTTGTCAAGTGTAAGATAAAAAAAGAAACAAAGTATTGTGTAATGAAGACTGTGATTGTAGACTAATGACTACGATTCTTAAACGACTGTTTGACCTTGCTTTTCATTTTTTGATTTTACTTCACCTCTCAAAAACATTAGAATTTTTTTTCAGGCGAGCTGTCGATGTTTTTCGGTTACCGTACATTAATGCTGGATAAAGTTTTCAAATGATTTATAATGAGAAACTTCCTTATCCTAATGAGAAAGTTTCTCGTTAGCATGAGAACGTTTCTCGTTAGCATGAGAACGTTTCTCGTTAGCATGAGAAAGTTTCTCGTTAGGATGAGAAAGTTTCTCATTAGGACGAGAAGCTTTTCTCATTAGGATGAGTGACATATTTCTTTTCAACAGGGGTGTGTAGACTTTTTATATCTGAAGTACATGCATAAACAAACACATGCTCATAAAAACCTCCTTGTTTGTATTTATCCATGAATGGTTGTCTAACTCTAATTTGGTTATTTTTTGTCAACATGTTCAGATTAGAGCATCAAAGGCGGAGGCAAAGGTCGGGTGGACGCACCAGCCGCCCGAGGAGGAAAAGAACTACTCCAACTGTGACCTGGAGCTGATGTCCCAAAGTTTGATCCTTCCGCCTACGGACCGGCCCTACTTCCTGTTGCTGCAGGGTTACGACCAGAGCAAGGCAAGACACGCTAGCAGATGCTATCGCACTCCCAAACAGCCGCGCGACCGCGGACGAACCCCACGTAGCAACGTGGACGCCGTAAGCACAACACCGGGATGATGAATAAAACGGGGCGCGACGTAAATACGTGCGCACGCCCAGGTCATGACATCATACCTGCATGATCTTAATCGCCGCATACCATCTGCATTTCCATTTCGACACCAGCCTCTCCCACCCAGCGTTTGACTCAAAACATCTGCGGACGAGCACAATGCCCGGACAACACACACTCCAGAAACACAAGAGGCTGTGCGCACATCACTCCATCTTGCACAATGACCTCACACAGGTCCTCTTTGTAGCAAACTGTGACACACTTTGTTATAATATCAACTGCCTTCTGTTCGCCTCGATATCTGATGGAGGCTTGATGTAAACCGCCAGACCCCCCAGACGTCGCTCACCTTTTTTCCGCCGCCGCTGTTTTTTTTTTTTTCCCCTTTAGGATTTTGTTTTGTACATTATGGCGGGACATACGCACGTGTTTGGGAGAAAGGCCACAATGCGGGAGCGCGAGAAGGACAAAGAGAGAGAGAGGAAGGGGAAGAAGCCTCTCAAGGTGGACACGTTCCTGTCGGCGCCTGACCTCTTGGCCCGACACTTGCTTGTGAGGAGGGATTCCGCCGTTCCCGAGACACCCGCTGGGAAAGGTACATGCGGCGTCACGACAGGGGAATCGATGCGCGACAAGCGGGGTAGTAGTTGAGGGTGAATTATTTTTAAAAAGAAAGAAAAAAAAAAAAAATCAGCCTCTGGTTGTTTATAGCCACTCCCAGTTAAAATGACATAAAACAGGGAAAATTACACGTCGTGTATTTAAAACACCCACGGCTTTGTCTTGGGGAAGTCAGTTTAGCTTAATGCTAACGCAAAAAGCCTTAAACGCATAGCATCACTGTTGCGGTGATGTAAGCCTTTTAAGCAACGGATATTTGAAGATAAAACAGCAGCGCCGCATATACAAATGAAATAACAATACTCACAGGCATGTATTCCTTATCCTCTGCAAAGAAGGGCTAATTGAGAAGCAGTAATAGCCTGTCAAGGTTATTATAGTTAACAAAAACTAACGAAAACAACAATTAAAAAATATTTTTGTTAACAAAATAAAATAAGAACAAAAATGCTTTTAGAAAATGAAAAGAATTGAAACTAGACTGCAAAACTAAAAATAACTAAAATTATAGCGAACATGAGCTTTTGTCGTTGTCAATTAATTTCATTTCAAATGTACTAATTTCAGTCTTGCTGAACATCTGTACAGAAGAAGGAAGTCATTTGCAAAATTGCTACTTTACTTTCTTACACAATACTTAATTCTTTACATTCAATTTAACTCATTCGCTGCCATTGACAAATGTACTTGTCTTTTCACAGTCCAGCCATTCAATCCTAGGAATTTATTTGCATTCACATTCCTTCAAACGTTAGGGTAAAAGAGGGTCCGAAAATGTCTGGCAGTGAATGAGTTAATTACGTCATTACTGTATATTTTTTATAAATTACAATTTCATAGAGAGCTATTTTATTATTACAAAGTAATTTTGTTGTCGTTGTTTCGGGAGGCTGCAAAGATGATTTGCGATTTTTTGGGGGGTCCTAACTGCCCAAAGGAAATATAAAACGCAAACATTGTCTATTCGTCGTAAAGGGATACTGTATTCTACTTTCATCTTCCTTCCAGCCTTGATACGACCTTTCCGAGGAGGTGCCGTCACGCACAACGGCGTGGCTCTTTACAGGGAGACCGTCCTAAAACCGGGCGACGTCATCGGTCTCGGGGAGCATTTCCTCTTTTTGTACCGCGACCCTCGAGTCAGCCCGGCTCCTCCGTTGGCATTGACGCTGCCGTGGCACTCGGACGGCTCGCACCCCTGCTGCTCCTCGGGGTTGGCCGACAAGCAGGAGGCGCTGAGGCACTACCTGGGGTCGGCGGAATCCGTTCTCCAGTTCCATCCTCGGCACGCCGATGCCTTGCTGCAGGTGAGGTGGGAAACGTCGACAGTGCCGTGCAAAAGTACTGGGCCACTGCTACCTCTGTTCACAGTAATCATTTTTGGAAGAACCTAAATATCAGGAACATTATGCTATTATATTGCTGGTGAGAATCTGAACCGACCTTTTTTCTAGACAAATAACCTAGATTGTGTCACTCGACGGTCTATTAGGAGATACTATCGAAAAACTCCTCCCCCGACTCCGGAGGAGGGCCTTTGGCGCCGGCCTACCTGCTGTCAATCATGATCGACCACGCGTCCAAGCGCCTCGACCCTGCGCTCACGCCACAGATATTACTCAAGGCGGCCAATCAAATCAAAGACATTGTCTGGGTAAGTCACGTCGAATGGGTTCTATTTTGGAAGACGGGCGCACGTACGCCTGGCGTTAAAAAAAACGCCGCGGCTTCGTTTTCATGCCGGGGCTAGTCTAGTTTACCGTATTTGGGAATTTGTCACACGCAGACGCACGATTGTGACGGGAAAGCGGTCTCCAAGTACCCACTTTACAGCGGCCAACTTTACATCATCGGCAAGTGGAGATCTTGCAGTCAACGTGCTTTGCATGAACTCCAGTGAGCCGGGCCGTCGTGCTTCGGCCATGTGCGCCGCGCGCCTCAACAGCGCTGAATTTAAAGAGAACGAGATCGGCCGCTTCAATTGGCTGGGAATCAAGCCGGCTCCGTTCGCTCCCACAACGGCGCAAACACCCATGTCTACCTGCAATCTGTCTACGAGAATACAAAATAAAGGAAAAAACTCCAGGATTTTCACACAGTCAGACACGCACTTTGCGCTTGACTTGCCCCGGGCACGACAGTATGTTTCATTCCAGTGATTACATACACCCAAAGGCCACATTATTAGGTACGCCCGATGACGTAGCTGACACGGTCGCGCGCTGTACGCCGCGTATTTGTAGCGTATCGACGGTTTTCTATAACTCTGACTGCGGCAGAATTACATCAACACTGAGCATGATCGTTTTTGCCGAGGCAGAACACTTGATCCAAAACACGTATCGTGTCTCACCGGATGATGTGGCCTTGTTTTTCCAGTTTGAAAAAAAGGATAGCAGGTGCTGTCAGTAAGCGCGCAGCTCGAGGTGGCCGCGTTGCCCGAGACAGACGCAGACACGCAGCGTGCCCGTCATTGTGGCCTGCTAAGTTATGGAGCAGGAGCAGCGATGAGCTGATGTCACTCCCTTGTGTTGCTGGAAAATGTGCTGTAATGGTGCTGGCCGCAGGGCCCGACTCCTGCCGCTGCTCCACCACCTCCACACTAAGCCGAGATGTCTCTCTCTCTCTCTCTCTCTCTCCTCTCTTCTGTCTCCAAATCTCTTCGCAGGATAACATTAAGGAATTCGGGGATAAGCATCCCACGCAAAAGTAAGACCATTTTTTTTTTTTTTTTGTTCCAACCTCATGTTTGCTTCATTTAGCGGCCTCGCGCTAAGCGATTCATGATACATTTGTCCTTGCGCTGTTATGACTGCGCTACATTTTTGTGGTATGATGAAAGCAAGTTGCAAATTTGAGCCGGGTAAAAATAACCCCGTCTGTTATTATTCAAGCCGGCGAAGTTTCAAAATTATGTAAGGAACTCATTTTGGAATGGCATTACCTGTTGTGTCCAGTTCCAGTGAGCCAGAAAGCGAGATTAGCACAGCCAATGTCCAGAAGTTGTCGTCGGACCTTAGACCCCTGATGTTCTGGATGTCCAATGCCACCGAGCTGCTCAACTTCTTTCAGGTTAAAGTGGAAATCATGGAGAAAGAGTGGGAATTTGAAGGTGAGGATCATGAGAAAACAAACTCAAAATCTGTCAATTTGTGGGATGTAGCCGAATCCGCGACGGCTCGCACTCAATCACAAGGTGCATACGAACAAACATTCACACTGACTGCTGTTTGGAACTGTTCATAATTCCCTCGACTTAAACTATACCACTATATTCCCGCGTGCGTTTGAAACCTAGTTTTGAACTTTTTGGGCCATAATTCTAAAAGGTATTTTTGGCGCAGACACAACACATCGGACCTACAGTGAAGCATCGCAGTTAAAAGAGGGGGGGGTGCACACTTGTGCAATCACTTCATCTCAGTTGTTTATTTCTACTCTCCTTGAAAAAAAAAAAAAAAATTATACAATTCATTAATGTTAGACAAAGTCGTGAAATGATTTATCTTGTTCTCATTTTATTCATACCACAAAAACCTGGCAATTAAAAAGGGGTGTGTAGACTTCGTATACACACTGCGGATGGTTTCGCAGTCACAACGGCGCTCTGAGGCGAACCATAACTACGATGCGGCCCGCGACAAAAATGACTTTGACAACCCTGATTTAGGGTGTTCGAATTTTGAGGTTGAATTGTGGCTTATTGTGTAATTGGACTAATTGCGAAAAAAAAAAAAAAAAAAAAATACTCCTCAAGCATGAATGGCACTGAGTAGAGCCCACATCGACACCAAGGCCAACACTCTATCATGTGCCTGTTTGTCATTAGGATTCATGCGTTATCCAATACCAAATGAAGGAAGATGTCAAAAAAGTGCAAATGTCAGCAAAGTTACCATTCCTGGATGCACACCAAAATGTCATGCGTTTGTACTTGATTCATGCCCAGTACATCATTGACAAAGCAGTTTTTGTCAACGTCACGCCTATAGCTGAGGTAATGATGAATTCAGCGGCAAAAGTATCGCCTCATTTTTAATCTGTCCTCATGCTTGTTCCTAACACAGCCCCGGGGGATCCAGTGTTGACAGCCGACATGGACACGTGCTCAGAAGCTCTTGCGCAACTGGATGAGGTCATCATGCACACCTTCCAGCAGTGCGTCTATCACCTGACAAAGGTAAACCGACCACCAACGTCAACGTTATTCATCCCGTCTTGCGTCCAAATGAACTCACTTCCTGCCGTGCCTGTCCACAAGACCCTCTACTCGCTCCTTCCCGCCCTGCTGGACACCAACCCTTTCTCCACAGGGGAGAAGGAGAAGGAGAAGGTTGCGGCGGCGGGAGCGGAGGGGGAGGAGAAAGGACAAGAGGAGGTGGACGACGTCTCCGCCCTGCCGCCCAAAGTGGCCGGGTTGGTGGAAGTGTATCGCTCTTCCCTCATGCTCTCCCGGGAAGCTTGCCTTTCCCCGCCGCTCACCTCTCAAACCTTCGGCTACCTCTTCTTCTTCACCAACACCTCTTTGCTCAACACCTTGTTGGAGAGAGGTGAGGAATCAATCCGCGTATCGTTTGTTCTTTCCTTTGCTGATTTTTTTGGGACTTACATATTATGTAGATAAAACAACCAAACAACGGTGTCTTAAGAAACGCCTGCTAGCTTAATGCTAAGCATGCTAGCCGTTGGCATGCTAAAAGTTAGCATCAATATGTTTCAGTTGTAGAAATATAATATAACAATACTCGCAGGTATATATATATATAAAAAAAAAAAAGGCTGATTTTTTTTTAACTTTTTTGTTTCAATTTTAGGCTCACATCCAAAATACAAAATGAAAAAACAGGCCACAGTATTGAGTTTGAATTTAAAGTAGGGATAGACCGATTATCCGCACCGACATTTTTCTTTTTGACGAATATCGGCATCTGCCTTTTTTTAGACTCTGCTGGCCGATATTAAAATCAATTTAAAACTGTGGAAATCAAAACAAAGATATGTTGAAAGCTGAACATTTCTGTCATTTTAAAATTTTCATTTACTGGAGAAAACTACATGGAGCTATTCTTTAAGTTTTCCTTTATCCTTTTTAAGACAATCCTGGGTGCTCCCTTAACTTTTTGTTAGAATTTTGTAACAGAGATGTATAATGTCAAAAATTTCTTGTAATAATGATTTTTTTTGAAAATCACTATCATGCTAACCTGAAACATTGTTCAATAAACATGCTTAAAGACATTACAACAACATTTTTCTTGAGATTCTGATGCCAATATTTTCCTTTTCACTGAAAATGAATATCGGCTCCAAATATCGGTTATCGGCCTCCTTGACTACTAATAATCGGTATCGGTGTCGGCCCTGAAAAAAGCATATCGGCCTATCTCTAGTTTACAGTGAATTCAGAGATTTGTTTGTAAATACATGAAACATGTCTGAAGGTAATTTCTGAAAATATGCAAAGGTTGACCACCACGCATTACTGAACAATGGAGATTAGGGCCGTGCACGAATTGGTGGTGACTCGGACGCGAATACGGCTGAATGGGAATTTTGGATTCGAGTCAGAACGGGTCATAGCATTGTCGCATCACAGAGGAATGTAGACTGGCCAAACACTCACGTCTCAGTATGTGTGACGTATGTAATGTCGGTGGGAGGTGCGAAAAGGGCGCTGCCTTTGGAATTGTATCGGAAGATTTAGCCGGCTGATAAGCATGAACTTCAGTGGATGGAGGCCTTCGTCTTTGTTGGCCTCTCACGTCGTCACAGCAGCATACGAAGCAAGTTTGGCATGTGGACGACAGCCAGGTGTCATTCTTCTTTCAACCTTTGCCCAACGATACACGATGAACTGTGTGTATATCTTCCTTGAAGCTAACGTGTTTACTAATGCTCCTTACCAAAATTCCAGCTCACCTTTAACTCAATCAATGAAATGCTACAATGAAACTCAGTCCAATGGCTCGTTTTTCAAACAAATAACAAATAACGAAATAATCGGTCACTTTTTGTTTGATTTCCTAGTGCTGATTGAAAACGGAAGGAATGAATCCGCATGGATTGAAAGTGAACTGTCATCCCACGATGAGATGTTCATAGAGCATTTTTAAAAAAAAAAAAACAACTTTCTGTTGTGTTTTTTCAAAGATGGACTGTTTTCTTGGTCCCGAGCCGTGCAGATCCGTACAAACTTGGACCTGGTCCTGGACTGGCTCCAGGGGGCGGGACTTGGGGACATTGCCTCCGAGTTCATGAAGAAGCTGTCAGTCATAGTCAACTTTTTATGTATACCGAAGACCCGTCTCATTCAGGTAACGCGACTTTGCCATTCTTGCCCGTTTGGATCTCCTGCGGAACTTTTGCTTTTCTTTTCTAGTCCTCCTGGAACAGTCTACAAGAGGATCACGCCTTGCTAAGCCCTGCCCAACTGCACCACCTCCTCACTCATTATAAACTGGGACCAACTAGAGCCCCCCCACCCTCCTGGGCTCCCCCACCTGGCACGGTGCTAAGCGGAGGTAATAAATTTATACATACTATAAACTGCTGGCCTAAACACATCAGAAGTGGTGACGTACAGTGCACTTACAACCTAAATTCAAATGAAATTGTATTACTTCATTCCCAGCAGGCAATTTGTTTTGTATAGCTGTGCTGAGGGCCTTTTATACAAATAGATGATACACAATGTTTTACGTTTCTCTCCCACTTGTTGACATTGTAGACATATTTGAAAGCTTCCTGGACCACCCTCCTCTCATCCTACCAAACGAGACCCCTCGCCTTGACCTCTCCCAGCCAGTGCCCAGCTCGGACCTCCAAAAGGAAGTGACGCGCCTTCGCACCTTCTTGTGGGGGCTCGACCAGGACGAGCTTCCCGCCAATCAGAGGACTCGGCTTTGAGCCGGCCCGGAATTGAGATTTACGGTTGTCGCATGAAATAAAACAAACAAACTTCGCCACATTTCCATATCAATTCATGTAATCGTTTTCGATTTTTCCAAGTACTGTAAGAGGACTGCGTTATTTTGATTCCCCGAAAAGCCTTTGGAGCAACATTTTAAATGTCCGTCTTACGAAATTGTATCAAGTAAAACTCCTTGTTTTTAATAAAAGTCTCCCATCTGCAATCGCTGTATGATTTTTTTTTTGGGGGGGGGGCAATCCTCTCGCAAACAAAAGCCTCTGGTGGGTAAGCAGGGCTTTGAAATACTCAGACAAAAGTATTCCCACAGGGTGGCGCTGCAGGACCCATTCCCCCTCTTCGATGAAATGATGAGTCTGCATGTAGAATTGCTTGACTAAGGAGGCCATCATACTTGTACATAATCACCACCGCCAAAGGCGCAGCTCTCATTTCCTGTAATAATGGTCGCATTTTACGTTGGCTCATGACTCAAGGCAACAAACGATGATCAGACAAAGTCCCCACCGATGCAAGTTATCGTAAAAAAAAAAAAGAATAAAAAAAAAAAAAAGGTCAGTGCTTAAAAGTGCAGAGGCGAATTTTAATTTCCCTTCAATTGATGTGACACATTCGAGTGCTTTCCCATTTCATTGATGTGGTGAAGTCCCCTGATGATGTCCGAGCACTGAGGGCAGACAGGTGGTGCCGGTATCATGGAGTCAAATGACTAACAGCGTGGCATGGACTTGCTGCTGCACCCGGTCTCTGTCATATCCAGTTAAGTCCACATACTTATCAAGCACGAGGCCAAAGAAAACAGTGCATCAGCGTCTCTGTTTGGAGGCTGAAGCCCTCTGACGTCTCTGCAAAGTTATTGTTCTGCAATGCTGGCTTCCATCCAGACCGGTTTCCTCTCTTCCGGTCAGCTCCTCGCATGATTACGGTAAAAAGCTGAAAAAAAAGAACGTCACTATCGCCCAGAGACTCCATCAGCCACACTGCTTACATCATCACTGTTGTCCCCCCCCCCCACCCCACCTCGGTCTCATCTCCCCAGTATTCTCACTGCAGACGTCCAAAAACACAGAGGCACCCCTGTGGTTGGCTTAATCAATTAAGTCGCAAACCTTTCGGGTCCAGGGGCTACTTGCAGGGAAGAAATCTTATAAACGCTTTATAATCTTTACGTTGATGAAAATGAGTGCCTTCTACACCCCTAAATGTCATGTTTTTTTTTTTGGTTTCAACTTGATTTGTTAACATAAAGGAACTCAACAAAATTCCGTTGAATTAAATGTGTTGCTCTAACAACAGAGCTGTGAATCGACTAGTTTATAGAGTTAGTTTATAAAAGCGCAGTGGTTTGTGTCATTGTTGCTGACTTTGCGATTTGGTTGTGATATTTAATGAGTTTTCCGACTGCCCGAGGGAATATTTTTCAAATTCGCGAGTTTTACTACCAGAAAAAGAAGGATCATTTTAACTGTCAGGTTTGGGTGTGGTTCCAAATCTCACAATAAGCAGCAGTATGGCAAATCGTAAGCAATTCATAAAAAAAAAAAAAAAGAGTCTTCAAGCTGTTTAATGCCACTCTCATTGAAGTTCATCAAACTAAACATAGCACAAAGAGAATTACATATTAAGTATATAAAACAACCAAACAATGGTGTCTTAAGAAACGCCTGCTAGCTTAATGCTAAACATGCTAGCCATTGGCATGCTAAACGTTAGCATCAATAAAGGTTCAGTTGTAGAAATATAATATAACAATACTCACAGGTATATATTCTTCATCCTTTATGAAAAACGAAATATTAATATAAATTAATATTAAAGTACAGCATCTAACTGAGTCACTTGCAATAGCGGTAGAAGAAGCACTATTCTGTTTCACGTGTCTCCATGACTATTATACCGCCTCCCGGTGGCCAAAGCGGGAACACCAGAAAGAGCAGCGCATTTAATTGAATTGACAACATTCAATCAAAATGTTTAATTATTGCCATTATATTTAATTATGTTATCACTCAATAATTTTACAACTTACAACATTAGAGAGTGCTATTTTTCCTTATAAAAAGACACACTCATTTTTTTTTTTTCTTTTTTGGGAAGGTGGGAAGGGATTAATGGAAGATGATTTGAGACAAGAGTGGTCACGGAGCAAATTAAGCTCTTATTTCAAGCCGCCATGGCGCTGTAATAACATATTGCAAATTATTTTGTGGACCCCAAGTTACAGTTTGAGAAGCAGTGATTAGGCGATCATATTAATTAGCATGCCTTTGTACGGCAATTTCCACTTTCCAGTCATGCCACACAGATGTAGGCCGTAAGACGTATAATTCGACACAGGTGGAGCCTCAGACTGGCCCTTTGCTAATTGTTTGATGTTTTTTGCACTACTGTGAGCACCGTCTGACTGGGATTAAGCGTGTGACACACAAGCGCTTCCTGTGATCCAACACAGACGACATGTCATGCACACTTTCACCCCGGAATTGCGCCACCACACCAGCCTCACGCACGCACCGGGGGCCGTCTTTTTTTCGCCCAGGTGCACAGTCACCCACACCTGTTGTTTTGCCGTTTCTCTGTAATTAGCCCTGCACAATTACCATCGCCGGCTGCGGGGAGAGGAGGACGTGCGGGGGTGGGGGGGGGGGGTGTTACGGGGGCCGCCTGAAGACAATGGAGCAGTTCTTCTCCCCCTATCATCTCCCTTTTTCCTTCTCTGGGCCCGCAGTCGAGTAATGAAAGATTCTTCCACTCTTCAAAGAGACGGAGTTTCCTACGAAAACAGCTGAGTCAGAGGAGAAAAGAGAAAAGGATGAAAAGAGGAGGGAAACAGTAGGGAGGCGAGAAACGCAACGCTGCTGTGAGGCCCGACCAACCGCACTGGCGGTGTTGCGCGCACGCGCACGGGAGTCACGATCGGGAACCCGTAATGGCGTAATCCTGCGCACTTAACACTAAAAGCTACCATTTGGCAAAGGCTCCCTATTTGTAATCTGGCAACATTTTACCTGAGCCCTACGTCACCCCGGAGCCGGCAGTGTAAGGACGTTTTTCAAATCATACGTCAGGGCCACTGATGGAGGCTGCGAGACTATCAGGAAATTGGATTGGAAAGTGTGTGGGCTCTTCTCGCTCCAAAGCAGTCATCATTACCACACATTGTGGAACCTTAAACGTGATGTGGACTTAAATTGTTTTTGTATCATGGCCTCATCCAGAAGCGGGTAGGGGGCGGGCTGCATCACTATGGAGTCTGGCTCCGTGTAAATGGGGGGGGAAAAAAAAAGAAAAAAAAAAAAAGTCTTTTGGGTCTCATAGTGAAAATATTTGAAGAGTCTGGCTGTATCAGACGCAGTCAGACGGCCAGAGAGTGGAACATTGTTCACAGCTGAGTCCTGTGTAAAGGTGAGGTAGGAAACACAGGAGCAGGGGGGGGGGGAGATTCTCTGTTAGTTCACAGACTGGCACGGACACAGACCGAGGGTGTAGACAGACTGCTCTTGAAGGCCGGCGAGGGAAATAGGTCACGTTCAGCCAGACGTACAAACAGGCAGCGTGGAGGAAAGCCTTCAAGGTTGCGGATCCGATTCTTTTTTGCATCACCCAAACGTGAACATATAAGCGCAAACACGTAGTTCCTTTCCTAGCATGTCCCCGACTCGAAAGGTGTCCGCAGACACACGTCGGGGTATAAAGAAGCCCTGTGAGGTCAGATCCGGCCTCGCAGTCTCACCACTAGCGCCAAACCGCTGTGCCCTGCTCCAGCTCCCCAACTGGCGGCTTTATGTCCTGAGGACCGTCGTTTGGGGCAGGGCCAGAGGTGCCACCAATATGGGACGCCGGGTGTTTTTCTCAGCTCTACCTTTACCCTCCGTCCCTCGACCTGTGGGCCCGCGGGTAGGGGCCTTATTCCATCCAGTCCGGAGCTTCTGTCAGACGCCTGTTCCATTTTGCGTCACGGTGTTGACTGAGCGGACCCCACACTTAACTCCCATAGAGCTGTGGAGCTGCGCCGGAGCCGGGGGTTAGCGTGGCCTCGTGTTCAAGCGTGGTAATCTGATGGTCGTGTTTATTTTATGTAGCCTTCCTTTGATGGAGCAAAAAAAAAAAAAAAAAAAAGTCTTTGGGCTTTTTGTTTCGACAGTTTCACTGCCAGGTCAGAGGTGCTCGCCGTGGTAACTGTCAGGAAGAATAATATTTGCCCTTATATTCGCTCCAAACAGGCTTTTTTCCATATTAGTGTCAGGGATACTCTTTGGGGTTTTCTGCACGTCGGAGGTAAAAAGGTGGCAGGGAGGAGGCCCCCACCGAAACAACGTTGCTCCCTGGGGGAAAATCGAGGTGTTCCACGGGTCGTCCCCCGGGGGGGGGGCCCGCTCTCGTACAACTCTTGGTGGATCCTTCACCTTCAACTGTGGCCGCCACATATCGACCGTATACATACAAACTGTAGGTCTGAGTAGCTAAGGAAAACACATGCAAAAACACAGGAAAAACTCTCCCGCCTACTCGGCCGCCCCCGAGCTCCGCCTCAGCTGTCAGTCGTCCAAACTTCCCAGGGGCTCTTTTCAAATGCGGTTACCTAAAAACAGAGTTACCTTTGCCCGCCTGCCGCCGCCTCTCACTGCCTCCCCTCAAAAGTCACACACACGCAACCGCCCGCTCGCCGCCTTGCGTCAGCTGTTTCAGATGGGTCGAAAAGCCGGGGAACCGCACTATGTCATTACGTGAGGTTTTGACCCATAAGTTAAACCGAGGCAGGAGCCTTCACATTCACAGAATCAGAATCCCGACCCCAATTTGTTCTGCGCAAACCGCACAGCGGGACGAATAGCGCGTCGCGTATTGTCTGTCTTCGCGGCGCTCTGCGCCCACATCGGGTTCACTTGACCTTCACAATGTTGATCCGATCCCACGGAAAGGAGTCCTTTAAGTGGCCGGCTTTGCTTGTTCACGAAAGGTCAACGCTTGCCTTAAAAGATTCATTAGTATGATGCTGTGGAGGAAAGCGGTTCAGTTTGTGGCTGGAATATTGTGATCCATCTCAATTTGGTTATTGCAATTGGCCGAGGTCTGCGCCGTGATCTTGATATTTTAAGAGTGATACATTTTCATACAAAATACGACACCCTAGGCGGTTTTTATGGGGACAATCTTTCATTTCCTTTAGTAGTTAGGCCGATTACGATCTGCATACAAAGAAGTCTTGTTTTTGGATCAGACATGAACAGTAAGAACTCTTGTAAAACGGGACAAAACCCATCAATCCACTTCCCATACTGCTTATCCTGTCCGGGGTCAAAGCAGAGTGCAAAGCCCTTTGGAGACACGGAAGGCAAGTTCAAATTAATTGTGCTTTATAACGGAGCATTGAGTAGAAATGGATCCCAGCAACCGGCTGCATGGAAGTCAGACATGTCAACCATACTGATCTTTGGCCAGAAACCGCCAGTTTGACTCATTCTGTGAAAGATGAAAGACGGACAAGACTGTGGATTGACCAATCACACGGTGATGCGAGTAGGGGTTGACCTTACCGAGTCTACGATGGGATAGCTAGGTGAATCACTGCGCTTCCAATAGTAGACCAGAACATTTATGTTCTCAAGCTTACCCCGATCAAGGTAACGAGGGACCTTGAGGCGATCTGCGTTTTACTTGGGGTGAAAATTGGACTATGATCGGAATCACTGATCAGTTGCTGAATAGAACTTTGAGCGGGGTCGGATCCTATACCGGCCGCATGAATCGTCAGCTATGAGAAGCATTACGCTGCCAATGGTAGGATGGACCACGTAGGTATACACCCTTGACAGAACAACAGGGTGAGTGTTTGAGATACTGCGCGGCAATCGGTAAAAGCGCGTAGCCGGAAATGCCCAAAAGATAAGGAACAATTTCAAATACACCTTTGGAATCGCATTTGCCAGTCATGTGTCTGTGAGGTATGTGCTTCCTCGCAGATGAGGGAGCCTAATTACTGATGTAACCCAGGAGAAACTGGCCCGGTGGTCGGTAATCCAATCCTTCCTGGTGCAATTTAGCAGCCCAAACCAATTTGCAACTGGCTGACCGCCTCTCTAGCCAGACAAAAGGGGAATGAACATTCAGTTTGGACATTTAGTCGGATTTACCGGGCCATGCCAAACGAGAGGCTGATCCGAGGGTTGTGTCGGAGACGGCAAAGTGTGGGCGACCGTCGGGAAGCCAGTGGGGCTGACTCATAAGCAGGTGCTGTCAGTCAAACGGCGGGACTCAGCGGCCAAAAATCTGCTCGGAGGCGCGTTTCCTCATCTTTCTCATCCGCGTCAACCAATTAGGTGTATCACGCTCGCCTTCCTGTCCCATGGCTGCGCCTCGGTTGTTGGGCCTGTTCTATGTCCCCGCCATTGCTATCTAGCATTGGCTCATCCTCTCGCATCCCTTTTGTTAGGTCTGATCCAACTCCATCCCGTCCGTCACGGTTCATTAGGACTTTTCTCATGACCATGCCCGTGTCATCCCCACCCATCCCATCCCTCCGCTTTCCCCCTTTCACGTGTCATCACTCGCATCTTCGTCATCACCCTCGGCCTCCCAGGATAGCCGCCGTTGCCGTGTTTATTGTCTTAGTGTCAAAGTCAGACCCCGCTCGGCCAGCCCGAGCTTTGTCGTCATCTCCTTTTCATTTCTCCCCAGTGATTGTCTGCGCGCCTGTTGTTCCCCGGGCCTCCGGTCCAATCGGAGGCGGGGAATTTCCTTCTTATCGCTCACCAGGGGGGGGGGCATTCCTCGAATTCTTGGCGCGCTTCCCGGCGCTACCGGGGGTCCGGGCCAGATGCGAGGGCGTCGGTAAAACAACGCAGGCGCTCGCCGAGGCCCGACCGGCACCATTCCTGCATCCAGCGGTGACCTTCTCGTATGGACAGCGTGATTGATGAGGAGAAAGCGAACGAGCGGTCGGGGGGGGGGGGGGGTAGAAAAGGGAGGGAGGGCTAGACATCACAAAAAAAAAAAAAAAAAAAAAAAAAAAAAACGACTGCGGCGACGGTGGTGTAATGCTAAAGCGTGTGAACCCGGTGCCAAAAATAGAACATTCCGAACGGCTTTCATTTCAAAGACCTTGACTCAGACGGTTATTGATAAAAGAAGACATGTCAGGCATTCAGATCTCCCCCGGCAGAGCCATTTGTGGCAAATTGGTTACAGCGGGAGGTCAAAGTGCACATTAAACAGTGGGAACAAGAGGGATTAGAATGCCGACCGTGTCGTTCCTCTTAGTCACGGGCCCTCTTCACGATAAAGGTGGTCCACTAAACAAAGCTTTAGCGAATTGCCACCATCGACAAAGGTCGAGGAAATGAAAGCAGACTTTGCGCTGTTGTTCAGCTGAACGATGTGAATTGCAGATCCCGCGATTGGCGGTTACAAAGAATGCATGCAAACACATTACTTCCATATCTTACTGTGCCAGAGATAAGAATGTTTGTTCAGGAGGAATGATGGATATAAAGTTCACAGCTTGTATAAACAATTACAGTAAGCCTTCTCTTTGAAACTGAAATAAAAAAAAAAAGCGGAAAAAAAAAAAAAAAAAAACCACGCATCGGAATAACAGTGCATCTTCTGTGTCAGTGCTCAGAATTCTTTCAGTTGATGGTCACTTCAAACTCAATTTGACATTGCGGTGAACTTGAGGTCCCAGCCTATTTTTTTTTTTTCCCCACTCGCGAACATCTTCGGATGCACGCAACCTCCCGCCCGGTGCCTAAAACTCCCGTCGCACTATTTCAAAACGTAAAGCCTGACAAGGTGCGGATATGAAATTTCCTTTCCTGTGTTTGCTCTCGGCCGTGACGAAATTGACACACTCCCGGGGTTGACGCACAGGAAGCGGCTCTGGCGGAATCAATACGGCCGCGTGCTGCTGCCGCAGAAGTTTGCGTTATCTGCTGTCACCGTCGCCGGAGCCTTGATTTACGATGGCCTGCCTGTAATGAGCTCTAATTTAATGAACGGCCACTAAAGAGGGGGCCTGAAGTGCGTCAGCGCTGGCCAAAAAAAACAGCCCGTCCATGTCACGTTAAAGAGAGTAGTGGGTTATAAATTGCTTTAAACACCGGCGTGAACCGCCTCACCGACGTAAGCATATTTGTGTCGCCCTGACTCGTATGCGTTTGAGCGTCGCTGCATGCGTCTGCAAAGACCCCTCGCGACCGGGGTCACGTCGATAAAGAGATTCAGGGAGGCAACGTCACACTTCTTCCTTTTTGTCTTCCTTCTGTCCGCCTTCCTTCTCTTTCACACAAACGCCACCCTCCTCACTTCCCGTGAGCGCGGCTTCCGTAGGAAAACATGGCAACGGGCCCGTTGTGTGACTGACGTACAACTTGCCGGTAAACGGCGCCCGGCTACGATATTGCGCACGCGGCTTACACGTATACGCAAATGCGCGCATGTAGTCATTCACCGCGATGGCTGACAGAAAAAGGGGGCTGAGAAAGCATACCAAATGTCTCCGGGGGCAACGTCTACTGCACACTTGGGCACGCGCCCAAAATAGCGCTTGACTCTTAGCCGGATTACGGGCCGACATATATGATCAAATGATACGCCGTTTGATTACATCTGGTGGTTGACGGCTTGCGCCGTTTATAGTGCGTTGATTCCCACTGCGTTGCCGGGGGGGGGGGGGGGCGCGTGGGAGAGAGACAGCGAGATGAGGGGGAAGCACTTTTGAGAGAGGAAGAGTTGAGGGATGCGGCAGACAGACGGGGACGCGCGGTGACAGGAGAGGAAAGAATGTTTAGAACGACCGAGAACAGCGGCAGAGGAGGAAGCAGGAGCTCCGAGACGGGGCCCGGTTGCTCTCGGGGAGGGAAGGCGGAAGACGGAAAGAGTGTTTGCCCAATAAAAAGTTCCCTTTTGCACGTGCTTGTTCGCTTCTCGTAGTGCCCATACCTTAACATTTCCTCATCTGCGCTTAACCACTTCTCCATAACCGTCCCGTCAGATGGGGTGTCTCTCTCTCTCTCTCTCTCTCTCTATTCTCCCAAGGCTTTTATCATCAAGAATTCACATTTGGCCTCTGCCTTTCAGTGACCTTACCGAATGAACCTGAGGCCTTTCTGGTGCAGGCCACATTCTTAAACCCTTGGTCATGGCTGTTCAAACAGCAAGATTGCCTTTGCTAAAGGTAGGGCTGCGCACGGATCGGCGGTGATTCCAATCGAGGAGTCAGTTGGCCGTTAAAAGCAAACGCCGAATCAGAATTTGAGGATTTGGGTCAGAACTGTTTCAACTGTTGAGAAGTCAGTCAACAAAGCCCAGGTAGGCAGCGCATCAAGGCCTTTGTTTACTTGCTGTTGGCCTCTCGCGCCATCCTAGCAAGCGGGACCAAATACAAAAAGGTCAAATTAGTGCAAAAGAAGGCTCTCGGTTCTACCGTTGGCCAGCGTTTGACGAGCGAACCTGCAGGTTAAAGTAAGTTATTTCCAACTAAAAAGGAAGCTCCGATGTTTTCCAAAATGTAAATTTGAGGCATGGTAAAGCGCTTTGGACAACATAAGTGCACTCCAGTTACCGTTTACCAAAATGATCCAATTGGATTTTTCTTTTTTTGGGACTATGATGTGTTTTTCGGGGCAAAAGTGCAATTAGCAACCCATTCGAATCCATTCAGGACTCGCTTGTTAAACAGCAAATGAATCGCAACAGGCAATTTTAGTGCGAGTCCAAGCGCTAGCAAAAGCACATCTTCCATTAAGGGTTGGTTGCAGGGGCACCCCGTAGCCGTATGCAAATCTGAGGAAGCTAGTGCCCTTGTATCACCCCCCCCCCCCCCCCACTACAATACACCTCTAAACCGTCATTTGTCACAATGAGTTTGGTCTCATCAAATGGGATGTGATGCAGACACGTGGGTCTCCAAATATGACCCCTCACGTCCTGCTTGATTTAGCCCGAGTCGAGCCGCACGGAGCAAAACAGCAATGACGACGGTGCTCTCATAAAAAAACGTCTGCACAAACCAGACACGTGACTCAATTCGTTAGACCCAAAGCTCGAGCGAGTCAAAAGTCGTTGGCTTCCAGGAAGTCTGAAGTCTGTTTCCTGTGAAGCGGACCGGAGGCTACGACGGGGCACACGAGCAGAAAAACAAAAAGAAGCAGACTGGTGGCAATTGAGGAGCTTATGATTCATTGAAAAAATGAGACACGGGCAAAAATGACAAGAGAAAGATCCGCGGGGGAATCATTTTCACCGGAAAACAGGAAAAGAAACTTTATAAATATCCAAGGTCAGACGTGGTCAAAACAGGATTGGTGACAAATCTACTTTTTGAACCACCTGCAGTAAGATTTTAAACAAACGTAAGGCGATTAGGAATGCGCCGATGCCTCTTTTTTTTTTTTACACCGGGTACAAGTACTTACATTTGAGTGCTCGTCGATAACGAGCGCTTGATTACACCATTACATCTTGCAATTTTGATGAAAATGTGTTGTGCTTCAATACAGAATTCTTCAAAACAACAATCTTTTACTAAACATGCTATAATATAAATATACCACTACTTATACACACGTAATAATCGTAATCCATTTGCCCGGGAGGTATACTTTATGTGCTGCTTCTTTTGTGCCTGACTTAACACACATAGATTGGATGAAAAGACATAAAGAGTAGAAGAAGAGAAAGAATATATGCCTGTGAGTGTTGCAATATCATCTTCCTGTTTATGTTGCTGCATCATTTGGGGTTGAATATTCGTTATTTAAATGTTTCTACCGCAACATCAATGCGATCCGTTAGCCCATCCAAAGCGTTTCACATTGTCTGTTAGCATTAAGTTAGCGGACGTTTGCAAGATCAAGCTATGTGCTAGCGTGTGCTAGCTACAAAGTTATGATGTTTGTTCCCAGCGGCCCCTGTACATCCCACCCTGTTGACTTGGGCCCCAAAAAACGTCTCGAATTTGTGTTTTAAATTGGACCAGCAAATTGGTGATGTTTTTAAATCCATCTTTTTTTTTTTTTTTTTTAATCTTGGGCAGCTAAAGTAAAGTCTCTCCTTTCACAGTAGCACTTGGAAATGGTACTTCAAAAGGCACTTCATTTTGGAGTCAGCCAGTCCTCCCTCCAGTGTCTCCAGTTGGTCCAAAATGCCGCTGCTCGCAAAGGTGAGTTGAGTTGAGTCTAATTCTCCTTATTTTGAGTTAGTTTTACTGTGACTTCAACTGGGAGTGTCCATAAACAACTTGGAAATGATGGAAATAGACTTTTTTGGACAACTTTCAGTCCAATTACACTTTTGACTTTTTGACATGGTTGACAATACTTCCAAAAGTAAAAGTTGACAAATACTTCCATTAATTAACTGACTCCGGGCGAAAGGTAGGATACACCTCGGACTGGTTGCTCGTCAAAAAGCAGCGCCAGAATTTAGGATTTCAAACAAAAAGTGCACTTTAAATACTGTTTGGCTTTTTTAAATCAATGAATGTGTATGCCCCAACTCATTAGAAATTCCAGCAAACCGTAAATTTTTGTTGGCAAACAGTGGAATTTTTTGAGCATTATAACTGCTGTAATTGTGGCGTGCCTGGCAATATCACGACTCATATCAGGGGAAAGTTTAGAGTTTGGAAACTTAGTGATTCAATCTTGTAAGAACATTAAAACTTCATCACACAAAAAATATCAAACACGTTTGAATTTTTTTTTTACACAACACGCCTTTTTTTTTTTTTTTTTTCTTTTAATTGACCCTCCCATGAGTCCACTTACTCTATTAACTTTTTGATATGATGACGATACAGTGTTTGAAAATGATAAATTATCAAATGCTTCAACCGGCTATATTTAGAGGACCCCCAAGGTGTTCGAAAACCAAAGTGTCCTTCAAAGTGTGATTGTGAACATGAGTGCTGCACTTGTGAGTCACTAATCTCAGCAACAGTTTCTTGACTGGCGTCGTTTTACACATTACGTCTGTCGGGGGGGGGGCACGAAAGGAAGCATGCCATGCACAGTTGGTAGATGACTCGAGAGTGTCCCTTGCATGACACTAAGCTGCACATTGGCCCTTATCACTGACAATAACAAAGAGAAAAATCCACAGACGTCACTTTACTGCCCATTGAGTACGGCCCCCTTCCTGTGTGTTGCTATTCCCCCCACGCCCGCCGACATATTCAACCCCCCCTTTACAACCATTAACACACTCACTTTCTCTCTGACGTAGGTAAAGTACAAGGGGGTATATGCGGTGGTGAAGGGGTAGCAACGGGTAGCGAGTTGAGGTTGGGTTACCATGGCGATTTCCCCCCGGATAGGATGCCCCGTCGGAGTCACTCACGTGGGAGCGAGCCGGAGAGAATGAATGAGTGGCCGAATGACGGCGTCGAGAGGGAAAAAAAGAGAGGGAACAAGGTCACAGGGAAACTTAAAAGTGTCCTGTTATGGGAGAGTAAATATTAACATTAAAAGGTTGGATGCTTTGGTTTGGCCTTTGAATGTAATCACTGCGTTTGTTTACTCAAGCCCCTGCTGGAATTCCCTGAGGAAATGAGAGTGCTACATGAAAAAAAAAAAAAAAAAAGAAAATGATGAATTTATTACCACTTCTTCCGATGGCCGTTGCGTCACGGCCAACGTTTCCCCTGTTTACAAATGACGCTCTGGGGGGAATCGGACCTGACCCTAAAAACCACACGACTTGCTTTATTATCCACCTGGACGCGGAAATATTCAGCCATAAAAAAAAAAAAAAAAAAGAGGATGGGGAAAACCAGCCATATCGCAACGGACACACAGTCAGAGTGTGATGTTGTTGCACAGGGTGGGAATAGTAGAGGAGTAACTCACCATAAAAGATTAGCGCAATATTTTGCCAACGAGATGGTTGACAGCAATTGTGTGATAATCCATCTACGGTACACTCTAAAAACAGTTGGGTTAAAAATAACACCATTTTGGGTCAAAAATGGACCAATACACAAATTGGGTCAATTTGACCTACTTTTTTGCATTGTTTTGTACAAAACAGCACATTTTTTTGGGTTGTTTTGCACAAAATTACCCAATTTTTAACAACCAAAAAAACAACCAAGAAAGTTGGGTCAAATTGACCCAAGTTGTGGATCGGTCCATTTTTGACCCAAAACGGTGTTATTTTTAACCCAACTGTTTTTAGAGTGAAGGACACGTCATGATGATCAACAATTTGTCCCACTCTCCTTGGACGACAGTAATCAGTGAACAACAACATTAGCAGCATGGATGGTCCAAATACGGTATCAACAATATACCGTATTTTTGGTATATTGCTCCTGTACTGTAAGACATATGTACCCATAATTTATCCCAAACTTTGTAGTCGCACTAATGAAGCTGTGAACAGACAAAATCAATGTTTGATGATGGTACTGTATATGGTGTTTACCGTAAAAGACAGCAACACTGGACAGCCTATATCTATTTTTCCGTTTATTTATTTTGGTTTTATTTGTCTGCTTCGATTAGACTCATTATAATCAACATTTTGACTTGCAGTCTTTTCGGCGTTCACTATGACAACCTGACAAAATTCTACCAAACGTGTGGCGTAAACATGAGTCAGTATACAGCATATACAGTATATGCATATACAGCATATTAAGGACGTAACACGAACCGATTGCAATCGGAAAATCGGTTTCGATCCGATGAAACGAATCAAATCGTTGCATTAGGGGTGTGCATCTCTCCACACAAGATGATTCCATGCGGTTTAAGTTTGTTTCGATTGGAAAGTGGAACAATTCGATTCAGTTTGACTCAGTGGAATTACGATTCGATTCGACTTGGTACGGCTCAGTTCGAAAAGGGTATGATGCAATTACTCTTTTGTTGTGATTTTACATACATTTGAATCAACTTGTCAGTACTGTAAATGTGCCATTTTCTTGGAAGCTATATCCCTCCAATAAAGGTGATTCGATAGGTCTCTTGATATATTTCAAATTAGAATGATCCGATGCCCTCGCATCTTTTAACAAAACGAATCATTTTTTTCCCCCGCCAAATTGCAGCCATTGCATTTGAAAGTCGCTTTCTACGACAATGCAAGGCCGATTTGAATTTGACTACTTGTTTCGCCCTAATCGATCGAACAACAGCACGGGCGTGTTTGTCCAGTCGGAGAATACGGCCATAATCACTCCGAGTATGTTTAAAATCGGCGCGTTAAAGAGGCTTTGGCAAACCCTGGCATGAATCAGCCGACTGTGCGGGCAAAAACCGCCAAAGGTGAGCGAAGAGTGGCGGGCATTCAAATGATGTGAAGCCTGCGTAATAATGTGTGAACGCACGCCACGGCGCACAGGAAACCCAGTGTTGCGCGGCTGAGAGAAGCTTGTGTGAGTAAAGTTTGTCTGGCAGCGAGGCCCGGCGAGGCCGTGTCACAGGTTCCCCTTCCTCCCCGATGCCTTTGAGGTCGCAGCCTAAGTGTCTCACTCTGTTTCTCCTCCTGTGGCGCTTTAACACACATCGGTGATGTAATGGGTAGCACATGAAGGCCACACACACGTAGATGCGCAAACACACACAAACAGCGATGCCCGGCGCGCTACACAGGCACCGCATTTATACCGCCACATGCCCATAATTACACACGCGTACAGTACGCACACCCATTTACACAAACCCTGGATTCCCCCTTTTCCAGCAGGCATGCGCCAGTGTGCCTTGGCTCCCACACACCGAAAATGCCTGACGCCCCTCTTTTGTGTTGAGTGCGGGGCTCACGCAACCACGCGCGCAAGGACCTTCAATGGGGAGTTCAAAGTGGGTCCCGCAGGCTTTGCAACGCTGAGTATGAAGCAATTAGTACAAAAAGTCCCGGTCGAGTGAAAATAAATACGTCGCCTAAATATGACACACCACAGAGAAGGGTGTTCTCATCAACGCTGCCGAATTTTGAAGGATTCAAAACGTTGCCAGGTAAATGAAAGGAGGTTTCCGAATTGTGAAAACTCAAGCCGTTCTCGCCGCTCTCAAACGTTGTGGGTGTGGACGCTAAACGTGAGACCGCGCCCCACTCGGCTGTCAACTGTCAATCAAACACCACCTCCTCAACCTGGATGGAAATGGATGCTCCTTTGTCAAGTATCTTTCTTGTAATGTTTACATTACAGGTGAAACCAGGGGCGGAGCCATGGGTGGGCCTGGGTGTACACAGGCCCACCCAGATTGAGAGACTGCCCACCCAGTGAGATTCATGAAAAAATATATACTTTTACATTTTTAGTAAATTATGGAATTATTAGTATTTTTTTTTTTTATTGAATATTAAGAATGGCATAATTGTGGTTGTCTAAGGAAGATCCGAACTTCATATTATTCGGTTTGTCATTTATATTTGAATATACGATGTGTCGGGACAGGAGGATTGTGCGAAGTGAGAGCAATATTCAGGCCCACCCTGATTTTTCCAGGCCCGCCCATTAGCCACGTTCTGGCTCCGCCCCTGGGTGAAACCATTAGAATCGACAACTAATCGATTATGAAATGAATCAACAATTATTATTGATTACCGATGAATCCCTTTGAGACCTCCATGAAAGCAGACAGATTATCTTTGTGTTGAATGAAAACAAGACGCTCGCAAACATCCGCCGCGTTTGTTTTGGAAAACAATGACCGACGTTTTTGCATATTTTCTGACATGTTACGGACTTTTGACGTCAGCTGTTTTTGCATTTGCTTTCCGCTAATATCTCCCAATTGAATTTTTGCTTGAGTCTCACATGAAGCACGATTGCCGTCTTTCGCTCTATTGCATCAAAAATGAAAAAATACTGTATGGAAAATGCTTGAAAAGAGAGATACAGACTCATAACATAAAGACAATACCAATGTCATAATAACTAACGTATTATTAACATTTTTTAAACAAAAATGTGGAGTATCTAAAAAAACTAGAGCCATTTCGGAAAAAAAAAAGGTCATTTTCGGATTCAGCGACATCAAAATAAACCCAATTTTCTTGGCAACAAAATGTTTAATTAATGCGTAAAATCGTTAACATGCTCTGTGTCTTCCCATAGACGGATATCAATAATTACTACTAATGGCATATAGTTAAATGTCATTCAAGCAAACGTGTTCAATCTGAAATGTGTACCAAACTGGTAGCCCTGTGCAATAATCAGTACCCAAGATTTCAAAAAGGTCGGCGTGACCCCTGACCTCGAATAACATGTGGCTGTAATGTATTACTGTACGAGAAATGCTATGGCTACAGGCTATACAGTCCAATTACGCTATAATAAGAAAAATATTTGAAAAGTCTTGTACTGTCTAAAACCCTCTAATTAATGCAACGATTGCCCCATAAAGGGTTACGGGCATCTGTGTGTGTGTGAACCACCCAGGAGACCCCCATCATGAGCGCAAGCAGGGAGAGTGACTAACTTCACTCTTTCTTTTCTTCTCCACCCCAGCTGCGTCTTCAAACGGCCTTTTGATGTGGCAAATGAGAAAGAACGAGTCAGCGTGTCAATATCATCTCATTTTCTACGACGCCGTTGACCTGAGAGAGAAAGAAAAAAAAAAAAAAAAAAAAAAAAAAGCGGGTGACCTTTTTCCGCCGCCCATCATCCGGTTAGTGTGTAGGGAGGCCCGGCGACTGCACCCGCAACCCGGCTTCTGCGTAAGAATGTGCGATTGTGCCAGCCGCCAATTATTATCTTACCGCACCATGAGGGTGTGTTTCCGACCAAAAAGCTTTCTTCCTTCTCCCTGTTCTCTCGCTCTTTCGTTCCTTGTGAGAGTTCGTGGGCATTTCCTTGTAAGTAGTGTACACACTCTGATGCATGATCCCTCTGGCATGACTGGAAAGTCATTTCTGCCCTTTTGCAACAGTGGGTCACGCTTTACTGCACCTGACTGAATCTTTCCAGTCAGACCAACTCAGCTCTATATACAGTGTGCGCGCGCGCGCGTGTGTGTGTAGAAAGAGAATGCAGGAAACATAACACGTGCTCAGTAGAAAGGAATAAAAAAAAAAAAAGAAAAAGAAAAATGATATTTAAAAAAATCCATTTTCTATAGCAATTGTGAACCGCGACATCATCAGTGATGAACTATGATAGTGGTTCTCAAATTACCGCCTCAAAAAAAAAAACGCAAGTGCCACCGTAACGACCAACATTAAAATGGACGTTTAATTCCTAAAAAAAATACATATATTTAAATTTTTGCTAGAAAGTGTAACGTTAGGCACGGTTTAAACATTAACACTGCGCTCATTCACTGCCATTGACGTATTTATTTGTCTTTTCACAGTCCAGCCATTCAATTGAATTTATTTATGTTTTTTTTTTTTTTTTTTTTTTTTGGTCAAACGTTAGGGTAAAAGGGGGTCGGAAAGTTAAATAAACTAATAAAGTTAACAAAGTGATTCAGTTAAAAGGTATTGCACATAAAAAGTTAAACACAAATGGACTTTTAAAAAATGTATAGAAAATAAATATTTGTATATGATTAAATGTAAATGTGTTGGACTACATGTAAAGTTAAATACAGCTGAATGGTGCATCAGAAAGGTACTGTATTGGATTTATAAAAAGTTGAAGTCAATGTAATGCGCACTTTGAACATTTGATTCAGTAATTCTATCACCTACCACTAGAGGGAGCCTGCATACCACTAGTGGCACTCATAGCACACTTTGAGAATTATTGAACTATGCAATAAATACAGTAGCATACTGACTAAAGAGTGCCCCCAATTTACATGTTTTTAGAGCCAAAGACCGATCACTTCATTTTTCACTTTGTTTTTTGCCAAAATTTGTGTTTTGAGTGATCTACACAAACATTACTGTTTGAAGCAGTGACATGGACAAAAGAAATGGCACAATCTAATTACAAGGGAAGTCAAGTCAAATAGTTTCATTAAAATAATCCGTTATATTCGCCCCCACTAGTATTAACACGATATTCTGATTCATATGGCGTTTTGGAATATGAAGTAGGCAGCAAAATCAACTTGCCACTCGCTGTCAACGGAAAATGACATCAGTGCCAAGGGGCCCAGCTTGCGAACGTCACATGACCAAACCAGAAGACAGGTGAGCCCTGATTGGTAGTTGAGCCCTGAGCAACTGTGATGGCATTTTCAGTCGACAGAAATGACAAAATGGCCGCCCCCCTGAGAAAACGGGTGGATTTTGCTGCTTAACTCATATTTCATATTAATCATATTGCCTTGTTTGAACTAGTGAGTGCACATATTGCAAAGAAAATTTGAGACTTGATTCGCCCTATGCCCTCACATGTGGGCAAGGAGAGCCACAGCCACCCATGCACTTTCACTTTTTTTATTGAACAGGACAAGCTGTCAAACAAATACAAAGTTGACAAGACTTGAAAGGAGCTGCTGTAGGTCAAAACTCACAGCCAGGTGCTCACACACAGACCAACCTGGCGACCCGTTCGCTAGGCACCAAAACATAAATGCTAAAGTAGGTACAGTACACTCACGCTTTACAAAAACAGTTTACTGATGTATTTTCTTTTATTGTTTTATGAAGTTTTGTACAGTGATTTTTTTTTTTCCTTGGAAGGGTTTGATTAACAGCATTTCAGTGGGTAAAATTATATTTTCATGTTGTGTGTGGCCTAGTGAATGACATCAGGAAGAGTTTTCATGTGAGCATCAGGGTGTAAGGCGTGGCCTACAGCAGCTGCTAGCGAGTGTTCTTGTTTTGTATTTGTGGGTTGGAGTGTTTGTCTGGTTCAATAAAAGTGCATCGGCAAAGCCAAGCAATATTTGTTTGAAAATGTCATGACAGGTAAATGACCCCACTCTTCAGGTAGCTTTGGATCGCCGTGCCCTCACCCACCCACCCCTTCTCATACCGCTGCATAAAGCAAAAAATAAATAAATACATTTTTAGCTAGCACATTAGGATTTTTGTTAATATTGTAACGGTAAGTGAAAAATGACTTGGGCAATCGTGCTACACGGCTAACGATAGCGATGAGTGGCACGCTTGTAAATGCATGTAGCAACCACTCTTATTAGCACGATTTGCACATCCTTCCTCTACCAAGTAGTGGTTAAAAAAAAACAACAAAAAAAACATCCCTTTTCAACAAGGAGGAAAGTTGTCAGGCTAAAAATACCTTGAAACCAGTAACAGGTTATAGTTGTTCACCACACGATTAATTCCGAGTGAACATCTGTTCACGCTCCCTGCGAGTGTTCTCATATTCCACTCGCGCGTTTGATGTGTTCTCCTGATTTATAGCCGTTTTGCAACGGTGACAGCTTGATCGCCTATTTGATTTGCCCATCTCAATATTTCTATTTATTATGGGGAAACTTTGCAAAGATAGTGTGAGGAATCTTGTTTGTGCCTCCGCAAGTCGTGTGGGTACATTATGTGTATGTTGTCATGTCGTCCTTCATGACCTCGCCGAGTGAGCGCCCCACCCACAATGTACAAGCATGCGCTCATGCCCCTCATATATATTTTTAAAAAATTGCATGGATGTGCATGTGTTCTCACTGTTTCTATGCAACGCGTCTCGGAGGCCCCTTCTGGTCCGGTCCTGGACAACACCTCTCTCTCCTATGCGTCGCTCACTCCTCACTCTTTCCTTCACCCTGGAGAGGGAGGGAGGGAGGGATAGAGGGAGAAAGAAAAAAAAAATGGGAGGTGGATAGTATGTGTGTGTGGTGGGTGGCGGGGTAAGGGTGGGGAGGGGTAGAGGGGGCGGGGGGGGGGGGGCAGTGGAAATAACAGGCTGCTGTCTCAAGAGGGGCAGAAAAAGAGCCAGGGGTGAGAAAAAAGAGGGAGAGAAAGGTGTTTGCAGGGCACTGGTGAGCCTTAAAAATAAATGCAGTAATATCATTTGAGGGGCTTTTAAAAAAAAAAAAAAAAATGTATCTCCAGACATGTGCAGGTATGAAAGGCACGTGGCTGATGAGCTAGGCTGATAACACATAAAGACAATGGGCAAAGGGGGAAGAGATTTGGATTGGGAGATGGCCAGATAAGAAGAGATGGGAACATGATTGGCGCACTGATGCGGCCGGAGGAAGTAGTGCAAGATAGGAGCCGGCAGGGATGGGAGGGGAGAAAGTGATAGAGGAAAGAAAACAAGAAGAAAAAAACACAACGGAATCTTTTTTTTTTTTAAGTTTCGCAAAGAGAGAGAGAGAGAGTGGGGAGGGAGGAGAGTAGAGGGGAAGAAGGGAGGGGAGAGAGAGAGAGAGAGAGAGAGAGAGAGCGTGTGTCTGTGTGTGTGTTTTTATGAATGAAGTGAGTCACTGCCGATGTGTCATAGGCCCGACGTCTTTATAAAGGAAGTTTTAAACAAGCCTAAACACTTCACTTGCGCGCAAAAATTGGACTTACCACACATCGCATCCTTCTCTCTGCATTTCTCTCTCTCTCTTTCTCTCTACTCTGTCCAAGTGCCTTTCTACCTTCCATAAAGACTACAAACATCTCAAACTTTGCTCCAAACTTACAAAAAAAAAAAAAAGTTGGACGATTTTTTTTTTTTAATTTCCCCCACAATTCACTTTGTCTTTAGAGCGCTCCATCCGAGGTGTCAGGACGCACTTTGCTCCTCATTTGGACTGAAAAGGCGCCAAAGGAGAAGCCGGAGCACGTGACACGTCTTGCCGGAGAGCCCGTTGATTTGTTATTGTTTTTTTTGTTTTGTTTTGTTTGTTTTTATTATTATTTATTTATTTGTCCACCTGCTGTTTGGGTTTCCATTCTGTTGGATTCGAACCAATATGAAATGTAAGTGAATGCGTGAGTGCGTTTTTTTTTTTAATGGATTTAAAAATAAATTTGATGTAATTTAGTTAGAATTTGAACAAAAGATAATGCATGAAAGTCAAAGGTTTGAACAACAGTTTTCTCATTCATTAGAAAGTGTGTCCGAACTTTTTTTTTTGGGGGGGGGGGGGACTAATTTTAAAAGGCTGTTCTAATGTTTTGAACTGATCTCAGTTTGGAGGACAGTGAGTTCACACGCGTGTTATTTTGCCTGTAAATCTTTGCGGTTCACCTGTAATTATCAAGCCTCCAGTACGGCTTCAGCACCACTGTGGTCCCCTCCTTTTTAAATGCTTTACACTAGCTTGTATTTGAACTTGAAAGGCAGAAGAATGAATGAGCTTACTGTTTGCAGTGTCTGACTTGGCCCCCGGTCTATATAATTTATAGCGGCAACACACGCGCCTATCCAGTTGCAGGTGTGACAATCAGCCGCATTCATTGCACGGCTTTATCCAGGCCAGGAGTGATGCTGATGTGTTTAATGATTTGCCTGTGAAAACATGAATCTGTCACCGAGGCTCAACACGGGGGCGCCGCGTGCCAAGTCTGGAGCTATTGTTTATATTATGGTGCAATATCTTCCCCTGGAGTTGACAGCAGCAGGCCTGAGGTCATGATCATTACGGCGAGATGACAGCGCCTCTCCGCTAATTGCTTCCGTTTTCTTGCCCCTGCTTCGCAGTGCTGCTCGACTCGTCGTCGTCTCTCCTCTTCTCGCTGCTATTGGCCCAGCTGCCTGTCTTCACGTCTGCCTCCCCGGTGCCTCAGCGGCGGCCCAGCGACATGGACAAGCTGTCCAACCAGACCAAAAATCTCATGAAGCTCACGCAAGAACTGCTGGTAAGTGCAAGGGGCCGTCGTGGGAAAAAAAGCAGCCCGGCGAGATCGCAGGTGGCAAACTCGAGGCCAGGGGGCAAGATCTGGTTCGCCAAGTCGGTTTACGTGGTCTGCGGAAGCTTTGCGAGAAAATTTCCTTGACTTTTTTTCAAAGCTAGCCATGGAAAACACTAATCATGTAACATTATGTGGTAATTATTAACGAGTAGAGCAACTGCCAAGCACTCTAGCTGCACGCCATAAGCTGTGAGTGCAGCTGTGAAACGCAGGGTACAAATCACCATTTCCCACTGAAATGAATGGAAATGCAATCAATTTGGTGCAGCCCCCCCCTAAAAACCACAAAAATTCTTTTTTTTAATAAGCAAAAAAAAAAAAAGCATTCAACAGTAGACACGCAGGAAATAACATGTGCTCCACATATCCTGCAAAGACAGAAAAACAAGACCGTACCTTATGTATTGTCCGTCCTTGTTCTTCTTCGGTGGTGCCTCTTTGGCCACTGCAAAGAAAACAATGTAAATTGAAGTCGGCCAGATGTTGTGAAATTTGTCATATACATATATATTTTTTTTAAATTAATGACCCAATAGTGGCATTTGTCCTTATATCACAATTCTGGCAAAAATATTTGCTTACGTATCACATACAAGCCGATAATGACACTGCCAACTACTGGCCTGGCATGCATATTACAGCATTAAAAAAAAAATTAAAATCCCGTTCTTGTCCGATTTTCTTGATGGTCGTCATGTAAACACGTCGTTGGTCTCGTGCTTGTGACGACGCTTGCTAGCTATTGCACCAGAGCTTAATTACCTAATAGCATTAATTAAAGCGCTAATGTACCTTCATGTTTACCCCGCAGTCTTTTTCTGCATGCATTCGTGAGCTCAGCTATTACTGTGGCCAGACTTAAGCTGCTTTTAACTGATGACCGATTGGCCAGAGTCCACGCGCGGGCCTTAGACCAGAGCAGAGATTTGACTGAGTGACCTCACTTTTTTTTTTTTTTTTTTTTTTTTTTGCACACGGGCCCACAGAAAGCTGACTCAGCAACCTTATGTCACCTGACTTGCAAACAAAACTCACGACAAGAGCATAGAGGGGGGAAAGAAAAAAAAAAATCGTGACAAGACGAGTCAAGCAAGTGTGTTAAAAAAAAATCCATGCCAAGACATTTCTCGCCTCCAGCTCCACTGAACATACCAATCATGAAACAACAACAAACAATACTGTACAAGATGTTTGCATGAAATCATGTTTGGGTTCTGCGGCAAAACTGTGGAAGTGTGATTAGAGTGGAGGAAGCTTGAATTTTTCCCCACTGCCGAATCGTATTGTACGGACACGTCTGGCTAAAAGTGTCTATTTTGTCGACATTTGAGCGGGGAGGAAAATCCGATGTGAGAATGTAGCCAAGACTTGTCTCCAGCTGGTGTTTTATAACAGGTGAAAATACATGCAGATCATATCTGCGCATCTTTGGTTTCACATGACTGATCCAGATTCCATTTTTTTGCATTATGCAAACCTTAAAACTCTTTGTGTTAGGGAGATAAAGCCAAAAATAGACTCAGACTCTCTCTAGTCTTGATCAGTAAAAGTGTTCTGTGTACGCGTGTGTGTGTGTCTGTGTGTGTGTGTGTGTGTGTGTGTGTTTGAGGCTATCGCCGTCGCCGTCGTCTGACCTGTGGTTCAGCTCTGAAAAAACACACACGCACATCAAGGGGCGTTGGGGACAGTATTTGACAGTGTTCCGTAACATGGAAGATGTCTTTTTTTTCTTATTGTGTGGAATTTTTGCTAAAAAGAGGACGTCGCTCGGAAAGATAAATAGAATAGGAATCCGTGGAAAGTCCCAGCTAGAGCAGCAATGAAAGTGATGCTTTTAAAAGAGGAGCCGGAGCGTATACGTACGAGTTTATATAAGTTTTTTGCGACAAAAACATGTAAATGTGGCCGAGTGTGTCTGTCGGGCGGCAAAGGTGCATGTGTGCATTTTTGCGGTTCGCTGCGTATGTGTGCGTATTGAGGTTTCTGTAAATAGTCACGGTGGTGTAGGTGTGGTGTTTAGTGTTTTACTTTTGGTCGCCACAGCAAAGTGACTTGATAAAAATCGAGAAAGATTTATCACATTCCTCTATTTGCATTCAGGAAGACAGAGGCTGGATGCTAAGTTTTGCCGGGTGATGTCATGAGCCGCAATGGAGGGAAGCAAGAAAAGGGAGGATAAGAGGGCGAATTAAAAGGCTGAGAAAGATGGAGCTAAAACCACAAGAGATGAAGAGATCGGGCAGCCGGAGTGGTGTGTGCACGCGTGTGTGTGTGCGTGTGTGTGTGTGCGTGCGTGTACCTGGTATGAATGATGGATGGAAGAGGACAAAAAGCTATACAGACAAAACATAGCACCACAACATAAGTGATCTCTTATGAAGAGACACAATGTGGCACATTCATGTCTAAAAAACATCAACACAAACAACAACGAAAATACTGCGGGGGGAACACTGC
This sequence comes from Filicampus tigris, assembly GCF_054856515.1. Taxonomy (NCBI): domain Eukaryota; kingdom Metazoa; phylum Chordata; class Actinopteri; order Syngnathiformes; family Syngnathidae; genus Filicampus; species Filicampus tigris. The sequence continues at coordinate 5,969,653 of NC_141224.1, read as the reverse complement.
GAAACAGTTTAAGGAAACAGACAACATGTTTGCACAAAACATCTGAGAAGACTAATCACCTTAATGTTATTATGTTCCTCTCCAGGGAATGACGCATGCCGCTTCACTTATTTACATTCATTAGTGAATCAGGCATAATGTCCCTCGCTAAGCTTTGTACTAAAGTGGTCCGAGTGACTTACAAGCGCTGCAAACGCACAATAGAAAATGAAAACACCGGCAAGAAGCTGCTGTAAGCCACAGCTGACGCCCAGATGCTCACATGCAGACAAACCGACTCCAGATCCTGAAGTCAAGCCACAGTCCTTAAAGGCAAACATCCAACACACAGATACTACACTGAAGAAAAACACGTTTATTTCTTTACACTTTCAAAAAAGAGGAATTGATTTGCTACGCGAGTAAATTCAGTTACGAACTTGGTCATGGATGAAATTCCACGTTTGCAGTCCCGCTATTTCACTGATTAATTTTTTTCCATTTTGGTTTAACGCTCGTTTAAATCTGAGTGTAATTCCACTGGCGGCCACTAGATAGCGGCAGACTTATTTCGTTTGAGACGGTGCAAATTTGAAAGAAGAAGGAAACGGGAAGTACTGTATTTAGTACTGTAGTTTTTATTGAAAATGATTGATCGTCATCTGCTGTAATATTGCTTTTTACGGTTCATTTTATAATGTACATTTTGGGGCATGTTTATTGATGTATATTTTTAGATGATAAGTAAAGTTTGTTAGAAAAAAAATGTGATTTTTTTTTTTACGGTTCGCTGTTAGACTGTTTGTATCATATTTTTGTGTGGTACATTGCTCTTGCTTTCTTTTACGACATTAAATGTATTCAAAAGTGTGTTTGAAGACCTTAAAAAACCTAAGTGCCGTAAATGCTATAAAAACACGCCTAGAGAGTTTTTAGATAGGGTATTTCTATATCGCAGATTTCATTTATTGCAGGGGTGGTTTGTAACGAAACGCCGGCGATGGAGGGGAAATTACTGTCAAGTTAGCACTGTACTGATACTTCCCTAGTGAGCTCAATTCACCTGCCTGCATACCATTTACCGCCCTCTGGCGGCCCAGACGGGAAGTACACTAGAGTGAGAGCACACGCGCATGGCAACACAAACTGGGCAGTGGGCAGCACTGCGTCATTGCATCTTTTTATAGTGACCCTGGAGTTTCCCTTCAGCTGTGTGCTTTCGCTCCTCGCAGCCTTCTTGGTCACGGCGTGCGTTGTTGTGTGCACAAAACATCCTGTGGGATCAGGTCAATTGCTCGCATTGTTGACCTTTGACAGTGCTGGGAAAAGTACTTACACTGTGTAGTCAAGTAGTAGTACTGATTTAAAAAAAAAAAGTACTTAGTCAACTTGTTTACTTAAAGACTCTGTAAAGTGAATTCAGAGATTTGTGTCTAAATAGATTATACATGTTGGAAGATAATTGCTAAAAAGACTGATTTGTTTAGGGGCGTGGCTGAGACAACGCCCAGAGAGGCTTTTCACCGTCGGAAAGGAATCGCCCCTGCCCCATTATATATGAACCTGAGCGCTTTCGTTTGCATCATTCGCATCGCCTGCAATTTTGAGTTACTTAGTAGTTATCACACGGGCCAAGCCTGTTAGCTCGCGAGCTAGCTGGTGGCTGGCGCCTTTCGTCGCGGCCCAGTGGGACGTATTCCAGCCACCGAAGGCTTTAAAGTGGACGTCAAGTCCAAAATTTGCTCCCACTAGTCTAAACACAACATTCTGATTATTGTTACGTTTGTGGCATATGAATTAAGCAACAAAATTCACCCGTGTTTATCCATCTCAGTGGGTGGCCATATTGCCACTTGCTGTTTATTGAAAATTACATCGTAGTGCCTAAGGGCTCAGGTAATGACCAATCACAGCTCACCTGTTCTCTGTTTTGGTCATATGACGTTCACAAGCAGGTATATTTTCATGGCTTGAACATGTAGCGATGTGTCTCTATAAGAAAAATGCTAAACAAAGTAGTAATACATTTTTATATTAGGTATTTGATTGACTTTTGACAGTAGGGTGGTGCATGGCGTCAGCACATTCAGCGGCCGCGCCCACAGTATGTGAGAGTGGCGACAATTACTTGATTTTTCATGAGTTTGAATCTGGATTTTATAAATCATTTAAATTTAGCAGGGCTGTGAACAACACTCTTCTCTGTGGTGTGTGAAATTTAAGGACTTTTTAAAGTAAGAGTAAAAAAGTACAGACTCTCAAATGTACTTTTTACATTATATACAATACCTGTTTGGATAACTTGACACAATGTGGGGGAAAAAAAATCTGTTATAATAACATGCTGAATTAGCTAATGATAACACCAAGATCTCAATCAAGCAAGATCTCAGTTTTCCCGCTTTAGTATTTTTTTTTTAAAAAAGCAACCTATTTTGTCAACATATGGACTAAAATGTACATAACTAGTTTCAAGTGTAGGTAATAAATGTAAAAAAAAGTCGACCGAAAAATAAAAACTTAGGTAAAGTACAGATAACTGAAAAATCTACGTGAGTACAGTAACTAAGTTACTTCCCACCACTGACATTTGGGGAGGTTGAGTGCGAGTGAACTCGCACTGACCCCGCTCGACCGCACGTCCCTCGGCGAGCGCTACTGTCTGAAAGCGCAGGAAACAAAGCGTCTCCCGGCTAACGTTGTCGCGCGACTAATACTTTCCTCATGCTGCCGCGACTTGTCTGAGGGATGAGCGCAACTGTGCTGATGCAAGATAGTGACGAGCCGCTGTGTGTTTGTGTCTTGTTTTCTCCCTTCAGAAGGAGCATGCCTTCGAATCTGACGTGGAGCCCCACAGGTTCAGGTCCCTGCCAGAAATGAGCAACAGATCAGCCAATGATCTCAACAACCTTGAGGTAATGCCCCCGATAATGTGTTTCTTCTGGATGGCGTGCGTGCGTGTGAGAGGCTGGCCTGTTTTCTTCGTCTTCCTCGCGCAGTTACAGCACATCTTGCCACACCCATGCTCAGTCTCTAAAGTTGCTTGTTTCCCCCCCCCCCCAGCTGAAGCCCACACTCTCTCAGCTGCACGCCGACCTGAAGCTGTACGAGCACCACTTTGAGTGGCTCAACAGGGTGTCCAAGAAGCACCACCACCCGGCGCTGCCCAAGCTGGTGGAGGTGATCAAGGAGATGAAGTCGCTCATCAATCTTCTGTACCGTCAGGTGAAGAACTAAGCTTCCACCTCACTTTGAGTGCGCTGAAGCAGTTAAAATCCATCCTTCCAATATTTCTTTTTTTTTTTTTTATAACGTGGGTGGGCGTAATGAGCCTATCCCAGCTGACTTATGGCCCTTTTCCGCTGCACGGTCCCTCGGCTCGCTCTACTTCTGAAACTTTTCCATTGGCAAAAAAACAAAAAGTCATCCCAAGGGACCGAACCCCGGCGCAAACAGCAAAAAGCCTGCGAGTAGTTGACGCCGCCCCCACTTCCCCACAATTTGCCTAAAGATGCTCGAAAAAAATAGCGCCAAAGCACTACTTTTGTACTAGCCATGATTTTTGGCCTTATACAACACTGTAGAAGTTCCTTGGAACCTACATGCTTCAAGATGGTGCCAAAGGCTTTTTTAGTATAAAAGTAGTGCTTTGGCGCCATTCAAGTCTTAACTCCAGTCCCCTGTACATGGTAGTACAGTGAACCCCCGTATATTTGCACTTCACTATTTGAGAATCGTCCTTAATTCGCTTATGAACTCACCTAATCACTCAAACCTCTGTCACATATAAAAGGAGTGCTTTGGTGCCATCTTGTGGCATCTTAGGCTGTGCCAGAAAGCGCACAAGAGTTTTTCAGTGAACAACGCAGCATAGGTGGGGGAACGCTGTGCAGGAAACATTCGCTATTCACGGGAATAAGGAATGAGTTCTGCCGCGAGTAAAAATCTATTAAATCGAAATCTAAATCTATAAGATAGCGGCAAAGCATGAAAATAAATGTAAACGACGCCACTCCCCTCACTTCGACATATTTCTTTGCCACAAGGTGGCGCCAAAGCAATATGTTTCTATTAGATATGGCTTTGGTCTGAACACAAAAAGCATGATAAGGTGATTTTTTTTTTTTTTTTAGCAAATAACGGAAAATAGTTTTCCTAATAAATTAGAGAATAGGAAAATTCTCAAATTCCAAAATGCAAATTTACAGGAGTTTATTGTTTTTACCAGGTATAAGAGGTTCACAGTTTACGACTTCAGTTTCTACAGGGGCCACATAACTTGAATTTGTGTGCAAACACGCGCTAACACAGCAGTAAAGTCTTAATTACAGGAAATATTTGTATGAAAAACACTGAGGTATTCATTCTAGTATGACAGGTTTCCAAGCAAACCAAGCTGATACCATATGGCTGACATTAACCATCCCAACTGCATTATTGTAACATTTGATAGAACGTGGCTAGACAATGTATAAGGCAGCGCGGTTGCCTAGTAGTTAGCATAGCGGTTAGCTTCTGCTGCCCTGTGTCGAGTTAGCAAAGTGTACCGTGCGCTTTTGCTGCGACAGTCAACTCTACCTTTTTATTTCTCGTTTCCTTTCTTTATATTCTTACAACTACAAAACGTATGAGACAGTGACGACAGTGCAATACGTGCATCTGCTGATATAATGTGACATTTTGTGGACACTCGAGTAAATGGAAATATCCTTCATCCTTGCCAACAGATGCAGAGGGTCGACGCACCGAAGCTGACCCCCGCCACCCCCTCCCTCCCCCCGCACCTCCCTTACCAGTTTGACGTGCTGCAGTCAAGCCAGGAGCTCCTCCACCACTTCAAGCTTTTCTGCGATTGGGCAATCAGAGCATTCATTAGCCTCAAGCCAAAGGTCTCCACAGCTCAATGAGAATTCATCCAAGTGAGAACGCACCGAGATGGGGAAAAGGGGGATCTTGTCGGCGTGCACTGTAGTCAATGGCATCCCAAGAGGCCGCAATATCAACAAACGGCATGTGCGGAGAATCCTATTTCTTTCCACCAGAGCCAAAGAGGATGCGCTTTAATGCAACTACAATAACCATCTGCCAATGTAACTATGGTGATCATTATTTTCTGAACTCTTTCCTAGTTCATGACCATGTTATTTATGTATTTATTTATTTATTGACTGTTAGTAATTTATTTAATGTTATTTATTTGAAGTTGTTGTGCGTCACTTGGCATCTTCATTTCTTTATTGACGTGCATTCATTTGACCACATACTTCTTGTTTTCTTGTGTCTCACTGATTTCCGAGGTAGCACTTCCTGAGCGTCTGATAATTATTTTGTTCCTTTAAACTAATTACTTGGTATTTGTGCGCTTATTCATCTGACTTTATTCCAGTAGAAGTGGCATACATCTGAGATAGTCAAGGTTTTTCACACAGTAGTGCCCTTAAGGTTAAAAAAAAAAAAAATCCAATGTGCCAGTTACGTCATGTTAAGTAATCTGCAAAAGTCAGAATGGAGGTCGAAGACAAGTGAATGCTTTTTAGTACCAGAGTCAGAGTATCTATTTTTGTAACGCCTGTTTCTCACGCTTCGCATGAGTATACATCTCTAATGTGGTAAAGTTGTTTGAGTGGGCCCTGTTGTTGAGCACTGATGGACCTGATTAGATTCTTTGCACAAACTTGTAGGATTAGCTTCTTGGATGAGTGAGGGGGCTGATTTTGAAACAATGCTTTGGAATTTAAAAGAAAAAAAAAAAAGAAGATTTTTTTGTTTAAATTAAACCCTAAAAGTCTTAAAATACTATGTATTGTGACACTCTTATTACATAAAGGTGTACATAATTGTACATGAATGTAAATTGTTGTACAGCGCTTTGTCTATTATGTTGTTTTGTTTTCTACAATATAATTTAGATTACCAATTTCCTCACTATCATTTTTGTTCATTCCTCTTTTAGTATTTGTTACAGTATTGGCTATTTATTTAAGTAACTTGGTGGAACTATTTATTTTTTTGCTGCAAAGGAGCAAGTCTCCTCTCTTTTTGATACTTTTATACAGTTCGTATTCTAATACACTTCACTTACAATGTATGTTAAATTATTGTAACATCGAGACGCCTCTTCCAGACACTGATTGGCCTCAATGTGAAATATGTGCCTTGGTGAAATAAAAACTACAGAATGTGCGAAAGGGATGAATATGTTATTTTATTTATCTATTTCTTTTTTTCATGGACCAAATGTCTTGGGCTGTGTTCGGGATTACTCTAGACTAGGTCCACTACATGGTGATATAAACAATGAGATTTCCCCATTTTGTAGACCTTTGCAAATGTGTATAGGTTATCCCCGGTTTAGTGTCCTCAATGTCTCCCAGAATGCATCCTGATAACTAGTGATGGTAACTAGAAAAATCTCCCATGACGCTTTGCACCAATTCATGAGTAACCGTGCAAAAATATATTCAAAGATGAATGAATCACAACACAGATGGACATAAAAAAGTGTGTCAAAAAGTTTTTTTCCTTCTATGGAGTATGCAATATGTAGCTTGAGTATGCAACAGCTCTCTGGAGCCATTGAACCTTTTTTCACATACTTTAACAGCAGATATAAAAGGTTTAAACACCCCTAAAGGTGCTTTTTATTATACCTACATAAAGTTCAGATGTTCTAGTAGGCTCTTGCCTTAGTATTACTGTACTTCTTTTGTGTGTGTGTTGGGGGGGGGCGGTTCTACCAGAAGCCTGGAGGTTTTGTGCTGTACATATATACATGCTACACCTAAAGTGTTGCTGACGAGCAGTGTTGAGTTTGCACCACCCTTTTAGAATCATTGTCAAACTTCAGCCTTGGTTTCATTCTACTACAACAAAATCTCTCAAATGCATGTAGAAGATGTGTTATGATGCAATGTAACTCATCAATCTGTTCAATATTTATCACTGAAGCTCCAACAACTATGAAGTTGAGCCGATATGTTGTAATTATAGCGATTACGTAATTAATGGCGCGCCCAAAAGTGGTGGAAAACTACTTTTTATTTGACTGGTCAGACGCAATTTCCGGTATGCACACGTATGAGCCCTACAGAACCCAGAGGGCTTTGCGTCAAACGGTACAGACGCAACGTTTTATTGACATAAGTAAAAATAATACTAATAATAACTTTGAATCTATTATTCTCAGACTTTAATAATACGTTTGATGCTACATTAAAACGAGGGCAGAAACACAATGAAAGAAAAATAGAGCACAAATGCGTCCTGTAGGAAGTAGCTAGCCAATCGGAAACGCTCATCATTTTTTCCAAAGGGCCAATCGTCATCGTTGTTCTTGGAGGGCGGCTTCGGGTGGAGAACGTTAGTCTGTCCTGTTTATTGTTAAGGTTGTGTGGATTAGCACTGCGGTATGCATCTCATTCTCATATTATCAATAATATCGTTTACGAGGGACTTCAAGATATGCGACGTGTTTCGCTCTTTAGCCGATGTTCATGCATGTAAATATCGAATTAAATAGACGTTGTTCTGCTTAGACGAAGGCCAAATGCGGGCCAATAAGTAACGTTGACTGTTTTGTTGACACTGTAAATAAATAAAAACTGGGGTTTTTGTGTTTATGTTTAGCTAGCAGGTCTCGCTTTTGGGTTTCGCGAGGACATTTTGTCTGACGCTAGTTGGTGTATGGCTATCAAGAAACAATATGCTGGGAAATGACAACGAGCAAAGATAGTGGAGAGTTCAAGCTTCCAAGACAGGAATGAGGGGAAAAAGTGGGGGGACGTTGTTACCATGAGTGAAGAGTGACATTGGATTTGTTTTCCCCCCACGTCAGTTGGTGTGGAGCTGCATTGGCAGCTGCTACTTCCGGCGGTAGAACGGGATCCCAACACTACAACAACAACAACAACAACAACAACAACAACAACAACACATGATGGACTGGATGAAGAATAAGACTATACTCCAAAGCTGATCTCCATCCAAGGAACACCCTTACCTGTCATGGCGAACTCTGTGGCCACTCTGGTGGTCCAAGCAGAACTCTTGGCTCCACAGTCCTCCACCTCCCTCTCTCCTTTTCCATCCCTTCTTGGCTCGGGCGAGGATGACCGGGATAGAGGGGACCTAGTGGAGGGCAACAAAGGTGTGGTGGACAACGTGGAGGTGGTTCTGGACATGGAGGCGTCGTCAGAGTCGGCCCAGCAGGCTGAGCAGTCCGAGCATCCATTCCAGTGTCTGGACTGCGGCAAGAGCTTCAGGTGGTCGTCCCGGCTCACCCACCACCAGAGGAGCCACAACAATGAGAGACCTTACCGCTGCAACCTTTGTCCCAAGGCATTTAAGGGCTCCTCTGCATTACTCTATCATCAAAGGTACATGGAATGAGGGAAAAATTGTTACGATGCATACACCTGCACAATCTAATGAGATCCAATACATGTATCACAAATGTAGCACAGTAACGCTCACTTTTGATTAACACCAGCCAGAAAGGTTCACAGTTTTTATCAGTGTCAGGTACATTTGGTTCCTGCCTCCAGTGGGGAGTTACCAGATGTAATCCACCTTTTAATATACCACTCCTATCACTTCCCAATTAAAGAAACCGTCAATACTATGTAAAATGTAATAAACTAGCACGCAACTGCCATGTACATCTGGTGCATTTTAGAATAATATTTATCTAATAGCATACCAAAAACATCCATCCATTCATCTTGTAGTGCTTACTCCTTGGACTGGTTGCTAGGCAAACACAGGGCAGGTATATAGACACTAAGTAACTCACACTCAGACACAAAGACAATTTAGAGTCTTCGATGAGCATAACATGCAAGTGTTTTTATTTTTTTAGGTCTCACTCAGGAGAGAAGCCTTACAAATGTCAAGATTGTGGCAAAGCCTTCAAGCGCTCCTCTCTTCTCCAGGTGATGACCTAAACGCTACTATATTTTAATGCCAACAGAAATGAAGCTCACCAAGTGTAAATGCATTTAAATCCAGGTTAAAAGCTATGCTCCCCCCATACCTCTGATTCAGGTATTTTAGAATATTTCTATTTAAAAAATTCCAGTCATGCTGTTGCGCTGTACGTTTTTTTGTTGTTGTTGTAATTTGAGTATACTATTTAGTTTTCTGCTTTTGAATTCTTCAGATTTTTCTTCTTTTGAGTCTTCAATTTGTTTGCCTTTAAATACTGTTTTTTCAAACACAATGTTTTAAGCACATTGAGTTATCTGATGTATGAAATCGAAATAAGCAATTGTTTGGGGTTACAAAATATCTAACATCCCACTGTTTGTTCTCCATCAATAGGTGCATCAGAGTGTCCACACAGGAGTAAGAACATTCTTGTGTCCATATTGCCCCCTGACTTTTAAATGGAGTTCTCATTACCAGTATCACCTGCGCCAGCACACTGGCGAGTGCCCGTACCCGTGCGACACTTGCCCCAAAGCCTTCAAAAATTCGAGCAGTCTACGGCGACACAAGAACGTCCATCTGGGTCTCAAACCTTACACCTGCAACGTGTGCAACAAATCCTTCACTCAGTCCACCAACCTGAGGCAGCACATGAGGATACACACGGGCGAGAGGCCCTACGTGTGCGGCGAGTGCGGACGCAGCTTCACGCACTCGTCCAACCTAGCGCTGCACAAGAACTCGCACTCCGGCCCGGGCGCAGTTGGCAAGGAGGGCAAGGGCGGAGAGGATAGAGGGCGGGGCCGCGACCTAGTGGAGGTGGTGATGGTGGGCTCGGAGGAAGAAGCCACGTCCATGTTGACGGCCGTGGTGGGGTACGTAAGCCAGGAAGGGAGCGACGCAGTCGGGGTGGGGATGGAAGAAGTCTTGCTGTCCACTTTCTCATCCAGCCAGGATGCAAACCTGCTCCCCCAGCTCAACCTCGCCCCGTCGGGGGAGAGAGCCAGTGCATCCCGGGCCATCGGGACGGAGGTCCACCTGAGCACGGACACGGGCGCCAGCTTGCTGCTGTACAGCTGCGGCAGCTGCAACCACACTTTTGCCACGCGGACCGGACTGGAGGAGCACCAGTCCATTCACATGGCTCCAGGGGAACACGGCTCTAGCGGCGAAGCGGGACCGGGGGCGGCGGAGGTAGAGGTAGGGGACAGCTTGGTTGGGACCGGCCACCTGCTTGCTGACTTTGAGGAGGTGGTTGAGACGACCGCGGCGGCGGAAAGCGGACATACAGCAGAGGTGCTCCTTGGACTTACAGACCCCGCTGACGGAAACAATTCAGTAAGTGATAAAAACCGAGCCTCAGCCACTAACACGCTATGATATTTGCTACGTACCTGCTACGTACCTGCGTATGAACTAATCAGATTTTGTGAACTCTTTTTTTTATCAATTTTATCGAATGGGAGGCCACTATCTACTATACCTGATTTAATGTAAATTAGCATTTATGTTAGGGTATTCAAACCTTCAAACAGCTGTTAATGTAACACACACATACAAAGTTGAGTATGCAACAATTCTTACAGGCGTTCATTCTCTCTGCTCTGTCTTAACAATAACTTTTACGTAGATATTAGTGGAGCTTGATGTGGTTGGGGTAGACCTGGTGCTGCCCGGCATTCTGCGGCATGTTTTACTACACAGTCGGCGCTCAACTCGAAATTTGGGCTACAGGAAAAACCTATCGAAAAAAAAAAAAAAAAAATGCGACGTAGCAGGGGCACGAAACAACTGCCAACAAGAACAAAAATATCACCAAACCACATACTCGGGAGTATTCCAAATATTGTGGTGGCAACTTTGTGCATGCACTGGTCATTATATATGAGAAAAAAAACATCATCAAGCTGTAAAGTCACCCATGAAGTGTATGTATTTACAGTAGCTGATACGAATGTCTTTTTTTGGTTGCTCCTCAAGAGTGTGGATGCCACCCAGGCCCAGTTTGACCTTCTACAGAGCTTCAGCAAGGTGATTCAGAGCTCCAAGAGTGTTCAGCCAGAAGCTCCAACCACATGGGCAGGACTGTCGTGTGGCTACTGCAATAAGTCTTTCAAGACCAGCGGAGGCCTCAATAGACACGTGTCACTGGTGAGAATGCTTCTTATAACGCCTCCACTACTAACAGCGCTGTACAAATTATAGCACTGCTTTGTTTATTGAATGCCTACAGCATTACAGAGCTGTTTGATGAATGATCCCTGAAATAATCTCTGCTTGCGTTGCACATCCAGATGCACTCCCTCTCATCCCAGTCCCGTTCCCAGTTCAGCTGCTCCGCCTGCGACCGCTCCTTCCCTCTCCTGTCCTCGCTTCTCACCCACCAGCACTCCCACACCCCCGAGCAACGTCTCCTGGCCGAGGCCGAAGCCGAGATAGTGTGCCCTCCTTCCCTCTCCTTGTCTCTTCCGATGCCTTCCTCTCCTGACAAGCAGCAGGAGGGAAAGAGGGAGACTCACGCCAGCGTCATAGCCGTGAGCGAGGAGCAGGAGGAACAGCCGGTGAAACTGGCTAAAAATGCCAAAAAGGGCGGCGGGGGCAAGAACACCACCGCAGGAGGTAATCGAAATATAATGAGCTTCATTAGGTACACACAGAAAATCTAATAGAAGCTGTAGCAAAAATGATGCTAGCACATGAGGACTATACAGTGCTACCTTGCCTTGAAATCAACCCAAACCTATTTTTTTCAAGAATATGTTCTTTGAAAGCCCACTAGTGGAAACATGGCATTCTGATTTATGGTGAGTTTGTGGAATATGAGTTAAGCAGCAAAATGCACCCGATTTTAGCCATCTCAGGGGGCGGCCATTTTGTCACTTCTGTTGACTGAAAATGACATCACAGTTGTTCAGGGCTCAGGTAACGACCTATCACAGCTCACCTGTTTTCTGAAGCTGAGCCACGATTGGTCGTTACCTGAGCCCTGAGCAGTTGTGATGCCATTTTCAGTCGGCAGAAGTGACAAAATGGCCGCCCCCTGAGATGGCTAAAATCGGGTGCATTTTGCTGCTTAACTCATATTCCACAAACGCAATATTCATCAGAATGCCGTGTTTCAACTAGTGGGCCTGCTGGGAACATATTTTTTGACAAAACAAAATGTTTTCGTTGATTTCCACTTCAAGTAAAATGTATTCCAATATTGGTCAAGGTACCCCTGTATAACATTAGCAAAACAGCAAAAACACCTCTCAGTATGTCGCAGTGCACAACTACAAGTTGTGCCAGTCAAAATCGATTCAGCTCTTGCATTGGATGTCATTGCCAACCGGGGTGTACCTAATTTCGAGGCCGGCGAGTGTGTTGTGAGAATGACTTTGTGGCTCAATGCATTCCAGAATGGATGGAAATTCCCACCGTGCTTTCTCTTTTCTTTCATACAGAGCGGCCATATCGCTGTTCAGAGTGCGGAAAAGCCTTCAAAGGTTCGTCGGGGCTCAAGTACCACATGAGGGATCACACTGGTGAGAGACCCTACCGCTGCACAGAGTGTGGAAAGAGTTTCAAGAGGTCGTCGCTGCTCTCCATCCACCAGCGGGTAAGAAAACACCAAAAACCCAATAGTATATGTTTTTGGTTTTTTTTTTTCATATAATCCACGCGCTTTGATGAATGTTGTAAAGCTTTTCCGTTACCGTTCATTTTTTTGTGGCGAATCCCAAAGATACTGTATGTTATGTACAGTACGCATCTTTTTCCAGGTGCACACAGGTGTGCGGGCATTCCAGTGCCCTCACTGCGCGCTCACGTTCAAGTGGAGTTCACATTACCAGTACCACCTGCGGCAGCACACGGGCGAGAGGCCGTACGTGTGCAAGGAGTGCGGCAAGTCCTTCAAGAACACCAGCTGCTTGCGTAGGCACAGTCAGATGCACTCAGGACTGCGGCCGCACGTCTGCACCATCTGCTCAAAATCGTTCTCGCAGACGTCAAACCTCAAACAGGTCAGCGCCACGTTCATCTCGGTGCATTTAACATGACCAGGTTCTGTGTTGCATGTCCCAAGTTTGTAGTTCATTTGGAATCGAACTGACAACCATAGGCAACTAACTCTTCAGGGTCCTACGCTAAATGAACGAGGAATTAATATGAAAGACAGACCCGTCTACTTCAATTAGAGTTGTGAACTTACTAAACGCTTTGACTTGCAGTCTTTTACGATGACAATTTTACCAGACAAGTGTGGTTGAAATCTCTAAGTCAAGTTACAACAATAATGCAAACAAATCTGTGGCTTTATCATGTCAACATTTCACCTTTTCTTAAACGTGAACTGCACTTCTTAACTCATTAACTGCCAGGCATTTTCAGACCCTCTTTTACTCTAACGTTTGAAAAAAAAAGAAAAAAAATATAAATTAGTTCCTGGGATTGAATGGCTAGACTGTGAAAAAACGTATAAAAATGTTTTTGGCAGTGAATGAGTGAATTAAACTTATATAGGCACTGTATAAATAACAAAATATAAATTGCACTCTACAACTTTGCGTTATCGATTTGAATTTGATTGTTCAGCCCTAAACTGTTGATATTTTTTTTCCCCTTGACCCCTTTACCGCAGCATGAACGCACGCACTCTGGCGAGAGACCCTTCCGGTGCTCCCACTGCAACAAGTGCTTCACACACTCCTCCAACCTCCAGCTCCACCTTCGCACACATTCCCCACAGAAGGACTTCAAATGCCCGTACTGCTCCAAAGAGTTCGTCATGCACTCGTACTTGCAGAGGCACATCCGAACGCACAGCAGCGCCCTCCCGCTGCCCCCCCCCGAAGGCGCGAGTCAGGACGGCGTGTCCGTGAAGGCCAGCGTCGGAGGGGTTACGACCACCACCACGCTTCTCAACCCCATCACCTTGGAATCGTCGGGAAAAAACGGGAGCCTGATCGTGTCCCAGCCGGCTCTCAACATCCCCGTCAATACCTCTCAGAACTATTTCATGATTCAGACAGCCAGCGGCTTGCAGCTCATCCCTTTGTCGGGCCCAACACCGCCGCCAGCCCCTCCTCCTCCCCCGCCGCCGCCGCCACCGTCCCAGCTTCAGAATTTCTACCTGCTCCAGTGCCCCTCGACCAACGGCTCTCAGTCAAGTTTGATTCTGGTGCCCACAGCCAACCAGCTTCCAGCAGCCCCGGAGCCTGCGAGTGTCCCCGTGTTTCAGACTCTGCAAGCATTCAACGGCCAACAACACGCTCAGGTCGCTCAATTTCCAGCTGTATCGCCACAACACCAGCAGACCCGCATCGTCGTAACCAACAATAAGAACCCAAACACCCCTGTCGCCTCCCTCCCGGATAACTCTTTACTCCGTAGGCCCATTTTAGGGAAGAGCAACCGGACAGCGAGGGGCAGGCGGGGCCGCAAACCAAAATCGGCTCTCCAGAAGTCAGCCGAGACGTCGAGCGCGGCTGTGACTAACTGTAACGTGGCCAGCGAGGCGCAGCCTGACGGCAGCGCCGCAAATTCAGGTTCATCGTCTTCCCGCCCATCTAACTGCGCACTTTCACCGTCTGCCGCTCCTTTCCAAGGTATCTCGTCTTCCGCCGCTGTCGCATCCACACAAGCCAGCGTTTCAACTGCACTTCCTACAACTCCCAACAATAACACCCAGACGGAATTGACCGAAATAAAGTCGGCCTTGACCGAGAAGCAGTTTGTTTTCTGTTTCGACAACGAAGGACAGGCGAAGGAGGGGCTGAATGCTGACGGGGGAGGCGAGTCGTACGTGTTACAGTTTGAAGAAAGGGACGCGTCGTTAGAAGAGACGACGGACGCGGGATTGGGCGGGGAGGGAAAGTCGCTTGTGCTGCAATTTGAGGCAAACGTGCAAGGAGATGCGGACAAGGGGGGAGATAAAGGGGGGATGATGTCACTTCTCCAGGAGTGGGGCGGGGAGAAGGCGGGCGAGAGTCAACCGGGAGAAGAGGAGTGCGGCCAGGGGGGCTCCTTTGTCTTCCACTTTCACGCCGAGGAACAGGAGAGCGATCAGTGTCAAGCGGGCTTCAGCCAAGAGCGCGACAACGGCTTGCCACTATCCTGCGCTTCTGCTCAAGGTCTGGTGCCACTCCACGGTCAGGGTGTTGTGTTCGAAGTCGGCGATGAGCGAAAGATGGAGCATGAAGCCGAGGAGAGTATGCAAATGATAGCCTTGATAGAACGTGATGGGGCCATGATTGGAGAGGACGCCGCGGACTGCAGTCGCGCAGCTGGTAGCGGGGGTATCTTTCAATTGGAAGGGGGGGATGAAATTGTCATCATTGAGGTGAGCACCAGTAACTTAATCGAGGAACGGATGGAGAGAGCAGTTGATGCGGACATTTCACAGAGCGGCGATGTGAAAGCGGAGGGGGAAAATGAAGACGCAAAAGAAAAGTCTTCCAGAGAAAACTGCACGGATGATACAGAGGTGCAGACGTCAGACGGACGTGCAATCGGAAATGGACTCCTACCTAAGAGATGCACCACTCTTACTAATTGAAATACACCGCTCACAAAAACTTGGGGCAATTGGGCTTCCGGTTGAAATGAATGAACCTAAAATGCGCTACAAGCTTTACAAGGCGAACTTGATTTGACCTTATCGAACGCTACGCCTGAATGGGCATGTCCAACTGTTCAATGTTTTAGTAACTTTTTGCTTATCTTGCTGTTTTCGAACAAGGAGCTGAACGACAAACTTCACAACAAATTCATGAATTGAGCAAAAAAAAGGCTTGCTTTAACTGGTATATAAGTCTTCATATCGTGCTTTGACGCTTCACTGGGCACTGAGTATCAGCAGGTTACAACAGCGTTAGAGACTGTAGGAGTCACTGAAAGGCAAGACCTGTCAATCATAATCTTGTAGAGCAGCAGGTTGTGCAAAAACTACAAAACATGTTGGATGCACATTTAAAGGTTTACCTGTGCTTGGTTTCTTTTCCTCCTTTTGTTTTTTTTTATTCTACGGCATGTACGCAATTAGGTTCATCCTAAAATTCCACTCGAAAGCCAGATATCCCCAACTTTCTTTGAGTAGCGTATGTAGTAACCGTGTCAGTGAATGAATGGACGGGCGCCTCACTTTACTAGCACTTTACGTTCAATCTCCTGGAATTGATAGCATGCAGTTAGGGGGGACATGTGTTGTAATGCCACGGTGCCACATATTAGAAATGTTATACATTCAAATAGGCTGGGCATGACCTTTTGAATTGTCCTTAATATATTAGTTGAAATGACACCGTCATAGGCAATGTTGATCTACTAAGTTTTTGTGAATACATGTAAAATTGTCAATTTGTTCACAATGTTAATAGAAGCTTATTAATAAATGTCTTCATGGGTTTAAGTCATGTATGAATTGTACGTGTTTTACTATTATTATTTGTTTTAAATAAACCACATACTTGACGTGAAATGTACTGTACGTCGCGTTTGCCATTCACGTAAAATCCATGCAATGTGGAATGTACGTACGCAAACGACGTGAGCCTCCATGTTGGAAACTGCAGCTAAATTAAGATGGGAGAAATGTGTATCCAGAATAGCACTTCTACGAATAATCTGCGGTCATTCGGTCCAACGTAGCAACACGCCACGGACTTCACAACATAAATATATATTTCGCTCCAATTTTTCCAACGTTTTTTTTCGGGGGGTGGGGGGTTATCCCTGCGAAAATAAAGGTAAGTTGGGCTCGGGGCAGTCAGGTTTTTCGACCGATTAGCAGCCATACATACAATCACGTCGACTGCCGACTTCGCCTTAAATGGTCAATATCCACAGTGCACCAAAAAGCACAGAATTGTAGTCGGTAGATAAGGTGCGTTAGTAAACGATGCATAACGAATTTGTAGCTTTAAGTACAGTACAGCATTATCGATGTAGTGCAATATGTGGCGGTGAGGTGCACTGAACGTGTCTTTTTCTCTGATGCTTGTGATCAACTGACCCACACGAGATTCTATCCACAGTGCATTCTGCATTGTGTACAGTACAAATGTCTGTGTATGTGTCTCACTTAAACCTGAATGCCTTTTGTAGGGTCTGCATATTCAGTAGCGGATGTTGTGACAAAGTAACTGGAACACGAAATCCAAGTAATCATGGTCAGGTTGGACCTGGATCAAGTGGTGCTGAGGAGGATGAGGGAGGACGACGTTGAGATGGTCAAAGCTCTCATTAAGGTTTGTTAAATTAAAGACATTACCGGCAATGATATTCGTTACATCTACAAAAGCTTATGTGATCTGATAGCTGTATTTTTTTTCAATCGTGGTACTATTTTACAGTGCTAGTGAACTGCACTGCTGAGTTGCAAAATATTAGAAAAGCCTCACAATATTCATTTAAAATAATTGAATTTCACAGAGGAAAGGGTTGATCTGATTACACTACAGTGGTACCTAAACTTGTGGCTGCTGTGTATCTCAACCTTAGTGTGAATTTGTTGCAGGAGGGCTGCGAGGGGATGGAAAACCGCCTCATCCTTCACATCCTCACTCGGCCGCTCTGCCTTTTCATCCTGGCAGTCTTTTCATCCGCCCTGCGCTGCCTCATTCACTCCTTCATCCTGGCCCTCGCCAGTCCTGTCTTCCTGTTCATCGTCTACCTCAAAATCACAATACCGCGCTCCACTGGGGTTCTGGGCTGCAGCCGCCCCTCCTGGGACTACCTGGGAAGCAGTTTCAGAGGGACGCATGATGAGATCCTACAGAATCCTTACTCTAGGATCAGTGGCAAGAGAGCCACGATGAAGAAGGTTGGTTGAAAGGGTCACTAGGGACCAAATGTTAATTGTAAAATTGACTACAGTGAAGATAGGGAACCTTAAAAAAAATAGCTTTAAATCGCATTCCTACATTTGAGAGGCATTTTTAGGACAGGTTTTTTTAAATAGGGTTTCACAGTACACTACAGAGTATTTTGTTTTAAATGCCGTCCCTCTAAAAAGGTTTAATTTCCTACTGATGACACAAGATGGCAGAAAAGCACTACTTTTGTCTAAATGAAGCTCCTCTCAAACATAGTTTGTCACCAAGTTGCTACAATATGGAGGAAAAGCACTATTATTCAAATGAAGCTCCTCAACTGACTTCAGCATACAGTTCCTTGGCACAAAGAGGCCACAAACGGGAACCAAACAAATGAATTAGTGCCTTGCGATAGTTCAGCTCCTTGCAGATGATAAAGAATACATAACTTAGTGCCATTGTATTGAGTGTCTGAATGTGTTGCTGCGCAATGTGTTCAGTTGCTTTAAGGGTTATATATGCATTTCCCATTATGTGTTGGCATTAGCATTAATCTAGCAGACTAAAGGCATGCTTTGAAAAACTCGTAAGTCGGGTCACTTGTATCTCAAAGCACTACGGTACTTTCAGCTGAACAAAAAAAAAAAAAAAAATCCACAATTGGGTGAACCTGCCGGTCGCAAATATGCAGGGGAATAGTTGCGCAGATGATTCTGGAACATATCTCTCGCAATAAATGACGATTCACTGTTGTTGTGTTTCCCTACTATCTTATTTAGCCGGGACGTAGAATTGGAGCCAATGAAAAAGACAAGAAAGCGTCATCGGAGACAATCACGCCGGAGAGGGAGCATGCCGCAGGGCTGGTGTGGGTGGCGGAGAGCGAGGGCGAAATCTTGGGCTGCCTCTTCCGGGAGAGCGAGAAGCGAGAAGGCGTCAGGAGGTTCTGTCGGCTGGTGACGGGCAGCTGGTACCGTAGGGAGGGCCTAGCGCGCCTCTTTGTCCACAGCCTGGAGCACATGGAGAGAGAAACGGGCGCGTTCCGAGTGTACGCGCACGTGCCATACCCGTCCAAGGTGGGCGAGGTCTTTTTCAGGAAACTGGGTTACCTTCAGCTCGGGGAGGAGGCCGAAGGGGAGGACGCCGATGAGGACGGACAGTGGGAGACTCCCGAGAGGGGCTTTCTGAGATATCCACTCACCAAGGTGTTTTACAAAGACTTGTGATGCGCACCGCCTCCAGACACGAGTGACGAAAAGGGACGTTTCATCTTAAACTGCTGCTCCACGTAAGGATATTGAAGTCTGCTAAGTATTATTTATACACATATTTATTACCTCCCCCAAGGATGTTATGCTGTCAATGATGGGTTTGTCTGTTGTCTACTCATTTTATTATTTATTTATTTTTTAAACTTTGGGTATCTGTTCTACTCAGAAACGTCCTGATGCCATAACACATTTAGAAATTTTGTCAAATAACTACCCCCAATCCAGATTTTGCAAATTTGGCAAAAATTGTATTTTTTAACCTTGGAAATACCATTTAACTAGCCTGGAAATCCAGACTCACCACTGTACCAGCGATTTCTTTCTTAGTGGGGGTGGCTTGCCAGTCTATGATTTAACATGTGGGCCATTCCACCAAATTGGTGCTGTTTCATTGTAGTAACTCCCTCCAAATTAAACTGAAATTTCTCTTTTTTCAAATCTTAACCTGATAATACACATATTGGCCTACTTGAATTTTTTATTGGCTCTTCATTTTTTGGTCATTGTTTTATTGTATTGAAATTTTATAACAGGACTGAAAATACAGTACAGTAATAGGAGTTTTTAGCATATAATTAGCAAATAAAAGAAATATAGCTACCGTACATGGCATTTCCATATGCTAATAGCATGTTGACACTAAGCATATTACAGTGACTCAACAAATGCAAGTGATTTGAGTAACAGGACTTTTTAAATATTTTAAAATAAAAAGAGTTAATTTGACAGGTCATTTTAGCATATTTCATAAATATGCATATGGCTGATTTGGAAGGAAGGGCTCTCGGTCAAATGTCATCAGATCAGAGTTTTCAAGTGATGTACGATCTTAAGATCTTTTTTGTAACGAGGGATGCACTAGTATTGTATTGGTGCAAATACAGACGCAGTACCCGAACTTAGAAACAAATGCTCTGATACCACAACACTGACAGACATAAAGCTATAGACTAGCGGATATCTAAGATGCGTGGAGATACTTTAAGGTGAACATTTTTTTAGCCGACTGCAAATTGTGCACTGCAAAATGTATTACTTCAGTTTCATGAAACACAAAAAAATGTCCCATGAGCCTACAACTTATGATTTTACCTACCTATATGTATATATTAAAGTGTGTTTGCTAAATATGCGTGTGTGGTTCTTTGTGCATTTCTGCTCAGTAATGTGAAACTACTGTAGATGGGAGGGAAAATACACATTTACTGTATCGGAAGTATTTGTGGTTTAGGTGAGTGTGCAGAATGGGTTTGCTTTCACGTGCAAGTGCTGCTTCACAATCCAATGAGACCTGACAGCTGTATAAAAAAAAAAAAAATCTGGCTACAAATATAACACAGATATGATAGACAGTAAAAGAAAAGCATTCAGTAATGTATTTTCTTCCCGTGAAGAAATAACATTAGAGCTATAAATCATAAAAATAAAAAAAAAAAGCTATTTCATTATCCTTCGTCACTTAGTCAGTCTACTATCACTTTCTTCACAAAATCTATCAAAGTACATGATGGCCCTCTGTTAGAATCACCCCCCCAAAAAAATACAAATGTGTTTCCTGCATTCATCTTCTAGTTTGTAAATTGCGGTTGTCGCCATGGTTATTTTTTTACAAAGTAACCAATAAGAATACAGTTGATGATCATTTTAGCTCTGCCCTACAATTTTAGGAGTTCCCTCCCTGGCCCCGTGCTGGGCTCCTAAATCAAGTGGTTCCCTGACAGAGGGATAAACAAACCGACCAGTGTTGGACACGAGCGTCCACTTGCGCGCGCTGCCAAAATACCGCACGACTAGACGAACCTCAGATGGTGTCAGTGAGCGTTGCATCAATGTGCCACAGCTTCCAGACCGCAGCACAGACAGGATGTTTGTACCATGCTAATGTGAGGGGAGACACGTTTACCTCTCACAAGTACACAAGTGAAATGATTTTACATGCAACTGATTTATTCCCCCACGTGAAACGCTTTTATGTACACTAATAGTACTACCACGCTAACCCTCCCACACTCCTAAAACGCTCGTACGCACACATTTGATTTTCCTCTGCTCACATACACAAGAGAAACATTTTTACATAGACAAGTCCAATGAGTACCGATACCAGGTATCAGTATCGGGACGATACCTGCCTTATTGACGTCAAGTAAGTCTTACTTGCCAGTAGTTGGTGCAACACTGTGGCAGTGTTAATTGAAATGTTATGCATTATAAGTACTAGTGGTATCTCTATGCGGTATCTGTTTGTACTCAAAAGTGAATATTTGTAAACAGAAACACTAACATGAAATGCTTTCATACCCACGACATAATTTTTCCCCTCACCCACCACTAAAACATACTCGTACACACAACTGAACGTTTTTTTTTTTTTTTAAATGCTTCTACATGTACTAGTCTAATACTCTCACACACAATAGTGAAATGCTCTTATACACGCTACTGAAATATGTATTTTAGTATATTTTATCAGTGCATTTAAGTAAAATTAGGGAGAAAGGATTTCAGGTTTGTATGCATGAGTGTTTCACTAGTGTATGTGAGCACAAAAAAAGGGTTGTGTGTGTTTGTGAGAGCGTTTCAATAGTGTGTAGGGATGGGCAAGTACTGATACTAGGTATGGTATCGGTATCAGTATTTGCTTAGGCGGCCGATACCAGCCACTGATGCTTAAGGCAAAAAAAAAAAAAAAAAGGGGACATTTTGACCGAAGTCCTCCTCGGCAGTAGATGGCGCTATTCTGCAGCAGTTCATTATGCGCGTCAGAAAGAAAGGTATTTTTTCACTATTTTTTTGTCATTGTGTTTGAAATGAAATTTTATATAATCAAAAGTACTAGAGGTATCGGTACTCGGTATTGGTGAATACTCAAAGAGTGAATACTCGTACTGCAAAAGTGATGTCGAACATCCCTAGTGGTGTGTACGAAATGTAATCCTCAACCATGATCCTGACAGCCTCTCATAATCTCACCTGACATGAACACACACACGCACACACTCAAACACACACCCTGCAAGCTGCACTTGGAAGCTGCCGTCCTTTAATTATCTTTGATGAAAAAGCTTTGACACCCAGTAACGCGGCACTGTTGTTAGTAAATGCTCGGTCAGACTTTTTCAATGTGTTATAGCTGCGTTTGTACTTTTTTTTTTTTTTTTTTTTCGGCCCGCGACGCATTCTTTTCTTCTTTTCTGCATGATTGCCGGAGAGCAGACACCTGTTAGCTGGGCGCCCGTGCCCGCCCGATCTGGGGCTATTATTGTTGTCAGGAAACAGATGTGAGTTCACACACTGGAAAGAAAGTTTGTTTGTGACTGTGGTCATGTGTGTCTGCACGGTATGGCTGTGTGCGAGCGCGCGTCGGGCGTGGGCGTGCTCGGAAAGAGTGACTCGGCATTTCCTACACTCGGGCTCTGGCCCTGGCGAGGGGTTAAATGCACTGCAACGTCTGGCCGGAAGATTCGTTTGCATCAATCTACACATGAGAAGAGGTGGCAAAAGTACTAACGCTTTACCTAAATTGAAGTACAGACACTTGTGCATAAAATAAGGCTGGTAAAAGTAGAAGTACCGATTGAACTGCTTTACTTCAAGAGGAAATCAGCCCAAACATATTTTTTTTCAAGAATATGTTCCCGGCGGGCCCACTACACTACAATTTTACTGATAATCATTTATAATACCCGTTTTGCTAGCTTTGCACAACCAAAAATAAACATGACATAGTTTCCCTCTTTTATTAGTTTGCAGTATAAACACTATAAAAAGTCTACACACCCCTCTTCAAATGCCATTTTTTTTGTGATCTCATAACATGAGACCCAAAATAAATCATTGAAAAAACGTTTTCCCACCATCAATGTGACCTTTAACTTGTACAATTTAATTTTTGGGAGTCAGAGTCAAAATAAACATTGGAGATAATGTGGTTGCAAAAGTGTGCACACCCTGTTAATACCTGCCATGTGGCTGTGTTGTATTTATGTAATCAGAAAATCATCTTAAATGGGAATCAGCGCACACCTGCCACCATTGAGGGTGTCTCTGATTAATCCGGAATATATTTCAGATGTTCTAGTAGGCATTTCCCCGCATGTGTTTGGAAGAGTTTGTTATGGGCCAATGAAACCAAGGCTGACTTTATTCTGACTTAGACATGGAGTCTAATTACAAAAATGTATCTGGATCCAGATGATTTTATTTCGTGCAAGCACTTGATGAACTTGATGAACTATAATTGAGTAAATTCAACAAAAAGGACATGCCTGAAGAATCTATTTAAGTACAGTAAAAAAATGTATTTGAACTTCATTCCTTCCCACCATCGCTTACAAGATATAGGCCGGAAGTGCGTGATCAAATGACCTCGGTCGAGTGTGGTCAACATGGGAAGTGGTTACATACAGTTTAGTTTGGCATTTGATCAGCCACTTGGAAGAAGAGAGTACACAGGCCAGGCGCGCGAGATCAAATAAGCAGAGAAGTTGGGCTTAGTGCACTGTCTAGTAATGCAGTATGAAGTGAGGCCTCACACATGAATCACGCTCAAATTAGGCCGCCGCACAATAATAGGATCAATTAGATAAATTTGTTCCAGATGATGCGTGGCACGTCGCCTGTGTCAATGGCATGCCTATGCAGAGGGCTAACAGCACACACAATCGAGCTCCGAAAAAAAACAACCATCCTGGGAAAGGGTGAATTCCCCCAACCGCAGAGTGCACGAGAGTGTGAGGGGAGTCGCAACAGACAGACGTAGCAGAGAGAAAAGACCAGCGCTGACTAGACCACACCCTGATTTGGCGAGGAGAGACCGTGCCTCCGAGGCTGCGGCCGGGACGTCCAGTCTCGCAGACGTGCCGGGCGAGAGTTGACAGTTTGGGAAAACCCAGATGGCAGGGCGAGGTACTACGTGCCAGTCCTCTGAGGTCTGGGCATGCTTATGGTTTTACCAAATTGTGGTAGCATGTGGGACTGGAGGAAAGTGTGTGGCACTGAAAGGATCCCACTTTGGTTCCAAATGAGAAGATGCAATAAATGAACAAAAGCACTGAGACACACCTCAGCTTGACCACTTGAGTAATGCTCTTTTTCTTGTTTTATTTCATAAGGGCATGTTCGGTTTTGCTGCCTGTGGATCTAACAGCCAGGTGTCCCAATAGTTTTCTCCATTTTTGCAGACTAATGTTGACCTTTACGACCTGCACTTGGTTTGGTTGGCCGGTTGTGAAGCGAACAGGAAGTAGCCCGGCACCTTTTCCTGCTGGTTTAGACCGCAGCTCGGCAATAGGTTGTTTTTGCCGTTTCAATGGTAAACGGTAATATTCAGTGGCGTCCCCTAGCCTGCTACACAGCTAGCATAAAGGTGAAGTTTCTTTTTAATTCAGGAATCAGTGTAAAGTAAGGTAAAGTGTAAAACTGTAACAATATGGGAATATTTACAGCTGAACACATTCACATACAATACAAAAAATAAATATTTAACACATTCAAAATGAAATAAAAAGCTCTGCTAGCTTAATGCCAGTGTCTATGGCAGTGTTTCTCAACCTTTATTGAGTCAAGGCACATAATTCACATCCGAAAAAATTTCATGGCACACCAGGTGGCAAAACAATTCACAAAAGGTGTATATACTAGTTAATTATGTCGTTTCAGTCATTTAGTGGAAGAGAATTTCATTGTTTTGCCTGTTACCATACGTGATTGGCATAGATAACACACCAAAAAAGTTATTAGAATTTTATTATTATTTTTTTTTTTCTTTTATTCAAAATTATGTACATTGGAAAATGTACCGCGGCACACCTGCTGATCTCTCACGGCACACTGGTTGAGAATGAAGGTTTCTTGACGAAGCACTGCGCTAAGTGCAGAGTGAAAGAGTCTTTACTGTGGGAAATCAAAAGAAGAGCATAGATTGTCCGACACATGATGTGGTATGCTTTGGATATGTGATTCCCAGCCACTGTGCCGAGGGGATCACCAGCTGTGCTGTGGAAAATGATCCAAAATCGCTTACTGATCCAAAATGTCTAATTTATTCTTTTTTTCATCTATTTATATCAGCAACGTAACGTGACAGGCAGAACAATTAAATGCTTTTCCACTATTACCTATCCATTGTTGTTTAAGTCTACTTTTGGTGAAATTTCTGTTTGGTGTTATGCCATGAGAGTTTTCTAATATCAAATATGTGGGAATCACTGCTTTTGCGCTTTTTCTTACCATAGATTAAAAAAAAATAATTTGCAAGTGTGTAAATGTGAAATGAGCACAATGTACTGTAAAATAAATTGCTACAGATATCCTGTATAATAGAAAAATATGCACTCTCATAGATACACACATGCAATTGATGATGGGATTTTTATGCTTTTAAACGCAAGTATGCAATAGACAATCCATCATCATAGTGTCACGCCCCTAAAATTCAACTTTAAAAAATCTTTCTGTCCAACCAGAAGCTGCGTCTGTTGGATGCAGGATGTTTATGATGAGATGGAGGTTCTCAGTTCCCCCCCGCAAAACGCACACACAAACACGTACACAAACACACACACAAATACACACTTTCGCTCTTTCTCACTCACCTTCATTTAATACCCACACCCAGCGATTGACGAAGCGCGTCTTTCGAAATGATTACAAAACTAGACAGGTGAGCAAAACAAACACATTTATGTGCGTCACGTTTCAATTTTATTATTGCATACACTATGCCTTTTAACATTTAGATTTCAAATGTTTATCCGATTAAATATTGCATTTTTGTATTTTAGGTCAATAACATGGTTGTTGTAATTAAGTCACTATCGGGTTACTATATTGATCCCCAGAGGGGGAATCTTCATTTTGACACTGTTGTACCTCTAAGCTGAGGTTTCAGTCTTACTGAGCAATGACAACCTGGTTTCAACGAAACGAGTGAAAGCGAGACCAGAAGAGGTGAAGCTGCCTTCTTACTGTCCATTACTTGCTTTTGGTTAACCGCAAGTTTTACATGTGCAAAAAAAAATAATAATAATGATAGACTATAGTTTTAATAATGAACGTGCATTTCGTTTATGCATCCAGTTGTTTATGATATCGTAGAAAAGCTGATGTATTACTTTGAGGTCTGGTTCCGAAAAAAAGGTCTGTTTCTATAATATTATAAATAAGCCACTCAATGATGTAGTGCACACCGCTGCAAACCATAATAATAAACAAAGTGTCACATTAATACCTTCAAATACTGGAAGTATCAATCAAAACTGAACTTTTATACTGAATACAAACTTATGTAAATGACACCTCTTCTCCCTTTGCTTCAGTATGCTTTTGCCCCAAAAAAAGTTCATCTTCCACTACAAGAACATGCGCTGGGCAAAGGGCCGCCACGAAACCTACCTGTGCTTTGTAGTGAAGAGGCGAGTGGGGCCGGACTCGTTGACCTTTGACTTTGGACACCTCCGTAATCGAAATGGCTGCCATGTAGAGGTGAGTATGGAGGCTTAAATGATGGATGGAGGCCTGCTAAGAAAATCCAAAAATACTGAATAAATAGCCTCAACTTACACACACTACAATGTTGAAGTACTGTACAGTGAAACTTCCAAAGTCACAAGTTGTTATAAATTCAGAGTAAATATTCCTATAACGTCAAGTGAATTTATTAGTTCCAGTACAAAAGTATAAAAGCAAAAGCAATGAGTTGTACAGGTTGAAAGGATTTGGTCTCATTTTTATATCCCAAAAAAGGTCATTTGAACAGAGGTGTGTAGACTTTTTTTCAATTCACTGTATTATTCCCATTCTTCCATTTACCTGTAGTTGCTGTTTCTGCGCTACCTGGGAGCCTTGTGCCCCGGAGTCTGGGGTGGCGGAGAGGCAGGCCAGAGGAGGCTCAACTACTCCATCACTTGGTTCTGCTCCTGGTCTCCCTGCGCAAACTGTTCCGTCGCTCTGTCCGAGTTCCTCAGCCGAATGCCCAACCTTCGGCTCAGGATCTTCGTGGCCCGCCTCTATTTCTGTGACATGGAGGACAGCAATGAGAGAAAGGGCCTGCGACTGTTGCAGAAGGCAGGAGTGCAAGTCGCAGTCATGAGTTACAAAGGTACTTTGGAATAATCATATACAGTGGACACAATCATTGAACCGATTTCGAAATGCTATTCTTTTCATCATTGAGGCCAAAACTGCTGATGCTTTTTGTTCTATTCTCTAGACTACTACTACTGCTGGCAGACCTTTGTGGATCGCAAGAAAAGCCACTTCAAGGCATGGGATGGCCTTCATCAGAACTCTGTCAGACTGTCCAGGAAACTCAATCGCATCCTCCAGGTACAGAGGCAAAACTAACAATCGCGGTGACTAAAACAGATTAAATTCTAACAACATGTCTTTTTCAGCCTTATGAGATAGATTTAAGAGATGCCTTCAAGCTTCTTGGGCTGTGAAACGTTTATCTACGGTGGCCCATCACTACAATTGCTGAACTGAGACTGAGAAGGGGAAAAAAATCCACATTCAATGTAGCAAGGCTTGAAAGACATGCTTGGTCTGTCTATGCAATATGGCCAGACTAAATAAAATATCTACCATGTAACTGTTGGTTGTCATGTATGAGTGAACGATGAGAGTCAAGTTTTCACGTTACTCTGTAAAAAGATCATCCTTAAAATGGTGTGAGTTTGGTTTTATAGGCCTTTATGCGATATAGCCCATTACGTTGAATCAAAGGGTTGCACGCACTAGATGTGTATACCTTAGAGCAGGGGTCACCAAGTCCGGTCCTCAAGGGCACCTATCCTGCATGTTTTCCCATTCACCCCCGCTACAACACACTGATGATCACCTCATCAGCAAGCTTTTCAGAAGCCTGATAACGATACAGATCATTTGAAACAGGTGTGTTGCAGCAGGGAGAGATGAAAAACATGCAGGATTGGTGCCCTTGAGGACGGGACTTGGTGACCCCTATATCTACGGTCCTACCCCCCCCCCCCTTTTTTTTTTCCACTGGTGGAAAGGGGCTTCTGCAAAAAAAAAAAAAAAAATCTATTGGCGGAAACACGGCTTCTGCAATAAAAAAAAAACAAAAAAAAAACTTTTTTTTTTACTGGTGGGAATGGGCTTCTTCCAAAGAAAAACAATTATTTATTTATTTTTACTGGCGGGTATGGGCTTCTTCCAAAGAATTTTTATTTATTTATTTATTTATTTTTACTGGCGGAAATAGGCTTCCATAGTTATTTGTGCTCTCCCCACCAGGTAGAAATTTGCCATCTACCTCTGCAGAGCAGAGGCGCCAATCCTGTGAATTGATAAAACCGTAATGTGTGTTAAAAGTGACACACAAAATCGTTCAGTTAAGGCAGAGTACAAAAGTATACATGAGGATGTTAACAGTTAAAGACAAGCACATAAACAATGTTCACAAAATGTTTCATGTTATCACACAAATTGCGCCATAGAAGAAAGAAAGAAAGAAAGAAAACAAAATGCGCTACTACTTGATATATTACGGCCACGCTTTGACCGCACGGACTTACCCACAACACCAACGCCGCCACCATACCACCACCACCACACCACCACCGGCGGCGGCGACAGCGCACACCGACGGAATAACAAGGCAAGATGGCGACGGAGGGTCAGTTCGAGTACGAGTCTGTCCTCTGTGTCAAACCAGAAGTCAACGTGTACCGAATCCCACCGCGAGCATCCAACCGGGCCATCAGGTGAGGCCTGACCGCCGGAGCACTGTGCCCGCGAGCTGTCAGTCAGTGGACGAGCCGTTACCTGCTAG
Organism: Filicampus tigris; assembly: GCF_054856515.1. NCBI lineage: Eukaryota > Metazoa > Chordata > Actinopteri > Syngnathiformes > Syngnathidae > Filicampus > Filicampus tigris. The sequence goes on along the minus strand of NC_141224.1, from coordinate 5,940,884 downwards.
TCGACCCAATGTAGCTTAATGCTACTGGTTAGCATTCTGGTTATTTATTTATTTATTTATTTACTCCATATCAGCTAATTTGTTAGAAATATGTTATTATTGTCTAATTTACATGGGCAGCGTTGTTTTTGGCGCTACATCCGCAGCCGCCCAGTGACATGCCTGACGAAAAATGATGCTTGTCCTATTTGTTATTTTGGAAGCGCCTGATTAGATGTGATTTCGTTTAAATTAGGCCCTCAATTTGATTTAGAACACAAAGATGGACGTCCTTTGTTCAAGGAGACTCGAGAGGTGTGATGTTCAAGTTGCCTCCTAACCTAAGGTGGAGCTATTGTCGTAAAGAAGTGACACAATCTTGTTAAATACATTTTGACCCATTCCAGCTGCACAGTAGTGAACATTACATCCGATTGGTCGATAGACGGCTTTATTGCATTGAGATGCACGCGTACTTACAGCTTGAGTCACGCTTTTTTTTAACAATTGACATCACAAATGCGTACAATCTAGTGGTAAGCGACATTTACATCCTAAATTCTAATATTTATTCCATGAAAATTTGGTTTTAAGGGTTTATTTTGGCTGCTCTGCTTCCAGTAGTGTATGGATGTTAGATTTATCCATTCAGATTTCAGCCTCCATGAGTTAAAATGTGAATCCGATATGCCCAGTGGTTCAAATCAGTAGTGCTGGATGATGTAACTTCAACAATATCGTTTTTTTAACCAGTTGGATTTAAAATTCATCCTGGGTTGTACTATGGCCTGTGAGCTGTCCCTCGATGGCAGCATTTTTCTGTCCACTGATTGGTTGGTCAAAGCAAGCTCAGTTCCACTAGCAAAACACATCTATAGCAATCTGCACACATTCATACATTTAGTAACCAGCAGTTCTACGTGTCGTGTATTATTGGTAGCTTTTTTTAGCGGGACATCCGCCTCACAGTTCACTGCTGTTATTAAGAAGTGGATGAAGTTGTTAGTGCCCACTGAAGGCCCAGATACCAAAAATACACCCCACCACTGGCAAGCAAAAACAACACACATCAATTCATTGCTGTGCACACGTTAATTGCAATCATTCTGTCTCGTGTGTCCCGTCCCAGGGCCGCTGATTGGAAGCTGGACGCTCCCGACTGGTCGGGGCGCATGCGAGTGGTGGCTCGGGGGAAAGTCGCCTATGTCAAACTGGAGGACAAAATATCCGGTGAGAGAGAAGCAGCTGTTACTTGGGTATTGTCTGCTGTCCTCCGTCAGCCAAACGTCTGCTTTTGTTTGTTATCTTCTTCCAAGGTGACACACAAGCTGTGTCCGTTGATGTCCAGTGAACATAACAGTAGAAAAAACATGTATACTGTATGTCGTGCTTCAGATTGCCACCAGAACATTTACCTTGAAGATAATCAGTATTTCTTTTTGGTTCAATCTGCAGGGGAGCTGTTTGCCCAGGCACCAGTAGATGAGTACCCCGGCATCGCAGTGGAAACAGTGAGCGACTCAAGCCGGTACTTTGTGCTCCGCATCCAGGATGACAATGGTGTGTACACTGCATGGAAATTCAAATTTAAACCATGTATCTGTTTTACATGTACATTTCAAGTGACACATCCTGTTTTTCACGGTCAGAACACATTGAACAGGCTGCACGAATATGACAGAATCACATGTAAATAATGCCACAAATGTCAACAACCGGCAGTGACAACACAGAAGTAAATAATAATACAAATATAAAACATTACGTAGAGTTGAGCTATGTCAAAAACAATCAAAATTCGAACCACTTTTTAAAAAAAAAAAATGTTTTGCTTTCTATACCTTTGTGCATTTAACGTTGGAAAATTACTTTTGATACTTACTTTGACTTTAAGGGCTACCCCAAGACATTTTTCTGTTAAGATATTTGCACTTTTACTCAGGTAACGCGTTCAGCCACTTTATACTAGACAGTCCATATATACGGTACAGTAGATCCACCCTTCTGTAAAATAATATGACATTTCTATTACAGGCCGCAGCGCCTTCATTGGTATCGGGTTTGGAGACCGAGGTGATGCCTTTGACTTCAATGTTGCACTGCAGGACCACTTCAAGTATGTGGCTTTAAAACTTCATCATAATTGATTAAAAAAAAAAAAAAATCATTGCATTTTCTGAAACCATCCTCAATAACTCTTTTCCTTTGTTTGTTTCTGAAGATGGGTAAAGCAAGAAAATGAATTCAGCAAACAGGCGCAGGCTCCAGACTCCGTTCCCAAGCTTGACCTGGGCTTTAAAGAGGGACAAACCATCACACTCAATATTGGGGTAACTTTATTTGGATACGATGTCATTAATTGGAATTAAAACTACACGGGTCATCGGTTTACGATGGTCCTGAAGTACAGTGTTTCAAGGTAGCGAATGGTGCACAATGTACCAGTTTGCGCAGTTGCATAGAAGACGACACAAGACTCAGTTATCTCTGTACTTCCTGTCTCTCATTTAATTGTTTTATATTGATGGACTAGACGTGTTTTGTACTTGTTGATGATAGACTATCACATGTTCTGACTTGTGTATGAATTTGGGTTAAATCACTGCTGTGAGAATGAAACCCCGCAGTAAACCAAATTCCAGAAGTAATTGCCATATTTCTTCATATAGCAGCTGGGGAGGGGCTTTATTTACTAAATTGTGGATCTAATGATATCTAAAGCAGGGCCTTAAATTTTTTTTCGAGGCTGATGCCACTCCCAATATTTGACAGAATAAAATTCCGATTAATTGTAAAATACAAATAAATAAATAAAATAGCAGATGAATTGGCTGCTTGATTTAAAAAAATATGTAATGAATAATATAACTTATTTTTTGCTTCGTTATTGCTTACAATAATAAAGATATGAATGTCTTTGTCTTTTAGTATTTGTTAAACTTTACAACAGAAAAATCTGCCACTTTTTTTTCGGTTGTTGGGTTTTTTTTTGGGAGGGGTGTTCAAATGTTTTTATTTTTGTCTTGTGTTGTAATGTGTTTTAAAAAAAAGTGTTTTTAAAGTGCTAATATCAGACAATTAATTGGGCCCTTCTCGCAAGTCAGCGTACCACTGTAACCTGTTTTGTGAAATCACGCAATCCAACACGCACTCATCCAAATGTTTTCCCCCTACAGCAATCCAAAAAAAAGGATAGGACTCGTCCACAGAGTTCCGGTGGCCTAGGACTCCTTCCACCTCCCCCCGGAGGCAAGCTAGCCCCGCCCCCGTCCTCTCGATCTAACAACCATAACACGCAGCCATCTGTGGGAGGAAATGACACAGGTAGGTAATTGTAAGCCTCCGTGGAAACGCTGGTAGAGGTCATGCGGCCAATTAGCCCGTCGCTTGTATTTTTATTTTCCTTTCATGTCGGGAGTATTTTGTGATCTCAGGAGGAACAAGAGGGTACTGTTGAGGTCACCAGGTGTCTTGTTTTTGAGTTAACGTCACTTTTTTTTTTTTTTTTTTTTACTTGCAATTTGTATTGACTTAACATAGCCACTAGCTCAAGCTGTTAGCGGAGAGAGTACAAGTTCAGCTGATTTCATCTTATTTTAGAAATAAAACATTTTAGCCCAACTATCAGCCATTACCGCGTTAATGAGTTCCTAGAGAAGGTCAGAGGAAAGTAGTTTATTTGTTGAAAGAAGTCGCGAAATGGCATATGTTACCTTGGCCTCGGTGGAGTGGCGTCAAACTGTTGCCAATGGGGCTTGACAACCACAGTGTGGAGCTGTGTTTGCCCAAAACTATGGCAAATACACCACAAGGTTGAACACGCTGGAATTTGTGATGAATGAGATTGCTACCTGACATTCAAAAATAATTCCCTGACCACCTGGTTTAAGTTTTATTGTTATAATGGCAAATCACAACTAAAATGACCTTAAAGAAGTTTCCATATGGAGCCAGTCCAAACGAATCAAATTCAAATTGGAATAACTTTATTGGTCCTGCTGGGGAGATTGATTTGATGCAACCTGTGCATAAAAAGAAGCCAGAATCTTTGTCAGAATATGTTAAAGATACAAAGCAAAGACTGACACAGTATATGGGCTGAAATACTGTATGTGCCACTAGAAACTGAATTTGAATCTCTAAACTTGAATAATTGTGGTGAAAAAAATGAATTTGAATAACATAAATTAAATGGGGCTTCATTCTGTATGTTCCTAATGATACACTGTTCTTTAATATATGCGAAAGGAAGCACTCCTTCATCCCTACCTCACCCGATGACTTATACCATAACATTTTTTTTAATGTTAATGGAGTTTCCGCGTTACAGACATCCCATTAACGTGAATTTTTGTTTTTTTTAAATGACAAAACTGAACACACGTTTTTCGCAGGACAGCAACGATATGCAATTTTGCATGTTGCAAAATATTTTATTCCACGTTTTCAATTTATTAAATGAATGATAAATTATTATTGTCCGATTTTAAAAAGAATTGTAATTGTTATTTTAATGTTTAAAATCAGGTATTTGATATACATTAAAACATGTAAAGTATTTTTTTTCCCCTTTGCCTCATCTATTAATGTCCTAGCCCAGCTGTTGACTTTGAAAATAAAGTTTTATTGTATCTTTTCTCTACCAGGTTGCTTGCTGGATCTGGACTCCAGCAACTCCAATTTGGTGGCTCCATCCACTCCGCCCGTGACGGCCGGCTCAGACATGTGGGGAGACTTTGACTCCCCGAAGTGAGCAGAGTCCCTCTTGGCTCTTCCTCCCTCTTCTCTCCCTCTTCTCTCTCGCTCTCTCTCTCTCGCACTCTCTCTCTCTCTCTCTCTCTCTCTCTCTCTCTCTCTCTCAGTAACCTTATGCAGCACTTTTGGCGTCGTCGCTTTCCCCTTCGAGGGGGGGTCCCTACTGCTCCCTGCCGAGCAGGGTATACCCTCACCGCGTCCCCAACCCTTCCGCCACTTTTTGTGTACTGTACTAATTAATCATCTTAAGTTCTAATGTTGTTAGTCTCAAGCCTAACACTAATACGCTCGTCAATCTTTATGTTTATTCCCTCATTTTAACTGTGAACATTCTATAGAAATGTGATTAAGGAAATGTAACAATGAATGCAGTTTATGTACAGAGAATATTTATTTCCAATGTGTATACCCCCAGTTTTCTGTTAGTTATGGAAGCCCATTCCCGGTATTTAAAAAAAAAAAAAAAAAAAAAAAAAAAAAGGTGTTTTTGTAGGAAGGCCATTTCCACTAGTGGATTTTTTTATTTTGTTTTATTTTTTTATTATTTATTTTTTTCCACTCAGAAGCCACAACCCTGTTTCCACCATTGATTTTATTTTTTAGATTTTTTTTTTTTTTTACAGTTTCTGAACACCTTTTCTGCCAGTAAAAAAAGCAAGAGAAAAAACGCTGTCAGATCAACCAAATGTGCGATCCCATCCAGAGGCAATGCTTGAAACAGTTACATGAAGTCAATGTCACACTCACCCGGAATCTAAAAGTTGACTTTATGAAGATATTGTATATTTTGCAAAGATTTTTGATTTTTGTTAAAAAAAAACTTTTTTTTTGGCCTTTTTTTTTTTTTTTAACTGGCAGGAATGGGCTTCCATAATCCGTCATCTGTGTTGTAGCATCTTTTTTGTTTTTGTTTTTGGTTCCCTTTGCTGGGTTAATTATATGCACTTTGTCTGTTTATTACTACGTCTAAATTAAACACTGGGACATTGTTGTAACACTCTTATACGTGAGGTTTACCATCATAATCTTTACTTGAAAGAAACTTTAACTTGAGTGGGTTCACCAAGTGGTGCTGCTCTTTAGCCCCCTACAGTGGACTCTTAGGGCACAACAGCAATACTTGCAGCGTAGACACGATCGAGCAGCTGCTTTCTGAAAACTATCTGCCGTAGTAAATCAGTTTAGAGGGTAAAGGAGGCAGCCAAGTTGTATGTGCCCGGCCCATCTAAAAGATTTGTGATTTAGTGGCTGTGGATGTCAGCTAAACTCGGTCACGACCTCCGTCCTGCTTAGTGAAGTCATTGCCTGTCGTTCTTGGAGGTGGTCGTCATCTGACAACCTGAGAGGTTGTGTGCTACCAACCTCATTTGAACTCCAGGGTTTTGCGTGTAAAGTGTTTAATTTTGGACTGCTGCATTGTTGGGACCAAGCTTTTGTTTGTGAAAAGCGTTTTTGGTTATTGTGATATTGTGTACCGGTACATGCAGCTGGATTATGTTGATTGACAATGTTGATGGATGTTGACTGGCACTTGCAGACATTAACCCTAACAAAATGTTTTACCGTCTAATGTGATTTGTTGTGTATGGAAATGAAGATGCAGAGATAAATATAAGACAGAAACAATGCAACTTCTATTTATTTGATTTGTTCAACAATGTAAATGTGGGAGGAAACAAAATCAAGTGTCGGTATACTCGATGGGATAAAACGTGCGTGTAATAATATACATCATGGATTATTAGTTATCATCTTGCAATGTCAAAGCGGGTCTATGTGCAATGAATGAACTTGATATAAAACCTTGTGGAAAGCTGATCGAGCAAGGAAAGTTGTTTCCTCTACTAGTGACTCTTTTCCCCGTTGCACGCTGTTGCCGTGCAAAGGAAAGGAAAATTGTTTTTGTGGGTCGAAGCCGAGGCGAAAACTCATGTAACGCACCCATCAAGCCTGGCAAAAAAAAACCATTTATATTTTAAAGACTTGTTGTGCAGTTTCATAAAAAATGACTCAGTAGTGCCCCAAATAAATGTTTAAAGAGGAAGTCAACCCAACACTTTTCTTTACAAAAATGTGTTCGATGCAGCCCCACTAGTCGAAACATGGCATTCTGATTAATATTGAATTTGTGGAATGTAAACGGTAAAATCCACCCGTTTTGTACATCTCAGGGGGCGGCCATTTTGCCACTTTCTATTGACCAAAAATGACATCACAGTTGTGCAGGCGCAATCATGGCTCAGCTTCAGACAACGGGTGAGCCGCAAAAACGGACAAAATGGCCGCTCCCTGAGATAGCTAAAAATGGGTATATTTTGCTGCTTAACTCATATTCTACAAACGCAATATTAATCAGAATGCCGTGTTTAGACTAGTGGACATGGACCTTAAGATGTATATCAAGTATATGGAATAAATGCTCAAACGGCTTTCAATAGTGGGCCAAAAGTGGCACTGGTAGTGGAATAAATATTACTAGTAAGACGTTGTCATTCCACCAGTGCACTGAATCGTCTTGTGAGTACAAAATACGCAGACCTTCAGTTGGGTATCCAGGATATTGCATAAATGCTCCAACGGCTTTCCATAGCACCTTTTAAAGGGCCATTAACCCTGCTAGACATGATCCATGAAATGCACAGTATTCACAGGCAATTAAAAGGTAGGACACATAAACATAGATTTGACTCAGCACACGCGTGTATGTGTGAAAAACGGAGGAGACCCCGCTCGTGTTGAGCGTGAGATTTATAGTGTTATGGACTGTTTTGCTGGCAACGTCCCCGGAGTTACGTCTTTACGGGGCTCCGACCTCGCCGGGCGGTCACGCTGCCATGCCCGAGACCCCCGTCAGGCCTTGTTTGCCCAAGTTTTGGGGTTGCCACGGCGATTGCGACAACGTTTCCTATTAGATGACCTCCCGATGCGCCTGGGCCACCCGGACAACTCTCGGCACAGGTCGGCTGTCGGTCAAAGGAGTACAGAGGCGTGTTATGTGAACGTATGGAGAGGTGGTTAATTAACAGCAGCTGGCTCACCTTTGAGATTCTCCTCATATTCGCACACCGTCCTCGTGCAAACCTCATTGTTGATCACGTAGACGCGATGGAGGCTAAGAGTGAGACAAGCAGGAAGAAATGATATGATACTCACAAAAAGTAAGGGATATTGGGATTTCTAGTTCAATTTCAGGGTGAGCCTAAAATGCACGAGAACATTTAGAGGTGAACCCGATTTTGACCCTCTGTGAACTTTGGAATGTCAAACTGCTCAATATTTTTGCACAAATTGCTGTTCTCTCACAAGGAGCCGAATGGCAATATTCACATTTGTTTGAGCCTTCAAATAATGGATGGATGAAAACATTTCCAAGGATGTTCACTTCTATGCCTTTCTGTGACTCTTCCAGTCTCTTTCTTTCAACCCGCTGATGACATTCTATGGCAGTCCAAGATAAGTCTCAGGCGTCGTCTTGGTCTCACAATTTCAAAAAGTGAACAGCATGAATGAAGAGGACTGCAAATACCAATTCTCGTTAAACTATTAAAGCATTTTTTTTCATCGTATTAACTACTCCATACGTTTAAAATAAATAAAAGTGAAACTAATGAAATAAAAACTAAAACAGTGTTTTCAAAAAGATTTTTAAGAAATTACAACAAACCAAGTCAAAACAAAAATAAAAACGAATTATAATGAAAAATCCAAAACTATTTACGTAACATTTCACGTCTAATTCTAGTCAGTTTTTTAAAACTGTTTTTAGCCTCTTGAAATGTACTTTTAGTCTACCTCCTTTATACCTTTTAAGTCAAATACAAATTAGAAATTCCATTTTCAAAGAGGAATTCAATTTAAAAAAAAAATGCAGTAATGTGTTCTATGTGCCTCCACAGTCCAAACACGGTATTCTGATTAATATTGCGAGGATTACACGGATTATCACACCTGTTTTCAGCCATCCAAGGAGGCTGACATTTTATGCAGCACCGCCCCCTGCTCTCGACTGAAATTGAAATGATAAATCCATAAATTTCTCGGCAGATACACACCTGTAAATGCAGCGGCCGCCTATGCATCTCTTGATGGGCCGATGGACTGAGTACATCCTGCTGCATAGGTACATCTCCTCCCTGCAGTCTACACAAGCACACACACACATACGTCATGCTTGAATTAAGAGCAAAGGTGGCAAAATATCATTCTATAGTAGTATACTTTATAAAATCACGCAATTCTGACATCAGGAAATAGAATTAAAAATAACTAAACCGTTTTTGCCACACTTTCTCCTTCAGTGCACCTGTGCTGCTCATTCTGGAATTTACGCCTTTGCCTCCTGGGGGCAGTACAAGACCGACATATGAATATATGGTACTGGAGTCTCAGCTCCTCACTTGGTTTCTCAGTGCAGCGGTAATATTAGTCATTCGTCGCAGAGGATCACGATATATGCCTGTGAGTATTCTTATATTAGCTTCCTACATGTCTTTCTTCACTGTTTATTCGTCGCTTAAAGTGAAACAACACCGCCACATAGATGCTAATTGCTAGCACGTGTGCCTATGGTGTTTTACATCGTATGCTAACGGAGGCTATGCGATTGCTACTGCATTATTAACCGAAGGTTTGCCCACATTAAATAAGAGCAAGACTGTGTTTTAAAGTTTTGTGTGAGTTCATAAAGTGGCCCTGTTTTTAGCCTTATAAAGTACATTGTGATGTTTTATTTATTTGGTCACAAGCATGGATTTGGTTAGCAATAAAATGCATTCCTTGCGGGGAACACATCGTTAGTTGATGAGCGGCTGGTCGAAGCCGAAAATGCCAGCACCATTTTTTTTTTTTGACTTTACTTCTTTCTGTTTATGCCTCTTTTTACATTGGAGGTTGTGAATAACAAGCCTATTTTGACAAAGCAAAGAGTGCAGATTTTTGTTTCCAAATGTAGGGAGCCAAAGTCAAATGTCACTTCAAAAAAAAAAATCCCCAAGTAAATTTGAGAGACCTAAAAATCTACCTAAGTACCGTAAGAATGTATTTGTAGTTTGTTACTTTCCACTAGTGGATATTAAACAACGTGGCAGGTTGTGGTGGCTCACTTACTGACTGGCGGGGTGGCCCTGGCAGGTGCCTCAGTGGTCTCTGGAGACAAGAAAAAGTCAAGTCACAGTGCATACAGAGCAATGTCCTGCTTATGACGAGTCTTCTAAAGCAACATTACCGCTCTCCTGGGCTTGGACTATAGCTGTGAGTGCTGTGGAACACACACAAAGGAAAAACAACATAGGGGGAGTCCTTAAAACAACAACAACAACAACAACAACAAACGCAAGGGCGACTGGAGCATAATAAACAAGATGATTTGTGTGTTCTCTTTGGCAGTGTTACCGTGGAGACCGCAGAGGAGCAGGATCACTGAAAGGTTGCCCATTGCAAAAGGTAAGGTTGACAAACTAGGAGAGAGAAAAAAGGTTTTTTTTAAAATACGGGGCAGTATATGTATGCTGTCTGTTTTTTAACCAATGTGCTGATAGAGTCTTCACTTTGTATTACTGCTATGTATTTTTTATAGTAGTTGTATAGCTGTACATATGGTACGGTTTTCTTCAGAGTCAATTGACCCATGTTCTATAGCTAACAGGTTTAAAATGAACTTTTGAGTATTACGTATGCCTAAGTGTGTAGTGGTTGTAAAAAGTATACACCCCTGTTCAAATGCCCTTTTGTGATATAGAAAATAGTATCAACCTTTTTCACTGTTTTAATTCTTATTTATTTTTTTTAGAGAGGGGAATTAAAAATAACTGAGATCATGTGGTTGCATAAGTGTGCACACCCTCTAGGTGGCTGTGTACACAATTAAACCAATCACCAATCTCATGTTAAATAGGCATCAGTACACATCTGACACCATTTAAAGTGCATCTGGTTAACCCCAAATAAAGTTCAGATGTTCTGCTAGGCTTTTCTTGGCATTTCTTTTCTTTCTAGCGGAAGCCTGAAGGTTTTGAAACTGTTCATAATTCCCCCAGCGTTTTTCCGTCCTCTGATTGGTCGGTCAGAGCAACGGGTTTTACAGCCAACTTTTACTAGTAAAACACTTTACATTGAATAACCAGCATCTCTGGTGAAATGAGCAAAGAATGTACATCTGAAGACAGCTCTATTCTTCTAAACATGATAAGTTATTTTATGGGGGTGGGAGGGGTCCAACTTGATATCGTCAAATAACCTCTTATGTAACGTCTATTAGCATGGATCTTAATATAATTGCAGTATCTTTTTTATTAACCTCTCACTAACTTAGTTATCATATGTTAAAGAAAATACAAGGTCCACTTAAGTGTATTTTAAGGGGGTCTTACACAGGGTGCCCCATATGACCCATAGGCCTCAGATTTGCTCTGTGATTTAGTTTAGTAAATACAAAACTATTAATGCGCCATTGTAGCAGAGGGTTTTTTTTAAAGGGTGTTTTTAAAGCTTTTCTCATTCGTAACGCGAGTTGTTTTCTCTCGCTGACCACACAGCATCATTCCTCTCGCAATGTGTCAGAGCAACTTAGTCCAAGTTGTGAGTTCTCTCGAAAGAATGTGTTGTTTTTTTTGTTTTTTTTTTTTGGGTGCCCAATATGAGCACCCCTCCACCCTTTCCTCTGTTATACTTGTACATTCTTTTACAGATAATTTTTTGTGTGTGGGACAAATCGACACTTTCCAACTGGTCACTTTCTGAAGATCAGTTTAGACACAGCCTGTTGAGCATGTTGGTCATACGTTTTCCGTTTGCACACATTCTCTTAGCATGTTTTGCCTGGTGGCATGTTTGGCAGTTACTGAATCTGTACAGTATATTTTTGCACATAACATTCGCAATCTGTGCAAAATCTCTTTATTTTTTCAGGATTAACTTTAATTTGAGTCATGTATATAACAATCAGTCAGAAACATGCTTAAATGTAAATGATCTCCTGCTTATATTTGTATTTAGTGTCCTCAAAACCCAGAAAAATGGAGATAGTACTCACAACTTTTGCTGTTGTCCGAACTTGCTTTTGTTTGACGACTCCTTTGTCCTCTTGTTGTTTTTCTCCTCCTTCTCTCCTTCTCCCTCCTCCTTGCCCTCTCCCTCCTCCCGTATCCTCCATCCCTTCATTGTTTTCACAATTTCTCCCTGCCCCATTCCAACAAGCCTAATTGATAACACACTGCTTTTGTATTTTATTCACGCAATATTTTAATAGTTCTTATTTTCAGAAGATGTCTCAGTTTACGCAGTTTATCACACCTAATCATAAAAAGTGGCAAAGTTCAATAATCAACTGTTGACTAAAATACAGTCAAATTCCAGGAGTGTGTTTTATATTGTTGGCACGGTGGACAAGTGGTACTAGCACTAGTTTGCAAGTTGGGGGTTTGATTCAGGGCACCGGCCTTGACAAACAACCATTCACACTTTATTGACTCAAGAAAATATTATTCAGAAGGTTTCTAATTGTGGTATCCAATCTAGTAGAATATATGGGTACGAACCAGTTATCTGTCTGGGACTGTTTTTGACACAACCAGCAGGAGGAGCCAAATTGTCAGTGGTAGCATCATTGAAAGTTCATCTGAGGGGTTTTCAGATTTATTTGGTGCTGCATTACTGGACTTCAACATAAATTGTACAAATTAAAAAAAAACTGATATTACTGTCCACCTATTTGATAAACCGATTGATTGATTGATTGATTGATTGATTGATTGATTGATTGATTGATTGATTGATTGATTGATTGATTGATTGATTGATTGATTGATTGATTGATGGCTATTGTGTTTTCATGATCAAATGCAATTGCTGTCCACCCTGTCATTATGAAATAATTACCCCTTTAAGAAGCCATCTGATGTTTTCAGGGACATTATGAGCAGCATTTTGTCTTTCTTCAATGGAGGCTGAAACAATGGCTAGGCATTTAGTCTTCTTAATTTTCATCATATTACATGTGTGGTTGGATGTTGTTAAATTTCAAATGTCCATTCTGTCATAGTTGAATATCAATTGATATTTAAAAAAAAAAAAAAAATCTTTCCGGAATTCGAAATATCCAGTACAGAATCAGCTTGCTAACTGAATCTTGCTGCTAAGTGAAGGTCTTCCACGTGGTCATTTAAAAACACTTGCCTGAAATGTCCACCCTGTCATTGTCCACTTGGCGCACATATTTTGCTGTTTTCATGCACATTGTCTGCTTGTAGTTACTTCATTTTTTTTCTTTTAAATAAAGGAGTTTGACCAATATGCTTATTAACAGCATCTACTTAATACAATACAATGAATCTAAAGTTAAATGGAAAACCTCAACTTTTGGGGGGGTGAAATGGGGACATCCTAAAGGCCAAACCAAACCGTATTGTCTCCTGTACACTTGACTAATCCGAACACTACATACACAATTCAGCAGTCGTAGACAACAAACGTGGCAGATGTCTTCCAAGAGCGAGGCATCCATCATTCCCCTGGCACATCGGGGTTACACAGAGTGCCTGTTGGGTTGGGTGCTTTGTGGGGGTGGGTGAATTGGGGCACTCCGATGGGCCTAACAAGGTCGCCGGAGAGGCTTTGATGACAGCTTGACAGATGCACAGTACGTAAGCAAAAGAGAGAATCCAACTGGGATGATCCATCCTGTGCCCGTGTCAAGCTGACACGCCAGACCGGAACAGTTCGGAAAACATTGCAAGAAAAAGAAATGGGATGACGATTGCAAAAGCGGGGAGTGTTGGTCAGGTGCAGTAATTTGTCAATTCTGTTTATCGATTCCTCTTGGGGGAAAAAAACCGAATCAGTGCTTTGATTGGGGTTTGTCCACTGGTGAGGCCGCTTAAAGCACCTCATTCCCTAAAGGAATTGGATTGATAAGCAGTTTTAATAATGGAATTGCTACATTTTTATCATTCGCATCCCTATATAGTCAACACTAGTCATAGCTCATAAATAACAACATGCGACATAACAGGATTTTTTTTCTTTCTTCTCAGTTTGAGTTTTTAAAAGTGGGAAACTACTTTGCATACAGAATGTTTTTTTTCATAGTGCCAAGTTATCAAAATAGGTGTTGTATATAGTAAAAAAAAAAAAACATTTTTACTTTTGTACTTGAGTACTGTATATCTCAGAGTCTGTACTCACTTTTACTTAAGGAGTTGAATCAGTATTTTTAAATTTTTTTTCTTTACACAAGTATCTTCTACTGAATTACAGATTGTGAGTTCTTCTACCACTTCTGGTCAGGTGATGCAGAAGAGTGCATGAAACATGCCGGACAGTAAACACATGATAAACTCTCGGCTCGTTTATTACTCAGACGCGATTTGTTGCTGCATGCCGGTGCTGTAGCACACGTTAATAACCGCCTTCCATATCACCCCAGGACATGCTTCTCCTTCCGCATCTCCCTCGGGTGCTACGGAAAAATGTTTCACCATTGCTGGGCTCCCTCTCGAGAGAACCCAAAAACTCCAAGTGAAGTGCTCCAATGAATCAGGGTTGAGAAATGAAAGCCGCTGGAAGGTAAACAAAGCCTAATGACAGAGAAAGGTTGGATCGTGGCGGGAAATTTTAATACGTGATGACACTCGTCACCGCAAGGATGCATTTCAGACATTTGGAAGTCTGTATTTATTTCCACACCACAACCATCAATCAGGCTACCATTTCACTGCTATACTGAGAGAAGTATATAGTAGCATCTCTTACGTGCTTTTCTCGTCCAACGGTTACATTATGAAGTCCAAAGGTAAAACACACAATTGTAAGATATCCCCAAAAATGGTTGTTTATATGTTGACCAGTCCAGGGTGCACCCTGCCTGTCAGCCTGAGTCAGCATGGACAGACTCCAACTCGCACCCTCATGAGGGCAAGTGCTAAAGAAAATGGATGGAGGAATTTTCCAACTATATCACAGCTCTGTGTTAAATATAAAACAGATATCGGAAAGAAAAACACAGCCATTTGGTGGGCCACAATCCCCTCACAGACCCTTATGCAAGATGGCCAATGCATGTACAGTAGTTTCTATTTCTGTCAGATATCAGTTGATGAGGCGCTCATCGTCATACACCCTCGATGCAAAAACTACAGACAAATTTTTCAAATATTGCAAACTCGGTGCTTAAATGACAACAGTCTACTGGAATGTTCCAATATTGAAGCTGTAAAATGACTTGAAAATATCATCTAGCGTCTTGCTGACATTTTTGGTTAATTTGATTTTTTTTCTTTTTTACTCTTTCTTGACACCCTGTTAAATATAAAAAATATACTATAATTTACATTTGTTTGCTTGTTCCAAAAGAACCCACAGGTTGACACGCGGGTTATAATTTCAGAAGGCAAACAACTATTTTCGAAAAGTACGCATTAGTGCAAAAGCGGATATGAGCGCATTTGAGAGGATTGAGCGCACGAGCCTAAGTGTCACGAGGGTTGATAAACATGAAGAAAACTCTCTTCATCAAGAAAGGCAGATTCAAATCAGACAAACCGTCTCCTAAACACATTAGTTTGTGCTGTTTTCAGGCCTGTTTACGCCAGGCAAGCCTGACTGTGTGCATTAGGAGGGACTGTGCTGTGCAGATAGTAGCGTCAAGGTGATGATGTGCGGAGTAAATAGACGGGCCAGGGGTCTATT
This sequence comes from Filicampus tigris, assembly GCF_054856515.1. Taxonomy (NCBI): domain Eukaryota; kingdom Metazoa; phylum Chordata; class Actinopteri; order Syngnathiformes; family Syngnathidae; genus Filicampus; species Filicampus tigris. The sequence goes on along the minus strand of NC_141224.1, from coordinate 5,925,467 downwards.
TATAAACCCGTGTTGAGTGTCCCTTTAGCCTGGGTTAGCGCAGGCACTGCATTAGCTACCGTCCAAAGTCAAACTCTTAGGCAGTGCAATGGGATTGTTACTTGGAAATCTCAAGTCACGTTACATCGTCCTCCTTTTTTTTTTTTTTGTTGCTGTTGTTTTTATTAGAGCAACCAAAGTGTTAAACCAAAGTGAATCCATTGTTAAACCGTGTGAGGCTGTTTTAATTTAGTTTGACTGGAGAACTCATCAGTACACGATTCAGTGTTCCGAATGGCCATAAAACACTGCCCAACATTCTTTCGGGGGTGCCGTAACCAGAGTGCGAGTGATTTTTCATGCAGTGATTGTGCCACTTTGACAGATGTAGGACAAGCATTAAGTATGGAGGTCAGTGTGTGTATTATATTGCACGTGAACTTTTTTTGCAGTGGTCGGGAGTAACAAAATACACATACGTAGTAGGTAGTCTGTTTCTGAGTATTTATTTTTCTGATGACTTTTAACTATTACATTCTGCATTTGCAATGTCTTTTTTAACCGTTGTTTCGCCTTTAGCTAACATTTTGGCAAGGTCATCACTGCCCCCAATAGCACTGGAGTGGAACAGCATTGACTGAAACTTTTGGGGTTTTTTTTACATGTTGATTTATTTATGAGTATTTTTTTTTTCTCTCTAGCAAATTATGTTTGTTGTTGTTGTTGTGGCTTGGCAGACGTCTGAGCTGAGTTATTAGTTGTTGATTAAATGATTTTTTTTTTTTTTTGGCATAGTTCGCAGTCAGTAGAAAGTAAGGTGGGCATAAGCATTCAAATGAAATGCAGTGTTTATGGGTTATGGCAAATGTTGTTGGGACCCATTAGGTTGAGGTTGGAAACAGCTGCCGAGTGGCTCAGACATTCTTCTCACCCCGTGACTATGGCACATGTATAAATCAAACTAATATCATAGGATATATTTTTTTGCTTTTAATCTCATTATGTATGTAAAGTGACCCAAGATAGCCAAGGCAGTCAAACAATGAGTTCTAAATCTTAGTTATTTTTCTTTATTGTTCTCTACAATTTGTATGCATCATTGTGTGATATATACGTATTGTGGGATTGATCATATGAGTGAAAAATAAATAAACAAGCCTTGTTAATTACAGTGGCAATTTGAAATAGAGGGACTTTTTTGTCTTTTTTGTATATTCTGTTTTATTATCTTCAATGGTATATATGACATAAAGCCACATGACAAAATATGATTGTATTTTATACACACACACACACACATATATATATATATATATATATATATATATATATATATATATATATATATGAGAGAGAGAGAGAGAGAGAGAGTATATGACTCCACACAAATTTAAAAGGCATTTTCATGAATTTTTATCATACTCTTTTTTTATTAAAACACACATATTTACAAACTGGAATCTATACAACAGCAGTCGTGACAATGATATCTCCATATATACTGTATATGTTTAAAAATAAAACACAACTATGGGAAATACTGAACATAATATTTTTCAATAACCTTTATACACACACTGGCTTCAACATTAGGTACACTTGCACAACTTCATTAATTGAGATTCAATGCAATCCTCCCGTAATAAAGACAGTGTTTTTTGTTGTCATATGTAACACATCTCAAGTATACATGAAAGAAGCATTATATCATTTTTTTCATCGCAGCAAAGGCTACTGGTAGGTGTTTGCAATATTTTCCTACTTCCCTCATTATATTGTTGTATGTCAATCACAGTGAGCATTATTATCTTTATGCTGATACAGCTTTTTCACCTAATATTGTGATTAGATAAATTTTTTTATTCCTTAGTAAGGTAACAGCACTTTGTGCATTCAAAAGTTTAGAGAAGGTCACATGACGTTCACCGATAATAGTTCGAGAGCATTTTAGGCTCACCCTAAAATTTCACCTCAAAGCCCAATATCCTGAACTTTTTGTGAGTAGTGTATCTGGTCAAGTAGAAAAAAAAACCAGTTATGTTGTCTTATCTCTCCCCTCGTCCTTCCCTGACAATCTCCTCCTCCACTCCTCCTCCCGCCTCCCTGATTTTCCTGGCCTCCCTCTCGGCCTCCTCGACCCTCCTCCTCTCCTCCTGCTCCGTCTTCATGAGCCAGGGTCCTCCCAGGTAGCTCAGGATCTCCTCGGGGTTCCCTCGCCGCTCGGGGTCGGGGTGGAGCAGTTGTCGGAAAAGCGCCATGACAAGAGAGCTGAGGCCGTGGAACTGTGACGGAGGCGGATTGTTCCGGTGGTTCTCCTTCATGATGGTGTAGCAGTCCGCTTCTTTCTCGCCCGTCCCGCTCCCGCCCTCGCGCTCAAACCAAGCCTTGTATTTGGTGTAGCCCGGGTCGTCGCTGGTACTCTCCTCCCAGGGGAAGCAGCCGGTCAGCAGGCAGTAGGTGAGTATCCCCAGGGCCCAGCTATCCATGCAGGGCTCCACCGTTATCCAAAGTGGCTCCGTCTTCTTCTTCTCCCCCGTGACATCACACTCCTTCGCCTTCTCCGCCTCCTTGGCGGACTCCACCTCGGGAGTGCAAAAGGGCGACTCGTACCAGACAGCGCCGACGGTGTAGCCGATGGCCCGGGTCAGGCCGAAGTCGCCCAGTTTGACCCAACGACACGAGCTGTCGCACAGGAAGATGTTCTCGGGTTTGATGTCCCGGTGGACGAAGCCCAGGGTGTGCAGGTGGGTCACGGCGCCACTCAGCTGGGACATCACCCTCTGGACGTGATCCTCGTCCAGGCCGACCTACAACACACATGAAAGAGCCTAATTGAATTGAGTATTGGAAATGCTTACTGAGTTGCTGTGAGCAGTACAGTGATACCTTGACTTACAAGTAGCCTCAAATGACACCAGCACTGGCTAATGTGGCTAATGCTATTCAGGGTCCGACATCCTTTGATACGGTCGACCACTGTAATCTGTTGGCTTTTTTGCAGGTGGGCATTAGTGCTCTAAAATGATTTAGTCCTACGTGGCAGGCAGGACGTTTGCATGAGCCTAGGTTGCGCTGAGTTCCACTCTTCCCCACTGTCGTGTGGTGTTCCACAGGGTTCAATTTTGGGGCCCCTGCTGTTTTCATTGTATTTGCAGTCCCTGGGTTCCATCTTAAGAACGCAAGATATTTCCTTTCACTATTATTCAGATGATAGTCAAATCTATGTCCCGCAAAGCAAAAAGGATGTTTTCTTCTTAATGCCACTTTTATCCTGTCTGAAGGAAATCAAAATGCCTCAATGGCACTGAGCTTCTCGAATTTCAATGAAAGGCTAACAGAAGTTATGGTGTTTGGCCCCAGTGGCCCTTGTACATCCCACCCTGTTGACCCGGGCCCCCTGGCGTCTTATCTAAAGCCAACAGTTTTGAACTTGGATTTTAAATTGGACAGTGATTTTAAATTGAACGGGCAAATTGGTGCAGTTTTTACATCCATCTTTTTTCATCTTAGGCAGCTGGCTAAGGTTAGGCCTCTCCTTTCACAACAGCAGTTCGAAACAGTAATCCATGCCTCTGTTACATTACAGTAATGTACTTTTCTTTTGGCGTCAGCCAGTCCTCCGCCAGTTGGTCCATAATACTGCTGCTCGCCTTCTAATTGGAGCTCATAAGAGGGAGCACATAACTCCAGTTCTGGCCTCCCTTGACTGGCTCCCTGTACCTTTTAGAGTTTGTTTTGATATTATTTTTATTTGTTTTGTACATTTTCAAATGGTCTTGCCCCACTTTACCTCTCTGAGCTCCTCCATCCCTACGCACCTGCCCGGTGCCTCAGAGTCTTTTGAGTGGTGGCCCGACCATGGGGCCAAGCCAGAACCGACTTTGGCCCTGATTTAAAACAATTTCAGTCATTGACAGGTAGACATTGATATTGACATTTATGTCTCATCTTAAACAGGGGTGTGCAAATGAGGGGGCCTATGTGGCATCTCCCATCCATATAAAGCAAGGAGCCACACACCATACGGCAGGTATACATTGACGGTAAGCTGATTTTTTTAAAACAATTTTATTTGTGTTGTATTTAGTTCCCCGGTTTCTTTCAGTCTTTCTTGCTTCACTGTATTATGCCCCGTAGCATTTGTCAAGTCATGTTGACTGTAGTCCATAGTAGTGATCGCAGCATTTGCGTGATGCCCTGTCACTCAATGTGAACCTAATCGTGGCGTGCTGAGAACAAGGCACACACACTCAGTGACGCCGATGGAAACCTCCTGCATCACTTCACACACCTCCCTGCTGCTGGCATGGCCGTGAGAGCTGAGTGTTCTCGCTCTTATCGCTTACTTTGCTTGTTACTGGCAGTGACAAGATGCCTGCTAACCTTTATCCACATCTCTTTTTTGCTGACATAGGCAAAAGATTAAAATAGGCTCACTACTATTAAAATGTAGTCTTTATACGGCCTACCGAGCGTTTACATTATCCAGACTCCCGTAATATTTGTTGTTTTAATTTAGATGATTTTTCTTCTTAAATTGGCTAGAATAAATATGTATGTAAATTTTACGCGTTTTATTTATTTTGTTGAATAGTTGGTAATTATAATTAAATATGAATAATTAAACATGAGAATGGATTATTATTTACTAAAAACTAAACTGAGTAAATTACTTAGTTGTTTTTTTTCACATTTAAAAAAAATCGACAAATGACCTGGCCCATTTGTCTTTTATTAAAAATCAAATGTAGCACCCTTGAGTACCTATTTTGGCCCAGCTCTCTCGTATAGTCACACACATCACGTGCCGGTCAACTGACCTCTGATACTATCACGCTGTACAGGTCACCGTAGAGGCCGGCCTGCTGGGCAAAGACGTAGTGCGACGACGTGGAAAAAAAGATCCCCAGTGCGCGCGTCAGAGAGGGATGCGTGCAGTAGGAGAGAGACAAGTTGTACTCCCTCAGGAAGGACGTGAGACTAGTGGACTGACGGGGGAAGAACTTCAGAGCCATCGGCGTTCCTGCAAGGAAATAAGGAGTGAAAGTCGGACTCACCGATGGACGTTTAAAATTAGAGGCGGGCCGGCCTATAGACTATTTTACTACTACTACTACTCGTTAACTTTAAGAGGGATACCAACGACATGAAACAACTGCTCTAACAGCTACTAATATGCAATTACACACTACTAGTGCCCAACGACATACAACTAAGGACATTTCTGCAACATGTATCACATTTCTGGGACAATTTTAGCAAACGAGTAGGACAACTACATGTTACTAGAGAGGCAAAACTTTGCACTAGTTGACAACTAAGTTCCACTTGTACTAGCACTAATGATATAGAATTGACAAGTTAACATGTAGCGCTTCACTAGTCGCACAAGTCGTCCCACTAGTGATGACAAAGAGAGTACGAGTACATGGAAGTTGAGGACATCACAACCTGTAAATGCTCAAATGTCTTGCAATAGAGCTGTTTGAGAATTAATTCAATGTCCTACTTGCGCTGAATGGTTTTATTAGTGAGGACAAAGAGCGTACTAGAACATGGGCTGTAAGTTGGATTTCAAGGATATCACTTAAAGCGCCTTTCTACAGTATTGCACATCAGTAACCCTGTGAGCAAATGATACTTGCCCTTTGGGGCCGATTGTGTTACGAGCACATTAGAGCAACCCAATCCTGAAGAATAGCACTCGATTAAAGCTTGCGGGTGTGTAAAAGGCAAAATGGACACTATCCAAAGACTCTTCCGTCCTCACATTACTGCGACAGTTGCCCAACACAACAAAGTTTCATCACAAGCATGAAACCAGAGAGAGGATTGGTTACATTAGAGATGCACTTAGTGGCTTTATTTTGCATTGAGTAAGATGGGTGTTACCTAACCGAATTAACGAGTGAGATCAGGGGGGGGGGGGGTGGGGGGGGCGCGTGTGTGAATTTCACACTGCGACAAATTGAGACGAAATGAGCTTCAAACTGTCATCGCAAGGGTCCAGCTGACCTTTCTTTCTGTGCACGGCCAGCATGACCTTGCCGTAGGAGCCTTCTCCGAGGAACTTGAGGACCTGGAAGTGGTCAGACACCTTGAGGCTGGAGATGGCCTGCGCCGACAGGAAGCAGCGCTCGTCCAGCTCCTTGGCAGTTGCGGCCTGCGTGGAAACGGAGGAGGAAAGAGCTCTGTGTGATGACTGGTTTAGTGGCGCCATGAGGAAGGAGATCCTCTGCTTGAAAGACGTGTCGTAATGCCACTGGTGGGAGGTAGTGCAAATATATTTTCATGATTCTGTATTTGATTTTTCAGACGACTTTTTACTTTTAGCCACACCAGTGGTCATTTTGGTTTCGGACACGACGCTTAAGAGGAGTCTATAAAATAAGGAAAGAATTAACACGAACAAATTATTGTTTACTAGGGCTACCGGTATTTATTTTTAGAGGTTAATACCAATTCCAATATTTGGTAGATAAAATCCAGATAACCAATTATTTGGCCCATTAATTAATTAAAAAAAAAAATATATATATATATATATATATATATATATATATAAAATAACGATTTAAGCTTCCTTAATGCTTACAATAATAAAGATTGAATTACAGGCAGAACATTTTACAATACTTTGTCCTTTGTTTTTTGTTCAACTTTACAACAGAAAAAAAAAATCTTCAAAAATGGGAAAGATTTTTTGTGGGGCGGAATGTTTGAATGTCATTACCGTAATCGGTTGTAATGTCCAAATTTATGGCCAATGACGTCATTGATCAAATCCACAAAATAGGACATTATTGCAAACACAATTTCGTTCCTTGATGCTATCGTTAAAGCCTTTATCTCACTAAGCGATGAATGTTTGTTTTCGGGTTTTACAAATGTTTACAAGAGCGCCAAAAGTCCCCCGGCCAGATGTGCGATTTAAAGACTCAAAATCAACCGTGGCAATGCCTGTCAGGTTTAAAAAAAAAACAAAACAAAAAAAAAAAACATCACATTACGCAAGCTAAATGTTGCAAGTTCAGCAGACGCAATCCTCAATGCACCAGCTTCCACCTTTGTTCGTGTGAGTATACATTTTTTTAGGCATGTTTCCGTTGACTTCTTATTTCCAAACTAGTTACCCATCAATTTGTTTTTATGTGTAATATGATGAGGCGAGTGTAAATTTTATATGGAATGACAGTGATAATGGCCCATTACTGATTCCACCGTATGTTTCAATCAGATATTCCAGCATGCATTTAGGCAGAAAGTGTCAGGACACATGTTCTCTCTCCGTCTCCCTATATGGGCGGGATCAACACGGTGTCTTCTCAGGACGATGGCGGCATCTGGAGCTGTCACTCAGCTCTTAATGGTCAACGCTTTGTCTCCTCCACTCACAGCTTGGATGATACGCTTTGAAGTAAAGGCCTTATCACGCCGACCCCGGAAAAATTTGGGAGGGGTGCGAACATTTTTACAACGTAGCACTCCAGACAAAAAACATTTGACATTATGCGTATACGCATCGAAATTCACCCTGTCACGCCATGCAAAAAGTTTTCGGACGTTTGCACAAATTTCCTGCTTGTGGGATGGGAAAATATCAAAATAACAAGTGAGAGTGACACTTGGCACAGATATGAAGAGGACGGCTCTATTTTAAACGGAGCATTTGACCTCTTTGAAGATGTATGGTGTCTTGATGTTGAGCAGATGGATTAAGCATCGTGGATTCGAATGTCGCAAAAATTTAAAGACAGTCACGTCGGAGGAACCATGTTTATACGAATGACCTGGCCGTTTGTAATATTGCGTTACCGACAATGTAAATGGATGCTGATTAAAGGCAACATGGAACAAAGTATCACCTTTTCAATTCCTTGACCGCGTTCCAATTTCTTGGTGGCTGGCGACCATTCCAGGGGGTATCTCGCCCGAAATAAGTCTCAGCTCACGCGATAGAAAATGGTTGCCTGGCTGGTTTTACAGTGTTTTAAGAATGGTGCTACGTTCCTAAATCCAGACTTGGAATAGCAAAATTGAATCCATGTGATTCCTCTTTTTATTCATGAATTTGATATTTTAATATGTTATATCAATCAAATTTAAAGGTTGTAAAAGTGAATGAAAGGAATCAGATGTTAATATGTTTTATGTCAAATTCTTTGTGGCTTTATTCACAGTCACCCCTTTATTGTTACATTTGTTTTAACATCAACTAAAATCAAAGTTTTTTTTAATTAATTGACCATTTTTACATTTTCAACGCTTTTTTTTTTTACATTTGACATTATTTGTTATTATGTTATTATAACTCAGAAGCTGTGCATAACAAATGTAATGCTATTGTTTTATGTTGCCTTTCGTAAAATGTTTTATGAATTTATGCACATTTTATAAAATTTGAAATTTGATTTTGTTTGAATATGTAATACTGCATGGTTTTTGATATTATACAGATTCATATTTAAGTTTTTTATTATATTATTTTGAATGATAATAACATACATTTCCTTTCATTTATATTTTTCGGTAATCTTTATATTCATATTCAAGGATAACAGAAGATAATTAAAAAAGTATGACCACATACTGTACAATATATGTGTTAATATTTATTCTATATATCGTCGCTGTCCTGTGAAAAACACTTATCTCCAATTTTGGAAACTTTTTTAAATTTTCACTTTAATGCGATGTCTGTAACGCGGAAACATGATTCATGTAAAAATAAGAAAATGAAAAAATAAAATAAGTGTTTTTCACATGACAGCAATGATATGGTAAGATTGGTACAATTATATTGCACATATATAATACATTTTTAAATGCAATTTTTGCAACAGTTTTATAGGTTAAGTAAACATATATTTTACAATGCGTCATTGTGCAATTTATGGATTCTACTTATCTAAATCACAGAGAAGTCCTGCATTTTTTTTTTTTGCACGGAGAGCATGTTTGCAAGAGGAAATTATTCTTCACGCTCACCATTTATGACTCATGGATTTCTTTTAGCGCTCCGCATGGGCCAACATTCTGAACGCGACGTTCAAAGGGGTGCGTTGGACTTGCACAAACTTGAACAGTCTCAGTTCAATATTGTCATAAAACCCAAAGACAAATTGATGGTAGGCATAAAACAAATGGACAAAGAAGAACGAAACGCCGCTTTGCAGAGTTTGCTGATTATAAACTAAAACGGAACAATTGAATAAAAGTACTCACTGTCATGCTTGTATGAGGTGTGTGATGGTGAGGCTCTCCTCCTCACAAGCCGTTGTCGCTGCACCGTCTCGCACTTGGATGCAGCAGGTGTGCTGTACCGCGCTTGTTTGTCCTGTGCTGGTTGAGTCGACTGAACCCGCAGCTGATCTGCGTACGGGCAAAGTAGACAATGACCGCCTCTCCCCGGGGACACGCACTTACTAAAACACTCCCTCTCTTTTCCTACTCTGCGGCCAAGTCTTGTCTGCAACCTCACCTAGTGGCTCACTGGCAAGTGGGCCTGAATGGGTTGCGAGGTATTTCACCCTCAGTGTGCCCCCCCCTTGTCTTACACTTCTCCACAACCACAGTCGATGCCTCCCCTGTTTCCAATCTGTCATTCACCTTCACCCTTCCTGACTCCCTCCGCCCGACTCTTTCCATATCTCACCCTTGTTTTTTCCCCTCACCCCTCACAGTCTGACTCAGTAATTTCCCTCCATCGTGTAGGATTCCAAGTTTAATCAACAGGTATGTAGGAATGATCGCAATAGGCCAACAAGCTGTACCCTTGATCCCAGGACTCTTACTGGGATTACAGGGTACAGTTAAGTGTGCCTCTGCTGGATTTATTGTCCCAGATCACTCTCCTCTTATGTTACTCTTCATTCCATGTCTATCAATGCATGGGCGGTAATAAAGGAATGAAGCGCACGAAATATGTCAAGCCCACCCCAGGCGACCAACGTTAATGCATTCGACTGTTTGAAGCCGTCCAAAAACAGCTTCAATCGTATCCATAACCCTCGTCTCAGCTTGCATCCTAATTGACGTTTGCAACATTTCACTGCATAATGTGTGGATACGGTTTACGCATATTACATGAGGTGCAATGCATGGACTGTATTACGTGTTTTTAATGAATGGTAATGCAATGCGTTGTGAAATATGCACAGACACAGAACAGGGAGAGGAGGTGAGTGACTCTTTCTCTGATTGTTTTGCATCGCTGTTTGTTTCCATGCCAGCGGAGTAAAGCGACCCAGAGAACGTAATGTACTTCTTGAGAGAAATTCTTCTCATCACCAGAAATATTATACCTGCGGCGAAGCATGGAGGTAGCTTCAGCATGTTTTGGGCGTTTTCTGGAGGGAACCGGGTCTATATGATAGCAGTGTTAGCGCAAAAAAACCTTGCTAGAAACTCCCCAATATGTCAGAAAATGAATACGAGAACAGCTGAAAATTAAGTTGTAGATCATCAAAGGCACTTTGAATTGTGACAGGTATTCATTCAACACAAGTTTGACTGTGATTGGATAATTCTGAACATAGCCACAGCCCAGGTACAAGAGGGTTTGCACAATTTTGCAACATTATCTCAGAAAAAATAACTCAACTCATGTAAAGAACAGATTCGTGAAAAAATACTAAAGTAGAGTAACAAAGTATTTGTACTTAGTTACTTCACGCCACTGTTTGTAATGTACTCCATTTTGAATCAAGGACATTCTTTAATCAATTCCACACAATCGTCATATTTCTTAATGAGCGACGTCGATATCAAATGTAATACCCATCCAACTTCCTGGAGCATATTATGGGATGTCAACAGTCTGACAGCGAAGAGATGAAATGGAGCCTTATAAAAAAAATAAAAAAAAAACAGCATTAGCAACTCAGTGCCAGCTGTTCTTCCTACTTAGCACCATCTGCAGGTCAGACCACCTCCTCTCCGGCTCCCATCGCCTCAACACCCTCCTCCTCTTTCTGTCGACGGCCTTACATTTCCCCCTGGTAGTACACCCTACCCGACTATTATTGCTACCGCCAGCGTTACATAACACAAACACAGACTGCTATCACAACCGCTGAGCCATGCTCAGGTTACTGAGCTCCCCCCCACCCCCCACCCCTGCTGTGTTTTGGGCCCATCACGGATGCCGCCCGCAAGAAAGTTTGTAGTCACCCCATAGGGGTTCCTCGGCCCCTGCTGTGGCAACCTCGGTCCACTCCATCATCCAAAATACAGCCGTCGTCACAAGGTTGACGCCATTCACACACAAACATAATGCGCTCAAGCAGGTTGAAGATCACAGTATGCATTAATAACTCTCGTTTGCTATAAGCTGAATTTGAACGTTTTTCTAACATTTGATTGTTGGCTCCATTGGCGAGTAAAACAAAAGAATTGGTTCAATTCTCCTGTCATATTTAGTCATCTCTCTCACTTCACTTAAAGACCCTGTGAAGTGATTTTAGCAATTTGTTTCTAAATACATTAAACATGTTCAAAGATTAAGTTGAAACGTGCTGAGCCTTAAAACTTTTTCACCACTTTGGTTGTCCGCATTTTTTGGTAAGTACACACTTGGGTTTTCTGGTAAGAGTGAACCCTCCCCCACTATATAAGTACTGACCCGGCTGCCTGTCCACCCGCTAGCTAGAACGCCCGTTCATCCGTTAGCCCGTGAGACCACAATGGTATATGGACTCACCCACGAGCTAGCAGGTGACCAGGTCACAGGTTCGCCGTCCATCAAATATACTTTTCAGGAATAAAACCTCAGTCTCATTTTTCATGAAAACTTAAGCTTACACTTTTGTGGTATTTTGAACGTCACTAAAATGGGTATGTAGCCTATTCATATACAGCACAGCAAATAAGTGCCTTGTTATTTGAAGTACCAAAGCTGTCAAATAGGTTAAATATATTGCTGGTCTGTTAGCTAGCGAGGACGCTAGTTTGTTAGCCTGCTAGACCACTATGTTATGTGGACCCACACATGGCACAAAACCATGTGAGACGGTGATTTATTGGATAACACCGGTCCAGGATCTAGCAGGCCATGAGGCCACTAGCTCGCCATCTATCATACTTTTCAGGATTAAAACCTGCCTTGTTTTTAATAAAAACGTGGGCTTACTACACTTTAGAGGTGTTGCTTGGTGTAAAACATTTGAGACCCACTGATGTATATTATGTGTTGTTACCCCACACACATCATTTTCATCCAATATATGTATTATATATATATACATATATACACATATATATATATACATATATACACATATATATATATATATATATATATATACACATATATATATATATATACATATATATATATATATGTATATATATATACATATATATATATATTATATATATAGTACATATATTGGATGAAAATGATGTGTGTGGGGTAACAAAGTTTGGCTGTGTGACATAACCACCCGCCAAACCACCTGTCACAATGGCCTTTTGTGACAGTGATAATCGCCTGCATTTTTTAGGTTTATCTCCACGAGATTAATATTTCCAAAGCAGTGTCACTGTGCGTTAGCATACTATCTTCTCGCATGGGTCACACTGCTGTGTTTTCTCCCGTCGCCCTTCCCTGTGGAGACCTGAAAAGGATAAGAGAGACATGCAGGATAAAAGGGGAACATGGGAACACACATGTCAGTGGGGGCAGCTGTTCCTGTGTTGTTCTGATCTATGGGGCTTACCGGTACTATGTAGTATTTATGGATCCACAAATGACTGTGAGCGTACAGTTAGTCCGAGTATGCCGCTATGTGGCTGGCGCACGCTACAACCACAGCCCCTGCCATCCATTACATCTGCTCAGTCAGCATGCCTGCATGTGATAGGCACCACAAAGACAATAACATTGTGTAGTAAACCTCCGCCAAGGTTAAACGGTCAACTGAAGTTTAAAAAAAAAAAAAAAAAAAAGCAATCCGAGGGCTTTGTTGAGTGTAAATTTGGAGATGTTTGTGCGGTCAAGCAATTTCTGTAATCAGCAGTGTGCGTTCGGACAAGAACGAGACATTCAGAACTCCAGGGACTAAAACTCAAAAAAGAGAGGTTTTATTCCTAAATGTATACTTTACAATGCTGTTTGAACATTAGCACTGCACTTCAATATAGGAAATTTTTACTTAAATAATGAATGAAATAAAATGCATTGCACAAAAGAGTTAAGTAAAAATTGCACCTAAATAAAAGTTTGGAAAGAAAGAGTTCTTAAAGATTAAATGCATGGATTGCAATAAAAAGTGAAATACAACTGAACTGTACCAATGCAGTGATTATTTCACATACCACTAGAGGGAGCCCACATGCTAGTGGTGCGAGTACCGCACTGAGAATCACTGATTTAGACTAGAGGGTCAAAATATGTGTTCTCTTCAACATCCCGCTTATCCTGTACAGGGGAGTCAAAATCTTTTAATAATAATAATAAAAATAAATAAATATTCTTACATCAGTGACAAACACAAAATGTCCTACACCGGAATAAGTCAGGACACAACATTGAACATACAATTGTTCTTTCCTGGTGTAAAATAAAACAAACTAAAATCGAATAAAATACCATTTATTTATAATCCGCTCTCTATGTAATTTGTTGGAACCTTTGCCAAGTAAGATCGATATACTATGACCACACCTAGTTCTGTTTCTACCTTTACTGCTATTTCTACATCCTCCTTTCTACCACTTTTTCAACAATAGATAGATAGATAGATAGATAGATAGATAGATAGATAGATAGATAGATAGATAGATAGATAGATAGATAGATAGATAGATAGATAGCAACACAATAAATATAAGTTGTTCTCTTCAAGTAAATGAGGTTTGTTTGTATATCTTGTCTTTTGCCTTTTTTATTGACGTTGCTGTGAACGATGCAAAGTGACAATGTGCAGTACAGTACTTGCTTTCTTGGTCGTGCGTGCGCGTAAAGGAAAACAAAGGTGGCGGGGGTGCGGTCTGGCCATCGTCGCTAGCGGAAGCGGAAACTCGGCCATCTCCTCCTCGCTGTTCCGTTCAGGCTAGCCCAGGGTCAGTTCACCCTACACGCCCGGATCTTTTTCTCGCACCGGCTCGTCACCAATGTGGCCCACGTTTTGTTTTTTCGTGTGACCGCGTCACACTCGGCCGCGCTCCTCATGCCGGACATGCTCGCGCCGTTTGGCAGTGCTACTGGCCAACTAGCATCAGATAGCTTGCTAGCTAATCTCTCCTAGCCGCAAGCTGCAAGTGATACCTTTGACCACTCACCGGTAGGTAACATATAACATTCATTTTGACGCCCGCTCTGGTTGACTGTTGACATTATCGCTTTCCCACGTGCTTGAATATTCGTCGTAACTTGTTGGTGGACTGCGAAAGGCGTCGTGTAGCTTGTTTGTACTTTAGCCAGACTCAAGTTAAAGCTTGGGGGCAAAGTGCTCTTTTAGCTCAGCTTAGGTAAAAACGCACGGGACAGCGGTTAGCATTAGCTAACAGGACCAAATTAGTGTTTTGTTTTTTTTGTATCTTATTAACCGATCGTTCGGCTGCTTAATAATACATTTGAATGTTTTAAGACTAGACTGTAGTGGAGTGTGTGACTGGAGTAGCCGTCCGGTTTTGTCAGGCTAAGTTAGCACGGCAAGTGCTAAGTTGGTAGGCGTGTCAGGTTCGCCGGAGGGCTGGGGGCTGTTTTTTAATGTCAATTTGATACTTGTTAACCACAACGCTGTACTTGCACCATAAGTTGACAATAAAGGCTTTCTATTCTAGTCTGACCATCGTGGTTGCACGTCACAACTTGAGTCCGGCTACGAGTTGTTGATATGAATCGATAGTGGCAAAGTCTCCTCAGACAAATAAATGTTATTTCTACAACGCGTTTAAGACACTTTACACAATGAGCAAGTCAAGGACAAAGTAGTCTTACATAATGTTAAGTATACTGTATAAGAAAACCTACGGAACCCCACAGCCCTATACAATATCAAAATGCAGAGTCGGGTTAGAACGGACATTTTTAACCTGAGTATACTGCACAAAAGATTTTGGAATATCGGTGGATCTTCAATGGATGGGTTACGAAGATTTTTTTTAATTTATGTGAGTGTGTCAGTAAAAATGTCCTTTTTTGGAACTGTATTTATGTTGTATCGCCTACAGAAAATCGGACCCGTAAACGCATTCAAATAAGAGTAAAACATGATAACTTCATTATTTCTCGACTATCTTCTCAACACTTTCGATTTGTCTGCTACTTGGGGAACCCCTGCTCCGATTGGCTGACAAGTTTTAGTTAAAAATTACCCACTAATAATTTCATACTAGCCAAACTGCCAGAGTCGATGTCTCTGACATAACATTTTTTGGTCAGAAGAGCAGTGTTGGTAGCTGAATATGTCTTTTATACTTGTTTTTTTCATCTATGTATTTGTTACGGAGGGTTTTAGATGGATTTGAAATACTCATTCCCTGTTTTATAGGAAGAGAGAGAGGAGAGACGGCGACCACGTGTCACGTTGCTTCTGTAAACACTTGGGACGGAGGCAAGAAAAAAAAAAGTCCGCCTACGCCATCTACGTGGCCAAATGCGACTAAAGTGGATCATTGCAAAACCCCCCAAAAAATTCAGTTGCCAATCCACACCAAGCGTTTGCGCATTGAAAAACTGCAACCCCATATCGGGTTTTAAGGCTCCACATACAATTTGCACTATATTATATTTTCTCAAACCAAAAAACCATGGTGCGAATGTCAAGGAATAAGCCGATGGCCACAAAGAGAGGAACCTGGCAAAAATAATGGACAAATTGGGATATTTTAAGCGGTGGTTTGCAGTGATCGCTCGCCCCATTCACTGACTGAACCCTTGCATTTCAGAAATGGCGACTCTCCGTGCTTTGCTTTCTAACCACAAGTACATATGTAATTATAAATAAAGTGACATTTTATTGTAAAACTCAATATTGTGACAGCTTGGTGGCAGACGTCTGCCAAGCTTACGCTTAAGACCCTGATTTGTGTGCGTGTGTGTGTAGCAGTTCACCTCAGTAATTATAATCAGATGAAGGGCAATTTTGTAATATATCGGGGGGATTCCCACACAGAACATATTGGGTAAGGGACAACAAATGTAACTGTCACACGCCTCGTCTGTAAACAAGTACAGCACATCTCATCTTCTGGTATCATGGCTAGTCATACGTTAACTAACTTTGCATTTGTGTTCTTCATGTGCCTTGTTGATGAAATGGGTAAAAAAAAAAAATTGATTGACTGATTCTACTGTGTTTTATTGAACACTGTCCTTGTCACCATAATTTTCTTGTGCTGTGCACAAATAGAAGTGATGGTGGATGTCCATTCATTCTTAATGCTTTAGTTTCGCTGAGTCTGCATATCCATTTTTTTCATTCCTCATTGTGCCTTTTCTCGAGGGCTAACCATTTTTTTTAGGGGGCTATTTAACTATTATTTCATCAAATACGGTCCGTGAAATTCACATATCTGATTAGCACATCTCACCAATTTCTTTTGTGGTCCAGTTTTAAAATTGTAAAGAGACTTTGTGGACACACTGTATGCGTTTTGAGGGAAGGCCGTGCTTCAAATGGCATTTACAGTATGCTCCCCCCATTGGCGTTTCTGGACTTTGAGACTCAGCGGTGGCTAACTGACACAGGTTCCTGGTTTGTTACGCAACTCTTTGACCTGTAGGTAGGCATGTGAGCTTAGATATTCTTTTAGATATGTTTGGTCCTTTCAATCCATCTGAGTTTGTTTGTGGATTTACACAGTAAATGATTATTTAAGGTAGGGGTGGGCGATCTGGGAAAAATATCATATCACGATTTTTTTTTAAATAAAATCCCGATCACGATTTTATCAGCATTCTTTTTTTACATCGTTTTGTTAAGACTAATTTGCACATTTCGGACCATTTTCCTCATTTTAAACATATGAAACATTTTTTAAATGTGTATAAAACTCTAAGAGAAAAAAATGACATTTTGAGTCAGCTAAGCTTTCGGAACAGGTTTTAATTTGAATAATGACAATTTTTATCAAAAAGTGCAGTGAATGTAAACATAAAAGGTAACATAATGTAAACATGAAAACACAGCTCGTAACGCAGGTCTGGTACTTTGAAGAGTCTTTTAAAGCCCTCGTTTTCCACTGTTTTAATCTGAATCGTGTCTTCAGCAAAGTAATAAGTCACTGCCTCAGTTACTTCTTTACACCGCTTGCTTCTTTTTTCATATGGAGTGCTCTTATGACTGTGTTACCGTGGGTTGCGTTAGCTCGGAGCTAGCGGCTGCCTCTGGCTTACCATGTGTCTGATCTCCGTTTGCATTGGCTGCCCGTCGGCCTCGTTTTTTGGGTGCTGTCTCTGTCCCCGCAAGCGATTAAACGGGTTTGTCGTGTTGCCATCTGACGTCCGAACCCAGTCTCTGCAAACTTTTGCAAATAACTGGTTTGCGCTTTCTCCTCCGAGGAAAAGCCAAACCAAATCGACACTGTGTATGTGGAGTTTCTTTTCGGGACCAACTCTTCTTCATGGTGACTTTCCGCTATAGCCTCCAGCTACACAAACAAACAGGTAGGCGGCGAGTGTCACGTACCGTGCACTGTGCGCGCTGTGATTGGTTGGTCGGGTATGCGTGTCAGCGGCTTTGCGCCGCCATCGAGCTAAACTGTTTAGATTAGAATGTGCCATGTAGACGATCAAACGATCTTCCAGCTTTATGAGATCGTGAACACGTTAAACCTCTTAACGATCTAATATCGTCATATCACCCTCCCCTAATTTAAGGGCATGGAAACGGTCTAGAAGTGTTCCGAATAAACATGGGTGATTGAATGAGTGTTTTAGAGGTCAAACTGTGGACTTTGCTGACACTTTTCCATCTTGATATACAGTCATAACAATGTAATAATATCCGAGAAGTGCTGCTTGGAGCCTTGAGAAGGATGACCTGTGGGCAGGGCCGCTTGATTGCTTGGTTACTTTGTAGTCAGAGTGAAGCACTTTAAGTTGGGAACATGTCCAATTTCGTGGACGAAGAAACTAGAGATAGCGGTACCTCGACTTACCCATGATCTGAGGTATGAGTCTTTTGAGGTTTTTTTTTAATTTTATTTTTTTTTCATTGAGTTTGCAATTAAAAATGTGATCTTTTAGCATAGTCTGGTGAACAATTCTTCAAAAAAGAGGCGAAGTGATTGCTTTTAAGCCAGGGGTTTTCAATCTTGTTCCTCGAGGACCTCCCTGCTGCAACGCACCTGATTCAAATGATCTGCTAATCAGCGAGATCCGCAGAACCTGGATAACGATCCTGATCATTTGAATCAGGTGTGTGTTGCTGCAGAGACGGAAAACGGGCAGGACGCCGGCCCTGGAGGAACAGGATTGACGACCCCTGTTTTAAGCTGTTTATTGCCACTCTGTTGAAGTTTAATGGAAAAATAAAGTTAAAAAAGAGAGAACTACACCTTACGTATTTAAATCCAACACCACATAAGCTTCAATGACACAGTGTTATAGTTCTTAAGCATTGGATATTTAACACAAACGGCGCAGCAACAGACAACAATACTCCCGACTAGTATTACTGCAGCTTACTGAGACGTTTTGGCCGTCTTCTTAGATATGCATGTTTACGGATTAGTGCATTTCCATTCATTTCAATTGGGAAATACGATATGAGAACTGAGTGATGGGATTTATGAATTTAATTTGTAAGTCAAGGCACCAGTGTATTTGTTTCAGTGATATCTTGGGTGGTCGCTACACTTTGGAAGATGGATAGATTTCATTTCAGATGGTGCAAAACGTTTAGATTAATCCAGAGTTTGCCTTAATTGGCTCAACGAGAAGGGAGAAAAGAGGATGAAGGAATATTAAGGACACAGTCGCCACACTCTGAAACAAAAAAGTAAATATGTGGTATTAATAAGATGCAAATGAAAGAAATAATTGTATGAAAATAAAATGTCTTCTTTCAAGTGTTGACACGCACGTGTGTCAATAGAAATCCACCGGTTGCACTTTCTTTATTTTGCTATGGTTGGCTTGTGCATTTGAAGGCAAACAAGTTTAGCTGCGAGTTTCTAGCTGCGCTTTGTGCCACCGTTGCATTTTTCAAAGTTAGTGTGTTAGGATTTATGCAAGTTCTGTCATTTCTGATTGCGCATTCGAGATCAGTAAGTCTACGCGAACCCAAGCAAATCAAATCTGTTCTCTCTGCTCACGAGCTGTTTGTTAATTTCCAATCATGTGATTTTTTTTTTTTTTTCCCCGACTGAATATCTGCCTTGTCCTCATTTTATCACGGGCACTTTGGAATCTGCTGTTCAGCCAGTGTGTGCATGTGTGTGCGTGGGTGACTTAGCAGTCAACACCAGGCGAACATGTCATTTGTCTTGTTTTGTTTGTCGTATCTCACTTTGCAGTCTTCATCTCGCGATCCAATGTTGCCACGGGAAGAAAAAAGACACAGCTCGCTGTGAATGAGCGGCGCGCCAGCCCGAAAGGCCAGCACGCGTTCCAAGAGGAGAAGCCCTGATTCTACATTATTCTCGTGTAACAGGTGTGCAGGACAAAAGATAATGCCAGGTTTCCCCCAATTTTTTTTTTTTTTTGTTTTTTTTTTTTGGGGCGGAAGAACATAATTAGAAAATGTGATTTCTTCGAGGAACCCCAATGACATATATCGAACGCCTTCCGCTAACGCTAGCTGACGAATGACCAAAAACCTCAACGTCAGCAAATTCACCAAATGTTGTTTCCAATTATATACTCTTATATACATTCTTTGGATTTGAAGCACATACCTCAGAAGTGTGAGGCCGACGCCATCCTTTACGTTCGTTTCAATAAACTTTATTCCTTATGGTTAAGTTTAATCGGTATGAAGACATAGAAATGTTTTGTTTTTTTTTTTTTCACTTTTAAATAACCTCTCTTCAGATTCCAACACAGCTCGACGGCCCGACGGTTGCCATGTCGACCTCATCGCTACGGCGACAAGTGAAGAACATCGTCCACAACTATTCAGAGGCAGAAATCAAGGTTGTATCTTATTCCTTGTATGGCATTTCTACCTTCTTTTTTTTTTTTCTTTTTTTTCTTTTTCTAAACACCCACATCCGCACAATTTCCGTCAGCTCATGTCATGCTCCCCCCCCATAGCACAATGTCTGTTGGTAATCTAATATTTGTTTGAAGCAATACTTTTTCTCTTACCCCTCATTATACGTTGCGTAATCACGTTACGCCTTCGTTCATTTTCCTCCTCCAACTCATTTTCCTGATGGTTTGCATCGACGCTCGCAGCGACAGTGGCCACCTTGAATGTCAGGCAAAATGACCAGGCGGTGGCTGCGTTGAACTTGATTGAAGTCTGTCCCTCGTTTAGGTTCGAGAAGCAACGTCCAATGACCCGTGGGGCCCCAGCAGCTCTCTGATGTCAGAGATAGCCGATCTGACATACAATGTTGTGGCCTTCTCCGAAATCATGAGCATGGTGTGGAAGCGCCTCAATGACCACGGAAAGAACTGGAGGCACGTCTACAAGGTATGTATGACTTACGTGAATATTGTTTGCAAATAAACGTCTCCTTTACACTGCTTACCGTAACTTAACTACCGTGATTTATACGCAATTGAAAAAAAAAAAGGTTGTCTCCCGTATTGTATAAGGGTCGATTAAAAAAAAAAAATTAAGAAAATTTTTCACATTAGACATTCACCCGTAACTAGAGCTTATTAAAAAAAAAACCCAAAAAAACATGATGTTTAAAATCTTATGTTACAAATTGATGTCATATAATAAGTTGTCCGGCATTTCATTTTCGGTGCGGTCGCAGCAGTTCAGCTGAATAAGAGCTTGGTTGCCTTGTAACTCCTTATTACTTACCTCATTGATGTGCTTCTCAGCACTGGTTTCATGACAAAAAATAAGTACACGGTTTGTATCCTACTTTTAGTGCTGAGTGCGGCAGTTAGCCACATTAGCTTGTTAGCATTGGCCACAAGCTGTTCGCGGGACTTACGAGCACATAATGTTGGCTTTTTGCATACTGTACAGTCACCTAATGTAATGCAATTTTAGGGGCGCAGGGTAGAAGATTTTGGGGCACGCACCGGAAAATGATTTGCGTCCATATTCCCAAAATATCAAGGCTTTTCCCCCTTAATTAGACACAGTTGCGTAATCATACATAAATGCTTAGAATGGCAGATGTTTAACTTTTTCTTTTTTTTTTCCCCCTAACCTTCATGTTCATATCTGCCAGGCCATGACTCTTATGGAATATCTGATCAAGACGGGTTCCGAGCGGGTCGCCCAGCAGTGCCGAGAGAACATATACGCAGTCCAGACCCTGAAGGATTTCCAGTATATCGACAGGGACGGCAAAGACCAGGTACGCAATCACACCAATGCACACAAAGGTGTGTGTGTGTGTGTGTGTCACAAAATGCAAAGCGATAACTCCGAAAGTTACGCCTTGAGTCAAATGCGCTTGAGCTCTTGTGCCAACCCCACAAAGCCAGCAATAAAATAGTAATTTATGGGACAGCGATATCATTTTTACAAGCGCTGACACTAGCTTGGAAATAGTGTAATAAGCAGCGCGTGTGATTTTTTTTTTTTTTTTTCTGAAGAATTTGAGAAGAGAGTAGTTACCTTGTATGTTTTTGTCCTGAATTCTCCAGGGAGTGAATGTGCGCGAGAAAGCCAAGCAGCTGGTGATCCTGCTGAAAGACGAAGAGAGACTTCGAGAGGAGAGGATCCACGCCCTCAAAACCAAAGAGAAGATGGCGCAGACCTCCAGCGGTGAGGCCGTCGACTTCTCCTCAAAGTGGCGACCGGCCGACACGCTCGTCTCACACGCGGATTTGCCGTCGCGTTGCAGCTTCTTCGGCGCCGTCGGCGCCCAACCTGGGGGGCAGCCTGTCGCTGGGCTCCCACTCCGGCGGTGCCGACCCGGAGCAGGCGTGGCCGCAGAGCTCCGGAGAGGAGGACCTGCAGCTCCAGCTGGCTTTGGCCATGAGCAAAGAAGAAGCCGAGCAGGTAGCGCAAAGCGGCTCAGTGGAGGGAAGAAACTCGTTTTAAGTCTAATTTGCAGTTTCACTCTATGCCAGCAAGCGCTGCGTTTACAGCAGAGAATTCAGTGATGTTAAGCGGCACCTACACATAGCTTTGCTCTCACCATGTGACCCCTGACCTCCCCCAGACTAGCAAGGACCCTCTGGAGGACGCAGAGATCCGCTATGCAATCACACTCAGCAAAGAGATGCTTCAAGAGGTCAGGGGCAGTTGGCCGGCACTGCCAGCCATCGACTATCTTGTCTTTCTGTCCGCTGGAATTCACAGCATTGTCCAATCAAATCTTTTCGCAATACAGTAGATCGTGTCATTTTCAGACTACAGTAAAACTTTTCGGGGTGCTCTCACACCTATAGTTTGCTTTTTTGTGGCCCGCCTTTCTTTTGTCTCTTTTCCCCCTGGTCCGGTTTGTTTTGAGAAAAAAAAAAAAAAACACACGGTGTAAGTCTTATTTGTCATGGGCGAGCTACCCTTGCCGTTAACAGACGACAAACCAAACCACAGACAGACACTCTTCACAAAAATGTACCCACGGTTCAATGTTTCAGTGCTTTTGGCACGACTTGCCTTTCTGTGACACGCTGCATCATTCATAAAGCCCGTTTGTTTCACGGAAATCACCACACTAAACGACAGACGGGCATGTTGAATACGTTTCAACCATGAACGTGCCACGTGTGATTATATCACCAGCATGCCTCAAAGGCACCAATCGTTCATTTGCCAGTTTCTTTGAAATGGTTCAATGACTAAAGTTCATGATTGCACTACGTTAACCTGACCAAACAAACCGCACCAAAGGGGAAAACGGGCTACATTTTGATTTAAAAAGGACCAAGCACACGGATGTGCAGCCTCTATCTCACCATGTCTTTGATGATTTCAATCTAATCCATCCCAATTGTGGAATTTGCATGCCAAATATCTTGTCTAATACCGTATTTAACCCTGAATGGTGTACTCTGCAAACATTGATTCTTGCCCTAATGCACTGAACTCCGGGCTTGATTTTAAATCCCTCCTACTGACCTCTCACTTCTGTTATTTTCCTGTATTTCTTCACGAAACCACAACATGTGCAGTAAAGCATTTGTTTCTCGGTCCTTGGATGAAATGTCATGCGACGATCTGGATACGACACACGTCTGTGCTTTGTTTGCTTAGTTCCATTGTCTGTTTCCTCCTAAACAGACCCCGGGTTGATAATTACCCTGCAACATGTCACTTGGGTCAGCATGTGCCTGTTCTTTTGAACAGACCCTCATGAGCTTAAAAAAACAAAAAAAAAACTGCCTAGAGTCATTTTTACATATGATCTTTGTTTCCATCCCAACATATTCCTATACTGCAGTTAATTTTATTTTACCCAAGGGGATTTTTTATAAAGAACTCTTATGACTCTTAAAAAAAAAAAACATCTTATTGCCTACCTCAAGTTGTGCATCAGATTTTGCTCATGTCACTGCTTGTGTGTGTGTGTGTGTGTGCGCGTGTGCGCTTGTGTGTATGTGGTTGGCAGGAGGAGCGACTGCGCAGAGGCGACGACTTGCGGCTGCAGATGGCCATCGAGGAGAGCAAGAGGGAGAAAGCAAAGCCAGAGGAGGTGTGTACATGTGTGTGTCACTCTCACAGCAGCACTCTGATCCACAAGTGGTTCTTGTGTCTAAAGCACCTCGTGAGTGAGATGCGGCGCAGCCATTTTTTTTTTTTTTTTTTTTTTTTTTTAAGCCGGCAACGTGTACTGTAGTTGGCTGGCAGGAAAATCCCTGCATACAAGATCAGAATTTCTGCAGTGAAAAATACAGACATTGGAAATACCATTCATCAAAATGTGCTTTTAAAGCGGTGTATAAAATGTCAAAAGCCTCTTGCTCGTGACAGGAAGGTTTTTTTTCAAGTCACCTTGTTCAATTTTGTTGGATTTGTGTCGGGTTAAATTGACTCTGTTACATTCATTTTTTGGATACATTTTACATGGGGGTCATTTTAATGTAACATACTTTTCACTTTTACTTTATCTGTTAAGAAATGCTACGTTTACTTCATTACACTGAGCTACTTTCCGCTCGCTGCTTGTATGATTATGTGATTGCTCGCGCAATCCATTTTTCAAAGGGACTTGTTACGTGATTGTTTCACCAATTCATCGTGACTACTAATGTTTGGCTTCATTTTAAAATGGGCGGACTGTCTCATGCACTGTCATCCATGTGTGGCTTTTCAGCCTACAAGAACTCCCGTTTGGAGCTTGAGTAGCATAAATGGCTGCCTTGGTCTGCATTTTGCAAAATGTAACGTAACTGCAAAGTGGGACATTTTAATATTCACGTTGATCAAATATAACAGGTAATGAATATTATATTCAATGTTCTGTGCTCGACAGAGTGCTCTAATGGAGCTGAGTGCCGTGGACCCCTGGGGGGCCCCTACCGCCGCCGCCGCCGCCGCTACCGACCCCGCCGTCGGCTCAGCCGGCCCGTCCCCTCCGCCAACCCTTCCCATCGCCACTTCGGGCCCATGGGGCGCCACCGCCACAGACCCATGGGGGGTAACCTCGCCCACTTCCCCAACCAGCTCCGACCCCTGGGCCGGAGGGCCGCCGCCAACTATAGCCCCTCCTCCGGACCCCTGGGGAGAGACGTCCAACAGAGTTAACAATGCAGACCCTTGGGGGAGCGCAGGTAGGCAACGGAAACACCTTTCCCCGCCCATTTGTGTCCTAACGGCACAGCGCCCGTGTTGTTACCGCGCTCCCGTTTCTTGTCATTGACTCGCATGCTTTCAGGTTCATGTGGAGGGAAGCATGCTCGTTAAATTCATTCTCCTTCTGTGTCTAAAGCGGGATGTGAATCCTTTTTTCTGTTTAGGATTGACTGACTGGTTCTCAAGCAGAGTGCTCTCATGTTTTTGTGTACGAAGCCACAACCGCTTCAAAAATGAGATTAAACAAAATGGCTGACCACTAGGGTGTCAGATGAAAGCCTCTGTTTAGGAAACCAGATTCCTGCTTCTTCCTCATTGTGGATTTGTACTAGGGCTGGGTGATTATGGCCTAAAAATAAAATCTCCAAAATTTTTTCACCAAAAATCCGATTTTAGTTTGTTTTTTTTCTCCTCATTGCTGATAAAAAAGAAATTGACAGTGACATTTAGAGCTTGTCACTAATTAATCTTTTTAGTTATTACATGGATTACTCAGGTCGAAGTTTGTGGTCGACTTAACCGAGTAGGCAGATTTTTTATTTTTTTCTCCCAGTTCTGTTTTTTTTTTTCCTTCTTCTGGGATTTGCTTTATTTCTTTTGATACCAAGCAAGCCTTGAACCTTTCTTTTTTTTTTTTTTTTTTTTTTTTGGCATTAACGTACATTAACTTCTACAGAAATATATATTTTTTTAAATAATAAAGAAAAATGCAGTGCTGCCTTTTGGAGAAATGTCCCCTTTTTCAATATAAATTGTTTGTCTTTGCTGTTGGGTGGAATCGTCACATCTCCTAGATAACTTCTTTTAAGGAAATGTAAAAAAAAAAAAAAAAAGGCATCTTGCTTGAGTTGCCAAACACTTCATCATTCATGGTGGTTTTATACCTTATATTGCTGTTATACACTTTTGCACATCAACACAAGACCACCCCAAAATCAGGATCAATTGCGAATGTAATCCTCAAAGCAGCTGTAAATGTATTACGCTGTCATTGGTTAAAACAAGAAAATAAATGATCGTGACTATTTTCCCTGAATTAAGGGATGAATCACCCAGCCCTAATTTGTACCTGTAAGGTGATGTGTTAACCCTCCCCTTCCCATCCTGCATCCCCCCCCTCCCTTCCCCCATGTAGACGTGACACCCCCCAGTGTCGACCCCTGGGGCCCCTCAGTGCCACCCAGCACTTCCTCCTCAGGGGGGCCAGTAGACCCCTGGGCGAAGGACGTGCCTGTCCCTGCCTCTGACCCAATCACCCCCGACATCTGGAGTGACCCCGCCAAACACACTAACGGCACAGGTACATTCACACCCATGAGTCACATGCAGGAACGAGCACATGCTTAAGTTACACACAGAAACACAGACACGGTAACAGTTGTGTTCGCCCAACATTTCAACCCTTCAAGTACACGTGTTTGGATTGTTTGTGTCCCGCGGTCAACTTTCGCGCTCTTCGTTTTTTTTAGGAGACCCCGAGCGACGAGGGTCCTCTGCGACGGGCTGCAACAGCACGGGCTCGCCCGTACCCTTTGACCTCTCCTCCATCGGCTCTTCCCTACCTGTTCGCAAGACCCCCGAGTCTTTCCTGGGGCCCAACGCAGCTCTGGTTGATCTGGACTCGCTGGTGTCGTCCAAGCCCAAACCCAAACAGCCGCCGCCTCCTTCCATCTCCTCGTCGTCGGCGCACAATCCCTTCCTCCAGAACACAGGTGAGCTGGGAAAAATCAATTACGGTCATTACTTGGTTCTGCACTGCCCTCAATTGATGCTTTTACATTGGCAAAGGTGTGCATGTTGTCAACTTGGCGAAGCAATATGAGCTATATAGCACTTCCACAATATGTACTGGACTGAAACGGAATGAGTCAATAAAGCCTGTAATGCCAGCCAAAGGCTTTAATAACTCCTAAGCAGCGGGCAGATGTCCATGAAAAGATTAAAACGGTTGGCGGAGAAGCAGCTTGCTGGAGATAGTTGACAAACTTTCAATCGGGTAAAAAAAAAAAAAAAAAAAAAAAGTTTAGATTATTGATGTTTAAGGCAAAAGTCAACGCAAACATTTTTTTTTTCAAGAATATGTTCTATGCAAGCCCACCAGTTGAAACAGGGCATTCTGATTAATATTGCGCTTGTGGCACAAGTGTTAATCCGCTCATTTTTAGCCACCTGTGGGGGCGGCCATTTTGTCTTCTGTCGACTGAAAATGACATCACAGCTGCTCACAACGACCAATCACGGCTCAGATTCAGAAAACAGGTCAGCCGTGATTGGTCGTTGTGAGCAGTTGTGATGTCATTTTCAGTCGACAGAAGACAAAATGGCCGCCCCCACAGATGGCTAAAAACGAAGTGCATTTTGCTGCTAAACGCAAAATTAATCAGAATGGCGTGTTTCAACTAGTGGGCCTGCTGGGAACATATTCTTGAAAAAAATATGTTTGGCTCGACTTCCGCTTTAAAGTTAGTTCGATTCTATATCACGTGATTGCTGTGTTTTTAAACACTACAATAAAGTTGAGTGCAATTTTTCTTGTGAAAAACATTGCGGCGGATTAATGGCATTTCCATTGATTTGAGTTGCGGATGTTTTGCAGTAGCTGCTTGAGAGGGCGCAAAGGGCCCCACTGCTGCTGAGTCACCTTGAATAAGGCAAAATCGAATAAAATTGAATTATGATAATCAAAATATATCAATTAAAGTCTTCAGTATATCCGTTTTTAGATGATAAATAGTATACCGTTGATGAGTACGCAGTCGGTCCTTACGTAATACAAAAGATATGGCTTGAGGTAGGGCGTTGAATTCCACTGCCCGTTACCCCTCCCATATTCCATATATGCTCTACACACTGGTTCTGTATCGATTTGTTCTGGTGGGGTCACGGAACAGATTCAACTTGTGTCATCAAGGGACCTCTCTATTTCTTGTGAGACGTCCGTCACAATGTGGCCCCTTTTGCCTTCAGGCTCCTCCCCAGCACCCGGCATGGCCGTGACCCCGGGCAGCACCATCTCCAGCCGCGGCGTCTCGCCGACCCCGGCCTCGTCCAACCCTTTCGGCGTGGCGCCCGCCATGACCTCCATCTCGCCTCAGCCCTCGTCGCTGGGCCTGAGCGGCCTTCGCACCAGCCCCGTGCCTCCCAACCCCTTGCTGGGCATGCCGCCCCCCGCAATGGGCATGCCAGGCCCGATGAGCATGGGGCCCCCGGGCATGGGCCTGGGTATGATGCAGGCCGGCCCCATGGGCGTGGCCTACAGCGGGCTCTCCCCGATGGCGCCGCCCGGCTCCGGTATGCTGGGCCCCGGGGGGGTCGCGCCCCCTCAGCTGATTTTGGGTGGGCCCGGCAGAGCGGGAGGAGTAATGGGCGCGGGTGGCGCGGTGGGAGGCGCGGGAACGACGGGAGCCAGCACCAATCCCTTTCTTCTCTGAGGACATGTCAACTCTCCTCCACTGTCATAACCTGCTGCTCCCTTTTTATTCAACACACGCAAATGTCCACTCGGCTATATTTAAAAAAAAAAAAAAAAAAAAATCTGATTTGTGTCTGTCCAAAAAGCATTTCACTGAGGACTCATTTCACCACCTTCATTTCAAGTGGGGTTATTTTGGGGGTCCAGAGGGAAATAGAGATCTATTTATTTCGTCGTCTTTATGTCCCATGTGAAGCTCATGTCTAACAGTTGCGCACAGGGAGAGAAAAAGCGGCCTCCGAGGACAAAGAAAGCAAAGGGTGAAACTCTGCCTCCTCTTCCTCGATAAACACTGGACCTGTGCGTGGAAAGGTGCACGTGAAGAATGATTTTTAACAAACTGCACATGGACTGGGGGGGAGAAAAAAAACAAACATTTCAGGTACAATGTGGTCAAATCATTTCAGTTAATTTAAGCATAATTTATTGTACTTTTGTCCACTTTTTGGGAACAATTAAGGAAAATCAAATGTGATCATGCCATATATAAATAAATTAAATGCTTATTTTCCTTATTTCCTAATTGCTGTGGAAGCTGAATCGGCGCCCTGACTGATCTGTGACTGATGTATGCGAAAAGCGACATGAGGGTGCGAGATGGCGAACGTTTATTTGTGCGAGTCTGAAATATTTCCAATGCCTTTCTGTGTACGTGTTTCACTGTCGCCCTTTTCGTTTTCTTGTGTTTTGTCTTGTTTCCGTGACCCACTCAACGGGGGAATTTTGCATCCATTCATTTTGTTTTTAAAGACTAACCTGTATGACAAATCTGCAATGTTGGAATTTCAAATGAGGTATTATTGAAGGTCGCACATTTGACTGCCAATCTGATTTCATTTTTGATAATCCACATTTCAATCCCGTTTGTACGTCTCCCGAAAGCTACGCTGTCCTTGTTTGGCACCGCAGAGCTGTTGGGGAATAAACATTGATAAAATGAATGAGTGGCAAAGATGACGACGAAAAACCACAAACAGAGACTTGACATGCTCCATGCTGTTCTTTTAATTTACACATTTTCTATCAAGAAGAAAAAAAAAATCTTATACTGGGTAATCGTATGGTGTTGCCTGTGAACATTCACATTTGACAAGTAAAATGAAAAAGAACAAACTATGAAATTTAACAACAAAAAAGCAAACAGGATGTGGGGGATATGGCTGGTTTCATGCTTGTGCTGTACTTTAATGTCTATCCTATTTGCAATTTTTACTGCTGCAGAGTACAATAATGTGACAAGAATAAATGTATATTTTATTTTCCTTGACCAATTTGCATTTTAAATCTTATCGCAAAAACCACACCCCGAGGATTATCTGCAGAACACATGCGGCAAGAAGCAGTTTAAGATCGGGCTTAAAATTTATACATTTAACATTGAAATCGCAATTTCAAACAAGCTCCCGAAGAAAACGGCGAGGAAGAATAGTGTGGATCGACAGTTCATTTGTCGTCTGGTTGCTTATGTCTCGTTAGACAAGTAGAGAATCCCAGTCAAAGTCATCCTGGATCTCTTCACTGTTGCTGTGGAGACTCTTAAAAGGTGGACGTGGCCGCGGTGCCGTAGCGTGAGGCTGTACACCACCTGAGACGCACAAACGCGTTCACCATGAGCGTTGTATATTTTGGGAATAAAAATATTGGCCGGGAGCAGTACTAAAACCTACATTTGTTTGTGTAAAAAAAGTAAGACATACTGTGCTATCATATCGTCCTGTGAAAAACACTTTTTTTTTCAAATTTTCTTATTTTTACGTGAATGGCATTTCCACATTACAGACATTGCATTGTGATTTTTTTTTTTAAAAAAACAAAATCAGACATAAGTGTTTTTCACAGGACAGCAACGATATACTCTATCTACATTGAGCAGGGTTCTTCGATCCTGTTCCTCGAGGTCCGCTGTCCTGCCTGGTTTCCTTCTCTCCCGGCTAGAAAATATCCGATTCAAATGATCAGATATAATCAGCAAGGTCTGCAGGAGCTGGATAACCATCCTAATCACTTGAATCAGGTGTGTTGGAGCAGGAAGACGGAGATGGAAAACAGGCAGGACAGATGCAGAGCCAGGAAAAATGTCACAGCGACACAACGGCCTAGCTCAAGCTATTTATATACTTTACAGTATCAAAGAGGCCAAATCTAACGGGGCGATAGTCAAGGGGGGGGGAGAAGGTTGCCACAAAGATAAGAAACCATTCCCTGACTTCATTCAGTACTTTGCTTGCGTGTACTTTGACAACAGGTACATATGAAATGAAAAATATGGTTAATTATTGTTGCAAAACAAATGTATGTATACTAGTGCATATACTGTACCTCAAATTGTTACTCCTAAAACTCCTACGTTGGGGCACTTGTAGGTCAAGCTATCGCTGTAGATGTTCTTTTAAGTACTTGTAGATAAGACTACCTTGGGATTTCCATAAGATGACGTTAAACCAGGTCTTACCAGCTGCGTTTGCAGGCTGCGTGTGTGCGGTTCGCTGAAGGTTGTGGCCCTGCGTGTGTAGAGGCCTGCGGGGCAGCGGCGAACCGTTGGCGGGGCCGTAGTGGAAGGACGAGGGGTGGACGGCGAGATGCGGCGGCGGCGGCGGCGGCGTGCTGAAGGAGAAAGTCGGCGGCTGCGAGGGGTGGTGCGCACCCAGGGCCAGCGGGGAGTGACTCCCCGAGGTCAGCATGCCTTTCTGGGCAAAGAAGCGGTTGAGGGAGTCGCACAGGGAAGTGAAAAGTGCCGGGTCAAGGGCCCAGTCGCACAGCTCCGCTTGACGCATGCTCTCCAGCAAGTCTGACGACACAAAGTAAGGAAAGTTGAAAGGTCGCGTGTTATTGTCCTCGTTGGCTGAATCGGTCCTTTGGTGCGGTCTAACCTGGGTGACCAGAGAGGTCAATGTTAGCCCAGTCAAGGTTGCTTGCGATGCGGAAGCTCTCCTTCAGAGAGTCTGTGCTTGTGAACCAGTCGGCTGGTACCGCTACACAAAACACAAGACAACATTTTAAAGACCTTGTCGGGTGAGTTCGGTCTACTAACATGGCTGTTGTAGAGCGCCTCGTTGTCGGCCATGAGTGCACGCAGATAAAGAGCGAGAAGCGGGGGGCGAGTATGCATGGAAGGTTCATTTAAGACAGGGGTCTTCAATCCTGTTCCTGCCTGTTTTCCAGCGCTCCCTGCGGCAACACACCTGATTCAAATGATCAGATAATCAGCAAGGTCTGCAGAAGATGGATAAGAATCCTGATCATTTGAATCACGTGTGTTGCAGCAGGGAGAGCTGGAAAACAGACAGGACAGCGGCCCTCAGGGAACAGGATTGAAGACCCCCTGGTTTAAGACATTAAATTGTCCTTAGGTGTCAATGTGTAGCCCACCTCTCTCCCAATGTCAGATATATTTGGAGACTCACTCTGCTGTGAAAGGCGCGCTGCGTCGCTCGGTGGGGCAGGCGGTGCGAGTGGCGGTGGTGGTGCAAGGTGAGGAGACATGGGCAGGAGAGTCGGAGTGTGAAGCGGGGTGATGTCGTTGCTCGCCGTAGCCACAGTATCAGCTATTAAAAAAAACAAAAAAAAAGAGGTCGGTCAGATCAGTCCCTTTATCGGGAAAGGAACCATATTTGGTAACCTGAGTGGGAGTTCTCATTGTGTGGAACATTGAGTCATCGTGTGATGCTTCATCCCATCTGACACACACACACACACACACCAGCGCACTCAAGCTTACTTTGGTAGCAAATGTTGATGACACCCAAAAATCTGTCTGTGTCCAATTCCAAAATGTACAACATTGGGTGCATAGTTAATACCCAACAGATTTGGATTTGTTCAGGCCACTCCCGATATTTGGCAAAATAAAATTCTGATAATCGATTAATCGGATGATTAATAAAAAAAAAGTATAATAAATTTAAGTCAAGTCGAAAATGTTCTTTACAATAATACCTTCTATGCGCCCCCGCTAGTCTATAAAGCATTCCGATTAATCGCAATTGTGAAATAAGCATGAAGCAAATAATTGCACTCATTTCTATTCATCTCAGAGGGCTGCCATTTTGTCCTGTACTGCCACCTGCTGTCAACTGAAAATGACATCAAAGTGCCCATGGGCTCATCTTGCAAACGCCACGAGCCAAACGCCAAACCCCAGAAAACAGGTGAGCAATTTTATGACGATTTTTTGGGGGATGGGAAATGTTTGAACGTCATTATATTTGTCTTGTGTTGTATGTCATTTTCAGTTGACAGAAGTGACAAAATGGCCGCCCCCTGAGATGGTGAAAAACAGGTGGATTTTGCTGGTTAACTCATTCAAATCAGAATGCCATGTTTAGACCAGTGAAGCCGCATAGAAGATATTGTTGCAAAACATTTTGGGGGGGTTGACTTCCGCTTTAAGTTTTCTTTTCCTCTTCAGTTTTTCTTGGGTACTTACCTTGTGAGCCTCCTCTCTCCCTCATACTCTTAAAGAGAGACTTAAAAGAGTCGGGTAAGTTCATATCGTCAAAGGTGAATCGCAGCGGGGGCTCCGCCGTGGGGTGTCCTGACCCGGCTGAGGAGGGCGTGGTCACAGGTAAAGGAAAGGGAGAAGAACAAGTGAGAGCTGAGGCGTTTGGTTGAGAAGAAGACGCGGAGGAGGGAGCAAATTCCGGTCCTGAGTGGGCACGGAATGTTGGACAGGCACTGTCAGCCGAAAGAGGGGGGATAGGGGGAGTGGGGCCGGGTCTGGGGGGAGCATTGATGGGGGTGGCGGGAGCCGGTGTGTAGGGTTGCTGCAAAGACACAACATGATGTATTAGTATAAATGAAATAAGGACCAAAAAAAGAAGAAGCTGTCAACACCACCAGAGACACTGATCTACATTTACAACCAAAATCCTAATATTTGTTCCATTTAAGTGTATTAATTGATTCCCAACAGTTGATTCTCTTCATTTTGTATTGTTTCTCCTTTCTACAGTATAGTCGCTAGATCACAGTTCTCTTTTTCTTTTTTTTTTTTTTATTGTAAAGTACTGGACAGTAGCGTTACTCAACTGCACGACGCTAGCAAACGTCGTTAGCTAATTGAATCTAGCCTACTATCGTTAGTTAGAACAAACTGTAATTAATCTATAACAGGTGGTTTAACTCTTTCAATTGCTTTGTTCAGCAAACAGTAACAAAAACAGAAGCACATTCTTAGCACGACTGTCGCTAGCCTCAACTGACACCGTTACTGGACACAACGGTGGCTAATGCTAAAGCCGGGGAATAGCTAGCCAATAGTACAGCCGCATATGTTCATTTCCACGTCAATGAACAGATCAGACATTCCCAGTCATAAATACTGTAGTGTAGAAGGGGCTGATAAACAAAGGATTACTCTACATGTGGATGTTCAAATTTTGTTTTTGTCCATTTATATTTTAGGGTTGTCATGTCAGTCTAATCTGCCCAAGAATCAGCAGTGCTGGTTGTTGTAACTCCAACTATATTAGCAATCCCGAGTTTCGGTAATTGTGACATGATAGTGGGAGGATTACGTCAGGTAAATCCCCAATGAAGGCCCGGGTACTAAATGAAAGCTCAGGATGTTTGTTACCTTGCATGGGGGAGGAGAGAGGGAGGCAGGCCGGAGGGGCTGCTGCTGGGACTTTTCAATAGGTACGCCGCCTTCTTTGTGGGAAGCTGGACGAGGAGAGGGGTCTCTTGCTGGTTCTTGCGGGAGCTGTAAAGTGAAAATGTCAAGAGTTTGTACAAGTAAGCATTCGTGATGACGGGCTAACTACCTCACATGAGATATGTGTCACAGAATTATCAAATTGAGTCAAATATGCACGTTATTGTACACTGATTTGGAATGATTGACACACATCCAGACTTTGCTGTTCCTCGTCTGGATAGGGGCGTTTGGGCGCCCTGGCTTGATTGGACACCGCAGGTCCGTCCATTGTCCAATAGGATCCCTGGAAAAGGTAAAACATGACGTTTTGTAGACTCCAGTGAACATTTAGCAACACATTTGGTTTGGGCAAACTTGTGTAAAATCCAGTCATGAGGTTTGCAACTATTCACCTTTCCAGGGTCGTTGTGCGGACGCGGAACTTTCCTGAAGCATTTATTAAGGGACAGATTGTGCCGAATGGAGTTCTGTTCAGGGGAACATTATGTCACGATGCAAACCAGCCAAGAGACAATAATGCACTCTGTGTGTGTGTGTGTGTGTGAGCGAGCAGTCTAAGCAAATATTATTCAAATGAATCCAAGGTACCACTTCTCTATAAGGACATCCTTATTCTTGGTTTATAAATGAAGTTACAAATACTGGAAGTAATCTATTTACACAGTTTTGTAAATTGTCATCTTAAGAATACGACCGCCCATTTTCCATAGATGGTCAGAGAAAAACTCGGGAGTCGAGATCAACTAGCTTGACGTGTGTGTGTGTGTGTGTGTGTGTGTATATATATATATATATATATATATATATATATATATATATATGGTATTGATGGTTTCTATAATTGATAGTTTTGGTATTAAGAAAAGGATTAAGTCAGATCAATCTTCCTTTCATGCTTAAGTCAATTTCTTACACGACTTTCAAGGTGTGGCGATCCTGTCATTTTTTAATATTACCATCCACAGTCTGGGTTTCATGAAATAAAATGAACACGTATGCAGAATTTTGCCCAACACACTCAAGTCTAAGTAAAAAGCAACGCTTTACTGATATTAATTTACTAGATAATGCCATTTTCTTTGCTTTTGTGTCTCATAGACTACTTGTGTCTCCTGCACTGATTTGCTAGCTAACAGCCAATCAGAGTGATCAATTCTCAGCTACAGCCGATTGATGGTTCGTTCATTCAGATCACATCTAAAAAGCAGAATGACACAAAAACCTCTTAATTCCCCACAATTCTAAATGCTGCTTTTTTTTACATACAGTAGGTTTGTTCCTGCTTGTACTAAGAATGTGTCGGGCAAAATTGGTATATGTGAGCATTTGATTTCATGAAACCCTGACTGTGGATGCACACCTGTCAAGTTGGACACTTTCGGCGTAATTTGTGCGGATGGAATATTAAAAAAGAAAAAAAACTTGTAGACAGAATCCATTCAAAAATAATGTGTAAGATTATATACAAACATGTAAGGACAAATTGCAGGGGTTGACGGGTATTTGGGTTGGTGTAATTAACAATGACTTCTCTACCATGTTATCTGCTTACGTGAGTGTACGAATCACGTGTTCTTCACTGCGGACAGGTTCTTCAACAATTTGCATTTAGATCAATTGTAACCTTATTCTTTAAATGCCTAGTTATGATAAATGCCTTGTGGCAAACTATCAATGATGTGAAAATAGCAGAAAAGTCACAGGCATCAAAATCTTTCCCTATAGATGTCGGGGTGGCCACCTCTGAGTATCTGATAAAAGTGTAGCAACTGGAGCGCTTTATAAAACACTCATAAGGACACCTTAATTGTAAAAGTGGTACCAAAAAGAAAACGAAATGAGAATTAGAGACTGGCTACCTTCCACCCGCGGCCCGTACGACTGTAGTAAGGGAATGTGTCACTGATCCAGGTGTAGATATCATTCAGGCTCAGCTTCCTCTCCGGCGCGGCCGTGATGGCCATGGCGATGAGGGTGGCATAGCTGTGGGGGGGTTTGCCTTTGGGGTTGTTCAGGGAGGGGTCCTGCACGCAAGCCAACAAGTCCCCCCTCTCTCCTCCTCTGTCCCTCCTCTTCTCCCTCTCTCCTCCTCGTTCGCGACCTGAACGCAGGCTGCTGATTCCCAGTTGCGGCAGCCAGTCGATGCTGGTGAGACTCGAGTCCAGGTTGGAGGACATGTTGGCAGTCTGTGGACGAATCACCGGCAAACAGTTGCAAGTGTATACTTTCACTCCAGCAGAAATAATCCAATCACCCTCGACTTCGCACACGCTTCCTTACACACACGAATACGAGTGCCTTGCTTTCCTGTGGCCACCCGAGGGCCAAGGCCTTGAAAAAGTGTGAATATTTCATGCTGTCACCACAGCAGTGGTGCACAATTTCAAAAGCACTAAGACCACCCACTCCCACCACCTCACCTTCAGATCTGCCCCCACAGCATTGTAATCCCCTCCTGGGCTCGAGTCGGGAAAAAAAAAGTTTTGCGAAACTTTGTACACAACGAGACCTATCGGGTGAGCTTCCCTTTTTCTTCCCCTCCCTTTTTCTGCCTGTGCATGAATGACGTCAGGCGCCCCTCCCTCCCGGGTGACATCATCGACTTTTGGGCGCCTCCCCACCCCTCCCCTGCCCTGCAAGATTGTGGGCCACCTCTCCTTCCTCCAACGCGCACACAGGAAAAAGCACGACAAGTCCGACTTCGCTGTACTGTATGGAAAGTCACTTGAGAATTTATGTCATATCATTAACAGCCAGTTAAGGTCCAATGGCGTTCTTTGTCCTCACTCATAGGACAACTAGTTGCATTTGTGGCACACAGTTGCCAACCAGCGCACAGTTTTGCATCACTAGTAACATGCGCTGTAAAAGAATTGTAATTTTTGGGGGGGTTCGAAAACAGCAATTTAAGATGGAAAAACGTCAATATATACATTTCTGACATTTATGACCACACAGTTAGTGCAACAAAGCAAGCAGGTTGTTTTTATTTACATCTTCAAGTTGCGGTTCAATAAGTGTTTTTTTTTTACAGTTTGTGTGCTACGGTTGGCATCTGTGCACTACTAGTGAAGTGTCAGATATTAACAAGAATTGTATAGGTTTCGACTGATTAATTGGAGAAAAAAATCTGACAAATTATGTATTTATTTACACATTAACACATTACAACGTAAGACAAAGAAAATATATTCAGTCTCCCTCAATTTTTGCAAAACTGAAAAATAAATAGGCAAATTTTTGGTTTTGCAAATATAACCCTATTAAATAAGTTAAACAAATGCTAAATAATAAAGAATTATAAATCAGTCAAGTGTTCGACCTGTAATTCATATATGTATTGAGGTGGGTGTTAAGGGACCAAACAAGAAGTTATTTGATTCAATCTACAGTATATTTTTTAATTAACCGGTTGATTAATCAGTTATCTGAATTTTATTCTTCCAAATATCAAGATCGGCATCTCAAACTCAGAATCGGTCGGGCGCTACAATTTTATATCACTAGTAGAACTAGTAGAAATGTCAACTAGCTTCAACAATCAGTGTGCTCACTTTTCAAACGTTTATTGAATAGTGGTAAACACGAACCTATCCCAGCTTTTTTTGGAACGTGTTGCAGCCATAAAAATTCAAAGTTAATGACTATTTGCACACAAGGTTTATCCGTTTGAACATTAACTAATTGTCTTTGTAGTGTATTCAATTAAATTTGAACATGATTTGCAAATCATTGTATTCTGTTTTTATTTACATTTTACACAGTCCCAACTTCAATGGAACTTCAGTGGAAAAACGTATTACTAGAAAGACAGTTTTTCTAGCAGTACAACAAATTGTATTACTAGTGAGGAAAAAGACCAAACTCGTATCAACGAAATCGATGGAATCCTCAAATGGCTTTCCATTTCACTGCTGATTCCAAGCACTCCGACAAACAGACATACCCGATCAATAATGCATCATCCTTTTATTGAAGCACTTAGTATGTAGATGGCTTTGGAATTCCAAATAGTTTGCAAATATGACTTCTTCTTTTTCTTCTTAGAGCGCACTGAAGTAGGCGAGGAGGCCCGTGTCAGGGGACGGTTGCATCATAAGCTGTTGAATCTGTGGGGGGGGGCATGCCAGGACATGAATAATTATATAGATAATAAAAATGTCAAGCAGCCACATGTAGACTAGTGGGCCACAACATTAGATGGCATCCTATACAAATGTTATGTTAAATATTCTGCCTTAAATGTAACAATGCTCTGTTTTGATTGACTGTCCAGAGATGTGCGGGTATCCATGTAACAATATGTTTATTTTTATTGTGGTTTAATCTATAATGCAGAGTATTGAGAGCCGTTTCTAATAATTTGGTTACCTTTTCTAGCTCCATAAGAGGGGCCATAATATTAAAAACATAGACCTCAGCAAACTACTCCTCCTAATAAAACACATAGGAATTTCTTTCATACAAACAAAAAATAATAATATACCTAAAATAAAATTGGCATTGTTTTTATGTTAATCATTATTACATTGTTATTTTGGTTTGGTTAGTATGCAGGATGTTGCAAAAAGCGCTGAACGTGAAGGGGCTGAACGTCAAAAATTTCAAAGGACTTTTTCCATGTTGGCTCCCATTCGATTTTTGCAGGGTGTACCTAATGTTGTGGCTAGTAAAATACATGATAAGCACCTCCTTGAAGTTGGGGTGCTTGGCGCCTTGGACCAGCTGCAGCAGGACGGCCTCGGTGGTGGTGAGAAAGGCGCCGCTCTGCTTCAGGCGGGACAGAGCAAACAAGCGGTCCGTCTGGCTGCACGGAAAGAAAGTAGACTCGCATTGAGCCGTGGAAACACGTAGGACAGCGTTGCCTAAGCGGCTACCTCCGCGACGAGACGGCGTCCGACACGATGTGGACCTCGATTCCCTTTTCCAGCAGGTCGAATGTCGTACACTGCCAGCAGAGCAAAGGTGAATCAGACAGAGCTTGTCAGTCATTTACTAAATAAGTTGCAAAATGTTTTTTACCGCGATACAAGCGTGTGCCTCTATGCCACACAGGATGGCTTGCTTGGGGTTCCCTAGAGCCTGCATCTCCTTCTGCACCTCCTCTATCATCATGGTGAAGGATGTTTTTGCGTGAGCCGTCAGGCCCTCCGCTCCTAGCTCTGGCACCGTGGGGCCCAAACCTTTAGGGTACTGCTCGGTCACGATGGCAGGGATCCCCAGAATTCGGCTGGCCTATCAGAACGGGGATAAGATAAGATTAAAGGGGAAGTAGGAGGGTTTTTTTGTTTTTGTTTTTTTAAACTGGAAGGGGGTAGTACAACCTGGAGCAATCTGGCGGCATTGCTGACAATGTTGGTGAACTGGAAGATGTTGGGTCGGAACTTCTCTTGCATGTCGCACAGGAGGAGCACCGTATCTTTGGTGGCGAGCCTGCCGATGCCTGCCACTGTCAACATTGCATGCATGGTAGTTGGTAGAAGGTTTATTAGTAAGTGATTCTTTTTTAACATGCTCTCGGATTCATGCAGGAACGTTTTGGGGTAGTATGTCTGCAATAAGGCTACAGAGGTTATAACAAAGCTTTCTGCAAGGCCAAGGTTACTTACTGTTGCTGATTGACTATGAAGCACACCGAAGTTCAAACTGTTAATGTCCTCATGTGACACCACCACCTGTGTTAAAATAAAAAACGTAACCATGCCAATAGGAAAGAGGAACTTCCATCCAAGTAATCAGAAAGCACAATCATCCCGAAGGAGGTGACGTGTCTCATTTATTTAAAGAAATAATCAGAAAAGATCAACAATAACAAACCTTAGTAAGCACACAGCTCGAAGGCACAAGTGCAGATTGCAGACTATTTTGTGTCCTGTAAACCACGCCTGAGACATAACGTCCCAATAGAATTTGTCGTCTTGGTGATTGACGTCGCTGTCAGCCAATTGTAGTTGAAATCGGAAGATGACTCGCCTTGCTGTGGTCCGGTGGGTGGTAACCTAAAGTCCAGGCAAGCAGTCGTCGACAAAAATGTCTGACAATGCGGAGTCACCCAACGAGGCGCAAAAAGAAGAGTTACACGCACCTCCTGAAGACTCGACGACAAATGAAGAGAAGAAAAAGAGTAAGAAACTGTATTTTATACACCCTTGTTAATTTAGCGTATCATAACGACTATCAAAGCCGCGGTAAACAACTTCTTCCTGGTGCGTGACGTAACGGCCAAATGTTTTCATTGACGACCAATCAGGTTGTTGCTTTTTAGGCATCTGACCAATGAGCGTGTAGGTTGTTTTCGCGTCCTTCCAGGTGGGGAAGTAGCTTATGCTAACGTTTATGCACTGCAGATAAATACGGAATTACCTCCATTTAATACAGTATTATCTTATCACAAGATGAATGTCACAAGTAGAATATTGTACCCTGCTGTCAAATCCACATGACATTCTATCTGAAAACCAGTTGTATATGTTCAGGCTATTTCATTTAATTTCTGAGGTGGCTTGGAAAAAAAAAGACCATACCTGAAAAATCTACTTTAGTACAGTAACAAAGATTTTCTACTTTGCTGCTTCCCACTGCTGCACATTTTGACAAGACAGAAAATTGTCTAACTTCTCTTCCTTCAATGTGTTGGTTGTAGTTGATGTCCTGTTGAAGGCAGTTGGGGACACCCCCATCATGAAAACCAAGAAATGGGCTGTGGACAGGAGCAGGACGGTGCAGTCACTTTCTCAGTTCATCTCGCGCTTCCTCAAAATGGATGCCAATGAACAACTGGTAAGAGACCACTTTGTTAGCCTTCACATTCCCATACAGACGCAGTATCTTCAGAACAGGCACAACATTCCAACACTGGCACCTGTATTTCTTCGCAGTTCATCTACGTTAACCAGTCGTTTGCGCCGTCACCGGACCAAGAAGTGGGGGTCCTCTTTGATGTGAGTACTTTAAAAAAAAATGCTTTCATGAACACTTTTAGTTTGACTAGATCCATATGCCAGCACCATAGTCATATTTGCATGAGTTGAGCATTTCATTGTTTATTTACAAAAAATGAAGCAACTGTCTGAGATAGAAACAATGTGAAAATGATTCTGCTCATGTTGTCTGTTTCTTAGCAGTAATTAAAGTCCCCAACGTTTTTTGTAGGGGGAAATAGTTACTTAAGGGGTCGGAAAAGTCGCTAAATATAGCAACCAAATTACTAAATTGAAAACACTGACTGGGCTTTCGCAGTGTAGCTCCCCCTGTCCAGAACCATGTTGCTAGTGTAAGCAGTGCAAGTCATTTGAAGTATGTAAAATGGTAAAATACTGCGTAAAAAAGAAAAAAAATCCTCCTGACAAATAAAATTTAAATAATCGATAAAATTTCATATTCACCCACTCCTACTTTTTTGTATTTTTACCAAGGTAAACTGTTTTGCATTACGGTTTACTGTTGACTTTTCAATTGCAATATTTTTACAGTGGTTACTTCCTTTTTTACACTCTTTTTTGAGCTTTATCAATGTTAAAATTGTATTTAAAACTTTGCCTTTGTACTTCATAAAGTATTTATAATAAGGACAGTTTTATCTTGGAGCATTTATGTTGTACATTCATCAGGTGTAGCAAAATTTCGAAGAATCATTTGTCACACTTCTGAAATGAATACCAAAATGCAGACATTTCAAGTAAATTTAACATGAGCAGCCTTGACCAGCAGAGGGCGCTAGATGAGTCAAGATCTTTGTGATTGTGCCAAAAATCTCCTTGGCGTCGGATTAAAATGCTGGTGGAATGGGAAAAAAAAAGACAGTTTCGACGTCAAAATCCAGAATTAAGAAGACAAACTTTGACGTGAACATCTCATTGCTGCTACTTTTTGTCTTGTTCGAGAGTTAAAGAATGTTTTGTATTTCTCTTTCTCTTTCAGTGTTTCGGAAGTGACAGCAAACTGGTTCTGCATTATTGTAAATCTCAAGCTTGGGGTTGATTTCAGTTTTGACCCTGATTTGTCCTGTTTAAAGGAGACAACATGAATTTATGAACTTTATTTTTCACAAACAGTTACCAGGTGCCATGGTTTGCTAAAAATTCCCAAAGGATTAAAAAAAAAAAAAAATCATGCTTTTTTGGTGCCCCGTTGAAACCATACCCACCTATTTGTATACAGGAATTCATGGAGTTTTTCTGGTGATATGATCAAATTTGCCAGTGCAAGCGGCATTATCTTGTAGTCTGGATGCGAAGGGATTAAGATACAACACCAAAGTTTAAATGAAAGCAGAACTGCTTGAGATTTCTGGGTCGCACAAAGGCAGGATGACAGGATTGGCTCACTCACATGAGATCGGTCCCCAGTCTCAAACTGTCTCATTTCAGCCAGACAAAACATACGTTGTCATAAAGGTAAAGTGTGCTATAATTGGCACA
The DNA here is from genome assembly GCF_054856515.1 of Filicampus tigris. Classification (NCBI taxonomy): domain Eukaryota; kingdom Metazoa; phylum Chordata; class Actinopteri; order Syngnathiformes; family Syngnathidae; genus Filicampus; species Filicampus tigris. The sequence goes on along the minus strand of NC_141224.1, from coordinate 5,883,110 downwards.
GACATTTTACGAAAATGCCTTGAATTGGTTTTAAATTGTGTGTGGCGGGAAATGCATAAAATCCCTTCTTTAACATCAGAGCTGATACTTTTTTGGGTGTTTCATGTACATATTGTAAATAAATGATCAGCAATATAAAATAACTTTTTTGTGTTGTTGTTTTTTTTTAATTTTTTTTAATGAAAATTAATATTCAAACCACAGGATGTAGATTTTAAACACAGCTACAACAGAAAATGGATTGAAAATTGTCATTCCTATACAAGTGGTGTACAATTTAAGGCAAGGCACCTTTATTTATATCGCGCATCTCAGACACAAGGTGCTTACCATAGTTACAAAAAAACATTTAAAGGATTAATACAACATTTAAAGTCACATAAATTGAAGACATTTGAAAGCAAAGTAGAGAAGTAAAACGTACTTTACTAAAATTACTAAAAGAACATACCGCGCTAGAACAAGATTTTGGAAAAATTTTATTACAGAAATGCTATAAAAGACCTTAACTCATTCACTGCCAGACATTTTCAGACTCTCTTTTACCCTAACGTTTGAAAAAAAATATATAAATAAATTCCTGTGATTGAATTCCTGGACCGTGAAAAGACAAGTAAATTCATCAATGGCAGTGAATTAGGCTATTCCATTTGCTTGCAGCATAACAGCCAAATGCTGATGCAACGTGTTTGCTTTGAACTCTGCTCACCACTAAGTCTGCATGTTTATATTCCATGAGCATTTCTTTAATGCAATCACCAGGATCTAACCAAGAAATGTATTCAATTGAATATTTTTAGAGGGGAAGGTGATCAAGAGATCCCCGGCGAACGGGTTCCCAATGGTGATGGTGGGGCAAGTACAGTAGCGGGTGGATTTAGAGAGATTACATGAATCAGAGTGAGTTTGTGACATCAATTCCCAAGAAAGGCAGTCGAGCGGCGAGGGCACAAAAAGACAGACTCGGCGTCTTTACTATCGGCCGGGAGGATTAGCGAGGGGGGGGGTGGCTGCACGACGGCACTAGCGGAGGGTCACTGATGCTCATCCTGGACGAGGATGCTCATCCTCAACGCTGGCGATAATGAGCGAAAGGCACCGTAGTGTCACAAGAAACCCATTGAAGAAGGATGAATGTTATTTTTGACTTGAAGGCTTTCGATGAACAAAGATGAGCGAGGACTGCGAGGCTCCTCCACTGCCACCGGTGAACACTGGATGACGGTTCATCGTTTGATGTACCTCGTATCTGAACACAACTCCAGGATAAGGACTTTGGTAAGTACTTAACACTATGAAGTGAAGTTTGCTTAATCATTGATGACCGAAGAGCCACATTTTTTGTTTGCAAGAGGTAAAATTGGAAATACTGTTGCCGTGGTTTTCGTCATGCCTCCATGGTAGGGATGTCACGATATCCAAAATGTCCGCATACGATATCACGATATTAACCTCACAGTTGGATAATTATCACATATCATTGTGGGGAGGTTGCCGATATATAAAAAGCTCCCGATACTGTGTAAAAGCTCACAATATTGTAAAAAAAAAAAAAAAGCGTGGACATTTAAAGCTTGAAGTTGAGTAATCGCTAATCATGCATTTTTGGGCATTTCGTCTTGCAATCGGGCAATTTACACCAGGCTATCGACTTCCCAGTCTTTACAGTCGCTGGACTAAAAACGCTCTGTAGAGCAACCAAATGTCGTGGCCAACGAAGCAATGTAGTCTTCATATGTCTGCATGTGTTGGAGACTATGAAAAAAAAAAAAAAGGCCAGTGGTGGCTGAGACTAGCCGTTAGCCTCGCTAGCTTGGGCTAGCCCAATCGTATTCAGACCAATGAGACCACGGGAGGGAAGCAGCGCAAAGTGAAACTCCAGCTTTGTTGCTCAAACGTTGTCCGTGCAGGCAACAATTGGGCGATGATAACAAGAATTTTATTCATATCAAGACACCTGTGTTACTTTCCAAATTCGTAGGCTGAGTCATCCGAATGGGACCATTCGCCGGCTGGGTCCTTTGAAGGCTCGTCCTCCCTCATGTAGCCTCTGTGGACTGCATAAAACCTGATGAATTTGGACAGGCCTAATGTTATACAGTAAGTGACGTTTTTAAATCCAAAAACTACAACTTGTACTCACATTTTTACAAAGTAAACGCCGCCAAGTCCGAATGTCGGGTTCCTTCAAGTGCCCCCATGTTCGAAGTGTAGAAGAACAGCGGAGCAACGTAGGCCAAGAAAGTGAGCTCCAAAGCAGTGTTAGCTCAGGGCCCATCCCCATGGAAACGAAGGCTGGATTCGAAGGCCGAGTGAATTTGGACGCCAGCGTGCAGTCGACTAGCGCCGGAAGTTATGTCACGTGGCCAACAAATTCGTCCCTTGGAGGACGCACCCTACGAATTTGGACACAGCTACCCACTGCCATTTTATACTACAAGTGTGTGGAAAAATGTCACTAAAAATGAGACTGGTAGCGCGGCCATTTGCAAAATTATGTACTTTTATCTTTAAGTACAATAAAAGAACAATTAAGAGAAATGCTTATTTCTCTGGTTGTATTTTTCATCACCTGTCTATTTTTTTAAAGGGGTACTCACCCTCCTACCAGACTCTTGCTCCACCCCTCACTAATATTTGAAAACGGTGCTCAAAGAGGGCGTTGCCTGGACGACCACTGGGCTTGCGAGCGGGGAGATGGTTGGGCGTGGTCTAGCTGTGATTGACAGCAGCGGTGGCCAACTACGACCTAAATCATTTCCATACAACGACAAGCTATGCTAAATAAACTAACCCAGATGCTATGCTAATAAATGACTAACCTGAAAATCCTTATAAAGATGTTCGCAAACAGTATCATTCCAACTCCAACTTTCTACGGAGGCCTGTACGAGACTGAGACGCTTATACATACGTAACTACGTCAAGTTCTCTGATAGTCCAATCACAGGACTGAAAGCCAAATTCACATGCAGTGCAGTGTTTAACCTGAAGATGGCTCCACACAGACAATATTATTATTATTTTTTTTTTTTTTGCCCCAAATTCAAAAGTTCAACAAAAATGTACTAAAATGTCATAACAATGACCAGGACACAAAGGCAGCATTAGTAAACACCCGTTTATAAGGATTATAAAAAAAAACAACAACAAAAAAGTTTATTTGGGGGCGAGTACCACTTTAAAGTTGTAAATTCATATGTGTTACAAAACTGGTTGTGGAAAAAATTGCAATAGCGCCATAAACTAACAAAAAAAAAAAATCGTTAATCGTTTCTACCTTCAGGCTCGGGCGCAGCGGCTCTTCTCTTGGCGGATTTGACAAAGGCCCAGTTAGGTAACAGTCAAAAATCAATAGTAAGCTTTCCAGGCAAGCCCTCCTCCACCAATGCCAACCTTGGAAATCCCCTCTTGTCCATTTTTACCTCCATCTGTTTGCTTGCACATGCATCAACTTGACAGCATCTTCCTCTCCCGCCTCCCCTTTTAATCACTCTCCGGCGGTTACGTCACATTCATCTTTGCCGCACGGTTTATTAAACCTGGCAGCTCATCACCTCCCGACCCGCCTCCCCACCGGAAGCATCTGTTCCCGCGTCCCTCTTTTCCCCCTGTAGCCGCCGCGCCGCGCCGCGCGCCGCATTCGTCTCCCGCCCTGCCCCGGTGCCTTCGGCCATGCCGGAGCGCATGTCGCGCCGCTCTCGCTCCTTGCTCTCCCTGACCTTGACCTCTCTGGCCCTGGCGCTCTCCATCCTGGCCCTGTGCACCTCCTACTGGTGCGAGGGAACCCACAAGGTGGTCAAGCCCCTCTGCCTGTCGCCCGTCAAGATGAAGAACTGCGGGCAGAACAACAGCGAGCCTTATACCACAGGTATTTGATTTTCATCCTTGATTCTTTTGAGAGGCAAAGCGGCTTTATTTAGATTTCGCGCATTTCAGACACAAGGTAGCTCAATGTTTCAGGTGATCTTCTCCTGGTACAATTTGGGAATTCAATCTAGAAAGCCAAGTTTTTTTCATAGTCATGTGCCTTGGGAGTTTTGTGTACAGTATACTGCTTGTACTGGCACATTTTAATGAAATCTAATACAAGAATTGTACAATTCAGTATTAACTCATTCACTGCCAAAAACGTCTTTTTATGTCTTTTCACAGTCCAGCCATTCAATCCCAGGAACTTATTTTTTTTCAATTTTTTTTCAAAACGTTATCGAAAAAGAGGAAAATGTCTGTTGATTGGCATCGTCAGGGAAGTATTAATGTAACTAACGCAATCATATTCTGTCATTTGAGTCCAAACGGACACTGCATACTCATGAAAAGGTGATTTCTCCCTGCTTGTCTGATAATAGTTATCAATTTATTTATTTATTTAACAATGAAAATTATCATTGAATGTATGTTTTGGGAAAAATTATCGGGGGAAAAAAAAGGGAATGTATTCTTTTGGCCAAGAGTTTCGATATTTTTACGGTGAATTGCTCTTGTTAGGGAATATGAAAGAGTGCAACACGACAAGAATTGTAACCTTTACGATAAATTGATGTCATGTGAAATATGCTAGGTTTTAAACTGTCATTTAAAAAAAAACTCATATGAATAATGTAAATGCAAGCATTTTTCATTTATCGCCAATAACTAGAAAATGTAAATAATCAATTTGCCTCGCTATATGTCATCACCCGGTATTTTTTGTGATTATACTTAGCTGACTTAGCTGTGTCGATTCTCCAATTCAGTATGACACTTTGCAGCGAGACCACAAACTGCCGCCAACACACGGTGTCAACCAACTCAGTATCATCTTTATGCAATGAGAATTTTCAACACAGCTCTGGTGTTGGATCCGATTCTGCGCCTTTTATTGTGTCCACTGACAATCAAGCCTTACCTTACCATTTACTGGAAAGGACAATTAATCGAAATGGGCGCAACGGTCGTGTGATCGTTTGTTTGTCTTCCAAGTATCAACTCATCTGCAGGTATGCTGTCCAAATTCATGTCCCTTGATTCTCTGAGTCAACGTTTTAACACGAGTTTAGCAGAAAAACAAGAGATTGAAAATGTTTCTCAAATCGCTATTCACTTTGTCGATTACTTGCTCTCGTGAGTGGATTATATTTTTCCTACACAGTAATTAATGCCAAAATGGCATTTTCTTTCCTGCTTGATCCCGATGAGACTTGAAGCGAGTTCTTCCATCTTTATACTGTGTCACTGCAGTACACTGCCAATACCTGGAACTAATCCATGTGGATGAGTGTCAGGCTTCTTAAAAACCCATTGTCCTTGGTGTTTTTTTTTTTCTTTTTTTTTTTTTTAATCTCGTTTTACCCATAGCTCACTTTTAATTATGGATTACTTTAATCTGTGGACACCCCTTCTCAGGTCCACACAGTTTCACCGAGGGAGCCGTTTGCCCTCATCTGCTCTTTATTTCCCCACCATATATGCTTGATTCACAACGGGATTAACGGCATAAAGGAATTAACTAGGATCGCGCTGTATGCTCTGTCCGCTTAAAAAAAAAAAAAAAAAAAAAAACGTACAGGATGTACTTCTAGTAATGTACAGTGTTGGCTTAGTCATTGCGACATCTCTAGACTTGATTTATGGACCGAATGAGATTGGAGTTAGGGTACTATAAAATAGGATAGAATAAACTTTATTATCCCAGAGGGAAATTTGTTTTAGAAGCCGCTACGTTGTACGAATACGTACCGAATAATAGGGGTTCGGATTGCAATATAATTACTTTAAAAATGACATACTTTGATTTTTTTTTTTTATGTTTGTTTTGGTTTCAGGCAGACACCGACAAATACTCGCCGCCACGGCATCTAAAATCCAACAGAGCAATTACGTGGCTCTTAGCCTAGTCGACCCGGGTCACGTTTATGTTTGTGTCCAGTAGTCGGCCGCAATGTCCAAAAACCGAAACTCTGCGGTGTGTGTAAGCGTCGCCCTACTTGTGTGCTGTCCCACAGAGAGCCCGACCCAAAACCCTTTCAACCGCACGCTGTCTCCGGCCAGACGCGACGAGTTGGCCAAGATCCGTCAGAGGCAGCTGGCCAACGCCGTTCATTACATCTGGGAGACGGGCGAGGACAAGTTCGCGTTCAGATACTTCCACACCGGCTTTTGGGAAAGCTGCGAGAAACACAGTGATGGTGAGCAGACTTTTTTTTTCCGGTCTGTCCTCCATCCGCGACCTGGGTACCCTTCCGTCCTCGTCCCTCCGTCCTTATTCATAAAAATGATCATCCTCCAACCGCGTCCGTCCTCGTCCTTATAAAGCGATTCCGACTTTACGTCCGCCACCACGTCACGTCACACGCATGAGGGATGATTAGTGGGACGGACTAAAATCCACCTCCGCCCTTGCTTAGTCCGTCCCTTTTTTAAAACTTGTCGCCCCCCCCCGTCCTTCATCCCAAAAACGGGCGTCCGTCCGGGACGGAGGTACAAACCGTTCTGACCCCAGGACGGGATATGTTGGTATGGCAACTAATAGTGCAGTGTCATATACAAGGGCCAAATATTGATATCAAACAAAATATGCTAGCAGTAAAAAGTAATTCTGTTTCTATATGGGTCAATCAATTCTTCATATCTACTACATGCAAATTGCAGAAAGAGAACACTTTATTTGATTATTTCTATGATCAGGTTGTATTATAGTTTTAGTGTATTTTAATAATAACATTGGCTTCCACGTAGTTGAGTTTGTTTTTCTAATTTAGATATCAGCATGTACAGGTCCATCTCAGTAAATTTCATTAGAAAAGTTATTTTATAGTTCCAAAAACAATGAAAAAATAAATAAATAAATAAACATACTCGATCAATTTTTGCTCGGTGTTGTGAGCCAAAATAATTTTCTAAGTATGAGCAAACTTCAAATATGCCACTGTTAGATGAAAGCGGTGAATGTCAGGGTCAGCATCCCATAAAGAAAACCCGACGGCCCAACCGATTAATCAGATGGCCAATATTTTAGAACTTTTAATTGGCCAGAGGCTTTCTGGTGAAACACTGATAAATCTTACTTTCACATGAAACAGTAAATGCTATTGAGCAGGTACGGGCAGGAAGCAAAGGACATGCATGGCTGACAGAATGTTATTCTGTGAGAATTACATCCTTCTTTAACCTCTCGTATGCCCATTACCTCATTCACTCATTCATTTTTTTCCTGTCAAATTTTGGAATTGGCCTCAGCCTAAAAAATAAAAAAAATAATATCGGTCGGGCCGTACAAAACACACTCACCACCTACAACTCTTCAAAAGCTAAACCATGTGTTTGATTTAATTCCAGCTATGGCATACCTGTTTGTAATTGTTTATATATTTGTAATGTTTATAATTAATGTTGTGTGTGTGAGTGGGCGAGTGTGTATAAGTGAGGGAGGGAGTCAAAGAGAATTTTCTGGCAATTCGAACGCATGTTTTGGTGCTAGGGATGGATTAGTGTATTAGTTGTCGACAGCGAATATTATCAAACATTTACTGAGCGGCAGAATGTGCCTGCCCCCCCTCCCGGATGTGCGCCGAGTAAACTGAGGCGGTACGAGCACAGCCACAGAGTGAATTAAACTCAATTCAAGTCATGTTACAATTGTATTCTAATTTTGGGCGGGGTTGCTGTGAGTTGAAACATTAATTCGTCAACATTTTGAAAAATTTTACTCAGTGTAGTAAATCTATTTAAAGCGGAAGGCAACCCAAACATATTTTTTTGTTAATATATTCTATGCACCTCCACTAGTTGAAACACAGCATTCTGATTAATATTGTGTTTGTGGAATATGAGTTAAGCATCAAAATCCACCTGTTTTTAGCCATCTCTTGGGGCGGCCTTTTTGAAAAAAAATGTTTGTATTACTTCTGTCGACTGAAAATGACATCACACACCCTCAGCGCTCACCTGTTTTCTGAAGCTGAGCTGAAGGGTCTGTGATGTCGTTTTCAGTCGACAGAAGTGACAAAATGGCCGCCCCCTGAGATGGCTAAAAACGGGTGGATTTTGATGATTAACTCATATTTCATATTAAAGATCAACTAGTGCACCTGCATAGAACATATTCTTAAAAAATATGTTTGGGGTGACTTCCCATATAAAATAATACTGTGTCTATGAGTTTCACCTTTAGAACTGGACTACTGAAATACATTTTTCACATGTCCACCCTTACAGTGGAAATCAACCCAAACATATTTTTTTTCAAGAATGTGTTCTATGCAAGGCCTCTGGTTGAAACAAGGCATTCTGATAAATATTGCGTTTTTGAAATAAGAGTTAATCCACTCATTTTTAGCCATCTCTGGGGGCGGCCATTTTGTCCCTTCTGTCGACTGAAAATGACATTACAGACCCTCGGGGCTCAGATAACGACCAATCATGGCTGACCTGTTTTCTCAAGCTGAGTCGTGATTGGTCGTTACCTGAGCGCTGCGTAGTTGTGATGTCATTTTCAGTCGACAGAAATGACAAAATGGCCGCCCCCTGTGATGGCTAAAAACGGGTGGATTTTGCTTCTTAACTCATATTTGAATCATATTGCCTTGTGTCAACTAGTGGGCCTGCTGTGAACATTTCCTTGAAAAAAAAAAATAGTTTGGGTTGATTTCCCCTTTAATGGTCAGTGGAAAAGCTTGACTCATTTTCCTTTTCATTTCATCATTACCAATCGTTGTTTTTCTCGGCAGGGGAGAAATGCAGGAGCTTTATCGAGTTGACTCCAGGGGAGACGCAAGGTGAGATTAATGTTAGGACGCGAGCCAAGCTTATTCAAGTGTTCATTCGTGCCGCTTTGCTGTCGTTTGCCGCAGGCGTGCTTTGGCTGTCGGTCATCTCCGAGTTCACGTACATCGGCCTGCTGGGGATGGGCTTCTTGCTCATGTGGCTGGAAGTGTTGTGCTCTCACAAAGAGATGCACTCGCTAAAAATCAGTGCCTACGCTGCCATGTGCACTGTGCTGTCAGGTGAGGTATAAGTACAAAGGGGCGCGGTCTTGTTTTTCATTTCTGTTTCGTGTACTTAACCAATATCGGGATGAGGAGGAATCCACTTTATTTTGGTTTTGGCAAAACATAGGGAATTGCTGTTCTGTTGCATGGCCTGGACAAAGTTTCGACAAGAAGAATTTGTTTTGTTGATTTTTGAGTCGCAAGGGAACAATCAAAACAATTTTATTCATAGGGCACGTAAAAAAAATTAGTAAAATAAACAGAAAACAGCTGAAGCTGCTGATACAAAGTGTACATAAGTGATAGACCGATATGTTTTTTTCCGATTATTAGTCGTCAAGGAGGCCGATGTTTGGAGCTGATATTCATTTGCGGTAAATGAGAAAATATTAGTGTCAAAATTTAAAATGTAAAATACAATAGCAACTCCAACTCTTAACTTTGTTGCAATGACATTAAGCATGTTTGTTAAAATAACTTTTCAGATAGGCAACACGTTGAAGACACCGCCCCCATTTAGACATAGAGAATAGACAACAATGTTTGAAACTTCTAACACAAAGTGCAGGGAGCTTCCACTGTCTTCGGCATATCTTAAGTTAAATGGCTCTCTAAAATTTTCCACACAAATGAAAGTTTTCCAAAATTTCAACATAACTGAAATGCTAAAACTTTTGCTTATTTTTGTTTTCAAAAAGTGCAGGGAGTTCCCAGTGTCAGCAGCATCTCTTATAAAGTTAAGTGCAATTTTAAATAAATAAATAAATAATGCACACTTTTAAGTTGATCTCTTATCGGCCCTCAGATTTGAAAAACAAAGTGGTCAAAAATGATGAATACCGGCGCTCATAATCAGCCCGGCCGATAATTGGTCCATCCCTTCTGTATGTGAATACAAAATAAAACATGGAACATAAGACAATTGAACATAACATACTATAATTTAAAAAAAACGAATAAAGGTAAACACAAATAAATGGGCTCAAGTCTCGTGCTGTGTTGAACGCCAAGGCGTAAAAATGGGTTTCAAGGGCACATTTTAAAAAGTAAATAACGAAGGATCTTGTCCCATGTTCAACGCGAGAATTTGGGACCGGCAACAGAATAAAAAGTCCGCTTCGACTTCGGTACCTTTAGGAGCAACTGGTCAGCTGGCTGACTCCAAAGTAAAATGCGTTACAGTCATCCAAACAATGCAACCAGAGTGGCGGTTAATGCTTTCCTGAGTGTGATTTATTTATTTTTCCCCTTTTTTCAACGTCATGTTTTTTCCGACCATTCCATGCCCCTTGCAGGTCTTCTCGGGATGGTTGCTCACATGATGTACACCACCGTGTTCCAGATGACAGTCATTGTGGGCCCCAAAGACTGGAGACCTCAGACCTGGGACTATGGCTGGTCTTTTGCGTAGGTTGCTGCCTAACACACTCACCAAATGGCTAGATATCAGCTTTTTTTTTTTTTTTTTTTGGTAATTTTTTATTTTTTTTTATCATCCGTCCCAACAAATGAATCTTTAGTTATACCAGGCATGACGATATTTTCCTTTCCGGACTGCCGATGAAAGTGGCCCTAATGTTTTAAAATGTGCTGCTTGTAGTCTTGCCTGGGTGTCCTTCAGCTGCTGCATGGGCGCCGCCGTGGTGACGCTCAACTCCTACACAAAGACCATCATCGAGCTGCGCCGCAAACAGAGGCTTCGCCTGGAGGAGGCGAGGGCCGCCACCCGGGCCCCCTGTTACGAGGAGGTGGTCTCCGGCGGCGGCGGCGCGGGGGGCTTCTACTCCGTCAGCGGCCTGCTGCAGTGTCCCGACGGCATGATCGACGTGGCGTGGGCCCCCAACGGCAGCGTGGTCGGCGTGGGCAACGGGGACGTGCCTACGTTGGTTTTGGTGGGAGGCTGCGGGCCGGAGGGCTGTGAAGACTGCGAGAGGGAGATGGATGAGATGGAGGGTCCCGTGGACAGAGTGGACTCCCCTTGCTGAAAGAGAGAGAGTGAGGGAGAGACCACCCTCCATACCTGGAGGAGCTTAAAAACTGGAGACGGACACTCACGGACAAGGTGAAGGAAACTTTTCTTGAACTGAGTACATATCGAAGTGTGCGCATGTGACACGCGGGGGACGCATGTTCTCTGGGGGTTTTCTCAGTGCCTCACGGGAGGAAGGCTCATGCCAAACACAATACACATTCGCCAGACATTTCATTAGGTACACCCACACAATCTAAGAGCTAATCACAATCGAGTCCAGTCAATTTTCCTAATATAGCTCCAGTTCACACCAGAGGTTATCTGAAGGCGTTTCACACATTGAGCAAGAGGCTCATTCATCTGATGGGAGGGGCGAGAGGGCAACGGGCACAACAACAGGTGACGAAATGATCCGTTCCAAACCAACCCCGCGGGTAAAGTAAAATCTGTCATAAATTCTGATTTGATTTAGAGTATTCATGTAATAATCCCATTTCGCAGTATTACAGTATTTTTACTTGTAACACATTTCAAATATTGTAAAGTAATGGTCTCTACGGGTGCATTTCAATAAAATGGGATACCATGGAAAACTTTTTTTTTTTTTTTTTTTTTTCAGTAGTTCAATTCAAAAAAGTGATTTGCTTAAGCAAGGGTGTCAAACAAGAATTCGTCATGGGCCACATAGCAGCTATGTTAGCCAGCTATGTAAGCTTTTTGTGCGGTGATATTCTACACTGAAAAGAAAATGATGTGGTGAATTTACTCAATTTTGTTTCATCAAGTGGCTGCACAAAAATAAAATCATTTTGATCCAGACACTGAAAGGGGAAGTCAACCCAGAAAAAGTCTTTACAATAATATGTTCAATACGCCTCCATTAGTCAAAACACGGCATTCTGATTAATATTGCGTTTGTGGAATATGAGTTAAGCACAATAATTCAGCTGTTTTTAGCCGTGTTAGGGCATTTTGCCACTTGTTGCCAACTGAAAATGACATCACAGTAGCTCAGGGCTCAGGTAACGACCAATCATGGCTCATCTTCAGAAAACAGGTGAGCCATGATTGGTCGTTCCCTGAGCAACTGTGATGTCATTTTCAATGGACAAAAGTGACAAAATGGCCGCCCCCTGAGATGGCTAAAAAGGGGTTGACTTCCCTTTAAAAATGTATTTTGATCCAAATGATTTCATTTTGTGTAACCACTTGATGAAATAAAATTGAGTAAATTCAGCAAAACCTTTTTTCAGTACTGTAAGTCATCGTTTTGCACGGTGGATAAAACCTTTGAATCCACAAATAAGTATATTGCTCTCCGACGGTGTCAAATGTCTGGGATATGATTGATTATTTCTGCTGTTGATATCTAACACACACTCACTAATCTGGGTCTGATTTTCATTGCCATCTTGCAAAAAAAAAAAAATGTCAACATTACAATTTCACTGCAGCAGATGCTGGTAACAAACCACGTCTGCAGACAAACCCGTGCGATAGCCGGATGGATACAGTATGGATAGACACACCGAGATAGAAAGATTATAGAGATTTTGAAAAGTCTGCTCTGATGTTGAACAGAAGATTATGTGTAAAGCAGTAATCCACAGTTGGACGGAAAGACGGGCAAGGAGAGATGGGTCGAGAGGGTTGCAGGGGGTCAGAAGGAAAGTTGGAAAGAGGCGCTGGCACGCACACACAAAAAAGAAGGTTGGTGCTAAGATAACACACGTGCTTGATAACCACGCAGAACATGCACAACACTTCCTCTATCGAAAGCTAGAATTGTTACTCCTACTGTCAAATAAATGTTGGCAAATTCATTCGAATGTCTTTAGGTTACACATTTGGGATAATCCTGGATTGACCGCCTGGGATAAATACAATTGAAAAGTTTAATCAACCAGCACTTCTATCAGGTAGCGTATATTTCTACTGTATACGTAGTGCTATACACCGTATGTGTGTATACAGACATTGTTTCCTAAAAAAAATATTTAAAATATTTCTAAAATGTTCTATATATTTCTAAAATCTAATAAATGTTTAATTCAGAGTCTGAATGAACACAATCTTTACATTCAGGGTCTTTATAACACACCTTTAGATGCTTGCAACTGCTTTGAAAGCGGAAGTCAACGCAAACGCATTTTTTTCAAAAAATATGTTTTATGCAAGCCCACTAGTTGAAACAAGGCATTCTGATAAATATTGCGTTTGTGGAATAATTGTTAATCCACTCATTTTCAGCCATCACCGGGGGCGGCCATTTTGTCTTCTGTCGACTGAAAATGACATCACAACTGCACCACTAATCACGGCTCCGATTGAGAGAACAGGTCAGCTGTGGTTGGTCGTAGTAAGCAGTTGTGATGTCATTTTCAGTCGACAGAAGACAAAATGGCCACCCCCAGAGCTGGCTAAAAACAAGTGGATTTTGCTACTTAATTTATATTCCACAAACGCAAAATTAATCAGAATGCTGTGTTTCAACTAGTGGGCCTGCTGGGAATAAAATATGCTTGGTTGACTTCCGCTTTAATGCAGGAAAAAAAAATATTTGAAAGATGTGCTGCCTTCAACGTATCGCTTTTGTCTATGCAAATTAAAAAACTTCCAAATTATATTCAACTCAAATTAAGACAAACTGTTGCCGGATGGATTCGGTGACATTTCATGAAATTGTAGAAAAATATACAGTACGTACAGTATTTTCAGGTGCTAGATTGATTTATGCTTTCCAAGGGATTGCATTACTGATTTTCTTTTCCTAATGTGAACAGTTAAAAATGTGCCATGATTTTTTTTTAACATTATTCTACACTTTCACTTCTAATTTTGGATTGAGTAGAGATTCAAGTCGACATGTATGAGAAAATCTTTAATGTCATATACCGTAAAGTATAGTTTTAGTTACAATACATGAGAAATAAAATGACAAATGTCTACATACATTCCGATAGTTGTAAATAAAAAAAAACAACAACAACAACAGATCTTTAAAGTCCAAACAATCAACTATGACACTTAGATGATAATGTATACTGTATAATTCCCAAGTTGTGCCATTAAAGAACTCCAACCTGCATTACGTTGGTTGTACGTTTGTTGTTAAGCCATCCCTGGGGGCGGCCATTTTGTCACTTCTGTCCACTGAAAATGACATCACAAGTGCTCAGGGCTCAGATAACGACCAATCATAGCTCAGCTTCAGAAAACAGGTCAGCCGTGATTGGTTGTTACCTGAGCACCGAGCACTTGTGATGTCATTTTCAGTCGACAGAAGAGACAAAATGGCTGCCCCCTGAGATGGCTAAAAAAACGAATGCGTTTTGCTGCTTAACTCATATTCCACAAACGCAATATCAATCAGAATGCCGTGTTTCAACTAGTGGGCCTGCTGGGAACATAGTTTTGACAAAAAAAAAAAAACATGTTTGGGTTGATTTCCCATTTAAAGTTGGTTATAGTGTTCCATTATGCTTGAAATGACAAGGATTGAGTTTCTTCAAAATTGCTGGATAAAAGCAGGGACAAGAGTTTTCAAAACGTTTAAAAAAAAGTATATACTGTTAACATCTCTAACACAATTTCTTACAGTCTTTTTGACACTTTTCTTGGATCATTTCCCTATAGAAGACACCCATTTACCACCTCCAGGGTAGGAATAAATTACTTTACGATTTTGCAGTATATGACAAACATTAGTAAAACAAAAAGACATTTTAACCTCACTTCCTGTCAAATAAGTAACCCAAAGTATTTACACATGGGGGCGTATCCAAAAGCAGGGAGGAAAAGGAGCAGATTTCATGGATTCGGAAATGTGACATTTCACTGTTTCAGCGGTTCGTAGTGGATGAGCCGCATTGCATTTTCATTCTCAATCACTCCCTTGATGAACTCGCCTTCGGCCAGTCGCTCTGTAAGGCAGAAAAATGAAGAGACACCAAAAAAAAAGTTGAGCACAAGTAAAATGACTTGTGCGAAAAATCCGCTCTGATCTTATATGCATGCAAAACAAAGGAGTCAGCTGAGGTTCGAACAAAGCTCGCATGCCAGCCTTCATGTGCTCGCCCTAGCCCACAGGTGGATTTATTCCGATTTTTTTTATTTTTTTGGGGGCCCGACAGCTGATTGTCAAATCTAATCTCCGTGCATGTGTGTGAACAGCTGTTGAGGAAAGGTAGCACGCAGATGTTCACCCCCTTCCAAATTTAAGTGTGGCTCAGTGGTTTTTTTTTTTGTTTGTTTTTTGTTTTTGGGTTCCACAGTCAGAGGTGGCAAAAGTACTCAGACTGTGTAATTAACTAGAAGTACAGATATTTGCATAAAAAAAAAATAGGGATGCTCTAACACTTTTTTTAAGCCGATACCAATATTAGTGAGTACTCACTCTATGAGTACTCACTAATACCGATACCTTTGGTACTTTTGATGTATAATATTAAATTGAACACAATGAGAAAAAATTGTGACCGAAGACCTTTCTTTTAGACGCACATGATGATTCACTGATGTGTCAAACTTCTACAGTATATTTCTAATTACTGCTGAGGTGGAGTTAATCGATGGCAGATTTTTTTTTTTTTTTTAACCTTAAAGCAGAAGTCAACCCAAACACATTTTTTTCAAGAATATGCTCCCAGCAGGCCCACTAGTTGAAACACGGCATTCTGATTAATTTTGCGTTTGTGGAATATAAATTAAGCAGCAACATGCACTCGGTTTTAGCCATGTCTGGGGGCGGCCATTTTGCCTTCTGTCGACTGAAAATGACACCATGACAGTACATTTTCAACTAGTGGGCCTGCTGGGAAAAAAATATGTTTGGGTTGACTTCCGCTTTAAGTATCCGTGGCTGGTATCGGCATCCTCTATGAATATCGATACCGTAACCCTTTGCAATTCCACCTGGCACTTTTACCTGAATGAAAGGTGCACCCAAAGTCAATTTGAAGCTGTACTTGAACCATTTGGAGTATCTGCAAAGTTTTGGTTTCTTTTTGAAGATAACACTCCTCAACTGTCAGAATCTTTTTAAGTGCTACCGGCTCTGAATTATGGAAGTTTGAATACATAAAAAAAGGCTGGTATCGAAACTCAGCCATCCATTGTAAAAAAAAAAAAGTAAAAGTAGGGGTACTGATTCAACTCCAATGGTAGAAAAAAATATTTAGACTGTACTTAAATTGAAGTAGTACGGATACTTGTGGAAAGAAAAAAAGACTTTGGTAAAATGAGATGTGCTGATTCAACTTTTGTACTTCAGAAAATAAATTGTTAGCAAAGATGGCAAAAGTACTCACTCGCTATGCTTAAGTAGAAGTACTGACACTTGTGTCAAAAAAAAAAGACTCATAAATGTATGCCACATGTATTCACACTGTACTGAAGTAAGTACAGATACTTGTGTTGAAATAAATAAATACAGAAGTGCTGATTTTTCAAAAGTACTCCGTCTCCACTTAAGGAGAAATAGTACTTTAAAAAAATAATACTCTGGTACAAATAGAATACTGATTCAACTCCTGTACTTAAGTAAATGTATCCGAGGTACAAAAGTCCTGACACGCTGTACCTAATAAGTACAGAATAATAAAAAAAAAAAAAAATAAATAGATTTAAAAAATGATTTTTTTGGGGGGTTACTTTACACCAGTGCTTACCGTTGTCCTTCTTCTCAAAGTAGGACCACAGCTTGTTGGCTCGCTTCTCGGGCGTGTTCTCGTCTTCCGGTAGCTTGCTCTGGTCCTCCTTGGGGATCAGCTTGAAGATGGCCTAAGAGCAGGTATCATCATAGAAAATCACCTAATTTGAACAGCCTCACATCTTTGTGGCAAGATTGAAATAAAGGCTATGAAACAATTAAATACAGTAGAAGGTCCAAAGTCTAATATTCCTGAAGTCGTAGAGTTTCCTAAATTTGACTACAACTTTCAAGAAAGGTACGCAGGCCTTTCTTATGGTAAAGTTACTGCATGTGGTTAAATACACAATATGTAATTCTCTTTGTTTGATGTTTGGTTTCACAGTAAACAAAGTTGAGGTCCCACCGTATTTTGTTGAAATGTTTAATGTTTTGTCATCTTATTGGCTAAGTATTGATTCAGAACAGCTCCAAATGATGTACGCCTGTGTGCTGTTACAGTACTTTGCGTTTTTGTTCAGTGTTGATGGGTTCTCTAATTGCAGCGGGGCGGCATTTAAAAACTGGATTAAATTGGGGAAATCCCCACTGAAGGCCCAGGTACCAAATGGACCGACTACCACTGCTGCACACAAGCTTCATATCCAAGCATTCTTTAAAGCGTAAGTCAACCCAAACATCTTTTTATCAAGAACATATTCTATGCGGGCCCACTAGTTGAAACAAGGCATTCTGATAAATATTGCGTTTGTGGAATAAGACCAACGACCAATCACAGCTGACCTGTTTTCTAAAGATGAGCCGTGATTGGTCATTACCTGAGCCCTGAGCAGTTGTGATGTCATATTCAGTCGACAGAAGTGACAAAATGGCCGCCCCCGGAGATAGGCAAAAACAGGTGGATTAACTCTTATTCCACAAACGCAATATTAATCAGAATGCCTTGTTTCAACTAGTGGGCCCGCATAGAATATGTTCTTGATAAAAAGATGACTTCCACTTTAAGGGTCCACTTGCTTCTGTTGTTTACTACGTTGTCACAAAACGCTGAGGGCCTCTTGTGCTCCAGATGACTGCCAACCAGGACGCTGTCAAGGCAAGGCCCAAGGCTCTTCTTAAGTGTGTGTGTGTGTCCCATTTAGAGAGGAGGAAGCCACATTTAAGACACCTAGATTAACATGGATTAGAGCCAAGACTCAGGCCGACGGCCAAGCAGCGAGATCCCCGCTTACTTCCAGCGCTCTCGCCTCCATCTTGAGCGCCTCCTGTATGTGTCACATTGTATCGCGACGACTTTTGACCCCTTTTGTAGAATGTTAACAGCCAATCAGATGCCCTTTACAGACAATAGGACCAAGGAAAATGTGTTTTGATGTTTTATTTCGGTGTCATTTTTGGACACCACGAAAGCCACTTCACCAATCCACTATAGTTTCCATTCATCCCCTTTTTTTAATAGTTCAATAGTAGTTAAAAATTTGATGAGCACAAAAATGTGGACACTCCTGTGTTAAGCGCTGCAAACTGGAAGGGTTACAGTACACTTGTCATGTATTCTGAGTACGTAGTAGTTGTTGCTTCTCAAGCCAGTTGGCCTGACTCAAATCCCATTACCATGCCAGCTGGATTCCCTAAACCCTTAACAATTCTGCATGACTAACTTAAAAAATACGATTTATAAAAAAAAAAAAAAAAAAAAAAAAATTCACATACAATCTTGATTTCGGGGGTGAAACAATGACGCTCCTTTGTTTGAATCTGAATCTGAATCTTTGCCGGATTAAACGACAACAGCCGGTGTATGGAGCGCAAAACGCAGATTAGACAAGCGGGATGGACGTTATACATGCAGCCCGAGAGCTCAAGATTAGAGATTAGGGGGAGTCAGGAGCTCAAGTGGGCTGGCAATTAGCGCTTAAAAGTTGCACACAGGATCACCACCTTGGAAATGGAAGAAAGAAGGGGCCTGGGAGTAAAACAAAATGGACGGCAGGCAGCAAAAGTACTCACACAAAGAATTTTACTTCAAGTAAAAAAAAAAAATAATAAAATAAAAAAAAAACATACAGTCCAGATGAAATGTAGTCAAGTACAAAAGTAAACAAATATTTTTACCGTCACTTGTATACAATACTTGTGTTTTTTTTTTTGTATAAAATTTTTTCAGTTCTTTGGTTAACTAACCAGTCATAGTCGAGAAAACCTGTTACAGACAACTTCAACTAGCAAAACAAGTCTGTTTATACATTTAATAATCCGTTTCTGGTGTGTATGTTCGCAAGTTGGTTTGGTTCCGTGACACATTTGACCTTAAAACATTTGTCTCTGAAATTATCTTTCCCCATCGAAATGAATGGAAATGCCATCCATCCATTCCAGCCACCCCAAAGACACGAACAAAATTATTCAAACATTTTTTTTTTCTTTTTAGGTCTTGAACTGAGAAGTTGGACACATTTTAGCTGCTAGCTAAATTCTAACCGGATAATGAGTAATGAACTGGCACAATCAAAAAATATAATTTATGTAGTTATTGAGGACAAGTGAAAAATACACCTTTGCTCTATGTTCTTTTAGATTAGACAGTGACGTTTTGAGCAGTTTTTACTATTCCGTAGACGGCAACATATAACAATTCTCTTGTGTTAGGCTGTGAATGGGGAATATTTTGCTTTTCTGAATCTTTATGTTCCTTAATCCGCGGCCGTCCCGTTTTTATCCCTACTTATAAGACCCTAAGATCTCAACCACAGTTGACTCTCTGTTTACGTCCTTTTTACATTGCGTACAGATCAAGTCTTTGTACTTTGTTACTTCTCACCACTGGCAATATCGTCTGTGTCCGATAATCAAATTGGATCCTGTCCCAACTAAAACCCAAGACCGATGCTACAGTACTTCTTTTCCTAAGGAGAGGAGATTAGCGTTCGTGTCTACCATAAGGCGTCCATCCTACCTGGCAGATTTCCGTCACTTCTGTCTTGTTGATGTATCCGTTCTTGTCCACATCGAAGAGCGAGAAGGCCCATTCCAGCTTCCTGGTGGTCTTCCCGGTGGAGGTCATGTGCAGGGCAATGATGTACTCCTTGAAGTCCAGAGTGCCGTCGTCATTGGTGTCGAAGGAGCGGAACACGTGGCGGGCGTAGCTCTTGGCGTCGCTGTCCGGGAAGAAGCGGCTGTAGATCTGCTCGAACTCCTCCGGCGTGATGCGCCCCGTCGGGCACTGCTTCTGGAAATTCTCGTACCACTGGCTGATCTCGTTCTCGGTAAACTTGGTGCTCAGCTTCAGGTCCTCCAAGATTTCCTTGGACAAGGCGCTACTCGTGCTATTTCCCATGGTTGGATTTGGCAAGTGTCTTCGAAAAGAGGCGACGTTTGAGCCTGTTTCTGATCGCAGGCTGTCACGTAAAGATCCACGGCGGTGATTCCTGTAACGGATTACAATACAGACCAGATACAAAATTCCACCTGAAAATGTCAAAATCCCAAGAAGGAGAGAGGAGAACTTACCTGTCGGTGTGTACGTCGAGCGTCTTAGCGGCGTAAGAGATAAGTTGGAGGTAAGTAGGGCAGGGGGGGAAACTATCTCCTAATGTGGGACCAGGATAATTCTGTTAATGCGGGATTTAAGGTTGCTGAGCTTTTGACTGAAATGAACTTCTTTGGTGGTGCTGCTACAAGGAGCTACTGAGTTATGATTGTATGCTGTTAACCCAGCAACTGACCAATTGTGTCGCTGCAATTCTCGACAGTTACAACAATGTGTTGAATGTAAGAGATTATATGTACAGTATTTAACATGAACCACAAAATACTCAAAATGTTAACGATTGCAGTTGTAACTCTCTTCAGATGACAACTGACTATCTGCTCAGGCCAAAGTTTACCAATCTAACCTTTCATTGACTTTATTGCCTCTGTTTGCCTTATCAAACACAAACACAATCACAGACGCATTTGATCGCTGGTCTTTTAAGTCCCAGGCCCAACTTGTTGTTTCCCCTGACCACAATGGACACAAATGATTAAAGAAACGGCTCCGACATCTCTTAAATGTTCACGTCAGGTCTTGGTATTACATTTGAATGATGCTAAATCACAAGCGCTCAACGTTTCGCTTGTAGGATTGACCTGACGTCATAAATATGCTCTGTGAGTCCATCTATTGGATTAGCCGTGGCCTGCCCTGTCCCACCCGATCCACCACTTAGCCAATTAGCATCATCGCCATCATCCCAGGGCTGTCACGGCCAATAGAATTAGCCCCTCACTAAGAGGAATAAAAAACACACCCTGACATGTTACCTCTGACCCAGACTGAGCAAAGTTACAGTAAAGGACTAACAGGCTCATGTGAAATAATTTTGGTCTATTTGCAGCCCATTGACATGTGGAGTTAATGGTTTCATTTTCTAATCGGGAAAGGTGACAGGCAACTAATTATAGACTACTGAAAAAAACATTTGTGTGAAAATAAATGTCACCTTGAAGGTATTGTGATGTGAAACAGCAAACCATTTTCGGGTAACCATTTTCTTCATAATAGACCACCTGTGTTTTGTTCCATTAGCTCTAGCAGCTAGTCAACACTAGCGTGTATATTAGCGCTGTTTATTTGAGGACATATAGCACAACCAAATTTTGTTCCCGATTAGTACATATATTATTTCACTTCTTAACCATGTCTTGTCACTTCACAACACATTCATCTGTCAATTTGTATGAAATACAGTTGATAGCACTAGCCACTAGTCGACGCTAGCGCTTATTTTCCCACTGCTTATTTTGATATGTTGTAATACAAGCAAAACGCATTGTACAGCATTGATGGTTTGACTGATTGTAATATCCAAACAGGACCGTTCATTTGGGGCCAACACTAACCAAGAGAGCATGTTTGCAGAAAAATGACGTAAGAAATAGCCAAATAGTTAAGGGAGCTGAAACAATGCCTTGGCGGGACACCACTCCAGCGTTGAGAGTGACAGATCTCAGCGGAGAGGAAGGGAGTAGCTCCAAGATAAATATCACTTAATGGCTCATAATGACGCTTAATGACAGACGACCATTTCCTCGTGGACGCGAGGAAAGACAGGAACAAACAAAAAAACATCACGCCGACAACAATCTTGACGACAACGGCCACCATCTTGAGAGGCCTCCACTTGTGACGCATTTGATAAGGTGACCGCATCGAGGCCGCCTTCACCCATTTCTGCACACACTGTCCTGGGAGAGAGGCGCAGTCACTTTCAGTCCCATCTGGGAAAATTTATTCCCTTGGGACATTTTGCTCACTAAGGTAAGTAAGACTCTGCTACTCTTGTTTCTTGGAATCATTACAGCAGGCGGCAGAAGAATGATTGGCCAGGTACTGTAGGTAGAATGAAAATGAGAACACTGTTTTATAGTTGGCTGATTAATAGTATTCCGTTAGCAAGGGCATTGCAAGACATCATTTTGTTAATATATTCATAGGCTCTTTAAACTGCACGCCGCCGCTGAGATTACATTTTGAAAGTGTAAAATTGTGCTTCTGTCTCAACGTTTCAATATACTCACACTAGCAGATTATTCTTTAATTCAGTATACTGTTCATATTTACTTTTTCATCAAATTAATTAAGTGTATAATTTTTTTCCCCCTCCTCTCCTCATGTATTTGTATTTATGTATACACTTGAACGCAAAATTATTCAATCCCTCATTTCAAATGGCCTTTCTAGTAGATCCCAATAAACAGTTTCTGTTTCAATGTCATCTCAGTCATTAACTATTTTAATCAAAATTTAGTCCATTTCTTGTTCTTGGTTACACAACAAAGATGATAATTCACCCGTTTTTCCATTTGAAATGTATTTTTGTTACACTTATGTATAAAATATGGTAACATACTTTTTTATTCTGATTTTAATGTTTTCAATTTGTTTATTTTTAATTATTTTCCGATGGATCAATGAATCATTTTCAATGTACATGTAGATTATGCGTATTATTATAGTGTCACAACTAATGTAATGTTATAATACAATTTAAGAAATATATATATATTCTTTAAAGCTTTAAAATGGATTAATTTGACTCATTGTTCATATAATCTGTCTTTTTCTTTTTGCTTCATTACACTATGGTAATGTGTGTATAACCTTTGTTACACATCATTTGCAATGAGGGGGGTTAAATAATCAATGCAACTGTATGTAAATGTACTTAGTCTATCCAAACAATCCCTTTACAATGGGCACGTGCCTGAAAGCATTTCAATCAATGTTCATTGCATTACCTCTCTTAGGTTATGCTTCAATGCAGATAATTAGCCCATGTTTTTTCTCAAACCTATATATAAAATTTTTTTCTCATTTTCCTTTTTTTTTTTTAAATCCTAAATTAATTGAAGCATATACCACTAAGCAGCGTTTGGAGGGCGGGAGGATGGGGGGGAATGATTAATAAAAACAAGAAGCACCTTGTTTAGGTAAAATGAATGGGAAAATATATTGTATTATCATTTTCTACATTGTAAAAAAAAAAACCCAACTTGTATTTTTTTGGGGGGGGAAACAATTTAAATCGGAACAACTTTAAAATTTAAGCTATTAACATTCATGACAACAATGGCAGTTAGCGCAACACATGCTTGCTTTTTTGAGCTTGCTCCAAAATTATTTACTGAATTGTCTTCCTTATAGATTTAAGTTGGGGGCAATATAAGGGACAATTAGTTCAGCAAAACTTAAAATATTTTGTTGAATTGCCCAATTTTTATTTTTCATCAAAATTTATTGTCTTCAAATTTTGAGTCCATCCAACCTTTTTTTTTTTTTTTTTTTTTAACAGGGATAACGAAAAAGGTGAAGCACCACCATTGTGGTGGTGGAGTAAAAAGCAGCGCCATGGAAACCTTGGATGCCTCCACTCTGTCAGCTTCAGCTGTGACCTATGACCCTAAATCCGAGGCCGTGACATTGCCAGGAGGTGTGGTCTCCGTGGCGGGCATCGCCGTGGTAACCGGCGGCGTGGAGCTGTCCTGCGGCTCGTGCATGCTGGCATTTGGCTTTTGGGGCACGCTCATCGGCTTCAGCTGCGTGGGCGTGGGCGCCTGGGACCAGCTGAACCACTTCAGCGGGGGGACGTCTCACTTACTGGCGCTGGGACTGGTGATCCTGGCACTGAGTTTTGCCGTGGTCGGAGGCGTGGTGGCCTTCTACGTCCTGACCAAGAGGAGGAGGGAGAGGAGGCGCGGCATGAGGCAGGATGGCAAGGAAGTGCTTGTGGAGGAGTATGCAGTTAAACGGGTCACGGTGTAATTGAAAACTGGAAGCGATTTGGATTTCATTTGTGATATTAAAATCAAACATGTTGCGCCGACACGCCTCCTGACATGCAAACGTGTTCATCATTTTCCATGTTCATTCTTCTGTTCTGGCTTGATAATTGAAGACATGATAGGCAGTGATATAGTCCTTCAGTTGCATTTGGAGAAGCCATCAATCAGATATCAATATTTATCTAATAACATGACAGAATACATGAGTCACCTATTAAAGATTTTAATGTGTGCCGATTGCTGCTGATTCAAAGCTGCATGAACCAATCATAACGTGAAAAAATTATGATGTCACTGAGCACCAGCTCATTGGCTGTGTGAGGACCAATTTGAAATGTGACTGGTTGAAGAAACAACCCTATTACTAATATAGGTTACATTTCCATGGGCTGGAATAATCTATTCTGAAGGCCTTGGGCAGGTTTGACATGGCAACACATAGATGCTGAAATCTGATTGGACAAAAAAAAAAAAAAATCGACCATCCACATACACAAGGGAAATTTAACCAAAGGAAGAGAATACGCTGTGAGGAATAAAGTAATATAATTTCAGGAGCAAATAATAGAATTGTTGTAATTGTAGTTTAGTGCTTTTGACAGCGTTAAGACCAGAAGAGACGGTTTTGCTGGTCCTGACCTCGCACCACTGACAACAAGATATGCTCAAAAGTGAAACCTCAAAGATGATCTGTTTCAAAACAGGAGATAATGAAACATGAATGTATTTGTTGCTGCCATCATAAAACCTTTCTGAATTCTACAACGAATGTGTCAAGTAGCATTTTAAAATACTTATCTGTGTGTTGAACTGTAAAATTAAGATGAATAACACTAAAATAACAAACTGAGTTTAGTCTTGTTGAACCTCGGCGGCAGGTTGACAAAAGTGTGCTTACTTCTTCAGGTATGTGAACAATTTCCACAGTCAGGTATCAGCGCTGGAATTCAACCCAAGTCACCTGACACACCACATGGTCACGTGTCACCCTTCAAGTTTCAGGAACTTTTTTTTTTTTATCTCTAAAAACACCAGCCGTCCAAGCCCCGCCTTATGTCTCCTACAATTGGCTACAAAAAGTAATACGTTTACCTGATTGGCCATACGTTAAAACGAGACACGCGTCAAACCCAAACCCCGCCCCTTTGTCCAAACTGCCTGTGTACGGTGTAATTGACACTTCCCCCCCTTCAACAACGAAAACCCGAGCGAAAGTTGACTGTTTTCTTTTTAGCGTGTGAGGAAGAAGTGAAATAATACCCGAGAGTCAAACGTTTAAGGTGAGTTTGTCGAGCAACAACGCGACGGCTCCACTTTCCAGTCTCAGGTGTCTCCTGTCAGTCACGTTATTTATTTATACAGACTTTTTTTTTTTATATATAGTGGCAACTTTAGCTTTTGGTAGCTAGCCTTGTATATTCTACCAAAAATGTTGACGTTTCCAAATATAGTACAGTCATTCCAACATTAGAGCCAGTGTGTTTCTTTTATCGTCTACATGAGACTGTATTCGAACACTCACAATTGAAGTTGATAGTAATATTTAACAGAACACGAGTTTTCCTCATGCCTAAATGCTGACTAGGCTCAGATAAGATACTGTCAATTACCTGCAGTTCATCTAAATCTACGCACTTTCTCTCTACACACATAATGCCGTAAAGTTCAGATACTGTAGTTTTGCATGGTGATAAACATGTCTTGTTTTGTATGCAGTCATCCATATCAGTGTTGCAAGATTTTTTTTAAGTACAGTCCAAAATGCTTAATGTAAAAGTAACCTCGGTTAATGTCAGAAAAAGTACGACCAGTCGTTATCAAAATGCACATGCACATCTGTAATGATGCCAACGTCATCCTCTGAAAATATCAAAACAATCGCCACCGTATTTTAGATTTTATAGGCATAGCCTTTTTCTCCCCATGGACGTTCACTATAGAGAAAAAAAAGCTTAACGTCGCTTAATGTTGGAAAACTACAACCAGTCGTCACCAAAATTCATGTGCACATCAATACATCAAGCGATCTCTGAAAACTTCAAAACAATCGCTCCAATCATTTTGATTTTATGGGTGTTAAGTGATTTATTCCTCCATTTAAACTTAGACATAAGCAGAAATGTGCATGTGGAAAATTTAGGGCTGTACACATTAAGATGACTTGCAAAGTAAATATTCACTCCACTCATTTTCGCTATGTTGCTCATAAATTGGCTGAAATGTGGAGCAGAGGTTTGTCAGAAACAAAAAAATATAATCAGCAGATTTATTGGTTGCACCGGAGCGAGTAGATGAAAAATGGACTTGCACTGTCTCAAGTTTTAGGAGCAAAATGCCACCATTTAGGGGCAGTCTGGAGCCCTGAGTTATTTTACTGTCGTAGATTAAACTAACTACAGTTTAATATTTTGTAACTATCATTCTGTCTCAAAAAACACACATTTCAAACCGTCAAGTTATTTCCTTGATTTTTAAAAAAATTGTTTTCAAGCCATTGCAATTGAAATGTCATCCACATTTTTGTTTGCTGTGAAACACCAAGTTAGTCATGCATCATGAACCGCAACTGAGGTTTCACCGCCGATTATGTCTCAAAATGAATAAAAGGCCATGTTCAAGCATGAGTGATATTCTGTATTTCAACTTGGATGCTACGTGCAAAAGTCCCCAACCCCAAACTGGACTGAATAAACTTGCCAAAATGCTCATATTCTCATTTTACCCATCGCTTTTCTGTTTTTGTTACAGTCCGCGAGGATGCCGCCCTCGTCGAGCACAAGCGGGACATGACGTCGCGGACGATGGGTGGTGCTGGAGTTTGCGCAACTGTCCCAAACCAGGATAGATCACGACGAGTTGTAAAATCTCTCACAGTTGATGCTGAGTGGTCGCGCCGCTAAAAAGCCGATGGAGTACAGTGACAGAGTGCTGTGCGGGGCAGGGGAAGTGGAGCTGGATCCCAACATTGTCAGCGAGGAGGCTGGGAAGCTGTATTCTGAACTACAAGTAACCCCCCCCCCCCCCCCCCCCCCCCCAATCGTTTCATTTGCATTCCCAGCCTGCTGAGTTCAAACCGTTTCTTGACTCTATCACGCAGACGGTTATCGAGACCCATGGCGAGGGTGTGGTGGAGTCGCTGGTACCCATATTTGTGTGGGTCCTGGAGGGGCTGGCCAGCTGCAAAGCCCAGCTGAGAGAACGAGAGGACGAGGCGGAGAGGGAGAGGGCTGAGCGAGAGGGCCTGCTGGAGCGATACCAGGCCGAGAAGGCGCAGAGGAAAGAAAGTCAAGAGGTGCGCCGGATATTTGGACGTCGGCTCGCGTGATTTGGATTGCTGAGCTTCGATTTGATATTGTGGTCTTTGTTGCTCCCTAGAGGTATTTGGAACTGGATGACCAAATAGAGCAGGAAAGGAGAGCCATGAGAGCGAGGGAGAAGGAGCGGGAAAGTAGAGAGAGACGCCTCGAGAAGAAAGCCAGGGAGCAAGCGGACCAATGTGAGTATTTTCATGCACTCGTACCTTGACGTGGGATTGTAATTCATTCTGTGATCCGACTTGTTAAATACTTTACTCTTATCAATTTTCCCCATTGAAATGAACTGAAACGCTATTATTTAGTGCCTGAACAATTAATCGACATTAATCAGCCGATGTGAGCTGTTCCAAAATGTATTTTTTGCCAAGTTTTTTAACACATTACAACATAAGTGCAGGTGCAACAATTGATCCAAAATAATTTCAAATTAATCGATTCTGTTAGGTAATCGATTAATCGATTACATACCTTTTTTTTTTTTTAATTATCCAAATTCTTGGAATTTCATCCTCTCAACTGTAAATATTCTCTCACTTCTATGGTCCTCCATGAAATCAGTCTGATTCTTTGTGTTGAATCAAAAATAATCTGCTTGTACTTTGTAAGACAACGATCAACCGAATTGTAATGAATTCATATTTGTGCATTTGCTGCACTGTCAACTTGAAATAATTTGTAAAGTCTTTGAATAACGAGATGGAAAATAAAGCGTAAAATAATTCTTAGATGCAGCCCTAAACACAAGACAAAGATAATGAAATTCTTATATTCTCTCCAAAAATCGGACGATTTTTGCCCATTTTTTCCCCTGTGTTGTATGGTTAAAAAAATACCAAAGGACAATGTACTGTAAAACAGTCAAGAAGCTTCACCCGCGAGCTAAAAACGAGCAACCGCTTGATGTAAGATATCCTTTGCGGAAGTCTTTCAGCTCCTTAACAGTTTAAAAAACGGGCATGGACTAGCTGGATCATGAATGGAGTAGGACTATTATTTTTTTTTTTGCATTCAGTGTGTTACATAAGCAACACTGCACTTACTGTAAGCATCAGCAGAGGCACGTTCTATGGTTGCCTTCCACACTATGAAAAAGAGCAGCTCTGTCATTCACTGAGCTGCCTTGTTCCTGTTTTCCTGCGAACAAAAAAAATGTTCATTTAAGACCAATTCTTGTGGCTGAATTTTCTTCAATTTATGTTATTTTGCAATGATTTAATTCGTTATTGTTGAGGTAAAAGTGGTATTGTTGGGCACTATCCGAAGTTGCACATTTCTGTTTGCACTGATAAAAAAAAAAAAAAAAAAAAAAGTTACTCATCAGTTGGTCTTTGGAGTTTTTTTCTTTGAGTACTTTCATCTTTCACTTGAGTCATATCATTCTAGTAACGGGACTCTAAGACTAATACAATGATAATTTTAGGTATTATTTTCCAAGTTCTGTGTGTTGCAGTGGTGGCCTTGGAGGAGCAGAAGTCGGCCCTGGGGAGAGAGCTCAGCACGCTCAGGCTTACTCACAACAAGGTTGGATGTCGTTCAAATTGTTGGAAAGCTAGCATGTGGCCATCATCTGTGCACATGCGCTGTTTAAAGATGAAGCCAACCCAAAAATGTTCTTTACAATAATATGTTCGATGCGCCTCCACTCGTCTGAACACGGCATTGTGATTCATATTGCATTTGTAGAAAATACAATACAATACAATACAATACAATTTTATTTCTATAGCGCATTTCACAACTGTAACAAAGCACTTTACAATACAATAAATAAATAAAAAAACAAAAAAAAGGCTGTGGTACATGTATTAACAAATGTAGACATAAATAATATATAAAATATGAATAAAATATAAATAAATAAATAGCCAATAAATTGACATAAAACGCTATATACAAATGACACCGGAAAAGAGCCGAAAAATTCAGGTCTGATCAAAAGCCAGAGAAAAGTAATGCCATTTTGTCACTTGCTGTCGACTGAAAATGACATCACGGTTGCTTAGGTAACAACCAACCACGACTCACCTGTTTTCTAAAGTTGAACTAGGATTGGTTGTTAGCTAAGGCCCGAGTAACTGTGATGTCATTTTCAGTTGACAGCAAGTGACAAAATGGCTCCCCCCCTGAGATGGATAAAAAATCGTACATTTTGCTGCTTAACTCATATTCCACAAACGCAATGTCAATCAAAATGTCGTGTTTAGACTATTGGGCTCCATGGAATATATTATTGTTAAGAAGATTTTGGGGTTAACTTAATCTTTAAAGCGGAAGTCAACGCAAACATTTTTCTTTCAAGAATATGTTCTATGCAAGCCTACTAGTTGAAACAAGGCATTCTGATAAATATTGCGTTTGTGGAATAAGTGTTAATCCACTAGTTTTTAGCCATCTCTAGGGGCGGCCATTTTGTCTCCGGAAAATGACATCAGAACTGCTCACAATGACCAATCACGGCTCAGATTCAGAAAACAGGTCAGCTGTGATTGGTCGTTGTGAGCAGTTATGATGTCATTTTCAGTCGACAGAAGACAAAATGGCCGCCCCCAGTGATGGCTAAAAACGAGTGGCTTAACACTTATTCCACAAACGCAATATTTATCAGAATGGCGTGTTTCAACTAGTGGGCCTGCTGGGAACATATTTTTGAAAAAAATATGTTTTGGTTGATTTCCGCTTTCAGTGCTTTAATTGGCAAGGTTTCTTGTTGATCATCTCGTCCTTCACATCTTCGGCGCCCTTTCGTTTAGTTGGCTCACTCCTATCGGGAACTGCTGGAAAAGAGGAAGGACTCGGAAAGAGATTCACCCCTGAGGTTGTTGTCATGTTATGTTTCCAAATGGTAGCGTGTGGTTCTATTGTGCTACGTTTTTAATCGTACTAGTGAAACTGTTAAACTCCAAGGCAATGCGTGTGCCACCGGATTTAGTAATAAGTGAAATCAACAAAGCTTGCACAAGTTAATGTGTTTTATTTTTTTTTCTTTCTTTTTTATCGACACATTCAGGAATCACATACGGCCCAAAAATGCTGAATCCTCATCCAATCAAGTCTTGTCAGACTCAAACTCTCAGGTAAATTGACTCGAAATTTCTACTTTCATTTCGTTTGCGGCTGCCAACTAAAGGTCGTGTCCCGCTCGCTTTTAACAGAGCCCGCACTCCAACTCTGGTACTTTGTGTTTGGAAGATACCGAAACCAAACAAGAGAAGATGATCGATGTCGTCAAGTCTGCCTCGGATCACTTTGTCAATGACATCATAAGCTCCACCCCTGAACTGAGACGCTTTCACGGCTCCTTGGGTGACGCGAGGTAGTTCATGCGAAAGCTTGTGATGCGCTTTGCTTGCAGCATGTACGAATCATGTCGGCTTCCATTCGACGTCGGCAGTACCCCGGCAAGACCCAACACGGAAGCTTCTGAGACCAGCTTGGAGGATGAGCTCAAGGAGTGCAAGGCGGAAGAAGAAACGGAAGGAGAGAAGCAAGGGAAATCCAAGGAGGAGGAGGAGGAGGAGCGGGAGGAGGAAGAGCTGGACGAGGACAACATGGAGTGGGAATTGCGCAACACTGACTCCGTTTTTTCGGAGCTGTCGGAGCTAAGTCAGGATTTTGTGGATAGCGTTGACCAAGGGGCCAGCATCAGAGGTAATAACGGAATCACACACGCCCTTAAACTTCACGGGCCTCGACGACTGTATTTTTATCCTGTGCAGTTTATTTATTTATCTTTTCGTACTGATTAATCGGATTCTAATCGATTTTGCATTATTCAACACGGTAGGTGCATGTGAGGTGCGGGTGTTGTTTTTGGATGATTGTCAGCATCCTCGCGTTCTACTTCAGTCTCTGTGACTTTGAATGTGTGTGGCTTTAAAAGGCGGGGCTAGCCTGGGCCGGTGAGTGACGTGGGCGTCAGCGAATGAGATATGAGAGTATAGAGCTGGTTGACTGTTGGTTGCACGTTGAGCGACTCGCCGTGAGTTGTGGCCAGTTGTGGCTTGTTACGTATTTCCTTTCTAACCGTCAATGGCACAATCGAAAGTGATTACAAAAAGTCGCAATGAAAGTCGAAGTTAAATTAGCTATCATCGATACTTGTGTTGGTGATTGTGGGCATGCCGATATGGTGCACATCCCACTTTTCATCTCCCTTATTCAGCGTGAAAAGATCACAAACTTTTTGGACATCGTTTTTTTTTTTTTTCCCCCGCACCCTTTCCTTCCTTTGCGCTTCTTTGTTTCTACATTGAGTCCATGTGAGATCATTTCATACAACCGTCGCATCGGAACGCGCTAACGTCATTAGCTCTTCCTCACAGCGCGTCGAAGCGCTCAATTCATTTCTCCCCCATCCAGGCAGTGCTGACCAGTTTGAGGAGATTCTTTCTCAGTACGAGCAATTGAAACGCACCCAGTGAGTCCTGCCTTGGATTTCGTCTGATTCTCTAGCTCAGAGGAACGAGTGGGTGACAAGTGTCATTTTCCCGGCTCTGCTTGCTTCTCCTTTTTCAGTGAGTCGGTCGACACGGCCCGCAAGGCTCTGATCAATCGGGTGGTGGAGCTGACGGACGACCGCTCCGCTCTGAAGCTGGAAGTGACCTCTCTGCGGGGGACAGTGGCGCGAATCGAAGGCCGGATGAAGGAGAAAGAGGAGGAAATTAAAAGGTGTCAGTGCGGACTTTATTTGGTAGGCTTCATGTCAGATTTGATGTTGTATTCACTTGGTGATTTTTTTTTTTTTTCTTTTCTTAGGCTTCGAGAAAACCTGGAGAAATTTCAGGCGTTGGATCATGATGTAAGAACAGATTGTTGTTTTAGAATGTACTAGCAACTGTAAAATGTCATTTAACTGCACTTAATTACTTACCGGACACTTCCGTTAGGTATGCAGTGGTGCCTTGACTTTTAATTTAAAAAAAAAAAAAAGCATGCTCTGATATTTTTCAAGTGTACAGGAATAGTGTTGTTGAAAAGCGGTTTTAGGAATTGTGCAAAATGATAACTCAATGGTGGCGTGAGCGCCTTGGCCACGAGGGTGAGTTTTAACAAAGACATAATGTACATTTGATGGTAAAACATTGAAGACCATCACAAATAAGATGCAATAATATTAGTCGTTTTTGGCAGAGGATAAAGAATATCGTCGCTGTCCTGTGGAAAAAAAACAAAACACTAATGTCCATTTTTTTTTCATTGTTCTTATTTTTACATGAATGGTGTTTCCGCATTACAGACGCCGCATTAACGTGAAAAGAAAATCAAATAAAATGGACCTACGTGTTTTTCACAGGCGACCATATGTACTTGTGCGTATTGTCATATGATCTCCGGATATAATGATACCGCTTGTATTCAAGTACAAGTTGTTTAAAGGTTAATAGTTTCCACAACATCGATGCCAGCTTCATTAGCTTATTTATGGCGTTCTGCATTGTGTGTTAGCATTAAGCTAGCCAGCTTCGGAAAGACAAAGTTATGTGGTTTCATGAAAAGTGTCATTCTCTTTTTTTTATATTTAGTTTTACCATCAAATTCACCTGGAAGTGACAACAAACAGCTTTACGCAAGCACTTGGCATCGTTTTTGAAGAATTGTTCTGCTTCTTATGACATTTGATGCCAACAAAGCGTGCTTGCAACTCAACTAAAAAAAAAAAAATGTTTTAACTTATTAACTGCCAGACATTTTCAGACCCTCTTTTAACCTAACGTTTGAAAAAAAAAATTAAAATAAAAAAATATATAAAAATCCTGGGATTGAATGGCTGGACTGTGAAAAGACGAGTAAAAACGTTTTTGGCCGTGAATGAGTTCATCGTATTTTACCTCATTCGATTGCGCAGGTGTGACTTGCCAGCGTGCGTCCGTCCTGTTTAACAGCATCAATCTTTCCATTCAGGCCTCATCAGCCACATCCACGCGGCACTTTTCCCGCTCGGAAATGGCTCGTGTGGTCATGGAGAAGAACCAGTACAAACAGCGGTTGTTTGAACTGCAGGAGGCAATGAGGCAAAGCCAGTCACTCAGGTACGCAGCGTTTTGTACTGTGCGCTTATGTCTGACTTTGCAATTTTTTACACCGCGTGACTCGGTGTTTGTCCGCCCGCTGAAGTTGCGTTTCCTTTTTCCTCTTGTGTAGGGCAACAAAAGAAGAAAGGCTCTCAGAGGAGAAAAGGTCAAGTGTTTGGGCCAAGTAAGTTTTGGGGGTTTGGAGGCGATAGGGTCAAAATGGACGCCTTGCTGCATTGCCGAATGGATCAAGTTGTGATCATGAGCAAGCCTGTCAACTCAAAATACGTCACGTGATCTGTGCTTAATTCGTCCTGTCCTTTTCTTTTAAAGGTTCAATCGCTTTTTTGGCCTGAGCAAACAACCGTTGATCCTACCTCGTGCCACTTTCCCATCAGTCACTCTTCCTCCTCTGCCGCCGCCTCAACAGCGACAGGAAGTTGGTCAAAGTCAGTCCGAGTAAGCGAGTGTGACTCTGCCGTTTAGCTACTTGAAGTGCAGCACCTCATCCAATTCAAGATTTTTATCCCAACGTGTTGAAAGATCGGGTTTAAAGTCGTGCGTCTGGCAAAATTCCAATTTATGGCTTTTTCCTGATTGAGTCTGGATTATAAATCTAGTTGAATTGTTCATGTTAAATATGTACCACTTTACGATAAAATAATAATTACATATCGTATTTGAAATCAGCTAAATGTGAATTGCTAAAGAATTTCTTTATAAAAAATAAATGAAAAAGAATCAATGTTTAGTATTTTTTAGTAAACAATCAATTTAGTAAAATATATGATTGTTTTTAAATTGTAATTTTTAATTTTACTAATATTTTATTCTATTGTGTACAATAAATTCATTGGCAAATAATGTTATAAAACCACGAAAAAATTAGTTTATACACATGATTTTTTTAAACTAAAATTTTCATTATATATTGACTATTATTCTGTTAATCAATTTAAAAAGTTTTATTCCACTCATATTTTTTTGTTTTTACGATTTGCAATAAAATAAACCAGTTCATTTATACATTTACTTCTAAATCATAGCTTTTTGTTTTATTCTCAACAATCAATCCATCGACCAATTATTTGATCAAATAAGTGTAAGTGTAACTTTTCCATTTTTACCCGTTTTTTATTTTTATGTTATTGAGCTCCGTCATTCAAACGAAAAGCTCGAATCAAAGTTAAAATGACTTTATTTCGTTTCACGTTGCGCACACATGAGCACGAAACAAACGGGAAGCTCCCCGGTGGCCTTCATCGACGCCTGCTTTTTCAGTTGAAATGTGGCCCCAATGCTGTCTCCCCAGATCGTCCGCGTCTGCAATTTTATCGCCCCGCGCCAGGAGAAGGGAACTCTACAGAGAAATTCGCTCGCACATTTGGGGAACGCTAGGAAAGCGCCAGCTGCACGGCTGGAGCGGGCCTCTGGCTAACACTCAGGTAATCGGAATGCCGCCCGTTCCAAGTGCGAATGTAGAATTCCACACACACACACACACACACACACACGTCGACACTCCTTTTCCGGCTGTAGGAATCTCAGGAATCGGTCCCGGAGCCCCAAGACGTGCCGATCCTAACGCAGCTTCGACTCCTGGACCAAAGAGACTGCACTGCAAAGGTGAGGCGTGCCCATGCGCACGTCGTAAAGAAAAGCGCCTTTAAACATAAACACTGATTTCTTTTCAGCTCAACTGTGCCGTGGCAGTCCCACCGGAGGTCTCAGGAGAGGCGACAGTAAGTGCCTCACACGCATTCATCCCGCCAGTCGACCTTAAGTAACATCTTTTCCAAACTCGGTCAGTGTTCCGTGTGGGTAGTTTCCGGCCCCGCCTCCAACAGTGGCATCACAGTGATTGACCCCGCCCGCTCCAACGCTGTCCTGGATCAGTTCAGCCTCCCCCCCACAGCTCCTGCCCTCTGCATCTGTGCCGTGCCCCCCGTCGGTCAGTGCCCGCACCCCTCACAAACATCCCCCCCCCCGGCCCCCCCACCGACTTTGTTTCATCTCTTCCCACCCTCGCCAGCGTTTGACTGGGAACTGATTAGCGGCGCTTAGGTTGGGTTTCCCTCTCACGCGTTCCTGTCTTTTGTTATGTCAGGGGACTCTCCAGGAACTGTGTGGATTGGAACTCAGGAAGGAAGGTAAATGTATGCTGAACAAGCAACCCTGTCCGCATTTGCTTTTTTTTTTTTTTTTTTTTATGACGTCACAACCAGTACGGTTGCTATTTTGGTGTATTGTTGTATTTTATCAAATCGTTTTTTTTCCCCATTTCCCATTGGAGATGCATACTATACATTTAGATAAAAGTACATTTCTATTCAAGTGTCTACTTTCCAACCATTCTCCATCATTGTCATTGGAAAATTCTCTCCTCTGATTGGCTGCATTGGACTTATAGCACCACCTGTTTTTTGGGGGGTTTTTTCACGTTTATTTTTTCGAGGCCGTCGTGGGGATGTAAATTTGCTTTTGTAAATTGTTGCTGCGTGGTTAGCACATCTGCCTCACGGGGTTGGAATCTGGGCTCTGGCCATCCTGTGTGGAACAAGCATGTTCTGTTCACTCATGGATTGAAATAGGGGTGTCAAATTCTGGCTGCCGTTAAACTGTTGACAGATTATTATTTAAATTAAAAATGTAAACGTTTGATATAAACGAACGCTAATAACTATCTATGCTAACATCAAGCTAAGATTTAGCCTTTTTTGTTTTGTTTAGTTGCTGAGCATATCTTTCCCTACAGCCTTTTGAATTTGTTTTAGCATGTTTAATAAACACAAAATGAGCCCCGCCCCCCCTTCCAGGAAATACCTGTGTACCTGGCGACATCAAATAATGTGATTTTCTCCTCCAGTATAGTGATACATTCAGCCTCTGCAGGCAGGGGGCGCTGTCTGCACTCGGTGTCCCTCTCCGAAAGTGTTCATTCACTCAAGTGAGGTCAAGTTTTGAGTTATTCTCATCTTGACATCATCATGCGCTCCTGCCAACATGTTGCACTTTACTTTGACAGATACTCCCAGGGTCAAGTCATAGCCGGCCTAGGTGACGGAACGTTGGCGTTCTTCTCAAGTAGTTCCGGTAACCGCTGTCCGTTGTCGCAGATGGAATGGTGTTTATTGCTAGACTTGACGTATTCAGGTGATGTTCTGTGATTTTGGAGGCGGCTGGAACCTGCAGTCACATTCATTGATGCCACTGGGCTCAAACCCCGTGCAGCCAATCCGCTGCTGTCTCGCTAAAGGGGGACGCTTGTGGGTTGGATATTGGAACAGAGTCCACGTGGTTGACATTAACAGGAGGAAGGTGGAGGTAATTCAGCCGACAGAGGGTCTCTTTCATGCTGGGGTGACTTTGAGTGCACACTACTCTGTTCTTTGCCTCGCCAGCATGTTTTTCCAGTCTCGGAGCGCAGCGAGCAGCAGGTTCGCTTCCTGTGCGCCGGAGGAAGTGGCGTTTGGACGTCCTGCAGACTTGACTCCGTCCTCAGGCTTTTTGACTGGTCCACTGGACGCCCGTTACAGGAAGTGGATTTTGCTGCTTTGGTTACCAAATCATTGGGTGAGTGCGTCGTCCTTTCTTGTACAGAGGAAACCTCCCAAGTTGAACACGATTAGGGGGGGGCATTGATTGAACTGCGGTTTGTTTGGATTTCAAATTACTGATACAAAAAATGACTTTAGGTCAAGGGGTTACAAGCCTATTTGGAACATATGGCTACTTTTTTTGCTATTGATAATTGTGAAGTTTTGATTCTCAAGTTTTAGGGATGGACCGATTATCTGCACCGATATTCTGTATTTTGACGAATATTGGCACCTGAGATCAATTTAAAACTGTTTTAACTTAAGGGGAGTATTTATTTAAATTTTCTGATAGAGGCTGCTGACCCTGGGAATTCTCCGCACCTTTTTTGTTTGAAATGCAAACAAAGATGTGTCAACGTTTAACATTACAGTTGTTTTGACATTTTGGAAAACTATTTACTGTAGAAAACTATCGAGCTCTTTACTTCTTCAAGTTTTCATTGAACTTGTTAAGACATGCTGAGGATTCTGGGAGCTCCCTGAACTTTTTTCTATTGTCAAAAATTCATTAAAAAAACAATTTTTTTAAACTTAAACGTTTTGCACATCTGAAAAGCTGTTCAACAAACATTATGCTGAAAGACATTTCAACAATTTAAGAGTTGGAGTTTTTATTTTATTTGTTTTAAATTTTGACGCCAATATGCTCCCTTTTACTGAAAAGGAATATCAGCTCCAAATATTTGGAGTTATCGCCCTCTTTGACTACTAATCGGCATTGATATCTGCCCTAAAAAAAACATATTGGTCTGTCTCTATTTATAACTTCTGTTTAGGCAAAGGAGTACAAAATACAGATGTGTGTTTTCACATTTCAGGGGGAAAAAAAAAAAAAAGAAGTCGTCAGAAAAATAAATACTCAAGTAAAGTAAAGGTTAGGGCTCGACCATTATGGATTTTTTTAGGCTAATGCTAACTCCGATATTTGGCAGGATAAATTCCGATAACTGATTAGTAGGCTGATATAATGACTAAAATAATTTTCTTTTTTTCACTTGACGCATACAACAACAAAGATATGAAATATGGGGAGAATATTTTTTTCTGTTTTACAATACATTGTCCTTACACCAGAGGAAAAATGGCAAAATGTTTATTGTGGGTTTTTTTAAATGTTTTTTTTAATATAATTGTGAATAATGTGTTAATGTGGAAAAGAAATTGGGAAAAAAATTTTTTGCTGAGTCGAAAAAGAGCTAATATCTGCCGATTTTAAGACTGATTCATCAATCAGGCCCTAGTACAGATACATGAAAATCAATTTATTTGCTGTAACGAAGTCTTTGTACTTGGTTCCTAATGCCTCTCAATGTGTGTGTATGTATGTGTGTGCGTGCGTGCGTGCGTGTTTGTAGGCCAAGCTTTCCTGAACCTCTCGCCTCTTCAGATCTCCTCTCTGGCTGTCATCTCCGGCCGCCTGTGGGTGGGCACGGCGGGCGGCGCAATCCTCTCCATCCCGTTGTCGTTAAGTAAGCGCCCTGCACTACTTCATACTTTTCATGTCATACTTTGGAAAGCAGCCATATATATTTTTTTTTTATCAATCAGTGAGTTTGTCTTCCGCAGCGTCTGAAGCGGTTTCCATCCCATACTGCTCCGTTGAGACGGGCCAGCTGTGTTACCACGGACACAGACAAGCTGTCCGCTTCATCATTGCCGCACCAGGTCATTAGCTTATAAATGCCACCGAGTTCTTGTGCAGTGTTGTTGCAGTTTTGTTTTTTTTCCAGCAGTTGTGAATGGTGAGGGCCAGAAATGCCTTCTCTGCTGGCCTAAACGCTGTCAGAATTACTGACTTACATTCACAACCTAAATTGGAATGCAGTGGTGTCTTGAGATATGAGTGCCTTGACTTCCAAGTTTTTTTTTATGGTATGAGCCGTGGCTTGGCTTATTTGTTTCCGTTTTGAGATAGGAGCAGTAAGTGCCACGTATCTCAAATCGCCACTGTATTTGTTCCCACGAAACTCTATTATTTCAAATATGTATTCCCAATGTTTATTTTCTTCATTTCACAGCGTTTTTATGTTGCCACTTTGTGTATTTTAGATTTTTTTTGTTTGTGTTTTTGTGTCCAGCAAATTTCAGCCTGTATGTGTTGCCATGTCAATCTCATATGCCCAACCAATCAGATTTCAAATTTGATGCCCTCCTCAATGACATCAGCTTTTTTCTGTTCTCTGATTCATTGGTGAAAACAAAAAACAAAAAAAAAACGTTACCCACTACTTTGTAGCACAACACGTTTGTCGGAATCTGCATACAATGTTACATTCAATTATCAGCATCTCTGGTGAGTGTCATGTACAGTATTTTATGCAACCGTTTTATGGTTTTGCCATGTTATCCGGTCAATTCGGAGCTGTATTGCGATTATGCATAGTAGGGGTGGGAACGATTATCGTTTT
Source organism: Filicampus tigris (assembly GCF_054856515.1). Classification (NCBI taxonomy): domain Eukaryota; kingdom Metazoa; phylum Chordata; class Actinopteri; order Syngnathiformes; family Syngnathidae; genus Filicampus; species Filicampus tigris. Next base: position 5,843,855 of record NC_141224.1, on the reverse strand, counting down.
TTTCGATGCATCGATCGGCAAATTAAAAAGATTCTGAATCGGTTCATAGGTATTAATAATCGATATATAAAGTAAAAATAAAAAACTAAAAGCATGTGCAAGTGATTAAGTATGTTTGTACATCAGATGTCTGTGCTAGGCTAAGCTAGTACGTGACAAAATGGCGGAACAAGCAAAACCTCATACGAGTGCAGCGAAGTCAAAGTGTGAAATATAAATCATTGCTCTTGCTTGAGTTTTTTGTTCTTAAAAAGGTACAAGTGTTTCGCAGGGTCTATAAAATATAAGCCAATGTGGTGATGCATCGGAATCGAAACGAATCATAAGCCTATGAATCGGAATTGAATCGAATCGTGGGCCTCTGAATCGTAATCGGATCGAATCGTGAGGTACCCATAAATTCCCACCCCTAATGCATAGTATTGATTGTTTCCGTTGCAATGTGATAGCGCTGGTATTAAATTAAGAGCTGACTTCAGTCCCCACGTTTTTTTGTCTCATCTCAGGTTGCTTGATCTCGACCAGCGGCAGCAACGTTACAAGCTCGCAGCTCATCCTCAGCGGAGGCGAGGGCTACATCAACTTCCGCATCGGTGAGCGCAAGGACTGAAAAATATGATATATTATGGTGGCTCTTCCGATCTTTTTTTTTTTTTTTTCTGACCGATTTTTACTCACGCCTCCAGGAGACGACGAGAGCGACGGCTCAGCGGAGTTGTCCCAAGCGACGCCGCAGCGATTTGAACGCAGTCACATGATCATCTGGCAGAATTGCAGTGCGCCCGTGCCCAGCTCTGCCCTCTGACATGTCCTCTGACAGACTTTGTCAAATCTTTTCACTACGTTAATCCCCACAAAAAATAGCCTTGTGTGCCTTTTCCGCCGCCGGCTTGATGCAAATGTGCCCTAATTCTGTTCCTTGTCCTTCTGCCTGTTACTGGGTAGCATTAGTAATGCTTTGGGTTTCACTGAGATACACTTGAATGCACACATCTGCCAGTTTGCTGCATTCAAAGTTTGCCATCTGTTCCAAATGCTTTGCTTATGAACATGAAAACGCGATCGTAACATTGTTCAATCACCTTGTGTGTACTGTATATATTGTCTTGTTAACGACAAACTGGAATCAGCATCACTCTTCTAAATTGTTTTTTTTCTTTCAGTTTCGGGCTTGAAGTACATTCTTAATAACGTATACTCTACTGGCAAATACCTCTCCACACTTTAAAATTGTACCTCTCTGGAATGTAAGCAGATATCTATTTATTTCTGTGATCATGTTTTTCTTTGGAACGTTTGATTGTTTTACCGTTTTAATATCTTCTCCAAAGCCTAGGGGGTGTCATTATTATTTTATACAGTATTTAAATGCAGTTGTGCACATGGTTCCAACATGCAGCAACTATTGAGAATAGTTGCAATCTTGTACATAAAAAAAAAAAAGTGATTTATTTCATAGCTTCAGTTTTGGTTTGTTTGACTATAATTAGGACAACAAGGTATATGCGACACGGGTAGGTATCCCTCTATAAGGAATACGGAAACACACGGCACTGCATTGCTTTACAATTGCTGTTTGTCCTTGTACACAGTGGCACTCCTTCGCATCAGGCAGCGTGCGAGCGTCTACGTGGGACTGCTCCGAGTCCTGGGGAGCCGTATCCTCCTGCTCAGGGTTCGGGCCAGGCGGTCCACAGCGCTGCCCATGGTGCCACCCAGCTCCTTTCTGGAGGTCAGGCCCTCAATGTTGCCGCTGTACCACAAGACCCAGCCCGCCAAGGAGAGCAGCACCAACAGGGCTCCCGAGTACACCAGAAAATCCCCAAAGTCTCTTCCTCCGATCTCCAGCGGCGCAAAGACGCCCAGCAGCAGGGATGTCACGCCCAGCAGGTCCATCATCACCGCAAACACCAGGGCCAGCTTGCAGTGGGACAGGCCGTCGTACTTGGGGGCCATTGCTAAACGCACAACATGGATAGAAAGGTCATTCATCTTTTTTTTAAATTAAATTTTAATTAAATAGTCACGCGACCAACAAACAAACAAAACACTGCAAAGGGATATTACAGTACAGTACACACAAATCAAATTAAAAAAAAAAGATAAAACATAACATAAAGACATAAAGTTATGCATTTTAAACCAAAAAAATAATGGACTGCGTCTGGTTCAGAGGTTTTTGTGTAAAAAATAAATATTACAGGAATATTTTGGAGAAACGTTTTATTTTTGGGGGGGGGGGATTGAGATTAAAGTTCAACCACCCACGCCCCCCAAAATAGTCTTAATATTATGAGTTAAAAGATGCATTTCATAAAAGTTGTAATGTTCCAACAAATGAACACGTTATTTCGAGGGAATAAAAAGTTCAAAATGACACGAATCAAGTTGTATTTTTTAATATAAAAGTCGGATTACAAAACTGCATTACCGTTACGTGTAATGTTTGTCTTATGTTGTGAAATAATTTGACAGGAGAACCAGGTTCGGAGTAAACACGAGTCAATCTTTTTACTGTCCCCCCCCCCCCCCCGGCGGGATCTCCCTCGCCCCCCTGTACATCACATGACGTTACTTCCCGATCCCCTACAGTACGGGTGCCCCATTAGCTCAAATACACTACAGTATGACTGCTAAATTTAACGGATAAGCACGTTTAGAATTTTTATTATTTTTACTGTCATAATTTCTTGCAAGTTTCAATGTACAGTAGCTCTATTATACATGTATCAACAAAATTTCCATTTCAACGATTCCTTCATTTTGCTCGTCTTGTATTTGTACTTTGTTGTTAGTTTCAAATGTAAATACAAACGTATACTGTATGTGAATATCGTTGCAGTGACAAATGAATTTCCCTTATGAGATGAATAAAATCCAAGAAATATAGTCTCATTATGCGTCAGTAATATACGTACATATGGCGCAAAAGTGTGTACATAAAACAGCACACTAGTACACAGTCCAACTGTAAAACTGAGCAGCAGGCGGAACAATGTGTGCGATGGCTTAGTGTCAAAACGGTCAGAAGTGCCACACCTGTCTTGTGAGCTCCAGATCACAAGGCACACGCTCTTAAGTAGCCAAGATCAACACTTGTAAAAAAAAAAAAAACACGCATGATTATCATCTTTGAAATCTTACCTATATGGTATCCAAATTTGTTCACCACGGTATGTGAACTTGTTCACAAATGATTTTTGACGCTCCCCGGCAGGAACGACTCCCGACTCCCGAGTCCCCAGTGAACACCGAAACCTGACACCTCGTCACTTGCTCTACCTGTTCTGACCTTTTTCCTTAGTGACTCACTGGCGCCAACGCAGGTCAATTAGAAATAACAAGCAAACATTTTTGTACACTACTAGCGAGGCAAAACTGTGCGGCAGTTCCTTAAACTTGCCCCCTGCTTTGACTCACTAGCGTCAACGTCGTGAAAACTTTTTTAAATGACAGTCTTGCCAAACTAAACTTAGTTTTATTTAATTTTATGCGCGGGGTTTCAATTTTAAATAATGTATAAATTATTTCGAAATCCGCGCCTTTTTCTCTAACGACGCCATCATAATCGGAAATGACGTCACCCAGCATGCAATAATAATATTGTTATTGTTAGCTTGTTAGCTAGCGGAGTGCTTCGCGAGATGGCGACATGACAGAGTAATAACGACGTTTTATTACATGTCTATCATAAGCTTATTACCAGCCTTCATCCGGTACGTACCGTACCCACATTGGCACCTTTGCCACAGAAATTATGAAATGTATTTTTCGAAAGACAGAATGTAACACTGAAGTGAAGAAAAAAATATTTTTTGGGGGGGTGCGTAGTATTATTTTCACAGCGAGATCGTTGCTAGTCTTTATGACAGGCTAGTTTTGATGGGCTCGTTGGCATATTCCTCAGTACTAAAAAAAAAAAAAAAAAGTCGTAATTATATTTGAGTACCGTGTCTTATTTGATGCGAGGATAAATAGAATGATAGAAATATCATCTTACATAAACAGAATTAGGAGCTCTGTTAAAGCGTGCAATCATCAGACACGTTATTAGGTACACCTCCCTAATGCACCCAATACAAAACATCAGAAAATCGTTCAATACTACTAAATACTAAGTTTTTTTGTTTTGTTTTCTAGGACTGTACTATTTAATACTTGTTTCTATGTTTTGCCCCTCTCATGGGGCTAAATAAATAAAATGCTGTAGCGTCATTATGATGCTCTGAAATTATACAGCACTCTTAAAATACAAAATACAGTTTTTACACATTTTTTAAAAATATTCTGAAAGCTGGTCAAATTTCAGCATTATTATCTTTGTAAAGCCCGATTTTTTTTAATACAGCTCTTGTAACGGATTCCATGTGTTCCGAATATGATCGTGTCATGTTAGATATGTGTCGCGAAAAATAAATGCCGGGCAACAAAGATAAATAATGATCCTCTTATCAAACATTATTGTAATTTTATAGATATTGGTGATGGAGAATGGAAACAGGTCTGATGCTGCATCCACGTCCAAGAATCATTCAGGCACTCTTCACCTACAGAGTAAGATGATGTTCCGAATATGATACATGTAACTTTGAAATAATACCATAATTCATAACAGGTTTTTTTCTCCTGTTCAGTTCTAAAAAATGAAGATAATTATGAAGTAGCCATGCCGCTGGAGGAAAGCAACTTTGATCAGCAAGCAGGATTTTTCAACCAAAGTGAACAAAATTTTGAAGGTGAATGTCCATTTTAAATTTGAATGAATTTAGTGCTTGTGATGTGTCCCCATTGAAATGAATGCAAATGCCATTAATACGTTCCAGGCTCAGATTTAGTTGATTCTAGTGTAGCTAGGGTTCATATAATTCAGACATATAGACACAAAAGAAGAAGCTTTTCACAACTAAGTGACTCTGCAAGCTGTTGTAATATTAGTCGTTTTTGCGAAAGATAATGTAGCAACGTGACAAAAAGCCCCCCAAATTACCATTTGTCATGTGAAAAATATATTCCTTTAAAATGTTTTAGATTGTTTGCCTACATGTGTTTAAAGGGTTATAACGCCGCAGCATCAATGCTTTTCATTTGCCTATCTATGGCATTTGCATTGCGTGTTAACATTAAACTAGCGGACCTTCCCAAGGCAAATGAGGTTGTTTTAAACTGGCAACATGTTTCAAACCTTGGTAGAGTCGGCGCCATCTGCTGTCCCGTCTCACGTCAGCAGCTCCTACATGGTGATCACCAACCTGCGGACACAGCTGCAGATTTCTGTGGAGAAAAACTCCTGGCTTCAGAAAAGAATTGAAGACCTGGAAGAGGAGAGGGACTTCCTGCGGTGCCAGCTCGACTGTTTCATCTCGTCCACAAAGAGCCAGCGACAAGATCAGTGTCACTACAGTGACGGTAAGAAGAGCATTCAGGTGACTGAATACCAAATAGTCTCGCTTTGCATTATGACCTTAAAATAAAATCTCCGATTTTTTTTCACAATAATTCATACAATAAAATATATATATATATATATATTTATTTTGCTTACTGATAACGTTTTTTTTGTTTTTGTTTTTTTTTTTCCTTCTGTGATTTGCTTTAATCACCATGCCTTAAATTGTGACAATTTGGCATTTGCAGGTTACGAGTCAAGGCGGTTCGTTTGGAGGGGAAGAAGAGCGGATGAAAGTCCCGCTGGTTAGTGGGAGAAGTTAATGCCAATAACTTTGTATTGTGTACTAATGGGTTGATGTGTAAAACCTGCAATGTTCCCTTATTCACTGCCGTCTTCTTCTCGTAGAGCAACGGAAGACAGACTCGCCGCATTTACCCTCTCGCCAATTTATCCACCGAAGGCCCGCTGCGCCACCTGCGGCTCCCTCTAAAAACCACGTCTCCAATCCAATAAGCAATCAGATGGCCTCCATGAATGCTCTTTTCAGCTCGGCACAATCCGCGGCCCTTCTGCAAGGCCTCAGCACTGCCGGCACTTCCGCCAGTGGCGGCGGCGCCAACAGTTCCGCAAGACCGCTGATGAACGACTTGAACGGCCATCGAAACTTGGGGGCAGGTAATACCAATCGAGCAAGGTAAATCGTCACGAGTTTTATTTGTGTCTCAAATCACTTTTCCCCATTGAAATGAATGAAAATGCCATTAATACATTCCAGCCCCCCCCCAAAATAAGATTTTTTTTGGAATGTTTTTTTTTTTTAATAGTACTATGTAATATTATACTTTATAGAAAAATACAGTAATGACATGCCTGACAATGCTTTTTTTTTTTCTTCAAATCAATGGACATCGTGATGCCCCCCAAAATATTTTTGTTAACCATAAACTTCAACAGGCAATAAACAGCTTAAAGCCTATTTTTGAAGAATTTTTCACTATCTGCCAACCTGCTGCCTATTTTAAAGTGCGTTGAGTTCACGTGCCACCATACACGGCTTGTATACAATTTTGAGATATCATGGCTCTCCTTTCCCATGTGCGAGGGCATGACAGTATATAAATATTGTGTAAAAACGCATTAAACACAATTGTTTACAAAAACACTCAACATAGAAGCGACTCCAATGATGGACAACGATATCGCGGGAAACACTAGCTGAGGTCTCACTCGCGTTTTCGTTCTCTCATCAGATTCGCTTCCACTCTTGGGAGAATCGGATGAGTACTTGGAGCATGATGGCTTCTTAGAAGAGGAGGAAATGATATCCGGAGAAAGTGCCATGCAAGATCCAATTAACAGCAACAAACAACAATTAAAGAGAAGGCGGATATTCCGAGGCCTTAGAGAGAGGCAAAGAGGTAAGAAATGACGAGAGGGTTTGCTATGTAATCACTTCATATCGTTTACTCAATTGAGTTTGTGTGTGCCGCCCCATTGGTTTGAAACTTCAGCCTTAATTGGAGAGGTGTCACAAAAATGCGGCATTCACCATTATCGTGAAATTACAGCCATTTTAATGTGATATTCTTCCATTTTGGGAGCTCAAAAGTATTTGAAACAACAGTGAAGTCTACATACACAGCACCACAACACCGCATATTTGTGTTTCGTCATAGTCACATAATTGCTGGAAATCTCGTCTATTTGCCGTTTTTTTTTTGTGGCCTGGCCAAAGCAACAAAAATATTAGTTTTGCGCCATCTGGTGGACTCTTGGTATTGTCGGTACGTTCACTTCATTTATAGTGTTTTTTTTCCATCTGCCTTTGAAGAACAGCACTGTATCCTGTTTTGTTGGCGTTCTTTGAATGCACCTCATGTGCTGTCAAAAATGAAAGTAAAAGTATGTTTTTGTATTTGCCTGTACCTAACATGTAATATTGTGTGTGAAAAGGTGATATCAATGACTTCATACCTGTAAAGTGCTAATGCACATATTTCTTTTCCTGTGTTGTGCTGTCACATCAATTTTTGCTAGCACGTTATTTATGCTTGTATGCTAACTAATACTACCGATGAGCCTCATAAGAAGCCGGTTTGTTTTCGCGGAATAGTATTGAATACAGTCGTTTATGGAACCTGAGTTTATACTTGTGTACATGTTAGATGTATGGTGTTGGTGCTTTATGATCCTCTTTTTTTTTTTTTTTTTTAAGGTGTTAAGTGTTTTAAGTGCTTTACCGCCATCTTGTGGCATATATGCAATAACAAAAAAGGGACGTCGATTATTTGCAGGTTTTCACGACTCACAGCAGAGCTCGGGCCATATCCCCTCTGCTGAAATGCTATATGACTACTGTAATGCTAAATAGGAGTCGGGAACTGTGGATATTTTGTGGATCGGGCTACATACTGTGAAGAAGGGACAAGTAGCAAATAGGACAGAACAGAAGGAAACGCGACAGGACAGGACAGGACAGCCTCTTACGTTAAAGATGACAGTCGACACTAACGCCTCATGAATGTTTTATTTCAAAGCAATGTTGCTGGAATATAAAGGCAATCCCGTCACTGTCCAAAATACTGTAGACTCCCATTTGACTGCTGTAACTAAACGCTCTTCTTATGTTCCGTACTTCAGTAAAAGACGCTGCCGGAGTACTTTTCCGCTACAAGAAGATCCTCCTCACCTACCAACGTCTAAAAAACATGTCCAAGGCATTCCAAATCCACGGCGTGGATCGCAACACGGTGGCCTCCACCACACCCATCGCCGAGCTGCTGCTGGTGGCGCCCGAGAAGGTAGCGGTCGTGGGGGAGTTTGACCCGTCCAAAGAGAAGCTGCTGGACTACGCTCGCCGCTGCTACACGGCGCTGGACGAGGAAACGCTGAGCAGGGTGCAAGCCCTGAAGAAGAACAACCTGCTCTTGCCCATTTCCTACAGGTTCAGACATTGACACAAGAAGCAGGTCAACGGCAAGAAGTCCGCAAACCGCGGAGAAGCATTTTGTTCCCCGAGGGCTCGATTTGCCGATTTGCTATATGACTATAACAATATATTGGATGCCTCTTCCACTAACACTTCCAAATCAATCACTTCAAACTTTATTTTGAGCTTGAGATGCTCTCCAAAAATTTTCCTTGGTGGAAACCATCAAAGGGTTTAGCACCCACTTTCTGAGGTCTTAGTAAATCAGGCCCTTGGCGTGGCAAAACGTTTCCCTTCAGACAAACAGGTTTGTGTTAGGATTTTTTTTTTTTTTTTAAATACGTGCAATAAAATGTGTCTCTTACAGTCTTGTTTTCATGCCAGCACAAGTCTCGCGCATGTGCAGTCTAACTGTGATTGGAGTTTTTCTTTCTTTTGGGATTTTCGTAGACAAGCACAGATGCGAAGGTCTACGAAAACAGAGCCTGCTGTGTCAGCTTCTGTCTTATGTTGGGGATCACGTTCATTCGATTCCACGCACTACACGTGTGATGTAAAAATAATCACTTTGCAGTATTATTGTAATGTTGGAATACAATCCGCAAAAATATGTTTGTCAATTTGCACTTCAATTTTTGTACAGCCGCTTTGCAATCGTCCGGAATGAGGAGCCTTTATTTATCATCATTATGATTTGAGCTGTTTTGATTTTTTTTTTTTTTTTGGTCATTCACCTTCAGCTGATCTACCTTGCGTTAATTAAAGTTTTGTCTCTGAATTGTGTACCTTTCTCATGTTTTCCTGTACTGTATGTATTCAAACTTTACATGAATAGTTTGTACTAGAATACACTACTGTATATGCCACTATAATGCTTCAGTTAATGAATCCTACTAACAACATGAGCTCTTCCAAAACAAGACAAAAGCCAAATTATAAAATGATGCCATTAACTAATTAATTACTAACTGCTTGAACATGTTCAGACTGGGCAATAAATAGTTTTAATGGCATGCAGCTTGCGAACGTCATATGACCAAACCCAGAAAACAGGTGAGTTGTAATTGGTCCTTATTTGAGCCCTTAGTTACCTAGATGTCGTTTTCAGTGGCCAGCATGTGGCAAAATTATCGTCCCCAAAGATGGATAAAAACAGGTGGATTTTGCTGCTTAATTCATATTCCACAATCACTATTATTCAGAATGTCATGTTTAGGCTATTGGGGGCGCATAAAACATACATTATGTTACTGTAAAGAACATTTTGACTGGACTTCCGCTTCAAATTAAAAGTGAAATACAACTAAACCGTTTTTGGGCAGTGATTCTTTTGAGTGCTACTAGAGGGAGCCATTTCACCACTATCGAGACAAGTACAGTACTGTACAACCCATTTGAGAAACACTACCAAAGAAAAAATTAAAATCTAAAAAAAAAAAAAAGGTTTGGATGGCCTTTCTCATCTCCTTTTTAAATTTATGTATGTCTTTAAAAATAATTTTGAATGTTTTATACTATACTACTATAAATAAAATAAAATGTATTATTTTATTTACTTTAAATAAGTGTTTTTTTTCCAATGCCAAATGCCCTTTATTAGACTACCAAAGAGTAACATTTCATTCAGGCATCACACTTGGCGCAATATGCTCGGGCATTAGTTGAAACTCATAGAGACGTTCAAATCAACCGAATTCATAGCAAAAAAAAAACTACGAAGATAACAAAATATCAACGAATGGCTTTGTTAATAATTTAATTTGAAAATAAAATAAAATTTCAAAAAGGAGTTCACGGCCATTTTCCGGAAGACCGTTCATCAGCTTCCGGTGTTGAGGAGGACCAGAGAGACGGAGGGAGAAAGAAAAGCGGGCATACTGTTTTCTTCATACTCTTCACCGACCTCTAAATACAACTAGGCGTGCGTGTTTGTAATTTGAAGCCAGTCGACTGCGCTTTCGTGGCGGCCAGTTAACCTCGGAAGTTTGTTTTTGGCGTGCAGTTGAATTGTCCCCATTCATTCCGTTGTCTGTGCTAGCACGCTAAGCTACGCTAGCTTAGTGTCTGCTGCGCCAGGCCTTTTTTTCCCCCCCCTGCTGGACTTTGCTACTAGCTCGCGTTGCTAACCCACGTTTTTTTTTTTCTTCCGATGACCCCCCACTCGCCTTGTAAATAAAGCCCAATCCTCTTTTCCGTCCGAATCCGAGTTTAGTCAATCTATAGTGGGTTATTGGTCGTTAGCTAATTTCCGCGTGCAATCTTTATTACGGGGGGGTGGGTTTCGAGGTGCACTTTTTCGAGCGAATAACGCAGACGCGGAAAGCCGCCGAAGCTTGCAGAGATGTCGGACTTCGACGAATTTGAACGACAGCTATCCGAAAACAAGCAAGGTAAGCAACGCACACGATCGCGGCGCGTTTATGAGAATGTATCCCGATGTCGTTGAGTTGCCTTGCCGCCATCACGCTAGGCTACTCGGGCTCGGTCTATTTACTGGAAGGTAAGGGCATCGCAGTTGTTAGCCACAGACTCAAAATGGGACCGCTTGCTACTGTTTGAACGGATCGTCTTTTTATAAGGGCATTACATTTTTAAACAAGTGAATTTAACTGAGTCATAATAGAGGGAATCTAGTCAATTTTTATAAGCCTTTTGTAGCCGATTCGCGACGCACGCTGTTCTAAGGTAGAGGTACAGATACTAGTATAAAAGTAGTATCAACTACTTTCTACTTAAAAGTGCATAAATTGCAATATCCCCAAAATTAAAATAGTAATTGAAATGTTAATAATAATAAAAGTAAAATATCTATAAATATTACAATTAATAATCAACGCGAATCGTCAATGTGAAGACATCGACCATGCTAATGATTCCTCTCTATATCCATCCAAGGCAGAAAACAGATAAGTTTCACTATGCAGTAAAAAAACAAATCTGATCTCTGTGATTTCAAAGGACCTCTACAACTTTCCTAGGAAATCTCATTGTTCCATCATGTGTGCTCATTTTAGAACAGGCCAGTGGGCAATTCGTGGTGGTGTAAAATAATAAATACAATAATAATTTAGATAACTAGGTACATTGAAAAGAAGTAAAAATAAATTAGGCGCTAGCTAGCTTTGCCTCAGGTTTTTATACTATCCGCCATAGCTTTGCTACCAAGGCCATTGATGGGGAATATCTCGTTTCTCCGAGTCTCTTGGCCTTGTTTACACTTCCTCCATGTCCCTGCTGTTCCTGTTTTTTTTTTTCTGCCTTCTGAATTCCCCAAATCTCTCAAGATCTCAACAGGATTTGACTTAATCTCACTCTATTTACGGTGTATCATCATCTGCGGAGGTCGAAGAAATGTAATGATACGAAGATTTTTAAATGTAGAGAGTCCACAAGCAAAAAGCCATGAGAAACATAATGCGGCGGTTATTTTGCCATGAATTGCCTGTGCAGTATTCAGTCATTCCGAAAAATCAGTATTACTGAGGATTACATAATCTTGTGTGCCTTTAAAATTTCACAGTTTTTTATTTTTTTGTTTGTTTTGTTTTTTTTTAACTTCATTGTACATTTGCCACACAATTTCTCTGCATTCACCATCTGTCTTTTTTTGTGATCCAGCTGAGCGGGACAAGGAGAACCGGCATCACCGCCGCTCCGGCTCCCGTAGCCGCAGCCGAGACAGGAAGAGGCGAAGCAGGGACAGGGACAGACGTAGCCGGGATCGCCGTGGCGACAGTAAGGATCGCAGACACAGACGCAGGTGGGTACCCCTTGTCTTCATCAACGACTGGAGCGGCAAGCTGGGAACATCTGTCGCAGTCAATGATCGCCAGCCAGTCTGTCCTCTAATTTGATTGAAGATTTTGCTCATCTTGATTCAGTCAAGCATATCAATATTCCTTCTTCACACCTTGCCTGCCGTGGCCTCTTTCGCTCACCTCCTCTTCGGGGAAATGAGCGATTTTACACATGACAGGACACGTAAACGTCCATGGCATTAAGCGCTCTCCTTGCCGATGCAAGTTGTCCATTTAAATTTGGGGATTTGGCGTCTTCATTAAGAGGCGGGCGCTATTTTTAGCAGCGACAAATTCACATCTGCAAATTCCTTCTGCCCGTCACAGGGGCTTTATTTGGGGAGCCTTTGTGAATCGATCTACGGGGAATAAAGCTCACGCCATGTTTATGTCACATCTATTTTTACCACACTTCCTTAAACAGTGGCCATCTCCCAGAATACATGCCAAGTGTGTTGACCACTTCACTGGTGCTGAATAATTAACACCTCTCCCCAAATAAACCATTTTCTGTCGAACAAACAGCAACGAGTGTGGCATCACCGAAGAATTTGCAACATTTTATACCTCCTTCAAATGGGGACCAGGTGCTCTGCAGTTGAATAAATGCACCCCATTGGCCACTACTGGTTGAGTTTCAAGCATATTTTATTCTATCTTTCGATATAAAAATGTTAATCAGTGTTGCAGTGGTTGATATTTTCTCCTCTTTGCCGTTTCTCGTTTTGTCATCACACACTTTAGCACACCAAAACAGTTTTTTTTTGTTTTTTTTTTTGTATTTTTAAAATAATCAGATCCGGCTCAACCAGATGTCTGAATAATAATTCCAAAACAAAATAAAAGTAGATTAGTAGTGAGCCATTCTCCTTCCGCACATCACAGAGCGTTTCACATGCGCCGAATTACCCCGGCACTTTTTGGTCAGCGGCAGGAAGAAAGAAGTAGCGCCGCGTTCTTGACCCAAGCCACACAAAGAAATCCCGCCAGTCGCGTCGGCCGTGACTCCATAGAAAATTTAGAAGTGGAAATGTTAGAGAATCTTTTTGTGAAATCCCTCCAATGTCATTTCAGCTCACCACCGAGCTACCCACAGGACAATACTGCAAGGTAATACAGCAAATTGAACACAAAGCCGCTTTGTTGTGCCACAATCTCATGTCCTGCCTACGGAACTACAAACAACTGACTTGCGTGCAATTTTTTTCTGCAATGATTTGTGTGACATGAACGCCTCCAGATTATGATGCATCGTTTGCGTTTTGGCGCGACCTTGTTGGACGGAGTATTTTTTCCACTGGCGACTCGCAGCCTAACACCGAGTCCCCTGTGTCTCCCACAGCCGTTCTCCGCACCGCGAGAAGAAGAAGATCAAGGTGAAGAAGTACTGGGATGTGCCACCGCCTGGTTTTGAAAACATCAGCCCCATGCAGTACAAAGCCATGCAAGGTAGCGCCGTTGCCCGCGTGGGATCGTTGTCGGTGTTCGTGTGTCAAAACTGTGCAGACGTGCCTCGACTTGCAACTTTTGAATTCATCCCGATTTGGCTTGTACCTCAAATCATTCTTACGTCAAGTTCCCCCGTTGAAAGGAAGGGACATGCCATTAAATGCCAGTGGCACAAGAGTTTTTGAGTAAGAAAAATGGCGCTGTACATTATTGCTCTGTGGAAGAACTGGGGCTCAATCGATTAATCGGCCAGCTGATTTTAATCGCCGATATTAGCGGTTGAAAAATTGGCAGATTTTTCTTTGGCTGATTTTTATTTTCATTAACACAATACGGTGAAGTTTCACTGCTACCATCTAACGGGAAGCTGAAGCTCACCTGTATGTCTTTATTTTTCTATCTATTAATTTTTTTGCTGGCAACACAAAGAAAAATCAATAAACGACCTGGCAAGTCGAGGTAGCACTGCAAGTTTGTATAAGTGGAACTGATTGGCTCTGCGTCTACAGCTGCGGGCCAGATTCCGGCAACAGCCCTCTTGCCCACCATGACACCAGACGGCCTGGCCGTCACTCCCACCCCTGTGCCCGTCGTGGGCAGCCAGATGACCCGACAGGCGCGCAGGCTCTACGTGGGAAACATCCCCTTTGGGATCACCGAGGTGCCGCGCGGGCCAGCGTTGAACCTTTCAGTCCGCCGTTCGACATTTGACATTTGTGATTTTTCTCCATCTCTCCCATGTTCCCAGGAGTCAATGATGGACTTCTTTAACGCTCAGATGCGTTTGGGTGGTCTTACGCAGGCCCCGGGTAACCCCGTGCTTGCTGTGCAGATTAACCAAGATAAGAATTTTGCCTTCCTTGAGGTGGGTCGTTCACTCGGTCGCGCGAGGTCCTCCCCGAGCGCTTTCGCGCGCGCGCGCGCGTCTTTCGAAGCTAGCGTGGAATAACGTGCGGTTTCCTGTCCCAGTTCCGCTCAGTGGATGAGACAACACAGGCAATGGCTTTTGATGGAATCATCTTTCAAGGCCAAAGCCTTAAAATTCGCCGTCCACACGATTACCAGCCACTGCCGGGCATGAGCGAGAACCCCAGTGTCTATGTGCCTGGTACACAGACAATTAATGGTTTTTACTATTACTACTCCTGTTGGCATCATTCATACACCATTTGAGTAAATATGTATGGGAGCTGGCACTGTTTGCTGTCCTCAAAGGTCTTGTTGTCAACACAGGAGTGGTGTCCACAGTGGTGCCCGACTCGGCCCACAAGCTCTTCATCGGCGGGCTGCCCAACTACCTGAATGACGACCAGGTCAGTGTTTGCGCCGAAATCTGGGCGGGGCGTCTGTTTCCATATCCGGGTGGAGGTCCATCGCGCGCCGGTTGCCGTAGCCATCCAATGCCCAGGCGCCCCAATGGGCGTCGTCGTCAAATCGGTGCTTTCTTTTCGTCAGGTGAAGGAGCTGTTGACGTCATTTGGCCCCCTGAAGGCCTTCAACCTGGTGAAGGACAGCGCAACGGGCCTGTCAAAAGGCTACGCCTTCTGCGAGTACGTCGACGTCAACCTCAACGATCAGGTAGCCCACGAGCGCGACGCACAACCGTAAAAAGGCGACGGGAGGGTGCGCGCGGCGGAGCAGTTTCAAGGCTTCCCCCTTTATCGCAGGCGATTGCCGGGCTCAACGGCATGCAGCTGGGAGACAAGAAGCTCCTGGTGCAGCGAGCCAGTGTGGGATCCAAGAACGCCACTCTGGTATGTGTGGAGGCTTGCGCGTATACATGCAGGATTCGAGTGTCTGATGTGGTGAGGAGAGCATTTGGAAAGTGGAGAGCCCTGCCCAGGTTTCGATTTTGGGCCTCATCGTTTGGATGAGTGAACGGCCTCAATGTAGATTATAGAGACGCAATTTTGTTAATTGGGATTTTCCATGTTCAGTATTGGATCATTACGTCATCTCAATCATAAGCAAAGTAACATTTTGCTAAACAAATTAGGTGTGAGAATATTTATTTCTGTGAGATGCCACAAGGGTGCCAAGACCCTGTTTATTAGGAAAATAGTAATTCATTTCAAGGAAGTATTTTGAAGCGATACATCTCAACTGAGAGAGACTTACAGCTTTGTATTTCGGGAATGAGTTGGGGTTTATAAAGTCATCCAATATAAAATAATGAACAATATGGACATGCTTTAAAAAAAACCCAAATACAATATCAATCGATTAAAAAAAAAAAAAAAAAAAGCAATAGTTTACTCAAAAATAAATGAAACAAATAAATGAGCAATTGCAAAGACAAGCACCCCCTTAGCTCATTCACTGCCATTGACGAATTGACGTGTCTTTTCCCAGTCCAGCCATTCAATCCCTGGAATTTATTGATACTCAAACGTTAGGGTAAAAGAGGGTCTGAAAACGTCTGGCAGTGAATGAGTTAACCGCGGCAAGAAAAGGAGCAATTTTCATTTGAATTTGCAGCATGTTGTAACACTTTTGTGTGTGTGCGTGCGCGTCTTTGCAGACCAGCATCAACCAGACCCCCGTCACGCTGCAGGTGCCGGGCCTGAACAGCGCCGTCACCCAAATGGGTGGCCTGCCCACTGAGGTGCTGTGCCTGATGAACATGGTGGCGCCCGAGGATCTGGTGGACGACGAAGAGTACGAGGAGATTGTGGAGGACGTGCGGGACGAGTGCAGCAAGTACGGCCAAGTCAAGAGCATCGAGATCCCGCGGCCCGTCGACGGCCTGGAAGTGCCCGGCACTGGGAAGGTGAGACCGGACGGGCCCCTTCCTCACCGCATGTGTCGGCAATAATTCACACTTTGCCGGCCTTAGTTGGACCTTTTTAAGAGCCGTCCTTCAGTTGTGTCAGTAGCTGGTTTGTACCCGGTTAATGGCCGTGACAAAGTTGCCAACTTTGAAAGCGCCTGTCATTTTGCGAGCCCGTTGAAATGATTGCGTTGTCTTCCTGCAGATCTTCGTGGAGTTCATGTCGGTGTTCGACTCCCAGAAAGCCATGCAGGGCCTGACTGGAAGGAAATTTGCCAACAGAGTAGTGGTGACCAAGTACTGCGACCCTGATGCGTACCACCGCCGGGACTTCTGGTAGAGGAGGCAAGACGGGGGAGATAAAAAATCTTGTGTGGGGTGGGGGGGGGGGGGGGGGGGGGGATATAGTTTGGGCCGGGTGGGGAGGTTCGAGTTCCCACTGACCAGATCAAGCCAATGCGATATTTTTTTTTTCCCCCTTTTCTTTTCAGTGGCGATCACCACGTGTGATGATGTGAGATCTCAGAAAAAGTCTAGTGGGCTTCTTCTGGTTATGGGGTTTTTCCTCAGTGGGAACGCGGGGCGGGGGAGGGGTCCGGGGCTTAAAACTTTTTGAGAAATGTGTGTTATAATAGGTCCAGGGTGGGGTCAACAGTTTTTATACTTTGTGAGCCGGAGATGTCATTTTTGGCGGGAGGGGAGGGGAGGGGAGGGGGGCATAACACATCAATGTTTGTATTTAAATGGAAGGAACTTGTCAAAGGTGCATTGAGGGGGAATCAAGACGACTGTATGGAAATGAAAAGAGAGGAAGAAAATGATGAGGGCATTTTTTTTTTTTGTTGGGCCGCCTCATACTTCTTATTATCCTTCACTAGCTGTAACATCCAGTTGAGTTTCACCGCCATTAGAAAGACTAGAGAAGACGTCATTGTTCATTTTTTTGGGATTTGTTTGTTTGTTTGTTTGTTTTTGTCAGACTACTGCCCCCTCGCCCCCCTCTGGACGATCACTCGAGAATGTGTCGTGTGAATGTCAAATGTTCCTGTTCCGATACTATGTGTAGCTTCGCTGGCTCCAGCTTGTAACATCACATTGTACGCAGCCTGTAGAATAAGAGCAACTACAGTAAAGGAAGTTTTCCATCCACCTTTTCTATTGATCCTCTTCTTTTAACAGCTTTAGTTCAGGCAACACTCAAAACGTATTTATTGGGGATTTAGCTTACCAAAAGCCTTAACGGGGTGACAATTGGACGAGGAAACAAATCCGGCTCGGCCCTCCTTTAATTAGTCGATCGCTTGCAAAAGCATCACTCTCCTGTGCTTTGCCTCACGTTGCCGTTCATGTCGCTTGTTAACATAAAAGATCTGAACTGTAACTTGTGCTTGGACCCGGTGATGAATTGATTTTTTTTTTTTTTTTTTGTTTCGTTTGTGTGCATCGTCTCACCTCTTTGACAAGACCAAATAAACACATGAATTATACCTACACCTCGTCTTGTACTGGAAACACTACTAACCGGTGCAACTCCAGCCAAGGTAGAAGAAATACATGTTTTCCTTTCTAAGTAAGCCCTTTAACACATTATTCCCATTTCCTGAATTGTCTTTTTCTACAAAGTACAATAAAAAGGCAGGATGATATTACAAAAAAAAAAAAAAAGTCACTGGAATAATGTTTTCAAGAAAAAAGTTGCAAATGGATGCTTTATTCGTCAAGCAGCTATATTCACATTTACACCAAAATGGGAGCAAATATAGAGAAAAGGAAATCACTATTTGATGGGGACCGGAGGGAATTTAAGGAGGAAGACGAGGAGACGGATTCAAGATGTTGCCTGTTCCTATTTTGTGGTGAGTAATGTAGCCAAATTATAATCCAGTTATGCCACCGCGGTAGCCATTCAACAAGCGCAAAGGGAAAGAATGACATTCGTAGTCATATATAATGACAGTGATGAATTTAATGCACCAAGCAGCCCCCCCCAAAACTTAATATTGCACATGGACGAGAAGTTTGAATGCAGACTAAAATTAAGGAATCATTAATATAGATGTGTATGTGAATATGCGAAATACCGATTGTAAATTTGAAAAATGTATACGTATGTTGCAGAGTTTTCCAGTCGTTATATAAGTGACCGTTGAAAAGTCGATTCAAAATTTTTAATCAATTAGGGATACAAACAGTGTTACAGAATTCAGATTTCATGAAGTCAATGTTACAAGCATGTCATAATCACGTGAGTATTTTATTTTTGGGGGGCGTTGTTTCATCCTGAAGTTACGTCTCTTTATTGTAACGTTCTATTTTCATTTTTAAATTCAAACATACCTGCAATATTATAGGGTTTATGTTGTAATAAGACTTTATCACACACACAGACACTTTTAACATGGAATAGCATTTTATACATTTTAATTATTAGTGTAACCTAAAGACACTTGTTTTACATTTAATTTAGTTTAGTTCCTAAAAGTGTAAGATGTTTCCCCAGATGCTGATTAAGAAAAGAATTTGCGTCTTTTTTCAAAATGTCTCCTCGTTGCTATGGAGATTACGTGTAGTTAACAATGATGTCCACAAGGTAGCGCTGTTTTACCCGTGCACTCAGCGTGTGACGTCAAACTCACACCACAATGTTTTCATCTAAAAACAAAAGACTAATCAAAGTATGTCGGTGACACATTGCAAATGCAGGTATTAGAATGTTTAATTGGGTTCAATCCATCAATAATATTATCCAGGCCGTTTAGCGTTTTGACTCTGGAGTGTGATGACGTCACACCCATTGATGCTTATTGTTATTCAGGGGAGCGCTTCCCTCATTGATCTTTATTCAAAGGCAACATTGCGGCCCAAGGAGAAGGCGATGGCGGGTATTGATATGGTGCATTTATGGACCCTCCGCTCAAATTATTAGGTACACCTGCCACAATGTCACCTATGCAAGACTAAACATGATCAGCGGCAATGATCTACATTCAAAAATTGAATTCAATTGTACAGTGATGCCTTTTAATATGAAAAGGAATACTCTGCAATATGGTACTTCATTAAAACATAGAGTATTGAAATTCAACATAGTTTAAAGAATGAAGTGTTTTTTTGTTGAAGTCGTTCTTCGCTGATGATCAAGAATCCATGCCTGCGAGTGAATTAGCTGTGTACATGTGAAGCTATGCCATTCGTGTTCAAATTAGCGTTGCCTAAAGTGTTACAACGCAATTTTTGTAGTGCATTTTTAACAGGGGAAATAACACTCTTAATATTGCACCTAAAACATAATTAAACCGAACAGATCTAAATAGTTTGTGCATTATGATTCATTCATGGCGCTGGTGTGTGTGACTTGGCCACCACGGGGCTGTTTAAAAGTCATAAGGACACAAAAGCAAAATGAACTCATGACTACTGTAAGTGACCAAATAATTTACAGCAATATTAGTCGGTTTTTTTTTTTTTTTTGTAGAGGATAAAGAATATATACCTGCGAGTATCGTCATATTGTCCGTATGTGTGATTTTAACACTGTGACAATCAGCGCTATTTGCCAATATGTCTATGCCGTTTTGCATTGTGTGTTAGCATTAGGCTAGCCGAAGGCAGGTTTATGTCTAATTGTTTTGTTTTTTCCCCAAATAATGATTTGCTATCGTATCTTGAAGAAGGTCTAAATTGGGTCAATCGTCTCTCGAGGCACCACTGCGCCCGCACGTATGCACATGTATGCATTCTGTCCAAGCGCGTGATGTCCGTCCTGCTGACGGCAAGACTTGAGTGATGTGCAGAAAAGGTTGCGGGGCCATCAGCAACGCGCTGCATTTTTGATGGCCTCCGACTGTAGCCGGACGGACCTTTTCGGTCAAATGATGGACGAGCAGGAGAGAGCGGCTGCATAATTGCAAGTCAAGAGAGGTAAAACGCTGCAGCGGAGACAATGAAATGGAGAGGAGTTGACACAGCCTGGAGCTTGTTTTGTCCTGTTCTCTGCTGGTCGTCTCAACACCACGCTAACCTCTCGCTCCCTTTTTATACACACGATGTGATATGTGATACTATACGGACAAAAGTTATATAGTCAAGGGATAAGATCAACCGCTTAGTTTCCCCTTGTTCATATTGACCGAGACATTGTTTCAACTTTGTAGGAACAAATTTTTGGTCCAAAAACTTCCAAAAAATTCCATGCGGCATCCTTATTAAAGCGGAAGTCAACGCAAACATTTTTTTTTCTAGAATATGTTCGATGCAAGCCCACTAGTTGAAACAGGGCCCTCTGATTAATATTGCGTTTGTGGAATAAGTGTTAATCCACTCGTTTTTAGCCATCTCTGGCGGCGGCCATTTTGAAAATGACATCACGACCGCTCACAACGACCAATCGCGGCTCAGATTCAGAAAACAGGTCATCCGTGATTGGTCGTTGTGAGAAGTTCAATTTCGAAATCTTCGTCCGATCCCTCTGCGTTTACAGTAACAGATCCTGTGTCTTCCAAACTTATCATCTCACAATTTACATCGATAATCATGCCCGAAGATGTCACATTATAAAATGAACTTACAGCCGTCCCTTTTTGTAACTGTAATTAGCGAGGATTTCACGTTCATTCATTTTCAGAAAAACAAAGGCTGAAATACTTTCCGCTTTCACTTTTCTCCTTTAATATTTACAGTGTCGAACAAAACAGTATCCCGCCATCTAGTGGCCGACAGTGAAATAACACCAAAAAAAAATAACCGGGAGGCCGTGCGAAGGAGTTATATACACTTTGTGAATTCATCCTTCATTGCAATAATTAGTCAAACTCACTTATTGATACGTTGTTGGACAGATCAATCACTCAGCTCGCTGCAGTAAGACGAGCCGCATGAGCACACACCGTGGCTCCTCCTTCATTCTCACTTAATGTCATTAACAGGTGCCTGTCCAAAATAGACGCACGCACGCACGCACGGCCGGTGTGTGACACAAACAGACATGTTTTCAATCACGTCATGTTGTATGCCAGCATGCATGTGTGTGTGTGTGATCGCACAGCAGGCTTACTACTTACTAACATTACCGGACAAGTACACACACACACATAGACGGGCATGGACGGATATTTAATGGGGAAGAGTGTTAGCCAACCGGGCTGCAGCCCCCTCCCCTGTCACACTCACTTTCCATTACTGACATGTACCCCACCTCTCACTGTCGCGCTCGCTTTCTCTTTCACTAACTCTCCCACGAGCACGCGTTCTCTCTTTGAATTTTCAAGCGTCTTCTCCTCAACTCAACACCAAACCACAGGTCAGAATTCTTTTTTTTTTCCCCATCTCACGCTTGTTGCTTTCCTGCACACACTCACACGTCGAGTTGAAAAAGTCCCAGGATTTTCCAAGTTGGAAACTTTCCTTAGGAATTGAATCGAATGTTAAAAAAAAGCATTAAAAAAAAAAAAAAACGGGGATAGTTAAACAAAATTGAAGTTTGGCTCTTAATACAGAATTTATAAATACCTTTTAGCATAATTCTAGCTAGCTAGCTTGTTTTAAAATGGCTAAAAGAACATACTGTGCAAGAGCAGGATTTGGGAAAAATTGACTATACAAAAAAAAAAACAGGAATAGTTCAACAAAATTGAAGTTTGGCTCTTAATACAGAATTTATAAATACCTTTTAGCATAATTCTGGCTAGCTAGCTTGTTTTACGATTGCTAAAAGAACGTACCGCGTAAGAGCATGATTTGGGAAAAATTGACTATACAAAAAAAAAACCCCTCAAAAACAGGAATAGTTAAACAAAGTTGAAGTTTGGCTCTTAATACAGAATTCATAAATACCTTTTAGCATGATTCTAGCTAGCTCGCTAGTTTTAAAATTACTAAAAGAATGAACTGTGCAAGAGCATGATTTTGGAAAAATTTATTACACAAAAAAACAAAAAACAGGACTAGTTAAACAAAATTGAAGTTTGGCTCTTAATACAGAATTTAGAAATACTTTTTAGCATAATTCTAGCTAGCTAGCTTGTTTTAAAATTACTTAAAGAACGGGTGGAGGGGTGAATAAAGAATAGTTTTTAACTCGTATTTAAAAGCATTTACACTTGGGACTAACTTCAGTTTTGTTGGCTGCTTATTCCCTTTGTGTGCAGCCTAACAGCTAAATGCTGATGCACCATGTTTGCTTTGAACTCTGAGCTCCACTAATTGACCTGAGTCAAGTTAAATGTCTTGCATTTGTGCGTGTGTGTGTTCCATTTCTTTACTTGTCTTTTAAATATCTTCAATTCTTTTGTATGTAAATGCCTTTAAATGTCATATTTTGAATTATGTGAGACACATTGAGTTACCTTGTGTATGACGTGTACTATATACTGTAACTAAAGCTGCCTTGCTTTGCCCTTGCGTTTAAAGTGCCCCAATTTACAAGTTTTAAAAGTTACGATCTGTTCCTTGGTTGTTGTTGTTTTTTTTCTTTATGCTGTGAGTCAACATTTGAATTTGGATACAATACTGCTTGAGTGAAGTGATAAAATTACAGCAATTATGGTATTCTGGAACGCCCTTGAATGTGGTGCAAGTACCCAAATGAGCATGTCTGCGAAAAAAAAAAGCTTTCTGTTCGAATATGATAGCATTCCATTAAATTACCCACCACGTCCATAATAATCTTCATGTAAGTTTGCAATTTCCCCCCAAATTCACCAATTTATCATTCCAAATAAATTTACCTTCTGGAAATTTACCTGAAATATTCCACCCATTTTCAAACCTACACTTAATCGTTTTTTGTGTAATTATGTGTGTGTCCGTGTGTGACGTTCTTCCATTTCCGTACAAGCCAAAAACACACTTAAACTCAAATCTCATTATGTAAAGTAACCAATTGGAATTTGAGCAGCTACAGTAGCAGCCTGCTTTTAGTTCAGAGAGAATTATTGTGCAACCTCTCCGGTCCAACATAATCCGATCCGGCATGCTGGATCAATTTCTTTGCATTAAAAACAAAAAAAAAAAAATCCCAGTAGGATATGATGAAATTTCAAATGGAAGTTTAAAGGCCAAACTGTCACCCCTCTTTTTTTTTTTTTTTTTTTTTTTTTTTAAACTGTGCTGACAAAGTAACATTTTGATGTTCTTAAGTGTCATACAAGTGTAAAAAAAACAAAAAAAAACTTGATGACCACTACTTCTGTCCTGTTGTCTACTGTGTGACCCGTCAGACCCCCCCAGCAGAGTCAATTAGTGAAGGCCACACTCTTATTCAGGCTCGAATTATCACTTGCCTCGCACTCCGCATGGGTCAGCTGCCACCTAGTTGAAATTCTCCCATGGGCCCCCCGTGTACCCCCGCTAATACTTGGAAGGGGGGGGGGGGGGGAGCGGAAAATGCTTCATACGCCGGGATCACACACACACACACACACACCTGATTGCCAGTATGTGCCATGCCATGTGATGCAGGACGTGGGGTATTTGTGGCATCACGTTATCCCCTCAGATCAGACGGGATCCGCATCCAATCCCGAGGCAGTGGGACAACTCGGGCCTGAGCTCTGTGGTGGGACAATAAAAAAAAAAGAGTGGTCCACTGGGACATTCACTTTGACCCCCCACACCAAACTACTCAACTGAATCTAAAATCCCAAATCTAAATCCAAGCTTTATCACGCTCCGAAGCATCCGCTGAATTAAGATTTTCTTTCTTTCCGAGTTCTAGTGTCGCCCTCTCGTTCAGGGGTGCCCAAGTCTGGAATTCGAGAGCCCCTATCCAACCTGATTCAATTCATGTAATCTTTCCTTGTGGTATTCCCCAGGGATCCTTTCTTTTCCCTCTAATGTTTACTTTATACACTACATGCTCCCACTAATCAAATTAGATAGCTGCACTTGGTTAATATTTTTAGGGCTGGTTATTCAAATTATGCTAAACTTTGGACCTTGAATTTACCACCTGTGGTTTATGCTGTCGTACTTGTTTCATTTCTTTTTTTTTTAGAGGACTTGAAGAAAGGAAACACTTGGACGAAGCTTCACTTTTAGTCCCCTTATGCGTTATTTGAATTTGATCCTCGATCCTCGTAGTAGCTGTATTTTATTTAATCAACATTATAAAGCAACACTTTTACCAAAACTAAACACTCCCAAGTGCTCCACCTCGAACCGGGCCTGTTGAGATGTGGAACAACTTCTTCGTGCCCCATGAAGAGGAGCCCCGTGCGGGGGCGGCGGGCGGCGGCCAAGCCGGCGGCCTGGCCGCCCTGAAGGGCGGACGCGCTCAGAGGCGGAGCCAAAAGATGAGTGACAGTCAGGACGGCAAGATCAAGCTGGCTTTCCTGGTGTGCGCGGTGGGCGTCACGCTAACCGTGCTGGGCGTGTGCACCGAATTTTGGGTTGAGTTGGCGCAGCCCAAGAACTTTGGCAGCAACCAGACATGCCAGATGGCGCACTACGGCCTGTGGAAGGCCTGCGTGCACACCCTGTGGGTAGCCGACGTGGACCCTGAGAGGGCAAGCTGCGGTCCTGCTGAACTACCGGGAGGTGAGGCGCGCCACTATCACCGAGTTAGCGGGCAGAATGGCAGCTCTGTTGTCGTCATGGCGGCCACAAAGCACCCACTTCATGTTTGTAACGACTTTAATAACTTTACTGAGCCAAGGCACATTTTCAATTTTAGATGCACATACATACACAATTAGCACCGATGCTAAGGCTAGCGCAACATGGGATGTTTTTCAGCGTAATAAAAAAAAAAAACAAACATTTGTTTTGCTTGTTGACTCCAGTTATTAATAGTTAGATATTAAATTCTTTAAAAGGCGCATGGAATACAGTCTGTCCACGCCTTGAAAACAACTCTAAACAGTGAAATGAGCACCGACGCCCGTGCTAGTATAACCTGAGCCGTATCCTGGCTGGTCCACCAATTATAGACCCTGAAAATAAGTGAGTCAGGGTTGCCATGACAGCAATAGCGATGCCCTATTAAAATTCTGGTTTCTAATTAACATGAGTTTAAAACAGCTTATTGTTGCTTATTAGTCCTTTAAAGAATGCATGCAGTGCACTCTGTAAAATGGTTTCAAACGGTGAACTAATTCATTCTTTGTCACCATGACAACAACAGAAATGTTCGGATTCTTAAAAACTGAGTGTAACATCAGCAGACGTTTTAAGTCGATATTGTGACATACGGTGCTTTTAAGGGTTGAATTGCAAATTGCAAAAAAAAAAAAATATCGGAATGAATCAAATACAATTGCACGTGGAAATAAATAAATGCAATTATAAATCAAATAAAATTACAAATGTACAAATCAAATAAAAATCAAATAAAATTATGAATCAAAACGAATTATTAAAAAAAAAAAAAAAAAGTGTTGTTTTAGATGTTCCCTCCTCCAACACACCTGATTCAAATGATTAGCTCATCAGCAAGCTATATGGGAGCCTGATAACAAACCTGATCAAGGAAATCCAATGCCAACATTATAGACTGCAGGTTCCTTAAAACAACAAATTCACAAATCCGTTTAGGCTTCCGTACATTCTGTGGCCACATTATTGAAGTGCACTCGCACCACCTAAAGTGAGCCTCACATGCATGCTTGACTTGGGAACGTAACACGCGGGGGTGTGAACATGATGCCGCGTGTGCGTATGTACAGTAGATGCATCTGGGTCAGCCTTTAACGCCGTACATGCCAATTCAATCATTAAAGGAAGAACGGCAAAGGAGTCGTCCAATGGAAGGAGAGTGAAGGGAAGCCACGTGGGGCATTATGTAATAATAGTCGACATGTAGGATGCAGCTGGGAAAGCTTCCGCTCTTCCGGCAAGACTTTCAACAAGACGTTAGAACAAAATACGGCGCATACGTTGTCACGTCCTCGACTATGAACTTATGGTTTTATCTGATTGAGCTGGCCACATTTTTTTTTATATACACTGACACGTTACAAAATAAGACAATGACATTGAAATCCAAACCCCGCCCCCCCCCCCCAAAAATGGGCAGATTTTTGCTGTGAAGCAAAGTATTATAAAAACAGTCCCATGTTATCTCTGTAATTTCTTTCTTGTTGTAAACGTTAAAGAGGAATTCAACCCAAACGTATTTTTTTCAAGAATATGTTCTATGCAAGCCCACTAGTTGAAACGAGGCATTCTGATAAATATTGCGTTTGTGGAATAAGAGTTAATCCACTCGTTTTTTGCCATCTCCGCGGGCGGCCATTTTGTCCCTTCTGTCGACTGAAAATGACATCACAGATCCTCGGGGCTCAGGTAACGACCAATCATGGCTGACCTGTTTTCTCAAGCTGAGTCTTGATTGGTCGTGACCTGAGCGCTGGGCAGTTGTGATGTCATTTTCAGTCGACAGAAGTGACAAAATGGCCGCCACCCTGAGATGGCTAAAAAGGGGTGGATTTTGCTGCTTAACTCATTTTTTCAACTCGTGGGCCTGCTGGGAACATATTCTTGAAAAAAATATATGTTTGGGTTGATTTCCACTTTAAGGGACCAAAAAAAAAAAAAAAAGTGATTTCCTGACATTTTTTAAACGAATCGGCAAGTTAATCAGTGTTCTGGATTTTACCCGGCCAAATATCCGAATCGGCATCAGCCTAAAAAAAAAATCCATATCGGTCTGGCCCTACTTATAATTACTATTGAATATGTTTCACAAGTACAGAGGCATTTTTTTCCCTCTACACTTTGCTTCTATTGATCACACACTTTCGTTACGTGTGTGAATGTGACACCGTGGTGATGTGCGACGGCGGCCATTCTGCTTGTGACAATGTTTTCTCACACGCCTTCGCGCCGCTGGCAGATGGCCGGCCATGTTTGTTTGACACCAAAAAAAGCAACTGTTTTCTTGACGATCGTACCATCACTACTCGCCTGTGGCTGCCGTCCAGAGCCGAGTGCCTCGGAGGCGTCTTGAGCGCAAAATGTGCGTAATGGGCTAGCGAGGTCACAGATAAGCGCATAAGTAGTGTCTACATGTACTGTATATGTTGCGTGTGTGTGTACAAGCATGCACAACCCATAATGCTCAGTGGGTGAAAGTTGTCACCATGCGCCCGAGAAGCCCAGTGGAATCTGTCTGCTTCACAGTTTTTGTCTAAATATAGTGGAAGGGCAATGACGGAGAAGGACAGCGAGGGACCAAGGGAGAGTGGGTCTAATGCAGTATTAACTAACCTACTGTGTCACCCCCACTCCACCATCCCTTGCTCCTTGAACCTCCTCCTCCTCCTCCATCTGTGGCTTCCCTCTTTCTTCTCCAGCTTTCACCACCCCTCCATCTGCGCTCCCACCTCACTCCGCCTCTTCTTCCTCTTTGGGTCCCTCTTCAACCTCCTTGTTCCCGTTTTAGATGCTTTTTAAGACCCAACGTTCACAATCAATTAATCAATTGTCGGGTATAGAAATATAAAGCTAAAATAAAAGATTAGCCTATATGTATTATTCAATTGTGAACTTAGTTGGAACATACACAACGTTCAAGCTACTCTTCGCTACTCGCCCATGTGTTTGAACAGGAAATGTGCTAATTCAGTTGTTTTAATGACTCAATTAGTGACATTATTGGATTGAAAATGAAGCAGAGAACTATAATTGAAAATAATTGAATGTAATCTTTTATTAGTTTGTTCTTTTACTCGTCGCATGCAGGAAAAGGGACAGCAGGGGGCGGCACTGCCTCACTTGCCTACCCTGACTGTCACGTCCCTGGTCATGTCATTGCATTTTTGTTGCAGGCCACATTGTAGTTATGTAGTTAGGGTCGTTATGACCCATTTAAATGTATGCTTGTCTCATATTATTACATACGAACAACAAATTGATTGAAAACCCGTTTTGATATCAGAAGCAGGTGTTTGTTTCTTAACAATGTTCATGGGTCAATGTGACCCGCTGTAATGTTCAATCATCAGAAAATATCATATAACGCAATGTAATGTTTTTAATATTAAAAAACACAAACAGAAACAAAAAAAAAGGCCAGCATACTAAATTTAATCTGTTTTTCCCCTTAGATTTTCCAAACTCAATTTAACAGGAGGGTTAAAATTGAAGACAATTGACAATTTTGGTGTTTTAGCAAGAAAGATTACATCAACGGACATTTTGCGGGCTCCATAAAATGACTGGGTGGGCAAATCTGGCCCCCCATCCTTCAGTTTGACACCTGTGTCATAGCATGTGTAAGGAATTCCTAAACGATGCTCGGGGACTGTCCCGTGGCCTCATAAGGAAAAAAGAATCCGCCCTGGAATTCCTCCTCCCTGCTTCGTGAATGCTTATGGTTGATTTTGCGTCTAAATAAAATTACAATACACCGAACTTGCCTTTGAGTATTTAATACAAAAAATAGGAATTACAAAAAAACCAAAACGTTCAGTGCTGGGTCATTCCTCTGTCTCTCGAAAGAGCACATAGTCGACTCCCTGAGATAACGATCTTTACATCAGCGGCCAGCCCCTCCCTTCCAGGAAGTGCTGTCTTTTCTGTGTCTACGTCTTATCACGTGACCCCATTGTTATTCAGTGTCATCAGTTTGATCAAATCAGCAAATGTCTGTGTGTGTGTGACCCAGTGCATTGTGTAAGCAGCAGCATGGAAATATATCATAATGTGAGGCTAAAAAATACAACAACAAGCCTGTATTGACAAAGTACGAAGTAGAATGTACAGAAAAAAAATCACCTGAAAAATAAATACTCAAGTAAATCTACCGAAGAACAGTAATGAAATATTAGCACTTCCTCCCACTGCTGGCAGCACCATATGTGCTGTGTGTGTGTGTGCATTCCGACTCAACACTTGGATATAAATAGAAATGATGCCTGGAAGGACAATAGTGTGTGCATGGATGCATAGAAAGCACATCGCGCAAGACCAGCAGCGATCCATAGCACGTGTGTGTGCGCGTGTGCGTGCGTGCGTGCGTGTGCGTGCGTGCATGCATGCATGCATGTTGCGCTAAAGTTTCCTCTTGGTCTACAGACTCCAACTGCACCTACTTCAAATTCTTCACCTCAGGGGAAAACGCCGTCGTGTTCAAGAAGACGACAAACAAGAGTAAGATGAATGTAAAACTGTGGTTGCCGAGCAAAAACAATCAAATTAAAAAAATTAAAAAGACATTTCTTTTATTCTTTGTCATTTTCTGTGCCGTTAGCTTCAGATAGAAGTGAATGGGATGCTAGCATGTAACTAATTAGAACTAATGATGACATTGATGGCTCACACACACATTGGCAGAGGCTTTTGTAGCTTGCACCTGTCCATGTTCATCTGCCAATAAAATCTGTTTCAGGTTGAGCCAAATCAGCACGTGGCTCACTTGCCAATTAACACGCTGCCAATTTGGCTCATCAAGCCAATGCAAGCATTAGAACAACAACCATGTGTGGTTAGGGTATAGTAAGGCGTTTTTGTGCGGAAAAAAACGACCATGTATATTAAGGCGTTTTTTTGTGAAAAAAACGACCATGTGTAGTAAGGTATGATACAGTGTTTTTTTGCAAAAAAAAAAAAACCCCGACCATATATAGTATGGTGTTTTTTTACAAAAAAACCCGACCATGTATAATAAGGGTATTGTAAGGTTTTTTTCCACCTCCAAAAAACGCCTACTATACGTGATCGTTTTTTTAAAAAATAATGCCTTACTATACCCTTACTATACATGGTTGTTTTTTTTTTTCGCAAAAAAACGCCGTACAAAATATGGTTGATTTTTTTCGCAAAAAAAAAAAAAACGCCTAGTCGCCTTTTTCCACAAAACATATTTTTGAAAAAAACAACAATGTATATATAGTAAGGCGTATTTTGCAAAAAAAAAAAAAAGACCATGTATACTAAGGCATTTTTGGGGACAAAAAACTACCATGAGGTAGTAACTAACGCTAACGCTAACCCAAACACTCTGGTGCCCTCACCACTACCATGAGGTAGTTTTTGGGGAAAAACAACTACCATGTATAGTAAGGCGTATTTTGCGGGAACCCCCCCCCCCCCCCCATGTATAGTAAGCCGTTTTTTGTGACAAAAAACGACCATGTATAGTAAGGCGTTTTTAAAAACAAATTACTTCCTACAAATTCTGAGTAAATTGACCATGGTGGACATGACATTGACCACTGTTACAAACTTGTCTTTGGCAAACTGACAGCTCGGGACGCTCTGAAGAACAAAGGATGAGGAAACACTTCCTTTAGATCCTTACTGGTTGAGAGGAAAGAATTCCGCTTTGCCCGCGGGCCGTATGTTTGACAACACCTGTTTTAGAAGTAGGGTTAAGGATTTAAAGTAAGTAGGGTTTCAAAGAAGGGTTAGGGTTTCAAAGTAGGGTTCAGAAGTAAGGATTAAAAGTAGGTAGGGTTCCAAAGTAGTGTTTAGAAGTAGGATTAGGGTTTTAAAGTAGGGTATTATAAGGCTTCAATGTAGGCTTTTGAAATAGGGCTGAGATTTCAAAGTAGGGTCTCAAAATAGGTTTAGGGTTCCAAAGTAAGTTTTAGAATTAATATTAGGGTTTCAAATGAGGGTTTAGAGGTGGGGTTAAGGCTTCAAATATGGTTGGTAGGGTTAAGGTTTGAAAGTAGTGCTGCAATGCAGAGTTAGGGTTTCAAAACCGTAACTCTCATCTCAACCAATTCCAACCTTCACCCCATACTCAACCCTTAATCTAACCTCAACCAATCCCAACACTAACCCTAACCCAAACACTCTGGCGCCCTCACCACGAGCTGACCCCAACCCAACCCCTAAAAAATGACCACAAGTATGAACACAAGTCGACCGACGAACGCCGATCTGCTCGATGCGTCACCGCCATTGACGCGTGTGTTGTTTCAATCTCGTTGTCCCCCTCCTAGACTTGAACGTGGCGGCGGCCATTTTAGCTCTGCTCAGTCTGACCCTGATGGTGACGGGCTCCATCTGCATCATCATGACGCTCAGCAAAGGCGTGGCCTTCTTCCTCAAGCCCGCCTCCTTCTGCTTCACACTCTCAGGTCAGACCTCGCCTCTACTGACGACTTTTAATAATCAAACTCACAATGCTAACGCCCCACACGCGCAGGCGTCCTGGTCCTGGTCTCCGTCCTGATATTCCACCAGTCCGTGCTGGCCTTGCTGTCGAGCGAACACTCCATCCCGCTGCACCACCAGCTGTCGTGGTCGGCGGCCTGCGCGGGTTCGGCGGGCGCCATCCTCATTTTCGGAGGCGTCCTTTTCCTCATCCTTTCGCTTCCCGTCACTTCCTGGCAAAAGTGCTTTCCGCACAACAGCGGCGCCACCTAGTATGTCTACACTTGTTGACGTCGCAACATCTCCTACATTTGATGGATGATTTTTTTTTTCTCCACCTAGCTTTTCTAAAGCACAACAATTAGCGTAGTTTAGCATTTGACAGTTATAACTCAATACCTCATTGTATTTCTATTGTTTTCACTTTGTGCGTATGAAGTAGATCTCACCGACGGGTATGCAATAATCATTTTTAATGTAATTTTAAAAAAGAGGCTGTAGTGTTTATTTTGTTCTGTTATATCAAAAAAAAACAAACGAACAAAAAATGTAACATTTTGTACATCTGACAACAGTATGGACTCACTTTATAAGCTCCGCAATGTACATAACATTTATTACTTTATATTTTATGAACGGTCAAATACACACACTCTGTCTTCTTCTCTTCCCTGTAGTTTATAATGTAATAATTTATATTGTTTGTTCCATAAAATTGTATTCATGCATTCCCTAGTGTCTATTCTTTTCATTTTGTAGCATTTTTCTGGGCTGCGCTGCTTCCACTACACATGTAGGTGAACGTTTGCTTTTGTCCAATCAGATGTCTCCCTCACTGCGTTGCCATGCCAATCTAATCTGCCCCAGGGCCTTCAGAATCACTAAAACTGGCCCATGTAAATGAAACTGCTAGCAACGGGACTCTTGCTTTAACCAGTCAAATTTCAAACCCATCCTCGATGACGTCAGCTTGTTTCTGTTCTCTGATTGGTTGGTTAGAGCGAAACTCGTTACTACATATTTCCATGGTGGGCTTTTTTCTGCCATGAGGAAATATGAAAATAATTTCCCCTCCAATTCAACTCGCAAGCGACCTTTATGCCAACTGACCCACCACCCGCTGCCCACCTACTCCAATTCTATAATTACTCATTGCTGTTTGGAAACCTTATCCACGAATTTCGACTATGCATGCCTCTTCGTTTATCCTCGACCTCAATACGTTCGCACCTTCAGCAAGTCCCGTCCGATGCACTGCGCCACGCCCGCCAACGCCCCCCAAACCACCCTGAGAGAGCCCGAAAATACCGGACACCTCCCGCCGGGATAATTACTGTCGCAAGCCGCATGAGTCTTGTTATTGGGCGCTCCCTTTGGGCGGAAACGTGATCCACGCGACATCCGATCTCGGTTGCATTTATATAATGTGGGCTGGACACGAGTTGCATGGTTGGGAAGAAAATTACAAACAAAACAGAAAAACCTTAACTCACACACAAAAACTCTTACACTCAACCAAAAAAAAAAAAAAAAACCTCTCACACCCACCAAAATCTCTCAAACATCTCATACATAATTCATGCAAAAAAGATCGAGAAGGAGGCTGCATGAAAACAAAATTGTGACAAAATTACCTTTTCCTCTCTCACAAACAAAAACTCTTACAATCACCGATAAAAAAACACCTGCAACAAAAAAAAACCCTATCACTCCAAAACACCCCTCACTCATACTCAACACACAAAAGATTCTCTCACACACACACACACACACGCACACCCCCACACACACACCTAAAAACCGCTCACTAACGCCCAAAAGTGTCTCACACAGCCAAAAACCTCTCACTCACATGTAAACTCAACAAGATACATCTCAAACAGACCATAAATGTCTCACACGCAACAAAAAACTTCTCTCACACCTGGAAAAAACTCACAAATCAAACTAGCACAAAACCACATACGTAGACACCCAAAACATTCTCTCACATGCCAAAAAAAACACACATTCAACAAAAAACTTGCACATGTAGACATACCAAAAGCTCTCATTCTCAACGAAAAACTCACAAGAACACACACACAAACCATTAAAATCTTTCATAGACCACAACACACATGAAAAGCAAAAACAACACAAACTCTCACTCTATGTGTGAGGGTTTCTTTTTTATATTCCAGAAAGGGTCTTTTTGTTGAACATGAAAATATTTTAAATATATACATGTGTATAAGATGTTTTTCTGTATGTTTCAGAGTCCTTTGAGGTATGTGTGAGAGTTTATTTTGTGTGTGTGTATGAAGTAAATGTTATTTTTAGCTTCTAGGCCACCTCGTAAAAACCTGCTGGCCTTGTTGCATCATGCCCGACTCCAGTGTAACAAAGTGCAAAAACTTTTAAATCGCAAGGGACGCTGCGGGGAATTTGACGTCTCCTTGCACCTGCTCTGAGGCAGAAATGTCAGCTCTAAGTTGGCCTTGAAGGTCAGGAAAAACCCGCCCACCGTGTTTGGACCAAAACAGCCGTGTAAAACATGCATGAGACGCCAGATGGGACCAATCACAAAATGATGGGCTCACATGGTTAAGCAAAAAAAAAAAAACAAAAAAAAAAAAAAAAAAAGTCTTCCGCATTAACCGTCTATAGGCTTTCTCGTCACGCTAATAAGCGAATGCAAACCATCTGCCACTTTCCATCTATATGCAAATTCATCATATGCAACAGTGTGACAGCGAAGGTCGAAAGTGTGTTTAAAATGGGTGGTAAAGTGCTTGATCGGTTCACAGGTAACACTCGAAAGAAAACTGAGTCGGAAGTGGAGCTCGGTCTCGCACCTGAAATGCGCACTCGCTTTTCGTTTATCGTTTAAGCAGCGAATCCGAAATTGTATTTTTTCCGAAAAACATGCCACGGTCCAAAAAATGAAAAATCCAATTTGATTTTAATAGTAAATGGAGTGCGCTTAATCTACACCATATGTTGTCCAAAGCGCTACTAAACCTCTGAAAACATAGACTCGATGCGTCAGACATGCTAACGCAGCCTCATCAACCTAAGGAATATTTTTCGATTTTAGTTTAAAATAACTTACCTTAACCTCCAGGATCGCTCACCGTACATTGAAAAACAGCACAACCCAGGGTGCTTTTTTTTTTGCTTTTGGTAAAGTTTTAAATCCATCCATGTTAAGTCGTGCCAGCTAGCTAGCGCTAAGCTAACCAGGGAAGGTTCGATCGTCTCTCCAGTCCAACATCCAAGTTTGCAAACTCCCTTCGTGCTCTGACGGCGTCAGAGGCCTCTTTGAAAACGCAGCTATAGTGTACACCAGCTGTGTTGGAACAGCATGACAACCTAAGGATTTTTTTTTTCGATTTTAGTTTAAAATAACTTACTTTAACCATCAAGATCCCTCACCGTATCCTGGCCAGCTGCAGGGTGGTCCAATTTTGAATCCATCAACACTCCCTTTTGGGGGGGAAAAAAAAAAACATGAAAATTGGCAACAGATAATTTTTAGAGGTCTATTTTGTCAATAAAGAAACAGTCTTAAAGCAACAGTATGTAAAAATTTGGCTTTAAAAGAAGTCCTTCATTAAATAAGGCAACTATCTTGGCTTCAGAATTAAATGCAGGCAAAAAGAAAAGGAAAATATAAAGTGACAAAGACATACAATCCAGATTATTTTGTAATTAAAGTACAAGATTTTATGATTGTGTGGCAAAAAAAGACAAAAGTCAGCATTGATCCTTCAATTTTTTTGTTTTTATAAACTTCGTGCAATACAGTGTTTGAGTTTATCACACATTTAGATAAACCATAGTCAGTTGTCTCTATATATCTACTACATATGATTCATATTGCCCACACAAATGCTCTCTGTGTGCACGTTTTCCGAGAATGTCGCCAAAGAATTTCAAAAAATCTGGAAGCGTCTCCTTTGTGTGTGTTTTTTTTTTTTTTTTTGCTTGTTTGTTTTTGTTTTTTAGTTTGGCGGTTGAATCATGTCGCAGGAGTCAAATCCTCGAGAAGAGAAGAAAAAAAGAAGAGTGTGTCAGGCCGCTTACATTCTCATCACCTTCGTACAAGCGAAGAGGAGCGAGGAAACACAGTGAAAAGAATCTTTGGGGAGGTTCCCAGCAATGCTTAGGAAAGGGGGCGGGTTAAATGGTCACCGGGGGTTGGGGGCCGGGGTGGGTGTGGGTCGGCGGGGCTAATGAGGTAAACCACCAAGTAGGAGTCCAAGTAACAAAAGCAGATTTCTGTTGATGGAATTTACAAATATATGTATGCATTAATTACAATGTACATTTTTTTTTTCAAATCATCCTCCAAAACCCACATTTACATGATGCTTGTTTTTTTTGCCATTGAAAATGAAGTGTGTCACTTTGGGACCCATAGAAAAGAGATTATTCCTTTTTTTTTTTCCCCCTTTTTTTTTTTTTTTTTTTGTTGACTCAGGCATTCACTTGAGCCTGGTTCTGTACATATTTTCTATTTTCTCTCGTCTGAACGTGAGGTTGTCGTTAATGCCCAAAGAACAAACATCTTCAACACGACTAGCGCTACAAGAAGTACTGTCAACACGGATTAGAATGGAAAGAAGACGAACAGAGGCCAAGACCGAGTCGTTATTGTTGCACATCTTCGTCCTTTTATCGCTATTATTGGAAGACAATTTACAGTATTCACAACTGGAAAACAAACAAACAACAACAACAACAACAAAAAAACTACGTCGTACTAGCGGCTGGTGAGTCAAAAGAAAGCATTCTCTCAGCAAAAGATTTTGTGCACACTCATGCTGGACACGAGAACGCGCTGCTTGCCCCCCCTCGACGTGGAAGGAAAATAATGATAGTAATAATTAAAAAAAAAAAAAATAATAATAATACTAAAAAAAATCACAGTAAAAGTCTGCAACATGGAAACGTTGACTCCAGACAACGCAGCGAGCTTGGGCCCACTAGGGATGGCCATTCCAAAACATTTCCTTCATCCACTACAGCAAACCAAATGATCTGACTTGGGTTTGTTTTGCTTTTTCTTTGGCTTTTTGGGGGGGCATTTTTGTAAACATTTCTTTATTTGTCTATTCCCAAATATTCTATTTTCGTCATTTGTAGCGTTTCTCTAGTCTGCGCCGCTTTCGGGAAGTGTATGTGAACGCTACATGATTTTGTCAGCACATAGTTGTCAACTGCTGCACAGTTTTACTTAACTAGTAACATGTCGTTGTCCTACTAGAAACGTCAAATGGGTTACAGACAAGTTCTACCATTTTCATGCAATCACACTCTAGTTGAGTGTAATTGCCAGAGCTGGGCACTCGACATTACTAGTGAGGTAAAACTGTGCAGTTGTTGACATTTCACTTCACCTCACTACTAGTGAAGCATGAGGAGCAGTCTGATGCAAGTGAGAGAGGCATGTCTGCGCCACTGTGGGAGTAGTCACAGCTGACTTCAATCATAGCCAATCAAAGCAGTTTCTCTCATTCCTTTTAAATGCGGCAGGCTAGTCGTGCACTAGAGTCTCAAGCACTTCTGTGCCGTGAAGTAGGCACTTGGAAAACGTAGACCCCCACCCCCCCCTCCCTACCCTACCCCCGATTTTTGTTCATGTGTCACTCTGCCAGGTGCATCTGAGCGGAGCCTGGTCTCCTAAAATGGCAGACATGTGCAACGACCCTTTCGCTCGTACGAAAAATTTGGACCCTGCTGCACATGCGCTACTAAAATTGAGCGCGAGATGTAAACTAGTAGAATTGTATTCTATTTTTATTATAGCACTAGTAGCACACATCACAGAAATGTCCTACTAGTTGTGTGTTGTCGCATACTAGTACTGCATAATTCCATGTTAATTTGAGCATATCCTCAATCTCTTAGATATTCCTCTTGAATTGATGCTGTTAGGCCAAAAGTAGTACTAGTAGCGGGGGAAAAAAACGATGCTAGTAAGACACGAGCCAATCCCGAATTGACGCAAATGGATTGTTCTGCCCATCCCTAGTACGAACACAAAAAATAATCACAACAACAATCGAAGCTAACGCAGGTCTGCTAAATTAGCGGTAATATTGCACAATTTTTTTTTTTTTTGTCGTAGCCCGAGGTTAGTTTGCATGTTGATCGTTAACAAAATAAATCATTTCTAGCGTGTGGAAATATCAAAATAGTTTTGTTGTGAGAGTTCATTGTTGTTGTTATTATCGCTCTGTTACGACTGTACTCTTGTTTTTGTTGCGGAGGGAGAGATTAACATTTCAGCTGTGCTGGATGATCGCTACTTCCTGCCACCCCCCGCCTTTACACAGGTGTGGTCTTTCTATTGAGGGTGTTGGAGTTGCTCTCCCTGTCTCCCTTCAGCCTGTCCAGAGTGCCCATCCCTCGCTCCCTGTCCACCGTGGACGAGGTGAAGGGGGGCGGTCCGGAGCCCACCGAGTTGGGCATTGGCACGTTGGAGTTGGAGGAGTTGGAAGGGTTGTGGGACTTGAGCGAGGGCAGCGTGCCGCTCATCATGCCGCCCCCGCCGCCGCCGCCGCCGCCGCCGCCGCCGTCCTTGGGGAAGCAGTTGTGGAGCTGGTAGAGCGTGGCGCGGTCCACCGTGCCGTACATGGGCGGCAGACCCCCCAGTTTGGGGTCGCGGGACAACGTGTAGAGCGAGATGTCGCCTCCGGCCAGCGCCGTGTGGGAGCGCGAGTGCGGGTTGGGCAGGGTGGACACGGAGATGGGGCCCTGGGAAAGCAGCGCCGACGGGGGCAGGCCGAAGTTCTTCCCCACGCCGCCGCCCACCGGCGAAGGGTCTCGGGAGCGGGAGGGGTCGGTGGAGCGTGACGAGGACCGGGACCGGCGGCGGAAGCGGTAGCTGGGGAGGCGCAGCATGGCGTGCGTGGTGCTCTTGAAGATGTCGGTGCGCGAGCGGCAGCGCAGCTCCTTGTTTTTCTCGATGTAGATGTTGACCGCCAGCACGCCCACCATCTCGGCCATGATGAAGGACAGACCGCCGAAGTAGAAGGACCAACCGTACGAGTACTGCCACTTCTTGTCCTCGTCCTTCTTGGGGGAGATGTCGCCCAGTGCCGCCGAGATGTACACGATCACGCCGATGATGTTGCTCAGACCTGAAAAGCACAGCAATACCATCGTACATATTTACTCATTACACCGGTGGTCCCCAATACGAGTGCCTAGTACAGTAGCCCTAATACGCCTGTCAAAAATACTATTTGATATGTGTCTTGATAAATGGGGTGCGATATGATTCAAGGACGGTTCCGTTTTAAAGTGGAACGATTTGATACGGTTTGATTCAGTAGGATTACCACTCGGTTTGATATTGCGAGGCTCAGTTCGAGGGGGTATGATGCAATGAGTTTTCATTTTGCTTACATATGAACAAACTTGTCAGGACTGTAAGTGTAGCATTTCCTTGAAGTGGAAATCAACCCAAACATATTCTTTCAAGAATATGTTCCCAGTAGGCCCACTAGTTGAAACGCGGCATTCTGATGAATATTGCGTTTGTGGAATAGGAGTTAAGCAGCAAAAGCCACCCCTTTTTTTTTAGCCATATCAGGGGGCGGCCATTTTGTAATTTCTGTCGACTGAAAATGACATCGCAACTGCTCAAGGCTCAGATAACGACGAATCACGGATCAGGTGATTGGTCGTTATCTGAGGCCTGAGCAGTTGCGATGTCATTTTCAGTCGACAGAAGGGACAAAATGGCCGCCCCCACAGATGGCTAAAAACAAGTGGATTAACTCTTATTCCACAAACGCAATATTTATCAGAATGCCTTCTTTCAACCAGTGAGCTTGCATAGAACATATTCTTAAAAAAATATGTTTGGGTTGACTTCCTATTTAAAAGACATATCTCTCCAATAAAAGACAATTTGAAACGTCTCAATATATTTTAAAGTGGAACGATTTGGTTTGATACGTTTTTGTTACAACCCTAATACACACACACACACACACACACATATACATATATATATATATATATATATATATATATATATATATATATATATATGCACGTGCATATCATATACAGTCATAATGTTACCTGCAGCCACAAAGAGAATCCCCGCTCCCAGGATGATGTTCCTTTTGCTCCTATAGAAACGGCTAGCAGCAATGCACACACCTCCCAATAGCAGCAGGATGGCACTGAGGATGGGGAAGATGTTGGATGCCCTGACCACGCCTGCAAAGCCAAAGAAAAAGTGCTTTTAAAGTGATCTTTAATCTTAGCCTTTCAGTTTAATGCTGCTAAACAGCTCAGTGCAATGAGCACAAACGGTGCGGCAACACACATAGTCAGACAATTTAAAAGTACTCATGGTTATATAATCTTTATACTCTGGGCACACCAGAAGGACAACGAACATTCAATTAATGCAAAGTGCCAAAAGATGTCTTTTAAATTGTATTTATTAGGTCATCACTCTATGTTTTTGAAAGTATAACATTATGGAGTGCTATTTTTCCTCATCAAGACACAGATTACAACACTTTTTTTTAATGGGACTTCTGAAATGGCTTTCCATTCATTTTAATGGCGAAATATGAAATATTCTTAGCTGGGACAACATCCATCCACAAAGTTCAGCTACGTCAACCACTACACTTCCAATGGCTTCCTCACATTGAGCCAACGAACACCCACTGTGACATCATCCAATCAGTTTTCTCATCATGAAACACTTCTAACAACAAAATAATTCCTTCTGAACTCGCACGACAATTCCGTTTCGTTGTATGCTAATGTACCAAAGTAGCGCATGCGTGCGCACACCCAAAACACACACACACACAAACACATCTAAGACAAGTAGGCCACAGGAGAGAAAATGCCAGCAAAATGCCAACAACATTGTAAACAAGCTTGTGCGCACACGTGCGACGTATCACAGCGCACAAACAAACGCATCCCTGCGGGGAATTTAGCG
Source organism: Filicampus tigris (assembly GCF_054856515.1). NCBI lineage: Eukaryota > Metazoa > Chordata > Actinopteri > Syngnathiformes > Syngnathidae > Filicampus > Filicampus tigris. The sequence goes on along the minus strand of NC_141224.1, from coordinate 5,803,511 downwards.
TCAACTAGGCCGCGCCGTCTCCCGTGACTTTTAGTCCACATTGTCACGTGTTGACTCCTTCACTGCGGCAACAGCAAAATCCCAGACTCAAAAGCAGCAATTTGACTTACGTAGGACGTACTCGGCCCCGTCGTGGTCAAAGTCCGCATCCTCCGGGAAGTGGTTGATCTGCGAACAAACTCCTCGCTTTACTCCTGAGACGCGAAAGAGAGAGAGAGAGAGAGAGAGAGAGAGAGAGGCAAAAGTGATGAGCACACACAAGCGAGAGAACAAGAAGTCATAAACGCCGACTGCGACAAACGGAGAAGGGCGGGCGTCCTCCCGAGAGCCGAAAGCTCTGACATCGGCGCCAGCGTCTCCTCGGCATACAGATCAAACAACCGCCGGGACGTTAGTAGCACACGCGCGCGCGCGCGCGCTGTGTTAGTAAATACATACAAGCACACACGCACGATGGTGACACGGTCGCTGATGGATTGTGAGATAAGATGGAGTGGTGGAATGAAGACACACAGACGGAGGGACAGATGGACAGAGGTGGGACGTGTGGCGGCCTCCCTTTGCCGCTCGCCAATGTTGCTCTGTGAAGAAGCAGACGGAGGCGCACATCAGTGGCGTCACATGTTGAGTGTTTACAGCACAGGTGTCAAAGTCGAGGCCCGCTGGGCAGAACCGGCACGCCGTCACCGTCATTTTAGGCGGCGCGCAGAATGCTTGGTGCAATTTTTCGACCAGCCTCAAAGCGGAAGTCGACCCAAACGTATTTTTTTCAACAATATGTTCTGTGCGAGCCCACTAGTTGAAACAAGGCATTCTGATAAATATTGCGTTCATGAAATAATTAATATATTAATATTAAAAAAAAAAGAATAATAATTAATTCACCCCGGGGCGGCCATTTTGTCACTTCTGTCGACTGAAAATGACATCACAGTTGCTTGTGGCTGAGGTAACAACCAATCATGGCTCACCTGTTTTCTGAAGCTGAGCCGTGATTGGTCGTTACCTGAGTCCTGAGCAGTGATGTCATTTTCCGTCGACAGAAGTGACAAAACGGCCGCCCCCTGAGATAGCTAAAAAAAAGGGGTGGATTTTGGTGCTTAACTCATATTTCACAAACGCAGTATTAATTGGAACGCCGTGTTTCAACTAGTGGGCCTGCATAGAACATATTCTTGAAAAAAAACATGTTTGGGTTGATTTCCTCTAAAAAACAGTGATGCTGGTAATGCATTAGAAAGTAACGCGCTGATCTTTTCACTTTTTAGAGTAACAACTAATCTAAGGTTTTAGATAACCCTTTTCTACATTTAGTAATCTGATTACAGTTACTTTGCAAAGTCACAAACCGTTAATATATAACAGTTAACAATGACGACAATCAGCTCACAGAAAGTTAACAGCCACTTAAAATTCACTATCAAGTGTTAGTGCCGATAACGGCCCGTTGAATTCAACAGTGAGTGACATTTGACAACACTTGTCACTTGCCAATGTCATGTTTCGACCACAGGAAACACAACAATGGAGGAAGCACGGAGATTTGCATTTTTACGATGGAAAGTGACTACTTTGAGTGTGCCGGCCAGGGGTGGAGCCATGGGTGGGCCTGGGTGGGCACCCATATTGACAGACTGCCTACCCAATGACATTCATGAAAAAAATATATGCTTTTTAATTTTTAGTAAATTATTAGATTATTTTTGAATTCTTTTTTTTACTTTATTGAATATTAAGAATGGCATAATAATAATAATGGCATAACTGTGGCTGTCTAAGGAAGATCTGAACTTCAGTTGATCATTTTATTTGAATATACGATGTGTTGGGATCGGAGGATTGTGCCAAATGAGAGAAATATTCAGGCCCACCCTGCTTTTTCCAGGCCCACCCATTAGCCGTGTTCTGGCTCCGCCCCTGATGCCAGCTAGCGCGGCTACGGGCAACCTGCTCGTTCAATACTGTCGGCAGAATTAAGTCATTTTTTTTAGCGCCCTTAATTAGCGATTGAACATTATTTCGGGAGTCAAGTCAGCTGTAATGCCGCGAAACGCCGCCGGGAACAACTTAAAAATAAAAGCATACCTAACCATTGATGTCCATATATTACTTTGTACAGTAAGGGTTATTTTGAAGTTGGCGGCGTGTTACTGTCACGTATAGCATGAACAATTGTTGCTGCGGTTAGCCTGACTTCTTCTTCTTCCTGACAGTGTACATGTAAATAAGCGAGTACTCAAGCATTTTTTTATTTTTTTTAAACCAAAGTACTCGAATTAGACGAGGAGGCGGCCATACTATTAGCTTCTTTGTTGCATGCCAATCGAATTCACACCAGAACAATTTGCAAAATAACAACCAGTTGCCGCCTTCAATCGAGATGCAGAGGACGCAAAAGGAACGTCAGCCCACTTGTGGGCATTTTCATCTTTCATTTTCACGTCCCTGACCCGGAAGCCACGCCAAGACACTGTCAGCTTTGCCGCCACCCAACGCGGGAGGAGAAAGAGCAGCAAAAGGGGAGAGGAAACGCAACTGTGACGTTTGGGGGAGTGGATGAAGGCCTTCGCGCGAAGGAGCCGAAGGAGATCGTGCGCAATGCAGTATTGCTGCGAGGACGAGATCGTATCGCTAATTGGCTGCTTCACTTGAAGCCGGGTGGGGGAGGGGTCGGTTGACTGAAGCCACGATTGCTTCAGTTCATTTCGCCAAAGAAAAGCACTCATCTGGATTGTGAGTAGATAGCGTTAGCGACGTAAAGCGCGACATCGGAGCGGCAAACGCGGTGGAACCTAGCAGCAAATTCTACAAGGATGGGAAGTCGGACACGGTAGGGTGCTGCATGGCAACAATAGCCATCAACAAGGAACGGGAGACGTTTTTTTGTTTGAAATAGCACGCTTCATGTTCTTGCAGTTCTCACATGGAGGTAATGATTCTCTATTGACCAATCAACCAAAAAGAAAAGTCCAGTCTGTAAAAGCTGAGAATGGACCTGTGTGAAAATGGATGACGAGCGTTTTAAGTCACCATCGAAACAACAACGGTTGCCATCTCGAAACGAAAGGACAATGTCGTAATCGTCAGGTGTTCTCATTGTAATCAAACTCGACTAAGTTTTACTGAAGTTTTTCTCCTTCCCGCCCCTTTTCGTGTGTTAACGATTTGATTTGAATATCGGGCCTGCATGTTTTCTGCTTTAAGTATTGCTCAAGTCTTGTTTTTTTTTTTCTTTCATTCAGGTCATTTATGTTTATAAGTAATTTTGCTCAAAACAAATAAAAATGAAATGAAATGACTGTGGAACAAATCAATAAGTTCGAGTTGAACATTTTGTCCAAAAGCGACTTTTTTTTTCTCTGACTGATTGGATAAGCGCCATGAAAAAAACATCTGCGCGTTAATTAGTTATCCTTAACATTTGCGAAGCTGGAAGTGTTGCCGGTGGAGGATCGAATGAATCAGCAGCTCACAACGCGCACTGCCAAACGGCTCTTTCCTGCATCCTCGTCCTGGCGCCGAAAGGAGTCTGGACTGGGGGCGGAACGCGCGCTTTTATTTGGGCACTTGAGTTAAACGATGGCAGCCAGTGCTGGCACAATGATTAATGGATTATTTGGAAGACAGCGTCGGGCTTCTGTGTCACGTAATTATCCCTCAATTGTTTGAAACGCTTTCTTGTCACAATGGCACGTTCCAGGAGGTTGATACGTGCTTGGCTGATAATGATAATAATTAGTGTTATCACAAAATTGCGCTGGGTTGTTGCAAACAAACTATCATCAAAAAAAAAACAAATCCGCCTTGAGTAAAATGAGATAAATAATGTCAAGATGTTTACTCAATCAGAAGCCGTCATCTAAAATGTACACTACCTCGCAAACGTTTGGATTCAGTCCCTCAAAACCCTTGAAAATGTCCTTATTTCCATTTCGGTTTCACGCAGACAACCAAAGGACTTGTTGCCACCACTCGAGTCAAGTCTGTAGCATTTTGACGGTACCTTCCAGGCAGCATATCCTCCACAGTCCAGAGTGGGTGAGCGCCCCCGGGTCTTTCTTGTCCTTGTTGTGAGGGTCGTCCTGCGTGACGTTGGCCGTGCTGTTGCAAATGAGGGCGCGGGAGTACAGCCAGTAGTCCGTCCCTATGGCCACCGTCATCAGGCCGAAGGCAGCGAATGCCCCCACGGTGGTGAGGAGGATCTGGATCCCCTTCTCACACACCATGCCTTGGAAAAGAAAAGTCAAGCTGCGTTTGAAGCATTTGCCACGAGAGTCACAATGTGGCAAACCTAGTTGGCTGGAGTAAAACGGGCACATCAGGGGGTGGGGGGTGGGGGGGGGAGGGTGCATCAACATTTCGAGGTGATCGATTTATTCCTGACATCCCACACTTGCCACCTTCAACTTTTGTAAAGCCATGTGATTATTTTTTCTGACGATGGCGAAGGGGGGGGGGGACAGGGGGAAAGTTATGAGAGGGAGGTGTGGGAGAGAGTGAGAGAGAGTAAGAGGGAGACAGAGAAAGAGAGAGCGCAGTGAGGGAAAGGGAGAATAAGGGAGAGAGCTATAAAGATAGTGAGAGAGCGAAAGAGAGGGAGAGAAATAGGGACAAAATGAAAGACTTTGAGAGAGTGGAAGAGAGAGTAAAGAGAGGGATGAAGAGAAAGAGAGAGGGAAAGAGAATGATACACTGTGAAAGAGGGAGCAAAAGAACTAAAGAACCAAAGAGAGTAACGAGAGAGAGAAGAGAGAGAGGGAAAAAGAGAGCAAGAGAGGGGAGAAAGAAGAGAAAGAATGAGAGAGTGGAAGAGAGAGTAAAGAGAGGGATAAAGGGAAAAAGAGAGAGGAAGAGAATGATACACTGTGAAAGAGGGAGCAAGAGAACTAAAGAACCAAAGAGAGTAACGAGAGAGAGAAGAGAGAGAGGCAAAAAGAGAGCAAGAGAGGGGAGAAAGAAGAGAAAGAATGAGAGAGAGTGGAAGAGAGAGTAAAGAGAGGGATGAAGAGAAAAAGAGAGAGGAAGAGAATGAGAAACTGTGAAAGAGGGACCAAGAGGACTAAAGAACCAAAGAGAGTAATGAGAGAGAGGGACTAAGAAAGAGAGAGAAGAGAGAGGGAAAAGAGAGTGAGGAAAAGAGGGGAGAAAGAAGAGAAAGAATGAGAGAGAGTGACAGAGAGAGAAAGTAAGAGGGAGACAGAGAAAGAGAGAGTAGAGTGAGAGAAAAAGAGAGAGATGGAGAAAAGAGGGAGAGAGCCATAAAGTTGGTGAGAGAGCGAAAGAGAGGGAGAGAAATAGGGACAAAATTAGAGACCCTGAGAGAGCGGAAAAGTCAGTAAAGAGAGGGATGAAGAGAAAAAAAAAGAGAGAAAGAGAGTGAGAAACTGTGAAAGAGGGAGCAAGAGAACTAAAGAACCAAAGAGACAGTGAGAGAAAAAGAGAGGAAGATAGAGATAGAGGGAGAGAGCAAGAGGGGAAGGGAGAGAGAACGAGAGGGAGTCGGAAGGGAGAGAAATAGGGACGAAAAGAGAGAGCGTGAGAGAATGAAAGAGAGTGAGGGAGAGAGAAAATGACAGAGAAAGAGAGCCAACGAGAGAGAGAAAGTAGAGAGAGAGCATCAGAAAGTGGGACCAATAGAGAGAGCGCCAGAAAGAGAGAAGAAAGAGGGAGAGAGCAAGAGAGAGTTAAATTGATAAAGCGTGCAGTGTGTATGTCAATAACGTGCTCTTTTGCAGCTTTTTTTTTTTTTTTTTTTTTTTTTTACAAATATGATGAGTGATTTAGTTGTTGAACGAAGGCTAATATTAGCAAACATTCACACACGCGCGGGGGCGCGCTGACGCCGACTCTGGAGCCGGGCCGGGCAGGACCTCCGCGGACGACAAACGTGCTCCGAAGCTGCCGAACGCGACAAGTAACAGAAAGCTTAAAAAAAAAAAATGGCCCAAATCCTACAGCGCGCCACGTTTCCGGAAAACGTGTCCGCCGTGGTTGGCGGGAATTTGGCGTTGGGAAGCCCTTTGAGAGAACGAAAAGGAACGCTGGAATCATCTCACATGAGTGCTTGAACGACCTCAGTGAGCTGCACTTCATTCACGAAAAAAAAAAAAAAAAAAAACACAGCAGCCCTGCAGGTGAGATGAGAAGGGGCAAGGGGGGAGGAAACGGGGGAGGATGGTGAGAGGTGAGGAAGGAGTGGGAGGGAGGTGCACAAGTGGCACGAAATGATGACGTGTCCTTGGAAGGAGAGTTGGATGACTCTGCTGACTCGGCTTAACAAGCCAGAAGTGATGCGAAACACGACCGATCACACCCTGCCCGTCCGTCTACTCCATATTCATAACCCTGACACCCCGCTCCCCTCAGAACTTGGAACTTGGAAGGCAAGACTGGAGAGGAATGCATAAACACACGCGCGCGCGCAAGATCCATCGCGAAATCCCTTTCGGGCAGAGAGGACGCGCTTTTAAGTTAAATACCATCGATTGGCGCTAGAAGAATCCTGAACGTGCTTTATTTAAAGACCTGAAAAGTGAATTCGGAGATATCTTTCTGAATACAGTTTCAGAGCTAATTATCGTTCTCGGCACCCTTGAAAGCTGCGGCTGCGCGCGCACTCATGGCCAACAACAAGGCGCTCTAATGCGGCCACGCCAGGCCAAAGCTCCAGGCCATACGCTTGCTGTCAAGACAGACGTTGACTTTTTACCCCATCCTCGCTCTTCCATCTTTCTTGGTCTTTATTAGACTTACCTGATCGCAAGTTGACACCCGCACACTCATAGCAAACAATGAGGCGCTCTAGAGCAGCCTAGATCCACATGCTGGCTGTCAAATAAGGCATTTATTTTGTTTTCCCTGCTCCCCATCCCTGCTCTTCCATCTTTGTGAGTGTGACATGTGTGCACTCATGGTCAACAACGAGGCACTCTAAGACAGCAATGCCAACCCTTTTCCACATGCTGACTGTCAAGTTGGACTTTCAAAAAAAATAAACAAATAAATCCCGCCCCCCCCCCATGCTCTTCCGCCTTTCTCCGCATGACAAGTGCGCACTCACGGCAGACAATGAGGCACTCTAAAGTGACGCCCCAAAGGGACACTTGAGTACTACATCGTTCGTACAAGCAAATCTCTGAACTCCCTTTATGAGGTCTTTAACTAAATACTGATAACGTCAATCAAAACAGAACATTTTCTTTATAAAGGCAGACTTTTGATACAACTCTTGAATTGGACGTCAGGAGATAGCAGGTGTACCTAATATTTTGGCCAGTGGCAAAAAAATGGCCCTGAGGTGCGACCCAAATGTGTGACACGCATTCCAGAAACGTCCACAAAAGTTTCCACGCTACTGCGACTCAATCCAGGGGGGCGAAGAACTCGACTTACCTGACGGCGAGTTTCTATCCTTCGAATCAATTTTGAAATCTTTCCTTTCCTCGTCGGTGAAGAACGTGCTGCCCCTTCAATCCGGACAGCATCCATCGACTGTTCTCAGCCGCTCCCCGCTCTCTTTCTCTCTCCCCACGGCGCACTCCCCCCTCTCTCTCTCTCTCTCTCTCTCTCTCTCTCTTTCACGTTCACTCGCTCGTTGCCGCTGTCTTTTTCGCCGGAGTCGCCGGTGCCAGCGGAGGCTGAGTCTTGGACGCTCGTCCCGCTCTCCTTCGCTCGCTCCTCCGCTAGCAGGAAGCCGGCACCAAAGCGTCCGTCATCGCTGCTCAGCTGCGGCACACAGAAAGGAAGAATGAGCCGTTTTAATATGCAGATGAAATCAGACAGGGCCTCATTTGCAATGAAAACGCAACATCGTTTCCTCATCGCTCTCAATTGATCGTCATGTCAAATTCATCTATAAACTGTTAGCGTTTGCTGCCTGTTTGATGTTTTTACCGGAATAATTAATCAGAAATAAATGAATTGACCTTCTGCCATGAATCATTTTGCTATTGTAGCTCACTCAGTTACTCACTAAGGGCTTGATTTATTCCGATTCCAAAAAGCGGGTGTTAAATTGCGTGTTAAATCACTCTAACAGATTGCGCTGTTGGTAACAGGCCGAAAAAGGCCTGCAAAAATCAGCCGTGGATATGAGACGGGAGCGAATAGTTGAAATCTTCCAAGCAAACTACATGTTTACACCTTTTCTACCCCTACTTTACAATCTCACTAGTATGCATCAGACAAACAAAATGAAGACAACTTTATCAGGGAATTGCACACAAAGCATCCCAACAGCTCATATCCCGTATTTAAAGCGGAAGTCAACCCAAAAAACTTTTTTTTTTTCAAGAATATGTTCCCGGCAGGCCCACTAGTTGAAACAGGACATTCTGATAAATATTGCGTTTGTGGAATAAGTGTTAATCCACCCGTTTTTAGCCATCTGTGGGGGTGGCCATTTTGTCTTCTGTCGACTGAAAAATGACATCACAACTGCTCACAACGGCCAATCACGGCCGACCTGTTTTCAGAATCTGAGCCGTGATTGGTCGTTGCGAGCAGTTGTGATGTCATTTTCAGTCGACAGAAGACAAAATGGCCGCCTTCACAGATGGCTAAAAACGAGTGCATTTTGCTGCAAAACGCAAAATTAATCAGAATGTCGTGTTTCAGCTAGTGGGGCTGCTGGGAACATATTCTTGAAAAAAATATGTTTGGGTTGACCTCCGCCTTAAAAGAGGCTTTTGGTCACTGGGCAGCATTTGGAAAAGCACAAAACAAATTAAGTTTGAAGTGATGGAATTGGGAGTGTAGTGTGGGAGAGGCCAACAAACATTATTACATCGATTGCAAAGTTTTAAAAAACTCCGCCGTTTTGCCCAAAACCTGGAAAAAATTACCTTCTTGTGTAAACAAATTTGATTTCAATTTCTACTGAGTGAAACTGAAGCACTGGAGTGACACCAACTCACCAGGGCGGATCTGTCAGCCATGACTGGCTGTTCATGTGACGACCTAATCATCAATAAGTAAATAAATAAACAGCGTATTTTGTTGTCATGGTATTTTTAGTAACAATAAAAGACGGTCACAGCATTAGGTACACCTGCGGCTACATCTGAGCCCCAACAGGGGAGCTGTATTAAAAAAAAAAATAATAATAAAAAAAATAAATAAAAAAGTACAAAAGTAACATATTTATTACAGCGACTGCAGCAATGTAGAAAAATCATCGCTGTCCTGTGAAAAACACGTATGTCCAATTTTGGGAATTTTTTAAAAACTAAATTAAAATGAAAAAGTTAATGCAATGTCTGTAACGTGAAAACACCATTCATGTAAAAATAAGAAAATTGAAAAAAAAATGGACATAAGTCTTGTTCACAGGACAGCGGACGATATGCAGTATTTTGCACCATCATGTATCTAAATCAGGTCACCAAAATATTATATGATATTAACACCTCTCAATATAATGCAGTCCACTTCCAATATAATTGCAACGATACATCGTGTTAAATATTGTATTACCACTTTGATAGTGTCAGGGCAATTTTTGTGTTATTACTTTACAGCGCTCTCGTTTTAGACGACTACATCAAGTGGCCCTTAAGTGGCGACATATCGAGCGACAAAATCAGAAGCGGCCATTGTGTGAACTTGATTGTTCCCCAAGCGGGGGCGTCTCTATTGGATCACATGGACTGACACAGGGACGACATTGGAGGCTAAAAGGCGGAATGACTCGAGCGCGACTTGTGCTGCATCTCATCGTCTGAATAGAGGAGCAAGGGGGAGGGGGGAGAACAACCCGACAATGTTACCATGGCAACATTGAATTCCAAAGTCTAGATCAGCATAGAGCGAGGGAACCGGGGGGTTGGTGGGGGGGGGGGGGGTGTATATACGAGAGAGTGAGAGAGACAGAAAGAGAGCGAAGATGGTGAAGAAGCAAAAAAATGAGGATGGAGGGATGACTTTTTTTTTCATAATAGTGAATGCGAGTTGATGCTCTATCAAATGCGTGTGCGTGCGCGTGTGTGTGTGTGTGTGTGTGTGTGTGTGACGACTGCGACACAGATGCTACCGAGCGGCGCGTGTGCACTGTCGAAAACACGCGATTGGCACAGATGAGAAGCATCCTGCAGTGTTTTTTTTGTTTTTGTTTGTTTGTTTGTTTGTTTTTTTGCTCTGTGAAACCTCCCAAAGAAAACGCAAGCATTGGACACGGCGACGCACACAATGAGCAGACATGAATCCTCGTTAATATTTGATGACGCAATATGGCATCGTGAGCAAAATAGGTTACATCCCGTTTGCATTGTGAGAACCCCCCCGCCCCCCACGCCCCTCCTCCTCCTCCTCTCCTCAGCCTCGGAGATGCGACGAAAGACGGCGTGTTTCTTCCTCGCTGCGTTTGGAAACTGTTGAATCTCCTCAATCAGACGTCCTCCTCATGCTCGTATCGCTCTCTCCTGCCTCCTTGTTATGTAAACTGTCAAGCGACACTGCTGCAGTGTGGCTCAGTTATACATTGTGTGTAAGCAAACGACTTGTGCGTACGCAAATACTATGACATTCCAAGCCTATCAGCATAAAGTCGCTCCCTTAGGAGAATACACATCAAGAAGGTTTACGCTATCTCCAAGGCCTCCCAAAAAGGCACGTACATGCGCGTGACCTTTGCTACGACCTTACGCATTGTTCCCCCCGGCAAAAGTCCCCTGTGCGGAAGATCATAATTGCCATTTAATTATCAGCATTTCCCATTTCCTTCCAATAATTAACAGAGAGCGGAGCGACGAGTAAAAGCAGGAGAGCGTGAAAGGACGAAAGGGCAGGATTGACAAAAATCATTTGGAAAACATGACGGTGCTTAAATTGATATTTTGGGTTGAGCCTAAGAAGGATGTGAGCAATTCTTGTACCGATAGTGGAATTTACAAGGTTGGGGTGTTTTGGGACAGGTCTAATGGTGGAAAAAAACAAAACATAAAACATAACAATCTATCAGAGCAGCACGGTGGCGACTCAACACAAGATGTGAATTGGCTGTTTAGAAAACGCGGAATAAGAATTTGGGGATTTGACAAAAAATGAATCACAGCATACTGTATTGTCACGTGTACTAAGTGTCACAGGAATGTTCGCATGCCAACTTGTGTATGTACGTATGTGGACGCGCACAGCCAGCTGTCTTCGAGAGCGACACCCAGAAGTGTTTGCGCCTGTATGGGAAAGTTTAGCCAGCTAATGAGCATTCAACTGTTCAGCAATCAATCAATGAAGACCATCTAAGCAGTGTATCGACGCCTTTGTCGTTACTTTGCCGTTGGCCTCTGACGCCGTCTTAACGACAAACGGAAGGAGTTTGAAAACTTGGACGCTGGGCCAGAGTGAGGAAACCTCCCGGGTTAGCTTAGCATAAGCTAGCTGGTACGACACAACGAGGATGGGTTTAAAATGGGACCAAACGCAAAAATAAAAAAACACCCTATGTTCGACCGTTGGTCAGGATACGGCGAGGGATCCTGATAGTTGAAATAAGACATTTGGAACTAAAAAAGAAACCGTTTCCATAGGTTGTAACGACTGCGGCCAGTGTACATGATAGCTACGTTTTGGTATGGTGTAGGTAAAGCATTGTATAATTGCACTCCACTGAATTTACCATTTGATCACTTTGATCAAAATAGATGATTATTTTTTGGGCTATGACGTGTTTTTCGGCAAAAGTACAATGAGTAACCCATTTGGGTTGATTCGGTACTTGCTTCTTAATGTCGACACAAGTAGTGAATGGGGAATGGTGAATGTCCTCTGCAAAATGGATGAACTGCTCTGTTGCTGCCATGCATAATGTGGGAAGCTGCCTTTCTGAAAAGAACCCCAAGTTTCTGAGCCCCATACTTGTACTTGGTCAAAATAAAATGGTACCGGCGCACCACTTCTCAAATGTATGCGTTTCATTTATTTTATTGTACTTAAAGCGGAAGTCAACCCAAACATATTTTTTTCAAGAATATGTTTTATGCAAGCCCACTAGTTGAAACAAGGCATTCTGATAAATATTGCGTTTGTGGGACAAGCGTTAATCCACCTGTTTTTAGCCATCTCCGGGGGCGGCCATTTTGTCACTTCTGTCAACTGAAAATGACATCACAACTACCCAGGGCTCAGGAAACGACCAATCACGCCCCAGCTTTAGAAAACAGGCGAGCTGTGATTGGTCATTACCCAAGCCCTAAGCAACTGTGATGTCATCTTCAGTCGACAAATATGACAAAATGGCCGCCCCGTGAGATGGCTAAAAACGGGTGGATTTTGCTGCTTAACTCATATAGCTTAAACGCACTATTAATCAGAATGCCGTGTTTCAAATAGTGGGCCTTCATTTCTGGATCTATGGTCATTAATTACACTGTTCCTGTTTGCCATTACCGGTATCCCTCTATACGTGTGTCACCAAAAAGCCAAAGAAAAAGTAAGCCGCCTCCCCTCCACACTTGCAGAACTTTAGGGGCCATTCAACTTTGGATGATCCCCCGTTTGTCTACAACTTCTAGGAGAATAATAGAGAAAACCTTGGGCCAGAAAGAGTCCAATTAGCTTCAGTTCTGAAAATAAAAAAAACGCTTGAAAGGCCAACAGGGACCATAATCAAGAACTGCACAGCTCAGGAGAACCTTCAGCTGTAATCAGACCCACCTGTCCCACTCATCGCCAGAATGGTGCGCTTATCCAATCTAAGTGTAACGAAAGGAAGGCCACAGAGCAACAATCTATCCCATAGGCCATTTGACTATTGTAGCATCTGCACCATTAGCTATTCATTGCATACATCAACAAACTGAGCTGCGTGTTGAATTAATGATGACATCTGTAATATGTTAGTCTTGTGTGAGCATGGCAATACTCTCTGAGATACACAAGACAAAGACTGCACACATTTGCAATGTTCATACAAACGAGCTGGAGTCAGTCACCGGCCACAACATTAGGTACACCTTAGTGCACAACATGAGACACCATACAAGAGCTGTATAAAAAAAAATTTGAATTTTGTTCAATTAAAAATGAGGCTTATTATTGTGGTTGTAGTTTGCATAAGTGTGGAAGTGCACCGCATCATTATTGTCAACTGTTTCTAGTCAGGCCAGAAGGATTCATTCTTAAAATCGGCAAAAATTTAAAAAAAATTAAGACATTCAGAAAAGAAAAAAAGGCCAAAATTGACCAATTTTTGCAGATTTTTCTCTCTGCTGTAAAGTTAAACTGTCAAGATGTGGATTTGCGGGGGAGGAGTTACGACCAAGTGCAGCAATTTATTTTGAAAAACAAAAAAAGGCAAACAAGACTCAAGAACAAGACATACGGAACCAGGTTAACAAACAAAAAAGACGTTTGCCACAAAACGAGACATAACATGGAAGAAATCCAAAAACAAGCCAAACAAAAGCACATGAGCCAATACTGAAGGACAAAGTGTTGCTAAAACTGTCAATTGTCCTGCCTGTTATTTATTGTTGCATGCTTTAAAGGACCAAATATGTACAGTGGTGAATATTTCACACACATTTCATAGCATTTCTAGTTGTCCTCACCAAAGCATTGGATCTCCTTAGATTACGCAGCTTTCCCTAATATTGTATCCGGTGAGTGCACGTGTGCTCCCGTGACCCCAAAAATACACGGCAAAAAGGCACAAAGTGTACTTCTGGGCTAGCTGCTTTTTATAAATAGTGTTATGTGAATTTTTCATAGCCGAAGATAATGTTCCTAAAGAGGCGCGAGCGAGGCTGCAGAAGCTCACTCGAGGGGATGGGAGGATTACAGGTTCAAGTCCCGCGACGGATGCGAGTATGGAAATTGGGGTCTGACTGGTGAAGGCAATGGCAGGCTAAATGGACGCGTGTGTTGTCTGATAAAACGTTTTCTCCTCCAAATCGTGACACAAAGCTCCACAGACGCACAAATATCCACAGGCGGGCCCACGCGAACACACCGTCAGGTAGATCAACACCAGCGTGAGCAAACACACACACACACACACACACACACACACACACACGCGCGCGTGCACACACGCACACACAAAGCCTCAAAGCAGCAGCACTGTCAAATGTGATGACAATAGAACGGCAAAATAGGTCATCTTTAAAAGGCACTTCAGTGTCCACCTCCGCCTGCATGTGACCTCGTCCCCGCTTGTCGGTGCACAAGCGCCCGAGGAGGCGGTGACACTCACACCTTGGTCTAAGAGGCTCCCGAAATAGTGCTTTTGGATGACCGGACACTCATGCGCATATGCATAAATATGCATGTGGAAGCACACTCATGCTAAAAAGTACTCTCGAAGATGAGATCCCTGTTAGGCTTTCATAGACATGCATGTTTTCAGGGAAGTAGAGAGAGGATTTTCTTTGGTGCCTTTAGCAGTGAGAGATGTTGTATCCGTTAGTACAGTATTTCTATAGTAATTAATAAAGTTATTAGAAGTAAAAAAAAAAACTTAGTGTGAAATATTGATTGATTTTAATTGTATTCTGGCTGCTATAGGGGCGGTAGCATTTCATATTAGACATGGATGTGCAACTTGAACTAAAAAGAAGACAAGCTTTCTATGCACCGTGTTTTTTTTTGAAAGTCACGCTTTTTCCCCCCATCGTTTGGCAGGTTAGGAGATAAGTGTTTTTCACATAAAAGCGACGATATATTAAAAATTTGAGCTCAGACTGGCACCCCAAAATCCCCGGTCCTTCATCCTGTTGACTTTCTTTTGTTGGTTGGCAAAGATTTTTTGGCGCATTGTCGTAGGTGGCCAGAAGATGGCGGTAATGCACCCAAAGTACTTGCCAACCGTCAAACAAACGTAGAAGAAGAAATGGAAGCAGAAGAAGCAATAGTCATGGCAACCAATGTGGCTTCCTTAGGCCACAACAAGGATTTTACAGCACTAAAAGGCACAATAACCGATCAGAATTTAACCTTTGGCGACAATGCGATGCGGCTTAAGGTAAGCCATTTTAAACTAGAAATATTTCCTTTAGAAGCAGAAATTATTTCCGACAACCTAACACCACTCTGAGAGTGCGTGTGCTCAGGGAGGCAGAGCGTGCTAAGCGCCCATTAATTTCCGAACGCAGCCAATGTCATAAAGCAATAAGCAGCTCATGCTTGAACTTTTTCCATCTGTACTGCCTGATGCACTGGGCTCTGACACTCGTTTTTGGGGGCAGTCCGAATAACAAAACGGCTTGAGTTTCCCAACGGTTGGAGTGAAGCAGCGCATGCTCTGAGCATACCCGTGATTTGGAATCGGCGATTTTGGGTGTGAGACTAAGCTCTACTGTTCTTGTTTTCGGCAGAGGTGGTCATTTTACATTGTTTTCAAGCCGAACCAAACTGTAATCGTCTGTCGGTCAGTACGTCATGTTATTTCAACCACGCAAAGCTGGGCTTTTTACTAAAAAATTGAGCATCCGTTATTCGTCATCCGTCTGTAGCGTGGTTACCCTTCCGCTGTCCATTATTCACCTTTTTTTTTCCGGGGTAAAAAAATAGTACCCATCTATAGACCGGTCCGCCTAACGTCATCCACAAAACGTTTTTCTTCACTACATTTGGTGAGTTAAATGGTGTCACGTTGCCTACAATCACACGCGCTGTGAAATGCAAGGAAAGGCCTACTTTAACACCCGAACTTTATTTGGGCTTAATGGGAGGCACTTTAAATGCTGGCAGGTGTGTGCTGACTCCCATTGAACATAATGTGATTGGTTCATTCCAAACACAGCCACATTTCATTTTTATGAACGTGTGCAACCACATGATCTCACTTTATCTTGACTTCCCCCTCTCAAAAAATATTTAGTTTCTTCAATTGAGTCGACGGATATTAACGGTGGAAAATGTTTTGAAATGATTTATCTTGGTCTCATTAGTTTTTTCCATCACGAAAAACCTGGCATTTGAACGAGGGTGTGTTGACTTTTTATATCCACTGTACTTGGCAGACGTGATGATCACTGCAGAACTGCTTCCCCTCACAGAAAGTACGAGACAAAGAGAGCCGCCAGAGGAGTAAAGATAAAAAAAAAAAACATAAAACAATTTCCTAACTTTTCTTTCAATCTTTTTCTTGACGAGTCATCAAGTGTTTGAGTGTAATGATTTTCCGACAAACGGACTCAATGTGAGTGGGCTACCATTGACTGGAATGAGTCACCTAATAGTGTATTCATCGACTTGGTTGCAATCCAGAATCCTCAGTCGGAGTCTTTGAAGGTCGCACGCACGCGTATGCCAAATGGACAAAAGTATTGAGGCACACCACTTGATCAATGAATCAATCGGGGGGGTTGGACTGGACCCATCGGTAGTGACTGAATCGTAATCGGGAAATGTAGCACCTACTCACCCAAATATGCGGACGCTACCCACGAAGACATTAAATAGTTACAGTTGAGCCCGTTCATTTGAATATTTGAACGCCTTTGTTGGCTTCCCCCCCAACCCTTCCACTATTATGGCGCACCTGCAGAATAGGATGTGGTGGCTCGGTTCTGAATTGCTAACTGAGTTGCTAACCAAAACAGCGGCCTCTCCTACGAATTTGAATTTGAAAGACTTAGCGTTTGTGACAAATGAGTTTTCAAAGAGACGTATTACACAATTAAGGTTTTGACACACTTCAGTCAAAATTCCTCAAGAACCAACAATTACAACTAGGGACGCAGCCACGCCATACGACACACCGATGTCACGTCACCAGCCTGACATACACGCAGGTTCCGCATCTGGATCCATGTCAGTCAAATGGCGATACTTGAAGAACACGGACGATGACTTTTCGGCAACAGCAAATTGCGCAGCGCACAATGAATGAGGAACTCCGCTCGGCTCCGCTTTTATCTATGTGCTCCTTTAACATAGTGCCCCCTGGTGTTCGGATTGAGACACCGCATACTGTAACTGACATGCCTTGTGCTACAGGCAGAAAAAAAACATGAAGTTACATTTTACTGAAACTTCTGCCATGTTCAAGAAAGTTTGTGAATTGCAACTTATGTTTTTTTTTTTAACAACATTAGATTCAAATACAACACATTTTCCTCACACTTGCATGATGTAATCACAGTAGCAAGTATGATCACTTGGCAAGTACTCAAATGGAAGTACTACTCAGTCTGATAAAATTTGCATCTGCACATCTCTAACACAAATGAGCCGCTGCTCACTCCGCCCCTTTTCTAGTGCTGACTCTGCCGACGCGACCATTTTGTGTGCGTCCATGTTTACGTTCCGGGAGAGCCGCACGACTTCATAGCTTCGCCTAGTCAGATTTTTTTTTTTTCCCCCCTCTGCATCGCAGTCCATAATAATCATTTTGATTTTGTTTCCAGCTCACTTGACATATTTTGCAACATTGCGCCGCTTTTCAACAAATAACCTCTCTCTACACTTGCGTAAATAAGCGTCCCCGGCCGCTATTTGTGGAAAAATACGGTGAAGTTGGTGCATCCTGCATCCAAGAGGTGGGGTCACACAAGTTGAGTCACAGCAGGTGTGGATGGACGCCATCATGGTTCAATTTGTCGTGCTAGCACATAGTAGAGAATATATATATATATATATACTTATATAATTATATACAGTACAATTGTATTTATATAGTGCATTTCATAACAGCTAGATCCGTAACAAAGCACTTTACAAACAATACAATAAATAGAACAAAAACAATAAAAGGCTGTGATGCATGTATTCATAAATATAGACATAAATCATATATAAATAAAATATAAATAATGAAGCCAATAAATTGACATCGAACACTTTATACAATTGACACCGGAAAAGAGCCGAAAATTTCCGGTCTGATCAAAATATTAAAGTTGTGCCCGAGTGCTGCAGCTTCCTCTTTTTTTTTTTCTTTTGGGGGGGGGGGGGGGGGGGGGTCCCCTGAATGCTGCAGTGCACACATCCCCTCACGCCTTCCTCCCCACATGTGCTTTCATGAAAACTACATGATGAAGCGGTGCAAAAAGGCAGGGGCGTATTTTTTATTTTTGGGGTGGACAAACAAACATGCCTCCGATGAACATCATGTGGGTCATCGTCAACATGACGCCCTGTTGGGAGGGGTTGGGAAGGTGGGGGGTTGGGGGGGGGGAAGAGGGGGTCGTGCTGGTCTATGTGCACATACAGCAGCACACAGAAGAGGCTGCAAGCGTGCCAAGCTCGTGTATAGTGATGCAGACTGCGGTGCATTCATTAACAGATCAGCCACATACACACGCATGCATCATCACCCTGCCTGCACTGGCTACTCGTGGGGGGGGGGGGGGGGGGGTCGGAGGCGGGGTGCAAAATGGACCCCTGGCAGCACACAAATCACATTGAGACGTCTGCAAATTGTCGATTGCGGCACAGATGAGAAATTATAAAGGCATTTGTGAACATGAAGGAGAGAAGGAGGTAGACGATAGAAGTGAGGGGTGGGTGGGGGGGGGGGGGTATTGGGGGCTCCCAATGAGCTATTATAAGGACATTATTTGCATAATTGACGCTGCTAATTATAGTCCCCGCGCTAGAGTAAATAGTCCAGAAATGACGTAATCGGGCATGTTTTTCCCCACTGTGTCCACGGCGGGCTAAGTTGGAGCGCGTCAAACGTGCGAGTGCAAGTGGACGAGCTGCAGTGCAATCGGCTGCGCGCTTCGAAAGGCAAAATCACACGCACGCGCGGACGCAAACTGCAAATCAACACACAAAGCACACGTTGCAGTCGGCCGCGTTGAAAGGCACGCGGGAGGGATGGGAAGGCTTACCTGCAGATTGCTGCGGGATGTCAGAGCTGCTCTCGGCGCGTCGCACTCCACAAGAGGATGGGGAGGAGATGATGATGAGGATGATGATGAGGATGATGAGGATGGTGGTGGAGGCAAGGAGGAGTGCTCGGGGAGGGGGTGAGAAGGGGGGCGCGCACGCTGGGTGGAACGACACCGATCCGACGCAACTGTGTAATAAAACGAGAGGGTGAAGGTCAGATAATAAGGAATTCGGTTCAAATATTATTTTATAGCAAGCAGGCAGTGGTGAGGGGCGGGGAAAAAGTGTGCGTGCGCGTGTGTGTGTGTGCGTGCACACGTCACTGACTGAGCACGGACTCTTCCTGCCGCATGTCATAAAAACGGACTCCAAATGTTTTGTACTTCAATCCGAATGGTTGCCCAACTCATGTACAAGTGTGGTTCTCAAACTTTTTCCACAACCAAATATTGCCTCAATAAAATACTCTCCATGAGTACCACCAGAATGACCACCGAAAAAATGCAGTCGTATAGCCTTAAGTGTTCAACAACACGTAACGCTGAACTGTACACACAGTCAATATAAAAGTATTTATGATTAAAATCTGGTAAATTGATGTAATCCACCGCCCCCCCACTTCCTTAAAAATAAAGAACTTAATTTGGACATCAGTTGCGCATGAAAATGTGTTAAACTATCATAAATCATTTGAATATTTTTGAGGAAAAGAGTAGAAAATTACGTCAGCTGACCACATTTTAATCACGTGCAACCGAAAGTAAAGTACTTTTTCCTCAGTGTACATGGAAAGTAAAAAAAAAAAAAAAAAAGTACTATGTACTGGATTAAAAAAAGTTTAAACTGCGTGTACTAGCTATGAGCCTCATTCTAATAGTTTGTGTTGCTAGTTTCGTTTGTATTTTTCCATTGATTATTTTGTCCACCACTAGAGAGTACATGTATATCACAAGTGGTACTCAAACACGCTAGAAAATCACTGCACTGCGAATTTGTGCTAATTTAGGCCACAGGAGAAGCTTTTAAGTTGCTAAAATAAAAGAACGTGCTGCGCTTAAGTTATTAGTCAACGTTAGAACTGGTGTTTAAGTTTATATGATTATTTAAATGTCACTCAGGTCGAGTTTAGAACGCCCCAAAAGCAGGATTGTTAAGAAAAAAACAACAACTAAGGAATCGTATTGCTGCCTTCGCTACGTTATTTGTATTTTTCATCCATTTGTTAGCAAACAGGCTAGCATTGCAGGTAGCATACCATAGCATTATACAGTGCTCAACTAGCAAAACACGTCTGAAGCAATAATCAGCATCATGTGTCAGTATGAAATATTTTTCATGTTTTCGTCATGTTATCATATCGATATTGATTCTGAACTGCTCCGGATGAGTTGTGTGTTGTTATATTATATTTTTGCATAGCAATGGATACAGCAAAAGTAATATTGCATTCAATCTCCGTTTTTCGGAATCCTTTCATAAATAATTTCAGTTTGATTTTTTTTTTTTTTGTCCATGTGTGAAATATTTGTTTTTGTTTTTCAGAATCATTTTTTCCTGTCATTTCAACCCCCCCAATTTTTTTTTTTTTATAAAAAAGTGAAAAAAAAAATCTATAAAAAAAGAAAATAATTCTTCCAAAAAACAGAAAATGTTTCTAAAATCAGAAAAAAATCCTTAAAAAAAGAAACTAAAATAAGTAGTCCAAAAAACAAAAGCCAAAATTTTTTTTTTCCAAGTCCTTCCGTAATATACAACACTGTGTGATGACATTAATTTGATCCCTAACTATGCAATCGACAGGACTACTGCTAATATTAATACTTCCTGTACCTGTGAAACTACAAATAACAATACTATAATGGCACATTAGAATACATCATTGTCCAGTTGCTGACATACATGAGCAGCTGTCTGTCTGTGTGTGTGTTTGTGTGCGTGCGTGTAAATCAAATCCCAAGTCAATAGTGACATATCAATACAGGCTGACTTTATCTGTCATGGCTATCACGAGCATTCAGTCTAATGACTTCAGTGCTGTTGATGGTGGAGGCCGAATTATGTCACGCCTGTGAGCTTTAAAAAAAAAAAAAAAAAAAGATAATGCAGCCACTTGCTGAGCTGCTGCAGGACACGCACGCACACAAACAGTTAGGTTGCACAAAACCCAGCAGACAATGACCTTCAATAGCTTTAAAATGGCTTTGCTGCCCAACATGCACACACGCGCGCACGGACACGCACACGCACACACACACACACAGACTGGGGGGTGGGGAGAAGTGGGGAAAGCCACAGCGAGCTAATTCGGAGTGACAGCTCTTTCATGCAGTAATGGCGATGGTGAAAAGAGAACTCCACACTGCACACACAAAGGAGACAAGACACCATCGCACACACAACCACAGTGAGACAAATAATGTAAAAAAAAAAAAAAAAAAAAGTAGTCACAAGTCTACAACTGGATTTGTAGCCCACTTAAAGCGGAAGGCAACCCCAAAATTTTTTTTTTCAAGAATATGTTCCCAGCAGGCCCACTAGTTGAAACACGCCATTCTGATTAATTTTGCGTTTGTGGAATAAGTATTAATCCATTCGTTTTTAGCCATCTCTGGGGGCGGCCATTTTCTTTTCTGTCGACTGAAAATGACATCACAACTGCTCACGACGACCAATCACGGCTCAGATTCAGAAAACAGGTCAGCCGTGATTGGTCGTCGTGAGCAGTTGTGATGTCATTTTCAGAAGACAAAATGGCCGCCCCTGGAGATGGCTAAAAACGAGTGGATTAATACTTATTCCACAAACGCAAAATTAATCAGAATGGCGTTTTTAACTAGTGGGCCTGCTGGGAACATATTGTTGAAAAAAAATATATGTTTGGGTTGACTTCCGCTTTAAGTGGGCTACAAATCCAATTTTAGAGTAATGGCCACACATGCCAACACTCGTGCTGACAACGAAGGCACACAGGCAACATACGGATCAATTTTTTGCCCGCGGCTGCGTTGTCATGTCACGGCTGCTGTGCAAAGTGCCGCACATTGTCACCGTCTACCCAGTCGGGAGTAACAGTAGCATGCCAAGAGTTCCGTGCAAAAAAAATGCCCCTGCACAGTTATCTATATCAACTGTTTATTCAAGAGAAGAATTCCGGAAGGCCCACAAAGATTGAAGATTTATTGATGTTTAGCTGCAGAAGGTGTGTCGCCACTCACCTTTTCAGTCATGTAACTTCGGCATAGTACAGCATCACTTAGGTCATAATAGCATTTTTTTTTTCTATGTCAAGAAGACAATGCAGAAGCAAGCACAGCTACAATATTTTATAGAATGTTGTCTGCAGAAAAGGAAAGTACGGGGGGGGGGGGGGGCGGATTTTGAGAGGCACTGAATGGTTTTCAAATGTTTTGAAGATGGTTAAAAATGAAAATGCATTTGTAAGATGTCAGATCCAATCCACATGCAAAATGATGATGTTGGAGTTTTGAGCAGTAAGAGACTAAGAGCAGAATTTTGTCTAGTGTAGTTCGTAACGTGTGTAACTGCATGCATGAAAAGATCCGGAATGCTCTGAGCTGAAGGTTTAAATGATGATGATGATGATGATGATGATCTCTGTTTTTTTTTTTTTTGTTTTTTTTTAACGTTACCACACATCTTCTGCTGTGTCTTCCAGTCACGTCACAGTGATAGTAAAATAAAAAATTAACTCATTTCAGAGATGATTTTACATCTTACATGTATGATGTGTCTTAAAGATTTGTCCACAAACAGTAACACCAAACTAAAAATGCCAGACGCACATTTTTGAGTAAGTCATTTTCATGTTCGAAGTGAATCCTGACAGGCAAACTAAACTATTTCCATCATAGCAGCACTATTTATTCTTTAAAGTCCGCGTAAAGTGAAAATAAATGGCATACCACAGAGAAGAGTGTTAGCAACCCTGTCAAATTTGAATGATTCACAAAAAAAAAAAAAAAAAAACAACTATATAAAATGAGGTTTATCATGGTGAAAAATCAAGCCTTTCTCTCTGCTCTCAAATGCTGTGGGCCTGTTCGCGGACTGTACAGAAACCACGCCCTGCTCAGCTGTCAAATCAAATACTGTGCCACTTTTACAACCTGGAAAACTGGATACTTCACATAACTATACGTTTTTGAGCCATGAAAAAAATCTTTCGTGCTGCGATGACGAGGCGCTCTAATGTGGTTGGTTACGCCAGGTTCGCTCAAGTCGGGCAATGTTTTTTTTTTTTTTTTGGCCTCCTCTGCACTCTTCCACCTTTCCCTGTGTGACATACACACACTCATGGCCAACAACGAGGCACTCTAAAGCGTCCATCCAAGGCGAAGATACATTTTTGGGGTGTAGGCATAGCTAGCTGCTGAAAGACAGTTTAACACAATTTCTCTACATGTTTGTCAGTCTCTGCGCGTTTTCAGAAGTCGTCTTCAAACATGTATCATGGATTTAAAAAGAAATCTCTCAATTCACTTTACAGGGTCTTTAAACAATAGGACGTTGATTGGAGAAAGAACAACAGTTTGACACTTCAATGAAATGTATCTTACAAAAAAAAACGTCACAAGCTGTCACAATGTTAATTGAAATAAAACGAAGAAATGATCATTAGTTTTCCACTTTCACATTTAAATAACGTAACAGCCTCCAGTTAGGATTGGAACGACACTGTATTTTTTTTATGTGATTATCAAAGTTGTGCATATAATAAATGTCTCTTATTACAAAACCTGGTGAGCAACACCCTCCCCCCCTCCTGCCGCCAAAAGGCATTTATTTTTTATTTTTTTATTCTTCGCTACATGCGCCACGAGTAAGATCGTTATAATAAGAATGTATCTACCCTGTGCTTCCATTTGTGCAGATCTTAGACCATACTGCGGTGCTTCTATTTCTCCTCTCACCAGAATTGACTGTAGCAGGGTGGAGTAAGACAAACCATGCGATGGAATTAGTAGAAAATGGTCATTTTTCTGGTTTCGTAGAGAACAATATTGAATATTATATTGTAGTGTAGGGAGTCCTCGGTTTACGACGGAGCTCCGTATGGAAACTAAATTTGAACACAAAAACACACCAAGCTACAATAGCGCAGTTGTGAATATTTGGGGGGGGGGGAAAAAAGTTCAGCATCCAAAAAAAAAAAAAAATGCTACGTGAAATGTTTCTGTGTTAAATTACATATTGCATATCATAAACCGAGGACATCCCTCATGATATAAATAACATGACCGACTTGCTTTCATGTTAAATTTCATGTAGGAAAACATTCCAGTAAAAAAAAATCCGCTAAATTCTTCTGACAATGTGGTCCCATCGTCATTTTTGTGAGGATGGTTTGGTTGAACTGATAATATGTTACAAATTGAAATTCTCTTGAAATTGGTCTTTAAAGAATTTCTGCAATATTTGCTTGCAGCAGTGAGCCAAGAAATGAAGAACTGTCGTCCTCCAAAGCGAGTCCAGGTGCAGTGCACCAAGTTGCCAGTAGAGGGTGTAAACCATCAGTATTAGCATTTGGTGCTCCAGCCTTCAAATTAAGTACAGCGGAACACTTAACTAGGACTGAGGTGTAAAGATATCTGGGGGAAAGAGGGGACATGTTTTCTACTGCATTGAGAGAATGTCGATGATGTCATCACCAGCCTATTGAAGAAGGCAAAAGCGTCAGACCTCCTTTGTCTTTTTCTTGTGTCCAAAAGTCCGGTATTATCTATAGTACATGAATTCCAGTGCGCAACTCTATGTACAGTAACTTCAACAAATATACAAAACATAAAGTTGACGATATTTAGGACGGTAATCCACTTGCATTTCTTTTCAAAACGGTGACAACATTCACGTACATTGTTCACCATCTACTGTATTATTGACTGTCAAAATAAGCCTACGCGTTGCTACGGAAATGTGACTGATAATGTACGAAATTTCGAGTATATTAAATCACATTCTAATTTTGTAGAAAGGTACACACGTCGTCCACGTTTCGAAATCGCTACGTATAAAAGTTGGTGCGTCCTCAGTCGTGATCGCTTGGGCTGCCAGGAAACAGTTTCCCCCGCTGATAACATGCTCAACTTTGCCCTTCACTTGCGATCATTTGAACGCTTTCTGCAAAACGTCGGCCATCTTGTTCTGTGCGCCACACCTCTTGGAATCCAGGCTGGACATTTGCTCTAAACGTACATGACGTAGAGGAGTCTATGCCTTTTCCTAACAGGGGGAGGCGCTCATGTGCATGTGCGTGTGGTAATGGGGGGGTGGCACAGGCGGAGGTGGCACGGCCATCGACAGGGCCTGGCCTTGGGGGTGCGGCGAATGCGACCTGGGCAGGCTGTGTGTGGGGTACCCGGCAGACGGCTGGGGATTGGGGTAGCTCCCACCAGAAGAGGACCCGGACGGCGGGTTGCCCTGGCCCCCCTTGTGGGCGCCGCTTTTGGGCGGGGGAGGTGGTGGCTGGTTGAGCTGGATGGAGATGTCGCTGGAGGCCTCCGACGTGCTGCGGCCTCGCTTGGGCGGCGGCCAGGACGATTCCGGGTGGAGGAACTGGCCGCTGTAGTCGCTACTGTCGGACAGGCGGGGGCGGTAGAGCGCAGGGTGGGGGCGGTACATCTCCTCCTCTGCGTAGCGCTTCATGAACAGGTAGACGGACAGCACACCTGCGCCCTAAGCACCCAAAACAGAGGTCAATATACATGGATGTAATCTACCTAGCTAGCTAGCTAGCTAGTTACAAAACCCACATTTTTATTGATTCTGATGATTCTTATTAGTAGTAGCAATATAGTAGAGTAGAAATATTAATAGCAGAAGCAGTAATAGTGTAAGAAGTAGCAGTAGTGGTAGAAGTATTAAGGGTAGTGGAAGTAGTTGTAGTTTAGACTACTGGTAGAAGTAGGAGTAGTATTAGTAGCAATAGTAGAAGTAGCAGTAGTACGTGTCAGAACTAAGAAGTAGCAGTAGTGGTTCAAGTAATAGCAGAGGTAGTAGTATTAGTAGGACGGTGGGATAATTTGAAGTTACCAGTGAGCCTCCTGGTTTGAAATGTTAACGTCATTTTCTTTTATAGGGAAAAATAACACATACCGCCCCCGCAAACAATATTGTGTCATTCTGACATTTACGTCCCCCAGGCTTCGGGAATCCCCGAATTAGAGTGTTGGTGCGCTTCCTAGTGGGCAAGTTGATGCATTACACCTTTAACCAACAACCACCTTAACAACAACATAAAGTACATAATATACATTTGTGTTTTTGAAACAGCCCCAGTTTTGTTTTGGGTTGTGCTAGTGTACCTAATGTTGTGGCTTAAATTTGTGAAGTGTAACAAAACAGCTCAGCAAACGAGATTGCCGAAGAGTATTAAAATGCTTTGTGCATGTTTTATGACTTTATGACAGAAGAATATGGCGGACACAGTAGAGGTGATTGAAAAGGAGAGAAATTGAGCAACGGGAGAAGAGGAGAAGAAAGATGACGATGCTGAACTGTACACTGCACCAAACAGTGATGCGGAAAAGGGAGGAGTGGAGGGAGGGAAGAGCAAAGGAGGGAAGAGCAAAGGAGCCACATGAAACTGCACCAAGCATCCACACACACACACACACACACCCACACACACACACACACACACACACACACACACACACACAGACCTCATTAGACTGCGTAAGTGGTCATAATAATGTTGTATGAAGACCTCTTGACTATCAGAAGCACTGGCCTACATTTACCGGCCTACACAACATTTATGCCAGGAAATTGTTTCCAGTCTATTTTCTTCATTTCATAGCGTAGATTTTATATTCGCAGTTCGGCACCTGCGGATTCACATATTGGTACTTTTTTATTTCCAATTACCGGTAGAAAAATCTCGTTTTTTTTCAGGGATTTCTTTTCTCCATTTTCATACATTAACTTTTTATCAGTGTTTTTTGAAGAAGTTTTGAGGGTTGTAAAAAAATAATACAAAATGAAAAAAAAATATGTAAAAAGTGTTTTATTGGTCATCAATTAAATGCAGATTTTTGCATCTCCCGTATAGTGTGGCTCGACTGTTGTATTGACGGTTTCTATAATTGCAATGTTATACAGGCGATATAGAGAGGCTGATTTGGTCGCGTCAGTCTCGGGTAGCAAAATCCCAGCCCGTCACTGGTGCAATGAATACGTTGCCTTGCAAATACGACAGACCGACCTCTTTGAGCAGGAAGGAGGAGGCGGCGAAGGCGAAGGACCATCCGTAGTGGTAGTTGAAGAACTGCTCGGGCTCCCTGGGCCGGTTCATCACCTCGTCATTGATGCTGGAGATGTAGAGCACCAGGCCCACCACCAGGCTCAGCCCTGCATGCGGGAACCACAACAACAACCACGGCAAGTAAGGCACAGGGACGAGAAAGAGCAAACCTGAACGGAAGACAAAAGGTTCATTCGGACAAAATGATCAAGTAGAAATCATCGGGAAATGTATTCAAATTGCTCATTTCTATTCCAACAAAAATGAACAGAGGGAAAAAAGAGCTGAGGACTTTCAAGCTAGTTTTCGACTCGCGTTCTGTGTGATATTGTGCCGTGTTGTACAATGCGGATTTCTTGTTTGACAAGTGACCTCGGCTTTCAAAACGAAGCCACTTGAGGGTCCCCAGCTGGGGGCATCCCGTCCAACATTCAAAGTCTCCTTCCAGGAACATTCCCACGCATGAGAGGAAACATATGGCCGGCGTCAAGTATTCAATATTCAAAGGAAGATGCATACTTTCAGCATGAGTAATTTCAGGACGCATTGCAATATTAAAAAGGCACTGCCGATCCACCTTAGCTTCTGCACTTTTTACTTGGATTTTTTTTGTGGATGTAATGTATTTTTTTTAGCTGCAAAAATAACACACACATGCTATTGCAGCCATTTTTTAGAGATAACCCCTATAAAAAGATATTTAGCTTTAGGGTAACATTTTCGAATGAACCTAAATTGTACTATAAGTTGACAGCTAAATAATTGGATCTTTAAAATTTTGAACATACATTTCCCTACTTTATGCAAAAATTAGCCCTTCTCTGACAAGGTGAGACGAGCTAATACATTTCCAAGGATGTCCACCTCCATGCCTTTCTGTGACTCTTTCAGTCTTTGCCAACTGCTGATGACTCTGTGACACTCTCAAGCTACTAAGTGGCTAAGTGCTGATGTAATAAGTTATAACCATTCCAGAAACATTAAAATGGTGTTGGTAATTGCCAATTATGAGAAATGAAGGCATAAATCCTAAATTTGATGCTGGTTTAATACGTTTTTAAGCACCGTCTCGCATAAAGTAGCATGCCCATGAAAGAAGTAAAAAAAATCTATTGAATTGATCCTCATTATCAACCTATTACATTGATTTTTTTTTTAAATGATTGGAATGACCCACTACATAACTACTATGACATAACAACTATTATAGCCCCCAATCGTCCTTTTTATCAGCGAAGCCTGAGATGCTGTTTAACGTTCCTGTGAGCACTGCAGTGCTGCAACACATCAAGTGGAGCTCAAGAGCTGCAATCTGCTACCATTAAGTGCACTGACAACAGGATGCAAGTGGGGCCGTGACCGCCACCTGCCGTTCGAGGGGATGAACTACAATAATGCAGAAAAAATCACATGACTCAACTGGATTACTGTAGTCTTGGCAAGGAGGCGGAGTGACGTCATCATCATCACCGTAGGTTTGTTTGTGTGCAACACAATTATCTTAGTGTAGATTATGTATTTCATAATTAGAACCTGGATTTTTATTTCATCTTTGGTCATAAACCATTACTAAAAGAAAAAAAGAAGCCATGTTAACATTTGAAATTATTATTAATATTAGTATTATTGCCACTGTTGTTGCTGCTGCTAGTATTTATTTTTTGCAATAAAATATGAAATCATCAAATCATGTTAATGAATGCAGTGTCAAAACTTAACATTAAAGCAAGTCACATTGCTGTTGACAAGTGAAGTTGATCCTTACGTGTCAAAGTCAAACCAACTGAGCGGTTGTGACCCCGCGATAGTTTGGGAAACGAATCGATTGACATTGTGTTGGTGGATGTGAACGAGTGGCACCTGAGAGGATGAAGAAGATCCCCGAGACAAAGGCGAGGATGGTGCGCTGAGGCTGGATGTGTCCGATGTTGCTAATGACGAAGGCGGTGAAGACGAAGAGCAGCGACACCATCGGGAACGGCGTCGCTGTGCGCACCATCTCTGTGGGGGCAGAAAAGCACGAACGTGCTGTCTGTCAGTCTGTCCATAGTGATAGTAGAAGTATTGTAAAAGTAGTAATAGTGATGGAAGTAGTAGTAACGGTAGAGGCAGCTTGTTGTAGTAGTAGTAGAGGTAGTCATCGAATAATTAGTAATTGTATGAGCAGTTCTGTTGTTGTGTTATAAATAGTGGCTTTTAAGTGGTAGCAGTACAAGTACTAATAGTGGTAGTGCTACTAATAGTAGTAGTAGTAGTCATGGTGGTGCTAGAAGTAGCAGTAGTAGTAGTGGTGAGAGAAAACTATAGTAATTATATTAATAAAATGTGCAATGATGCAGAAAGTACTGAAGCAACGATAATACAATTTAAGGTTAAATTAGTAGGCAAAAGTGGTACTAATAGTGGTTTAAAAAATGTGACTAGTAAGACACAGTTGTTCTTCTAGTACGCTGAATTGAATTTAGGAAAAAATTAGTACTTTGATAAGAATATCAAGGATGTCCACACGACTGTATTACTGTATGTTCTAGTACCAGTACCTGTAATCCGCCAGCAGGGGTCCTTACAACTTCAAATGTACAGTATGAGGTTTGTACTCACTGAGGATGTTTGCAGTGTTTTCCGTGGTGATCTCTATGTCAGGTTCAGTGAAGTACTCTGATGCAACGCATCTGCCGTTTTCAGCCCCTAAAAGTAGACAGCAATCATAATAATCACAAAGTGTGGGGAGATTGAGCAACAAGTCAGAAAAACAGAAAACGCAATGAGTTATCTTTCGAGAGGCACACATACACAAGAATCATGCCTTGAACTAAGTAGATATATGTCATTGAAAGAGCTTCAACACCAACAAGCATTATAAAAAAAATGGCAATACAATAAGTAAAATTAGTAGTCACATATGTTGGTGTTGTTATATATATACATATATATATATATATATATATATACATATACAAACATATATATATATACACATATATATATATGCATATATATATACATATATATGCATATATATGTATATACATATATATAGGTATATAGATATATATACACATATATCTATAGGTACACATATATATAGATATATAGATATATATACGCACATATTTATATACTGTATAAATATATAGATCGATAAATAGATAGACATAATATAAAAATATAGATATAAACATATAGAGAGTGCTTTACAGATTATAGGTCTCACTGTTTGAAAAAGTTGTGAAACAAAACCCTGGCATTCGAACAGGGGTGTGCAGACTTTTTATATCCACTGTATATCGCAACGCTTCATGTGACTGTTTTGGTGGCATGCCATCCAGCGCGTGGCTGTGCCATCCCTACCGGCCACGAAGCAAACCCTCCAGAGGCCCGAATGCAGAGCCATCTTGACCTCCATGCTCTGGTTGTGCTGCAGGATGACGCCCTCCACCATGATGAGCCAGTAGTCGGTGGACACGGCCACCCCCACCAGCAGCAGCCCGCAGGCCCCGAACACTGTGGACAGGATGGTCAACGCGCGGCTGCTGCACGAACTCATCTGGAGGGCACAGAGAGGAGACTCGTGGATGTGCGTGCGTGCGCGCGGGCGGGCGTGTGTGTGTGTTGTGGAGAGCGAATTTATTTGGAGTGGGTCACGTAAGGGAAGTTGTTAGGATTGGAGGGGGGTGGGGGTAAAGCAGGCACACTTGGATGCACACGGCCTCCGGCCATCCTCCTGTCTCGCCTTGTTACTGCTAAAGATGAAGTCATCACACATCCTCCTTAACCAATCCTGTTAAAGGTTAGCGTGAAGCCAACACATGACGACTTCATGGTAAAGCACTTCAAAAGAAAGACAAAAAAAAAAACAAAAAAACACACACACACACACACACACGTGAACGCAAACTGTTGAGAGCATGCTGTCTGTTTACATTTGCGAGCGGCTGGATGTGCAATCGGGCAGCATCTGCTTCATGTCAGCGCTTACTCCTTTGCTTTGATTGAGTTGATTGCATCATCATCGTGTGAGCAAAGAAATGCTCAAGCTGGTCTGACAAAAGGCTTTTTTTTTTTGAAAGATAATGCTCATTTTGGAATGAGGCTGACAGGTGTTGGGTGTTATGTTTGCAGTTGGGAGTCATGTCGAACCACACGACATCATAGTGAGACCGGGGTCTAAAATTTTTTAGGCAATTTTTAAAACCTCTTCTTCAAACAAAAGTTTCCATGCCATCAAAGAAGAATGTTGAGCATAATGACATATCTCAAATTTTGTGGGCGTAAAAAAAAAAAATATTTTTTTCTCTCTTTAGGTTTACTCTTGATCTCATCTGGACCTGGACCTGCACTCGGAATTTGTTGACCTTGACTCGATAAAAGTGCACTCAACTACAGCCCTGCCATTAGCCAAAGAACGAAATTGCCCAAATCATTTCTGACATTTTCGGAAAACAAGAAAAAACACAACAAATTCAACAAACGTGAAGAGTTGTGTTGTTTCCATTCAACCTGGACTACTGATGAACTACACTGACATACAGAAAAAAAAATGAGCAAGAACATTAGTGTTTTTTTATCCAGACGGGCAATTACACTATTAGCTTAACAATAAATTCCTTCATCTGAAATGTTACCAAGTGATAAAACACAAAATACAAGCATGCCACCAGTGCTACATAGTGCGGTAAGTGAATGCTGTATGTCTTGACCAGTGACTAAGCAAATTATCCAATTTCACTTAACTGGTCCAAAAATACTAAAAATACATCTTTGTTCATGCCAGCAGGGCTGGGCTGGCCATCTGGCATAAAGGGCAGATGCCCGGTGGGCCAGTGTGTTTTGGGGCCGATGCTATTTCATCATTTTTTTTCCTCCATTATCCTCCTAGAGACCGGTCCTCAATTTAGAGAGAGTCAGCACTCCATTAATCCATCACAATAAAGATAGCAAACTGAATCAATCAACATCAGTGACAGAGCTAAGTGGTAGGAGTCATGCCTGAATACAAATTTGATAAGAATCTGTCTTCAGAATAGAATGTTTCATTCTTACAGTCAATGCTATGCTATCCATTATTTTGAGAGGTACGTGTGTGTCCAACGTTGCCATTCACACAAAGGAATCATCTTTGCTAGATTTCACGCTAGATACATTTTTCATTAAATTGAGATGAGATCATCGTTATTTCAGTCGATATACATTTTGTGAAATTCCTATGCGGCGGTGTGACATTTTTCTAAAATACGTTCCTTGCATAATTAAAAGGTTGATTTAGAGCAAAAGATGAGGGACCACTTGACAAGTTTAATGAATTTGAATGTTTGGGTTTTTTTTTTCAACCATAATTATTCCTACATTTTAATGTTTCAATTAAAAACTGCATTTAAAAAAAAAAAAAAAACATTTCTCTTGTCAGGTGTCAAATGTAAACACAACAATGTGTACTCGTGCGAATTTAATAGATCATTTTACAGCAAGATGAGCCTGCGTGAGGTCCATGTGCATGCACATAACCTGCAGCGACACACTGCAAAAATAGCAGCAACACACTCCACAAACATGAGGGGGGATGGAATATTTTGCCACCCAAAAAGTTGCTTCTTACAGATATATAAATGGCATTTGATACAAAGTGTGATTCTAATAATGATGTATTTTTTTCAAGCGTCTGCTTACAACTAATAATCATGCATTACTTTTTGCGTGAAATCCTACTAAATTCTCGTGATTGTGAAACGTCTACATACACTATTTACCCTCGGCAATTTTCCCGCCGTTGCGATAGCCATGCTAAGCTGAAAACGGAATAGTTGTGTTGTTCTTACACAAGTCGACGAGTACTCAATCTGCTCGTGATGTTGCTGAGCTGCACAAACATTCAAAGGCAAGACGCCTTTAATCTTGCCGTCTGTACAATGCCGCGCCGCGCCGTTGTTTGCAAGCATGACGGCCGTCTCTCACATCGGAAAACTCCATGATATTCAAGTAACGACGCGCAAGTTCTTTATCTGGGGTGCAAAATCGAATCGTTTTCTATGAGTTGCCATGCAGGCCCCAAAAAATATTCCTCACACAAAAAAAAACACAAAAAACAAAGAAGACACACACACGCAGACACGCCCACACGCAATGTTGCTACGGTTCCGATGGCTCTCAGTAAAGGTCTCACACGTTGTTTTTCTGAATAAGACAACTTTAATTTTTGTGAATGCTTTTTGGCCAGAAGTTTGAGTTTTTGGGTGTTTCTGAGTGAAAGAGAGGTTTGGGTAATTGCGAGACAGTTTTTGTGACTGTGAGAGCGCGTTTTTTGGTTGTTGTGAGATTTTTTTGTGAGCGTTTTTGGGTGTTAGCGCATGAGAGAGGTCTTTTGTGTGCTAGCTTTTGCGTTAGAGATTTGTTGTGTGTGAGATGTTTTGAGGGGGATGGGTGTGAGAGTATAGAGTGAGAGTTATTTTGACGTGAAGTAGTTTTGTTGCTGTGCGTGTGAGATTTTCTTGTGAGTGAGTTTTTGTGTGAGAGGTTCTCTGGGTGCATATGAGATTTTTTTGGTTGGTGTGTGTTTGTGTGTGTGTGTGTGCGTATGTGGTTGTTTTCGGCGTGAGAGTTTTTTAATTGTGTGTGAGGTTTTTTTTGGTGCGTCAGTGTGAGAGGTGTTTAGCGCTTTTTTTTTCGACGAGTGTGAGAGGGTTTTTTTAGTGTGTGTCAATTATGGGGGAAAGTGTCAGTTTTAAATGTCCTCTGTTGTCTTGTCATTTTTCATTATACAATTTAAATATATGAATGATGTATCATTATGTTGTTAACTATGTTTCACCCTAGCATAATCGTTGACCCCCCCAGTTGTTTATTATGCAGGTGTACCTAAAATTGTGGCCTGCGATTGGGTGGAGCAACATTGCGTCGTCAAATATGCATCAGTTAGGTGTTGCGTTTGCAGTTGTATAACGAGACACAAAGTCATATCGTGCGCGATGCAAGCTCGACTTTGTGTGCATCAGAACAAAGCAGTGGCAGCCTGCTAGTGACGGCAGCACATGAGAGAAGTTCCCAGAGAGATGACAAGTGCGAAGCGGGCAAATGGCAATGTCAAGCGTCGAGAGAAAACCTCTTTTGCGCCACAAAGAGGGAGCCAATGAAAGGGCTCCACAACAAAGCAATCAAATGTCTTAAGTTCTAATTTACACAAATGGCGGCCTTTGCTTGAGCTCTTGCGTCTCATGTGAAGGGGAGAGAGATGGAGCCTCGTGACTGAGAACAGAGGAACTGGCGGAGTTATGACCTTCCGTAATAAACAAAACAACAACAATCACACCTGGGAATAAAGGTGGCGCAAATGATTGCCAATCAGTTGGCACTGTCACTAGTGTGTGACGACGCTCACAACCGCAAAGAAGGACCATGTTTGTTTTTAGCTCCTAAAACGTTGACACATCCCTAGCTAGCTATCTAGCTAACCGTTTAGCTAACTATCTAGAGATAAATAGCTAGCTAGCCAGACAGCCGGCCACACACACAGATAGACAACAACACGTCACCTCATTTCCTTTTTGTGTGCTCAAACTACCCAACCGACCAGCCAGCATTCATAGAGATGAACCTGGAATAGTCCAGATTGAGATTAAATGGAAACAAAGCCACTTCCCCTGTTACGACATGTGTTAACAATGCACTCTTAGGCCTTCTGAGACAAGGCCCCAGCTCTCCCTGGCCCAGAAAGAAATGAGCCGGTTGAATTGGATAGATTGGAGCCACATGAGGGGGACGAAAAGAGTTTCAATCTCTGTCATGTGTCACAATCTCCAGGCTGACATCACCGCGTAGTCTCTCCGAGGAAGACAGAAAGAGGCCATGATGGATAAAAAAAGGGAGCGGCGAAGTGGTAGCAGGAACAGAACTCACCACTTGTACAGATTGTGCAGTATAGGTGATAATCCACGCGATACTGACCATATTAAACATACTGTTGTATAGTTGGACTGTTCCCGCAGATTTTTATTCATTCAATGCCGTTGACATATTTGTCTTTTCACAGTCCAGCCCTTCAATCCCAAGAATTGATCTATATTTTTTTTCCATTTTTTTTCCAACATTAGGTTAAAAGAGGGTTTGAAAATGTCAGGCAGTGAATGAGTTAAATACACTTAGACTATTGAATCACACTTTTAAAAATCATTCAAAACATACAACAACGAAAATGCGCATGCATACAATGTTTAGAAAATACCTTCGGTATAGTAGTGTCTGCGTACATGCATGTGCCTTTAAGAGGCGGGGCCTGCTGAGTTTTGGCCGACAGCAACTTCCGAATGCATTCATGTGTTTTACTGTTTTCCCAGTAAAGAGCTGAAAAGTGGATCGGCATAGTAAGTATTGCTGTAAAAAATGTATAAAACGCTTGCTTAAAAACATGACATAGCAGGGAACACTGTACAATAAAATGTGGCGTACTTAGAACGGACACAGGGGGAACGCCTTGTTTCTAAAACAATGGAATATACAATTATATTATAGTCCTGTGCTCAGTTTCAGCAGCTCATCAACAGCAATTTTGGAGCGACATGCGTTTATTTTTCTGCTCGTCTCTCATCCTCCCTTAATAGGAGCACCAAGATTTTGGGGCATTCCCGCTTAATGAAATGACAAAATGTGGTCTTCATCCAGGACCGGCACGCTATTGCTTTGCAATGAATCAGTTCAAAAATATTACTTTTTAAAATATATTATAGCACTTACTACGCATACAATCTGATTGCTAGACCAGGGGCTCTCACTATATTTGGAGACTGCTCTAGCGACTATTTTTTTTATTTTTTATTATATATTTCTAAATAGGTGACTAATTCCTGCTAAGAAACACATGAGCGGAATCATTTTCACATCATCCTGCGCAGTATGATGACAATGTAGCCCGGTGGAAGGCAATCACAGAGTCAATCCTGCTAAACACTGTTGTCTCAACATGTTGGAAATTTTAAATCCACGGTATGTGCTTCCAAACGGCAAATATTGTGCCGATACATCACAATCATATCAGAGCTTTTAATTGGCCCTAAGCTAAGGTAGGGAAGAGTAATTGGTTTGGTATGTTTGTTTTATAGGCGCATCGGTCCCCATTGCATTCTCTCGTTATTATGCTCCTGCTTGTTGCTCACTCTCCCTTATTAATAGCAGCACCGTTTGTTTTGCAGTAATGGGAGATGATAGCACTTGCTCAGCATCCAATCAGATGCCATCATGTTTTATTTCCTATGCCATTCACAGCTCCACAAATATATGCTGCCATGCATGAACCAGAATTATAATCCTATATTCTTTTTTTTTTTTCCTCTCTGGAATTTTCACATAGCATTGAGCGAATCATCTTGGCTCGTTGCATCCATACATTTTTTTTTTTATTTATTTATTTTTTTACCGCTTATGCTGTTCAGGGTCACAGGTGAACTGGAGCCTTTCCCAAAAAGCAAACTAAGAAACATGGATTGGTTGTCTGCCTCATATAGTTGATACCCGGCTTATGTCCACATACTAGCACACTTTTTGTCTTCACGAGTGAAACAATTCAACTCACTATAGTAGAAGGACTGTCTTTTTACTAGTAACGTTTTTCCACTACTAGTGGCACGTTTTACCGTTGACTGCACTAGTTACATGACCAAGCCCAACTAGCAGGCATGTGTCATACACTAGTAGCTTTCTTATGACGGATATACAGCTATAACGTTGCTTGTGGTACTAGTAGCATGCAGTTGTCAACTAGTGCACGTTTTTGCCTTGCTAGTGACATGTAGTTGTCCTGTTAGTGGACAGCAATGTCATACAGTAGTGGAAGGCAGGAATAAATAAAAAAAAACATACAAAAGTCAGAGTAAGACACAGGCTAAAGACAATGAGCATACTGCTACGTATGTCACGGATATCAAGGATCGAGAATAAATGCTGAAATGATTTTTCGGCACCCATTTTAACTCAAGTTGAGATGACCAGATATGGTTTTGCTGTTCATGTTGCTGAAAAAGCCAAATTTGCCTAAATTACAGCCACTGAGAACTACAGTGGGCTAACTAAATTGATTGTCATTTTGCAATTGTACATGTTGAGGGTTACTGCTAAATTACACATGAAATAAAGAGAATTAAATGTTGTGTATTTAAAACAATCCACATGGTGTTGCGTTCAAGGCTGCTAGCTTGATGCGACCACATAATGAGAAACACTACAGACGAGCTAACAAAACGCACCTATCTGACGGTGTTAAGCAACACATATTTGAACACAAACGATGTGGCAACACATGTGCAGGCAATTTAACAATGCAACTTGGCATATATTATTTATCCTCTGTGAAGAACGACCAATATTACAGCAGTTATGAGTCAGTCGCTCGCACCAGAAGAAGCTGACAAAAATTCATCATGATTCAAGAGACTGTTTAATTCTTTACATTCTAGTGAATACTGTACTATGTATATTATTACAGACTCTAGAGTGTTATTTTCCTTGCAAAAGAAAGTGTCAACATTTTTGTTGGGTTTACTTAACCATATATATATATAACATATATATGGTTATCCAACGTGTTTCCATAGTTGTCTTCATATGCTTATGGCAAGGTAGCGACTGCTACGATATGTTATGATGTCATCCCTTCATGTCATTTGTCAGCCAATTTCTGAGGGAAACGTGAAAGCTCAAATCTGCAGTCAAACACGCCAACGACATGCCTTGCAAAAGTGTATGATTGCATCTGCGCCGCGTATGTGGCAGCAGCGACGTACGCAACTACGCATATAGGCTACTGGAGGAAGGCTTCGAGTCAGACCCCCCCCCCCCCCCCTCCCCGAAGTGCCCCACACCCCCGTACCAAGACGCACTCTCAAGCGGAGTTTGGAGATCCTCAACACGGCGTGCGTACACGTGAGTGAATCGGCACACACGGAGAAAATGCACGCTCTCGTTTATGGTGCGCATGTTAACACAACATGGGCGCCACGCTGCATCTCTCTTTCACACACACGCACTTTTTAAAAAAAAATTTTTTTTTAGGGACTATAAGTCAGGATGGAAACGGCGTCATCGCGGCTCATAACTGCCAAAACACACTCACATACACAATATGGTCATTAGGGGAATTACTCACCCTGCCACCAGAGTCGTGCGCACACGTCGCTGCCAAGAGAGCACACACACACACACACACACCCACACACACCGGGGAGCCTTGGAGGGATTTTGGTGCTCTTCTTCGTCGTCCTCACTCCCTCCGTGCGTTCATCTCCAGCCCAGCCTCATATCCATCAGCCTTGCTTGGATCCATCCGGAGCGGCCACTGCGGCGTGGATGTGCTTCTGCCCGCCACTTCGGCTTCAAAAGTGTGTGCGTGTACGCATGTGTGTGTGAGAGCGAGAGAGAGAGCGAGAGAGCGAGAGAGCGAGCGAGAGA
This sequence comes from Filicampus tigris, assembly GCF_054856515.1. Classification (NCBI taxonomy): domain Eukaryota; kingdom Metazoa; phylum Chordata; class Actinopteri; order Syngnathiformes; family Syngnathidae; genus Filicampus; species Filicampus tigris. Next base: position 5,765,041 of record NC_141224.1, on the reverse strand, counting down.
GAGAGAGAGAGAGAGAGAGAGAGAGCAGGAGAGAGAGAGAGAGCAGGAGAGCGAGAGAGAGAGAGAGAGAGAGAAAGAGCAGGAGAGAGAGAGAGAGAGAGAGAGAGAAAGAGAGCGGGAAAGAGAGACCGCTTGTGTGTCTTTTAATGACTGCCTTCACCAAATAGTGTAGTAGTTCAGTCATGTATGCATGTGTATGTAATAATGTTAAAGAGTGCGTGACGTGCACGTGTTTGTGTGAAGATGAGAGATGGTGCATCGGGGGAGCCAAACTCACGTGACCCAAAGACAAAGTGAACTCAAGTGGCCGCATATGATCTCATCTGATTGTGACTCATTCAAACAACGTCAACGCAAAGAGGATTGTCAATTACCTTTTTTCTTCTTTCTTTCGCTCTTTCTTCCGTACATCTTTAAGGATGCCGAATGTTATCATTCGAAATATTCCAAACATGAAAATGTAAGAGAAAACAGAACAGCACACTTCACACTTAACAATGTTGGTTGTCGTACCAAGATTGACCTGTGGGAGGCGGTATGGTACCACAGAACATCCAGACTGTAAGGAAAATACGAAGAAGAGTGGTACAGTATCCAAATATCCGCATTTCTTTTTTTTTTTTTGGTATTCACTGAAAAACTCACCTATGTACTGTCAGTGCTTTCTGCAGCGCCGCAGCATGCCGCAAGATGGCGCGAAAGTCCTGTCTAATACAGTCCGAAAAGGGAACAAACCTTGGCACGAATGGCAAAAATCTGCAAATAATTGACACTAAGAATGTTAAAATTGCCTACAGATGCCACAAGATGGCGACAAAGCACTTTTTTTTTCAATTTTTTTTTTTTTTTTTAAATCAGACAAGGCTATGGCCTGACTGAATGTAGCGCCGCCCTGCACTATAGTTCCCGGCAATGGCGGAGCCAGAAGGTGGCTGGTGGGTGGGAATGGAAAAATCAGGGTGGGCCTGAATATTTCTTTCACCGAGCACAACATCGTATATTCAAATAAAATGACAAGCTGAATAATATGAAGTTCGGATCTTCCTGAGAAAACCACAATTATGCCATTTTCAATATTCAATAAAATAAAAACCAAATGCAAATTCAAAAATAATTTAACAATAATTCAAAAAATGTATATATTTTCATGAATCTCACTGGGCGTGCAGTCTGTCAATCTGGGTGGGCCTGGGCCTCAGTTGATGTCCTTGTCGTTTTTTGGGTTCTCTTCCTTCCTTTAATTGTCTACTTTTTTCCTGTCTCTTCTTCACTTCCCCATCTTTCTTTTCAGTCTGTCTTCCTCCCTGCTGCCTTTTCGTTTTTTCTTGCTGCATGTTTATTTTCTTCTCACCTTTTAAATCCTCTATTCTCTCTTTCTGTATTTTTTCTCACTTTCCTGTGTTCTGACTGACGGTCTTCCTTTTCATCCTGCTCAACTCGTTTTCGTCTTCCTGCCTTCCTCTCACTCATTCTTCTGGTCCTTCTTTCCACTTCCTTCCCGTTCTTCTTCTCTCTCCCACCATCCTTCCTTTGAATCTGCCCCCCTTCATTTACTTCATTTGGCACTTCTTTTCTTTCCTCATCCTGGCTGTCATTCCTTTGTCCTCATTCTCTTCTGTCCTTTCGTCTTTTCCTCTGGCATTCCTTTCCGCCTCTCTTCTCTTTTTCCTAGCTCATTTCCGACCTTGCTTCCTGTTTGGCTTTCCTCCATCACCACGCGCTTCCTTGTCTTTCTTCCTTCCAAACTTTCGCTCGCCTTTCTTGTTTGTGCTCTCGTGGCATTCCTTCTCTTTCCCGTCGTCCTTCCTTCCATCTTTTCTCCATTGCGCCCTTCTCACCTGTCTTAAAGTGTCCTACCTACCCGCCTATCCATCGTCCATCTAAATCCCTCTCAGTCTCTAAGCTCCTCCTACCTTTCGGTCCTTCTTTCCCTTCCTGGTGCCCTCACCCTTTTCGAGGCCCCCAGAGGTCTCGGTCTATATTTAGTGCGCACTTGAGAGAACCGTCTCATTTTTAGCAACAATATCAAAAAGTCTCCGGTGCCCTCCGACCTCGGGTGTCACCATTGTCACGAGGGGGAGGAAGAGTGGGACGACGTTGGTGCGGCGAGAACGAGCGGAGGGATAGAAATAGAGGAAGAGGGATGAAAGTGGCGCCACGGATGACAGTGAGCGATGAGCTGCATGCGCGGGAGGAGGGAGGGGGCGGGGGGGGGGGGGGGGGGGGGGGAGGGGGGTACCGGGGCGGCGAGCCCTCGCTGCAGCTGCAGCGCATGTCGAGGCCGCCGGGTTCAAGTCTCCAGTGTATTGTGGAGCATCATTCACGCTTTGGATGACGCTCAAGCGCCATTCACGGGTGATGCCTGATAGTTTGGTTTTATGTAGCACGTACACACGCTGAATGAAAAATGAACTAATTGAGATATTTTACTAAGTTTTCGCTATTGTGATTTAAAATGCGTTTTTTTCCCCCCCAAGGTCCTCTTCCCATGTATTTTTTAAAAAACACATACAAGAAATAAATTCATCTGCGTTGCGGTAAACAATATCAGATTTATTATACATAAATGCTTTGGTTTTAGGCTTATGCCAAATAATAATGGCAAATGAACGGGTTTACTTATCATCAGTAGGCCTACTTTAGTAGAGTTGTTAACTTATTCAACATTTTGACTCGCAGTTTTTGAAGCATTCACGATAACAACAGCCTAATATGCACGTTTTTGGAATACCGGCTGCGGGGTCACATGTAAACTCCTCACCGGGAGCCCGAGCTCAGATCCAAACCTCACGTCTGTTGAGACAAATGTGCTGCCTGCGACTCCACAGTGCTGCCTGTACTGTAGTCTTATCAACAGATTAAAAAAAAAAACACCTTTTGACTGGACGATTAAAAGCCAAGAGCACAAAAAGAACCCTGTGAAGAGACGCGGAGGACGGAGGCGCGATGAAGGGCAGATACAGGACGCGAGCCGGGGGAAGCAGACAAAGCGAGGGGGAGAACTTGATGAGAATTTAATGTGAAGGTCAACTTGTTAGAATCTCTAAGGGAGTATTAGTCCCATCAGTGCTCTGGAAGGGAGGGGGGGCGAGCACGAGGAGGAGGGTGGGAACGTGAGATGCCCGAGAGAGAGTTTTGCTGCTTTGGCAAGTACTGTACTACAGTAAATAGAAGGGTCAGCAGCTTCTTTGTTGTGTGTGTGTGTGTGTGTTAGTGTACGTGCTTGAGGTTGCACTTTTGTGCGCATGTGTGAAAGTGGGAGGTGGCGTGTCAGAGGCGGCGCGACAGAGAGGCGATAAGCTGTTTGTTTCTCCGCAGCGTCACCGCTGCTCTTTATTCTTCTTTACGGTTCCATTTACGGCTTGCTTTCCCCGTCACAATCAACACGCAGAACACATACACAAAGTCACTAGCTAAACCATTGGCATTGTTTGCGCTATCTTGAGAATAACGATCAGATCTGAAGTATGGTGTCATTTCAGCTCGGCTCGCCGGGATTTGTTGAGGAAATCATCAGAAATGTGCTGGCTGGGTGACAGAGTTGGATGTGCCGGGTGCCAGATAAGAGCGACAATTGGGGAGATAATCGGGAGGCGCACGGAAAGCCGTATGAGCATTTCCGTGATATCCGCTTTAAGGCGCCGCTACGCTATTTGTCCTCGGCATGACAACAATTCGGCGCAGTACAGTCGTGTCGTAGAAGTCATGCTATTTCCACAAGTGCCTTGCTTGAGTGTGTTGACATTTCTGCACACTAGTAGAACAACTTTGGCAAACAACTTGTTAACAGTGAAGCAAAACTACAAAGGTGCTACTTCGTAGAGTTCAAGGTGACTTCAGTGTTGTTACTAGCGCAGCACTGTAAGGCTCAAATGTATTCAAGAAGGTCAAAAGTGGCACTAGTCGTAGAAAAAAATGTTACCGGTAAAATATAGTTGTCCTACTAGTGCTGCTGAATTTCTTCACTGTCACTGTATGAACAAAGTAGTACATGGACCTTAAGATGTATTTGAAGGATATTGACTAAATGCTCAAACAACTTTTCATCCAGCCACCTGGCCTGGCTCAGATAGCGCCCGATGACACTTGACGCTATTATTTGCTCGCCATATTGAACCGCTTCCAGGGAGCCGCGCTTTTTAATTACAACTGATCGATGAGGATGCGCCAGAAAACTTCACAAGCTCACAAACCCCAAGCTAAATCCTCTCTTAAAATAAATCGGGCCTTTTACGGTGATATTTATATATATAAAATAATGATGAGAGCTCAAAATAGTGGCCCAATTTGAGGTGGTAAAGGGTGACGATGACAGAACGGGAGGCTCCAAGCCCACAGCCAATGTCAGCGTGGCTTCTGAGCGGGTCGCGTGGGGTCAGCGCATGCATGTGTGCGTGTGTGTGGGAGTGTGCGCGCGTGTGTGTGTGTGTGTGTGTGTGAGACGCTGATTTCGGAGGGCGAGCGAGCCCACAGGACGACGGCCCAGCGCGTTTCAATGGAATGTTCCAGTTACAGACAGAAAATGATGTACTGTACATTCAAAAACAAGAACGTGAAAATCAAATTAAATGATAATAAGAAATAATATAATAAAATTAACATAAAATATAAGGTAAAAAAGGAAAGTGATCAATAACAGCGTAAAATGAAATAAAATCAAGAATCTAAATAAATTAAAGAAAAATCCTTTACAAATGAATACAATGAAAAATAAAACCAAATTCATGGAAAAAAAACGTAAAATGAAACACCTATGATGATCTACCGAAAATACAAATAAAGCTAAATACAAAACAAAATAAAAACAAACAAAAATAAATACATCAACTATAACATTTTAGAACGATAAATGCCATGTATTACAATTATCAACATAAAAATAAAATGGACTGAAAATATGAAAAATGAAATAAAATTCAATACAAATGGCCACATTCAATTGGCATGATGAAGAAATTTGCCATACATGTTGTAAGGCTCAATTAGTCGAAATAAACGTAATCTTTCGACACTTTTCGCCTCACGAGTACAATGCAAAAGTCCACCATTACCTTTGTTGTTTTTCTTCCCCCCACGTAAAACAAATACTGCTAAAAAATACCAAACCGAGCTTGGCGAAATTTTCCTGAGGAGTGGTGTATGGGCGCAAAAAGTTAATATGAACTTTTCCCCACAATCTGGATAAAGAAGCAGAAATTTATTTTCACCGTCTACGCCATTGAAGAAACCATCCACCGCGGAGAATCTTAATCTGTTCGTCAGTCTCTGTGGACTAGGAAATTTAGAGGGACAACTTTTGTCAAGTGCTAACCGATTCTCTAATTAAATGATTTTTATTGCTTAATACATCTGCTGTCCACATGCAGTATAACAACAGCTCTATATATTTCTGGGAACCTCTACAAAAATGGTGTCCAAAAAAAAAAAAAAAAAAAAAAGACTCTACATAGTCCGCATGCAAAACGAAGTCATACTGCTATTATTTCCCCCAAATAATACACTCATACATGACAACATTAGCATTCTCTCCATTATTGCGACATACTTGAATCCGTCTAGTAGGATTAAATACATGAGAGCCCTGCTATAGAATGTAGTTGTGAAATTTGGCGGTATAAAACTAGACTATTGGCACGGTCGTTCTCGCTTATTATTAGACTGCAGTGAGGGGTGAACGGGCAAACTCTGGGTTGAGGAAGGAGAAGCCCTGGAAGTCCTCCTGGTTGACGGCCGCCAGCACGTCCGGGTCTGAGGGAGTGAGCGCCGACGGGGCCGCCGTGAAGAACTTGTCAAAGTTTTCCCCTTTTCTGCCGCCCTGTTGAAAGTGAGCAGAGGATTTGGCGCGATTCGGAGGAATCCCAGAAATGGGAGCGGCCCAATTAAAGAAATTGTGTTACTTTATTCCCAACGGTCCGTTGTCTCCATTTTGTAACGTTGCTCTTATGTGCCAGTGCATGTGGACAATTTTGTCCAATCAGATTTCAGCCTCTGTGTGTTACCATGTAAATGTAATCTGCCCAGGTCGCTGGCCAATGCTACAACTATAGACCAGGGGTCCCCAATTATCAGGCCGCGGACCGGTACTATGATGTATATTACTGAATATATGTGCCCTTTATTTGCAAAATTTAATTCATCCAAATACCGCACTTAATTTTTGTTTGTTTGTTTAATAATGGTAAACTTATTGTGAACTGACGAGAATGTCACTTCAAATTGCCTGAACAGTTAATAAAAGCTTGCAACAATTTGACCCCTGAGAGGGTTATGCACACATTTTCTTTTCTCCATTATTTCTATTGCCACTACTTTATTCCCAAGGGGCAAAACTCGTTTTCTACCAAGTCTTGAATGTTCCCCCTTTCTAAGAAGCAAAACTAGACTGCAAGCTTCCCCCGTGCTGCTCGACAGCAGCGTGTTTTTTTTTTTTCTTCCTTTCAGCTAATGGGATGGACCCCTAACCCCTGAGCACGATCGGGCCGGCAAACAGGCTCATGGACCGTTAATGATGACATATATTTGCATAGGGAAGGAGCGGGCGGGAACAGGAGGTCGCAAAGGTCTTGACTGTAATAGCTGGACTGACAATCAAAGCCTTGGCAAGTTGATGCGGGAGTGATCTGGAGAAGACAGTAGCGGACCAGTGGAGGCTTGCCCAACTTATTCCACCTCTTAATGCCGCCACAGCTGTATAAAATGTATCTAAAAAAAACATGACAATAACAAAACACATTCTTTGGGAGTTTTGCGAGTGGAACAGTTTTGCTCTGACCAACCAAGAGGACGGAAAATATTCGGATTGTCATCCGTGGCCGGCGCTCTGGCCTTGTGAGGAACAAATCTGAAATAGAAATAGTCCCGTTGCTAATATAGTTTGAGTCAGCATTACTGAGTGAAAGCGCTGGGCAGATTAGATTGACATGGCAACATAGGCTGAAATCTGATTGGACAAAAAAAAACCAACAAAAAAACATCCGCATAGAAATAAGGGAAACTGTAGAGCCAAGAGAAATGCTACAAAAATGAAATAGACTGGTGCGAACAAATTAAGACACATTCATGGAATGGAATTTAAGGTTGGAAGTGTAGGTCAGTGCTTCTGATAATGTTTAGGCCGGCAGAGAAGGTCTTTGCTAGCCCTGACCAACACTATGAGAAGAGGAATGATGAAAAAAAAAAAAAAAAAAAGTAAGTAAGAGAACGACAGGTAACAGGAAAAAAAAAAAAAAAAGAAAAGGAAGTAAGAGAATGACAGGTAACAAGAAAAAAAAAAAAAATGAGGTGAGGAGATCCTGTGTGTTGGACTGACTGATCTGGGGATGAAGGGCGGCGGGATCTCAAGCCTCTCCAGACGGTCCCAGTCGATCCAGCGGAAGAACGGATGCTCCCTGATCTCGCGTTCGGCGTCCTCCCCTCCGCCCAAGCGCTTGGCGGGGTGCTTTGTTAGCAGCTTCAGTAAAAAAGACAAAAGCCAAAGAAAAACAAATAAGCGACAGTGCAGGAATATTTTCTTCTTGATTTTAAATCCCTGCATCCATCCATTTTCTATTGCTCCCGTCCCGATTGCGGTCATGGCGAGACCATATACAAATTGACAAAAATAGACCAAACAAGCACTCCGAGTTCACAACTATCGACATTTTGATCTCATACATTTCGTGTACGTACTCCCTTGCAGATGGCGACGGCTTCACGGGAGAGAGTCTTAGGGTAGGAAACACACTGCTCCATGATGGACTGGAAAAGCTCCTCCTCGTCAATGCCGTCAAAAGGCGGCTGGGAAATAAAGTCCAATTAAAACGGTGCGTGGGCGCTACAGACCCACTTGAAAAGATCCACTTTTTTTTTTTTTTGCCGGGCCCAATGTGTGTGTGCAGTCTGGTGAGTTTTTGTGCATGTTTAGGCCCTCGAAAAAGTGATTCTTTCCCGAGAAGGAGAAGAATAGTTTTTACAAAAACAATAGGGACGTTGCAGCGGTAATAAATAATAAAGCAACGTATGATTACCTGTCCTGCCAACATTTCATAGAGCAACACTCCGTAAGACCACCAGTCCACTGCTTTGTTGTAGGGCTGGTAGGCCACAATCTGCAAATAAGGAAGAATAGGTCGTTAAATTCCATTTCGACCACCGTCAGATTTGTATGTGAGTTTTTTCTTTGCCCTTAAATGTGGCATTAAATCAAAACATAAAACAACCGCAATTGCGGCGAACAAGGGTGCAGATATTTGGTGTGTTTGATTAGGTTAAGGACGCAGTTGAACCCACACATTCTTGTGGTTCGACTATTACAGTTTCTTGCGTCGATGATTTAACTTCGGTTGGCAACAAAATTTAAAAACAAGAAATTGGAAAGCTCTCTGCTTCATGTCAAGACATCTTTTTGTGGGGCCAGAGAGGTACCATTTTCCAAAACATAATATAATTAATATTCTACCGGCAGTTCATACAGACAGTTTGAACGTACAGTATATAACAACATTTTTGTTTTTAATCACGGCAAACTGTACCTTAAAGTAAAGGAGTTGAATGAGAACTTTTACCAAAGTATTATTATTTTTTTTTTTTTTACCGTACGTGTATTTGTACATAAAGAGGAAATCAACGCAAACATATTTTTTTTCAAGAATATGTTCCCAGCAAGCCCACTAGTTGAGACAAGGCATTCTGAGAAATATTGCGTTTGTGGAATAAGAGTTTAATCCACCCGTTTTTAGCCATCTCTGGTGGCGGCCATTTTGTCACTTCCGACAACTGAAAATGACATCGCAACCAATCAGGGCTCAGGTAACGACCAATCACGGCTCAGCTTCAGAAAACAGGTCAGCCGTGATTGGTATTGGTATTTCCAAGAACATATTCTTGAAAAAAATAAGTTTGGGTTGACTTCCACTTTAAGCGAAGAGTATGAGTACTATTGCCATATCTCGACGGAAAGTGTTGCATGAGGGAGGGTGATTGTCTGAATGAGTGTAGCGATAATGTGTGGGAATATGTTCACAAGTGTGTGTGCGTGTTGTCGCAAGGGAACAAGCCCACAGCCCCCTGGGGGGAGTTTATTGTATCGCATCCAAAATGTCAAACGCAGCAGAATCAATGCGTGTTTACATAAGAGAGTCAATACTCAGGGGCCTCGTATGTTTATCAAAGACCTGCACAACAAGTCACGTCCTCTTTTTGTCTCTCCGCACACCGAGCGTGTCTCCACTCCTTCAATTGCCCCGTCGACAAACACACACTCACGCTCCCTACTGTAAACACGATTAATCACACACTTTTTTTATTTTTTTTTTTTTATTCAATGTTTGCAGGCAAGCTGGATTCATTTGTGTTAGAGATTGTCTTTTTTTTTTTTTTTTTTTTTTAGTTTTCGCACCTTTCTCGCACTTCATCCGTCACACTTGTCAAGCGCAATACGAGGATGGCGAGGCAAGGTCTGTGAAGGACGGTGGCGCTTTTGCGGCGGTGTGTGTTGCGGGTTCCCAGCTGCGCTAATTGAATCAGCTAATGGCTGAAAAAAAAAAAAAAAAAACGCTGACAAGGTCACAGGGGAGGCGCAAAAGGGGAACTGCAGCAAAGGGCTGCAGGTGAAAGGAGACCAAGAGGGGGAAGCAGGCCAAACGCTGCAGTTCAGACATGCTCAGTGGAATTAGCCGTGCGGGGGCCTTGCGATGATCTATATTTGTAACCGAAATTTGAATATTTGTTCCATAAAATGTGATTAATTTCTCCAATGAAAAATGAAGCTACTCGACTCACTTCACCATAGTTGGCACGGAATGGTCCCGAAGCACTTGGTCGAAATGAATTTACCGAACTCCCTTCAGCAAAGTTCCTCGGCCCCAAGATGCCGTAGGGTGATGTCAAAGCGCTACTTTTGTCTCAATGAGGCTCCTCAACTCACTTCAATGGAGTTGTTTGGCAGCAAGATGCCAAAAGATGGCTGCAAAGCATTACTTTTGTCTAAATGAAGCCCTTCAACTCACTTCAACATAATTCCTTGGCACAAGGATGCCGCAATTTGGCAGCCAAGGTCTACTTTTGTCTAAATGAAGCTCCTTAACTCACTTCAGTGTAGTTCCTTGGCACCAAGATGCCAAACGTTGGCAGCAAAGCTCTATTTTTTGACTAAATGAAGCTCCTCAACTCATTTAAACTTAGTTCCTTGGTACCAGGATGCCACATGTTAGTGTCAAAACACTGCTTGCATTGCTTAAAGCGGACGTCAACCCAGACTTATTTTTTTCAAGAATATGGTCTATGCGAGCCCACTAGTTGAAACACGGCATTCTGATTAATATTGTGTTTGTGGAATATGAGTTAAGCAACAAAATCCACCAGTTTTTAGCCATCTGCGGGGGCGGCCATTTTGTCACTTCTCTCGACTCAAAATGACATCACAGGTGCTCAGTGCTCAGATAACAGCCAATCATAGCTCAACTTCAGAAAACAGGTGAGCCGTGATTGGTCGTTAACTGAGCCCCGAGCAGTTGTGATGTCAGTTTCAGTCGACAGAAGTGACAAAATGGCCGCCCCCCTTCTGAGATGGCTAAAAACAGGTGGATTTTGTTGCTTAACTCATATTTCATATGAACCAGAATGCCTTGTTTAAACTAGTGGGCCTGCATTGAACATATTCTCGAAAAAAAAACATGTTTGGGTTGACCTCCCCTTTAAGCACAAAAACAATTCATGTGAGTCCCCAATCCCCGCCCCCCCCAAAAAAAAAAAAAAAAAAAAAAAAAAAAAAAAAAAAAAAAAAATCTGCGAATAGTGAACTTTTGAATGCCAAACTGCAAATATGTGGGGGTTCACTCCACTCTAGCCAAATAGATGTTTGTCAGAAGCGGCATCGATCAGTTCATTTGCCACCCTCCCCAATTGTCGTCAATAGAAAGGAAGTCCCACACTGTCCTGCTTGGTGCTCCTACCTCGGGGGCAATGTAGTCCGGGGTGCCACAGAAAGTGTGCGTGGTGTCCCCCTCAAACATCCCCTCCCTGCACATTCCAAAGTCGGCAATCTTAATGTGGCCCTCGCTGTCCAGCAGCACATTGTCCAGCTTGAGATCCCTGAGAAAAGGCGGGACGACACGCCGTGTGACTCATTCGGATTGATGCGCCGCAAAGCAGCTTCCAAAGAGTCCTTTTCCGAGGCAGGCAAGAGCCATGTGGCTTTGCTCGCTGCACTGCGGCGGAGGAACCATTCGGCCCCCCCACCCGAACGTGACATAAATCAGCTTTTACCTGTAGATGATCCCTTTGCTGTGGAGGAAGAAGAGGCCCACCGCAATCTCCGCTGCGTAAAACCTGCAGCGAGCGAGCGACAGAGAGAGAGAGAGCTTGCTTGAGCGCATGTATCAGGAAAACGCACGTAAATCAAAAGGGGAAGGATGACACGAGAAGGCGGCGGGGTGATGAAAGGCGGCGCAAGCAACTAGATGAAAGGCAAATCAAAAAATTGAGCAACAGGCGATGAATTAGTTTTGGATGATTGATCAAAGATTATCGGATGACGCGGATGAGGAGGCGAGATTAGTGGGAGGAGGGAGCCGCTCCTCCAGCCGAGGACTTTTGTCGAGAGTCGCCAGGAATAATGAACAAAAGCGGCGAGATAAGTGAGCGGCGGCGGCGAGGCGGGCGAAAGCGGCGCGGAGATAAGCGCACATACGCGGCGTGAGGCTCTTTGAACTTCCCGATGATCTGAATGTGAAACATCAGGTCTCCCCCGTTGACGTATTCCATCACGTAGTACAGGCGGTCCTGTGGAAGAACACACCGCACACATACATGTAGAGGTGCAAACCGGTCATCGACAACTAATCGATTATCAAATGAATCGATCTAGTGGGGCCCGCGTTGGCCTTTCGGGCAGCTTTTTGAAGAGGGCAAACGCGCGGGTACAAAATGAAAATGTTTGCAAGCAGCTGCTGTAGGCCACAGCTCACGCCGTGACGCTCACATGAAGACTCCAGCTTGTGACATCATTCACTAGACCACGCCTCTTATCTTAATACATTCACTGCCAGCCCAGTTCAAATGGATCTTCTTATGTTTTTAAAAAAAAAAAAAATTTATATAATGTAATACAGTTAGGTTTTTTTAATTAAAATTAAAAACACCCGAACAAAAAAAAAAGGTAGAGTTTTTTTTTTTTGGGGTGGGTGGGTGTGGACTGCAAAATTTGGGATGGAACAGAGAAGCTTGGCCACAGAACAAATTCAACTCTGAAGTCGAGCTTCTGCTTTAATTGTGAATTTATCTGCTGTTCATAGCGCAATTAAAACAATCAAGTAAATTACAAATAAGTGTACATGCTGTGCATCTGACATTATTTTATTCATCTAAATAAGAGCCAATATGTGTTGCATTAATCCTAACTATGGCACAATTAAAACAATCAAGTAAAATACAAACAATTATATATACTGTCCATTTCACGTTGTTTAATTTATTTAAATAATAGAATACACATTCCTGTTGGAACGCCAGGAGGGCATTCAAAATGAGATTTTATTCTCAATTACCGGGATGAATAAAGGCACGATAAACAAAAATGAAAACCACGCGCACACACACCTCAGTCTGGAAGGCGCAGTAGAGCGACGTGAGAAAGTGGGGACGCGTCTGGAGCGCCAGGACCCTCCTTTCCACCAGGGCGCTCTCCGTGTCCTCGTCCTGGAAGAGGACGTCCTTCTTCAGTACCTTGACGGCGAAAAGACGCTCGCTGCCTCGCTCCTCCGCCAGCAGCACCTGAGAGGAGGGGAGGGAAAGGGGACATTTCATTAGGTACGCCCGCACAATCGAATGCAGTGGCCACCGTCGGATATCATCAGATGTGCCGGAATTAGTCGGAAAATGATCATTCATTTTGTGCAAATGTTCACCTATCTATGCCAGTGGTGTATAATGACAGGCAGAACAGTGAAATGAGTTGTCAGCCGGTCCGTAAATTGACACGTCCACTCAATTCCATCATTTCGGTTTGTCTGAATTGTGACTCTCACGGCAGCAGACATTTTTTTGCAAAAAAAAAAAAAAAGGAACTGTCCATCAAACCGAGTGTTATTTTGATCCTCAAAGTGACTGTGTACCTAATGTTGTGACCGGCGAGTGTGTGAATTGTAAAGCGGGGTCGTAAATAAACAACCACGCGGTACTCGGCTAGAAGGGGAAATGCGGAATATATTCCGAGCTGACTTGAACGTGACTCACAGTGCATTTTCCCCTGTGAGGCTTTTCTGCTCCTGCTGCGCTTTTGCACGTGCCAACCGTCGCGTGGTCAGTGTGTCATAAGTGCTACGTGTCATCCTGCCGTGCGCATCGAGGGCATCCTAAAAATCGAGCACGTGCTGCCACGATTAGGACGCACGTCTGCGCTTCGCTGCGCGCAGTCGTGCCGAAACGACGGAAAATAACATTTCGTTAACGCTGCCTACGTTTTCAAAGCACATTCATGTCAAAATGGGCAAAAAGGCACCCGTGTTTTTGATCAGGAAACTCCCGCTCGGGCTTGCTCTAAAAGCTAATGACGCTACCTTGCTACAATGGGAGCGGAAATGATTCGAGGATAAGGACTACTAACGGATAGCGTTGGACTGACAAATCGTCCTGGCGACATTGCGGAGCGGCTGGCTAATGTTTACTGGCTATAGAATCGTAATTGACGGTACGATTAGTGGCCCTCGGGACGACGAAGATGACTGCGCGCATGCACTCGGTGTGTTTACAGGGCTATTGATGACCTGCCGCCTACTGTCTGAAAAATCCTGTTCATCTCCGCCATCCGACAGCAGATTTTCTTTTGTGAAAAGCCATCCTTCAGAGCAGCGTTGTTTTCGTTTTTGAGTTTTCGTCAACTAAAACTAAACTATCACTAATAGGAATGACTAAATGTGACGAAAACTAATAAGCATTTTTGTCCAAAAGACTAAGACAAAATCTAAAATGCCTGCCAAAAACAACACTGCTTCAGAGTCGCTAAAAAAAAAAAAAAAAAAAAAAAAAAAAAAAAAAAAACGACTTAAAATTCTCTAAGATGCCACAAGATGGCACTAAAACTCAGCCTAATTCAAAATCAGTGCTCTGGCGCCATCTCGTGGCATCTTGTGCACAGGAACTATGTTGAAGTGAGGGTTGTATGCAAGTCAAAGTTTGGTCTATTTGAAAGGTAGTGCTTTGGTGCCGTTGTGTGGCATTTATAGGTTAATATTAATTACGTTGATTACTCCTTTTTATTTACATTATGCTATTCGTAGCAGTGACTCCTTCTTACTAGGTTTAGAATATTATAGTGGAACTCTATTTTTGATATGATTCGTTTTTTGATTGTCTTGTACCGTTAAAAGTCCATAATTCAGGTTAAAGTGATGTTTAACGTCATTAGTATTTTTTTTTTATAAATACTGAACCCAGCTCAGTCCCTGGCAAAAATGCATGATTAATTCAACCAAATTCCACCTAGAAATGCTTATTTTTAATCTTATTTATAATTGGCTGTAGGTGCAGCGGAGCACTACTTTGCCTTCAAAAAGTTCCTCAACCCACACCAACATAGTTCTTTGGCTACAAGATGTGACAAGTACTACTTTTGTTTAATGAAGCTCTTCTAACCTCTTCAAAGTAGTTCCTTGGCACCAAGGTGATTCAAGATAGCGGCAAACTGCTACGTTTCTGTAATTGAAGGTCCTCAACTCACTTCAATAAAGTTCCTTGGCACCAAGGTGCAGCGAGATGTCCGCACAGCGCTACGTTTGTCTAAATGAAGCTCTTCAACTTATTTCAACATTCAACATATTGCCTATGGGTGCGGCAAACTTGGACTAAATGAGCTCCTCAACTCATGTCAACATAGTTACTTGACAGCAAGATGTGACGAGATGGCGGCCAAGCACACATTTTGTCTCAATGAAGCTTTCCACACTTCAGCATAGTTCCTTGGCACCAAGATGGCGGCAAAACATTACTCGTTTTGCTTTTGACCTCAGGTACGTTTTCGAGAAAAAAAATAAAAATAAAAAAATCGATGAATATGGAAATCTGTGAATGCCGAATTGCGAATATGCAGGGATTCATGGTAATATTCTTTGTATGTGATTTCATTACAAGTTGTAAAGCTTTGTCAAATTAACCAGGGCTTAGTTGTACAGTCTGCATTATTAATACCATTCCCATAGGAAAAATAATTTGAATTTTAAAAAGCACGCGTATAGGAAAGAGTATCATATAGTTCCCCTGGCATGTAATAGTTTTACTCTCTTGTGCAATTGGTCACAGCATTAGAATGTTCTAAATCCCACACATAGTGCGCCTTCTCTCTTGCCTGCTTGTTATCCCATTTCCTCTTGGCCATTTTGTCACTTCCCGCCTCACAGTAATCTTCTCCTTTCCTATCTGCCTCCCTCCCTCGGCAGCCTCAAGTCTCTCTCCTTCCTTTATTCACCCCCCCCCCATTTAAACATCCATCTTACGTAAGTTGAGCTCTATTTCTCCCGTCCCCTGTTAAGACTCTCGTCTGACAGTTATGAAACAGCACAGGGGAGCTGTAGACAAGGCAGAAGGACCACAAACGCCACACTCTCCATCACGGCTCATCTACAGCAGGGACGGCGAAGGGGGGGGGGGGGAGGGTTAGGTGCGAGGTGCCAGGGGGTTCCAAAGTGAAAACGGAGAGCGCAGGCTGCCCGGGAAGGAGCACCTCCAGGAAGGAGAGCGCGTTCGGCAGCCAGCCTGAGCTCACGACTGCTGACAGCACAAAAGACGCACGCTTGAATTAATCATCGGCCGCCGTTGCAGGGGAGGGACAATGCGCCGAGAAGCTCCTCTTTGAAACGCGACGTGAAGGTCAATCCATCAGCACAAGGCGTCCTTCCCAAAGCGAGACGTTTACCTTGCCAAAACTGCCTTTCCCGAGCACCATGAGGAAGTTGAAGTCGTGGACGCCCACCCTACCCTTGCCCGGCCCGTGGGAGTGGGCGGGCTGACAGGAGGGCACGGGGGTGAGGGGCAGGGCCACTGGGAGGGGCTCGGACGGGGCGGCGGGGCCGACCTGAGGCAGCGAGGGCGTGAGAGCGTCTGGCTGGGGCTCCTGCGGGGGGAGGGGAGGGGAGGGGAGCGTGTGATTAGATGCCGTTCAAACGCACAACGCACTTCCACCTCAAGTTCACCTCCCACGGTGTGTTAATTGAGGAACAAGCCTACACCCTGGTGGAGAGAGAGTGAAGCACAGTAGGGATCCTCAGTGATATTTGTATTTAATAGGGGGAATAGCACTCGAGAATATTGTACTTTGTACAGTAATGGAATAATAGATAAATAGATTTTTTTTTTTTGGCACACCGCATAAATAGAATGGCCATTGTGCTGCTCTTTCTGGTGTGCCTGCCTTGGTAACCTGGACAGACGCATGTGAATATTGTTCATTGAGACATCTCAACTGCTCTCAGCTCGTCAGTACGGCACTGATAGTAGTTGTTCTTTGCAGAGGACGAAGAATATATGACAACGTGCTCGTATATTGTCTGCCTACATGGTTTGCGGTCAGTGCGTCGCTTAAAGGGTTATAGCGCCGCAACTTAGATGCTAATTAGCATTTGCTTTAAGCCATGTGGTTGTTTTAAATACACGGGGTGCATTTAACTTTGTTTTATGTTTATTTTCACAGTTATCTCAACTGGGAGTGGAGAAAGTAAAACACCTGGAAGCCTCTTTTTGGAAAAAAAAATTATGACTAAATTATCACTGATTATTCTGCAGTGAGGTGAAGCGTGTTTTCAGCTACCAGCAGGGTCACTAAACAATTTAAACTCCTACCTCAAGGCACCACTTCATGTCCAAACAATTTCATATTTTTGGACAAAATTAAGCCTAATGGCCAGTCCCCACAAGGTCAATGTTTTTTTTTTTTACAATTGATTATCCAAACTAAAGCGTCGAAAATAGCTCGAGAGCAAACCTATTAACTCTCTTGGACACTTGAATTGTCGACTCAACCTCTTCCTCACTCTGCAGGAGCCTCACAGCATTTTGTCACCTCAAGATTGAAAGCCTGTTTTTCTTTTTTTTAATACTGAAACGAGTGAAAATACACGACCACCTCTCTGACAGTGTCATCAATCAAAACGGAGCGTCGTTATCTTTGTCAAGGCAGAATTTTGGGGGATACATTGCATGTATTGGATCTCATTAAATTGTGCAGGTGTTCCTAATGTGCGCCGTGGAACGTCGCCGCACTTGTGTTTTTATTGGCTCAGATAAACTCAAAGTGACAGAGCAAGATTCCGACTGCGTGAGTCATAGCAGCTTGGTTTTATTGGAAGTAAATATTTGTAATGAGATAAAGGCCGAGCCAAGCCCGAGGAGAAGTGGCAGCACATTAAAACGCTAAGTGGCGGCCTCACTGTCTGGTCAATGAATATAAATGCATGAGTCCGCTTTTTGGCCAACAGGCACTCAATGTTTTATGGCCGTATTTGTTGACGGTGGTACCTGCAGGTCCGGGTCGGGCACGGGAATGTTGTAATACTCTCCCTCGTCTTGGGCCAGCAGCTTGAACCAGCCGCTGATGGGACGCCGGAAGATCTCGCTCACTCCGAAGGACAGCGCACCCATGAAATCGTTGCGGGACGTACGGTCCCAGTCCCACACCTCCACAGACAGACGCCGGTCCCACTGGTGGCCGCGCACGGAACTGCACACACATGTGCGAAACCCCTTTAAGACCAAATGAGTTACTGTAGTGTGACATTGTAATTGAGATGCCCTGATAACAGGATTTTCTGCCCTACGTAAATTGCATTTTAAAAAAAAATGTATTCGATTTTTTTTCCATATTACTTTTTTTTCTGCTAAAAATGTTGTCAAAACTGAAAAACAATTTATTAAAATGTCATTTTTTAAAAATAAATTAGAGCAAAAAAAATACAATTAAATGTATTAAAACAAAACAGCTACTTGTTCCTGATTAAAACAGTTCTCATCTTCTCGTCTTGATAAATGAACAAATATAAAACCATCCATCCATCCATTATCTGTACCGCTTATCCTCACAAGGGTCGCGGGGCGTGCTGGAGCCTAAATATAAAACCTAAAGTATGAATTATAAAAAGTAAAAAGAAATTCTCATAAAATTCTGGTATGCAACTGATCATTGAAAACAATACAAGTAAAACAAGTATTAAAATTAGATAAACATTTGCAATTAGACAGCAGTGATTTGGCAATTTCATATGCAGAATCGTTCCCAATTTAATGTTTTTTTTTCTATAAAAATATCAGATAAATTGAAAAGTTATTTAATTTAAATCTAAGTCGTTATTTAAACTAAATACTTTGTTGATAAAAATGATTATTTGCTGACATTATATAACATATATATTTTATATATATGTATATTCATATGTATGAAGACAAATTGTTCCACAAATGTATATTTTGAAAATTATGAATTCATTAGTTCTTCTTTATATACTGTACTTACAGTACAGTATATCATTTGTGTAGGTTTTCAAATGTAACAATTCCCCCAAAAACACAATAATGAAAATTACAACATGTATTCAGATTTAACTATTAAAATAAATATTGTGTCCTGAAACAATTTTATTAATAAATTATACTAAATAATAATGAGTATATTATTTTAAAATAAATAAGTTACCTAGTCTTTTTTTTTTTATTATTTCGAAAAAAAAAATCATGCATATAAAAATAATTCAAAAATTATTTTAAATTAAAACGACGAAACGATTTTCTGATAAAAGATCATTTGATTCAGATAATAACAATGCGAGGCGTACAAGTCCAGAGGCTGACTCTCGACTTTTACACGTCGCCCTCAGAAGTCTCTGTTCCCACATTGCATTCATGCTGGCGTGGACTCACAAAGTAAAACTCTCATTCCAGACTGGATTGAGTGTGGAGCGGATGGTCTTGGTCTTCTGCTTGCTGTGGCTCTTCGGGTCGGGAATCAATTTAAGTTTAACGTACGGGTCTGACAGGCCATTTGGATCCATGGGCATCAGGTTACGAGCCTCCCGCACTGGACAGCCAACGAGAACAAATAGAGCGGAGGACGAAACAAACCACCGTCTGAGTCATTTAGGGCTCTCGTTTACTTCCGGGCGCCTTCTCACCTGTGACGAAGACGTCTTCCTTCTCGCCTCGAACCGTCAGGTGGATCCGGCCCCGCTTCTCCGTGTGGTCCTGGCCGCAAAGGCTGGGGACGCTGGTCTCACATCGTCGATGGACGTTCATGTCGCAACCTGGGAAAATTGTAAATACGCAAGTCAATGCAGGACTGATAATGTGGTAAATAAACATTTAAGATTATGAATAGTTTATTGTAAAGTGGAGGTGCCGACGGGCGCGGCCACCGGCACCCCCCCACCCCCCCCTTGATTAAAAATTACAATGGGCAGCAAAATGTTGCAAAGATTTGTATTCCTGCTTAGAGTGCATTAATAGTGTGTTGCTATCCAAACGTATTCGTTTGCCAACATTTTATTCCGTGTGACTTACCATACATGCTTCTCCATTCTCTAAAATGCCCATTACGATGTAATGTCTCCAACAATATATATGTAGAGAAGGTTCATTGTCATGCTTAGTGTGCTTTATTAGTTTTGAAATTGACTCCCGTTTCAGTTGAACTCGCTCTCTCTGTACGTCATATAATTCAAATGCAGCTCAGTCAAAGAGGACGTTTTGACGCGAGAAAGGCATCTCTGGCTTTTATTGTGAAGTCATCAATTCATGTCAAAGAAAAAAAAACAACGGAGGAGAGGAAAGGTTATTGAACGTTAAAGGGCATTATGCATAAATCATGCTTTGTCAGTAAGTTTGCGCATTGGGTTCTACTTTCATGGACAGGTGCACGTGCGCTCGGTGTAAAAAGTGGCCCATCTTCATTTTCATGCTGGGGTAAGTCTAGTTGACAGTGTTTGGGAATCTGGAAGACCGCGTTACCCCATGCTGGGCGTTCCGGCAGGCAGAGAGCGTATTTTTTTTATAACATACCCTTGGTACACCTGACAATGTGGTGACAGAAAGAAAGACTTTAGACCACCTAAAAGCAGGTCTAAGTTGTGGCGCAGGGGGTGTAACTCGATTTTGGTGGACAGATTCTGCTGTCCGCTGATATGTGGTAGGTGTCATCGTATTTCATTAATGAATACGACAAATGTGTGCATCGACCCCTCTAAGTCATTGTAGAAATCAATTTATTGAAAGATTACTTATCATCACCATCTTTAATATATGTTCATAATTCATTAGTTCATGCTTTTTTGGGGGCATGTTTTGTATTTTAAAATTCCTCCGTTGTTAAGTTACATAAAGGACAAAGTATTGTAAAACAATTCAAGTGACCGGCCTGTAATTCATATCTCCGTTTTTGTACATCTACTTTTAAATAATCGGCCGAGTAATCGGGTATCGCATGTTTTTTTGCCAAATATCAAAATCGGCATCAGCCCAAAAAAAAAAAATTACAAAATCCACATCGGTCAGGCTCTAATTTAAAATAAGATTAACATGATCATCTAAGACTGTGCACATCCTCCTAAACTCAAAGTGGGAGTTGTACCTACAAGCACATTTCATGCCCTGATGAATGAGGCCGTAGAGCAGCGAGCCACAGTGGTCGCAGAAGGTGGGGCTGGCGTAGGTGTGGATCTTGAACGCGTGGTGACTCCTCAGGTCCTGAAAGGTAGCAAAAAAAATTGTTGCCTCCAGACGTGGCATGACAGCAAGGAGATGTGTTTATGTGCAGCTATGCAGGATAGGGAGATTTGGAGAGGAATGCTCATGAATAAGACAGATGAGATAAGGGCGGGCGTGGAAACGAGATCTAGGAAAAAGCGTGCGCGTGTGTGTGTGTGTGCGTGGGGTGCAAAGAGGGATGATTCATTTTTATCTCTCATCATCAGCGCCCTCATTCTTTTCACCTTCCTCTACTCTAGTGTATAGTTGAAAATCCTCCATCTTGCTGTGTGTGCACTTTTCACTCTGTTATCGTTTCACACGCAGACACGCGGCGCGTGTGCACACACACGGTCACACAATACGCTCCCCTTGACCCCATTCATGATGCCGTTTATTTGGCCAGTCCAAAAAACAAAGCATGAAGACAAATTGTTCCTCAAATATTTAAAAAAAAAAAAAAAAAAAAAGCAGCGTGAAGATGACGAAGGAATTTGCTCTTCTTCTGCCTCGAAAGTCTTATCAGCGCCCTCCTCCTCCCTATAAAGGCACCTCAACGCGGTAGCCAGACGTGACAAGGTTGCGTCTGGATTAATGAGTGAGCGAGCGAGTGAGTCATGCAAGCGTGTGAATCTGATGACTGGTGCGCGACGAGCGGAAAGCGTCTCACATCTGGCCTGGGGGCCGTCACCGAGCCGGGACAGGTGAAGGTCACAAACTCGTGACATCTTTTGTGCACCACAAAACTGCAAACTAAAGAAGGAAAGAGAGAGAGAGGGAGGGGGGAAGAGAGAGAGGGGGGGGGGGGCGAGGGAGAGACACTCAAGTCAGCAACTCATCTGAGATGAATAGCTAAATATCGATCCGCGTGTGTACCTTGACATTGGAATCCCTGTTTGCCGATGCCCCTGCGAGCGAGGGAGAAAGGCGCACAGATTAGGTCGGCGAAACAATTAGGGAACAAACGCAATCTTTTTCGAACTAATTACAAGAACATACATGGGTGGGCCAAAACAGCAAGCAGCGTGACGAACAAAACATTTGGTGTGTCTTTCCTCCGCGGTGCCGCATGGAGAAAAAGCAAACTATGCCTAGATCGCCGATTTGGCTTATTTCCAGTGTCTCCTTAGTGCTTTAATTGAATAATTAAAGCCATTGATTGACCAAAGAGTCCACTCAGCATCAGGCGTTCAGTGAATCGAGCACTTTTGAAAAGGGGAAGGAAAAACAAGACACGCTAACACATACGGAGAGGCCGAGGGGGTTGGTAACGGGAAGTGACCGCAATCAAGCGAACGACGGGTAATGTGCATGCGTGGATGTACACAATATGCAGCACGTGAGGGACATTCTGCTTTTGACCAGCAGAGAGCATGAGAGAACCAGCTATGACGCAGCAATTAATGTTCATTGGCTTACGTTGATGCAAATGCAACTATTTCCGAATCCTCACCTATCCATTGATATTAAAAAAAAAAACATTTCCACAATAACCAGCATAAGAATACAAACAAATATTGTTCCTAACTCTGGAAAGTAACAGATAACCATCGATACGGGTGCCACAAAAAAAAAAAAAAAAAATGCGATATAACAGCAGAAAATTGTGCCACTCACATCATCTGGAGCCGTTCAGAATCCATATTTACATTATAACATGACAAAAACCACAACAACAAAAATAAATACATCACACTCACCAGAGATGCTGATTATTAAATATATTAATTTGTGCAGATTGCTACAGATGTGTTTTGCTAGTCCAAGTTGGCTCCAACAAGTTTTGCTCGGACCGACCAATCAGAAGACAGGGAAATGATGACACCATCGAGGGCCAATTTGCAAATCTGGAATCTGATTGGTTAGAGAAACAGTGCCATTCCTAATGTAATTCAAGTTACTTCAACCAGCATTTACTGATTTTGAAGGCCCGGGGGCAGATTAAAGTTTGTCTTTGCGGGGACAACTCTTTGCATTTTATAACCTTGTCTACAGTGATTGAGATCACTCCCTATCTACTATACACTGCTATAAATAGTGAGTTTGCCATTTTGTAGTGCTGTTGGAATGTGTAGTTAAGTGAATCAAGTGCCTGTGTTGTATAAATTACACTCAGTTTAAAACAATATGATGCCATTATAATGTCCTCAACTGTTCAATATGCAAAACAAAAAAAACTCCACCAGCTGACAATGATCTTGTTCATTAATCATTATTCAATTATGCGACAATGACATAATTAAGCAATGCTTGAAAACTATTAATTTGACTGACAAAAAAAAAAAAAAAAAAAATATATATATATATATATATATATATATATATATATAAACAAACGTGTAAAAATCCTTATTCTGTATAGTGATTCGTGAGTAGGAAACGAGTGAATGATTCCCAGTACAGCCATAGTGAGGCATGCAGGGTCCATTTTGGGAACAAAGGTAACCACTTCAAGTTAGCAATTTTGCTTGGAAAAACTCCCAAGCATCATAGTTATGCTTCCGTGTTGTTTTTTTTCTTTTTGTAATTAACCTAAAATTCGACACCGTCCTCCGCAGTGGGAAGAAAGGCGTGTGATAGTGCAGCCAAGATGGCAGCCAAGTGGGGGAATGTCCTGAAAACTACCCAGAGGCTGCTGGCACATGCGCCGAGCGTCCTCCAACTTACAGCCTCGCCATATGTCACACAGAACACACTTAACACACATTCTATTCTGCGTCTCGAGAAATGTTGCTACATCACAGTGCATTTACTCTCATCAGGTTTTTGTACATTTACACTCCCTGTGAGAGTGAAAAATGTTGGCAGAGCATCAGTGACAACAATAGTTTATTCTGTGTATTCAACTTTAACCGCCAAACCGGCATACAACTTTTTGCGATTTGCTATTCAGGGATTCATCCTTTTGTCTTTTTTCTGTGGTACCGATTCCAATTTGGTTTTTATTTGTTTTTGTTTTTAAAAAGTCATCCATTTTGTGTTTTGTTGTTGTTGTTGTTCTCAAACAACCCAAGATGTCAAAGCCCTATCTGATAGGAAAGTAGTACATTGGTGTTTTTGAACTATGTTGAAGCGATATAACCCAATCTGCCAAGCTAAACATTAAACAAAGACAATTACGTTTGTGTCTTAGCTTAATGCTAACAAACAATGCAAAACACAATGGACAAGCTTACGAATAGCATCTATGGAATAATGACAGGGGTAGAAGTGAATTTATAGAAGTGGAAGTGATGAGGTCTTTACATACATACGTATATGCACACATGCATGGTTTGCATGCACACGCACACTACTGAATACTACTTCTACTACTATGCCGCGTGCAAATAGTTTCTAAAGTTTGCCAAATGTAAAATTGAACACTGGTGCGTGTTCGTAAATACATTTTGCTATCAAAAGCACATTTTCATTGTTGTTGTTGTTGGTATTTTATAAAAGAAAAAGACTCTTCAGATGTTTGAGGCAGCACTAAAGCAAAAATTATTAGCATAAAAGTCACTGTTGTGCATAAATTATATCTTTTCACAAAAGCATGTTTCCTGCATTTTTTGGGGGGTCCAAAAGAGGTGATTACTACTGTTGATTCCTAAAAAATTGAATAAGGTAGAAACAAACTTTTTTTGTGTGTGTGATGAAAGGAGAGTCTAATGTTTCATTTGGTAGTTTCTGTGTTTGCATATTCATAAACAATATTCTGTGCGCCTTGAAAGATCAGTCAGAATGCTATAAATTGGCCGGCACTCAAGAGGTTCTCTTGGCTGGCATTGAAAGAATTAATTACAATATTACACACTTGTATTTTCCTTATAAAAGAAAACATTTTGTTGGGAGTTTTGGGTCGGCTTGAATGGAATGCAGGTAGTAGCATTCACATTCATTTCAATGGGGAAAGCCGAATCGAGTGTGCGTGTTTTGAGTTACGACCATGCTCACGTAACAAATTAAAATTGGATCTCAAGACACCAATGTATGCAGAGTATCTTTATGATTTTAATAGTTTAATGTACAATCTGGTGGGATCCAATACAAGAGCTGTGTCAATAATGCCGTTTTTACAAAGACGGTCATTTTTGATAGGGCTGTGCAATCAATCGAAATTCAATTACAATTACGATTATTACGCTCCACGATTAGAAAATCAGGCATAATTGTAGAAAACGATTAATATGCATTTACATCCAACGGACTGTTTGTTTACACACAAGGAAATCATACTTGAATTTATACATTTGCACCTTTTTTATTTTATAATAACTACTTTCATACATTTTGTTTGGAACTTACATAATTATAGTGTTTCAAAGAAATGTAATTGTCTTTATATACTTTTTTACGTTAAAACATTTTTGTTTTGTACCCAAAAAATAAATGATCGTTTGAATAATCGTGATTTCAACTATTACCAAAATAATCGTGATTCATATTTTTTTTCCATAATCGAGCAGCCCTCATTTTTGGCATAAATTGTATTCTTTGCAAAGGCAGCTCGAGTATTGAATCTCATTAGCTTGTGCACGTGTACCTAAGGAAGTGTCTCGTGAGTCTGCTTTGAACAGAATGCGTTCTATCGTGTGGGCTCCAGCGGGGAGGAGAGGTTATTTGATCGGATGGGGTCAGTGTGCTGGCTGATGTGGGCTGTTTCTGCAGCCTCAAGGAGAGCGAGAGGAAAAAAAAAAAAATTTAAAAGTCAGATGCGGCAGTGGGTTGCCTGAGGAGGCGGCTTAACCCGTTCAGGACGGGAGCGCTTAACCGCGTTTCTACCACTGGAGCCGGGAGCGCTGTTGCGTCATTCTACCTTTAAAGCCGGGAGAGCGGATACGTCGGTGTCTTTTTTGTAATCCAATTCTCCGTCTTTTAGCCAACTTAATGCATCAGAATATACGCGTGACGGTGTCGCGAGACCGCGGAGGATGTCGCGGAATTTTTTCGAGCCGTAGGTAGGCTAACGGCGGACGCCGTCGATCGCCGGGAGCTCTGATAAGTAACGGCACTGATATATAGACGACGCGCACGACCAGTGGAAACAGTCGAACGTGATATGATATGGTTTGTAGACAATGACGATATTGACGTCTTTGTAACAGAATAGAGGATGGTAATTACCACTCGTTTTTTTTTTTTTTTTTTTTAATTAAAATGGTGCTTCTCTTGCACATTATTTCGACATCATTGATTGAAACAGTAAATAATAATAAATTCTGCCAGTTTGAAAGCCACATGTCTAAGCTCTTTAATTCTTTTGGAATTATGTTTCTGTCTGCTACACGGGCCGAGATATTCATCATTTTGTAAGTGTTGAATTTCCGGGAAAGCTTCAGGTTTTCAAGGGTAATTCCAAAGGCGACCGACAGTTTTGGGGAGCTGTTGAGACAGGCGGGTTGAGAACTGCCGGCGTGCTTTCTCCGCAAACGCATGCGTGTTTGCGTTGCGCGTCGGTGTTGTGCGCGTACCAGATGAAGTCGGTGCAGTGGCTACAGAAGGTGGGCTGCTTGAAGAAGCGGGCCGTGAATTGGTGATCTTTCACTTCCACGATCCTCTTGTGTTTGAGGGCGCCCTTCCTCTGGAACACGGGCACCCTGGGCGGAGGGGAGAGGGGCGAGGGCAGCGGGGAGGCGGCGGATGTCGGGGAGGCCAGTGTCAGCGGGGAAGGGGACACGGGGGCGGACATGACGCCTGGAGGGAGACACGGGAGCAGAAGAGAAAGCGGGAGGAAGAAAGGAGGGACGGAGGCAGGATGGATGGATGACGGGGTGTCAGCGAGGACGCTATTGAGTCGCACGCAAGCGGAAAGGCCTCAAATGTGGGACAAGGGTGGGGGGGGAGGGCGGCGTACGCAAGGACAGGGAGCTGCAGGAGACGGGGTGGAACGTATAACGGGTCGCGTTGAAAACAAAAGTCGGAATGAAGCTGCGAGGGACGCAGGTGCTGTGGGTCAAACATGGAGAAAGATGAAAAGATACAAAATCAGAGATTATTTTAACAACTGCACCATCAGAGGATCTATATCACAGTTTCTTCCTTTACATAAGTTGTAATGCTCGGTTTTTGGTTCACACCATTAAGGTATTCATGAATTTCTTGCGGTAGATGCTAGTAGCGGTGTAAAACTGCACGTCATCAAACTGAGAGCTGTTTGTAAGATTGAGTAGAGGCGGAACAGAGTACAGTATTGTTACCCATGTGTGAAATCATTCTACATAAGCACTTTATGGCCATTTTGACCTCTCGCTATCCTCCTCCATGTACTCCCATCACTGCGTGTCCAAAAGACCAACGACCACATTAGATATTCATTATGTTCTGCGGAAGCCATTCCCTAACGGGGGAAAAAAAAAAAAAAAAAATTTCTGGTACTCAATTTATCTTGCCACTGTTGTTTTTGTCGCAATGGATGCTTAAAGAGGAAGTCAACCCAAGTCCTTTTCAAGAATATGTATATGTGGCGGGAGCACTAGTTGAAACACGGCGCTCTGATTAATTTTGCGTTTGTGGCCATTTTGTCTTCTGTCGACTGAAAATGACATCACGACTGGACGCAACGACCAATCACGGCTCGGATTCAGAAAACAGGTCAGCCGTGATTGGTCGTTGTGAGCAGTTGTGATGTCATTTTTAGTCGACAGAAGACAAAATGGCCGCCACCACAGATGGCTAAAAACGGGTGCATTTTGCTGCTTATTCCGCAAACGCAAAATCAATCAGAATGTCCTGTTTCAACTAGTGGGCTTGCATAGATCATATTCTTGAAAAAAAACGTTTTAATAGTCTCAAGTGTGGTATTAATGTTTCATACATTTAATAGATGACTGTCTCCCATTTAATGTGATATTATTGACATCATTGGCAAAAAAAATACAACATCTTGACTTACTCTCCGATTTTCACCCTATTTAGTATTTAGTCTACAAACTGCTCCCAGTATGGCCCGGTACAGTTGTACACCACTGCAAACTCCAGCTACAATAATCAACTTATTGGTAGAATAATAATCGAAACATGCGTCAACTGTCACTAACGCGATTGGCTTCGAAGTACAAACTGTAAACCTCCGAACGGAAATTCTCATCTATACATTTCAAACATTGCAAAGCCTGTTTACTTTCCACATTTGTAAGAAAAAAGCCTTTGCGGAATGAGAAGCCGAGCGTTTGCCAAATCTTCACAACGCCACCGCTGTCAGAGTAACACCTTTCGGTGTGGGCGTTGTGACGGCGTGGGACGGCATCTACATCACGGAAAAGTTAAGGCTTGGTCAGCGCTGAAGACAATCTGAGTCTGGGATTCCAAGATGACAGCGAGCAGAGCAGTGATTCAGAGACGACCTGCGCAATTTGGAGTAGAACACGAAATTTCCTGCCAACAGTCCTGACCTAAAACAGTCAACACTCGGTCATGCTGTTTGAGCTGCATGTTGACTGAGGGCTGACGAATCTTGATTGAGGAGTGGAATGCCATCCCACAGTGGTGCGGCCGGCATGAAGATGAGGTGAAATACTTCATCAACATTCAGCTTCTGCTGTTTTTTTTTTTTTTTTTTTTTTTTTATAAGCTAGGGAGCTTAGTGTGCCAGAATGATAGCTGCAGCTTGCAATAGAAATACAGAGAGACTGGAAGAGTCACAGAAAGGCATAGAAGCGGACATCCTTGGAAATTTTTTATGGGACTTTTGCCATTCAGCTCCTTGTTAAAGAGAGCAAGTCAAGTAAAAAAAAAAAAAAAAAAAAAAAAGAATTAAGAAAAATCCATCTGTTTGTATCCATCTCAGGGGGCGGCCATTTTGCCTTGTACGGCCACTTGCTCAGGGCTCAGCTTGCGAACAACACATGACTAAACCCAGAAAGCTGGTGAGCTGTGTCGTTCATTATTGTCGTTCGTTCATCTGAGCCCTCAAAGGGTGAAGTCAACCCCCCAATTTTCTTTACAATAATATGTTCTATGCAACCTGACTCGTCTAAGCGTATATTAGATAGACTAGATATTCCGATGAATATTTTCGTTTGTTGACTACAAATTAAGCAGCAAAATGCACCTGTTTTCATCCATCTCAGGGGGCGGCCATTTTATCACTTGCTGTCGACTGAAAATGACATCACAGTCGCTCGGGTAACAGCAAGCGACAAAATGGCCACACACGGAGATGGGTAAACACAGGTGTCTTTTTCGGCTTAATTCATATTCCACAAACACAATATGAATCAGAATACTGTGTTTCGACTAGTGCTGGTGCATTAAATATCACTGTATAGACTTTTTTTTTTACTTCCCTTTCAAGAAGAGCAAGTTGTGCACGACTACTGAAATATTGAAACGTTGGAAATATGCATTCAAAAGTTTAAGATCAATTTAGGTTCACCCAAAAAGGAATTTTAGGTTCATCCTGAAGTTTGACCCAAATGTGTCTAACTTTTTGTGAGTAGTATACTGGTAAGACTCATCATCAAAAACACAACAGACAAGAATCAACAGACTGCCTGCGGGTGGGACGTAATTGGGTCTTCTAACATTTGTTTTGTGAAGCACTTTATGTTGCTTTTAAAGTATGAACGGTGCTATATAAATAAAGGCTTGATTTGATTTGAACAGCAACAGTACTTTGGAGAATGAGCGGCAATGTGGAGCTCCTCAGTCATCCAAGTCATTGCAATCTGCAGAGGCCGAATCGAGACGTGCGCTCTTCGTCATTGTTGACTACCTTTCACCTTTAATCCAAAAGGCTTCTTCACTTCTAGTTTTTAAGTTTGGAGCCTCCCCATTTATGTCTCTGGTGGGGTGTGTCATCTATAGGGGTGGCAACAACAATCCACCAGAGACGTAATTAGGAAGACTCCGCACTTGAAAATTAGAGCTGCAAAAGCCGTTTTGGATTAAAGATGAAACAAGTCCAGTTGCCTCGATTGAATGTAGATGATAGAATAAGATGTACGGCGTAAGGGCGTCTATTACAAAATCAAGCATGCTTAAATGCAGAGTTGGACAGTCCGTCCCGGAACGGTCCATCCCTCCGTCCTGGACGGACGCCCATTTTTGGGGACGGAGGACAGGCGGCGACAAGTTTTATAAAAGGGCTGGACTAAGCAAGGGAGGAAGCGCTTTAAAAGGACGAGGACGGACGGGGTCGTCGCGGGGGGGGCCATCATTTTGATGAATAAGGATGGAGGGACGAGGCCGGAAAGGTACCTGGGTCGCGGATGGAGGACGGACCGGTAAAAAAGGGTCAAGTGCCCAGCTCTGCTTAAAATGCAAGTTTCCTACAAATGGGCCGCCTTTTTAAAAGAGACAAACTCCCCCCTGTATATTTTTAACAGTAAAGTGACAGGTATGGCGGCAAACAGAGGACATAATGAAGGAGACAGAGGTTAATTTGCGCGCAGTGGCAAAGCGCTCTTGAGAGACTTTGAGTCGCTAAACAATTAACACAACTGTCCCACATACTGCCTGTCCGGTCCGCCAACTCTCTCTCTCTCTCTCTCTCTCTCTCGCTCGCTCTCTTTCGGCATCACTTACATCTCCATCTCGCCACCCTTCGCCCTGGTCGCCATGTCAACTGTACCTCCTCTGTTGCCATGTCAACACCCTCACCACCTGCTCCAAGATTAGAGCCTGGGTCCTCTCCCCCACTGCCTGCCATGCCCTTATTAACACTTCAGTCTCATTTAGCAGAAGAAGTTTCGTCCGAAATAGGAAGCTACTTTTTAAAATACAGTTTGCAACCTGGGAGTTGTCACTGTAATACAAATGGCGGCCACACCAGTTGATTTTAAAAACACTCACAAGTTAGCCCGTAGCACAAAGCCACGTCTGGAAATTGCGACGGATTGACGGCGCAAAGAATGATTACCATTACATGTTTAATAATGCAAGGACGCAAAATATATCGGGAAAGTACCTGAAAAAGTGAGTATTTTGGAAGAAGGCTTGAGCAGCGGGTATCTTTCTTCACTTCCTCGGCCCTCACCTCGCAGGAGAGGCACCTGCACAGTAGATAGTCACCTCAGCGATAAGGGGGAAAAAAAAAAAAAAAAAAAGTAAGAACGCCCCAAAAAAAAATACCAGAAGTGGAAAGGAAATGAGCCAGTGCAAATTAAAAAAAGAAGGAAGCTTTCTCGACCAAACGGCAGCAAGAGACTGTGATTCAAGCTTTCCTGGAACCAAAGATAGAAGTTGTAAATATCCGTTAACCCGCAGGCAGGGTGAGGAGGAGGACGAGATGGAGAGGTGGTACTTTCTTTCCAAGATTGGTCCTGTTTTTACCAAGAGTAGGACGAAAAGATGAGAGAGGAAGAGGAAGAGAGAGAGAGAGAGGAGAGGAGAGGGAGAGATTGCGGGCAATAGGAGGCGATTCATTTTGAAATCTGGGTTACTTCTCTCAAGAGGGGCCGAGGGAGGTGGAGAAAGGGGGACGGGTAAGGCAAAAGCTGCCATTTTTTGCCAACATCCACGATCCAGTGCGGACCGAGTGCCAACTGCCTCTCACGCCTTCTTGGAGTGGCAGACAGAGAAGGGGAAGAAAGTCGGGGGGGGGGGGGGGGGGGTTGCTGGTAGGGGAGAGTGGGGGAGCAGATTGGAAGAAAAGAACAGCGAGATGGCCTGCCGGAGACTCGCAGAAATAACTCGAGTGTGGCAAAAAGACGGCTGGTGGAGCTCCAAGCAGATGAGCGCGGGATCAACAGGCCCGTGAAATAAGCAAGGCTGTTAAACATCTGCAGCAAGGCTGCAGTTAATTAAAAAAAAAACACTCACACAGTTAAAGTTTCTTCACAGATCAAGTTTTGCTCTGCTGCTTTGAAAGCAAGCCTGGTAGGGAGGGGAGCTCCACTACAATGGCGCACTGGTTGTGTGTGTATATATATATATATATATATATATATATATATACATATATATATATATATATATATAAATCCCTAAATGTGTCCCTAAATGTGTCCTTTTTACCTCTTCCAATCTCGCATGTGCAGTTCCAGCCGGGCGTGATCTCAAATCTGAAAATGGTACATGCTGCCATCTGTTGGCGGTTTTGCATCACCTAAAATTGAATACAACCTTGACTTTCACTGCGGAGCTGTGTCAGACCCTCCTCTACCCCTCCCCATAAAAAAAATTTAAAAAATGTAATTGACGAGTATACCCGTCAATGGCAATGAATGTTTAGATTTCACTTAATGATTATATTTGCCAGTGGCAAATATGAGTGAATGAGTTCCACACACGTGTATACGTACACGTTTGAAATTGATGAGAAATCATAACATTTGCTACAGCTTGTTGACCCGAGCGTGAGAACCGTATCGGCCCACCACAATGGACAATAGTATCCGCTCTCGCTGTGGTGAGTTGGCAATAGACACCTCGTCACAATTAATTACACTGTGGGTGTGACTGTGGCTCAACCCGCGAAGAACAAGCTGTGGGCAGGGATGAAGGCGGCGATAAGGGCAGGGAAGCAGGCAGAGGCGAGGGGCGGAGATTCGGGCGGCCGTGCGGGGACAAAGGTCTGGATTGGAGTGGGATGGAGAGACTGCGAGAGTGAGCGAAAGGCTGAAGGTCTAATTAATGGAAATGTAGGTTATTAGTCTCCTGATGAGGACGCTGGCAGAGAATTAATTAACAATTATAATTAGCAAGATTGTTGGAGAGCAAAATGGTGTCAGCAAGCCCGATAAGAAAGCGCTAGCGTGCATGAATGTGTGTTTGCGTGCGCTGTCATCAGTATGCCAGTCAGGATGAACATGTGCCGCCTGACAATGATATATGTCATTTCAGCATTAATCAAGCAGCAGCTGATCGGACCTGATAGGAGCTGTGCCTTTGCCCGAAAAAAAAAAAACAAAAAAAAAAAAAACAAATAAAAATACATCGCCAAACTGCCGCCGACTTCATTTTGGAGCTGGGTTGACTTACACTTTTCATTTGTCTTATCTTAGATGATTGGTCTCTGTCTGCTGTCACAAATAACTGAGTAATGTGTCCTTGCATAGTAGCGCAGCGTGGCTAGCAAGTCAATATGCGTGTCCACTGAGCAGTGGACCTCTAGCATGGTCGTATGGCTCTGTTCCACCAGGCTAGTATTGAGCCTCTTTAAAGCGGAATTCAACCCAAACATATTTTTTTTTTTCAAGAATATGTTCCCGGCAGGCCCGCTAGTTGAAACGCGACATTCTGATTTATTTTGCGTTTGTCTCAGTATGAGTTAAGCTGCAAAATCCACCCGTTTTTAGCCATATCAGGGGGCGGCCATTTTGTCTGCTGTCTGACTGAAAATGACATCACAACCAAGAAAAAAAAGCAAATAAATTGTGTCTACTTCATGTTTCTTGCTAGATTGATTTGTACTTTTCATTTTGGTGGAAAATCTGTTTTTTTTTTTTTCTTTTCAGTTTTGAAAGGTATTTCAAAGATTTTTTTTCCCCACGCCTAATCCCCTCTTAACAACATTTGGAAAATAGTCACACAACACATTTTCCATGACTTTTGAAATTTGTTGTTGTTAGTATAATTGCAGGAGGTATCAGAAAAGTACCCAAATACAAACCAAGTTTGGGAACCATGTTAGCAAAAAATAAGTCTCACATACCTCAGATGTCTTGTGTGACAACGGCTCGGTGTTTTCAGTGCCTTTTGGAGTTTTCTGTCATTCTTCCATGCCAGGCCCTAAAAGAATAAAACATCAGCAATAAAACACACACACAGATGCATTTTTTGATTATCATACTACAAATGTATTTATTACAGTATTTATAATGCAAATTCATAAAATGTTTATTTTTTTTTTTTTAGCACATTCATGTTTATGATTTCCATCTTTTCGGTTTGACCAATAAAAGCTTGCGCAATACAGATTTTACCATGCGTTGTAATTTATAGCGAAGTTTCAGAAAAAAAAATATTCAGTAGATTCTTTCTGTGACATTTTTTTTTTCTTGGTCGTGTGTTGTGAGACTTTTCTCATGTCAAATATGTGCCTTGGCTCAGCAAAGGTTTCAGGGATCAAGCGGCAAAATCCAAGCCGAAAGTAAAAAAAAAAGATCACGATCACGCTACATTTGAAAGCTTCTTCAAGCAATGGACGCGGCAGTCAATGACCCAGACAGGCAGCCCTCTCTTTCTCTCTTCCGATGGCGAACTTACTTTGTATTATTTCCGAACACAGATTAATGGAACAGAAAATTCTCGTCTGATGGAATCCTTTTTTTTTTTTTTTCGGAGGGTGAAGCAATCAGCACTTCACCAATTACACGCATCCATTATCACCTAACAAGGGCTCCCCTCCCATGCAGCGCCTGCTGGTGTCGATGAAATTAAGTAAAATTGACTTGCCTGTTGGCGGAATCGAGGGAGAAGTGGCGCCCAAGGTAATCATATCTGCCCGTGGAACATGTCGCTCTTTTTGTATTGCTTTTCTGTTGTGGAGGGGCGCTATTTACTTCTTCGTTGAAGGAGAATGCTCTGCTGTGCTTTTTGGGCGGAACAGCAAACAAACTTGCGTGACGGTCAGCGGAGACGTTTGGCAGGCGACGAGGCAAGCGTCAACACGAGCAACTAAGTGTGAACAGCCACTCGCTGAATAATTACGCCATTGTTGGTTATCAAACTCCTACAACAACATAGTGTTCAAAGGACTGACTTGCCAACACAACGTGTGACATTATAAAACCAGGACAGTATTTTTAAATGAAATTTTGAGTTGACCCACCTTTTTAAAAATTTTTTTTATCGTGCAGTGATTGCCAAACAGCGCAGTGACGCATTGGGAGATCATCAAGTGTGCCTCGGTAAATTATCCTATTTCACCTAATTGTTCCAAAAAAAAAATCACGATTTATCTACTACAAAGCCAATATGTTTGGTCATCTATCTATGTCAGTGACATATGGAGACAGTTAGACCAATTGCATGCTGCGGGGTGGCAAGTTACACATGTACCGGTGGCGGGGCCAGAACGTGGCTAATGGGCGGGCCTGGAAAAATCAGGGGGGGCCTGAATATTTCTCTCACTGAGCACGATCCTCCCGTCCTGCGTATATTCAAATAAAATGAGAAGCTGAATAAGATGAAGTTCAGATCTTCTTTAGACAACCACAATTAAGCCATTCTTAATATTCAATTAAAATAAAACAAAACACAACAGAAATAATTTAATTTTTTTTTTTTTTCATGAATCTCACTGGGTGAGCAGTCTGTCATTCACCCGTGGCTCCGCCCCTCACATGTACATGAATAAATGTGTACATATAAATGGATATGTACACATTTGCGGAAGGGCACACCAAAATCAAAACTGAAAAAGGAAACTTTTGATGGCAAAATAATTTATTTCCAGATTTAAAATAATATGCGCCGAGTAACGGACCCACCGCATCTTCACATGCCGTTCGTCATTTACGCCATTAACTTTGTCGTCCTTTTTTCACTCTCTCCACGCCCACCTAATACTCTACATCGAGTCTGAGGTGCCTAAACCTGTCGCACTTGCAGCATTTTGGCATTCCTCTCCCTCATAATCGAGGCGACAAGTCAAGATTTAGCACCTCATTTTGGGCATAACTTGATTAAAAGGTGATCTTTGAGCGCATGAACACAAGAATCTCATCCAAGGCGCAGAAGGAGCGTGAGCAGAAAAACACACCCAAAGTCAATCTACATAACAGATTCACCCTTTATCATATTTAGATAAATGAATACTTGTCTTTGGCAGATCATGTCCCCACCGCATTTAATGAGATTTGGGTCGTATCCAAAAGCCATAAACAAAATGTGAGCGAGCTGAAAAGCTTCTACGCCCAGAATGCTAATAGGACATCAAATCCTCAGATGTGCATGACAGAAGCGCTCGGGGCGCCGCGGGGAGGCAGAGGAGGTTGCGGACAAAACGTGCCGGAGGGAACGGTCGGCGTCGGAAGGCCAGCGGGTTGGGGCGAAGGGAGTTGATTGGCTAATGAGGCGATCGGAGAACAAGGAAAAGACGCAGGATATTTTCATTTTGATTTCTGTGTTCTAGGATGAATTCTCTTTTGGGGGCAGGTGGCATTAAGCAGCTACGGGCGCAATCGACTTCCTGTCAACTGACAGCGCATCACATTGAATTTCATTCATTTCCCGGAGAGCGGCGCTAAGCAACTGCTAATTGTAGCCCTCACATTAACCTTAACCTTCAACAAAGTCCCCCAAATTGAAAGATTTTCACCTACCAGGTCTTGCGTGGTTAAGTCAGGAGGCGGGCGGGCGGGCTGGCCCGCTGGCTGCGTGAAGACATTTAGATAGAGATTTAGATGACTCGGCATTCCTTTTCACACACACACACACACACACACACACACGAAAGCAAACATGTCGCACGCATAATCGATGCGTCCTTGGCCCCGATGTGATGTTGAACATACTGTCTACAGCAAATGTTCCCATGTCCATTAACTTTTCGCTTTGCATTAATTCTATTGCATTTTGGAACAAGTACGTGAGCATGAAAGTGCTTCAGATGTAACAAGCAAGTGAAATTTAAGCTGTTGCTATACAATGGAGCAAAATTAATAATCAAGGGAATTCATTGGCACATTTGCATTTACTCCAGTGACATGAGACTCATTCATATCGTCGCTGTCATGTGAAAAACACTTGTGTCCATTTTTTTTTTCAATTTTCCGCATTACGGACATTGCATTAGGGCTGTGTAATTAATCGAAATACAATTATGATTATTACACTCCACGATTACAAAATTGGCATAATCGGCATAATGGTAAAAAATGACTATTAATATGTATTATTATCCTACGCAATACGCACTGTTTATTCTCAGAAGGAAATCATACATGAATTTATACATTTGCACCTTTTTCAAAAATTTACAACAACACATTTTATAAATATTGTTTGGTCCAAAAGGAACTTACTTTCATTTAATTGTCTTTATAATTTTTTACTTTGAAAAATTTTCTCGTTTTGCACCCAAAAATAAATGATCCTTTGAATAACCGTGCATTTTCAATTATTACCAAAATAATCGGGATTCATATTTTTTTTCATAATCGGCAAATGATCATTTGAATAATCGTGCATTTGCAATTATTACCAAAATAATCGGGATTCATATTTTTTTTCATAATCGGCCAGCCCAACATCGCATTAACGTGAAAATTATTTTTTTTTTTCCCGAAATTGGACGTGTTTTTTCACAGGACAGCAACGATATGTTGCTATCCATTGCCTTGCGCAAGACATGTTTGTGCACACAGTTTTCATCCAACTTACCTTATTGCCACTCTCTAACAAAACAAACACGCATCCGAACAGCGTGGTGGGTCATTTTGTTCGTTTGCCTGTGTTCGTGGCCGTGTGGGGCTTGTGTGGAAACAGAGGAAGTGAGAGATCGCGTATGCATCGGGAGGAAAAGAAAAAAAATGCCGGATGAAAGGATGCTTGGGTGTTTCAACCCCCCCCCCCCCCCCCCCCCAACCCCGACCTCAAAGATCAAGTCGATGAGTTGTAGAACCCTGCGGCAATGCGCACATGATGAAAGTAAAAACAGCCCTGTTTATTCCCCGATGCATTGTATGTGTGTGCAAGCCTGACGGATCACTTTCAATCCCCTCAAGAAGTCAATTTTATACACGATCTGACGATCTAAACTGCTACTTGACTGCCACTTGTTTTGTTTTTTTTTTTAACTAAATGCCTTTAGGGATTACAATTGTAATATATATCTACAAATTTAAAAAAAAAGAAAAAAGAAAGAATTAGCTCTAGGACTACAAAACAAACTATGAGATGATAGGCAGTGACGTGTAAAGGGGTGTGTGCTGAGGGAGCCCAGCCCCGGGCATCCACCCGCCCATAAACGATTTTTTATTGAAAGCCTCGCGACCACCCTTTGTGATATACAGTATTCAAGCCATCGAAGGCTTTAAAGTGGAAGTCAACCCAAATATATATATCTTTTTATGAATATGTTCTATGCAGACCCACTAGTTGAAACAGAGCATTCTGGTTAATATTGTGTTTGTGGAACATGAGTTAAGCAACAAAATCCACCCGTTTTTAGCTCTCTCTGGGGCGGCCATTTTGTCACTTCTGTCGACTGAAAGTACAATACAATACAATACCGTGATTGATCATTATCTGAGCCCTGAGTACTTGTGATGTCATTTTCAGTCAACAGAAGTGACAAAATGGCCGCGCCCTGAGAAACGGGTGGATTAACTTCTTATCCCACAAACGCAATATTTATCAGAATGCCTCGTTTTAACTTGTGGGCCTGCATAGAACATATTGTTAAAAAAAAATGTTTTGGTTGACTTCCCCTTTAAGTGAATGTATTTTCGCATCTCAAACCTGTAATTATGTGTTCGTTTAAAAAAAGATGCTCAACGAAGTAGCATTCATTTTTTTCCAGGTCGTAGTGTTACTTGATCGACAGTTGCTAGTCAATCGGCAAACACTGCCACAGTGTTTGAGAGCTTCATTTCTCACAATTCTGGGCCTTGTTTTATATGCCTGACGATTTTTTTTTTTTTTTTTTTAATCATTCAAGTTTGGCAGGGCTGTTAGCAACACTCTTCTGTGTGTCAAACTTAGAAGACATTTATTTTCACATTACAGGGACTTAAAAGTTGAAACCCCCCCGTCTGATATTAGCCATCAGAGAGCAAAAGCGGTCGTAGCACTGACCTCATATCAATGTTTGGGGACACTGCGATCTAAATGTCTGTAACTCAATCTTATTAGAGCGTGAAGCCATTAGTGGGCGTACAGTCAGAGGCATCACAATGCAATTAGCCATTAGCCCAATATAGTGACAAAACGTTTGTAATTAGCAAATCACAGAAGCGCGAGATTGGGGGCGGTGGGTAGAGCGTTGCGCAATAGCCTCGCCTGTCAAGTGTCTATAGGGGTTCACGTGTCAGGTGCTTTTTTTTGGTGTTGTTTCACAGTTGGCCGTCTCGTTTTGTGAAGTTGAATAAGCAAAAAGCCCACGTGTTGATCACAGGGCTGACGTTGGCTGAAGAATCTGAGGCAGAGTGCTTGAAAGTGAAGGAAGTGGACTGGTTTTGGTCAAATTGCATCAAATCAAAGCGAGGCAGACAGGAGATGAGAGGCCCCCCTAAAACCAAGCCCATCAATCCTGCTGTTTGCGATTGATTACTATGATTGTGTCTGCGGGATCCAAGATTTGGACTTGGTGAAAAAAAAAAAAAAAAATGGACCTCACAAGGTGAGTGAAATGTCAGGTTTTTGGCCACACCAGGAAATTAAAAAAGTGCACAGAAACGCACGCACACACAAGAACACAAAAAGCAAAGCCGAAGTCAACCCAAACATTTTATTTTTCAAGAATATGTTATATGCAGGCCCACGAGTTGAAAGAGGACATTCTGATTAATATTGTCTGTATGGACTATAACAAAATCCACCCGTTTTTAGCCATCCCTGGGGGCGGCCATTTTGTCACTTCTGTCGACTGAAAATGACATCCCAGTTGCTCAAGGCTCAGATAATGACCAATCACAGCTCACCTGTTTTCTAAAGCTGAGCCCCGAGCAACTGTGATGTCATTTTCAGTCGACAGAATTGACAAAATGGCCGCCCCCTGAGATGGCTAAAAATGGATGGATTTGCCGCTTAACTGACTCAATATTCATCAGAATGCCTTATTTCAGCCTTCATAGAACATATTCTTGAAAAAAATATGTTTGGGTTACCCCCCCCCCCCTCTTTAAGCTCACTCAACCACTCCCAATTGCATTCTTGACACACGAATGGAAGGAATCACAGCACCACAGCAAATAATTAAAGAGAATCATATTTTATGAAGCAATTCTCAAGAAGTAAGTGCAGCACTGACCCTCCAGCCCCACCCCGGAAAGACAATGTCAAATAAACTAACACATTTGAATCAGGGCACAGACCGGACCAGTCTGGGCTCGGAGCAACATCATCACTCTACTAGAAACCTGCCTTAGCAACCCGTGAGTAGGCCTTTAAGTGTTAGAGAGGTTACTAGAGCAGAACTTTGTACATTGCTGAAAACACATACACACACGCTGGTTTCTGTGGGTAAATGCACCGGGAAAGAAAATGGCCAAACCATGTCACACCCTGGACCTGCTGAGCACTACCAGTGGCACTCCTATTTTTTTTTTTTTTTTTTTTTTTTTTTCCTTGATATAATTCACGGCCAATTCAGCCAATGAGGACCCTGTTTGAATTCCGGAGCACCGCTCGTATCGCTTCCCAGGTCGCGGGCCGAAAAGATTGTAGATGAGGTGGGTGAGGGCTGCGCCGAGGATCGCTTTCAAAGTCGGGCAGGTTGACAGGCCCAATGCGCCAGTCTGGACTGGACGGCGCAAACGACGGTAAATCTGATAAATCAGCGCAAATTAGGATGACGGGCTCAAAATCAAAAGAGGGGCGAGTCAGTCAAGGAATCCAAATTGAAGAGGACGTGCCTAAGCAGAAAGTGACTGATGGTGACAGGCAGGACGGTGCGAAGCCGAACAGACTGCAAAACACAGGCGGCAGGCAGCGCAGAACAAGCGGAACAGATGTCGTTCATCCTCGGGAGACCCGAAAGAGAAAAAGAAAAAAAAATCTCCAAAGCGAATGCACCGGGACGTCGTCTCAGCTGACTGCGATGCAAGTTTATTGCCTCCTAAATGATGAAAGCCACGTGTGCGGGCGCCATCAGACCAGAGGAGGTGACGCTTTAGACGGCGGCTCGGCGATGAGGATCATCGGCTGAGTGCGGTCTGCGTTGTGTGTTAAATATGCATGCTGGGGGCAAAAGCGTTTGTATGCATTTCGCATAGCAACCGAGGGGCGGGGGCGGCTGGGGGGGGGACACGCGACGGAAGCATGCCGCAGAAGGCTTTTGACACAAGATTGAAGCACATGCGTGAAACCTCTCAACACACACTGCCGCGCTGACTGACTTTCGACGATATGAAACGATGAGAATGAAAAAAAAACGTCGATCGTCGCCGCCAGTCCGGTCCAGGCCGGTATTAGCCGAGACAACCGAGCCAGCATCGGCTTTTACGGTTCTTTTCACCTCCCGCCCAGGACTGAGCCCAGCAAAGCACGGCGGATCTTTGATCAGCGCTTTTATAGGGGGGGGGGGGGGGGGGTAAGTAAAGGACTGGATGCTATATTACCCAGCAGGCACCAGGTGGTGGCGGTGCAGAGGACACCATGGCAACGCCATGAAAACGCCATGGCAACAACCATAGCAACCGCGGCCTCGTTCGCTCGCTGGTGGTGTGGTTACAGCCCAGACTTGCAACAGTGACGTGGTCGTCAGATGCACACTTTCAGGTCACATCGTGAATCGTAACAAGGTTCAAAGGTTATTCCGTAATAGCAATGAATTGATCAGCATCATCATCATCATCATCATCATCATCGTCGTCAACAATCAGTCAAAAGGAGCAAGAACACAGTATCTACTGGTCTCTGTTTTTGCTAAGTGAGAGATGGAGGTTATCGGGAAAGGCAAGTTGCTAGTGTCAGCTGATGGTCTGCGTAACAAAAAAGAGATGCGCTCGCTTTCTCTGCCGGAACCCGAACGAGTGGAGAATGTCCATGGTTTGCTAATAAAACAGGAGGCGAGATTGCAAAAGAGACCACAGACTGTGCCAAGGAACATAGCGGTGTGTGTGTGTGTGTGTGTGTGTGCGTGTGTATTGGGGGGCAGGATCAAGTGACAGAAAGTAATTGTAGGTAGTACGAGAGGAGCGACAGACCAATAGCTGTGGTAGATACAGATGAGTAGCGAGTTTAGACTTTTACTTGTCTTTTTTGTCACAGGCACTAATGTCTTCACAGTCATATAGGAGGAATCAAAATTCAAAAATGATTTCAGTTTCTAGTTTTGCTACAAAGCTAAAACATTTAAAACTATTTCATCTAACACTTCCTCCAAATATACCAAACTTAACTAATATATATACCTGTGTATGTATATATATATATATATATATGTATATATTTATTTGTACATATATATTTCTCGATAAATGATAGAATTCAAATGATCTGAATACAATAAAATATCTCAAGTTAAATCACAGTATAACATGGTACATTCTCAAAAAACAGTATATTTTAATATATTCCTTTTTTTTTTCCCTCAGCATAAAAGAATAATAATAATAATTTAAAAAAAAAAAAAAAAGAAAAAAAAAAGCAAAATATTTTAAGAGACACTTCTGTTCATGCAGTCACAGACTTAAGAATTAGCGCCTCAATTTTGAAATCAATACCGCTCAATGTCATAGCAGGTTTAAGCCCTGTTGTTGGTTGTGTGAATATGAGAATGAGACTGCTACACAGCCAAAGTGTTGCTGTGGTTACCGATGGTGGGATGAAGCGTAAAGCGGGCTCAGAACCACGTCGAAAAGGCGCCTTCCTTTGCTCCTAATCGAACAACACAACACTCCCACCGCAAAACCTGTGAGATTTAATTCAGTTCGACATGCACTGATTCGAGGGTGTGTCGGGTGTCTTTTTAAAGGGGTGGGAATGGCAAAAGGAGAGCTTCGTTATGGTCACAGATTAACATTTTTTTTTTTTTTTTTTTCCCTTGAAATTGCCCCACGCAGACGTAGAAAAAAAAAAAAAAGCAATCCATGTGCAGATAAAAGATAGCTTGCCCTCAGTGAAAGGCAAAGAAGTTCACGGGGGGAAGCGAGAAGGTCGACTAAGCCTTCGATCTGTGACGACATGCACAAATATAACGCACAGTCCCTCATACGGCAAGTCAACCCCCCGCCCCCTAGCCATTATCAACAGCATCCAAAAAGCTACAAAGTCTAAAAGTAGATGTCCTTTTTTTTTTTTTTTTTTTTTTTTTTGGTTTTTGTTTTTTTGTTGCTACATCGTGACAAAGCTACATTCAACTACAGTAGAAGAAGAGCTGGGCTGTGGCTGGTCTTAGTGTGAGAGATTAGGCAAACACCTTGGCCTGATGAAAATGGAATCCGTCAACTGCGATGCTGGCGACGCCGGCGCCGTTGACACGGCGGATGGCTTCAGGGGGCGGCTCACAAAGAAACACAAAGCATTTCCGAGGCGTACCGCTCAGTCGCGGCCACGCGCCGTCGCTCGCCTCTCGGTAGGGTTCAAAATCAACGCCCGGGCAAAATTGGACTACGCCCGTCGAAAGCGAATCACAGACTCGGAACGTCTGAGCCCGGCTGATAAAAATATTCCGTTTGAAATCCCATGTTTCGGCCGCGGCATCCCTGTCACATTTGAAGGCGGGAATATTGCTCAGTCATACAGTCTTACATAACGAGAGTTATTAGCGACCGTATTCGGTGACGAGTCAGCCACTGGATGTGTGCCTCAAACCGTTCACAGTATATCTTTCAGCCTAATTTCGCAAACAGAAGCTGAAATCCAAGATCATTACTCAACAAAATCCGTAGGCTATAATTGAATCCTTTGTCATAATAAATTGCCCTCGGTGAAAACAGCTGATTCTTCACGTGCCAGCAAATAACATGACCTGTGGATTGTGCACGTACAACTGTTGCACATATGCCTGAAAAATACAATGAATAATTGTGCTTAATGTAAACCATCTCCAAAATCTGGCTGGATAACAGAGAGCTACTGCTTTTTCTTCTTTTTTTTTTTTTTTTTTTTTTAAAACGACTGCATTGCACTTTC
The DNA here is from genome assembly GCF_054856515.1 of Filicampus tigris. NCBI lineage: Eukaryota > Metazoa > Chordata > Actinopteri > Syngnathiformes > Syngnathidae > Filicampus > Filicampus tigris. The sequence continues at coordinate 5,721,676 of NC_141224.1, read as the reverse complement.
CTGTTCTCCGTCTTGCCAATGGCCACCTTTGTAAAAACAATAAGCAGCGGCACACCTCCAGCTGTCTATTATGTAAATTCAGATATTAAACACAGCATAATTCCACAATTGTCTCCAAAGCTTACTTGAATATTATGCAGCCATCTAGTGCCAATTACAAATACTGCACCAATCATCCCCCTTGATCCGATTATAGGATGGTGTGTTGTGGAAAAATAACGTCGCACTTTCACTGTGAGAATGATGTGAAAACTAATCTCACTTAAAAGCCTTAGTGGGGATATTTGGCACAACAATTGAATCATTCCCACTTCCAACACGAGCCACATCCAGCCTCCTCTTTCTCAAAATACTAACCAAGTGAGAGAAATATAGTCGTAACAGAAAACAGGTTGGAGATAAAAGACAGTGTAAAGGGGGGGGAGGGGAAACCCAGTAGAAAGAAAGAAAATTAATATGCTACATGTCTTTTTTTTTGTTTTGTTTTTCTTTCCCTTTTAAATATTTTTTGTTCAAATACTCTCATACTGTGGGTTCCAGTTCCAGTTGGGCCCAAACCTCCGACACAGAGGAATGGATCCCGTACAGTCCGACTGGTTTCTAATAAAACATGACATCACATAGAGGAGGTGGTTAGGGGTAGAGCTAGATGGGTCTGATGGTGTTGCAAGGTCAAAGAGTACAGAACTAGTATTGTCCTCACTGCTTAGTCAAAGGCTCACAGAGTGCATGAGAGAGGTGACTGAATTGCTTTTCGACCGATTTACAAAAAGCAAAGAAGAGGGGCCCGTCTTGTCACCGTCGAGGAGCAGTCCGCCATTCGTGTTGGAAAAAAAAAAAAAAAAAAAAAAACGCCAGAAGGGAGAGCGCGTGTCCCTTTTTGCTGTTCTCAAAGCCAGAGGGAGGGAGACGTTTTGAGCATACGACACATTCTGCGAGCGTGTGCGTGCTCGTGCGCGCGTGTACAAATATGACATCATTACTCACGGGTTGGAGACTTCGACTTATCCATAGCTGTGACCCGGTGAGGGGAGGAGAACCGAGGATGACATCACAAAGCTCAACTCTGAGCGAAGGAGAAGTCCCGGAACTGCTGACCCCGGTGATGCGGCCTCGACTTCGCTCTCGCCTTCGCGGGGGCCATCCGAGGGGGTGTAGCTTAACCTGGTGTGGCGTCTCACCGTTGCCCTTACTAGAACGTGTACAAGGGAGCGGGTGGCGGCGGTGTCGCTCTGATGCGGAGCAACGACAGCATCGGGACCGCTGTCCGCATGTGTTCCCGCTGTGGTGGCCGCCAACTGATTACCAATGGTTACCAAGGCAGCCATGTCTCTGGATCCGGCTACCATGGCGCCGTGGCGATCGATAACAGAGGTGCTCGCTGCTACGTCTCCCTCTCTCCTCTCCGCCTGTCATACCTCGCTCTCCAGACTGGAGAAGTGAGCTGACCCTCGACGCGAGCACAGACTCTTGGCTTTAAGTGGCAGGTGAGGTGAGTAGAACCTTCGCGGCTGTGGCACAGAACGGAGTCTCTGGTACTGGAGTTTGGCACTGGCCGAAGACTGAATCTGGCTCGGGCCAGCCATCCCCACCCCCGTGGGAGGTGAGACCGAAGATGAGGAGGGCGGAGGCGGGATTGGCATCGGGAGGGTAGTGGGAGACAGAGATGGCTGCTGAGGCGGTGACGGTGGAGGTTGAGGTGCTAGGTCAGTGGGCTGTGTGCTGAGGTTAGATTGGCTGCCTGATTTGGCCTGACCGGGATCTGATTTTGGAGGAAGGGGTTTGGGCCGGGAGCCCCCGCTGAAACTGTGGCAGTGGGGGAGAAGCTCTTCCTGGCTATGCGACAGCGAGGTGGGTGGTCTTTTGGAATGGGAGGCGTGCGAGCGGCTGTGTGGATGCGGGTATGGATGGGGATGCGGGTAAAGGCTACAAGAACACATGGTGGCCCGTCGAGCTTCCTCCCCTCTGTCCCTTGCTTGCCTCTTACTTTTCCTACCTCCAGACTTCCACTTTTTCTCTCCCTTAATAGGGATCTTGTCCATAGACCAGTATCTCCTTGGCGGAGGGAACGCTGAGGGGGGCGGTGGCCACTGTGAGCCCAGTCCCCCACTGCCTCCCCCTGATTCCCAACCGACACCTGCCCCCGAACTCCAGAAATCCGTACCAATCCATCCCTCTGCCCGGGTTCCAAGCAACGAATCATCCCGACTGTTGATACTACCTCCTCTCTCTCTCGAGGGGTAGGTGCCAAAGAACCACCCTCCGCCACCTATGCCCCCTATCCCGGAGCTGTTCCCCCCACCTCCCTCCCAGTACCTTTCAAAACGTCCAAACTCCCCTGACGAACCTTCATCTGAGTAACTGTCGTCTGCCCTTCTTTCTATCCTATCCCTTTCTGTTTCAGACACCGCTCCCCTACCTGCCCTCCTTCCCCTCTCGCCCACCCGTTCCCTGACTCTTTCCCTATCGTCCTCTTCCTCATCGTCGTCATCGTCGTCATCATCATCGGAGTCCCACTCATGCAAGGAAAGCCCCTCCGTGGCCTGTGCTTTTTCCTTTTCATACGGCATCAACAAAGGACGCCTCTCTCCTCCCCTACCGCTATCATCCCTATCCATGCCTCCACTTCTTCGCCGCTTGCCGGATGGGAGGAAGGGGTGCAGGGATGTGGGGGGAGTATTTGAGTCATCCCCCCTCCCATTCACCCAAAATTTGACTGATGCAGGGAGCTTGGTCAGGTTGGGGTAGCGCTTACTGGGGGTGCGGTGTCTGGAATGAGCATGCGATGATTTGGAATGCCTTTCTCGACTTCTCCCAGTGTCCTCCCCTTCCCTGTCATTGCCCTCCTCGCCTCCATCTCGCCCCGCTCTCTCCCGCTCTCCTTCCCACGAATCGCGCCGCTTCTCTCCAAACGTATTGCGATACTGGGCAGAAAAGGAAGAGTAGTCCTGTATTCCCGCTTCCCTCTCTCCTTCCACATCTCCTTCCCTCTCTGGCTCTATATCGCCGTCTTCTGGCTCCGACCTTTTACCCCCAGTGGGTTTCTTCCTTTTCTTTGTCTTGAGTGCCTTTTTCTTCTTCTTTTTCACTTTCCGTCTTTTCCTTTCCCGCTCGCGTTCCCTCTCCCTTTCCTCCCTTTTCTTTCTCTTTTTGTTCTTTTTCTTTTTCTTCTTCTCCTTCTCTTTCCTTCTCTTCTTCTCACGTTTTTGCCTCTCAGCATCTCCCCCGGCTCCACTCTTTTCTCTCTCACTCCAGCTTGCCCACCACTCTTGAAGTTGAGACAGTTGGCTGCCCCCTCTCTCTCGTTCACGTTCTCTGTCGCCCCAGGATGTGCGCGGTTTCCTGGGGGGTATAGGTGGAGGCAAGCGCCCGTGGCTCAAGGAACGAGGCCGAATGATTGAGCGTTCCCTCTCTCGGCCCCTCCCGAGGAGTAGGCTCGATTCTTCTGTCAGCTCCTCATCGTCGTCATCCTCCTCTTCATCAAGTCCCCCGGCCCTGTCCCGTGTGCTCCTGGAGGAGCTATAAGAGTATGTCGGGGAGGTGGAGCGAGAAGACGAGGCGGACGAGGACGTTGATGTTGACGACGTAGTCGACGAAGAGGATGAGGACGTATAGTGCAAGGATGCCGATGGTGAGGGAGGCGTGTAGGAGGGGCTGAGGGGTACTGGCACAGGAAGTGAGAGTGGGGGAGAAAGGGGGCGTGCCCTCCTTCCTCCTCCCTCCCTCACTCCATCTCGTGCCTCTACCCTCCGCCCCAGGGGCAGAATGTTCTCGTACAGCGGCCCTCCAGGTTCTTTGGGCTTCTTGGGCCTTCGCCTTCTCCAAAAGGATGAGGGGAGAGGGGGAGAGGGGTGTGGCAGTGGGGGTGTAGGAGGCAGAGGGGCTTGACTCTTGGGAGGCAGTCTGGGTGTTCCAAGAGGTTTGACAGCCACTTTCCCCTGACCTCCGCTGCCACCACCCACCACCCTCTTCCCTACCCCATGGTCCATGCCCTTCTCTGAGTAGAAGGCCACACTGGCTGGAGGGGGCTGGGGGTGGCCCCTTGGCATAGTCTTGGGGGTCTGGGACCCTGCCTGCTGCTCCATACAGGGCCCCAGTCCCTCAGGGTCAATGGGACCATAATATCTCTTATAACCATCAAGTCCCCCGCCTCCTCCAGCAGATGAAGCCCAGTTTGCCGGGACTTTCTGAGCGAAGGGTCCCATGTCAGGAAGTCCCCCCCTTACGGCCCTTGGGTTGCTGGCTGTTGCAGATTTGGGCAGTCTCCAGCGATCCACCACAGCCAGTCTGCGATCTGGCCGGGGCAGGAAGGTGGAGCAAGGGAGGGGTGCGCCAGCAATGGGGGTGCTGGAAGGACCCACTGCTGTTCCTGAATGCACCACGGTGGGAGGAGAGCCAGGTAGAGGCGTCTTGTAGACCGACTGCGGTTGCTGCTGCGGTGGTTGCTGCTGCTGCGCTATAGCAATAGCTGGGCTGGTCATTGACGTTGAGATAACGTGTGGTTGGGACGGGACGGCAACCATCGCTGTATGGTGATGAGAAGTCAATGATTTAGCACCCCCTGGTGCTGTTTCATCTTCAAAGCTACAGCAGCTATACATGCCCTGAGGAGAAGGGAATAAAAATATGAGATACAGTCACAAAATCCTAGGTCAATTTGCAGCATGAAAACCACATTACCATACGAGAGTGATAGACAGACACTCCAACAAAGGTTTCAGAAGATAGCTCGATCGCTATTAGACAAGCAACCCGTGCCATTCTGCTGTTTGGTTGTTGATTAACGATCATTCGTGTAAATACATAAACCGTAATTATTATAACTTGGTGAGGAACTATTTTCTTTGACGATATAATCACATGCATATGGTGCGAGACTGCTCCGTCAAGGTCACTGTCAAAGGAACAGGAGATCCAGGCTGTGAGCAGAATTGAATTTCAATTAATCTCTTCAATTGACTGAGTGCAATTGAATTGACCCCAGACCTCACACTTTCAAACGCTCGTACTCTGTTACAGATACAGGCAGGAGAAGACACACGTGTTTGCGTGGAATTATTCTGAAATATTTTTGCCCTATATTTGGTGTCCTGACATTGAGCGATAATTGAAGGGAGACATTGTCTTCACCGTCTTGATTCAGAGGCGAAGCGCCCGCACAGTAGGAGTGTAAAACTTTCAGAAAACCAATGCTAATTGCGAGTGCGCAAAAGCTCAACATACATTTGAAAGACTTACCCTGCTGATGGCTAGGAGGAAATCCAGTTTGCCTGAGCTGGTGGCCATGCAATGGCGCAACTTCCAATAGACCAAATGCTCCCAGGCAAACACCAGTAGGCTGAGGCCCATAGCCACCAGAAGCATGTAGAAGACCCCAGCCATGTTGTCAATATCTAGCTTACTGCTCATCACCTCAATTTTGTCATTATGGCAGATACCTGACAGCCAAAGGCGCTCCAGCATTTCAATTTCATCTGCAAAGGGCACAAGTGGGGGGCGGAGGGGGGAGAAAATGAAGATGAGAAGGGGAAATTGTTGACGTTGAGATCAACAGAGATAGGGACAGAGACAGATAGAGACAAAAGGGCTAAGACTAAGCAGTGTTTCTCAATCCTGGCTTAATGAGGTCAGGGGTCAATAATACAAAACAAGGTATGTCCCAAAAACATACACAAAGAGGAAGGTCACTCGGAGAGACTCCAAAACAATGAAGCGGCCGAGGAAGTTAAATGACACCGACAACCTAATCTCAACATGGTAAGCAAGAGTAAATGAAGAGAGGATGAGAAAGGGAGGCGAGGAGCCCCGCAAGTGATGGCCGGAGCGGCGAAACAAGCGTGGAATAGAAGGCGAGGTGTAATGAGAGAGACCCAAAGAATGTTTATTAAGGCGGCGAGCGAGCAGCATTCTTTCTCGGTCCACTCACACGTCAGGAGAAATGAGACAAACAGACACGGAGGACGAGAGGCTGAGATTGTGTCATAATGACAAACAGCGGGAACACTTCACAAGCCCGAAGGCGACGACGGCAAAAGCGAGAAGGGTGATGGCAAAGAAAGAGCAGATAGGGACTGACAGAAACAGGCAGAAGGGGAAGATCATAATCATTTAATTGTGGCGGTGGGATGGTCAGAATCGCCATCAAGGTGGTAAAGCTCTGAGGAATCCCAGATTCTCCATCCGATAACCTGCCGGCAATCAGGCAGGACCGCTTTACCTCAAACGCGCAATTTTCATTAATGAGCTCGGCGACCTAACAAATCTGAACTGAACTGCCAACCTACGATTGGCTGCCGGGGTTGCCGGCGTAGCCATAGTGATGGCGTAGCATATGATTCGCGATGGAAACAAAGAAGGCGTTCTGACCAACATGGCTCCGTAATGAGAGCTTTCTGTAGCACTAATGGCAGAGGCACTGCAAACAAAACAAAACAAAACAAAAAAAAGAAGAAGAAAAACACGTGTGAAGGTTGCGGTTGGTTGCACATTACAGGCCCCTTGCACAATTCCAAGCCAAATGGCCGAGTCATGCTGCTGCTTTGAACACTGCACTGCCCCGTGAAAAGCTTTCCAATGGCGCCATCATTATCTTCGCCTGCGTGGCCCGCATGAAGCGGGGCTCAGTCATCTGAGTGGTGTGGGCAAACACGTCTCCCGTAGAACATCATTAGCACGGCGACAGATGGACACACTGCAGCTCAATGGCAGGTAACAAGTCATCATTTCCGAGTCGCCTCATAAACACATTCTGTACATTCCAAAACGCAAACTTCTCATTGGAACCTCACACTTAAACCCTAAAAGAGAAATTGGTCTGCGCCCTTGGTTTTTTTCCAGACACGAACCCGCTGTGGAAAAACAGCACGTGCCTTTTGCAAAGGTTATATACTTAAATAGACAGCCTCACGTCCAACACCTCACAGAACCCCATCGGAATCCTTTCGCTAAGCTCTAATTCTCATCCCCCGGATTCCCGACTTCCAGCGATTCTCGTCTCGTGCGTCGTCGTCACTCTTTCTCCTCTTGCTTTGCCTGCTCATTGCCACCTTTGGACCTTCGTGATGGCAGTTGTCTGTGCCTTTCGGTAGCAGCCAACTCGGGTCTGCCAAATCTGACAGGTGTGTCAAATTCACACTCCACCTCTGTCGTTGTTGGCAGGCCAGGTCAGGTAGAGCTGGCACACTGCGCAAAGCTGGCTCGTAGCTCAAACCGACTCACAAAGGTGGATTCACAATGATTTAACATCTACATTTGTGGGGTAGCGCTAACCAGAAAGAAGAATGAATGAAAAAAGAGGCTTTCTCCTTAAGACCACTTTTGTCCTGCCTAGAGGACATCAAAGACTGGATGTCACCGAATTTCCTACATTTCAACGAAAAGAAAACAGAAGTGCTCGTCTCCATCCCACCCTGTTGACCCGGGCTTCATATCTAAAGCCAACAGTCTCAAACTTGGGTTTTAAAATGGACAGTGATCTTAAATCCGGCCAGCAAATCGGCGCTGTTGTAAAGTCGAGCTTCTTTCACCTTAGACAGCTGGCTAAGGTGAAACCCGTCCTTTCCCATCAGCACTTAGAAACAGTCATCCATGCCTTTGTTACATCTCGGCTAGATTACTGCAATGCACTTTATTTTGGAGTCAGCCAGTCCTCCCTCAAATGTCTCCAGTTGGTCCAAAATGCTGCTGCCCGCCTACTAACTGGAGCTCGGATGATCGAGCACATAACACCAATTCTGGCTTCCCTTCACTGGCTCCCAGTGCATTTCAGGGTCCAATTTAAGATTCTCCTATTTGTCTTTAAATCATTAAATGGCCTCACCCCGGCGTACCTCTCCGAGTTCCTCCACACCTTCCCGCAGCCTCAGGTCTGCGGACCAGGCGCTGCTCGAGGTGCCGAGGACCAAGCGGAGCCTCAGAGGGGATCGAGCCTTTTCTGCTGCTGGTCCTTCCCTCTGGAATGTCCTCCCATTGGTTGTTATGCAAGCCCCCTCACATGTCTGTCCATTTTTAAAACCCGGTTGAAGACACATTTCTTTTCTCTGGCTTTTGATCAGACCTGAAATTTTCGGCTCTTTTCCGGTGTCAATTGTATATGGTGTTTTATGTCAATGTATTGTTTTTATTTATTTATATTCATATTTTATATATTATTTATATCTATATTTATGAATACATGTATCACAGCCTTTTATTGCTTTTGTTCTATTTATTGTATTGTTTGTAAAGTGCTTTGTTACAGCTCTAGCTGTTATGAAATGCGCTATATAAATAAAATTGTATTGTATTGTATTGTGTATGAAATGTGCTAAATAAATGAAGCCGCCTTGCCTTGCCTAAGCAGGGGAGAACAGAAAAGGTTGCACTTGAGACCTGCGTGCTCTTTGACAACAGCGTACCACGGCGCTGCCCTTGTTCGCACCGGTGTTCCTAAATCAATTTTCTTGTAACTTGCAAGCGCATGCCAGCTGGAACTAATTATCATAAGTAAACACCCTCCTGTTCCCTACAAAAGGACAGAAGGGTCAAAGAGTCCGGTCTTGTTCAAATGACCCCGTCCGATCCCTCTGGGAGAGGCAAGGCTTAGGTTCTGGTTTGGAGGTTTAAACCCATCGTTTTTACGACCAAAGCGCATTGTTGTATTTTAGTTTTTATAAGCATGAATAAAGAATTGTCATTTCAATCCTAAAATACACAAGTTCATACATCCCGGCATACAGTTTATTGCACGGCCGGGTTCGCTCTTAAAAGTAAGCTGCCGAGAGTTCACAAAGAAAATATTGCTGAATGCCACAGTGTTACAGACAAACTGCTGGCGAATAGGCCCAATTATTTAGAAAGAAAATTGTTTTTGTGTGTCTCCACGCTTGCACACTTGGCTGCCATGCGCCAGATGCGGCATGTTGCCAAACATGTCCAGAGAGGCCGAGCTTCTCCGCAGATGTGCAGAAAACCGTGACCCAAACAATTGTGGGCTATAATCACAACATGTCAAATACCTTGATAGGAAGCTGCTGAAAAAAAAAAAAAAGCCAGCCAGCAAAAAAAAAAAAAAAAAAAAAAAAAGCTCTAACCTCAGTTTCCACAGCTTTTTAGTACTTACTTATTGAATAACATACACCGGGAATTAAAAAAAAAAAAAAAAAGTTTTGAAAAATGGAAATGGGGCTGACAAGAGTGCACAGTCTGCATTTCTATCGGGAAACGAGATGTAGTGAGATCAATAGACGGTGTGCACCAGAGGCAGCGATAGGGAGATGAAAAACACTCTTTGGGTTGACAAAGCAAAGCTCGGCTTGTAAAATGATAGAGCACCCGCAACGGCGATGATGTAACCCCGTGACATGTATTAGCCCAGCTGAAGGTGCGACACAAGAGTTGGGATGCAGCCTTTGAGGGTCCCTTTCCTCCACATCACAGCGAGGTAATCCGCTCTTTTAGTAATCCACTCCAATAAAACCTTCGTCTAATTCAACAGCCACCCGGAGAGTTGACGCGTCCACTGCAGATAAGCACAGGTGCATGCTGAAACATTGCAAGAAAATTACACACTAAATGAAGCCTTGATTCAGTTTCAACTTTTTTTGTGGAGTCAAGAGCAACATAGACTTGATTAAGACCTACATACATGAGCTGCATTCTCAAAAAAAGAAATTCTGTTTTTTTTTCATATTCAATGGAAATCTAATCAAATAACCATTTCTTGTTCACACATATAGGAGATATAAAAAGTCTGCACACCCTTGTTCAAATGCCAGGTTTTGGTGATGAAGGAAAAAAAATAGTGACGCAAAGATAAATCATTTCAAAACCATTTTCACCTTAATGTGACCTACAACCGGTAAGTCGTACTATACTGTTGAGATTATAGCCTGTTGCAACATGAGAATGGTTCCCGACACACATCACCATTTTTGAAAACAGTGTGAGTGTATATACTGTGTGTGTATATATATATATGTTTATATATATATACATATATATAAAATATATTATAAAAAAAATATATATGTATATAAAATATATTATAAAAATATATATTTATATATATATATAAAATATATTATAAAAATATATTATACATATATGATTTATTGATATATATTATTAAAAAAAAAAATATATATATATATATATAAAATATATTATAAAAATATATTATAAAAATATATTATAAATATATACATTTATAAATATATATATCCACACACATAGTGACTTCTTGTGTAAACGATTTCACTGGCTGTCAGGTGCTGTTTTGCCAATCAGACGACTGGAAAAAAAAACAAGATCAAATGAGACACTGACGCACAATTGCAATGTTGTGTCAGGATGACAAGGCAAAACAAAAAAAATGCCATCTTTGACAAGCAAATGGCAAAAAATGGGCTGTTAAAAGGTTTTAGCAAGTCTTAGCCTTAGCTGAATTTTTGCAAAAGTTTCCTTTTCAGTTTCTCAAAGCATGTGGACAAAAAAGGCAGAGAGAGAGAGAGAGCGAGGTAGAGAAATCGAATAAAATAATAAAATATGCATTTTGAGATAACCAGCGTCTGCATGTCAAGGCAGTCTGCGCTCCGTTTTTCTCCTCTTCTAGTCCAGCTATTCAGCGGCAGACGCCAGCCTTAGTTAATAGATCTTGGCACCAAATTGGCACTATCAGTGTGTAAGCAGCTAAAGTGTCTGCATGCCAGAAACAACTAAAGGGCTTTGTCCGCTCTGCCATAAGCAAAGCTGATTTTGAGCCCTTGGAAAAGCCAAGCATGCGGCATCCAATTGTGACAATAAATGCGTGTGGCGGACAATGTAAAATGACAATCAAGCATTCGTGTGCTGATTGCAAAACTGATTTTCTCTATCGCGCACACGAGATGCCTCCCATAATCCCAAATACAGTTGCGTGGCAGACAAAGAGGATTCTAATAATGTTTCCACTGCTAACACGTTTTCATGAATTATTCCCCCCCCACACACACACTTTAACTTGAATGTCACCTTTATTTACGGTTTAAGCATTGGGCTAAATCTTTCTGTCTGTGTCCGTGTCGTATTGAGCAAAAGAACGCTGACTGGAGGAGTCGGGTCAATATCACTGCAAAGTGCATTTGGTGTCCTTGACAAAATCACTCATCATGAACATGTCGCACAATAATGAAATTCTGAGGACTTATGACAAGTAGCCAAACATTTGCAAATACACCGGTACAATAAGAGTCTTAAAACGTGTTTCCTTCACTTTTCAGCCATTTGCCCCCCTCCTGGTTGTAAATTATTTTGGCACATTCCACATACTACTCTGCTACCTACAATGTGTGTACGTAGTGGTAAATGATTTAAATAATGACAATAACAATAATAAACTTTCATTTTCTTTATTGTCCATAAATTATTTGATAAATCTATTTTCCTCATCCTATCAAGCATTTTGCATTCATCGCTGAAATTGCTGTTACACGCTATCATAATGGGGTAACTGGCCCTTTAATCTGCATACAAATATACCCTCATGGCTGACTATTTCATTCTGCAAGAAAGCAGTCCACTATCCATTTTCTACAAAACATGCTTACGCAAAAGGTACGTAACCTAAATATCCTCTTGTTATTGTCTAAAAACATCCAGACTTGCAATCTGAGGCGACGTAATGCCAAATGGCTCGCAATAGGAATAGATGCGAGTTTTACAACACTTTGACAGCTCCGCGTTCAAGAAAAATCAAGCAATTTATTCTCAAGCTATAAACAACAGTATCGATTTGTGAAAAATATGAAATTTGACCATATTTTTACATAAGAGGTTTCTTCCCACAACATGTTGCCCTCAGTCCCGAGCACTGCTACTTAATCAAGAGCGCCTCTGCTGGTTGCAGCCGAGTACTGCACTCCACTTGTCAGCGAAGAAGCAACAACCCATTGCGCACAATCAACTCACTGAGTATTTGATTATTACCTTTAGTCACCCACGTCCCATGTCTTGGACTTTCTTTCATCATTTTTTTTTTTTTCCTGAGACTCCCTGTCTATGTGAGTGTCAGCTAATCTGTAACAAGTGTAAAATCACCACTCAAGTCGCGATGATCCTTTTTCGACACGGACCCACAAAGATCAATTATTTTTTCCGTACCCTCCCTTTGGGGGGGGGAGCGCATTGAGATTCAGGGTACAAAAACACGAGGGGAGGCGCTTGTTCCCGTGTGGCGAAAGAACTGCGTTACTCAAGCAATCTTTTAAATGGACACGCATATTCCTCTTGGTGCCATTCCCTGTTTTATTTCCCACTCAAAGCCAGACAGTAAAGAGACCTTTTAGGCGTCTCTCTTCCCACCACAACCACCATCACCTCTCCTACACACCATTATTCCCCTCCTCATGATCAAAACACCTTACAACCATCTCTTTCCCCTAACGCCGAACATCCACAGCCGCTCCATCATCTACCCCCCGCGTCCTCCATCCACCCCCTAGCGCTGTGCTCTCTCTCCCACCCGCTGCCCGGCCAATCGTATTGCCCACCGCCTTCACCTTGCCCCTCGATCGACTTAATTATTTGCTCCTCGCCAGTCTTACCATCTCCCACCAGTTGCAGAAGGGCCAGATCAAGAGGACGTTTCCAGCGTGAGTTTTTGTGCAGGGCGATACCGTAGCCTGTGGTGGCAAAAACCTTCCCCGAGCCTATGGTCATCACCTTGGAGGGGGTGGGGGGGGGGGACGAAAAGGACAATGGGCACATTAAACAAAGCTGAGTGTATATATGTCAACGTCTCTCTATTTATGTCCGCTGTGCGTAAGCACTGCGTGTGCTTGGGAGTCGCTTCGTACCTTACAACCTTCGTCCTTCCTGGCCATATAGTTCAATACTGCAGCATCATAAATAAAAGCATCCAGTTTCCTGTAAGGGGATCAAGGAAAAATGCATTCATCATTTAATGGGAGTGGAGGATCGAGGGGGTTGGCAGAGGCAAGGGAGGATGCAGGGATGAAACGGTTACTAAATACGGTAAAAAAATAAAAATAAAAAAAAATACAAAAAATCGGGACTTATTTCATACATTTTGGCACCAAATTGGCACTAATTAACTAATTGCTACTGGAAAGGGAGTTTGCACTGCGGAAAAATACGCCAGACAGAGCTCGACATTCAAAAGTTCAGTCTTAGCAAAAGGAGAACGGGTGGGAAAACAAGGGGAATGAAATGTCGCAGAGATGAGGGGAATGTACATGTGGGAGGCAGGGGGGAGGAGGAGGAGGATTTATACGTTGTGAAGAGTGCGGTGACAAGGGGGAAAATAGAGAGAGAGAGAGAGAGAGAGAGAGAGAGAGGAGGAAAAAGATTTACACACTTCAGGAGGAAATGACATGGGCTAGAGTGGTGAGGATTATAAAGTTTAAATACAGACATAGTGAGAAAACACACTTGGAGGGAAAAGAAAAGACCAAAATAGAGCGGAAGAAGTGTGGATGCAAGATGACTGATTGGATAAAACGTGAGATTAGGTTGGGGGGGAAATCTGGAAGCAACAGACACAACGGCAGGATACTAGCTAGCAATAGTTTCGATTATTTAAAACGCGACAACGGAGTTATATCTGCGGTGACGCGGCTTGAAGGCGGCAAGAACAATGACGGGCTTGCGATAAAATAAACGGAGATTACGAGAAACACATATGACCGGTGATGGAGATTTTTATCGGAAAAAGGAAAAAGGAGGTGGTGTGCTGGTTATACAGGGCTCTATGTTTGTGAGCGGCGTAAATTCTGCGCGGTGCCGGGCATCTCTCTGCACGGTTAGACCCGATGTTGGTCATTTTTAGGGCTGTGCATGAATCTGTGGTGAGTCGAATTGAGTTGGGAATTGGTTGTTGAAAACAAACGCAGAATTTTCGCATTTCAGTTAGAACGCGCCATGGCATATTGTCGCCGGAGAGGAATGTTTGGATGTCACGTTTCCCTATGCGGGGAGTGCACATGCGTGAACGCTACACACCGTATTTTCCGGACTATAAGTGGCTCCGGAGTACAAGTCGCACCAGCCATGCAATGCATGATAAAGAAGGAAAAAAAACATATAACTCGCACTGGAGTATAAGTCGCATTTTTCGGCGTCGCCAGTCGTGACATTTGGTCGCTCTGATTGGCTGTTAGCTACCAAATCAGTGCGCGGAGCACCGACGGGAAGTGACAAAGGCGGAAAAACAGTGAGCACGCCTCCTCTGCCTTAATCGTCTTACAAGTACAAGAGCGAGGGTTGACAATGTAAGTATTTCACAATACCGTGTCAAGAACGTGATGGTTTACTTGGCGTGGGAGTTCATTGTGAGCGAAGAATATAGCTGAATGCATTGTTTTACGTTGTTATAATCCGCCCCCGGCCAAGAGCTTTCCGGTTGGAGTTTTCTAACCATGAGAAATGGTGACTACCGCCGCCGATGGCATGGAAGGGTATTACATCTCGCTGTCTGTCGTTGCGGTGTATTCCTCCAGCGTGACGTGCCGACAGCCGGCCGGACGCCACAGTGGGCGGGGTAAGCGTCTGTCACTGTTGGCCAGCGTCTTTTTGGTCTATTACCGCTGGAAAAAAATTCTGGATACCCTCCGACAACTCACGACACATGTCTATCCTGATGCATTTCATTGGTTAAGAGACCGAGAATGAAATAATAAATAGAAAATGACGTTTACGCTCTCCCGGCTTTAAGGGTAGAAAGACGCAACAGCGCTCCCGGCTCTAGTGGTAGAAACGCGGTTATGCGCTCCCGTCCTTAATGGGTTAATTATTCATTCATCTACAGGGGCACTTAGAGAGCGGGCAATTTCGTTTTCTTTCTCTTTGCATTCCTTTGTAAATCTTTGCAACAGATTTAAGTGTCTGCTTTGGTTTTATTTCCGTTTGAACTTGTTTGTGTGTTTTTATATGGTGGAATAATAGAGAGATGAGCATCCCCATGGTGTCTTTGCCGCTCATTTCTGTGTGCTTGGATTCTTTACTGGCCCATAATACTGTACACTAAAATCTGCTGACATAAATCTACTGCTAATCAAAGAAACTCAATTTGGCAGCAATAACAACAAGGATTCTTGTTTGTGTTTTTGGCAGGTTTTGATGTCAAGAAACCACCATCACGGAATTACAGTTGGACCAACTCTAATCTAATTAAAGTCCTTTTTTTTTTTTTTCATGCTGTGGTATTACTGATGTATAAATCCGTCCGGTCAACACAAACAGGTTTTGGACGTATGAAAACTATTAGGTTTAAATAGAGGCAATTTTGTGTATGCAATAAAAGCGGATTCATTCAAAGGAGGAAGTGAGTCCATCGTTTAAAGTTGGTCGCCACAGCAACTGGAATACATTCCCATCTTAATATGCGCGAGGAACACAATTACTAGCCATAACTGTTTAAAGGCGTCCCAAAAGAAACAAATAAAAAGCGATAAACAATCTTTGTGGAGGAAAAATGTGATTATAAGGCTAAAGATTTTATGGAGGATGTCTGTTAATAATGCGGCTGCAGCTACTAATGCGGAAATAAGATTCTTGTCAAGAATAAACCCGCCTTGCAAGTGAAACGTAGATGTTAGTTTGGGTCCAAAACAACAGCTCAAGTTATAATAGCTCTCGTTTGCCTTGAAATCATTCTTGGATTCTTTTTGTAGTCCACATGGATGGAGAGGGCGAATATTGACGACCGATCCAAAGCGGTGGAGCTGACGCGATGAAGGCGTATGCAGCTAACACGGGCAACCCAGTTCGGGGACTGTCCACTTGTTTGCAGTATTAAAATGATATTTCTACTTCAAAATGTCTTTCGATAATTCACATTGCCTATTTAGAAAATACCTATTACCAGGCTATAAAAGTCAATCCAAAGATAGACGCAAAACTGTGGGTTCCATTTTCTTGTCGGAATTATTCATGTTACTGCCATTTCTTTCCCTGTCAATCACATTCCTTTGCTCTGTCAGTTATCTCCTCTGAGATGTTTGACACAAAGATAAACTGACAATTTGTAACACGATTCGGTTATTTTGGGGTAAATGTGTGTTTTTTTTTTTTTTTTAACTGTATTACTCTTGTTGTAGTTTTTTATAACACAGTTTATAAACATACAGCTTACAGATAAAAGAATTAGGAAGGATGTTTGAATGAAAAAGGTGACAGGAAAACACCGAATGAACAGGAGCAAGTTAGGGCAAACGAACCCAGTCTTGAGATTGAGAATGGCGTCCTCCACTCCTCTCTGGTTGTATTTGCCCATGTACTGGTGCATGTCTGGGTAGTTGGAGCGGATGTTTTTTTCTGTGCTCCCGTTGGGCACCGTGCCAAACTTCAACGGTGGGTACTGCTCCTCGGGATGCTGAAACTAAAGGTGACGGAAGGGGCATGAGACACCTCAGGCTGTGCACCAATCTGTTTGACCTATTTCTGTCCCCTTTACAGAAGAAGTTGTTACACTTTGAGCACAGTTAAATCTTGGGGGGGGGGGGGGGGGGGGGGTAAAGGTCAAGCTGTGGACTTTTGAGTATTTAGAACTGCCTTTTAAGCATTCAAGAACTGTGGTAATAGCGTTATGTTAAATGAGATTTTATCCTTTTTTTTTTTTTTTTCGTCAAGCCCTCCACTGTAATCAATTTTAATGTCTAAATTCGTGGGATTTGACTCACTCACGACTTCAATTTGCCTTTTTTTTTTTGCCCCACAGTACAGCTCATTCGCATTCAAGCAAAAGAAGTACCTTCTTGTCCGAGAGCCCTGACACCGTGTCAATGTACTCCTCCTGGATCATGAAGGCCGCCAGGTTAGCGGTGTACGAAGCCAGGAAAATGACGGCGAAGAAGGCCCAGATCAGCACCATGATCTTGCTCGTTGTTCCTCTGGGGTTCTCCACCGGCACCGAGTTATTGAAGACAATGGCCCACAAAAGCCACACGGACTTTCCTATGGTGAAAGTAGACCCTCCGGCCTCTGTCCGGAGAGATGGGGAGAGGGCATGAAAATAAGCACGCGGCCGCGCAGAAGCGTTCCAACGAAACCTCAGTGAATGATGTGTGAAACGGCTTCGCTGTATGTCCAAATATCGAGCGAGCGTATCGACGGCAACGCTCGTGCCGCGGCGCTCTGCCGCGATATGACAGTAAGTAAAGGAGGGAGACGCTTGACTCAGTTCCATCCATGCAAAGCGAAGCAATCATGCAGTGGAAGACTGGCCGATGCATCAGAGGCATTAAATATCACAGGAGTACAAACTACGCCGCTGAATAATAGATGGCCTCTTCAATGTTAGACATACTCGGATGCAGTTCAACAGCTCCCTCTTCACCGACAGTCAAAAGGCGCCCGCTTGTGCTTGATTTGAACAATCAGATGATTTATGTTTCGTACTCCAACTCAATGAGGGGGCAGCATATTACGTTAAAAGTCAACTGCGCTTTCCAACAATCACCCAGAGACTGTACTGATGCTCCAAAATGACACCGCTCATATTTCCCGTACGCCGGGATGCCGACCACCCTCTGCGCGGTAGCATCAAGGAAGCACGACGCTGCCTCTTAACCATAACTCTCGGCGACAGCTCACTCAGAAACTGAGGGAGGGGGTGGGGGGGTGGGGGGGGAATCAACAACAATGGCACATGGACCCGCTGAGGGAAATACATTTTTAAATAAGCGGGTGCCTTTTTCTGTATCCTTTTTAAAAGTTGTCCTCTCAATGCCACCACAGCTACTGTGGTGTGAAAAAGGTGTAAACGGATTGTCTTGCACATTCAGCTACAGTCGTATTTACTGATTTTCATTGGATTG
The DNA here is from genome assembly GCF_054856515.1 of Filicampus tigris. Lineage (NCBI taxonomy): Eukaryota > Metazoa > Chordata > Actinopteri > Syngnathiformes > Syngnathidae > Filicampus > Filicampus tigris. Next base: position 5,703,884 of record NC_141224.1, on the reverse strand, counting down.
CTTTATGTCGAAATTAAAGCATTAACTATGGAGATTCATTTAAATTTCAGAACGCACCAAAAAAAAAAAAATTAACTCAGTTAACTCAGTTTTATTTACTTCCTGTAGCAGCTGACTTCTGCTCACTGTGCAGCCAAACTTAGAGGAGAGTCACTGTCGGACTTTTAGGTAGTTTTACTTTAAAAAGTTGTGTGACGGCTTATTGGAGAAATCCAAAATAATTTGCACACTTTGCACAGCCAAATTCAAACACCATATTAGTTGTACGTCTTTGGTGTATCGTTCAACTGTTGTTACAGGAAAAGAATCGTATTCAAGGATCAAAGAAAGCTACTAGAACAATCTTTGAATCGAAATATATATTTTTCCCCACATTAATTTAAATATTTTACTCAAGTAAATAGCGGTTCCAAGCTCCGTAAAAAATTGTAGTTGAAAAATGCGATTAATCGCGATCAATTGTGGAAAATTTTGCAATTAATTAGTTAAAACATTTTAATCACTTGACGGCACTATTTTATATTTTCATAAAAAGAGTGTGCGTCTTTTCAGGTTTGGATTGGATCAAACAAACTGCACTGCCATTGCTGAGCGCTTTTGCTTATTTGCTCAGCGCTATCGCCCGACTCGGTTCTCGGTGCTAGCGAACTCTGGTATTGCTTGCAGACCAGCAGACAACAGTAAAAGATATATCAAAACCACGGCCTCTTTTGCACCCTCTCTTCATCAATTGTGGTGCATATTTCTAAATTCATTTTTGAAGCTCTTTTTTGACATGCAACCCAGCAGACAGCAGTATTCATTTGGAAGTTTTCAGCTTCCTCACGTAACGTCTTCCAATCTGGTAGCTATCCATATCATTTTTACTGGGCAGCTTCTGGTGCAACGATAAAAATGCCAGTGTGACGCTAAATCAACCTGGACCAAACGTGTCAACACTACCTAAACAGGAAGACAGAGAGAGATTTGGCAAGAGACCATTTTAGACCCCAAAAAAAATAAAATAAAGATTAATCTCAAGATTGCAATACTATTTATATATCCAACAATGACTGCTAGCGATGTATTACATAGTGGGCGTTTTCAGCTGCAGGATTGACTCACTTGGTCATTGACATGGTCATTACTTCATTTTGTCGGTTAGCTTGCGCAGTGTGCAGTGCTGTTCAACAGTTGAGAATTGGGGCATAATCTCTTCCGAGAACAGAGATTTTATTGTTGGAAAACAAATTTTCTTCAGGACTTTTTTTTTTTTTTTTTTGAATGGCCTTTCTCTAGAATTAACCCCATCCAAGTTGAGTGCTCACTATTTGTCCATTTTATCTGTGTAGCGACAGTGACGGACTGCATTCACACTCATCTACCAGGCGGGGGGAAAAAACAGAACGAGAGGACTCATCACTCACTCTTGCCAGTTTGTAGACTGCGGTTGTAGCCCACAGGACTGAAGAACTCGAAGATGAAGACAGTCACAGCCACCACGGTCAGGCACATGACGAACATCATCACCCACACTGCTGGGCTGTAGGGCTCTTTGGGGGACAACGGAAGACTCCAGTAAACACACTTGTATTATACGATACAATCATCCTTGTGATATTAGCAGTTTATGTTGTGAAACATTGGAGAGGGAGAAAAAAAAAAAAATTCTCCAGAAGGCCATAGACACTTCTACAAATCTTCCGAAACACTCCCATTGGAACTCTGAATTCGCCGACAGAGTGAAACTTTGAGTTAGCAATACATAAGCTGTAAAGAAGTTGCATTCTTTTGATTTTACATTTATTACCAACTCAACACTATATACACATTTGTTTCTACACATCCCATATAAAATAGGCCTCTTACCTAGGAAAGCAGATGGTGATACAGTTCCGTTGCTACGGGAGACCATGACACTGATTCCCGTTTCCACAAAAGGGACGGAGAAATCCACAACCTCAGACCTCTCCTCGTTGATAGTCAGAGAGCCAATGGCCATGTCTGCCCGCTTGTATACCACCTACAAGGAATGGGAACCAACGACATGAGAGAAACTAATTATCTTCGCCCGTGTAATTGTAATTCTACACTGACCATTTGTAGACCTGTAAAATGTGCATTTATTCACAGCACAATATGGTACAAATGTAGAACACGCGTCTCCTCTGCATGCCTTTAGCATACAAAATGAGCCCGAGCCCGTCTCCTCCCTGCCACCATTAAAAAAAGAAAAGGAGGAAAAAAAACAAAAAAAAACAACAACCCTGAAAAGTCATCTGATTGTACAAGTGAAATGTTAATCTGCATTAGACATGGCACATCCACACAGCAAATCAGCAGAAAAATGAAGTGAAGCGAAACGCAGAGCGCCCTCCCCTCAACTTTGCCAAGTCTGGATTACCTGATCAAAGAATGGCAGGCTTTGGAACATCTGATCAAAAGGCACACGGCAGTTTGAGACAACATTTGCTCGGCCCTTTGTGTGTGAAAATAGATTTTACAGACAGCTACGGCCGGGGTTCGAGTCAGAAATAATAATGGGGCAGTGGGAGCGTTCTTAAATCTCTGACAACAAGAGGTTGCAAGGGCAAATATAAAGAAAAAAGCTTGGCGTTTCAATGGAACATATAGAACTTAATAAAAGGGTGAGTTTGCAGTTTTAAACCCACTAGCAAGTTTTGAGTGTAGCCTCATTTCGCTAATCATCGCCCCCGCTCACCTTGAGTTACCAACGTTGTGCCCCTCACTGACCTAAACCAGAACGACTCTCAAGCATGGCCATTCATAATGACGTGCCATTATGGATGTGCATACAGTAGTTGTGATAAATAGTCGCAGAAAACGCAGTCCACTTTAACAACATAGCGGCACTAGCAATACTAAGCTAGCTTTAGCACTGCAAACAAGCCAACATTATTAGCCAAGGCACAGGTATCATGACTTATTCTGTTATTCATAATAGCAGGTTATTATCGCACTATATTTGATCAGTTTCAAGTTTCTTTTTTGAATGTACAGTCAATTTAAAATAAAAAAGAGAAAAGTTACAAATAGTACCGTGCTTCTGAATTCTCAGCTGCCTGAGGTCCTGTGCCCCCCCCTTTTTTTTTTGCTATTCAACTCAACTCAACTTTATTTATAAAGTACTTTAAAAACAACCACAGCGTACATAAAGTAAAATTCTGACATATAAAAGTAAATTGTTAACACAATAAAACACTAAAACAATGCGGTCTCATACTGAGTCAAAAGTCAAAGAATAAAAATTTGTTTGAAAGGCGAAGTCAACGCAAACATTTATTTTTTTCAAGAATATGTTCTATGCAAACCCACTAGTTGAAAAAGGGCATTCTGATAAATATTGCGTTTGTGGAATAAGTGTTAATCCACTCGTTTTTAGTCATCTCTGGTAGAGGCCATTTTGTCTTCTGTCAACTGAAAATGACATCACAACTGCTCACAACGACCAATCACGGTTCAGATTCAGAAAACAGGTCAGCTAAAAACGAGTGCATTTTGCTTGAACTAGTGGGCCTGCTGGGAACATATTCTTGAAAAAAACATGTTTGGGTTGACTTCCGCTTTAGGACGAGTTTTAAATACGGAGAGAGGGGGGACTTGTTTAATGGAAGCTCATTCCAAAGGGAGGGATCGGCAACGGAAAAACGTCAAATCCCTCGGAAGCTCTGCTAAGGTCCGCTGACCTGACTCACCAGGCAGGTACGCAGAGGGAGAGGAGCTCAGAAAGCTAAGTGTGGCAAGACCATTTAAGGACCAAAAAAAAAAATTATAAAATGAACTCTAAAATGTACAGAGACCAGTGAGGGGAATTGGAGAAATGTGCTCCCTCCTACGAGCTCCAGTTAGGTTAGTTTTACTACCGCAACTAGTCTACTCCAATCCATCCAAATAATCCATCCATTTTCTGTACCGCGTATCCAGCACATACAGAGACGGACAACCATTCAACGAACAATCACATCACTGAGTGGAAACTGAATCCCCGCCTGCATCGAAGTCAGGCTAATGTACCACAACATGAAGCCAGTAATGCAACGATAATATCAAGGACAAATCAAACTAGCCAGAAGGTCTCCGACAACGTTGACGCGGCTGTTTCATTCGATAAACGCGCTGGGATGCGTTTGCAGGAGCGTGTGTTTACAATCATGCTTGTCCATTTAATTAGTGTAACTGTCTGCTTTTCCCATTCGCTCTCCGTTTCTGTCAGTGTATTCTTGTGTTTAATGGTCACCCAGGGGGCTGACGAATGTTGCCATACGGCTTATTGACAGAAAATCCAGCGCAAGTAAACAAGCCAGCAGGCACAAATACGCAAACAGCACCGCAGTGGCGCGCACTCGCCTCTCCAATCATGCCGTTCCAAATGCCGTCGATTTTCTTGCCGTGCTTGCCGTTGGTCACCAGGTAAAGTTCGTAGGTGAAGCCGACTATCTTGGCTAATCTCTTGAGGATGTCGATGCAGAAGCCCTTGCAGCATTGCTTGATGGGAGCCACTCCCTCGTGGTTGGCACTGGAAACGAGTCACACAGATGGAAAAGGAAAGATTTTGAGGGAGGAAAGGAAAACGGGTCACATAAAAGTGAGCCCGCGCTGACAGGTTTGATCGAGCGGGTTGGGATAGGTGCTGTCGTGCCTTCGGCACCTGATGAACTATAGAGCGTCATCGCGGCCATGCGCAATTCACAAAAGCTCAGAGTCATTCCTCTCATGCCCCCTGGAGAAAAGGCTGATATTGATTACGGGCAAGTGGTAAAGAGAGCACGATTTGGGGAGGTGACTGATGTTGGAGGGCATCTTGATGGTTCAGGAACCTCCCTTCATAACAGAGAAGCCAGTACGACACCCCCCCCCACCCCCCCGCGGCTTACAAACACAATCCCTTCCAGGAGGTTAATTGAAATACGGTTTGTTAAAAATTCAAATGAAAGTCCCTCACAGGGAAATCAACAAAAAGCTTTGACTATCACAGAACCTTTCAATACAAAGACATTGTTTAAAGGAGGGAGTCAACCCAAACATATTTTTTTCAAGAATATGTTCTATGCAAGCCCACTAGTTGAAACTAGGCATTCTGGTAAATAACGCGTTTGGGGAATGAGTGTTAATCCACCCGTTTTTAGCCATCTCCGGGGTCGGCCATTTTGTCACTTCTGTTGACTGAAAATGACATCACAACTGCTCAGGGCTCAGGTAACGACCAATCACGGCTGACCTGTTTTCTGAAGCTGAGCCTTGATTGGTCGTTACCTGAGCCCTGAGCAGTCGTGATGTTATTTTCAGTTGACAGAAGTGACAAAATGGCCGCCCCGTGACATGGTTATAAAAATGGTCGGATTTTGCTGCTTAACTCATATTCCACAAACGCAATATTTATCAGAATGCCGTGGTTCAACATATTCTTGAAAAAAATATGTTTGGATTTATTTCCCCTTTAAAGAGTTTTGTTTCCTGACAAAAGTTCGTTTGTTTTCAAGTGTTTTTTGTTCAGGTCAGATTTTTGGACGGCCGCAAATTTAACATTTTCACGTGAATGGGGTTTCTGCGCTACAGACAATCACATTAACGTGAACATTTTTAAAAATTACAAAATTGGACAAAATTTTCACCGGACGGTGACGATATATTCTTTTGTGTCCAATTAGTCCAATTGGGCATCAGCAAAGTCGCGTTCCAAAATGCAAACTAGCCAATCATAGCGTAGCTTATAATAGGCTCCACCCAGAAAGCGTATCCTTTCACATTTTGCATTTATTTTTATTCTTTTAAAATGTAATAATTGTTGAACAATTTGCAAGGAAGTAAAACCCAATATTCAGTGAGGTTGAAGGTATTTTATTTATTTATAATTTTTTTTTTTTTACTGCAATGGAAAAACTACGACCCTCTATCAGGTATTCAGGCTCCACATACAATATGCAGCACTACAATGAATTACTTTTTACTGCCACAAATCGAGAAAACAGGCAATAAAAAAAAAAAGAAGAGATTGCAGACAATTTTGCCCCCGTGCATTTTGGCAACGCAACTACTCCACACTATGCTTTCCTGGAAATCGTAAATGCGGTGACGCAACGCTTGATCGTCGAACACAAGAAAATGGATCGCTTCTAAATTCACTGCTTTGTCGGTCGACAGCTCACATGATTGTTGCAAAGTCATTCACTCTGTAAAAGGCAAATCAAACCTGGCATTGAGGGGCCGCCTGCACGGCACCGAGTCTCGGATGCAAGTTCCAGACGCGGGGTCTGCCAGCTCCACGATGACGAATGGTCGTTCCTCCAGCGTGACAACACGCAGATGCTGGGCATCGTCCGGAGGTTTAAGGAAAGGCCCGTAGCGCGACCAGGCCGGATATCGCAGTCTCAGTACGCCATTCTCCCACCAGCCTACCTGGGAGGACAGATAAGCACAATGAAACAGAGGCACCATTGCGCATATTTGCATCATACTTTGGCTCCCTTGAAAAAAAGACACCGGATTTAGTCATATAGTTGACATGCAAATTAGAAGCCACACGAGAATGCCACTCGTATTATTGATGCCAATTAAAGAAGCTATTTGGATGGTTGTTAAGTGTAGCTATAACAGTTTTTATTGTCGCCCTGTAATATGGAATCTTAAGCAACGGAATGCGACAATGCGCAAATGAGCAATTAAGGCTCTGTCAATCAGCAATGCAAGGCAATCTCATTTGTACAGCACATTTCATACATAAGGCGGCACAATGTGCTTCACACAACCAAAAGCCGCAACGTCTAAAAGCATATACAAACAGAACGGCGGAAGGCATTCAAAGGCAAAGCAAAGAGAGCAGAAGTAGCTTATTAAAATCATTAAAAGAATATATAGAGACAACATTTAACCACATTTACAAACAGTAGATTGGAAGAGCCGCCGGAAACTTGGTGCAATTTAAAAAGCTGCATAAAAATCACCTTCTGCGTAAATACGCAGAAGAAGTTCAATAATAATTAAAAAAAAAAAAAAAAAAAAAACCTGCAGCTTGTATCAACCTGTTTTTCACTTTCTTATTCCATCATCAATATTATTTATATGACCATGATGGGAAAAAAAAGGGAAAAAAGATTTTCAAATCTATTTTGTTTAATCATTAACTACACGACCTGTTTTTGCAGTTGCATTCTGTTTCTTCATTAATCAATTAATTGTATTATTATTATTACAAACCACTGTTGGTGTTTATATATATGAACTTCAACCTACTCCTTTTGAGTTTTAATTGTAATTTTATTTTGAAACTTGTTAATTTTGTTTCAAACATGATGCTCAAATAAAAAAAAAAAAAGAAAGACATTTAAAAGCAAAGGACAAAAAAACAGCTTTGTGAATTTGCTAAAAGACCGTATAGTGAAATTGATTTTTAAAATGGTTAACGACCTTAATCAAAGGAATGTGAAAAAAAAACAACATTTTTTTTTTGCCTGGATTTAAAAGCATTTCTACTCGGGCCTGACTTCACCTCTGCTGGCAACTTACAACTTATTCCATTTGTGAGCAGCACAACACCTAAATGCCGCTTCACCATGTTTGCATGTAAGCCACTGCGTCTTCTTCCATAATTTGCTTTTAAGAAATGTTTTCCTTTACACAAAGAGCAGCACTGATTTTTTACCGAGCCGTTTGTCCGTGAAAGGTGGGACAACAATAGCAATAGAAAGTGGCTCAACAGTTGCACTCAAAGGCGGAACGCCAATCATTGCATGAGATTGGCTCATTTCATCCTCCCTACGCTGCTAAAATGAACTTGTACGGAGCAGCTACACGGCACCAAAATGACCACTGAGATTAACGACCATCCCTTTGACAGTCTCGATAAAAAATGAATGTTATTATCTCCATAAAGGTACTATTTACTGCAGGCATGGCCGCGCTTGGTAGTTTCCATTATATTGTTACAGGTATCGGTGCCATTCGCCTTACTTGCAACACACGGCCCTAAATTATAATTGTTATGCTGGACGGGAGCAATTACCTGGCAAATTCATGCGCACGCAAAGGCTACGCTTGATTGATGGCACCAGACTCGTAATCCAGATTTGTTGCACTCGTCACCCATTGATGCATCGAGCCGCATAATAATAACTTTGACGTTAGGGCTGCGAGTAAAACGTAACGCGGACGCACGCGGCGGCACAAGAAATGGCTTTCAGACCAAAAGCGTGGACACGGTCGCTGACGTACGCCGAAGCAAACAACCTTCATTTTAGACTCCTTGATAACATTTTTCGAGCAATTCAAGAATCATACCAGCGACGTATTTCAGTCACGGTAGCACAAATGGGAAAATTGGATAAAATGTGTAAGCCCCAAGCCCATGCTTCATTAAAAATGTATCTGTTGCAATTAAAATCTAACACTTCAATCATAGTCTGTGCAAAGGACCTACGGGGGACAACATGCGTAAAGCCTGTACGAGCCATTAGCAAGCACCCGCCGTGCTGTGCTCTGACTCATGCGCGGCTTTGTTCTTGGTCACAATTGCATGTTTGCATGAGCTGCGCATTATGCACACTGAAAAATATAAATGTGGATTCAGTCATTTTGTCCACCTAGGAGCTAATAGCGCAAGTTATTTTTTTCTTCTTTATGAGAAATGTTTTGGGCGATAGGAACGTGGGGGAAACTTTAACGATATTTTGGTCTCTTCTCCATTACAAATGAAATGCATGGGAGATGTTTTATTAGAGGTAGCCTGAACAAATATCCAAGAAAATGCTAAACACAGAGTCCTTCCTTGAGAATCTCACTGAGCTGAAGCATTATGAGATATACAAAGGTCTTGCAACATCAAGCAATATAAGGAATATCGTGTTGCAACAGGAGTAATTCTCTAGTTATTTTCTATTTATTATTTTTTTTTTTTTACTCAAAGTTGCAACTAAAAAAAATAATTAGCACTCCAAGTACCACCATAATGATGAACATTAAAATGCAGGAGTGTAGTACGCCTGAGGGTTATTCAAAAACAAGTCATACATATAAACCAGTGTAACAGTAGTTTCAACTGCTCCAATATAGGAAAAGAAAAAAATGTTTTACTTAAATAATGATTCAATTATTGCACGTAAAAGGTCAATGAACATTGTGCCAAAGTAAATCGTTAAAGGGAAGTCATCCCAAACATTCTTGAAAAAAATGTGTTGATTCCCACTTTAAAAACGAACAGCTCTTTAAGATTAAATGCAACTGCAGTATGCTTAAAAGGTTCAATACAACTGAACTGTGCTTAGGCAGTGATTCATTCACGTACCACCAGGTGGAGCCCGTGCACCAATAGTGGTACTCGTACCGCACTTTGAGAATCACTGACGTTTAAGCAATAACAAGAAGTGAATTGTTGCAAACATGTTATTTTACAGTATCAATACACTAAATTAGATCCATTTTTCTGCAGTATAATTTTATTCACTCAAACACCAAGTCAGGCCTAATCCTTTTCTTTTTTTTTTTTTATACTCAACATTGTAAAAATACATCAATGAAATAGATGTGGAGAGCTAGCGTCAAGTAAATTTGCTTCAATTAGTCCACACTTGACACCACAGGCTACGGAGTTCGACTTAAGCAAGTCCAGTTACACTCTAGCTCTAATTTGAGGTTCGTGCTTCCAGTGGGAATAACTGCGTGTAACGTAAAATGTTCAGTTCTGCTGGAAGAATTGAAATCTTTTTTTTTTTTTCTTTTTTTTTTCTTTTTTAAACAGCCCATTGTGTGATGTGAGCGGAATACTCTCGAATAACTTTGGCCTTAACTCCGACTGCATTTGAGTGTCGGATAGGGCTGATTGCCAGCTGTAATCAGCTCAAGAATCGCCACTTTTACAGCCAGCGTAAATGTGTTCGGTTCCGCTCGACCACTGCGCGCTGGTGTGCAAAGAAATGAGTGCGACTGAGATGGCTCAGCGGCGGGGAGAAATCTCCATCCTTGTCAATTTGCCTCGGTTTGATGGATGCACTTTTATGCCCGCGGGCGCCGCTGGCCTGCTCAAAATGCATATTCACCACCGACCTGGCTTGAGGATTCATTGATGCTTTGAGATGGCACTGTTTTTGTTTGCTCCGTTGGTTTGAAAACGAGCGCGTCTGAAATCGGCATTCTTGTTTGCCTCTGTATTGTCATATACGTTTGTGTGGAGCATTAAGATTGTGGAACGCAACACATTGCGCAACCACAGGGAGTCGTGCGGCATCACTTGAAAATTGTGCATGTTGACTTGATGATAAAAGTCACCTTTAAGTGTTGTGACGGGTGTGACTAAGGCGACATCCACAAAAAAAAAAAAAAAAAAAAATAGGGTATGCTTCTGTACAGTAGGCTGAGGGACACATAGGCAAGAATACATGAATATAGTGGAGACGGAGTTTACAGTGGCTGCTTAAGCGGGTTGAGAAAAGCCTGGCAGATTTGCGCAGACTGTCTAAGTCAAACATTGACGGCGAGAGGGAGAGGAGGCTGCTACACTGACAGCTTGGCACTTGGACCACGGCTGTGCAACAGGCATCGAATTAAATCACAGCTTGCACAGAAATGTATGCATTCTCAACTATTATTCAGGAAGCACATGGTCAGCAAAAGAACAAGCATGTGTACAATGGATAGAGAGTCTGACAATTGTGTTGAAATGATTGGTGGTTGGATGTGGTTTTTAATTTTTTTTTTTTCTTTTAACCTAATCAAAACAAGAAACAGTATTGACTAGGTTTAAAGATACATAATTTTTTTAAGAATATGTTCCAAGCAGGACCACTAGTTGAAACAAGGCATTCTGATTGCATTTGTGGAACGAGAGTTAATCCACTCGTTTTTAGCCATCTGCGGAGGCGGCCATTTTGTCAATTCTGTCGACTGAAAATGACATGTTTGACTGACCTGTTTTCTGAAGCTGAGCCGTGAATGGCCGTTACCAAAGCCCTGGGTAGTTGTGATGCCATTTTCAGTCGACAGAAAAGACAAAATGGCCGCCCCCTGAGATGGCTAAAAACGGGTGGATTTTGCAGCTTAACTCATATTGAGACAAACGCACTATTAATCAGAATGCCGTGTTTCAACTAGTGGGCCTGCTGGGAACATACTACAATAAAACAACTATCCAGAGTAAAAATACCATTCCAAATATCTGGTAGCAAAACTAATTTTCAAGGAATGCACAACCCGTTTGTGTACATTGTAACACAGTGCAATGTTGTTTCCATCCATGCTCCTGGCTCAAGCAGTGCATTTCACTTTTCTTTCTACCATCATGTTTGGTGTTTGAGGAATATAGAGTCCATAATTAAAAAGAGAATAAATAAATAAAAAACAAATAAAAGAAGTAGATCCTGCAAGAAACAGCAAAGAAGCTTGTTGGAACAATACTGATGAGAAAGCGGGTGGGATTCAACAAGATTTTCTTTCTTCATTATCATTTCACATCACACCTTGTCAACTCATTCACTGCCAGACATTTTCAGACCCTCTTTTACCCTAACGTTTAAAAAAAATTGAAAAAAAATACAATAATAAATAAATAAGTGGGATTGAATGGCTGGACAAGTCAATTTGTCAATGGCAGTCAATGAGTTAACTACGATAGGAAACAACAAGATCGGAAATTACTTAACTCTGTATCATTGTAAAATGCTATTGCCTGAAGAAAAAAAACGCTAATGTATACAACAGTTTTGCCCCCCCGGAATTTCAAAACACTGAAACTCGTCTATTTAGGAGCTGTGAAGTACGAGACCTTCTGTCTCTCTGAGGTGGTGAACGTAAATGGTCATTAAAACTGTACAAAAAAAAATCATGGAGCATCTGTGCGCTCTTCCCATCGCGTAACGGACCCTCGCTGATGCCTGACAACGCTCGGTAGCCGTTGTGCGGCGTTCCAGCAGCCGAGCTAGGACGCTCCTGGGCTTTAGGTAATGGTGCAGTCATTGTAAAGCCAACATTAAATATTCAGCGAGCGCCAACGGTGTGGATGTGCATCGTAGGCAGATACGGTGGTCTTATCCGCTTTTTGTGTGTTTGTGTGCAGTCGGATCCAGGCAGGGAGGGACTCCGCATACAGATTACGCTCTCGTTTCTGTGTGTCGAGGCTCCATGTATGTGTGTTTGTGTGTGTGTGCGTGCGTGGGCGGGTATGGTACCCTTGGTTTGAGTCAAAGGACCTGCGTAGGAGCATTCTAATTGAAAGGGATTTCAGGGATGTGGCAGGAGTCAGCAGGTGACCGCACGCAGTGACTGGACTCTGGTGGGCTGTTAAGACCAGCAGGGGGCTGAGAACCTCCGATGTGTTTATTTGTGCTCACGCGCGTTTACTGTACTGTGCAGTCTCTGGTTCCACTTGTTAGAACGGCGTTTGCGATCGTGTACACGGCGGCGCCAAGGGGGTTGACAAAACGAGGATGGCTGCGTTTTTTCCGACCAGTGCAAAAAACAATAGTCGGCCTTCATTCTGGAAGGGAAACGTGACGAGGCTTTGTAAACGAAACGCCAGCTATGTAGAACACGCGCGAAACATGCACGCAATCCATAGGCTGAGACGCGCTGCAATCTGAATTTCATTCGCAACGTCGGAACTGAGAACGCAGGCAACAAATGACGACAATCGGCGTCGACTGACTCGTTCATTTCTTTCAAATTGAACCTTGAAAAAAAAAAAAATGTCTCAGTCTAAATTTATAACTACAGCGCCACAATTGGTTTCTTATCGATTAAAGAAGAGATGCATTTTGCACCACTCTTGTATACTCGTAATGCCACATTGCAAGGCTTACTGATGACTGTAATCATTCTTACACTACCAACAGGATGAACACGACAACAATTGGACCGTAAACGATTTGTCAGCACCTGAGGACAGCCATTTGATTATTTTTTTGCCGGAGCTAATGCTACCCATGTCCCAGACTCTTGCATGAGCAATTTATTTCTTTCAATTCCCGCAGAAGATGTCAAATATGTGAAACCTTAAAATGCCAACGCCCCAAAGTTCGCACCGTAGTCCCACAAAAAGGTCGGGCATGAAGTTGAGCGTGATCTCAGCGCGCTTCACTATAGAACTTAGTTCAGCTAGCATTAAAGCGGCAGTCAAGTCAAACATATTTTTTTTCAAGAATATGTTCTATGCAAGCCCACTAGTTGAAACAAGGCATTCTGATAAATATTTCGTTTGTGGAATAAGAGTTAATCCACCCGTTTTTAGCCATCGCAGGGGGCGGCCATTTTGTCACTTCTGTCGACTGAAAATGACATCACAACAGCTCAGGGCTCAGGTAACGACCAATCACGGCTGTGATTGGTCGTTACTCACTACTTTCTGGGTTTGGTCATGTGACGTTGAGCCTTTAGGCCACAGATGTACGTACATAATAACTTGGACTTCCAATGCTGCCTACTTTAAACTTTAAACTACCTTAAACTGTTTTTCAGTTTTACACATTTTTGGTGGCGTGACTAAAACCATACCTTCACTATATAACAACTTGAGCGCTTTCAGCGGTTATCTGGTGAAATTGTGTAGTTAGCTAGCTTGCTATGCTTACACCCTGAAAATGCATCTTCCCCTCGGACAGTCCGCTGCCGTGGTAGCTTTAGAGCGCCCCGTTTCTGCCTGTGATTGCACAATTCACACAGAAAAAACGGCGTGTTAGCTGCCGCTAGCTAACGACTGGCTAGCTGCTATTCATGTTATCGCGGGTAGTGCGTGTTATTCCAGATTTTTTGTTTTTTTTGACAGTACATCTGACTACTTTTGTTTCTTGTTTGACAAAAAGGCTACTTTTATTATCACTCCCTTCTCGTGTATCATTAAAGATAACAAATGAACAGTTTAAAGAGTGCTTTAGAGTACTGTGGTTATTTTGTTTCCGCCTGTATTGCTGTTAAGAAGATTAAAATGTTTCTCTCACATTGCCTGCACAGTTAATCAAAGTTTTATGGTGTCAGTTTAACCTTGGAATGGACTAAATCAATTTCCAAATTAAATTCACACAAAATGGAGGTCGACCAGCCTGCCCACGCAGATTGGGCCATACCTTTTTAGGTTTCAAAATGATCAAAACGTCAGCCCAAGAGCAGATGGGGCGAGACCGACAAAAGATGCAGCCAGCATCTCTCGACAGCCTCGGGCACTCGAAGAAATATTGAACTTTACGTGAACGTAAACCCCTGTGACCTTTCCGATTCTCGCTGTCAGGTTTATGTTTGGACATGCCAATGCCGCATGCACAGATTTGTTCATCCCGCATGTAAGGAAATAAACACACAAGAACATCAGCACAAATTCTCCTCTGACTGGTTTTATGCCCTCGCAGCTACTCATCAAGGGCAACATCACAACAACACACAAATGCCAAATTCACTGCCATTAAGGCTGCTTTCTGTCTTTCTGACATTAAAGACCCTGTCAGGTGAATTAAGAAAATTGGTTCTAAATACATGATGCATGTTTGGAGATAATTGCTGAAATTGTGAAAAGACTGACTGGTACACAGTACCAATACTGCCTTGTGGATGTATAGCGTTGAAAACGTGTGTCCAGTGACGTACAGTATTTGGGAGTCCAGCATGAGGCCCACCTGCGCCGCTATATTAGAACCGATGTAAGGACTGAGTACTTTGATTTTCATCAGTTGTTTATCTGGCCAATTTCTTCTACTAAAGAGTGCAGTTAGCTAGCTAGCTATGCTTACACCCCAAAAATGCATCTTCCCTGGATGCAACAGTTTTACAAAACTGCTCTGTGTACTTATTTAGATTCCCAAGTGAGGAGGCGGGGCGCCCATCCGCCGGCCAAGATGAGCCCCGGGAGCCTGTTAGCTCACAAGCTAGCTGGCGGCTAATGCCTCTTCTCGTACCGCGGAAGGCCCCACGATGCCCCGGTGCAATAATATTCCGGCTCATTGGAGGCTTTAAGCGGATTCATTTTTGCGACTCAAACATATAGGAATGCGTAGGCATAAAATAAATATGTTAGATGAAGTAGCATCCATTTTTCAGTGGTGAGTGATTTCACAGGTTCACAGGACGTGCCCGCATCGTTTGAGAACTGAGACAAGCGGCTTGATTTTTAACAATTTTGAAGCCTCATTTTTTTTTTTTTTTAAATCATTCAAATTTGGCAGTATTGTTAAAAACACTCTTCTTTATGGTGTGTTAAATACATTTATTTGGACTTCACAGCGATATTAAAACGACTGAATGGAGCTTTTCTAGCTATCAGTATTCAGATGTGCAGGCACAAACACACACACACACACACAGAGGGAAAAAAACTGATGTCATGTCCTTACATCTTCCCATCCTCTCCCAGGTGTCCAGGAAATGACATCCAGGAAGGGATTGGCCAGGTAGCCGTCAGCGTCGAAGGAGTAATCTCGGCCACCAAGCGTAATGTTGCTGAAGTACCTGTGTGGAGATTCACGCAAGAGACAGGAACAGACGCTAAGATTATAAAAGCAAACGCATCCTGTCTGGTGGCTGTCAGACTTCATTTGGTGATTAGATCTTTGCTCAAATAATCAGACGCACCGTGTTGCCGGGGATTTGGACCGCGAAGCGACTAATAAGTTCTTTTGTCTGATAATCCCGCTGGACAGACATTTTAATTGTCTGTTGGTGTTAAGTCGTCCGCTTCAGAGCTGCGCGGTCGAGCGGCGGAGCGCAGTTGCAGATATTCAACAGCAGATAGCAGTGCGAATAAATATGGCGACGAGAGCATCATCTGTTACCGGACGTGGTTCATAAAAAAAAAAAAAAACGAGAGCAATCTATTAATCATTCCCTTTTAATTGCGCCGCGATTCATTTGCACATGTCACCCAGCAAATAAGCTAATAAATGACATTTTCCTGCCTATTCCATCCGTACAATGTGATGTTTGCAGTATCTAAGGAGCTGGAATGAGTGGCGTTAAAAATGAACAGAGATGATAAGCACGACCACTTTGGCTACCTGTTGGAGTGCACTGCTGTCTGTTTGCACAGGCTAAAAGGAATATATTAAACGGGGGTCATTAATATACATGAGACACGGTCTGCTTGCTACAGATGCCCGGGTCGTTTTGCCAACTTGCAACCAGACACAGCGACAACATCTATTTTGCATGGATGGTAGCCAGCTCCAAAATTCAAATATCCCCTCCGCGCCCACGCGTCCCCTTTATACTTTCATCCCAACCTTCCCCTTGTCTGCTTCTCTCACCTTATCCTGCCCCGCATTCTCTGAGTCTGATTGGCGTCCGTCGCGCAGTTGGTGACAAAGTTGGGCCCGCCCGTCGTCCCGTAATCCTTGCGCATGGCCACGGCCCCGTGCGTCAGCACCGAGACCCCCCGAGCGATCCTCCGGCGGGGCTCGTCCCTCCATCCCTGGGGCCGCACGGCGAACAGAGCCCTGGGCAGGTTCTCCATGCCTAAACCCGAGAGAGCCGGCCCCACGGCGAACCACATGTGCGAGGCGCCGGCCTGACCCGCGGCCCAGGCCGCTCGGAAGACCAGCTCGGCCTCCTCCTGGGAGCAGTACAGCAGGCGGACCTGCAGGACGGCAGGAAAGCGGGGGTAGGGAGCAGGGAGGAGGGCAGACACACACACACACACACACACACACACACACACATACAAGCTAGTGAGATAAGGAGGGGACGGGGGAGACGTGGAGAGAGACAGAGTTGGAGAAGTAAGGGAGGAAGATAGAGCTGGAGCAGAGGTGCACCTCAACGGGAGGGGAGGAGGAGCTCGGACGGGCAAGGCCATATTGAGAGATAACAAAGGTGCCGGGCGAGAACAGCAGGAGAGACAGCGGTAAAGTGATGTGATAAGACTCAAACGGGTGTATTCTTCAGAAAGCCGGAGTGAATGGGAGCAACTGATCGCAGATGGGGAAAACATTCCTGTGAGAATGGAGACGGGGAGAAGGATTGCGGGAAAGGAAAAGCACAAAAAAAAAAAAAAGGTGACACGCTTTGGTCATATCGCTGCCTGGAGAGATAAACGATATTTGTGTAAAGATGGCGTGAGATGCTGCTGCGAATGCTATGAATAAGAAGACAGAAGAAGGGAGTCAACAGTGGGAGAAAAAAAAACAAAAAAACATCAGCAATTGCATAGGAGCTCTCGGGGCCGGACGGGAGGAGGGTGGAAATTGACCAAAGGGGATCTGTAAAGGATTCGAAGGGGGATAGAGAGACTGAAAGCACATTTTGAGAAGTGCACCTTCATTGAATTCTGAACTGTAATGGCTTGGCAAAACAATCATGCCTGCATGCCAGTAAACCTCCAGTGAATTAAGCAGGGGATGAGAGTGACGGGCGGAGAAGAAGGAGGAGGATCGAGGCTGAAATACAGAATGGGGGGGGGGGGACTAAATTGAGAGAGGAAGGAGAGAATCCGTGTTATAAACACACACGGGGAAAACGGAGAGAGAGAGGCGAGAGAGCGAGAGAAATAGTGACGAGGCAGAAGCTGCGGGAGGAATGGAACAAAAGATACATCATGAGAGATTCAAGTAAGAATTGATCCCGAGACCGGGGCATCTCCAATATAGAGGACATTAGCATAAAATGCATGCGGCGGGAAGCGGGAGAGCGGCAGAGAGGGGCCGGCGTGTAATGCAAACTCACACGGCATCGCTAAACGATCACAAGCGTTTATTAGCCCTTTTCGCTGGAGAACATCTCAAAGAAAAAAAAAAAAAAAAAGCCACAGCTGCATGTAGGCAACAAGCCGCCGGCAGTGTGTTATATTAACGGCGACACTAGCGGAGTGCAGCCTTGGAAATACAAAACACATGCCCTTCGCAAACACACACACACACACACACACCGTCTCGCAGTGCCCGGAGCGGCCATGCCGGGACATTAACGCTGTGACATTGAGACCCTGACCGAAGGCAAAAGAGGGACGGCGGACCAGACACGAGTAATAAAGAATGGCCACGCAGATGCGTGTCGACACGGAGGCGTGCAGGGCAGCAGGGGAGGAATGTGAGCTTGGAAGGCGCACGCGGGGAAGTGGAAGAATAAGGAGACAAAAGATGTCATTTTAAGTAGGGGTAGCATGGGGTCAAAAGAGGGAGTTTAAGGAGGATGAATGGAGGCAGGTGTATGAAAGGGGAACGGTACGTTGAGAAGCGGGAGGCGTGAGAGGAACAAGGCGGTCGGAGGGAAGACAATGAGACGACAAGACAAAAGCGGGAGTCTTTCCGGTCAAGGTTAGAGCCGAGCCGGACGGCTTTCGCCGAGATGACTTTTCAGCAATGACCTCGCGTCTTTTTTGTTCAACAAAGAGCCCATCATCTGGACCGTATAAATATTTTTTTAAAAAGTTGAATTAGCGCATGCAAGATGATGTCGCATGTGTTTAAGCTCGACACGATCTCTGGAGAATTGATTAGGAAATCAAACGAAGCATTAAACACTGTATTGCGTTTCTAACTGGGCTATTTTCCACCGACATGCGCCTCGCTGTGGGCGCCGTGCCGTCGGAAAAAAAAAAAGGCCTGCTGCAGAACACTCCATTCACACGCATGAATGAAAACGCTCAAATTAATCCATTTATCTTGGCTTTTTTTTTTTTGGGCTACTAGTCATACTTTTTTTCATAAATTGGCTGGTCGCCAACTTATATACTCCGGTGCGACTTGTATATCGTCGCTGTCCTGTGAAAAACACTACTGTCCGATTTTTGAAAAAAAAAATTCTCATTAATGCGATGTCTGTAACATGGAAACGCCATTCATATAAAAATAAGAACATTTTCACAGGACAGCGACAATATATTCAAATAAGAGATCAGACTGGCACCCAAAATGCCCGCTTCCCAAACGTGTTGATTTTCTTTTAGTGGTTGACGAATACTTTTGCTTACTACCGGCAGTGGCAAAAAAGTGGTGGTAATGCACCAAGCGCACCCGCCAACCGCCAAAATAAAGTAGAAGAAGAAAATGAAATGAAAGAAGAGGAGGAAGAAGGAAAAGAAGTCATGCGTTACAGTCGGCGGCCACTTTTTTTTATTTTTTTTTTATAGGATGCTGAAGAAGGTGTCAGTAATGCATCAAAAGTATTTTCCAACTGCCAAACTCAAGTAGAAGCAGAAGAAGAAGCAGTAGCCACGGCAACCAATGTGTGAGGTATCTCCACTTTAGCATTCCTATTTCCTTCTGCCCCAACAAGGATTTACAGCAGCAGCAGGCGCGACAACCGAGCAGGATTCTTCTGCCGTTGGCCACAATACGATGCAAGATTTTATCAAATCGAATCAAATTTGATTTATAAAGCACTTTTCACACATAGGATGCAACTCAAAGTGCTGTACATTAAAAACGTCAAAATACGGCATAAAAAGAGAACCCCCTCCCGCCTTCCCTCCCTCCCTCGCAGTATACACAAAGACAGACATCCACAAGCACACCTGCACTCACTCACACACCCATACACAAACACACACACACACACATATAACCTTAAAAAGAGACATGGCAAGGCACAGAGAAACCATATGAAGCTAAAAGAAAATGGCAACTAAGCTAAAAAGACAAAGCAATAAAAGAAGCTAAGAACTTAAAAAACAATAAGATTGGCTCAAAAGAGTAAGAGACTAAGAACAATTATTTCAAGGCCAAACTAAAAAGGTATGTCTTGAGTTTCCCCTTAAGAATATCAACAGTCCCTGCGGACCTGACGTCCTCTGGCAGGCTATTCCAAAGTTGAGGACCAAAATGGCGGAATGCAGACTCGCAGTGGGTTTCGGTCCTCACCCCAGGAATAATTAAAAGGCCGGCGCCAGAGGACCTCAGGATCCGCGAGGGTTTGTCTGACAAGAGGCAAGTCAGAGAGGTAAGATGGGCCAAGACCATTAAGACATTTATAAACTAATAAAAGTACCTTAAAATCGATCCTGAAACACACGGGCAGCCAATTCGCTGCCGGACATTTTCAGACCCTCTTTTATCCTACTGTTTGAAAAAAATGTGAAAAAAAATATAAATAAATTCCTGGGATTGAATGGCCGGACTGTGAAAAGACAAATAAACACGTCAATGGCAGCGAATGAGTTAATTTGTCACAAATTCGACTATTTGAAGAAAGAGAAACTTTGAAGATCACAGTATTATCAAAGCGTGGCAAATGTCAAACATCTACAACTTTCTGCGTAATAAGAAGAAAATAGATAAAGATCGCGGAATTAAGTCACTTGTGCAATCTGTAGATAAAATCCCTCTGTCGGTTTATGTACGCGCATCTTCATCTCAAATCGCAATCTTGTATCTCTTAGGGCAAGGATTACAATTATTGTCTTCAAGTTTTTCAAACGGAATTTTGCATTAGTCACCAAATTTTAAAAAAAATATCCCTTTTCAACTCCATTATTGTTTAAATGTATTCCCCCCCCCCAATCATGTGGCTTCTAACCGGGAACGCGAGAACAACCGGAGTGTTAAATCTTTAGCACCGTGTACTCCGTAATTCCTGATACGACACCTCGTGCCGCAAAAAAAACCTCGACAAATCCGTCAGAGTGACTTATGGTTTTTGTTGCACCGTTGAACTGTGAATGTGTGTGATGATGAGGGGAGAGCAGAACAGAGGGATAGAGGAGAGAGGGGGGAGAGAGAGAGAGCGACGCCGAGGGACCGAGGGAGAGACGAAGAAGGAAGGAAAAAGCCGGGAGGCCACCTGTGACCGAGGGGGCCCCCCCTTTCAATGATAGTCGCTGCACTTCCTCCCATTTCCTCCCCCATTTCCCCCCCCCCCCTCGCTCCCCCCTGTCTCACCTGCGCCTCGTTCTCCTTCAGCAGCCTGCGCGTGCGCGCTCCGCCGGGGTCGTCGGTCACGTTCAGGATGACCACGCTCTTCTTCTCCCAGCCGATGAACGAGCCGTCCGTCAGGCCCTCCACCACCGACAGGAACTCCTGGTAACCATGGTGACGGGTGGACACCACGGAGAAGGCGGTCCAGTCGTATTCCTCCAGCACCTCAAATATGACCTCCAGTTGGAGGGCCGTAGAGGAGCTGAACTGGAGAAAGATGGAACCTGATTCCTGATTTGGGGGAAGACAGCAGCGGACTAGGTTAAAAACAAAAATAAAAACAAAACTCACCAAAAATGTCCTACGCCGGTGTGGCTAAAACACAGCCATCACGCGTTAGGATATCGCTTTAAAGCCTTTCAACCCTCTCGACTGAAGGGGTTTATTTATGCACAGCGCCGAGGCGTCGCAGGGCTTGAAGTTTTAATGGAGCGGGTGCAGCTGCAGGGCTAAAACATCTTGGATTGTGGCGCGGATTCCTGTGAAGTCCAGATGGGAGTGTTTCTAAAAAAGTATGCGCACGGCAGGAAGGGAGGGGGAGGTTGGTAGGAGGGCGACTGCAAGGCTCAAGTGCAGCTTTCAAGGAAGTTCATCTATAGTGCTGCAATTTAATTCACTCGCAAAGCGCAAATGCAAGCCTTTATGGAAAGTCGTCGGAGCATTTATGAGATATCCTTGATATCCAGCTTAAGGTCCATGAATTACAGTGATGGGAATTTGGGCTCTTTTTCGACATCCACTTCGTTCGGCTTGGCTCACTTTCTTCAATTTTTCATTGCGACATTTATTATTACATACATTTATTACCAAATAATGTCTGACATGAATTACTCATTTAGAAACAAAAAATTACATCAGAACTAATATGTTGCTTTTAGTGCTATTTTAAAAATATATATATTTTCGCCTCTAACTGAAGCACTACAGTATTTACTGTAAAATCCCGTGAATTACACTCATTTTTTTGCCAAATAAAAACAAAAGAAATCCCAAATGGAGGGGGGTGTATTATACACGGGGCTTAAGAAATAAGAAATGATCATATTGTTTTGACGCTCACCAGTGCCGAGGTAGTACCTCAAGGTTGTAAAAAAAAAAAAAAAAAAAAAAAATAGAATCACTGAATTATAGCATACTCCATACAGAATGTAACTCAATATGCTTCACAAATTGTACCGTAATGAAAAGCGCAACATTTAAAAGCAGTTACAAGCAAACAAAAAGTTCGACTTTTAAAAGCAAAGTAAAGAAATAAAAAATAGCTTTGCAAAATTTCTAAAAGTGCGAAGAACAAAATTTTCAAAAACATGATTTAAAAAATACTTTGAAAGACCTTAGAAATGGGTATGGGAAAAGATTTTATTTTTTTTTTAACCTGAATTTAAAAGCCTTTACATTTTATTGACATGTTTTGGATCTTTATTCATTCATGTTACTCACTCTGATAATAAAGGATGTTAGCAAATCAGGGGACCGTATTATACACAACAACAGAGAAAAAAAAAATCGCTTTTTAAGCAGGCTTTTGGAGGTGTGCGTTATACACGGGTCTGTATTATTCACATGATTTGACGGTACTTTGAAATGTGCCCGCATTGTTTTTTGACGCTGTTTTTTTTTTCCCGACTTAGCCACGTGTGGTCTCTGGCTATATACATGGCAATGCTTTCTTGTTCCTCCCTCGCCCCAGTTTGTGTACTGGTGTCTTTAACCTCGTCCTTCCCCCTTCTGCTAGTGTGGAAACACAGATGCCATTGCTCATCTTGACCAATAACATGTGGCTTTAAACAGAAAAAAAAAAAAAAGACGAGTAAAAACAACCAGCTGGCTCCCAATCTGGAGCGGGCAGCCCTCCTTCACTTCACAGAGGCGCCACTAAGAACAGGATCATTTGCGGTCACTCTTTGTCCTGAATTGTAAGACGGAACATCACACGAGAGCGACTGGGTCACATTCGTAGCAAATTAGTCATCTTTTTTCCACTACCGTTCGACATTTCTACAGATTAGGAAAACAACTACATGCTACTAGTGAGGCTACCGTTACTACTAGCGAAGCGCTAGGTAGCACCTTCAGTCACGTGTTTACAAAGCGCTTCGACTGAAAAATTTTGCTAGTATACTAGTAGTTTACTACTTTACTAGTATTTCATCGCACGTAGTTGTTAACCAATGCAGTTTTGACTCACTGGATGACCTCAATGAAGCTTACGAGCCACCGTCGACACACACCGCCGCCGCCATCTTGAAGCCACTCCGATTGAGATATCGTAACCGCTCATGTCTCCGGCATTATGTTCATGTAAGGGATTCTTTGACCTAGTCCTAAAACAACTAGTAACATGTAGCTGTCCTACTAGTATGCCGAGTTGTCCTAATAGTGAGGACAAGGAGAGTACATGCCTAAATGCGGATATCAAGGATATCAAATAATTGCTCAAACTACTTGTCATCGGCCTTCTTCTCACTCTTTGGTTCTTGTGATTGGCGAGAAGCAAGTGACCCTTCGGCGTGAAGATTTTCAGTCCAAACACTCCTTCAGGTATACAGTACACGTCTGCTTGATGCCTTACTCCCACCCGGAACATCAAAGCCGGAGCGACAGGCCCAGTTGGTGCCATTTACAGATCAAACACCGGCGGGTTGCAGCAAGCCTGACCTTCAGCTTCGCTCCCTCGCCCCTCCAGCGCTCCCCCCGAAGCTTTGTCGTCGTCACTGAGAGCGTACACGACGTTGTGACGTTGCAAGTTGCCGTGGTTACGTAAGCCGCTCTCCCTTTCTATCGCCGTTATTTGTATCGTCAAACCACGTCTGCTCCGGATGTTTTCAATGTTCTCAACAGTCACAGGCACGTAAAAACAAGCTAGCCAAAATGTTACATGAAGACATGAAATTTCAAATTTCAATTTGAAATTTCAAATTTCAATTTGAAATTTATAGGGCTCTGCTTTCATCGAGGGCGCATCCGCGCCGCGGTGGCGAAAGCTGGAGGATCCTGCAGACCGGTCTCCGCCAAGCTGGGCGGTGACAATTTGGCGGACAAAAGTCAATCGAAATCATACGCTCGCCCAGAGCATGTCTGCCACCGGCGCACGGGAGACACCTGATCTAAAGCAATGCCTTTCATTCACAAATACGTGAACAGTGGGTATCAATATTATTGTATCGTATTGTATCGTATTACCTGTATATATATTTTTTTTTTTAAATAATCACACTGGGTGGTTCAGCTATGGGGGGGGGCGAAACACGAGCAATCGGTGTCGGTTGTAAGTGCCCACTTCAAGGCGCAGATGCGCTTCCACCATGTCAAGACTCCAGTGCGTGATTCGCGCGTCACATTTAAAGGGAATGAAAGGAGCTGCTTTGATTGGCCACGATTAGAGTCGGCTGTGGCCACTCCCGCATCAGTGCAGCCCTCCCTCTAGGGGATCGGCAAAATTACCACCATCTGGTCTATCCCACCTCGGTGCGGTTACAGCACACGCCGCCGTGCAGGATTTACACCGTTCATGAAAATAGAACTTATCCGTTTTTTTTCTCGTGATGTTCTCTTTCCTCTTTAGACCCCGCAATCGAAGCCGGTTGTTTCGTTTGGAATATGCGTCACACAAAGCCACAAAAAGCCAAAGAAAAAGCTAGACACATGCACAAATGCTGAAGTCAACACTTCACACACTAACACTCGCCAAACAGCCAAAAGGTGAAGCAAACGGTGCCGAGGAAATCCTTGCACATGCAAAGCAGCAATTAGTACGGATTTGTTTTGGTGACATTTGAAGAATATTTCAAAGAAAACATTGTGGTCAAATTCTGAACTGTAAAACTGAAAGTCCACTTAACAGGTTCAAGTACACTGAATTTTTTTGGGATTGAAAATGATATATAATATTTTATTTCGTGTTTGCACGAAATAAAATAATCTGGGTCCAGAGATATTTTTTTAAGTAGACTATACATCTACTTGAGTTAATTCAACACCTCATTTTTTCGTAAAAAAAAAAAAAAGTAAAAAAGCCCAAAAAAAAAAAAAAGGTCAGGTCACAATTCCCCTCAATTTGTCATTAAAACTCGCATTGTTTGATACTTGCCTCATGCACTCATCTCGTAGCCCTTCGAGAAATGCCCCACCCCACCCCCCCGCCGCAAACATACACGCACCCCAAACATCTCCTCCTCACCCACCCTACGCCAACCTCCCCCCTCCTACCTGTGGCATCCTCCCCAGCCCCGCTCCCCCTCCTACAGCCACTATGGGCAGTCCCGTTTGCGCCGACACAAACTCCAGCATGGGGGCCAGAGGACCCCAGGCCGTGCGCGGGGGCCTCTCCTCTTCATAAACCAGACCCTGTAGGGGCCGCGCAGCCAGCAGCTCACACAGCTGGGACAGCACCGTCTTAGGGCTGCTGTCGTTCACCTTGAGGATGGAGGGGAGGAAGTGATGTAAGAGAGGGAGAACAGAGAGGGGTAAACACAGAGGGGGGATGGCGGGGGGGGGGGGGGGACAAAAAGAGTTACCATACGAGATCAGCGTGCCTTGACTTTGTGTTACAGATATGGCGGGTGCAGGTATCACGCATGAGGTGAACAACACGGGATTTTTGTCAAGGAGCCCACTTGCTCATTCTGAAAAGCCTCACACAACTGCAGCGCCGCGCTCCCATTCAGCTCGGGATAATGAATGATATCGAACAACGGCCGGTCATTGTCATCCCCTCCCCTCAAGCGAGGCGGAATGAGCGGGGAGCCCAAGCGACATTCTCCAACCTGTAGCCAGATGACGTTCGCAGAGCCCCACTGGGTGACCACGCTCTCCCCCAGGGAACCGTACACCCGGCCGAAGCCGGGGTACAGCACCCGTCCCCCGGGCCCGGCCAGCGCCGCCTCCGCTTGCACCGTGGCGCCGGCGTGGATCACGGCGATGTTGAAGTTCATCATTGCGCCCGCGTCGCGCTCCCGCGGGCTGGGCCGCAGCAGCAGGTGGGGGGAGGCATCCGCCGGGCCTCTCCACTCTACCAGCACCAGTAGGAGAGAGAGAGTCGGTATGGCGACCATGGCAACCTGCCGAGGGGGGAGGCAGATACGTATGGCACGAAGAGAGGGTGCCTGAAAGAGAGTCGGCGGGGGAGGAGAAGGAACAAGGGAGATTAAGTTAGTCGGAAATGCTTTTTCCTCCAATATCCACTTTAGTGGACATTAAATGAGATCGATAAAGTAAAAGAATTACAAGTAGATGAGAAGAAGGTCTCCGAGAGGAAAAACAGACAGGGGGAGCCGGGTGGTAGGAAGGATGTGAAAGTGATCCGAGATTGCACGCAGGTAAGACTGTGTTGGAAATGCGAGCAAGCCAGCGGTGGGCCATCGAAACACTAGTAGCGGCAGTGACCTAAAATTACTATTATTTTTATCCATTTATGCCCAACATTCTTCAATTTGTAAGGCAAGGCAGATGGACTTATGTAGTACCTTTGGTACACAAGGCAACTCAATGTGCAAGGACAACACCTAAAAGCGCTTAAAAACAACAGACGTTCACAGAAGCAAAGCAGAGAAAATAAAAACTTTGCAAAATGACGACAAGAACACACACTGATATTCAAACGCATAGACGGAAGACTTTAAAAACACTTAAAAGTGAAGAAATAAAAGTAGGTTTCTCAAAGCGGAAGTCAACACAAGCATTTTTTTTTTTCAAGAATTTGTACCCAGCAGGCCCACTAACTGAAACATGGCATTCTGATTAATTTTGCGTTTGTGGAATTTAAGTTAAGCAGCAAAATGCACTCGTTTTTCTCTGGGGGCGGCCATTTTGTCTTGTCGACTGAAAATGACATCACAACGGCCAATCGTGGCTGACCTGTTTTCTTTGTAATTTTTAGTCGACAGAAGACAAAATGGCCGCCCCCAGAGAAAAACGAGTGCATTTTGCTGCTTAACTCATATTCCACAAACGCAAAATTAATCAGAATGCCGTGTTTCTAGTGGGCCTGTTGGAAACATATTCTTGAAAAAAAAATGTTTGGGTTGATTTCTGCTAAATGACTTAAAAAAAAAAAAAAAAAAACATTGTGAAATTTATTTAAAATGTTTTTAAAAGACCTTAATCAAAGGTCAAAGTATAGTTTTTAATATGGATTTAAAAGCGTTTACACTTTTTATTTTATTCCATTTGCATGCAGCATAACAGCTGAATGCCGCTTCACCATGTTTGCTTTGAACTCGGGTCTCCACAAAATTGACCCGAGAATTGTAGTGTCTTTCTTGGCTCGACTACTTCCAGTAGCGCAGTGGCTCTCAACATTTACTGAGCCAAAGCTCCCGTTTCACATGAGAAAAACATCACGGCACACCACCGAGGAAAAATGCCACAAAAAGTATGAAAACTGAAATAATCGCTGTTTACTCACAAACTGACTTGATCAGTGTAAAATCCGAGACTGTTTAACTGAACACCAAGCCGATGTATTATTCTGCCACCAAATGGAAGCGCATTTGATTGTTCTGCCTGTCACTGCACATCACTGGATAGAGGCACAGATGAACAGATATAACTGTGATTCATCCTTTTTTTGGTGTGAAATTCAATAAGTTCCCATGGGAACCCCTGATCATTTCTCATGGCACCCTGGGTGGAAATCACTGCATCGATTTGGTTCGATTCGCTCATATCTTTCAAATCAAAGCTGATTTTATGATTCAAAATTTTCCGTTTTTTTTTTTTTTTTTTTTAACACCCCTTATGTACTTTACCTAATGTTTAATGTTATCAGGCAAGTATTGATTCTAAACAGCTCCAGATGATGTGCATTGTTATATTGTGTTTCCATATCGTCGCTGTCCTGTGAGAAACACTAATGTCCATTTAAAAATATATATATATATTTTTACGTTGATGGTCTTTCCGCATTAGACATTCCATTAACGTGAAAATATTTTTTTTTTTTTAAAAGACGCAATTGGACATACGTGTTTTTCACAGGACAGAGACGACAAACAGTAGTATTGATGTCGTCTATGACTATAATTTGATAGCGGTCGTATTAATGGGTAGAGTCATTCCGATAAATCTCTACTGAAGGCCCAGCTACCAAATGCACATCCTGCCACTGAAGCAAACATATGATGAGGAAAATGGATCATACAAGAGGAGGAGAGCTGGAGAAATGGAAGGAATGGAGGAGGAAAAGACAAACTTGTCGCAATTTAGGTTGCAGGCTGTGAAGGAACAAAAAAAAAAAGAGAAGAAGGGAAAATCGTAGCGGGCCTTTCGAGGGAAGCGGGGCGAGAGCGTTAATAGCAGGCGGCGGCAAAGCTGGGGGCGGGAGGTGGTTATTGTGCTGCGTGAATGATAACAACAATTAAGATCACTGAAGACGCCCTCACCCTCACAGCTGCAACTACGCGCGTTGGGACGTACACACGAGACGAATGCGTGGCTGCAGCGTGCCCGCAGAGCTGCTAAATGATAGCAAAGATGTGAGGGTTCACCCGGTGCACGTAGGCACCAACAGGGACGCCGAACACTAATGACCACCTGGGAGGTAACGTTTAAAACAGCCCCGCGTCGTTTTCCATTTCCTTGCGATGCCAACTGCCCTGCCTCCCTGTCTCCATTTTCTTCCTACTTTCTCCTCAAGCCGCCCCGGCTCCCGATTCGCATCGTTGCTTCCGCCACCGTTACACAATTGCGCTGATTAACAACACTGCCCCCCCCCTCCCCCCCCCGAAAAAAAGTGAGTCTCCCTCACTGTGCCTCCATTTGCGAGGCCGTCTCCCCCTCTGTGATTCTCGCTCCATCTTCATCCAACTCTCGCCGCCGCACTCTGATGATTCTTTGACCCTCATCGGTCTTTTCGGGCGCAAAGAGGAAAATGAGAAAATGGCTCAAATATGGCAAATCTGACCTCACATTGGAGCCGGGGATGCGCTTGAGGAGAGGAGGGAACAAAAAAAAATGAGGCATGGCGCTAGCACCCAAATGTGAGGTTAGACGCATGAAAAAGGGTATTGATTACTGGGGCGGCGTGTACGTGTTCCGCCTAAATAAATACACTGCCAGACCTCATATTTTGAGTGACGGGGCTGTGTGTGCATTTGTGTGTGTATTCCAGAGAAAAGTGAGTGAGTGAGGCGGGTAAGAAAAAGAGGTGGTGTGTAGAGATGCGCAGTGAGAGAGAATGGGAAAATGTGATAATGAAGGAAGGAAGGGAGGGAGGGAGGGAGGGAGGGAGTTAGGGGGCGGGGGTTGGAATAGGCATTTGTGTTTTTGTTTTTTTTTAGTGCGCCGTAAGGTGTGGAGGATGTGGCGGGAACTGGTGGGAAGAACAGCAGAAGAAATATGGTACGTCGTATAATTTGAAGGAGATATATTCTGTACTGTACCGAGCTGCGAGCCGTTAACTGTACGGCTTGTCACGGCGTTTCACTCTCGGGAGACGCGGCTCAGCTTTGCCAATGTGTGCCAAAGTCAGCCTTGTTGAAGTGTGAATACAGTGTAGTCAGTGTCCTCTGGCAGCAGCGTGTTCTCATGAGATATTAAGGAGGGAATTGCACACACAAAAAAAAAAAAAAAAAGTATGTACCCCCAGCAGTGATATTGTACATTCCCAAAACTAGAGCATTTAGTAGAGCACAGAAGTCCGCCACGTCCCAGCAACCGCTACCCTGTAGATAGTAGGGATAGACCGATTATCGGCCGGGCCGATTATCGGCGCCGATATTCTGCGTTTTGACAAATATAGGCATCGGCCTTTTTAAAACATCTGATGGCTGATAATCAATCAATTTCAAACTGTGTTGGAATCAAAAGAAAGTTATGTGAAAGTTTAATTTTCTGTCATTTTGAAATTTTGGAGAACTTCATTTTTGGTCGAAAACTATATGGAGCTTTTTTTTTTTTTTTTTTTTTAAATGTTTTCATTTCACTTTTGAAGACATGCTGACGACCCTGCTTGCTCCCTGAACTTTTTTGTTAGAATTTGGTAACAAAGATGTATATTGTCAAAAATGTATAGCAATAATAATACGCCAAAAAAATCTACATTATGCAAATCTGAAAAATTGTTTAAAATTTTTTGAAGATTTTGATGCCAATATTTTCTTTTTTTTTTTCGAGAAATTCATATCGGCTCCAAATACCGATTATTGGTCGCCTTGACTACTAATAATTGGCCTTGGTATGGGCCGTGAAAAAAACATATCGGTCTATCTCTAATACATAGTGGTATTTTCTGGCAAAAATATTTATGTTTCTAGCCAAATAAAGTCTGACTGACTTTTTGTGAGAATAGGCTGCCCCTGAGCGTGCAAATTGCGCAATCACATTTTACAGAGGAAGGCTACAATGACGTCAATCCTCATCTACATAATCCGGCTCCAGCTAATCTAATCTGGAATACCGCCAACAGTACAATGCAAATCACGTGTGGCCGATGACAGTAAACACAGACTAAGGAAAGCTGAGGTGGAACGACGATTGTTTCACTTGACTTTCTGCCGCCAATGAATCTTTTGTTGCAATGCAAATCTTCACATTTTTCCCCTCCGCCTCCCTCTTGTGAAAAATAAATAGCACAACAAACATCTCGTGGCAAAGGGCTGCCAACCTGACCTTTTGAGTTTAGCATGATTCCAATCAGATGCGGTAAACTTTTGATTGATGCGCCCGTGATGGCGATTAAATCGGTTTCCAAACAGACGCGCCAATTTCATTTTGCCATCAAGCAGCCCGCTATAGTTACACTATTTTTCCGATCAAACGCGCCAGCGACTGCGAGACGCCGAGCGAGAGCGCCTTCAGGAATACCTGGAGCGTTTTTAGGTAGAGGCAAACGTCTCCGAGTGCATTTGAACCCGTTTCAACTGCACTGCACCCGCGCTTTTCGATTCTCAATGTTTATCCACAGGAAGCCGTCGCCGGCGCGCGCGCGCGGCTCTCAAAAGAAACACCTGCGCTGCTTTGAAACTTTATTGCTCTTTTAACTAGCTGAAGGCAAATGAACTATAGGCGTGTCATTCTACTGTGGGGAAGCAGCAAAGGGAGAAATTGTGTTTCAGAAAGAGAAAACCGGGAGGAAGGGAATATCCCACGTGGAGCTTACGGACTCCAAGTGTTGTTAGTTTGAAGAAGTAATTTGACTGTCAGCAGCCCAGACAACAAAGCTAATCTTTTTTTGTTTTTAAACATGACATGGAGAGGAGAGAGAGCGACATGACTGCACAGCAACAGCCATGCAAAACACATTGTGTTCAATGTCGATGTCCAGCCTAGTCAGTCTAAAGGTAATTAGTCCTCGGAGTGGAACGTGGAACACCTTTGAGGAAGTGCGTCCATTCATCCCATACGCCAGGTGACTTGGAGCTCCTGGCAAGGTACTGAAGTTTGCAGTCGGAATGGTTGACAGAAGCCCGTTTAAAATCAGAAGCGGACCGGCATATAGGTGGCATTTCTTAACCGTGAGGCAGTTCGGGGGCGGCCATTTTGTCGCTTCTGTCGACTGAAAATGACATCACAACTGCTCACAGCGGCCAATCACGGCTCGGATTCTGAAAACGGGTCGGCCGTCACCATTTTCAGTCGACACAAGGGACAAAATGGCCGCCCCCACAGATGGCTAAAAACGAGCGGATTAACACTTATTCCACAAACGCAATATTTATCAGAATGCCCTTTTTCAACTAGTGGGCTTTCATAGAACAAATTCTTGAAAAAAAAAATACGTTTGGGTTGACTTCCGCATTTTCTAGACATTTTCTTCCCGCAATTGGTGTTAAAATAAGCTTGTAATGTGTTTAAAACGTGTGTTAAAACTTTAAATATGTTCAAAGGGTGTGGGAGGTGTAAAACTACATTCCAATACGCATCTCCAATTGGGAGATGAGACATTTCTAATCTCCCCGTTCTCTCGTCTGCAGCTTTGTATCCGCAACTGCCGAGGGGTCCAAAAAAAGAAAAAAAAACAAAAAAAAACCGCGCAGCTTCAAAAGACGAGAATGAAAAATTGATTCTCCGCGTGATTATAGGTAAACCGTCGCAATGTTCTCAGATGACCCTCCTTCCTCGTTCGTTGCACATCTGCAGCGAGCGAGCGGCCTGCGGTGACGCCGCACGACTGACTGGAGGGTGGCGCGAATACAGGAAGCAAACGCTCGGCTCTTTGGATCTGGCTTGCAACCCTTTCTTTTCACCCCCCTCCCGCCGCCGATGCACTGAGCTCCAATCGTGCCCGCCCGACAGCGCGCCGCGTCGCATCTGCGGGCGGGGAAACGTGAATGGGAATAGGAGCGGTTGCGCAATGTTCAGCGCTGTGATTAGGCCACGTCGGACCGTGCGGCTTCATCCCGTTCTGACCTAGGATATGCTTTTTTCAGGGCCGATACCGATTATCGGTAGTCAAGGAGGCCGATAACCGATATTTGGAGCCGATATTAATTTTCAGTAAAAAGGGACATATTGGCATAAAAAAAAAATCACTCTTAACATTGTTGAAATGTCTTTAACATTTGTTTATTGAACATTTTTTTCAGATTTGCATAATGTTGATTTTTTTTTCCACATTATTATTACTAGAATTATTGACAATATACATCCTTATCAAATTCTAACAAATAGTTCAGTGAGAACCCAGGGTCATCTTTAAAAGTTCAATGAAAACTTCAAACGATAGCTTTGTATAGTTTTCTTTAGTAAATGAAGCCCTCCAAAATGTCAAAATGAATAAAAGTTAAACGTTCACATATCAGTTTGAAATTGATTTATTATCAGCCCTCAGATTGTTAAAAAAGGCCGATGCCGATATTTGTCAAAACGCTGAATATCGGTGCCCATAATCGGCTCGTCCGATAATCGGTCCATCCCTAATGCAGGGTAATGGAGCTGCTCCCTGCCGCCTTTGGCTGCGGCTGGAGCGAATCGGGCCGAGTCGCATTTGACGATCCATACACGCGACACACGTGAAATGTATGCACGGCGCCGTCAAGATGTAGGCCGTTTACGAAAAAATTGCAGCGTCTTGGAGAAAGGGTTCCTTTCCTCCGGTGGGAGAACGTTTGGTCTTTTCTTCATTTGTACACAGAGAAAAGTGCGGCCTCTGTAATTTCCTTCCTCCGTAGCTGTAGAGCAGTGCTTTTCAAACTGTGTGCCGCACTTGGGAATTTATCTCATTTGTGTGCCTCTGCCGTCTAGCGCCTGGCAGCGTAATCATGTCTTTACCACCTTGCAGTACTCTTCCATACCAGCAGGTGGCAGCAGCAGGTAGCTATTTAGAGACATTAGTGACGCACGTTTATCCAAACAGGCGCACGTTTCACACTGAGTATCAATATGAAACATTATAAAATATTTTTGTCTTTGTTTTAATTCAATTCCTGTTCAAGACGTTATAACATAACATCATTCTTCAATGTTAAAAAAAATGCTTATATAAACAATATAACACTTATATTGTTAAAATAAGTTTTTTGGGTTTTTTTTCCACAATTTCAGCTGCTGGTGTGCCGCGGGATTTTTTTTCAATGAAATAAATGCGCCTTGACGCCAAAAAGTTTGAAAAACACTGCTAAAGAGTACCACGCTAATACAATACTATGTAAGATAAGACAGTGGCAGCGCAGTGTGGCGCCCCACGGTGTGCATAACTTGGTGGGTGTGCGTGCGCATGTGTATGTGTGAGATATGGAATTGTTGGGGAGCTTAGGAATGAAGACAAGAGTGCAGCTGGAGCTCAATGCTGCTCGTGTTAATTGGCCCATACTTCAATCACAGCCAGTGGAGTGTGTTCTCTGTCGCAATAGATCCACTCTCACTCTCTCTCTCTCTCTCTCTGTGTCCTGCACACACACGCTCACACACACAAGCCACACTCGGTCTGCGCTGGTTTGCTGCGTGCAACTCCCTCGCTTCACGCCTCCCATCAATCCCTGTGCCGCACGTTGAGCTCCAGTCGTCGTGTTCTTTCCTCTCCGAGGCATACATGTCTTTTTCTTGGCCTTCATTCACTTACACCGCCCCCCCCCCCCCGCTTTTCTTCCCTCTTTGATCCATGTCATGTCAACGAGCAGCCAGTAAGTGATCAGTGTAGCGCCATGCATGCAGTAGGGCTGTGTGAAAATGGCCGAAAAATTCATAAGACCGTAACAACAACAGGAGCAAAGATAAATTGATGAATTTGAGAACATTCATTGCGCAGATCAAATTAAAGCTCAGCACTCTACAGTGCAAAATAGTACATACAGTATGAACTACAGATAGAATCGATATGCTTTTTTTCATGGCCGATGCCGATACCGATTATCAGTAGTCAAGGAGGCCGATAACCGATATTTGGAGCCGATATTCATTTTCAGTAAAAAGGTAAATATTGGCATCAAAATCTAAAGAAAATTTTACTCTTAACTTTGTTGCAGCGTCTTTAAGCAGGTTTAGTGAACAATGTTTCAGGTTTGCATCATGTTGATTTTTTTTTTTTATTATTATTTCAACACATTTTTGACAATATCTCTGTTATAAAATTCAAACAAAAAGTTCTGGGAGCACTCTGGGTTGTCAGCATGTCTTAAAAAGGATAAATGAAAACTTAAACAATAGCTCCATTTCCACAGTTTTAAAATGGATTTATTATCGGCCGACGGAGTTTTAAAAAAGGCCGATGGCCGATATTAGTCAAAAAGCCAAATATCGGTGCCGATTATCGGCCGGGCCGATTATCCCTAGTATGAACACAGCTCCTACAACTCCGCGGTCATACTTTATTGAAGACATTTTCACAGTGAAACAGATACGCAAATGGTCAGTAGAGTCCAAACGTCTACCGCAAGCCAAATTTATACCATCTACCACATATACCGTATATACTGCGCACGAAAAGCACACAGTGCTATCTTCCTTTCCCTCCACAGGAGACGTTATCCAATTTCACAAGATATCTATCAAAGTCCTACGCTACCAGATGCTTGCAGATACAAATATTCATAAGGAACAAAAAAAAAAAAAAACGTGCCACAGGCTGATAACTCCATTAGCGCTTTTACGCTTTCATGAATGTGTTTTTTTTTTTTTCTTTTATTATATGGAGCAGTTCGAGTCGAGGGTGGCTGATTTAAAACGGCCGCCAGCGGACAAATGACAATATATTGTAATTATACACAGGCTGTACTCACATTGCTATCGTCCCGTAAAAAGTGTTTTTTTTTTTTCCCCCTCTCACCCTCCCTTTAAGGAGTGACCGACGCCAAAAAAAAATAAAATGTTTTCAACTCCAGCAGGTGGATTCCATTTGTCCTTTTGGTGCCTTATAACCTTTTTTGTCAGTACAAACGGGAACAATCACCTTGACATTCCATTCTCGTGCGCCTCCTTGACGTCATTTTATTTTGACATTTCGAGTCCCTTCGATTCCCATGTGGTCACCGGGAACTGATTTTCAGCTTGGGGCCATCTCAGACCTCAGATTCTAAAGACTAAAGACTCTTGTGGAAAGCTGCAGGGGCGTTTCATTGGACTCCCATTTAAGTCCATGGAGGGGATACATTTCCTTCTCTGACGGAAATCAGACGGAGCTGACCCTGGACACTGATGTAGCGTCACACTAACAACCCCCTGACCTCATTTCTAACCCAAAAAAAAGGCTAGGTGACAATGACCTAATTGGACGTCGCTGTACAGATTCCGCTCCGACTCCGGGCCGGGTTGTGAGGAGGGACCCTGCGGCGCGTCATCTTTTACATTATTCAAACTAACATTGTATCGCAAGTAAATGTTGCCCACCCAGCATCCATTGCAGCCTGGTCATACTGGAAGGGGGATTCCGCCATCTCAAGGTTTCTCATTTTTCCCCAGATTTTTTTTTTTTGAAGTTTTTCCTTGACCTCCCGGATGCCGTCGATATCTGTCAACTGTGGGCATGTGAAGCCCTTTGAGACTTTTCTGTGATTAAGGGGTATATTAAATAAATTTGACTTGATATACATTCATTATGTTGATGGTGTGTGTAATTTGTGTGAACCCTGATGAAATGACCAAACCACACGCTACGTATGGGTTATTCAAATGGAAAATATCCATCTGTGCGTGAATGATTCACTGTCAAATATGTCAGCGTGGTCTCTTTTTCGTTTGCGCTCTCCCGTAACATAGGCACAAAACCCGCACGGTTGCAATTCAGATGGGATAACGTCTACAAACGGTTTGCTACTTTCATCAGCGCTCGGACATAAATATAAGAAAGGTCATGTGCTTTCAGGTGGAGGGGCCGCAGTCTGGGGACGTTGCGTCAGGATTTCTCCTGACAGAACGCACTGGAAGGTTTCATTCATTCAATATAGCTGTACTCCTGATAGTATGAATAAAAAGTGGAGTAAACTATTTTGAAGCCGGCAACAAAAGTATACGGCTTGAGCGGGTTACACACTCATACTTATTTTTGACATTTTTTTTTTTTTTTTTTTTTTTTAAATGCGAGAGACCTCGCACCTGGATATCAAAACTGTACTGTCATTTTTTTTTTTTTTTTTTGCATTGACTGGAAGAGACCTGGTGTTCCACTGTTTCTGAATATTTTGGTCATCTTATTTTGCTACTTGACTGGGGCAAAATATTAGAAACACCTCTCAGTATGATAAACAGGGAACTAACTGGTCCGGGCTGAATCATGAATCCTTTCTTTTCTGCTTGCCGAAAAGAGAGTTGATATCGCAGTCGCTTTCAGTACGCAGCTCATTTACATAATGTGCTGTACATTCATGACTAAAATGCCAGGCACTGATTGCTGTCGGCTTTTATTCCAAATCAGGAGCGAAATGAAAATCGGCGACATGATGCCGCTGAGCAACATTAAGTGTAAATAAGGCTCACCGCACGCTAAGCGCGACTAAAGTAGATCATCGCAAACAAAAGGTCCATTTGGCGATTGACCCTTTCTCACGTACGAATGCGCTGCAATGGTAAAACCGCGACCTCAACAGCCACCAAAATAACTCCTAGTTCATGAGAAATTAGATGGCCATTGTGCCAAAGGTAATATATAATCTTTTACGGTACTGTATTTGACGATAATCAACTGTGGAAATTGAGCTGGGCGATACGGCTGAAAACGATATCACGATATAAGTGTTTCATATTGGGCGATTGTGCCAAAGGTAATATATAATCTTTTACAGTACAGTATATGACGATAGTCAACCGTGGAAATAAGGCTGGGCGATACGGCTGAAAAAGATATCACGATATAAGTGTTTCATATTGGGCGATATCGATATATATTGAATTTTTTCCTTTTTACTATTGAAAGTAATGACCCGGAGAAAAAATGAATTGAGGTTATTTTTATTTTAACATCGTACTTAACCTTAAATAAGAGGTCAACGTAACTATGAAAGAGCGAAATAAACTGAACGGACGTTTTATTTTCTATTGATATCGATCACGTGTCAATCGCTAAACATATTGATATTCAATTATCGGTCCAGCCCCATGCGGAAATCTTTAAAAAAAAAAAAAAAAAAACTTCGGCCACGTCGTTCAGCGTGTGATAGGACTTGTCTATGCTATGCCACTGAGTATGTACTCCATTTTTTTTTTTTTTTTTTTTGGAACAGTAAATTGATTATTTTTCCAATCCCTCGCACGAGCCACACCGTTGTTCCACTCTGCTTGCACCGGCGCCTCCATTAATCCCTCATTGATTGGCCAGACACTGGGATCACCTAGCCACATCTAAATCAGTCCCTAAGTAAAACAGCACGATGAAAAGCGGCCGACACCGCAGCCTGGCACGACCTGTGCGGCGAAAGGTATTTTAACGGAAAAGCCGGCGGCCGCGCGCCACTACACAACCTGGCTGTGCATAGTAATGACTCATAATCTGATTGCGAGGATAAACAGATTAAAGTGGCAGAGAAAACCCTAAGTGATGACTATCGTTTTTTTTTTTTGTTTTTTTTTTTTGTGCAAGGTCATGTGCAGGCGCAAACACGCGCACACACGCACACGCGCGCGCACTAGCAGGCGTCTATAATCCTGCGTGTTGTGCGTTGAATCCCTGTCAAGCGCACAAGCAAAATTAAAGCAAATTCCGAAGATAAATGGCAAGTTGGTCTTTTCAAGTAGTGAGCGCCTCGAAGCCCAGGCAGAAAGTCGGCATTAAATCTGTCGCTGCATAGCAATGTCGGGTTAGAGCGACGTTATAGCGCAGCGCATAAGCAAAAAGGTGTTAGAAACACTTCTCTCAGCCTGTCCTATAAAGCTTAATGCATCCGTTTCCTTTTCGGGGGGGAAAAAAAAAAAAAAAAAGAAAAAAAACATCAACAAGGCAGCAGAGGCGCGAGGATGTTAAGGAGTGAGCGAGGTGGAGGTGTTTTATTCTGTTTTGTGGGGACTCATATGATTCCCATGAGACTAAGCCGGCAAGAGGTTAGCGAGGGGAATAACAGAAACTGATAGCGTTATGCTATTACGCAGCCGCGGGGAGCGACTAATCCCACGATGCGCGCTGCTCAGAAACAAGAAACCATCAACGTCTTATATTGTCTTTCAATCAATTCCGCTTGCTCCATCGCTGGCAGATGACCATCTCGTCCTCTTTTCCACTTTAGCGAATCTTAATGCGGAGATGATGTGAAAAAAAACGCAGATTGAATAATCGTGACACCGAGCGACCGGCGCCGGCAATTCATCTTCCGGTTACGTCCCGTCACTGCTAAATGCAAAACGTGTGCACTGACCCCGTGTCTCCATTCCCAAAAGCATCCGATGCGGTCAATAAACTGGAACCTCTTGAATTGTGTTTTGTGGCGAGACTTATTCCAAAGGCTGGACTACCGTCATGCACGATATCACGCGGGGTCCTCGGTGCACTCCGCATGACCTCAGTTCAGCAGGCATGAACGGATTAACTCTGCGCATCGACATGGGGGCTGAAAAGTAAAAAAAGAAAAAGAAAACTTCACAATTATTTCTTGTAATTTCGTTTGTTCTTTCCGGTCCCCCAATATGAGAAAGTAAAATATCTCCATTTTTTTTCTCCATTTTCTAATTGTTACATGAATGGCGTTTCCGCGTTACAGATATCGCATTAATGTGAAAATTAAAAAAATAATAATAAAAAATCCAAAATTGGAGATAAGTATTTTTCACAGGACAGCGACGATATGTATGTATAAGGCCTAAAAACCGTGCCTGGAATATATCCCGCCGGCTTGAGAGAGCGCTAGCAAACAAGATAGTCCACAAGAATATTGAGCTTCTCACTCGGGGATTTAGAATATACCGAACTGTCCCGTAAATCGCGGCATCCAGAGAAGATGCATTTTCAGTGTGCGGTGTTGGGATTTCCTAGGCGAGGCCCCCCCCGGGGAGTGCCCTGCAGCCTCGTCGGGGAAAAGTATCCACAGTGGAATTCCTGGTTCCCTGGTTCTTGTAATGTTTGTATCTGTAATGAAATTGCAATGTGCTATCCTTGTTTTTGAGTATTTAATACAACTAATAGGAAGTATAAAACAAAAACAAAAAAAATGTTGGGTAGAAACAGCAGCACTGGGTCGTACCTCCGTATCGAGTGGGATCAGGCCTGATCGAAATGGATCTGGTAGTGACAACAATGGGTAACTACTGAAAGGCACTCATGTTCTTATAGTGAGGGAGGGGGAACTCATTCCAGATGCGAGTCACATTTTAGTCCATCGTTTGTTTATATGCTCCCGCCAAAAGTCAGCTGGGACAGGCTCCAGGTCATCCACAACCCTTATGGTAAAAAAAAAAAAAAAAAAAAAAAAAATGAACGGATGGATGGATATTAACAATGCCGATGCTTAAAACATTGCTTTACCTTTGATCAAACAATTTGACCCTGGAATGAATACATTTAAAATTTCCACTCGCCACCAACAATCCCAAAACCACCGGCGCAATGTTGGAATCGTTAAGAGCCTTACATCAGACAACGACATTGAAATCGCTGTTGTTTGTATAAAAGAGATGATCAAGAAACTCGGAATCACCTATGAAAAGACCAAATAAGGATTTGATTTCGGAAAAGATAAATAACGAATCATGGAACTGGAACCAAACCACCGGTCAGACTCCCTGCATTCACAGGCATATTTTACCTCTTTTTTTTTTTTTTTTTTTATCATGCCAAAAACAGGAGGGGGGGGGGGAATACAAGAAGCTGCTGGTTTTCAAGCAGGGATGAATTTCATTCAAACAAATGCAGGAAACATGCAGAGCTCTCTTCATCAGAGGGCTTTTGTCATCATCTTCTCCCGCATCTACTGTAGATAACAAACAGTGCAAATTCCGTTTCAAGATCCAAGCGCTCATAAAATCTGCACAGTGCATGCAGCAAATTCACATTGCAACATGAAAGCTATTTTTAAACGGTAAGGAAATAAGGCAACTTTGCACCAGGTTCATCCGGTACGGTCGGTTCAGCTCAAAGGCCACGCCGAACGCCACCCTTTGCTCGCTTCTTTTTTCGACACCAGGGTGACAGAGGTTCCGGGAAGTCTTGACACCACTCGCGCCCAGTTGATACAGGCCACTGTACTTTAATGAACGCACAAAAAAAAAAAAAAAAAAAAAAATCCTCTTTTTAATCACCACTTAACGCCGCCGTTTCCCGGCACATCAATCACAGTGACGGACTGTCCCACGCCAGCGCCAACCGCCGCGTGATGCTAAACACGCCTGCGTGTTTCTAATATCTCATTTCTAACATCAGCCGACTGTGCACATAGACGTTTATGCAAAGAACAATGTCCCGGCTGCCTCTCCAGCCTGGCCTCCTCCTCTCCATCTCCAACTGCTCATTACATGACTCCCTGTCATTCTTTAAACACTTGAACGAGTTCTGGCTCAGTTCTTGTCGGGCCCCGTCCGGTCCTATCGCAGCCCCCGGGCCGCTCCCGAGAGTTAGCGCTTAGCTCGATCTTTTTTTGGGGCGTAATATAGAATGGTCGGATAAGCACTTGGAATGGGTATCTGGATTTCTGTTAAAAAGGGCACCGCATGTGTACCTGTAGAATTGAATGATATCAGATACAAGCGACTATCACAAGCCCGCCTTTACGAATATAATCTCGTGAAATATCGGTTTGGTTGTGTCGGAGTATTTGGGATTATTTGGAGGAAGTGCGTTGCGCGGTGATGAAAACGGGAGATATGTTCGAGACACACTCGCAGTAAGTGAGAACCCATGAATAAGAGATAAAAGTTTAAATTGTTCCATGACCACATTTTCAACACCCATATATGAAATCACTTTTTCCCTTTGAAATGAATGGTAATGCCATGAATCCAGTCCAGCCCCCCCCCCCCAAAATACAGATTTTTTTTTTTAATACATTTCTTTAAATGACAGAAATAAAACAATAAAAGTATTCTTCATAAAAATCAGGGATGTTTGATGTCACTTTTTCCCAGGCAGATTCTGTGTTTTTATTTTATTTTATTTTTTACACACACATTAAGCATTTGAGGCTGTCCCATCAAGCAAAAGTGATGGCATTAGGAGATTTTGTTATTAGTTTTTGAATTCCTAGTGTTAAAGAAGGAGCGGTCCCTGATGTTTTTGAGTCGATTAAGGACTAAGAAGCTTCGGTGCCTTATGACATCAAATGTGGAAGTGCTGCTTGCATATAGTCCATCGAGGGTAACGTTTGAAACTGCCATTCAACTACAGGAGACGTTTGAAACCAATACCAGTTAACTTTTTACAAAACATGTGCTACGAATGTTTTTAAAAAATAAATAAATAAATAAACCGATTTTAAAATGATATTCAGGAACTTGCGGCACTGCTGTGCGATGCTTCTCAGTGGACGGTGCTTGCGAATACACCATAAAACATGGCTGCCACGCATTCCCGTTTGAGATTAAAACAGGAAGTGACATCATCGACTATGACGTCCTCAATTACAACTATTTCAAAAATACTAACAAAAAAAAAAAAAACTACTAACAAATTCAACAAATGCTGAGTTTTTTCCCCCCCTTTTACTTCCCCTGATTAACATAACAGAGAGAGTCTCTTTTTAAGGAGAATTTAAAGGGAAAAGTCTTCACAATTGCCTTCAGGGCAACACACCTGCTACAATTGGAAGTGCTTCTAATTAACCCTAAATTAATTTCAGCTGTTCTCGTAGG
Organism: Filicampus tigris; assembly: GCF_054856515.1. Classification (NCBI taxonomy): domain Eukaryota; kingdom Metazoa; phylum Chordata; class Actinopteri; order Syngnathiformes; family Syngnathidae; genus Filicampus; species Filicampus tigris. The sequence goes on along the minus strand of NC_141224.1, from coordinate 5,661,936 downwards.
CTTTTCCCACAAGTCAGTTAGCACGAAACCTTGAGATTTCTGCTGAAAAGATAAAATAGAAAGATGCCAGGAACTGTTTACTAGAGCAAGCTTGGACATATTTGGGGTTAATCGAAGGCACTTGAAATGGTGGCAGGTGTGCGCTCACTCCCATTTCACACCATTTTAAATGCGATTGGTTAATTTTGAAAAGAGGAGGTTTTCCACATCATCTCACTTGTTTATTTCTACTTCCCCTCTCTTTCCATTAGTGGTAGGAAAAGATTTAAAATGATTTACCGGTCTCTCGGTTCATTTTCTCAAATCACCAAAAACAGGCATTTGAACTGCGGTGCGTGGACTTGTGATATCCACTTTACTTATGTGACAATTGCTCCATATTGTAATCCATGAGCTACAGATGTACATCACCGGCATTTCAAGGGGGGGGGGGAACTTAATAAGGAAGCAAAAAGATATGAGAATTTTAAGCGTGATTAATATTTTAACACGAAATTGAGGAACAAACGTCTGTGGCGGCAAGATGATCGCCTTAGGAAGTGCTCTTATGAATTCAGGAGAATGGAGGGACAGGAGGACACGTGACGGTGATGGAGGTTGAGATGCCGTCATGGAGGATGGCCTGGAGATGCCGCTCAGCTGGTGAATGATGGGGGGGATTGGGGGGGGTGAATGCTGAGTGGAAAGAACAACAGAGAAGAGAGAAAGCATTTCAATATGGTTATCAAGCATGTGATCAACTCAAAAGGCCCGATGACTTTTTTTTCCTCCTTGCGATTGGAACAATTGTGCTTATGTAAGATTGTTTTGCCAGTCAAACGCCCCGAGCCACATGTTGATGTTGGGTTAGCAGGGCGTCACACGACAGCTGCTACTTTGATGCTAACTTTGCTGATCTTGCACACACACTGCGGATACTTATTATGTGTTCGTTCACGTGACTTTGCTCCATTACAGCTGATTAACTTGGCTTGCTAAGAAGGCAAATCAATAGAAGCAACGGAGCCTGAGCAAGGGAGCAAACTAGCTCTACGAGGTACCACCGGGGCCATGATGTGTACGAACCAATTCACTTGATTAGCCGTCATGAAGATTATTAATACACCAGAGCTTCACTAGTTTGGATCAATGCTGGAGAAAAAAACGACCCAGGACATGAGTGAACCAAGTACCTGCGGGGGGAGCGCACAACCACCAGGGGGCGACCCAACAGCAAAAAAAAAACTGTCAACAGAGCCTGGAGTAGTATTTTTGTTCATTTTTGAAACCTTTTTGTGGTCATACTGAGAAAGGAAAGTAACACAGTTAAGTGTTTGTATGAGTAGGGCTGTGCATGAATTCTGACCTCTGTCGGAAGTTTGCTATCGGGCCTCTCACTCACTCCATCGCACATGGCAGCAAACAAAAGGGCACTAGCCAACTTCGGCTCAGCTATAGCTAGCTAGCTCGCTAGCTTAATTAGAGGATGCAGCTGGTCAGCAGCAATGAATATTTACAACACCAATAGGAGCAATAACCACTCCTTGGAAGCCATTCGTTGCTGTCAACCCATGTTTTGGGTTCAAATCTGATTTCAAGTACTAATATATTTTATTTTAATTTTTCTTTTTTTTTAATACTTTGCACATTTTTACAGTTTTAAAAACTGCTTCCCAGCAGGCCCACTAGTTGAAGACACTGCATTCTGATTAATAGTGCGTTTGTGCAATATGAGTTAAGCAGCAAAATCCACCCGTTTTTAGCCAACTCAGGGGGCGGCCATTTTGTCACTTCTGTCGACTGAAAATGACATCACAGTCGCTCCGGGCTCAGGGAATGACCAATCACAGCTCGCCTGTTTTCTAAAGCTGAGCGGTGATTGGTCGTTACCTGAGCCCTGGGTAGTTGTGATGTCATTTTCAGTCGACAGAAGTGACAAAATGGCCGCCCCCGGAGACTGCTAAAAATGATTGGATTAACTCTTATTCCACAAATGCAATATTTATCAGAATGCCTTGTTTCAACTAGTGGGCTTGCAAAGAACATATTCTTAAATAAAATATGTTTGGGTTGATTTCAACTTCAAGACCTAATCAACTTTGTGTTTTTATCCATTTTAGTCACCTTGTTTCAGGTACCTCTATTCAGGTTCATACAGTATGTATTTTCTTGACATGCCATATTTTTTATTTATATGTAATAAAAACATTTTTTTTATGTATTTGTTCTTGAACTTTGTGATTCTTGCTTTTGTTTTTTTTTAATGAAAAGTCATTAACTTGATGACACTTTTAATATCAAACATATATAGTTAATAATGTAGTTATAGTTAGTTATTAAAAAGTAAATAAAGTGTCGTCTTGAGAAGAATCTCACTGCACGCCACCAAACAAAAATGTCATTAAAAGTATGGATACTGAAATAATGATCTCGTCTCAATTTACTAACTCAATGAAATGTGGACTTGATATACTGAACGCAGGCTGACACGCTCACAGGAAGCCATGACTTTTTTTCTGCTGCGTGAATGGCAACAGGTGGCTTCAAAGGGTTGTCGCATACCTTCTCCCGTCTCATGGAGAGCATTTCATTGTTCTGCCTGTCACTTTACGCCACTGACGTTGATGGATGCCAACAATCCTCTGGTCCACATCATGACACTCTCTCAAAGAATTACTGAAGTAGTGGTACAGTGGGATACACAACTGGCTCCTGGATTCCTCATCTTCAAAGTAAATTCATTTTGTTTATCCCATCCGCTTGTCACCGTCAGATACGCCGTAGCGTCACTTTAACATCTAATTAGCCGACGCTGGCTGACATCGTACAGTAGCTTGGAAGCTCTGACTTTGTTTTGCTAATGTTGACTGCAGAAATTGTTTATTATCATAACTGTTTTAAACTGTTTTTTTTTTTTTTCTCTCTCTAGTGGACTAGTGGTGAGCAGGTCCCGTTTACAGATGTAAGGTTCCGGTTACGAAACTCAGCTTTATGTTCTACTTTATGTTCTGCTTGTGCTTAGGTAGCTTTTCTCTCTCCTTGTTCAGTTAAAAAGTCATTCACTGCCAGCCATTTGTTTCATCTTACATGAAAATAGTAAAGGATATTATTTCTTGATTATGATTTCAAATTATAGTTACTTGCATTCTGGAAACTAAAACAAAATGTTATTAGTGGTTGACTGTTTAATTGTTCATTTCTTTGAGAATTGAAGTATCAAAAGATCCATTTAGTTTGTAGTTCCCCTTGTTCAAAACGGTCAAATGCTGCGAGCTCGCTGGAATTGCACGAGTCCGCATTAAAGCACTTCATGGTGCTGGATGGGCTCAGACTCAAATAGTGAACGATGGATGATTAAATAAACTTGTCAAGCTCTTCAAATAAAATCAAATGAAAATAATTAAGCCATAAATGGGTCAAACATATAACAGGGAAACACCATCCAATTGTTGACACATATTTTTTTTTAGATCATTAGCTCAACTTTGGCAACAAGTCAAAGGATCATTATGACAAAACATGACATAATATTAGTCAGCTGGTTGTTGTAAACTCAAGCAACCATCGTTCTCAAAGTTTTAATTTTTTTTTTTTTTAGTACTAAAAATAATAGCTGACACCTCATTAAATTGGCATATTCCTGGTTGGGGGAATTGAACTGAAGTTTGTAATGATAATAAATGGCGTGCACCACCTATGGAGTTTGCCTCGCCTGAGTCAATCCAATGGAAGCGCTAGCAAGCCGGCCTGCGCAATGACCTGATAACATCTGCCACGGCTGTCAAACAGCGCCTGGGAACAAAGTGAATATATAACCGCTTCCATGCAACTCTTAACGCCGAGAGGAACACTTGTATTGGGTGTGCGCGGCTGTCGCTGTTGTACTATAATCGCACCAAAGCACCGACCTCTGATCTCGTTAAAGACTAATTGATGTTGTATGCTAATGAGCGTGCTACCTTAATGAGTGGTGTTATAAAGATCACCATTCGTGGGCGAGAGGATGCTCTAGTCGAATGTTACGTCACACAGATGACTGTTGGGGCGAGGGAGGTTTGGGACTTTGAGTGCAGGAAGTCACCGGTCGCAGGGTGATGATGGAAGGGGGGGGCAGAAAAGAATCGAGGCACGTGGAAACTGAGGTTGGGGTGAGGAAGGGGAATAAAATGTGCAATGTGGGGCGTTGAGCCTTCGCTTGAGGGCTTTTTCAGCAAAATTAGTGAAGCAGAGGTTGATGAAGCAAACAAATTTGGAAGAAAACAAATATCGAAATGTTGATTCTGTTCTTCTCTATGGCAATTGAAAGAAACAATAACAACAACCGTGATAATAGTAACAATAAATAATCATAATATGAATGGCCATGTTAAAGTCAATGAATTACGCGAATGATGTCTGAATTTTCTCAAGACAAATATGCAATTTTATCAAGTAAAAGTGATATTTTTATGCAAAATGAGGAAAAAAAACTCAAACTTTACAAGGCAAGGCAGCTTTATTTGTACAGCACATTTCATACAAGAGGCAACTCAATGCGCTTCACACAAGCAAAGACACACCCGCAAGCACTTACAAACAAAACAGTCAACAACATTCGGAAGCAAAGCAGAGAAAACAAAAGTAGCTTACCAAAATTACATTAAGAAAACAAAATGATGTAAAGCAGCACTGGGCAAGAAATTGACCTTAATTTTTTTCACAACTCTTTTGATGAAACATTGACTTACAAGTACAGTAGTTGAATGGGACTTTATGCCCTGAGGGGGTCTGTATCGTTTCTACTGGCACAAAGCAACTTTGAGGAGGATGGGATCAACCCTGGCACACAAAAAAATACAAATGTCCTGAATTGCTTTACGGCAGGGGTGTCAAAGTCAAATGGACCGAGGGCCAAATAAAGAATTTTGCGGCAAGCCGAGGGCCGTTCATTGAAATTTTTTAAAATCTCCAGATTGGCTCGAGTCCTTCGCGCCTGCTGATGATGTCACTCTTTATATTTCTGTCGTATATTTCTTTGCTTCTACGTTTGTCACCCCCCCTGGCTGTTGTGTTTTTATGTTCGGAGTTACTAAATAAAAAATCAGATAAAGTACATTACTGCTACTTTTGCGAGGCAGCCCGTACGTCACTTCCGCTGATGACCCGAGAAGAAGCCGCTGCCCGTCTTGTGAAACAACATCAGCGGAACGTTTGCGTTTCTCCTGCCAAACTGGAAACAATTTTGTGGTTAACTCGGGCTGCACGATTGAGTGAACTCTACATAAAGTCAAGTAAAACGGAGATGATCATACGATTGGTATGATGTCTCCAGCTGACTCTATTTTAAAGTGGCAAGGTATGAATGCGGGTGCTCCTGTCAGAGAACACAGGCCCGTATTCCACTTGACACGTCTATTTACTGTGGTCTGCAACAACACAGACAAAGAATAACCTAGCAACATCATCCAATGCGCAGCCATTAGTTAACAATATGCCTAAATGTTACAATTCACTGTATTACGCAATCAAACAGCCCAACAATACGTACAATACACATAGTTAGCATACTAGCCGAAATAACTAACTAGTGTTCATCAACGTGACATCACTCACGAGAACATATCTAGGCTATTATGTACAGCAGTTTCCTGACACGAACCTAAATGATTAAACCCACCTTTTAACATTTACACACAACAACAAATGTTGTGAAACACGGGAAATCTGCAACTACTGAGTTTGATGGCACTAAAAAACTACTAGCTAGCTGTGTCGAAGGAGGAAAAAGAAAAGAAACCAGGTCTCTCGCTATCAACACTTAGCGCTCGAGGAGCGTTCAATGCCTGCTCACAGTGCGGGACATCTCCGCACTACATCGAAACTCGATGAATTTATCAAATGCCAACAATAATTAATCATAAAAGAACGTGAGATTTCTAACATGAAGTATTTCTTAATAAAACGTGTTTTATTGCAAATAACTTTTCACCACAATCCGATTCTGAAAGCCACGAAAAGTGACGTGAAGTCTTCAGCCGGCACGTGGACGAACGACCGAAGGACGATCCTCGCAAAATGTTGCGGTAATGTTCGTTATAGCAACAGGCAGGGGATGCAAAGACATATATTACAGAAATAGTGTAACGAATTGGGTTATCCGTTTTGTGGTCGAATTTGTGTCTTGCCAAGTTGTGTTGTTTCCGAGGTTAATGAATGCATGGCGTGGCTCGCTGGATGGGAGAGGAGCGGAGGAGGAGAGATGTTGCACTTTTTTTTTTGACTGAACGGTTGTCGTACTGTATTGCCGTCAACCGCGGCCCACAGTAGCCGGTTGGACTAATAAAAACGTGATAGTTAAACTACGTCTGCGTTCTTGGAAGACGCTACAATACATTTTAAAGCGTGACGTCATCGGCAGGCTCGAAGGACCCGATCACATCTGCTACCCGCGCCGGTTTGCTGCGGGCCGGATCTAATAATACAGCAAAATCATCCCAGGGGCCGTAGAAAACCTTCTCCGGCACGCGGGCCTTGACTTTGACACCTGTGCTTTACGGCAAACTTCCTCCTTTCGCTATAAGGACGGCTCAGGATTTCAGGACACTACGCGCTGGCACGCATGGGAAATGTGGTTGATTTTTGTCAAAACACTACCGCTTTTGTCCACATGGCGCCACCATAACCAACAAAGACTGACATGACACAGTGTTGCTTTAAAAAAATTTTTAGAAGACAATCACATGTTTGGGAGCTGCAATTTTATGTATTGCATGTTTTGAAAGCAGCTATATTATTACTAAAAATCAAGTTAATGATTAATTAACGAATGATTAATTATTTTTAATTTTTCTGCGACAAACAGATACGGTCCACCGAAAAAAGCGATTACGCAAACAATGAACTGCCATATATCATTACAGTATTCTTTCTCTTCCCGTAACAATTTTATTCTCATACTACAACCAGGGGCGGAGCCATGGGTGGGCCTGGGTGTGCACAGGTTTGGCAGACTGCCCACCAGGTGAGATTCATGGCAAAAAATATACCCTTTTAAATTTTTGGTAAATGTAGTAAAGTAAATTATCTTTGAATTTTTGTTTCGCTGTGTTTTTTATTTCATTGAACATTAAGAATGGCATAATTGTGGTTGTCTGAAGAAGACAGGAGGATTGTGCTCTGCGAAAGAAATATTCAGGCCCACCCATTAGCCGCGTTCTGGCTCCGCCCCCGACTACAACCACTTTTTTGTAACGACATTACAACTTTAACTGCCATGGTGCATTCTCCTCTGTTCTGCTGCTTTTGCAAATCTACCACCCCCCCCCACACCAACACCCCCCCCCCCATCCCGGCCTTCGCACCTCCTGTCTCTCCCATCACCTCTGCTCTCCTCCGCCATGCAAAGTTCCCTCAACACACGCACGGCTCTCCGGGCAACAGTATTTAGACGGCGAGGGGCTCTGAGCCCACAGCGAAAGCGCCACTTTGCGGCCGGCGGCGCACCGCTGCAGTGGGGCCGCCTGCGTGCAGATGATAAGCGCGCTCACCTGTGGGTGCAAAGGAGCCGATTGAAATGGATATCAGCTAATTTACAAAAAATGAAGGGGTGGGCAAAAAAAAAAAAAAAAACACGCAAACAACACATTCATTCCCAATTTGCATCTGCATGAAGGCAAATTACAGTGGGTTGCTCTTACACTCCCAATTACAGCAACCAATCGACCAACAACAAAAAAATAAATAAAATGAAATGACTCAACCTATAATAACACTCAGGCTTCTTCCTTGTGGTCAGCAGCATGAACTTCAGCCCCGGTGGTCTGTGTGGACCTTGGAGGCCACAGACTTATTAAGGCGTACCATCGCAGGGCTCCTGCTGATGATGCTGATGATGGCGGCGGTTTGTTATTCACCTCAAGTGACGTACACCGCAAGGCAGAAAAAAAATAAAATAAAAAATAAAAAAGTTGGCGTGTGAGCCCCGCAGACCAACTCCTAATGTCTCACACGCTGCGAGAATGAAAAGCGAAAAGACCCCCACCCGCCCCCCCTCGCCCCCTCCCAAAAACAAGCTGCTGCATCTGCCTGACGTGAGAATGTTTGGAGTGTGATTGCTAGGTGGCAAAACAGTGGCGGCGTTTGAGCTCCCTCACGCCCCCGGTATCCCGCCAATATCATCGGGACCGGACCGGGCAATCTTGCGGCACGCGCGCGCACACACACACACACACACACACAAACCGTGAGCGCACAAACAAGGCGGGCAGGCGGGCAAGGAGAAAATGAGCATCAACAGATATGATCGTGCATCTGCAGCGGTGCGGGGCGCAGCTGCAGCGGCGCACCGGCGTTTGAAGACTTAACAACAGAGCGCAAAGTCACGAGAATGAAATTCCTCGCAAACAAATACCTCTCACCCCCCCCCCCCCCTCCCTTTCCCCAAAAGATTTTTGTTCATGACTCAACGCAGTGCCGGCGTCCGTGCTGTGCATGCGTGAGGTGCAACATGCGGCTGGTGAGTTTGCGAGCGCACCAATGACAGAAGGGTCAAAGCTCCGGTGCGCCAGCCGCTTGCACCTCACCGCCCCCGGCCGCCGAACATGCCGACATCCCCCAACCCCCCCTGCCTTGTCCACCTCCTCCTGAGTGTCAATGACGCTCCTTCTTCCCGAGTCGCAATTAATCCAATATATGCGCGTGTGCGCGCGCGCGCGTGTGTGTGAGCACCGCAAAGATGATGAAAATAAATGCACTTACTGTTTTTCACCAGCCTTTCCCCCCTCTTTCCCTGCGTCCCTCCATCCTTTTTCACATCCTTCCGTTTTGAGGTATCCGTTTTTGCGTGTGTGTGTGAGAGCGCGCGTGTGCCCCCCCCCCACCACCACCACCCGCCAAACCCCCCACCCCCCCACCCCCCCCCGGTCTCCTCACACACACACACTCACTCACGCACACACGCGCGCACACGCACACACGCGCACATACACGCAGAGAGATGCCGGGAAAATATCTCTCAAAACATACATATATGTTCTACATGTATCCACCGATCTCTCTCCCCCCCTCTCTCTCTCTCTCCCTCTCCCCTCTCTCTCGTCCTCCCTCTCTCTCTCTCTATCCCTCCCCTCTCACACACACTCTCTCTCTCCCTCTTTGCCTGTTCTTTGGTTAAAATTCAGTATATGCGCCCCGTCACCTAGCAACCGTCAACCTCTCTCTCTCTCTCTCTCTCTCTCTCTCTCTCTCCTGTATCCCTCCCTCCCCCCTCCCCTCCTCCCTCCATCACTGGCGACACGTGTTGAATGCTAAACTTAGCGGAGTGGAATAAAATTAATAAAGGGATGGAGGCTCTATGTAAGCCCCCCCCCCCTTCACTGCCTCTCCTATCCCACTCTTTCACTCTTGCTCGTATCATAATGCAATATAAATATTTACTAGAACCACTCAGCCTTCTTATTGCGCCCCCCCACCCTACCTCCCCCTCCTCCTCCACTGAGCTCTTCTGCATTAACCCCTCCCACCCTGTCTCCTTCTTCCTCGTCCATCCATTCAACCTTCTCCAGCGCCACCCCCGCCCCCCCTTCCCATCATATCGTGCAGTTCTGCTCCCCCAAGCAAGGTTAGCATTGCGTATGGTGCATATAAAAAGTCTACACACCCCTATACAAAATGAGATCGAGAGGAATCATTTTAAAACTTTTTCCGCCATGAATGTCTGATAACCAGTGCAACTCGGTGAAAATGTAAACAGTCTATACATTTAATGTATGAAGAGTATTAGGGCCGCACGGTAAAGAAAAATAGGGTACAAGTGCTAGGAAACTTGCCAAGAAGTTCTCATCAAACGTTTATGCTCTCAGTATTTTAGGACTTTTTTCATAAACTGTTTTCAGATGACTCTTTCTCCCAATACTGGGTCTCGTAAAATGTTGACTTTATCCTCCTAAAACAACAACTTTTTTCTCCCATTATTGCCACTCTTAAAATTAGGACTTAATTTCCTTGGAAAATGATGATTTTTTTTTTTTCCTCATTAAAAATGTAACTTTGCCTTGTAAAATTGAAACTTTAATTTCATAATATTCTTTATTCTTGTAAACCGACTACTTTATTCTCCTGTAAAACGGCAGCTTTCTTTTATTTTTTTCTGGTAATATTACGACTTGTAATACTATGGGGAAACTAATACCGAAAGATATTTGGACAACATCCTGCACAATTGCCTTCGTAACCCTGTTACAATTACTTTTATTTTTGTAGTATTATGACTTAATTCTCAGAAAATGGCTTTCTTTATTTTAATAAAAACTTTATCATTGTAGGATACCATATTATAATGAATCTTAAATATTAGGACTTTTCTCATTTAAAAAAAAAAAAAACGTTTTTCTTGTTAAACTGAAATTTCGTAAGAATAGGGCTTTAAATTTAGAAAATTCTGAATGTTTTTATAATTAAAATGAAGACTTGCGAATAAAAATAAACCAACTCAAATCCCAATCCTTTTCGACATTCGAAAATCCTTTTCTGTTAAAATTAATCAAATGTACTGTTGTGTTTGTGACATGTATGCAAAAGTGAATCTTGATGAGATACCGAACGACTATCTCAGTCTCAACGCTTGTACAGTATACGTCAATATTATGGCTTTATTCAATGAATTTCACATTCCCCCCTAATATCATACTGTCAAATTTACAATACCACATTATCAGGAAATATACCGCATGGCAAAAATATACAATGTACTGTACACCATAATGTTTTTTTCTCATCAAATCCTGCTTCATTGTAGCACACCCTGATGTGTCAGACACATGCAGGCCAAAGGTCACACATGCATTGATAGAAACAGAATTGCCTGACCGCAGGGGGGGGGGGGGGGCTTGTTAAATGATGGACACACACCTTAGTTCCATCTAATTAAACAATCATCAATATGAGACAGAAGCCAATATGTGCCCATTCTCGCGTGCACGCACACACACGCTCACAAAGCTGTGTGTGTGTGCGTATAAACCCAATCAATGTCAGGAGGTGGTGTTATCCATATCAAGCTTGATCTACATCTAGCTCCCAAATGGCATGCCATTTTCTGACAAAATAAAATGTCCATTCATTTTTTATACCTCCAAATTCCAGTGTCTTTGCACAATGTGCAAGTAGTACACTCCCCCCTAAAAAAAAAAAAGACATTTTTTTTACTTATTCAGTATTGCTAGAAGTATTGTCTTCCTACACCCCAAGACAGGAACATTCCACTTGTTATATCTCCATGGTCAGCAGTAAAGATCTCCACTTCAAAATTGCAATATTTATTTGCTCCGATGGAGTGAGGTAAACCCTTGCACACCTCTTTCACAAACCAAGAATACTACATGAAAAGTTTCCCTTGCCATTTGTTAGAAAACATAACAAATTAAGATTGTCAAGTGTTGAGTCTGGAATAAAATACATTTCACCCAAATTTTATACATAAATACTAGAAATTAAAAAAAAATGTCGACATGGGAACAATTGGATGTAAACAGTATTTTATATTATCTATATATTTAAAGGGGAAGTCAACCCAAACTAGTTGAAACACGGCATTCTGATTAATTTTGCGTTTGTGGAATATAAGTTAAGCAGCACAATGCATTTGTTTTGGCGGCGGCCATTTTGTCTTCTGTCGACTGAAAATGACATCACAACCGCTCACGATGACCAACCACGGCTGACCTGTTTTATAAATCTGAGCCGTGATTGGTCGTCGTGAGCAGTTGTGATGTCATTTTCAGTCGACAGAAGACAAAATGGCCGCCCCGAGAGATGACTAAAAACGAGTGGATTATCACTTGTTCCACAAACGCAATATTTAACCGAATGCCCCGTTTCAACTAGTGGGCTTGCATAGAACATATTCTTGGAAAAAAAAAAATGTTTGCGTTGACTTCCTTCTTTAAAGCACTAAAGTTGGAAATTACAGGCAAAAATTCCCAACCATGTGAAGTTTTCATTACATTTGCATTACTACCACACAATAAATTGGCCACACAATAAATTGGCTCAGAAAAGGGCGAAGCAAGGTACCTGCCCTGCAGCTTTTACAATCTCTCCCTGCTGTAACACACCTGATTCAAATGATCAGCTCATCAGCAAGCTCTTGAGAAGCCTGATAACGATCCTGATCATTTTAACAGGTGTGTTACAGCAGGGAGAGATTGAAAACCTGCAGGACAGGTGCCCTCGAGGACCGGAGTTGGTGACCTAGAGGGTTAAGTGACCAAAATAATAATAATAAGGACAATGAATAAAACATACAGAAGCGACCGTTTCTTACACCGCCCACAGTGCCAAGCGGTCTGTTGTTCACTGCTGAGTCAAACAGCAAATATTGGTCGGGAGCAGTAAAACGGACGGCCATCCGAGTCGTGTCGCAAACACGCCTCGGTGTCGCACTTGATTTGTAACTTTACTCACGGCAAGGACGTGACGTCCCATCGCAAAGGGGAAGGATGAGCAAATGTCTGGGAAAGCTTCAAAGGAAGACGACCTCACCGTGCACTGCCTCGCCGTCCTTCTCACTGAGGACATTGTCTCCCGTCTCGTAAGTCGAGTCAAATCAAGCGCATTTGATTTCGACGGGTCACAATATAATTATTTCAAGGCGCTTTACACATTGAGCAGGTCAAGAAACAGGCTCCACATATATGGTATCTTCTTATATACATATATATGAGGGGTGTGCATCCCTCCAATAAAAGACAATTCAATATATGGGTGAAATAGAGGGTTATAATATTTTTGAATTTTTCATTAGAGTAACTTTTTTTAAAAACTTTTTTTAAATTCTGTTAGTCTAGTTAGATTTAGGTTTTTGTTTTTTTTAATGCTTTGTTTAGTTTTTGTTTTATTAGTTGAAGTAATTACTTTTAGTTTTTTGTTTGTGGAGTGCAAGATTAAAAAAAAAAAAAGTATTGTATCATAAAGAAAATTAAACTATAATTCTCACACAATTGACCTTGGATCCTCTGTGGCTACGGACGCATAGCAATATCAAAATAAATACATTTAAAATGAACCCAAAAAGCTCAAGTATATTAATTGACGAAAACAAAGGACATTTTTGCTATAATTAGAGTTAGTTTTATATACATAAATGAAGTTTCAGTTCGTTTTAATTCTTTTTTTAAAAAAAACATTAGCATTTTTATTTTAATTCGTTAAGAAAAATATTTGTTTAATTTTAGTTTTTTTCGTTAGTTTAGGACTATAATAACCTTGGTGCAATACGATTCAAAGACGGTTCATTTGAATGTGGAACAACTGGACTCGATTCGATTCTGTGGGGCTACAATTTGATTCGATGTGGTACAGCTCAGTTTGAAATGTGGCATTTAATACATATATGTATATATACATATTAGGGGTGTGCATCTCGCCAACAAAACACTATTCGATACATATCGCGATACCTGGGATGCGATACCAGTCAAGTATGGCACATTTTAAAGTGGAACGATTTGCTTCAATTCGATACACTCACATCTTTTAACTAAAAAAATACCCAACAACATTTTTCCGGTTCAAACGGGTTTTCATCTCACTTCTATATATGTATAGCAGAAAACCAACTGAGCCCTACATGAACAAAACACTTGGGATTCTGAGTTCAGGAAAAACTCCCTATAAGGAAGAAACCTTGAACATAACCCAGGTTGTGTAGGGCGACCATCTGTCTCATTTGGTTGGGTTAAGATGGAGAGGCAGCATAGAAGGATAGATAAAGAGAGAGAACACAATAGAGTGCTTTTAAAAAGCAAATTGTTGCCCTCGACGTCTTGCTAAGAGAATTAACATTCCGGGGACAAGTCCAGTTGATTAATTAATTGATTAAACGATAGATTTTTTTTTTTTCTTTCGTCTCGGTTGATTCTGCGATGGAACGAGGACGAAGCCCGTGTGGCGACACACAATTAAGAATATAAATGGCCGCTTGTGACTACTTGCACTCTGCTGTTACAGGCACTTTCAGCACACGGCCCATATGGTGCTAAGGGTTAGAACGTGGGCTAATCAAGCTGATTGGAGTCCAGATGGTTTGCGAAGATGGTTGCCGTGTGTTCTTGGACCGCGCGGCGTGCGATAAGGGATCCGCTTCAGTGATACGTTCACTGTCACTCGCCGCCCCGCGGTATCAATAGGCCCGATAGACATCAGGCTCGCCAACTTGGCGTTACGGCGAGAAGGTGAGATGACAGCTGTACTTTGCATATTTCTCTGGTTATCTCTTTTGCCACACGCGTTCATCGTCATTTCGCATTCATCGATCAAGCCATCATCATCATCGTCATCGTCGTCGTCGTCACAGCTAGCACACCACAGCCACCGGCCGTTTGAATGTCTTCCGCCACCTTTTATGTCTCTTTGCCGAGGGGCTCATATTGGAAAGGCAACAATAGGCTTCGTGAAGCATGTGATGGTATGCGTCCTCACTGTTTTTTACGCCACTGTGTGTGCGCGAGTCACAAAGCAATCCACTCTCCGGGTGCTTTTTTTTTTTTTTTTTTTTTTTTTTTTTTTTACTGCGCTGCGCTGTTTTCCCGCTATGGTTAATAACAGGCTCGGTGTGTGACTGAGGCACATTGCTTCGCTGGCGCTTGTTTGCCTCCTGCCAATTCTGCCCTCTTTAGTGTCTGCGTGAGTGTCGTTTGCGCTTGTGTGAGTTGAGAATGTTGGTGTTTGGTGTAATCTGATGTGACTGGACTCCCCTATCTCTATTTACGCATCTGTTTAGCTCTGAGCAAACAACCAAACAGTAAGTCTCGCTCTGTCAATGTCTCTCTATCGCTTTCACAAACGGACTCACACACACCCCAAAAATAAAAAAAATACATATACACTGAGTGCACGCAGGCAAGCACTTAACATTCTGTGCTGGATGCGATTGTCCCTCTCTATTCCGAGCAGATATAAATGAACCAAGGAGGTTTTCATATGGCTTACGGTGAACCCGTGCTTATCGCCAGGGATATGTTCAAAGTCAAAATATGCGATAAAGAGACACAATATGAAAAACTTTTTAAAATTCACTTTTCAAACACATTGGGAATGTGTTCGAACACACACACAAAAAAAGTAACTCAGCATAAAACAGAGTGCCCGCGTGCGTCTGGCTGACGGCCACGTTTAAAGGCCTTTTCACACTGCACTTAGCATGGCGCAGCGCACGGTCGACCAACCCATCCATTGTGTATGCTGCTGCTGCGCACTAGCGCAGCGCCGCGCCACGGCAGCTGGCGGCGCACCTGCAGCCGTAGCTGACGCACGCGTATTGGAAAATGTGCGGCAGTGCGCTGTGACTCGGCACATCCAATATAAGAGAGGGTGGCTGAGTAATTTCTGAGTGACAACAGCGAGACATTTTTGCTTGGTTATACGTTAAATACAGCAATGGAGGGAAAAGTCATGGTGTCCCGGTGTACCGGCTTCCGGTACACAAGACATATGTCACGGAAAACTGCTGAGCAGTCTTTGGGCGAGGCTAAACTCTCCCAGATCCTTCCAGGCCGTTACAATTGGATGGACCGATTTCCTTTTTTTAAGCCACTTCGCATGTTCTCCCCGGCTTATTAAATATTCATCCTTATTTATAGAGCACAAAGTGCTGTACATAGAGTAAAAATCAGACATATTAAAAACAAAGACAGTTCAATTAATAACGACAATATAAGTAACAGCGGGGCTTTCCGTCGTAAAAGTGAAAAATCTACATTGCCACGGCCTACTGGACGTCAAAACCAGCTGGAAAAGGCACCAGGTTACTTCCAATATGGTTGCTTGGCAACAATCGCCAAATATGGGCAAGCTTGCACTAGGACGACATCGTCCCTGCATCAAGCTGCACCCTAGCCCATGGTTGCCACCGTGAATAATCAAGTGAAGTGTGTAAGCTCCTTAAATGTGACTGTGGCTCCCCTTTCCCACATACGATGGCATTATAGTCATTATAATGCGATAACCCATTAAAAAAGACGGCTTAACAAAACGATAGCGGCGGGGTGAGAAGTGAACCACAATATATCGGCGTGACACTAGCGCTATGCTAGCAGCTACAATATAATGCGATCCAACACACTGAAAAGATAAGACAAAATAAGTGAAATGGTACAAAGATGTCTAAAGAAAGGCATTACCAACCGCGCTACTGTACGAGAACAAGCCCGCTGTCGGTTGATGAAGCTATTACAGTGTGTGTCATATTTCCCCCCTGATTACCATTGTGACCCACATCCTGCAGTACAGCAGCGGAATTCAAATCATACACCACACAAATGCAATTCCTGGAAGTTGCACTTTACTTGAGCGTTTTAATTATGGAACTCCGTGTGCCCTCATTTTACTGCATAGCCATGATAAAAAGCAATACGTTCATTTTAGAACGTGATATTTGTATTGCATTTGACTGTACATTGGGTTACATTTTTATTAAAAAAAAAAAGAAAAAAAGGCTGAAATAATAACCAACATATTTCTCCCGACGCCTGCTCAATATAATGTGATTTGTATAAAAAATGGTGTCTTTACAACGAAAAATAAATGTTCACCAACCTTCTTGAAACTGAAAACAACTTGTTTTTAATACGGACTAATGTGAAGGGCTAGTTTGATACACACTTCTGAACTAACGCATTTGTTCAAATTCGCTGCACGTGTGTTTGAAACAACCACATCACTTAATGTACTTTATGCTAACATAATGGGAAACGCCTCGATGGGCTAGCATCTGGCTTTATTGCTTTTTTTTAAAGAAACGGATATTTGATTGCAAAAGGTGCATTCAACGCAGAAATACAGACCAAATAACGATACTCTTAGGCATATATTCTTTATCCTCTGCGAAAAAACGACTCATTACTGGAGTTGGCTGAGTTACTTAACCACCTTTTTGTTAGCTCTCCTACCCACACACACAAACGTGCATGTTTTGCTGTAATGTCTTTTATTATGATGCGATTGTTGCAAGAGTTTTTTTTTCCTCTATCACATACTGTGCTGCTCTCTACGGGAGCATGAATTGGAATTGTTTTTGCTCACTTAAAGTAGTTTCGAAACTCCTTTTCGTTTGTGACTTTACGTCTGTAATATGCTGCCCTCCAGTGGCTAAGTCACACATAAAAAGGAGCTGCAGTGAATGAATCATGATGCATTCACTTATATATATATATATATATATATGAACAACACTATAGAATACTTTTTTTTTTTATTTATTAGAAAATACATTCCACCTACTAAAATCATTCACTGCCCGACATTTTCAGACAATCTTTTACCCTAACGTTTGAAAAAATTTGAAAAAAAATAGAAATCAAGTCCTGGGATTGAATGGCTGGACTGTGAAAAGACAAATAAATACGTCAATGGCAGTGAATGAGTTAATAATGCTGCTGGTGTGAATTAAGAAAACAAAAAAAAGAAAGAAAACATGATCCATCACATCATGTAGGAATTTAAATTGTTTCCTATCTCTGGGATATCTGACTCTTCTACCCACCAGAAATGACCGTGAGGTCTTCTGTTAGGAGAGTCAGGACATAATACTTTGAACCAACTTTAAAGAATGACTCTGAGTTTGTTTCAGTAAAAATTTACTACAAAAGGCACAACCGAGCCTTTCGCGTGGATTCTGCGACGACTGAAGCATAGTTTGCGAACCGATGCAATTTCTAATGTGTGAACGATTTTCCCATTACGCCGCGAGTCGGTAATTTATCACGGCGATAAGTTCCCGGAAAAGCTTTCAAAACCGATCTCGATAGTCGAATTGAATTAGAGCAGGGGAAGGCGTATGGAAAGTGATGCGGTGTAGCTTTTTCCAAGCGTCTCTTAATTCCTCCACCTAACACTTTATTAGCGCATTTACTTTGAAATGACTTGCTGAGTTGATCTCATTCACACTCTCGCTCGCTCTCGCTCGCACACCGGGCAGAAAGCGAGAGAGAGCGGCAATTGAATTTTCTTTCAATCGCAGAGTGAAATAGATGAGGGGGAGAAAAAAAAAAAAAAAAAAAAAAAAAAGGGAAAGAAAGTCAGGCCACACTGCCGGGGCTCTATCTGCCGCACCCGCTCAACATGGCTTTAATCCATTCCTCTTACCCTCCTGCTCATACACACACACACACACACAAACAGGCACACACACATTTTTTCTCCAAATCCCTTTCACTCCATTCTTGGAATAAATTATTCCATTTTCTTTTTGGTCCACAGCATTTCTATCGGACTGTGGCGCGCTTCCACTTGTGTCCCCAGGGAGAGGCCTGATGAGTGTGTTGGGTTAGCGCCCTCTGATCATCGCCCCCCCTCTGAAGGCCTTTCCACACTTCCCTCATCCAGCTGCTCTCACGTGCGCCACAATTCACGCTACAGCGGGGATTCTTTATTTTTTTTTTTCTGCACACGCATCAAGTCCTTGTGGACACAACAGGATTTCCTCCATCCTCTCTGGCACTTTTCAGATGAATGATGACACTTAAGAACACTGAGCAATTTTAAACAGCGGCGATAATTCATCCGGGATCACGTGTGACTGTAATGTATGGAATTCTTCCCATATCGCTGAGGCGTATGAATGTGGAGGAAAATTATTATTATTTTTTTTTATTTCATTGGGGCGAGAGACTCTTAAAGACTCGATTACAGGGTGAAACGCCTCGCCGGGTGATCGCATGGTGCGTTCATTGGGGCGTTTGCAGGTGGCGCGGATCAAGACGCTGCCTGTATCTCGTAAACACGGTCGCACTTCGTCTTTCTCGCCGCTGCGCTGGTGCGTTTCCCAGCGGGGAAACTCTTTGACAACAGGAGGCTGGGATTAGATAAGGATAAGCGAGCGCTCTGTTTCAACCCGGCCATCGGGAGGGGATTCGATTCTAACAAGACATACAAAAAAAGAAAGAAAAAAAAAAGTAAAAGAAATCAAACATGGATTCACATGCAGACGGGGAAAAAAAGCTTACAGTTCCCTCGTGGCGGGCGGCCCCCCCGCCCCCCAGTGGTATCAATTAAGGAACCGGTCCGATCAATGTCTTAGCAATAGCTTGATACGCAACTAGAAGGAGATTACAGCTAATCTCACGTTTTACCGCAGAGGAGCCGGTCTCGCCAATGTGCATTTGAAGAACCCCGGCGCCACACCCCCAGCCCCTTCTTTCAAAAAAAATAAAAATAAACACACAACGCAACATGCAAAGACGTGAACACAACAAGAAGCTTCTCCTTTTGTCTTTTGTGCTTTCAGTCACTTGCTCAAAAGAGAACAGCATCTGGTTTTTTTTTTTCATTCTTCTCTCGCTGCGAGTTTTCTCTCCTTTTTGCCAGACTGACCTAAATACTTTGTGATGACTGGCCCATAACTGAGATCACAGACATCCAGCTTGTCTTAACAGTCAACTCAAACAAAGGCAGTCTTGCCGCCGCGGGCGCAATAAGTGAGCCAAACTGTACCGCCGTCCAGAAGTTGAATCTCAGAACACGGTGGTGTCAACTTTATTTTCACACATTGTTGCCCTCGGGGGGGGGGGGGGGGGTGGGGGGCGTAATGGCGAAACTACGTAAATTTTAAGGCTGTAACGGTACGTCAAAAATCGCAGTTGGCCACGTATCTAGTTTTAAAGGGGGTGGCAACTCAAACAAGGCATTCTGATAAATAAGTGTTAATCTACTCGTTTTTTAGCCATCTCTGGGGGCGGCCATTTTGTCTTCTGTCGCCTGAAAATGACATCGCAACTGCTCACAACGACCAATCACGGCTCAGATTCAGAAAACAGGTCAGCCGTGATTGGTCGTTGTGAGCAGTTGCGATGTCATTTACAGGCGACAGAAGACAAAATGGCCGCCCCCAGAGATGGCTAAAAACGAATGCATTTTGCTGCTTAACTTATATTCCACAAACGCAAAATTAAGTGGGCCTGCTGGGAACATATTCTCGAAGGAAATATGTTTGGCTTGACTTCTGCTTTAAGGTCACAGTTCGGTTTACATTCCGTACAGTTAGGAAACAAAATGCCAAATAAACTGCTCATGTTTGGGGTAAACAGGAACTAGGCAGATTTGTCTTCTTTTTTAGGAAATGAAGGATGCAGTCAAGTGCAACAGTAACCATTTGAACAGTGTGAATTATTATGCTATAAAAGCACTAATAGCATTTTTGACAGATTCAGCTCTATCTAATTAGTCAGAAGCTGTTTAAAAGATGCATTTGTAGCACGGGTTCAGCTCTCCTCACATCGCTTTTGGGGCACTCTGTCTTCCCGGAGAAGCAACACATATAAATAGAGCTTACAACAATAATCGCAAACATATGAGGCGTGTCACAAAAGATATATTTCATATCCAAACTAAACGTTTTCCATCTCGGTGTCACCCGTGTCATCGAAATGGGCCCCTTGATGATCCTTGATGAGCTTGAGAAAGCTGCAACGTTTTAAGACCTGTTGCACAGCACCTGTTTGTTTAGACATGCACCAAAAAGAAGACTACACACTACTTAGCATAGCAGGGTGAGTTCATTAAAAAGGAATTCAACCCAAACATTTTTTTTCCATAATATGTTCTATGCAGGCTCACTAGTTGAAACAAGGCATTCTGATAAATATTGCGTTTGTGGAATAAGAGTTAATCCACCCGTTTTTTGGCCATCTCAGGGAGCGGCCATTTTGTCACTTCTGTCGACTGAAAATGACATCACAACTGCTCAGGGCTCAGGTAACGACCAATCACGGCTCACCTGTTTTCTGAAGCTGAGCCGTGATTGAATGTTACCGGAGACCTGAGCAGTTGTGATGTCATTTTCAGTCGACAGAAGTGACAAAATGGCCGCCCCCTGAGATGGCTAAAAAAGGGGGGATTTTGCTGCTCAACTCATATTCCACAAACGCACTATTAATCAGAATGCCGTGTTTCAACTAGCGAGCCTGCATAGAACATATCCTTGAAAAAAATATGTTTGGGTTGATTTCAACCTCCAACAAAATAAATCAGAATCATCTTTATTGGCCACGTATGTAGAAACACACAAGGAATTCGTCTCCAGTGGTATGAGCCACTCAAGTATTGCAAAAGAAGCCACAATAAAACAAAAGAACATTTAGAACGTGACACATCAGTACAGAGAGTCTTTGCGTGTGTGCCATCGGTGCTGTAGTGACATTTTGGTTTTTAGATTTCAGTTTGTTTATTCAAAAATTGGAAATCGAATTTTATAGTCATTGCTCATGTCACAAGTACGGAGCAACGAAATTCATTGTACAGTTTCAACCCGTCCAAGGCACATGAAAAGACAATGACACGTAACAGAGGGAGACAAGAACGGGAGGCCTCGATTTCTTAGATGACAAAAGGAGAAACAAGGAGAATAAAGAGGGGGGGGGGGCAATTCTCAAACTATGGTCTATGGGGGAGCACAGTGTGGGATCTGGAAAAACAAACACCTCAGCACGTAGCGACAATGAAATAAAAACTCGAAGACATGTACATGTTTTTGCTTGTCACTGGACCTAAAGTGAGCAATAGTTGATGTTCTTTTTTTTTTTTTGCCAATGGAAACGCGCCAAGAGTGAGTCGAGCCACGGATTTGCCGGAGAATGGACCTTGCGCACATCTGCACAAAAAGCAGTTACAAATATATTAACCAGCACACGACCAAATAACAACCACCATTTCCACTCTTCCCTCACAAACTGCTGAATCCATCGTTCTGACTTCTAAATCATCCCATTCACCTTTGCCCGAGACAAAAAAGCTGCAGTGTGTCTACTTCAATGATCCTCCCCCCACCCCCCCACCCCTTCCTCCTCTCAGCCAGCCACCGCTTTTTCCATCTTGGGCGGGCGGGGGACCATCATTCACATACGGGACACCACAAAAACCTTTGACCTTGGCTTGTGAACACGCCTCCAGATTGGAGAGCAGGTAATGCAACGATGGCAGCCAGCCCGCCAGTTAATGATCTGTCCCCCCCCACACACACACACACACACACACACACACATTTCATCTTAATACTGATCAGCGTTTCTCGTAGCCGTCACTGATATGACACAATGCACACAAACACAATCGCAGCGATGACGCGTAGAGTCGAGGTCGAAAAGTGCTGGTCTGGTCTTTTTAAGTGCGCCCATTCATTTTTCATCGGAGGGGATGTGAAAAGGTTAAGCAGCCTGATGAAGTCCCCCCCAATCTCATCAAGCAACGCTTGCTTGTCGGGCAGAAGCAGATGCAAAAGGACAGCGCTCACCGCAAGACGTTAATAAAAGGCTTCACTCGCTACTATGAAAGTACAACATAGGGAGTCTTACGGGAGGAAGGAAGTAATTAAACGATCTGTTAGTGAGATTTGATCGGCGCTATCTGTCTTATTTAAATCTGGACTCGCATTGAGTGCACTTACAAGAAATGGGCCGAGAAAAATGGATGACGTCGAGAAGACAGGGAACTCTATATGGTAACTTGTGGGAACTTGTAGAACGCCGGGCGTGATCAGACGCCATTGACATAAATAAAGCATTCTTGAAGTGGTCGCAAATGTAACAAAGTCATGTCGTCTACGTCGGCAATTGTAGTGAACAAAAGTGGCATTGTGAAAACCGAATGCACAATTCAAGAGCTGTAACAAATATTGGATTTGTTCTTTTCCAAGGTGATGACGTGAAATTAATGTACACATTTAACTAACGCTTGGCTGATGTGTTTTTGTTTGATTGGCTTTTTTTTTGTAGTTCACCAATAATATTTTTCACACTTTTACTGCAGTGGCGTACAGTCATGGCCAAATATATCAAAAGCACGGGCCTACATTAACAGCTTAGAAATTTGTTTCCAACATTCTATTAGCTTCTTTTCATATCGTGCGTCTTGGCTGCCCAGTTTCCAGACGTGAACAGTATACAGGCGTGTTGATTTTTTTTTTTTTTTTTTTTTTTTTGGGACCAATCAGATTTCGACTTCTGTGTATTGCCATGAAAATGTAATCAGCCCATGGCCTTCATCATCCTGACTTTTGGCATCGAACACACACACACACACACGGCTCAGACTGACAGACCTGTGTGAACTTTGCATGTTCTCCCACATTCTAAAAACATACATGTAAGGTTAATTGAAGACAGAAAATTGCCCATAGTTATGAATGTGAGTTTGTACTTATGCGCTATCTCCAGTGAGAGCAATTCCCATTTTGCGCAAATGTGAACATCAACACGATGATTCCTGTTGGTATAACGTGCTTTATGTTCAACTAATTAGTTTAGCAGGCTAGCATTCGTTTGTTTACAGGCGAGGCAAACGCCGTGTGATATGGCCTTATACAATTAGCAGAGAAAACGAAGCCGTTGAGACATTCATTTTGATTACTTAGACCGCCAAATAAAATGTGACATGCTAATACGAAATTAAGACATGTCATGTTGCCCGGTCGAAGCTCGTTGTTGTGTTCCTTGTAAGGGTGAATGCACCTTAATCAGTTCTCCTTCTGCCCTTACGTCGGTTGACGAGGATGTTCGTGTTACTGCTGCCCGACACGTGCGAGTAGCGGGGGGAGGGGGGAAGCAATGTGTTCTGCATAATTAGCAAAAGACTACTCAAAATAGACCATTGGGGTAACATGAAAGACACAGACTGGTCAAACTCCAATGAAAAACTGCCTTTAAAAAGATAATAATGCTCAGATTTAATTGACATTGTCGGACAGGAATTCAATTCACGAAATGTTGATTTATCAGGGTTGTAGAACTTGACTGCGTCAGACCGAAAGGTGTGTCCGATATTTTGTCCAAGTTTGTACTACGGAAGGTCAGTTGACGTTTGTCTGGTACGCTGTAATCGCGCAACCGCAATAACATAATTAACTCATGCTAGGGTGTTTGAAAACGAATTTTCATTTAGATGGATGAGTGAACTTTTATGGCCCTGAATATAAAGATCCCTCAAGAGCAGTGTTTGCAACGCACTCATTTCACATTGGAAAAATCTCATGGCGCACCACCAGGCAAAAATGTCATCTTGGATCTTTGGCTACATGGGCATCCATTAATCAATCACAAATCCAATCATCTGATCGGTTCCATTATTGCAGGATCGCTCATGTGAGAACTCGTTCCTCGCCTCTGTCTGTGTCATCCCTCCATTCCAAACAAACGGGAAAGCGCAATTTGGAAAAAAAAAAAAAATAATCCATGACGCTAATCATTGCCTCGATCAAGTGTTGAATACGCATCCAGGCGGTCGGCAATCGTCCCCGTAAATTGTGCCGAGGTATTTGCTGTCAGAGCCGAGTGTGCGCACAGTCCACCGAGACGAGCGCTGCACACCGCCGTGCTCTGAAGTGGCTTCCCCTGTCCAAACACTGATCTGATAAGATACAGTCGGAGCAAAGACCACCGGGAATTTGTTTTCACTGCACTTTCATGATAGCAAAGATAGTTTGGCCCCGCCTCAAGGCACCGGCAGACAACAACAAAAATCACACCAGAGAGCACTGTATATATTTTTCGTACTATAAATCGCACTTTATTCATCGTTTGACTGGCCCTGCGACTTATACTCAGCTGCGACTTGTATATATTAAAATTAAAAGCTTTGTGCTGCCACCGCATATCCCTGTTCCCTAATCCTGTTGACTCTTTTGTGCATTACTACTGCCACCTTCTTTCCACTAGCGGTAATGCACCAAAAGTATTTGCCAACCGCCAAAAGAGAGTAGAAGAAGAAATGGAAGAAGAAGAAGGAATGGAAGTAGAAGGAGAAGAGTAGTCACGGCTACAAATGTGTGGCTTTTAGCTAGTTTAGCATGCGGCTTCCTTACGCCACAACAAGGAAGCAGCATTCTACCTTTGGCTACAATGCAAAGCAGGATTCTAGTTAAGGTTAGCCATCTTAAACTAAAAAGACAAACGTTTCCATAGTTTCCAAACATTCAGAGTGAAGCAGTGCATATTTTGAGAGTGTTTTCGAACCCATCAACAATTAGGGAACAGGGATTTTGGGGCGAGTCCGAGCTGTGCTCTTCTTGGTTTTTGTAAAATAAATCTCCCCTAAAAATGTGACTTGTACTCCAGAGCGACTTTTTTTTTTTTTTAGGGTTTTTCATCTCCGTGATGCATTTTTTTAACAGGTGGGTCATATACTCCTGAGCACCTTATGGTCTGAAAAATACACTGAAAGTCCATCCAGAGTTGGTTTTGGCCCGACAGATCAACTTGAGCAAAACCCCTTTGGGTTTGATGGGGAAGCCGCTAAGTACATTTGACACTTTCAGTCAAGCTAGGGCAAAAAAAAAAAAAAAAAAAACGATAACGGCCCGGATTCCACTGACTGAACATGTAATCCATCTGAAGGTCGTGAGGTAATAGCATGTAAGCGATTCTGGTGCTGCGCTTAATAGAGGTTCTGGTGGCTCTGGCGATGTTTAATCGAGTGGCGCAACCCAACTACCCCCTGGTGTCAAGCACTTGTATAACGTGCAAATTCTCCATGGCCTCGTCTCCAAAATGCAGTTGTAGTGCAAAGATGAATGTTTGCGAAATTGTTTTTTTTTTTAACGGCGCCATACACAAGACGATGACTAAGGCTGGATCGGTGCTACTTGCACGACGTGATTCAGGTGACACCGTTGAGGATTTATTTGCTCTCGATTGGTTCAGGTCGGATGAGGGTCATGGTAACATGAAGAGAAGAAAAAAATTAATTGGATCAGAATTTGGCTTAAAAATCGGATGCAGCGTCACCTTGAATTACAAGTTTTTCCAGTTATGAATCACCTGATCTTTTTTTTTCTTTTTTTGCTTTGTGTTGCGAGAAAAAATTTGAATTACAGAAAAACAGCCAGTAATTGACAGCCTCTATAAAAATAAATGGCTAGATGTTTGGATTAAAAAAAACGACAACAACAACAACAACGACGCAAGATGAACAATGCAAGGAAGGCACTGTAATTTCCATTAACAACCGAAGCTGAATTTAGCTCCTCCCACAGAATGTAAAAAAAAAAAAAAAAAATCTCTCAGTCGATATGTATGAATAAATCTAAAACAATAAGTATGACGGGCTTCCCCGTGTTCTTGATGACGTATTCTTATGCCGCTGAGCAAACTACATCATTGTGAATTGTTTGCAAACTTGGAAACGTCGTATATCATGAGTGCCGTGAAAAAAATAGAGAACACATTTTACTGTGAATTCAGTAACTGGGTGTATGTGTAAGGGGCGCATACGCCTGTCCATGCCTGTGTGAATTTTATTCAATATAAAAATGGATCTTGATTTTTTTTTTTTTTTAATCCTGATCCCCCCATGGATCAAAGTCTAGCTCCGCCACTGGAAGGGAGAAGAGTGTGGAAAGTGGGCGGGGACACAGGTGAATCACTAGGAAAGTACAGTGGGCGGGGAGTGCACTGTGGGGGAGGGAGGACGAGAGAAAAAGATAAGCAAAAAAAAAAAAAAAAAAAAAAAAAAACAGGCAAAGGAATGCAAGGGCAAAGTGAAAAGCAGCAAAGGTCGCCGAGGGAGGAGACTGAAACGCCGCACATGGAAAGTCCGGGGAGGACACAAACAAAACAGCGAGTGGGAGCGAAGGAGTGGAACAGGTAGAGTTGGTTGCTTGCCACAATTGGCTCTCTGTCAGTTGTGGCAGCAAAAAAAAAAAAAAAAAAAACCCAAACAAAAAAAAAAAACCACAGAGGAGCAGGAAGGCGGAGGAAACTGCCGAAAACCAACACTGGAAAGTTAAATTAAATGCAGACCTTCACGGAGTAAGACGACAAACTCACTGACTGAAACAAGTACATGGAGCTCTGACGACAGCGGGGAGGAAAAAAAAACAAAACAAAAAGAAACAAAAAAAACAGAAGAGGAGCGTGTCCGGAGAGGTCACTGGCGTGCCAAAGCCCGTCTGCATGCGAGCTACCCAAACACCGTACCCAAAAAAAAAAAAAGAAAAACAGCAGCATGTTGGTGAAAGAGTACCGCATATGCATGCCACTAACTGTGGATGAGGTAAGTGTGTCTGTCTTGCTCACACTTCTCAGACGTGAACTTTTATTACCTCTGCCAAGGAAGGGGATGCTTTCAGAACTGTTGGTGTTACTTGGCAGGATTACGCAAAAAAAAAAAAAAAAAACTCAACTCATCGCCCTGAAACTTTGTCAAGGGTTGAAGGGTTTTTCCATATACTGTAGTGTTTATTTAGTCGTGTTTATGTTTCGCTTTCGTTGCCCTATTCCGAGATTTTTCAGGAATTGACTAACTTCGCACAAAAGTAGCAAAATATCAATAAATGAATTAACACTTTTTGTGTAACTGGTGGGTAGCACGTTTGCCTCAGAGTTCTGCGGTTGGGGGTTCAAATTCTCTGGACTTTCTGTCAGTCTTCAGTTTCCTTCCACATAAGGGCTGAACATTTTGAAAAATAATCCAATGGCAATTTTTCCCTCTCCATATTACGACTGCAATTGAATTACTTTATTATGTGATCATTTTTTTCAAACTGCTCTTCCCATGTATTTTTTTTTTTTCAAACCAACACACCAAGACATATTTATTATACATAAATATTTGTTATGTCAGTCTTAGCCTAAAAATCAAATGAACCATCAATTGATATGAAAGACAGTTGATCTACTTTTAGAGTTGCTAAACTTACGAAAAACACTTTGAATTCCCGTCTTTGAACAACTCCACAAATTTCGACCAAACAATTGTGGTGCGAGTCAGTCAGTAAGTCATCAATCGCCCACATAACAAACAACAATAACAAATGTGTGGCGTCATCACTTCCAACTTCTCGTGTTTCACGAAGCAATGACATGCAAACGCGGACTGCACTTCTTGCGCACTGAATTTATCAAAGCACTCTGTAAATAAATAAATATAGAATACATAAAGCCTACGGACCGAAATGAAGTTGTTTTTTTTTTTAATTTTTGAAATTGTATCCTTTGTGATTTGAAAATTGCATTCTACTACTTTGCGATGTTGATTTGAATTCAATGAATTGTTCGGTTAGAATAGCTCACCTGCGATCCCCATTAGGATGAGCGCTACTGTCTCTAAAATGGATGAAATACAATCCGGACCTACCCAGTCGATGTCCACAATGAGGCGAGAGAAGACATCGAGTTGTATGTGGGGTTTTCTGGGCGTTTGCAACAAGCGGTAACCTTTAAAGTCAATCTGTGGTCTAATTAATTCAGATAATGTAGCACAACTATCGCGGTGCATTTAGCACTGAGCTAATTACGGCTACATAGCGTGAGAAGCACAGCACTGATCCCTAACTAGAGGCAGTTTTTCTACAAAGACTTTGTGCGTCACTTGAAAAGCTCGTAAAAATTGTCGCTGGTCACTCGAGGTTCCGCTGTGGAAGTCCGCGATTTGCGAACAGAGTTAAGTTCCTACGCTAGCAATGTAAGTCGGAGTTCACCGTTAAAGTTGAAATTCACGTCAAAATACTTTGTATTAAAAAAATCTAAAATACTGTAATGAATTGGGTTATCTGTGTTGGCATGGTGACATTTGTGCTTCGAGTGAGAGCGGAGAAAGGACGGAAGAGGGGCCTCCGTGTGCGCTCATGACGGAACGCTTGTTGCTCTGTGGTTGGCGTCGGCTAGGGCCCACAGTAGCCTTGTTGTAATAATAAAAAGGAGATAACTAAAGTAACGTCTGACGTTGTGTCTTTGGAAGACGTCACAATAAATTAAAATAAAAAAAATAAATAAGATGCTGTCCTTACCATTACCGCTGAGACGTGGATGGAGAAGGAGGAGGGGAGGGCACAAACAAAGACAAGCACTATGCGCTAGCTAAGCAGAAGCACTCTAGTGCTGGGGACAAAATGGCGGAAGAGGCACAGGCGTCGTAAAGTCCAAACGTCGCAGGTCGAGTACGTCATAACTCGAGGACTTCCTGTAGGCCTACTGCGCTTTCGAAACATCGCCAGTGCTAATGCTAGCAGTCAATGTAAAATCTTATTGATAGGCTAGCCGGAAATTAGCACCGAGTTCCGGGAGTAATATTCCTTCAAATTATGAATATTCACACACTTCTGCTGTAGTAATACATTTAGACAGGTAATACAGCAATACTCAAAGGCATATATTCCTCCTAATTTGTGAACAACGAGTTATATTAATGAAGATTAATCACAACTTTCTTCTACTCTTTTTATCTTATTGTGTGTAGACACCACATTGCCCCAAGAGGCCAAGGCAGGAACAGATTCTTATTCATTGTTGTTATTGCTGTTATTTTAATATAATATGTTACTAATTGATATTCTGGTTGTTCTTTCGAATTATATTTTTAAAAGTCGTTGTCGAAATAAATAAATATTCAATTGTTGTGATTTCAACATCAAAATAATCGTGACTATTATTTTTTTCTCCGTAGTCGGCCAGACCTGTTACAGTTCATACAGAAAAAAATCCACTTTATAAAAAGCAGTTCCTTTCCATTGTCTTTTATCATGTTTAAACCATACAGCACTATTTTTCCTTCATTAAAAATACATACCCAAAATGTTTTCAACTGTAAACAGTACATCCATTTACGAGCTAGCTCAAATATACCTCTTGGTGCGACTGTATTTACTTCCTATTGCACTTTTAGCAATGCAGACTAATATATGACATAACTTTGCCCAAGAAAGTCAAACTATTTGCTCCGGGAGGATTTGCCACTTGATTGGCAGTGCTGACGCCAAACACCTGGCCAGCATGCATCACAACATTGTTGTTATCTCACACATTATCTCCCCCGCCATCTGTTTCCTCTTCCTAAGCGTACTGAAGCACCGCACGCTGCACGGTTGCAAACGAGTCGGACCGGTTTACGGTTTGGCGATACCCCAGACGCAAACACACAAAGCTTTGACCCTGCAAGTTTATGTACAAAGTCGATCGTGGTGAAGGGTGGGACGCCGCGGGGATGAGCATGTTTTCTTCCTAGTTGCTCTTTGAAAGGAATGTCCCGGTTGCCTCCTAATACCCCCACTCCCCCCCCCCCACCTCCTTGTTTTACCTGTTAAAAATGACAGCGGCCCAAGATGGGATTTACTGTATCAGTGTAGCTCACAGAAGCGTCATCCTGCAGCAAATCCTCCTTGGCTTGAAAGTAATCTAAGAATGACTGCAGCTCATTTAAGACGCTGTCACATCAGGGCACTTAGCGCCCGTCTTTATATCCTCTGCACGGAATTTAAAAGGTGCGCAGTTGATGTGCCGGTATGAGCTATGGACTTGAACAACACTTGAGCTGGGCCGCGACACACACACACACACACACACAATGCTGGCCGCTCACATTCAGCGCGGCTTCTAAGCTAGGAAATACAGAGTCTGAGCGTCCAATTTGCCAACTGATTTACACGACGTCTCGTACAAACGCACAAGCCCCAAGGTGCTTGTTACGCATGAGCAACATGTGTAAGGTATGTCGACCAAAGCTTGTATCAACAGCTCATTCTTCTGTCAATCTCAATATAAAGGCCAAACAGAAACGATTGCACTTAAAGCACACCGATGAGAAAAAAAAAAAAAAAACGTGGATGTAATTATGAACAATTGATGTGATTTGATTACCGATATACTACGATCACTAATATTAATCCTAATAATCTCCTAACATAATCTGTCATAGTCTATGAATCACAATGTAAGCGCAAGACTTTTTTTTTTTCCATTTCTGAGATGTGCAGATGATTTTTTTTTTTTTTCTTAACTCATTCACTGCCAGAGATTTTCAGACCCTCTTTTACCCTAACGTTTGAAAAAAAAAAAAATGAAAAAAAAATATAAATAAATTCCTGGGATTGAATGGCTGGACTGTGAAAAGACAAATAAATATGTTGTTGGCAGTGAATGAGTTAAAAAAAAATCCTCAATAGTATTATTTCTTTACTCAAAAACACCTGACTTTAACAGAAAAATACACTACTTTCATGGTGTTATTTTTTCTTCCTTCAAAATCGATCAGAGGGATAAATAACATTAACATCCAATCTGTCAATCAAAATGACGGCGCAGAACTGGAGAAACTACGTCAGAGCAGAAACATGATGAGGAAGTGGACAAAATTATGCCGTCTAATATTATCGACGTAATCTTTCCAAGATCTTTTACATAATCTTTTGGTTTTTTTAAAAATAAACAACTCAAATGACGTGGTTGCACAAGTGTGCACACCCACTGATATTTGTGATTCATGTTAAATGGGAGTCAAAGGTGCTCTAATTGACACTAAATACATTTCAGATGTTCTAGTTTGCTTTTCCTCACTTCTTTTTTTTTTTTTTTTTTTTTTTTTTTTTTGCTTCCTAGCAGCAGCCTGACGGTTTTGTGCTATCACTGACTGATATTTGGAACTGTCCATGATTCCCTCCACCTTGTCTAAAGCTCCGAAACATATTTGGGAAATGTTTTAAGTAGGGGTGGCAATCTGCAAGTACCTCACGATTCGATCCGATTCCGATTCTGAGGCTCACGATTCGATTCAATTCCGATTCAGAGGCTTATGATTCGATTTGATTCCAATTACAATGCATCCCTACATTGGTTTACATTTTATAGTCCATGTAAAACACTGGTACCTTTTTTTTTTTTAAAACAAAAAACTCAAGGAAGAGCAAGGATTTATATTTCACACTTTGACTTGGCTCCGCTCGCATGAGGTTTTGCTTGTTCCGCCATCTTGTCACGTATTAGCTTAGCTTACCGCAGACGTCTGACGTACAAACACACGTAATCGCTTGCGCGCGCTTTTAGTTTGTTTTTTTTCAAATTCAATATCGATTATCAATACCTATGAATCGATTCAGAATCGTTTTAATATGTCGAACGATGCGGCGAAAAAAACGATTATCGTTCCCACACCTCGTTTTATGGTTCGACGAAACACATGCTGAAATTTTGCTCCTAATTCCAAGAGATATGCTTGGCGTTAGCCATTTGTTGATCCATCCATTATCTGTACGCTAGGGTTGTTAAATGTAAGCTTTACTCTGGAGTGACACAGGTCACATTCTTGGGCCCGGTCATAACCCAACTGTGTGTTTGTACTACTAACCGATGAAGTGAGCCTATATGTTCTGAAATAGGACCCCTCCCAGAACGTCACACAAAAGTAAATAGCCTTTAGCCGATTGGGAGGAGGCGGTTGAGTTGATGTCATTACAATTTAAGGTTTAGCAAACATCCCCCTGTTGTATGGGAGGAGGCAGTACTCGATCTTAAAAGGCTTTAGAAGGGACGGACAATATTACTGTGGACACAGTAAACACAGGCGCACAAACGCAACACCAAAAGAACACCATAGCTACAGTGAAGAATGGTGGTGGCAGGAAAACACGCTTTGGGGCTGTTTTTCTTCAAATCTTGGTAGAGGGAATTATGAACAGTTCCAAATACTAGATAATATAAATCTTAAAAAATGTCAGAAAAAGCCTACTAGAACAGCGGAACTTTATATGGGGTTAATCCAAGGCACTTTTAGCACCGTAACGCACATTTTTGGAATGTTATTGGTTAATTCTGAAAACAGGGGTGTGTAGACTTACGGAATCAAAATACAAATTGTATAATGAAGAGATGCTCTCATATTAATCTGCCATTGAACATTTTACGTTTGAATATTTATTTATAATTTGTATAAAAGTATAGTTTCATTGGGTTGTCGCCACCAGTGGAAAGACAGTGTTGAATAATTATGCAAATGTTGTCTTTTTAACGATTCTAAAGAAAAAAAACCATCGCCATGAGCTTTGTTAAATGTTTTTCTTTTAATCGTAGTGCTTTACTTGAATCCGAAATTCCTTCTTTGTCACCGCGCCGCATGGTATTTACACGTGCACAGGAAGGACAGGTTGGCTGTTTGGGAAAGCCGTCCTCACCTTTATTCTCCCAAACTGTAGAAAGCAAACGGGATGCCAAGTCACTAGTCACTTTTTTGCGACTTTTTTAAGCGTTTGCGCTTGCGGTTCAAAGGCAAGACAAGCCTGCTCAACATCACACGTCGCTGAGATTAGCTGAAAGATGGCAAACGTCCAAATCTTTTGTGTGAAATCTATCTGCTCATCTTGACAAGGCTCAATCTGCCTTTGCTGTAAAAAAAAAAAAGTACATTGTTTTAATAACCAGTTAGTAAACGTTGCGTGTTGACAGTAATTACAACAAAGAGGAGGAGGAGTGTGGTAAAAATGTCACATGTGAAGGATGATGCACCAAGTCTCCTTTTTCACCTAGTTTTTGGGCTTCTTTTTTTTTTTTTTTTTTTTTTTAATTAAAATAATGTTTTAGTCATCTGCCATTGTATGACAGAAATTAATTACATTTTGTTTACTATGCTTTTTTTTTTTTTTTTTTTTTGTCCTTTACTAACAAAGCTCTTTTTTAATCAAAGTAGACACGATGTATTAATGAGAAATAATGTTGAGCCGAGGAAAAACGGATAACAACATCGGAGGGGAAATATATAAACGTCTCACAGCTGAACTTCATGAAAGGTTGAAAAGATAACTGATTGTGTCAGCAACACACACACACACACACACACACCGCACCCCCAATGACCTCTTACACATGCAGTCTTTATCATTATTAGCATAAAAAAAATACTAAGGGAGGGAGGGGGGGGGAATAGGGATGCGGAATGATGTCCTGTATTTGTTTATGATAACATCAGACGCACTTTTATTTGCTACCACTGGACAAACACGCGGCTATTGAACAATGCGGCCAGCCAGAACAATAAAACATCTTCTTGTGTACACGCTCAAAGTTTAGCAAACAAACGGAATGAGAGAACTCAGTTTAAATTTAGCAAGATATTTTTTTTATGCACAAGCTACAAACACTTGGGGAATCAAATGGGTAAACGCGCTTTCATCGGGTCGGGATTGTGACGTGGAGCCTGGGACGGTCAGATGCTACCCGGGCAAAAATATTGGGGTCACATTTCGGAACTGGGGCTTGGACTAGACTCTTTCATTTCCCTGGAATCGTCATTCGTCATCCCGCCAAGACATGTGTCATATGTCATTTTGAGACGCCGCCACATTGCCCGTCCCTAATTAGAATGATGTAAACAGTTACAACTCATCAAGTTTTGGTTAGAAAAAGGGAGAAAAAAATTCGCTAGTACTATTGGCTATGTAACGATGAATCGAAAATCGATTTTAAATCAACGCGCCCCGATTAATCGAAAATCGAGTCGATTAAATTCATCTCGAAAATGATGCCTTGAAACGTTTTTTTTTGTTTTTTTCATTCCAGATGCATAGCACATTTTGAATGTGTAGATCAAATTATATTTTTGCGCCAAAACGTCATTGCGTGTTGCGTTTGTGGATGGCTTCAGAACCACACTAGTGCACAGAGACAAGCATTTAAAAAAAAAAAAAAAAAAAAAAATCGAATCGAATCGAAAAACGGGAACTGAAAATCGAATCGAATCGGATCTCGGGTAAATTGTTACATCCCTAGTATCGACCTGTCCCCACGGGCAGGCCGGACATTGGTTGTGTCTCTTCAATGTGGGAAATCTTGCCTCAAATCCTGCGTCTCGCCCCGACTCCAGTACAAGATCGGGCAGCTGTACATGATCAGCAAGCACAGCTGCGAGCAGAGCGGTAGCGGAGAAGGGGTGGAGGTGGTGAGGAACGACGCCGACACTCACCCCCAGCATGGCCCGGGACAGGTGACAGAGAAACGAATCTACCTCAGCAGGTAGGAAGCTTACCACACTTTTTTTTTCTTTTTTTTTTTTTTTTTTTTCTCCCCTACGGGGCAACGTCACCGTGCACTTTTTTTGGTTTCTGTTTTTCTGGTGCTCACCTCTGGCATTGTGACATCCAGTTGTGTTTAATTTGATGACTAACTTTCACAAGCTGCGATCCAAGTATCGCCGAGTGCGTGCAGCAAAACTATTTCAAGACAACACCTTCCCAGAGTGACGTTTGACCCGTCTGCATGCAAAGTCCAAGTGCCAGCGACATGCTGAGGCCAGTTGCGCGATAGTGCCATGACGAATTCTGCAGTGCAAGTACATGTTGTGTAATTAGAGATGCAATCGGCTATTATCGCACGATTATTTTTATCATTATTTTCTCGCTCTTGATTTATCCCCCAACTTGTCGTGACCTGCGCAGTTTCTGGGAATGTTTGTGCGTGAATCAGAAGCTGAATACGGGAAACAATTGACGGGGACGACGCTGCCGTGAATAAACCTAATGGCGATACTCCAAAATGTCCTGGAAATTGCTAAATTAATTTCCCACCCTTAATCTCACCTAATTCATTAACCTCAAGCAACCTCAACTCTCATTCTAATCACCCCTTTAAGGCCGCCAACTAATCCTAAAATAAACTCTTAAAGAAGTCAAGAAATGTTCACTCTGCCGAGGATTTTCCTAATCTTTCTGTGCTTGTGGGAGTTTCGGTCCTCATTAGTTCAGATATGCCAGAAGTTGCATGCTACATTCTATGCTGAAATTTTACCGCCCAGTCCTTGACTACAAATCTGCCCAAAGGCACTCATTGCAGTCAAGTAAGGTATCGCTTGCAATACGTGAAATGTCTTCACTCCAGCGTGTAAACCTGAAGGACATTTTGTTCTCATCATTCAAGACATGCCAGAAATTGCACACACACACAAACTTGTTTTTAGGGCCAAGTGGGCACCGTTAACTCAGCAGAACCGTAACAATTCCAACAATTATTGTTAAAGTAAATGACCTGCTTACTGCCCTCATGACAGAAGTGACGTTGTACATGGACCAATCCGCCTTTTGTATCTTCAGGAAATAAAATGTAAAAATGTGTAAAAGTAAATTTACTGAAGAGGACATTTTTTAAAGTTTTTTGCTTCATTATTTTTGTTGAATCACTTGTATTGAAACTTATGCTTAGTGTTATCATATTACCAGGTCGCATTTGATCAAAAAAAAAAAAATCGGAATTGAGCTGCTCAGACTGTCATATAAAAATCAAATACAGGTCACATAAGGACAAAAAAAAAAAATCAGACATGAGTTGAATATGCCTGCGGTGTGAACCTTCCCTAAGTAGGCCAGTGTGTGGAATATGACCTGAAAAGAACCTGAACAAGTTTTCAGTTTCCAAGAAAGGTGTCCTCGCTCAACTGAATTTGACTGCGTGGAAATCGACACAACAACTTAATGACTCCCACATTAACGCGCCCAAAAAAAAAAAACAAAAAAAAAATGATTTTGATTGCTTCCTACCAACGACATAGAACAAGCTTTTACGATGACTTTCCATCATGAGTCACTCAAGCAAAACCGCCGCGAGGAGCGGTGCCCGCGGCTAATCTGGCAATGAAACTCATTTCTTGAATTTCTTTTTTTTTTTTTTTTCCTCCGTGTGTTTTGCTCCACTCCCCCGTCTTCGTTCCTCCCGATGCGGTTTCAGTAAGCTGCCAGCCTGGGCGAAGGTGTTTGCCCCGCGGTTCTTCTATGTGACGGAGAAGGCCTGGAATTTCTACCCGTACACCATCACAGGTGCTTGTTGGTTTGTTTGCCTCGCCACAAAATGGCGCGTTCGCACCCATTCATTACGCAGCACGTGTTTATTTTCGACAGATGTTTGTACCGTCAACTATTGATCATATTTGCACATATTTGTGTGTTAACACACATCGCACGTGGGAGTAGCTAACGCAGTTTCACCGTTTTTTGTTTTGTTTTCCCATGTTGAACATCTGCCGCACAGAATACTCGGTAAGTCTCCTTCAGCAACAGAGCTCAGGCTAACGTGTACATGTCCTCATTTTTCCTTGTGTTCAGTTTTGGCTTTAGTTTTTATCACTTATTTATTTTTAATATGTGAACAGGTTTGTTAGTTGTTATTTTTTTTCAAGAATGCTTCATTTTAGTTGAGGTTTTGTTCGTTTTTTTGTTTATAAAAATATGGATTATTTGTCATGCAATGTAATAAAAACAGTAGAGTAGTACCAAAAATAAATGCATTAAAAATGAACCCCCCAAAAAAAAAAACGAAGGACAATTTCTGTATCATTATAGTTTTAGATTTCGATTAGGTTTCGTTTTTTTTTTGGGCATTTCAATTCGCCAATTTTAGTTTGAGTCCTTTCATGAGTTTTCGTTGACTTGTCGTCACCTTTCAGGTGTCGTTCCTCCCCAAGTTCAGCATCCGTATTGAGACACGGTTCGAGAACAACAATGGCTGCAATGACAATGTGAGTATGGTCGAAGGTGAGAGAGAACTTGAAGTTTAAGAGTTAGGGGCGAACGAGTCTAAAAATAATATAATTGCATTTTTTTTTTATCCTCAATATTGCGATTGCGATTTCATGCGCGATTTTGTTTCAAGATTCCAGTCTCATTGAATTTTTTTTTTTTTTTTTTTAAACAAACCAACCTAAAGATATCATTTCTAGTAATTCCCATTCCTTTTTTTTTTTTTTTTTTTTTTTTGTTGCTACTTTAATGGTACCCTAGGGGAAATTCAATTTGCAGTCTTTTTGTATGTTATTGCACACTGTACTTGTGCAACAAGGCAGCGATGTCAAAATGAGATTTCAGTATGGCGAGGGCACGTCGGCCAAGCTGACATCTTTATAACAAGTCCTAATTTCAACATTTTGGTCCAGATTGGGTTCCTAATGTCTCCAAACTAAAATCTCAGGGATGGAATCATTGATCTTACTCCAGATGACTTTTGCTCAAAGCGCACTTCTGTGATGGGGACTTCTCTTTTCCCTCACCCTTTAAACACACAAAAAGACATCATTCAAGTCTGCGTATTTTTTCCTCACATGCTTTCTATCTGTTTTGGACACAGATATTCGGCACGCCCACACCTGCAGAGGATGTGACTTTCCTGGATATCCTGAGTGACCCCATACCCGAAAAGCACTACAAAGAATCCGAGGTGCGTCCAGTTACATTACACAAACGCATAAGCAACGGCTGTGTCTGAGGCTCACTATTTGGCAAGTTGAAATCACTGACACTTTTTTTCGGTTAGGGTCCGACTGCGGTAAGTCTGATTTAAGTAACTAGTAGGGGTGTAACGGTACGCTAAATCACATTTCGGTTCGGTTTCTTGGAAACTTCGGTTCGGTATATGTTCGGTACAACATGCTTGAATATATTTATTATTATTATACAGTATGTTTTTTTTTTTCCCACTCCTACTCAGCTGGGGTACAAGAGCGATAGCAGCCAGGCGGGCAGGTAGAGTGGGGATGAGAGGAAAAAAAGCGTGCTCCAAAAAAAGCGCAAACTCTGCCAAAGTTATTTTCAGAGCGGAGCTTCTCCGTGCAAAACAGCTCGCGGAGGAGTCCGAGGGGCCCGGGTCGAGGCCTCGGCCGCCGCGCTTCATCGTACATGCAAGCAAAATAAAAAACAAAAACAAAAAAAACAAAGACGAGCCCAATCGAGTCACCCTTGAAACAGCGCGGTGAGAATATTAAAATCGCAATTTTTAATCACCCTTAAGTCGCCGACGCGCGCAGTGAGACTTTACGGTCTGCGTAGCGCGCACAATCCGCTTGCCCGCAATCCCGACTTTTCTTCTTCACGCGCCTCGGAGGGCCGGCTTTTCCGCTGGCTCGGCACGTTCGCTTATAAGACCTCTGTTCGCTCTGCGCAGGACCTGTCTCGCTGGCAGTCGAGTAAGACTCAGCGAGGGCCTCTGGAGGAGGGCTGGAGGGAGGACCACCAGCCCATCATGTGCTCCTACAAGAGAGTGCACTGCAGCTTCGAGGTGTACGGCCTCCAGACCAAAATGGAGGATTTCATACACAGAGTGAGCCGGAACCCTTGTGTCTATTATTTTATTTTATTTATTTATTTTTTTTTTTTTTTGTGCGTGCTGCCAACGATGAGATGGGCCGTAAAGACGATGACGTGATATAACGCGGACGCGTCCGAATGTACAGCGAGTGGAATTGGATGAGGGTCCCCTAATCATCTCTTAACTTCTTTAACTGCATAATATGCAATATGTTGCTGACGCAAGCAAGTCAATCATTACAGAATTAATTGGTGTGTGCATAGTCAAACTACCGCTTTAATGCAATTAGTAGCCAGGGGTGTTTATTTGCTCGACTGCAGATGCATCGGTTTGGAGTGAGGCCTTCGTTGCTCAGCATTTTTGTGATAATATTGAAACATTAAAATGAAAATCCACCATTTAGAGAGACCATAGGAATGTGACATTTTAAAGCAGCACTGGGCAAGAATTTGATCTTAATAAAAAATGTTCACAACTCTTTTGATGAAACATTGACTTACAAATAGTTGAATGGGACTTTTGTCATGCCCTGGGGGGGGAGGAGGGGGGGTCTGTATCGTTTTTACTGGCACTAAGCAACTTTGAGGAGATGGGAGCAACCCTGGCACACAAAATAAATACAAATGTCCTGAAGTTTCTTTACGGCATACTCACTTCCTCTTTTCGCTATAAGGACAAAAGTCGATCCAAACGCGCTATTACTGGTGTCATGGCAGAAGCCCCAAAAAAAAAAAAAAAAAAAAGTATTGTTTGAACAAAATGAGATTCATGACCTCATCGCTATTCATCTTTCACAGAGCCACTGGAAATAGAAATGTAATTCAGTCCAACTTGCAGGTCAGCGAGAGCTGGCACGAATGGGAAATGTGGTTGACTTTTGTCAAAACACTACCGCTTTTGTCCACGCCATTCGTGTCAAAACAACAACATGAAAAAAAATTAGAGATAAGTGTTTTTCACATGACAGCGACGATATATGTGACAACATTCAAACAGCTGCTCCTGTAATACGTTATGTGTTACACCGAAGGCACGTTGTCTTCTTCTTTCTGTTAATTACGCTGCAAGTCTTCCAGTAGGCCTCAGTGCTGCCAGGCATGCTGTGGCACAAAATGGTACTACACCAAAAGGCGCACTCGAAATTCTGACTTGCTTGTAAAACCCATAATTTTGAATTGAGAGTCTCCTAATGATCCTTTACTTGGAATTTGTAACTCTTCGTTTACTCAACTGCAATTAGGAGCCCTTGTTCTTTTATAGATGTTTTTGTTTTTTTGTGCAAAAATCGGTATTATGGGGAAATGCAGGCAGCCATAAGTCCCATACTTTGACGGAACATAAACATGGATGCACACAACGTTGTGGACTGATCACGTTGGTTGTTAAAATACTCAACTCAATTTTATATTCAGAGCTCTTGAAAACGACCACAACTGCTGCAGACAAAGTGCAAAAGCGTTGAAGTGTGAAAACAATAAATTAATAACAAAAAGACTAACTAACTACAATAAAACACTAAAATAGCGCTGAGTCAGAAGCCAAAGAATAAAAACGTGATCTAAAATGGAAAGAAGGACTCCACCTTCACATAGCGTACGGTACGATCATATTTAATCCTGTGCAGGGAACTTGTTTACAACATGCGGTAAATTCTTTTGGTTAAGTTCAAATGGCCTCCGCAGTTAACTTGTTGTTGTGAGAATGACAGTATGAACCCAAGACTTTTTATTTCTTTATTTTTATTTTATTTTATTTTTTTAATGGGGTAAACAAAAGTATTCATCACAGCCTTCATTATTACTTGAAGTGCGTGACGTGCGGGCAACTAATTAGGGCGCAGCTTCTATTATCGCGTCTAATTATGGAAACTATCTTAAAGAACAATAAACCAGGAACAAAGGTTTTTCCGTTCCGATGAATGATATCATTTACGGGTCTTACATAATGTCAGCCGATGCAGTTTTATTGTCTTGTTATCTCTGCTTTCATCAGAACATCCGGGACATTCTCCTGATTGGTCACAGGCAAGCAGTGGCTTGGGTGGACGAATGGCACGGTGGGTCAAAGAACACACAACGCATCATTTGAAGATATCAACCTGCAACCGTGCACTTGCTGTCGCATTTGTCTTGTATGTCTTCCTTAATGCAACCCAATGATCATCCATTCACTGGGGATTTCGTTTAAAAGTCGCTACCAAACATATTTTTTTCAAGAATATTTTCCCAGCAGGCCCACTAGTTGAAACACGGCATTCTGACTAATTTTGCGTTTGTGGAATGTAAATTAAGCGGCAAAATGCACTCGGTTTTTAGCCATCTGTGGGGGCGGCCATTTTGTCTTCTGTCGACTGAAAATGACATCACAACTGCTCACAACGACCAATCACGGCTGTTTTCTGAATCTGAGCCGCGATTGGTCGTCGTGAGCAGTTGTGATGTCATTTTCAGTCGACGGAAGACAAAATGGCCGCCTCCAGAGATGGCTAAAAACGAGTGGATTAACACTTATCCCACAAACGCAATATTTATCCGAATGCCCTATTTCAACTAGTGGGCTTGCATAGAACACATTCTTGAAAAAAATGATGTTTGCGTTGACTCCCTCCTTAAAAAAACAAATATTTTTCCAAAAATTGAATGGGATAATTACTTCAGAGACTAACTTTATTTAACTCGAACCGATGCAGTGAGCAGCGTGTCGTTTCCTACGCAACCATGTGGGAATCATACCCCGTGGAAAAGATGTTCATAGTAATTGGAATAATAATCAGCCATTCTTTATGATCCCTCTGGGCAAATTCAAATGATGCCCTTTTCTATTAGAGTGTTGCATTCCATGCATTACATCCCTACACGCATGCACAACGGGACGCACAGCTCGGCATGTACTCGGGGAGAGAGATGTCACGGTGTCTTCAAGTGGGGTGCGGTGCCTTGCTCAAGGGCTCCTGAACAGTGCACAGGCAGCGGATTGTTTTAAGAAAAGAAAAACATTAAAGGACATTTTCACTATAATGAGATGTCTGTAACGCAGAAACATGATTCATGTAAAAAAAAAAAAAAGAAAATGGGGGAAAAAATTTAGAAAAGCGACGATATATTATAATATATACACGCACACACACATATGTGTAGCAGAGTGATAGATTTCTTTTTCAGTGCCAGTACTTGTTTTTGTTTCAAAACATTTCTCTACAATTTCATTTCATTTCCCCGTTCCTCTACAATCCCAGATATTTTTTTCAATGTCAAAACTTAATGGCAGTGTTCTGTCTCCATATGTTCTTCTAGAATTGGGTCAAAAACTGCACACACCAACGCATTATGCAAAACCCAGATGAATAGTCGTGAGCCACGAGGAGAAAGCAATGTGGTCATTACTTGGAGTCTTGCTGTAATCAAATGTTAAAAAAAAATCTGCGGTAGAACATTATTATGGGAAAATAAGAGCGTTTCCACACACACAATGTGAAGAGAACTCAGGGGGTTGGGAATAAACAGCTGTGTAGCCTTAAGGAAAAAAAAACAACAACACTTTTTGTGAGGCTAATAGGGTGGAGGGGATCCATTTTGTTGAGTGCAGCGTAAAAATTGGACTATGGAGGATGTGGTCTGATGAGTCCCAAGTGAAGCTAGTTTAGCTTCTAGCTAACTCTAGCTAATGATGGGTTTACCAGGTTAAGCAGAGAGACAAAAAAATGTCCCCAAAATTGGGTCGGTTGACGAGATGAATGGACTGAATGAGCAGATTTTTCCATGAATGGATTCTTATTTTCATCATCCCTTGATGACAATGTAAGGATTCATTCTTATAGTGAAAGAATGATTATAATGCCACTTCTCCATTTCATTTTCGGGACTGATGTTTTTCCACTGGCAAGAGCTTGGACACACACAGTGTCAGACAGAGGTGGCCCTAAGTCACAAACAGTATTTGCAAGTTTTTTGTCATAAGGAAGTCTCAAGTCC
The DNA here is from genome assembly GCF_054856515.1 of Filicampus tigris. NCBI lineage: Eukaryota > Metazoa > Chordata > Actinopteri > Syngnathiformes > Syngnathidae > Filicampus > Filicampus tigris. The sequence goes on along the minus strand of NC_141224.1, from coordinate 5,619,197 downwards.
AAACTTTCAAGTTTCTAGCAAGTCCTGTGGCAAAAATCAAGCAAGTCAAGTCGAGTCCCCGCTAAATTTAAAGCAAGTCATCACCTGGGTTAAGCAGTTTTATACAAATGTTAAATCTGTTTTATATGATTAACATGAGGAAAATGGTCAGAAATGTGCAGATTAGCCTTAAAAAAAAACGAGATAAAAAAAGAATCATGATAAAATCGTGATTTGATTTCTAAAAAAAATCGCTATTTGATATTTTTGCCAGATCGCCCACCCCTAAGTGTGTGTATGTATTTTCCACTCATAGGGCTGAGCTTGGAGGAGGTGCGACAGTACGAGCAGATGATGCAACAGAAGACTAACATCAAAGTTAAACAAAACGCAGGTGAGATACAGGAAGGAGGTAGGTGGGATACATCGAGTTGGAGCATTTTTGCATTTTTAGTGCCGCTAAAGTGAAAACAAAGTCTCCTAAATTTGGCACATGACAATGAGGAGTGTTGCTACAAACAAGCAAAAAAAAAAAAAAGTACATAAATTGAGGCTTAATAATATGAGAAATCAAGTCGTTATCTCCACTTTCAAATGTTGGGGGCGCATCCGTTGAATGGGCTAAAACCACGTCCCGCTCAACTGTCAATCAAAAGTTACCACTACAACCTGAGAAATGGATGCTACTATGTCAAGGTAGAGGCAGTTTGTATTTGTTATGCCTACACATAACGACATGTTTGAGTTGCAAAAATATGTTTGCCCCCAGTGGCTGCAATGTGAAAAGGTGCTGTTCCACGCTGCGACAACGAGGCGCTCTAAAGCAGCCAGACCAGCGCAAAGCCCCAGTCCACGCGCCAACTGTCAAATTTTTTTTCCGAGCATGAACTCACAGCCAACAACGAGGCGCTCTAAAGAAGCCACGCTTAGCGGGCTATCCGAAGGGATTAGCATTTTGCGGTGTCGCCATAGCTAGCTAGTTAACTGCACGGTGCTCATTTTCTGTCAAAATGGGCGACGGGTGACTCATGCAATCACCCAGGAAAACTTAAAAAGTAAGTACTCCATAGATTTGAGTCTTTTCAGCGATTATCTTCAATCGTGTATAATGTATTTACAAACAAATCTCAAATTCACTTTACTGGGTTTTTAAGTGGATTTGAAAAACGTAGTAGCACAGGTTGTACGCCGCACTAATCACAACACTAGCTTAGATGCATTATATTTAAACGATTAGAAATTTACATCAAGGCTGAATTTCTTCTGCCGTGCTGTCAGTGCGACGACATTGTGGTGTGAATTAATAACTGTGATGCTGAATAGAGGCTTGGGTGCTGCACTTTCCCAGATGGCTGCTGTGCGTCTGCGCGCGCGCGCGCGAGGGAGCAACATCGAGAGGCAAGAGCAGTCAGGAGGCATTTTGGCAACGCGAGGAACAGAGAGTCAGGTGTGGGGGGGGGGGCGGAGCTTTGGAGGGTTGTTAGAATGCCGCGGCGTGGCTCTGATAACCAGTGTAATGCAGCCACCTGGTGAACTTGTGCCGTCACCAGGCCTTCACCACGTAAATAAGCAGACATTGCAGCACTGCTGCCGCAAATGTCAGACCTGCTGCCCGTGCGCGCGTGTACGCGCGTGTGCGTTTGTGTGTGTGCATGACCTGCCCCCTGCTGGTTAGTGTTGTCAACTTCATCCCAATGCAGAGGTGGCAAAAGCAGAATTGATTTCACTCCTTCACTGGAATAAAATCTAAAAGTACAAACTGGAATGTACCTAGGTTTTGTTCCCGTTTTGATAACTTGGCCCAGTGGACTAAATTTCTGCACACAAATTACATTGCCTCTTTTGTTAACTTACAAAATGCTTGAAATGAAAGGAAAAAGAAATGATGGGACAGTTAAGTTAAATTCTGAAAGGATGAACAAGCAAAAATCAAAACAACATAAAAAAAAAAAAAATGCTCAAGTGATCAATCAGTTGGAAAAATGCACCTTTCTTCGCAGCTTTTCAGAATTTTTGAAAGGCAGGACGTATTCGCACGGAATACAGCCGACAACATCAAGCATAACTCAGCTCGCCTCAACTTTATTTGTAGAGCAGGTAAAGAACAACCACGTTTGTAACAATGTGCCGTCATTAGGAGAAAGCATCAAACAACAAATATGATCATCGTAATGATAACAAGAATAATAAGAAAAAAATGATGAATAAAATAAATGACTGTGGCATGCTTTTTACTTTCTGGACCTGAATTCCCCATCGCTGCTGAAAAACTGAAGTTTGAATGTAAACAAACAACTTGAGTTTCTTAACGGCCGTTAGTTCGTTCATACAGAACGTCCACAGAGAAGGAACAGTTCAATTAACCTATCCCATTGAATCGTCTCCCTCTCTTTGTAATACAAAGAGTAAAAGTAAAAAGTCTTCGGAAAAATAAATATTCAAAGGGCAGCACAGATCCCTGAAAATTCTCCTTAAGTGGAGTTCCCACCACTGTCTTGATGTAAGCAATATCAGAGGTAGAAATCCCAGTGTGGCCTCTCTCTCGCTCACCATCCCCCCCCCCTCCCTTGTGTGGGTGTGTGTGTATGTGTGTGCGTGTGCGTGTGTGTGATGATGAGACTTCAAGGTGCAACAAATCTGCAGTCATTGCTCAACGGGCTGCAGCTCGCCACGCGCCTCCACCACTCGCCTGCTGTTGCTAGCGCGTGGCTCTCCAGCACAGCGCACAGGCACATTAGTGGTTTTAATTTCATTCATCCAACGTAATAAAATGAAATGGATGTCATTTTACTCCGGCGAGTCGTAAAAAAAAATAAAATAAAAAAATAAAAAAGTTGGCTTGTGCGAAATAGCGTGGAGCCGTTCACTCGCCTGACTTGGGTTCTATTCACACTCTGTGGCAGTGTGAATGCCAGAGTGAAGGGTTGTCTGTCGCTATGTGCCCATGAATTGACCGGCGACCAGTCGAGGGTGTAGTCCGTATCGCATTCAAAGTCAGCTGGGATAGGCTCCCCCCCCCCAGCAAGGATATTAATGAGTGGGCTTTAATAGCAAAAAAAAGGGGGTTCAACTAATGGCAATCTTAAGTGTCCAGCACTTATCTTGATTGTACTTGAGTAAATTGGAAACTGGTCATTTCTCATGTGGCTTTCTATTTATGTGAGTCAGATCCAATCTCCTCACACACAATCGAAGGAACGGACGATTTAATAGGCCAATATTAGCTCTTTTAAAATTGGAAAAAGTGGGCTAAAAATCGGCCGACTTTTGACACTTGTTTTTTTTTTTTCACATTAAAGCAGCACTGGGCAAGAATTCAACCTTGATAAAAAAATTTATTGAAACATTTTTGCTAAAATGAAAATCCACCATTTAGAGAGACCATACGAATGTGACATTTTAAAGCAGCACTGGGCAAGAATTTGATCCTAATAAAAAATGTTCACAACTCTTGATGAAACATTGACTTCCAAGTAGTTGAATGGGACTTTTGTCACTTTTTGTCTGTATCATTTTTACTGGCACAAAGCAACTTTGAGAAGGATGGGAGCAACCCTGTCACACAAAAAAATAAAAATACAAATCCTTTCGCTATAAGGACGGAAGTCGATTTGAACGTCTACGCGCTATTACTAGCTCGTCATCTCAAAGTGACGTCATCTGATGGCAGTTTTTTTATTGGCTGCCACTAGATGACGTCGCTTCCGGCTAACGGCCGTGCTAACACCACAATAAATATGTCTAAAAATCAACCTCAAAGTTGTTGATCAATTTTAGTTTTCGTTATTTCGGTAGTTTTCATTAATTAAAATAACCGTGATCAGAATTTTATTCTGCCAAATATCGGCAAATATCCTTCTCTGTTGCGCCGTAATATTCATGACAAATCTCAATTTGATTCTTTCAGGAGCTCCGACCTCGTCTATGTTCTCTCGCTCCATGTCGGTGACGGACGAGCGCGCCCTGAAGAAAAGAGGCGCCACCGAGCCATCGGGGGACTCCACCGTTCCACAGGGTCACATCCGGATCAACTCCACCTCCTCCGAATGAGAACTCGCGATCAAACACAGCATCATACGCTTAGTCAACAGTGACTGTTGATTCTGTCATGTACATAAAAGCACAGACACTGTTTTTTTGTTTTTTGTTGTTTTGGGTTTTTTTTAAACAAGCAATATTTCCGCTGACACCTTCATGGAACAATAATTGCACTTAGTAGAGCCCAGACCTCCACCAAGTAGGGTTGCGAAAGTTGGACACTTTCCATGGGAATTTAATGGAACAACCAAAATTTACAAAATTGAAGGTTGACTTGCAATTGCAAACATAAATATAGCTGAAAAAAAGTATTTCAGCTTAATGACTAAAATCATTTTTCAAGTTACAAGCAATTGCTTAATTGATTTTATTTATTTATTTATCTTTATCTGATACCTTCCCATCAAATGACCAATTAAAATCCCATTAATTCGCAGTAAAGGGCGGCGTATGCAATGTTAAAACTGCTAGCAAGATTCGAACCTAGCCTCACTTCGCTAATCCTCCCGCCGAGGCCACACCCCTCACGAAAGTGCTCGAGCGCCATTCTCAAATTGGCAGAGAACTCATATCCAGCTTCCAAAAATAGCTGCGCTAGCAATGCTAAGCTAGCAATACTAAGCTAGCATTCACGCCGTACACGAGCTGACGTTAGCCACGGCGTTAGCATGATTCACTGGCAATGGAGTGTTAATTTAGGACTAAACGGTAACAGCCAAATATTGTCATATTTCCAAAATTCCACATCTTAACCTCCCATGGATATTTACCTGCAATTTATCCAACTCTTTGCAACCTTACCACAAAGACTTAACAATGCCAGTTTTTTTTTTTTTTTTTTTTTTTTTATGTATATAAGCTACTTCACGCATACAGTATTCCCAGACAAATTAAGTATATCACACTTAAATCTGGATTTACACCAAAATTGCAAGGTCCCTTCCTGAGCCAATCTCAAGTGCGGGACCTTCATCAAACAACATTTTTCAAACAAACACTCTTCACAATCACGTTTGGGAGCAATCGCAGAAAATCTCCACGGATGCACATCGGGAAATGGCCAACGTGAGACGTTGTCAACTCGCGATGGACATACCCACCAAACGTCACATTGCTAAGCCGAACCGGCTTCAAGGGGATTTCGAAAAGAATCCCCGAGGTGGTAAAGATGAACATTCACTGCGTTGGCGAGTCTGGAAAAGCCCGAAAAATGCCGATTGACTGTATTTCTCAGTTTGGCTTGCCTGGTGCTGCAAAGAATCCTGCGGCCCAGCGCCACCATTGCGCCCCCCAACCCAAAGGCCGCAGCCTACGGACAGATGCATAAGGTGTTTAATGGAGTGGATCTAATGAGCGGGAGGCTGTCAATGCCATGGATCGGCTTTCCCTCGGCCCAAAGGTCACAGCGGGCGCATTGACACGCGGCGCCGAGGCGTCGTATCGGCGCTTGATCTCTTCAGCTGAGAGCTGCGAAAACGGGTCAGGCCGGGGGCCAAGCTTCAATTATGAGTCGATCGTGTAGCCATTTGCAAGATTATCAGCTTCACGTGGAACAAAAGAAGACTCTGCAAGAAAGCTTTCCGTGCATAAATAAATGCATGATGTTATATGCGGCATACGTTTTTTTTCGATGAATCAAGTGGGAAATGTATCAGGAATTTATATGGTGTCTTTTTTTTTTTCTTTTTTTTTTTTTTTTTCCAATAAACACAATTTATTTCCAGTGATTCACCACGTCTGTGAAATCTGCACAGACAGGTGAAGGGAATGGACTCCCAGTGCGCATTATCAAGCGTGTTTGATCAGTATTGACTCGCATGGATGGACCAGCTGCTCGGGTCATCACAGCCGGCACCGTTCCGATTTCACACCACCGGTCCCGAGTAGAACGAGCAAGCGGCACACGTGGAATGAGGCAGCCTTGCGTTTCATTCTGCACGGCTAGGGGAGAGAATGAGAATTTAACGGATGCATCATGCGCGGTTGCGAATGTTGTGCTGTGTGTGCGTGTGTGTGTCCATCGTACTGTACGGCAGCCCTGCGCCACCGGCCGGGGGGGTTGAGCCACCGGGAACTGAGCCCTTATGAAGGCAGTAAAAATCATCCATCTGTTGGGGGTTTCGAATAATCTCATTATTGTAATGTGGCATATCCTTTTAAGATGATCAATATAAGTTGCTGTCTTATTTGTGTGTGTGCGTGTGTGTCGGAGCAATGAGGTTCTCGACCACAATGTTTTGTTTTTTTTACCCTACTCAATAGGATTACTATCTAATGCATTATTCCCAACCTGTACAACGCCAAGGCGCACATTTTGCAAAATCTTACGGCATACTACTGGAAAAAAATAAATAAAAAAGCCCCAGACTATGCTCCTTTAAAAAGCAAAGTATGGATTTGGAAAATTAAAAAAAAAAACTAAGCAACAGCCACATGAATACACGACAGAAGTGACTTGAATACTTGCGCATGTGGAAGTGGGGTTGGATTTTCAGAATCAAATTTATCGAATGACTTAACAAAACCATAAAACATGAAATAAAAGCATGCTAACCAGAGATGCTAATAATAATGCTAGTAATAAATGTATTACTGCGGTCCGATTGCTACAGACATGGGTTTTTTTTTTTCCAACATTTGCGCTTACAACCAATCAGACGACAGAAAAATTCAAGAAACATTCCCACATTGGCCAGCACTGTTGACTCTGAAGGCCATGGGCAGATTTCTTTTCCATGGCAACACACAAGCTGAAATCTGATTGGTCAAAAAAATAAATAAAAAAATACCTCAAAAATTACGCTATCCAGCCTGGAAATTTTTTACAAAATGACCACAGTAGATTATTAGGAATAAGTTAATACAACTTCATGAACCAAATATTGGAATTGAGGTTGTAAACGTAGCTCAGTGCTCCTGACAGTGTTCGAACCCGAACAAAACTGACGAACGGTCTGCACCGAGCCGCTTTTTTTTTTTTTTTTTTTTCCCCCCAGTGTGTTTTGCTGCAGTAGCAGCAGGAGTCCGATCCGCACGAGCAAGTACTCGTCACCGCCAGGACGGTTGCGGACTGCAGAGGAACACAAAGTGCCGCCTCCGCTGCATTAACGTTAGCTCGTCATCTTTTACTTCTTTGCGCTCGCCATTACATCTCGGCTCTCATCATTAGCGTGCAGCTGCTCAAGCTTCTTCTCCACCTCCCTGTCATCTCCCTCCATCTCGCTCTTTATCGCTTGTGTTCCTTCACCGGCCTCCCTCCAGAGAACCGCTAAAGAAGATGTACCGTGTTCATTATATGGAAATGTTCCCCGCGGTACATTATCATAGATCCTGACCCGGCAGCTCTGAATCATGCCGCTATTCCCGCTTTGCCCATCGCATCCCACAAAATGGGGTGGTAGAGGAGAGATGGGAGGCTCCCCGGAGTCGCGTGCAGTCGGCCGCACCGCCGTTCCCGCTGTTCAACTCTCACGTGAAGGGGGGGAATGGGGGGGGGGGGGGGACCTTGAGCCGCGTGTACTTATAAGCCGGGTTGGAAACAGACGAGAGAGGAGCAAGTGAAGTACGCTAACTAATTGGAAGGGAAAGACAACCGACGCCCAAGCACCTTGTCGGTCCTGGTGAAGTCATTATAATAAATCAATTCTATTAAAAAAATAATAACGTGTCAATAAAAACCGAAGGGATCGAAATATCTTAGCCGCAAGACATTCATAATGTAGACGTTTTCGATAACTGGTAGAAATTGAAGACATTTTCGAATATCGAAAAAATAAGAAGCAGAAATACAAGTAGGCCCAACTAATACAGTGTACATTCAGAAGTATCGTTACCGCATTGTATCGTGTTTACACTTTAACAGCCCTAATATATATATATATATATATATATATATATATATATATATATATATATATATATATATACGCCATATCAAATCGAATCGTAATCACAAAACTGAAACAATCGGAATCGTTACACTTTAAAATTGTATCGTAACCCATGTATTGAGAATCGTATGAAATTGTCTTATGTGGAGGGATGCACACCCCTAAAAATCAAATTACGTAATAATGTATATGTACTACAAGTATATGAAAATCAATTCAATCATGTCTTGACAATCGCGCCATGTTTTTGTGGTTCAGCAAAATACAGTTAGGTTTGTGAAGCCTCTAAACCCAATAGAGGGCCGAACTTTCATGTGCGGCGATGATTTGTTGCCTAATGTGATCCGTTTCACAATTGTCCGCGTTTGGCGTGCGTTGGAGGCGATCGTGTACGTACGGGCCACGCATACTATAATTTCCTCACCATCTTAACGGCATCTTGCCTAACCACGCTGATGAACGAGCCTCACCTCCTAATCAATACAGACACTCACAATGGCGCCTCATTTGTCGGAATGTGTGTGCATGCCCGCGTGTGCCCATTTCTTTTAATGTCCGTCCTCTTCACCCTGTAATTATGCTCCTTGCCATTGTGTCGTATAAGGATCCACATGCAATATTGATCTTATAAATGCGTAATCGCCGCATGCCTGAGGGTGTGTGGATCAAAAAGTTGCACCGTTTCAATAGGATGCGGACCCGGGGCTCCCCTTGTACACTCGATGGATAGTCGATTTACCAATACGTTCGGTATTTTTGTGGCAAGCACGATAAGGACGGCGAAACATCGACAGATTAAATGTTAAAGCGTTTGCTAGTTTTGTCTTAAGTTTAATAAAACAGCGTACCTTCACTAGAATCCCGCCTTGCATTTTATCCAAAGGACCTTGTCGATGTTATTGTGCAAAGAGAAAGTGAAGTCATGATTACTTCCGGCGACCGTGCTTTTTTTCTTCGTTTTAAAACAAGCGGAAAGAGAGAAGAAGACGACAACGAAGAAGAAGGAGACAGTGAAGAGGAATGACACTCGCGCTTTGCGCAACAACGACGGCAAGCGTTTTAAAGTGCAGGGTTGGATGAATTACAACATTCTAGTAAAGGTAAGCCGATTTCAGGATAAAAGTTCAAACTTTCACGTAGTTATTAGCTAACGTTCCGTCGTAATCGTCCGCTGCCCGAGTTGTAGCCCACGTTCCTCCCACAGCTGGGTATTTATTCTTCATTTTGCATTTTTAAAGTTAAATTTGTTGCGTAACAAGTATTTAGAAGGGTGGGAACCATGTCAACGGCGTAATAAAGGCGTAAATCCCCCCCGAAAATAGAACTATACAATAAATACAATGTAAATATTTTAAAAATAATAATAATAAGTCAACCTCTACTTTGTGTTTTTCCACCTATCGTGGGGGGGGGTTCTGGTCCCCATTAACCGTGATAAACGAGGAATTACACTATATATTTTGTTTTATTTTGTTTTGTAAAATGAATCAAGAGGACAATCAGAGTGTGGTCGCAGGCCGCTTGCGGGCCCGCAGGCCACCAGTTGTCCATCCCTTGCTCAAGACTTAAAGCGGAAGTCAAGCCAAACATTTTTTTTTTCAATAATATGTTTCCAGCAGGCCCACTAGTTGAAACAGGGCATTCTGATAAATATTGCATTTGTGGAATAAGTTTTAATCCACTCGTTCTTAGCCATCTCCGCGGGTGGCCATTTTGTCTTCTGTCAACTGAAAACGACATCACAACTGCTCACAACGACCAATCACGGCTCAGATTCAGAAAACAGCTCAGCCGTGATTGGTCGTCGTGAGCCGTTGTGATGTCATTTTCAGTCGACAGAAGACAAAATGGCCGCCCCCAGAGATGGATAAAAACGAGTGCATTTTGCTGCTTAATTTATATTCCACAAACGCAAAATTAATCAGAATGCCATGTTTCAAGTAGTGGGCCTGCTGGGAACATACTCTTGAGAAAAATATGTTTGGCTTGACTTCCGCTTGAAACAGTAGAACTGAACCACGACAAACGTACAACTTCTCTACGTGTTTATCTCAGTTATAACAATTGATTTCTCTTTTTACCCCCTTCCATTTTCACAGCCAATAATGCAAAAACACAAAACTCCCTACCGGGCGCTATTGGCTCCAAAAATAAATGCGCTTCGAGTAGACTGTAAAAAGCCATTAAAGAAACGATTGCTTAAAAATGCGTTCTATAACCTAACAGGGAACACAGTGTTGGGTTAATACATCTTTGATAGTGCCATTCAAAACTGAGCCCTCATTGCATTGCACGTTATTAGATTGCGTTGTGGCAGAACAGCAAACAAGGTGCCCCCCCCCCCCCCCATTATAGTGTCAGCAATCCACTTATGAGCCCACTCGACCACGCAAATGACTGGAAATCCTCCTGCGTGAGTGCGTGCGTGGTCTCCAATTTGTAACGTCAGCCCGGGATTACTTTTAACGGGACTTTATCAGGCAGCGGGCAGGGTGTAAAAACTTATAGGCAATTAGGAAAGCGGATATGGATTAGTGTGGGACTGTGCGCACGCAGGGCCCCGATGGGTTAGAGTTGGACGCTGCTGCTTGCGCACGATAATGATTGCCGACGCAAATGGATGGGCTGCTATGTTCGTGTTCGTGTTCGTGAAAAGTGTCAAAAACTGTTCCAGTAACTATGCCTTATACGCACGAGTGCAATAAATAAAACTCCATTCACAAAGCTCAACTTTAAGGATCTCAAATGTTCCAAAAGTATGTTATCGAATGTGCAAAACATTACATAAGGTATCGAAAGTATCGATCGTGACACTTTTTATGCTGATACCAAGTATCGATACTTTTGGTACCTTGTTATGTTTTGCACATTCTATAATTATATATATATATATATATACACTGTATATACATACATATACATACATGCATATGTACACATATATATACATATATATGTACAGTATATATATGATCACATTAACGTGCAAATTTCAAAAAATTCCAAAATTGAACATACGTGTTTTTCACAGGACAGCAATGATATGTAAAAAGAGGGTGACCCAAAAAACCAACAGGCCACAACTTTCAATGGACATCATATCTGGAATTTTTGACGGAATACCAATATCAGTGTTTAAAATATTTGTGGGGGATTGTGTGTTATTCTGCTGTCCGCTGCCGGGTCAGAATTACAAATGAGAGTACGTTCTCAATTGTCTTACACGAATAAATAAAGGTTAATATAACTAAATAGTCAGGCATCGGTATGAGGCTGATGCTAGTGGATAGCATTGAATTTGTACTTTCAAGCTACTGCTGTAAAAAACAATTTGACCGAGTATTTTTTTTTTATTATTAATGAAGCCTTTCACAACTCACTGTGTTCTCCACACAGCCAATTGTGTATTTGTGTTGTTTGGCCAGGTGATCCCGCTGAGCCAGAGGAATGGAGCACCTGCGCCGTATGCGTTCCGCTCCAAGGTGAACTCAGTCTGCTCCCAGTTGGACTTGTTAAAGGGCGAAAGCAAACAGAGTTACACACTTGAGCAGATGCTAGCGGCTCATCGCGGCCAGTTTTCTAATGAGTACAAATACTTGTTACTGTACTATAAGTGGGAGTTTGCCGTTTTAAAACTGCTAGCTAGCAAGCAGTTTTAAAACTGCTAGCTAGCAAGCAGTTTTAAAACTGCTAGCTAGCAAGCAGTTTTAAAACTGCTAGCAAGAGTGCCAATGGCAGGGCACACAGAGACAAACAAACAAACAAACACTCACAATCACACCTAGGGGCAATTCAGAGTAGGGCTGTTCGATTTTGTCTAACAAGAAAATCCAGATTATTTTCTAGTAAACCCGATTTTCCGATAACGATTTCTTTGTGAGATACAAATAATGAAAAATGAAGTATTATCAATGTCTTTTATTGAAACTTATTTTTTCTTCCTTTGAACTCAAAATGCCAGTCAATTCAACTTAATACACACAGTTGACTTTTGCCCGATTTATCAACTAAATGCTCACTTGCCCGAGCAAACGTAGCAGAATCGCAGTAGCCATTAATGTTGTTGTTGTTTCAGACTGCGCGCTCATGGGAGAAAGCGGAAATGCAGAGGAAACTACGGTGGCTTAAATACACCAAGAATAAAAATCGAACGTACCGATTTGAACGCTATTAAAATAGTTTTACCCAGAAAATTTGGTTACGGTTCAAAATCACTTCATCGAGCAGCCCTAATTCAGAGTGATCAATTGATCTACCGCGCAGCCTGCTCGGAAGTCAGGAAAATGAAGCGCTGCATTATCAGTCACTCTGAATGTAATTCATGACACAGTATAGCACTTACATTATAATGTTACTGTCGGAATTGAAATGCAAAACACGGCGTTTGCGTGGCTTTCAGCAAACCAGCTGCAGGACTCCAAAGTATGACATTTAATACATTGACGGCCTTTCACAAAACAATAATGGCAAAACAACATTATAATAATGTCAATAGGCCAACTTTTCATTCAACTGGTGTGCTCTTTCGCTAAATCAAACACGAACTCTGTGGTTGCTATAGCTCGGTTGTTTACATTTTTAAAAAAAGTCAGTTGCCTAAAAAAAAAAAAAAAAAAAAAAAAAAAAGCCACCTTCAGTCCTCTTGTGTATCGTGGTACCTTGACCTTGCAGTTTTTACAAAGCATTGGAACATTTTCTAAATGTCATACAAGTGTAAGTGTAGTTTTTAATTTTTTCCAAAATGCTTCGATTTAGGTTAGTTTTTCTTTTAGTTCTTTCAAACTAAATACTGTGTAATAAAGTAAAGTAAATTGCAATACCCAAACGACTTTTCCACCTTCCTTTTATAGGGCTTCAATCATATAATGTATACAGTGTAATACTTTCATCTAAAAATGTCCGTAATTGTTGACTGTACATGTTTCCTTTATCTGCATTTCCTCTGTGTCTTACTGCTCACAAACAAGTCACTACAGACCAACTTTTTAACTCATTAGCTGAAATTCCGGTGAATTCCCCAAAGTGTCTGCTCTGGATTGGAGTCGTGTCTCGCCGGCTCGCAGTCCTATTAGAGAGCCATCAGAGGCCCTGCCGAGACAAACGGGTCACTCGGGCCCTGGCGGCTGGATCGAGCAATACGGCAATTCTGCCCTGCGGAATGTTTTTCCATTTATTTTTTATCTTAGCCTAAACTTGAAATATTAAAAAAAAAAAAAAAATCATTATTTCCTCATTGGGTGTATGTTAGATTAAAAATTTTTTTTTTTTTTTTTTAAATCACTATTTCATTTTTTTTTTCTTTAGTTTTTTTGTTGCCACTGAAGATGGAAAGAACAAATGATACGCAGATTAGCCCACCCCGTTGCGTCTGCAACAGCATCTTCTCGTTTCCAACATTCCATCCCCACCTATGCACCAGAAAGCTGGCCGGCATGTGTGTGTGCGCGCGCGTGTGTGCGCACGCTTGTGTGTGTTTGCACAGGGATCGAGTGAGGGGTGCGATAAGTGGACGATGACCTTAAAGCCAAAGCACTGTGTCAAGTTCAGCATGCATGTCCAGGTTGCAACACCATCACAGCTCCAAGCCCCCCCCCCCAGACCATAAAGCGCCATAAACACACACATTCGTCTTTTCTGCACCGCTTGTTTACCTGCGCGTACCTGTGTGCCAATCGTACCTTTGGATAAAACCATTAAAAAAAAATCTGGCTAATATCACAAGCGTACGATCATCCGGTATAAACATCAAAGGGGTCCAACCAATGTTGCTTTTCGCAGCGCAACGGCCTTGCGCCTGAGTTGCGAGTCCCATTTTTTTTTAATTTTTTTTTTTATTTTTTTTGCCCCCAGGTGGACTCGTGCCAACCCGCACCCGTGGCCTCGTTCGCTGTGGTAATAAGAAACAAATGTTACAAAGAAAGATGTCCTTCAAATGTATACGTAATAATAAAACAGCCCGGTGCCCTGGCATTTAACATGAACATCAGACAGGTGCCGTCACGCGTTTCGCCTCTGCGTCATCAAGCGAGTCCTCGCCTACTTACGCATGCCATCTCCGCCGGTGATGTACAATGCCATGTGCGTGTGTGCGTGTGTGTGTAGGTGTGCGTGCGTATTAATCATAGGCGCGGGGCAGGAGGCTGGCGGCTGCGCTCTCCATCTGTCTCTGTCTACAGCGCTGAGGGTTTTGTTTATTTTTTTTGTTTTTTACGCTGGCGACCGGGCCGGGGAAAAGTCAGCCTTCACGCGCCGGTATTATGGGATGTGCAGGGAAATAAATGACCCGCATGCGCTCTCGCAGAGATGCCGGGAGGGGGCGCGGCCCAGGGTTTGGCTTGCCGTAATCCGAAATTCTCTGCAGGGGGTCTCAGTGTGGGATCAAAATGTGGGCAATGATTCCATTTTGATGCCGCCGAAAAATCATTTGTTGCTGAAGGGAGGCGGCTGGAGATGGAAGTTGACCTAAGCATATTTCAAAACCCCAATTTGAAACTTTAACCCTACTTTAAAACCCTCATTTGAAACCCTAACCCTAGTTTAAAACACAAATTTGAAATCCTAACTCAAATTTAAAACCCTAGTTGAAAACCTTGATTTGAAACCCTAACCCTAGTTTAAAACCCTACCTTGAAACCCTAACCCACGTTTAAAACCATATTTTGAAACCCTACCTTGAGTTTAAAACCCTAATTGGAAACCCTAACCCTAGTTTAAAACCCCAATTTGAAACCGTAACCCTAGTTTAAAACCCAACCTTGAAACCCCAACCCAAGTTTAAAAACATATTTTGAAACACTATCTTGAGTTTAAAACCCTAATTTGAAACCCTAACCCTAGTTTAAAACACAAATTTGAAATCCTAACACAAAATTTAAAACCCTAACCCTAGTTGAAAACCTTGATTTGAAACCCCAACCCAAGTTTAAAAACATATTTTGAAACCCTATCTTGAGTTTAAAACCTTACTTTGAAACCTTAACCCTAGTTTAAAACACTAATTTGAAATCCTAAATCAAATTTAAAACCCTACTTTAAAGCCGTAACCCTAGTTCAAAACCCCAATTTGAAACCCTAACCCTATTTTAAAACCACAAATTGAGACACTAAGCCTAGTTGAAAACTCTACTTTGAAACCATAACCCTAGTTTATAACGCTACTTTGAAGCCCAAAGCCTAGTTTAAAACCCTAATTTTAAACCCTTAGCCTGCTTTCTGAGATCAAACATTCTGACAGTAGTCCACTGTCTTCTAAATGGTGGCTCCCCTTTGAAACCCTAACCTACCCGGTCCCTATCCCCTGCGAATATCGGTGCACCGCTGTACATACTCGCCCACTTCTAAAGTCGCTGAATGTGTGGGAGAGCTACGAGACTGAATTCAATCCCTTTCACCCGGCGGACCTCTCAACGGCGTAAAGTAAAGCTGGAAAGTCCTTGGTCAGCCGACCAAAGTAAATCCAGACTAAAAGAGAACGGTAGAGCTCAGGCTGGAAAACAACCGCAACGGCATCCCGACTCCACATCTCTGAGATGACAGCAACTCGGCCACTCTGGAGGAGCTCCATGACAAAAACAGCTCAATATCACTTTGTCTCGTCTGACCAATCAGCAAATAACTCATGCGGAAGCAAGAAGACGCATGCTCGGCC
Organism: Filicampus tigris; assembly: GCF_054856515.1. Classification (NCBI taxonomy): domain Eukaryota; kingdom Metazoa; phylum Chordata; class Actinopteri; order Syngnathiformes; family Syngnathidae; genus Filicampus; species Filicampus tigris. The sequence goes on along the minus strand of NC_141224.1, from coordinate 5,603,642 downwards.
CACTTAGTCAGGAAGCAGAGTCCACTCCTGAATCCAAGAAATTGTCACGGCACGGCGTTTGAGTCTGCTATTTGCGATTAGCTCAAGCGGGGAAAATCTCGCCATGGAAGCCGGCCGGCTGAGTGCCCGAAGAGGCGACAGCTCGACAGCATGCCAGCTTTGGCAAAGATGGAGAGTTTGTCTGTACAGCAATTTTCATATCGCTGTGCTTCCAGTCATCACTTTTCAGGAGACACCCCACCCCAAACGTCAGATTTGTTCAATCATTAAACCACCGTCAAAGCCAACACTTTAGATGGGTCAAAATTGTGTTAAACGCCCACACGTGCGGACTGACTAGTAAAAGTAGTAAAAATATGGAATTCACTAAATTGTGACAGGAGGTTTGGGCCTGACGGCAGCCATATATGAGGGTTGTTTATGGGAGAAAAAAAAAAGCAAATACGGTCAACTTGGGGAGCGGGACCGTGCCAGAGTGCGAATAGAGAAAATCCACATAGAATTGATGCCCATTCAAATGCTTTGACATTTTTTTTTTTTTTTTTTAAACCCCAAAAAGTCTTCAAAAAGCACTGATAGACATTTGAACATATGTTGTCAACCAGAAATAGAGGAATTGGGAGGCGGAAAAAAAAACAAAAATAGTGAAAAGAAGTTCACGAATATGCGGGGGTCCACGATGCTATTCGTTAGCCAGTCTATGATGTTAAACATTATGTGTTAGCATCAAGCTAGCGGACTTTAAAGTAAAGTTATTTGGTTGTTCTTACACATTTTTGGTTTGAAGTTTAGTTTGACAAACTTCAACTGGGAGTGTCAAAAAAAAAAACGCTTTGAAGCCTCTTTTAGGAAGATCGGAATTCTCAAAGTCGAAGCAAAAAGATCATCCAAATGACAGTTTGTTTCTCGTAAAACTCCAGGCACGGCTGTGTTTGAATTTCTTTGATTTCCTGTGGGATTTCAAATTTTTTTTTTCTAAATCAGAACAAACTGGAGGTCAATTACTGTCGACCATGTTGTATCTGTGACATCAATACTCCCACTCAACATCGCTGTCTCACTGCTGCATGAAAGAACGTTCATAAAAACGTTAAATCGTTAATGAACACAAGGCCGTTTCATGGAACGGCTAATTAAAGAGAAAAACGCGCCACCTTTGCTTGCTTTTGTTGCTTTGTGATCTTCCGCGTGCGAGTGTGACCGCCAAGTCATGTCCACGTTTGGCTTTTGTCTTCTTGCCATCGGGAGGGACACATTTGCTTTTCCTTTCTTGGAACCAAGGCGTGTGCAGTATGATCGACCGTGGCCTCAATTTGACTTTGTGGAAGTGTGCGCATTGGGCACCGCCTCTTTGGGGATGTTGAGGGGGGGCTTGCGCCTTTTCAGTGGGGATGTGTTTGTTTGCGTATGGTGGTTGGATGCTTCACATGTTTGGGAAAGACAAACAGTAGACAGTTGAACTGTCCAAACAAGGTCAGTGCTATTTTCTCCCTGTGTGTGCGTGTGTGTGTGTGTGTGTGTGTGTGTGTATCAGAGATGGGCACGAGTCTAAGGCCAAGTCAAGTCTCAAGTCCCGGACCACGAGTCCAAGACCCTGAGCACCATTAGGTGGCTGACAAACCATTAGGGTTTTAAATTAAGGTCCAGGTTTCGAAAAGGGTTTTAAACTAGGGTTAGGGTTTCACAGTAGAGGTTTAAAGCGGAAGTCAACCCAAACCCAATTTTTTTCAAGAATATATGTTTTATGGAAGCCCACTAGTTGAAACAAGGCATTCTGATAAATATTGCGTTTGTGGAATAAGAGTTAATCCACCCGTTTTTAGCCATCTCTGGGTGGCGGCCATTTTGTCACTTCTGTCGACTGAAAATGACATCACAACTACTCTGGGCTCTGCTAAGGACCGATCATGGCTCAGCTTCAGAAAAGAGGTGTGCCGTGATTGGTCATTATCCGAGCCCTGAGTAGTTGTGATGTCATTTTCAGTCGACAGAAATGACAAAATGGCCGCCCCGTGAGATGGCTAAAAACAAATGCATTTTGCTGCTTAGCTCATGTTCCACCAACGCAATATTAATCACAATGCCGTGTTTCAACAAGTGGGCCTGCTGGGAACATGTTCTTGAAAAAAAATTGTTCGGGTTGATTTCCGGTTTAAAGTAAGTTTTGGGTTTCAAATTAAGGTTTTAAATTATGATTTGGGTTTCAAAATAGGGTTTTGAACAAGACCAAGGGCCTGAAATTAGGGTTTTAAAACAAGGCTAGGGTTCCAAATTACGACATCGCCCTTTACTGGACAGCTTGAAAAGGGCATAATATCCATTATTATGAATATAAACCAATACCTGGGGACAAAAAAAAAAACAACAACAACAGTTTGTGCCTTTGACAAGGAGCGCAGTAGGTTGCCTTCCTGAAATGATTGCTTGTGTGAAACACGCATGCTGATCACATGTGTAAGCAAGCGTAGCCGCAGCCTAAACAACACGTGTGAATTTGTTTTCACAGCGAGATCCCCCGCACGTGGCAAGGTCAATGTCGTCTGCGAGTATCCGTGCACAAACTGCCAGCATGTGGAATAAAGATGCATGCTGTGGTTAATCCCAACAGTGCGTCTACGTTTTGTGTGTGTGTGTGTGTGTGTGACCTTGAAGGAAAGGAAGCTCTCCGATCCTCATTAACATGGATGAAGCATGGCCACCGGGTAGCACCTCCGCCCGCTTTCCTGCAAACTAATAGCGGAGGAGGAACGAGAGCCAACGACGGGGCGCTCTAAGGTGCGGCCATGCATGCGCAAACCTCCGCCATCTCCATTTCGTCATTACGACGCGATCAGCTGGAGACGAGGGCGTGTACCGTGCGAGTGTGCGTGCATTTGACGCCGGGCCTCATTCATGAGCCGTTACTAAAGCGATCAGGGTGGAAATTATGTTCTCAAAAAGCACATCACTGCGACATCATCGTTGTCACGATTTTCCGCTAGACAAAACATTTCGAGGAAGTATCGAGAGCTCATTGCAGTGGCGTAGCTGGGCTGAATTCCACATGGGTTTTGAGGGGCGGAGCCAGAATGTGGTTAATGGGTGGGCCAGGAAAAATCAGGGCGGGCCTGAATAATTCCCTCACTGACACAACCCTCCTGTGCCGACGCATTGTATATTCAAATAAAATGACAAACTGAATAAAAAAAACACAACATGACACAAATTCAAAAATAATTTCAGAATAATTTTTTTAAAAAGTAATCAAATAATTAAAAAAAGTTGTTGTTTTTTTTCATGAATCTCACTGGGTGGGCAGTCTGTCAATCTGGGTGGGACTGTGCACACCAGGGGCGGAGCTATGACAGATTGCCCACCCACTGAGATTCATGAAAAATATGTACTTTTACATTTTTGGTAAACTATGAAATTATTTTTTAATTTGTGTTTTGTTGTGTTTTTTTTTCATTGTATTGAATATTAAGAATGGCATAATTGTGGTCGTCTAAGGAAGATCTGAACTTCATATTATTCAGTTTGTCATTTTATTTGGGGGAAATATTCAGGCCCGCCCTGATTTTTCCAGGCCCACCCATTAGCCACGTTCCGGCTCCGCCCCTGGTGCACACCCAAGCCCACCCATGGCTCCGCCCCTGGGCCCAACATTGCACACGTGAATAGAGGACAGAAAAGAGCCAAAAATGTAAGGAATAAATAAGGCAGGAATAGAGCGTGGCAGTGATTACAACAGCCTCGTTTTGTTGCTATCCATTCCGACCCTTTCGCCAGACCCAAACAGGAAAATTAAATAAATAAATGACATATATGACTATGACCACCATAACATAAATAGCAACACGTAAATAACAGTTAATGTGGGGGGGGAAAAAATTGTCAAAAATCCCCCCACCCCCTCAAAAAAAAAATATCATCTGATTAAATCCAGCGAGCCGATTCCTAATCTGTTCCTAATTTGTACTGTACATTCCAAGACTGCCTCCAACCAACCCGAGGATTCTTCCTTTCATGACATGAAATCACACGGCATACGATGTTGTTTAACACTGGGCACAGTCGGGAGCGCATAAATATGCGTCAATACTTGACCCGTGTCTCCCCTGAGTAGACTTCAGAGAGGAGCCCATAAAAATAAATCCAACAGAGTTTGTCGGAGATCCGGCGCGCACAGCTTGAGGTGTCCGAGCCGTAAAAACAACAGGCGGCGCGTGACATTCAATAGATTGGACAACAAGCGAGGGGATGAAAAGATCCAGCGTGAGTGAGTCAGCATCCGCTAAAAAAAAAAAAAAAAAATGATAGCGAAGCTTTCGGGGACGATTGGAGCGTTCAGTCCCACGTCGTATTTGTGGCGTTGTCGCCGCCTCGGCCACGCTGGCGGTCCTCTCGCTGGATTTGAAAACATCCTGCAAAGAAGTGACGGCTCCACTTTGCATTTGCTTGTCAGCGCTTAACAGCTCCCAAATGGCGACTGATGTTCTTCTTGTAGATCTTGTCGTCTTTGTTTTGATTCAGCTAAGCAACAATTTGATACGGTATAAACTGGTTGAAATGAGAAGAAATTCCAACAATCCGTCCACGCGCCCCAAGAAAAAAACACAACTAAAAACTTTTGTCATAGTATTTGATAGGAGAAATAAAACACTCTACACATAACAGAATTTATTTCATCAGGTTGATTAAATAAATGAATGATGATTCAATGGGCATTCGCTGCGCATTGTGCTGTGTGCACCTTGGCCACCAGGCGGCAGGATAATACATACACAGACTGTCCCAAATAAACTGCAATAAAATTTGTCATTTGTCAAGATTACATTAATGCTAGCGTTGCTGCTACATGTGTTAGAATAATTCATAATAACCGGTTAAATGTTTACAATTGCTGCAATATTGATGCTAGTTTTGTTAGCTGCTCTATGGTGTTTTGCATTGTGTTAAGCATTAAGCTCTCAGACTTACGCAGGACAAATTGCATTAAACGCACAACGTCTAATCCTCTTTGTTTGATGTTTAGCTTGACAGTAAGGTATTTTCTATGCGTTTTATGCTTGCAAAATCTTTTTCTGTGTTCAAATACTTATGTATTTCTATGTGTTTCAAAATCCTGCTTTAATCACTTTAAAAATGTTTAAAGCGGGTGGAAGGGTCCAAAAAATTTTTTTAAGTTATTTATATGCTCTCTATGCAAGTCTACATTTTGTGCAGTAGTCATTTCCACTGACGATAATAAAGTGACAAAAATGGCATTTTAGCATTATTACCAATGGCCCTTTGCTGTTTTTTTTTTTCTGAAGGTTTTTAGTGATGTTGAACAGAGTTGCTGCTAGGTAGGAGACTAATTGGACTAATTAGCAGCAAGGCAAGGCTCGCCTCGCCAGTCTTGGATGTTGGAAGAATGAAGGGGGAAGAAAAAGTCTCCCCCGGTGAGCCTCTCTGTGGTGAAGTGAGGCCACTTTTTGATGTGCTGCTACTGCTTCAAGTCACCTTTGGCACGTGGCCACTAAAACGCAACTTTGCCAGAGCTTTTGATTCACTTTAACTGCGCGGCGTCTGTCCGGATTCATGTGAAGCCACCTTTGCATTCTCCAAACCAAATTTTTATCCCTGCCTAGTGTGGGCTTGCGTGGTGTTTTTAACATCCAATGGAAAACCAGTAAGACTGCCGCTGAAAAAAAAGCATATCCAAGCCTCGGTATTTTGGTATTAAATGTAGCAGTTTGTTTTTGTTTTCCTTTTTGTAACACTTAAGTGCAGAGCTCACAAAACTGTTTTATTAATGAAAGCCCTCGAGAGCCTTAAACTATGAGAATGCACAGTAAAAAAAAAAAATGCTTAGTCATTTTCCTAATCCACTCGCTGGGTAGCTGTGGATTGTGAGCAGATTGGGTTTGACCCTGAACCAATAAATAATCCAGGCTACCCCATCCAATTTGGGTTCATTTTTCCCCAGCAGTTTTCAGAATGGGGGGATTAGGGTGAGGATTAGGGTTTGAATCCACGGTCAATAGGCACCACAGAGCTTTTATTTTGTCTCTTAGACTTGAAGAGAGAAGACTCTTAAAACTGCCGGGTCAAGAATAACCAAATTTTGATTAAAAAGGGACCGACCAGCTACTTGGGGTAACTTTTGGCATAACTTTAAGTTGTTTTGTATCAAAACAACCACCATTTTGGGGGGATTTTTTTTGGACAAAAAATGGGGATGTTTAGTACAAAATAACCCTGAAAGTTGGGTCAAATCGACCCTAGTAGCAAGTTGGTTCAAAGTCTGACCAAAATTTGGTTATTTTTGACCCAGCATTTTTAACAATGTAGGTGTGAATGGCAAACCTACAAGAGTATTCAATACTAAAACAGCAGATATGAATGTGATTAAAGGGTAGCAATACTGCAGTCTAAAACCAGTTGGGTCAAAAATAACCCGATTCATTGCCTCGGAATGGTTTAGCCCGATAAGCATTCATTTTGAATGGAGCAAAATAGTGTTTTTTCGTAAAGTTTCATGCCTTTAACCTGAAACATTTAAGTGTCCACACAAAATAATAAATGCTTGCACACACTCACAAACACACACACACCAGTGGCGGGGCCAGAAAGTGGCTAATGGGTGGGCCTGGAAAAATCAGGGTAGGCCTGAATATTTCTCTCACTGAGCACAATCCTCCTGTCCCGACACATCGAGTATTCAAATAAAACGACAAACTGAATGAAATGAAGTTCAGATCTTTCTTCGACAACCACAATTATGCCACGGCGGGCCGGAATTACAACAATCATTCATGTTTCAGAATAAAATAAAACCACTGACTTACCATTACTGAAGGCGGAGTCTTCTGGACTTTGAGTTAAAAGCATTGATTGTCATCATAATCCGAGCTGTCAATCATTTCTTTTTCAAATGACAAAAGTGTCAAATTGTCGGCATGGACGATCTCAGGCGGGTCTGGATCCTGTTTGTTCCAGAGAAAAGTCTCTCGACGCTGCAGGAGGTCGAAGGGAGCGTTGTGGTGACTCTCAACAGACTGTTGATATTTGGAAAAATGTCCAATGGGCAGCTGTCCAATATTTCCATCAATGTGGGGAAAGTGGTCTTGATTCGTTTTCCTTCTGATGTGCTGAGTGAACACAGTATATTCAGTATCAGATACCTCAATCTCATACAAATCACTTTGTCACCAAAAGTGGCTGATGCAGGTGCAAAGGAGGCCGTATGTGTCCACTTTAAATCGCCTGTCAAGGATGCTGTTCCACAGAGATTTTGAATCACTGTTACTTTTGATCGGCGATGTTTTCCCCAATGTGGTGGGGTGACGAAACACTAGCATAAGAGGTCTCCTCCTTGGATGGCGACAAGGACCTGTTTCCTTCATTTCCCGAGGCAATAAACGTCTCGTGGTGACCAACCGCAGAAACTGCTGCACCTGTACTCGAATTCTATGCGTGGGAAGCCAAAAAGTCGCTCATATGCATTATTTTTGCCATTGCTTAACTCCACCTGCTCAGCAAGCGTAACAACCAGCTATGGCGCCATCCGATTGCTGATGAACAAGTTAAGTCTCGCGAGGCAAACCGCAATTACGTCAAACGTGTTTTTTTATTTGTGTGTAGTACGCTATATTCGATTCTTAATATTCAATAAAATAAAAAAACAACGAAACACAAATTAAAAAAAAATATTTAATCGTATTTTTTTTCATGAATCTCACTGGGTGGCCAGTCTGACAATGTGGGTTCCGTTAGCATAACAGCCCGCTTTAGCGCCGTCTGATTGCTAATGAACTTTGAGTGTCGCGAGAAGAAGCGCGATCACGTGAAACATAAAGCTGTGTATTTTTTATTAATTTTTATTTTGTAATACGCTATTTTCAATTCTTAACATTCAATACATAAAAAAACACAACGAAACACACACGCACACATACCCTCAGGGGGAAATTGATTGAGAATATTTTCCTTTAATCTAATTGTTGATGGGACTTGACATGGATCTCTTGGAGGATCTTTGCTCTCCATCATTAGAGGAATAAAAATCAATTTGGCTTTGCGGTCTGTGACATTTGTCACTCAACTGACACCCCAGCGGCTGCAACCACATCGGCCACTTCATTGGGTACACCCGCTCAGGCTAATAAGCTCCAGTCCAAGAGCTGTACAGTGAGCCCTCATTTGTAGCATGTCCGGCATTGATGAGTTAACCTCCTCGTTCATCTGTTTGTTTCCTCACAGAATGTCATCACGTCGTGATTGCCTGCCATGTTTTCCCCCGGAGGCCCAGTGCTCCCCCCCCCCCCCCCCCCATCCGCATGGCTCACGCGCTAATGATATCGTTTGATGGATTTCGCGACCCGTGAGTGGTTTGCGTTGGTGCCAAACGCTTCACCGCCCTTCTCTGCTACTCTAAACGCAGTGGCGGGTGGTGCATTTGGTACCTGGGTCTGCAGCGGAAACTTCATCCATCTCTTAATACCACCACTATCATGTTGCAAGTCTAGTAACTGTCGTTGCTATACAAAAACGCAATGTAAAAGCATGCGACATTTTTTCAGGTCATTGATGGCCTGTGAGGATAAATTTGAAATCTGATTGGTGAGTCAAAAGTCAACCGCAACACTGAACTAACCATGTGGTCAATGGCCAACTGGCACTGGAGTAAAAGCACCTGACGACACGCAGTAAACCACGCCCCTTAAAGGTACACATTAACACACATATGTAGCCCGGGGTGTGCGACTTTTGGTTTTACACTTAAAAAAAAACAGTATTAGTCTGTAATTCTCATTTTTTCTCTCTGTTTTGATATTTACATTTTACACTACAGTCCATCATTTATATAAAGAAATCAGGTATTTTTTTGGAGCGGGGGGCGGGGGGGTGAATAGATTTCACTTTATTTCAAATTGATCGATTGAAATTGATTTCAGTGGACACCTGCTATTCCGTGAATAGCGAAAATCCACAAATAGTTGACACCCAATAAATTTGTTGGGTTTTTTTAAACCTAAAAAAAAAATTGAAAAAAAAATGGGGATGCACTCTCAAAAAGGGTTGGCTACCTAAAATAAACAAAACAATTTAAAAAAGTGCAAGTATGTGAATCCGCAGCTGCTGAAACCGTGAATATGCTACAGTACATCATGTCCGCAGAATACAAAACTGTGAGGACAATTCTAACTATCGCGACGGTATTCCGTAATTCCGGATCAAAGCGTTGACCCCTCCACACCAACCATCGGATGTCTCACTGCTTTACATCCATATATGAAACACGTGAAATCATGCGGAAGACCGTTCTTGGAAATCGTGTGAGGCGATGCAAAGATGTGATGCGGAACGAACGGAGAGCGAGAGAGAGCGAGGCCAGGACGGAAAATCCCTCATTTACACTCTGGTCACAGCTTTGCACTATTACCTCTATGAAAACACTCCACTTCGTTTTGTTGCTGCCCATGCGGGGGTTCATCTCAGCACTACATATTAACATACGGCTAATCCACTACAATATGTTAATAATGTACTAACATGGTATAGCGACATGATTTATTAGCATAGTGTGTTGACATACTGCGTCAATATGATGCATTAACATACAGGGCTCGGGCCAAGGCTATGTCTATTATAGAAATAGTGCTTTGGCGCCATCTTATGGCATTGCCGGACCGAGCAGCTACAGTATGTTGAAGTGAGGGGCGGAGCTTTATTTATTTAGTCTACTTTGAACAAGTGTGCTTGTTTCAAATGTCTTGGTTATGAGCTTTTATTCAGGTCTAAATAGAAAATCAAACGGTTAGCTATCATAAAACACAATGTTATTCACGTAAAACTATTGCGATGTTGTTATGATCCAGTTTTACATGTATTCATCTAACGTTTCTTTTGCCAGTTAAGGCAACCGAGAACAGATTGTCTTTTGCGTTGCCAACCTGGCTGTACATAGCAGAGTGAAACGGATTAAAATAAAACATGTTTATGGCTAATTGTCGCAGATTAATACTATCAAATAAGCACATCATGTTTTACAACAATATTGTAGTGTTTTCTATGTCATTGTATAATAGTACATAATGTTCATGCAGTTGCCTTCTAGTCTTAAGGTCCTTTTTGTCTGGGAGTAATTCTGTTATACTTTAAGAGTAACAAATCTGTTGCATTATTTGTTCATTGTCAAAATTGGTTTTAAGCCGTTTGTATAATTACGTAATGACAACACTTTCCTGCATTTAATTTTTTTGTCAGATATGAATCATTCAATATTATGTAATACTTTGTTACTAGCTAGTTTTTTGTACAACAGATAAAATAAAATAAAATGGATTAACAGATTAAAAAAAAAAGTTTTTGTATTAATTAATAAGAACAAAAATGTTGTATCGTGTGTCAGTTATCTATTAGATGAAGACCAACATGACAAAGTGGAGACATACGGAAAATCTATTAAGACTTTAATTTTCTGAATTCTTTAAATACATTTTTTGGCATCAATAAGTTACAGAATAAATAAAATCATAGCAGCAAAAAGTTGCCCCCCGGCTCGTTTTGTGACATCCAGCTTGAAATGATCACATATCAAACGTGTACGCTGGCAAATTGTTTCATCTTTCTGAAAGGGAATTACATCATTAGAATTAGAATTATGCTGGTCAAACAACATGGAACGAGACGGTGTAGGCCACTAAAAAAAAAAAAAAAAAAGCGCTGGAAGTCACAGGAGGTAGCATCTTACTCTCCTGCCAGTTTATATTGCTTTTTTTTTCCAAGCAAGAAATGCTTATCAGTGGCTATGATTGTCATAACCACCGATGCAAATGCAACTGCATCGTTCATTGTCTCTGTCATAGAAGCTGTACAACAAGCAAAAAATTAACGCGTAGGACTGCGTCGCCTTTGCACGCGGTCACATTTGCGGTCAAATAAAAAATAAAATCACAAGTCACCTCACATTTGTCAGTGGCTGTCATATTGCACTCAGCGCAGTATTGTCATAGAGCAGTGGTTCGCAAACTTTTAACACCGAGTACTAAGCTCTCCAAAAAAACACTAATATTAGAATGAAGTGGGCCGGGTTTTCTTCAAATACGAGACAGATGTTGTAGTCGTCATTGCATTTTTGTACAAACATTATCAATGCGCTTCTATATTAAAACATAGACTAAAACGGTGCTTATATAATAATTCATAAAAAAAAATGGTTGCGTGTAAAAGAAAAAAAAAAATTGCTTAAAAAAAAGGTTAAAAACCATTCTTGAAGATTACATGCAAATATGTGATAAAAAGTTGAATACAACTGAACTGAACTGGGAAAAATGAACTTTTTTTTTAAGGGCAGTAAATTGCCTCCTTCTTCTGGAATAACACAATTTTTGTTTAAAAAAAAAAAAAAAAAGTCTGATTCATATAAAAGATTTTAATTGGCCCAAGAAAAAAGTCTGATTCATATAAAAGATTTTAATTGGCCCAAAGCTAAGGAAGGGAGGAGTAATTATTTTATAACCGCGCCGGTCCCAAAATGTTTGAAACAATATTACGCCGCGGACCCATGGGACCCCCGTTTTGAGAACCACTGTTCTATTTGTATCCCTTCATACCACACACTAATTGTAAGCAAACTAATAAGAACAAGTGCATTTGGCGTTTACGTGGAAGCCATTTGTGTTGACACACAGGGACAGAAAGCGGCGTTTGGTGCACGCCCGCACACGCTTCAGCATGTTGGACACGCGTGTGCTTGCGCGATCGCTCTCTCCTACACGCACGCTGCTTGTTTTGTAGCTTTTGCCAGCTCGTTCTCTCCCTTTGCATGCCGACTGTGCGTCTGGCATGGAGATGACGATCTGGTGCCACGCTCGAGCTGCGTGTGCCCGGTCTGGTTTGTTACACGCCCCCAAGCGGGCTTTATGAATGGCTGCAACTCAACGGCTAAGTCAACAGCAGCCAGGCATTTTTTTTTTTTTTTTTTATTGGGGGAGGGAGATATGTCAGAAAGCAACGGTTGTCCCAGTGCTGCAATGCTGGAAGCATGTTTGTGTTATTGTGCCAAGAGCAGGTTTGTTTGGGTTTTTTGTTTTTTTTGCTGCTGTGGAGTTGTCATTCCACCCACGTGTTGCTCTGGTTGTGATTTCTGGTCGAGTCCAAGTGCTTTAAAACAACCGTCGCCATTCACTAAAAGTGTACGAGATGTCCCCGAAATATTTACTCACTCTTTGACTGTCCATTACTAATGTGCTTTTTTTTGTTTTTTGGTTGTGGTGCAAATCCATCATTTTGATGTGATTGGATTGCTACACATGTGTTTTGCTAGTCGAAGTTAGCTGTCCCGAGTTTTGCTCCCACCAACCAATCCGATGATCAGGTTGACCATGTGAGGCGAAATTTCAATCCGATGGGGTTGAAAAAAAAAAAAGATTTGCTAATATAGTTTACGTTGCATGGACCGACACTGGACAGATTAGATTGACATGGCAACACACAGAAACTGAAATGTGACTGGATTAAAAAAAAAAAAAAAATGTGACATCAACATACAGTACTGGAATCATTGCAGCAAGAGAAATGCTAAGAAATCACGAGAACAGACTTTTAGCAATAATTCAAATCATCAAATTTAAGTTGTAACTTTTTAAATTTGAAGCTACTAAATTTATCATCAGGTGTACTATAAGGAGAAAAAAAACGTTCTGCACGTTCCACAGACCTCATGCCAATTTTATTTTTTTTTTTTAATTATGATTGATATCTCAACAATAATCTTTACGCCACAAAGCCAGTAACAGTCATTTTGGAACCATTTGGAACATTTGTGTTGCGATGGTCAGTCAAAGGATGAGAACATTTTGTGGGACACCCTCCCTGTGTGTGTGTGTGTGTGTGTGTGTTTGTATCGGTTTCTCCATCAAAGATTTTTGAGTTCACCATTGCAATGAATCAAACTCTCGACATTGCGTGGAGTCAATGATTCTGACAGCGGTGATGGACGGATTTCTTTCCATCCAGCAAAGAGAAGAGAGAAAGAAAGCCTGCTTGACGGAAAAGAACGCAGGAACGAAGGAAGGAATGATGCATACTGCATATCGCCGATTAGGGGGACGATGGGAAGGAAGGCACGGTGCATGATTAATTGAAGGGCGGAAGGAACTGTTGGTACTGTATTGGGAAGGACGAAAGGAAGGCTGAATTTACTGTGGAAAGGCCAAGAGGGAGGTTGAAAGGTAGGAAGGCAGAATGGAAAGAATGTAGGAAGGCAGAAGAGACTGATGGCTACAAGGAAAGCTGCATGTATTGGATGGGCGGCACCTTGTGTTGGCAGGGATTGCTGGTATATGGAAGGATGAAAGGAAGGCCCTGTGGACTGGAAGGAAAGGGGGAGGATTTGTTGCGTTGGAAGAAATGTGAGAGGAAGGCCGCCTGCCCTGGACGGAAAGATTTCTGCTACGATGAAGGATGAGAAGGAGGCGACATGTACTGGAAAGACAGAAGGAAGGTAGAAAGCCTTGGAGGAGGGATGGACTGTTTGGTGTAAGTTGCAGGGATTGAAGGAAGAAAGCTCTCTGGCTACTAGGCAGGACAATAGGGAAGGAAATACAGTTGGAAGAAGGAAAAGATGGAAGGCGGGAGAGATTGCGAATTGGTGGAGGGATTGTGCGCAAGCGGTCTCAAATCGTCCTCACCACTGCTCTATCATCAGATCCAACACTCGATTGATGTTGAGATCCGAATCCAGACCGAAGTCGGTCTCCGCGAAGGGCGGCGGCGGCGGGGTGAGCAGCCGCAGGCCGGACGTCAACGTCTCCAGGATGTCGGCGGCGTCGAACATGGCCTGGGCGCGGCGCTTGCGCGACTTCCCGGCCGACTGCAGCAGAGGGGAGGTGCAAACGGGCGGGGGCGCCGGCACGGCGTGACTCGGGGGGATGGCGGCGGGGGACGGGGGGAGCTCCAGCAGGAGCGAGGAGCAGAGAGGCAGGAAGGTGCTGTCCTTGGAGCAAAGCTGCTGGCATTTCTGCGACTGATTCACTTGAGGTGGTGGAGATGACGGGATGGGGGATTTGTGAGCAGAGCTGTTGACAGCATCTAGAAAGGAAGCCATAAAAAGTATTCATTGCTTAAATTGGAAGTCAACCAAAACATTTATTTTTTTCAAGAATAGGTTCTATGCAGGCCCGCTCGTGAAAACATGGCATTGTGAGTAATGGTGTGTTTGCGGAGTTAAGCAGCAAAATCCAAATCGGGGGCGGCCATTTTGTCACTTCCGTCGACTGAAGATGACATCACAGTTGCTCAGGGCTCAGGTAATGACCAATCACAGCTCACCTGTTTTCTGAAGCGGAGCCACGCTTGGTCGTTATCTAAGCCCCGAGTAATTTGGAACCCTAGCCTTGGTTTAAAACCCTAATTTCAGGCCCTAGGTCATGTTCAAAACCCTATTTTGAAACCCAAATCATAATTTAAAACCTTAATTTGAGACCCAAAACTTAGTTTAAAGAAGAAATCAACCCAAACTAATTTTTTTCAAGGATATGTTCCCAGCAGGCCCACTAGTTGAAACACGGCATTGTGGTTAATATTGCGTTCGTGGAACATGAGCAAAATGCATTCGTTTTTAGTCATCTCAGGGAGCGGCCATTTTGTCATTTCTGTCGACTGAAAATGAGTAGTTGTGATGTCATTTTCAGTCGACAGAAGTGAAAAAATGGCCGCCCCCCCCCCCGAGCTAGCTAAAAACGGGTGGATTTCTCATATTCCACAAACGCAATATTAATCAGAACGCCTTGTTTCAACTTGTGGGCCTGCATAGAACATATTCTGGAAAAAAAATATGCTTAGGTTGACTTCCCCTTTTAAGGTTATTTTTTTATGTATGAGATACTAACCGACAGAAGCAATGGGCGCATCCAGAATGTCATCGATTGACTGTCGAGGGTCCATCTATTGACAAGAAAAAACTTGGAATGAATGACGTTCAGTGCTTTTCTTCCATGACTAGCTTTACTTCTTCTTCAGTACTTTTGCCATCTCTAGTCGATGGCGACCACCTGGTTAGCATGGACCCGCCCACCTGTGCTTTCTGGATAGCCTCCTGCAGCTCCTCCTCCAAGCTACGAATGCCAGGCGAGTTTTGGACTGGACTTGCCGTGATCTGCACTGGCAGCTCAAAGTCTCGGCCAATCGTGTCGGCGGGCCAAGGCTGGGAGCAGAAAACCTTCAAGCAGGGATCAAAGAAATGACAGTCGGTCGACTGGTCTCCGTGGCGGGTCCCGGTGAAAGACTTTGAGAAAAGTCTCGCTGGATTACCTGCGTAAACAACACCTCTGTTTGGGTATCCGTTTCCCGGTTCGCCCTCCTGCATCCTGGTTCCTGTTGCAGGAATGGATGAAGGGATCTTGCACAAGACTGGTAGATAGGCAGAGGGTACAACGCTTTGAAAGATGCATGCTAGTCACAAAAACGTTAGGCATATTCGGCTTTCGGGTGAAATTTCAGGATGAGCCTAAAATGCACTACAACCTCTTGAACTTGTCCAACTGCTCATTGCCTTTTGGTATTTGTTCTCTAAGAAGCCGAATGTCAAAATTCATGGTTAAAAATCCTTGAATTGAAACAACGCATTTCTATGGACGTCCATTTGTAAGCCTTTCTCTGACTCTTCCGGTCTTTGTATGTCTGTTGTGAACTGTTGATGCCACTCGCTGACATCTTGTTTCGAGCCTCGCAATTGTTGGTCACTTGATCAATTGTCAGTCAGGTGTCGTCTAATTGAAATCAAGACATTTTTGCTCCGTTCATAGATTAACTCATTCACCGACAGACGTTTTCAGACCCTCTTTTTCCATTATGTATGAAAAAAGTGTAAAAAAAAATATAAATTCCTGAGATTGAACGCCTGGACTGTGAAAAGACAAATAAATTTGTCAATGGCAGTGAATGAGTTAAATAGCTGTTGTGAATTTTGTCGTTCAGCGCATTGTTTAGACATAAGCAAGTTGTCCCAAAAGTAGCACCGTATATTTTCTGGGCTATAAGCCGCACCGTTATATAAGCCGCACCCACCATATTTTCAGAAAATGCCGGGAAAAAAAACGTATATAAGCCGCACCTTTATATAAGCCGCACCTTTATATAAGCCGCACATATCTATTTTGAAAACGTTTATATTTACAGCATTTACAGAACTGTAAATGTACATGTATGTACCTGAGCAGATTCTTTCCGAACAGTGCCTTTTAACACTGCGGCAACGTTGCTGATTAAAACGGAACAGAACCAAGAGAAAATAAACAGTACTTATCGTCATTTCACTGCCGGCTGCCGCTCCAGTTTGTCAGCTAATGTCCACCAGACCCCACCATCTATTGTTCTACTACATTCTACATATGCACCTGTCTTGTTTTATATTAATCAAGTCAGCCAATCCAACACACGGCGTGCTGCCAACTGTACTAAATCAACAATAGCATTTCACATCGAAACAACAGAACAGACGTAACATCCGCCGATCGCATTCATGTGCACTTCAGGGACCTCTGGGAAAACATAAAATCAAAGAATTACAGCACCTAATGCGCCCTCGCCTGTTGAACTCCTCCACCTGCAGTCACAATCACCAGTGAACGGCAAATGCATTGTGTTGAATTGTACTGTAATTCCGGTTCGAGCGCCCCGAGCGGTGGAAGAAAAATCCACAGAATAGCCGCACCGGACTATAAGCCGCATGGCTCAAAACCTAGGGAAAAAGTCGCGGCTTATAGTCCGGAAAATGCGGTAGTGTCGGGTTAGAGCGGGTAAAAAATTAAGTGCACCTGTCAAGGTTATCGTGCATTTTAAGTGTTGGGTGAAACCCAAGCATCCCTAACATTTTTTTAGCACAAAATCCAAAGACCAAAATATTTCCCTTACTTCATGAACGGTGTTGCCAGGAGCTTCTCTTGCCCTGCAACTGATCCGCTCTTTCCTGTCCAACTCCACACCCAGCTCAGTCCTCCAGGCGGCACCGCACCGAAGGGGCGACGAGGACGACATGGGTAAACTGGGACTTGGTGTTCCGGAGGCGGTACAGGGAGGAGCGAGGAAGACGGCATTGATCGGACCGCGCTGTTCACCGGACAGACTGACGGCGAGACCGCCGGAGAGGCCATTCGGGACGACATTTAGAATGCCGTTGGGGACTCCGTGATCCGGGATGTACGTCTGTTGGTTCGGGCTGCTCCCGGGCGAGTCTCCGGAGCCGCAGCTAGAACTGGGGCTGTGGCGGGCCAGAATTGGGAGAGAGGGAGTCGGGGGCTCCGCGCCGCCCCCCAGTTGACAGAGGGGCACGGGGGTAACGCACGATGGGGGGAGCTGGAAGGGGCGAAGGCGCTGCAACAGGGCCGGCTTGGTGCCGGAGACGGGGAGGCCTCGCTTGCGCAGCTGCTGCCTCAACTCTGACACCTGAGGAGGCAAAAGGCATGAGGGCATCCAAAGTTGTCCTCGGTATTAACTGCGAATGTGACTGATGAGGTCTTAAAGAGATTTCTGGATTTACGCCCTCGCTTCGCTTACTTTGAGATCAACGAGATTTGCAGGGAGGAGCTCAAGTTTGGACGCATTGTTTGTGTCCTTTGGCGTGTTGGTGGTGGCCGCAGGAATGGGTTGAGGGTTCAGGGGCAGAGCTCCAGATGAATTCGGTTCTCTACAGGTGTCAAAAATCGGAACCATTAATTGGCCAGAAACATCTTACTGCTCTTCTTGAGTCGCCGGCTATGTCAAATACAGCGGGACCTTGACGCCGAGGTTTATTTCATTCATCGATCACGTTTGTAACCGTCAAATCAATATTCCCCGTCTAAAGGAATTGATTTGACATTGATCCAGATGCCCACAAACGAGGCAATTTTTTTTGCTCTGTGAAAAATTTTTTAAAAAGTCAACTCCTCGAACCTAATAAAAGAGAATTTGAAGAAATAAACTGGTTTCATAAAGTGTTATTACTGGATTCTTCAGGGCATTTAATTGATCAAAACCGGTTTCTTAGGAGACGTTTTGCCTCTAATCCGAGCAGGCTTCATCAAGGAAAACTAAAAGAAAAACGAACCAGGCCTTGTTACAAACACTGTTCAATCATTTCACTCGGGACGCACTGATAGATACCGATGCCAGTATCCGGGATCGGTGCTTGGAAAAATGTGAGCCGTGAAGTCACATTAAATCAACACAAACATTTTTTTTCAAGAATATGGTCCATGCAAGCCCACGAGTTGAAACACGGCATTCTGATGAATATTGCGTTGGTGAAATATGAGTTAAGCAGAAAAATCCACCCACTTTTTAGCCAGCTCTGGGGGCGGCCATTTTGTCACTTCTGTCGACTGAAAATGACATCACAACTACTCGGGGCTCAGGTAACGACCAATCCCGGCTCAGCTTCAGAAAACAGGTCAGCCATGATTGGTCGTTGTGAGCAGTTGTGATGTCATTTTCAGTCAACAGAAGTGACAAAATGGCCGCCGCTGGAGATGGCTATAAACTGGTGCATTTTGCTGCTTAACTCATATTCCACAAACACAATATTCATCAGAATGCCTTGTTTCAACAAGTGGGCTCGCATAGAATATATTCTTGAAAAAAATATGTTTGGGTTGACTTCCTCCTTTAAGGAAACGAATGACAACACTACAAATATTATTATAAGACCTTCGGTACCCGGTACTTAAATCATGCTAATTTAAAGGTCTCCACAGTTAACCATAGGCATATCCAGTACCTGTATATGATTATTATTATATATTACCAGAGCTGAGCCTATGTGACGGACCGGTCCACCTATCCGCCTATGACGGATGCCCATTTTGTAGGCGGTAAACGATAGACGGGAAACTTAAAAACAATCGTGGCAAGCCCGTTTTTTTTCCCGTCTACGTATTGATCGTGATGTTTCTGAGTGTGTGTACAAGTGTCAGGAATAAGCATAGCACCATACCTGGGCACCACAGTAAGTTGTTGCTGCTGCTGCTGCTGCTGCTGCTGTTCTTGTTGCTGCTGGTGCTGGAGGATTTGCAGCTGCAGAAAAACTTGCTGCTGCTTGAGGAGATGAGAATTGGCAGCGTCTAATGGCTGGGTAGGAGGGCTCTTCTGTTTGGCTCCTCCCTCTTGAAAGACACACACCACTGGTAACGGACTGGTCTGAGGTTTTGGCCGAGAGATGTTCAAAGCGATACGCTACCTCCGGGCCCAGACGCCCCCCTCTGGTCGGGAGGAATGTACTGGTGATACTTGAGTTTCTTCATCTTGGGCTTGGCGTCCCGCGGTTTCCGTGAGCGAGCGAGGTGGCTGAGGTTGAAGGCGGCCGTCGGGGAAGAGGAGCAGGCAGGACTGGGAGGCCGAGCTGTCTGCGAGGGTTCAAAGCGGGGCTCAGCGGAGTCACTCCAAAGCCGGCGCGCGTAAGATGTGACGCGGGGGGGGGGGGGAAATGTCAAGCTGTTTCCGTGTTGTTTGACAGCGTTTGCACCGTGTGGAGGTTCAACTCTTAACAAAATCTTCAGATGACAGCGCGTGTTGGCTTTGACACACAGCCACGTTGTGTGTGTGTGCGTGTGTGTGTGCGTGCGTGTGGATGTGTTAACCTGGGGGGGCAAATTGACAGTAATGAATGCGCAACAGCTTAAGGTCGAGTTTGCAAAACAGAAGCGCGAGCATCTTGTTAAGGTGAAGATGTTCACGTCGCTTACTTTGTTGCAAATTCATCTCATCAAAGAGCGTGCAAATTCAAATTCACGACTCAAATGCTGACTCGCGCAAATTTCACTCTGCATTATTTATAAGATCTACTCACACACATATATCATAAGGTCGTGCTTGCGGTACCTTCAGTGGAGACTTGCTCGACATAATGCACATCTTAACACCAACACTGCGTTGCAATTAGAGAAAACGGCAATACTAGGCAAAAACTCGACTCATTTTTTTTTTTTTGTTCCCCGTTGTGCATCAATGATTACAATTTCATAGAACAAATATTAGAATTTAGATTGACATCAGTGCTTCTGATCATGCTTAGGCCAGCGGAAAAGGCCTTGCTGGCCCTGACTGCTCGCCGGCGAGGATCCCAACATGAACCTTCACTGTACCTTTGGCAGCAGGGGCGTGGTCTGGGAAATCAGAAAGATTCCATTTGGTCGACTCGTGGTTGCGGTGGAGTTGCTTTCACACGGCGGCGTGCCGGCCGGCGGTTGGGTGCCCTCGGTTGCCGGGGGCAACGCCAAACTGGACTAAAAGAGGACATGGATGTCGACGCGGAAACGTGTCAGTGTGTTGTTTAGAAGTTGCTCACCTCTAGAGTATGACTATTCAAGGGAAAAAAATAGGGGCGGGAATAATCATAATCGTTTTTTCGATGCATCGTTCGGCATATCAAAAAGATTCTCAATCCATTCATAGTTATTAATAATCAATATTTAAAGTTTAAGTAAAAAAACTAAAAGCATGTGCAAGTGATTACATGCTAGGCTAAGCTAATATGTGACAAGATGGCAAAACCTCAAAAGAGCGCAGCAAAGTCAAAGTGTGAAATAAAAATCATTGCTCTTCCTCTTGAGTTTTTGGTTTTTAAAAAGGTATATACACACATAAAAATGTAAGTCAATGTAGTGATGCATTGCAATCGGAATCGAATCGAATCATAGGCCTCCGAATCGGAATTTAATCGAATCGTGGGCCTCTGAATCGTTATCGGATCGAATCATGAGGTACCCATAGATTCCCACCACTTGAAAAAAAATTAATCACCAAAATTTGAAGTGGCAATGTGCTCAGATTAGATAAACGTCCATGAAATAAATTTGACATCATTTCATTTGAATACATCCCCAACCACTGTACAAATACTGTCAAGGGTCTCCGTTGTTGTCTCACCTGAACGTGAACCGGACTGTGATTGAGGGGCGGGCCCGCAGACGACAAGTCACTCAGTAATTGGTCATCTGGGAGCCCCGGTGGCGAAGGGAAGGCCGAGGCCGCCGGTTGGCGAACGACGCGTTGCTCGGGCGGCGAAGCCGACGAGGAGCAGGAGCCTTCGAAGACGTCTGCGGGCAGCGGTAAAGAGGCGGGGCCTGTGCACATGAAAGCCAAAGGACATTTGTCATCGGACATTTGTCAGCGGGCATTTGTTGGCCAACGTGCGCTCGTTTGCGCGTGGAACGAACCCTTCTCAAGGTGTGTTTTCTCTTTGGGCTTAACGGGCGCGGGGGGATCTTGGATCCTCCCTCTTATGTCCCGGCGGGCCTTCTTCTGCCTCGACGCGCCGCACTCGCTCTTCTCTGAAGGGTCAATTCAAGGAGAGTGAAGATCAGCAACCACAGAGGAAAAACGCGTTTCGGATCTAACCAAACAATCAAATTGCAAATTGTTTTCAAACGCAATGCCCTTGAAGGCCACGCCGGACAGAGGCGCCAGTAACAGCTCTGAGAGGTTATTTTCGTGCGCTGTCGTCATCGTGTTTAACTCATTCACTGCCTTTGACGAATTGACTTGTCTTTTCACTCTCCAGCCATTCAATCCCAGGAAAATTTTTTTTGTTTTCTATTTTTTTCAAACGTTAGGGTAAAAGAGGGTCTGAAAATGTGGTAAGAATTCAAAGAGCTCACATTTGTTTTCAAGTCGAGATAGACCGATATGTTTTTTTCAGGGCCGATACCGATTATCAGCAGTCAAGGAGGCTGATAACCGATATTTGGAGCCGATATTCATTTTCAGCATAAAACAAATTTAAAACGTAACTTTGTTGAAATGCCTTTACGCATGTTTGTTGAACATTTTTTCAGATTTGCATACTGCTGATGTTTTTTATTATACATTTTTTGACAATATGCATCTTTGTTGTAAAATTCTAACAAAGTTCAGGGAGATCCCGGGGTCATCAGCAAAAGTCTTCAAAAGTTACATGAAAACTTAAGCAATTGCTCCCTATAGTTTTCGACTCGAATAAAGTTCTCCAAAATTTAAAAATGACAGAAATGGAAAAATTTCACTCATCTTTGTTTTGATTTCAAACAAACCCAAAAGGTGCAGAGTGCTCCCAGGGTCAGTAGAATCTCTAATAAAGTTAACTGAAAATTCAAACAAATAGTTCATTGAAGTTAACACAGTTTCAAGTTGATTTACTATCGGCCATCAGATTTTTAAAAAAGGCCGATACCGATATTGATCAAAATGTCGAATATCGGCCCGGCCGATAATCGGCCCGGCCGATAATCGGCCCGGCCGATAATCTGTCCATTCCTATTTTCAAGTGGCAGCCGACCACGCGCGCACACTTCCTGTACGTCCGCGCGAGGTGTGACATTGTGCTACATGTGTTTGTCCGGGCATCACCTTGCACAGTTCCAGCAGTGACTCCACCAGGGGGCATCTTTGTCTGATGTCTTCCGGCACCGTTGTCAGCCAGACGCTGCATCAGGAAGCAGCAAAGTCAAATCAACACACAATATTCCTATTTTCAATATCACTGTGCTTACACATCGAAAACAAGACAACTCACCGGAGCTTCACTCTTGTCTTTTTGTTCGTTTTTAGGGGAACTCGTTGATTTCAAGCCTGTAGGAAGACAATCCACAGACATTTAGGCACTAAAATAACCAATCGCAGGGTTCATATCGGCAAAGCATCATTTACACTTAACATTCCGAATTTAGTCTTGACTGAACCAAAAGGCGTGATTTTGGAATGTGGGAGCGAGTGGGAATACATGGAAAACAAAACACACCCCAGGACAACGTCAACATGCAAACGCCACAAAGTGAGGCCGGAGTCAGCTTTCGAATCGGCGATGGCTAAACTGAGACGCATGCCAGAAATACTAACCGATACTGTATATATAAAAAGAAACTAAGCATTTAGAGGGAACAGATTGAAATAGTAAAACATTACAAAATGTCTGATTGTTGTACGTTACTATGACTTTTATTATAACTTCAGTTGCATTTTAGCATGTTTTCACTTATTTTTCATAAATTATGTTCAATTCTGTTACTGTCCAAAAAAAAATCCCTATGTACACTTTTTTTCATGAAATATTTTGTTAATATTAAAAAAAAAAACATGAATTGTACACATATGTGTTTTTTGATAGAAAAAGACTTTTTTTTTTAATAAAGCATTTTTCCTGAGTCCGTTTTTGTCCATTCATGTCTTGTTTTACAATTTGCCTGCTTTCTAAGGAAATCCAAAATAATTCACAACTGAGAGGATTAAATACGAGTATTTGAACTTTCTCAAATAAAATTGTACAACTTTTTTGTTCCATTTTTTGGTGCAAAAAGCCTGTTGGCAAGCACCACGTTTGATGAATATTTTGCATTTACCATCATTCCATTTGACCTCAACCGAAGGGGTTTTGTTATTCCGTTTTTTTTGGTCAGGTGTGTTGGAGGAGGGAAACATGTAAAACAGGCTGGATAGGGGCTCTCGAGGGACAGACTGGGGCACCCCCTTGGCTTAGAGGAATGATAAGGTCGGAATCAATGACAATCCCCCCCCCCCCAGAGATGATTAATAAAACAAGGAATTAGTCACAAATGTCCAAATGTTCTACATGAAACCAACCCGAGTCCGCATTGATCTCACTCTGCCTTCGGTTCTGAATCCTCAACTGCAGCACTGAAAGACAAAATAAAAAAAGATGAGTAATGCATTTGCATCGATGGGATGATAGTTGGCTTTGATGGCTCCGTGAGGAATGACAAGTAAACAGCAGTCCAATCAATAAATCACACTTGACAGAGAGGAAAAAAAAAAAAAAAAAAAAAAAAAAAGAGTCGAGCGAAGATGAGAAGCTGGCTCGTATTACCTAATGACTTTGCAACGCTTGCGCGCACACACGCACAATTTGTCCATTAACATTGAGCACACACACACACACACACAAACAGGTGAAGCCGATGATACATTTGAGTGAGACCTGACCGAGGGTAGGGGGAGGTCTGCCCTGGGTGGGAGTTGGAGGCCAGTAACTATTTATCTCTCACTATGTCTATTTCAGTCAGCCGCCATCCCCCACTTCAGCTGTCCCGGCCTCTCATGTACCCCCCCCCCCCCCCCCCCCCCGCCACCTCCCTCCCTCCCTCACGTCATCCTCGCTGGTACTGTCAGAACTATACTCATCCCGTGGACTTCACGCAAGAAAAAGTGGAGCAAATGTAAACAATGAGAACATATTTGAACACAAAAAAAAAAAAAAAAAAAAAAAAGTAAGTTGTAAATGTATAGAAAATGTGTCATCTGTATGTTAGATGTGTGTCTTTAAGAGGCGGGAACTGGCAGGGTGGCATGTGATGTCCGCGCGTGAGCAGTGGCGGACAGCAGCTCCCGCAGAAGTGTGTTTGTGTTTTACTGTTCTCCCGACAATCAAAAAACAATGTACTGTAAAAAAAAAAAAAAAAAAAAAATACAATAAAGCGGATGAACACTGTACATAAACAAAATATCCACACTTCCTAAAGTATATGAAAATAAAAGGGGTTAGTTAGAATTTAACAGAAGAGAAAACAGGTCCAGTTCCATAACATAATTCAGTCCAAATATTTGGTCGTCTGGCGGTCAACTTTAAATGAATGAAATTGAATTCCACAGAATTCCTACAGTGTTGATTGTTGATTTTGACATAGAACTGGAATGAGCAACAAAAGTCAAGTGAAATCATTTGAAAACATTTGACTGGCTGGGTCATGTCACATGTGCGCACACAAAAAAAAAAATCTCATTTATAAAACGTAGTAATTGTATTTGAGCCTCCCCAAAAAAGCAAGCAAAAAATGTTTGAACTGCACTGCGTTTTTATCAGGCAAAAAGCACTGCGTAATAATGTACTTTTTATAAATATAAAAACACAGTAATGATATACGTAATAATAAAGAGAATGTTAAGAATTCTGCAGCTTTTGCCACGCACTATGAAACAGAAATACAGATATATATTTTACATGGACATGGTCACAGCTTCTGAGTAAGCTGCAGTAATATTACTCGTTCCTCACAGAGGATAAAGAATATATGCCCGTGAGTAGTGTTATATCACTGCGTGTGCTGCGCCACGTGTGCTGCTTAAAGGGTTGTAACACCAATTCTATGCCCCTTTTTTGCATTGTTTGTTAGCATAACCTAAGTGGATTTTCCTCAAGCAAGGGATAAGCATGTTTATAAGCAACACGTGTTGAGCCCAATCATCCCAATGAGAGGACATGTTCAAAGTGATATTAGTGTCTTGGCATTCACCTCTCAAACATGCATGACGGCACACACGCGGAGCAGCTGCCAACCTTCCTCCTCCTCTTCCTCCTGCCCCCCCCCCCCCCCCCCCCCGCTTAAGCCCACCACCCCACAAGCCAGGAATCACGTTTTCCAGCAGGTGTTGGAACACCTTGGGGACAGCCTCGACGACCACAACGTCATTTCCTCCGCTCGAAAGGACGACAGCTGCTCGCCGACGCGACAAAAGCGCCAGGACGTGCTCGTTAAAAGAAGCCCATGGAATTCCGGGAATGCGGCTGACTGGTGAAGGCGGAGTCATGCATTGCGTTGACCAACACAATCATTAGCTCAGACAGACAATACGCCGTCCAATAACAAGCGTGTACGTTTTTAATTAATATGTTTAAAAAAAAAAAAAAAAATCCATCTCGCTACACTTAACAGTATATCATCTGGCCCTTGCCTTAATGACATCAGCATTATTCAGTCCTCTGATTGGTTGGTGAGAGTAAACCTTGTTACAGCCAACTTGGACTAGCGAAACACGTTCGTAGCAATCCGCACACATTCATATATGTAATAATCAGCATCTCTGGTGAATATGGTGTGTTTCATTTAAATGTTTGATCTTTTTGTCATACTACACTGGGGAACACAATTTTTGTTCAGTTTGGTCCAAAAGCTGATTTGAACTAACTTTTGGGTGCAAAATACCATACTGATCTCAGTTTTCCTCTATCACGTCATATTTTTGAGCTATAGCATCCCCATTTTCTGAAAAAAATATTATATAAATGTGTATGTATGTAAATAAAACACTAAGATGGAATAGTTACAAGCTTTGAAAACTAAAAGAAAACAGCATAAAACGATAACGAACTTAGAAGGTTATGAGAAAAGCCAGCACTAATACGCTTAATTTCTAAGACGTTAGTTTTCTGTTTGCAGATATTGAGAGTCTGACATATTGGGAGCCATACACACCTCTCACCACATTGTCTCAATTGTGACTGCAAAAAAAAAAATTAAAAAAAAGTCAAATCATAATAAGCAGTCAAGCTGTCAATTTTGCTTATCTGGTAGGCTGTGGAGAAAAAAAAAATACTTTTCCAATTTTGGAGTCAGCATGCCAGTTTTAGT
Source organism: Filicampus tigris (assembly GCF_054856515.1). Classification (NCBI taxonomy): domain Eukaryota; kingdom Metazoa; phylum Chordata; class Actinopteri; order Syngnathiformes; family Syngnathidae; genus Filicampus; species Filicampus tigris. Next base: position 5,577,297 of record NC_141224.1, on the reverse strand, counting down.
TTTAATCAGCATAAAAATCGAATTCAACAGAATATTGTTTTCAAACTGTTGACCAGTGTTATTAGATAAATAATATAACAGAAATAAATTGATTAATTGCAAACTGCTATCACAGTATAAAAAGGTCGGTCAAGTATTGGGTAAGTCATCACTAAAGGCTCAGTAACACTGGTGAAACTGGTGAAATTATGATAGTTCATATTCTGAAACAAATATGATAACAAGGATAACGGTTTTACTTACCATTTTAAAATTGTGCCAACGACCCTTGTGAGGATACTAGATGAATGGATAAATAATTGTGTTTATATATAAAATAAATAAATAAATAATTAAAAAGAGTTTAATCAATGACTTCCGCCTCATGTTACTCATTGCTGCCGCCTAGTGGCACTTGTCTGCTATTGTCAACTATAGCCGGCAAAGACATTCTCACGCAGTACATTTATACCAACTTTATTATGTCACAAAGTAACGCATTTATACTTTGAATAGTAACTCCAGACTACTATTGGATGTAGTAACGCGTTAGATTACTAGTTACACAAAATGGCAGCCATTTGGCATCACTGTTTATAGTAATATAAATAGACTATGGTACAGTGTTATGTCATGTGTGTCCTCTCTTAACTCATTCACTGTCAGACATTTTCAGACCACCTTTTACCCTAACGTTTGACAAAAATGGCAAAAAAAAAAATATAGGATTGAATAGCTAAACTGTGAAAAGACAAATACATTTGTCAATGGCAGCGAATGAGTTAAGTGTCAAAACAGCAATACACAAAGCCTCTGGCGAAATCCCAGTGTGACAGCAGTCGCTAAATCCATTCCCCGCGATCGAATCCTTGACGCTATTGATCACATGACACCCCGTGTGACTGAATATCCAACTCACCTTCACCTCTGCATATTGATGCTAATGTAGCCAATTACCCGCCAGTTTGTTGGAGGGAAAACTCAACTCTCCACTGCGCGTCGTCTACTTAATTGCTTCCATTCCCACATGCTCACCTGAGCGGAACTTGTTCCGGATGAGGAGTGACCTCTCGGAGGCCAGCAGCGTCATGGCGGCTCTTGAAGGGCGGCGCGGCGGAGAGACACAAGAGGGACTACCTGGTGTGTGACCACCAGGATGAATGCAAGCTGTTCTTCTTTTTATGTGTGTCACTGCGGGGAAAGCCAACGGAGTGAGAGAGGCAAATGCTCGCAAGTCCGCTGATCGACACAAAGTGGTATTGATAGAGGCACAGCAAACGCACACACACAGACACAGATAGAGACGCAAGACCTCTAACAAGCCAACTCTGGCATCGGCAGTCGTCCCGGTAGACGGCCTGTAATGATCGCGATGACCTGATCACCGCCCAACACCGCTAATAACCACGCGGACCATTATGACGAGTAGAAAGGAGGAATGAAAGCAGTATCCTGATAGCAAATTTATTCCATCATCGAAAAACAGTCGGCCTGATTTGAGATTTTCTCATAGACAATTATGGAAAATAAATTCAACAGAATTGGACAATTGAACTGTACAGGACAGTCTTGACTAACGCTAGAAAGGTTATTATAGTTAACGAAAACTAACGGGAAAGCGAAACTTGAGGAAACATATTTGTTAACGAAATTGAATAAACAGTCGAAAGAAGGTCAACCGGTTGTGTGTGGATTGTCGTTCACTTTACTTCACAGTCAAATGAGTGTCCACTTTAATGTTTCTTGCTGAAATACAAAATTTTGTCTTCACATTTACAGAGATACAGTATTGCAAGCAAAAATAGTTTAATTTTTTTTTTTTACTGACTTCTCATTTTAAAACTAGTTATCCATCAATTTGCTGGGTATGTATGATAATATGAGATGATCGTAATCAGTAACTACAAATGGCTCATGTTAGAAATGAGTTTGACTACCCAGCTTTTAGTACTTTGCTTGATTACACAATATATAGTATTTTTTTTAATCTTGCAATTGACGAATACTCCATATTGTTAAAACTCAAACTAAAACTATGAATAATACAACTAATAAAAACTAAACTAATACGTCATACAGATGCTATCGGTTAGCCCCATCTACAGTACAGTGTTTCCCATTAGCATTTAGCTAACTGACCTTAAAGACAGTGTTATGAGATTTTTTTTCAAGTACACAATGTAATGCTCTTTGTTTTATGTTTAGGTTGACCTTTAGTTGAGCTTTAAACAGCTTGCTGCGTCGTTTTTGAAGAATTGTTCACTATACCCAAAGACGTCTTTTTTTAGGCTAGCCAAAACAATTTTATTGTTGGGTGATTTTTCTTAAATTCAATCAAATATTCCTAATTTCATTTTTTACAAGACCAGTCTTTGCGGCACGGTTAACCCTCTCAAAACACTCACTGGCTTGAGAGAGAATTATGGCCAGTGGCACGTTATTCTTCAATAAAAGAAGAAAGACATGATTGTGAACGCCTGTACGGTAAAAAAGATGAGCGAGAGCGGGCTGCCAATGGAACGGGAAAACTACTTACATGAAACGAGGAGAGAAGCTGAGCGGCCCCTCGGGGTGGAGGAACTGGAGTTGACTTAAGATGAAATTGTAGGAGAGAATTGAATGAGGACAAGGAGGAGAGTTGAAGAGAGCAACTAAGTGGCCGTTTGTTTAGTGGCGAGTTCCTTCTTTCATGTTCTTTTCATGTCCGCACTTTCATCGCTGCTTTAGTTCTGACCCGCTGCGTCCTTTTTTTCTTTCTTTCTTACTTTCTGTCTTTCTCCGTCCAACTCAGCCTGTCGCCCCCTCTCGCTTTGCCCCTCTCTGCCTGCCCCAAAGCATCATGGGTCCTGAGTGCCAACTGTGAGAGACTGTCAAACCCCCCCCCCCCCCCCCCCCGCGCCGCCGTGGCCTTGCCCACCATGTTATGTCGCCCAGCTCACAGCCAATTCCCCCCTTAACCCTCACCCCGGACATCTGGTGACGCTCCGAAAGAGCAGCATTTTTTTTTTTTTTTACAGCCATGTATTCTTTTTTTTTTTTTTTTTTTTTAACTTTCTCGCAAAAGTTGATAAAGTTAACACGTCGCTCACTCTCAGTGTGTCATGTGATCCGTTGAGCAGCACCTGGGCCGGGAGACGTTTTATGACCGCGAGGCCAATGGGGAGCGTTTTGGACGAATGCAACAGGGCTCATATGCTGCCTTTGGGAAACCTTTGGGTCACCCCTCTTAAAATGATTGACTGCCGCTTATGCGAGCGTGTGCGCGTGTGTCGTATCCGACTTATACTGTTACAGTTACAGCGCAAGTGTACTGAATCAGCAAAGTTTTATTTTCTAGTCTGAAAAACAAGTGCGCGTGCGTGTGAGCGTGCGTGCGTGAGAGTATGTCCGATTGTGTGAGCATGTAAGATAAGCGTGGGTGTAAGTGTGTGTGTGTGTGCTGTGAGCGCGCGCATGATTTACCTTGTCCCAAAAAAAACTGACATTGCATACTGCATGTTCTCTATGTGTGTGCGTGTGCGTGCGCGTGTGTGTGCTGCGATAAGGCTGGTAAAGTGGGGGAAGTGAGGACGTGGCAGGAGCACCTGTTCCTCCTCTTTGATGGACGGGCCTGTGTGTGCTGGTTCAGCAGGCCGCAGCAGGGGGGAAGAGAAGGGGGGGGGGGGGGGGGAGCTGTGAAGGATGGGAGAGGACAGGAGGCAGACACGAGGGGCTTCGGTTTTGCGGACGATGAGGCACAGCAAAGCTTTGAAGTGGCAGTGTGGGGGCATGCGGCAGCCAAGTCGTAATGACGGCGGCAACGTGGGAGCGCTGCAGGGGCTGATGGGAAAACAGGCTAAAGAGCATTGGGGGAGGCTGAGGAGGGTGTAAAAAAAAAATAAAATAACACCGTGGCATTTTGTCTTACGAGTTTGATTCTTTCGTTGATCGAGCTTGTGACTCATTAAATCCGTTTTCACCACTGAAATTAAGTGAATCCGTTGTGTAGTGGATGTGTGCATTTAAGGGGCATGGTCTAATAAATGATGTCCGGAGTCGGGGTGGCTGTGATGTTTTACTGCGAAGCTTATAAGCTTCAAATACAGTAAACACAAGGACAATGATTACGTTTACGTGCAGTCACAATCCGAGTTAAAGCGGAAATCAACCCAGAAGAGAATATTTTCCCAGCAGGCCCATAAGTTCAAACAAAGCATTCTGATAAATATTGCGTTTGTGGAATAAGAGTTAATCCACTCGTTTTTAGCCATCTCCGGGGGCGGCCATTTTGGCTTCTGTCGACTGAAAATGACATCACAACTGCTCACAACGACCAATCACGGCTGACCTGTTTTCTGAATCTGAGCCGTGATTGGTCGTCGTGAGCAGTTGTGATATCATTTTCAGTCGACAGAAGACAAAATGGCCGCCCCCAGAGATGGCTAAAAACGGGTGGATTAACACTTATTCCACAAACGCATTATCAGAATGCCCGTTTTCAACGAGTGGGCTTCCATAGTACATATCTTGAAAAAAAAATGTTTGCATTGACTTCCCTTTAAAAGGTTTATTGTCTGCATGTAAACGCAGTCATTGTTAAGACGACATGCCGACAGCCTCAACTGACACCGTCACTCTCAACACAGAGTGGCTAACGGTTTAGCTAGTTAACAGCCAGGCAACTCTACCTTCTCATTAGATGACTTCCATGCTAGCTAGGCCTGCCTTTTAATGTGGACAAAAATAATACCTGCACCTCACATACATATATTGTGGTTTTATATGCGTGACATTTTGAAATATACATAATCAAATAATTATTTGGTCACTATACTTTATGGATTTCGTCTATAAATGGGGGATTGTTGCATTGCGCAAAGCAGAAATCGTCAGTGGGCGCAAATATTTGACTTGCTCTGGGCTCTGGCAAGCCATTCGATCCAGTAGTGCGAGTCCTCATTAGGGTGGTGGGTGAGCTGGAGCCTATCCCAGCTGATTTTGGCAAGAGGCTGGGTAAACCCTGTACTGGTCACCAGCCAATCGATGGGCACATGTGGAAAATTTGGAAAGTTCAATGAACCGAGCAACTTTTGGGAATGCGGGAGGTGAGAAATTGGCCATTTGTGAGATTTGAACCCTGAATCTCTTGCCTGTCAGGCATATGTGCTAACCACTAATGCACCGTGCAGCCTGCTACCAAGATTATGGGATGTAAAAAGGAGGGGTTCAAGATACACACAAAAAAATGGGTGAACTCAAAATTCAAGGCAACAAATGATCACATTTTTAGTTGGGCAACTTCATGTTTACATTTTTGCTGTTTGTGAAAATTGGCTTTCCCGCTTTTCGCAACTTTAAGATATAAGGAAAAACAACTCACATTTTTTTGGAGCAAAGAACATGCTTGCTTTTCTGTGCTGACTAACATTGTTGTCATAAATGTCAATAATTTAGATTTTCAAGGTTTTCCACCTTAAAAAATACAAGTTGTTTGGGTTTTTTTCAGTGCACTAATCAAGAGTCGAACACTGCATTGGTCAATTATGGTTGCCATGGAGCAAAATGGAACACGCCGCAAAAAGGTTTTATTTAATTTGCGCAAATGGAGCAGGCCCGTATGGAAAACCAAATGAACCTTGTATGTTTTCCACCTGAATAAGGCTCAACCTATCACATCTTTTCACACAAATAATTTCCGGTAAAATTGAAGCAATTGCTCGTTAGCGCTGGTTGCACTCCCTCCCTCTCAAATTAACACCTTCTTTGCCCCCACAAAAACACTCCCTCGGTGTTAATGCTGCTCTGAAGCCTTGTGTGATGTTAACCTTTTCCTTGGCGCAATATCAGATTTCACACTGTGCTCCCTGCTGCAAAACGGGCATGCATTAGCATGTAAGCCGGGAAGAAAATGTGCTAATGTTAATCGATCACTTGCATTTTTTATTTATTTATTTATGATTATTATCATTATTTTTAATATGACAGATTGTGCAGAAGCTGAGTGTAGTGAAGAGGCATGCTGAAAATGGAGAGCCAGAAGAGGTCCTAACCCATCACTGATATAAGTGCGCCCTCACGTGGCCAAAATGAACACTGCCAAATATTCCGGTCACACCCCTGAATTTAGACTCTCAGGTACACACAAATTGAATGTGTTTTTGTTCCAGCAGAGCCGACAAACAGCAAATATGTCACGGAGCAGACGGAGTCACGGGGGAATGAAATGCTCACACTGTGAGACAATCATTCAAATGTTGCACTGCAACCTTTTGCATTTCAACGACTTGCCAGAGTAAAGCTCCTGATGTCCTGTTCTACTATGTGCCACACGCACGCGCACACACACACGGTTCGGTTTGCACAAAGCTGGTTTGATCAGTTGCTATTCATCGTCATGCACTGAGGACCTTAATGTAGACTGAGTGAACTACAGTCTCTTCTCAAGGACCTCAAATGAGCATTATTAATAACATGAAGTAAAAAAAAAAAAAAAAAAACATTAAACAGGTGTAATACATTAAAAAATTCATATTTATAGACAAATATTCATTAACTAAAAAGTCTTAATAAATTAAAATAAATCATGAGTAAACACACTAATAAAAATGTGTATTAAGTAGTTGAAGTAGTAGTAGTAACATACAGTACTACCATTAATCACTATTATAATTTTATATGATCAAACATGGGCGTTAGTTATTTGGTCACATATACAAAAAAAAAAAAAAAAACACAACTTGTATTTTTACGGGGTTAAAACCATAATTTAAAAGGAAACTTTAAAATATCAATTATTATGGCAACAATCAACAAAGTAAGCAAGTTGTTTGCTCCAAAACAATTTGAGTTGGTTTAAGTTAACTTCAAATTGGGGGAGAATACAAGATACAATTAGTTCTGTTTTAGTTGTTGTTATGAAATGTGGGAAAAATTATTTACCACAACAGCAAAACTTAGAATATTTTGTTGAGGTGTCCAACTCAAAATGTTATCAGTTTTGTTGCCTTGAAATTTTGAGTTCACTCAACTTCCTTTTTTAGTGTCACCATAATCAGAATCATGATAATGACGACGATAAAGTCACCTACCAAAGGACCCGAAAGTATTATGAGGATGATGATTACTATTATTGGACAGTGAAGTCAACCAAGAACCAGAGATTACTACAGTATTTATTATTATTATCATTACTATTATTATTGCTACTACAGGGACCAGACATTATTACAATTGTTATTCATATTATGGTTATTGTTATTGTAACACCGAGATCGCCACAGGAACTCAATAATGGTGGTTGTCGACTAGCATTGTTTTTGGTGCATTATGATTAGTCATATACCTAAGGGCCATAATTTTGTTTTCATGCATTATATAACATAATTAGCAGCGGTGTAGAAGTCACCGCATGCCCTATTGGAATGTGAGTTGTTGGATGGTTCGCAAATGTAAAGGCGGCATGCAGTGATGAACTGAGCCCACAAACCGTTCACGGATTCAATTAAATCGTACATTTTAGCACACACACACAACCACAATCTATTCTCAGAGCTTGTTATAACCTTTGCTCTATGTGTACACACACACACACACACACACACACACGCCCGCCTCTCCTTCCACTGCCCCTCTATAAAGTCTGTTTGCCAAAGTATAATAAAGCCAGGCTTAACGCCTTCCTCTCGATGGGACAGTCACAAGGACCAAGTGGGGTCATTTGAGCAATAAAAAAAAAGCATTTAATAACTTTTCGGAGCTGTGCAGCTTTTGAGGGGCCTCTGCGGACTGACTGAATGGAGAGGACAAGTAAAAGTGCAGTACGAAAAAAAAAAAAAGAGGAATGTTATCACACAGGAACAACCAAAGCGTCAGTGGAGCAGCAGTTTAGACTATGACCCTTGAGCTTCTTTTTTAATATGTGTAAATGTGCAAAAAAATAAATAAATAAATAAATAAAAGGGGCAAAGACTACGTTGGAAGTTGTCAAACTGTATTAAATACAATTGAATATACTCCACAAATAAACAAAATGTGAATATATATATATATATATACACATATATATATATATTGTATGTGTTGGAATAACTCGTTTGGTCTTGAAATATATGTATTAAATACATCAAATTAGCAGGCAAACAAAATATAGAAAGCTTTCTTTTTTGTTTTGAATTCACTACATAAAAAAGTGAATATTGTGCTAAATAAAACAAGTGCAAATGACTCACAGTGTTTTTGTTCTGTTAAGAAATATAGATTTCACTACAAGGTAGTGCAGCTCTCCTTACTTAATACAAGGAGACACTGAGAAGAGTTTCTGTTATTTTTAAGCACTTTAAGGTCTCGTCGTTGATTGTGTGGGAATGCAATTTCAAGGAAACGTTTTCAATTTACAACAAAATCGCTATTTCAATATTCAGCCAGAAAGCTAAAGATAAAGTATTTGTTGGCCGTTAAAGTCCCTGTAAAGTGAAAACAAATGTCTACACAACACAGAGAAGAGTGACGGTTGCAATCCGGACAAATTTGAAGGATTAAATAAATCGGCAAGCATGTAAAATGACGCTTCAAACTCTAAAAAAAAAAAAAAAAAAAAAAAAAAAATCAAGTCACTGTCGCCAATTACGAATGTTGTGGGCGTGTCCGCTGAATGTGCTAAAACCACACCCGACTCAACAGTCAACTGTCAATCAAATACAACTTCTACCACCTGGAAAAATGGACGCTACTTGGCTACTTGGACTAGCGTCCTTCTTATGCCGAACATCCCTATATGGTGGTTGGAAAAAACAACGAGGCGCTGCTCTAAAGCGGCCACGACAGCGTAAAACACGCCTCCACACACTAGCTGTCACGTCAGACTTTAAAAAGAAAAGTCGGCTGGCTTTTCCGCCTTCTCTCCGTGTCGTGCGCACACTCGGGGCCGACAACCAGGCGTCCTGAAGCAGCCATGCTAGCTAACTATCTGAAGCGAAGATGCCTTTTCGGGGTGTAGCCAAAGCTTGCTAGCTAAACTGCAAATCGCAACTGCTGAGGCGAACAAAGGTGCTCCGCCCCCAAAAATCAGGCAACCTGAAATGACGGGGGAAAAAAAAAAAAAGTGTAACGCTATATCTCCACAACAGTGTTGTCAGTCTTTGCACATCTTCAAACAAGTATAATGTATTTAGAAACAAACCTCCGAGTTCACTTTACAGGGTCTTTAAATGAAATGGGAATAGCACACATTCGTATAAATAAAGTTGCTTTCAAAACATAAATATAAATATTGCAAGTGCTCCCGTCTTTGTATGTTTGGAACATTTTAAGTCTCCATTTCGGAATCAGAGTTTTCGAGATGAGACACGGTGGAGCTGTACCATTCGGCAGGCTCCTCCTCCTCTTCGTGACGAAGGCCGCCGACGCCGCCGTTGTTGAGCATTTCCACGGCCACTTGGTGGAAGGGGTGCTTGCGCTTGGTGTGGCGTCGCAGCGTGTTGCGCTCGGCGAAGCGCGTGTGGCAAAGTTGGCACTGGTAGGGCTTCTCGCCCGTGTGAACCCGTTGGTGGCGCTGGAGCTCGCCGGCCTCCCTGAAGCGTTTGGCACAGATGGGACACACAAAGTTCCTCTGACCCGTGTGGATGTGCTTGTGTCTCTGGCGGAACGAATCAAGGACAAGAGACATTTTTTATCCCAGCTAAAAATACAGTACAGCACAGTGCTACCTTCACTTACGAGTTGTTGTCTGTTCCGTGACCAAGTTTAGTAACTCAAACCAACATAACTGAAGCTGTAATTACAACTCTAAACTGCCCAAGTTAAATTGGTTGGCAAACCAAGGGGAAAAAAAAACAAAAAACAATTTTTATTGTTAGCGCCGGATACAGGAAGTTTAGCCTCAGTGATATGATACCTAAATTGCGTGTAAAGCAAGCAACAGCTCAAATATGTTTGTATTACTGTAGCTGGCAATCACAGAAGAAAACAACAGATCCAGTTTTGAGGGGCGGTTGACAAGCTAATGCTAAAAGCTAACACAAGGGTGTTGAACTTGTTTAAACCGTGAAATTACTCAAATGTAGAATTATTTTGGGTGTCATAGTAGGTCATGGTTCTGTTAAAAAGAACGAAGACTAAATCAACAGCAGATTGAATGACTTTTCAAATAAAACTAATAATCACGGTCCAGTAGTGCTTTTACTATAGCATATCGCTAGTCACCATGTTTGCTAGCCAGAAGCTGAGCGGCACGGGCAGACGCCCATTTTGGGGACGAGAGGACGGAGTGCGAGGATTTTTTTTTTTTACAAAGGACGGATGTGGGTTTTCGTCCGTCCCTGTAATCGTCCCTAACCGGGTCAAGTACTGACTGGCGTGTTGTATTCTTTTGAAAAGAAAGACCACTGTTCCCTTCTGCATTACTACAAAGCCTTCTTTTTTAACTTCCTGCAACAACACTGTAGTTTTTTTTTTTCATGTGCGTTCCCTGCAGTAACATTTAGTACATACCACACAGCTTTGCATGTGAAGTAAGTCCTTGTCTGAGACATCTCTAGAGCGGGAAAAATCCCTCCAAACCGTCATTCATACTCATGCCAGCACCGCCGTACACTTAAAGCTACGACCCGGAAGTAGAAGTCTTTTGTTCTCCTAAAATAACTGCGTTATTTCAATATCATTATTTTTATTGCGAAATAACGCAATAAAAACTGAAAGCTTAGTGCGTTATAAGGCAAAGGTGTTGCAATAAAACACAATAGTACTGCGTTACAATGCAACAGTATTGCGAAATTTCACAATATTGATTGCATTATATTGCAAAGTATTGCGTTTATATCTTAACTATTTTCGTGATGTACCCCCGGCGGGTTCCGTAGTGGAGCACTCGTCCTCGGTCCAAAAAAGTTGACACATCGCCAGTCAGTGACCGACAGTGGTTGTGTTGGCAGCTAAAGGCTATCTTGGTTGACACTTAAAACAGTTGTAAACAATTCAATCCGCTCACAAGATACTTCCAGCCGGTAAGTGGATGTGAATAGGAAATCATCCAGCTAATGAGCTTCAAAATGTTTATGAATTATTATTATGAAACTTCTGCCGGACACTTTTTTTTTTTTTTTTTTTTCGCCAGCGAGGGCAGACTGATGAAACGTAAGGACGGAAGCGCTTTAAAAGGACGAGGACGTTTATTTTTTATGAATAAGGAGGGAGGGACGACGACGGAAGGGTGCCCAGGTCGCGGACGGAGGACGGGCCGGCAAAATAGGCTCAAGTGTCCATCTCTGATGATAGATTTGACACCTGTGAGCTAACAGCTAAATGTACGGCATGAATCCAATTGTCCCCAAACACACAGCACTGACCTGCAGATGGCTGGAGCGCTTGAAGGCTTTTCCGCACTGCTGGCAAACGTGAGGCTTCTTCTGTGAGTGCGTGATGGCGTGGCGCTCCAGGTCAGAGAGGTAAAAGAAGATCCGCGGGCACAGCTGACAGTAGAGCACCCGCCGGGCAGACGGGTCGTTGGCTGATTCTGAAGGAGAAAGGGGCTCCGACGGGTCCAGCGGGTCCAGCGGGTCCAGGGGTTCCAGTTTGGGCGGCGAGGGAGGAGCAGCGACACTGGAAAAGTACATGTGGTCATCCAGGGGTAAACGTTCAGAGTCCAACAGGGGGTCAGGGTCCAGCAATTGGCCGTCTGCGGGGTCGGGCGTCAAAGTAGCGGCGGCTGCTGTTGTAGAAGATGGCTTATCGCTCTCATTCGGGACCTGCTCGGCAGGTATGGCTTCAATTCCAACGGGGGGGTCGGCGTGAGTAGGGATGAGCGAAGACGAAACGGCGGCCAGACTAGAGGCCAGGGCGCTGCCGGATCCCCCGGGTAGTATCACAGGGGGGTTGTTCAGGCACAATCCCGTGACAGGTTGAGCGAACGCGTTACCGGGCGCCAGGGGAAGGGAGATCTGGGACAGCTGACCAGTGGAGGGGTTTAGGATGGCGATCGGGGTGGAGGTAGAGTCACCGGAGGAAAGGAGGAGGAAGATCGGGGCAGAAGCATCAGCGGCGTTGGGAGTGAAAGACAGAGGAAGAGAAAGACTCAGGGGAGCAGAGGGGAGCAGGATGGGAGCAGTGGAGGGAGGGGTGGTAAGGATCTGGATGGGCTGGTTGGGGATGGCTAGTCCAGAATCTTGGGAGGAATTTGTATCCAAACTGCTCAAGACCTGCGGCGTCAGAGACGGCGACTCAGAAACCCCTGAAGGCATCACGTCGCCGGAATGCGCATCTAGTGCGTCAGCCAAACGTTGGCCGAGGTCTGAAACTGCCGAGGCGGGCAACTGCGAAGCCCCTTCGTTCTCGAGCGGGCCCTCGCAGGCGGCGACGTCCACTTGTGGCACCCTCAGTCCGTCCGGGCTGAGCGTGTACGGAATGCCCTGGTCGTCTATGAGAAGAAGGTTCTGGGCAAAGACGGAGGCGGGGTAAAAGGAAGGCGGTACCTCTTCGTCCTCCTCCACCACATCCCGGTCTCCCTCGCCCTCATATTCGTCCACCTCCATAATGAGCAAGCTGTCGCACGCGTCCAGAAAGCGTCCGTGTCTGGGGTCTCGATTCTCTCTTTTCTTGGGGAGACTCAAGTCCAGCGGCTCGCTCTGCTCCTCCACCCGGGTCAAGTCCTTCAGAGAGTCTTCCACTTGCCTCCCTAAATGTTCTTTCTTCACTCCCCGGCCCAGTAATATAACATCACTGGCTATATGGGTTTCTTTTAGGGCTTCTGAGAAATCCGAGGGGATGGCCTCTGCGTCCAAACCATCTCCACTAGCGTGCGTCGCTCCTGTGTGGTCCTTGGTCTTCACAATAGATATTTGGTTTGTTTTTCGCGCACTACCGAAATGCAAGTCTTTGGTGGGTCTAATGGTGGAGTCGGCGTTGGGCGTCTGGCACAGAGCAGGAACCGCAATTTGGTTTCTGAGTGGCTGCCTTGACCCATGAGTCTCTCTCGTGTCCCGGGGGGCGGGCTGGCAAGTCCCGCCCACCACTGGCTTGCTCCTGTTGATTGACAAAGCATCCTGGTTGGCGGGGCGCAACCGGAGGCTAGCTGCCCCGGTTGCTTCTGAACCTGACCCCTGCAAATCCCTCTTTGGCTGTTCGCGCGGCACTTCGTGCGATTCTGCACACGGGCTGCCATTTTGGACCTCCGGGCTGCCTCTTGTAGCCAGCTGACCATCCATTTTGGTTCATACCCATTTAGACATCTTGAATTTAAGAACATAACAACACATTAGTGAGTCAAATGAGCATAGCAAAACAAACGTGTCAGATACGTGTATGTGTGGGAGGTAGAAGGGGGCTCGAGATCAAAGGGGTCCTCAGTTTAAGACGGCTCCGACATACACTTCGAGGGTAGGAATGGTGCACAATGAGTTAGCGCAAGCAAGAACACCGTATGTAGGTTAGTGACTACTGTACAGCTTAAAGGCCTTTTCACACTGCACTTAGCAACATGCAGCGTACCCCAAACCACGCAGGTACGGGGGTACAGGTTTGCAGAACATGCTGACTCCACACAGGAGGGCGGGATTCGAACCCATGACCACTGCACTGAGAGGCGGACGTGCTAACCAGTCGACCACTGTGCCTCAACATGTGTATTTTATACAAAATGTTTACATAACCACTGCGTTAGCATGGGTTTGTGTGTCGTTCGGCCCACCGTAGCCTAGCCTACTGTTTTTCATTAGATTTTGTGAATCATTATTGTCTATATTTGCTGGGCATATTTGTAGTAAAATTGATATTTATTGATATGCTATGCCGCGTTCCGACTTCCATACACGTTGGGGTTACCGGTACGTCGCTGGCCGTAAGAACGGAACTCTGTCGTAAGCCGAGGAGCCACATGCAGTATGTGGGTCAAGTTCGGTGAGCGAGATGCTAATGAGCCTGTCACGTGATCTCACCAAACTCCACGACATCCTATCAAATGTGACGTTCACTGACACTCTGTTAAATTATAAAACACGTTGCAAAACAAATCTTAAAGGGCTCGTGTGTGGGTGTAGCGAAGCACACTGCATGTCGTCTCTCCTACTTCCTCATCGAAGCACACCGTGGGAATTATATGATTATTTAAAAAAACGTGTTAGTGGCTCTGCCTGTGTCGCAAAAGAAGAGAAGGCGATAAGAGACAAGCTGAATAGCAGGACGCCATTATCCACAGTCCAGGGTGCGAGCTGTCATTGCGCCGTGACGGGGGGCGGGGGGGGGTATCGAACCCGCGACGTCGCCGGCCGGCACACTGACGCGTCGTCCCGACATCCGAGAAGCAAGCACACGAGAGTTATATTTACATCTTATGTGTGCAGGAAGGGAGACCGCCGCACCGCTGCTTCTTCCTCGAACCTCCAGCCAGCCATTTTAGAAGCCGAGGGTCCGAGCGCCAGCAGGACAAACTTTACGGCCGTCCCCCAACGAGCTCTTCGCGGCTGTTGACGACGAGCGGGCACCGCTTTGAAAATGCATTTTGTTTTTTATCTTTATAAAAAAAAAAAAAAAAAAAGGAAAATCTAAAGTGTGCTCCACCCATACGTAGCCGCCGTGCTATGAAGGGACTGTCTTACCCGAGCCGCGCACGCTTCCGGAGGACCAAATATGTCTGAGCTGTGTGCAGGGTGATACTGGCTGGGGCTCGGCGAGGGAGGGGTCAGGGGGAGTTGCTATGGCGGAGCAGCCTACCGGGTCCGAGCAGCGGCCATGCTCAGCCTATTAGGCATTTAGGCTGCTGTGGAACCTGCATCCCGCAGGCTCCCCACGACCACTGGAGAGGATGGAGACGCTTTAATCAAGTCTGATGACATCCAGCTCAAGTATGGAGTCACACTACCTGTACTTATCTGCATGGATTATGTCGTAGATTGTCTGTCTTAAAAGTCAGGAAGCAAAAGTGGGGTGGAGCGGTTCGGACTCAATATTTATGGTAAAAAAACAACAACAACAACAAAAAAAGCGCTCACTCCGGTCAGAAAAAAAATGAGACTGGAGCCAATGTTAATCTGTGTCGATTTTATTTCAAATCACTCCAATCACTAAAAAACTCACAAGCCTCTAGACTTGGTGCGTCACGTCAAGCAGAGAAGGAGAAGAAAAAAGATCACATACAGGAGCTGCACTGTAGCTAGCAAAGAATGTGTGAAATGTCGTCTAGTGCAGTGCTCAGTGGACACTTCATTTGGTATAGACCACGTTTGTTCGTCTGGTTTGGCATGTCTCAAAGAAACTCCTCCCCTCATTTCAACATAGTTCTCTGACAACAAGATGCCATGAAATGGCACCACGGCACTACTTTTATTTGAGATGGATCTTTAGCCTACCTAATAGAAGCTCCTCCCCTTACTTCTACATAGTTCCTTCGCACCAAGATGCCACAAGATGGCGCCAAAGCACTCCACAGGTGAGTGGCAGACTAAATGCTGCTTCACTTGGTTCTGGGAACACAAGACAACACACTATGGATTTGCCTCGAGTATGGCTGGTGCTATACAAATTGCATTGCCTGTCTTGTGAAGGCCGAATCTTCTATTTTTAGGTTGTCTGGTGTACCTAATGAAATATCCACTGTGTGTATGCATGACCATGGAGGCCCGGTGATCGCTATTTACAATATATTGCAGGATCATTCATGTAGAGGTTGAGTGTACCTGCACAATAGGGGGAGTTTGCAATTAAAAAAAAAAAAAAGCTTTTTGTCATATTTATTCAGACAGTGATTATGACTTGACATTAATACATGATGAAAATCATCTGTTAAAAAAAAAAAAAACTTCTCTGGCCCCATCTTAAGCCTCTAATCCACAGATGTCACACTCCGGTCCTCGAGGGCCACTATCCTGCATGTTTTAGATGTTTCCCTCCTCCAAGACACCTGATCAAATGATCAGCTGAGCCTGACAACCATCCTGATCATTTGAATCCTTTGTGTTGGGAGGAGGGAAACATCTAAAACATGCAGGATAGCGGCCCTCGAGGACCGGAGTGTTACCCCTGTGCTCTAATTTGATGTACTATCTCTGACGAAACTCGTGGCTTATTTCTCACAGCTCATATTAAACACGTACTGCTGTCAAAACATAATGACTGTTTTAACAAACGTTACAAAGAGTATTTTTTTTTTTTTTTCTTAATTGCAAACTTCCCCTATGGAGGAGAGGGGTGCAAATGGTCAGAACAGGGTTCAAACCACGCACCAGGAGGCACAGATCAGGCAGTTTGAACAGGAGGCGTTCACGGCGTTACAGTGCGTCGCGAGTAACACTACGAGGTCAGAAGGTCTCGGCGTCGTCGCACGCTTCAATCTCGGAGACGAGCCGGTGAGGGAAGAGTTTAAACTGCAGCCATGTGGGCTCTGCAAATCAAACACAGGCTCATAAAATATCACGGCAGCCGTCCACCGCCCACAACCGGACGCCGGGCGAGAAGGAGCGAGCGTGCGCGGTGCACGGCCGACGGCCTTACCGAGGTAGCAGGCCGGCGGCTGCAGCTCGCCGTCGAAGCACGTCCGCGCGGCGCCGAAGCCGCACTGCTTGTGAGGGTGTTTGCAGAAGAACGTCACGTTCTCTCCGTGAGGGACCATCGCGTCGGTGATGTCAAAAGGCCAACGCTTCACGCCGTCAATCATCACGCGGCTCCTCTCGGCGGGGACGAGGCAGCGAGCTGGGAAAAGCAGACATTTTTTGGGGGGGGGGTTACCCAACTTTGCCAGCCGCGCAAACATACACCCGCACAATCTCAAGAGTAGCCAGTGCAAGAGGACGTAACTGACTTCATCACAGATGTCATTTATTTTTTTCGAAAGCTACTAAATATGATTATTATTGTCATTGTGGAACTGTACCTCAGCACTGGGAGCTTTTTCTCATATTTTGGCGATGTACGTTTTGGCAGCATTTCATACACAAGGTCCTTCACAACTCAATGTGCTTCACATACTTAAAAATTCAAAAGCATTTACAAACAAAAGAGGTGAAGACATTTAAAAGCAAAGTAAATAAATAAAAAGTAGCTTAGAGGGGAAATCAACCCAATCACATTTTTTTTTCAAGAATATGTTCCCAGCAGGCCCACAAGTTGAAACAAGGCATTCTGATTAATATTGCGTTTGTGGAATATGAGTAAAAGCGGAAGTCAACCCAAACATATTTTTTTCAAGAATATGTTCCCAGTAGGCCCACTAGTTGATTAATTTTGCCTTTGCGGAGTAAGTGTTAATCCACTCGTTTTTAGCCATCTCTGGGGGCGGCCATTTTGTTTTCCGTCGACTGAAAATGACATCACAACTGCTCACAACGACCAATCACGGCTCAGATTCAGAGAACAGCTCAGCCGTGATTGGTCATTGTGAGCAGTTTAATTTTGTATCATGTTGCATAATGCTGTGGCCCATATTGATGCCATCACCTCATCACACATCAGAGAGTCGCTCACCTCTGCAGGACGGGGGCGCCGCGCTCCAGCTGCCGTTAGACAAACAGGTGACCTTCTGGGGTCCGTCCAGGCGGAAGTTTTTCTTACAGAGGTAATGGATGTCAAAGCCCACCTCGTACTCGGTTTTCTGGACGGCCACCACGTAGCCCTGCGCCACCTTACGAGGAGGTTCGCAGTACACCTCTGACCCGTGCATACAAAGACATTTTATGTAGTTGCTAGTGGGCGGTCACCAACATTATCAACCAAAATTCAGGATTCATTCCATCAAAATGTATTAATTTATTCCCTGTGCTCTTCATTTTCATGATGTTTCTCTTAGCTAAGAAATTTGCCACAAAAAAAAAAACGTTTTCTAAAGAGACTGAAGAATACAATATTAGAAATTAATGACACAATAATAAACAATAATAAATAAATAAAAAACATTTGTCACATTGTCAATCAAAAGTAAGCATTATTATGTATTATTATTATGTATGTATTAAATTTGTAAAATTAGATTATGCACTATGAAGTATAATGAGTGCCATGTCACATTCCACCACTAGATAGCAGTAAAGCACTGTGAAACTGACTACTTCTTGGAGCATGCGTGATGTTTGGAAATTATGTTGAAAATATATCTGACTTTCCAGATACACTGCCTTCATGATCAACTCATTTTGTCGTGCGCGGGGGGGTGAGGAAATAAAGGTGAAAACAAAACAAACATTGCAGGTGTGCGCATGGATTGCTCACTTACTTTTACAGATGGGGTGCGGATACTGCCAGGTTTGATTCTCCTGACAGTAATTCTCACTGCTTCCAACTATGTCGGCCCTGTGTAGGAATAAAAGAGAGTGGCGGGCAGATGGCTCGTGAGTGACATGTGACATTAGAGACGGCGAAAGATGCTCCTCTGCACGGAGGGGAAGAAACAAACGCCGATGAGAAGGGAAAAAAAAAAATAAAAAAGGTGTGAATGATTCCTTTTCTGCCACATCCCTTTCATTTCTGTCTGGCTCACATCTCCACTCATCTTGCTGCTGTGGATGAGTCAGTGTGGAAGGGAGTCCATTCAACACAAGCCTGTAATCATGACCCGTTTTGCTCAATGGAGGGAGAGAATTAGCTGGCTCGCATCACCATGGGGCCCCAAGCGAAATTTGACTTTGGGCCCCCCCTATATCTGACAATAAAACTGATTTTTGATCAGACATTGTTGGATTTCCATTTGAGGAATTCAAATTCATGAACAAATATGTACATTTCGTGTTTGCTGTTTTTGTGCTCAGGCCAAAGCCCTGTCTAATATAAACGTAGTGCTTTGGCGTCATCTTGTGTCTATATTAAAATGAGGGTAGGAGCACCATTAACGCAGACCACAGCTCTGTCGAAAAGAAAAGTATTGCTTTGCCGCCATCTTGTGGAGGCAGTCATAAACTTTTGAAGAGTGGGTCTCCGTCCTGCAATTAGTTCATAAAACTACAGGGGTACCTTGAGATACAAGTTTAATTTATTCCGTGACCACACTTTTAACCCAAAACACTTGTGAATCCTCTTTCATCCATTCCAGTCAAAACAACAAAAACACTTTTCTTACGTTTTTTTAGAAGGAAGAAAAATAGAGCATAATATTGCCCTCTATTAAAAAATACGGTAATGAGACATAAATAATAGAAATTAAAGAATTGAACATGTTTTGCCACATTTTTTTCTTCAACTCAGTGGACATTGTGCTGTTCCTTTTAGCGTGCGCACCTTGGCCACCTGGGGGCAGTATAATACGGGTGTACATACATCATGGTCTAAACGGCCCCGTAAGCCACAGTAATATGACTGGTACTTCGCAGAGGATAAAAATATATGCCTATGAGTGTTTTATTATCTGTTTAAGATAAGAACTACTAAAAGTTATCTTATCTCACATGAGCTTCTCCAGCGTGGCGTTCAAATATCTGTCACTTAAAGACTCATCTAGAGCGTTTCCCATGATGTGTTGGCATTGAGCTGGAGGACTTTATGGCAACGTTTTGTGGTTGGTTTGAATACACAGTGTTTACTATCGTCCACACTGCTGCTTGCTGTGAAGTGAGTTGAGTTTATTGCTACCATACAAATAAACGACGTTAACCCAAATATTTGTAATGTTTCTCTGCCGCTGGGGGCTTCATAGTGGTCGCGGGCGCTCAGTCCTCTTATGCCTTGAGCTGGCTCTGACTACAATACATCAACCCCCCCCCCCCCCCCCAAACTGCATTACTGCCATTCATCAGCCATCAACCCCCTCGCTCTCCAACACCTCTTCCCTCCTTCTTCTTCTGCTTTTTCTTCACGCTCTGTCACTTCCTCCACATCCACCTCCGTACCACTTCAGGTTCACATGCAGCTGCAGCCTACACACAAACTCACAGCCTGACCCCCCTCGCTCCTCTTACCCTCCACCACCCATCCACCCTCCCCCCGCCCGAGCTCACTCACCCTGACAGGCAGCTGTAGCGGATGGCCGTCCCCACGGTGGCGGCGCCCTCGATGGCGAAGGTGCTCGTCACCTCCCGAGGAAGGAGGCACGTCGGGGAGGATGCGGTAGGCTCAGGGAGAGCAGATTCTGGAAATACAATTCACTCGTTTAAAGCCGACAGTTCATCGAACATGACTGTGAGGCCTATATTTTAATAAGAATTTTTTTAATGGATAATAATGCTCACTTTTGATTAACTAGGTTACTATTGCGGTTGTATTTGTAACTTTACTCTATTCCCCAGAGAGCTGCCTCTGATATTAGGAAACTAGATGAAATATTGAAAATCCTTTCACCTATTTAAAACGATATTTTTTTTTCAATGTGTTATTCGAGTGGTTGTACTTGTAACTGCTCTGCATCCAGTGGTGTGCAAAGGGAGGGGATGATGGGGTAGAGGCCCCGTGCAGCACCACCCCAAATCGACGGCATCATTTCAGTGGGGCACCGAAACTTTATTTTTATTATTTTGCCAGGCAGGATGTACAGTTGATCTGGACTGGGCCATCCCACAAATAGAAAAAAATCTGCCAATAATTGATGACCATTGAAATGCATAAGAGAATAAATAAATAAATACATTTGAACCCCCCCCCCCAAAAAAAAAAATGTTCAAAAAAAGGCTGATGAACATTCAATATACACTTTCAGCCCTGGTAAAATGGGGTGGAAATAGCGCACACACAAAAAAACAAAAGGAAAAAAAAAAACATTAGAAAAAAATATTAAAAATAATTTTTGAAAAAAAAAAAAAAAAATTCGGAGAAATCAGGTGCTCACCCGCAAGTGTACAGATGTCCACTGTATACAGACAGCAAATAGCAAAATGGGTGTCACTTGTGGTACAAAGGCTCCCTCTAGTGGTCCATAAAAGAAAATCACTGCCTAAGTACAGATCAGTTATATTTAACTTTGAAGTTCAACACATTTTCATTTAATCTTGTGAAAATCTACATATTTTAAACATTTATCTACGATTCATCTTTATGTGCAATACATTTTAAAAGCACATTTTTTTTTATGTCCTTATGTCCATTTTTAAGCACAGTGTTAATGTTCAGACTGTATTTAATGTTACAGTGGATGACAATCGTACTAAATATCCCGTAGTACTCGAAGAGATAAGTATTATTTGAGGTGGTACTTGGTGTAAAAAGTTGGAGAAACATAGGTTTTAATACTAATAATACCATGTCAAGCTCGCCCAATAAAAAATATTCACATATCCCCAAACACAGAATAGAAAAGTATAGAACACAATAGAACAGAATTTTTATGACATAACTACTGAACAACAGCCGTCAGAACGACCTGACAGTGACGTCCCAAATATAGAAATTAACCACACTACTTCGAAAAAATGACAGCCGGGGACATAATGTGGCGTACAATATGTGTGACTTTAGTGCTAAAAAGCTTGCAGGGCTTTCAATGTGGATGTCGCTGAAGCACTTCAAGTACGCCCGATGGACAAGAAGCGAGGTCAACGGTCACGCATTAATGGAGGGTCTTGTTCAGTTTAAGCTGCCGTCGCCGTTCTTAGGTAACGCATTAGAGCACCTTCTCCACAACAGCGTCATTGTATAACAGCTCGGGCTGTTGGCTCGGGAAAAAGTTTCGAGTGCAAATAAAAATATCAAGAGCCCGCGCAGGTTGCTCATGGGGAGCGCCATCAAACGCCGGGCTTGCCTGGGGGGGGGGGGGGGGGGGCTATCTTTTGCTGAACGAATGTAAAGGCACCTATGGGTGAGGGTGGCTGGCTGTGGATGAGAGCCTGGAGCTCAGTACACTGGTGCTGCCTCCCACACACGCTGCGGCACCAAAGTGCAATGAAGCAGGTGTGTAATCTCAGTCTTTTTTTTTTTTTAAGATACATTATGCATCAACTGTTGCATCAATGCACCGAGAATAAAGGACATTATTTAGTCAGAGGTGGCTAAAGTACTGACATTATGTACTGTATTTAAGTACAAGTACAGATACTTGTGTAAAAAAAATTTTTTTTAAAAAGGCACAAGCAGCACTTTGACAGACAGGGAAAGAAATGTCACATTGCTAAGAACTAGCTAGCACTGGCTCAACGTTAATGCTATCAAAACAACATGTTCCCTTTGCTTTGCTAACGTTGTGATGTAAGTATCAAACTAATACTAAATTAGCTAATGAGCTAAAAACACACACACAACTTGGATGTGTTTTTTTTCCCCCAGATTTGACTGTTTTTGAAGGCTAGCACAAGACAACATAGTAGCTAGCTAGCCCGAAGTAAAATTCAAATGTTCTCTAAAAAGTAAATGCTCAACTACTGTAGTGTCTGGAAATGTACATATTAGCGGTGTACTGTACTTGTTTAAAAATGGTACTAGCCATCTTCTAACTAAAATTTAAGCTATAGCTTAAATTGATAAACTGGCCTTTCAGTAGCCTTGTACCAGACAATACGGCACCGGGACTATTGAAGCATTAGCTCGTGTAAGTCAGGCATTTGCAGGTTATAGGTTAGTGACCTGCTGGGGTTACTTAGAAAATACAAAGAGAAGATTGATGGGCATGTATGTCAATCAAAGACGGCTGTGTTCCGACGTTTCCCCATTATTCTCCATCTTTATTCTGACAACGGAATTGCCAGGACGATTCCGCCTCAAACAATTCACTTCAGTCTGAAAACCAGAAATATACGTATAGTATATTTGCACTCCCCACCACTGTTTTGAAAAGGCATTTTCCTCAAACTCAACACCCCCGAGCACCCCCCCCCCCGCCTCAACGCTGCCTTTGGCTGCCATTGTAGAGCGAGCCCTGATCAGAGGCCTCTCGCATGGAAGAGGATGAGAGGGAGAAGGAGATGAGAGGAGAGCGGGGAAGAGAAAGGCCTCAAGCAGCAAGACCAGCACAGCTCTCTCTCTCTCTCTCTCTCTCCCTCCCTCGTTGACTCTGTGGACTGTGATGGGCCGCCCACACACACACACACACACACACACACAAAGCGCGCACACACACACACACACACACACACAAAATGAACCCCCTCGCCACAATACACACACATCTACACTCGCATTTCTGTGCGCCACTTCGACAGTGATCGGCCGCCCACAGCCTCTCAGCAGGCATGAAGGAGCTCCAACACACACACGCACACGCGCGCGCAGTTGCAAAGCGGCGCTCTCACACGTTTAAAAAAATCCACCTACCTTCTGGCCGTCTCTCAGCAGCAGGGCGATACTCAGCACAAAACACAGAGCTGACAACGGTATCCTCATTTCACATTTCACGGCCTTCCGATGGCTCGCAAAGACCCGAGCGTGTGCGTGCTTGCAATGCATCGGGACCTTTTAAAGTGTCTTTTTCTTATGAGAGCTGGCAGGCTGACAAGAGAAATAAGCGTCGCGGTTTGGAAGGCGTTTATGCTGCGAGGAAGTGCACGTGCGTAGTGGGATTTGATTTGTGAATTCGACATTAATACGTGTTACATATTTGGAAGAACACCCATTCAAGGCGACACGGCGCAGTAGGGGGTTCGTGCATCTGCCTCGCAGGCAAATAGTTTTGGGTTTGAATCTCAACTTGGACCCTCTTTGTGTGGTGTTTGGATGTTTTCCCTGTGCTGGCGTTGGTTTTGTCTGCCCCCCTTCTTCAAAATATATAAAAAAATATATATTGCTGACTGCAATACAATACAATTTTATGTGGACGTCAAGATTTTTTTGTCCAATCGGATTTCATCCTTTTTGTGTTGCCGTGCCAGTGTAATCTGCCCAGGACCTTCAGAATCAGTGCTGCTGGCACATGTGACTGGAGCTGCTGCATATTAGCAACGGGACTGTTTCTTTAACCAATCAGAGTTGAAAGTCCAGCTGGCCCTTGATGACGTCATCGTCTGTCTGTCCTCTGATTGGGTGGTCAGAGCAAAACTAATTTGTGTTTTTGTATCGTACTGATTAGGGATGTTCCAGTCCACTTTTTTTTCAGACTGACACCTGATTAATTTCAACTCAGCCGCACGCTGTCTGCTGAGAGCGGAAACCGAAATTCAGAGTTTTTTTAATGAAAACGTTATCCTTTTTTTGCCAAACAGTATTGGCAAAACCAATTGTCATTTTTAGATTAAGCGGGGTTGTCGCTTTTAAAAAAAGTAATCAGTAACTTTTAAAAGCAATCAGTAACGTAAATACCTTATTTTTTCAAGGTAACTGTGGCAACGGCGAAGAAAAAATACCTTTCTTTCTGACGCACGCTGATTCATCTTTGTGTCAAACCGACGCAGTGTAGCACCACCTACTGGCAAGGAGGATTTATGTCCGATTTTTGTCCTTGAATTGGAAGTCAACCCAAACACATTTTTTTCACGAATATGTTCTCTGCAAGCCCACTAGTTGAAACAAGGCATCCTGATAAATATTGCATTTGTGGGATAAGAGTTAATCCACCTGTTTTTGGCCATCTCTGGTGGCGGCCATTTTGTCACTTCTGTCGACTGAAAAGGACAGTTGCTTAAGGCTCAGGTAATGAGTAATCACAGCTCACCTGTTATCTGAAGTTGAGCCATGATTGGTCGTTATCTGAGCTGATGTCATTTTCAGTCGACAGAAGTGACAAAATGGCCGCCCCCTGAGCTGGCTAAAAACGGGTGGATTTTGCTGCTTAACTCATATTCCACAAACGCAATATTAATCAAAATGTTTCAACAACTGGGCCTGCATAGAACATATTCTTGAAAAAAATGTTTGGTTTGACTCCACCTTTAACTATCGGTGGCTGGTGTCGACAGCCTTAATGAGTACCTGATACCTTGAAATAAGTCCAGTATCAGCCTGATACGATACCTGGTATCAGTACTGTCCCTTAGTGAGTATTGATGGTTTGAATAATTTGCCCGTTATTGTTATATGAATACCAAGAATGGTGTCAATCAAAAGTGAGCAGCATTCTCTTTCAAATAAAAGAGCTCTTGTATTGCGGCTCATTATTAGGTTGTGCAAGTGTACATGTTTACACTAAAGGTACAAGGCTGACTGCAAAATATTTTTCCAGCAGCGCAGCTGTGGTCGCTATGGCGACAACGAGGCCAGTCAAACACAATGGCCTTCATTCTTGAGTATGTCTCTCTATTTTGTCAACCAACACACCAACACGCCAACACAACACGAGAGCTACCTTCAATCTTCGGACACATGCACGCACTTCTGCTCGGATGAAAAGAAAAAATGAAAAAAAAAAAAAACCATGACTGGCTGGTATTACTGAATGCTTCCTGGTATTTTTAAATAAAGAACTTTGTACAATCATAATAAAACGTAATAAAAGATGAAAACAACAAACTGCCGTGGCCTAGTGGGTGACTGTCAATCACGATTATTAGTAATCACAATTATTCGTCATGTGAAGGAAAATATGTATTTTTACTCTTTCTCAACAAACAATATGTAAACCGTTTTTAGCTGAAAATAAAACTTTAAAATGAACGGGTTACCATTAACGCAATATTAATCAGAATGCCATGTTTCAACTAGTGGGCGTGCATAAAACATACTCTTGAAACAAAAATATGTTTGGGTTGAATTCCACTTTAATGCAATCCAAACAACAAAAACACAATTAAAGGGGAAGTCAAGAATATGTTCTATGCAAGCCCGCTAGTTGAAACAAGGCATTCTGATAAATAAGGCGTTTGTGGAATAAGTGTTAATCCACCTGTTTTTAGTCATTTTTGGGGGCGGCCATTTTGTAATTTTTGTCACCTGAAAATGACATCACGGTTGCTGAGGGCTCAGGTAACGACCAAATCACGGCTGACCTGTTTTCTGAAGCTGAGCCGTGATTGGTCGTTACCTGAGCTCTGAGCAGTTGAGATGTCATTTTCAGTCGACAGAGGTGACAAGATGGCCGCCCCTGAGATGGCTAAAAACGGGTGGATTTTGCCACTTAACTCATATTCCACAAACGCAATATTAATCATAATGCCGTGTTTCAACTAGCGGGCCTGCTGGGAACCTATTCTTGAAAAAAAAATGTGTTTGCGTTGATTTCCGCTTTAATGACAAAATTGATCATAAAAACAATTTACCAAGGGCTAACTGAAGAAATATGCCGTTAATATCCGAAACAAGTCCAAGTACAACTCATCATCTCCAATTTTTGCTCTACTTTCTCGTGCCGTGCATCGGCAGGGCGCGCTCGCTTGTTATTTCGGCAGTTTAAATGAAGACTTAACCATGTGCTCGCCCCCTGGTGGTTGTCTTACTAGTGTATGAGAAAGCGTTCGAATAGATACACAGCAAAGCCCACATTTTAAACGTTGATATCGTTGACCAACTGCTTCATTGAATCGTGGCGACGGAAATAGTGATCATGATTAATACTCTCCCACCCCTTCACCTGTGCAAGGGCCCTGCGGGGGTGAAATACTTGTAGATGACAGTACAACTCGTCACGCACCTGTGCAGATGGGCTCGTCCCCACTCCACTGACGGTCGCCTTGGCAACGACGAATGGTGACATCCAGGCCGCTGGGTAAGGCAAAGCCCGGCTTGCATCGCACTTCCAGGAGGGCGGAGAAGGAGTGAGTGGGGGAGAGCAGGCGCGCCGCGGCGTCCTCTCGGGGGGGCAGCGGCCAAGGACAAGCGCGACCTGGTGGGGGGGCAACAAACAAGGGGGGAGGGGGGAGGCAGACGATTTACGATCAGAATCACTGATTTAGTCTAATATCTCCCCTTAGATTATGTGAACTAAATACTTCACCCACACACCAAAAAAACTCTCACACACAACAAAAAAGTCAAAGACTCTCACATAAAAACAACTTACCACCTCTCAAGTCATTCTCTAATGCCCGATAAAATGTGTTAACTGTAGGATGTAAATAAATGTAGTTACAACCTCACTCGCACCTTCACTAGGAAACTCTCACACATACCAACAAACACGTTCACGCGCGCCAAAAAACTCTACCATTCACTGAAAAAAACGACCAAATTTTTCACACTTTGCCCGAAAAAATTCTCATGCTCATCAAACGGTCTCTCACATTCACCCAAAAACTCTCTCCAACATGCCAAAAAAATGCTGGCACTAACAGCCCCCCACAAAACAAAACCAAATAAACAAAAAAAAAAACAAAGGGGAAAAAGATCATCTTTTCAGTTCACCTTTTTTTTTTTGTCTAGGTGACAGTGTTTTTGTCTTATATGAGAGTCAAAAATTATGGTGTGAAAGAAACTCAAACGGGAACATGAAAACCATCTCATAAGTAACGGGACTTTTTTTGGGCTATGTGTGAGAGTTTTGTGTGGGTACAAAGGGTAAATGTAATTTTCGGCGTAAATGGCACCTCATAGGCACCCTTTACACCTCTCAAGTCATCTTCATTCAGCAATCATCATCACAATCAGTGAGCAGCCCCACATATGACACTGCCTGCTGATGTGGTATGCTTTGGATCACAAGCCAATCCTTTTCTTCCCCACACTTTTCTCTCGTCATCATTCTACTACAAGTCGACCACAGGCGCATGTGTGTTGACACAGCTGTGAGTAAACACAATAACAACTGGGCCTGGACGCACGCGCGCGCACGCGCACACACACACACACAGATAGAAATAAGCTACCTGGAGCCACACAGCTGAGCCCACACTGTCCGTCGCACAGACACTGCCGCTTGCTGCCGCAGTCTTGGTCGGCTTTGCACGGACGGGGACACGTCCTCCTTCTCTCGTCCCCCACGAGTCTCTTCGGGCACGGCTCTGTTGCGCGCACACGCACGGTTACATTTCCGTACATTTGGTGTTTTGTTTTGCCGCTGCATTCGTGCCCCCCTTGTAAAAACAGCAAACACTTCAAAGTCCACAATAAGATTTTGTTGGCCCCTTCTGCTTTGTGTTGTGTTTGAAGACAAAGCAAACCCGGGTGGGTGGGCCGACCAAATGTTTGCCACCCAGGTTGCCTTTTGGGTGCTTTGATCAGGGGTGGGCAAGTGTGGCCGGGGAGCCACTGAGTATTTGAATTATAAAGAGCCCTGTCATATTTGTTGAATTGATGGAGCTTTCTTTTTTTTTTTTTTTTTTCCTGAATTTGGTGAATTCTGATGTATTTGGGATGTTGTTAAGTATTATTCAATCACTTAGCTGATTAAATAATTGATTCGTTGTAAATAATAAACATTAGTACAGTGAACAATTTCAGAGACACTTTATTTTTTGTTTTAATGCTTTGAATAATTATTCATTTTAACAAAATAAATCAGAAATAATAAAATGAAAATTGAGAATGAATCATTAAAAACTATTTCACACGCACATTAAAACTCTTTTTTTCCTACTTGTGTCCATTTTAGAAAGAAAAGTTGGTGCTCGAGCACCAAAGTTTGCACACTCCTGATTTAAATGCAAAACAAAGAATTTGGGAAATTCGATACGACTTTTTTTTTCCAGCCCGATACCAGTATGGGTATTAACTCTTAAATACCACTAGTGCTTATAATAGAGAACATTTCAATTAACATAATGACAGCTAATTGTGACCTTTCTGTCTTTCTGACACACTTGATGATTCACCAAAGTGTCAAACAGACGCAGTGCAGCACCAAATACAAGGGAGACTTACTCGATTACGGACTATTTTTACTTTTTTTTTTTTACCTTAAGTATCGTTGCTGGTATCGGCAACCTTCATAAGTACCCCATACCTTGGAATAAGGCCGGTATTGGCCGAAACCTGGTATCAGTACTCACCCACTCCCAATAATAATAATGAAAATAATAGAATAACTTTTAAAAAAATAAATAATCATTTTATATATAAATTATTTATTAAGAATTTCATGTAATTTAATTCATAATTCATATTAATTCTATTCAATAGCGCTCTTCTAGGGAACCAAGGGCACTTAACAATTCATAATGGATTAAAATATATCTTATATGTCTGTGTGTTTGTGTGTGTGTGTGATGTATGCTTAGATGAACAGATGGTGCTTGTGTTTGAGGTTTTTTTTTTTTTTTTTTTAATATCCAGAGAAGCAGCATCACATGTGTTAGTAGCTTTTAGCTCTTACTTCCAAAGCCTATCCCTATTTTCATTCATTTTTCTTGCTTTGTATAATCCATCATATCACATGTCCCACAGCCAAATCCTTGTTTTTAGTCACATGCCAACCAACCTTCCCGCAAACAACACTTGAGCAGGAAGAGGGCAGGAAACGGGGGGACAGCCGCATGGGATCGCTGTCCAAGAATGAAAACATGTGTGTGCTACTGTATACCAGACACATGCAATCACATTTTTTTTTTTTTTTCTTTTGTAAAACCAAAGCACACGTGTGCCACGATGACATGCTACACTCTTCATGGAGACACAATGTACAGTACATACGTGTAATGCACACATACTATTGTGAAATACTTGTATAATGAATGACAGTATATACAACAGTGAGTGCTTTGTATGAATATTGTACAAGGTCTTCATATGTTTTATTCTTTATCATTAGATTTTAATCTATCTTTACAGTAGAGTGCAATTAGAATGAACTTCCAAAGGAACCTTAACATTTTGTGTTATTTAACTTTTGAACTGTCTCCAGCATGGACAGCCATTGTAGCAAAATGTCTTTTTTTTTTTTTTTTTTTGCAAATGATGCGCGGCTTACTGTACCTGCAGTAGGCTGCGGGGTCACGCTCGCAGTCAGAGTGCACATGAGGGACAGGAGCAGCAGCGCACAGTCCATCCTTGAAGCCAGGCCTGCAACCATCTGAAGGTGGGACATGCCCACACACGGACTTTGGAGGGAACAGGGAAGAGTGGGAGGGGTGGACGGGGTCATCAAAAAGAAAAGGAGGGCGGTTTTGGAAGCGAGGGAGAGATTGCAACACATCCGGTCTGTAGTAAGGAGGAGAGAAAGCAAAAATTCCAGTTGGAAGGACCTTTCACCCATTTCGGGAAAGATGGTGGATAAGAGTGAATTCAATTAAATGTGATTAATTGTGATGTATTTTGCAAAAAGAAAAAAAATAAAGGGTAGTTAAATTATAAAAGTAAAATGAAAATGTAAAATAAAAAAATGTTAACATAATAGCAAACGATAGTAAACAATAAATACAATTAAATACCTGCTGTTCCTGCTGTGCTCGCCATGGCCTCTTAGGGGCAGTATGAGTCCCGCATGGAGATACATAATGATAAAAAGAGTAGAACTAGAAGTGGCAAACTTTAATAATATAACTCTTTTTTTCACACATTACGAATAGTAATACATTTGACTACTGCTCTATTACCTGTCCGTCTGTATTACTGCAGCGTTATTATCATCATTATTTGAAGGACTCTCACTGCCGTATCTTGATGCTAATTTTCTATTAGCCTGTAAATGGGATCTTACATTGACTTTAGCATTGGCGATGTTTCTAAAACTGATTGTGTCGCGTATTTGAAAATACAATGGGTATATTGTTGTCGTTGTTTTTTTACAGTAACCTCCAACTGGGGCGTCATTAAACAGCCGAAAGCACACTCACGGAGGACAGAAGGACATTCGTCACACGCTTGCCGCTTGCAACACAGGAGCATTCAAGGTGTTTGGAAAATGCAGGAACTTCGTAAACACACACACACACACACACACACACACACACACACACACACACACACACACCGCTGTTGTTCAGCACATTTAGCATTTTTTTTCGACTATAATGTGTTGGTTATCATGAGAAGTCAAAATCGAAATCACAATCGCATTCTTGGCATTTTTTAAGTTGATATTTGGCAGATTTGTTTTTTGGTGTGGTTACATTCCATTGATCCCAGACTTGAATGCATCGTTTCCCCAAAAAACACAAAAGACGACAGCCGACCATCAGCTTGATGTGTCCAGGCCAGGGTCTTGTTTAATCATTGTGGATAATTATTATGAGAAATCAATAACATGATCAGTGTCTTCACATAGACACATATCATGGATTATTAATAATAACATAATTAAATGTATCTTTCGTGAATTTGTTATTTTAGAAATATGTTTATCCAAGTGGTAGTCCTTTGCATTAGTACCCACAACTAGCCCCTGTCAAAAGGTTCGGTTTAGTAACCTAACATTTTTTTTAGTTTTTAGTTTTCAGTTTAGTAGTCAGTTTTTAGAACGTGGATGGAGAAAACCCTACGTGAGTAAGGGGAGGACATGAACATACTGTACATTAAACTTCAATGTTCAAAGCAAATGAGTGGGGAAAGAATACATATTTGGACAGTATAGTCATCACAACGGGAGTGGACATAAAACAGGCTGACTGATTCCACTGTGTGGTGGTGAAGTGTGGGTCATTTGGACGGCTACAGTTAGGTCAGAGATATTTGGAGAGTGGCATACAGCAGCCTACACAAACACAATTGATTTGAAACAAAGAAAATAAGATCTGACCCAAGTGGAGACTTTAAGATGTTAAGCCCCGACCCCCAAAAATATAATAAACACCAACCAGGTGCAAACCACTTGTACCGCTCATACACAGGACACCGAGATTAGACTTTGCCAGAAAACGTTTCAATATGAACCTCCCATATGGTGGAAGTGCATTCTTTAAACAGGTGAAACCAAGGTCGAGGAGAGAAAATGATGGGAAAGGGAAGAAGCAGCTTGTGATCCAAAGCATATACCCCATGAGCGATTGATGGTGACGATTAACTCCAATTTACCACCATCACATAAAAGAATAAAGTGGAACTCAAAGCAAAACATTTCTTTGCACTCGTTGTTTTTTATGCCCCCACTTGTCTAAACACGATATTCCGATTAATATTGCCGGCTTAATGGAATAAGAATTAGGCGGATGAATCCATGCATTTTCATCAATCTCAGGATTCTGCTGTTTTGGCTTTATACCGTCCTGCTGCTGTCGAATGAAACTGATGTGCCCTCGGGCTCGCATTGCGGACGTCAGACTCAGAAGACCAAACTTAAATAACAGGTGAATACAATTGGAGCCTGAGGAAATTCTGTGTAGTATAGCTTCACCGTTATTGATCAAATTACCGTGTTTTTTTTTTGTCACACTTCTTTTTCATAGTTTGGTTGGTCCTGCGACTTATGCAAGTTGTATAATAAATTACAGCTCGGACTCTGAAAATCCCTGTTCACTGATCGTGTTGACGGTAGCGAGCAAGCTCCGGTTGGATTCGAAACCTCCGCTTCTAACGATAGAATAACTTTTCTTTTTAGTTATAATGGCTTACCTTAACTAGAATCATGTGTCGCATTATGGCCAAAGATAGAACAATGGTCAATTATTGCGCCTTTTGGGGCTGTAAATAGTAGTCGATGCCGCATGCTAACTAGCGAGCTAGCTGGCGAGACAGTACCTTTGTTTGTTGCCATGAGAGGCGGCAGCAAACTAACGACATATGCCACGCATTAGTTGCCATGACTACTTCTTTTTCTATTTCTTAGTATTCTTTTTCCACTTCTTCTACTTTCTTTTGGCGGTTAGCAAATACTTTGGGTGTATTAACGCCACCTTCCTCAGCATGCGGCATCCACCACAACAAATACTTACTATTTACGGCACCAAAATGACAATACGCCAAAAATGTGACTTATAGCACAGTGTCATTTTTGTATGTTTTTTTTTTACCTCCTTCATGTTACCTTTTTATAACTGTTGCAACTTTTAATACAGTATATGACAATAACAGCAAAAACAGAAAGTTGGTGAATGAGAATAATCTTTTATTGGTGTAATTCTGGGGAAATCTCAACTACATCCAAAGAACCAGCACATAGTGGGTCGGACACGGCTGAGCCCACTGATGTCACAGGAGGGGGGGGGCAGATGTAGTTCAATTAGAGTCACTCTAAAGATTGATCAAGCACATCTGTGAGGATATCAACAACAGTCCTGTTGGGAGAGAGCGAACAATCACTTGACGCAGGTGAGAAAGGCTGAAAGAAAAACGACCAAAGGACGACGCCGTGCAAAGTCCAGCGGGTTCGTGAGGAGCTCGTCCTGGAAAGAAAGGCATGTTTTGGGGGGGGGGGGGGGGGGACACAATGGTGAAATCCATTCAAGCAGTAAGTGTCTGTGGGCCACGTTGAGGGATACCAAAGAGTGAGAAGATCATAGTCTTTTTTTTTTTTTTTTCGGGGTGCATGGTCAGACACTGTATCAAGGTGCATCAAGGTGGATCATTTTCATCCAAAGGAAGAAAAACAGTCGTTAATATAGAACAACAACAATAACAGGGCTAATCCTCATAATAATCATAACAAGAAGAATAATAGCAGTATTGGTGATTACTCATGACAGGGATTACAATCACACTCTCAATTGTGGCATTGAACATGTTGGTACAGAGGGCTTTATGGATGCAGTACAAAGTCAAGGAGGGGCATTATTCAACTAAAGAAATACAGAAGCAATCTTGTCTTAAAATCTGAGACGTATCTTTCTGAAGATGAACAAAAGGCCCTTCCAATGAACGACAATTTCAACTCCAGAAAATGATTGGAGCACATAGCAAAAATGTTTCCCCTTAGAAACGCCTTTTTAAAAAATATTCTGAATTGTAAAAATAGTTATAACAAAAATCTATGTCATATATTTTTATTTTGAATTACCTTTGTTTGCTGATTGGCTGGTTTAAAAGCCTGCGCTCATTTTGACTTGCCCTATTAAAGGAAAAATGAAGCTTTAAAAGTAAAAAGTTAAATTTTAGTGTTAAAGTCCAGTACCAATGAGGTACAAAAAAAAAAAAAAAAAAAGGGAAATGTGATCATACTACAGTTATAAAATAAAATGGGAATGAAAGGAGTAGAAGTAGAAGCAGCATCATGACTTTCACCAGTGAAGTACCAGTCTGATTGAAAATTAGCCTGGGTAGTAAAGGAGATTATAATTACAGAGGATTGTCTATTTTTAATTTTTTCCTTAAAGATGCACGAATGTGTCGGCTCGGCTCTCCAAAACATAAAAAGGATGCGGTGGGACTCGAGGGGGGGGGGGGGGGTAAATCAAAGTAAAACATAAGTGCTTGCGTTGCTTGCATAAGTAAAATTCACAAAAAAATGTTGAACTATACCACGTGAAGATCATTTTTGCTCTCTATATTACAATTGTTACACACGTCCTCGCCCTCGCCGCAGCGTCCCGACATTAATCAAGAAGTCCAAAGAAAAAAAAATGAAAATACCCATCCATGGCTGACCCTCGTTACGTAAGATAGCGTTCCCCAAATCTCTAGTCATGTAGAAAATATACAAAATTATTCTCCAAATTTCTACTCTCCTTCTAATTGTTTTCTGAAGTATTATAAAAATATACAATTCTCCAATAGCAAAACCCTTAAAAGTCACATCTGTTAAATTATTCTCTCCCTCCGTCACTTTTAAGAGCTTGACAAAAACAAGACACCTGAGCTGCGGTACGCACGCCTTCCTCGTCCTCATCCTCCTGATACATTCAAAATCATCATCGTCGTCATCATCATCATGATTCCAGACTTGTCCATCCTGTCATCCCCAAAAATGTCAAAGTCTTCCAAAGGAATCCAGCTTATTTCACTCGTCGTCTTCCTACTCCTCCATCACTGGTCGGCCAGACGGTTCTCGTATTTGCTCAGGATGTTGCGGCACCGGCCCAGTTCCTTGCGCATCTCGGCCACTTCCTGTCGCAGGGCAGCATTCTCTCGCTCCAGGTAGGCGGCGCGCACAGAAATTTGGTTCTCCTTGAGGCGCCGCGCGTCCCGGGAGCGCTTTGCCGCTTCGTTGTTTTTGTATCGCCTGCTCCAGTATTTCTCGTCCTGAGATCACCGCACAGAAGATGCGCAGGGGAGATGGATGGACGGACAGAGAAAAATAGAAGATAAAGCATATTTTATACATTAAATCGAAAGCAATTTAAAATGACAAAAACAAATATAAAGTAAATACCGAGTTAAAAAGAGGCATGAACTAAAATAAAGACATAGAATTAAAACAATTCAATGTCAAATTAAATTTAAAAACTATATTAAATATTAAATCGACACTTCAAATAGATATGAAATAAAACAAACAAATTAAGTCAAGAAAACTATTGCACTTAATATAAAGTAATGAATTGACACGTGAAATATATTAAATTGAATAGATTGATGAAAAAGAACGGTAAGGGAAATTCAAATGTAAAACGAAGCGACACAGTTAAATTACAAAAAAATAAAACACATTAAATTAATCAATAGAGTAACAGAATTGGTTACATTTGTCAAAGACTTAAATTCCAAATCAAATAAAATGATAAAAATGACGAATTAAATTACAAAGAAATAAAATAATTAAAATGCAAATAAAAATTAAATTATTAGATGGGGGGAAGAACAAACACAGGTAAAAAAAATAAATTTTAAAATGAAACGACAGTATAAATAATTTGCACTCTTCTATTCTCACAGTTATATCCACCCGAGATATCTGACCGTTAAATGGAAAAAAAAGAAGCTATTTCTAATATGGTTCAAATGGTATTTGTGCATGTGTAGCACAATGGTGCACATTGCTCACCTTCATGTTATCAGGCACCAGGATCTTGCGCGCCTTCTTCACCATGGGCTGAGGCTTTAGCTCCTCTTCGCTGAAGGTCTGCCTGGGGTCAAAGTTCTGCTGGCCGGGGCCGTTGGACAAAACCATGTCCGACGGATCCATATCGAAAATTCCCACCCCATCTGGCCCGCCGCTCGTAGGCGTCAGCAAGGGCGGGCACGAGGACGACGGCGAGGAGGACGAGGAGGATGGTGACTCGCACGAGTCGTTCATACTCGTCTGGCTCCCTGCAATTACAAGAGACGGGACGTCAGTTCTGTTACCCACAGAAATGGAGACGATATCATTAACTCGTATGTGCACCTAAGAGCCCAACCGATTAACGGAAAGATATTTGCTAATCTTACATTGGCAAAAATCGGCCGATTTTTTTGGGCCAAATCTTTTTTTGAACTAACACACTAACACATTATAAGGCAAATTTTGTAATAAAATAAATGTTGTCGTTGCACTAAGGGGTAATTATATATTTTTTTAATTGAATGCCTGATTAATCACCAATCGCAATTTTATTCTGCCAAATCCAAAAATCCATATCGATCGGGCCCTATGGGTTTAATGTATCTTTACTCAACTTGTCTGTGCCAATAGTGGCAGGCAGAACAGGTCAAAAGGTACAATTAACCGGGGTATTATTATTCAACTTTCTGTACTTTTAGTGACATTTTTTTTAGTTCAGATTTTTCTTGCGTAAAATACGTTCTTGGGCTAGATTAAGAATAGGAAACACATGCAGTGTTACATAAAAGCGGCCACCAGGGGGAACTACAGAGCAACTTTCTATGTGCCATAAATGTCATTCCAGCTGTTTTAACTGCATACCATCCATAACCCATCTGTAACGCGAATAATCTATTACACAA
Organism: Filicampus tigris; assembly: GCF_054856515.1. Lineage (NCBI taxonomy): Eukaryota > Metazoa > Chordata > Actinopteri > Syngnathiformes > Syngnathidae > Filicampus > Filicampus tigris. The sequence goes on along the minus strand of NC_141224.1, from coordinate 5,540,958 downwards.
GAAATACTGCTATCACTGCTACTTAATCAATCAAACTATTGTCAAGTTCCAAACACAGCGATCTAACTGTGGAAAATGTTATGTAACGCGCTACCCCTCCCATTCAAACCAGTTGGATCAAGTGGGGCCACAGAAAGGGTTTTACCTAACCCTCCGGCCGACTTGGAGGTGCGATGTACCTTCAGCACACTGCAGCCAGTCACACTCACTCCCGAGCGCACGCAACACGTGGAGGGCATTCGTTATGGACGTGCGGCCAAAATAGAGCCGGGAATCGATATTAGCTAGGCAGGGGTGCGACGCTATTGCTGGGGTATTGACGGGGCACGCTCAGCGGTACACCGGGCCAATGAGATGACCGTATGTCCATGCAAAAGCAGCCGGTTGCGATGGAGTTTCAGATGAATATTTAACTGTTTCAATGACAATAAAAGCCAAGTGTGTATAGCGTTTTAAGGAGGCGGGGTGAGGAAGCCTGCGGCTCAAGGGCCAAACGCGGCCCGCTGGTGCCCACCAAACACCTCTAAGGGCATAGCGACGGAAAAACTAAATCTGCAAGTGATTGACGCCTTTCCAAAAAGGTTTGTAATGACCACAAATTGGCGCCAAAGCAGTATTTGTTACATATACTTTGGGCCTGATCATAAAAACAGTGATAATGGAGGATGGCTACCAGAAAAAATAAAACATTTAATGTGACTTTGTGAATGCTGACTATGTCGGGGTTTACTGTATCATAATAAACGTACATTTGATATATTTTTCAAAATATTGCAAGGATTTAGTTGCTGCTAAAAGAAAAATTCTAAAAATCTACTTGTGTTTTAGCCTGGGATAAAACACAAACGATGCCTGCAGAGTGACCAAAAAGACAAGCAAAATAGCCGGAGGCATGTCCTCAAGGGCCCGAAAACTTGAAGGTGAAAAAACATCAAGACCCAGATACACTGGGGGGGGAAAAAAAGGACTTCACTTTCGGTTGCACATGATTAAAAGATGGTAAGTCGATGTAATTTTCCTCTTTCTCTTTTCTCAGAAGAATATTCAAATGATATGTTCGTTTGACAGATTTTAATCATGTGTAACCGATGTACATGTCCGAAGTAAGTAACTCCCAACGATCCTACAGTTTTTGCGATTGTGTAGCGAGCCAAATTTAAGGTACGAGCTAGAGGGGCAACAGTGAATCGATGAATCGATTATCACATCAAATACTTCGATAATCAATTCATGCTTTAGAGACTTTAACCAGTTCCAGATTTTCAACGTGAAATAGTCTCTGATTACTGAAGTCCTCCATGAAAGCAGACTCTTTATCTTTGTTTTCATTTCAAGTACATTTGTAATGGTCTGTTTTTACTTTGGAAAATCAATCATCAACATTTTTGCCTGTTTTCGGACTAACCTAACCAGTAAGGGAATGATGATCACTTTATGTGTGTGCATTCATCAATTAAGTTGGAAGTCACACGTTTACCACTATCAACCGCCCACGAGAACCTTGGTATGCATCACGCCTTCATTGTTTTTTTTTTCCCTTTCCCGGGCTGCGCTTGCTAGCACGAAGCAGTCAGTGCAGCCACCTGCTGCTGGAGGCTTCCGCTGGAATGTGGCGGCTCTATCCCCGGGCCTCCAAACTGGAACATCTTTCCCAGCTAAAACTCCAGTACAGCTTCATGCTTGAATAAGCCAATTTACCCTTGAAGGTAAAGAGTTAGCTTTCAGCGTTCTTCGCTAAGATTTGATCATTCCCTTTGACGTTAACACGGTTGGGCTCTCTCGCAGAACAGGCCGAGGAACCATATTTGGTAACGTGACAAAATGGATGCCGCGCGACGGGCGAAAGGCCTCACGTGACTTCCCCTAGCCAATCAGAGAAGAAATTGAATGATAATAATGAGGACGTATCAAATGAAATGATATTGCTCTTAAAAACTGGCAGATGAATTTCAAGTAGCGGACTATCTACGAGTGTGGTATAAAAGTAAAAAAAAAATTCAAGGTAATGTGAATTATTCACTATGTGCCCCTGCACGTCGATATTTGCTGGCATTATTCATCGGCGATCAGATGTCCAGAGTTTCCAGCAGCAGTCGTCTTGCTGTAGCCCAGCGCGTCCCTCCCCCGTGCGGGCTCCTCCTCCATGTGTACCGGCCCGCCTCTAGTTCTCTCACTCCAGCAGACTCAGGCAGCCTCGGCACGTGTAGCGACGCGTGCACATGGCCGTGGCGTGTGAAGTGAGGAGAGATTTAAAGACACGCAATCATAAACACTCCACGCGCTTCTCACTCTCTCTCTCTCTCTCTCTCTCTCTCTCGCTGTCTCGTTTCCAGAAACTGCTTTTGGCCTCGCTCGCCTCCCATGACGGTGAATATTAATAATTGGCCCGCGTTGAACGCTGATTGTGTTCTGACACCGGGGAACATTGATCACATGCAAAATACTGAAAGCTGACTCATAATATTTCAATCCCGTGGTCTGTTTTGCTCGCTGGAATGGCACATATCTCGGCTGCCCTGAGCTCAAGGGAGCAGATTTGAACCCCGGGGGAAATTTCAGGCATTGTTTCAATCCTCAAGTCTATTTCTATGGTCTTGTAAAAGCCCCGTGACAGTATCTTAGGCCTTCGCTTTTGATTCTACGGGACAGAAAAGTGCTTTGTCACCGCGGTATCTTCTTTTAATATTCCCTCAATAGCCTGTGGGAACATTTCACGCATCGCGTAGCCCCCACTTGCATTTCAAGTGAACTGCAGGAGCTTCAATTTCAGGAGACAATTTGTCAGCAACGAGGGGCCCGTGTTCTCGAGCCTTCTCCGGTCGTGTCAGTGAACTCACCGTGAAGGCAGTCGTTTCCTCCGGTCAGGCTCGGAGGCTGCGCCACCTCCAAACCGAGCAGGGACGGGGAGGACGAAGATGAGGGCGATGAGGACGAAGAGCCAGGCGGGGATGGGGGCGGTAGGCACTGGGAGCTCTGGTTGGGCACTGCGGACTGGGAGCTCTGAGAGGGGATCTGGGCCGAACTGGAGCTGTTGTTGCTGTGCATGCTGCCCATTCCGTTTTCGGTCAGAAACTCCTCCAAGTCCATGTACTGCAGCTGGAAGAGGCCGCCGTCCGCCGGGAGGGTGCGATCCCACAAGAGAGGGCCCAGGAACTGGTTGAAATTGCCACCGGTACTTCCGCCGTTGCATCCGTTGCCGTTGCCGCCGCCGCCGCCGCCGCTTATTCCGGACGTGTTCCTCATGGAGCACACTCCCATAGAGTCTTCATCCAGGTCCATTGATCGCTCTTTGTCTAACAACAAAAAGAGGAGCGCTGAATTATTATTGGATCATGAATAATGTGAATCAATAATTTTAGGATTGAGCCTTTTAAATTTTAAACTTACGTTTGTACCATTGGGGGGTTTATAATGTTGGGACTTGGGCGGTGCCTTACAAAGTGTTGGCTTTTTACCATTGACTTTTACAACTCGGGAACACTCTTTGGTACAAGGTACCAAGAGTCACACTGGAGCCCTACAACTATCCCTTATCCCAAGTAGTATGTGTTGGTTCACTTTGGTATGATTTTTTTGGTTCCCATTGCCAAAGTTGCTAAGCTAACAGTCACCTTGGAGCCCAACAATTAACCTTTTGAGGTCTTGTACATTGTATTTTGAGGGACTTATATGGAGCCTTAAGTCTCATTTCTACCAAGCAGTGGAGTTTGGCTTAGAATGGTTTGGTGCGCTTTTAATGGTTCTTGTTGTCAACGTTGCTAAGCTAACAGTCACCTTGGAACCCAACTATTAGCCTTTTGGGGTCTTTGAAATTGTATTTTGAGGTACTTATATGGAGCCTTAAGTCTCATTTCTACCAAGCAGTGGAGTTTGGCTCAGAATGTTTTGGTGCGGTTTTAATGGTTTCTGTTGTCAACGTTGCTAAGCTAACAGTCACCTCAATTCGCCCTATAAGGTCTTTTCGGTTGTATTTTGATGGACCGCTATGGAGCCTTAAGGCCTGTTTAGACCGAGCAGTATGTTTTGGTTCTGTTCGTGTTTGGTATGATACTCTTTTTGGTTCCTGTTGTCAACGCTGTAAAGGAAAGAGCCACCTTGGATCCCAATAATTTGCCCTTTAGCGTGTACTAAATTGTATCTTGAGGGACGGAAATGGAATTTTAAGCGGTGGCTTGGTTCAGAACGGTTTGGTTCATTTTGGTTCTTGATTGGTTCCAATATCTAAATTGGAAAGGTACACTATTGTATCTATTATTCTATTGATCGCACCATAAAGAACCGAATCCAAGTGAACCATATCACTCAGTGGAAACGTGGCTTCTACTGCCCATCTAATTCTAAGAGTGTTTCCTTAAGATTCGCTTTTTGACAAACTCCTTCATAGAAACCAACCCCACACCCCCTCCCCACCCCCACCTCGCACAAGCACACAACTCACAGATGGAGCAGATGGCAACAGAATCGCAGTATTAATACGAGAGCCAGGACCAGTTAGTTATCATGGCGTATATTCAGTACACAAGCTCATGAGCTCATCTCACTATGGCAGGAGGTCAGAATGCATGTGAGCCTTGACTTTAAACACACATGTAATCTGGATAATAATTGCCAAGTGATTATAATCCAAGGCAGGGGTATTATAGTATGCGTCGGTGCATCTAGCTGGAATTATGATGGATTCATGATGCATATTTGTTCTGAAAGTGCAGCATCAGGTGGAACTGTGACTGATTTGTTGGGAGGCAGGGTCACGTGGTACATAACAAACAAGTGCCCACCTTTAAGATCACAGGGACTTCTCAAGCGCTGGTCCCCTTTCATGGGATGCTGCAGGAGGGATTTGAGTCCTGCCATGGAGTTGAGGTGCCCCCCGGTGAGGGAAACCGCCGGCTGGGTGCAATTCCCAAATTGTGGGCTGGCGCCTGCGGGCAGGTCCGGGGTGGGGAGCTGTGTGAGCTGCCTGGACATCCTGGGCCTTACAGGAGAGGGGGGGTGGGGAGGTTTGGGGGAATCACGGAGAGACACCTGTGAGGTGGAGGTGGGTTTGTACTTGGAAGGGGCGAGGCGAGATGACCACAGGGAGCTACCAATAAGAGTTTGGATGACTGTACATGCAGGGGGGGGGGAGAGGGGGTGGGGGGGAAGAAAGAGAGGGGAGAAGAGGAGGGGGTTGTTTATAGTTGCTACCACTGTAAAGAATTATAACATCGAGTATAGTATTAACAGCACATGCATCTTGTATTACCTTTTACGATGAGATGACAAGCAACCTCCCTTTATCTCCTTGCAGGACTGTTAGCATCGAAGTATTCCATTGTATTCCTCGGGGGGAGGGGGGGGGTGTCCAAGTTGTTATTCTCAGTGCAGTGTGGGAGGATCAGCTGAGTGGAAAATCTCGCCAAATTTAGTGGTGTAGGGAAAAAAATGCAATACGTAAAATTGCAATAGAAAAATGGAAAATGATATCCAGTTGTTTGAAAAATGGAGCAATGGATCTTGTTGAAAAGTCTCCAAAAGAAAGTGTGGATCGATGTGTTGAGGAGGAGGAAAAAAATAGATGAGAAATCGACGAGTGTCGATGTTGTTCAAATGACAAGTTGATGTTTCTCCTCTCTGGGCTCGCGCTCACTTGCCCGTCGCGTGGAAGTGGGAGGAGGGACCGAATGGTGGTGGGAGTGGGTGTCGGGAGGGGTCGTTTCCTCCTTCTCTGTCTGTACTCGTTCTCATTTGCACCCGATGGCTCCAGTCACGGGCACGGTGGTGTGTGTTGTGTTGTGTGTGTGTGTGTGGGAAGCCGACGTCCTCCTCTTCGAGCTCAGATGGAACGGACACGGGCGGCTCACGTGACGTCAAACGTCGCCGAATAAGCCCGGAGAGGGTTGGCCAAAACTCTTGACTGATCCCCTCCGAGCTTGCGCCATTATTTATGAGCAACGCCCACTCTCGTGCCACACCTCGAGGAGAGACGGCTGCTGTCACTTGTTCTTGTTTGTTTACTTCGCGGAAATAACACTGCCAGAGTTAGCATACGCGCTAACGTGACCAGCTAACTTGACCGGTCCGTTAAGGAGAGTTGAGCGTACGAATAGCTGTCAACTCGCCATGTTTACGTTCCTATATTGCCTGAGTAGTAAGGTTATAGCGTGTCTTTTAGGGTTCCCTCCTCAATAGTAATCCAATGAAAACGTGAGTGTGCAGATTTTTTTCCCACGTTGCCTCCCGCTGTACTGTACAAAAGCGCCACGGCTCACGTGTACCGAGCACGCGGAGACAAGCTTGTCCGCTCGCGGCTGTCGCTCTGATTGGCTGGGAGCTCGCCGTCTCCGAGCTCCCCCATTGGCCAGAAGTAGGTCGGCCAGTCCCGCCCACTCGGATTCCCTCCGTGCATGCTAGTGCCGCGTGAGAGCGAGTTGGAAGGATGAAAAAACGGCACGAGGGCGGCCCAGCTCGCTCCACTGTACCCGAGCACATGCAAAACAGCGCGCCACAGGAATCCAACTGTGCACGGCCCACAGACGGATGTGCTCGAGTTGACAAGTAAACAGTTGACAGAGCTCTGAGACACCGTTGGCGGGTGAATCATTTATAAGCGTGAGCACACACGTGACTTATTATTCCTTACATTTAACCACGATGTGAGCTAGTGCAGGAGGTGGTCGATTAGACACAGATTCATGCTTGATTTTCAAATCATATCAGGATTTGAATATTAAATCTAAAACATTTTTAACGTGAACTTGTGTCTAACATTCAGACTTTGTCATGAGGACAAGCCCCGAGCCTTGGGGCCCTGACTTTGATTTGGGGGGTCCCTCCCACTATCGCTGAGTCACCTTCGCATGACTTCTACCACGTGTTACTACACTTTGTACATCAGATATTGATTACCTTAAATTCATTTAACGTTTCAGAAGAAACATAACATCGGGGGAGGGATACGTTTTACTTCTTCAAACTCCTTTTCAAATACTGCTAGTTGTACTTTTTAAAATGTTTTTTTTTTCTTATCCAGTCTTGTATTCTGGTCTTCAAAACACACTGCTTATTACAATGTGGTTACAGGAAATCCTCATACTATTTGTGGGGCCCCAAGCAGCTTGCTTATGCCTCAGGCTGGCACTGTTCATTAAAACGAAGTAAACTGAGAACTAATCCAGGTGGCACACCTTTAGACGTCTATATAGGCTTGATTTTACAAGTCAATTACACCTTGTCTGGATTTCAAACCCTTCAGCATGACCTTAAATACTTTATCAGGATCAGTGCTAGCCCAAGCCTGTATGGGACCCCAAGCAGAAGAAAGAATTGTGGCTTACCTCGGCTCAACTAGAACACATACAAGTGTTATGATGTAAACGAATCTTATTTTTTAGAGGGGGTAGGGGTCTTTGTGGCCAGTGGACCCTAAGCAGTTCATTTTCCTATGCCATCTCCGCTCATTAAATGTAACCTAATTGAGGCTTAATATGGGGGAAGGAGAAAAAAAATTAACTACACAGGTTATGTACCTCCTGCCAAACGGAAAGTGTATTTAATTGCTCCGTCTGTCACTTAATAGTCCCTGGTGTAGCTATAGTTAATTAACCTTCAGACCAATAATGAGAAATAAGATAATTTCCAGAAGCACACCTGATGATCTCTTACATACAGTAATGGGCCGAGGCACAGTGGTTGGGACTCTCTGGTTTAAGATTTCCTATCGTTAAGATTTTTAGGCCGGTGTACATTTTTGAGCATTCCCCAATTGGTGTAGTCCACTGGTCAGAAACTGCCATCGTCTTGAGTTTTGGTATAAATATAGGTCAACTGGTCACATCTCCTGAGAGATGCTAAAGTATAAATTCTCCCTCTGTTCCGTTTTAAGGGAGAAAAATCGCAGGCTGAATTCGCAGCCATAAAGCATTATCCCCTGTCACAGTGCAAGTCCATGTGACTTGGATGGCAAAGTCACACTGGAGCATGGGAACCGTAGTCCTATGTGATTTACTGACACCTAGTGGAGTTAGAATGACAGTGGGTGGATTGAGCCCAAATCTATTTCACAGATAGTCATTCCGTATTCTATATACTGAAGCGCGTTCCGTAAACTGCCATTATTAACGAACTGAACCTTTTGTGATGCTGACAAAAAAATGCAGCCTCCAATACATCTGAATACCAGGAAGAGTGCAAATACATCGCTGAATGTTTATTTATAAAGCCTGGTATCAGGAAGTGTATTAGTTGAAATTTCTGTATTGTATTCTCCGTACGGCTTTGATCAAGAAAGGAACACCAATTATTACACTCAAGGTTTATTCATTTCAAATATAATCAACTACTGGCTTTTCAGTAAATAAAGTGATAGAAATTTACTAAAACTATATTTTTTTTTCTTTAGAAGAAAAAAAACAAGGTGTGAAACAGGCATGGACATTTCATGTGAGGAAATTAACATCTTTCTTTAGAAGAAAACAAAACAAGCATGACAGGAAGATTATGATTGCAACTCAGCACACACTAAAAAGGTTGAGGTTCAGTCTAAGATTGGTATGAAGATGGTTACATACATAAATACATGGAATAGTATATTTGCTTGGAGAATAGGTCCTTGTCTTAAACACAAAGTGAAGCACTGTAGAAATAATCACTGCTAAAAAGAGCATACAAATAACATGAGACAAACGTGTTATAGTTCACTTGTTTACCTTATGTTCTATCCCTTGGTACAAAAGCTACGAAAAATTTGAAATAAATGAAGCCAACATAAAAAGCAAGGCTTTTTGTAAGTTTCTTCATTTTGGCAGGAGAGAGACCCTTTACGCTAATTACCATCAACATGTTTTTTGTTTTTTTTTTATCTATACGTGATTATAATCACTAGGGTTGTATATCAAATTTACACTACAAACTTCTGGGATATACTTGAATAAGCCATCACATATCACCTCAGCAAAAAACTTGACCAGAGAACAAACATGCACTGACAAACTATCAACAAATGTCTTAATCCCAAAGTCCCTACTGCTAATAAAAGCACTTTACATGTTAAAAAAAAAAAAAAAAAAAAAAAATCTTCAGAGGTGCTACATGAACCATACAAAGTACACAGCAGAGACACAGTTCATCATACAGCAAAAAGGTGTGTAGCAAGGATGCTAGTTAGAATATGAGGAGAGATACTTGTGCAGGTAACTAAACTTGCCTAGTGACTGCACAGTGTCTGCCAAGCATAGTGTCAATGCACTTAAGGGGTTAGTGATCCTATGGAAACAGTCACATTTTTTGAAAGACATTCCAAAAGAATCTGGAAGCATTTCAGGTGATTTATTAGGATGCTTTACAGTAGTTGTTACCACATTCAGTCCTAAACTCAGCAGAGTCTAAAATCGACTATTCCTTTTTCCGAGTCCCTTTATTGTCATCATGTCGTCACGTCGGGTACCAGGACGCTCAGTATCTATACGATCCCAGTAGATGGTACGGCATATCACCCTGACCATCTCGGGTCTGTCTTTCTGCTGGTCTCTTTAATAGCGCTGGCTTCTTGGCCTCGCCTTGCCGCGCTCCTTTAGCCACGGGGCTGCAGGAACCCTTGTGCCTTTGGAGGAGTACAGCGTTCCAGAAGCGAGCGCAGCAGCGCTGGCAGGAGAAGGTCCCTCTGGCACGGTGAGAAGCCCGATGGACAAAAGCTGCCATGGGCCTCTGAGACTGCTTCCCACATACACTGCACTGGAGTCGCTCTCGAGTGGTTTTGGCTTTTTGTGGGTGTCTAATTGCCATGTGGACTAGCAGCCCCGCTTTGCGGGGAAACACTGAGCTGGGGCATATGGGACAGCCAAAGCGCTTCACGGGAACTTTTAAGGATGACAAGATCTGAACTTTGACGCCCCCGGTGTTGACAAGTTTATACCCGCCGCCACCAGATCCTTCTCCCCGCCTAATTGTCAAGCGTAGAGAGCCTTGCTTTTTGTTTGACTGCCCTCTTACTGTACAACTGATCTTTCTCTTCTTGGGGACGCCGTCAAATCGGACGACGTCCTGGCATTCGTACTTATTTCCCTGCCAATCTCTCCTATCGGACTTTTTTTTTTTCTTCTTGTGTCGTCTGATCTCATCGTGCGGCAACTGGCTGCTGCAGTCGAGGTGTTGCTGGGGCTGGGCACCCGACTGATGATGAGGATGGAGGTGGGGGTGATGATGATGATGATGTAGATGGTGATGTTCGGTGGAGGGCAGTTCCGTAAGGGGCTGGAACGGGGCCGTGGTGTGTAGAGTGCGGCTGCGGGATCCGGCCGGATATATGTGCTCTCCTTTCACCCCGGCTGGGGAGTGGGGATGGTGGGGGGGCATGATGGTAGAATTGGGGGGCAGAGGCTGCGAGTAAGACTGGGCGCTGGAGGCTGAAGACTGGGCTGCCGTCGCATCATAAAAGAGGGGCGAGTAACCAGCTGGCGGCTGCGGCGGCGGCGGCGCCTGTTGGTGGCCGTGAGTGACAACGTTAAGACCCGCAGCCCCGTGGCCGTCGGTAGACGGGGCCATCTGCAGCAGAGCGTTGGTGGCGGCCTCGCTCTCCGACGTCGACTGGTTCACATCGCTCCCTCCCCGGTTGTCTCCGGACCCGCCGCTGCCTTCTTGGGGGTTGGGCGGCTCACTGCGGGTGATCCCGTGCTGGGACTGCCTGTGTCGGGTAAGGCTATTTGAGTAAGCAAAGGCTTTTCCGCACACCTCGCAGCAAAAATGCTTTTCACCCCCACCTTCGTGAACCGTCTGGTGATGGGCGGTCAGATGGAAGTGGTGGCGGAACGACTTCCAGCATATAGCGCAGGTGTAGAGACGAGGCGGAGGCTGTGAATGTGGCTGGGTATCATGAGGCTTGACATCTTGAGGGTAGGAGTAATAGGAGGAGGTGCTCGGTACTTGGTTCTGGCTCCCGTCTTGGGTCACACCGCACTGAGGGTTGGGATTAAAGCTGTTCATGTTCTCCGGAGCTGGTGTTGTGGGGACCTCTTCAATCTCCCCTTTCTGGTGGAGCTTGCTATGCCTCCTGAGACTCTGGGAGTAACCAAACTCCTTGCCACAGATGCTGCATTTGTAATTCTTAGCCCCAGAGTGAACGGTTTGGTGCTTGCTAAGGTGGAAAGCCTCCCGAAAATACTTTCCACACACTGTGCAGTGATGAGGCTTTTCTCCGGTGTGTATGCGGTCGTGCCTGCGTAGAGTCTCGCGACGTGCAAAACCCTTGCCGCAGACACTGCAGAGGTGAGTGCGTGGGAGCCCGCTGGTTCCCATTCGCGGAGTGTACTGCCTACGTTTAGGGGGCTGCCCGTCGCCTGATGGATCTTTCTTGGCTCTGGGTTTGCGGGGACGTTTGGGTTTAGCGGCGGGATTCTGCGGATTGTTGCTCAACGCCTCCTGGTTGCCACCACCGCCTCGGAAATTCTTCTCCATGCCGGATGTTGACGGCGAACCCAGAGGGCCGAGACCAAGACCACCGAGTAGACCTCCTATGATGTCTCCCCTGTCATCTCTATTTCCAGTTGCTGCGGTGATAGCAGAGATTGCATTATTGACGGAGCTAGTGACATCATCCTCTGAGTCATCTAGTAGCGAGGAGAGGGGCAGGTGGGGCTGCTGCTGCGGATGATGGTGCTGGTTGTGGCTCTGAGAGTGCGGATGCAGTGTTGGGGCCAGGGGTGCCTTTCTCAGAGCTGGGCCGGCCATCCCACTTCCACAGGGGGATGCGCCGGAGTAGCATGGAGACGGATTACCTTGAGAACGGTGGTCTTCATGGTAGCCTGTGTAACGATTCCGAGAGTAGTCAGTGGGGTATTTACCATCTGTTCTGTCCCTGTCATTTGAATTCCCTCCCCTTGCAGACCGAAACAGATCACATCCTAGCCCTGATTTTTGATCTCCTTCCCCAACAATGATTACACCCTCCTTTTCCTCAGTTTTCCCATAAATGACCCCCCTATTGCTCGGATAAGTTCCCCCTCCTCCATGACCTCCTCCACTCCCTCCCCCTATTCTGTCCTCGCCATCGCTTCCTGTCTTGCTGCCTCGTGGTTTGGGTCCCCTACCTGGCTTGCCGCAGGTGCCTGAGGCAGCGTGGTTGAGGAGAGAGGTGCTCTCGCGGAAGGCACGACCACAGGCAGGACACCGGAATGGCTTTTCCTCATGTATCTTCTCGTGCCGTGTCAGTGACTCTCTACGATTAAAGGCCCGAGAGCAGGTGGAGCAGCCATATGGGCGGGCCGAAGAGTGCAGGACACCGTGTTGCAGGAGGTGTCCTTTTTTCTTAAAGCCTTTGCCACAATCGGGGCAATGAAATATTTTGTCTGGGCTAGGGCAACAATTGGACAAGGGCTGGGGGGGTTCTTGGGTCGAATGGGGGAGGGTCGGGTCTGACTGACTTTTAATGTGAACAGGATTTGGGCCCGTAGTGGTCGATTTGCTAGTGCCAGCTGCGGTTGGCTCATGCATACGCATATGCCTGCGAAGGCTCGAAAGGTGAGGGAAGCTTTTGCCACACTCTCCACAGCTATAAATTGACTCGGTATCAGACTCGGTGGCGTTCGCTTGTATTGAGCTCAAGTTATTCGATTTAGAAAGGTGAGACTCGTTAGTGACCAGGACTGAGGCAGCAGAGGAAGAGGGAGCAGAGGAGGAGGAAGAAGAAACTACTGATGAGGATGAAGATGACGAAGCAAGCAGGGATGACGGGTCTCCGCCTATATTTGACAAGCCAACCCCACTCCCGATTAAGGCCGGGGGCTGACTGTGACTATGTGCTCCATTGCTACTACTACTGCTAGGATTACTGTGGCTGCTGGGGCCATTACTAGTGCTTTCTGATTTTCGCTGGGGCAAATAGCCAGCCATCGCCTTCTTCCTCCTACTGCTACTGGTGCTACCGCTACTACTACTACTACCACCACCGCCGCCGCCGGTTCCACTACCTGTGCTTTCCACTTTACCGTCGTCCTTAGACAAGGACAAATGAAGTGGCAAGGGAAGCGGCAAACCCGCTTCCTGCTGCATCAGTGAAGCTATCTGATTTGATGAGAGGACGGGGATGCCTTGAAAGTCAAAGCCGCCCAGCGACGAGGGCTGGGTAGCGGGGTGGAGCGGGTGGTGAGGATGAGAATGAGAGTGAGGATGAGACAGGGTGTGAGGCGGAAGCTGTTGCTGCTGGGGGGCCTGCTGCGGAGCCTGCTGTGATTGAGAGGCGGGGTGGCTATGCGGGTGAGAGGAATGCAGCGCGGGGGGCGGAGCCAGGCCACTACTAGGCTCCCCGCCGGTTTGACTCAAACCAATCCCTAAATGGTTATGACTACCCTGTTGAACAAGAAACTGCTCTAAGCTAGCGTTAGCGGGCACCCCGGAAAGGAAGTACTGATTAGCAGCTAGCATGCAACTAAACTGTTGGTGAAGGCTCCGTGCATCAGACTGGGCCCCAACTAACTGGTGTCCCAATGAGCTGACTGCACTGCTGCTAGAAGGGTTGTTAGCGGTGGCCGCAGAGGTCGAAGGGGAAGGGGAGGACGAGGAGGGGCCAGATGATGCTTGGGGGACAGAGAGGCCGGGATGCAGAGGAGGTGGGGGTGGAGGTGCGGATGTTACTAATCCTCCTAATCCCCCAGCACTCACACTACTGCTACTTCCTCCGGCAAAGTGCTCAAAGCGACCTACGCCTGGGTGTAACTGCTCCTGCGCTAGTGCTGCCTCAGTCGGGTGGAAAGAGCGCAGGAACTGTGGGTAGCCTGAAGAATGGTTTGAGCTGCTGCTGCTGCTGCTCATCTTGCTTGACTTTGAGCGCGAGCTCTGAGACGAGGAAGGCTGCTGTTGTAAAGGTGGGGGAGGAGGGGCACTCATCTTGGCAAAAATGGAGGCAGAATCAGAAAAGGCGTTACCTCTTGACCCCTGCAGGGGGCCCAAGCCAAGTCCAGACAGAAGAGCTCCAGACGACTCAGCTTGCTGCTGCTGCTGCTGCTGCTGTAGTTGGTGCTGGTGGAGTTGCACTTGCTGCTGATGCTGCAGTTGTCGGTCTAAACCAAGGCCTTTAAACTGGTGGGCCTGGTGCCCACTTAACATCTCTATAATGTCCAAATTGTACTTTCCGAACTGGAACATTTCCCACTCACATGCACATGGGGGGTGCAATGCCGAACCTCCAGTGCTAGGAGCAGCAACAAGAGTCCCAAGACAGAGTAGTGAGATACCAACAAAAAAAAAAAAAACCCAAAGCCTAAAAGATGCTTCTGTGGAAATGTTTTGTCCAGAAACACTTGAATGTCAGTTAAAAGTTTCTTATCTGGACTGCACAAAATCAGCTGTTGGTACTCGCGATCATCCACTGCTCTCAATTTACTTCCAAAAGCAGTGGAGTAGCTGGGAAACTCAAAAGCATTAAAAAAAAAAAAATTAAAAAAGCGTTCCGTCTAATTTCAAAATTGCTTAGAATAACTTAGAGCAAAGCAGTTCAATTGGCTTCCTCTTGTTTCCTTTGCGAGTTAGTGCATTGACATTTCCCTTGATCTAAGTGAGAATCCTCATCTGTGTTCAGCCAAGAAGACCCTGACGCTGAAAAAAACACAAAGTTAAAGAAAAATACATGTCACAGAAGGAAGTCATATCTTCCATCACTGACCCACATTTTAAGAACACCAATTTGAGAAAGCTATTTCTTCGCTTATGCTTTTTTTTATGCTGTAACTTGACAACTTTAACCGGTGGTCATAGTTCGGGACTTCCTCCTGTAGTAGCCGGGGGCTTGATTGTTTGATTATTCAACAGTTTATGTATATTTTAAAAACCAAAGAAACTGATTTATTTTTCCCAATCCATTTTTCAATTATTTGAGGAAGTAGGGCAGATTTAAGTCAACAAAGTATCAACATCGTAATTCATACTTAGAAAAGGGTTACTTTAATACAAAACACATCATTTGGGGGCTTTTTTTTTTTACTTTTTTGAAGTTTTTTTTTTTTTTTTGTAATATATACTTCTTTAGCCACTTCAGATGAGTAATCATAATGAACATTTGAGATTTTACAACAACTTACCCTGAAGTGGTTCTGCTGGATTGGAGCACACTGATGCTAAATGTTCAAATGCCTCACTTTGATTAGTGAGAGATAAGAAAAAAAAAAAAAATACCAGGGACATACGCCAAACAATTTCATTATGACAACTTGCGAAATCTAATACGATCCAGTACAAGCACTATGTGACAAATTAGGCCTTTACAAGGACAACGATGCTTAATTTTAATTGAGTGTCAGCCGTATTAATTGAACATGTTCATAAAAAAGAAAAAAAAATACATTATTCATATCATTCCACCATGAGTCAGCCAATCAAAATTGAGCATATTCATCTTTGTAAAGGCGAACAATTATTCTTGTATCATCTCCGTTAAGATCAGTAATTACCAACCAAGGTGTTGTGGCAAATGTGGGAAATTAGCCAATTCCACTTAATTTTTCCCCATATTTATTTACTAATCACAAAGACATCTTTGCTCATTGATCAATGCCAAGAACATATAGTGAACGGCAGAACAATCAAACGCTCTTCCACCAGGCGGCAGAAAGTCCAACAAACCCGTGTATCCCCGCGTTGCCGCTCATACGGCTTCCAGCAAATATTGTGTTCAATCAAACAGGGCCAAGACTTCACACCGAGTCTGCGAATTTGTGAGGAAATTGAAACAAGCTCATTAGTTCGGTGTTCATACCATTTGTGACCTTTTTGTTTGGGGGTGTGTCATGAGGTTTTCATGCTGTAAAATGGGTGCCTTGGCTCAATATAGGTTGGGGAAAGACTGGCTTAGACTGTGCAAGTGTCATAATGTTGTGGTCAGTGGGTGTATATACAGTGGGTATAAAAAGTCAACACACCACTGTTCAAATGCCAGGTTTTTGTGATCTAAAAAAACTGTGAGATTAAACTAAATTTTTGAGCTCGTATCGTGCAATACCCAATATTCCCCACTACTGTAATACCGTGCAATACTCAACATTCCCCACTACTGTTAGTCTAGTTTTATTTTTATCCAATGCTGTTCCTTACATTTCACTACAGCACTGCAGCACTGTCACTTAGAGTATTTTTTTCCTCTGTACTATGTACAGGCCGAAATGAGTGTTCCTCATATTTTTTATGTAGATGTAGGTTGGTGTGTATACACATGTGTATATACACATGTTACTGCGTATATCTACATAGGTTTGATTCTAAATGTTTGCCGTCAATGTTATACATTAATGGCCACATTATGCCGCCGCCCCTGTGTGACCTATATCTTTGCTACTGTAACAACGAAAATTTCCCCACTGTGGGATCAATAAAGGCATTCTTATCTTATCTTATCTTATCTTAAATCAATTTTCCCCAAAACCTTTTTCCACCAGTGCGACCGAAAACCTGTACCACTCAAATGAAAAAAAAAAAAAAAAAAATCTTTAAGAGGGGAAATAAAAATAAGCGAATTAACGTGGTTGCAAAAGCGTGCAAACGCTCTTACAACCGATGACGTGGCTGTGTTGACTATTTTTCTATTCACATTCAAAGTCAAGTTAAATGACTCAGCTGACACCTACTGCCATTCAAAGAGCCTCTGATTAGCCCCAAGTAAAGTTCAGATGTTCTAGTAAGCTTTTCCTGATATGTTTTCTTTCCTATAGGTTTTGTGCTAAAACTGACTGCTATTTGGTAGAGTGTTGTCTAGAATGCATTCCACCGTGTCTAATGCCCAATTTCCAAATGAAGAAAAATAGCCCCAAAACCTAATGAAGCCACCAACATGCTTCAGTGTTCTTTCAGTGATGAGCAGTGTTATATTTGTGGCAAATATACCTTTTGGAAAATGGCCAAATAGTTCAACCTTGGTTTCACTGGACTACAACCAAACATGTGGGGAAAATGTGTTCAAACTAGCTGTCGGATTTAGCACAACACCCTCAGGCTTTTGTTAAAAAAAAGCAAAAGAAATGTTAAGGAAAGACTTCTGGAAAGCTGAAGTCGAAATTGTGGTAGGTGTGCACTCAGTCCCATTTAACATGAGTATAAATGTGCTTGGTTAATTTTGAACACGACCGCGTGGTAGTGATCCGAGGGTCTCCACAATTTTGCAAGCCCATGATTCCAGCTGTTTATTTTTAGCACCCCTCTTGAAAATGTTTTTTTTTTTGTGTAATTCACTTGAACTGTACATGTTATGGGTCAAATTAACAGTAGTTTATTTATCTTGGTCTTATTTTTTGAACCACTAAAACCTGGCATTTGATTAGTGGTGTGCAGACTTTTTATATACACCGACCATTATTCATCTACATATAAACTCTACACCACCAAAAAGGGACCTTTGTGCTCCATCTTTCTACCTTTGTTACCTCTCTTGATAATCACAATGGCACCTACTACAGTAGTTTACAGTGTAGTGATTTACTACAGTAGGAACAGCAAAGTAGTGGGGATTACCTTTATTACCTTTATACCAACCTTTCATGGCTTTTATAGTTTTATTACCGTACAGTGATCGCATGCGCAGATGACAAAGTTGACTTATTATTCTATTATGAAAATTCAATGAGAGCAATACTACTGCACAGATGAAACACGCATTAAAGACGCATTTCATCATAGTAAATGTCAGTCAAAATGCCTGTAAACAATTGTAACTCATTTTCATCCATTCCTGATTGCTTGAGTCACTTCTCATGTGGGGCCGGCCAAAACATTAACACAGACTTCATTCATGTTGGGTACAAGTACTAGACCTTAATACATTTGCACAATGGAAATTTGTTTAGAGCTAGGGGTGCTCCATATTGCGCACAGCTGACTATCTGGATATAAGCTTCAATCTTTCATTTCAAATTTTTTTTTTAATTACTCTCACAGTATAGTGTGCTTGCTAAAAAATGTGTCTGTGTAGATTTTCATTCATCCAGGTCTAGGTAATATGCAAAGAGGGCAATTGGGCTCTTGTTTGTTGATTTTGTTGTAGTTTTTTTCTTATTTAAAAAAAAAACAGCAACAACAACAATAAAATATGACTTTGGCAAATATTCTATCAGGCTAACTATACTGCAATGAATATTATGCATATTCACGTGTGGACATTTTTTTCACATAATCCATATGTTTGTCTCTCTGAATTCGCATTCATTGTACTCTTTTTATCTCTTTCACCTTACTGGATGATTCCTAATTATTAATACGAGTGCATGTATAAATATTGCAGCTGTAGCATTTTTTAATTCCCTCAGGGATGACTATCATCTCAAGACAAATGTAAACAAAGCAATGCCGATGTTTTCTTCATTTAAGTTACAAATGGGGAATTTAACTGGTAGTATGATGTGGAAAGTTTTAAATAAAATCATGGTCAAATCAATGCAAAGTAGTTTTAACGTGTTCCTTTCCGTGTGTTGCATTTGTAAACACGTGTTAAAAAAAACAGCAATCTGGCTGCACTCCAATGTCTCACTTTGTACGTCGTGTTTTTTGCTCACCTCTTCACTTCTTACCGTTTCTTCCAATCGATCCTAAGGAGCTTTTGCACAACACGATCCCCCAAGTGATGAACGAGGGAGTTATTTTATCGCAGTTTGGGCCGATTCGCATTTTCGGTAAAGCATCAATCCTGCTGCTGCTGCTGCAAAAAAAAAAAAAAAAAGCGACGAAAAGAAGCGCACACATTAGCATCGCCCTCACAGCACAGTGTAAACATTGGAGGCGGGTTAAAACACGCAAACTAATAACTAGCCACTACGAGGAAGGCGCCTATATTAAGCAATAGAAAAAAGTGGAGGGAAACAATATATCCAAACTGTACAAATCAACCAGGTTAGATCATTTAAACTGGGCCGATAAAGTGGAGCTGCTCTATCTCCGTCTAGTGGGGGGAGGAACTGCACCATGCTAACGTTAGCCATCTTCCAAACATCGATATAAAACATAAGCAGGCTATACTTGGGATGCAAACAGTAGTTTCTTCCACCCGGAATAGTTTATTCGGACATAAAATATATTTACCTGGGCGTGGAGAGAGTGAACTACGGATGCGGCCTGTCACGCCTTCTTCTTCGAGCCGAATAGCAATTAGCTGCGAGTTAGCAGCTAGCACTTGCTTCCATTGCTGCGTGCTGTTTTCCAGTGCTTAGCCGGGGCCATTTTCAGCAACGCCGAACCAAAAGGCTAAAGCGAGTCCGGCCGCCCGCTTGGCAACCTGCCTGTCTGTCTCCCTCCGCACGGAAAACAATTACCGACTGATAACGCCGTCGACCTTCCGCATCTCACTCGAGCCTCGACGGGGAGCAAGGAAGGAACTTAGTCGGAGGAAAATGTTGGAATGGTGGTGGTCGCTAATTATTTTGGGGTTAAAAAAAAAAGTGAGTGACGTGTGCTCCCCAAACATCGGTCCTTTCCGGCCCACCTAATGTTTCCGGGTAGCAGCAGCGAGGCTGGCCGGTGGACTCTTGGCTCTTTTGCCGACATACTACGGACGTCCCCGTCCCCCCGACCCTCACATTTTCAGTCATCCTTCATACACAAAATAACTTCCAAACTCTTCACTTTGGACTACGACCCTTCACTTTGGACTACGACCCAGACAATGTTATGCTTTTCAGATGTTTTAGGTACAGTCAGTGGATACAAAACCTAAGGGCCAGGTTTTTTTATATATATATATATATATATATATATATATATATATATATATATATATATATATATATATAATTAGTATTCCACACATTTCCACGCATGCATGGCTCTTTTACAATGCAGCAACAATTGAATAAAAGCTGAATAAAAATCCTGCAACATGTGTTAGTTCAAATGGAATCTGACCTGATTTAATACATGCTATTACGCTCTAATCATGATAGTAAAACGTACAGCACATTTCCCAAGTATTACAAAGATTTACGTGGCTCTCCTTCTTACACGAAATAATTATTGTATCATTTCCCCGCCTGCCTTTTATTATTCAATGGTTGTAATCACACAGATGTGAATCATCCCAGCTCTTTGTCGCTCTGAATTTTAAGAGTATTCATCATGTCTGAGGTGGGAGTATAATCATGAGGACGGAGCGAGTCTTTCTCCATCAAATGGAACTCTAATTTCATCGTCATGAACGTATTATTGAAATATTCATTCGTGCACGGTTGTCTTGTCGGCCATGTCTTATGAGCAAACGAGGTGAAAAACAATTTACATACAGTATTTAACATAATATTGGGGACACATTACACAATTTATTGATGTCCAACACAAGAGCTGCATCACAATAATCAGTATCCTTTGCAAAGATAATGCATCACTGCAAATCAAAGAAAAATCTTGAATTGGATATACAGGGAAGTACAGTGAACTAGTGGCTAACACATCTGCTTCACAGTTGTTAGGTTCAGGGTTCAAATCTTGGTTCCGGCCTAGTTGTGTGGCGTTAGCTTGTTAATTTAACTGAAGGCTTTTAACTGTATAGGTGCACATGGCTGGCGTCGGGCCAAAACCTTGTACCTCCAAAAGAGTAACTTTTCAGGATACCCCAAAAATGGCAAGTTTTTTCAACCATTTGCATTGCATCTGAAAGAGAGCAGGCCATTTTTAACACTTTAGATTGGCAATAATGTGTAAAAGTAACACCCGGGTGTGTGGACTGACCAATAGTAGCGATTTTTGAAAAAATATTCAATTCATCAAAATATGATTTATGAGGATTTGGCCTGATGCCAGCGAAATGCTAATTTTTGAAGATTCCATGATTACTGTACTACATTCTGTACCTAAGTTGAAGTACATGTACTTGTGTTATAAAATACTAGAAAAAAATAAAGGTACTGTACCGCTTTAATTCCTGTAGGCCTATTTAAGTACAGACTGAGTACAAGATTAAAAATGAATCTCTGACAATTATCGAAATACCCGTACTGATAACTTGACACAATGAAAAAAAACAAATTCTTGACAACAACTGAAAATTACATCTTACCAGTGTGAGGTTTTTTTTTCAGGATTTTTAGGTTGGTATAAGACAGCACACATTTCCCACTTTTAAACGTGTGTCGTCATCCGTGAAGGTTCAAAAAGATAACATTCTTATGTATTTGACGAAGTAAGGAGAGTACAAAATCTGTTTTCAAGAGTATGAAAAAAAATATGAAAATAAGATTCAAGTAAAGCACGGATATTTGAAAAAATCTACTCAAGCACAGCAACAAAATATTTGTACTTTTTTTTTTTTTTTTACTTCCTATCACACATTTATCTTACTGGGTTATTCTGATGAATATTTCCATGCAAATGAGCCCTTGAACCCCCTGGAGGTGAACTGAACAAATTACAAGTGTAGATCCAAACATGATTTTTGTGTCGACCAAAAAGCAATCTGCTGTGCTCTTTCATTCCAACTCCCAATACAACTCAGTGCAATAAATGCAGTCATAGGAGGCCTTTTGAATATAAGCTCAATTGCCTTGGTGAGAGCGCAAAGTGCGATACAACTTTGTGCGGGCGAGACAGTTGTTTGAGGACGCTTTCTACTTTTCATTTCATATATCAGAAGTGGAGCTTATCCACTCCCACAGGTGCTGCATAACCTTGCTGCGCCGACATTATACAACATGTTCCATTTATGTGCATGTTGAGCCACATTTCCCCTGTATTGTATTCTATTGCTTTTATCATGCTGACTTGGGTCAAGCCTTTGAAAAAAAATGTCTTTTTTTTTTTTTCTTCTTATCATTGGATATGCAATGTAGAATATAAATACAAAAAAAAAGACAAGGGACAAAAAAAAGTTTCCCACCAACTTTATTATACAAATTCTCTGCAAGTCATTTGTTGTATCCAAGGGGATTGATGCATTGAACAATAACAAAAAGAAGAAAAAAAAAAAAGGTTGAAACTTAGAATCATGAAAATAAATTCATTTTTAGGCTACTGGACACCATTATTGTCCTTACAATTGTCATTTACTTTTGGCAATGCTTTTGTTTGACATTTGAAGTGGCCATTAAGCATCCTCGCTCTAAATGAATTCATAATGGTTCAAAACACACACCATGTTCATTCATTTCTCTCTCTCTAAAAAAAAATGGTCCCTTACATTCCTAGGTATTGTTAGTTAGCTCTGAGCGGTGAAAAAGATATACAATAGTGTACGTTGTAGCCACTCGGAAGGTCATGACAATAAGCAAGACTGCAAACGTTATGAGTTTGGCACCGCACAGTTCATTAAATACTAACACATAATTTGCTTTTTAATTCTCAAATTAATGAAGATATCACTCAAAATTGTTTTCTGATTGTACTAGCTATACAAAATACATTACTTGCACAAATTATATTAACCATTTAGAAAAGTGTGAGAACATGAATTTGGATGGATATGGCTTGTGATAGTTTACAAACTTTGCTACAGACCTTTTGTGGCACTATTCAAATTTAAAATCTAAAAACAAAAACACTACTCTCTCTTTAATAGACCCTTTACATGTGACGTCAGTACACATAGCTTTGTCTTACCTTCAGTTGTGTTTAAACAAATTAAAAAACAAAAGAATGTTGAAAATGTGACGTGCACACTGAGGAAACTGAACAAGAGAAGTAAAAAAAGAACAAACCCAAAAGAACACTAGAGATGCTAAGATGCTAACAGAGGCAGAATTGTTGCTCGCAGATCATCATGCTAACTAACCACCAAGCAGTACAGTAGTGGGATGATATTGCGGTTTTGTGTAGTTTTTATGGTTCCTATAACTGCGCTGTGATAGTGTTGGTATCAAAGAGGTGGATTACGTTAGGTTAGACTGGACTATACTCAAGGCCCGGTGCCAAATGCACAGCCCGCCGCCGATTGCTAGCCATTAGCAGGTTAGCAAACCCGTGTGCTAGCTCTTCTGCCACCACTAGCATCTTGAGCCGGATAGACACGCTCCGACAATCGGGCCAAATTTGAGCACTGGTTCTGAACGATGAGCCGAAAATCAAAATAGTTGCTTACTAGTTTGATAATCAATGAATTTAATCAATTATTTGCTGCACCAGTAGACCTTATTACCTTAGCGAATGCGGAGTGGGAGTGACGTATGACATCACTGTGAAAAGGGTCTATTTCCCTGAAATATGCACGGATGTTTTTCCAGCAGATCTTCTCTGACAAAAACATGTTATAAACATCACGTATGTATCATGGAATCACAGGTTTTAACTCACGAGACTCAAACATGGGACCTTTGCTCGTACGGTGGCGTTAAAAACCGCATCCCAAACTACCCAAGCAATCGTATGAGATCAAGACGCCATAAGGCCGATGTCTAGGCACAATACGCACAGCTAGAAACAAGAAAATGGCCTTACGAGTCCGGACGTAGTAGAAATGCTTCTTAGAAGAATGGAACCAGGCATGCATCAAGGAACCACACATATGGAACGAAATAGAACCTAATGAGGAAGCTAAAAGTTATCCAAAAACAATAAACACTAAAACCCCACCAAGTAAACGAACATCACATCATAAGTTAATCGTTGATAATAACCATAACAATTATAATAATCATCAATAAGAACACTCCATCATATTCAGAACAACTACATTTAGCACTGCGTATAAGGAAGATTGTTCAAATGAAATCTGTGTCCTTTCGTAGAGAAAAGCGAGCGGTTGAATTCCCTTTGTCGTTAAAAACTGGAGGAGAAAAAAACAAAAAAAACAACAACAAAAAAAAACATCCCTTCGGCAAAATATGAGGGCCCGGTTAGTCTATATGTGCAAATTTCACTCTCTTGCGTTGCGGCTCTTTCAACTGTGCTCCGATTGCTCTTCTATCTGTTTCTACATGAATATTCAATACGCAATGACAATATCAACACAAAATCAAGAGTATCTTATATGGACCACAGATATCACATACTACAGTGTATAAGGATAGGATAGCCCTTAGTATTGGTAAGCGTTGTTATTGATGTCTATTGGGGTTATTTTTCTTCGGTGTGTTTTAACCCCTTACTGGCTGCAGTGCGTTATGATACAGCGAGGTCTTTGCGTGCGTGGGAGGATGTTTGGAAAAGGGCTTCCTGGCCGTCCCGAGTCTCCTTGCCTGTACAGAATCTCGCTCGCGTGTTTGGAACAATTGGCAAAACGCATTACATTGGTGATTGTCTGACCAGCTTCCTCTGTGGTATTTTTCTTTGTATCTCCATAAAATGGCTTTGAAGGACATGTTGGGTACGTGCAACCTCTGCGACATCTCGACTCTTTCTATTCTATGCATTTGTGCTCTGTTTGAATCGTTACAAAAACAAAAGAAAAACATCGGTTACATTAAAGCAAGTTGACTATTCTTAGGTGCGGCGCATAGAAAAAGTCTACACGCTCCTGTGCAAATGCTACATTTTTGTGCTATATAAAAAAAATGGGGGCATGATGAATCTTTTTCAAAGGAAGGAGGTAGGAAACGCCTACAGGATCAGCTGAACTTTATTTGGGGTGAATCAGAGGCACTTTGAAAGCTGGCAGGTAAGTGTTGACTCATTTAACATGAGTTTTAATGTGATTGTTTCATTCCGAACACGACAACATCCCCAGTTATAAGAGGGCTTGCACACTCGTGCAACCGCGTTATCTCAGTTGGTTTATTTTTAGTTCCCCTCTCGAAAGGATTTTCAAAATTGAGTTATACAGGTTGCAGGTCACATGGATGGTGGAAGAAGTTTTGAAAAGATTTATCTTGCTCTCATGTTTATATATTAGCAAAAAAAAAAAAAAAAAAAAAAAAAAAGCTAGCATTTGAACAGGGGTGTGTAGACTTTTAATATCCACTGTAATCATGGCTCTTGGTTATTTGGTAGCCCATTTGTTTTTGCAGTCAGCTCCTGATTTCAAACAACGGGACACTGTCGTCCGATGATATCGTCTTTCACACTTTTGGCAACGCAAAGCGACGACCGGTGAGACTTCCTCCTCGAAGCTAAGGTCACATGGCAAACTAGGCAACCCGGGCGTCGGACTGGTGCGTGTCTGTCCGCAGTTTGAATGCGTGCGGGGTCCCGGCTGCTCCGTCGTCCCAGAAAGTCCAAGAAAAGTCACTCTTGCTGACGGGAAGCAGCACGAGTCGGTTTCTCCCTGTGGCGAGGGCAGAGCAATGTCCTTCTGCTCACCCACGAGAATCGTATCGGTAATAAATCATTGTAGGCGAGGGCTGGCCAAGCAGGGAGTTGGCTCCGATCTTTAATCAGTTCTCTATCTCATATGGGCTTCTTCTCTTTATCAGTCCTTTGATTCTGTGTGTGTGTGTATGTGTGTGTGTTTGTATACGTGTATATATATATATATATATATATATATATATATATATATATATATATGCATATATATATATATATATATATATATATATGCATATAGGTGTATATATTTATATATATACGTGATATATACACGTTTGTATATACACGTATATATATATACATACATATACACATATATATATTTATATATATATATACACATATACACATATATATACACATATACACATATATATATACACACATATATATGTATATGTATATATATACAAATGTATATATGTATGTATGTATGTATATGTATATATATACATATATACATACATATACATATATACATATATACATACATATACATATACATATACATATATATATATATATATATATATATACATATACATATCAAAATCTAATATGGCTCCTGAGTGCTTTTTTTTAAACTGTCTACTGTACATGTACTGCGTTCTTTCACCCTACCGCTCTGTGCAAGTAATGGCACTGCTGTGTATATGGCAAAGATGGCAAATTCACTTACAAAATATGGCTGATGTACGCTATCACACAACTGAAGTGCTCCTAACATTTTAAAAAGTGGTCGTATTGAAACTGCTTCACTATAACACTAATTAGAGTAGCCTAAATACGCTCCTCTCAAAAAGGTTTGCCTTTCAGGTGAAATTTCAGGATGAGCTTGAGATGCACTATAACCTTGACAGGTCAACTTAAATTTCAGTTTCTCAAATGTTTCGAATGTCAGTACAACATGCTATTTTTCGCAAAGGAGGAGAGCTGAACGGCAAAATTAAAATCAAAACAGGTGTTTGATCCATGAATGGACATACATTTCCTCTCGAATTAGAATCACATTTTGACAGAATGACACCAAGACATTACACTAAAAGTTAGCGATACAGCGAACCCAGCATAACGGTTCAACAGTCATTTCTTTCTCAGGGCATTGAATTGGTCGCCACTGGACTGCTCTGTTTGTCTTAGGAGACGTTTTGCTTCCCGTCCGAGAAGGCTTCATCATTTCATGCAAGCGCGAGTTGGTGTGGGAAACCCACATATTTATGGTCCAAGTTGGAGGCGCGCCCCAACACAAGAAATGGTATCATTCTTTTGGGATGCAAATGACCGTCATTAAGATCTATTTGCTGAAAAACTTGTTTTGGAGTCATCTCATGGCATCTGCGTGCAAAAAATAAATAAATAAGTGAATTGAGTAACTTCATTTAGACAAAAGTAGTCCTTTGCTGCCATCTTGTGGCATCTATAGGCAATTACAATCCTCTGTTTTGGGCACCGATACAGAGAGACTGGAAGAGTCACAGAGAGAAGTGGATGGCCTGGCAAATTTAAAAAAAAAAAAAACAATCAATAAAAAAAAAAAAAAACACACCAATGTGACAATTTTGCCTCTCAGGTACTTCTTAGAGAACAGCAAATTGTTCAAAAAAGTAATTAAAAAAGTCAAATTAAGTTCACCTGTAAAGGTTTGAGTGCATTTCCTGAAATTTCACCGACTATCCCTTATTTTTTGTGAGTAGTGTATGTTATACCGTCACAATATACTATTTCTGGCAGCTGTGAATCTATCGGTTAAATGCAGACGGGCGCTCTGGTCCCGTGGCGGTGGGGGGGGGGGGGGTGAGCTCTACGTTAGGCACAATGCCCCCCTCACACCGTCACCTCATTTTTGCTCCCTGTCCTGATCCCCTGACTGCCGCCGCCCCCACCGCCGCCGGCTCCGCCCCCGCCGGACCCGGCGCCGCCCCCGCCCGGGATGAAATGCAGCTGCTCGATGGTGTTCTGCCGTTTGCTCGCGAAAGCCATCCTGCGGGCGTTGTGGCCCCCGAGCGTTCCCGTCCCCATGACGACACCCGCCCCGGGCATCTCCCCCGCCCAGCCCATGCCGCCGCTGATGTGGCCGGTCATGCCCGGGTTCCTCTCCTGCTCTCTGCCGGACGTCGGGTGAGAGTTCATTTTGATCATGTGGTGGCGGTCCAGGGAGGGGGTGGCGCACACGTTCTGCTGGGACTGGGCCTTCTGCTGGCGCGGCAAGGTGGGGACACCCCCTCCCGGGTGTGCGTACGGATCCATTACCCCCATCCCGCCCATGCGCTCCTCCAAGTGGTCGGGGGACATGAGCATCCGCTCCTGTCTTTCCTGTCTCTCATGTCTCTCATGTCTCTCCTGCCTGTCTTGCCTTTCTTGTCTCTCCTGCCTGTCTTGTCTGTCTTGGGTCTTGCGGGTGAGGGTCTGCGTGTTGGAGTTCTTACCGGAGGCAGCCATGGCTTTGTAGTATTGGTGCTGCTGGTTCTTGGAAAGACGGGACAGGGTACCCGTGTTGCCGGGGACGTCGCCCATGTTGAGCAGCTGGTCGCTGGACTTGACCTTCCTGGGTTTGGAGAGGGTGTCGTAGTTGGGGTTGTACTGGGGCTCCGGGGGCTCCAGGGGGTAAGGGTTGGGAGTGGGCGAGGCGGGCATGCCGGACGGCGGCGGCGGAATCCAAGGTCGGGCGGCGTGCCTGGGGAGCGTTCCTCTCCCGCTCAGGGTGTAGTCCCCGCCCCAGTGGAGGTGGTGCTGGGAGGACTGAAGGGCCGGCTGAGCGGTGTGCGGGCGCCGCTTGGTGGTGCAGTAACCAGACGAGTACTCATCCAGACCTTTTTCTGAAAGCCAAAAGGAGATTTGGCAGAGTTGTTTATCAGCACACCGTGACGCATCCCTCGCAAGGGGCTCAAGAGCGTCGCCGCGCTTTCGCCGGAGTCTGTCCTCACCTCCGGTAACAAAAAAACAAACAAAAAAAAAATGATCGCACTTACCGAGACGTTTGAGCGAGGAGTATCGGTTGAGTTCGGGCTTGGTGGCGCTCTCGTAGGAGGGGGGCAGCTGAGCCAGGTTGTGCAGCGAGTGGTGGAAGGCGGGCTGGGATTTGGTGTTGTTGTGCTTACTGGACAGCAAGGTGCCCCCCGCTGCCAGCTGAGCGTTGTTCATCCGTGGGGTGCGTTCTGTGAAAAGCCACGGAGGGGGGTGTTAAACGACATGATCGAAGCAGAGCGTGTCCTGCCTAGAACCTCAATTCCTCTCTCAGTTCATCAGTACGGCACTAATATTAGTCTTTCTATGCAAAGGATAAAGCAGGGGTCACCAACGTGGTGCCCGCTTACCAGTGATAGGACATTGTGATTTTCTAGGAATGCTGCGGAAGCGATCATTTGAAAATGTCAACTCTGGCAGTGATTTATGAAAAAAAAAAAAAAAATGAAGTCTTGCACATTGATATTTATCTGTTTCTTAATTATTCTGACAAATCATTCCCATCTTCATATAAATGAATATCTTTCATTATCAATCATAACATAATAACATCATTAAGGGTAATTTGAGCAAATTTGTTATTTCAAAAGTGTGTATGAAACTGGTTGGCCTTCACATTAATTAGTAGTCTAGTAACTCATTTTCAAAAGGGTTGGTGACCCCTGGGATAAAAGACATATGAATGCGGCTAGTTTTACTGCATATCGTCAGTCTACATGATGCTTCACCGTTTGTTTTCAGCCCGAGTTACGAATGTGTGGTCACGGACCAAATTAAAAGTCGTATCTCAAGGGACGATTGCAGTACTTACCAATAGTCGCAGTGTGTTTGGGGCTGGAGCCTGACGTGTGGATAAAATTGTGCTGCAGGTTGCCCACTGTAATGAAAAGAACATAATGGTTCATAATCAGCTCGCAGCAGTTTTTACATTTCATCCAATCGAGAGATCTTTTTTTTTTTTCAAGCACACTCGACACCCTCTCAGAGTTTTTTTTCGAGTGACTCGATCATGAATGGCAAATTAAAATCTTAAATAATTAGTGTTGCGAACCTCTGCTTGTTGAAAAAAAACCACCTTTAGTTGTTTTTAACAATGCTACAATGAGATTTTAATTAAAAAAAAAAAAAAAAAACAACAACGTCCTTCTGCACACAAAAATGGTCATTAAAACAACAAAGCTAGTGTTGGCCTACGTTTTTTTTTGGGGGTTTTTTTGCACAAGAGTTGTTAAAAAGCCGGCATTCACACATTCCATCGGCAACACAGACAATAAAGTGGTGAGTTTGTGCTATAAAAAGCCCTAAAGCCTCACATCTGTTGTCCTTGCTCGGCAGTCCCGGGGCGTAGAGGTTTTTGGGAGCCCTCCCCAGCGTCCCCTGGCCGTCAGCCACAGTCAGAGCCACACTGTTGTTTCTCTCATCCTGCTGCACCGGACTGGACTGGTGCCGCAGCATGTCCACCAGGGCTCTACAGTGCTCGAAGGGGGGAGGGGGAGAACGGTTGAATGACGTGGTTTTGGAATAACACGTATGAGCTGTCTTTTCAGAGGCAAAAGCAGATGAAGCACCTGTTGAGAGTTTAAACAATCAACATAGCCTGGCTTAGTATTAGAGCGGAAGTCAACTCAAACTTTTTTTTTTTTTCTCAAGAACATGTTCCCAGCAGGCCCACGAGTTGAAACACGGCATTCTGATTAATTTTGCGTTTGGGGAATATAAATTAAGCGGTAAAATGCACTCGTTTTTAGTCATCTCTGGGGACGGACATTTTTTCTTCTGTCGACTGAAAATGACGTCACAAATGCTCGCAACGAGACGTGATTGGTGGTTGTGAGCAGTTCTGATGTCATTTTCAGTGGACAGAAGACAAAATGGCCGCCCCCACAGATGGCTAAAAACGAGTGGATTAACACTTATTCCACAAACGCAATATTTATCAGAATGCCCTGTTTCAACTAGTGGGCTTGCATAGAACATATTCTTGAAAAAAAAATGTTTGCGTTGACTTCCACGTTTTAGGTGATGCTCGTTGGTATAAAACATTGGCTTAGATGATATTCAGGATCCCACTTGGGGCTTTATCACTTGAAATGTTATGAAATCACCCCCAGTCTGCTCTTGTAGTCTTACCATGCTGCAAGAAGTTTATAGTAGGTGTAAAAAAGGATCAATAGTTCCATATTTTTAGCAGAACTAAAACCCCCAAATCAAATTTTGCTTGGGGTCCTATGGAGGCGTGGGCTGACTGGTTATTTTTGCGGATTAGGGGACGTATTAGAAAACTATTGTGAGGATAGAAGGCTTTGGGGCATTTCAAAAAGGCTTGCCAGAAAATACTGTTTGTGTTATTCATGATATTATCATTTATTAATAGAGCCAAGCCAGGCAATGGAATTTTGTTCAATAGGGAACTTTGGTTTGTGTTTAAATGGCAATAATAAATTTATGCTTACAAAATTTGAGAAGTTCATGGAGAAAGGAGTGTATGGGAATTTTCAGGAATAAATAACTATAGTTAATTCATAATTAATAAAGAAATCATTTCCGCATTGTCACCTAATTGTTGATAATAATTTGGTTTGCTTGGCAATACGCGCACAAGAAAGAGAAAAAATTAGCCAATAAATCAACTGAAACAGGAACAGAGGCACCAAAACAAAGTAAGTAAAAAAAAAAAAAAAAAAAAAACCAGAACATATTTTTAAATGTGTTTGTGTTTATCTGCAATACATACAATATTATGTACTGTATGTTCTTGTATTATTATGTGAAGACGTGACAGAATCACCCAAATGTCCAGTTAAGTCTCAATAATTCCCATGGGAAGTGAACTCAACAGAATATTTTCAATAAGAATAAGAATCATTTTGCCCCTAGGCAAGTTTACAGAAATAAAATAAAAAACAAATTCATAAAAACATAAATAATCTAGAAATCAGAGGCACAAGTATCATTTTTAATTAGACGGTGAGACTTGTGTTTTGCGCTACAAACGACAACAACAATAATTAACCTGGTGTTAAATTCAATCAATCAATCACATTTTATTTATATAGCACTTTTCATACATAAAAATGCAACTCAAAGTGCTTTAAAACATTCAAAGCAAAACATAGAATTATCTTCAATCAAAAGAAAAGATAAATTATTTAAAAGTTGTTGAAAGCCAAACTAAAAAGGTGTGTCTTGAGCTTCCTCTTAAAAATATCAACAGTCTCTGCAGACCTGACATCCTCTGGCAGGCTATTCCAAAGGTGAGGACCAAAATGGCTGAATGCAGCCTCGCCAAATTCATCGTTTTCTGACAGCTTCAATCGATACTGAACATGATTGTCTTTCGATCTTTTGTGTCCTGGATCTGATTAGATTGTGCCAGTAATAAAACATCCGGTTCGTGTATACAAACAGTATATTGCCAATATTGTTGGTTACATACAGTGCAGCATATGAGCCTAAAGGCCCGGAGGAATTTGCAGCAGCCTCTCGCACTTTCCAGCTGATGACTAAGAGAATTATTGTGAAGCCAGAATGATGAATCTGGGCCATTCATTGAATCCTGAAAACCTAATTTCTTCACATCATTCATACACGGATGTGTGGAATAGCCAGAGGTGGCAAAAGTACTCACACTCTCTACTTAGTAGAAGTACAGATACTTGTTGAAAAAATAAAAATATTCCGGTAAAAGCAGAAGTAATGATAAAAAAAAAAAAAAGTACATCTAGTAATGTAGAAACATAAAAATGAATTTTTACTGTCAATTATATAAATAGCCGTTTTGGTACAAAAAATACACCTTACCTATATGTGTTTTTACATATTAGGCATCTGTTTTCAAATGCAGAGAGTAGAAGTCAAAAGTCGTTTGAAAGCTAAATAAATAAATAAGAGTCACTGCATACTTGAAAGTAGCCACCGATAACAAAGTACTCCCCGCCGCTGAGAATAGATAGATAGTAAAGAGAGACAGAGAGTGATAGAGATGAGAGAGACACATTGAGGAAGAGAGTGATGGAGAGAGTGAAAATGAAAGAGATCGAGAGGGAGAGATACTGTAGATGTAGGAAGGGAATGAGAGAGTAAAAGAGTGATACGGACAAGTGACAGAGAAATATAGATGGCGAGAGAGTAAGAGAGTCAGAGAGAGAGATAAGGAAGGGAGTGATAAAGAGTAAAAAGAGAGAATGGTAGAGATTGAGAGAATGATAGAGGATAGAGATCTATGCGAAGAGAGTGACAGAGTTAAAGGGAGAGATAGCTAGAGAGAGCAATAGATGCGGCTATTGATCGAAAGATTAGGAGAGCAATAGAGCGATAGATTAGAACAGATATAGCAATCGATAGAGATGGAAAGACTGAAGGATTGAGAGAGCAGTAGAGAGTGATAGAGCGAGAGAGAGTGATACACAGTATTATATAGAAGGCGAGAGCAAGAGATAGATTGGCAATCGCTAGAGAGAATGGCTACAGCGGCAGAGCTAGAAAGAGTGATAGAAATAGTGATGGAGCGATAGAGTAGAGTTTGAGAGATATATAGGAAGAGTGTTTGAAACTAAAGATAGCTAAATATATAGCTAGCTAGAGATAGATAGATGGATGGATGGATAGATAGCTAGATAGCTAGCTAGCTAGAGGTATCTATCTCTAGCTAGCTAGCTAGCTAGAGGTATCTATCTCTAGCTAGCTAGCTAGCTAGCTAGAGGTATCTATCTCTAGCTAGCTAGCTAGCTAGAGGTATCTATCTCTAGCTAGCTAGCTAGCTAGAGGTATCTATCTCTAGCTAGCTAGCTAGCTAGAGGTATCTATCTCTAGCTAGCTAGCTAGCTAGAGGTATCTATCTCTAGATAGATAGATAGCTAGAGGTATCTATCTCTAGCTAGCTAGCTAGCTAGAGGTATCTATCTCTAGCTAGCTAGCTAGCTAGCTAGCTAGAGGTATCTATCTCTAGATAGATAGATAGATAGATAGATAGATAGATAGATAGATAGATAGATAGATAGATAGATAGATAGATAGATAGATAGATAGATAGATAGATAGATAGATAGATAGATAGATAGATAGATAGGGAATAAAATTTACAATACTAGGCATTTTTCAAAAAGCTGGAGAACTGCTGACCTTGGCATATTGAGGTCCCTCTGGATGGCCTCATGCTGGACCTTGTTGAAGACCACCTTGATGCCCACGGCCACGGCCACCATGAACACCACCACACCTCCGATCACAAAACCCGTGTTGTGGCTCTGCTGCTTGAGGGGATCGAAGTCCGGGTCGGGGCCCAGCTCCTCTTCGATGACCAAGGCGTTGGACTCGGTCTTGGCCCAGGCGGGCGAGTCGTAGTTCTTGCAGCTGTCCTGGTCCAGCTGACGGTTTCGGTCAGGGCAGCAGAAGCGGTAGTGGCACGTCCCGCAGCAGTAGATGAACTTGTCCTTGGTGCAGTTGAAGGAGTTGTCAAAGTGTCCCATCACGTCGTAGTAACCCTGACACACGTCCATCCACACGTCGATGAGGCGCGGGGCCACCTGGGCGGCGCCCAGGGGCGGGGCTAGGGCCTCGGATGATGTCACGTTCTTGGGGAACATCACTTGGGCCATGGGTTTAGGGGGCGCCTCCAGGACTCCCTCCGGGGGGCTTTCGGAAACTTTCTTAGGGACTTTGGGCCGGCTGCGCAGGGCGGCCGGCCTCGGGTTCAACTGCGGGATAGAGGGGCCGGGCTGGGTGGAGGACAGGTCCACGTCCTCGCCGGTGGTATGCGGGGCGGCAAGAAGGAAGAGCAGCGCGAGGATGCGGAGATTGGCTGTGGGCGTCATTTTTACATGACTATGGGACGGCGCTTTTGTAGTGCAGGTTTTAGCTCACCAGCTGATTCCAAAAGCGTAGTTGTGAATATTCACAATACAACGGCAGCTTCATTCAGAAAAGCTGGCGAGATCACATTTGGCCAAGGGAAAAACGGGTCAGAGGCCAACGCTGGTAGCTTTTATTTTAGATAATGCCTTTGGAACAGGAGAGTCTAACGCGCATGAATTTTGTGGCAAAGCTTTCCAGTCTCAGCCTGTAAAAGAGCTCAATTTGAGTTATGAGGCAGTCCTTTACATTCCTGTACTGATCGCGGCACTTGAACAGCAATTTTTTTTTTTCGTCGTATATATGCGAATGTAAACGTCTGCTTTACGGAAGTAAGTACGGTATGGCACATTCAAAAGTAGGCACTCGTTAGATATCTCATCAGCACATTGTAAACACGGACTGTCGCTCACTCAGTGACTTAAGGGGAGCCCGCAGGAGACTCCCCCCCATCGTACTAACTCTTCCTCGGGCATATCTATAGATAACACGCTGTACTTTTATCTCCTGCTTTTTATTCCGGGATTGGATTAGCGTGTATCGGCGCCGGCCTGGCACAGGCTGTAACTGTGATGGGGTGCTGGTGGGTGATAATGAGGGAGCTTTTAAGTGTGAGAAGGAGAAGGAGAAGGAGGAGGAGGATGCTACTGCTGGAAATTAGGAGTAAGCACAAACCGAGGAAATGGCTCCCTGCCTGCGAGAGACATCGCAAGCGACGACTTCTGCCGTTCTTTTGCGTTCGGCTCCGAAATTGCCAGTCCCATTTAAACTCGGGTGACTAATTAAGCGTGTGATGAATGGTGCCTCTTCTCCAAATAAAATATTTTAAAAAAAATTTAAAAAATCAAAAGGGAGAAAAATTATCCCTGACTTGTCACTGGGAAGTGGGGAGGGGGGGGGGAGTGCTCAAAGAATATCACTTTTGTGGAGAAATATGTAAATTCGTGAAAGTTATTGTGCCGCAAATAATAAGACGGTGGCAGATCCGTCTCCCACTGGAGAAAAATATAATTACATGTAATTTTGAAAAATGTGTGGCAGAGAATGGAGGCACATATGGATGGGAGAGGCGGCGGGGAGGGTGGGCTCCTGCCAGCTTTTGAGGGGGTGTTTGGTGAAGGGGGCTCGGGGCCAAAAAGGACTGAGAGACCTCTCTCGAAGGGGGTTCGCTGGAATACAAACAAGAGATGAAGTGATTAGTGGCAAGGTAAATCGAGGAAAATGGAGCCAGGGAAAGGGATTGAAAGGAACACAAAGAGAGGCGAGGAGGAAGAGCCAGAGGTATATAGGAGCAGAGACGACCGTGAGTGGGAGGGCGGCGTGTGGGTGGGTGGCTACACAATCAAGTACATTTCTCCCAGCACTTAGCGCCACAGCACACACGAGAACCGCAACTCTAGGACACACGTATAGATGGACAAATAACGGCCACTGTGTTTTTGGAGCAGCAGATATTTAGCGTTTTAATGCAAAATCGGTGATCGGTTTTGGTGTAAAGTCATAATTTCAGGCTGGATCAATGACATCATCGATCGGATCCGCAAAATAAGACATTACAGCAATTACAATCGATTTTTTATTGATGGGGGTTGTTTATCAGCACTTTGGGGAGAATTATTAGGTTTTTTTTTTTTTTTCCCTAATGTATTTCAGTGGATGTCACTTACAAGCACATTTTGTCTTGCTGATCGGCTCCAAAATCCTGATTGTGTGAAGCCTAGTAAATACTCTCTTCTGCTTTTGAATTGTTCAGTGTGCATTTGTGGATAAGGGTTATTTTTTAGACAAACGTCACTCAGTTTCAAGATGTTCACACACACAGATAGGTTTCAGGCACGCATGTGTGGAAAGGTCCGTCCCACTTCCGTCCGCTAGGAGGCAGTGTTGCTGTCTCCATTGAATGGGAGCGAGTAAAATCCCTTTTTTTACTTAAAAATTTGAAATTGAAAATCGGAAAACGAGCACACAAAACGAGCGTTTTTTTTCTAATCTTCTGTTACGTGTTTATTTAACACAAGTCAGGAAACAAGACACATTTCCGTATGTTGTTTTCCTCTTCTGAATTCAGAACTTCTGCTGCCACGCTTCTTGCTGTCGCAGCAGCGTAGAAGAAGTAGTAGTAGTCACAGAAGAAAAACGTCTTCGAACTGCAAACCAAAGTGGGCTCAAGGGAAACAAATTATGGTCTTATTTTGTTTCCCGACTTGTGTTAAATAAACACATATTAGAGGATCCGATAAAGGCTCATTTTCCTGTTTTCAATTTCAAATGTTAAAAGAGGAGATGGCTCGTTCCCATTCAATGGAGACAACACTGCCTCCTAGCAGACGGAGGAGGCATGGCCTTTCAACTCGTGAATGTTTAGAACTGCCGTGTGTGGCTGTCTTGAAACTGACTGCGTGACGTTTGTCTCAAATAAAAATGCGTGTGCCCGCTGATCCACAAACGTATACGTTCAAAAATTCACAAGCAGAATTGAATATTTACACATGATAAATAATTACAAATGCTCATACAACATTAAAAAAAACACCTGATATATTTGTGTGAATAATTTTGACACAAATCTTTCCCTATATCCTTCCTCTTTCTTTCTGCCTTTCTCTCGCTTTCTCTCAGATTCCGTGCGTGGGTTGAGGCAGCTAACTCTCTCAGAATAGCACTGCAGCGCTGTCTGTGTGAAGGGGAAGGGAAAGGAAGCGAATACACACCGAACCCATGGGCAAAAAAAAAACCTATGAAAATAATTTGGGGGGGGGTGATTATATTCAACTTCAAATGAACACTTGTCGCAAGTCAAGCTTCATGTGGATTTTCCGCTTGACCACATTGTGTTCCAAAAAGCATCACTTTGGCCAACGGCCTCCAGCAAAAGCACACTGTGCCACTGAGGCATTGCAGCAAGGGGGGGCGGGAGGAGGAGGGGGGGGGTGAATGGCACACATTGACAAGTGTGAACATGCATAGTTACGAGCAGCCACTGGGAGGAGGACGCAAAAATATATATATTTTTTTTTCATAAAAAAAGGGAATAAAAATGCACGAAATGCCCCCGCGTGAGTGAGCCACACCCACCCGAGCGTTACTTTGACGCGAGTGCGTTGCAACAGGTGTTTGTCGGGAAACCACAAAATACATCGGAAACATCCAGAGGGGATATTAAAAATATTTAATTAAAAAAAAAACACAGCACCGTGCCGTGTTTTTTTTTTTTTTTTCAATTTCTTCTTTTTTTTTTCGCTACTGCGCAATGAGTGACTGACGTGCACATCGATTCCATCCCCCCTCGCACCGACACATGAATTAGTTGGAACTTGTAGCGGGGAAATGAACATGACTTGCATGTAGCTGTGGGGCTGCTTGCTTGCTTGCTTG
Organism: Filicampus tigris; assembly: GCF_054856515.1. NCBI lineage: Eukaryota > Metazoa > Chordata > Actinopteri > Syngnathiformes > Syngnathidae > Filicampus > Filicampus tigris. The sequence goes on along the minus strand of NC_141224.1, from coordinate 5,503,599 downwards.
CTTGCTTGCTGCTGTGAGTGCGTGGGTGTATCCTCGCCGGTGTGTGTCTGCTTCTTCGCGAGTGCTCTTAATATCATTATTCTCATTATGCGCGTGCACTTGCGCTGGTTCGGCTCGGTCATGTTTAAAAGCAAACAAACAAACAAACAAACAAAGGAAATAAACATGTTTGGTCGTGGAAAAGAAGCGTGCACGTGTTTGTAACAAAAAAACAACAACAAATAGATATATATTTATATATATAAAAGTAATGCAGCAGATATAAAAGAAACTCACAGCAGCATGCGCTTTGATAATAAATATGCTAATTTACAAAAAGTGCAGTGTCGTGTCTTACCTGTGCGCCGCTGTGTGAGATTTGACGCTGGAGTCTGCGCACTCAACCTCCGCGTCTCTCACTCAGACAGGCAGCCTGTTGTTATTTAGACCTGCAGATGATCCGGATCCTGGAATCCCGGATCCTGGATCCTGGATCTGGAGTTAGACCAAATGTTTTTGTTTTTTTTCTACCTTGTGTTGTTTAATTAGAACGAACAAGCGTCGCAGGTCTCCATCGTCCTCGTTCTTGATAAATCCACGCACACGCACGACATATAGGGGAGGAGGAGGGGAGAGGGGGGGGGTGGCTTAGTGGGGGGAGGGTGGGTCAGCACCACCAGACGAGATGTTCTGAGATGTTCTCACACATGTCAGCTGGAACATTCCGATTCAGAAGAAACCCACGGCGGGGTTAACGATGCAACTTTTGTAGAATAGAATAGCATGCCTGATCCTCGCCGAGATGCTGCCGCGTGTGATTGGACCCTCACTGGCTGCCGCTGATGAGACTCAACTCAAGTCTCCTCCGAGCTGATTAGGCGCCTTCTCATCCCTCCTGTTTTTAATCACTGAAAAGTGCGAGCCCAACCCAGAAGCAGAAGCGGCAAAGAAGTTTAATTGAAGCGGCAGCCGGCAGAAGCGTGATCAGCCTCCGGTGAATGTGCGAGTGGGGGGACAGAAAAGAGAGGAAGAAGATGAGGAGGGGAGGGTGGGGGGGGGGGGAGAGGAGACAGAAACATGGTTGCCAAGGCAACAGTGTCATTATGTTGGTGGCAATTATGAAAGCGATGAAACCAGAGGAGGGGGGGGGGGGTTGGGGAGATTGGCGCAAAAAAAAAAAAAAAAAGAAAAAAAAAAGCGTGAATACACTAGTCACTTGCATGGATGAATTATCAAGAGACTTTGTGCTGGACAAATGTGTGCTGTTTGTGGGGGAGGCGGAGGGGGGGGGGGCATGGTGTGTTGCATATGGTCTTTGTAATGGTGCATGAATGAAAGTGCTTTTGTGTGCTCCTTCAATGCATTTGTTGTTGCAGAAATGCAAGGACGAGCGCCACATTAATATTGGCTAGCATGCGCAATGTGGCGCGCTAGTGGTGAGCAAGTCTGGCTCGCAGTTCTGAGGTTCAAGGTTGTCATTACAGGGGGGGGGAGCCGATACCGGCATTTTCGATTCGTTGAAGAATCAGTAAGTCAGGAACTTTTTTTATCGCGGTCGAGCAATATTTGGCTTCCCTGCAGGGGCCATTACGATGGTGAAAGTCACCCATCCGTTTGTCCGTTTTCTTTTGTCCTCATTAGGGTCACAGGTCAGCTGCAGACTAGCCCAGCTGATATTGAGCAAAGGTGGGGTACCTCAACTGGTTATATTATATTATTTATATTATATTAGATATAAAACATTTGCCGATGGTTTTCATTGCATGGCTTCCAATATGTGGAGAATAGAGGCCAATCTTAGAGCAATCAGTGTGTGATTTGTTTCTAATTTGGGTGGAAGGATAAAATGGTCTGGGTAGTCCTGCAATATTTCACCCCCCCGCCCCCTTGCTCCCGGGGACGTCTTATTTAACCCTATCAGAGGATTTCTTTTTGTATTCATGATTATGGCATAGAAACAACAGCTCAGGACATTCAGAGACTTTAGTAATAAGAACGGATGGATGGATATAACAAATAATAATAAAAAAAAATTTAAATCACTATATGTATGTTTATAAGGTTTATATCAATGCTAATTGTTTCGGAATTGTGCTATCAAACTCGCGCTTTGGAGCGATGCGCAAAGGCTCGCCAGAAGAGTTGAAAAAAAAGAAGGTGCTGGGATGCGGGTTCGGGGGGGGAGGGGGTGTTGAGTGTAATTACCTGCATGTCAGGCTGCTATTTCCACACAGGTGGGTGGCAGGCCGGTGCAGGCCGTCATTAGACGCACTCCGGTGACGCTCTACAGGGTGTGCTTTTCCACTCGCTGCTCTGCGTGCAATTACTGGCTCCCCTCATAATGCTCGTTCCATCAACGCCAAACAGGAGACCACTATAAACAAATTGAACGGTGACAGGCGTATACGCTCACTCGGATACAACACTGAGTTCGCCGGGTCAGAAATGAAGCCTTCACAAAAGGAGAGTAAAGCACTTTGGATTGGCACCGTCGAACACATGTGGCCGAACCAAACAAGCATCGGTGTGACGCAGTCAAGTTCTAAAACTAAATTTGGAATCATAACTCATGGAAAATAGTGGCAGCAAAATATTTAAGTATGCAGCAGATCTCTACATTAAAATTCAAAACTTTTTCCACCGTTAATGTGATTGTAATTTAAAAAAAATAAATGGGGGGGTTGAATAAACAATTCAAATCTTGTGATTGCATAAGTGTGCACACCCTCATAAGTGGGGTTGTGGCTGTGTTCAGAATGAACCCATCACTTTCAAATTCATGTAAAATAGGAGCCGGCACACACCAGCCATCATTCAACGTGACTCTGAAAAACCCCAAATCAAGTTTAGATGTTTTAGTAGGCTTTTCTTGACTTTTTTTTTGCTTTCTCGCAGAAAGCGTGAACCTTTCGTGCTAATACTGACTGGTAATCAGGTCAGTTCATTATCCCAGCTGGAACTGGGGCATTAGATGAGGCGAGGTCTATTAGAACAGCTTAGATTTATTTGAGGTTAATCAGAATTACTTCAAAATTTGGCAGGTGTGCTGTCTCCCATTTGACAAGTTTGAATGTGACGTGCTAATTCTGAACGCAGCCACATGCACACCTGTGGAACCACATTTTCTCAGTTGTTTAATTAAAGATTTTTTTTCCCCTACCAATCAGGTTTGTCCAGGTTATGTCACATTAATGAAAAGCTTTTGACATGATTTGTCCGGGTCTTGTTTTTTTTTTTTATATCACAAACGTAACTCCAACAAACCTGGCAGGTTTTGAACAGGGGTGTGTAGACTTTTTAACTCATTCATTGCCAGACATTTTCAGACCCTCTTTTACCTTAACATAGGGCTGCTCGATTATGAAAAAATTATTAATTGCGATTATTTGGGTAATGATTGAAATCACGATAATTCAAATGATCATTTATTCTTCGGTGCAAAACAAGAAAATGTTTAAACGTAAAAAAATAGAAAGACACATTTTTTTGACACACTATAATTACCTAAGTTCCGTTTGGGCCAAATAAAATTGATAAAATTAGTTTTTATAAAATAAAAAAAAGGTACAAATGTGTAAATTCAACTATGATTTCCTTGTGTAAACAAACGTAGTGGGTAGGATATAAATGCATATTAATAATCATTTTTTACGGTTACAAATTGACGACAATTTGGGATGGATTTCATGTCAAAATGACAATAACAAATCCATTTAGCAAGAAACATGAAGCAGCCACATTATTTTCTTCAGCGAACCACAAGAAAGAGAGAGAAAAAAAAAAACGATGTGGTGGGTCGGGCCTTTAGTTCGACACCTGCCTTCATTGAAACCTACAAAGTAGCCTGATTACAAAACCAACACAGAGAGAACAAAACAGGCCCCAAAAAGGCCGAAGCCGAGTTTCGAGCCTCACAAACGTGAAGCAGACACGCAAACCACTCACCCATCATGCTGCAGCAGCTCCACTCCCTGAAAAGACAAAGCACCCCCCCCCTCCAAAAAAAAAACAGGAAGCTACACTGTTCATTTCTGTTGCTCATTCAAATAAAGTCAAACTGACCTAAAAAGTCTCACCCCTGTCGTTTTTCCAAAGAATCTTTTCCGTCCAATTTCAAGCGGCCGTGCACTCTGTTAGAGATGGAAAGCCAGGCTGCAGGTGAGGAAACCATTTTGTCGATAAAGTGTCTCATTAGGTCTTTTGTGTCATCCAAAAGAGTGACGCTGGAAAGCTGGAGCGCATATTCTGCTTAGTAGACAAAAAGTCAACCACACACTACAGTGTGTTTATAAAGACACGTTTAAAGGTGAGTGATCTTGAAATGATTGCACGGATAACCATTTTGAAATTGGAGACCATTTACCGTCACAAACCCCTGCTTATCATGTGTTAACATTTTCAAGAGTGTTCAAAGATTGATTTAAGACATTCGAATGCCAATTAAGGCCTTGTTCATGGATCCAATGCCTTTTAAGGCTATTTACTGATAAATATTGCATTTGTGGAATAAGAGTTAATCCGCCCGTTTTTAGCCATCTCCGGGGGCGGCCATTTTGTCACTTCTGTCAACTGAAAATGACATCACAACTGCTCATGGCTCAGGTAACGACCAATCACAGCTCACCTGTTTTCGGAAGCTGAGCACACTGCGATGTCATTTTCAGTCGACAGGGGCGACAAAATGGCCGCCCCCTGAGATGGCTAAAATCGGGTGGATTTTGCAGCTTAACTCATATTCCACAAACGCAATATTAATCACAATGCCTCAACTAGTGGGCCTGCACAGAACATATTCTGGAAAATAATATGTTTGGGTTGACTTGCTCTTTAAGGACGAGCAGGAACCCTGAATTGTCTAATCGTTAACACAAAGAGCATCTTAGTACGTGGGCCTTGAGATCGATAGATTATATTGAATAAAGGTGCAATCAGCTTTCCGTATTAGCTCATTGTGAAGATTCTTGCAATGTGTCTTTTTTGTGTGTCTTAAAAGCGGAGAAAGCCTTTATCGCTCATTAATTTCATTCTGAATTTTATTCTGACAAGTCAAACGCTACAGTACAAAGTGGACAGTCTGGATGGTGGTCGAAAAGGGAAAAAAAAAAAAACTTAAAAAGGAACAAGTTGGATATCTGTATTTACACTTTTACACGCACGCACACACACACACACACACACACCCACGCACACGCCCGCAATCAAACAACCTGAAAATGTTGCATTAAAGTCGCCTCAATGCGCGCTTTTTATCTGCTTTCTTTTTCACGGCTATGTTATTAATGGCGCTACTGCTACTACTGCTGGCGGTCGTGCTGGGTCCGTTGGCGCCGTTCCCAAGAGCGGCGGGCACGGCTGCCGCGCCGGCTCCCGCCCGCTTGCCGAGGTCCCCCGCGTGCTTTTTAGGCTGCGGCCCGTCGTTGGGGTCCTGCGAGGACCCCGAGGAGCCGCCGGGCCCCGCCATGGCGTGGATCTCCGTGAGGAGGCGGGCGCGGGCCTCGTATTCCGTGTAGTCTTCCAGGAGCAGGCGCCCCGCCTCCTCGTTGAGAGCCGACTCCGGGTTGGGGTGGATGAGGAGACACTTGATTGTCTGCGACAGGCGAAACGGGGGGGGGGGGGGGGGGGGGGGGGCACATTTTGGGGCCGATTAGAAAGGGCGCGAGGGGAGAAGCCGAAGAAAATATGGGACGATCAATCTTACGAGCAAGACGTGTCTGAGGCCGAGTTCTGCCTTCCAGTCCCTCTTGAGGACGTTGACACAGATCTCGCCTTTGTGGCCCACGTTGGGGTGGAAAATCTTGGTCAGGAAATACCCCTTGGGCGGAACGGCAGGGAAGTCCTTACCGAGGACAAGGCGCATTCGGAACAGGCCGCCGGCAAACGGGGTTCCCTCTGTCGACGCGTAAACAATTCATCACATGAAGCAGACTGCTGCCAGTCGTACTCAGTAAGCGGAGTCAGCAAACTCTGGAACCAACTTATGGAAGACAATTTTAAGATCAACCTGAGGCCATTTGGAGCCAGTTTAAGTGGATGATATGGGCTCACTCATATTTTTGACTGAACACATTTTGATATGTTTTACATAAGCAGCACTGTGGGGCCGGCTCCTCTGGTGTGCAGACCTTGGCCACAAGGGGGCAGTATAATTCGTCAGTCCATTTCAGAACTGTTTAGCATCTCAAGGGTCGGACTCGCAAGCATATGCGTAAATGTAAATGGAGCTGGTCATTATCAGCCAGGCCAATTATCTACGCCGGTATTTGGCATTTTGACACATATCAGCAACATCTGCCTTTTGAAGAAATCTCTTTAAAAGACCCTCTTAAAATTGGGTAAGCCTCAAGCAATTATTGCTTTAAATTTTCATTTAACTTTCTAAGAGATTCTGCTGAGCCTGGGAACTACCTGCACTTTTTGTTTTTGTTGGAACTTCAAAACAAATCTAAGTGAACCATTAACATTTCAGTTCTACTGAAATTTTGGACAACTTTATTTACTGTAGAAAATTTTCGGGAGCTATTTGTTTAAGGTTTTCATTGAGCTTTCTAAGACATGATGCTGAGCCTGAGAGCACCTTGCACTTTTTGTTAGAATTTCAAAACAAATATGTCTATTGTCTAAGATAAAAAAGAGAAAAAAATATATAACAGGTTGCAAATCTGAAAATATTCTACTTGCACTTCTAAAATTTCAGGTTAGGGGCACCTGTGCTCCTGAACAGGAAGAGTACAGCGTGAAAGAGTGCCCCTAAACTAAACACAAAGCAAAAATATGCTGATTAACTTTAAGGGTGACAGTTTGAATATTTCCATCCTTTACATATCAAAGAAAATGTGCTGCTCGAGAATGTGTGATGACAAACAAAAGATGGTAAGCTTCACTCATTTAGTACTTCGCTACCTCACCATTATGCCGTATAAGGACACATCTAATTGGTTCGGTCACAAATGTTTGTTCAGCGTGATGTCTACTAAGTTCCGTTTGCTTGCAGTTTAATATGGTGCTATTGTTTTTTTTCCCCACAGCTAAGTAATATTTCAATCAAAAAAGGTGGGACCCTAACCATTAACATGCTTAATAGGATGTCAGCAGAAGAAAATGCAGTCTCTCAATAACTCTTACCAGGCCCCTCTATGGCTGTGTGCAGTTCTGTTATGTCTTCATCACTGGGGTAGATCTTGATACCCTCTGGTGGATCTGCGGCTAAGGCTGAAACTTCTTTGTAGACCAAGCGAAGAACATGAGGGGGCAAATTCTCCACATTGGAGTTCTGTTAGAAGACAGAGAAGTTAATCAGACTGGCACAAGACTTAAGAGTACAGTATTGCCCCGCTATATCGTGTATTTTTAAGCAACGGTTTTGGAGTTTTTTTTAAAGCATAATTACACACTTTAATGCCCTCGCATGTGTGAATGGGAACACCGTGGCCAACCACAGCGCTCACTCACTCTCGCCAATGACACGGCGTCGAAACCAGGCCCTGCCTTTTAAAGGCACGCATGTATACAGACATACAGTATTTTCCATACATTTTATGCCGATCATTTCTGTGTGTTTGTTTCCAGATTTTTACCATTTAAATGTGTTTACGGTGTTTGGGAGGGTTAAAACTATCTTTTTCAAAATGTTATGATCTCTGTAGTCGCGGATTTTCACCTATTGTGAATGAGTGTGGAATGTATTCCCGCGATAAACGGGAGTTCACTGTACAGTACTGTAATCCTGCTTCATTACGATCACGCACTAAGAATTAATCAACTGAACTCACTCAATAATTCATCACTATGTAGCGTTTAAAAGCTTAAACAGTTTGTACACATTTTGTCAGTGCATATTTAAAGAAAATACGGACAATATTGTCAATTACAATCTATTTAAAACTTTCTCTGAAACCAAATGGTTAAATACCGAGCTGCTGTCGTTGTTTATAGACTGAAGTAAAACAAGGAAAACGTTTGAATGAGCCTAGTAAAATCAGATTGGGTTTTGAATTGACGTCACATTAGCTACGCTAGCGCAAAATAAATAAATAACTCGCGTGTAATACTTGATGTAAGATATTTCTTCTCACCGATACACGCACCAAGATAAAAAAAAAATCTCGTCAGAATATTTAAATGACATCACTATTCGTGTTAACATGACTGAATCGGAGTAAGGAAGCTCGACGCCTGGCGACAGCTAAACACCGAAACAAGCTAATGGCTAACTGAAGCTAGCCGTACAATCGACCGCTGACGTCCGTTTTACCATTTTCAGGATGAGCTCTTTCAAGGCAGCGGATTTTAGATGACGCGCTGGTGGCTTTCCGCTTATGTGAAACGAAAAAATAAATATTTGGTAATAACTTCTTGGGTTCTCACTAACTGCTGCTCTTTTCTTCTTTTTTCGTTGACACAGGAACAAAAATACGTTGCTCGGTTAACCTGGCACCACAGCCCAATGGTATCGAGGCAGCTGGGTGCGTTGTTTGAATTCAACCAATTGCGATGTATCTGTGTCAACGTCATCAACAGGAGCCCAACCATCCGCTCGGAGGTAGTGATGGTTAGACTCAATACACGATCTGTGACCACTGCACGATATGAGTTGCGCATGCGCAGAAGTTAGACCTGTATTGTTCAGGGTAGGAAAGTCCAAAAAGTTAAGGCCACCCCTATCACAGGGGTTCATTATAACTGACTTTTTGATATGATGGGTTTTGTTCTTCCAGTCAAAATTAAAAAACATTTTGTATATATCCTTCAAAATCTTTGTTTATATCGAGAGACAAGGCAGCATATGTAAGTCGAGACAAACCCTCATCTTTGGTCAGCAAAATCATTCCTCTTAATGACTGTGATGAAATTCGCTTTGGCACTCGGGATCTTAAGTCCTCCCATTTTAAACATTTATTTAATGTCCTACATTTTGACTGATTCACATTCCAGTCCAATAGATGTCAGTAATGCTTGTTAATGTCTGGTTGCAAACCGTTATTCAACTTGAACAAGAAAAATAATATAACCAAGAATATGCACCAGAGGGCGCTCTTACACAGCAGCAAAAATTTGATGATGGCGTAACTCGGAAATAAGTAAAAATTAATTTATTTCTGTCTTTTTTAGGACAGCAACTTACGACAGAACCATGGAAAGTGTGGTTTTGAATATCATGAAACGGTTGAATCATACATAAAATTCTGTAAAAAATAAAAATAAAAATAAATACAAATAAAGACTCAGGTAAAAGTATCATTTGTAAACGTACCAATTCAACTGCTATATTCAAATGCAGGTAAACAAGTACAGACTGAAATGTACTTGAAAGAAAGAATATGGAATAAGAATAAAAAAATAATTTATACAATACGGTTTTGAAACGTTGGCGCAATGGAAAACAAAAGTAACCTTTTTTTTTATAAAGTTACGACTAGAAAGTTCATCTGTTATAAAGTGCAGGTTAGTAAAAGTAAAAGGTCGTCAGAAAAGTACATATATAGGCTACTAAAATTAAATGCATTGTTTTGAATGCTATAAAACACTCGCAGCAGCAACAACAACAACAACAACAACAACAACTACAACAACAACAACAACAACGCGCGAGCAGTGCACTTCCGGGTTCTCGATGGAACTGTCAAGCGCGTAACACCGCCTTCCTGTTTTTGGCTGTGAATCGCTTCGTCAACAACTTATTTCATTCGCTCTCAACAAAACTGTCGACACCCTCGTTGGAGGAAAAACAAGCCAAACACTTGCAGGCAGTTTTTTTTTCATTATAATTTTTTTTACAGTTGTTAGCTCGGCGGGCGGCGAAGTAGCCATGTTAGTTAGCTACCTCGCTAGTTAGCTCGGCGCTGCTGGTGTTGCTGACGCCAACGAGGTTGACTTTAGTTTGGCTGGGTTCCTGTGAAAGTTCACTGTTGTTAATTCTGCGACTATTATGAGTGAAGGGGACGTGTTCCACGAGAAGCAGCGCCTAGAGCTGTGCGCCATCCACGCGCTCAACAACGTGCTGCAGGAGCGGGTGTTTACCAAGGAGACTGCCGACGAGATCTGCAAACGGTGCGTGAAATGATATCCTTATTTTTGTTTCATGATTTGGGCGCGTGTGCAATCCAGTGATCAAAAAACATGATTGTGTCTGCTTCGGTGGGGCAAACAAAGCTGCAAATGAACAGTGCATCGTGTGTGGAACAGGGGCGTTCCTTAGAAATCTTCCTCCAGGTGCGAGATGCCACCGCGCCCCAAAGTTTCATTTGCGTTTGGTACCTCGGCCAATTAGGTTACACAGTGGTAACTTGATTTAATTGTTTGAATCGTTCCAAGCACAACCTTGTAACTCCGTCCATGCCTACTCTACATATCAAATCAAATGTCCCCATTGAAATGCTCTTAATACGTTTTGAGGGGGAATGTTTAGATACAAAGTGGGATAATTTTGTGGAGGAAGTAATGTATATTTTTTTGATTACATTCATCCAACATTTAGATTTCTTCATACAACCTTTTTTTCGCGAAAACATACAACTTTATTCTTGTAGGATTTCAACTTTAATCATGCAGTGTCATTCCTTTTTTAAAATGTTTGTTTTAATGCTTTTTAAGTTGGACTAATTTTGGAATGTAGTCAACAAGCAGTGGACCAAAATATTTACATTCATAACACTCAACATTTTTAACAAACAGTTGTGAGAAAGTTGATTTAACCTGTATAAATCTCAAAGTGTTCAAATGTTTTCCTCAATGACGCACTGCGGAGACTCATGCGGAAACAGCACAAAAGTCATGTGTTGACTAATAAGCTTCTATTTGGGGGGGGGGGGCGGGGGGGACAGTAGTCACGTTATAGACATCAGCACAAAGTGACCCTTAGACCTGTTATTGTGCATCTGCCTTGTTTACCATCCTGGCCATAGAATGTGTGCGGTTGCTTCAGATAAATGCTTCGCGTCGCAATGAATCAGCTGTTTGCGACTGTGGCCGCATCCTGGAGGGAATCTTCGTGGATGAAAATTCACATTCCCAATGACTGAATCAGGACTCGCTCAATGCGTTAAGTGTTGCTGTTTTTTTCCCCCCTCTCTCTCACTCTGTAGACTGGCTCCACAGTGTGTGGTCAACCCACATCGCTCAGTGTTCGGCACGGGCAACTATGACGTCAACGTCATCATGGCGGCGCTACAGAGCAGGGAGCTGGCAGCCGTGTGGTGGGACAAACGCAGGTGACTAAGAAGAATAAAAATGAGGAAAAGTTAAAATTATCCGCTCATGTCACTGACCGACGGAATCCTTGTATATCCAAAACCATTATGATTCCGAAATGTGAAACTGACCAAATTTAGATGGAGAAGTCTTCCGCCCGACAGCAACGATAAATTGCCGATTCGACCTTTTTCCATTTGTTGTTAATCGGCAGCAGAACATCGGTATGTTTTAAGAAATTCAGCCGCTTTGCCCAAAGTCTGGAGGAAAAATAGCTTTTTGTGTAAACAAACATATCAAGCTAAACACTGACTGTGATGCTAACATTTTTTTTCTTTCGTGCACCTCTAATATCTGAATAGTGTTTTTGTTCTACGAAGCAGTTAATTCAACATTTTGGAATGGCTTTTGATTGCAAGATAATGAGAAAGGGAAGGGGAATAATTTTTCTGATTCCCTACAGGACGGTCCAGAGCCTGTGCATCTCCAAAGTTCAGGGTTTTATCTTGAATGTACCTTCGTGCGTCTCGCTCGGCATCCTGTCCCTGCCGCTGCTCAGGCGGCGCCACTGGCTCGCCGTCCGCCAAGTCAACGGGCAGTACTACAACCTGGACTCCAAGCTGAAGAGTCCCGTGTGCATCGGAGGGGAAGCGGAGCTACGGTAGGAGATAAGAAATTTGATGGAATTCATCCACTTCACATTATTTATCTGATACCGTCATTAAAACAAAGTGTTTGGATAAAAGACATCATACTCACCAACGATTTATTTTTAAATGTAGATGGGAAATTGCTGACATCATCGAGGGCCAGTTTGCTGGCTTCGGAATTTAAAATCTCATTGGAGTTGACAATTCTGAGAACTTTCAAAATTGGAACTAACAGGAATTCGGGGAATTTTCAAAATTGAAGGTTTTCTCTTAATGAGGAATTTAAACATCATTGGGAAAACGTGCATAATCCGGACTAAAACAACCAGATTTACACTCAAATTCAGTGGTACTTTGATTTAAAAGTGCCTCACTTAAAAAATTTAAGTTACAACCCGGTTAATTTATTTTAAAAAATGTTTTTGATGTGTAATACTTCCAAAATTCCAGGTGAAAATTTACAGAAAAAAAAATCCTTAAAATTTACTGGAATATGTTCCACCCCTTTGTAACCTTAAATGTAATTGCTTCAAGAAATATTCCCATTCCTAATATGATTGGAATGACTTCAACCAGCACTACTGATTCTGAAGGTTCTGGGCAGATTAGATTGATACGGCAACATTTAGAGGCTACAACTCTGCCTGGCCAAAAAAATGTAACATCCACTAACATGTAGTCCGTGCGCTCTCTCAGAACGTTTCTCAGCGAGCAGCTCTCCCAAGACGTGGCGGAGATGCTCCTGGTGGTGCCGCGGGAGGTGGAGGAGGACGGCTCCTGGTTGAACCCCGACCCCGCCGGTGAGGGGGCGAACAGTACAGCGTGAGAGCAAAACAAAGGACTTTTTTTTTTTTTTTTTTCTTTTAAACACAACTTCATGGCAGGAAAGTCTTCAGGGAACAAACATTTACCGACCACACGCGCCAAAGAGAAGCTCGTTTGGATAGCCTTTGAACATTTATTCCATATGCTTGGTATCCAGTTTAAGGTTCATTTACTAGTGCACTCTTTGTCCTCATCAGTCAGACAAATCAGCGCACTCGTAGAATGACTGTCTTACTAGTAATGTTTTTTTTTTAACTTCTGTATGACATTCCTGCACACTAGTAGGACAACTAAATGTTCGGGAAATCTGCACTCGGTGACATCTGCATGCTACTGGTAGTACCAGTGAATTTTATGTCACTTGTAGTACTAGCAGCTCACAGTTGTCAACTAGTCCACAGTTTTGCCTCATTAAGAAGTAACTCGTAGTGCCACTTTTCTCCTACTAGTATGCTGTTAAACCCTTCTAGTAAACTACTGCGCTGCATTAGTAACCCTACTAAGCGCTACTAGTGGGCACGTGTCAAGCACTTGTAGCCTCCTTAGCAATATTTGATACGCTTGATATTCCGCCTAAGACGTACTAATATGCTGTTTGGCATTCTAGTAGGACAACTACGTTACCAGTGAGGCAAAATTGCGCTAGTTGACAACTGTGTGCTACTAGTACTAATATAGATATTGTCAAATTCCACTTGTTAACATCTAATGCTTCACTATGACCGGTAGTACTAGTAGTGCACACATGGCAACTAGTGCACAGTTTTGCCTCACTAGTAACGCATAGTTGTCCTACTAGTATGCCAACATTGTCCTACTAGTGAAGACAATTTATCTATCTTAAGGCCCATGTCCTAGTTTGTTCTCACGAGTAGGACAACTTTGGCCTATTTGTAGAACATCTACATGTTACTAGTGAGGCAAAGCTGTTCACTAGTTGACGTGTGATGCTAATACTACTTGTGAAGCACTAGATCTTTACTAGTAAAGTGTTTTATTGTGACTATTATTACAACTTGTCAACTAGTGCACAGTTTTCCCCTCATTAGTATAATGTAGTTATCCTACTAGTGTGCCAAAAAGTGGACTCCTAGTACATTGACCTGCAGCTGGATATCAAGGATTTGAATGCTCCAAGGGCTTCCCAATCAACTTGTGCACTTGTGATGTGACGATCCAATGATTGTAACTTTTTTTCTCTGCAGCTAAGCTAACGTGGGAAGCCATTTTGGATGTATTGGCCTGAGCGCTTTAACGGTTTAGCGGTAACAAAGTGCCGGCATGATGTCATCATGTTAATAACAATAACAGCGATAGCACATGATTGGAACCAGGAACGCAGATTACAAAACACTGAGACGGTTTTGTCTTTGTTTCTAGTGAGGCAAAACTGTGCTCAAGTGGACATCTGCACGCCACTAGTACGACTAGTGAAACACTACGTTAACTCGTGCGCTTTTTATTCCACAAGTAGTATCCGTAGCACAGTTGTCAGCTAGTGAACAGTTTTGCCTCCGTAGTTGTCCAACTTGTTTGCCAAAAGTAACCTCCTCCCGAGGACAAAGAGCGTACACTTACTAGTAACATTACAGTAAAACTAGTAACGTTAGAAAACAAAACAAACAGCAATGGATTGATTGACTAAGTCAAATGCCCATTCCTAGTGTCTCCTATTGATCTATGCATATCCAATAAGAGTTGCGTGTCCATCTTGTGACTTACTGACTGACGATCTAAGTTTTTAACGTTGAAATGTATTTATAATAAACTTTGGTTGTTGTTTTAACCTTCAGGCCTGCTTCGATTTTACTTCCTTTTCAGTAACACGTTCAGACAGCGTTAAGTCAATCAGTGCAAACTGACACCAGTTTTTATTAGTATAAAATATACTGTACATTCTTTTTTTGGGGTGCGGGGGGGATGGGCTTCAATTTTTTTTAGTTTGATTGCACAATGTACATGTTGTAAAACGACCTCAGTAGCATCTTTTTTTTATAAACTGTGTTGCTAATACAGTGGGGCTAACTCAAATTACACACAAAATTTAATCAGCGATGGCTTTATGTATCGTGCTAAAAACAAACAAAAAAAGTTGTACTTTTTTTTCTTGACACATTAGGTTTTTGAGATATTTTCATTTTTTGTTTTTAAATTTGACCTATAAAAGCGTGCGCAATACGGATTTTACAATGCATTGCAATTTACTGCTATGACCTTTCAGACAAAAAATCCACCTGTTGCTGAACCTAACCATTAAGAAACATTTGTAAATGTTACTATATTACATAATATTATTACGAAAACCTGATGTGACAAAAAATATTTCTAAGTTTATTTCCATTTCTGACTAAACATTTTAGTCCAAATTTGTTGACCAATTATCTTTCCCCATTGTAATGAATAGAAGTCATATCAGTCGTTCTTTACAGAGGATAAAGAACATGTGTCTAAATATTGCTATATTATCTGTCTACAAGTGTTTTTGTTCAACTATCACTATTCCACTATACTCTGCTAGTTTGTCTTCAGAGTAAGGGACACTAACGTACTGCAGTACACTGCCTCAAATGCCTATCACTATTTTGCTTTGAGATCATAAATATCTGTATATTAATACATGCCTACTTTCACTCCATTAGCATTACCACAACTAATTTGGTTCAAAAACAGGAAGGGAGTTGGACCCCATTGCCCATTACAGAGGGTTAAACGTGAGTTCAATGACTGTCAGACACGTTGAGCGTCAGGTTCTTGTTATATTTTTTATTATTATTATTCATATTAGACTCTTGAGTGTAAAAGGATGCCATTCAAAAGGAGCATTGAGAGTACAAACTCAATTGGAGGGGGTTAACACGGTCGGGTGGGAAGGAGGATTCAATAAAATTTCCAACTTACCGTAATATACACAAAAAAACATCGCAGAGACCCAATGCTGTGCTGTCCAGTGGATATAAAAAGTCTACACACCCCCGTTGCATTGGCAGGTTTTTGTGATCTCCCCAAAAATGAGCGCAAAATAAATCCTTTCAAAACATTCTTTCCACAATTGTGACCGACAACCGGTACAACTCAATTGAACACAAAATGAAATGACAGAAGTAACAAAATGGCCGCCCCTTGAGGTGGCTAAAAACGGGTGGATTTTGCTGCTTAACTCATATTTCATATGAATATTATTGCCTTGTTTCAACTAGTGGGCCTTCATAGAACATATTCTTGAAAAAAATATGTTTGGGTTGACTTCCGCTTTAAGGGTGGGAAAACATTTTTGAAATGATTTATCGTGGTCTAATTTTTTTTCTCCATCGCAAAAACGTTTAAACAGGGGTGTGTAGACTTTCTATATCCACTGTACATTAGTTTTATTGCTATGTACCTGCCGTTGCTGTAGTTCTTTTTAAGGGTTCTTCGTTCAAACAAGGCTCTCGTTATTATTTTCTTTTAAAAGAGAAATGATTATTATTCAGATATAGACAGTGAGATATACTCAATACCATCAGGTAATACACAGAAAATACAGAATTACCACCTATAAAAAGTAATAATAAAAAATATATACCAAGTGAGGGGAAACTGCATAACCATTGACAGAAAAAAAAATGTGCTTTGTTGCTACGTGCCAGTGCTTTTTCTACAACAATTTCATATTTATATATATATATATATAATATGCATATAAAACAACTTTCAAATAAACGGGTGATACATTGAAGAATATAAAACTACATAATGTAGTCACATCAATACCATTCTCCACTTGCCTCACCACTGTTCACAGTTTACAAAGTTTGGACAAACATGGGGAGGGTTTGGTTTCACATATCCTACCGGTGTGTCCACAGTCCTTTTTTACTCCTGCTTTTTTTTTTTGTTGTTGGTTTTTTTTTTGTTTTGTTAAATAAGTGCTTCTAATCATCAGAATTGTCAGAACAATAAAATTCAGTGGTACCGACGTTATACGCAACATTAAGCCTTCGTTTTGTTTCTTTAAGATTAGATTCCCTTCCTTTTAAAGTGTCCATTCATATGAAAACTAAACATTTGTTTTCTTCTTCTATATAATTGCTAAGAAAAGAAAAATAGTTATCAACGTGAATACAGGTTCCTCGAATGGGCGGGGTTAGGGTGTGATTGACTTCCCCCGTAACCAGTCAGCATGCTGGGAGAGTACTGCGGAAAAAGAGCACAGATGTCATTCAAACACGGAAATGGAATCTGTAATTGTATAATTATGTCATAACGGCTGGCAGCCTTTTGCCCAAAAACACAGATTATTCCATTTCACAAACATTTTTGAACCTTTGTACTTGGAAATGAGCTAAAGCAAGACCCCGAATGCACACCATTCTATTTATGCAGGGGTGGGGAACCGATGACCCGTTGGCAAAACTAAAATGTGGGAAAACACTTATTGGTAGTTCATTCCCATTTTTTCAGGAATTGGGAGAGTTAAAAATTGTTTAGTTTTATTTCCCCCCCGTTTTTTTCACATTCACATTTTTTAAAGCAACACTGTGTCACACGTCAGTTTTTGTTGATTACGGCGGCGCCATGTGGACAAAAGCGGTAGTGTTTTGACAAGTCAACCACATTTCCCATGCGTGCCACCTCTCGCTGGCCTGCAAGTTGGACTGAATTACATTTCTATTTCCAGTGGCTGTGTGAAAGATGAATAGCGATGAGGTCATGAAATCTCATTTTGTTCAAACAATACTTTTGTTTTTTTTGTTTGTTTTGGGGCTTCTGCCATGACACCAGTAATAGCGCGTAGACCTTCGAATCGACTTCCGTCCTTATAGCGAAAGGAGGAAGTGAGTATGCCGTAAAGCAATTCAGGACATTTGTATTTTTATTGTGTGCTAGGCTTGCTCCCATCCTCCTCAAAGTTGCTTAGTGTCAGTAAAAACGATACAGACGCCCCCCAGGGCATGACAAAAGTCCCATTCAACAACTTGTAAGTCAATATGTCATCAAAAGAGTTGTGAACATTTTTTTATTAAGGTCGAATTCTTACCCAGTGCTGCTTTAAACCATCCTCTGTTATTTAACCCCCCGCCCCCAAAATGTGCTCAGGCCAAAGAAATAAATGTATTGCTTTGCCATCATCTTGTGGTATCTTGGTGCCAAGAAACTATGTTGAGGTGAACTGAGAAGCTTAATTTAGCCAAATGTAGTGCTTTGCCGCCAAGTACTGTGCAGCAAGTACTCGTGAATATTCGCGGCGAGGCTCAAACCCTGAACAGAGTTCAATTAAGTGCAGTTTTGGGGGAAAAAAAAAAAAAAAAAAAAAGTGAAACGACTCCCGGTCGAACAAAGTTCCCCCAGTCGCGCACTAGAGTGACGAGCATGATGATCAAATGGCACACACAAGAACAGAGGAACTCACAGAGGGGGGTGGGGACTGCCTGTCAGTCAAGGGGAGGCTCTCATAGCCAGGGTTGCCATTGGAGGAAACGTTTGGAGTCCTGCGTAGAGAGAGTAGAAAGAGACAAGGGGAGGAGGAGAGGAGAGGAGGGATGGAGGATGAAGAAGACACGTCGAGAAAGACGGGAGACGGTGGCGGTGGCACAGGAGTCGAGGGCAGGTAAAAAAGGGAAGAGGGAGAATCAGCGGTTAGAGATCAAGCGCACAAAGCACAGCTCTCGCTCTCTCTTTCTCACTTTCAGTAGGCGTGCATCTCCGCTCCTGACTGGAGGTGCACTCATCTGCATGCATTTCGCTTGGCATACTAGTGAATGCGTGATATATATATATTAAAAAAAAAAAACACTCCCTACTCAGCAGAGGAGTGGACTGATTACTGTTCGTGTTAGTGCCACACCTGCGCAATCCAATCACATCCAATGTTAATTCATTATTCATAACTTTGTATCATCTTTAGTTTTAGGCTAAAGTTGACCTTGTTCCTTTCGCTCTCTCTGATGTTGTATTCTCACTTTTATCTATTTTTATTAAATTGCATCGTTCAAACGTTGGGAGTCACTTGGAATTGTCATTTTCAATGAAGGAAGGTCACATTAAATGAGAACAGAAATACAGTCTGGGACAGTGAGTCCCAGTTATCCAATGTCACTTAATTGGTCAGAATTTGTTTTTAATTTCATACAATGTGTCTTTGTTCATCTCTCTATGCCAACGACAGGCAGACAATTAAATGCTCATCCTCTTGACGTCTGAAAGTACAATTACATAAACTGCATATTTCAGTATACTGTATATATTTTTTTTGTAACACTTGTGTTTAATGGTTTTCCGTCAGAAGTAAAATTAGCTATTTGCTTAATAAAGGTTGAAAAATACAAATCTAGACATTGTAAACTCATTCACTGCCAGACATTTTCAGACTCTTTTACCTTAACGTCGAAAAATAATTGAAGAAAATATAAATAAATCCCTGGGATTGAATGGCTGGACTCTGAAAAGACAAGTAAATCCGTCAACGGCAGTGAATGGGTTAATATTGGTGTTTAAAAAAAAAAAAAAAAAATTCCAAGCGACCCCCCATATTTTTGAACGGTAGCGTATATTTTTCAAATTCTCATGGTGCACAACTGCACCGTCACATTGAGAGCTGTTTTGAATTTTACAATGCAATACTAGTCAATGTCATTCGATTGCACAGCTGTACCGAATGTTGTAGCCTGCGGTGAGTCTATTATCATATGATGCCAGCTTCCTGCCTTACTAGGCGGCAAGACTATGGAAAACCATCGGAGGATTTGTTCCATGTCCTTGATATTTTTCTACTAATACACTCTTTGTCCTCACCAGTAAGGCAATTCGGTGCTGTAGTAGAACAAGCAATTTTTTCCCCCACAACTAGTACCACTTCTGGCCTACTAGTAGGACAACCTAAAGGCTACAGGTTTTTGTGACACCTGCCAACGAATTGGACATACGCTGTAAAAAGAATATGTGGTGAACTCCAAATTTCAAGACAACAAGTTTTGATAACATTTTAAGAGGGGCAATTCAACCGCCGGTAAATGTTCTAAGTTTTGCTGTTGTAAAAATATGCTTTCCTGCATTCCACAACAAAGAAATAAAAGTTTACAGAACGGTTGTTTAACCCCAAATTCAAGTACAAACAAATTGCTTGATTTGCTACGATTTGCTTGATTTGCTATTTATTTTCCAATTGTAAATTACTTTGTTAAGCCCAAAAATAACAAGTTGTGTTTTTTACAGTGTAGTAGTGTTACTGGTGTAGTACTAGTAAGGTTAACTTGTTAACTCGCAAGCCAAAAGTGGAACTCATAGTAGAAAAACATGATTACTACAACTAGGCAAAACAGTTCACTTGTTGACAACTGCCGGCTACTAGTGACAAAAATTTGACTGATTGACATCTAACATTTCACTTGTAGTACTGGTAGAATGCAGATGTCTGCTAGTGTATTTTTGACTCACTAGTAACAAAGTTGTCCAACTAGTATGCAGAAATGTCTACAGTAGTGGGGAAAAAACATTACTAGTAAAGACATCCTACTAATATGCTTAATCTTCTTAGCTGTGAGGACAAAAAAGTACTAGTTCTTGGACTTTAACTAGCGAGACAACTACATGAACAGTAGAACAACTAAAGCGCACTATTAGAATTACATTTACATTTTATAATTCTATTAGTTAACATCTAGCGCTTCACGGGTAGTACTAATAGCACGCAGATGTCACAGTAACATTTAGTTGACTTACTAGCGTGCAGAAATGTGTTTCTGAATAGCCTCATTAGTGAGGACAAAGAGTGTACTAGTACATGGACATTCAACTAGATATCAAGGAGATGCAATCAAATGGTTTTCAGTAGTGGGACTGCGCTTAAAATACAGTGTTAGAAGTGTGAGGACTCAGTCATGAAGAGAAAAAAAGCCAGGAGAGATCACAGTGAGGAGAGAAGTGATGACGAGTGATGCGGAGGGTAGAAAAGGTCGGTACCTACTCGGCTTTTCTTGCCAATTTACCCCCCCTGAATCCCCTTCAAAAAATACAGCGGTGGTCTTACTAGGTGGAGACTGTGGCGCCGCAATTTCGAGTCTGGGGCGGGGAAGGAAAAAAAACAACCAAAAAAAAAAAAAAACGGGCCTGCGTGGTCTGTCCGGAAAACACTCGAGACAGACGGACGGGTTGGACAGACACACGGGCAGACAGACGGACGGGCAGACAGACAGACAGACAGACAGGCCTCTGCAGTTGTGTCCGCTCCTCTGTCTACACTGTCGCCCATGTTGACCTGTCTGTGTGTCTGTCTGCCTGCGGAGGAGGAGCAACTAGTGCTGCGTGTGGAACAGCGCATGGTAGCGTAGGAGCGTGCCAAGGCTCACTGACTGTCTCTCATGTGTCCTGGTTACAGTCAAACTTGGATATGATGAAAGAGGGGCGGGCGGAGGGGGGGCGTAGAATTGAAATGCAGACTGAGCGGACGCAATATTAGGTACACTTGCACAATCCAGTAAGATCCAATAAGGGAAAAAAAAAAAAAGTCAATAATATTTTTTTTGCGTTTGACATTGATTGCTGTTGTAGGTTGCAGTGGTGTAATACTGCACTCACTCAGATGGATGGATTTCAACTACTTCTACCACCACGACTACTACGACTTCTACTATTTCTTCTTCGATTTCCACGGCAACAACTTTTCACTTTTACCTCAACTTCTACTATTTCTACGACCTCCAATGCTATTTACTAGGGTTTGTACTCCTTCTACTTCAACAATTTTTTCTACTAGGCGGAATTCTGCGAGGATAATGACGGAAACAAAAAGTTGTGATATTACGAGAATACATTTTTTTTCCTATTGTTCTATTGTATCTTATATATTCATCCCTGGAAAAATAATCATTATGCCGATAAAGTTTTCTACCATTACTACAACTATTTCATACTACAAAGTACTTATACCACCACTGCAACGGCTACTACTTCTACTGCCTCCAGTAATATTTATACAACTACTATTTCTATTACTTCTGCCTCAACAACTATTTCTATTGAGTCCAATACTATTTCTACCACAACTACTACCTCTGCTACAGTTACCACAACTCCTACTACTTCTACCGCCACCACCAATACTTTTTCTACTACCTCTAATATGATCTGGACTACTATAATTTCTACTACTACTTCAATACATTTTTTACCACGATTTCTACTACTTCTACATCAGCTACAATTTGTACTACGTCTACTATTTATATCACAACTACTACTAGTACTTGCACTACTACTACTGCTACTACTAATAATAGCAAAATAGATTACTGGCTAGCAAGCTAATGACTAGCTCGCTATCTGTCTAGCTAGCTAGCTATCTAGCTAGCTAGATAGATAGAGCTGTTGTACACCACTGCAAATTACAGCCAACCTTTGATACCCGCCTTCATTTGGATTTCATTCGATTGTGCAAGCGTACCTAATATTGTGGCTGGTCGATATATGTAATATGTGAGCCTACATGTGATTTGTATGTTTTCTGGACTCTCCTGCAACATCTGGAAGCTTCTGTCTGTCTGTCTGTCTGTCTGCGTGTCCGTGTGTCTGGTGTTACTCACGGGAGGGGCGGCGCGCTAGAAAAGGGGGGTGTCCACCCGGCCCCCGGGTAATTATAGAAGGGGGCCATGGCCCCGCGCTGAGACCCCGAGGCCGTCTGTCTACGTGCCTGATGGGAGGTGAAGGGGTCCTCACTCTCGCTGTCCGAGTCCTCGTACTCTTCCGAATCACTGGCCAAACGGCACCCATGGAAGAGAGAGAGATGGAGATGTGTGAGGATGAATGGCAAACACAGAGTAGGTGGATAAAGATGTAACATTAATCGTCATTTTCAGGCTTGGCTTCTTTGGCGTTGCATTTTCATTGTAACACGTTTTTTTTTTCCTCAATTTATACATACGTGGGAGCGCTCAGTGTGACAACAAACCCAAATAAAGAATGATGCTGGTGGTGCGCAGTACAGGTTAACAACACTTGTCCATCCATTCATTTTCATGACCATTTCATCTTATTAATAAACAAGGATAGGTGCAGGTGGCAGAAATTGATTTGAGCAGGATTGGATGTCGCAAACGGTTTGCGAGACTTAGTAGCCACTTCAAAGAGACAGACTGGTAACCAAACCTCCGTTATCAGGTTTGTGGAAGGCATTTTCCCACAGGCATGTATAAAATCTTTGATGGGAGTTGTCGGAGTAATTTAGCAAAATATAATGCTTAGCCTGCTAGCTATTTCAGCCTTTTAACTGAAAAGTCAATGAACCAGCCAGTCCCTCAATGATCATGTTGACTGTGTCAGAATTTCCACCACATCTATTTTTGAATCAACTCACCTGTTAAAATGTAAATTACAGCACCTAACATCTTCTTCTCTACTGACACTTCGCACATTCAAACTACGGCGGTCCGGAAGAAGGCTAAAATCGTGAGCAGTAGCAACATAAGCATAAACTTCTCATTCGGAGTAACAGCAGGATGATTTTTATTTATTTTTTTCGGTTGGGGGGGGGGGGGGTCGTCTTCCTCCCTCCTCACCTTGGGAAGCTCCTCCAGGCACCAGGCAGAGAGCAAAGAATGGCAGTGAAGGCCAGAGCGGAGAGGAACGAGTAAAGGGAGAGGTAGAGCAGTCCCTCCATCCCGTCATAGCACAGGCCTTTCAGTGAGTCGATGTAGTCCTGCAGGACGGACAAATCAGTGTTGATTGATGATGTACGTGGAACACTTGCATGTTATATTGCGCTATTGCGCAGTATTAGTGGTTTCTAGAAATTTGACATGGAGATAGTGGTGGTATTAAGAGGTGAATTAAGTCCCCGCTGAATGGCCAGGTACCAAAATTCACAGCCCGCCACTGCTTCTCACCTTGTTGAGGCCTCGGCAGTTGAGCAGCGCCACCAGCTGATGGAAGTTGCCCTCTGTGCTGTTGAGAATCTGTTGGACATCCCTGAGTGATTTCTGCAAGTCAAGTGCCCCGCGAGGGGGGAAAAAAAAAAAAAAAAAAATCAATACAAGTACATGACGGACCGTTTTTTTCAGGATGACTCGAACCCACCTCGGCTTTGGGGAACTGTGTGAGGGCGTTACGTTCCACGCTGGAAAGGTGTGTGTGGATGTTGGACAGCGCCCTTTGCGACTGGGTGAGGAGCTGTAGACGGAGCATGAGGATTTATTGATCAGCATCGCACTCGAGACGTACATTATGACATTAAGTATGAAATGTAGCCCGATAACGTATATCAAGTGTCAGTAGCATTAAAGCGGAAGTCAACGCAAACATATTTTTTTCAAGAATATGTTCTATGCAAGCCCACTAGTTGAAACAGGTCAATTCTGATAAATATTGCGTTTGTGGAATAAGTGTTAATCCACTCGTTTTCAGCCATCACAACTGCTCACAATGACAGATTCAGAAGACAGGTCAGCCGTGATTGATCGTTGCGTGATTGATCGTTGCGAGCAGTTGTGATGTCACTCTCAGTCGACAGAAGACAAAATGGCCGCCCCCACAGATGGCTGAAAACGAGTGCATCTTGCGGCTTAATTTATATTCCACAAACGCAAAATTAATCAGAATGCCGTGTTTCAACTAGTGGGCCTGCTGGGAACATATTCTTGAAAAAAATATGTTTGGATTGACGTCCGCTTTAAGTTTTATTATTTAAAAGAATAGTTTGATGTTGTCAGCGGCAAGAACAACTGGTGGCGAGTACGTCTTGTGCAAGCCTTACATAACAGTTTCTAGCATTCAAAAGTTCTTAGCCTGATTAAAAAAAAGCTATTGTCTTTATTAGCAATTTTAGGACAGTATAGCAGAAGGAGCAGTACAATGTCTGATAAACTGTAGTAAAAAATGAGAGAGAAGCGGTTTAATTCTTTACATTCTACTTAACTATGTTATTTCTGTATGTTTTGATAGAGGACAATATTAGAGAGTGCTCTTTTCCTTATTGAAAAACACGTTACAAAAAGTTTCGTTGTGTTGGCCTCTAGCTGTAATTTGCGGGGACACCGAAGGAGATTTCAATTTTTGTCCCAGGCTCAAGTACTGTTTTTGATGAAGAACCGCGATGCATCATACTAAGAATGGTTTCTCACATTTTGGATAGCGAATTTAGTGACACGATGCTCGCCAATTGATCAAAACTCCATTTGTAAAGGCAGAATTCTGGATACAACTCATTGGCTTTTAGCAGGCTGTGCAAGTGAACCTAACGTTGCGCTAATACCTGCGTACTCTATACGGAGAAAGTAGAAGCCTTGGTACCTGCTGGAATGGACTGTTCATGCGTCGGCTGCAGGTCAGGTAATAACCCAGCACATCTGAGCGGCAAACAGAGAAAAAGGACACAAAGGAGGTCATGTGGGATTATCCAGCGTCATTATACACAGTTCAGCTGATGTGGGCACAGTTGCATGGCAGAGAGGATAAACAACAACAAACACCAGTTTTTTGTTGTTGTTGTTGTTTTTTTTAGTGTGGGGGCAGCGGTGGCAATTGGTACCTGAGCTGGTTCCCGTGTTGAAGTTTGTGGAGTTGAGCACAAACATGTTTGGATCGGTGCAGAAGTCGCTAAGGGCCTGGCAAAGCAAAAAGAAAAAAGAAAGAGGGGTCAAATCAGGAAAAGGAGGAGGGAGCGTTTGCAGGCACGCTGACCGAGTGACATACTTGCCTCCTGACATATCTGAAAGGATGCAGATGGCACGCGGCCACAAATTGACGCGCTGCTGCTGTTCTCAATAAACCTGCGCCAGCCTCTCATGTCATCCCCTCAGCACAAGGCACCCGTATTGTCAATATATTGTACAGTATATGAGTGGCCTTCTCTGCTAGTCTAAACGCTATCACTGACCTACATTTACAAATTCAATTTTAATATTTCATCGATGTCAGGCAGAAACTTCAGAAATGTCAAAACATGGTCGATTTCATATTTTTTTCCACAAATCGATACAATTGGTCAGTCCCCACATTGTCCGTTACTTTTACGCATTATTAGCCTATTTAAAGCATTGAAAAGAGCTTGTGAACATATCTATTAACACTTGAACGCTCAACTGCCCGAGTGGTGTTGTAAAACTCCTCTTCTTCCCTCTCTCTGCGGGAGCCGTGCGGCACTATGTTGCCTCAAGATTGAAAGTTTGGACATTTTTTAGACCATAATGGATGAAAATAGGTTAGAGACAGTTGAGTAAGACAGCTTTGTTAAAAATGGTTCGCTGCAATGCTTCAGTGCAGAAGGACCTGGTCAGCCACGACGGTACGTGCAGATTCATTTCCACCTATTACCCTGCTATGTTGTATTAATGTCGCTGTGCGTCGATAAATGTAAGGCATAATTACGTTCAGTAAAAGTGAAGTGGAAAACAGCGTAGCAAGTAAGACGTTTTATTGCATTCTATTTTATTGTGTTTACCGTTTGTTTTTTTTGTGCAGTATAAGTGACTTGACTTGCAAGTTCTAAAAGACACCAGTCATCAATCGACCAATTTCAGGCACAGTCAAGCATATATTCTTCATCCTCTGCGAAGAATGACTAATATTACTGCGGCTTTCAGAGTAGTTAGGTAACAAAATTCATGTACTGTATATCCCTGTCTGCATTATACTGCCCCCAGGTGGCCAAGACGCACACAGCAGAAGAAGTAGCACAACGCCCATTGTATTGAGGCACACAATATGTCAAAAACTGTTGCATTTTTCATTCTATTGACTTGCATCATTACTAGGGATGTAACGATGAATCGAAAAGCGATTTAAAATCGATTCACCCCGATTCATCGATTCGATTCATCAAAAATCGAGTTGATTGAATTCATCTAGAAAATGATGTCTTGCAACGTTTTTTCATTCCAGATGCATAGCACATTTTGAATGTGTGGATCAAATTACGCTTTCGCGCCAAACATCATTGCGCATTGCGTTTGTGGCTGGCTGCAGAACCACACTAGTGCACAGAAACGAGCATGGTAGCAATTTTTTAAAAATCGAACCGAAAGTCGGGAAGTGAAAATCGAAAATCGAATAGAATCAGGGCTTGAGTGAATCGTAACATCCAGTCCAATATTATAAAGCACTATTCTCCTTTATTGATCTTCTTTGGGAGGCTGAAACAGATTATTGGCATTTCTGATTTGCGATTTGGAGCATTTTGTTTGCTTGGTGACGTGCGGAGATTTTTCGAATGTAATGCAACTGGCTGGGAAACACTGCGCTCCGGTACAGTACTGAACCCTGCTGTATGCACTCACCAGAAGAGGGAGCGATAGTCCCACAGAGAAGCCCACTCTGGCCGGTAAAAGTGGCCACTGAGGACAGAATAAACTGGGCCGGGGCCCACAGCGAGCCCTTTGTTTCCTTATCACTAGCCAGGGACAGAGTGTCTCTGTGTAGACTAACAGACTTTGGGACATCTCGCACCAGCTCCGCGTGACACAAAACAGGCAGCGGAGCAGAAAAACAGCCACTATTTTGGCCTCTTTATACATTCTTTCGAGGGGAAAGCTGGAAATGGACATGAAACGCTCCCTCTGTGCGCCATTACCAATAAATGTCAAAAAAAAGGTTGCGACCTCCTCCCGTTTGTGAGTTTCACTCTCACTGGATTGCCTTTCTGACACTTTCATATTTGAACCCAGCGATAATCCCTAGAGGACCCGAGGAGAGAGACGAGAAGCCGCTGATGGTTCACAGACTCTCCTCCTCATCTTCCGCCATCTTTCTAACTCGTCCTCCCTCCGCCCGCGCTCCTGCTCGGAGCACTTCCCGTCATCTTCCATCTTTACGTCTCCGAGCCAAACGCCCACGCATCCACCGGCGCACACTTTGCTCGCAGACGCTGCTCGTGAACACACGCGCGTTGAATTTTTAATCTCTGCCCCATTTTCCCTTTCTTTTTGGGGCTCTGCCATCACTGCGGCGCTCCCACCGAGGTTCTCAGTTCGACACAATGGCTGCAGATAGTTTAGACACTGGATGCGCTTGGCCTGCCATCAGGGGTCAAGCTCCCAAAACCCTCCTTCATCTGCATTCAGTGACGCAAGTAGCAAAGTACAAATACTTTGTCGCTGTACTACACAAGTAGATTTTCAGGGTACAGTATCTGTTCTTTAGTTGGGTACCATTTTTATTTTTCTGATGAACAGATTTGTAATTGAGAGGTGTACTGTAAATACAACCACGGTGTAGAGCTTGGTTGATTTATTGATTGAGATCTTGTGGACTTGTCAGGCAGGAGAAAAAAAGACAGGGCAGCAGCACAAAGCTGGAGAAAAGAACGTCTAGACGTTCCCAAATTTTTTACACCAAGTACCAGCCCATAAAATAGTTGTCTCTGCAACCGTAATGACCAGCATTTTGACACAGGAATGTAATGTTAATCAAACACGAGACATTTTTCCCCTTAAAAAAAATATATTCATTATTTACAGAGAATAGATGGATGGATGGAAGCTACTGTAACATTATGCAGTTTGCACACTGCCACTTTGATTGAATATAAAAAAAAAAGGAACTTGAAAAAAATTCAAATGAATTAATTAAAATGTATTCCACATAGAAGTTGAATAAAAAAATGAGCAAAATCAATGTGTGTAAACAAATATTTCCTGATAATTAAATGAAAATTTATTTCACCTAAAAGTTAAAAACAACCGATATGCACTTAAATATACTGTACCGGATTTGAAAAAGTTGAAGCCACATCAACTGATTATTTTGAGTACCACTAGAGCGGCACTTCTCAATTATTTTTTGCTACGTCCGTTTCAACTCTCCAGCGCAATTACAAATAGCATCTTTTGTCAATAAGATTGTGATAAGTACACCTCTGCATACCATTGTATCCTAAAGGAAAAAAGAAATATAAATCTGCCGAATAACTTTATTCACATTTATACTCCTTGCGCACGCGCTAACAATGAGAGCGCTGCTGCCACCTACTGTAGTGGATGTTCAATTACACTTTACTCTGCTACAGCAACATTTTTTTTTTTTTTTTTAAATCCCCACTTTCTCTACTCTCAACTCGTCTTTTCATCGGATCGGTTTTACTGGACCCACTCACCACCACAGTGGCCGTCTCCAAGCCCAGCGAGCCCCAGCTTAGGAAGAGAGCCAGCCAGGCCAGCACCGTCATCCTGTAGGCGATAGCGTAAACACATCAGGAGGACCCACGTGTGGATGAAGATGCAATCGTGTGTGCTTACGCACAAAATGAGCAGCCATCGTGCTTGTTTGGCGAGTCCGAGCAGGATGAACAGACACACGATGAGGTCGAGCAGCAGCAGCATGACGTAAGACAACCACCTAAACCGAAAAAAAAAACAACAACAACAAAAATAAAAGAAGAAAAAAAATGAGGTTTTCCCCTTTTTGTTTTTTTCTTCAAGGTTTAGCCAAAACATGCAAACACAGTCCATTCCTGAAGACAGGAATGTGTGGTTAGGATGTTTTGGGAAAGGCTGCTGTAGTGCATCATTTCTCCTCTGCGTGTGTCTGTGTTTCTGTGTGGTTTGTTTATGTAAAGACGCACTCAAGTCCAGCTGTTGTGAGATGGCAATGTGCGGTTCAAAGCGAAGCGGTGCCATTAAAAGGAAAGTTTTTAATGGACTTCCACAAAACAAAATGAAGTTTATGTGTGCTAAATTTGGATCCTTAAAAAAAACAAACAATTCTATTAAGTCTTTTAAAAGGGTTTCTTAAGATTATTTGAGTAAACGTCCACGCCAAATTTGAATGATAAAAAAATAACAAGTAATGAGGCTTCCAAATGGTGAAAAATCAAGCCATTATCTCCGCTCTCAAACACCGTGGGCTCAGTACAAACAAGAGTTTAAAAAGTAAGATTACTTAAACGGCATTCTGATTTGGAAAATGAATTAAAATGAACTATAATTGTAGGAAAAATGTCCTTTGTTTTCATCTCTGCCAATGTAATATATATATATATATATATATATATATATATATATATATATATATATATATATATATATATATATTTGATTTGTGGATAGTTGTTCATCTGCCTTGACCGAATAACTTTTTTAAGTAGTATCTTTTGTTAAGTTTTTATTACACAATATTTACTGTGAACTTTTTGAAATCTCCCACCTGACAAATACCGTGCACGTAGGAACCGAGTGGCATCTGCAAGTAATTGATGCCCCCCAAAAAGGTAAATAATTGCCTTTAGATGGAACAAGATTGCAGGAAAACACTACATGAAGCGCCGCAATTTATTTCAACACAGCTTCCTGGCAACAAGATGCCGTAATCCAAATAGCATGATTGCCAGTCGTTTTTCAACACTTTTGGAAAACAAGAAAAAAAAAAGACAACAAACATGAAGAGTCCAGTTGCTTGGATTAAACTTTCGTAATGTATTTTTATTGATATTATGACACTAAGTTAAAAATGAGTTGAGCAATTATCCTTTTAGGCTATTGTTATACAGGGCCCTGGCCTCAATCCCCCCCCAAAATATCTTTTAATCTGTGAATTTATTAATGAAGAATCCGGATATTGCTGTGTTTTGCTAACTACAGCTAACGGAATTTGAATAAAACAAAAAGTCAAAACAAAATTAAAAACTAGACAAATAACAAATCCCAAACTATTATACTCTTGCCCATGACCCCCTCACCTGTAGTCCTCATTCATCATTAACGTGTTGGCCGCCCAGCCAGGTGAAAAGGGGCCAGGCAACAGGCCGCCCGAGGGCGCCACCGTGGGGGCCACCGAGGGCGGCACCGGGGTCAGAGGTATGATGGAGGCCCCGCTCACCCCGCTATCGTTCCCCGGCCCCGCCTCCAAGCCGGACCGAGCCACCGAGATGGAGGAGAGGAGGTTGATGACGTTCTCGGATAACCTCCGGCAGTTCCGCGTGGAAACCAGGAAGGGTTTGCTGCCCGTAAACATCTCCTCCATTGTGGTCAGCGGGCCCGAGACGGACAGCTGCAGACCATTGATTGTGTCCGAAATCTGGAGAGGGAGGAAGAGGATGCGGGTAAACCACAAATTTGGGATGCTATAAAGTTGTGGTCGGATTTGGAACAGACAAGTGGAGATTCTCCTTTGTCTGAACCACAAGTATGCCTGAAGTACTTCAGTAAATTGCCTAACACATTCACTATACGGACAAAAGTCTTGAGACACAACCTTAGTGTCCCGTTATGACCTTATGTGCAATTGTATCCTTCCAACATTATGGGAACAGTTTGGGGGTGGCCTTTCTGTGTTTCCAGTGCAGAAAACAGCCCTAAAAAGGCCTGCTTGAAAGACTTTGTTGTAGAAGAAACCAAATTCGACACCTAAAAGTATCATTCCTTTGTCTGAACGTCGATTTTTCAGGTATCCGTACTTAAAGCGGAAATCAACCCAAATATATTTTTTTCAAGAATATGTTCTATGCAAGCCCACTAGTTGAAAGAGGGCATTCTGATAAATATTGCGTTTGTGGAATTAGTGTTGATCCACCCGTTTTTAGCCATCTCTGGCGGCGGCCATTTTGTCTTCTGTCGACCGAAAATGACATCACAACTGCTCACGACGACCAATCCCGGCTCAGAGTCAGAAAACAGGTTAGCCGTGAGTGGTCGTTGTGAGCAGTTGTGATGTCATTTTCAGTCGACAGAAGAAAAAATGGCCGCCCCCAGAGATGGCTAAAAACGAGTGTATTTTGCCGCTTAACTTATATTCCACAAGCGCAAAATTAATCAGAATGCCGTGTTTCAACTAGTGAGCCTGCTGGGAATATATTCTTGAA
This sequence comes from Filicampus tigris, assembly GCF_054856515.1. Taxonomy (NCBI): domain Eukaryota; kingdom Metazoa; phylum Chordata; class Actinopteri; order Syngnathiformes; family Syngnathidae; genus Filicampus; species Filicampus tigris. The sequence continues at coordinate 5,472,198 of NC_141224.1, read as the reverse complement.
AAAAATATGTTTGGGTTGACTTTCGCTTTAAGTGTTATTATTTAAAAGAATAGTTTGATGCGGCAAGAACGACTGGTGGTGAGTACGTCTTGTGCAAGCCTTCTAAAACAGCTTCTGGCATTCAAAAGTTCTTAGCCTGATTAAAAAAAAGCCATTGTCTTTATTTAAGTTTTTTTCCCCATTCAAAATTTGGTGTCCAAACATTTTCCTCTGAGGGCCACATACAGAAAAATCAAAGGATGCAAGGGCAAATTACATTTTTTTTTTTTACGTTTTTGACTAAAATCAGTCAATCAAGCAATTGTTTATTGTTTTTTTAAACTTCTGTCTGAAAAGCTTTCTATATGGCATATAGTTTAGGATTTTACAAGATTTTGGGGTGGTCAGAGACCATGAAACCCACTTGAAAATATCTGCCCCTGTAACTGAACAGCAGCAGAATCCCACCTCTACATTCAAAACCAAAACAGGAACAATCTGTAGTAAACTGACCATAACTTGGGAATCACCTTCGCATCTTGTTCACAATTTGGTTCTTGACACAGAGCAGAAAAGTGGAGGAAAGGAAACCATTTTTCTTTGTAATAATAAATTCTCTATTCAACTCTACCTTTGAATTAAATAATTCAAATGTATTGAATATAACAGAGTTAATGAACGAGTCAACTTTTTACCCAAGTGTGTGGGTGTGTTTATATGGAACAGACCATCCTCCTAATAGTGCAGCTCACATCAGATCAGCAGCACCTGTACTCAGTGGTCCTGAAGGTCATAAAACATTCAGCGTAGTTCTTTTTCTTTCTTGCCGTGCAACTGCTCTTAAAAGTATTTTGACAAGTGCTTTTATGGCAATAAATGATCTAAATGTTTATTCAGTGAGTCATATTCTTTTTTTTTTTTTTTTTTGACTGACCCTGTCTGAGGGGCGCTAATGTAACATATTTATTATTGTGGTTAGGCTGCAGTTTAAAGGTGGATTTTTGAAATAGCTTTTCTGTGAAGCTGTACTGCCAATAGTATTTGTGGATCACGTTAGATTATTTGGTCAAATCATCTTGCAGCCTCTATGTGTTGCCATGTTAATCTAATCTGCCCGGGGCCTTCACAATCAGTAGTCCCGGCCCATGTAATCTAAGGGTCCTTCCATCAAATCGGTGCCATTTGCATTCACAAAATTCACTCTAAAATACACTTATTTTAAATCAAATATGCTGAAAAACTAAATGATTTTTTAATGATGTTATTTGCTTATTTTCAAAATACATTTGTTGTTGAATCACTGTGATGCGTGCTAACATGCTATTAGCATAAATGACACGTGGCTATATTTCATGTATTTGCTAATTCCATGCGAAAAACTCACTCTTGTTACTCAAGTGAGGAGTTAGAGTACAATGAAACAATGACAAAAAACCCAAAGTTCCTTGAGATGGGACAATAAACATTTTGAGTAGTTCAATGCGTATTATCGGATTTTGAGTTGAATAAAAAAAGAACGTGGCACAGTTGCGTGCTTTTATATCACAATATTGATTGTCTCTATAACTGCGAGATGATAGTGGTGGTATTAAGTGTTGGGTTAAATTGTATAAATCCTCACTGAAGGCCCAGGTACCAAATTCACCGGCGCACCACTGGATTTGACTGACCTGTAGCATTAACTGAGCGCTCCGGAAGACGGACAATTAGCGACACACTAGCCACTGTTTGACCAGGGGGGGAAAATCAATCAGAGAGACATTTGTATGCCATTTTCTCTCACACTCAACACACACAACACGCACGCGCACACACATTGGCAAGCAGCGTCAAGCTGGGTAGGGATTCTGCATGACATTTTACTTGCGGAGAGCACCACTCACCAGCAAATCGATGGAAGCTAGCGTGTAATTGGCTGTGAGAAGAGACGAGGTCAACTGATACATCCCATCATTAGCCTCGCTGTTGCCATAGAAACCGATGCCTATGGCAACACTGCAAAAGAGGGAGGCAGAGAAGAAGGCCGGGGGGGCGGGGGGGGGGGGGGGGGGGGGTAAAGAGGAAACGTGAAAAGACTGTGGGAGGTGCGCATATGAGAGCAGATTGCAGAGGCATGAAGCGTCATGTTTGACTTTACATTCGAAATGAATGAGATGGCAAGAATGAGACATGTCCTTGGTGCGTGCGCAAACGACGCCAGCGATCAAACAGACAACGGCGAGAATAAAAAGCCGACTCTTGAAGGGAAGCAATGGAAATGTTAACCACAGCAACATTGTTTACACATCATTCTCTTATTCAAATATTCAGATTAAGGCTCAGGCCAGATGTTCATCAAATCCCCTCCGACCAGAGACGAATGGTATGACCCAATCTCCCATATAATGTGACCCAGATTAGAAGTGTGGGGGCGGGGGGGGGGGGGGACGTTTGTGTGTGTGTTTTATGCATTGGAAGCTGCCCAACGTGAACGTCACTTCAAATCACGTTGGCTTTTTTTATTTCTAAACAGAGACGAAAAGGCCACCATCTGTATAGGGAAGCCAGACTCATTTAAAACGGGGCCATTAATTTTACGGCACATGTGATAATAATTGATGACGATTACAAGACGGTCCATAAGGGGGAGACACGGACCGCATGTATTGTTTGCATATCATGACATTATTAGGATCCGGTCCGTACATTACGTTCTGCGATGCGCGCGATCAATTTACGTGCATGTCGAGGCGATGGGCCAGGCGAGAATAGCAGCATTACATTGCAGTGTTGTAGCACAGTCTGCAAACTACAACCACAACAATAAACATTCATTAACGATCAAAACTAATTTTAAAGGCATCGATACTGTACGTCAGGGGTCCCCAACGACCGGGCTGCCCGGATAAAAGACAAAAAAAAAAAAAAAAAGGTACAGTACGTCCGGGTTTATTTATTATCCAATATTTTGAAAAGTGATCGTATTTTCTGCGTCACATGCATCTATGACTGACTCTTAACGCATATCAAGTTGTGTCGCGTAACGCTAATATTAAACACACAAGGTGGCAAATGAGTAAAACAAACAGACAGATTTGGAAAGGGTCAGGTCTGGTGTGGATGATGACCCCAAGTGGACAAAAAATATACCTGCACCTCACATGCATATACTGTATTAGTTGAGCGTGGCGAAGTGAACGCATTCACTTAATATACTGTACGTATATAGAAATAATACCATAAATACATGGTTGCTACTTCTTTGGGAAATTTCATCACATTTGCTATTACACAGCTAAAACTGTTTAGAAAAGGAAGCAAGGTGGATAGAAATGGCCAGCATAGAGCCCTGAGGATTAACACTACTTACTTAATTATTCAACAATTCTGCCCATAACTTTTCGCTGATGTGACTTTTGCTTCCTTTTGAAACAGAATAATAAGCAAACAAATACACTGTAGGTGTGTCATCGCGTCACGGGTCGAGGTTGGAAAAACGGCAGCACGACATGACAGTCAGATGTCAAGTAGGCCTCCCCTTGTTTCTGGTGACATTGGTGACAAAAAAAAAAAAAAAATGCATGTGATGATGATGATGAAGGCGATGACAGCATGTGATTTACAGCTTTGCCGCTGCCGCTCAACCTTAAGTAAATGCCTGCGGCTGCGTTGTGGTTGGTGACCTCAAGGTGCCACTATATCATATTGATGTCACTTCCTGCTTTGGATTCTTTTTATAGACAAATATTGCACTGACTGCACTTAGTCACCAATTATCTTTCAGTTTTTTTTCTTTTCAGGACAGGATTATGGGAAACAGTAGCATTGTGAAAGGTTAGACTACTAGTGACGAGTAAAGGCATCCTTTTCCTAGCGTTTAGAAGAAGGCCTTTAAAAATTGATTTTCATTAAAAAAATAAATAATTCGGCATACTATACAGTGTACTGATGTATATTGTGAGATTATACATTTGCTAGTTTACAAAAAAATGGATTTATGTACAGTAAACACACAGAGGGAACGATATATTGTTACACCGTTTGGACAATTTTTTTTGTGTTTTGCTCTTGTTATTAAAATATTACACTTTTGAATGTGTTTGTACAATTTAAAAGTGTAATTAAATGCGTAAATGTTATAAAACAGCATTCAAGTAGGATATTTCTATATCGCGGATTTCACTTATTGCGTGGGTGTCCCGGAAAGTGCGGAGCGGAGGATTACTGTATTCGGAGGATTACAGTATTCAAATAATTTGATTAGGGGCAAAACTTTATCAACAACTTTCAATACATATCACAAGAATTCTTCAACCCGCTACCCACCCAGACTGATCAGACCACAATTCCGCTACATTCAAATTTCCTCCCCATCCAAGCGGTCAAGGGAGCGTGTTGCCACGGCAACGCCGTTTTAAAAGATGACACGTGCATCCGCCTCCTCACCAGCACAGCGTGACGGACGCCACGGCCACCCACGTGACGCAGCAGATCCCTCGGCCCTTCTTGCCGCTGTAGCCGTGACCCGTGCTGCCGTCTTCGTCCTCCTCCTCCTCCTCGGATCCCTCGCCGCGGTCGCCGCGGTGACAGCAGCAGTAGTGTATGAGGAAGGACAGAATCACCAAGAGAGAGATAACGAGGGCGATGGCAGATAAACTGGACAAAACCAGCAGGGTCTGACAGAGAGGGAGGGAATAAAAGACAACGTTAGCGGGGTGCCTCTGAGAAAAATGATCTTTTATTGTGTTTTCAAAAGATATTCAAGCATTAAAGCGGAAGTCAACCCAAACATATTTTAGTTAAAGATTATGTTCTATGCAGGCCCACTAGTTGAAACACAGAATTCTGATTCATATTGCGTTTGTGGAATAAGAGTTAAGTAACAAAATCCACCCGTTTTTAGCCATCTTGTCAATTCTGCCGCATGAAAATTACATCACAGATGCTCAAGGCTCGGCTTCAGAAAACAGGTGAGCCGTGATTGGTCGTGAACTGAGCCCTGAGCAATTGTGAAGTCATTTTCAGTCGACAGAAGTGACAAAATGGCTGCTCCGTGAGATGGCTAAAAATGGGTGGATTTTGCTGCTTAACTCATATTTCAGATTGATCATATTGCCTTGTTTCAACTAGTAGGCCTGCATCGAACATATTCTTGAAAAAAATATGTTTGGGTTGACTTCCCCTTTGAGTCATCTTGCTTGTCCTATAATGTGATCTATAAGTAATGTAAGATTTAAGAGAATATAATAATCATAATAAAATAATGTAATTGAAAACACTCAACAGGTGGATTTTTTTTTCTGAAACATTGCTAAATATTACAACTTAATTTGAGCTTTTAGGGTCAAACGAAAAAAGAAAAAATGAAAAGATCTCAAAAAACGGATGTACTCGAAAAATGATAAAGACATCAGCATCAAAAACATGTTTCGGGACACATAAAGCCATCTCTATAAAATGTCCTGTTGACCTGTGTAATCGGAGCCATTACTGCGGCTGCTGGCTGATTTCTATGAAAATGTATTTCAGTTGTGACCGAAGAGAAAACAGGAAGTTGTGCAAAATCACATTCAGAGAGAGTTGTGCGCTTTTCCTGCCATGCGGCCTGCCAAAGTGGTTGCTGCCCCCGCCATGAAACGCAGCAAGTCGGCTATCACATGGAGACGCTTGATGTCACTAAGCCATATCAGGCGTCTGATCGGGCCTTGTGTCATCAAGTCAACATTACTGAAATGCATTTTTCAGCGCACATCTCCCCGTATTATCCTCTCATCCATCTGGCCGTCTGTCACTCGCGCCCATTCCTCTGCATCCCCCCCCCCCCCCTCTGTCTCACCTCCTCCTCGCCCTCCTCTTCCCCACCATCCCGCTTTCCCCACGCTCCCGCCGCCTTTCTCTCTCCCCCGTGCTACCCTCTCGTTTCTTTCTATCCATCCACAGCGCCTGAATCTCTATTAATAATCTGTGACCTACTTAAATACATTCAGTGCGACTCTCGCTCGCTGCTGCCGCTGCCGCTGGCTGACTCGCTGTGAGCCTCCCCCAGCCCCGGACTTCTCCTCAGCAACCTCCTCGCATTACTCATTCCCTCTCTCTTTGCCTTCTCGGAGCACTTTAAGTCACTTTTGTCTTTGTGTTCTGCAGGATAATTTGCACACACTCTCTCTTTCTCTGTCGCTCTCTGTCTTTTTTTCACACACCCCTCACCACCACCGCCCGCATCCTCCCTTTTGTGCCGCAGAAAAGTCACAAGCACGCACTGTGAGACAAGTTTGTTTAAGATGGGCGAGACCTTCTATTTTGCATGGCAACGTGGACAAATTCTGATCCGTGCAGCCAGCGGCAATTTGGATTTTTACGCGCAAGTTGATAGCAGGCTGCGTGCACGCACAGGAGCAGGTGCAACTAAGTGACCTAGTAGAGAAGCATTTAAAATAAATAAATAATAATAATCTTACACAAGATGGAGAATGAGTCAAGGCATCCCTCATGAGGGTGATAATGGCATAGATCCACTTTCATATATCGTTTTACAACATGTAAGTTTTTTTTTTTTTTTTTTTTTTTTTTTTTTTAAATAGCACTATACAGAATTATACTTTATAAAAATACACAACATATTTAAATAGAATGTAAAGCATTAAAGATTAAGTCAACTCAAACATTTTTTTTCAAGAATATGTTCTATGTAAGCCCACTAGTTGAAACAAGGCATTCTGATAAATATTGCGTTTGTGGAATTAGTGTTGATCCACCCGTTTTTAGCCTTCTCTGGGGGCGGCCATTTTGTCTTCTGTCGACTTAAAATGACATCACAACTGCTCACAATGACCAATCACGGCTCAGATTCAGAAAACAGGTCAGCCGTGGTTGGTCGTCGTGAGCGGTTGTGATGTCATTTTCAGTCGACAGGATACAAAATGGCCGGCCCAGAGATGGCTAAAAACAAGCGCATTTTGCTGCTTAACTTATATTCCACAAAGGTAAAATTAATTAGAATGCCGTGTTTCAACTAGTGGGCCTGCTGGGAACATATTCTTGAAAAAAATATGTTTGGGCTGACTTCCGCTTCAAACGGTTTGTGCGTCGTGATTAATTCATTGTGTAGCTCCTTCCGGTCTGGACTCATTGGCCATCAGGGGCAAGTATTGTACGAATATAAAATAAGAAGACCGTCACAACTGGTCATTAAGCTGCAGTAAGAGTAATTTTTCGTAGAGGATAAAGCATATGTGCCTGTGAGTATTGCTGCACCATTTGTGTTCAAACGTCTGTTGCTAAGCGTCATACAACGCAACATCGATGCTAGTTTTGTTAGCCCATCTATGGAGTTTTGCATTCTGTACTAGCTTTGAGCTATCTGGCAAATTTACGTGGTTGTTTTAAAGACAAAACGTGTCATTCTCTTTGTTGTATGTTTAGTTTGACAATAATCTTCAGGGAGTAGCAATAAACCGTTTTTGAAGAATTGTTCACTGTCTGCCAAGCTGCTGTTCCGGCATGAAAAGGCATACGGATCCAGCATCGTGCATGACTGAGCAGCCAAACAGTACAGGTTGTGGTGGGGAAAAAAAAAAAGACAATACTGAAGTGTATCTCCCCTAGTGTACCTTACCTTTTTACGCCGACAGAACGCAACGGCTACAGGATCATCTTATAATGTATTGTACATCGTTATTGATGTATATTGTGAGATGCTAAGTTTGTTAGTTTAGAAAAAAAAAATCATACACAGTGAGGGATCGATACACTGTTACACACTGTGTACAAAATGTTTGTGTTTTGCTCTTGCTCTCAATATATGACACTTTTGAATGCGTTTGTGTTATTTAAATGCTATAAAGACGGGATATTTCTATATCGCGGATTACATTTCTTGCCGGGGTGGTCTGGAACGTAACATCTGAGATGGAGGGGGGGAGTACTGTATTATGTAAAAACCCATAAAATATGATAAACTTGAAAAAAAAAAAAAAAAAAGGTAGCCGGCGGCACAAATGATGAACTGCGATATAGCGGGACAATACAGAGCTGAGGGCAACCATAACAACTAAGTGGCCCATCATCAAAACGCATTCGACACCCCGGACTGACACTCAATTTATGACATCATTAAAACCGCAGTGTGTGCAAACTTGATTTCAGTGCACCATTGAGTGTGCGTCTTGGTGGCAAGTGTGTGCCTGCGTGCGTGCGTGCGTGCGTGCGCTACCTGCTGGTACTCCCAGCTGTCAGGGGCGAAGAGGTTGTCCCTCATCTGCATGGTGAGGTCCAGCCGAGGGAGTGCGTGACACATCCGCACCCACAGCGAAGGGGTATAGCTGGGCACCGTGGTCATGGCAGCCATTGTCCACCGTCACTGGATCCCCTCCTCCACCCTGCGCAAGAGAGAGAGAGAGAGAGAGGTGTCAGGGTCGCGGGGACGTGAAGTGCGAGCAGCGCTGAAGGTCCTGCCGAGGGCGCCGCCGAGCCCAGAGGACGACAAGGTCAGCTTTGACGGCAGCGGCTTCCCCGCCTCCACGCGGCGCACGGTGCGGATAATTTAAGAGCGCCATCAACTGAGAGATGCCAGGGTCAACACGAGACACGCAGTTTCCAGAGTGGAGGTTGCTGAGATGTTCATATACAGCGCCAATGTTGCTCACGGCAACACTAAGTTGAATTCGAGTGATGATTAAGAGGGAATAAAGCCATATGACATAATTAAGTACATTTGAGGCTCTTTTCGGTGTCAATATATATATATATATATATTATATATATATATATAGTGTTTTATATTAATTTATTGATCAACACTTGCGTATTATGGCCTTTTTATTGTTTATTATTATTATTATTATTTATTGTTTGTAAAGTGCTTTGTTGCAGCTCCAGCTGTTATGAAATGTGCTATATAAATAAAATTTGTATTGTATTTTATATGCACTGATGCTATTCACTAAGCCTGTAGCGATTTGCATTGTTAAAAAAATAAAACAAATAAAACAAATAACGGATGCACGGATGTACTTCAACTTGGTCTTCTTTAGATAACAAGCCACAATCAATGCCTCTGCCGGTTGCAGCCAAGTAGTGCACTGGATTTTTCCTTAATTGATTCTAGACATGATAAATCAATTGTTTCCACACAATCGACAAAATTCTTAATGGACCCTCAGTAATACACTTGGTTTGTCTCATGCTTTTACATTATTTCTTTCTAGTATTTAAAGTGGAAGTAAACCCCCTAAAATTCTTTGCAATATGTTCTATGCTCCTCCACTAGTCTAAACACGGCATTCTGATTAATTTTATGTTTGTCAAATATGAGTTAAGCAGCAAATTCACACATTTTTAGCCATCTCAGGGGGCGGCCATTTCGTACCTGCCCGTGACTGAAAATGACATCACAGTTGCCCAGGGCTCAGGTAATGACCAATCATGGTTCAGCTTCAGAAAACAGGTGAGCCGTGATTGGTCGTTACCTGAGCCCTGAGCAACCGTGATGTCATTTTCAGTGGACAAAAGTGACATAATGGCCGCCCCCAGAGATGGCTAAAAGCGGGTGGATTAACTCATATTTCACAAATGCAATATTAATCTTAATCCCGTGTTTAGACAAGTGGAGGCTGCATAGAACATATTATTGGAAAGAAAATTTTGTGTTGACTTTCGCTTTAAACTGTGCAGTTCTTGAACACATAATACTTTTGAATACAGTTCAGCAATACTATTTCAACTAATAATTTGAATCCTTCACGAGACATTTCTTTTTACTTTTCTGACATTTTCAACATCATCTTTTCATTACGTGCTGCTGAGGATCTGGATAAATGTTCAGATAGAATGTACTACCGCCAATTAAACCCTTAGTTCTGTAGTTCTGTAGGGATCCCTCCAGAAATGTACTGAGCTCCTGTTTTCAATGTGAGTGTTGAGTGGGTGTCCCTCAACTTTCTATGTTTATCTTCTTTTAAACTGCAAATGAGCTGAGACAGCTGCTTGTAGCTAAGTGGTTCACTCCATTTTGCCTCACTTGTAATGCAATTGATCAATTACTCACAATCAATAGGATGCCTTAAAATTTGAATAATGAACATGCCCATATTGTCTAAAAAAAATTGTGTTCAAGAATCTTGTAGTGTACATATGGTGGATATAAAAAGTCTACACACCCGTTCGAATGCCGGGGTTTTGTGAAACATAAATGGGACCAAGCTGGATCATTTCAAAACTTTTTCCAGCATAAATGTGGCCTATAACATGTACAGCTCAATTCCCCTTTTTTTAAAATCTATTTGAGGACAAGTATGCACACCCTCTTCAAACTGGGATGTGGCTGTTTAGCATTAACACCTTAAAGCACACACCTGCCACTATTGAAAGTAATTATCCACCAAAATAAAGTTCTGCTGTTCTAGTCGGCCTTCCCTGACATATAACCAAACATGGCTCCGTGTCCAGTTAAGTTAATGCAAGAACAAATAACTTAGATGTGTGGTTTATGAAACACATAATCAACTTACTAGATGAAGAAACTAACAGTAAGCTGCAAAATCGTATTACAATACATGACAGCTTTTGTTATTTTTGCACAGACTGTATGCCATATGGACTAGCATGGCTTATATAGGGGCTATACGGGGTCTTTGACGGGGCCACGGCAAATGTATTAACAAAGGGGAAGAACACTATTTCCTGCAACCGGAGCATGATACCAGAAGAGAGCGTTTCGACTCTCTTGTTGCCTGCTGCTCTGTGCTTGGTGTCTTTAAAGCCGCCCAAGTGGGCTAGAAAGTAGGGTAAATACAAAAGGCAAATCCGGTTAGCCAAAACACACACTGGGATCCAATGAGGGGAGGAGATGGGGGGGGGACAGGGGCTGAGACACAGCCTGGTTGGCGTCTGATACCAGCATCACCGTGTATGAAAAGGCACATTTTAGGACAGCACAAAGCGCCAATGACGCGTACATACAAAGAACGCATGCAACTCGGAATTTGAGAATGTTGTTTCAAACTAAATGTTCGATTGAACCATTTAACACGGCTATTATGCATTCGTCAATATTCAACACAGACTGCTTTTCACACTCCCCACTGATCCACACAGCAGCTCATTGTGTTAAATACTGTCCAAGATAAAAGTTTGGATTCAGCCAAACGTCAAGGCTGAACAATTTCCTTATTCAAATTGGATGATGAGTTTAAATGCTCTCCCTCAGAGGCCGGATGGGGACGGCGTTAAGCACGTCTCTATAAGCTTGTTGGTCCTAATGGTTCCGACAGCCTAACTGTTACAAATCAAATTGTTGCCAACGCTCCATTTCACTTATTAAAATGGAAGCTGAAAAATCAGTTTTCGCACACGCGGAAAAAACTTTATCCAAAACTGGTTGGAGACGCACTGAGAGGCCGGCCAAGCCCTGGACTGGTCTCCAGCCAATCACAGCCTACTCGTATTTCAGTGTTTTCACCTTTTACTGGGCGAAGCTGTTACTACTCTTTTCATTGTTAAAAGTGCTTATTGCAGCTGTAATATTATTGTATCCAACTAAGGAAATCCTGCTGAAACATGGCTGTCTGTCCACAACAACCATCACAAGGAGTTATTGCGTGGAGAACACAGGTCGCAGTGTTATTTGAATCATATGGGTGTACCTTTCTATTATTTTGATATAGTTATGACATTTTCTTCTCTTGGGTCACAGATGGTGTCACGACTCACTCGGCTGACTGAAAGCTGTGCAGATCACAGTGGGTTGAGTTCCCACTCAGAAGTGACAGTGTCAACCAGTCCAGGTGATTGGCTCCATCTTACCTGTGACCCTGAACTGGGTAAGTCCTATAGAAAATGGATGGATGGATATTGGTACCTGATTGTGTTGAGCAACTTTTATGGTCCAAGCAAGTGGACAAATGCCCAGTGGTAGATGAAAAGTGCTCAGCGAACCTATCCAGGACACGGCACCAATTGAAAAGTCAGAAAAGGTCGCAGCAATACGACGGCCTATTTCAAGTCACCTATCTTCTTATGTGTCATTGAGGCCTAATCTAACAGATACATTGCGGCTGCATTTTGCATGTCCATTTTCCACTGGTCAATTTTCAATTTGTTGGCAATTCCAGTGTGTACCTGTAATCTATAAATGTATTGTTTATTGTCCAAATCCATACCGAGAAGCTTTGAACCCATTGATGTGCAGCAAGATATTAACATTCTTATGCACGCTACATGATTAGGTACACAGAGGAAATCTGCTTGGATTGCGAACTAAAGGAATGAGTCATTAACCAAAGCAGAAGTCATCTGTCTACATGACTCCCAAGCGAAATGGGCTAATAAGCATTTCCAGTGATGGATGACAACACTACACGCGTAGTACATGTCTATTGGCAAGGTGACAAATGTATCAAACAGTCAAGTGTATCTATTTAAAGAAAAAAAAAAAAAAAAAAGGAAATAGGAATCACCTGTTTGCTGCATTTCAGAAAGTTATTTGGCCAACCTAACAAGGTGACGATAGAAGCGAGGGGTGGAAGTGGGTGGTGGGTAACAGCAGTTACTCAACGCTTGTCACACACCAATAGCCTCCCGTTGACGCGATGTCCCCTGCCAGCTTGTTATCTCGCCTCTTGCATAAGTGAAGACGAATAAATGCGATTTGGAGCCCGCTCGCTGACCGACGGCGGCGGCCTAAGGAAACGTGCGCTCACAAATCCACGGTTGGAGACTCTTAAGAGACTCCATGATGTCTGAATGAGAAATGAGAAAAGGGACATTTTGTGAGGCCGCTAATGAGGACGGGGCAATGCAACATGGGAAATGGCCTTTCACAAATGTACCGCATAGGGTTATGCCTACCATTTTTGCAGCTATGACAGAATGTGCATTATTTTTTAAATATTTTTCCAGCTGATGATGTGCACGCAATTGACCTCACATACACATGAGCCAATGCTGAGAAACAGTAACCAGCACTTAACAACAACCTTTAACGACCGGAATTTACAGGAGGGCATTAAAGGCTTATGACACACTCCATCAGCTTGGGGAAATTCATTAACATCTTGTATGTTGACATGCTTCGCCTAGTATGCAAAGCCTCCCTGGCATCCGAAACCCTCCGCGTCCATTTTCAGTCGACATTCATCCGCGTGATTAAGGTCCACTCCTGACATCGCGCGCTCTCCTCTAAAAGTGAGTGCAGCTGACCGAAGGGAAGTGAGTGCAGTCAGTAAGTCGGTGCGAATCAGTGCGGGAGAGTACGACACGGCAAGTTGACAGACACAAAATAGTCGCCACCTCCCCACCATCAAAAAAAAAAAAAAAAAAAAAAAGAGTGGATGCAATGAAAGCATCAGCATCAATGCAGCATTTACTCCATCTCATTCCAGTGATATAAGGAGCCAACGTATTACATGTGACGGATGCAAAATATGCATGACCGCATGATCTTACAACAGATTTTATATTCATTGCATCCGGGCCAGACACAAAAAGCCATAAAAAAAAAAAAGGTTGACGGCAAGATTGATCCATTTCTTACCTCTGACAGTTGCGTTGAAAGGCTTCTCTTTTGGTGTTCTGCCGCTTCTCGCAACCACTCGTGAAATATTTACCCACTCAAAGAAGTATACTGCCAGCAATCAACGCCTGATGCTCTTGCAAAAACATCCTGCTGAGATTTAAAAAAAAAAAAAAAAAAAAAAAAAAAAAAAGCTGGGGTACATGCCAAAGAATTAGTCAAAATGTGTCAGGAGGGGCGGGAGACCAATTGTGTGCGGAGAAAGAGCGAGTAATTCTTGCAGCTGTTGAAATATTAAATAGCCAATAATTGTATGCTTGTCGGGTGACAGTGGAGAGCCGCTCGTGTTGATGGATGGGAGAGGAGCTCTCAGTGAGAGCGAGTGAGGGAGAGAGCAAGAGAGAAGGAGAGAGAGAGAGAGAGAGAGAGAGAGAGCACGCGAGAGAGAGAGAGAGAGAGAGGGAAAGGGGATTAAGATTGAGGAGACACCCCTCGGGGACCCTTTATCATTTCATTGCTGCCCTCCGTATCTTAACGCCCAACACGATGTCGCCCAAAGATAATTAATCAGTTAACGGCGATTTAACGGAGGGGGGGTCGGGGTTGGGTGGACCGCATCTCATTCCGAGCACCCCCCGCCCCACATCGACCTGACCAATCTCCATCCGGAGCAGCGGAATGAACCTTGACCAGATTACAGCGGGAACAGCGCGGGATAATATTAGCAATCCGCTCACATGTGAGATGCAAAACAGTGCGCTCCTGGCCAAGAAGGAGAGCTAATGTACTCGAGAGATACACATTAAATGAGCGTAAGTGGCAGCTAAGCGCTCTGGTGAAAGCAGGGGAGGGGTTGCGATGTTGGAAAAGGCAGTGAGGAACGAGGGGCGTGGGGGGGGGGGGGGGGGGGGGGCTTCAGAGGGGGGGGGGGGGTGGCAGGATTCCCAGGGAGTGATGCTGAGAGGCGATGGAGTGAACAATGAAAGCAGTTTGGCACGGAGGCTGCACAAGAGTGGCAAGAAGGAGAACATGTGACCACGCGGGTGAAGTGATGAGGTGGGAGAATTGAGGAGGGGGCGCTGAAAAGGTGGGGAGAAGCGAACTAGCAAAGGAAAAAAAAAAAAAAATTGGGGACGCGAGGGCGCCGGTTTTTCTGTGTCACCGAAAGAGAGTGGGGGAAGGGAGATCATGCGAGAGAGGGAGCAAAGAGTAGCGAGCCACAGAGCATGCCCACTGACTCATATGGAGCCTATGTATAGTGTGCAAGTGTGTGTGTGTGTGTCTCCGGGAGGAAGAGGGCAAAAACAGAAAATGTTGTTACGTATGCAAGACCTGCTACTCACGTTCGACCATCCGGGCCATCCATCACATCAAATATGTCCACTCGCAACTTAATAATTAAAGACCTTGACGATATGTACATTTTAATTCCGCTCCCAACCCCGTCCCCGAAAAAACAGAGGAATTGCACTTGTGGATCACAGTCCATTCAACATTCATTGAAAACAGATTTTATAAATGCTCGAATCGTGAGCCGCACCATACGAGCACTTTGGCGAAGTGGTTGACGTAAAGTGAACGCAATCCCTTCGCCTCGTAAACTATTTATGAGCCGCACATAAACATTTATTGCAAGTGTAGATTTTGTGCCGATACAGTGCGTTGATTGTACATCGTGTCATAAAGTATTCGCCAGAGTTATTAGAAGGAAAGCAATGTATATTAAATGGATACTACGGCTCATTCAATAATTTGACATAATAAGTACACCCGCACAAAAGGGATTCATTAGAAGAGCTGTAGATAAAGATGAATTGCATTGAGGGTGTACCTAATGCCGTGGCCGGTTAGTCGAGTTCAGGGATGGGCAACTGCCGGCCCGCACCCACACTCTGAGTCATTTATGTGTGGATTTTTTCAAAACATTTTACAGTATTTTATTTTTGGGGTTTGGGGGTTTGTGGCGCGGTGGCCAACCCCTGTTTTCCGTGGAGAAAACATATTGGAGGTTTATCAACATTTTGTTGAAAAATGTTTGGGGGTTTGCAAAATGAAAAAAAACAAAAATCCCCAATGCATATCAATGAGAGTCAATTATAGGTGGATTTTCGCTATTCGCGGACCAGCCCCTATCCCCCACGAATAGTGAGGGGATAGGGGCTGGTTATAGTTGTAAGTTGTAATATCACCATTCAACACTAGATGGCAGACATTGCTTAGTTGCACTTGCACTAGGTCTCATACTGTCCTACACTAAAACATGAGTAGGGATAATTCATTTAATTAATGTTAGTTTGCTGTTCAGCAGTTTTGTGCTGTCCTTGAATGGTAACTTTTGCACTGGAGAATAGAAAAAATGTGGTTATTTTTTGATTGTTCAAACCTTTTGTTTTTTTGATCTCTTATACATGCACTGAAAAATATTTGATAAAAAAATGAAATCAATTACAATACAGCGATGTGCACTGGTTCGATAAAAAAATGATATTTGCTCATATTTGGCCCATATTTAAAATGGCATTTTTGTCATACATCTGGTGGTTAAGGATGTACGCGCTCCTATGTTGCTCCCAGTAGCACTGATGAAACATTCTGGCCCACCTCCATCATTTAAGTTGCCCATCCCTGGTCTAGTATGACTACATGCATAAAACAATTATGTAAATATTGAATAATAAAATCAACAGTTCGCTAAATAATAAAAATGTTCTTTTGTTTGATTATGACATTCTGATTAATATGAATATAAATCCCTTGCTACATTCATCTTCATATATTAATTTGACACACAATAATAAGCATTCAGTCACCCTAGCATACAAGAGCTGTTGAACTGTAGTTTGTATGCAGCTGTCCTGCAGCCTAGCACATTTTTCCGCATTTCCACCCTTCATTAGACCGTTTTTGAAAACCATTTTAAAAGTTACAACTCGTTAAAAATCATATGCCCAAATATGATTGATTGAGGCGATATCCTCAATCACATCCCCCAAAATCTTGTAGCTGGTGATATTCAACTTAAAAACATTGTAACACACACATTGAAAGACCACAACATTACATATCGTCGCTATCGTGTGAAAAACACTTATGTCCAATTTGTAATTTTTTTTTTTTAATTTTCACGTTAATGCGATGTCTGAAACGCGGAAACACCATTCACGTAAAAATAAGAAAATTGAAAAAAAAAGGAGATGTGTTTTTCACATGACAGCGACGATATAATAATACACAGTTATGAGAGGTATTCATTTAACAATATGGCTATTATTATGGTTCCAATAGTGCAATGAGCTGTTTCTAATATTTTGCCGCTCTATATCAGAATAATGCAGTGTAACTGTACCCTAGAAACGTTTTTTGTTGAATTATTACCTCATCAAAACTGAGCATAACTCTCCTCGTAAATTAAACTTGCGATACAGATCTGATATCGGATCTCACTGTGTTGTCAAGATGTACTTAATGAAGAGTCCTGTGTGTGTGCGTGAAGTAACCCTGCATGAACTATCATTTATCGAAGAGCCACTGTGCATACAGTCTCATAAAAGCCGTCCACATTCGCAGACCCGATGACACAAAGGTGCAAGGAGTTCACAGGCAAACGGCCAAAATGTAAACCTTTTCCCACCTTCAGCTCGCCCACGCCATCGAAGATGCGTTCGCCCTCATTGTCCGTTACCTTGGCCAGGGTGAGATGGTAGCGCGGGTTGTAGGAGTTCCTGTGGAGCAGGCCCTGGCTCCTGTAGGCTTCCTGCAGGCCGCCATTGAGCTGCTGGAGCTGAAGCTGAGGCTGGGGGCTCAAGTACAGCACCCTGCCGTTGAAATGTTTCAACTTGACGGGAAAGCTCACCGCCACCGGTGGGTTGCGATCCAAGTGGGCAAAGCGCCGGAGGATCTCCGCGGCGGCCTCCACTTGGGCCGTGTCCCGCAGCACCAGGAGGCACAGGGTGACGTGCAGTCTCGCCGAGGCCTGCCAGTGAGGGGCGGACGACGGGAGAAGGGCGCTGATCTCTTCCTGGAGTTGCTGGAAAGAGGTGAGGATGGCAGGAGTGTTGGCCCTAAACGCGATGAAGTGGGTGGGTTTCTTTTTAGGGGGACGACGACCGCGGCTCCCTTCTCTCTGCTCGAGAGGTTCCGAGAGATTCTGGGGCATAAAAATGGAAAACGACTGGATGTCAGCTGGAATGAAGAGTAACGCAAGTCGATTAACATATTGCCCTTAAACGGTATCTCTCAAAAGTGGGTACACCCGCCACACTTTTAGATTTCATGGGGCTACAATGCAGAAACGGCACTTTGCTACAGTTTAGACCCGAATCATTTTGAAAAATAATCCATTTTCCTCATGGTGATTGCGATTTAAGATACAATTATTTTTTTCAACGGTCTTTTAATTGTTCACTACGTCGACTTCACAAGATTCTACGAAAAAAAAGTGTGGCGTGAACATGAGTCAGTAAATCATAAATCAACAATAACGCAAACAAATTTGTGGCTTTATCACTTCAACTTCTCATGTTTCATGAAACAATGATATGGAAACGTGGACTGCAAGCACTGAACCTATCTAGACACTATATACGTAAATATATAAAATAACTTATACAGGACATAAAAAAGAAAGCCTACCGACCAAACTGCAGCCTTTGCAATTTGAAAAACTACTACACTGCGATGTCGATTTGAATTCGATTGATTGTTCTGCCAGCCCCAATCTATAGCTTGTATAAAACTAACTCACCACAACCATTAATTTTTTTTAAATCGCTGACAACAAAAGTGAGTACACTACTAAGTGAAAAGGTCAATTCCATATCCAAGAGGGTTAAACCAGTGTTTTAAAAATAAAGGTGGCCACAGATAATTTTATCATTTTGGCCACAATTTGGACATTTTCTATAGTCCTTTTCCTTATTAGGGTTGTGGGAGCTTATCTCAGCTGACACTGAGCTAGAGCCGGGGCACACCGTGGACTGGTCGCCGGCCAATCGCAGGGCACAAACAACCAGTCACATTTGCATGAACACCTACGGAGAATTTAGAGTGTTGAATGAACCTAAAAATAATGTTCTGTGGGAGGACGCCCGAGTACTCCAAGAAAACCCAACCAAGCACTCGAAAACTCCAAAGAAAGCCAGAGGTGAGATTCGAACCCAGAACTGAACCGACTGTGACCAAATAGCCATCACGCTGCCCCTATAGTAATATCAAAAAAAGTAATTACCCTGGACATGGTGTCTTAGTGGCACTCCGTCATTTGTTGTTTTTCCTGAAGTGTCTACCGCACTTACGAGTTCATGTGGGCAACAGACTCAGCAATTAATGTGGGCAAGGCGCTTATTAGAGCAGAGGTCACTAAGAGATACACGGTGCTGAGAAGTTCTGCACCTACCATATCGCGCTGGCCTTCAAAATGCTCTTTCCAATCATTTGTGTCTCCATCGATTAAGCTCTGTCCTACATCTGTCGAGGCCTTCGCGCTAAAAAGAAAAACAGAACATAAACAAGATAACTCAAGAGTGCCTCTCAGGATGTGCAACACAATTCAGAGCCAGGCGCTCATTATATAACACGATGCTTGAACTCTTACTCTACATCCTGCTTGTGGAGGCTGTGCTTGAAAACTTGGGTTTCCAAACAAGAATTTGCGAATGCGTTTCATGGTCCAAGTAAAACAGGAGCTCAAATCTTTTGTATTAGTCACACTCCTAGGAAACATTTTGATTTTCAAAACCCACATGTAGGGGCTTGAATACAATCGAAGTTCATTTAGATTTGGATAAAAAGTGATTTGGGTCTGTTTACATTTCTTTCTATTCCCAGGGCATTGAATCAATCGCAAATTGAGGTTGTTTTACAGATTGCATAACATCCGCAGTCAAATGAGAAACAGTGCGTGTGCGTTGTTTCACAAACGTAAAAATTAATTGAGTGACTTTAACTTGGCATTCTTTGCAAAGGAATGTGGGATGAGGAGAAGGGAGCTGGAAGGGATTCGCCATCTATTTTCAGCGAGGATGAAAAGCAGACCTATTTGGAGCCTCCTCCGCAACGCTTTCCGACGCCCGACCGGCTTGTGCTGACTCAGCGGTGCGAGCGTTCATCTCATTGTGCTTGTCGTCCTCCAGATGTGTGCACTCAGCGTCAGTACGCTCCATTCTCAGGCCGACAGCAGCAGGTGGTTGCTCTCTTGCTGTTTCTGGGTGATCCAAAGTTACTTCCACTTGTTGCTCTTGGTTGTCAGATTGTGTTTCTTTTCCCCAAAAACAAAAAATGATGACAATGGGTCAGCATACTTACTCTTTTTAAGTGTAGAAATACGAGGTCCTCCGGTCCTTGCTTACCTCCTACTTCCTCTTCCCCTCCAAAGGGGGGAGCCAGAGATTGACCAGTGGAGCCAAACACCCTGTCGGTCCTGCTGTGGCGGTCCCAGACGCGGTGCCCTCTGTAGGTGAAGTACTGGATCCTGTGCCTGGGGAGGGCGAGCTCAGTGGTGTAGTCGCAGTCACACGGGTTGGTGTCCCAGTTAAAATCACAGAAGGGGCGCTCCAGCACGCCCAGGAAACGGTCCACATAGCCCACAACGAATTGGGACGCGTCCAGCGAGGAGTCCCAGAGGATCCGAGAGATTACGTCGTCGGCTGTCCGCATGCGGGGCTTTTTGTTGACGTCTGAGGGGAGAACGGCGTATCGAGATGGTATTTAGGTTGAGGGAATGACAGCAGAGTGCAAACATTGAAGGGTATGTCAAATAAAAATGACCTTTTCCCCCATTTTCTTTAGGTTTTGCTGTTTTGTTTTTGTTGGCTTTCTTCTTCTTTTGTATTTCTTCATCATGTTTGTCCTTCTGGTCAGGAAGAATCACGTCTGCAATCGCTATTGCTGGGTCACTGCAAAGGAGATGAACAAAATTATCTATCCGCGGTTGATCGTTATCTGAGCCCTGAGGGTCTGTGATGTCATTTTCAGTCGACAGAAGTGACAAAATGGCCACCCCCTGAGACGGCTAAAAACGGGTGGATTTTGCTGCTTAAAGTTGAAATCAACTCAAACATATTTTTTTCAAGAATATGTTCAATACAGGACCACTAGTTGAAACATGGCATTCTGATTAATATTGCGTTTGTGGAATATGACTTAAGCAGCAAAATCCACCCCTTTTTAGCCATCTCAGGGTGCGGCCATTTTGTCACTTCTGTCAACTGAAAAGGACATCACATCTGCTCAGGGCTTAGGTAACAACCAATCACGGCTTAGCTTCAGAAAACAGGTCGGCCGTGATTGGTCGTTACCTGAGCCCTGAGCAGTTGTGATGTCATTTTCAGTCGACAGGATGACAAAATGGCCGCCCCCAGAGATGGCTAAAAACGGGTGGATTAACTCTTATTTCCCAAACGCAAAATTTATTAGAATGCCTTGTTTCAACTAGTGGGCTTGCATAGAACATATTCTTGAAAAAAATATGTTTAGGTTGACTTATTCTTTAACTATATTTCATATTAATCACATTATTTTGTTTCAACTAGTGGGCCTGCATAGAACATATTCTTGAAAAAAAAAAAAGGTTTGGGTTGACTTCCACTTGAAATCAGAAGCGCTGCGATCATACAAGACTTAACAAGTCAAGGTTATTTAAGCTGCCATGAAAGTTAGAAAAGTAACCAAATTACATTTAAAAAAAAAACTTACATTGAGCTGCTGGTTACTTCACAGATCAGCTGGGTTGACCTGTGAGACATACGACATCTGACACCAAAGTGACACTTTCCCTCCAGGAAGTACGGGCACACGTCGGCTCCTTTCTCCTCTGTCAGAGCCATACAAGGAGAGACCGCGCACAAGTTAATAGATGTGTCAGTATGCCTTTCTGTATATTGAGTCTCTCTTGGGCAAAAAAAGAACACAAAGCAGACAAAATAAACATTGTTGAAACACTAGCAGGAGCAACATGCAAAACATTGTCTGAGCACTGCGATTCAACTGCAGGCCAGACCAAGTGAATCTGCCAGAGAGTGTGAGGGGTCTGCCGCAAGATTTCACGAGTGGCCACTGGTTTTGCGGCGATTCAAAATATGAAACGCAGTTGCATGACGTGGCGATGTCGCAGATTATAGCCCATCAAATGCGCAGAAGCTTTCACACAGTCGAAAAATCTATTTCTGCGTTTAACATAAAAATACAACACAGTACTCCCTCGCCAATTCGCCGTTCGACTTTGGCGGTCCGACTGCATCGCGGGTTTTCAAAAAGTATTCATCCAAAAATTCAAATGACAAAAATACAGCCATATTGCAGAAAGACTCATTGTTTCAAAAAGATGACAATTTACTTATTCTGCCTATGTGTTACATTTTTATTATTTTTTTAGGGCATTCCAAATGGCTACACTGGCTATTGTCAATGTTTGTACGATGGCGCTGTTTGAATTTCCAGCTTCTATCAGTTCAGGATGCCCTTTTTTCTCCCATAGATAGCTCTCTGCTTTTCATGTTGGTTACACCTTTGGTATGAATGTAGTTTACTCAGGCAAAACGCAAATCCGGGTTCAAACAAAAGGTGTTATTGTCTAAGTTTGGGATCAGATCCAGAGTAAAATATTTGGAACACAAACCAAACAAATGAAGGAATTGTCCTCACTTTCTACAGTGAGGCAGAGTGGTACAATGTCTGGTGCAAGATCTTTGACGTCACTATCAGTCAAGTCAGACATGACTGCCTGTAAACAATTACGGTAGGCAGCGCATAAATCCTGGAAAGCCATTTCCAGAGAAAGAAAGTGGACATGACCCACAACTTGTATCAATTATTTAGAAGGTGAAAAGTTCATGGAACTTACTCAGTCTATGATACACCGTCAAGTTATTCTGTCTGAAGTGGGGAGACATCTCTTGAGTGGTTTTTTTTTTTTTTTTTTTTTTAATTAAGACCAGTCAGATAAGTAGACACTGACACAGAGTGACACTCGTGTTATATCAACACACGAGACTCATGATTCACTTCCAAATTCTGGCCAGCTCCCCAAAGCGCCAGGAAAAGTTGGTTGTAATTCATCTTGTAAAACTATCTATGTCTATCCACCCGAGGCATTGCCATCACAAAACATGACATTTACCACAATGTTTAATTGCCATAACAAATCCTGTTCCAAAGAATACAAACAATTTAGTATGAAAAGATATTTTCAAGACTTCGATAGATGCCATCATATGTGAAGCCATAAAGAACACGAGTAGCCAAAAAAAAGCAACTTCATTTCTAATTTTGTACTAAAGTTTGTAGTTCTTGTGTAGTTTTGTACTAAGAGTTTATACATTTTTACTTCAGTAAATAGTTCACTCAGTACTCCCACTTCCACCATAGCATTTTTTTTCCACAAGTATCAGTATTTCTACTCAAGTACAGCGTGTGAGTACTTTTCTCATCTCTACTTTACCTGTTTTGACAGCGTATGGGTCTGTTGGATCCTCTGCTCTGCTTGTGTCTATTTGCACACCCGCTTCCTTCGAGCTTGAGGAAGCTCCTGTACATTCTGACGCCATGCTGTCGATTTTAAAGATACAACTTAGTAAAATGCCGAGTCACAGTCTAACTTCTGATTTGTTTGACAGTCGCCTAACCTGAAACTGACACACTTACCGCTGAATACAACTAAGTGGCTAACGCGGAAGTGGCGTGGAAAAAAACCGAGGCCATACTATAATTTATAAGTCATAAAATACATAATAATATCGTTAGCGTTGAAAGCTTTAAAGACGAACATAGAATTATATTTTCGCTGAAATACTAACCTTTTCGTTGCAGTTTCGCCTTCGCTCACCCTTGACTCAAAATTTGTCATACCGTGAGAGATTGTGGGTAATGTAGTATTCATTTGTTTAGGTCGAAAAAGTGAGTTGTAAACGTGGTGTAAAACACCTTTTACAATCAAACATCCACGAAAATATAATGTTGTCCGAAATGATTATGTAGCACTCATATCAATTGAAGAAAGAAAAAAAATGTAGACCGCAATGTACCGTTTTGAGCTGGAGCGCGTGACTCTGTGTCACTCACATGACGTCATGTTAGCACTAGCAAAACAGTACGGAGGTAAACACAATAGAAGCTAGCGGTGCTGCAGGCAATAAGACACTTATTTTTAGTTTAACTTACACAAAATGCTGATTATTCTGCGATGTATTTTGGGGGTATGGCGAATAAAGGACGTATTTTTATAAAGTAGCAAGGTGTCTCAAGTGAACTTCCCTACATCGAAGGAGGTAGGTTGTGGTAACAACCGTGTCATACACCAATGGCGATTTTAATTTACAGTTTTAATTCTACTGAAACGATTGTTTAATTTGTAATTCTAACTCCCTTTCCGTTTAGATGAACGCGCTGGTGGCTCTCTGTCATTTCTGTGAGCTCCATGGACCGAGGACACTGTTCTGCACCGAGGCTTTGCACCCTCCGTCCCCAACGCCTTCCTCCCAAGCAGGCGTTGCAGTGAACGTGGACAGAGATGTTGACCGGGAGGGTGAAGGACTCACCATGAGGGCCAACAGCTCGGCTTCACAGAGGGGAGAAATGTGTGAGGTGAGCTCAGTCAAGGTGTGTGTGTGTGTTTGTATATATATATATATTTTATATATTATACACCTCGTCCCTCCGTCCTTATCCATAGAAAATAATCATCCCCCGACCCCGTCCGTCCTCATCCTTTTAAAGCGCTTCCGTCCTTACATTCCGTCCTTACATGCTTAGTCCGTCCCTTTTAAAAGACTGATTGTAGCACATTTAACTGGGTTCCAGCTAAACAACATAAGCAGTTCTGTCATGTGTCTCACAGTGTCCCTCTTTCCTGTCGCCTTACAGGGGTGTCGCTCCCTCCCTGCATCCCACCCAGGCTTCATGAGCATCGACGACGAGACGGGCATTCGCTTTGTCAGCCACCAGCACCCGAGAGAGCCGCAGCTCTTTAGCGTCGTGCGCCAGGCTTGCGTACGCAGCCTCAGCTGTGAGGTAACTGGTGACGTATGTCTATTTGTATATGTGTGTGTGAGTCACACATCTCATGCACCACTGCGTCAAACTTTCACCTCTTGTGTGTCCTCACGCGTCCTCATGCGTTGTGTTTACAAGGTGTGCCCCGGGCGCGAAGGGCCAATTTTCTTTGGGGACGAGCAGCACGGTTTTGTGTTCTCGCACACGTTCTTCATCAAGGATAGTCTCGCCAGAGGCTTCCAGCGCTGGTACAGCATCGTCATGGTGGCCATGGACCGGATTTACCTCATTAACTCTTGGCCGTTTCTGCTACGCCACCTCCGACTGACCATACAGAGTCTGCAAAGCACCGCCCTGAAGGTTAGCCTGTGTTTGCTATCTAGGAAGTAAAATAGCAAATTTTCATCACACACCGTGTTTTCACAAATATTGACTGGAGGCATTATTTTTTTCAACTGCAAATGTCTATTAGGGCTGACTACTTTCTTTAGGGCAGTTAGTTGTCCCGAGCCGATCATGTATTTTTTTTTTTTTTTTTTTTGCTGACCGGTATCGGCCGCCAAAGTTGTCAACAATCAAATGACCTCATTGTTATTTGTGCGACTCCGTCAGGTGTTTGACAACGAGCAAGGCGTTTGCCCCCAGCGAGCAGTGAGAATGAACAGCGTGTTCTCGCCCGCGGTGTTCCCGCACCAGAGGAGCGGCAACGCAGCACGCTCTCTAACATCTCTCACACACCATCCCAATCTCTGGGCCAGCCTGCACTCCTCCTTCAGCTGGTCAGTCAGGCCATCCGCAAGGCCTAATCAATAACACAAGCACTGACCTACAATTACAATCTAAATTGTAATATTTGTTCCATGAATTTGTATCAATATATTCCCAACAGTTTATTCTCTTAGTTTGATATCATTTCTCTTGGCTTCACCGCTTCCAGTTAATGAATGTGGATGTTCGATTTTTGTCCAATCAGATTTGAGCCTCTATATGTCACCATGTGAATCGAATCTGCTTAAGGCCTTTAGAATATCTGGTGCTGTCTGACGTAATTTAACCTCTACGAGCAATGGGACTGTTTTCTTTCACCAGTCAGTTTTTCAATTCATCCTCACAGGGCCACAGTGCTGAAGAATAAAGTAATCGAATTAAGTGTGTGATTATTAAGTGTTTATTGAGAATAAAGCAGAAATATCAAAATAATTTAGTAATTTGACAATAAACAAGACATTTAGGTTTGTGTGGGGATTTCCTATCACATACAAATGTATTCTTGTAATATTTCACATATTAGTTTTAAAAACCTCTCAAATATATTGCTTGTTTTTTCCTCCTAGATTTCGACATGTTTGTTGGTGTAAAAAAGAAGTTACTCCTGTTTTTCCTAGTTTATTCAGCTCGACTTTATTCATATCGCGCTTGCGCAACAGCTGCAGCTGTAATAAAGCACTTTACAGAACACGCGGCAAAACATAAACAACAATAAAATCATAACAAAGCCAATATTCCACCATTCCTATATTCAGATAACATTGCCATAAAAATGAAAGTTTATCCTTGTAATTGTATTTTTTTTTTTTACATACTTATAGCTGATCCAAAATCCAACGAATAGTTAAGTAAGTCGTTTCTCCTGAATATCCCACTTCAGTAAAGAGTTAATAAAATCACCTCTTGCAAAGAGATGACGGCACCCACTTCCAGAAAGTCTGTATTCCGTGACCATAAACTGTGTTTGTGTTTTGTTAAACGGCCAAAACAACATTTTTTTAAAACAACTCGTCATATCAGCATTATTGTCATCCCGCGACCGAGCTGTGATTCATCGTGCAACTTGTGGTTTTCCTCCTTTGCAGGCTGCTGAAGGCCTGCGGTGGTCGTCTGACAGAAAAGCTGCTGGAAGGAGCCCCTACTGAAGACACGCTCGTGCTCATCGAGAGACAGACAGGTGCCTAAAGTCAAGGAATCAATATGTTTTGCAATCAATCATGAATCAGAGTCTTTTTTCGCTAACCGATATTTTATGAGCGGTCCGAACCAAGCAGATAAATCTATCTATTTCACGTTTGCCCCTCTCCTGTGAAAAACACGCATCTCCAATTTTTGAAGCTGTAACGCGGAAACACCATTCATTTAAAAATACGAAAAATGCAGAAAAAAAAATGGAGAGTGTTTTTCACAGGACAGTGGCGATATGGTACAATTACAGTAAACTATTTAACATACAGTACTTCACAAAATAATGCGCCTTAGAATCTTGAATTTTATGTATTAATTTTTGTTTTGTTTTTTCAAAAAAATATTGCGCCCAATAGTCCGTAAAATGTGGTAAATTACTGCGCCACACTACTAGCCCCAACTAGTAGGCATGTTCCTTGCACTAGTAGCCTCCTATTAGTCGTTCACATGTCAGCATACTAGTGGGATATTGACTAAAAAAATCGCATGGCTTGCCACAGCAGTCTATATACTGTGAATCACTCAGCCTTTGTGCACATTTACTGTCGAAGGTCCCCTCTGCCGTAATAACACATTCACAATTTCCATTTGATCCGCTTCCCCAAGAACAAGAGGAGGAAATGAGCTGCTGGGAAGGAGCTGAAGGAAGCGTCGCCCAGCCACAGGGACACCAATTAGACGGCGAAGTGGGTCATGACGATGAGTCGCCTGGTCCCAGGTTTAGGTCACTGAGGCATTTGAGACAGGTAAAGATGAATAAAAACTGGGTTCCTGTTTGCGTGGCAATGCCACATGACTCTTAAGCCGTGAGCCTTCGTGAGTCACGGTCTGGTTTTGTGTCGTCCACGCAGGTGCTCGGGGCTGCTGAGTTCCGGCAGGTGGCGTGGCACGTGCTCATGGGGAATCAGGTCATATGGAGAGGCGCCGAGCCCAGGCTCATCCAGTCTGCTTTCACAGTACTAAAGGTACCCAAGTGCGCGTACTGAGCAATGAGTTGCGCCCGGTTCAGTGGAAGTCATTGCTTTGATATGGTATTTCCGTGGGAGTTGATGCTGGGGAAAAAATGCTGGGGGAAAAAACGGTGTCAAATGGAGATGTCGTGATCATTTTTTCAAGTCCAAGTCACTTGATTTTTTTTTTTTTCTACCCTGCCCCCGATAACTTGGTAATCCATTCAGAAATGAAAAAGAGCGTATCCAAATTGTTTCAAATATTTTTTTATTCGAATTAAGGTATCTCAACATGATATCTTTTATATAGTTGTAAGTCAGCATAAGGTCAAATCAGTTGAACGACTACAGATATTTTTTGTCCCGACTTTAGAAATCAATCTGATCAATCTGTTCAAAGCTTCTTTTTTTTTCATAATGGAAAAAAAACAAATACTAGAAAGATAATTTTTTTTTTTAAATGCAAAACTTTTTTAAAAATAATCTAATTGTTATTTGCTTTTTCTATAAGCAATGGGGGAGGGGGAAATCGGTTCAAATCGGAAATTGGATTTTTGTGAAAAGCCATTTTATTTTAGATTGTATCACACAGACCTATTATACAACACTTAAATTATTTTTAAACTTGAACTGTGTTAGAATGATACTAAAAGCATGTTTCATGAAGGGTTCGCTTCAGATTCCTATGTGGAAAATTGTTTTTAAATTTTAAAGGAGGTTGGTCATAACATTTTATTCACTACAACTCACCCCCAAAGATAATGACTGGAAGATCATAAGACAGCATTTGTTCTGAACGTTGTTTTTAATTCCTGCCTGTGGGTATAAGATTATTATCGAGTTACCGTTCCGCACCCTGATGTGTTATTTGCCTCTACTTGTGTCGCTGACGTGCTTCTTCCAGAGACAAGCCACAGCAGGCAGCTGTTATCAGCTTTTTTTTTTTTAGTAAAGCACAAGCAACAATTATGAGTGGACATGGTATCGCAAATATCTGAATAGAAGTTAAATGACTCTGCACCTGTGCTTTCCCGTGTAATTTATTCAGTGAGTTTGGACTTTTGAGATTAAAAGTCACACAAGAGAATATCGCTTCCAGTATGTTCTTCCTGAGTCACTTGACATTCCGGATATCTCGATGACCTCTTATGAGTCTTATTGGCCCATTGGGTGCTTATGACATGAGTAGGCATTTACAAATTCACATCCGTGTGTCATTTTTCTCCTGCTTTAATTTTTTTGCAGTAACATAATGAATAAGAGAAGAGCTTTAAGAACAGCATTTATAGTCACGTGTGAGCTGCCGTGTAAGGTGTCAATCAAAACGGCGCATTATTTTGTTTGCATTGTATCTC
Source organism: Filicampus tigris (assembly GCF_054856515.1). NCBI lineage: Eukaryota > Metazoa > Chordata > Actinopteri > Syngnathiformes > Syngnathidae > Filicampus > Filicampus tigris. The sequence goes on along the minus strand of NC_141224.1, from coordinate 5,443,483 downwards.
CTGAATGTACGGTATGCTTCCTCAAATTTAAGGAAAACTTTTTGAGGATTTATGCAATATTCTTATTATCTAGCTTAAAACTCATTCATTGCCATTGACGGCTATAGACGTCAAATATCAATTTTAACTGGGCTGGCAGTAAAATACATAGAATATCAAATAAATGTCCTGTCTGTCCGTCTTTCTCTCCCATCAGACATTGCTTCCGGTAGGGTGTGTGCGTTCAGTTCCCTACAGCGCTCACTATGAAGAGGCCTACAAGTGCAACTTCCTGGGTCTGAACCCCGATGTGGCCATTCCAGCCCATGTCATCTCTTCAGGTAAAACACAAACCCGGGAGGTTCAGTTCTACGTGTCCAAAAGTCATTTGGTGGGCCTTCTCTGCTGGTCTAAACACTGTCAGAACCATTGACCTACATTTTCAATCTCAATTTGTTTCATGAAATTTTATTTCCAATATTCTATTCTCTTCGTTTCGTAGTCTCATCCCAATGTCAAAGCACGAAGGATTTTTTTTCACACGACAAAACGCGAGCCTTCACCCACGTCCATGCTCTCGTGTCCTCTCATGTGTGTTCTGCATAAACGTAATCATCGACTAGTCAAGGGCAACTCCACTTTCATCACATCAAAAAACTATTTCTAGTACTGAATGTGGATTTTGGCTGAAGTATCTTGAACTATATTTGTGACGGGACTGTTTCTTTAACCAATCAGATTTCAAATTCGTCCTCACAAGGCCAGCCAGCTGGCCCTCAATAATGTCTGCCTTTTTTCTGTCCTCTGATTGGTTGTTCATTTGTACATTTGATATTCAGCATCGCTGGTGCGTGTGATGTATTTGATATATTTTTATATGTTTTGATCATGTTATTAGATATTATTACCGACATGTTTTTTTTTTTCCGAACTACTCCAAACATATATGTGGCATAGTTGCATTCTGTTATTTTGCGGTTTCGTACAGTAATGATGAAGTCTACTACAGCAATGTCATAGTGTTGGTATCAAGAGGTGGATTAGGTCGATAAAGTCCCCACTGAAGGCCCAGGTACCAAATGCACAGCCCGCCACTGCCACATGTTTCACGAAACATCTTCCCTGTGATTGGTCCCTGTAGAATTTTCAGTACTGGTGGACGTCAGTTCAGACAGTGGCTGTCAAAGCCCACCGTCAGAAGACAATATCAGCTCGCTTTATCAGTTCAGCTTGAGCAGTGCCAACACACAACCCACAGACAGAGGTGAGCATACCATGTTGTGACAATAATAGCCCGGGTCAGGTGTCACGGGCGCTCACAGCTGCACCCAACGCGCGGCGACGGCAAATTTCACGTAACTTAGCAGTGCGCAACATTGACATTTTCTTCATCCCCATTTGTGGAAAACTGTATACCAAAATGAAGCAGCACAAAATTGATGTATAAACATAGCAAAAACGAATTATTTGTTGCTCCGAAAAATTGTGTTTTTATTGTAAATTTATTTACCAATGTTTTAAATAAGTGAAAAAAAAACAACAATTACTGTACTGTAATATAAATATTGTAAGCTTTTAAATGCTTGGCCTATTCAACATTAAGAAATATTTGACATTTTTTTAAATTCCAAAGCCTGCCATGTGACGCCGCGCGTTTCTCATCCAGGCCCGACGTTACTCAACAAACTGGAGGTGGCGCTGTCCAATGAGAACTTATCTGTGGACGTGGTGTCTCATTGCCTGCTGTGTTTGAAGGAGGAGTGGATGAAGTGAGACACCCCGAGTTGCTTTTGACTCTTGCCCACACGTGTCAGCGCTCAACTCATACGACATGTTCTCGCTCCCACTTTCAGCAAGGTCAAAGTGCTCTTTAAGTTCTCCAAAGTGGACGGGCGAGGCAGGGAGGACACGCAGAAGGTTCTGGCTCTGCTCGGCACCACGGGGCCCGGCGAGGAGGACAACGTGAGGCTGCTCAAGTTTTGGATGACGGGACTCAGCAAAACCTACAAGAGCCATCTGATGAGCGCCGTCCGGGGAGGGGAGAGGAGCCCCAGCCAGTAACAAAGACCGACTCAAATAAGTATATGTACTGGAGAAAGGAAAGCGAAAGCAAGAATCCTTTCATGGCCTGAGGTTTTCATTATTTGCCTCTCTTTACTGGAACTGAATGAAGGGAGACCCTGGTTTTCCCCTTAAGGAATGAGAATTCTATTTGATTATTGTACAACTGAGTATTTTTCTATTGGAATTGTACTAATACGTCCATTTTAATTTATTACAAAATGCTTGTTTATTGCTCTGGTAATAAAATGATTGAATGGGCTTGAATGATGTCATTCCATCCATTTTCTATAGTAGTTACCCTCATTAGGATGACGGATGAAATGGAGTCTATCGCAGCAGTTTGGAGCAATATATGAAGACAAACTAGCATTCCTCACATTTTAGAGCAGGCATCACCTACACGTAGCCCCCATGATACCCCGACAGTATTGTTGAATGTTGTAGAAGTGATCCTTTGAAAACGTAAACATAGATTTATAGAAATAGGACTACTATTGTTGAAACTCTAACATTTAAGATAACATGTTTTTGGAATGTGGGTAGTATGACTGGAATATGTAATGATTGATAGGCCACGGCATATATAGTATGGCATCTGTAAAGATGAAGTTTGAAGACAAAGCGCTGCTGTAAACATTTTTTTTTTTTTTAATCAATCTTATATCAGTAGACAACTTAATATTCTGAGCACCTTTCTGCACTTGCGAGAAGTTGGCTGCCTGATTGTAGCCCAACACATCAGCAACCACTGCAACCCAATCTTCTTTAGGCTTTTACTCGCCAAGCCCAGAATTGGTGCTGCATGTTTGTGGCCACGATTGCTCTCTATAAGGACGTGAGGACTCCTGGATTTTAGGAAGAGCGTGCATGTAGTACAAAAGTACAAAATAAGTATCATTCAAATGTTTCACTCAAACGTTTCTGCCTGTATCACGTGCTTGCTGGCGGTTAGTTTCATTTCAGATTTAAAAAAAAAAAAAATTAAAAGTAAGAAAATCTGCCAATCAGAGCGTATGTATGTACACAAAAAAACATTCAAATTTATGCACAATCTAGAGCGTGAACCTAACACATGTGGCAGGAAGCCATATCGAACTTTAACTGTGAAGCAGACGTGCCAACCACTATTCACCATGCTCGTCGTCTTGCATGACGTTTTCTTTTTTGTTGTTGCTGTTGTTGTTGTTCCACAATTGGTGCCCTCTTGCGGCAAACAAAGGACAAAGGGAGTGAAAGGAAAGAGGAATGCCGCATTTGTTTTTTTTCTTTGTTTTTGTTTTTTCGTAGGCTTTGCGCACACCACAAATCAAAAGTGATTTAAGCAGACGCTTAGTCTGGTTCTATTTGACTCCTGGAGGGAGCACATTGTTTGCATGTTAAGAATTTCCAGCTAAATGACCCCCAGCAGCCATGTCTTAATGATCCACATCTTGGAAGACTGTTTTTTTTGGGGTTTTTTTTTTAATAATGCTGTATTGCATTCGTTGACGTGTGCACATTTAGTCAATAAAAATAAGTCAAAACATCTGGCTATTGAAATTACAAGCGTGGGCGCGGGAGGTACCTGTGTAAATTGCATGTCACATGTAAACACACACCCAGTCAAAGTGAGCACATTTGCGAAAAAAAAAAAAAGGAATCTGTTTCTGTTTAACAAGGTCCATAAGAAGAAGCTGGGTCGCGATTTGCACTGGTTCCGCTAATCAGTTGCATATTTGATCCACAAATATGCATTTGTGGATCCAACAGGAAGACGTGCCGGCATATTTTTACACACATGATTTAGATGCCGTGTAGGTGCAGAGGTCGTACTGTAACGATTCCCTCGGGAGATTTTCCATGTTTCTTTTTTTCGTTGAGAGGCTCTCTTATTTTTAAAAGGAATATTGTTGAGGGAAAAACGTGTTTTGTTACGTGAAGATTTGCTCATATCAGTCATTAGGCCTGAGGCATGATAACTTGAGGGAACTTGAGGGTGTGTCGACTAGATGTTATCTACTAGCAAGGCGACTACTATGATGTCGAATACTCAAAATGGCTTTATGCCAAGCTGTTTTGAGCATTTCTTTCATATTCTTGATTTAGGGTCCATACACTAGCTCACTAGTAAGACAACTATGTTACTAGTAAGCAAAACTGTGCACTAGTTGACATCTGTATAGTATGTATATAGTACTAGTTAAGTGCTAGATAGTGTTACAATGAAGTATCATGTACGGAGTTTGAGCATGATGCGTATTTTTAATACCCTTGATATCTCTAAGGTCCATGTATTAGTACTATTTGTTCCCACTTAGTAGTGTTTAATATTTGTTAAAAAAAAATTTTTTAGACATTTTTAAAACTGTATGACATTTTTGGACACTACTACGTACATTTTTGCATACCAGTAGGACAACTTCACATTATAGTCAGGCAAAACTATGCACTGCTCATAGTGAGGACATAAAACTTACTAGTACATGTCGAGGATATCAAATAAGTGTTCAAATGGCTTGATGGAAAATAGTAGTAGTAGTAGTAGAATGACTGTGTATTACTAGTAATGTTTTGTTTTTTTCACTACTGTTGGACATCTGCACATTAGCTGGGCCCATTCACTGCCATCCATGAGTATACTCACTTCACTGAGGGTGGGTGTGAGAGGCTCTGATGCAGCACCACTATAAATTCGAAGTTGGCAAACAACTTTACTGACACACAACCACCAGTAGATGGCAGCGATACACAATTTTAAATACGGGATCAACGTCCAGTGGGAGAAACGGGTGCACTTTGTCAAGCCTACCTTTGTTCTACTGCTGATTATAAAAGAATGGAAAATGGCAGTGGGTCACGTCGCTGACTTTGAACATCGGGATTGGTTTTCAAAGCCTGCTCAGAGCAAACAGTAAAGGGTCCCAAGGTGAGACCCTTAGTGCCAAAGGTTGAGTTCTGGTCACAGCCTGAAGAAAATCTTGACCCAACATACTCGGTCAAATCCTCAACCCAATGTGCTGGCTATAAATAACCCAGCATTGGCTCAGTCCGTTTTGCACCCAGTGCTGGCTTAGCTATGTCACCCAATTTGGGTTCATTTTAACCCAACGGTTTTAAGAATAAAATCTCGATCCAATGTGCTGGGTCAAATCCTCAACCCAAGGTGCTGGGTGTAAATAACCCAGTATTGGCTCTGTCTCTTTTGGACCCAGTGTTGGGTTAGCTATTTTAACCATTTCAGGTTACTTTTAACCATGCCGTTTTAAGAGTATAAGGTCATACTCTAACTGCCACTAGTAGTTGCCTAAAGTGCCACTAAAGTGGAAAAACATTGTTGATCCTACTCGTGTTGCCTAGTTGTCCCACTAGTCGTCTTGAGAGTCTTACTAGTGAAGACTGGATCTCGACTAAAGGCTCAAATGCCTTTCAATACATGTCACTTCGTTGAAAACGTTCGGAATCAGCCACATGGTGACTTGCAAGTTTGGGCTGAGTTGCAACACTTTTCCTTTTGGATAAATATCCCGATTTTCATCCTTGGATCATGTGAGGATGATGTAGCCGGCGGACGTTGCGCACACGCAGGGCCTGCTGGGATCGAAATGCTCGGAGGTGTCGGAGTGGGGTGGGGAGGGAGTCCAAATGAAAACCATACGATCCAACGGCATGACTAAGCCTCACAGGAGGAGGAGGAGGAGGAGGAGGAGGAGAACGGGGGGGTCAGGGAATGTGGGGGGCAGGGGGAGGGAGCCGGGTCAGTCAATAGTGTGGTAAAACGTGTGCGCGGTGGGAGGGGCGGCCACTTAAAGGGAGCAGACGAGCAGCCCCAGCGTAGCACTTTCACTTTGAGCTGTCTGACGGAGGATACACAGCAGCGGTGTAGAGGAAGGCCACAGGCACTGGAGGCCACTGCCTCATCCATTAGCCACTTTCCAAAAGACTGGTTGGGGGGGGGGGGGGGAATGGATTGAAATTAGGCTGCTCAGGGAAGCTTCTAGGTCAGCAGGGGAAAGGGGGGTGGGGGGCAAGGGAAAGCGAGAAAACTGCAATTTAAACAAAAGCTCTGACAAGGCTGCAGTGGGGGGAAATCCAAAGTGAGAGAAAAGGATGGCGTGAGAGGATCCGAGCTGGAAAGTACCAAAGCGAGGAATACAACTATATAGGGGATGTCAGCGGGACGCTGAAGAAGAAGGAAGGAGGGAGCAGCACGCAGCGACGCACTCGGTGTCAAAGACCCCGCCACAAGGCGCGGAGGAGGAAAGTTTGCCTTTCACTGACTGACACAGAAAGGCCCGTCTGTCTGTCCGCGTGTGTTGGGGGGGGGGGGCAAGTGAGGGATTGCTGTCAACCAGAGAAATGGAGAAGTGTCCATTTTCAGAAAGATAAAAGGATGTCACTGCCAGGTGAGCACTTTTACACATTTATGACTTTGCGGTGACATAATACTAGAGTTTCATGTTGCGGCCGGAAGTGATGTTTTTCACATTGATGGAAATGAAGTAGGAATGGGAGATTTAAAAACAAAAAACAAATCTGATTGCAATTTTATTCTCTCAATATTGCGATTGCGATTGAATATATGATGATTTTTTTCAAGGTCCTCTTCGCATGGATTTTTTTTTTTTTTAACAAATACAAGCAATACATTTGTTTGTATTACATTAAACACTAGCATATTTATTACATGTACATGTTTTGGTCTAGGTTAGTCTTATGCTAAAATAAAGTTAAATGAACAATGAATTAAAATGAGAGACATTTTATTTATCTACTTCAATTGCAGTTGTTAACGAACTAAACAGTCTGACGGGAAGTCTTAGGCGTTCATTATGACAACCTCACACAATTCTGCTTAACAAGTGTGGCGGACACGTGGGTCAGTAAATCAGATTATCAATCACATTAGCGCAATAATGCAAACAAATGACTTCATCTTTTCATGTTTCATGAAACAATGATATGTGAGCATGTGGACCTCACTTTTAAAGCGTTAACTTTGGAGATTAACTTCAACTATTTATAGTGTTAAACGGTATTTTCCTCAGTCAGCACAGTTTTATATACTCACTGTGGCAGCCTATAAACTACTCACGTGTGCGGCCAATCTTTGAGGAGACAATGGCACGAATGCTTGTCAAAGAAATGTAAAGTAAGTAATTAGCTTATTTTGCGTAGCTAAATTCAAATACCATATTAGGTGTACGCCTCCACGGGCAAGTCATCGCAGCTGGAGTGTGGTGCTCGTGGGCAGAACCAAACCTGTAAGCGACACGTTTTGAGAACTGTAAAGCTGAGTCATTTTTTATTGTTTTGTTCAACAATTGTATATATATATATATATATATATATATATATATGTATGTGTGTTAACGTAAAAAGACCCGAAAAGAGAGAGAAATTATTAAATGAATGTAATTAATTACTTTTAAAAAATGTATTTAAACAATTTGTGGTTATCTACTGTAACACCCGAATTGGGTCATTATAGGATCGTCTTATTTATTCTTATGGCTAAGCACTTGATTGACTGAGATCTTTGGGTGTTATAAGGCCAAAATAACAAACAAACAAAAAAACAAACACGGGCAGCTTTTGCATGGATGACTGTGAACCAGAGAACGTTAAAGATGCTACAGATTTGGAGGAGCAAATTATTCCTCATCTTTGAACAAATCCAAGAAGGGATTTTCATTTGGTGTTGTTGGTTCCAAGAATGATTTGTGGTGAAAGCGTTGCCAAAAAAAACACCAGCTTCTGATGTTAAAAAGTTGCCAGTCTAATCGAAAAAAAAACACGCAAATACAAGTAAGTCACGCATTCAATTTCTGATTGGTTGTTTTTCCTTAGGTGCGGTGGTTTCTTGCAAATCAAATTTGAGGCATAAGATGGCAATAGAGAGGGTTGATTTCATTTCAAAGATCATTTTAATCATGTACTACTGTCAGGTCATACTGACAGTTTTAACAAATATGACAAAAAGTGTTGATGTTTATTTTTATTGCGTTTCAGAGACTGCACTTCTCTTTAAAGACAGCGTGTGAGGTTTTTTTTTTGCCAACTCTGGTTATTCAGCTGAAAAAGGTGTCAAACCACAAAAAGTTTCCAGACAGTGATGTGAGTCTGTTTTTCATGTGTTGTCTTTCAGTTTTGCTCTTGCTATCACTCTTGACTGTCCAATGTGGTGGATGTGACTGGGAGGTGGTGAAGAACGTTAAGACAGCTATCGACGCAAACCCGACCGGATTTGTAAGTTTAAGGCATTGGATATGGCGCGGTTGTAACATTTGTCATGTTCTGGTGTACATCTATTGGTGAAGTTTAGTGTTTAGTGCAATAGTGGTCTAAGTCCAAACATCTGTCAAATCTTTCATTAAAAATGAAAACTAACTAACTAACTAACATGCAGATGCATTAGTGCCCTAGCCAAAGCACGACTTACTTTATGAGTCTTTTCCCAAGCTTTGAACCTCACTTTCTGGGATGTCTTTGAGAAAGGTGAACCCTGTTTTTTTTTATTTTTATTTTTTTTATCCACAAGCGAGTTACTGTCATCATTCGTTGAATCCTGGTCAGTATTACCTAGTTTGTCCCGAAAGAAATGTAAAAAAATAAAATAAAATGTAAACAGTGTACAAGACTGTGTGCAAGAGTGGTCTAAATTGATCAAATCTACAATATCCCATAAAAGATGATAAATAACATTCACTTATTCAAACATGCAGATGCAGTAGCACTCAAGCTAAAGTACCCGGTAAATCTTTTTATCAATCTCGCAACCTGACTTTCTGAAATGTAGAAGGTCAAACCTTGTTTCACAGTGTTGCACTGATGAATCGATAAACGTTCTAAATTCAATAAAGCACTGACACCTGTATTTCAAAATTGGAACTCAACCTTGATTTAGACCAATCTTTATCTAAAAGATGCACTTAAAAAAAAAAGAAGGAAATGGAATTAGCCCACTGTGGTTCCCACCACTAGCTCAAAAGAATTTTGGAAAACCACTGTATAATAAATAATAAGCACTGTGAGGACTTAAAAAAAAAAAGAAAGACCTGTGAAAGGAAAACGCTTCCCTATAATGATCATATTAAAAAAAAGTACTCATTGTTTGGATTAAGTGCGCCAAATAAATGATGTCATCCCAACGAAGCGGAGTACAGTAATTGATCAACTGCAAACTGTGATGTAACCACATGACAAAGCCTTCTGAAAATAACACCATTGTGCAGCTCTACCAAACTTGATTATTGCAGCGCGTGTCATCATCCATTTCTCTTTTCTATTTTCCTCTCTTTTCAGCGGACCGTATTCCCCAAAGATTACTATGTGTTGCACCACTACACAAAAAGCATGTTGTGTGACACTGATCCGGTGAGTCGCATTTCAGATGAGCAGTTACCAGAAAGAAGTTGACTCAAATTGAGAACGTGCTGTGGATATTTGTGGCATATTTTTGCACACCAAACACTAACTTGTTGTCGTGGCGTTGGTGGTATTTTTCCCTGCAGTGTTGTGTGTTCCCTGCTGCAATCGTCCTCCTAGAATCCTGGAATGTACTTTTGAGAAACCTCTGGGATGAGCATCTAAATCACTCCTTGATCTTCGACCTAAAGCAGACACTGGATATAATCATCAGAAAGAATAAAAACACAGAGGTAGGATTTGTTTGAGCCTTGCTTTGAAACAAGCGAGATTGGGGAGAAAGTCACCAAAAGCATTAAGGGCTTGGCTATCACTTGCTGTAATAACAAAAACATTTCCGTCCTACTGATAAAATTAAATGAAAGCTTTAAAGCAACAATGTAAAAATTCACAAGCGCTGATGAAATTTCAGGTCTGTGATTTTTTTAAATAAAATCATCCTTGTGCATTCGGCTCACTGTTGTATGTGAATCAATTTATTATCAGCACTTAGATTATTGAAATTTCAAGTCACTGATTTTTTTTTTAATATAGCACAGTAGGTTCTACATTAAAATAATTTAGTATTGTGCTGCTATTGTGTAGTGCTGTATCAACATCGCATGTAAATCCATCAAATGTCAACTCCAGTATTAGTGAAATTTCAAGTCAGTGTTTTTACATATCCGTGTAGGTTCGACATCAAAATATTTCATCCTTATACACTTTTCAGAGTTCTAGTTTTGTTGGCACCAGATCAGTGTCATATGAGAATTAATTTTAAAGTAGTCCTTGCTTTATTAAAATTCCAGGTCAGATTTTTTTTTTAACTCATTCACTGCCAGACATTTTTAGACCCTCTTTTACTCTAATGTTTGAAAAAAATTGAAATAAAATATAAATAAATTCCTGGGATTGAATGGATGGATAGTGAAAAGACAAGTAAATCCATCAATGGCAGTAAATGAGTTAATAGGTTCAACACAGAAAAATGTCATCACTGGACAACATGCATAGTGCAGCGTTTTGTCTGACTCATTTTAATATCAAGACAGATTTTTTTTTTTAATCTAAAATTGTAAATCATTTTCAGCCTTTGCCATTGGGAAATTTCAAGTCAGAGAATTTTTGTGGGTCTGAGTCTCACACTAAAATAATTTGTTGCTGTGCACCGTGTAGAATGCTAATTTTCATATGATCTTCTCAAGATTTTATGTAAATCCATTCAATCTCAGTCCTCACTTTGGTGAATTTTCAAGTCCGAATTGTTTTTCTCACCCCTCATATTTTAGTACGTCTGTCGCCAAATTAATTTGTCATTGCCCTCAGGGCAAATGTGTCTTTTTGCATTAAAATAAAATTGCAAATCCTTTTCAGCCCTTGCCTTTGGGGAATTTCAAGTCAGAGAACTTTAGTGAGTCTGTGTCTGAAACTCAAATAATAAACACAAAAATACAAAACAATACTTCTACAAAGGAACTACAATTTTCTGTTCAAACAGTCTCCTTTTCTTGATTTTTCTCAAGCCACTGCACTTCTCATATTGAAAAATGCTGCTCTAAATGTATGACTCTATGTTCCCGCTGTAGAGGTTGCGGCAGGAGATGGACCCATCCCAGTTTTCGCCGCTCTTCTCATCTCCCGAGGAGCTCCTCCAGCTCACGTCGGAGTTGTTCACCCATTGGCTGAAGGTCGGATGCTCTCCCTCTATGGAAATCTGCGAGCCCCCCACCCTGCCGCCTGCGGCCGAGAAGAAGGAGCACAGTCCGTCCAGGATCCGACTCCTGACCACCCGGGCCATCAGCAGCCGCATGGAGGAGGCCGAGCTGGCCCGGATGAGAGACGTTACCCAGCCTCCGTCCAGCCGCGGTCCCGCCTCCCTCTACGGGCATCCTGCCTATGCTTGGAGCCTCCTCCTGTTCAGACTCTACTGGTGGTTGTTGCCATAGGAACCTAAAAGGATCTTCTTTTTTTTTTCCCCCCGACAATGCACACAAAATGCAAGACATTTCCTGGCACTGAATGATTTTTTTCCTTTCTATTTGTGTTGTGTTATGAGGCAGTATGCTGGCGTTACCATATGAAGTGACATGCGCAGGTTGCATTTTCTGAACTTCCAAAGTTTTTGTTTTTTGTTTTCGCTATGTTCACTGCCCTGACTGCACAAAAGCCGTGATTTGGCACCCGGGCCTTCAGTGGGGACTTAATCCACCGCTTAATACCGCAACTTCAAGTCACATATTGTAGAAAGCGTCAGTACTATACAAAATTGCAAGTACAGTTTTGTTTAAAATCAGTATTTATCTAATAGATGACAAAAACGTGCAAAATGGAATAAAATACATCATGTTCACCAGAGATGCTGATTATGAAATGTATTCATGTGTACAGATTGCTACAGATATGTTTTGCTAGTCGAAGTTGCCCGTAACAGGTTTTGCTCCGATCAACCGAACAGAAGATCAAGCTGAATCTAAAATCTGATTGGTTGAAGAAAAAGTCCCATTGGCTAATATAGTTGCATGGGCCAGCACTACTGATTCTGAAGGCCCTGGGTAGATGAGATTGACATGGCAACATGTATGTAGATGCTGAAATCTGATTGAACAAAAAAAACACAAAAAAAAAATCCAACATACACATACAATACATTCTATGTCGGGAATAAATTAATACAATTTCATGGAACACATGTTGTAAATGTATGCCAGTGCTTCTTGTTTAGTGTTTATGCCAGCAGAGAAGGCCTTGCCGGCCGTGAACGCTTTTCACTGGTGCGAACACAACTTACATATACGCATAGTACAAGTACTCGCCTTCCTAGGTAGAACATGCCGCCAAGCTCCAGCTAGCTAAGCTCTTTGTGCTAACAAGAGATACATGCTGACCAAGCCAATGCACAATAAGCCTTCACGTGTGTCTGATGTGGACTCTGTCACATTTGTTTACAATGACTTGTTTTCGTAACTGTAAGATATGACGTCTATCGACTTTTACTTTTGTATAAAAATGTGAATTAAAGCCATTTAGATATATCTGTGCAGTGATTTGTCAGGACGAGGCGTGACAAAGTACAATGGACCCTCTGAAAGTCAAACTATGGAAAGCCATTTGAGTATTCATGTGGTGGCTTTGATATTCCGCTTAAGTCCATGTACTAGTATGCTTTTTGTGCTCACTAGTAATTCAACGCACTAGTATGACTGTCTTACTAGTCTTTTTTTTTTTTTCCACTGTTGCGTTTCACAACTGTATGACATTCCTGCATAACAATAGACTACTCCGGCATACTAGTTGTGTATTTTGGTGGTATTTGTAGGTTACTATTGTGCAACGCATACGACCTACTAGTTGGGCCAAACCATGTTACGAGTGCAGGACAGTAGTGTACTAGTAATGTTTAATTGTGTACTAGTACGCCAAAAGAGGCACTGAAATTGTACTAGTCAATGTCGGTTTGTGGTATGTGCAATGTGCGGCCACACACAGACGGGTGTTCTACTAGTATGCCCTGGTCATTCTACAAGTGCTAGTTACTAGTGCAGCACAGTAGCTTCCTAGTAAGGTTTTATTGCGTACTAGCAGGCTGAAAGTTGCACAAGAAGTGGCAAAAACATCAGGAGTAAGTCAGTGATTCCAAAAATTGCAAAAACCCAGAGGAAATCATGTTAAGTAAAATCATTTTTTTTCATCATCATAAAATTATAATTAATTGCAAATGCGAAGGAACATGTGGTACCTTGGCATATGAGTGTCATTCATTCCATGACTCGTAAATAATGAGCTCGTAACCGCGTCTTAAATTATTAGCGGATGTGGCATTCGCTTCTTGTCGATTGCAAACTTGTTGACTTATTTTCATGTTAGTTACATAAATAAAGTTAATTTGTTTTTGTAATGGTCATACTGTACTGAAGAGGTTATTTGATTAATTAAATATTTTCGGGGTCTGAATTTTATTCTGCCAAATTTCAGAATCGGCCTCGGCTTAAAAAAAATAATAATAATAATTCCTAACAGTCGGGCCCTACAAAAAATCCAAAGAAAACAGTACTGCCTTAACCGTTGCTTGGTTGATTTTTAGGCACGAGCGAGCTTGGGATACACCGCTGCTCGAACAAAGTGAAACAGAAACGGATTCATGTTGGCAAGGAGAGCCCCAATTACGGATGCATTTTCAGCCAGTTAGTGAACATGACAAACAGTCAAACACACAAATCCTAAACGAAAACACTTTCAACTGGCTAACCCGGCTCTAGATCCTGATGTCACTCACAAGGCCACGCCCCTTAAAGCCATATGTCGACACATCAATACAACATTCTGTGTCATTTTCTGCTTACACATTATGAAACCATTTTTTTCTGTTACATTCCTTTATATTTTTATATTTATATTTTACAATGCAGTGCTATTTTAAAAACGGAACAAAATAATTGTGGCTGGCATTTCAATTCAATTCAAAAAGTAAATTTAGTTAAAAGCATGGTAATAGAACAAATTAAACCCTTAAGGCAATCGGTACCACTGTATTGTTATTCTTCCAGATATGAAAGGTATTCCATGATGGCTAGTCTAGTCTAGGAAATTTGATTGAATGAATTTTCTTAGTTGTACCACTTTTGGGACGTTGGACTTTCGAAGGCTCCACTGTCCTCCCCTTGTTCATTGTTCTGTCTGTAAACAGGCCTGCAGGAAACTACGTAGCCAGAATGTGGTTGGAGTTACAGTGGCCTGCCCTGTATCAGTGATTCATTTGGTTTGTTTGTTTAATCCCAAATTGAAGAGGTTTGTTAATGATTTGACATGCCAGTTTCTAGGACACAAAGTCCACATCTATCCATGCTGGAAAAAAAGTCCTTCCAAGCCAGAAATAGTTTCACGGCTCTTTTTTTGTAACTCTGGGAAAGAGAAATAAAACTGCCAAAAAATAATCACAACCAAGAGAGGAATGTGCTGTGGATGAGACTTTTTGTGTGAGTTTCAGAATCTTCACGTGAAAGGAACTTGTAGCTGCATTTTAAACGCTGGTACTTGCCCCTGCTTGTACACACCCACACGTGTAATGTGCACCCTTGTCCTGACAAGACCCCTCCTTGTTGTTTCGCAAGCCTTACAATGCAGAGGCATGTTGCCGTGGACACTGTGGGAGCTAACTTTTTCATTGATTTGTTTTGTTTTTTGCCAAGGACGGGTCAGACATTTTACAACATCAGAGTAAATGCAATCAACTTGGAGCTGGGAAGCTAAACTATTGAGGGATGGACTATGAACTCAATCGCCAAGACATCCCAAAAGACTTCGCTGCATGGGTGCTACTTTTGCCACACCAGCTAGCTAGCAACGACTTTGGCTAGCTACTAGTCAGGCTAAACATATTGACAAGTCACACCGAATTCAGTAATCATTGACTCCATGGTGACGAATAAACGGAATTTCTGCATTTCTGGAAAAAATAGTACCCTCTAAAGGCTGGTCCGCCTCTAATTTTAAACGGCCATCCGTCAGCGAGTCCGACTAAAGTTTCACTAGCACCCCCATGCTGGACAATGTTTGAACAGAAATAGTGACTCACTGCACTTTGGAAGCCTGGTCACAGCCTGGTCCCTCACTCAAATCTGTCCCCCAAGCAACAACAACTCACTATTTTCCTCCCCGCGCTCACCGCGGCCAGCAAAGCCTCGCTGCGAAAAATAGACTAATGACGGACTGCAGACAAATAGCGGACTATATAAAGGCGTTTTCGTATATGCTTAATCCGTCTATTTTAAAATTGTTCCTGTCATTCGTCAACCGTCGACGGGCGTCCGTCGGTGACGGTCACATAGACAGAATGGCCAGCTCAGAAAATTACATTATAGTATCTTATCTTAAAAGAATAAATTGAGCTTTGGTAAAACACAATACCCCATTCAGAAACATTAAGTTTTTAAAATTTTACATTTAGATTTGTGTTTTAAATTGTCTCACTGAAAATGTTTCTAGAAAAGAAAATACAGTTTGCAGCTATACACAATGTGACTTTAAGAAATAAAAAGGGTTGATTAAATAAAAAAGAAAACCAATTGTTCACTCATTATATTGTTGCATTTTATTTATTTTATGACGTTTAATAAAACGCTTGCTTCAAGTAACGGGGATTAACCTGCAAAAAAAAAATCGCTACTTAAAATTAAAAAATGTGCTTCTCAAAAGTCTTTGATGAGCAAACTGCTGCAAAGACATGTCATCATGATGACTTTAAATCTCATCATGATGACTTTAAACTCATCATGATGATTTTTAATCTCATCATGATGATTTTTAATTTCATCATGATGACTTTAAACTCATCATGATGATTTTAAATCACATCATGATGACTTTAAATCTCGTCTTTTTTTTCCTCGCAAGGTGGCACTAATACGAGGTTTTAAATTAAAGCCTTGATAAATGTATTGAAAAAAACGGGGTTTGGCTTCCACAAAAAAACAAAAAAAGGGTTAGGGTTAGGGAAAAAAAAAGAAATGAACATGCACACAAGTATCTGTGGTACATGTGCGCATTATGAATGCGCCTTAGCCTTACAATAAATGTTCCGGTCAAAGTAAGTGTTATTTAACATTTTACGACGTTTCCGGGCCGCCAGTCATTAATGTGCTTGGGGACTAGTTGAGTTCCCGTAAACGAGGAGTGGGAGACGAGAACGTGGGAGTGAAACCAGAAAGGAAGACAGGAGGGGCGAACGGCGAGGGGCTAGGGGAGGGGTTTAACACACGTGATCGGAAGTGCGTCATCTTTTTCTTCTTCGTTTTCTTCGTCTTCTTCTTGTTGTTGGGCAACATGTCAGCCTCCAACGAAGACACGTTTGCTGAGGAAGTGGACGGCATGGAGGAGCAGGAGCAGGACGAGGCCGCCAGCGACGACGACGACGACGACGAGGGAGTCGACATGGAGGAGGGCGAAGGGGCGGACGGAGACGGCGACAAGAAAGTTTACGTGCCCGGAATCGAGCCGCTTAAGCCGGGAGAGGAGCTGCAGATGGACCAGTCTGCCTACCGCATGTACCACGAGTGTCAAACAGGCGAGTCAAGAAAACTCCAAGGGAATGTCAATGTAGTATTTTTGCATGTGCGAAATAACGGTTGAATGTTCTTCAGCATTCACACATACACTACTCTCAAAAAGTTTGGGATATTCTGCTTTCAGGTGACATTTCAGGATTAACCTTAAAAATTCACTTTACAAGTGAACTTAAGTTAACTTAACTTTTGGATGAACATGTCCAACTGCATTGTCATTGTTTCCAAGGGTGTCCATTGTGCCTTTCAGTGACTCTTCCAGTGTCTCTGTTGAAACCCGCTGGTGACATTCTAAACTCAGTGGCGTCTTTTGTCAAAAAGTAAACTGCATGATTAAGAAGACTGTTTATATGCCAATTGTAATTGAACCAGGAAATGTAACGGTCGTCGCAATTTCTCCGCAAATGTAATTCTCCCCTTTTTACCATCCAATACGTGCAGGCGCGCCATGTTTGAGCTTCGACGTCTTGACAGACACCGATGGAGACTGCAGGAAAGAGTTCCCTTTGTCCATGTTGCTGTGTGCGGGCACACAGGCAGACACAGCCATGTCCAACAGGTTGGTGTTCCCTCAAGAACACAACATAAACACACCTACAAAACTGATCGGGTGGATGGATAAAGATACAAAACATGTCGTAGAGCAGGGGTGTCCAGCTCCGAAGCTTGCTAACGATCATCAGGTGCGTTGCAGCAAGGAGAGCTGGAAAACAGGCAGGAAAGCGGCCCTTGAGGACCGATTTTGGACACACCTGCTGTAGAGGCAAATAAATGTCAGTCATCTGAGCTCAATCTAGCAGAGCATGTTTTTACTCACCAAAGCAAAAGTGAAGGCAGTGAGAGCCACACATGAGCAGGAAGTGAAGGCCTGGCAAAGGGTCTTGTTTAGAAATGTCCATGGACTCCAGACTTTCCGCTTTCCTTGATTGCAAAGGTTTAAACAATTGTGAATATCTGCTATTATGTTTAGTTTTTTTTTTGGGGGGGGGGGGGGTTCAAATAGCCCCTGGAAATGCAGGTAATCAGCAGAAAAATAGGTCATTCCTAAATGGTAAATGCTAGTAGAACACATGCTCCCTCTAGTGGTCTAAGAATCGCTACCTAAAGTAGATACAGTTCAGTTGTATTTAACTTAAATTCAATAATAATTATAATGGTACTGTTATTTAAATATTTATTCACATACTTGTTTTCTATTTAACTTTTGTGTGGAGCACATTTTAATGGACTAATTTTTTAAGTAGCGTTTTATTTAGGTATTTCGAAGTGGCAAAAAAAAACAAAGCACTTAGGCCTACTCATGGCTCTAGATCAGGGGTGGGCAACTCTGGTCCTCGAGGGTGGCTGTCATGCATGTTTTAGTTGTTTCCCTCCTCTAACACACCGGACTCAAATGAGCAGCTCACCAGCAAAATCAGCAGAATCCTGATAATGATCCTGACCATTTGAATCAGCTGTGTTGGAGGAGTGGAAACATCTTAAATATGCAGGATAGGGGCCCTCGAGGACCGGAGTTGCCCACCCTTGCTCTAGAAAAATCTCAATTCATGCTGCTCTCCATATTTCATCTCTAAGCAATAACTTCTAGGCTAATTCATGAGGTAGTTTGCTTTATTTCCGTAAGTTTTACTTTTCACAGCCGACAAGAGTTGGCAAAGCAGAAGCACAGATGGAAACAATAACTAATTTTAATGATGGCTTCATTCCACAAGCTGTCCGAGTAAATCATGTCAGCGAGGGAGCCCCTGGGCTCTCGTTTATTGTTCTTGTCATCCGTCTTTTGCTCTTGCCTGCTCAAAGAGCATCTGCAACAGCAGAAAGGGGGGGAAAAAAAAAGAAACGATCAAGCCATGTTTTTGACTTCCCCTGTAGACTGCTGGTCATGCGCATGCACAATCTTCATGGAACAGAGAAAGAAAAGGAGCAAGAGGAGGAAAGCAGCGATGAAGACAGTGACAAGGAAGAGGAGGAGGAAGATGAAAGTAAAAAGCCGCAGCTGGAATTGGCCATGATGCCTCATTTCGGAGGCATTAACAGAGTTCGAGTATGTTGACATTTTATGCAGTTTTTAATATTTCCTGCTCCAGGAAATAAAATGTTTTATGTAATTTAATTAAAACATTTTTTTTTTTTTTTTCAGGTGACCCGGCGTGGAGATCAGGCACTGGCCGCCGTGTGGTCGGAGAAGGGGCAGGTGGAAATCTTTGATCTGCGACCCCAGCTGGAGGCCGTCCACAGTTCTGCGGCCATGGCGACGTTCATGCAGCAGCAGAGGGAAGCCGCAGCGCTCTTCAGCTTCTCGGGTCACATGACCGAGGGCTTTGCCATTGACTGGTCGCCCATGGTTCCCGGTAGGTGGCGTTTCAATTTGTGACAAAAACTGTTCAGTTTGCTGGCATCTTGACTTCCGAATAAATTAATTATATTTATGTATGTTAAGATGCTTGAGATTTCTCACAATAATTACACTGACCAAGATTTATTTTTTGGGAGTGTCAAAAATGTTTAAATGGTTTCTGGGTAATTTTGGGCTGCTGCACAATTAATTGATTGCTAATTAATGTGGTTTGACAGTTTATAAAATGTACTATATTATTTACTAGAAGTAGTGTTTGTACTTTGACGTCAACTGTTTGTGGATTTTTTAACTTGTAATATTGCCGAATTTTCGGCATTTTTTGCTTGATTTTTTTTTTTTTTTAATTTTTTATTATTGTTTTTTTAAAAATAAATATAGACTGTCTGTGGTAACGATTGCCGTCTTTCACGATATTGCATTAAAAAAAATGAAAGAATACTGTATGGACATGTTTGAAACGACAGATACAGTCTCATCAAAGTGAAAGAGAATACCAATGTTCTAAATTGTATTATTAGCGCTTTTTTATTCAAAGGGAGGTCAACCCCCAAAAAGTATTTACAAACTGTTCTTTGCAACTTTACTAGTGTAAACGTGGCATTCTGATTAATGTTGCCTTTGTGGAATATGAGTTAAGCAGCCAAATCCGCCCGTTTTTTTGTCGTCTCAAGGGGCGGCCATTTTGTCACTTCTGTTGACTGAAAATGACATCACAGTTGTTCAGGTAATGACCAATCACAGCTCACCTGTTTTCTGAAGCTGAGCCATGATTGGTCGTTACCTGAGCCCTGAGCAACTGTGATGTCATTTTCAGTCTACAGCAAATGCAAAATGGCTGCCCCCTGAGATGGACAAAAACTGTGGGTTTTACTGCTTAACTCATATTTCACAAAAGCAATGTTAATCAGAATGCCGTGTTTCGACTAGTGGGCCTGCATAGAACATATTCTTGTAAAGGAACATTTTGGGTTGACTTCCCCTATAAGACAGATATTGAATAGCTGAAAAAAATAGAGCTAACACGGTAAAACGAAGGTCATTTTAAGATTCCAGCAACATCAAAATAGCCTAAAACCGTTGAAACTTCCTTGGCACCAAAATGCGTGTTGACCAGTGTTCTCAACAATGACTTAAAGCGAAAGTCAACCCAAACACATTTTTTTCAAGAATATGCTCCCAGCAGGCCCACTGGTTGAAACACGGCATTCAGATTTAGTATTGCATTTGTGGAATATGAGTTTAGCAGCAAAATGCACTCGTTTTTAGCCATCTCTGAGGGCGGCCATTTTGTCTTTTGTCGACTGAAATGACATCACAACTGCTCACAACGACCAATCACGGCTGACCTGTTTTCTGAATCTGAGCCGTGATTGATCTTCGCGAGCAATTGTGATGTCATTGTCAGTTGACAGAAGACAAAATGGCCGCCCCCAGAGATGGCTAAAAACGAGTGGATTAACACTTATTCCACAAACGCAATATTTAGAAGAATGCCCTATTTCAACTAGTGGGCTTGCATAGAACATTTTCTTGAAAACATTTTTGCGTTGACTTCCACTTTACGATGGTAGGAAACGGTCAAATATCAATGTGCAACACTTAATCCATGTGGAAACTAACATTTTCAAATAATCACTTCAGCGGTGAGCCTGTGGGCTGCTCATGTGGGGCTGGCTACCTTGTGCCCGCGGGCACCACGTTAGTTACCCCTGCTTTTGTGTTTTTGTACAATAGTGCTAAATTTTTTTTCCTTTTTATATAAACCTGTAACATTGTTCGGGATGGTGGAACTAGCTTTTCGGTTCAGTTGTGTGATCGTCAATATGTGAGTCAGTGCAAGCATGCTGTGCTTGTAGGTCGTCTCGTCAGTGGCGACTGCAAGAAGAACATCCACGTGTGGGAGCCGCAGGAGGGCGGAGCCTCGTGGCGGGTCGACCAGCGGCCTTTCAGCTCTCACAGCAAGTCTGTCGAGGACCTGCAGTGGTCGCCGACTGAAGCCACGGTACTTTTTCCTCTATACCGGGAGATGTGCAACCTCACTTCCCATACTGAACTGAATTCATGCTTGGCAATCCGTTCCAGGTTTTTGCGTCATGCTCAGTGGATCAGTCCATCCGTGTTTGGGATGTCAGAGCCCCGCCAAACTCCATGCTGTCAGCCAACCAAGCCCACGAGTCAGACATCAACGTCATCAGCTGGAACCGAACGGAACCGTTCCTCCTCTCAGGGGGGGACGACGGGCTTCTCAAAGTGTGGGACCTGCGGCAGTTTAAGGTAACATTTTCACTGTGAGGCTTAGTCATCAATCCGTTTTGGCCATCATGACAGGCAACTCTATTAGTAACTATGAGTCACAACAATACAGTGAAGCGTTACCGGGGCAACCATGTTGAGGGCTTAAAAGTACGATGTCATCAGGTCACTGTGCTTTTTTTTTCTTGACCACACTTGTCACTGATTACTTAGAGGAGCGTGTTATTAGTAGGGTTTTTTTTGTGCCCTTAATGGCCACATTAAGACAGATAAGTACTCCATATTTCAATAGTTTAGATATTTTGTTATCAACATGGATTTATTATGACAGCTGTGTATTCTTTCACTGATGTTCCCGGTTAACCACAGTTTACCACATAGAAAGTTAGTTGGTAAACAGTTATTGTGGGGATGAGTTTGAAAAAAATAAAATAGAAATCTGCTAAATTAAATCCATACGATAAATCCAAATTTACATATCAAACTTGATTTGATGTTCTGAGATGACATATTTGGCGGCAATGTAACATGTCGCATCCGATTTGCTTGAGCAAATTCATTCTTATACGGTGTTTGGAGCTGTCATGTAAAAGCAGCGTTTAATCCAGATCTGATCCAGATTGTGCATTTCACATGAAAAATCCCGTTTGACACTGAAACAAAATGAGCTGATCCCAAGGTCAAACGCTATTGTGTCAAACCATGTTTAATCCTCTTCTGATTCAAATTGCACATTTGCCAGAAATGCAATAAGGGGAATGCCATTTGACATTTAAATGTCTGAACTAAATTCATGAGCCAATTAATATATAAAATCCTAGTCAATGCAGATGTGAGTAAAAAAAAAAAAAGAAGTGTTTATTATCTTTTAAAATGTGGCGTAATCCAGATCTGATCTGGATTGAACAGTTGGCAGCAATGTAAACAAACACAATTAACATCGTGATAAGACCATCAGATCAGGTTGTGTTGTCTTTTCAGACAGCCATGTGACTTATTCTACGAGGAAAATTATACATTTATCAATTCTAGTTCGATACTTCATCTTTAGAAATGTTAGTTATTTCGATTCTAGAAGCCAATCCATTTTCCCATCTAGCCTAATCTTCTCGGTGGGTGTTCTGTTCAGACCGGGCGGCCCGTGGCCAACTTCAAGCAACACTGTGCCCCCATCACCTCGGTGGAGTGGAACCCGGTGGACTCGAGCGTGTTCGCCTCATCCGGGGCGGACGACGTGGTCAGCCAATGGGATCTGTCGGTGGAGTCGTGCGACGCGGGCGCCAGGGTGGAAGCCATGAAGAACCTGCCCCCGCAGCTGCTCTTCCTGCACCAGGGCCAGTCGGAAATCAAGGAGATCCACTGGCACCCGCAGATTCCCGGTGTCATGATCTCCACGGCACTGTCTGGATTCAACGTGTTCAGGACGATATCCGTGTAGTGTCTGCGTGTGTTGCCAAGCATCGATTGCATGAATGAGCAGATTTGCTAATGTACTTTGCCTTGGAGGAACAGCTTTAGACCTTTTCACAATGATGTCACACATACTTGCAGGTGGCAAAAGCTTCAGATTTCTCCAGAGGAACTAATTCTAAGCAAACCGTCACATATCCTCAAAAAAAAAACCATGAAACCATTCTCAGTTGGGTGTGCCTCCACCTGATAGGATAAATACTCGGATCCTTCATCTCTTTAGGCTAGCGCTGTCATAGCTCATCTTTCAGAATAAACTGATGCCTGCCCAGATGAGAGGTGAAACATCGAAGAAAACCTCAACCCAGTTGCGATCGATTTAATGATGAATATTTAAAAGGATGTTAACGGGAATCAATCACTTTTCCGCCACCCGGAAGCATCCGGGCCCCTGTTTGCAAACATGAAATGCTCTATCATGAACTTTTTTTTTTTTTTCCCAACAGATACAAGAAAATGTAGCTGCCATGTACCAGTTTTTCTTCTAAACCTTTAGTACATGGAATTTTGATGCTGGGTGTTTTAAGTACTACAGTATTTCATTATTAAAATAAAATGATATAGAAGTCAAAATTAAATTGAGAAATCATTTAGTGTCGTTGTTTTACTCAGAATGATCCAAATCATCTGATTTCAACTTCTCAACAGTAATTTTCTGATTTCTCTCAGCATTCATGAAAACAGACTGATGATGTTGACATTGGAAAACGACTGAGCCAGTAACTGAATCAGTCGCAAAAAGGTTGTGTGATATTGCTTAATTGTTTACGTTTTTTTTAAATCACTTAATATCAAATCATTAATCAGTAATCGGCGGAAAAAGGGTTTGTGATCCACTTTAATGTAAAAAAAAAAAATCTTATCAATCCTAAAACTATTACTGACAGCCTTACTATGAAGCTATTTTTCTGAGGGGAGAGGAGACAAATTAAAAACAAAGCGTGCACTTACTTAAAATCCCAAATACTTTTGTTTTATTGTTCCATTGTAAACCACAAGACATTAAATGCCAGCAAGCTCAATGGATAAACACTTTGGTCTCTCCATTTTACAGCATGGTGAGGAGTAGATAAAAAAAAAAAAAGACTTGATTGTCTCAGCATTTGTCCCATTTTTCCAGCCCTGCAGCCCAAAGAGGAAAAAACCTTGGTAGTGTATGAAAACATGCGCACACAAAAAAAAACTGTACTCTGCAATTAGATCTAACGAGATCTGATCCAGAGAAACTCACATTGTCAAGACATGGAATGTTAACACGTTCACAAAATTTGCTCTGACGACATTCTGAAAGAATGACAGACGTGGAGACATAAACATGCAATGGTAGAAAACAAAAACGTAGAAAAAACATACAATAATACTTGCTCAATTTAAGGCACTTAAAAAACATGGATGGCACATTTGGTAAAAGATTAAATTGAGATTAAAAGGCCTCCAGGTGAATTGAGGGGGGGGGGAAGAAAAGTGCTGCAACTTTTTCACTGTAGAAAAATAAATGCTGCTTGTAATAAAATGGGTCTTTGGCATATCTGTTACCCTTAATAAAATGATAAAATGTCTTTTTTCCCAGCAGAGCAACATCGTCTTCACACTGAACAGCTTTCAGGAACAAAAAAAAAAAATCAAGTTTGAATCCATCAGTTTGAAATAATGTTAAGACATACACTACTCACAAAAAGTCAAAGGACATTTCTTGTTCAAATGGTCAGCTCATCAGCAAACTGCAGAAACCTAATAACGATCTTGAGCATTTGAATCAGGTGTGTTGGAGGAGGGAAACATGTAAAACAGGTTGGATAGAGGCTCTCGAGGACCAGACTTGGTTACCCCTGCTATAGAACCTTAACAGCTGATCTTAACTTTAGAATGCACATTTTGAACATTTCGTTCTATCGAGCACATCTCACACAGTCCTGTAAAGATTACCGTGCATTCTAGGTTCATTCTGAAACTCCGTCCCGAAGCCCAATATCTGTAACTATTTGTGCGTGGCGAATAATACACACATGGTAGCAAATGGACCTATAGTCCAATCTCATCATCAAACTCGTCTTCAAAGGTATAGCCCCGCCCTACTTCCTCTTCCTCTGAGTCAGTCTCCGAGTGGCTGCTGCCGACCCTCCTCCGGTCCAGCGCGCTCACCCCTTCGTAGTCGGAGCTATGAGACGAAGCCGGGCTGGGGGGCAGATCTTTGTGGGCGGCGAACTCCGTTTCAACCCTCTCCCCCCTCGATGGACTCTCCGTCAGCTCGTCCTCCTGGAAATCGAACCCTTGACCCTCTTCCTCCTCGGAGGGCTGGCGGATGATCTCTTCCCGCTTGTCGCTGAATCTCACCTTGGGTCGCAACCCCTTCGGCTTGATCCCATCTGGTATTCTGCCATCGGCCATCTGGTTCTCATCCAGGTTCTTCCCGTTAAGCTCGTTGTGCCTGTTTACGACGGACATCTCCTTTATTTCCACCGGGGACGTAACGCCTTTGGGACTGAAGATGTCCTTTTTGTTGGAGTCCAGTCCCAATCCATCCATAACCCCTAGTACGTCCCCCAGCATGGAAGGGCCAAGATCTAGATCCAAATCCAGGGTGAATGACGACACCGACTCTGAGTACTCAAGCTCATCGTTTTGGAGGCTCCCCGTAGGCTCTTGAAACACATCGTTGTGGTTTACCGATGCCGGGTAGTCCACGGACGAAGACCCCGGACTCCCCGGGTCGGAGCTGGGTGGGCTTGGACCCAACGTGGACAGAAAGGAGGTGTCCCCAAAGGCGTCGCCACCTCTGCCAA
The DNA here is from genome assembly GCF_054856515.1 of Filicampus tigris. Classification (NCBI taxonomy): domain Eukaryota; kingdom Metazoa; phylum Chordata; class Actinopteri; order Syngnathiformes; family Syngnathidae; genus Filicampus; species Filicampus tigris. Next base: position 5,418,131 of record NC_141224.1, on the reverse strand, counting down.
TGTGCATGGTGTGGCGGAAGTCACCCAGAGGGGCTGAGATCATCGTGGGGTCCAAGCGGGAGGCCCGGGTAGATTTGTGGAGCGGCATGACTGCTAAAAACATTGGACGTTAGGCGTGACACAATACATTCAAGGCAATGAAAAAGTGAACATGGTGCATAATAGACACGGTACTGGAAGAAAATATCCTTGATTAGAAAGCAAACAGGGTTGTGCAATAGAGTGGGCGGCCATTGAGCATTTTGCCAAATTGCCACTATGACGAAGGCCATGCTGAGGCTTGTACTTGAACACACTCAGCGCATATTTTTGTCTGCCCTCAGGGGTTTCATGTGAATGAAAACAAGACTACAGTGCTTTTACAGTCAAATTACTCAACTTGCAAGCTTTTGCGAGGTGCTACATCACCCTCAGACAAAAACAAAGACCACTTAAATAGTCAAATAAGATGCAACTTTTGGGGTGGGTGCAATATTACCCTTAAGGGTAAATATCTTAATACAAACTTTAGGTGTATTATGTTCACTTATAGTATAAGTACAACAGGCATTAGTATTTTTGATAGATAGATAGATAGATAGATAGATAGATAGATAGATAAACATTATGCGTCCCGTGAGGGTAATTAAATATTAACTTCGCCAAAATAGACAGAAAGATAACTTTATGCGTCCTGTGAGCTATTAAATATTAACTTTGCCAAATACAAGTACTGTACATAATTAATTGTTACTTAGATTATGAAGGAGAACGTGGCATTAGCGGCGTTAACCCTTCCAACGTATCCCAGTTTAAATAAGAATTTAAGAGATTTAAAAATTCTTAAATGTCGCTGCTGTAATAACTTTAAGCTAGTAGCCGCAACGCTACTCACGAATCAAAATGCTAATCGCGCGCCACACAAAAACACGTGAAGTTTTTATCATAAAATAACTTACTTATAAAATGGATTATATTCTGCGGTTTGCTGCACCCTCTCTCGTCAGTATATCCGACTTTCTTTTACATCTGGATATTTGTTTCCCCTCTCGACTTTCGAGTGTCTTTTCCCTTCGTTCTTCTTTTCCCTCGCCGTCGTTTTTTCTTCTTCCAAAGGGATGGGCGCTAGCCGAGGAAGTGACGCGTCGTGGGGAGTTGGAACACAACTTTTACCCCCCAAAACCTTCACAGCTACCATTTAAACTACGTTTTACTTGACCCCCACGCTGTTCGGGTTTAATCATTGATAAAGCAGGTTTGTTTTGTGCTGAACGGTGTCATGTTTTTACTTCCATTGTGCCCTTTTTATTATTATCCTTATCCAAGTGGTTCTAACGGCACTGATTCTAGCTAGTAGCTAGCTTTTACTTTAATTTCCCAACAGGATAATAATAGTCATATATTTATCAAGTTGCCCAAAACCGTGAGTTTTTTGAGGGGGGCTTCCCCCCTCTTTTCTTCAGTGGCGTTTTTGCTCTGGAATGAGAAAGGGGTTGGTCTTGACAGCATCGATGGTTTATGTGGTTTTCACTCAAAATAAACTGAAATTCACCACATAATTTTTTTTTTTTAATTGAACCAATGCAACGTCTTGGCTGAAAGTGTTTTTGGACAATGAGATGACAGAGGGGAAAAGCTGCATCAGATCTTGGCTGCACACATATACTCTGTGACGGTGACAGCTGGTTCTGTTTTTTCATGTGGGATAATGAGTAAATGAGTGCAAGATGTACCTCTATAGTGGCAGGAATGCCATAATCCTTGCAATGAATTCTATGCAACTGAGTTAATTCTCTGCCTTTGAAGTCAAAGTGTAATTATGAACCTAAACCTAACTATGAAAAGGCTGCATATGATCCCTCACCAGGGAAAATTCTGTTTTTACATAAATAAGTGTCCGCCTATCCATTACTATCGATTAAAAAAAAAAACATGGAAAAATCTTTATAAACACAGTATTAAATGCCTTGAGGTTTTGTGCTATCACAGTCAGATATTTCAAGCAGTTCACAATTCCCTCCTCCAAAGTAAAAAAACAAAATTAATAAATCATTTTAATGTTTAATGTTTTGCGCCAACATAATTTTGTTTTAATTATGGCCAAAAAGATCAACTTTGGTTTCATTGGACCATAACACATTTTCACATGTGTTTGCGAGATTTTGCAATGGTTTTGTTAGGGTCCTATTACAAACATTATCAGGAAAAGCCTACTAGAACATCTGAACTTCATACAGCGTTAAGAGGCAGTTTAAATGGTGGCAGGTGTGCACCGACCCCCTTCACATATGTTTGAATGTGATATGAATGTGAATGTGAATGTTAATTCTGAACATAGCCACATTCCAGTTATACGAGGGTGTGCACAGTTGTGCAACCACATTATTTCATTTGTTTACTTGTCATATCCAAATGATGTTTAAAAATATATTATGTTGTACAGATTATAGGTCACATTAATTGTGGAAAATGTTTTGAAATGATTTGTCTTGGTCTTTTTTTTTTTTTATCTACAAAAACCTGGCATTTGTACAGGATTTTTAACTGTATGCTACCCGCTACCGGACCGACCATATGTCAACTATAAATATCCAGCCAGATAGAGACTGAGCAAAAATACAGTATACCATTTGTACCCAGCCACCACATATTGACATTGTCCATCTATTTTCTAGGTCATTTCTCTCCGGGTCACGGTGGGTGAATGGAGCCTATCCCAATCGACAACGGGCGAGACACAAGGTACAGCCAGGATCGGTGGCCAGCCAGTCGCAGCATTTATAATATATAATTTTATTTTATTTTGAAATCTCTTGGGATGCAGAAAAATGTGAGGCCTTTTTTCGTGCGAACTCACTGCAATTATTGTGTTGTTTCAACAATGCAGTCAAGGAAGTCAGCCAACAGCGACTGTTATTTAACCTACAGTACTTTTCAAAAGTGCCACTTACAGTAGTTGGCAGGGAAAACTGTTAACATATCATCAGTCATACATCATTAAAGTAAAAGTAAAAACAAATAAGACTTTGGGTCACCATTCTTTCACAACAGGACTTCTTACAGTGCATCTGCTTGCTGTATTAAATTGAATTATTGGCATGAGTTTGAGCTTGCTCAAATGCTCACAGACCTTGATGTACGTATGGAATCTATCTCATTCAGCTTCCTTCCAAAGGGTCAAAAAAAAAAAAAGTAACAATGGGTGTAGGTGAGTCATTGTTTTGGAGAAGTAGTCACAAATGGTCAACATATTTGGGTGATGAGGTCACACCAAGTCGACAATGGGAAGAAATTATTCATCGCAGATGGATATTGTACAGTGTCAACTGACAAGATAAAAATGTGGAAGTTATAATATCATGCCTCTTTTAAGAACTGGGAAAACACAACAGCAGTTTTAATGATACAGTTTATCCCAGTATAAACCTCAAAATGAAATACCATGGATAAAATATCACCAATGTGGATGATGAAGAGAGAGGGAAAAGCAGACAGGAAATGACTCTCCTTTCGGTAAACTCACACATGCTTTTACACGCGCACACACACACACACACACACACACGCACACCCACGCACACACACACACACACACACAAACACACACACACATCCTTTTTGGAAACGATCATCATGAGAACATCATGATGATTACATTTCCGTCTAAGCCCCCCCCCCCGCCCCCCCAATTTTTTTTCTACTATAAAAAAAATTTCAAATAGTCTCCAACCGTTTCTGTGTATGACTGGAATGTTGCATCAGTCTAAATGATTACAACAGATGATGTGGTCAGTGGCGTCTTTTGGTCTCTATACACTGTCACTCATCAATCAATTATGAATTTAAATAGACAGTAAGAAGATTTTGATTAGGGATAGCCATAATAATTATCAATTAGTTAGCCATTTGTTTAATTTGCTGTCTAATTGGCTAAAAATATTGTTTCCATTATTATTCATCAGAAAACAAATAGTGCCAAATTTACAATCAAGTGTCTCCAACTGTTATACAAGTACCTTTCCTACAGCTTGTTTTATGCATGGATTTTTGTACATTATTCTAACGGATAGTTTTGTTTTGGTCCGTGGACTGAATGTAGGAACTGGAAGTTCTGCAATTAAAGGCCATCAGCTGATGTGGCCACGGGGAAGAATCGATGCATGCGTGCAAATTGGAAGGCCACAAGATCGGTAAATTGTAAAGAAAACAGAGCATGCCCTTATGTCATATATCCTACCTCCAGCTGCATGTTGTAAACGTGTGAATGCTGCTTGTATAGCGCATGTCCTCATTGGGGTTAGTTTTAGGTGAGCTGGCCTTGAGCCAGCTTTGGGATGTGATGGGACACTTTTAGACAGTTTTAGACATTGGCAACAACTTAAAGTGTAATATTATTCACAGCAGGGATTTGATTTTATTAGGCCATTGGTAATAACATATTATACATAGGTTAAATTTCCTTGATCGACTGTGGAAAAATATAATGAGTACTGCATCCATTAAATTCTATAGTGCTTGTCCTCATTAGGGTCATGGGTGAGCTAGTGTCTGTCTGGCCTGGCTGGTTGAGAGGCAGGGCAGGACTGTATTGGTCGCCAGTCAATCAAGGACAGGGCAAATATATACATGTACACCCATTCGCATCTGTGGATAATTTCAAGTCTTTGAATAATCTAACTTGCATGTCTTTGGAAGTAGAGAAAACCCGCACAAGCATGCAGAGAACATGCAAACTACTTACTATTATTTTTTTCAATATTTAAACTTTTGGATGATCTGGCCAAGAAAGAAGATTGAGAACAATAAATAAATTGACATGATTGAATATGTATTCAAATAAAATGAATAAATATTGAAACTATTGCATATATTGACGTAAATACATTTTGAAATGTCCCTCTTTTGGGGGGGACAGTCATTCAGTGCAGTGATATTAATAACGATCGATCGAGAGCTTGCCACCCGGAAGTACGCGTGACGTCATTATGAAAATAGGTATTTTAAAAAATCCAATCAAGAAGTGGTTAATGCAAACTCAAATATGTTGTCAAATGTAAGGAGTAAAAGTAAAAAGTCGTCACAAAAATAGATACTCAAGTAAGATTGTAAAAAATGGGGGCGGGGGGGTTACTGAAGTACAGTAACAAAGTGGTAAAATGTGAATTAATTACGAAATATTACATCATTTTATACGTCCTTGGGTCACGTTCTTGCGTTTTTAAAGCAGCATTTTGAAGTACCAACTGCCAAGCACGTTAAGTAGAGACGAAACAGTGACGCATTTCCTGCCGCTAACACGTCACAGGGCTTGGCGTTTCACCCAGCTGCCATTTTGTATTCCTCAGTAAGTCCGTCCAAAGTTGTTGAGGACGAAGAGATCGTGTTTTGACACTCCTTATGGTGCTCTCTGCTATATTTATACATTGAATCGAAATAGAGTAAAGCTACGCGTGCGTTCAAATACACACACAGTGTAGTTCACCGACGGGCAACAGCCTGTTTATTTCTTCACTTTTAGGTTTAACACCAGTACAGAGCTAAGGTATTAGCCTAGCTTCTGTGCTAGCCTTCGAGCTAGCGAAAATTAAGCCGTCCTAGTTAGCGTCGCGCTAGCTTTGATCCGAGGCGAAATGGCGGCCAACGCGGCACAAGCAGCCCCGAAAAATAACTGGTATGTAACACTTCTCCAGAAAATAACACACATATTAAACTGAACTGTGTTTGCGGACATCTCGAAGGGAGACTCGTTGACATTTTATCTCAGATAAAGGTTGGTGATGGCGATGTTGACGAGCACGGAAGTTGGAAAAAATGGCAACGATATTCATAATGTATTTTGTCACTAAAACATTTTTTTAATCCACAGGGTATCCACAGTTTCGTTTCAAAGCTTTTTTTTTTTTTTAGATATGATTTTAATGAAGCAAATTCTCCAGTAATGCCTATTCATTTGCTTTCATTAAACTGAAGTGACATTACACCCCATATTTTCTTTTCTGTCGTAGATGTCACTGCCGTAGAATTAAATGCAATTACACCTGACTAAGTCTCATTTGAATGTTAGGTCTTATGGTGCTGCTGCAGAGAACCATGTTCCAGAAAACCCAGAATGGGAGAAGGCAAGGCAAGCACTTGCTTCTATTAGCAAGAGTCAGAGCAATGCAAAGGCTACACTTGCCAACCATGCTGCAGCAGAGGTAAGCTATCCTTCTCTTACCTTGATTTTGCACTGACATCTATAACAATTTTTATTCCTCCTTATATTCAATCATAATGTAAATCTGTTAGTTTCAGGCAGGAGTTAATGATGCCGCCATGCAACACCAGCAATATTATCAATGGTACCAGCAAAATCAGCCGCAGTATCCAGGGTACACATACCCATATAACTACTACTACCCCATGAATCCGGTAGGTACAGACCGAAATTTCAATCAAAACAAAACTTTCCCTTTATGCAAGAGGATAACACACTAAACCTACTTTACAGTATGGAGTTGGATATACACAAAATCAGTATGCTGTTCCCCCAGGCCCTTACCCAACACCACCAACCTCAAATGGACAGGTATGTAGAATAATCTTTTTTATCAATTTGTTTAGTCTATTTCCTAGATTACACAGACCCGATCGGCTGGATCGGAACAGCAGATCTGTGATAGGCTGTAATGTCATAATTTGCTCATTGATCAATGATATGAACGAAACCTTTGCCAAACAAGGATACAAGCTATACAGTGGTCAGACTGAAAGTGAGTTGAGCTATTTTTGCGACACGATTACATGCACTTTGCATAGATAGGTGCTAATCTGTGCCAGGGACAAACGGCTTAGAGAATGCGCTTAGCACGTCACACACGCGGCACACAGACACTGCGTCCTGTGCAGGTAGCATGGAGATACACTGTAGGACAAAATAATGATTGCGGTCTGTTGGCCCTGGAACTTGAACAACACAGCCAGCTTCCCGCGGATTCCTATATTCACAGATTAAAAAAAACAAAAACAGAAGTCCAACCTTTTTAAATTAATTTGTTATTTTGGGTTGGGTTTAATTCCTCTCAGGGGCTGAACTTGGCCACACCTGACGTAAAGCCTACTGTTTTCTCACCAATGCCATGTTTCCTACTTGACGTGATTACTTAAAGTCTGCCATCCGTCTATTCATTTCCAATACTCCTTATCCTGGTAGAATAGAATTACAATAAAATAACATTTTTTCATTTTTATACTTGTGTATACCGAACCAAACAGGTCATATTTATGCACATGGTGGGGCAAGTGTTAATAAACATGTCCTTCAATTGCGTTTTTGTCAGAGAACTTGGGGGTAAAACTTTACTTATGCATTTCTTGTTTTTTTTTTTTCCTTCCACTTTGTACTGTATAGCTGACTGTTTTATTGTTCAGTTGTGATCCAATGACAGAAATAAGACACTTTGGTACAACTAAATAGGGTGGGAGGTGGAAGAGTAGACAGGATGTGTTACACAACAGTGTTTTGTCATAGCTGGCACGGCTTTGTGCCTCAAATTGTCATGTTTCTTTCCCAAGCCTCCTCCAGTGCCTGGAATGGAAGACCAGACCCCAAACTACCCCTCTCAACCTCAACCCCCCTCCACTCCTCAGCCACCCCAAAGCCCAACCTCAGAACAACCTGCCGCCCCCCCACCTCCACCCCTGCCTCCTCCACCCAATTCCCAATACCCCCCTCCTCCCCCACACACTGCTTACAATTCCAACAATTCAGTGCCATATCCACACGGGGACCACAACCAGATGCAGGTTTACAACTCTTGCCCGGGACGGCCCACCTACGGAGCGGGCTTTCAGGCTCAGAACAACTATCAACCCCCGCAGGCTCCACCCCAGCAGCAAGCAGGGCCGTACGGAGTGGGCCTGGGCAGAGGAGAGGCCAATAAAGGCAAAAGCCTAAACCAAGGACAGCAACTCTGGCATCGCATGAAACGTAAGAGTCATACCAGAGTTTAAAAAGGAATCTTTGCTATCACAAGAATTTGGAGAATTAATTCAGCACTTTTAATCACACAAATGTGCTGACATCGAACCCAAAAACTGCTTACAAAAACCGGATATAGCGCGGGTGTGAGTGGTGAACTACGACAATAAGGGAACGTTACTTAGTGCTCTTAATGTTTGTCTGCAGAGTCACCTGGCACCGCCCCTATGAAGTTCAATATTCCCAAGAGGCCTTATCAGGTGACTACTTCTAACCAGGCATTCTCACCAAACGAGCAGCCAGCTGCACTCAGTCCAGCCCCATCCTCACCCGTGAATGCCAGTGCTCCACCTCAGACACGGTAACACGCAGACCAGCTGCTCAGACCCGTCGTTACTCTTGGTCAGACGAGGTCCTGACCTGCTAACTTGCGTCCGCAGACCTCAGGACTGGCCGCCAGCCATGAAGGAGTACGTGCAGCGCTGTTTCACAGCCTGCGAGACTGAGGAAGACAAAGATCGCACAGAGAAGGTGTTGAAAGAGGTTCTGCAGGACCGCTTAAAGGACGGATCTGCTTACACCATCGACTGGGACCGTGAACCGCTGCCAGAGTAAGCCGTAAAATTCGATTTTTAATTTTTTTTTCATTTTACTGCATGTGGCATAACTGTCACCTTGAGGGTTTTGTGTTTTTCTTTTAAATATGCAGTTTGAAGGGTAAGCAGTCTCGCTGGCATGCGGTCCCAAGAAGTGTGGACACTTCAGCCAGTCGAGGTGGAAGCACAGCGGCTGCGACGCGCGGCAGGGCCGGAGGTCACAGATTGGGTCACTATAGGAATATATTTTCTCAGCGCAGTCCGTCATCAAGTTCCTCACACTCTTCCTCGCGCTCCCCCTCCCCAAACCATGGCAGAAACCGCGACCGTAGCAACCAAAGACACCGGCGCAGGTAGACACTTTTAACGCTTCATTTTTCCGTTTCCCATCCTTTATTTAGCCCACAGGCGGGTACACGTAATTGTATTCTGCCTTCCAGCGGAAGAGCGTGCAATTGTTCTGCCTGCCAGTTATTTGTTTCTAGAATAGATAGATGACTAAAGATTAGGTGACGAGGTGAAGTAAATAAGTGAATTTAGGTAATTTCCTGAGGTACACGTCATGTGTTGCAGCACAGTGGTTGGGAATCACTGCACTAATCTGTTTTTTTGGTCATTGCCATCCCGTTGTTGTTTTCTGCCAGCGATTCTGGATCACAGTCCGACAACAGCCTTTCCAGCGATCTCCGACCTCAGCTGTCGAGACGAAATCAGAAAGGTGGTCGCGGGCGTGGCAACGACAGGGATCGAGGACATGGCGGGGAGAGGGGGCGAGGAAGAGGAGGAAAAGCTAGGGGCAGGAGGTAATATCAAAACCATGTTTGATTGTGACTTTGCTTGCGCGTTTTGACTAACCTCCCATTTAATTCCTTAGAAACACGGATGACTCCAATGTACCCGGTGGTAAGAAGAGAAAAGGTGGCAACGCTGGTTTGGACTTCCATGACCCTGACAGGGAAGCCAAAAAGCAGAGCAGAGCAGCACGTTTCCAGAAGCAGCTTCGCTCGGAGCCCCTGGTGTTGTCTGTTAACCATCTGGACATGACTGATGGGACACAGGAGGGCCTCAGCTGGGAAGACTGTCCCATTGTTGGGACGTGTCAGGACATCACAAAGTGTTACCTGAGGCTCACCTGTGCCCCAGACCCCGCCACTGTTCGCCCTATTCATGTGAGTTGTCGTCATCTTTTATGTAGCGTAAAACAACCCCTGCTTATCCTGGGTGATTCTTACCAGACCCTCCCGCGACAGGTGAAAATCTGAGAGAGTCCAAAATAATTTACTTTTTAAAATAGGTTAACCCCCAACACACGCATGCACACACACAGATTGGCTCACAGAAGCGCGCCCGACACTACAACACGTATAAAAAGGGCATAAAACAATACCCGAGGCATTTATTCTCAGAACCCTGCAGGGTTCTTATGTTTGAAAAGTTTGTAAGTAGTGTTAAAAATCTGCGCTATAAATCACGAGATAATGGGGAAACACAGTAGTAAGTAATAATGAGGACGTTTGTGTCAGAAAAAGAAATGACTTGTCAACTTTTCTTTGCCGTGCAGGTGTTAAAAAAATCTTTACAGGCCGTGAAAGCTGACTGGAAAACCAAGCAGGACTACCCTTACGCATGTGAACAGATGAAGTCCATACGACAGGACCTCACGGTTAGTAGGAGTCACATTTAAGATGCTTTTTGTTTCACATTTGTCGAGTCAAGTTCAACCTAATCCCAACGCAGGTCCAAGGAGTTCGTACGGAATTCACCGTGGAAGTGTACGAGTGTCATGCACGCATCGCCCTGGAAAAGGTGAGACTGCTCAATTGTCAGAATGCAAGCTTTCTGTTTTAGAGACTGTCAAATGGAAACTAACGAGACGAACGGGGGTGTTGTGTTCCAGGGTGACCATGAGGAATTCAACCAGTGCCAGACGCAGCTGAAGGCCCTCTACAAGGACAACCCCTCGGAGAACGTCGGAGAGTTTACGGCCTATCGCTTGTTGTACTACATCTTCACGAAAAACTCTGGAGGTGTGCTCATAACATGAACACACTCCTTTCCTTTTGATTGCCTCTTTTTAATCCTGTTTCCTCCCTGCCACAGATCTCATCACTGAGCTGGTGTACTTGACTCCGGCACTGAAAGCGGACGTGTGTGTTGCTCACGCTCTCGCTCTCCGTGCCGCCTGGGCTCTAGGAAATTACCGCCGTTTCTTCAAGTTGTATCAGGAGGCTCCGCGCATGGCTGCATACCTCATCGACAAGTTTGTCGAAAGGGAAAGAAAGGTCGCACTTCGGGCCATTGTTAAAACGTAAGACATTTTCGACCATCAAGATCATACAGTGAAACCCCTCTGAATCGTGGCTCATGCATTCCACACCCACCGGCATGTTGTATTTCGTCGCTGTCCTGTGAAAACACGTTTGTCAAATTTTGCAATTTAAAAAAAAAATGTTCACGTTAATGCGATATCTGTAACACAGAAACATCATTCACGTAAAAATAAGAAAAATGAAAAAAGTGTTTTTCGCATGACAGCGACGATATATAGTCTCCCCCCTTCCTAATCAACAGTTGAACGCGGTTTGGTTTCTGACAAAAAACACCTCAGACTGCAAAACAAGACAAGAAAAAGGGCTTTTAAATGGAAAAAATTATTTACAGATGTACAACTGTGAATGCGGTGTGAGCAACGCTGACTTTCCGCATGGGTCTAGTAGAACATCAGTGGCTTTCTTACATAGCGTTCGTCATTCACGCCATGAACTTCGTCGTCTATTCTCACCATTGCGACTCACTTAACCTGCCGTGAAATGCACTGTTTACACTGTACATATACATGCTTTCTTCTAGTGTAAGGTGTTTGGTTGTCCAACTCGTTATCTTCTACTCAAAAACTGTGCTGATCTCAAATCCAGTAAGGCCGTATATAGGGTACTTTTTGTCATTAGTAGACATGGGCCGATAGTAGATTCTAACAGTATAATAACTGCGAGCTAAAAACACCCTTGGACTACTCACGTTGTTTTTGGGGCTAACTAGTACCCACGGGCAACTTTTTAAAAATTTTATTTTTTCGAAAACAATGCTAACAGTGGTTTCCAAACGTGATACTCACAGGCCGTCCTCCACGCCTACCTGTAGAAAAATGTACGACTTGACACCTTTAATACGGCAATACATAAATATCCATGGCAGTGACTGTATTAAAGATCTACGATGTGGATCAACTGCGATTCAGCGGGGCCTCACTGTTTTTATAAACATGAAACCGAGACGCTGCGTTTCTGACTATTTCTCTTCTCGTCCACAGGTTTCGGCCTGACTTGCCGGTGGAGTATGTGCAGTCCACGCTAGGCTTCCCTTCTTTAGACTCCTGTATGGAGTTTCTTACTGGGTTGGGTGTCACGTTTACCCCCTCAGACCCCCTCAGGATAGACTGCAAAAGCAGCACCACTGCACTGGCTGCCTCCTGAGATTGTGGGCTCAGCGCATTTAAAAGGGTGGACATGTAGTTTTGGGGCAGTACAGATACAGAGTATTGATAATGCTGCACACTTTTTTTTCTTTTTTTTTTTTAATACCTCAGCCAGTTCAGAGAGGCAGACCAGCACCCATATAGGACTTATGTAGAACATAGAGACTTAAAGTCCCATATCAGATGAGTTCAGGATCCAGGAGTCACTTAGTGGCATCAGACAGATGTCACTATAGGTTATTCTACACACACAAACACACAAAGTTTCTCTCGTTACAAAAGGGGAGGCAGAAAAGTCCCACTTTCACTTTAGATTCCCCCCAGCTGCTTCCATTCACTCAACACTTAAGAGGACAAAAGAGTCAGACAGCCACATGAGGGAGGGCAATCGCGCGATACTTCCTGTTCCATTAGCCCTGTCAGATGTCAACGCTAACAGTGTCCTGTTATGTTTTCTTCCTTCCCCAAGTCAACAGCTCCAAGACCTCAAGTCTCAAGAAGAAGAAACTCAGCTGGTCCGAGTCATGTTTGAAGACCACACAAGCACGTTCAGTTCCATAGAGACTGTGGTTAAAAAAAAAAAAAAAATGAAGGGAAGATCGCCAGCAAGGTTATCAAGAAGAAGAGGAAGCTGTGGTTTGTATATCCGCGTCTCCTGCAACCGCTGCATACCCGGTTCCTGAAGGTCTTCAGATTCTGGTCCAGGCCCTTGTTCACAATCGCCTGGGGAGGAGAGTTTGGGACTCTAGTTCACTTGGTAGTTTAGTCACTGGTCGGGTGGCATCAAGTCAGGAAGCAAAGACTCTCGATACGAAAGCGTGTTCTTCGTTGAGCTTTTCCGTCTTCACGCCTCCAACCCTGAAGCCGAGCTCCATCTGTGCCGAAAGGAGTCCGTGGTCAACCTCAGGTGGAAGGTCGTCCGCCGGCTCTTCATCTACGGCGCTCGCCCTCGCCCCGCCCCCGCCGCCTTACCTCAGAAGGTCGTCGCGGAATTCGGCAGGAGCAAGAGGGATGACGCCGTCCGGTTTGTATGCTGTCTGTGGCTCTCGTTTGCATCTAAGGCTGGTAAGAGAAGGACTCTCCGGAACGAGACGGACCCCCGCACAACGTCATGAGGCCGGCTCCCTTCCCCATTAGATGGTCTCCAGGTTTTGGACAGCAGTATTTGGCCTTTAAATTGATGCCAGGGAAGAAGTATGCGACTACAGTTGATGGCTTTAAAGGCTTTAAAATTTAATTTAGGCTCAAAGCCGTCAGTCTAAATTTTCACATGCACTGCTGTCGGAATGTCTGAAATTTTAACATCAGTCAGTAGTCATTTATCGGTACAATCCTTCAAAATTACTGTTTAGTCCGATTGACATTTACATGCCAGAAAAGTAGCGCAAACCCCTCTTGTTGAAAACATGCTGAAAGAAAGCATGTAGTTGTGAATAGATATTTCTGTTTATTTGAAAGCTGTTCATGTTGAGCTGTGTCGAGAGGCATTTTAAGAAAGTGAGCTATTTTTTTTTTTTTTTTCTATGAATAGTATTGTAAATATTGTATGATGATTGCTGTGGTTCATTCTGCAGTGTTTTTGTAGAGTAGGTCTATCCACACATGGTAAGTGTGTTTAGTTTTCTATTGCAGTGTACATAGCAGTCAAAGCTAAATGGGCTCAGTCAAAAGCTAAATGACGCCAGCTGCCAAAGATCTGATGTAGGGGTGCGGAACCTGCGGCACCATTTGCGGCCCGCCAGAACATTTGACCCGGTCTCCTTGTAGTTCTAATGACAAAAGAAAACCTGTTGTCAAACCCCCCCCGACACAAAAAAAACAAAACACAAAGGTTCCCCGCCCCTGATTGAAAAAATGATTACACGCGACAAGACTTCCCTGATGTGCTTTTTGACGTTGTAAATTTGTTTCATGACAATTGATCTGAACATGTCTCCTTTCTTCCCCTTTTGTTTGACCTGTTCTTCTCCTTACCCCTCACCCCCCCCCCCCCCAACCCTCCCCCCACCCAATCCTTCCCTGGGGAGTCGCACCACTGCTCGACCCCCTCCCCGTCAGCCGCTCACACGGCTTGCTGCATTGCAGGAGGGAACATGAGGATGATGGGCGAACGTCCTCCGGACAGCAAGCGGGGAGTCACTTGTGAGCAAGTCCAATCTCACGCCCATTGAAAGCCAAGATAAATCGGTGTGAGCCTCGTGCAACTAATGTGCTGCTAACTAGTCAAATGTTTATTTCCTCCCCCATGCCCCCCCCTCTCCCTCATCACATAACTTTATTTTAACATGTTAGTTAGCCAATGGTATCAAGTTGATTTGTTTGTCCCGGTTGTGTTTTTAAAATGAGACAAGGTTTCTGTCCAGTAGTCCCGTCCGTGTAGTAAACTGATTGATCTGCTATTGTATGTGCATCAACGGAATCGAAATCCCAGCCAGGTCTTCACATTCACACTAGGAATGTTTTTGTTCTACCCTCTGATGTCTAAAAATCGTGTTTTCAGTATTTTTGCTCCCATGTACTATTGATTACTCATCAGTCTTTTGTTTACTTCCTCCTTGATAGCTGTCTCATAGCATTGCCCTTCCCAACACCATTCACCTCTTCTCTCATCTTGTTTTCTTGTTTCCTCCCTCACTTAAGTTGTCTTTCCTTCCCATGCATGCTCTCTCTCTTCCTGCTCTCATAGATGTCATTCATTTTATGTTGAGTATGTTGCACTCGCACATAGTCACGGTAGTAAGTATGGACATTGCAGCTCACTAACATCTGTAGCTGAAGGTTATTTGCAATGCCTGTCTTTTTTTTTTTTTTTCCTTCCCCCCCACGAACAGATTTTGATAGCACCAGCATCTGTATGAATATTGTGTACATATCCTCTCTTTTTGAAGAATCTAATAAAACAAAACATGAAGCATCCACGTGTGCTTTTATGTAATTCGTGGTATTACAAGAGACTGCGTTTGCGTCAAATGTTTATTGTAAAATGCTGCGGGAGTCACCTGTGACATTTCACATGGGATTTAACCTGGTGGATTTGAATGGATTTTTTGGAGTCATGAAAAGGGCCTTTCTGCAAAATTAGGCACTCAGAAAAACAACATGCAATTAGCAAGAAGGAAAGCAAAGTTTGAGCCCTACAAGAGTTGCCAAACCCAGGACTAGTCTGTCTGGACAGTACATTCCCATTCTGTATTCTCTTTGGTTATGAGTGAAATTTGTTCTGTGACTATGTTCGTAATTTAAAATCAAATTTCCCCTTTTAAATGAACGACGATGGCGTTAATCCGTTCCTCCCCCCTCAAAAAATGAAGGCAACATTTTGTATACGTTTTTAATAAGGAAAATATCACTATACCACAATATTTTACTTATGTATAAAACAATACTGCAACTATGTAAAAATTTAGAAGAGTTAATGGTTAATTACGGCTCATCCTGGTGTGCGCGTGTTGGCCACCAGGCGGCAGTGTAAATACAGGCAAAACGAAGTTCACTCATCTACGGTAAATGGCTCAGTAATCTGCAATTTATCCGTTTTGCTGACTATTGTTATGCCGTTTGTTTGAATTAGTTGCTGCACTGTTTGTTTAAATTCGTTAGCACCGCCACATGCTGTAAATGCTATTCGTTAGCCCGCCTGTTGTTTCACATTGTTAGCATTAAGCTATCAGATTTGATTGTTTTAAAAACACGATTCGTATGTTTTGTGTGTATTTCAAGAGTAAACCTTGAAAAGTGGCATTGAACAGCTTGAAACCCGTTTAAAAAATAGTCCAAAATTAGTCCAAAAAATAAAAATAGACCGAACGTCCTTTATGTCTAAAAGATCGTAAATTGGGCCACTCACCCAAGGATAACACACATAGGGAAACAACACGACCAGTCAAGGGTTTAAATTCACTAGAATGCACCAGAAAGTGTTCACTGTCCAAACATTTTGACTGGAAGTGTGTGTTATAAACCTGTGGTCAAAATTCCACAAGAATGCTTATTATGCCAGTTAAAACCAAAGAAAGTTGAAAAGTAAAACACGCTGAGAACCGTAGAAACAAAGCATGCAAGTCAGAGAGAGGAGAGATGCTTTCTGAGCAAGCAAATAGAAGACCGAACATAGAAAGCTAAGCAGAGGACAGAAGGCGAGAAAAATACAATTAATCATGCAAAGGAAACAAGACAGATAAAAGGTCAAGCAAAACGGATGAAAAATATAAGGGTATAAAATACGGCAAGAGCATTGAAAGGGAGGGAAAAAAGCAGTTCAATCGTAACTATATATTTACTACATAGGAGAGAAGAAGCAATAATAGATAAAAAGTAAACTGTGTTGGATATCATAAAGCTGAGAAAATCAAAAAGCTAAAGTTTCCATATGAGGCTGGTTGACTGAAAGGGCACCCCTTTTCTTAAGCAATAGAAACCAAAAGAAAGCCACACAAGTGAATTTTGAGCGGGAAAATGAAATGAGTAATACAAGAAAGCCAGATGAAAAGAGTTTTATTTAGAGGTAAACATCACACACAGCGAGATCAGGAAGAAAAGCCAAAAGAGGTAGTTTGTTAGTAAGAAAAACAAATGAAACCCCAATCAAATCCAATCAACTCCACAACGGGCCAAAAAGTATCTCATAATGAAACTGGTGTCACACTTGTCTCCCACACACACACACGCACACACACTTAAATAAAGATTCAGCACATCGTCCAAACAACGTATGAAAATTGTTGTACAGTCTGACCCCTGACAAAAGGTCCAGATGCCACCCAGAGTGGCGTTCTAGCATCATGAGTCCTCCTTTAAAGTTCACTTGTAAAATACATAAATGATGCAATGCATGTGCTGAGCATGGAGAACAGTACAGTACACAATATTTACAACTTCAGTCCGCCCAGCCACTTTCTGCGTGCAGCATCAAGGTCACAGTAGGGTGGATCAGTAGGGAGTGAAGCGGTTGTATCCTCCTCGGTACAAACTGGCCTGCGAATGAAATTAAATGAATGGAAATGCAATTAATCTGTTCTAGCCACACACACACACACAAAAAAAAAATGCAAAGAAAAACAGCATGCAAAATGTATAATGAATACAATAATTTCTTATTCGATCCCTTAACACTACAACAATAAAGATATGAATTACAGGCATAACATGTGACTCTTTTACAATACTTTTTGTCCTTTAGTATTTGTGTAACTTTACAAAAGAGAGAAAAGTCAGTAAAATTGCCCGATTTATCGAGGGGAAGATTAACTGAATGTCATTCATTATATTTGACTTATCTTGTAATGTGTTAATATGTAAAAAAAATTTAAAAAATGCTGATTTTAAATGAGCTAATATCGTCCGATTATATTGGCTGGTCCATTATACAGTCAAAGCTAGTTTCATTAGCCCATTGTTAGTTAGCATTAAGACAGCAGAATTTTGTTATTAAGTTAAGTGTTTTGGTTAAATGCAAAGTGTCTTTGTTTGATGTTTACACTTCAGTTGGGAATGGCAATGAACAGCTTGGGCTCTTTTGTTGAACTGATCACTACCTTCTACTTGTTGTGAAATTCACAACAATTTTTTTTTTTTTTTGCTCGCAACTCAATATGCAGTTTAAGCTCATAAATATAAAGTGCCGGTACTTTTTCCACTTCTGGAGGCGAGAGCAGCACCCCGGCATTGCGTGTGTGAACTCACCACGGTGCCAACGCCATAAGTGGTTGTCGGTCCCACCGAGTGATGGTAGGGGTCCGCAGCTGTGGCGTACACACGGCCATATCTGGTGACGTCGTCATCAATATATAAATATTCAATTGCCATCAATGGGAGTTCTAGGTCAAGATATGTTCTCTGACACGTCTGCCTTACCCGTCACTGTATGTTGCAGCAGCAGCTGCCGATGCTGTCTGGGCCACCCTGTATGCGGCAGGATAACCTCCCTGCATGGGAATACATCACGTTACCGCTGACCAATGGCACGACGACCAACCGACACCGACCGAGTAGGTATAGCCGACTTACATAGACTTCTGCTCCGTAGAGACCATCCTGATACACCACCCTGATTATGAAATGTGAAAAAAAATATGCAATTGTTACAGCTCAGCTCATCTTAGTAAAGTGTAGAGGGCATTATTTACGGGATAACCTATATTTACTACACATTCAAACAGCACTACAAAATGGCAAACTCAACCACATAGTGGATAGGAAGTGATTCTGAACTATTTACACTATTTACATAGCTGACGTTGAGAAACACAATCCAGATATTAGTTTACAACCCGTACCGGACAGATCGGTCATAAACTCGCAAGGGCTTTACCCGGGGTAGGCGGGCATAGCAGCGGGTGTTGCGGCGGAGCGGATGGTGTTGTAGACGGTCCGGCCTCGACCCCTCAGCGCAGAGCCCCGGTAGGCCAGTGCGGGCGCCGCCACCGGGTACGGGAAACCGGCCACTTCACAACCAAAGCAGGCAAATGGATTACAAACCGGTCACTCGTCGGCGTGATTTATCGGTGTTGCGTTTACTGACCTGTGTAGAGTTCTGGTGCGTACATGGCCCCCATGACAGGGTTGATCTTCCAGCCAGAAGCTTACACAGACGAGGACAAATAATTCACAACTGAGAAATAACAGCAATCGTTTGATGAAGTTGTGTCTTACTTGAAAGGTCACTATTCACAAGCGGCGTTTGGGGCTTTTTGGTAACGACCCTTGCAGTGGCATTATTAACCTGAAAATATACAAAATGTAACACGTGACCAAAACAAAAAAAAAACCACAAAAAAAACTGTAATACAGTATTCTTGACTTGTGTCGATGGAAAGCGATGTGCGCGTCTCACCTCAATCTTCCTCCCTTCCACGATGGTCCCGTTCAGTTTCTCCCGTGCTCGGTCTGCCTCGGCTGCGCTCTCGAAGGTAACGAAGCCGAATCCCTGCATGAATGTATGCGGCATGTGTGAGTTTTGATAATATCTTCACATTTTGATCAAGTGCAAAGTCTGCGACGCTTACCTTTGACCCCCTTTCATTGAAGATAATCTCTACATCCAAGATCTTTCCAAATTGCTAGAAAAGAGATTTGACCTTTGTATGAGAATGTACTTTCTCAATTCTTTTTTTTTTGGGGGGGGGGGGGGGGATCTTATCACACTTGAAACTGAAGTCAAGCATTTGTGATAACTGGTGATGAGTCTTTTGGAATTTTGGCCCGCTCTTCTTTGCAGAATTGTTTTAACTTACTTATCTTGAAGAGTTTTTGACCATGGGTCATATCCCAAAATCTCCATTAGATTTCAATCTTGACTTTTACTTGGCCGGTACCTTGTATTTTTTTAGGCATTTAGCGGTGGACTCGCTGTTATCTTTCGGGTTTGTGTGCAGCATTTTTTTTTTTTTTTTTGGTAGGAGGCAGAATTCAACGTCCCATTCCTCAAAAGAAGTCATCCAGGTCCTGAAATAGCATCGCAGCCCCAGACCATCACGTGTTATTTTTACGCTAGCTGTAAAAGGGCACGTCTCAAGAACATTTCTCTAAAAGTGTTAGGGATCACCCAGAGTTTTTTTTCTTTTTCTTTTTGTCAGTAGTGATTTTCATCTTGAAGAGCCGAAACATTTACGTATGATAAAAGAAAAATACAAAATCAGGAAGCGGGCAAATCGTTTTTCACGACACTGTATACGTATCTAGAGGTCCATACCCCAAACATCTGCCGAAGGTCCGGGTCACGGAAGCGAAACGGGATGTTTGACACGTGAAGGCGTTTGGGCTGGGCTTTACCAGACCCCTCGTCATCACTTCCGCTCCCCCCGCCTCCGCCGGATATCACAGACGTGCCCAGAGCTTGCGGGTCCGTGGTCACAGGGGCCAAAGCGTCCTCCTAGCGGCCATTGACGGATGACCGACCAAAGGAAAAAAAAAAAGAAAGAAAAACAGGTGGAAAGAGAGAGAGCAATTGTGAGAGGAAGTGCAAGGACGGATGAGGTTGGTGGACATCTGATCACTTCCTGGTTGTGTACAAAGCATCGCATAACATTAGACAAGACATTGCCACCAGGTCAGGTGATCCAAACCAAAGAGCATTCCGCAACCAGTGATTCCTCTCAGGCAAATGTGAGGAGGTGTGAAAGTATTGGGGGGGGCGGGGGGGGGGGGGGGGTCCAAGACATGCCTGTACAACAACAACAAAGTACAACAACTAACTATACTGCTAATAAACTGCAAATTGGCCTGTTTTCAATTGAGCTAATACCATCATCAAATTTTGCCGCCATGCTCTACTGATACACAATGACAAAAAAAACGTAAGCCTTTCAAAATTTTGCATGATCCATCTGGTGGTTTGAATCGGGTGGCAATTGAACAAAATTTGTAAGGCAAATCCATTTTTCAAGGATGGACAAAAAGACAAAAAGCTTTTTGTGGCTCTTTTCGTGAAAGATTTACCTAACAAATTCCATGTTGCTCAGTCAAACTGTCTTGGGGCTGAATTTTCAGAAAATCTCGTGAGGACTTTTGATCACCCTTTGACTTTGTGGAGCTTAGTTATTATTATGCTTGTGGGTTTTATGCTGAGTCATTTAACTTTGCCGCACACACAATAATGAAAAACGAATGTTTGCAATTTAGCGCCATGCATCTGTCCGGTATCCATGGTTAAAATTTGCTAACAATAAGACAACATTTCTAGGATGACTCCATTTATGAAGCACCCCCAGAAATGCCAAAATGATCCTAAAGTGAAAATCGAACCACTATTGCGCCAAAATGGGTACTTCAGACTAATATGGCAGAGTTCCTTTTTCTTTTCTTGACTTTTTGAGACTTTCTTGGGCTTGGACTTGATATACACGCCAACTAAATTTACTCTTCCTAAGTCACACTGGCTTTGGGGGCCGAATTCTTTTTAAAACTCCGTTGGGTACTTACTACCAAGCCAAAATGGCCACTTGAAACCAAAATAGCAGGCTTCCCGTCTTTTCAGGCTTTTGTTAATGGGACTTTTTTGTGGGTCTGTACATAATATACTTGTCAACCAAATTTCATGTTGCTAAGTGAAAACTGGCCTCGGGGACTGAATTCTTTTTTAAATTTGTGGGGCGTTAGCTAGCTAAAATGCTCACTTTAATCCAATGCAGGAGGCTTTTTTGTGGGTCTACCTGTAATAGACATGCCTACCAAATCCCCTGACAATTCGGGGGGGGCGGGGATTTTGATCAAACTGACACGGGGGAGCTTCGTTATTATATTTTGGTGTTTCCTCACCACTTATCAAACTTTGCCGCCGTGCCACTGACGAGAACGCCAAATGGGATGCTTCCCTTCTGTCTAGCGTACGCGGTGACCTATTTGACCTCGGATTAATAAATAAAAACAAACAAGGGGGCCCTAATACATCTTACCACGCTACCCAAGCAGCTGTAACAAAGTGAAACACACAACTGCAGCAACGCTGGGAAAACCCATCTGCTTTGAACTGTCCCATGCACAACAATACCAGAAGTAATGAGCCGGAAAAGAAAGGAAAAAGAATCATTCGCTGTCTCACAATGCACCACGATGCGAGTGTGCGCTCAATATGGAGTGTGTGCATCAATGTGTTGGGGAAACCAGCGTGTTAAATCGTTTCCATGAAGACAAAAAAGTGAATGAGTTCAAACTTGCGCAGGGAGGGAGGGAGGGAGGGGTGCAAATAAATACATGGGAAATGTATATGCACAAGAGGGTATTATTAGCTTTCCAGTGAGGCCTGAATGTAGCACAGGAGAAACGAAGCGGCAGAAAGCTTGGAAGAACAACAACAAAAAAGAGACACAAAGAAAAAAAAAAAAAAAAAAAAAAGAGCACAAACTAATCGTTCCAAACGGGTCAGTCTGAGGTCAAGGTGCTGCTTTTCTGCCAAGGGTTAAAGGGAAAGTGTCATCATTAATATGCTTGGGGTGGAGAGGAGTTGAGGTGAGGGCACACGCACGCACGCACACATTGTCCCTCACACACGCACATCAAGTTGCATTGATTTTGACATTTTTAGTTCTAAAATTGGTGACCATAATTCAAATGTTACAGTAATCACCCGCTATTATACTGTGTGTAATTATGATATAATCATGTGCAATAATAGCAAAACCGCAATTAATTGACCAAAAATGTTCAAATTGCCTATAATTGCTTAAACTGTAAGCAGACCACAAAATGATTATCCCAAACAGTTTATTAACATTTCAAACCAATTTTACATTACCCTTTTGAATGATTTGGTTTGCAGATGATTTCATTTCCCAAAAATCAGGTTAAACTTTGCTCCTGACTGACATATAAAGCTTGTCTTTCAGCATTTCAATATACTTCCTTGACACCAACTACTGGAGTACGTTCCTAATTTGGTGTTCGTCTTGCGCACAAATTATGCGAATAGGTGAGCTTTTCAGAAAATTGCTAGGGATCTGCAGCCATATTTTTTTTAAGAATATGTTCTATTCAAGCCCACTAGTTGAAACAGGACATTCTGATAAATATTGCGTTTGTGGAATAAGAGTTAATCCCCCCGTTTATAGCCATCTCTGGGGGCGGCTGACCTGTTTTCTGAAGCCGAGCCGTGATTGGTCGTTACCTGAGCCCTGAGCAGTTGTGATGTCATTTTCAGTCGACAGAAGTGACAAAAAGTAAAATATTAGTTGAAATAAACATGTTGATATACAGTATACACTTATATTCTAATTTTATTAAGTAATTGTTATCGCAAATTAAATTTCAACCAATACCATTCAAATTTAGCAAAACAATTTTTATAATTATTAGAATTCAATATTTTGCAAATTTTCCAAACACAAAAACTTGTCCCACTGCCTGTTTTAAGAATCAAATATGGTCCTTGAGCACAAAGGTTTTTACATCCCTTGGCCACTGTGTGGCGCTACACACACACACACATGCACAGACAAACACACACCAACAAACACACACACGCGCACACACACGCCACAGTGGTGAGGCAAAGGTGGGGGAGCGGAGGGTTGAGCTGGTTTGGTGGTGTCATGTCACGATGCAGAATAGCGTTCTGGACCTGTGTTGTGATATTTCAGAGTGGGAGAGAGGGTGGGGGGGGGTCATCTGGTCTGCCTCCCCCTTTCGCCCCCTCCCCCCTTTCCGTGGCGCCGCCTCAACTTTCTCCCAGCATGGAGCCTTGTGTGTCTGGGGCGGGGCCGGGGGGGTGAGGGGCTGTATAGTCATCAAATATACGGGGGGGCCACACAAAAGACCATTTAGCAGAAGAAAGAGAAGCAGACATCATTGAGCCCAGAGAGAAGAATATGGTATATGTCTTCCCTGAGCTAACAGGTGCTGCATTCCACAACAAGTGTGACCTTTCAGCTCTCTTGGTCAGACGGTGCGTTCAAGACCGCTTGGAAATCGGAAATATCATGTTTGAAACTTTGCGGCTGCTTGTCAACAGACCTACTTTGTTGGTAATCAGGACAAAATAGGGCAGCATATAGTGGTTAGCTTGTCTGTCTCACAGTTAGAAGGTCCTGGGTTTGAATCTTGGCGATCCAGTCTAGGGTTTTTCTTTGTTCTTTTGTTTGCTAGTTTTTCTTTATTTTTGCTTTGTAAATGCTTCATTTTGCTTTGGTTCTTCATGGTTTTAGTCTTAGTTTTTTTTTTTAAATGTAATAAAAAGTCAACACAAAAATGCCATTAAAAATAACGACAGAACAGCCACTACCGATATTAGAAAAAAGTGTATATATGAATCAGAATAAAATGTAATTTAATCAAAAAGGTTTAGTATGAAATTAATTGATGAAAAAAATGATGGAAAAAATGTAGTTTCAGTCAGTTATCTTTTTTTTTTTTTTTTTAATAGTACTACAGTATAAGATGTCATTGAGCCACAGTCGGTACTTTATATTACTATTTCCTTTCTGTACAAGTAAACAAGATTATAACTTGTTATACATATCTGCTATGTTTTTGTTTATATTTGAGACTCGAAACACCTGAAACATTTGGAAGTCAGGCGTCAGAAGCCCTGAGTGAAACATGATCAAATGACTGTCTATGTTGTATTTAACTTTTAGTACAGTAAGAAAATGGATGGATGGATTGACATTTACGTTTCATTTTTTACAAACTGTTTGCTTTTAAACTTTGAGGTACATTTTTGTGTGCAATACTTTATAGTAGAATCATGATTTTATTTTCCTATATTCAAGCAGCACATTAATGTTGAAACTGCGCATAATGTTACAGTGGCTTACAGTAATATTAAAAATACTCAACTCTATTCTAAACTACTGCTGCTCATGATGAGGTACTTGCTGTAAAAAGTTTGAAAACCACTCCTCTTAAGAGTGACGTATCATATTTCCCAGCAGTCTTAAACACACCCTTAGACACAGCTCAGTTGAATTCATTATTCTGAGTCATTTATGTGGGCACACTGTTGACATGTTACCACATGATATTTGAGTCATTTCATTCATGAGATCCAATACAGGAGCTGTATCAAAAAATCTGCCTTTGCTAGGATCATAATGTCTGGAATGACACATTCATTCAACAATACAGTTTGTTTATTATAGTGCTTGTAGTTTACGGTATGCAGGCACTCTTGTGTTGGATCTCTTGGTGAAAACTGTACATCGCTAAAACGTGGATACAAATACAGTATAAGGTCATTTGCAGAAATTGACTGATGCAGGAATGTGCAGTAACGCAGCTAAAGAAATGGCAGTGAAGCCATGGAGCTTTGTGGAATTTCTGCATTGTTTCTCAACAACCACTTACCAAAAGAGTCCAAAAATAATTCTTATGTATTCTAAATATCAAATATGAATACTTGCATTATACACGTTTTAATGACTGACTGGTCCAACTACAGTTTTTCTCAGTTGCTTTGGCACATTTCTCAGATCGGAATCGGAATTATTTATCAATTTTACATACGCGTTAAATTACTTATATTTCAATTTCTTTGAGTGACATCTGTCCAATTTGAAAATGAAATGTGGCTTGAGCACAAAATATCCCCGGTTTAGATGGTCACTGAGTAGAAGTCGATCATTTCGCTGATAACGGCTTGAACGGTCCCGTTATAGTTTTCCAGAATCCGGTAGCGCTTTTGGAACAGTGGGCTTCGGAGGTTCCTTTGTACAAAACGTAGACGCCACAGTGTTACGTCACCAATTACGAGTCATTTTGTCATTTTCGCTACATTTCTAAATGAAGGCGACAGGTGGAGATCACGTCTTTCCCACGGTAGTATGAAAAGATCTTCACACAATATCGACACACACTTGCACCACTTTAATCTATGAAAGCTAATCTGGTTTATTGCCTGTTTAAAAAGAGCCCCGGCGAAAACGGAGGTCCATTTTCAACAACACTCTCAGCTGTCCCCCTTACTGTCATTGATATGGTGTTGCCGTAAAAGGATCGTAAAAGAGGAAGGGGGGCACCTAAAGTATAAGGTGGGCCGCTATCATCGACTCAATAACCCACATAATTGGAAGCTATGGAAAGCTGTTTGAGCATTTTTATTCCATATCCTTGATCTTAAAGCGGAAGTCAACGCAAACATATTTTTTCAAGAATATGTTCTATGCAAAACCACTAGTTTGAACAGGGCATTCTGATAAATATTGCGTTTGTGGAATAAGTGTTGATGCACTCGTTTTTAGCCATCTGCGGGGGCGGCCATTTTGTCCTCTGTCGACTGAAAATGACATCACAACTGCTCACAACGACCAATCACGGCTCAGATTCAGGAAACAGGTCATTCGCGATTGGTTGTTGTGAGCAGTTGTGATGTCATTTTCAGTCAACAGAAGACAAAATGGCCGCCCCCAGAGATGGCTAAAAACGAGTGCATTTTGCTGCTTAATTCATATTCCACAAACGCAAAATTAATCATTTGGGTTGACTTCCGCTTTAAGTTCCATGCACCAGTATGCTTACTCCTCACTAGCAAGACAATTCAGTACACTAGTAGTAATGTGTTTTTTCCACCCTTGCCTTCCATTACTGGATGGCATTCTGCACATGGGTAGGACAACTTTCAATGGCTTTAAATGATATTATTATGATCTGGCTTTCATTTCTTGCGGTTCTTACCGCGTTGGTGGACGCCAAAGGCTCAGCGCCCTCCAGCTGAGGGCCCTGGTAGACCCTCAGCTGGGCGTGCTCGGGGTATTCGGAACTGGGGTGCGCCGAGCTAAAATCCAGAGTTGGCAGCCTGCCCGCCGACGTCGCTGGACCTTGACCCGGGGCCGGGTAGGAGGGGGGCGCGGCAAACACCTGGGGCAGGGCGGGGTCGGCGCCGCCCGGGCCCGCCTCCTGGGTGGGGCCCCCCTGGAAACAAGGGGAGGACGGTGGCATTTTATTAGGATGGACACACACAGATAGATGGATAGATAGATAGATAGATAGATAGATAGATAGATAGATAGATAGATAGATAGATAGATAGATAGATAGTGCAAATCAATACAGTTCCAAATGTAAACTTTGAATACAACACAATAAAATATGACACCTGTACTTCTATTTTTTAAGTATTTTTTTTTCCAAGCAATGCAAAGCAGTAATGGAATGCTATAATTCTTTTTTTCAAGAGAGAAAAAATCAATACGGCCCTACAGATGATAAACCTATTAAGTGACGAGCTTCGATTTACGTTGAAACGAAATTAGATGCAAACGCTCAGCGGCAATTTTGATGATTAGAGTCCACTTGATGCAAATCTAATTGCTAAGTTGACACTTTCTCAATCTTTTGGAGCATTTCATTGCTTAAGATATTTTGTGGCCAAGTGAAGACCACTCATGACTAAAAAAAATGGTGAAATTTTGTCAATTTTTCAGGTGCAAACATGAGTCAAAGGTTTGTCAAAACCCTGTTCAAATCTTGTCTTAGAGAATCACAAAGTTAACAATAAAAAAAAAAAAAAAACAGAAAACAGAATGATCATCTGCAATTTTTGGGGTCAAATTTAAACAATAGCAACACAGTGAAAACATTGTCTTACCCCTTCAGCACACCCCGGGATCTCTGAGTCCCTCAACATCAACTGCTGCATGTTTTAATGGCGGCCCACCACCCGCCCACCGCGCCATAAGTGCGAGCCCTCCACCAATCCCATCAAATGATCACCACAACTACAAGGGGCGGAGAAGGGGGCCGAGGGGGACTGCCACACCACCTGTGCTCATTTGTGACTGTCAATCACTGCTTTCTATGTTTCAATTCATATACTTGCACGTGCTTCATTTTGATGAACGAGGTCACAGGGGTTATAGAAAGTGTCAAATGAAGGAAGTAAAAGTAGAAAGTCATCAGAAAAATACTCAAGTAAAGTACAGATACCTTAAAAAAAAAAAATACAGTACAGCCCTGTAATCATCACCATCGCCGAATTCGACACCACTGCAATCTCCAAGCACAATAATAAACTATTATTGACAGTTTCAAGTCAAAAGTCAGCATTATTATCTTTTTTTTCTGGCAGGCCCCTCCTGACACAAAGATGATACTGTACTGTGAGATATGACACCCTACTTTGCTTGATTCCCACCGACTGGAGTCAGCAGTTGCACAGACATGTTGTCCACCCCCCTCGTCCCTTGTCTGTCTTGTTCTCCTCTCGTAGCACCTCAGCTGTCAGCTCAGGGTTCGTAGGTCAACGGCTCGGGGGCCAGGTGCCTGCCGGGGCAGCTGTCGCGACATTTCCACGCACCCGACGCCGACTGCAGATGTGGCAAGCGACATGCTCAAATACGAGAGGCCGATAGGGACATGATTCACGATGGCCAAGGTTATTATAGTTAACGGAAACGAACAATATAACTAAAACGGAAAGATCATTTTTCGTTAACGAAATAAGATCAAACGGAATGCTTTTTAAAAAACTACATTTTATAATTATATTTATGTTTTTTATATGTTTTTTTATTTATTTATTTATTTATTTTAATTATAATTATATAATTAATTTCATACATGAACTTTTGGGTCTATATATATATATATATATATATATATATACATATGTATATAACATAGAACAAAAACTAATAAAATGACACATTTAAAAAAATAAAATCATTAATTAACGCTGCTCTTTAAACTACTTAAATATAACTCAATTTTAAAACCAAATGTCAAAACAAAATAAAAGCAAACTAGAATGACAAATGCCAAACTACTATATCCATGCCTCTCTCACACATTATTGAAATGCTCTTATACACTTTTTACTCACATACTGTACACAAATGAAACGCTCGAAAATGCAGTAGTGCAACACTGTTAGACAAACCACTGAAACACTTTCACTCATACAACTGGATTTTATTTGCTTATATCCACAAATGAAATGCTCTCTCACACACTACTAAAATCCTTTCACACGTCATACCGAAATGCGCTTGAATAATATACTGAAATATGCGTTTCATTAGTGTGTAAGAGTGTTTCACAAGCACCTGGAAGAGTATTTCTTGTGTGTGTGAGAGTATTTCAGTCGTGTATATGAGAGCGCTTCATTAGTGTATCTATCAGTCATTTATCTATAAAAATAAAAAAATCGAAAAAATAACAAAGCCAATATATCCACTCAGAGCCACAGTATTTACTATATTATTTATCAAACTGAAATTGAAAAATAATTATTTTAAATTGCTCAAGTTATATATTGAAGTCTAAAGTCCAAAATCCAATATATGGAAGAATATTCCAATTATCGGGCACCTGTTGTGGCCGTGTTGCGTTCACACCATCGTCGACATGATCGCGTGTAACATTGCATCAGTTTGGACGTTTTATACTGCGCTGTAGCATGCAGTACGTTCACGCCGGCTTCTTTGGCACTAGCCACGATATCGTGGACAGCGTCACCACAAGCGTTCTGTCAATATTATTTTCAGACTGTTGGTTGTACTACCGACATGCAGGCCCTCCGCCCGGCCTCTATTTTAAGAGGAGCTGATTGCAGAAAACCAGATAGGTGACAGAATCTCCTCCTGTGATTATCTGCTCAGGAGAGCGAGCCTAAAAATACAGCTGACAAGGTGGAGCCACGCCAGATGCATTGTAGCATTGATGGCATGTCAGGGACACGCACGTACACACGCACACACACACAGTTTTCCGATCAAAGGCCATTTCAGTTTTAAGCTACATACTAAATGTATAAAAAATGTGTTAAAGTCGCTTTCAAGTGAAAATAGAAATGTGTCCTGAATTTGACACACCACAGGAAAAATTGTTGTTAAGAACCCAGTCAAATTTGAATGATTAAAGAAAAAAAAAAATTGCCACATCTATAAAATGAAGTTTCAAAATGGTGGAAAATCAAGCTGTTGTCTACGCTTTCAAACACTGTCTGCTGAACGTGCTGAAACCAAGGCCCGCTCAACTGTCGATCAAATACCACTGCTGCAACCTGGATGCTACTTCGTCGACAAACCCACCGGCTCATCGTGCGATATTTTTCCAGAGATTGTCAACGAGGCGTTCTAACGTGCCCGCGCCAGAGCGAAGCCCCATTCCACACGCTGTCTGCCACATGAAACTTTTTTAAAAATCCAGAGCCTGTCCATATGTTGGCTGTCCTGTCAGACTGAAAAAAAAAAAACAATCCCTCAACCTTCAGCCCTTGATGTGTGCGCACTCACAGCTAACAACGAGGCGCTCTAAAGTGACCACACCAATGTGAAGCCCCAGTCCATATGCATGCACTCATGGCTGTGACAATGAGGCACTCTAAAACGGCCACGACTGCGCAACGCCCCTGTCCGCACGTTGTCTGCCACGTCTGACTTGAATAAAAACGTTCTCTTGCTCTTACGCCTTCTCTCGCCTGAACTCACAGCCGACAACAAAGCACTCCAAGGCAGCTACGCTACCGCATCATCCGAAGGGAAGATGCATTTTCGCGGTGTAGTCTTAGCTAGCTCGCTAACCACACATACTGTAGCAATTACATCGGAGAACCGCTGATGGGAACGAAGGCGTTCAAGTTCTTACTACTTTTTTTTAGCCACACTCAACATTTCAGGAAGCAGAAACGGTGAAAATGACTTAACACTGTAGTGGATCCCCACAACTGACTACCACACAGTTCTCAGACTTTGCACGTTTTGAGCTACTATCTTCAAACATGGACAACGTAATTATAAACAAATCGCTGAATTCCCTTTACAGGGTGTTTAAATGTTACGGTTCCTTTTTATAACAATTCCTCTGAGGTTTTTATTCGATTTTAGAATAGCGTGGCGGGCCATTCTTTGCTGGCTGGCTGTAGGTTCCCAATTGTTCCTTTTCTTGCTAGCATCACAGAGACCGGTGGACTCTAGATTAGGCACAGTACAGTATGTTGTCACTCTACTAAAGACTACCTTGTGCAGAACCACGTTTTCCTCAAGAAATGATCCAAAATATGTTAGGATAACTTCTAATTCAGATATTTGAACAACCGATAGTGGTACATTTTAAAGCATTAAGCAATAATGACCATGACTGTGATTGGTGAGTAGAGTCATAACTGTTTTTTTTTCATTAATTCTCATTTCCGACCGCTGCCTTCAAAAAAATATCTTCACACCTGACTGATTTGTTCCCTTTCCAACCAGTGTACCAGAAGCAACACACGAGCTTTACCTGTACTATGCTGGGGTAGCAGGTGGTAGTCTGCGGATAGACGGGCAGTCCATAAGGCTGGAGGATGACAGTGGGTGAGGACAGCATAGCCTCAAAAAGCCTCACGCGAGGAGAATGAGGATGAGTGGAGGACAAGGGGTCAAAAATGCAAAGTTGAACTCAGGAGAACAGACGGCGAGTCAGTCTGGAAAAGAAAGGAGAAATCCAAATGGAGGGAAAGATCCAAGAGGGGTTTGGTGAAGGAAGGCTTGAAGTTTGTGAACCCAAAATGTGGAGGTGAGTCAAACCCCACACACAAAACAAGCAGCGTCCTGTCCGGTCAAGACAGGATCTAGAGCAGTGAAAAGAGCTTTCTGTGTGTCCATGAGGCGATCATGCAGCCTGACGGACAGAAACACATGCTCGGGGCTCCCATTTCAGAGTATTATAAATAGTCCCTCATGTCCTTCCTTAGGAGTTTACCACCTTACCACCCTCGCTCGCTCTCACACACATTGGCGAGCGAGGTTTCTCACAACTTTTGGCATGTTTTTTGGTTTTATTATATATCAAATGAAATTTACACCCAACAAAGATCCAGTCGCGGAGGCTGCCGAACACCCTACTGGTTGTTTGACCTCTTGTGACGTAGTTAGTGTCCAGCCTCACATTTTCTATATGAATAGTGACTGGCAAAAACGTATTAAACTGAAAACTACTATTATGTATTAGGTAGATACAGTGGATACAAAAAGTCTACACACCTCACCCTTACATTTTTACAGCACATCAAAAGTCATAATAATGCAGTGCAAACTACGTAGTACAAACGAAAACAAAGAGCATTTTTAGGAGGGACTAGAATTAATTTCAGAAGTTTTAGAAGTCTCATATTATGGCAAGTAATAATCCAATCTAATAATGATACATCAATATGTGAACAGTTAGTGCAAATAGGAAGTATATTACTGAAAGTGTATTAGAAAACCCTAATATGTAAATGAATACGTCATACATCAAATGCATTTGTAATGTACATTTGTTACGGCGTTTGTAAGTGGATATCATTTTCCGGCAACAGGGGGCGACAAACCGAAAACCCCAATTTCCGTTCGGGCGGTAAATAGCATGTCGGGATATGTAGTGTTGAAAGCCATATAAAATGTTCAGGGTCGCCATTGACTTCCTCTTTACTACGCGAGCCTGAGTGAAGCAGGTATGGGAGGCCTTCCTCTGGAATTTCGTAGTCGACTTCAATCCGCTTAATTTAAAAGTTTAGGGTCCTTTAATGTCAAGTATAATTTTGAAGAATTCCCCCGCTTGACTATTTAAGTCATTTATAATCCTTAAGTTGGTGTTGTGTCGTTTTTTTTAAATGCTAAAGCCGATGCTAATGCTAACGAGTCTCATGGAGCAACGTGGTGTGGCGAATGTGCGGCCTACTCGCATTGGTATAAATTGCGCTTATATTTTAATCGAAATGTGAATTGTTTTAATATCTGACTGTCTCTCAATCTTAAATTCAAGCCAAATGGCAGCAGACACGCAGTCGCGGTTTACAATATTAACTTTGTGGCTCTGTGACACATTCTTACTAGATTGCATTCATTTTAATGATTCACTTTATGCAACAACTACCATAAGTCAGCTCCTGATCACATGGACTGTATTGTGCATGGATCGTATTAAAACACTTATGTGGCAAGTGTTGATTAATCAATTGTCTTTTGTGATACAGGCACTTGTAAGCAGCCATGCCCGTTGCCAGGAGCTGGGTCTGTCGCAAGACATATGTCACCCCCCGCCGCCCCTTCGAGAAGTCCCGTCTTGACCAGGAGTTGAAACTCATTGGTGTGTAAGGGCTAATTGCGATACAGTGTTACCTTGACATAAAATTGCTACATCTTAAGTATCTTTTGAATTACTACTTGTCTTGTCTACTTGTCTCGAGATTTGAGCATCCAATGTGTTGCTCCTTAAGTGAGGTGGGAAATAAATGGAGCATTTAAGTTATTTTAATGCCCTTGCTTGTGGGCAAGGGGAGTGGCAGTTGGCACTCCGCATTTTACTCAAAAGGGCTGTCAGCCAACATTTGGAGCTGACTTACATTTTTCATGGAAACCGCTTATTGGTGGTTTTTCCTGCTTAATTAAGAATTTCAGGATGTTAGGGTTTTTTTTCCCCAATATGTTTATAATAGGTGTTAATGTGGATTTTTGCTTTTCGTGGACAGGCCCAATCCCTCTACCCCCAGAAATAAAAAGTTTATTACAATACCTAATAGGTATTTTTGGATGGGCTGTAACATGGTAACCTAAAACTCACAAGGCAAGGTATCTCAGTATTTAGAACGTCAACCTGTTGGTTCATACAACACTCATGGACTGTGGTCTGCTGTCTCTTAGGCGAGTATGGCTTGAGGAACAAGCGTGAGGTGTGGAGGGTCAAGTTCACCCTTGCCAAGATTCGTAAAGCTGCCAGAGAGCTGCTCACTCTGGATGAGAAGGAACCAAAGCGTCTGTTTGAAGGTATTCATCAAACTTGTGGTAAAAGCCACTTTGACGTTTGAGCCAGTGATTTCAATATTTCATTCTCTATTGTCTGAATTTCCAGTGTGGTCGCGAATTCCTCGTCAATGAGGCTTTGTGCTCCCCTGGATGATAGAACTTGTTTTTTTTTTGTGGGGAGACTAAAAAGCTTTTGTCACATGTAGGTAATGCCTTGCTCAGGCGTCTGGTGCGTATCGGCGTGTTGGACGAGGCCAAGATGAAGCTTGATTACATCCTGGGTCTGAAGGTTGAGGATTTCTTGGAGAGGAGGCTGCAGACTCAGGTCTTCAAGCTCGGACTCGCCAAGAGCATCCACCACGCCCGTGTGCTTATCCGCCAGAGGCACATCCGGTACGTTGATGACAAGACCAAATCGACCCGTTGGAGAAAGGGCAACGAGTCTTACGAGATGCCCGATGCTTCCTCTTCCATCAGAGGACCGGCGACTTTTAACACACTCCGCTGAGATGGGTTAAATAAATCATCAAGGTCAATTCGGCATCGAAGCCGTATACCTTGTCAATAAAGCATTGCTCAGAGCCAATCCTGCCAACGAGCACTCGGACTGACGCCGGGGGCTGTTTAGGTAAGGTATGGGTTGCACCTCGGGCAATGGTAGCAGTCGCCACTGGCAACTCTCCAGGCTGATGATTAAGATGTTAAATGTGCAGATTTTCTGTGGTGTCAAGAATTCCTCGTCAATGAAGCCTGTGTAAAACTGCACTACTTGCACGAAGTTTGTAATATTTGAGGTGAAATATCAGGATTCACTGGAACTTAATTTGATCTCTTAACTTTTAAATGCACATGTCCACCTTTTTGTGTTCAAAAGTTTGAGGTTAAATTAAGTTAACCTGTAAAGATAGTGTTTTCTATGTTCATCTTTATTTCACCTGAATCGCAAACTTTCTGAGTAGTGTAGATCTCTCTTACCCACGTACGCAAGAAGTCCTCAAATATGAGTTTCAAGTAATCGTCCTATTCTAAAGTTTGCCCGTCAATCTCTCTGCAGTGTGCGCAAGCAGGTGGTGAACATCCCCTCCTTCGTGGTGCGCCTGGACAGCCAGAAGCACATCGACTTCTCCCTCAGGTCCCCGTACGGCGGCGGACGTCCAGGCCGCGTCAAGAGAAAGAACTCCAAGAAGGGCCAGGGAGGAGCTGGCGGAGCTGATGATGAGGAGGAGGATTAAAAAGGATGTCAAATCTACTTCTATTCTGTCATTTTTCAATAAATGATTGGTTTGACCAACAAACTGAGTTGACTTGTTGGGTGTTTTTGTTTTTTCAATTGATAATAGTACTGGGGCAATCTGACATTAGAATGGCCTTTACAAAAGGGTGGTGGTAGACAATTTCTTCTACTTTGATTATAAAAGCCACCGCAAAGTTAAAATGGCCGCGTCCAATCATGAAGTCAAACGTCACCAACCCGGAAGTATTTGCCACATCTGTGGACACTTGTTTGTGAATGGCAAAGCAGGGCTGGGTTCGTCTCCACCTAACATCAGTCAACCGTGTAAGTATGTTGGCTTCATGTAACACGCTTGTGTAAACAGTAATTACGCTAGCCGTTTAAACAAATGTCATACGATGTCGTGCTATTAGCATTGAGAAACGGCTAATCCCGCCCGGGTGCTGACTTTCACTTTATAACTCGTTTACCCCGCTTCGCGCATGTGAGTTGACTATTTTGTGTTTTTCAATAAACCGATTTTTAAATCGCTATTAACCTAACCCTAGTCCAGGTCACGTTGACTAAGGCGTAGAAAAATTACGCGAAGCTCTCCATAATTTGGGATCCTAAGTGCATTCAAAGGTTGAAGATACTTTACATAACCTGCACTAACACACACTTCAGTCCAAAACCTAAAATTTGCTATGTAGATATAGCTTAGCCTTTCCATGTGCGACGTTGCTGCCTATCTGGAGCTACAGTCTCCTCTTACATACAAATCACTAAAACCAGAAATTACCACTGTCAGCGTCCGCTACAGCATGGCGAATTTTATTTTACTTCTAGGGAGAGTATTAATTGAACTATTCATATCGTAATTACTATAAGTGTAGTTAATCATGTCACAGCGAGATATGTTTTATTGTTACATTTGTACTCTTAAGAAGAGCTCAACATTGTTCAAACAGTACATCTTACTCAAAAGGAAGATGTTTTGTCCAGCACTTGTATTCAGTCACAATCTTCAATCAATGTCGATACTAGATGATGTGTCAGAAAAGTTCCGTCACACAATACATAGTTCACATCCAAACGTAAAGTTTTCCACTTCACAATAATCCCCCCCAATCTCCTCTGCCACACCTTCATGCACACATGGAAGGATTCTTCTGTCATCACGGCCATCTTGTCCACGTCTTTAAAAAACAAAAAAATAGTAGCTTGGGTTTGAAACATATCTTTTGTGACACCCGTCCTGGAACCTTTCTGATACCCCTTGCATATGAATCAAATGTATTTTTATTTGTTTTATTTTTTTTGCTTGCAGAGCGGCAATGTCTCCCGATGAGCTGGTGTACTTGGGAGTCCTAGCAGCCTCCATCCCGCTTGGATTCCTTTTCCGTTACCTCAGTGAGTATCTTTTTGAGTGCTTCCATGTTTTGTACGGTTGTAATCTGTATAATGATAAAATAATAATAAAACTATACAGTGGCGTTTCATTGTTTACTTACTGCTTGCCTGTAGTTGGGGTGTTGATTATGCAATGTTTTGCTTTCAGGTCCTCCTGTAAAGCAGGGGGCTGCTATGCTTCTGGGCCTCTCCATTACCATCGCTACCTGTCAAGTGCATACACTCCATTCTCTGGTGACGGTGATTGGAACATGGATTTTTATCAAGGCAAACTGGAGGTAGTTTTAGAAAAAATGTATATTTTTTAAATGTATTTATTCATTTTAATATTGTAGACCACTGGGAGACAGTGTAATCTCAAAGTGAGAATAGAAGAGGAGTATAAAGTCACATTAATGATGTAAAAAAGTTTTGAAATCATTTACCTTGGACTCATTTTTGTGAGATGTTATAAACCTGGTGTATAACCTAGCTTATACTGAGCACATTGTCCCTCTGTGTATGAAGGCTCGCCCCAGCGTTGAGTCTCGCCTGGACCTTCCTCTACCTCCTCTTCTTCCGGCTGGTCACCTGGTTCGGTTTGCCAGCTCCGACGCCTTTTGCCAACGCCGTCCAGCTGCTTCTCACTCTCAAGGTACGCGATTGTCTGTAAACCAAAATCCAAAGTTTTATTTTTATTTTTTTTCCACTTTCTGCACTGTGATCCAACTTAGATGGTGAGCCTGGCCAATGAGGTGCACAGCTTCCACGTGGAGAAGAAGAAGGAAGTGAGCTCCTTCGCCAGGTCGGCGGTCGTCGGTTGTCTGTCTCGGGAGCCGTCGCTGTATGACATCATGTCCTACAGCTACTGTTACGTGGGTGTCATGACAGGTGAGTCCCGAGGAGGAAGTTGTGTCACTTGCCAGAGGAGATGTGGAAACATTTGCATGTTGTGTTGTTCATCCTGTTGAAATGGTTTTACTTGTGCACGACCGTTAACCGCTGTCTCTCTTTGTCTCACTCTGCTACTTGTCCAACATCATGTGAGTGCACATACGTCACGCTAGTATAGTTAAATAGTATAGCTAGCACTAATGTATAGGGCTGGACAATTAATCCAATTCAAATTGACATCACAGTGTAGTAGAAGACAATTTTCAAATTGCAAAAGCAGCTGTCAAAAAGAACCAACTTTGCGTCAATTTGAGCCAACTCTCTGGGTTGTTTTGTACAAAACAGCCCATTTTTTGGCTTTGTTTTGTGCAAAACAGTAGTGGATGAGTCCCATTTTTTAAATGTATGTATTTATTCATATAATGTGTGGGTAGGTTCAGTGTTTAAGAAGCGCATTCCACACGTTTACATGTCATTGTTTCATGAAAAGTTGAATAGTGATAAGGATTTGTTTGCATTAGTGTTGTAATTTATTGACTTACAGTACACGCCACACTTGTGTGCTCGAATTTTGTGAAGTTGTCGTAGTGAACGATTAAAAGACAGTTAGGTCAAGGTGAGCTATCGATTCTAAATGAGGAGGATAAATAAATAAGGCCTAACCTCTAGGACCAAAACATTTATGTCGAACAAATCTGATATTGTTTATTGCAATACAGACTCATTTATTGCTCGTTTGTTAAAAAATACATCGGAAAAGGACCTTTGAAAAAGTCATCATTTTAAAATGAAAAAAAAAAAAAATGCAGTTCGATTATTTTTCAAAATAGTTCAGCCCTATTCTGTTGTCGTGCTCTTCTTTGAATCCAACGCCATTTTTCCCTCCATTTTCCCCTTTTGTGCGTTCCTTTATCTGGCATGTCCAATAATGTCGTTGCCGTCTACGATTGTCCTCTCATTACTGCCTTTTCCCGTTCTGCCCGTTTTCTTCCCTCCAAAAGGCCCGTTCTTTCGCTTCCAAACTTACAGCGACTGGCTGGAGCAGCCCAAACCGCTGGCCCTGCCCGGCTGGGAGCCGTGCCTGCAGCGGCTCAAGATGGTGCCTGTCTTTGGTGCGCTCTTCCTGGCCGTCAATTCCGCATTCCCTCTGGCTTACGTCCGCACCGACCAGTTCCTGGAACACAATTTCTTTTTCAGGTGACCGCACAACGTTTGTGGAATATAAATTAAGCAGCAAAATGCACTCGTTTTTAGCCATCTCTGGGGGCGGCCATTTTGTCTTCTGTCGACTGAAAATGACATCACAACTGCTCACAACAACCAATCACGGCTGACCTGTTTTCTGAATCTGAGCCGTGATTGGTCGTTGTCAGCAGTTGTGATGTCATTTTCGCTCAACAGAAAACAAAATGGCCGCCCCCACAGATGGCTAAAAACGAGTGCATTAACACTTATTCCACAACACAATATTTATCAGAATGCCCTGTTTCAACTAACGGGCCTGCTGGGAACATATTCTTGAAAAAAATATGTTTGCGTTGATTTCCCGTTTAACTTTGTTGCAACGTCTTTAAGCATATGTTCATTGAAGAATTTTTTGGATTTGCATAATGTAGTTTTTTTTTTTTGTAGTATTATGATTAATATAATTTTTTGACAATATACATCTTTATCAAATTCGAACGTTCAGGAAAGCATCCAGAGTAGTCAGCATGTCTTAAAAAGTCAAATGAAAACACTTAAAATACACAAAACAGCTCCATATAGTTTTCAACAGTAAATTTTGAAAAAAAAATATGTCAAAATGACAGAAAATAAAACTTTCAACATGTCTTTGTTTTGATTTCAACACAGTTTTAAATTGATTTATTATCGGCCATCAGATTTTTTAAAAAGGCCGATGCCGATATTTGTCAAAACGCACAATATCGGCGCCGATTATCAGCCCGGCCGATAATCTGTCCATCCCTAATTTAAATGTATAACACAAAAAGGTTAAATACAACTGAACTGTACTTAGGCAGTGATCCTTCCACATATCACACTTTGAGAATCACTGTATCAATTTAAAGAGGCAACATCTTAGAACCAGCTCAGTATGATGTCCAGTATCTGAAGTTAGCGAAATACTGTTTTTAACACACTCGTTCTTCTCTATCTCCACCACATCAGGTTCTTCTACATGATGGTGGTGTTCTTCGTGTTCAGGATGCGTTTCTACGCCGCGTGGTGCAGCGCTGAGGCCGGATGCATCAGCGCCGGTCTGGGCTGCTATCCAGAACAGGCTCAGTGCAAGCCGGGCGGGGGACCCACCGTCCGCTACAGGTACCTGAAAGTGGATTGCTCTTAAAATTGGGCCCCGACCGATTCATCAGACAATTATTCCCCTTCAAATATCGGCCAAATCGCTGATTGTTTTTACCGTTATTTACTCGAACCATATACATCAGTTGCATCACTGGTCTCATTTTTTTACGACCTAATATCCTTCAAAATATACTGTATTCAGTTTGTTGATAAGGTCATTCTATGGACTTGACAAAACAAAGTAAATATTTACAAGCAATGCTTAGGTGAGCAATGTAAGTTGTGCAAGGAATTGACTTGGATGTCACTATTTTACACACAACCTAAAGTCCGTTTTTTTTAGTTTTTTTTTTTTTAAAGAAATTGAAAAAATAAAATCATAGCAACATAAATATGTTAAATATGACACACATTCAACTACTCGTCACACAAAAACGCATATGACAAGGATTAATGTCCTTATAACTTCATTAATTAAATGCTTTTTCCTGCCACTGGACATTTGTGCTTCATTGTATTTGTTTTAGTTCACTTTATTGTTTTTTATGTATTTTTTAAACAAATGGAAATAAAGCAAATAGAAAATTGCCATGCATTTTTTTTAACAATACAGTGCCTTATTTTTCAATTTTTTTTAGACGATTAGATTAGACGGTAATCGGCCTCAAATAAATCCATATCTGTCGGGCCCGAATTAAAATATGTCCAACAAAAATCAGTTTGCATCAGGATACGTGAGAAAACATCACAGTTGACCCGCCCCATCTTTAAAAGTTTTCTTTTTTTCCCTCAAGCCCCGAGTCGTTGGCCGAGGAGACCTACGACTTCAAAACCATCCAGAACATCGACTGCTACAACACGGACTTTTGCGTGAAGGTGCGCCACGGCATGCGTTACTGGAACATGACGGTGCAGTGGTGGCTGCATCACTACATCTACCCCAACGCCCCCTTCAAGTCCTACACGCTCAGGTGAGGGAAGAAAACGCTTGTTTTATTGACCAGGCACTGGGGATGTAACAATTCACACAAGCGCCGACTCGATTTGATTTTTTCGATTTTCAGTTCCCGATTTTCGATTCTATTCGATCTAAAAAAATTTGCTACCATGCTTGTCTCTGTGCACTAGTGTGGTTCTGCAGCCATCGACAAAGGCAACACGCAATGATTTTTGGCGCAAAAGCATATTTTGCACATTTTCAAAATGTGCTATGCATCCGGAGTGAAAAGACATCACTTTCTAGATGAATTAAAGCAACACGATTCTTCGATCAATCGTATCAATTTTTCGATGAATCAAAGTGATGAATCGGGGTGAATCGATTTTAAATCGCTTTTCGATTCATCGTTACATCCCCACCAGGCACTCATTTCTTGATCTTCGAGCTGGTTTCGAAGCATCTTCAGCTTGATGCTGAATTAAAACGCATCAACGTGAACATCAAATGCCAAACGTATTTTACATTCAGGGCGGGCTGGACCATGTTCATCAGCGCCTACTGGCACGGCCTGCACGCCGGATACTACCTCTCTTTCCTCACCATCCCGCTTTGCATCGCCGCCGAGTCGGCCATGGAGGCGTCGGTCCGAGCCCGGCTGGGCCCGCGCGGCCAGAACATCTTCGACTGGGTCCACTGGTTCCTGAAGATGCGAGCTTACGATTACATGTGCATGGGCTTCGTGCTGCTCAAAGCCTCCGACACCATCAGCTACTGGTCGTCCATCTACTTCGCCATGCACGTGCTGGCTGTCGGCTGCATAATGGCGGGCAGGGCTCTCAAGGGAGGAAAGCGAGGAGACAAGGAGAAGACAGATAAGTCGCAAATAACAAACGGCGATAAGACTGAAAAACATGACTGAAAGCGATGGCGCTTTACGGAATTGGAGGGACATGAGGCGGAGTTTGCTCAAGACTTTTATTTCCCACTGCACTGCACATTCTTTACATGTTCAGCGTCGCCTTGAGGTACAAGTGAGCCACCTTACAAGTTTTTCAAGATACGAGCTGCAGTATAGGGCAGATTTTGGTAGCTAGCAGTGAAGTCAACTCGGCGCTTCACAACAAGCAGCAGTTTCATTTAAAAAAAAAAAGGCTTCAAGCTGTTTACAGTCACTCCCTTTTTAATTTATTATCAAACTAAACATGAAACAAAGATAATTACATCACATAGCTTTGAGTGAATCATCATAATAAAAGTAGGGGCCCAGTTCAATTGTCCGATATTCGCCGTTTGAAAATCAAGCCCACAATGACGGATTATAACGGATTATTTTTCACATGAGCAAATTACAACATCAGAAAAATATAATGACTTTCAAACATTCCGACCCACCCCCTAAAAATCGGCCGATTTTTGCAGAGTATTTTCTCTGTTGTAAAGTAAAACAAATACTTAAAGGATAAAGTCAGGTGTTGTGCATATAATTACCGTCATCGTTGCATGGAACTAAGGAACCCAAAAAGAATATATTTTATTCATTGTATATATATTTTTTTAAATTAATAGAAATATTACTGCAGCTTACGTGTCAGTTCTGAAACTTTTCTTCTTTTGTATCCCTTTATTAAACTGCCCTCGGGTGGTCACGGCATGCCTACCAGAAACAGCAGCACGCAAAAAACATGTCGTAGACGAACTTATTATTTCTTTGCTTTTTATTTTGGTCTTACATTACTGTATATATTTTTAAAGTCAAATATTGTGCTTTTTTTTCTTATTCAAAAAGTCATTTATTTTTTTTGGGGGGGGGGGGTGGAATGAGTATTTCCATTTATTTCAGTGGGGGGGGGGGAAAGGATTTGAGTTACGTCCATGGTTATGGAACAAACTTGTATCAAATTGTATCTCAAAGCACAACTGTGTCCAACAAAACGCCGGCCGAACACGCTGTCGTTTGGAAACCACTTTGCCAGAATGTGGAAAACATCATCATCCTCAAAAGTTACGTGAATATATCTGAGGCTCGCTCTTCTACTCCAACATGGTCAAAATGTGCGCAGAACATGAAAGCATTTGTAAAACCGGAAAAGAACGAATGGAAAATTTGCATTGATCAAATCCTTGACATATATATATACGTATATATATGTATATGTACTGTATATGTATTATATGTATCATATATATATATATATATATATATATATATATATATATATATATATATATATATATATATATATATATTGTGTATGTATATGTCACATGGCCTGCGATAACTGAAAATGGCCCTTGGCAACACAAACACACCTGCCCGTTTCCTCACAACAGGTTTTTCCTTCCCCTGTTGTGTTATCCGTGTCACATTACTGTTGTTGCTTTCTTGTAAGGTCATAACTTAAAATACAGTTGGAGTAATAAGAATAATTCTATTTATAAGTCTACACACCCCTGGTCAAATCAGGTTTTTGTTGTATAGAGATGAATCATTTCAAATCTTTTCAAAGGTGGAAGTACAAATCAACTGAGATAAGGTGGTTGCATAAGTGCGCACACCCTCGCAAAACTGGCAATGTGGCTGCGTTCAGAATGAACCGATCGCATTTCATTTTAAATGGGGGTCTGCTGCACACTTGCCACTATTTATCCCAAATAAAGTTCAGCTGTTTTATTTTTTTTTAAAAAAAGGGATACAAACAGGGTTGTGTTGACTTTTCATACAGTCACCTGCACAATATCCTGTATACGACGTTTCAAATGTGCTTTGCAAATCATTTTTATTGTAAAGGCACTGAGAATTTGTGTAGTTGTACTGGCACAATTTTCCCTTTTTTTTTATTTTTATTTATTTTTTTACAATGGGAAGAATTCTGCCTTCTAGTTGTGGGTTATAATGGGTTAAAGCAATACAATACAACACAAGGAAGTCCGTCCACCTGCAAAGAGAGTAAAGTCCATCGGAGGAGGAGAGAGACAATCCAGGAAATACACAGCTTCCTCAAGACAAGTCCACCCCCCCCCCCACACCTTTTATTTGTATTCTTATTTTGACAGCGTAACGTACGAGGAATGGACCCACCGAGACAAGAACCAAGTGACTACGATTACGCCGAAGGTGTGTCATTCTTTTCTTTTTTTTTCCCCGAAGACTAAATAACACACCTGCCTAAAAGCCGTCATTGTCTTGCAGTCGGCGATCACATATACTCCAACGGCGAGGAGTCGCTGAGATTAAGACGCCCTTCGTCTCGAGGCTCCAATCGGAACTACCCTCACTTCAACTGGAACCCGGCGGCCACCGAAGTAGAGGGCGACGACGACGATTATGAGGATGAAGTGGATGGCTGGAGAGAATCAGGCCACGAGCTTCGGGAGCTGCGCACCATCCCTCTGCCCATGGCGCTTAAAAGGGCTGTGAGGTCTGAAAATGTTATTTTTTATTTTTTTTAAAAGAAAAATGATTTTTGACACATTATGTCACACACACTTCACGTTTTGCAGGGGTCACCCCCTGTAGATGAAAAGCCAACTAGAACAGCTGACATTTGTTAAGGGTTCATCAGCGTTATGTGCTAAATAATGTGATTGGTTAATTCTGAATACGGTCACATCTGCACTTAGAGGCTGTGCGAACTTATGCAGCCAAATGATTTTAGTGGTTTGTTTTTATTTCCCCTCGCAAAAAGAATGTACTGTTTTGTTTTTCAATTAATGGTCGGAATATTTTTGAAAGGATTGATCTGGGTCCCATTTTTTAAATAAAACCTGTTATTTGAACAGGGGTGTGTAGACTTTTTATATCCACTGTATGCGCATCAACTCTCACTTGAGTGCCCACAAATAAGCTATTCAAACAAATCTCATTTATAGTTGAAGCGGAAGTCAAGCCAAACAGATTTTTTTTCAAGAATATGTTCCCAGCAGGCCCACTAGTTGAAACACGCCGTTATGATAAATATTGAGTTTGTGTAATAAGTGTTAATCCACTCGTTTTTAGCCATCACTGGGGGCGGCCATTTTGCCTCCTGAAAATGACATCACAACTGCTCGCAACGACCAATCACGGCTGAGCTGTTTTCTGAATCTGAGCCGCGATTGGTCGTCGTGAGCAGTTGTGATGTCATTTTCAGTCGACGGAAGACAAAATGGCCGCCAGAGATGGCTAAAAACGAGTGGATTAACACCTATTCCACAAAGGCAATATTTATCAGAATGCCCTGTTTCAACCAGTGGGCTTGCGTAGAACATATTCTTGAAAACAATATGTTTGCGTTGACTTCCGCTTTAAGTTTAATTACACGACATTGTAATAATCTTTTGGGCATTAAAATCCAATGTCATCTGTACTCTTGAAAATGGATAATTAATGGGGGGAAAAAAATCGTTTCTCTCATCGTATTAGTAGTCATCTGTATTGACATAGCCATGTGCATTGTTTTCTGTCTCCAGGCAGGTGCAGGAAATGCAGGTGCCCGTCGCTTCCTCCAGGATGATGTCCTGGAAACAAAAGAAGCGCAGAATCCTAAAGCAAACCAAAACTAACGCCAGAGAGTTCCTGAACTTCTTTATGCTGTGGAGGAAGTCTTTGCAACAGATTGGAGGTACATTACACCAACTCATTTGTCAAATTCAAGATTTCCAAGAGTTCCTACGTTCCAAGAATTCCAAAACTTTTCACAATAAAATTCTCTTTTTTTTTTTTTTCCTCTTCAAAATAAATCCCCATATTTAAGAGGTTTTGCATAATTAGCTCCTCGTTCCACATTTATTGACCATTAATTCCCACTTGAAACATTTTGTGCTCAGTCAGGACATCTTCAGAACAATTTCCCAAATTTTCACAAATAAAACGATATCGCTAAACATTAACCACCGCCTTCCACATTTCTGGACCGATTTCAA
This sequence comes from Filicampus tigris, assembly GCF_054856515.1. Taxonomy (NCBI): domain Eukaryota; kingdom Metazoa; phylum Chordata; class Actinopteri; order Syngnathiformes; family Syngnathidae; genus Filicampus; species Filicampus tigris. The sequence continues at coordinate 5,373,339 of NC_141224.1, read as the reverse complement.
GTCTCGCTTTGTACATTTCGACATTTACTGTTCTTCCACAGATTTCCGCTGCAGCTTTTCGACACAAACTGCATTTTCTAGCCGTCATAAGTTTGAAGGCGTCTTTTTCACAACTTTGCGCTCCGTCATCCCCTCAGGAAACTTTGGCGGCGGTGTCCAGTCTTACTTCCTGTTCCTGCGCTTCCTGGTGGTACTTAATTTTGTCTCTTTTTTACTGATCGCCGGGTTCGTCTTCGTCCCCAGCGTCGTCTTCAGAGCTGGAGACAGCAGCCCTGTGAACAACACCGGTAACCGCTCCAGCCGGCAATGCGATGATGCCCGTGTTGTGTACTCACTGACTTTACAAGTCACTTGAATGGCGTGTGTGTTTTGCAGGGCCCGAGGAATGCATGAAATACGATCCCAATCCTCAAGGCTTGGTGGCCTTCTATAATTACGTCCTTGACTTCCTTTCGGGAACGGTGAGAAACTCGAGTGACCCGACACAACCTGCTGAAATGACAACTGCGGAGAGCTTCTAACCAATCGCGATGTAATGGTGACTTAAAGCAACACTGCGTCATACGTCAGTTTTTGTTGATTATGGCGGCGCCGTGTGGACGAAAGCGGTAGTGTTTTGACAAAAGTCAACCACGTTTCGTGACGCGCCGTGAAATCCTGAGCTCTCGCTGGCCTGCGAGTTGGACTGAATTACGTTTCTATTTCCAGTGGTTGTGTGAAAGATGAATAGCGATGAGGTCATGAATCTCATTTTGTTTCAACAATACTTTTGGGTTTTTTTGTTTGTTTTGGGGGCTTCTGCCATGACACCAGTAATAGCGCGTAGACGTTCGAATCGACTTCCGTCCTTATAGCGAAAGGAGGAAGTGAGTATGCCGTAAAGCAATTCAGGACATTTGTATTTTTTTGGTGTGCCAGGGTTGCTCCCATCCTCCTCAAAGTTGCTTAGTGCCAAAACGATACGGACCCCACCCCCCCCAGGTCATGACAAAAAGTCCCATTCAACTACTTGTAAGTCAATGTTTCATCAAAAGAGTTGTGATTTTTTAATTTTTTTTTATTAAGATTGAATTCTTGCCCAGTGCTGCTTTAATCGATTATTTCGATAATTTTGACTGTTGGGAATTCTCATGCACTTATTGTATACATGTACTTTAGTACAGTGCTTCTCAATTATTTTTTTGTCACGCCTCCCCCTCCAGGAAGAAGAAAATATTTCATGCCCCCCCCCCTCTAAGTACGCTTCTGCAGAGGAGCAATGAGAGCCCCACTGCCACCTACTGTAGTGAACGTGCAACTTTACTCTAGTACGGCAAAAAATAAAATAAATCATCAAGTCAGACACGCCCCCTTTTTGAGAAGGACTGCTTTAGTAGGTACAATCTAGTACGTTCAAGAGCCGTTTTAAAAATTGTCTTCAGTTTCATGTGGAACTACCTTTTTTTTTTTGGTGACGTTTTTGTTTTACGTGCTGCAACGTTTTTCTAATTTAGAATACAGTATATGCCTTTGCTCAGTAAAGGTTGGGAAACACTAAGGAATTGTGTAAGGACTTTATGGGGCTGTGCAATTAATCGAAATTCAATTACAATTACGATTATTACACTCCACCATTACAAAAATTGTCATAATCGTAAAAAATGATTATTAATATGCATTTCTATCCAAGGCACTTTACACAAATAAATCAAATAATACATTTGCACTTTTTATAATTTTATAATCATAATAACACATTTTATCAATTTTGTTTGGTCCAAAAGGAATTTACACAATTATAGTGTTTCAAAGAAATGTATTTGTCTTTTATGTTTAAACATTTTCTTGTTTCGTACCAAAAAATAAATGATTGTTTGAATCAATGTGATTTTTTTATGACTAAAATGTGTAATATTTTGAATATATTATTTAATATAATACTGTATAAAATTCTACAGGTTAATACTTTTTTCATAATCGTGCAGCCCTAGGACTTTCTTCCGCTTTTTGACGGACTGTTCCCGCTGCGCTCAGGGCTTCATGGAGTATTCGTACCTGTTTTATGGCTACTACAGCGACACGCTGGTGGGTGACAACAACTTCTCCTACAACATCCCGCTGGCCTACCTCTTCACCGCCGTCTTCTACTTTGCGTTTTGCCTCATCTGCATCATGGCTCGGTCAGTCATCGAGAAAACTCGCGTTTATTTCACCAAACAAATAATATCCTCTTGAACTCTTCCCCGTCTGTTCTCACGCAGAATGGGCACGGCGGCTCGAGTTGCCGTGGCGACAGGAGGCAGCGCCGTGGGCAACTACAGCATGATCGTGTTCACGGGCTGGGACTACGGTTGCCTGGGAGACCGAGCCACCAAGCTGAAGCAGAAGAACATCCACTACAGTCTGCAGGTCGGAGCGGGACACTCGCAACACCTTTCGCGTTCATGGATAGTTGACCGTCAAAATAAACAACAAAGACAATTACAAGTTGTGTACAGTGGTACCTCTACTTATGAAATTCATTGGTTCTGGAAGAAATTTTTTAAGTAGAAAATGTTGTAAGTAGGGACGCGTTTTCCATGTAAATGCCCTAATCCGTTCCAAGCCTCCCAAAATTCAGACATAAATGTTTTATAAAGCATAAAAATGCATCAAAACATGTAACAAATACATGTTATAATTAGATTATTGCACAATAAATGAGAGTTGTGCATAATGTAAAAAAACAAAGAATAGAGTAAGGAATAAAAATGATGGTCGTTTACCTTTTAATTGCTGTCCTCATCGATTTTTGCCCTCTTTGGTTCATGTTCTCTCTCAGAAGTGGTTTTTGCCTGGCGTTTTGTAAACAACTGATTTAATAACGTGGCGACTCTCGATATGTTACGGTCATATTCCTTGGCAAGATCAGCCAAACGCATCCCTTTTTCATACTTTTCTATTATCTCTTGCTTTGTTTGTATGGACAAAAAAAAACGATTTTCTTCTTTTTTTTTCTTTTCCTCGTTTCTAATTCACGTAAAACTATCGGAACACCTCATGAGGACGCTGCATAGCATATCATATCAGTCTATCTGCACACATAGACACGTACGGTAGAGGTCCCTCTTAGCCAATGGGATGCCAGGAAGATGCTAGGCTAGCCAATGGCAGAGCAGCTATGAGTATGTTGCGTTCAGGAAACTCCGGAGCTGCGGCTGTGGCAGCCCATACTGTATTTTTACCTTTCGTATCCTGAAATTTCTTTTGTAACAAGAGTTACAATATTTTCCTGTTGAGGCGTTTCGTAACATGCTAACGTAACCAACTAAATTTCGTATGAAGAGACGTCCGTAAAGTAGAGGTACCGATGTATTTAAAACCACCACTTAGTTTGGCCTTTGAAAATGTCTAATCAGGTGGATCTGGAGGAGCAACTTATGAAGAAGAAAGCAGCCGCTCTCACCCTGTGGCAAAAGATAACCTTGTACTCCCTTCGTATCTTCATGGGTTTTGTTGCTTTGGGGCTCATCATGGCAGCCTGCTTCGGCATCTTTGTGGCCACTGTTTTCAGTCAGGTAAGCACTCACGACTGACGCAAATGATCCTGATTAAATGGAGGACGTCTAACTGATTTTTGGGCCCCACCCCACCACAGGGAAGGAATGATCAGAAGGGGATTCTGGGTTTGATTTTTGAGTATCTGCCCTCCATTGTGATCACCGCCGGTAACTTCCTGGTGCCTTTCCTCTGTGACCAGATCGCCCACGTCGAGCGATATCCACCCAGCACAACGGTCATAATGGCCCTGTTGAGGTTCGATCGGCACATTGGTGGAGTTGAATTGATGATGCGGGGGTGTTATTTGATGACAGGGGAAAACGGTTCTTTCACTTAATGACAACAGTGAGAAATGTGATGCCACACAGCAAACCCCCGCCAGCCCAGTTCTATTTCACACGCGAGAATGTGTATGTATAATTTTACATCCCTGTTGTCGACGTACGATATGCCAAGGCTATGCGTGACCTATTAAAGGTTGTTTGTACTATATTAAGGCCATGTGAAGCATACCAAGTTTAAGCGAGTCAAACTAATCCCTCTCAAAATGTTGGCATAACAACCAGACACCCGAGTCTGACAACAGTTGTATTAAAACATCACAAAAGGAAGATAAATGCAATGAATACAATAATAAATATAGTAATAAAGTATATGTCTTATAAAATATAAAGTACATTATAATTTGCCATGAAAATACCTTTGAGGTATTTTGTTGCTTGATATTGGGGCTGAACTTTTTTTTAAAAAGAAGCTAATTGTGATTTATTTTTCCTCTCGATATTGCGATTTAATGTGCGATTATTTTTTTCAAGGAACTCTTCTCATGTATTTTTTAAGAAACACAAGCAACAAATTAAGCTGTATTACCATATATAATATCAGATTTATTATACATAAATGTTTTAGTTTCAAAAGTTAGACTTACACTAAAATACAGGATAAATGAACGAAGAATTGATTTGTAACGCGACTTGCCAAGTCAACGCAAACATATTTTTTTCAAAAATATGTCTTATGCAGGCCCACTCATTCTGATGAATATTGCGTTTGTGGAATATGAGTTAAGCAGCAAAATGCACCCGTTTTTAGCCATCTCGGGGGGCGGCCATTTTGTCACTTCTGTCAACTGAAAATGACATACAAAATGCTCAGGGCTCAGGTAACGACCAATCACGGCTCAGCTTCAGAAAACCGGTGAGCTGTGATTGGTCGTTACCTGAGCAACTGTGATGTCATTTTCAGTCAACAGAAGTGACAAAATGGCCGCCCCCAGAAATGGCTAAAAACGGGCGGATTAACTCTTACTCCACATACGTAATATTTATCAGAATGCCTTGTTTCAACTAGTGGGCCCGCATAGAACATATTCTTGAAAAAAAATATGTTTGGGATGACTTCAACTTTAAGCGTTCACAAAGTTTTCCATAATTGCATTCTGTCATCTTCAGGTCAGTGTTCTTGCGCTTGGTGAGCTTGGGAGTTCTGCTGTTCACCCTTTGGGGTCAGATCACATGCCAGGTGGACATGGAGAAGTGTGACGTGTGCCAGTACAACCACCAGGAATACCCGGTAAGCATACAAAAACAACACACTACATAGCAATCTAAAGACGTAATTTGCAAATATAAACTGGACTTAAACTTGTTTTACTCCAGGGAAGAATCATCATTCATTTGTGCCCCAAAGTTCAATTTTATGAAGAGATGGACTTATAAGGCTCAATTATAACTGATTTATAGGACAATGAAAGATATTCTCAGAGACAAAGTGCTTTAATTTCTCTCGTCACTCTCTACCAACAACGAGCTAATTAGCTTAGCTCTTTCTTCCTTAACTAAATTCCCGTTGAAAACCTTTATTTTGAGGCACATTGTGGCCTCTCCGCCCAGAAACGCCGCGCTCGTGTGGCCACACATATTGCGCGTATACCAGAAACAGCCACTACAAGTAAAGTGTATATTTCGGCCGTTAGCATGAGCTAATTTAGCTTTTGTTGTTACTCAGTTGACAATGTTAGTTAAGCTGTGGGAACACATCGTTTGGATGACGTAAAAGCCTGAGCCAATGCTAGCGAGCGCTTGGTTTAAGAAGAAAAAAACATGATATGTAACTTAATTGTTTCTTCTTTTCAGTACAAGTGCTATGTAAGTTAATAAATGAGATACATATTTTGTGTGCAGACTAAGGTTACCAAAACAGATATCATATATAATTGACTGTAAAATAGTTGTAACTTGAGTTCATAAGTATATATCATATCTTGGTTCAGTTTTTTTGTGTGTGTGTTTTAAGAAAAAAAAATCACTGAGGTCATTACTGTTGTATGTTGTATGTGTTGACGATTTATAAAGACACGGGATGCTTCGATGTGACGTTTACTTGAATGCTTTGCTCCAACGCAAATTGACGCAATACCAGTCTTCTTCTACTCACTAACAGTACACTCTCCCTTTGTAATGCCCTGCATAGGCGCCACCTAGTGGGCACTTATTTCATTACACTGATCATTAGTACAATCCCTTTTAGGAAGGTGATGATAACTATTCTGTTATTAGTACATAAATAGAATCAGTACTTTTATATTTACCAAAATCTTTTGTTTTTACATAAGTATCTGTGCTAATACAGAAGTACAGTGTGTGGGTGATTTTAGCACCTCACCCAATTTGTAAACGTAACACTGTATTTGTGTTTGTCTGTCAACACTGTCCATTTTCTTTTTTCATGTTTGTGTCAGTGCTGGGAAACACGAGTGGGGCAGGAAATGTACAAGTTGACGCTTTTCGACCTCATCGTCACCATCGGCGTGCTCGTGTTGGTAGAGTTTCCACGCAGGTGCGCTTAAATAAATGGAAATATTGCCCGTCTTACATTTACATTTTTGGGGGGAATCCTGCAGTCTTTTGTTTGTGGTTGTCAGAATGCTGGTGGACAACTGGTCCAACAAGGTTGCCCGCTGGGTTGGTCGGCAGGAGTTTGTGGTGTCTGCCAATGTGTTGGGCCTGGTGTACGGTCAGACGGTGGTCTGGACGGGGGCTCTTTTCTGCCCCCTGCTGCCCGTCATCAATACAGCCAAGTTTGTCATCCTCTTCTACTGCAAGAAGGTAACCTGCTTTACTCGTCTATGAAAAGCCATTTTAGCATTTATTTGATATCCTTTATCCTGTGGGATAATGTAGGTTACATACTAGTAGGACAACTACATCCTACTAGTATTACGAGTGAAATGCTAGATGTTAGCATTTTGTCCCTAGCAACACAAGTTAGAATGCAGTTGTCAACGAGTACACAGTTTGGCCTCAGTCGTAACATATACCGGTACTTGTCCTACTAGTGTACCAAAATTGTCCTACTAGTGAGGAAAAAGAGCAAAATAATACATGGACCTAAAGTTGGATATCGGGTTTCCATACTCGTCAGCCTCCAACCGGCTACGTCGTGTCCCCTCAGGTCACACTCTTCTACAACTGTCGCCCCGCGCTGAAAACTTTCCGCTCCACCACCTCCACCTTCGTCTTCCTGGCGGTGCTGTTGTTCGGTTGGGCCATGGCCACTCTGGTTATGATCTACAGTGTGGCTAAGTGAGTAGTAGCCTTGGTTAATTGTGAATTGCTATATCCGAGTGTCACGTTGTCAAAGATTGTCAAATGGATGTTGTTGAAGATCCATGTTTGGTTGTTCAGGATCCGCCCATCGATGGGATGCGGGCCCTTCCGCTTCTTCCCCTACATGTGGGCCATTGTTCCGATGTCTTTCAACGGCCTTTCGGGAATTACGCAGGAGTTTCTCTTCTTCATTGGATCCCAGTCCTTCTCCATCCCTCTGTTTGCCTTGTCTTGGTCAGTGAAGTTGCATGGTTGCACATGAACACAGAGGAAAAATGCAAAATAAATAGTAAATCGTTGTTTTTAAGTCATTTTTGATCCTTCCGTGTAAAATGATTCTTGTTTACTCCCAAACAGCGTAGTGATGTGTTATTTCATTGCTCTGGCTGCTGTTTATGGAAGCAGTGTGACTTTGCTCAGAGCACAACTCAAACAGGTAAGCTGCGGTCAATTTGCTTTTTTTTTTTTTCCTTGATCAATTTGTCTATTTCTTTTTCCCTTTATGTGTGGTCCTGCTACTTTTTTCTCGCAGGAGGGCCGTGACAAGCAATTCTTGGTCAAACAGATTGAGAATCTGAGTCGTCAACTTCAGATACCAACAAGAGACTTTGCGTGACCAACCTTCCCCCATTACAGACACATTGCTGTTAATGTATTTATGATACCGTCATAAAAACAGACTCATTATTTTTTACTTCATATGTGTGGCAGTAAGTCAGTTGGAGACTTTATGCCTACTGTCATTACTTTGTGGTGAGTTTGAAACATCCATCCGTCCATTTTGTGTTTGTATTTTGTCCTTATTAAGGGTGGCAGGGTTCAACCTTGACTGTTTGCCAGACAATCGTATTGGCACCATTCAAACTCTCATGCGCATCTGTGGACAGTTTAGAGTCATACATGTTTTGGGGATGCGGGGGGGGGGGCTGCATTTCAGGAGAAAACCCATTCAAGCACTTGGAGAACATGCAAATTCCACACAAGAGGGCCACAGCCAAGGTTTAAATTTTGAACCGCAAAAGTGCTGGGCAGATGCGCTAACCACCACTTCACCGGGCTGCAGTTTTAAACTAATGCAGCTGTTTTACTTTGAGATTCGCAATGGAAGCCACATTAAAAAGTGTAAATAAATGTAATGAATTTGTAATATTGCATGTGTTTGCATCATTCGTATACAGCTTGGTTCAAACTAATAAATTCAAAGGTATACAGCGGCATCTAGTGTTCAAACTGTGTCATTGCAATGACGTTTAATGTTTACTTCCGGTGTGGTGTTCCGGTGGCTGGCTAGCAAAAGCAACTTTATTCCAGGTATGTTACATCCATCTGTTAATCTTGTTTTTCGGCGGTAGTATGTTAAACGTGTAGTGTTGTGTGTCTGAGGGCCTCAAACAACCTCTATTCGTAAGTTAAACTTTAAAATGAGTTATTTATTAGAACATTTTTACAGAAGCGCTAATGCTAGTTGGGGGTTGCCTGGACACTTAAACGAACGAGAACAAAGCGCGTATCAACAGTCTATGTATGTTTTTACTTACATACGTATGTATTTCCCCTTCTAGTGCCACTTTTGGCCTACTTGTACACAATAAAATCTCCTTAGTACACTACTGTGCTGCACTAGTAGCGCTACTAGCTCCAACTACTTAGCATGTGTCATGCACTCGTAGCCTCCGAGACCCTCCTAGTAGCACCACGATGCCCACGAGTAGTTTAGCTTCACTATTAACATGTAGTTGCCCTTCTGGTATGTCAAAGGAAAGCTCTACTTTTAGTGTGAAGAAAAGTCGCACAGAAGTGGAAAGAATCTTACCAGTAAGACACAACAGTTGTTCCACCAGTGTGCTGAATTGTCTTACTAGTGAGGACAAACATCATACTATTCATAGGTAGGATCGAGTATATTGAATAAATGCTCATACGGCTTTCCATAATAGTCGATTACACGTAAAAGTGTATGCTGACGTTTATGTACTGTTATGTATTCATTGACATTCCCCTTGGACATGTTTGTGAATTTGTGTTTCATTGAAATGTTTAAAATTCTTCCTTTCTTCCAGAGTCGATGTTCAGCTAGAGTGCTTAGCAGGCTAACCAGCGTCCTCCGGGGTAACCATGAACATTCTCCCCAAGAAGAGCTGGCACGTCCGTAACAAGGACAACGTCGCTCGGGTGAGGAGAGATGAAGCTCAGGCAGCCGCGGAGGAGCGAGAGGCCAAGCGGAGAGTGGAGCGTGCGGAGCAAGAGGTGTGACTCAATGTCAGATGCACACTAAGAGGAGTAGGGAGGTCAAATTTTTCCAAAAGCCTTCATTTCATTGTATGGTGCAGATACAATGAAACGAGTGTGTAGCGCCGAGTTTTATATGATCATATGTTTGGAGTGAACAAGGAAAAATCCATTTTAGTGCAGCTTCAGGACCATTTGACCTCCAGACCCCGGTGTTTGGATTGGCAGAGATTCGCACTCTGTTAAATGCTCTCACCACCGTTCTCTGCGATTACACAACGTCCTTTCAGGCACGTACCGAATTTCTGCGAAGAAAAGCCCGAGCAGCTCTCCAGTCGGAAGCAGGAGGTAGCCAGGAGGTGAAAGATGAGGAACAGAGTGGAGCCTTGGAACATCTCAACCTCTTCCCCCTCGAGGAGTCCGTGGAGAAGAAGGACAATGAGGAGTATCTCAAAGAAAAGAAGGAGGAGAAGGTACTACATCATAGGGCTGCAGCTCATGATTATTTATATTTCGATTACCGGTAATCTGTCAATTATTTTGTCGATGAAGTGGAAAAAAACAAAAACAACTGTTTTAATTTCCATCCCTATATTTGAAAACAGGACATTATTTCAAATTGACAGCACAGAAAATGCACAAACATAAATTGATTAAGATTCAGTTACCGATTTGGTGCGTAACATGTTCAAAAATGGACAATGTTGATCATTGTTTTGTAAAGGAAAAATCTGAGGTTGGCAACACAAAAATAATAAGTGTCCGTTCATGGTGGACTACAGAAATCAGAGGCTAAAATTCTGCGGATTTGCACAATTTGAATTTAAACATGGTCTCAAACTGATGAAAATCAAAATATTTATCAATTAATTTGATAATCGATAAGTTGTCAATTAATCGTCGCACCTCGGCTGCTTTATGCTTCATGTTTTACATTGTCTGTTCAGTTTATGTGGTTGCTAGATTAGTCGAATAACCCAAATCGTTCAGTCACAAAAACCTGAGCTCACTGCCGCCAGCTCCACACTCTCGTTTGCCGACGCCCACGTCACTCACCGGATCAGGCCCCGCCTTTTCAAGCCATACGCACTCACTCATTTCACAGATACTACAGTAGAATGTGAGTATGGCGACCCCAAGTGGACACTTGCACGTTATTGTGTTTAATAATGCAAAATCTATTTCGATCTGATCAATCAACTGAATAATCGGTAGAATACTCGATTTGTAAAATATTCATTAGCTGCAGCCGAGTTGAGCTGTCCGCCCCTTTATTGAGGACATAACAGAAAACTATTCCGAGGATTTCATATGTGTTCATTAAATGAGATATTTTCATCGCCGATGATTTTTCTTTCTATTTCCAGGAGAAACAGGAGCGCGCCATCGGCTTACTGGTGTCCCTCGGACCCCAGCCGGGGACCGAGGTCACGCCGTGGTACATGAAAACTGGCCAGGAGAAGGAAGAGGAGAAGAAAGAAAAGGAGAAGCGGAGCGAGATGTCGAACGACAAGAGGAAGGAGTTAAGCGAGGAGGAGCGGGAGAAGAAGGATCGGCGGCTGAAGGACAGTTTGGACCCGTTGAAGGAGATGAAGAAAGCTTTGGGCGAGACGGCCGCCACGGCACACAAGAGTAAGAAAAAAGACAAGAGAGACGGAGGAGGAAAGCGAAGCAATGGGGAAAGGTAAGCTGATCACCAGCGGTGAGAAGTAATCAAGTACAAATACGTAGTTACTGTACATACTTGAGTAGATTTTTCAGGGTTCTGTAAATTACCAAAGTATTTCAGTTTCTGCTGACTTTGTACTTTTCAGTTGTAGAGAATGCGGTTCATATAATGGATGGATTGTATGCACAGCAGTGACTTTGATGCTGATAACTTCTGTTTTAGTGATGCCGCAAACATCTGAACAGTCCGTTTCTTCTATAAAATACCAACAACAATGAAATGGTGTTTTTGATGGCAAAATAATCACAGTGACTCACCTGTATAAGAAGTTTACGTTCGACACACGTTACAAACTATTCCCATGCTATTTAGTAGTAGTAATAGTAGTATTTAATTGTGTGTGCGTTCATGCCTGCCATTGTCTGTACCTACATTGCGTCATCACTTCTACTTTTAAATTTAAATAATCTCGGTCATCTTTTCTGTCTTTTGTGACACTCTTCGTAGTAGCTTTAACGGCAAACACTACATCGATCACAAGCTGCTTGAAAGGGTCGTCCGCCATGTTGGAGGAGCATACACCTTGATAGAAATGGTGAACTCCTTCAAAAGAGATCTATTGTTGCCATCTGCTGGACGTAGTTAGTGTTTTTGTTTTTTTTATGTTCCCGGCTTAATGATCTAACCAGAGTTGGCCAAGACTTTTCTTGCTCATTTCCATTAAAATTGTAATTAAAGTAGATAAACTGTCTTTCATATGAATTAATGGCTCATTTTATGATTTGTTGTATGAAACTATGTATAATATGTCATTGTTTAATGTAATAAAGAATAATGTATTGCTTGTGATTATTAAAAAAAAAATACAGGGGGGACCTTGAAAAAAAAAAAAAAACAATCGCATGTGTAAATCGCAATATTAAGTGAGAAAAAAAATTGCAATTCGATTATTTTTGAAACTCGTTCAGACCGAACAAAATAAGGCCCAATCAATAACCAGTCTGCTTGCGTTGTCCCGCCAGCTCAATAGAGAGACTCCGAGCAGAGCGTCTGCAGCGCGAGGCAGAGGAACGACGGCGGGCCCAAGCACTGCTGGCTCAGCGCAACGGCAAGGACAAGGAGTCGGGCAGGGAGGTGAACGAGCGAGACCGGCCGTACAACAACGCTTACTTCCCAGAGCTGGCCCGCAAGCGACAACGGCGCGACAGAGACAGCTGGAGGGACGAGATCCTAAAATTATGAACTTTTTGGTTTGTACCCCGAAAAAAAATTGTGAGCGGCGTTTGACGCGCAACGTATTTATGTCAGTATTTTGTCGATTAAAATGTTGTCAGAATAAGTGCAAAAATGATTCTCGTGTAGTATGTAAGAAACCAGTGACTGTGAGTTTCCTGAAATATTATTGTGCCAACCTTCATTTATGGGACGAACACACAAATATGAAAGGAGAACGTGCGTCCAGACGCTCACACGGTAATAACGGGTCAAGCCAACTCTGACTCCTGTCCATCATTAGGCCACACCCCTTCAAGCATGGAACCACATTAGTGGCATTTCCATTCGCTTTCATGGGGAATATTGATATGACATTGTTTGAACTAAACTCACAAGGCAAGGTACCGCTATCTTGTTAACCTTGTTTATTTATGTGATATTTCTGTGCAGTTGTACATAAGTAGAGACTACAAGCCACAATAATAAACAGTGTTGTTGTTACTATTGATCTTTAGCATCCCGCAATTTAGTATCATAATTACAGGAGTATGCGTCTTGTGGGCGTGTCCAAATAACCGCTAATTGTCAATATACTTAGGATATTTCATAAATCCATCACACTCATATATTATTATGGAAAAAATTCCGACGAACTATTGTATGAGTGTGTATGAGATCAAATATTAAGACCAGTACATTTATTTATCATGACACGGCGGGAGCCATGACAATGCGCGCCGTGTGGGTGTGACGTCATCCGGCGGAGGTTGTGGATATATTTTTGGGAGGTGTGGGGGGGGGGGTGTCGGGTGCATACGTAGAAAGGAGAAGAGGAGAAGGAGGAGGTGGGGTGACTGTGGTTGGTTGGATGTTGTCATGTATGAGCAGCCTGAGGATGCACAATAGCGGGTCGAGATCACCAAGCCGAATTGCGGATTAGAGGAGGAGGAGGAGGAGGGGGGAGGAAGGCTCTTTTATCCCACCACCAAAAAAAAAAAAAAAAAAACGAGGGGGAGGAAGGAAGGAAGGAAGGAGACAGCCCGGGACCGGAGGACACCGATGCTGTTGTTTTTGTTGTGGCGGCGACGATGCGGCCCCACTGCTGGGTGATGGTGGCTGTGGCGGGGGTCATGTCGTACATCAGCCCGGAGAGAGCGCTCGGAGCCCCGCAGAGGGAAGGTGAGTCGAGCCGGTGGAGGGACGGAGGATGGAGGGGCTTGAATTGTATAGCTGTCAGTGAGGCTTGGGAATGGGGGGAGGTGGGGGGCCGGGGGGGGGGGGGGGGTCTTTATTATGCTTTATTGTCAGCGTGGCCGTGAGATAATGCCAATGTTGATTGCAGCAGGAGAATGGTGCATGCATGCAGTGATGCAAATAAAACTGATTCATGGGGGGGAGGTTTCAATGTTGGGCCTCACATCGATGGCATTAAAAAAAAAAAAAAAAAAAAAAAGACGCTCGCATTATTCAGCGTTTGAAGCAATGTTGGATGCCTTCTATTTTTATGAATTCATAACCACCCCCCCCCACCCCCCACCCACACGCCCCTTCTAGATTTGACAGAGTTGTGCAATCTGTGCATGTCTTTGTGTTGTTTTGATAAGACACTGCTGGGGCCTGATGGAAAAGGCCCTGTTAGGTTAGGTTCCTTTTCGTATGCACTGTCTATCTGTGTAACATAAAAGAATAGAACATATGTAGACTCAGAACTATTGTTTCTGATGCTTGTGTACATCCTGTACCGGGTTGGGGGGGCGGGGGGTGTGGGTTAGTGAAAATCATGCTAAGATAGACTATTATTTACCTTGATGCGAAGAAATAATCCATGATTTATTTCCAGTGCGACTTCCTTCCAACTCAGCAGGTTGTCATCATCCACTTCCATTGAAAAGTGTCAACCGTGCATGGAAAGCACACGCAACAAGCGTCACTTGACGTGTCACGTTTAGCTCAGCAGCCTTACTCTGACACTATTTCGGGGGGGTCATGCATTTTTAAATGTACTCTGAAATTTATGCATGCAGTGTTGACAGTGAGACGACCTTGCCAGTGACCGTATTCATAAAAATGTACCACAGTGGTGCTGTCGATTAAGAAAACATAAAGTAACAAGATAAGTTAGTAGAATGTTAATAATTAAGCAGTTTTGTGCATCATGGTTTCGCGCTTTATTTTAATGGCCATTGTGCTGCTCCATCTGCTGTGTATGCCTCTGCCACCAGGGGGCAATAAATACATATTTACACGAAGAAAATACAGTACCGGTATCTGCAGAAGTGGTCAGTAAGCTGCAGTTGTTAGTCGGATAGACGGTTACATTTATTCAGTCGAGTGCTCCAACTTGTGGACCTGCTTGCGTTCCCTGGATCCACTAGTCCATTATTGAGCCTTTATGACCTTTAAGGGCTACCAGGTCTTTCTTCTGAAAGTGAGGCATTGGAATGTCATTTGAGCATGTATTCCATATTCCTGGGATCCAGCCTAAGGTCTAGAACTAGTACATTCCTTTTCCTCACTAGTAAGACAATTCAGCACACTAGAATGACTTTCTTCCTATGAGTGATTTTTTTTCCCATTTCTTTATGACATTAATGCACTGCACACTTGTAGCACAGCGTATGTTCTTATTGAGATTAGTAGTTGGCAACTGTGGGCTAGTGTCTATAAAACTTTATACTGTCATTAGCCGCATGCAGTTTTCCACTTTTGCACCGTTTTACCTCACTAGTAACATGTAGTTGTCCAACTACTAGTATGCCAAAGTCGTCCTACTAGAGAGAACAAAGAGCATAGTAGTAGCCTACGTGGAGTCTAAGTTGGATGTCAAGGGTATCGAATAAATAATTTATTCGATAAGGACTCTACTAGTGCGTGACATGTGCCGAATAGTTTAGTTGCGTGAGTGCAGCCAAGTAGTTTACTAGTAAGGTTCATTTGCATACTGGTGGAAAAAGCTGTACTACTAGGCAAAGAAACGGTATGCTAGTGGAAAACTATGTACTATTAGTACTACTATTGACATTATAAAATTGTACTAGCTAACATCTTTTAAGTCATGTGGAAATCATCGAATGAGAATGTTGAGTTGCGTGGCTGTTCACTGACTAAAGCGTTAGTTAGCCGCTCTGCGTATTGAATGACCGTGTCAGTCAAGGCATTCGGCAGGTCGTCTATGAATGTGCCTGTTGTGTACTTTGTTACCCTTTGTTCGATAAAGCGACTGAAAGTGGGCCAGTGGCTGTGTCCACTTGTGGAGGGCTTACAGTTCGTCCTAGCTAGCAGTGGTAGGCTATATTGAATTAGCTAACGATTGTTTACTTGACTGTAGACATGCATCAGTGTAACTTAAGCCACTTGTACTTTGTGATAGGCACATTTTACTTTAGCTTCTTTTCTTAAGTGTGATATGGTCCCAAGCTTTGAACATTCTCTGTCTTCTCGTGCTTATTGCTACCTGAGTATGCATTAACAGTCCATGTGGAAAAAAAGTGTAGATTTGTCCATAGGTGTGATCGTGTGAGTGTCAGTTAGCTTGTTTATATGTTCCCTATGATTGACTGTTGACCAGCAACCAATGAGGACAAGTGCTATAGGAAATGGATGGAAGGACTAACAACATTTATCGGTTTAAAAAAACAAAACAAAACATTTTTTGTTGTTTTGTATACATATCCTATCCAAAATTAAATGGGTATTTTTCAACTACACTGAATACAGGGGGTCCTTGGTGGTACCAACATATCGTTAGCGTACTAGCATAATGACCAAAGTCATTTTTGAATAATTTCTGGAAAACAGACAACGAAAACCAAGAGGAATTCGGTTTTCTCGATTCAACATCTTCAGACTTTTATTCATATTATGGCAGCAGGTTAAAAAGGACAGTTATGATATTCGGCTAACAACATGACATTTAGAGGTCACAAATAGTGCACAATGAGCAAGTTTGCCCGCAGCCTAAGAATACATGAAGACAGCTACCTTTTAATACCACTTCTATTGCACTATGCAATTGTAGAAAGTACTAGAAACCACCAATACCATACAAAACGCATTGTAACAACAGACACCTGCAGTTCACAAACAATATTTATCTTTTTTCAGAAACGTGTCATAAACATTTAAACATTGTTTGCAGAACGCTACAGGCATATTTTGCTAGGTCTGCTCAACCAACCAATCAGACGATAGAAAAATGCAAATTTGAAATGTGATTGGTTAAAGAAACATTCCAGTTGATTCTGATTCTGGAGGCCCTGGGCAGATTAGATTGACATGGCAACACGAAGAGGCTGAAATCTGATTGGACAAATAAGAATAATAATCATCTATATCCCAGAGGTATTATATTGTCATAATGATTTTAATACTGCTCTCGACTCTGACTTCTGCACAAATCCGATTGCCGTAGTTCAGTGATGGAATGTGGTCGTAAACTGATGACCCCGTGTATGCTTTTACGATCACGACCTACAGATGTCACCTTGAGGGTGTTTAACCAGCCTGCCCCCCCGCCCCTTTTCTTTTCTACAGATGGGTCACTCCCCACAAACGACCACTTTGAGGTACAAATGTCCACATGTCCCGCCCCCTCCCTTTTTTTCTCTCTCACCTGACTAGTAAAACCTTTATTACGTCATTTCTTTTATTCCGGTTTCCAACCCAACCCCAATTAGCAACACCAGCCCCCCCCCTCCTTCCTCCTTCCTTTGCTTCTTAACTGTGAGTGGAATGCTGACACTTCCCTCTCCTCGTGCTTCTTGTCCTTAAACTGGAATGAGCAGCTGCTACTTTCAAACTTCAATTCTTGATTCCAGTTTTTTTTTTTGTTTTTCCAACCTTGGACTTTCCTGCTTCCCACCTGAGTTAAAAAAAAAAAAAAAAAAAAAAAAAAAGAATCCCCCTGATGCAAGCTGTCCATTGGGGTTGACCTCAACCTGCCGCTATAGGACAACGCTCCAATGGCTAATTCCCCCTCCAAGACAAAAGAGCCGTATAATACGATTTCACACCTTTATGACTCCGCCAAGTCTTGTTTCTTCAACCCTCCTTAAAAAAAAAAAAATGCATAAATGAAGAAGTAGCTAGAACTAAACGCCTTTTTGCTTGGTGTGTGCTCCTTTCAGTTTCTCAGAGCAGGACGGCCTCGTTGTCTCCTCCGCCTTACGTGGTCATCCTCATCTCGTGCTCGGGGCTCGTCTCCTTTGTTCTGCTGCTCCTCACCTGTCTGTGCTGCAAGAGGGGAGGAGTGGGATTCAATGTAAGGCCGCCTCATTTACTTTCTGTTACTTTTACTTCATTTGCTTTACATGCACCGTTGAGTAGACCTCACGGGTTTCAAGGACGGGATATATTAAGAGTCTATTGGGCAATAAATCGTCATTTACTAGATCAAGAGGACTAAAATTACAATATTTTTCATCATAATCAAAATGCTATGAATAATAATAATCATTACTGTTATTGTTATTTTAATTTCCTTGCTTAAATGAAATAATTATTATTAATATTGACAATAATGATACTCCCTAAATAATGAAAACCTATTCACAATTCACAACAAAAATGAACCAATTGAAGTGTATAATTTGGGGAATTAATGAAAACACAAATATTAATAAA
This sequence comes from Filicampus tigris, assembly GCF_054856515.1. NCBI lineage: Eukaryota > Metazoa > Chordata > Actinopteri > Syngnathiformes > Syngnathidae > Filicampus > Filicampus tigris. The sequence continues at coordinate 5,355,477 of NC_141224.1, read as the reverse complement.
TGATTAATACATTATAATATTGTAAAAATATGAGCATTCATTTGAATGAAAATTAATAGGAATTTTTATTTTGAACATTTATAATACATATATAGTACGGTACATAGAATACATTTTGTATATACTGTGATAATAATAATAATGATAATAATAATAATAATAATAATATATTAGAAGGTATCAGATTTATATGACGCTTTTCTGAACTCACTCAAAGCACTTCACAAGGGGCTGACAACCATTCCAGGTGGCACCCCGCCTCTTGCCCAAAATCGGCTGGGATTGGTTCCAGCAGAAAATGGACGGATGGATAAATTAAAATGTACACTACACAAAACGCGTGTATAGCAATGTCCAGTATACTGGATGTGTATGTATATACTGTATATTATATACACAAAATGGTGCTGTTGTATTTGAATTGCAAATTATTCAATTATTTATACATCATTTCAATTATTCATTTATATATCATTATTATTATCATGTATTCTTACGAATAACTCACAGTCTTTCAGTCGACTGCTGAACGATTTGGTGTCCCTTCCGACGTCACTGCAGGAAAAAATTCATTTTCACAGCGTAGCTCTTTTTCTCCCTTGTAGGAATTTGACAATGCGGACGGCGAAGAGTGCTCGGGGGGGTCGAGCCCCATCCAGGAGGACAGCCTGTCGTCGTGCCCCTCGCTCCCGGAGGTCTACACTTTGCCCGTCAGGGAGAGGCCCAACTGTGCCGCCCTGCACGATGGAGGTAACCGGAAAAGAAGAGTCGTTCTTTTTTTAAGAGTTTTTTTTAGTGTGTGTGTTTTGGTGTTTGAGAGGTATGTTGAGTGTTAAATAAACCTCCATGGCTCCTCCCCATCACCCATTTTTTTTTTGCTTTACATATTGAATAAAAAGTGAAGAAAAATTGCGAGTATGCATGGGGCTAATATATACGGCACCCTCTAGTTTGGGCTTAAAGCCTTTCCAGGTGTGCTTTCCGAGGCTTCAGCACACTCTTACGTCTGTGTGAGTTCTCATGCCGTAAAGATCATTTCTGCCTTGTTCTTTGCCAGACTCCAAGTCTCAGTGCTTCAAAAGGCACACTTTGAACTACCTGCAGGAGATAGGAAACGGCTGGTTCGGAAAAGTACGACGTCGGCCTTTCAATTATCTTGCGCTCGTCGCTATTGTCAATCAAATGACAAACTGGCCGCGGGCTGGTTGTGTGGCAGGTGATCCTGGCCGAGGTGCTGTGCGACTGCAGCTCCTCGCAAGTGGTGGTGAAGGAGTTACGCGTCAGCGCCAGCCCGCTGGAGCAGAGGAAGTTCTTGGCTGAGTCGGAGCCGTACAGGTGAGCCTCTCCGCTCGCTACTGTTGCGTGTTGATACTTAGAAAATACGCTAGTATGTTTAGAAGTTTAAAAGCAGCATTCATATCCAAAATATATATTCTCGTGGTGCATCCACCAGGGAGCTGGACCGCAGTAAGCGTTTGCAATTTGTCCAATGAGAGGAAAGTGGGATTTTAAGGACGTTAGGTCCTTATAGACGAACCGGGCGGGAAAGTGCCTTTGCATTCCAGAAGTAAAACTTGTGTAGTACACAATTGAAGGTCCAAAACTGCTGGATTGAGAATATCAAGCAACAAACCCACAGAGAGACCTCATGTTGACATTTATGACAATTTGCGTGTTGTTCACCTTACTTACACCCTTCTATTTTTTTTCACTGCGTCCACGGCACTAAACTTTGCCTTTCATACTCTATTTTTGGACACCAATTTGACCTCTCATGCTACCGGAGTCTTTATTTATTTATTTATTATTATTATTATTTTTTTTATATACAAAGTCTGACTTGTGATCACATGCAGGAGTCTGAAACATCCCAACATCCTTCAGTGTTTGGGCCAGTGCAGCGAAAGCATCCCTTTCCTCCTGGTCATGGAATTCTGTCAGCTGGTAAGTCGGAAGCAGACATTTTGGTGTCGGCCATCAGTTTTGATTTGTGGCCAATGGCGGGCCGTGCATTTGGTATCTTGGCCTTAAGTGTGGACTTGGCCGACTTAATCCACCTCTTAAAAGCGCCAGTAGTAGCCATCAATACCGAACAAAAATGCAACACAGCGCCAAATGTGCAATGTGCATCATATAGCGTCGTTCAGAATCAATACATATAACATTACTAAAAACATTTAAAACAAATGTAAATAAAATATTTCGCACCGCTTCATAGTTACAGTTGGACATTTGTAAATCGGCCATTTTGCTGATTTTAAACAATTACAAACAGTTTTTGGGAGGGCGTCTATTATTTGGGGATTTATTTCACTATCCATACTCAATCATTCTTAATAATAATTCCATTAACAATTATTTATGATAACTGATTCATCATTTTAGATACATTCTTTAGATTTAAAATTGTCCAAGTAAATATCCTCTTATTTCTGTAGTCCTCCACTAAAGCAGACTTGTGTCAATCAACATTTTTTGCCTATTTTCCGACATGTTACAGACCAAACCAGTAACTGAATCATAAGGATTTTGTGCATTTTTCTGCAATGTCAATTTGATATAATGTCCCATTTTTTTAAATAAAGGCATGGAAATTAAAACATTATTTAAAACCCGATTCATCGATTAACCAATAAAACTATCGATGATCTAAAATAATTGTTAGTTGTGGCGCTAATTTTTGCTCTGACCAACCAATCAGAGGATGGAAAAACGCAAACATCTTCAAAGCCCTCTGGCTTTGGAATTTGAAGTGTGTGTAACGAAACCGCCCCGATGCTGTTGAAATGAGTCTATTGCTTCTACTGGCGGATGACATTGACATGGCAACACCGAGAGGCTGAAATCTGATTGGACAAAAAAATAATAATAATAATAATCAAAGTCCACATTTGTACCGTAAAACCGTTTTTTTTTTTTTTCTGTTTCAAACGTACATTAGTGCTTCTGATCGTGTTTAGGCCTTGCTGACCCTGACCATTCACAACTGCTTGTTACCATCAAATCATTCCATGATCTCTTCTGTGGGGCGTCCCTCTGCGCCCCTTCCCGATGTCCTTTCTTTGCAGCTATTTTTACTCCTTTTATATAATCCCCCGCTTTGTTTCTTGCCCTTCCTTGCAGCCCTAATGACTTTACACAAAGGCTGCCGGCTCATTATTAATTCCTGCGGCGCGCTGGAAAACACAAAAAAAACAACAACAAAAAAAACAGAGGGACATATTTAAAGCAGGAGTGGTGCCCCGTGTGCTTTTTTTAGTGCCTTCATCCTCTCACACACACTTTGTGTACTCGCAGGGTGACCTGAAGCGATACCTGCGAGCCCAGCGGAAGTCCGACGGGATGACGCCGGACCTTCCCACGCGGGACCTGTTGACTCTTCAGCGGATGGCCTTCGAGATCACGTCAGGCCTGCTGCACCTTCACGAGAACAACTACATCCACAGGTCGGACATTGCGCGCAATCGAATTGCCGCAGTTGTTGTTGTTGTTGTTGTTGTCCTTTCGGCTTATCCCCTTTATCACGGGGAATACCTTCCAGACCCACCCGCGGTGAAAGGATGCACTTTATTTGTATAATTTGACTGCTACGTAATTAAAACAGGCCTTTTGACGAATTCCTTCCAGCCTGTTCTCACTCTCTTGCTGTCCAGAAATGGGAGACTATTGTATAACATCACTTGAGGAAATGAAAAGGCCCTCATGCTTGCACAGATTTCTGAAAGAGACTGAATTGTTGTATATTAAAACCAGGGTTATAATAGTTTGGGGTTTTTCACTATAGTGAGTTTTCATTTTGTTTTGACTTTTGTTTTGTATTTGTTTTTTTTAACACCATTTTATTAGTTTTTATTTTTTCAAAAATGCTTTGTAGTTTACTTTTTATTCTTCTCCTGTACGGACGTACAGCAATTCCAAAATAAATACATTTAAAATAAATACCGAAAGCTCATGTATGATATTAATTGACAAAGATTTTTGCTATAAATGTAAGTAAGCAGTTAAATTTTTATTTGCCTTTTTTTAAAAAAAAAAAGCATTTTCGTTTTTATTTTATTACCGAAAATGTTTTTTTCAATTTTCGTTTGAGTTGTTTCGTTAGTTTTCGTTAACTATAATATCCTTGATTTGAACACCAAAATGTTCAACCAAAATATCTTATTTCATCTAACGGCATCTAAACTTCCTCTACCTTAACACTAAGACATAATGCGAGACAAACATTCATTGATGCAAACGTTCAAACAACCGCTACTTTAACACACATGGTGCAGCAACACAGACAAACTGAGTAAACAACCATACTCGCAGGCATTTATTGTCTGCTCCGTGGACATGACGACTGTTACCGTTGTCTACTGCGATACAATTTCCGAGATCTTTTCTGCCTCTTCCTCTTTCTGTTAAATCCTCTGCATCTATTGCGGATTTTCACCTATTGCAGGAGGGTCTGGAACGTATCCCTCAGGATAAATAGGGGTTCACTGTGTAGGCAAAATCTAAAGTTGTTCTATATGAGAAATGATGATTGCGTTGTCTGTAGTGATTTGGCTTTAAGGAACTGCCTGCTGACCTCCGACCTCACTGTGAGGATAGGCGACTACGGCCTCTCGCACAATCAATACAAGGTAAGCCCAATCGGTATTCTATTTCCCCATGACTCTTAATATGTGACTATTAGGATTAACTCATTCACTGCCAGACATTTTCAGACCCTCTTTTACCCTGAAAAAGAAAAAAAAACGGGATTGAATGGCTGGGCTATGAAAAGACAAATAAATCCGTTAACGGCAGCGAATGAGTTAATTAATCCTACACACTAAAAACTGAGGCACCCCTTTCCTAGAGGACACCAGAGGGCTTCGGGGAGACACTGCAGCTTGAAAAGAACAAGTAAAACTTTGGACGAGAAGCGACACGGTTGTTCTACTGGTGCTCCCTAGTCGTTCTACTATTGCACATCAAAGTGTTACCAGTGAGGCCTAAGAGTGTACTAGTACACGGAAGCTATAGCTGGATATCAAGAGTATCGGATAAAGGCTCAAACGATTGTGAAAAGTCCGGAACGTCAATGTACCTTCATGTATGTGTGCAGGAGGACTATTACCTAACTCCTGACAAGCTTTGGATTCCTCTACGATGGATCGCTCCAGAACTGCTGGAAGAGTACAGAGGCTCCCTAATTGTCACTGACCAAACTAAGACCAGCAATGTGTGGTAAGTTCTGTTTGAAAAAAAATACACATACACAACAAATCCTCAAAACTCTGATATAATAGTAACACTGGCAACATACAATTGGATAGTGTAACATTCTATACACACAATATATACATACTTTTGAATTTTCACTTTCCATATATTCATATTTCATATTGTACTGCGGTTTGTGGTGGTGTAAAACGAAAGGGTTTCAATAATATGTTGGTTAACTTATTTATTTAAGTTAAGTCCCAGGTTTGAATCTCATATTAACCGCAGACTTTAAATTGTCTTTTCGGATCTAACTGTATTGGGTCTCGGTCGAGTGTATTCTAATGTCACCTATGTTGTTACTAGATTTTGCGTTCTTAGGCTTCTCACATAATAAGCGTAGCGTTCAAAAAGTCATACTCTTGCCGTGACTAATTTCCTCTCCTCAATGTCCTACTTGCAGGTCCCTGGGGGTGGTCATATGGGAGCTATTTGAGTTTGGCTCTCAGCCTCACAGGCACTTGAGCGACGAGGAGGTTCTGACGTTTGTCATCAGGGAGCGACAGATCACGCTGGCCCAGCCCAGGCTGAAACTCTCCCATGCAGATTACTGGTCAGTGAGCCCGTTCACAACACGCTCGTGTCGTGGACTGAAACTTTTTTGGGTTTTTCAAAATTCAAACTTGATTGAGTCATTTCCTCTCCTCTCTTAAGGTATGAGATCATGCAGTCTTGCTGGCTACCTCCATCCCAGCGACCATCGGTGGCCGAGGTATTCCTTCTCCTCTCCTCCCTTCTGGCTGCCGATCGAGGACCGGCGAGGGGGTACGTCGGCGACGAGGACGAGGAGGAAGAGGCGTACGATGATGGGAGAAGAAGGAGAGGCGAGAGTGAGGAGTCGTTTGAAAGACGCTGGGACTTGCTCCGCCCGCCGGCCTTCCAGGCGGTGGCGCACGAGCGGCGGCGGGAGCGCGAGTGTGGCCGGGAAGACCGCCACAGTTCCTATCCCCTGCTGGACCCTGTGGGAAACCGCGGCACGCATCCCTCATCTGAATTGGACGACATCCTGACCGTGACAGAAACCAGCAAAGGGTTGAACTTTGAGTACTTTTGGGAGAAGGCCCACGCCAGACGGGGCTACAAACCTCTCCCTCCCGCACAACCTATTCCGGCTGTGAACAACAACAACCACAGGCAGTCCTTGGACACCCCCACTGTGGTCCCGGTGATCAGCGCACGCAGCCCTTCCCTCGCCAGCGAATACTACATCCGACTGGAGGAGCACACGCCGCAGGACAAATCGCCGACCCTTAAAGGGAAGAGCCAGTCGTCTTGTAGGTCCGACTCCGTTTGTCCTGGAGACATGGAGCTCGTTGAAATCCGCAGTGGTATGCTGGGAAAAGAGCGAGTGCCCTATTGTTCCTCTGACAAGTGTGCCGTTGGAAAAGGCACCCAGACCGTGCGATCGAGTGAGGTGAAACTCCAGGTACCCAACACGGGCGTGGCTGAGTTCAGAGACACTTCGAGCAGAGTGACCGACTTCTCGGTGATCAATTTAGGAGAGGATGAAGAAGAAGATAAGCCTCCTGACAAAAAACCTTCCTCAAGTTCTCAAGCGCCAATCCTTCCTCCGAAACCTCGCTCACTGTCTTTTTCATCAGCCAACCACCTTCACTCGCGTCCCCTCCCCGCACCTCCACTTGGATACAGAGGACTTCCTCATTACAACATGAGTGGCAAAATTGAGACCGACCCCCTTCAGATGAACAGCTGCCCACCTTCTAGCTTCGGTCACCTAGGGCTCCATCGAGCTCGACAGACTTTGCCGCCATCTCCGTCGCTCTCGCCCTCCCTCCCGCCATCCAGTCATCCCATTTACCCCCCAACTCAAATGTGTCCGCCGCCTCTCCCACCTCACTCAAAACAAAGAACCTGCCCGAGCTACAGCACTGACTCTTATTCTCGATACATTAATAGATCTACGAGAGACCCGCTATCCTGTGACCTTGCCAATAGAGGCACCAGACACACAACATCAACGCACAACTCCAAGAAGGGCGCTCACTCCCGCGTGAAAGACTTTGAATCACCCATTCGCAGAGAAAACCCCTTGCGCCCGATTTATCGCAATATACCTCGCCCTCGGCCCGGGACTGACGGGCAGTCCTCATCCAGTCCCACTTACTCAGATGAGGATGATTCACCCTTCATGTCTCCTGAGAAACCAAGCAGCGCCACCTCTGTCACTCATTCAAGCCTGTCCGAGGACGCAGAGCCAGCCTCCGGCGGGATCCTTTCCAGGGGAATGAAGAGGACCCAGTCACGCCTCGACACCATCTTGCCTGCAATTTGGAAGGAAGATGCAGAACTTCAGGCGGAACGTATGGCCGCGGCCAAGAAATCCCCCATGCACCTGTTTCTGACCGAGCTGTCTACTGCGACAGAGCCGAGTGAGTGCAAGTCCGACAGTTCGTGGGAGGCTGCGCGGAAGGAGAGGAGAGATGCAGAGAGATCAACAAATTTTGTGTTGTCTAACAAAGGGATGCGCCGTTCCCAGTCTCTGATTACAGAGCTGGGCTCAGCAGGACAGTCGTGGGCGTCAGAGAAACACAACAGCGGCACGGGAGCGGAGAAGAAATATACAACATCTCATGAATCCTTCCAGGGAGATCTTTTTCTGACGGAGATTGATACAGACACAGATCTAAATGGAGGCTCAGCAAATGATTCGGTAAAATACCTCTACCCGGCCGGATCTCAGTCGCGGCCGTATGTCGGTGCTCCGGGCCTCCCCGCATCCGCTGAAGCTGACGACGCCTATTCAAAAGGCATAAGAAGGTCACGCTCCCTCCTCTCCGAGATCATCAGCGGGAAAGCAGAGTGTCAACCGCAGCAGACTGAGAAGGCGCCACAGAGAGCAGAAATGACCAGGGAGGAATTCCTTAAGGAGATCCAGTCGGCGGAGACATTTCTGACTGAAATCATATCGAGGCAAAACACAGCTCCAACCAGGAAAGAGGCAGATTCCTCTCCCACCCCTCTCTCGCCTGAGTACGAGTCTATATGTATTGACCCAAATTCAGCTCAGACCATCCGCTTTCAATCAGACAGCTCCACACGCTCATCTAACAGAGGAAAAGATGAAACACAAACGGAGGCCATCTATGCCCAGGTCACTAAGAGGGCTAAGAAGACTGAGAGTTTCAAAGTTTCCACCAGACCTGAGATCCCGATCCTTCATATAGGCTCGACCATGAAATCGGAGAACCAAGGAAGCAATGCAGATCACTGCCAGTCTGGTGACTATATCTTTTCAGAAATCATGCCCAAAAATGGCCTACTGCACAACCAAACACTTGATTGTCAGAAAGAGGAAGAGAGTTCAGATGGACCTGCCTTACCAGCGAGAGGAGAGGAACAAGCCACAGATCCTTCAGAGCTTTCACCAAACGTTTGCAACAAAGATGTTGAAGACACCATCACCGTGAGATCGCTCATTACAGATAATAGTCCGAAAGCTTCTCTCTTTGAGAATGGCGAGTTGCTGAGGGACGACCCGTGGGCCAGCAGTCCGAAGGGAGGAGATCAAATCACAGTGTGCAATCTTGACGGCGACAAAGGCAACACCGATAAGGTGTCTGCATCAGCCGATTTGGATCACTCAAGAGATTGCGGTGGCCTGAGCGCAAAGCCAGACAATAAGCATTCACGACAGCACAATGACAGTGTTCAAGAAAAACATGTCGCTGAAAAAGCTGCCACGCCAACCACTCCAGACTGGGATGCGTCTGATGACGCCTCCCTGGTCACCCCCACTGACTCTGCCCTGTCACCTCTGACATCCAGCTCGGCAGACTGCCTCACTCCTAGCGACTCCTGGATGGGAGTGGGAGGTGGCGGGTGGCGGGCCCTGGGCAACGAAACGCCCCATCGGGACTCGGCCTACTTCTCAGACAGTGATTGGGAAGGGGATGGGATGAGCAGGAGGAGCAGCGACGGACTTATCGGCTCCAGGCCAAGCAGCGGTAGAGGGGGCGAGAGGGGAACACTCACTGGGATCGAGGAAAAAACTGAAACTGAAGAAGAGGGCGAGGCGGAACACAAGCACCCTTCAAGAAACAGCATACAGATATCTGGGATTACATCTTGTCAGAATACACCTGAAAATGACTTCTCTCATTCCGCCAATGCCGCAGATGTTCCAATCAAAGGGTTTGAGCCAGGGCAGCGAGATGATTCTGGCATTTTCTTGAACGGTCAGAAATCCTCCCAACTGATTGATGATCCCCCAACCCAAGACTGTGTTGACTTTATTGATAAGTTGTTCTCCAAATTGGAAGATGTGCCACTTAAGAGCTTTACAAAACACCACAAATACACTGACGGAGTCATCTCTCATGTAGCAGACTGCAAATCTGAAGAGAAAGATTTGAATCTACATGCCAATAGAGCGAAAGACGACACAATAATAGAAAACAATGTCACTTCTTTAAGTGTCCATCACTGCGGAAATACCACGGTAGAATCTCTCATTGACAACACAGAGTCCAAACTGTCTTACCTGTGCGACGGTTCTACGAAGTGCCCCAGACTTAACGAAGAAACCCCGTCATTAGTGGAGTCGGACGTTGGGAAAACGACAGAGGATAAAGTGACCGGTCTCGCTGTTGCCTCTTGGAGAGAGGAAAGCGTTGAAAACCCCAAGATAAGTACCAAGATACCTGACCTCGAGTTGCATCATGCAGACCACCACCAGCTGGGCTTGAGAGACCTGCACTGCTCAGATGGCTGCGAGAATGAGACAGCAAATGTCAGGACGGAGACAGAGAAACAGCTGGCGGCTGCAGAGCGGAGTAACCTGGCGAAGGAGAGGTCACCCCTGAAAGAAGCAAAGCACGGGACTAACAATGTCGCTAATGACGGCGAGGAAGTGAAAGCGGAGGATGACAAAAGGAGAAATTGGATCGACTGCCAGCGTTATTCACAATCAGGCGAATCGCTTGTTTGGCCCGATGAAAACGACCAGTGGGCCTCTCCGGAAAAGAGGTGTTCAGATAATGAGCTGAGGTCCGAACTGTTCCCTGGCTTCCAGACTGAAGCGTGGGAGATGTCCGAGCGTCTTGTCGTGGGTCAGGAGTTTTGGGAAGCAGAAGAAAATGATGAACTTGCAGGAAGTGAACCCCACCCTGCTGTGCTGGTCAGCTATGAGGAATCGTGCAATGATGAAAGGCAGGGGTTAACCAAAAGTCTATCAGGGAAAGAAAATGTCAACCAAGATGCACAGCAAGAGGGGATTGACATTCTACAAGTTGAAAATCGGGAAAACCTTGTGGAAGTAGACAGATTTGATGCATTGGGGGAAACATCGGATGAAGTGGAGAATAAAGAAATGCCAGATCAAGAGAACGCTGAGAAAGGTGAGAAGCACAATTCTTTAAGCATGGACAAGATCGGCGATGGGCATCTTACAGGGCCAGAGGAGAATCAGAATTTTAACACTTGGCCTCAGCGTCAGCTCTGTGAGCTCCAGGAGGAGGAGCCGCCGCCACCACCACCGAGACAAAAAGTTGACAACAACGCTATTTTAGTGAACTGCTTCTCTCACACTTTGGAGAGTAAACGTGCCAAAATAACCATTTGCATCACTGAAGCCCCTCAGGAGAACTTCTCAGACCAGGAAAACCTGGACTCTGACTTGCATTATGAAGATGAAGGAGTAAGTTCATGTAATGCTAAGCACGCCACAGACGAAAGCGTAAGCACCGCAACGGTAGAGGAGGTTTTTGGAGGTGTGGCTGATGCACAGGTGGACAACTTCGGCTCAGTGGACTTCCCCAGTCCTCCTCAAAGCATAGACCTTGACATGCAGGATGATAAACTGGAGAGTTTAGATGACTCTTTTCCAAGTCCGCCACCGTCTGTTTCAGAGACTGAGGAATTTAGTAGTCCGGTGAATTTAGAAGACTTCAACACTGAAGCAGAATTTCCTGAATCCCGTTTCAGTAAGACACCTCTGCATGAACTAGCAACTATTCAGAATACGAGCACCGTGGCCAATCATAACCCCCCATCTGAGCATCTAACAGAAGACACTAAAAGGGACACCTCTGAGACTGAAGACCAGAATGATGCCAACCCGTCGCAAGCTCCTGTGACTAATCTGCCAGAATTATTGATTTCCGAATGGAAAGACATGGATGAAGAAGCCTTGGAGGATTTTGAGAAACTGGAACAATTGTGTTGCATATCTGCGGATGACGAGAGCACCTTGGGTGACATTTTCTTGGAAAACCTAGAGCTTTTGGAGTCCCTAAAGAAAACGCCCGATCAAAAAGGCACCACTTCTTGTCCTGGCGGTGAGGAGACAAGTGATTCTGCTGTCAAGGAGGGCGGGTTGGATGGCACTCCTGATGAATCCGATACACTGGTAGAATCCTCAGACACGGAGGACACGGAGGACGTGTTGAGGTCATCAGGGCAAACTCCAGACGCTAAGGATCAGAGTTCTCTTTCCAAGATGACCACAAAGAACGGTCTCATGATGCAGGTGAGAAAACGAAACGTTTCCGTGAAGGAGAAATCGTGTTCCTCTGTTACCTAGCTTCAATGGTTTCATTTCTTTTTCTGGTGTTGTTCTGTCACCTCAGGTGTGTGAGGAACGGCTGCAGTTCTCCCTGAGTGAAAATGTGAAAACAAACGTGCTTTGGGGAGCAACGGTTAAGGACACAGTCACACTTCGGCCCTGGGGGGAACAAACGTCCGAGAGCAAGGACGAGGCAATCGCTGCGCCAGAACAAAACCAGGACAAGAGGTGAAAAGAGGTTTTCATTTGCAAGCCTCTGCAAATGAATCATCAAAGACCATACCGCACTGTCAGATGAAAGTCTGTACTGAGACTGTCCAAAATGACTCCTTGTTGTTGTTTCAGCCAAACGGAGCAGGAAAGCTGCACTGAGCCCAACGTGGAGAGTGAGAAAACGGAAACGGAGCCGCTCACTGTGATTGAACAAGCACAGGTCACAACACTGCAGTCGTCTGCGAACCAGGCGATCAAAGGTTTGTGTTACAGTGGTCCCTACCGCCCACACCGGGTGCGGGTGGTTTGAAACCTATCCGCTGTGATAAATGGGGGTTCACTGTAGTTCTGTTCACTTGGTCCAGCTTCGACAACTTAAGCGTCTAGAAAATGAAACTACAAAAAGCAAAGTGACTTTTTCTTTTTTCTCTGGTAGCAAAAGTAGCTCGTCTGTCTTTGGCCCTCCCACCCCTCGCCCTGACTCTGCCCCTCAACCCCACCGGCAAAGGAGGATTTGGCGACGGGGCAATCGGCAGTCGGATCGGCAGACGGCGAGGCTTGCTTCCGGGAAGCGATCCCGAAGATGAGGAGGAAGACGAGGCGGAGGACGAAAGCTCCCGCAGGGTCATCGTTGTCACCGAGACGGATGTGGAGAAACGCGTTGGCCTGAGAAGCCTGCTCAAGTCGCCCAAGGAGCCGTTGGACAGAGAGCGGGACCGAGGGAAAAATGTCTCCTTTTTTGATGATGTCACCATTTATCTTTTTGATCAGGTACGTTATGTTGTATGTATCTGTTTTGTTCTTACCGTAGATGTTGACTTGCGCAATGAGATGTGCCTCTATTTCACTGCCACAGGAAACTCCAACCAATGCACTGAGCACTTCAGCGCCCACTAGTCCAGCTGCTGTGTCTGTCAAAAACACGTTACATGGTGAGCATGTCAATACGTTACATGGTGAGAATATCAATACTGGTTTTCACTGCTTATGATGGGCATCAATTTAAGTGACGTAAAAATCTGCAAACGTCATTCACGCCAACCTTTACACCAAGCAGTCAAGTTAATTTCATCTCACCGTGGTTTAGAATCCATCGACCAACATCCTACCTTACCGGACTATAGTACAAACAGCACTTATCTACCTACCAAGCATTTCTACCTACCCTTCGAGCTATCTTACCCACCTACCTAGCAGCCACCCGGCCTGCCTGCCTTACGTGTCAAATAACATCTGGATAACCAACAACCAACTTTTACTACTACCTACCATACCAATTTACAGGTCCTACCGACCCATCAACTTATTACCCACCTACATTTCCTAACCTTCAGATCGACTTAACCGACCTACTACCCGGTACCAACTCCCTGGCCAGCCTTCTTTACCTACCTGTCTTATCAACCTACCTACCTTACCTTCCTGCCTCCCTTACCTTCATACCTACCTTCCTACCATCTTAGCTCCCTTCTGACATCTTACATAAACCTTCAGCCACCATACTTAACCTGCCTACCTACCTTAACCACCCACTCATCTACTTTCAGCTAAAATTGGCATGCTGCACTTCTGGTTGGAAATAGGCTTTCGTCATCATGTTATGGTTAACAAAATCAGACCCGTCCCGACTCATTTCCACCCACATAAAAGGAAAATTCTCTGTTTAGCTAGACTCTTCTTGGACTTTTCTATAATTATCCGCCTCAACGTTGTGACGTGGAACTGGGCTGAAACGCAAAGGAAAACAGGGTTGTCCAAACTTTTTCCCCTTAGTGCCACACGGGGGCTGTAATAGTTTGGGATTTTTCATTTCAGTTAGTTTTTTAAATATTTTTTTTTTAAATTCATTTTCTCTTAATTAGGTTTTACAGCAGGTTTGTTAGTTTTTCTTACTTTGATTTTTTTTGAAAGTGCTTTGTTTTAGTTTAGTTTGTATTAGGCTTAGTATTAGTTTTACTTTTTTATGGGGAGTGTTTGATGGGAGGATTTTTTTTTTAAAGAAAACGGTCAGTCAGTATTGTGTAATAAAGTACAATAAACTACAATCCTCAAACGCCTTTTTGACATTTCTTCTGGTGTACGGGCATACAACAATTCCAAAATAAATACATCTAAAATGAACTCTTAAAGATCATGCATGGTATTAGTCAACAAATATGAAAACGAAGGACATTTTCTCTATAGTTAAAAGTTAGTTTCATAAACGTAAGACGAAAGCTAGTTTTTATTTTTCCAAGCATTTTTCCTTTTCATTTTCGTTTGTTTTTAACAAAATTGTTTTTTTCAATTTTAGTTTTAGTTTTTTTGTTTGTTTTTGTCAAATATAGTAACCTTGGCGCAACATTTAGAAACATAGAAGGAAGAGGTGAGTCCACTTACCTTGTGTTTCTGAAACACGCTCAAACCAATCCAATAATAACTGAAGGTCAACACAGGCAAAACAGGTAAATATATTAAAAGAAAAAAAATGTATAAATATAATGCTCAGTTTGGTGTTATTGGTGAAAAATCCAAAAGTTATTGGGTTACTGGGTAGCTGTGTATTTTGAGCAGATTGGGTTACTTTTACTCAAGTTTGGGCCAGACCCAACCAATTGGGTTGAAGATTGGATTTGGGCGGCCTGAAAAGCTGAGGTTTCATTTTTTTTCTACCTGCGTTCTCTTTTGAAAAAACGTTTTCTAGATTAAAAAAACACAAAAAAAACAACAACAATCCATTCATGCGGCGGACTGTGGATGGGCTAGCTCGCTTTAACCTAAGGTGCGAGAAAATTAAGTACCCCCCCCCCGGATCGACTCTGTATCAGTTTCATAGAAGCCTTTGCATAATTGATATACTGGTGTCTCTTTGACTCTCGACCAGGTTCCAGCAGCAGCAAAAGCAAAGATTCCAAGCGCAAAGAGGTCAGAGTCCCTGTGGGCGGGGCCAATGCGGTGACATCATCACGCTTCACCGTCAGCCCGGCCAAGGACCCTCACTTGGCGTGATGTCGCTTGAACCATTGGAACACTTTAGAGATGAACCCTCTGAGACTGAGCCGTGAATTGACCCCAGCAACCAGCCATTCACACAGAGGCTATTTTTCTACTGGATAGGCGAATGGAAGAGGACGACTCCTGTTTGCGATTGCTGGACACGATCCAGTTTTGACCAGCCACACTGTTTACAGAGTTTATTCAAGCATCTTTGGAAGGAGGAAGCAGTGAGGCGTTTTGACAGCTATGCAGTGGGAGTCTTGCTGTGTACCAGCTTCTCTTTCCTGCAGCGTTACTCTCCAAATGTGAGGGGAATACTGTTTTGTTTTTCTTGTTGTTTCGCTTTTTTCAGGATCGGGCCCCTCTTCGCGGACGCGTTTTCTTTGCAGTCGGTTTGAAACACCATTTGCTCAGCTCCTGTTCGAATACGTTGCCATTTGTACAAAGCACCATCATAGGAAAGGGAATACAATATCATTTTTCAAACGTTTACTTTTCGATGTATTCTTCCCAGACGGCGTGTAAAAATTCAAAACAACCAACAAGCGGTCTCTTGTTTTATTGCTATTTATTTTTCATGTTTGCAAAGCCAGTTGCCAAGCAATTCTTTCTGTGTTTATTTATTTATATTATTCATCTGATGCACTTAGCATATACTAACTTATAATTTGGGACAGAATGCTTCTAGGTAATACCTTCTGTAAGAGCTTCATAACAAATAAAGCAAAATATTTTCCCAGACGTCTTAATTGCGCCAAAAAAAGTATTTTGTATAATTTTACCTGTCAATATATTACAATCTGTATGATAGTTTGCTGTGTACTATTTAATTTCCCCCAATGTCTATGTATGTTTAGCGGTGTTGTCATTCTTTTCAAAACGGTCTGTAGCTTAGCATGAAAAAACTGAGAAAAGCTTTTCATCGGTAAGTAGCTTCATTTTTATTGTGTGTGCGTGTATATTATGAATTTTTTTTCTACAAATAACAGTCCATCATGCGGTCAAGGTTCAAATAGTTTGTTTAGTCTGTTTTAGTGTTTGTTTAAAACCTGTATTGTTTAAAGAAATTGATTTCAAGGAATAATGTAAAAACAATGGGGAAAAATAAAAACTACAAAATGTGGATTTCCATTCGAACGCTACATTTTACCTTTGATTGTATTCAAATCATTGCCTCTAATTTGTCTTGTACGTATACCGAATCTATATTAATTGAAATAATTTGAAGTATATATTTTATTGATCAGCAGCATGGTGAACAAATGTTTAGCATATGTGTCTCATAATTCAGTTTTTTGAGGTTCGAATCTCCTTCCTTCCTCCCACATTTCCAAAACATGCATGTTTGCTTCAATGAAGACTGAATTGTGGTGTAAATGTGAGTAAAATGTTTCTTTGTCTTTATCGGCCATGTGATTGGCTGGCGACCAGTCCAGGATGCCCCGCCTCCCACCAAAAGTCAGCTGAGATATACTCCAGCTCACCACAACCCTGATGAGGATGAGAAGTAGAAATGGATCGACAGATGGATGGGTTGTCTAGTGGCGTTCCAAATGGATCATTACTAGAAACCCTGACATTTGGATAACAATCGTCAATTTGGTGGATTAATGATGATTTGTACTTGTACTGTAACATCTGCCTCGCAGTTGTCTATGTGCCCTATGATTAGCTGCTGGCCAGCTAATACTTGGCGAATGCGCTAAGGAAAAGGGATGAATGGATTTTGCTCTACTTTTTACACGGTTTTAGTCGATTTTGCCTTTTTAGTTTATTCATTAATAATACCGCATTTTATTCACACTGTAATGTTGAGATTTCACAATCACAGGATCACCGCTAAGCAAACCTTTGTGCTCAAAGGCCACATTATTATTATTTTTTTTAAACCGACCAACAGGCTAGGTCATTCGTAGATGAGGTTAAATAAATGTGAATGTTCAATATGTTATATTGTTTACCCATCCATTTATCATTTTCCATATACCTCATTGAGGTGAGCTGGAGCTTAAACCAATTGACTTTTCTTTAACCCTGGACTGGTTGCCAATGAATCACAGGACACTTTTACATTTACACCTACAGTATGGACACTTTAGTATTCAATTAACCAAAGAAGCACGTTAAAATGTGGGAGGAAGCCAGTGTACCCAGAAAACACTGAGGCAACACGGGGAGAACAAGGAAACGCCACACAGGAAGGCCGGATCTGAGATTCAAACCCCACGCCTCAGAACCTTGTGGTGTACAGTGTACACACTGTACTATAAAGTATGACAAATATTTATTTGCCTCTATAATTATTTAAATTTGTCCCCTCCCCCAAAAAACGTTTTTTAATTTAAAAATGTATCATTCTTATTAACTTAATCAAATGAATTAATCAATTTTTGTATAAAATATTTTCCCACCGCTGAACTACATGAAGAGCTGATCACTGACTTCATTTCCCATAAAGCCATGCGGCTGCAGACGTATTAAACACGCGACAAGCACTGCCTCGGCAGCAGCGATTTTCTATAAAGAAGTTAAAACTACGCATTTTCCGGATCATTTAAAAGGATTTGAACCCTACTAAGGACGCTTGTATTCTTTTGTTATTAGTCTCCTGACATCTGAACATTCGAGGTAAGTTAATGTGCCCTCGAGAGGGTTTATTAACATTAGCCGGCTACGTCTAGCTAACGTTTGCTACTTTGGAAGCCATTGTAAACTAAACGCATTACAGTAGCTTCACGTGTACTTTGTTCATTTTAATTCAGTCGTAATTCGTCCTTTGTGTTGTTATTACTAATGTTATTGATTCAGGTGTCCGTAGCTTGTTGTTGCTGCATTTAGTTGATAAATGTTAAGGAGTCTGACTGACCAGCTAGTCCCCACACAAAATACTGTAACCATGCTGTGCATTGAGCATTCTATGTAAACATGGCAAAGTCATAATAGCCAAGGTAGTTTGTTGAATTTTGATATTCAGGCCAAGCTTAGAGTGTCATCAACAGTTTGCAACAGGGGTGGAGAGGGACTGGAAGAGTCACAGAAAGGCCAATATCCCAAAGGTTGTGTGGGTTTCACCATTTCTGCCTCTTTGCGCAGATGTCTCTGGCAGACGAGCTCCTGGCGGACTTGGAGGAGGCGGGTGACGAGGGCGAGGATGGCCTGTATCCAGAAGGAGAGGACGGCGACAGCGACGGCGAAGCCTCGCACGGGAGGAACGAAGGCGGGCTGGAGGACATCCCCGAGGAGATGGAAGTGGACTACAGTAAAGCGGACAGTGTCGCGGCCATCGCTAAACTCCGAAACAGCAAACAGGTACGTCTCAGCGTGTGAAATTCGGGTTGCAAAATTCGGTGAATTTTTGAAGTTGGAAATGTTTCTTAATGAATCTGCTGTGTTAAAGTTTTCAGATATCATGGAGAAGATATCGGGATATGTCGGAAAGCAGCGCAAGAATTCAGAGGGTGGGCTAAAATCCTTCCAAGTATTTTGTTAGCATTGACAGTGAACCACCGCAATATTTTTTTTTCAAATGAACAATTTTCATGGGTTGTTTCAGTACCGTATACATTACAGGCAAGTCCCAATTTAATTTGCGCGCCATCTGTGTAGTACCATTTTGTGACTGACCATGCCAGGCAGCACTCAGCTCTGCTGGATGACGATGCAAGCGTATTTAAGAGCAAGAAAAAGAGGCAGAGAAGGTCCCCAACTATTGTAAACTCCAGTAATAGTCATTGTTCCCACAGAACATAGAGAATAAATGCCTGTTTGCATGTATTGCTGCTCCGTGTGGCAAAGTAGCGGAAAGGAAGAAGGTATCAAATTATCGCAACAGCGGTGCTAATTCCTGTTAGCCTTTCTGTGGCATTTCAAATTATATGTTAGCATTAAGCTAGCCAACTTTCCATGGTTTGGTTAGTTTTGGTGATTTAAATATACAGTTTTGAATCGTCGTTTGTTTTGTGTCATATGAGCTGCCAGTGACAAATTAACAGCTTGAAGCAAGAAAGAATCCCCCGAAATGTTTTTTTTTTTTTTTTAATATGATTTTTTTAATTTTTGGGCGGATTTTCCACCTATCCTGTGTGTCATGAATCTCTGCGATAAATAGGGGTTCACTATATTTATTTATTTTTGTCCCTACAGTGTCAGGCCCGGTGGAGGCCGACCCAGAATACAGACTCATCGTTGCGGCCAACAACCTGACGGTGGAGATCGACAACGAGCTGAGTGAGTTTGACTGTTGCTCGCTTTCTCCGTTCTGTTGTGTTCAACCGATTGCCGTGT
Organism: Filicampus tigris; assembly: GCF_054856515.1. Lineage (NCBI taxonomy): Eukaryota > Metazoa > Chordata > Actinopteri > Syngnathiformes > Syngnathidae > Filicampus > Filicampus tigris. The sequence continues at coordinate 5,336,228 of NC_141224.1, read as the reverse complement.
TTTTCCCCTCCAGATATCATTCACAAGTTTACACGCGACAAATACTCCAAGAGGTTCCCCGAGCTGGAATCTCTGGTGCCCGATTCGTTGGATTACATCCGCACGGTCAAGGTGAGAAGAGAATAAGACTTTCTCGGTACCGCAATGAAGGAAATGTATAGCGACTAAGTGGACGCAATAATATGAATAATATCGAGGAATCACAAATAAAAAGGCATCTGTAGAGTCGCATTTCGATACAATCAGGGTAAAGTGGTCTATATGGCGGATTTTCTCTGTTCACCTGATAATAAATCAGTAGTTGAATTAAAAAAAATAAATAAATAAAAAAAAAAAAAAAGAAAAGCATTTCCTAGCTAATTTCTCATATTAAAAATCATTTTATCGTTACATATTCTCAAGATGGGCAATTTTGTGTTAGCTGCAAAATTGAGTGAAAAGATCATTTCACTCATTGAATTGCTCTACCGCAATAATTGACATTTGCCTTGGTGTACTCATTTATCGAGACACTTCTATCGGGCAACGAGAGCAGCATCGGGCAAGTCTGCGTGAATACTCAATGCTGCATATGCAAATGTGACCGGCGAAGCTCCGGGCGAATATGTTTAACGCTCCGTTTGTGTTCAGGAGCTGGGCAACAACTTGGAGAAGTGCAAAAACAACGAGACTTTACAGCAGATCCTCACCAATGCGACCATCATGGTCGTGAGTGTCACGGCCTCCACCACGCAGGGGTGAGACACTGGCGCTGCACACACAAGCAAACTATAACACGCTTGTTGCTAGGCAGAATTCATCGGGGCCGAACACTGACTCCCAATACAAATCAACATCGCTGTGTAGTCAAATGCAATGTTTAAAATCCCAAAGGCCGAATGTTAAAACAAAGGATCGTTACATCCATGTAGTTAACTTTTTTTTTTTTTTTTTTGATTCAGCTCGCTGCTGAACGACGTGGAGCTGAAGCAGCTGGAGGAGTCGTGCGACATGGCCCTGGAGCTCAACCAATCCAAGCACAGGATCTACGAGTACGTGGAGTCCAGGATGTCCTTCATCGCGCCCAATCTCTCCATCATCGTCGGGGCGTCCACAGCCGCCAAGATCATGGGTGACCCTCGCCTCGCCTCGCCTCGCCCCGCCCCCCCCCCCCCCCCCCCCCCCCGCCGCTTCTCACTGCCCCCGCGGGTGCCCTCAGGTATCGCCGGCGGCCTGACCAACCTGTCCAAGATGCCCGCCTGCAACCTGATGCTGCTGGGAGCCCAGAGGAGAACGCTGTCGGGCTTCAGCAGCACCTCCTTGCTGCCTCACACCGGCTTCATCTACCACTGCGACGTGGTGCAGACGCTGCCGCCTGTAAGTCGGCTTCGCCCTCGTTCTTGTCTGCGGGTTGGGGAAACGGTTGAGGGTCAAAGCTACGACAAATCCCCAACCCCGTATCCCCCGACCGCTCTGACCTGGAACCAGAAAGGGCGCGGGGCTTTGATTCCTTTGATTATTTGAAGCTAAAGCGTCACCCAGAAAAGACGCAATGCAACACGTGTGAACGGGCTTTGCTGTTCGCAGCCTCGCTGCATTGCATTTGATTGGTTTGTATTTTTTAATCGGGCTGGCCGAGTACCAATACCAGGTATCGTATCGGGCCGATACAGGCCTTATTTTAGGTGCTTTAGCCCCCCCCCCCACCCCCCCCAAAATAAATCGGCGAATCATCGTGTATCAATTGGGTCTTTTCTGCAAAACACTTCTTTTGTCTAAATTAGGCTCTTCAACCCACTTCCTCATGGTACCTTGGCACTAAGATGGTGCCAGAACACTGCTTTTGTCTAAATTTAGCTCCGCAACGCTGGTCAAAATAGTGCTTTGGCGCCATCTCACAGCCTTTTGGTATCAAGGGACTACTTTTGGCTGATAGAAGCTGTTCTCACTTTGACATTGTGCTTTGATGTTATTCTGGTGTCAAGGAACTCCTTTTGTCTAAATGAAGCTCCTCAACTCAGGTCAACACAATTGCTTGGCACCGAGATTGTGGCAAAGCACTACTTTTGTCTAAATGAAGCTTCTTAACTCACGTCAACACGATGCCTTTGGCACAAGGCTGCTGTAAGACTGAGACAAAGCACTGCTTTTGTCTTAATGAAGCTCCTCAACTCCGGTCAACATAGTTCCTTCCAATGAGATTTTTATTTATTTATTTTTTTTTCTGGTCTTCAGGACCTAAGGAGGAAGGCGGCCCGTCTGGTGGCTGCCAAATGCACGCTGGCCTCAAGAGTGGACAGTTTTCACGAGAGCTCTGACGGGAAGGTGAGCGAGCGTTGTCATGACGATGCAAGTCTGCCCTTTTGTAAAGACGACGCAGAATTGGGCAAAAGTCAAAAGTCTTTGTGACGTGGCCGCAGGTCGGTTACGACCTGAAAGAAGAAATCGAGAGGAAGTTCGACAAGTGGCAGGAGCCGCCGCCCGTCAAGCAGGTCAAACCGCTGCCTGCTCCTCTGGACGGGCAGCGGAAGAAGAGAGGAGGCAGGAGGTACGCAGACACCCAAAGCAAATATGGAAGAGTCATTTTTCCAGCTGCTCCATGTCGCCACGGTTTCCTTTCCAAAGGTATCGAAAGATGAAGGAGCGTCTGGGCCTGACTGAGATCAGGAAACACGCCAACAGGATGACCTTTGCCGAGGTACGCTAACATTAGCGGAAACGCACGCCGGGCAAAAAAAAAAGGCGCTTGGCATGGATTCATGTTGACTTTGATGCTTCAGGAGTGACTTTTTTTTTTTTTTTTTTTTTTCCCAGATCGAGGACGACGCGTATCAGGAGGACTTGGGCTTCAGTCTGGGTCAGCTGGGCAAGAGCGGCAGCGGTCGCGTCAGGCAGGCGCAGGTCAACGACGCCACCAAAGCCAGGATCTCCAAATCTCTCCAGGTAAGCAACGGGCAAGTTTTAGCGAGGCTGCTTGACTTGGGGGGGGGAAAACAGAGCTGCAGGAACCTCGACATACTCTAGTATTCTTTTTTTTTTTTTTTATGGTTTCACAATTTTATTTTGTGCCCCAATTGTATGTTACAGTGTGTATTTTCTGTTTGTAGCATGTTTTCTTTGTGCGTTTGTGTTTTAAGTGTATTTTGTGTGTGGTCTGTTTTCACGTGTTTTGTGCTTGAGTAGTGTTTTAATTTTTGTGTTTAAATGTCTTGTGTGTGGTTTGAGTGTATTTTCTGTGTATACTGTTTTAAATGTGTGCGTGTGTATTGTTTTATGCTTTGTGTGTGTTTTCAGCACCTGTGCATTTGTATTTAAATAAATGCATATGAAACGCTATTTAGCGGTTTGTATAGCTTCTATTGTGCTGATCAGCCTGACCTTTTTGCCTTTGTCACTGAGAGGACACGATCAATTCCTGGGCATTGTGCGTCGTATGAATTGATCAACCAAATGTTGTGCTCTGGCAACAGAGGACTTTGCAGAAGCAGAGCATGACGTACGGCGGCAAGTCCACGGTGAGAGATCGCTCGTCGGGGACCAGCTCCAGCGTGGCCTTCACTCCTCTCCAGGTGAAAACGAACGCAAAAGTCCCCTTTGAACCCCCCCCCCCGAGTGCCGACTCGTGTTCACTATTGTCCCAATTTCGTCTCATCGTCAGGGGCTGGAGATCGTCAACCCGCAAGCGGCCGAGAAAAAGGTGGCCGAAGCCAACCAGAAGTATTTCTCCAACATGGCCGAATTCCTCAAAGTCAAGAAGGAATCCAAGAAGTGAAACCTCCCATTTTTTTGTTTGTCGTTGATGTTTTAATTCCAATAAAAACATGTACATCTTTTGCTAACTTTGACTCCACACAGCCATGTGATTTGTCAAAAGTATTTATTGAAATGTGTACAATCCTGCTGTAGAACCCTGTAACATCTCCCATGCAGAGCTGTGACAAGACAATAGATACACTCGCCTTCCTGATTTTCCTTTTTCACAGTCACCCCCCCGTCCCCCCCTTACCAGTCAGCTGCTTTTACACACAACAAATATTGTCACTGTAGTACACATCTGAAATGATCATAATCATGATCAACATGAGTGCTTTGAAAGGGGGAAAAAAAAAATACTTAATACAACCTGGTGTGACTGTCCACTTGTCCATGAGAGGGATGGACCAACGGCAGGAGAATAAAACGCTTTTAGGGTTTGACTTTTTCAACACAGGATGCATGTAAACAGTTTTCAGTGCACATTCACTTGAACGAGTGGAGACAGGGATTATGGCTCAATCGACGATTAAATGAATTCTTAATATGAGCGAGGGTGGGCAACCTACGTATGGCCCCCGTAGTAAAAAGAAAAATGGTCAAATTTTGACGTGTCACCCAACTGCGATTGACCGCAGCATTAAAGGAAAGAGCTGGCTGGGAAAAAAAAAAAAAAAATGTGACTCGGTTCCCCCACCCTTGCGTTATAATTCTGTTAAAACGGAGGCGAGGATTTTTGACATTCACTCGCCAAGAATCAACATCCCAAATGCTCGTGTAAAGATGTACTGAACGTTGTCTCGCGAACACAAAAGCCATAATAATAATGCAAATCATTTAACTTAAAAACAAACTTTATTGGTAAAGAGAGGGAGTCAGAGACCAGTTCAATTGCATAGCAATTTAATCCAAGTCCGATTAGGACGCTATCCCTGTCACAGGGAGAGGCCCTGTGGTCGCTCTCCGTCGCCTTTTGTCTTCTCGTTGTTTAAAGAGGAAGTCAACCCAGACTTTTTTTTTTTTTTCTCCCCCCAAGACCACGTTCTATGCAGGCCTACTAGTTGAAACACGGCATTCTGATTAAGATTGCGTTTGTGGAATATGAGGAATCCACCTGTTTTGTGTCATCTCAGGGGCGGCCATTTTGTCACTTCCGTCGACTGAGAAACGACATCACAACTGCTCAGGGATCAGATAACGACCAATCACGGCTCAGCTTCAGAAAACAGGTGAGCCGTGATTGGTCCTCATCCGAGCCCTGAGCAACTGTGATGTCATTTTCGGTCGACAGCAAGTGACAAAATGGCCGCCCCCCTCCGGAGGTGACATATTCCACAACGGTAATATTAATCAGAATGCCTCGTCTCAACTAGTGGGTCTGCATAGAACATATTCTGGGGGGGGAAAAAAAAAAACATGTTTGGCTTGACTTTCCCTTTAAATGGACCACGACAATATCAATAAAACTATTGATAACCGCTCACTATGTCTAATAGTGACCACAACAGGCATTCACAGGGTTTTAAAACGAAGCCAATCCTACGCACCGTGACTAAAATGTCCACTGTACCTCCCCGTTCTAGACCAGAAAGTTACAGTAAATACAAGATGGGCAGTTTTAACAATGAAAAGTATTTTGTTGTTTCGTGTCCAGTCAAAAAGGCGTCCAGGCTCATGTACACAGAATGTCTGTTGGGTTTTTTTTTTTTTTGTTTTGTTTTTTTTTTTTTTTTGAAAGAAAGAAAGAACAGAAACGATAAACATGCATTAGAGGGAGGGTCGGGCTTTCCTAATGCCACATAGTGAGTGCGCACACAAACAGGCACAAATGCACGCCTCGTGCGGCAACCCTCTCGGCTCAGGCAGCGCGAGGACGTTTGATCGAAGGGGACGAGGAAGCGGAGCCCATAGGGCGCTTTTTTTGTTGTTGTTGTTTTTCCGTTTGGTCAAGGGCCAGGCGCTACTTAAGCGAGGAGGGTTTCGCGTGAGACGCTGCCTATACAGACGCCACTCTTCGCTTTATTTTTTATTTTTTTGTCTTTTTTTGTTTAGTTTTTTTTTTTTGGGAGGGGAGAGCGTTTTCTACTACACATCACAATCTCTATCCACAGTTTGGAGTTCAGTCTCGGAATGTCGACAGCAGTACATTTGTGTCTCTCGTTGTCCTCCGGGAGGGGCGGTCACTGCAGGTCTCGGTCTTCCAGGTACCTGTACTCAAACGTGAAGCCCTCCTTCTTCCGCTGGCCCCATTTCTCATAGTCAAAGTAAATGTAAGTGCCCTGCGGGACACCCCAAAAAACAGACAAACAAAAACAAAAAAAAAAGTCAGTGCACTGACAAACATACATGCAAAATCAATGTATCACTCCTCAAAATGGGGAGAAAAAGTGACGAGCAGATCAATTTTCCCCATTGAGATGAACCGAAATGGCACAAATCCGTTTCAGCCTCCAAGTAACCGCTATCATGAAAACAGTACTGTAAATCATTAAATCAGGACACACAAAATGTTTCAATCTTCATATTCTATTTAGTTCTGTTATTTCAGGTACTCTTTTTATGCAGTACAATATTATTGTACTATTTTTCCTAATTAATACAAAAAAAAAAGAAGGGGTGTTTTAATGAAGAATATCACAAATTAGATGCATATTACTTCAAATATTATCCGTACTGTTCATGAGGATTTTATGCTGTGCGACGGATTATGTTCTGTTACGTTGAGTGGGCCCAACCTGTTCGAACTCATCAGTGATAGTCTTGGGCTCTTCGTGCCTCTGGAACCACATCATGTACTTGGTGTGAAACCTCCATGACTGCTTCTTCAGCGCCTTGGCCGACAGGTACTGAGCCTTGGTGCCCTGTGAGAGGCCACAAAGTGGGAGGGGCTTGTCACGATTAAAGTGAAACAGGTGATAAGGCCTTACAATGAAACCACAAATATGAGATTTCTGATGTTGACAATGACAAGTGTTGAGCCCAAAATCCAAACCCAAATTGTACGATTAAGCCATTAAACAACAAGCCGAAAATTGCCATTAATGACACACATCGGGTCAGACGTGACACGTGCTCACCTCCAGGTAGTAGAAGATGAAAAACAGTGTTTCTGTGGACAGTCGCTGGTAGAACTCGATGGAGTCTGAGTGGTGCGGAGGCATCTGATAATGGAAGGGCAAGGTGGGGCACGGGTTCCTCATCAGGTATTGCCTGCAACGACGGAATCAGTTCAAAAAGAGTAGGAAGACAAACACAGCATGCGTTCCAATTCCAGACCCACTCGGGTCAGAGAGGCCTTGTAAAAAAAAAAAACTTTTGGGTTGCAGTTTTACCTCTCTTACATTCTTGAAACACATTTAGGCTTATTAAACCAAAGTATCACAGAGTTTCTGTTCTCTCACCCTCAAGAAATGTAAAAATTACTTTGAGGAACCGAAAGACTCTCACTTATACAGTTCTTTGAATATAAGGCAGGACTTACAAAACAAAGGGATTAAAGACTTTGTTTCAACACCAGAATGAACAAAGCAAACATCTTAATGCTAACATTTAACGCCATATACAAGCTAACGGACATTATAACTGTAATTTTACAGCCTGGCATTTTACGGCAAGACGTGATACAAACTAAATTGTGACTCGTCTGTATACTGTAGAAACCGTTAAAAAAAAAAAATTAAAAAAACGACGACCCACGATATAAGGGGGGGGGCCCTCTCACCTGATCCTCTCGGAGTCGGACGGGTGCGGCATGTGCGTCCACGCCGACTCCTGCATGGCCTGCTGGTACAGCTGGTCTTTGGGGAGGGGGGTGGGCCCCAACGGACAGACGCCGAGCGACGGCGGGATGCTGACCTCGGACACGGATGGCTGCGGCGCGGCCGGGGTGCCGGGCGCCGTGGACGACGAGAAGATGTCTGCGGGACCAAGAGGCCAAGGAGAGCGCGTCAATGTTCACTGAGCAACTCATTAACCCAACGAAGATGCCAAGAAGTCAACGCTTTCATTGCTCATGTTTTATGTGATATAACTCCGGACCGCCATTAGACGGAAGACATTTTCAGTAGGGGGGGGGGGGGGGGGGGAGGAAAACACGTGAGCGTTCCGACCTCGCTCTGTTAGGTGCAGGTTGGGGATCTCTCCGTCAAGGCCCGATCCCAGGGCCGCCCTCTCCGCCATGGCCTTCAGGGAGATAAGAGGCTCGGGAGCCTGAGGAGGGGACGAGGACAGGGCACAAAAAGGAATGTCAGACCAAAACAACCTTTAGTTTAGAGGCCAAAGACTTCAGGATTTTTTCTCTCTCTTTTTTTAAGCCAGTACAGCAAAGATCAGTTGTATTTAACTTTTAAATACAATAGATTTGCCCTTAACATTATAGAAGTGTTTGCTTTCTTTTATCTAGGCGCCATTGTTTTTTTTGTTTTTTATTAACTTAATACAGTCCCCCGCCCCCATAAGCAAGTTATTGTGTTGGTTCCACTGTCATGATTGCGTGATGTTACCACGCCAGTCATTTGGGAAATTATTGTTGAATTGATTTGATTTATTTTGAGATTTGAAACTATCGGCATTTATAAAATGCTACCATCATGCGATAGCACTGTTTAAGTCTTAACTCATTCATTGCCAGACATTTTTCCGAATGTTGAAAATTGTAAAAAAAAATATACATGTATAAATAAAATTCCTGGGATTGAAAGGCCGGACCGTGAAAAGACGAGTAAATTCGTCAATGGCAGTGGACGAGTTAAAAGAATGATTCAAGGCGTTTTAATTCCAATGAAGGTCTTTGTTTTCGATTCATGGATTGAATGTATCTGTAAGTGTGGTGACAATGTTAATAGATGTAGTGTTAACGTTCAAACTGGTAAGTGACATCAAAAGTTTGACAACCAATAAAATAGAGCTCAAAAAGCCCCACAATCTAATCGCTGCACTCATACCGTTTTGGAACGTCTACCTCCTAAAAGCCAATGTGAATGAGCTGTCACTTGTTAGGCGCTTTTCCATTTTCTTTCACTTCTTTCAAGCGGAAAAGTACCGCAAACTTGCTTGGAACTGACATTTTGCCGCGCAACACAAATACCAAAAAAAATTTTAAAAAAAAAAAAAAAAAAAAAAAGGACCAAGGAGTCACCACTTGTGACTACTTGGTAGACCTCACTCAAGACTTCCTGTGCGGCAAACTTGGAGAGACACGGCAGGCTGCAACCCGTCCGCTTCGCACGTAAGATTTTGCCGAATCAAATCGGCGGCTCACCTTGAGGCCCTCGGAGGCCTGCGTGTAGGAGTGGGGCCCGTTGAGGAGGCTCCCTCCGCCGGGCGTGCTGTCCGAGAAGGAGGGCGACGGCGAGCTGGGGGGTAAGGTGATGGAGCTGATTAAACTGGGCCCGTTGTCCAACCTGCGTGGGAAGAGAGGCCGAGCGGTCACTTGCTGCTCCGGAAGCGGAATAAAGAGCGGAAAAGCAAACGCCGACGTACGGCTGACTGGTTGAGGAACTGAGGGATGACGGCTGGCTGCTTTGAGACTGGCTCGGCGTGCTGAGAGCCGATTCTGTGGAACTTTCGGCCACGACGGCGCTGTAACCTGGAAGACATGGCAGCGAGTCGCTGTTGTTTCTTGCAAATTGTCTTCACTTTTAACACTCGGGTGTGAGATATTTTGCAAGCGTTTCGTGATACCAGCCGCTCCTTTGAAATAACCGGAAAAATAGCTGAACATTTACTGGCTTCTGATTTCAAAACTCGTTATCCATCAATTTGTTGCGTATATGTACGTGGATCGTACATATCGTCGCCGTCGTGTGAAAAAACACTTATCTCCAATTTTGGAAACATTTTTTTAATTTTCACATTAACTGTAACGCGGAAACACCATTCGTGTAAAAATAAGAAAATGAAAAGAAAAAAAAAAAATATGGAGATAAATGTTTTTCGCATGACGGCGACAATATACAGTATATGTGTTCGCAGTCATAACGGCCCTCCAAGGGACACAATAACTATTACGTGGCCCGTGCCAAAAATGGGTTGAACTTGCGTACAAATGTTACATCGCTGCTGTAGGAAAGGAAATTAAAACCGAGGACCGTCTGTTGTGATTTTTTTTCGTAGTCTCAAATATAAAAACTAACTACTCTATAGGAGAAGTCCAAATCATGATTCTACTCCTGTGTTAGCGATGGACTACAGCGCATTGCAACTTACGTACAAATTTGGTTCAGGTTGCCGCCAAATGAACAAAACTAAGTCGTAAACGAAACACTGATGTGGGCAAGCAGTCCCAACCAGTCCACATACTTGTGCTTCCATTCTGCTTGAGTCCGCTGGGTGGTCGGGCGGGTGCGGCGCTCACGCCTCCGACGATGCCCACGCTCCCGCCGTTGCCCCCCAGCATGCCGACCACTCCGGGAGAAGCGCCGACCGAACTGGGGGGCACCTGAGAGGCGGCGGACGAGGCGCTCTGGCCCGACACCAGGCCCAGAATGCTGCCGCTCAGCGTGCCGTGGGCGGAGCCCAGCAGGCCGAGCGCCGTGGCCGCCCCGTTGGTGGTGACCCCGCCGGAGCCGGAGGTGGTGATGATGGAAGCGCTGCTCTCCGCTGAAATGCTGGATGGCGTGCTGCTGCTGCCGCTGCCGCTCAGGCCCAAGCCCCCCGCCGCCGCCGCCTGCGCGTAAGGGGCCGGCGTGGACCCCGAAATCAGCCCCGCCATCGTGCCGAGAGGCGCCGAGTGGACCCCCAGGCCCAAAGCCGACATTTGGTTGGCGGCGCCGCTCCCCGCCAGGCCCCCTTTGCCCAAAGCCAATCCGAGCCCGAGTCCCAAGCCGGACACGGAAGCCGACCCGGACGAGGTCTGCGCTAGGGAACTGGCAGCTGATGAAATGGGCGTGCTTGGCGCGGGCAGCGACGAGGCGACGGATGCCGGCAGCAGCAGGTTGCCGGGCGGACTGGGGGTGCTGTTTGAGGGGGCCGAGGGTTTGGACAGAGGGGGCTGCTGCTGTTGTTGCTGCTGCTGCTGCTGCTGCTGTTGTTGCGATTGGTTCTGCGGCTGAGGTTGCTGCTGCTGCTGCTGCTGCTGCGCCGGCAGATGCTGATGCTGTTGCACGGCGCTGCTGAAGCTTCCTATTAGGCCGCTGCTGGTCGGAACCACGGGGACGCCCCCCACCACGCTCGCCATGGACACCAGGGACGAGGACGACGAGGAGCCCGACGTGGTGGAGGAGGAGAAGGAGGAGAGCAGGGAGGGCGTGCCGTTCTTAACAGGTGACTGCAAGCCAGAAAGCGCCACAGAGAGCATGTCAGAGAGGCGTGGCCGTAGTTACCATTCATCGTCGCTGGACTAAGGTCATCTCGACACGTACGCGGATCGTTTCAAAAAGGTGCGATTGAGCTTTTGGGCCACACACAAACCAGCGGCTGCGTTGAGGATCATTCACTACTCCTTAAAGAGGAAGTCAAACAAAACATATTTGTTTCAAGAATATGTTACCAGCAGGCCCACTAGTTGAAAGACGGCATTCTGATTCATTTTGCGTTTGTGGAAGATAAGTTAAGCAGCAAAATGCACTCGTTTTTAGCCATCCCTGGGGGCGGTCATTTTGTCTTCTGTTGACTAGAAAATGACATCACAACCGCTCACAACGACCACTCACGGCTGACTTGTTTTCTGAATCTGAGCCGCGTGGTCGTTGTGAGCAGTTGTGATGTCATTTTCAGTCGACAGAAGTGACAAAATGGCCTCCCCCGGAGATGGCTAAAAACGAGTGGATTAACACTTATTCCACAAACGCATTTATTTATCAGACTGCCCTCTTTCAACTAGTGGGCTTGCATAGAACATATTCTTGAAAAAAAAAAAGAAAAAATGTTAGGGTTGACTTCCGCTTTAAGGAGTAATATGATATGATGGACTTATGTCACTCGTAAAAAAATAAAGAGTTTTAATTCGATGTTCTTCACCGCACTTCTCCTAAATATGGGCTGATATTCTTTTCTGATCAGCAAAAATGTACAATGTGTTTTCAGGTGCACTTTCAAAACCTGTTGTGTGTGGTCAGAGCTCTTTAAACCCGGAGCTAGAAAAATGCCTCTTAAAAAAAAAAAACAACCATCCAGGTACGTGTGGACATGGCTCAAGTGCACACGGAGAAAAGTGTAGTGTGAACTAAAGAGGCCCAACATAAGCAGAAGATGACACAAGCAAACCAGAAGTCCCCAGCCGTGGTCCCACAGAGACAAAAGTGACGCACAGGAAGCCTTCAGCCACCGTGACTCTTCAGGACCAAGGGTGCAGAGCGCGGCGCTAAACTGTCCATCTAGCCACACAGCACAGATGAGAGCCTCTCACCTGACTAACTTCACTGTCTGTCGACCGGCCCCTTTTCTTATCGTCCTCTGAGTTCTCCTATAGGAGGAGATACCTTCATGTGACAATCCACTTTTTGTTGTTTTTTTTTTTTTTTGGGGGGGGGGGGGGGGCGGTGGGGGAGAGTCAGCACACAAGCCAGTGGATTAGAACACAACGGGGGCTGGCAGGAGGGTTAGCAGAGCTGGGGGGTTTTGGGGTGGGGGGGGGGGGGGGCGGAGCTCAAGGGAGGGAACGTACAGCACTCAAACCAAAGGATTTCCTCATATAGTGGCTGGGGGCGAGGGTGGGGGGGGGTGAGGGTGGGGGGGTGTATTTGAACTTCACAGAGTACCCGGCCACTATTAGGAGTGAACTACTTGCAATGTTCGGTCATTTAAATATGTAGATGCATATATAAAGAGTATTGTATTATTATAAAAAAAAAAAAATTGCGTAATACTATTTTATGCTGCATTATAATCGAAGGCTTGTCAGGACTTTATCAGGCTGCTTCAAATATTACAAAAGACAACGGCTGAAAATCTGTGGAAATATTTAGACCTCTGAAGGATGGACTTAAAGATGAAGAGTCATTTTGAGGGATAGTTTACGCCTTAGTTTTGAAAAAATCTCATTTTAGGGTGCACAGAAATGCAGATCTTATCCTTTAAGGATTTGTCCCACATTTGTAGACTAACGTCTTCCAATTTCTACAACTACTGCAGCAAGGCATTCTTCTTGTCTTGTCTTTGGAATGCTCCGCGCTGCATACTTTCTCTTGAATATTGAATAAAACACTTTGGTAAAGTTCAGCTCCGCTAATGCCGCATCCTGTGGTAATGACGTCACGGCGACACTTGGGGGTGACAGATATGGTCAACACAGCTACACGCGTGAACCACGTGTATATTTTCTCTTTCCTGAGGGAGGAAAACAAATAATAAAAACATCTATTTGAGGTGCCGCAACTATTTATTCAGGTTTGGTGCGTTTAATATTCGAGCAAGAGGCCACTACTTGAGGAAATGCACTCTTAGACACCACTCACAAAAAAAGTTCGGGATGTTGAGCATCCGACTGAAAATGCAGGATGACTAAAACGTACGGAACCTTTTAACTTCATCTGACCTTCTCTAAATTTTGAATGCAAAACGTTAGAGGAGGTCAAGTTAAAATCAATATAAAAATAATTGCGCATTCTAGTTTCGTCCTGAAATTTCACCCGAATGCCCGACATCCCAAATGGTTTTTCCCGCCTCGTCGCGTATCTTCTCCGCCCACGGCGAACCAGAGGTGGAGTTGCAATCCCAGGAGGCGAAAGCGGAGAAACTCACCGCAGCGCAAGTGGCCGGCGACGGGGGGATGGGCGACGACGAGGTGGTGGAAGTGGGAGTGCTGCTCGAGTGGAGGTACATCTCGTCTTCCATGTTGCCTTGACCCGATGGAGACGTGGCCACTAATGCTGCAGCTTCGAGAAAACAGAAAACACCGTGAGCGGGGGGGGAACTTTTAACGGGAACGTTTGGGTGCCCAAAATTTTTTTTAAATCGTAACGCGTTGTACTCACGGATGTCTTCGAGGTCCAAGTCATCGTACAAGAATTCGTTCTCCTCAAAGTCGGGGTCTTGTGACGAATCAATATAATACTCCACGTCGTCTTTGATCTTCTGAATGGCGTCCACCGGCACCGAGTCGTTGTCCAGCATCCGCAAAATCGTCTCCAGCATGCGGATGTGGAACCGGTGCCTCTCGATCAAGCGCTTGAGCTCGTCGATGCGGTCTTGCTTCTGCGCGGCGGCGGCGGCGACATTTGAATCGGAAATCAGAATCGCAGCGGCCTGAGCGGTCTGACTTCGGCTTGTTTGCGGGGAACAAATCAAACTGGGATGTACCTCTTTGTCACCTTTCTTCTTTCGCGTTTGAACGGAAAGAGACTCCACCTCGCTTTCAAACTGATCGACCTGCATATTGAGAGTGTCGATCGTATTCTGGGAGGGGAAGAGAAGAGGGAATTACAGCTCACGTGACAGCGTCGGCTTGATCGAAATGAGGTCGTATCGAGTGAGGATGTTGCTTTACTGTTAGCCACTGTCCCGTCTCCTCCTTTTCCCTCTGAGCTGGATCCACTTTCTGAGCGAGCCCCAAGCCTTCTTTGGAGTAGGCCTTTGTTTTTGTTTCCCGCTCCACCACTTTGAACCGCTCCATTTGCTAACCCCGACAGCAAGAGCGAACAGCGTAAGCCCTTCATTGTCCCAAACGTTAGCATGGAGAACACGTGCGCTCGAAACGTCAACGTACCGTCTCGATGAGCTTGCGGTTCTCCACTAGCTGCCGTTTGTCTTTGATCTCGTTGGAGGCCACCCATGTTTTGATCTGATCTCTCAATCGCTGCAAGGAGAACGAGCAAACGTTTTTTTTTTTTGTTTTTTTTTGGCTGGTGACACAATTGGCATGTCTTTGGCTGTCAAGTGGCACAACTGGTATGCGCATTATGAAAGTGAATTTTTTTTTTTTTTTTTTTTAATGCAATCAGCCTGATACCCTCCATTCAAAAATCCGACACGTATCGGTTGTGTGCCGATTCGAGTGCGTATTTACTTAGCGCTGACATTCCAACGTTTGTATGCGTTATTTTTGCTCGTATTGCAAGAAGTGTTATGACAGTAACGACACAGTGCCGTAAAGTGTCGGTATTGCGCCGTGTACTAAAACGTCTGATGAATAAAGTTCTTGATCGCACGCGGTTGTTGACGGCATATTACTGGACATAATAATCAGGCGATCAATCGTCACCCCGGCTGCAGCTGTTGTGAAAGTGCTATAAAAATAAAGATGAGTTAAGTTGAGTTGTATCTCGCCGCCATTTTGTGGTCCCGCTGCCTCCGGTAGGAATCTATTCAGGTTAGCGGCGCTCCAGTTAGCCCAACTTAGTGACATGAGGCTAACCCCGATTCTTGCCCCTTTATCCAGTCAAGTGTGTGCCAGTTGTATTCCCCCAACCCCCCCCCCCCCCCCCCCCCCCGCCCCTTTCATCATCGCATTTTTTTCTGATGGTTCGTTTTGGTGATAAAAGTATTTCAGTCCGAAGCAAACAAAGAAAATTTTTTCGGCAGCGGTGATTTAGAAATTTGTAGGGGTCCACCACTGGCGGGCCACCATTAATGTCGAAACCTGCTTTATGCTTGTCATTACTATTATTGGTTGCATTTGTTTTCATAATCCCGACTTTGTTGTATCTGCACCATACAATGACAATAAAGGCTTTCTAACGAATTTATGTTCAATCTTTACGTACAGCACTTGGTTACAGCTGTGAATGTTTTTCAAATGCGCTCTATAAATACAGTAGAGTTGAGTGTCTCAAGGATTAAGTGCAAGTCTGCATACATATCGACCTGCGGTGTTCTGTCGGTTGAAACTGTCATATTGTGCCACTTGAATTTGACATGGAAAGGCTCCCCCCAAAAATAAATAAGTATTTGGTACTTGACCCCGCTATGTAAATCCAGCCTAAGACAATTTCATGCACACAGATGACTGAGAAAACAACAAATCCGGGAGCGTGCCATACCTGTAGTTTTTTAATCTCTTTCTTGAGGTCAGCTTCGTATTTTTCCTTCTGGTTTGCATTAGCTGCATTGTGAAGCTAAAAGAGACGGACGGGGGTTATATTCCCGGTTAACCAGTGCGTTCTTTTCCAAGAGAGACAGAAGAAAGACGCAAGACAAACGCTCTCACCTTTTGCCAAATGTCTTCAAACTGCTCTACGCCTTCCGCTACTTTTTTCAAGCATCTGTCAATCTCACCTGTGTGGGGAGGGATATAGTGAAACACACGTGAACTAGACCTCGATGCCTCATTCGTTACGATCGATAACAATGTCACACTATTGAGGCAGGGCGAGAATACAACACCATGAAGGAGTCCGTGCCAACAACACAACTGGTGACATTCTCCCAAGAAACAAAGTCTTTTACCTTGAAGTTTTCTCTTGTCAGCCATGGCTCCTGACTACGACGATGTCCACATTCCGTCTGTCACAAAGTTAGCTGTGTGAGCAATGTGTGGAGCGGAAATGTACTACATAACACTCAGAGCATCAAACGAAACACAATTCATCAAACCAGCTTGCACGGTTGCCCCGCCACACTCGAACTGGCGTGAACCAGCGCTTCGCGCTCGTTAGCTGCGCACATGCAAAAACACGCTCGAAACACAACAACTACACGGTCGTTTCGTCTATATGCATGGAAACACAATTGCCTCTAACAAAACTGTGACAGATATGGTTGGCAGCTAGTCAGCTAACGCTAATGCTTAGCCAGCTGCTAAACTCGTCCACCTCGCTCGGGCACCTACGAGCTCGCTTTTAAACATGTAGCACGATGCATATCGGTGGAAGCACATCGCATTCGTGCAATCATATATGCATAGCTTTGGCATAGTGTTTGTGCGTGGTGAAATGTCCAATATTTCAGAAAGCGTTCACATCGCAAACCTGCTAGCTAATTTGCCTTTCTGGCTAGCTAAGGCATAAAATGCTAGTTAGCGGCTCAGCTAGCCATATTTAGGAAAAAGGGAAACTGGGTCGAGCCGACCATCAAGAGTCACACTTTTTTTTCTAAGACATTTACCTATGATATGGGCTTTCGTTTGTCTTTTGTCAATAACAGCCAAAACTTATTCCAGAAAGTCTTCTTTACTTCCAAATTGTGTTTTCTTTTCGACAAGCTCGTTGACTAGAATATAGCTGAAGTGAAGATGGACGGTTGCTAAAAGATCCCACCTCTGCATTAGCAGCCCGCCCTAAATCCCATCTTCGACCTGTGATTGGACGAAGGCGCTGTCTGTCAATGATTGACTTCCGCTGGGACGGCGGTCAGCCATTGGTTCAGCTGTGTAATGAATTATGACCCCACATACACACACAGAGGAATATTGTCCTTTAATGCTGGGTTTTATGCCCGACACAAACTAAATTCGAGTATTTATTCCACAAAAATTGTATTGATTTATTCCCAACATTTTATTAATTATTCTACTATAACAACCAGGGCACGGTGGTAAATAGGGGTGTGTAACAATACGATTTTTTTTTTGGACCGATACAATACGTATCGATATAAGGCCTAACGAGTTGACAGAAAGCAATATATTGCTTTTTTGGAGTGATAAAAATCGATACGATAAAGGTGATTTCGATACGATATTCTGAAACAGTAACGATGGCTTTTCTGATAAAAGGTAACTCCAACTCCAGTGCCTATCGATGTAGCTAAATACATCGATCAAATAGATGTATCGTTACACCCTTAGTGGTAAAACATAGGGATGTAACGATATCCACACATCAAGATTCAATATTATCACAATATGAACCTCACGATACGAGAATTATTCCGATATTGTGGGGAGGTTGGCACTATAAAAAAAAGATCACAATACTGTATAAAAATGTAATACTGTAAGAAAAAAAACCTCATATTGAAAGAAAATAGCACAATATTGTCTTTTAGTAGGAGGCACGGTGGTCGACTGGTTTGCACGTCTGCTTGACAGTGCAGAGGGCGTGGGTTCAAATCCGGCCCCGGCCTTCCTGTGTGGAGTTTTCATGTTCTCGCCGTGCCTGCGTGGGTTTTCTCCAAGTACTCCCGTTTACTCCCATGTTCCAAAAACATGCATGGTAAGTGGATTGGACTCTCTAAATTGCCCCTAGGTATGATTGTGAGTGCGGATGTTTGTCTCAACCAATTCAGGGTGCACCCCGCCCACAGCTCGAAGACAGCTGGGATGGGCTCCAGCCCGCCTGTTATTGATAAGCAGATTGGATAATGGATGGAAGAGATAATAGGAAAAAGAGTGTATTGATATTTATCCATTTTTATCCACTACCTTGTTAAATCAATTATTGCGAGGAATCCTTAACATGATCTGTGTCTTTACATAGATGGATATTATTAATTACTAATAACATGATTAAAGGTAATCTGAGCAGATTTCAGAAGTGTGTTTCAAACTAACAGTTTCAAAAAGGTGAGTGAGAGCATTCTACTGCATTTAATGCTCTACACTTCAAACCCCACAAAAAAGGACATTGTTAAACATTTAATACAAAATATTCACAGCAGATCAACTAATCAAATCGGCAAATAACAATGTACATAAACGCATTGCAAAATGTGTTGAAAAGAACAATTATTCTAATGTGATGTCATTATACAATGGAAAATATTGAAATGTGACAAGACAGTACCTGTTCACCAACTTATTTTCAAATGGATGTGTGCCTCTTAATGTACACGCATTTATTTCCGTCAATGTGATAGTGAGGTTGGGCTGGGCAACTCTCCAAACTGCGTGTCGGACAGCACCGGCACGTCTGCTTCACTCTGGGGAAAGAAACAATTACATTTGTACTTTTCACTTTTAAAATGAATTATTAAACTATTAAATCAATGTATACAGTGAATCCCATTTGTCGCAGGGGATACATACGTTCCAGGCGCACCTGAAACACAGTCCCCTCCAAAAGTATTGGAACGGCTCTTTCAGGACATTCCAAATTGTTGTATTGGCTACGCCCAAATCTCATGACAACTACACAATAGCGCAAGTGAGATGGGTGAGATAAAAGCCGACCTGTAAATCTTTGTCCTTCTCTTGCTTCGGCGTCACATGTCTTCTTTTCTTGGGCCCCGAAGGATGGTGAAAAGCGGGAGATGAGGTGGAGCCCGACACGCCGTTTATCCGATCATCTGCAGCAGCGGCGTCCGAAGGCGCACCGGGCTCATCCTGGAACAGTGCGATATCACAAAATGAAGAGATGTGTACACAAAAAAGACGTTCGAAGCTTTAAAACACTAAAGTCATGAAAATTTGCCACACATTTTATCAATACGGTAATCGTGAAATATTTTAATGGTAATGAATATCACACAATTTCTAATGTGTTTTTTATTTAACATATAAAAAAAGAGTTGAAATGAATTTTAAAAAAAAATTATATATATATATTTATGATAAAAAAATACAAATGAAAAATGTCACATTTTTTGTTTTAAATTACTTTTTAGACTTAAACTGTCTCAATTTTTTCGTTTTGTTTTTAATACTTTTTTATTCGTGTATTTTTTTATGTAAGACATTGGGCCATTTTGTTATTTCAGAAATTTTAATTATTAGTTTATAGTTTGAAAACTTCTGTTGATAAACTTCATGCAGCTTTATTTGGACTTTGGGTCTCTCTAAAACGGACAAGCTCATGAGAACAGTCCAACTGATTATAGAACGCACGGTAAAGAGAATATGTACAGTAATAAGTACTGTTTTTGCTTTCATTGTGTAACAGCTGACCTCCAGCAGCATGGTGAGCTGAGCATTCCTGTAGTCGTCTCCATGAGCATCAAGGGTCTTCATGAGGAACCTGTAACAGAGCAAAAGTAGTAAAACAGGGGGCCTGAAGCATAATTAAGATGAGATTTGATGAAAGTAAAACCATTTCCTACCGCCTTTCTTTTTTCAAACGTCGTGTCAGTCTTTGGACTTGGTGAAGGCGGCCGAGAATCTTGTGATTCACCTGTATGGGATGCATGGCGCAATAGTGAGGATGGTAAATCAATACATTTCTGCTTATTCTTATGATCCGATATGAGCTTGGTAGATTTTTGAGCCCCTCCAAATGGAAGTAGTCTGCATAAAAATGATTGGCATTATTTGGAGAAAACTCTTTAATTTAGCATTTTCTTACTGTACAAACTATGGAGTGGACATAGTTTGGGGCACAAAATGATAGGAACAAATGTAAATTATGCTCCACGCTGCCTGGAGATGAACACAGACTCAACCTGTTCAATCTCTTTGCATCGTCTGTTCAGCGCCAAATATTTCCTCTTATCAAGAACTCTTCTCTCTTCGTCCTCCGGGGCGGCGCTCTCCAGCAGTTCACTGCCCCCCGGGCCCAATTCCACCTGCAAACAGACGACAATCCCAGTCACTGAAAAGTGCTCCATTTTCAAACAGGAAAGAAGGTACATTTGTTAGAACAAAGTCTCTTTTAGAATGCTGTCGCCGTGAAAAGCATTTACACTTAAAATTAATGTAAATGTCATTAACTCATTCAGTTATGTGTAATTTGACAGAAAATAAATGACACATACCTCCCCGGGTCCCAGCTCCACACCACCTGGCTCCAGTTCTGCTTCCAGGATGTGACCCCCGAATAGAGGAGGGAGGGCCAAACCTGAGAAGTCTTCCATTGCCTGGGATGGTGGTTGGGAGATGGGGACACCTGAAACTGCAAAGTAAAAAAAACAACATAAGAATTCTCCAAGTGAACACAATATATTCAAATATTTGTTGCACTGTTAGAATTGTCACGAACCATCAAGCAGCTAGAGGTAAGTTGATGAAGTGCAATATGATGCTGTTCAGTACAATAACTCTTACAGTGTTTGTGTTAAGCGGATTCTTGGTTGTGTAGTAAAAGTATGCAACAAGCTGAAAGGCGGTTTCTGGCGTGATCTTTATTTGAGGCATTAGGTGGCAAAATTTGATGAGCATACATCTACTGCTGAATACTAAAGTCATTTATGGGTCACATTTTACCGTCGTTGAGGTGTTTAGATAACAGTGAGAGATTAATAACCTAATTATTGTAAGAAAAGTACGACCAGAGAGTAGCAGTACCTACTAACCTTACTTAGCAATCGATGTTCAGTCGAATTCACGACGGGAGTACTTGTGTCTCTTCAAAGTTAAGAAACAAACATCCTAAACAACACATTCAAAAACACGTAGTTATTTGTTAAAAAATACTCTTGCATGTTTTAGTCACACACTATATTGAAGAAATTAGCATCAAAAGTGGCTCCTCAAATCGCATCGTCTCGTTTCTGTTTACATGCTGCAGGCGCATGACTATAACGTCACAACAACGACACAACTTCATTTCCCGTGAGCCGCCAGGGTCACGTCACAAACCAAGATGGCGGGTGCGTGTGTATTTGTTCTTTTTCGACATGGCAATCGGTTGAAAGAAACATGAATATTCCTGTTATCATTCTTGCATAGTGTAATAATTCGTTTTTAAACCAAGTAAAATAATTGAATTGCTGTGTAGAAATCATATAACTCATTATTGATTAAAAAAATACCCGTAAGCGTGACCTTGGGTGTTTTGCTAACGTTTGCTAATAGTTATCATGGATGAACTGCACAGTAAAATATACTCCTTTGAAAAATATAATAATCAACGTCTGTGTCTGTGTAGGGGTTGCAGCCTTTTTAAAGAATGCGTGGAATAAGGAGCCTGTCATCTTCGTCTCATGCGCTATAGGACTAATGGGTGAGTCAACAACGAGACAGTATTCTCATAGGGCATATCTGTGAAAAAAATTATGACCAATTATCACTTCTTTCTTCAGGTCTTGCGCTCCCAGTAATAAGTCCATTCACAAAATATTCAGGAATGATCAATGCGGCGGTGCCGTACACCTATCCAGGTAGGACACTACTGTTTGTGACAACTGTCTACCACCTCATGGGTTTATTTACCAATAGCGATCATTACATATCGTCGGCCAGTACAATTACCTAAGTCATTTTCAGTATTTTTGAAAAAATAAAAAACATTTTTTAAACACGTTGGTATTTTTTATTGGTCTTTTCCATTTCGCTTACTTGTTCCCCCATCTGGTTGAAATCTTTGTTACAAAATACATTTAAAAAAATACCCGTGTGTGTTCTAAAAATGTTTTTTTTTTCTCATCTTTCAAAAATATTGAAAAATGACGACTGAGACAATTATGCTATGTGGCTGACTGTAAGTTAATATGGTAAAATACAAGCTTAAATTGTCACAAATGTACCTTTCACAGTCTTTTGCTGTGCCTAATATCTTCCTCGTTCCCCATCGCAGTTCCTGTGCGAGATGATGGAAACATGCCCGATGTTCCCGTGCACCCTTGTGAGCAAAGGGGAGACAGGCTGCAGTGGCTGAAAGACCTTTAACATCACATTCTCGCTCTCTCTGTTCTGCCTTTCTATAGTTGTCAATAACCCACAATAAAAATCGTCTTATTTAATTCAACGCATTTTTCTCATTGCCTGTGATTTTAGTGTTTCGGAAAAACAGGATTACACAACAGTGGGTTTAGATTTTGCTGTATTTATTTTTTTTTCCCACGAGGAGATCATGGAAGTTTCGACACCGGCCTGATCACATCTGAGGGCTTTGACCAATCTTCAAGCTGATTAAAATTTGCAATGATTTCATTGTTCCACACAATCATTATTCACCGTGCACAAGGAATAAAATTGGATGAACGACGAGAACAGACTTCTTTTGTTAAACTACTTAACCAGTGATTGTTATTTAAGCAGAAAGCTCCAACTTGAATGAACACCATGAAAACGGGAACATTTCCGTCACAGATTTTGCTTTATTTCACACAATGTCAGTATTCATTGTTATCTCGTGTTAGGAAACTGCAGCCACATAGACTCTTACCGTTGTCTGTAATCACTATATTTATATTTCACATGGCTAATGTAGAAACATATGCATAGTGTTAACATTTCACTTTGGTAGAAGACTTACAATATCTCACATAAATGGGAATACCCCTCACGTTTTCGTAAATATTTTATATCTTTTTTTTTTCATGGGACAACACTGAAGAAATGACATTTTGCTACATGTAGTCAGGGTACGGATTGTATAAGTACATTTACAGTTTCCCCCAGAATAACACGCCGTTGGCAACAAAAGTGAGTACACCCCTAAGTGAAAATTGGCCACTATTAGCAACGGTATACATGTCAGTTCAGTTGTACTCTAATATAAACGTATGCTCTTGATCACGTAATTAAATGATCGCTTTGTTTATTTTTACATGATCTGTGATTCTTTTGTCGTTTCAATACCTTAAACTTCGACATCACTCATTTCGACGTCACATTCATCATTTTAAACCAACCTAATTCTACAACATAGATCGCAAATATCCTAATACCAAAGTGAAAAGACAACATACATGTTAAATCACAATTTGTGCGAATACAAAAGGATCTGCCTCATTTTTTTGGTGTGGACGTTGTTCTCGATGACGTCATCTCACATGAGGGAATGAAAATATCACATTCGCGGTTAGAAATTTGACTTTACAAACACATTATTTACCTTGTGGCTACAGAGCTACTAAAAGGCATTTGATGTCTCGTTTACCATCGAACGCTTCCTTGGCTCTCATCAACTTTCCTGTAAACCTTCTCCAGCACTTTCCAATAAACTTTTGATCCACACAAGATTCTGCTGAGTCTCCTGGGTAAACTAGCCCACCCTCATGATGACTAGCTTTATATTGGGGACTGAAAAGGAATCATAAACTTCCGAAGACTAAAATAGACTTTTCTTAAAACTTGCCCTCCACGACTTTCTTCTTCCCACAGGAAAAAAAAGAAACCTTTTCAAATAAAAGCATCCTGCAGTCCAGACGTTAACTCTTATGGTAACACAGTCCTATTTGGCAATTCTTTAAAACTGGCCTAAAACTTCCCTGATTCTATTGGGAGACATTTTCATCCGTGATTCATTAATTCATGAATTAATTACATTTTATGTGCACCTCATAGTGGATACAAAAACATGACAGATTGTTGGTATTTTAGCTTTTCACATGGAAGGGGGGGGGGGGGGGGGGGGTGATTTAGGAAAAACAACTCCATACTTTTGAACAATGGTTCTCAACTAGGGGTCCGTGGACCCCTAGTGGTCCACGGTGTAATTGCAAAGGGTCTGTGTAAATAAAGTATTTTGATTTTTTTTTTTAACAAAAATGTGCGTTTCAAAAAATAGCCCAGGATTATTTTACACAAATGTGGCTGAGACCTATTTGTACTTAAACCCCCGCGCTCTAATTCCTAAGTCTAATGCACTATATTTTAAGAAGAGCTCTCGCTCCCGTTTTGCATTGTTAAAGTTACCGCATGACGCTGTTAATACAAAATTAACATGATCTGCATTCTTTTCAAAATTGCGAAATTATAAAACCCCTAGCGTTTCAGCGTGATTACACCATTCATTTCTTAATACTGCTTTTATTGCGAAACATTTGCAAGGAGTTGTGGGGAAGCTCACCAACTTACAAGGTTCGGGGTTAGCATTCGAAATTAAGCTAATGATACAGAAGAAGACGACTATTAAAAACTGTAAATGATTGTGTTGAATCAAATGTTTTTTGTGTAATATACACTGAATGCATACAACTTTCTTTTTCATCCCGCTAGCATTGCATGTTTTTCATGTTTGTATTTAATGGTAAATTTAGATTGCTCTGAATGATGAAGAAAAAAAAAAAAAAGCTGATTCGGACGAAGCGGACTCTGCGCCATCGGAGGGTGAATGGGGAGATCCTCAGGGTTGAGCAAAAAATAGGCAAAAAAAAAAAATTGTTGAGAACCGCTCTAGACAAGGTTATGAGCAACACTGGTGTTACGCAATGTCAACGCAGCAGCATGTTTGTTGATTACTGGCCTAAACATGTCATAACCTTCACCAGTCATATAATTTACACAAGAACTACCTACACATCGGAAAGCAGTGCCAACACATGAATCGAAAACTACACGCGACCTAAGGCAACAATTAATCAATTACAGTAGGAACCTGCTCCCAAGGCACAAAAACTCGACTATACCGTAAAATAGGAGCCAGTCCCGCAATACACTCAGCTAAAAGCACTTCTGTGAATGAGGCAAGAAAGCTAACAAAAGGCTAACGAAGGCTAAGCTGTTATAGAGAAGCCTAAAAATGGCGATTACAGCAGACTGATCACACTGTGTACAGCGGAAAATTCACAAGAATCATGTCGATTTTGAGTATTCGTTTTTCCTCCAGAGCAGTGGTGGGCCAAAAATCATGTACAGTATACATTTCTGACTATAGAATTATTTGTTCCATGCTATTTCATTTTCTTAACTCTAGTATAGCCCTCGAAGGGCTTCCCTGATCAGAAAGCAGTGGCCCACCACTGCTTTAGTCTAACTGAACAATTCGGATGTATTCTCTTGATAACAAATCAGTTGCGCCTACACGCATATACACACCTCCACCTTTAGGAATACTCCCCCCCCCCAAAAAAGACAACTAACTCGTCTCAGATTAAATGATTGAAAAGTAAATAGAGAGGCGAGTGCTCTTGAAGTAATGGTCTGTTCCGTCCTCAAAAGTGGAGCGCTCACTCGATGATTGGCGCAGAGCGATCGTTGGTGACGGTTCTTCGGAGGCGAACGTGGGCAAACGGGTTGGTCCTGAAATACCACAAAAAAAAAATAAAAAGAATAATACATAGAAATGCACCCTTCAAGCTCATTAGAAAAGAGATTTTCTGTGGGCAAAATGTTGCCACTATCGATTTGATCTGTCGGGATGATTATCTTTTGAAGATTTTATTTTAGCATCTAAAAGCGGAAGTCAACCCAAACATATATTTTTCAAGAATATGTTCCCAGCAGGCCCACAGAAACACGGCATTCTGATGAATTTTCGTTTGTGGAATATAAGTTAAGCAGCAAAATGCACTCGTTTTTAGCCATCTCTGGGGGCGGCCATTTTGTCTTTTGTCGACTGAAAATGACATCACAAATACTCACAACGACCAATCACGGCTGACCTGTTTTCTGAATCCGAGCCGTGATTGGCCGTCGTGAGCAGTTGCGATGTCATTTTCAGTCGACAGAAGACAAAATGGCCGCCCCCAGAGATGGCTAAAAAAGAGTGCATTTTGCTGCATAACTTATATTCCACAAAGGTAAAATTAATCAGAATTCCGTGTTTTAACTAGTGGGCCTGCTGGGAACATATTCTTGAAAAAAATATGTTTGGGTTGACTTCCGCTTTAAAGCATTTCCCCGCTGACGTGCGCTGCTTCCACTAACAACATGGCTGCGAAAAGAGGTGACCGAGTTTACAAAAGCACAGTCAGTGTTGCCCAATTAGCCACTTTTTCATTACACATTCATTAATTTCCAGGTGAATGGGACCAAGACCTACCGTCAATATCAAAAATCTAGTTCGTTTTTTTTTTAATGCATCTGAAACGCCTTAAGATGGAACAAGATGGCAGCAAAGCACCACTTTTATATTAGAAAAGGCTTATAGAAGTTCCTCAACTCACTCCTTGGCACTGAGATGCCACAATATAGCACCAAAGCACTACTTTTCGACGAGACACGACTTTGGCGCCATCTTGTGGCATCTTAGGGCGTTTCAGAAACATCACAAAAACAGTGAATAGAAGAATTTTTCAGTGAACAACAGAAAATATGCCCACCCCCCCAAAAAAAATCAGCAAGTGGCAAAATGTCGAGCAAACACCATATCTTATAACTTTTTCGACCCACTTTAGTGACTATTTTTCAAAAAATGACAAAAAAAAAACTTTAATTCCTGCTCAGAAACAGACAACATGAGTGGAAACATTTGCGGATAATTTTAGAAGGGAAAAAACGAAGAGTAAAACTTGTCATTGTCATTTGTTTTCTATATCCAACGGGGGGGGGATCAAATTCTTTCAATTGGATTTTTGTTGATAAAAACCTCAAATGTTATTTCAAAGCCATAGCACCCAAAATCAGTTGGAGATGGAAAAAAAAGAGAAAAAAATGGAAGCAGGTGTTAGCAAATACCTTGTTGGGGATGGCGGCGAGGAGGCCAACTGCGCACAGATCTGTCAGCGAAGAGAAATAAAGATCATGCTACTTCATCATTTTGTATTTTTTTTTTTTTTTTTAAGTACCTATGTTTTTGTTCGATCACACCCTGACCTTGTTGGTGTCGGCCATGCTGTACGGGCGTGGCCGGAAGGTGCTGATCCTCTGGGGCGGGAGGGAGCGCTCCTCCTCCGAGTCGGGGGTGAGAGTGGGAGACACCAGCTGATCGAGCTGGCTCATGCTGGTGCTGTTGGCCTTGGAAAGGAAAAAGGAGCTGCAACGGGGGGCGGGGGTGGCGGGGGGAAGGGGGCACACACCTCATCAGGCAATTGCTACATTCAACGGGCAGACACTTCATTAGGTACACCGGCACAATCCAGTTGAGGTTCGACACCGAGTTCCTAGTTCATTGCGGCAATTCCGTTAGGTGAGAATCTAGTCATAGGTCAGATCAAATGTGATCTCGCTTGATGTCCAAGTGTACCTAATGTTGTGGCCGGTGATGAACAGTGACAGTATAAGTAGTAATATATGATTGTACTTTTTGGGTGCATGGTCAAGGCTGACTCGCCTCTCAAGGTGATCCGTCCTGCTGTGTTGTGGCTGAGTGTAGGAGAAAGGGAACCAGCCTTTCCTGTCAAAGTAAAAAAATAAAAAAAAACACAAAGAATGATATACTATCACCATCTTTTTGTCATGAGTCTTTCTAAACACTCAAGATGAATCAAGTGGAATATTTAAGAGCAGAAAGAATTACAAAAGAAAATGGATAGTTGGATATGATATGAGAAGCATTGCATTAGAGTAAAGTATAATGAAACGAAATAAAAGAGAATGTAAAGAAATGAATAGTCACGTCTATGATGTGTGAATTTAAGGGGCGTGGCCTACTGCGTGATGTCAGGCGCATGACGCAGGTAAATTCAGTGCGAGCGCCTGGACGTGAGCGGCTCCTTGTGAGTGTTTTGACTTTTAGTCCACTTTAATCTGGGTCAAAAATTGTACTTACGTGAGAGTTTGGTTACGCTAGCATAATATGACGCAAATAAAAAGGAGTCGTCCAAATAATTACTTTAGTAAAAGTAAAAAAAAAAAAAAAAAAAAAAAGTTATAATGGGCCTCAATTATGCACAGATTTTTACTATTCAGGCGTCCACGGAACTACAAATGGAAATGAATGAAAGTCAAATATCCTCAGTGAATATTTTTTCGTGCTGTCGGCATTATATTTGTGCCATAGGTGAAGAGAAAACTCCTTCAAGGTTTGGGACTAAGCAGCCTTGACGTGTTTCCAGCTGTAATCTGATGGCATTGAAAGAGAGAGAGATCCTTGTAAAATACCGTCCGGTGCGATCATTCTGCCCGTAGTGCCAACCATCTCTTTGCTCAGAAATCAGCAAGGTGATGCTGTCGCCGGGCAGGAAGTGCAGCAAGGAAGCACCGCCCACTCCTCCCCCGCCGTGCGACGCACTGGGCGAGTGAGCGAACATGGCCTCCACCCGCGTGGGCCCCGAAAGAGGCAGCATCCTGGCGCCTGCGTGAAAAAGGGAAGGAAGAATATGGAGGAATTCATATTGAATATATCAGGAATGGGCTCCATTCGATGTTTTTTCTCAAAGCGGAAATCAAACCAAACACGTTTTTTTTTCAAGAATATGTTCCCAGCAAGGCCCACCAGTTGAAACACGGCATTCTGATTCATTTTGCGTTTGTGGAGTTAAGCGGCAAAATCCATCCCTTTTTGAGCCGTCTCAGGGGGCGGCCATTTTGTCACTTTCTGTCGACTGAAAATGACATCACAACTACTTAGGCCTCAGGTAACGACCAATCACGGCTCAGCTTCAGAAAACAGGTCAGCCGTGATTGGTCGTTACCTGAGCCCTGAGTAGTTGTGATGTCATTTTCAGTCGACAGAAAGTGACAAAATGGCCGCCCTGAGATAGCTAAATGTGTGTGGATTTTGCTGCTTAATTAATATCCCACAAATGCAATATGAATCAGAATGCCATGTTTAGACTAGTGGAGGCGCATAGAACATATTATTTGTGAAGACAATTTGGGGTCATCAGCATCTCTTTGAGTATGCTGTCTTTCAGTTCCATTTTGAGATACATGTTGGTTTCCGAACTCTTTCGGATATGCTGCCGTACTGCATTAATGTACAGTATTGATGGTTTCAATAATAGCGACCTGATTAAGTCAGGTAAGTCCTCACTGAAGCAAACGTATGCCGGCTATAGATGAAACTTTGATGTCCTCATCACCTTGAAAGCCGCCCAGCCTCATTTCGCTGCCAGGCCTCTTGGGCAGCGGAAGAGTGGACGTGGCGCACATCTCAGCGGTCTTCATCAGCCAAGGATGAGCGCTGGGTAGAGTGTTGTTCCCTCCCGGGCCCACCTGTTGGTGCAGCAGCTGCACAGGGGTCATGGCCCTGGACAGGGGGGCGCTGTGGGGCAGCGTCGGGCTGTGGGGGGCGCTGTGCGGGATGGCGAGGGTGACGCCCCGCGAGGCGCTTTCGCCCGCGGACGCCTGGCCGAGCGACATGACGGTGGAGGGGATGAGGCTCGGCGACAGGTTGCTGGTGTTGGCGGCCATGAGGAGAGAGGAGGGCTGCGCCGCGCCGCCCGTGGGCGTGGACGCGGCCGGGCTGGCGCTGCCGCTGCTGTCGGCCGGGGGGCTCGCCGCCGACGCGGTGAGCGGGGAGCAGCTGCGCTGAGGGGACGCTCCTCTCGACGAGCCCCCGGCGGCGGAAAGGGGGCGGAAGGTCTGAGGAGAGCCCTGAGGACAGGCGTCGCCCTGGGAAGACGAGGAGGGGGGCGAGCGCTGCTGCTGCTGCTGCTGCTGGGAACGGTCGCCATTCAGCAGAGGTGGGACCTCTTGAACTGACAGCCTCTGTAAAACAAAACAAAAGCTACTTCAAGGCCACAAACGTCCTCCGAAGCTTCAACGTTCGGCCATGTTGAGCGTCTGACATCTATTTATTCATTTTCACATTCACACCTGTGGACAATTTGCGTTTTGTGTCGGGGGGAAATTTTCCAACACGGTTTCACCTGTTCCGACTGAGAGCAGCCCAGCTTGGTGTGTCGGAGGACCTCGGCGATGCCGGCCGCCCCGGAGCTCTGTGGCGCCGTGTGACGCAACAGGTTGAGAGCGCGCTCTGGAAGTTTGGTCGGCTGAGTACACGACTGTTGCCACGACGACAGTTTCTGCGACAGGAGCTCCCTCACCTGTGCAGAATTCAAAAGAAAATGAATGACCTCGTTGGAAAGAAATCTCAATACAGTCAACATCTTGTTTATTGTGGAGGATGTCGTTGCTGTGATGTGAAAAGCACTTGACATTTTTTTTTTTTGTACGTTAATGCGACGTCTGTAACGCGGAAACGCCATTTGCGGAAAAATAAGAACATTTTAAAAAATGGAGACAAGTGTGACATCGACGATATGTTCCATAACCACCTGCAATGGGTGGAAACCTGCGATTAGTTTGAGCGCATAATAGTTTTGTGAATACTTTCAAAGTGCTGTAAATAATAAAACCGCACATAAAACCCAAGACTATTGAACATCATTTTCCGACAATAAAAACACATAACACAATAAAATAGGGGCTCAGGACACGTGCTGTGTTGAACACCAAGCTTACCTCTCCCACACGCTTTAAACTGAATCAACTTTTAAAACATATTGTAAGCGAATTTCAACAAGCAAGAATAACATACATGATTATATCATTATTATATTAATTATTAGGGCTCGACCGATATGGAATTTTGGAGGTGGCAGCTGGACTGCTGCGCGACGCGTCACCTTGCAGTGGTAGTTGATGAGCAGCTTGGTCACGCAACACTGCCGATCCACCAGGAAGCAGTATCGCCTCCTCTCCTCGGTCAGCGCCGACCTGTAACCCGTAGCGACCAGCGTGTCCAGCTCCACTTGGCGCCGACTCATCAGCTCCACAAACTGAGAACGGAATCAGACATGAATAACCCCGGCATACATTCTTAATTCATAACCACCACATGGGGGCGGAGTGACCTTTAGACTACATTGTTGTAAATGTCGGGAATAACACACGTGACATCACTTCCCGCGTCACAAATAAATCCCAAAACAGCACTCGTGGACTTGTTGACCTTTGCTATAAAAGAACACTTGCTCCTTGACTTCCATATGAGGCAAATAAATCCTCTCAATCTTCTCATTGTGAACTGAACAATCAGCTGATGCAGATTGCCGCGTAAGCTCATTCAGAGCGACCCGTTTATTTCTCGTAGACAAAACAGAAACGCGGTGAGCTAGTTTCGGACGCCCGACCGCGGAAGAGGTGAGCGCACTCGCCTGCATCTCTCTGTCTCCGTACTTGTTCGGGTGGCGACTGCCCAAGCTCTTCCTGCGCAGCTTCTTCAGCTGGGCCTGGCAGCGCTCGATGGAATCGGTTTTGGACCGCCGCTCGGTCTGGTACTTCTTCAGCGTGGCCTAAAGCAGGACACGTTCACGTTTTTGTAAATATTCTGTGATGTCTCGGGACAACACTGACGTAAAGACACTTTGCTGCGATGTAAAGCCGTCGGTGTACATTTACTGTGGCCTCATTATATCTCAAAACACAGCTATTAATATCTAAACCACTGGCAACAAAAGTGAGCACACCCCTGAATGAAAATGTTCAATCCCTTCTGTCAAGTGAATCATGAGTGTTACAACGTGTCAGGTGTGAATGGGAAGTGGGTGAATTGAACTCCAGGTTATTATAGTTAACAAAAACAAACGAAATAATGAAAATTGAGAAAACATTTTGGTTAGTGACTTGAAATAAAAATGCTTTTATGAATCGAAAACTCACTGAAACTACATTGTGCGTTTCTAAAACCAACTCCAATTATTGCAAAAATGTATTTCCTTTTTTGTCTTTGTCAGTGAATATCATACATGAGCTATCGGGATTCATCTGAATTGAAATGATTTCGGTAAGGTCAAACAGTTGTTTGAGAATTGTAGTTTATTTTATTACACGATACTTAGTGGCCTTTTTTTTTTTGTGTTGTTAATTTGAGCTCAACACTACTCCATACGTAAAAAAAAATACTAAAACTAATAAAAACAACTCAAACGAAGCATGTTTCGAGAAATTAAAAAAAAACAAATAAAAATGGACAAACCTGTTCTGAAAGCTGATTGATTTAAAATGAACTGAATAAAAAAAAAAAAAAAAGACTAAATTAAATAAAAACTAACTACAACAAAAAATCCCAAACTATTCTAACCCTGGTTGAATTAGATGTCAACAAAAGTGAGAACACCCCTTTTGTGAAAATTTTCCCTCACGAGTCAAGTGACTCGTTAGTGTTCCAAGGTCTCAGGTGAGAATGGAGAGCAACTGAATTCAATGTTGTGTTTTCACTTTTCACACACGCCGCTCACATGCTGGCAACCGTGTGGCAAAAGGACAACCCTCCATTTACAACCAAAGCAATCACAATCAATTCGCAAACGAGTCACTACTCTGTATTGAATATAAAGTCCCCGCCATTGACCCTGTCGCCTTGCTTTGCAAGGCGTCCAGTGAACTAGATGCGAACCATGTGTCGGCCGCAGCGGGACCTCACGTCCTCGCGTTGACTTACCGTGAGGTATTTGATGTCCAGTTCCAGCTTCTGCTCCAGCTGGGCCAGCAGCTCGGAATGAAACAACTTGAGCTGCGGAAGAACGTGCCAAAAAAGGTTGTTCGTTCACGTCCGGCCGATGCCTGCGCTAACGTCGCCTTCTCCCTCCCTCCATCTTACCACGTCTTCCAGCTGCACCTGGATCTGTCTGTGGACCTCGGCCATCTGAAACAATGTGTCTCCTGCGCAACCGGGTCACGCGGACCAGAACAGAAGGGAACAAAATGGAATAGTCTGTCGCAATTGTCACGAAACAATGGAAAGCAGCTTAGCGGCTCGAGCTTTAACAGCATATTATAAAGAAAAGCGACACAATATGTCGATCGCGTCAACCTTGCGGTTGCGGACGCGTTGTCCCCCCCCCCCCCCCCCCCTTTTTTGTTATTATGATTCTACAGTAGATACAAGCGTGGAGACACTTTAACAATTATGACAATTTAACATACAGTATGATGATGATAATGCGTATACGCGGTTTTCGTAAACATTTCATTCAGTGCCACTTTGAGAAACGCTGCGGCCATCGCACTGCTCCGAGGCAAAGAGCAATTTTCACAGGACCGACGTGGGTGCAAAGTTGCGGGGTTTTCCTTCATGTTTAGGCCCTCAAAAATGCGATTCGTTGCGGAGAGGAAGAAGAAGAAGAGGATTTTCGACGGGAACAATAGCGACCTCGGAGTAGTCGCTGCTCGGGTCTTAAAAATGTTAAATAATTGATTTAAGGCATAAAATGGCTGTGTCACAGGCTACAACCATAGTGAAACACTATTTATACACATTGTAAACACCTCTCAACACAAAATAGCTTCTGTTTCTGTTTAAAAAACAAAAAGTTGGAAGTTGGAAACATGTCAACAAAAATAGTTTCAGTGTAACAGAAAAATCAGTTATAACGGGACAATAGGTGCGGTCAATAAAAATATTTCTCTTATCATAGGAATATGACTATACCATAAATCAAGTATAATGAGACGGACCACTCTCATAATCCAAGAAAAAAAAAGATGTGTCCACAAGTGAGAGCTGTTTCTAATATTATATTCCTCCCATGTATGGATGCGAGTTAACCAAAACATTATAAATAGCTCTCAGTATGATATGTTGCCGTTTTAAATCGGTGCACAACAATAAACGGAGTTCTACAGCGTCAATCAAAAGTGGTTATTAATACCGGTATATTTGTATTACGTTGGATTGTGTACGAAGTGGTCTTAAAGCGGAAATCAACCCAAACATATTTTTTTTAAGAATATGTTCCCAGCAGGCCCACTAGTTGAAAGACGGCATTCTTATGAATATTGCGTTTGTGGAATATGAGTTAAGCAGCAAAATCCACCCGTTTTTTTTTTAGCCATCTCAGGGGGCGGCCATTTTGTCATTTCTGTCACAACTACCCAGGGCTCAGATAACGACCAATCACAGCTCAGCTTCAGGAAACAGGTCAGCCGTGATTGGTCGTTGTGAGCGGTTGTGATGTCATTTTCGGTCGACAGAAACGACAAAATGGCCGCCCCCCGGAGATGGCTAAAAAAAACAACAAGTAGATTAACTCTTATTCCACAAACGCAGTATTTATCAGAATGCCCTGTTTCAATTAGTGGCCTTGCATAGAACATGTTCTTGAAAAAAAAAAAAATGTTTGGGTTGAATTCCCATTAAAGTTGATCTAAATACATTGCGAATGGCTTCAAGACGTTTTAGTAGTTTGCACACAGGCCTCGGTTGACAAAGCGGAGCGAGCCTCCTCTCTGCATGGGCCACACAGCGCAGTAGTATGCAGCGGCTGGCATCTCGCCCTCTTGACACTCCTGCCCGCCTCCCCCGCTGTTTTCGGCATCACAATGAGATCATGTGGTGTTGTTAATCTCCCAACAATGAGTCCACTCTCTCCCTTTCCCTGTGTTTCCTCGCTCTCTACATTTCCTCTTGTGTCTTCATCTGCTCCCTGGACAAACACAAAGCTCCGAGGCCCACAGACTATTTCCCCACGCCCCGAATCCTCTCAGCTCGTTTGAGTCTATAAGCGGCTCATTTTCATTTGCCCCGTTCGCAACCACGTCCTTCGACGCCCTTACGCATGTACTCACCCAGCTCCTTGGAGCCTTGGCTGTCGCTGGCCAGCTCCCCCAGTTTGACCAGAGCGTCGAAGTAGCCCTTCGCTGCCACTGTCACTCCTGAGGAAGAGAGAACACATTTTCATACAGTACCAAGGAAAAGTCTTAGTCCGCTACTAGCTTTGTTCTTGTTGTATACATTTTCCATAACATTCATTTTAGCATACACTCCAGAAAAGCAGACAAGGTATATTTAGCAAGATTGCACAAAGACGACAAAATCGATTTTCGACAAAACTTTGTTGGGGTAGTGAATGAGATGCGGAAGAAAAATGCCGTCAATCATAATGCCGCTTTGAAAATTCAAAATCCATACACCGGGAAAAAGCTAGCTAATGAATAGTGGGACAAACTCAACTTCATTTTATTTATAAAAGACTTTCAACGTTGTGTACGTGAGTAAAAATCGCACATAAAGACAATCGAACACAATTTTAAGACAATAAAACAGTAACATAGTTAAAAACAATAAAAACAAATAAGACACTAAAATAGGGGCTCAAGAGTTGCGCTGTTTTGAACGCCAACAAGTAAAATTGGTTTTAGGATGACTTTTAAAAATGGACAGCAAAGAGGAGTTAATTAAGTCAGGGAAAGACAACAATGTTGCTGTGACAATTTTGCCCCCCCCCCCCGACTTTTATTACTAGATTTTCCCTGACGAAGGTATGCGCTCCATCAAGTGAAATAGTAACAAGCATCTTATGGCAAAGTAAGGAGTAGAAAGGTTTTCCAATGTAGGAACTGAAAGTAAAAAAATCATCCGAAAAATACATTCCAAGGATCTAAAAAAAAAACATCTACTTCAGTACAGTAAGAAAGTATTCGTAATTCCACCACTAGATTTCGCAATCGTCGGTTTTGGGGGACGACGTTCTGAAAAAAGGATGAAAATCAGGAGTTGAAATGCTACAAACAGCTTCTGCCCTTCTTGTGTTTGAGGTTATTTTTCGCCTTTTCATGAGGTCACACCATCCCTTTAGATTTTGAAAGGGGTTCTTCCATGCTTAACTCACCCAAGCATGCCTTTATGGACCTTGCTTTGTGCGCTGGGAATAATAGAAAAGGGCCTACCACAAATTTGGAAGGATACGGTTGTCCAGAATTTCTTGATAGGAAGAACACATATGATCTTTGATTGCTTAATGAATTGATTAGGAGGTGGTTTCAGCACTGTTGTCCATTAGGGGATTTTTTTTTTTTTTTGCTGGGTTTGTGTGATGACCTGGCAAATGCATGACAAAAGTACCAAAGTATCCATCCATCCGGTATCCAGTATAATACTGTTTTTTTTTTTTTTTACAAGAATAACTGTTTTTACAAGGGGGGTGAGGGGCTGAAAGTTGGTCAAAGTTTGTAGACAGAAACGCAAACGGAAGCCCGTTTAAAGGGATAGGCGGCATATAGGCGATTACTATTTGTTCCGGCCAGACAAAATGGCGGCTAAACGGATGGCGGAAGGGTAGAAGGCGATAAACGGACCAGGAAATATTTGTAAAATGCCCAGCTCTGCACAAAAATATTGTTGAAGGAAAACAAGAACATTTTGACAGTGCACCTTTATAAAGACAGAATGTTCCGTTATCGCTTTTGTTTTGGATGTTAATAGATTGTAATGTGCACTGGTTTGACAGTGAGTGTCTAATGGGGGGTCATCGTTCACACCCACGCTAGATCATGTTTTTCCTACTTGCCCTTGAATGCGGGAAAGGAGAGCCACAGTCTCCGGTGCACTTTTCGGCCTTTTATCAAACGCTGGGGGAACGGTAAAACTGTCACGCAGAAGCTGCTGTCAGCCACAGCTCACACCACTGATATCACAAGCCACCCCAACAGGCTGCGTCTCTTCTGCCTTCAGAGAGGAAACTTGTGCATTTCTCTTACAGAGACTCTCTACCCATGTGGCTTTTTAGCCACTAGTACATATAACATTTTAAATATAGTTCAGTTTTATCGTGAAACACAATATATCGTCCCTGTCCTGTGAATACACTTATGTCCATTTTTTTCAATTTTTTTTATGTTTACGTGAATGGGGTTTCTGCATTACAAACATTACATTAACGTGAAAGTTAAAAAAAATAAAAATAAAAAAAAATAAAAATTGGACATGTGTTTTTCACAGCGATTTTTATTTTTTATTTTTTTTTTCAGACAGGACTGAAAAATAATGCATTCTTTATTTGGACAAACCTGTGAGGGCTTTCTCGTAGTGTTTGCCCATGGTGACAAAATTCTTCAGACTGGGGTTAAAGTGGTCCAGAATACCCTGTTGGCAAAAATCAAACTTGTCGGACACATCACCCCACCAAATCGTGAAAAGTAAAACGGCATAGTCATACCTTATAAACATTTTCCGTCATCTTGTTGACCTCGTCCGTTCGCGACATTTTGTGCTTCTATTTCTTCGATCTCCAAGTGTGTTGTTACTGATGGAACTCGCTGTTCTTGGTCAGGACGTTCTGATTTACAGGAGATGATAGGCCCCTGTGAGGAGAGAGACACAATTACGGCGTATTTAAGAAAGGCAGTCTTTGTATTTATTCAAAAATGCAGGTGATTAGTGAAAGTATGTGATTTAAAAAAAAAAAAAAAAGGCACCGTGGGGGGGGGGGGGGGGGGGGCGTTTAGAGGTCGCTGTAACCTCACGTCAAGATATGAGCGCACGCCCTTGACTGAAAGCAGTTATTTTCACACGGATCTCCTCCTATACGCTAGGGCCAATTCCAGCACTATCGCGCTAATCCAAATATTCCGCAAGATAAGAACGGTGCGGCGTGGGCGGCGAGTCACAGGTGTCAGAACGGGGCGACACGAGAGAAGAGGATGTCCAGTCTGCTTTTGCATGGTGGCAAAAAAATGTGCAGCCACGGGGTTTATTATGTGAGTGAGATTACAGGCAAGATGTTGACCCAGATCAGCTAATGCTACATGACACAAAGAAAACAGTTCCAGACTATTGCTCATTAGGGCCACCCGGGTATTTTGTGTGTGTGTGGGTGTGTGTGTCAGAGAAAAAAAAAAAAAAAAAAAAGCAGAAGATTATAAATTCTTTTAAAGTGGAGAATATCTTGAGAGATTTGCTTCCAGGGGAGTTGCAGTGTTTTTAGCATATAAGAGGGGAAAGTCTGCAGGTGGTTGGGAGCTGACAGAAGATGCATTCATGTGGTGTAGCCTCTTTAAATGTGCATGGGAAGGGGAGGGGGAGTAATTGATGCATTTAAACACATTCGCTGCAAACAGGACTTTACATCTATCCATTCTATGTACATCCGTCTTTACATCCACCCATCCGGTTGTATTTAACTTGGAACAAAATGTGGCTGGTGTGAAAATGTTAAGTAGAGTTTACATCTGAAATTTTTTTGTTGTTGTTAAGGGCTCAAACCATGCTTGGCAAGTTAATTAAATTCCAGTAAAATGGATGCCACACAACCCACTAGAAGGCAGAAAAAACACGTGTGATTTCTTCCAGCCAATTAGCAATGAAGGCAAATGGGGGAATGAAGTTATAATTAAGTCACATAGACCTATGAGAAAGAGAGAGAGAGAGAGAGAGAGAGAGAGAGAGAGAGAGAGAAGCCTGACAGCATTTCGAACAAAATATCAAAGCAATGAAAATTGTCAAATATAAATGTTCCAAACAGAAACACCATGTATTGCAAGGAGTAGGAAGTTTTCAATTTGAAATACCACTTAAATATATACATATTTGTACATATTTCTGTGATTTTTTTAAACTCTCCAAATAATAATGAAAAAAAAAAAAAGATTGCGATAAAATAACAAATGACAAAAACTCAACACTAAATACAATCAAAACTATATGGAGTCATGCAATAATAAAAATTAATAATACTATTAACTGTGTCTGGAAACAAAAAGAAAACTTGGCGCTACATGCGCATCCTTTTTATTGGATAGTAACAGTCTATAATATTGGTGTAGCATTAAAATCTTCAAAAATGACATTTAGTTGCAAAAAAGTCTTACTGTGGTAAGAAAACGTCACACAAAAAGAATCACCGCCCAAAAACGTTTATGTGCAATACATTTGAATTGAATCATTACTGAAGTACAGCGTTTTAATTTTCCCTAGATTTAAGTGCAGTGTTAATGTTCAAATTGCATAACGTTACCGTGGATTACAGTCTTTAAATGTATTTCAAAAAGACAAGTATATATTTTTTTCAAAGGTGGTACTTAGTGTAAAAAAAAAAGTTTGAGAAACACAGTACTGGGTTACTTTACTTGAATTTAAAAAAATATTTGATTGAGTGTCCTATACAGTAAAGGGTTAAGACTAGCAATGGTGATGGAAAGAACAGGAAGCACAGTTCAACTTTGACAAAGTAATATACCACCACCACAACAATCAAGCAAAGTGCCTACAAAACGGATCATTTACAAAGCCAAATTATCTTCAAGAACTGTGTAACAAAAAGTGCACTAAGTGGTGTAACTGTGCTAGGTGGTGGATGTTAGCCTGGCCCTTTGCAGCCTGTTGATGTGTGCGGCAAGTGGAGCAACATACACACACAAAAAAGGAACAAATATCAAGAAAGTCGTTACCTTGTTCTCATCTCATTGTCGGAAGAGGCCAAGTGAGCGAGCGAGCGAGACTTCCTGATGAGCCGTCCTCTCTTTTCTTGCGCCGGGTGGCTTTAGTGAGTGGGGGGATGTTTCACCAGGCAGGCCACTAAATCTCGACTCCCCTCCACCCCTTTTTCACATGCACTCTCTCTCTCTCTCCCTCTCTCTCCCTCGCCTGCAACACAAGAATGGAGGTCCGATATTTGGTGCCGTTCAGTACCTCTCCTCATTACTGAGCCGATTAGCAACATGCCTTCACGGATGCAAAAAAAAAGAAAAAAGGAAAAAAAAAAAAAAAGTGTCCGGGAGCTCTTTCTGCAGCCCTCCCCTCCCCTCCCCTCCACTCGACTCGACTCGACGTCCACCCAGCTTCCCACCAGAGCCCGGTCAGCCTCCAAACCAGTGTCCTGCCGCTCGCTCTCTCTCCCTCACTGGGCCTGAATAACAATGAGCTGACAGGACCTGGTCTGAATAGCAGCAGGAGAATAATGACTTGAACTTTTTAAGCCAAAAAAAAAAAAAAAAAGTCCATGCAAGTTACACAGGCCTGGCCTACATAGATCAAGTGTAGCGCACATTCCTGTTCCCCAAAGGACCTGGTGGGCTGGACGAGGCCTCACTGCATGCAAACATGCTGCAGGCTCATCAGCTGTACTCGACTCGTCTTCGTGGGGTTGGCGGAGGAGGCCCTGCTTTTGTTACCTACCTCGTTGAACCGGGCTCTCTTTTTTTTTTTTTTTTTGTTCGGAAGAAATACTCACTGGACACTTCATTAATCCGGCCTTTGTTTGCAAAAATGTTTGGAAAATGTCCAGTTGATACTGTTTGAGAGGTATTAAATGAGCAATGTCGGTTCCCCCCCCCCCCCCAAGCCAAGCCAATCACTCGCATCCCAAATAAAATCAACTTGGCTGGCTTTTACACTGTGACTTCAAATGGCATACTTAGATCAGTGTTTCCAGACAGACATTTACTTGACCAGGGCCTTTATTTTACATTAAAACAAAATGCCATAGCCCACACCAAACAAAAACGTCACAAAAAGTACAAATACTGAAATAATGATGATCTCGTCTCAATTTACTCGAGATTAATTTACGCTATGTGATATGCGGGCCTGTTAAATTGAACAGAAATCTCTTACAACTCTGTTGTATGAATGGCAATAAGTGGATACACAAGTTTATAGTAATTTCTGCCACCTAGTGGACGACGATTTAATTGTTCTGCCTGTCACTAAATGTCACTGGCATACTCTAGTCTAGATCACAGGTGTCAAACTCAATTTGTTTTGTACTGGATATGTGATCAAAAGAGGAGTTGATTATACATTCATATAATTTTCCAGTCATAATGGCCCTCTAGGGAATCCATAACTACAACGTGGCCCCCGACAAAAATGAGTTTGACACCACTGCTCT
Organism: Filicampus tigris; assembly: GCF_054856515.1. Lineage (NCBI taxonomy): Eukaryota > Metazoa > Chordata > Actinopteri > Syngnathiformes > Syngnathidae > Filicampus > Filicampus tigris. Next base: position 5,295,644 of record NC_141224.1, on the reverse strand, counting down.
AGATAGATCAAATATTAATGCAAATTGAGAAATTCTGGGCTGTTTTCAAAACACATCGCAAATGACGTTTACGTTGAATCACAGAAAGCACAAGTGAGCGTTGCACGTGAAAGCCAGGAAGCAGTTCGTGAACCCCAAGCAGTATTTAACCGAAAGATTTCTGTAAACTGATTTGTCGGTGAACAGAGGTTGATTTTTTTTTCACTTCCCTGGAGCAGAAGAGCGCATTTATACGTACATAGGGCGACAATGGAACCATATTTGGTAATATAAACTCCGGTAAAATGGCTGCCACACACCGCACTACTTTTACCATCGTTTGGGTGACATTTTTTTTCTGCATTGAAGCGCCTTGAACCCGCGAAACCCCTTTTGGCCAGTAGAGGGAAGCAGATCTTAACTAATTGCTACTTGTTTTATGGACGCTTTTGAGGCTAACTCAGCTTTATTTAAATAGCGCTTTCACAAAAGCTGCAGCTGGAACAAAGAACAAACACAGAACACATGACAATGAAACGTTAGCCATTAATTTACAATAACAAACCAACAAAAGCTTTTTCTTCATTCCTACATATTTGGTTCAGCGTTAGCATACTCACAATTCCCCCAGCCTGGTTCTATCTAAATAAAGAAATATAATGTAGTTGTTGTTTTGTCTTCATCTGAGGAACTTAAGTCCAGCTTCCGGTGTACACAAGACTGTTGTAGTGAAAAAACAAAACAGAAGCATAGCCATTGAAAGGTAAACTGTGTCAATCTGCTATTACTAATGGAGGTTAAAAAATAAATAAATGATAGCATAAAAGTCACCTCTTTAAAAATCAGTACATTCATAAAAGTAGTAGTAGCAGAGCATGTATTACATTTTAACAACCATCTCTTGACTAGCAGTGCTACTAGCACAGTTTTGCCTCTGATAACATGACCAAAAATGTCCCACTAGTGTGCAGGAACGTCATACAGCAGTGAAGAAAAAAACATTACTTGTAAGTTGTCGCACTAGTGTAGTGAATTTTCTGACGAGAGAGGACAGAGTTTACTAGTATGGACCTTAAGATTAATAATAAATGCTCAAACGGTTTTCTGATAGGAATTAGGATAAGTGATATAACAATTGGATGGACGGATCTGTCCTACTAGTCTTACGACTGTAGTCTAATGTCCTTGAGTGTAAGCATTAAAGCTGTCTGTCTTTCTGTCTGTGTGTCTTCCTTAGGGACTTAAATCTAAAAGGACGCTCACGCTGACCTATTAACATACAATTGAGTCAATCCTATCACGCCCGACCGGCGTGATGTTGGCAAGGAGAGCTGCAGTTTCTATTTTGCGTGCATGTCCGCTTATGCAAAAGAAAATGTTTACATTTACGACGAATAGGACTATTCCAATAAATAAGCCTCAATTCTCAATTCATTCCCACAAGGCTCATAGTTTTCAAGATGGAATATTTCCGGAAAGTTTCTGGAATTCTTAATAACCCTATTCGTTGGAAATGATGCTTCTCACACCTGTGTTGATGAACAGGCAGGGTGCAGCGTTTCCATCCGTGTGTGATGTTCATTCGACCTTTGACCTTTAAAGCGACGACGTGTCCTGCCGCCACCTCGTTGGCTGCCAGTCGAGCGAGGCGCCAATCAGGTGAGTCGCTCGCGTGCCGGCATGTCTGCCAGTTGCCAAGCCGGCGGCATCGGGTGGGCGGGACGTCACGTTCTCGGAAGGTAAGCGTTGGAGGCGTGGTCTGTAAAGCGAAGAGGAGGAGGAGGAGGAGGGAAGGGGAGGGAGACAATGGGGTGGGGATTGAAAGAGGAAATCCCTCTCAATCTGGTCAGTGTGTGTACAACTCCACTGCGTGTGCGTGGACGCTCAAGCAACGGCAACCTCAGGTAAGAACACTTCGGATTTTCTCAGAATGTGAGGAGCATCGAAAGGAGTTTGATGGTTCACGAGTCAGCGTCCATCAGGGTGATCTACATTTGTAACTTTTATAGACAGCTTATGAAGACACAAATACATTTTTGCGATTAAAATGATATCGGGAGAGTAAAGTCATAACGGGAATGAAGGCGCAATTGTGCAAGAAAAATTCCAAATACAAAGAAAATAGTCACAATTTTAGGAGAGTTAAGTCAAAATATTCCGATGACAATTTAATGTTAAGTTTTATTTTTCATCAGAAAAATAGTCCAAATGAAGTGGGAAAATTCACAACGAGTCAAAGTAATATTTTGCGAGAATAAAGTTGGACTTTAAGTGGGGTGGAAAAATATCATAATATTGTCAGAATAAAGTTGTAATATACTGAGAGGGAAGTTGCAATTATGTGAGAAAAAGTCCAAATATAAGAAAAAAAAAAGTCATACAATTCCAATTAAAAAAGGTCATACTACAATATTTCTTACAGGAATAACTGTTTTTACAAGAAAAAAAAGTCATGATATAACAAGAATAAAGCATAAGATTATTTTATTATTATTTATTTTTTATTTTTTTATTTTATAAGAATAAAATATAAGGGAACTTTTACACCAATAAAGTCTGAATATTACGCTAAGTTATTATAGTCATTTTATGATGAAAAAAGTTAAAGTATAAGAAAAAGACATACCATTACATCAATCGTTGCAATTTTCCCCAGAAAATGTCATTTTACGAGAATATTTTTCCTTTTTAAGTAAATGAATGAATTGTTGAGTTTATGATAAGTAGTCAGAATTTGACGCGAATAAAGTCGAAAAATAATACTGGAAATAACTGCAATCATAAAGCTGACCTACACTTTGACAAACGATGAAATTGTTCACATTTTTGTCCCACCGTCTTCAGCATGACTACTTAAACGTGTTGACACACATTTTTGCGTGTGCGTTCCTAAGAAACAACCGCACACACAAAAAAAATTGACGTTGAAACGCTACCCCGTTTATTCACACGACCGGCCGCTTTATTTCGCGGGAGCTTTTAATCACACATCTAACCACACTTGTCAGGTTTTTATTTACATCCTTTACTTAAATATCCGCCTCGACCATATGGCGCTGCAACCTCGCCGTGGATTACCACAAAAAACACGCACGCACCCACACACCCACACACACATAGGCTAAGGTAGCACAACAACTGCTGCTAATTAGGTTAATTGAGCTGGTTGTCGGTGCTGATCAACTGATCAACCGGCTGGAGGCTCAACGGGCGAGATTGGTGTTGACACGCTTCTCCACTCGGACCATCTGTCTATGAGGCTCTAAGCCTCGGCGCTCACAAAAGCAAGCAAAGCGGCATATATTCGAGTGCTCGCCGCAGCGTCCTCAAACGCTTTCGGTACGACGTTATCAGTCACCTCCAAAAAAATAGATTAAAAAAAAAAATATTACAATTACTCGCTGCAAAGAGCGCGCGCGCGCGCACATACACACGCACGCGCGCTTTGCAGAGGTCGCTACAAGCAACAGGTGGTCAGCGGACAGTGTCACGTGTGTGCCATTTGAAAATGGCCAGGACGTGTTCAATATTTCATGTTTGTTTATCACTGCAAATATAAATAGCCACATGGGGATTGATTTTTGCAACATGGAATTTAAATCCATCATTTGCCTCTTAAAGCGGAAGTCAACCCAAACATATTTTTTTTCAAGAATATGTTCTATGCAAGCCCACTAGTTGAAACAGGGAATTCTGATAAATATTGCGTTAGTGGAATAAGTGTAAATCCACTCTTTTTTTTTTTTTTAGCCATCTCTGGGGGCGGCCATTTTGTCTTCTGTCGACTGAATATGACATCGCAACTGCTCACAACGACCAATCACGGCTCGGATTCAGAAAACGGGTCAGCCGTGATTGGTCGTTGTGAGCAGTCGTGATGTCATTTTCAGTCGACAAAAGACAAAATGGCCGAGTCCGGTGATGGCTAAAAACAAGTGCATTTTGCTGCTTAACTTATATTCCACAAACGCAAAATTAATCAGAATGGCGTGTTTGTGGGACCTAGAGAGACAAGTATTTTTTGATGTGGTATTTGGTGTAAAAATTTGGAGAAATCTTGATCAACTGGAAGAGCGTTTACAGTCCCTGAGAAGTGAAAATAAATGTCTTCTTAATTTGACCCACCACAGAGAAGTGTGTTGTTTCCCTTGAATGATAAAATTTGAATGATTTAAAAAAAAAAAAATCACCAAAAACAACAACAACTGAGGCTTCAAAAATATTAAAAAACAAAATAGTCTCCAGTTAATTGAATTCACACACACAAACCGATTTTTATCAATTTCGACCTGGTGCGCATTTCTGCAATAAAAACGATTCGATACACATCTTGATATATGGTAAGCGATACGATTCGAGGACGGTCGACTCTAAAATGTAACCACTCGATTCGCTTCGGTTAGATTAAAAACACTTCCGATTCCAATCTGTTTTTGTTACGCGCCTAGTTTGGTCAATTCTTTTGAGGATTTTCCTCAAACTGATGTGAGCCTCCCTTTTTCTTGACACAGATCTTTGTCTGTCTGTCTTGAACTCTGCAAGGAATTTGGAGTTCTGGAGGTTGCATAGTCGAGGGCAGATGAGGCAACTCTCCCTGGTTTGAGAAACTGATGAAAGTGCATCAGCCCTGTGGCTCTTGTTTTGCAATTCCACCCTAGAACTCGGTACCAAGATTCAATCACCCACCTGGACAATGGACCTTCAACTTTGATGTTTAGTCCGAAGACAGTAGGATGAAGACTCCACATCCACTCGTCGTCCTCCTCGCTCTGCTCATCCCGCCCGCGTCCCCCACTTCGGACTTCAACGCCGCGCAGCCGCGCTTCGTGTGTACCCCCATCCCGGCGGACGCCGACCCCGCCTGCTTCCCCGCGGCGGGGGGGGCGGCCCGCCATGAAAGCGCGCCTCCCGCCGGCTGGTGGGGAGCAAGCGACGAGGCCAAGACCACCATCCTGCACCTCCGCGAGAGCCTCCTGCGCCAGAAGGAGACCATCCTGGACCAGAGGGAGACCATCAGGGAGCTGACCGCCAAGCTCGCCCTGTGCGGGGGCTTCGCCGGGTCGTCTCGCGACGAGCGGCCGGGCGCGCCCTCGGAGCGCGACAACGCCCACGGGAGTCTCGTACCGGACCCGTTGCACTCGGATGGAGCCGACGGCGTGAAGCGGCAAGAGAAGGACGCGGTCAAACACGTGACGGACATCACGTCCTCTCCGGAGCAGATGGAGAGGATGCTGCAGGCGCTCAAGGAGAGGCTGGACAACCTGCAGGTGAGATGCGGCAAAATGTACACAAAATCTGTTACTTCGGGACAAGTACACTCGAAAAATACTTGGGACAAAAATAACGCAATTTTGGGTCAAAAATGGACCAATGCATAAATTTGGTCAATTTCTACAAAACAGCCCATTTTTGGGGGTTGTTTTGTATAAAACTACCAATTTTTTTGGTTGTTTTCTGCAAGAGCAACCAAGAAAGTTGGGTCAAATTGACCCAAGTTGTGGATCGGTCCATTTTTGACCCCAAATTGTGTTATTTAAATTGTGTTATATAAAAAAAGACTTAAAATTGACCCATAAATTGGGTCAATTTCTACAAAACAGCCCATTTTTTGGGGTTGTATAACAACATTTTTGGGGTTGTTTTCTGCAAAAACAACCAAGAAAGTTGGGTCACCATTTTGGATCAAAAATGGACCAATCCACTACTTGGGGCAATTTGACCCAACTCAACAAAAATGGGTAGTTTTGTATAAAACAATGCAAGAAGGTGGGTCAAATTGACCCAATAAGTGGATCGGTACATTTTTAAACCCAAATTGTGTTATTTTTAACCCAACTGTTTTTAGAGTGAATAGTGTCAATTACTTACAATACACAGTCTAAAAAAATCAAGCAAATAGCGGCACATGGTGGCAAAGCACTAGTTATGTCTAAATGAAGCGCTTCAACAGAGTTGCTTGGCACCAATATACCACAAAGATGGTGATAAATGACCACTTTTGGATAATTGAAACTCCTCAACTCACTTCAACACAGTTCCTTGGCAACCATATGCCACAAGATGATGGCGAGCCGCTACTTTTCTCCAAATGAAGCTCCTCATTTCACCTGAACATGGTTTCCTGGTACCAAGATGTCACAAGATGGTGGCAAAGCTTCGTGACTGTACATTTCGTGTCTTCTCGGGCGCTCTGGTGAATCGTGATCGTGGACAGATGTCAGGAGCTGCGTAGTGATGAAGGGGGGACGAGGTCTAAAATCAGTAGTAATTACGGTGATCCGCCTTGACTGAGGTAATCGGACCACGCACATGCACAAAGCTTGGATTACCTCACAGGCACGTCCAGGAGCACAATGAACAGCACAAACGCGCCGTTTTCTGGACCAAACAAATGGGACTGATATACGCACACAGAAATTCAAGCATTCGTTATCCTCAAGCTATCCATCCATTTTCTTAAGGTGGCAGGTGAGCTGGAGTCTATAGGGCAGGTATGATTTGAAATGAGGAAATATTTCAGTGTGTGTTGTGCAACTATATGTGTTTTTTTTTGTTTTTTCTTTAAATCGAGCAGTAATTTTTTTTTCTCTACTGAGGGTTATACAGCCATACTTAAAAAATGGAATATATATATATATATTTTTTTTTTTTTACTATTATTGATCAGCTAAAAATAGTAAATTGAAGATTTTTTTTTATTATTATACTATTTCCTGAACTACATAAAATTCTTAAAATCCTCCTTGAGGATTTATTTGATTATTTTGCTACCCTCTTTTTAAAACAAATCTGCATCATGCACAAGAAGATGGAATAGTCCACTGCATGAGAAGGACGGGGGGGGGGGGAATGAAGCATTATGACGCATTTTAAGCATGTGAATTTTAAGACCAAAAAACAAAAACAAAAAAATGAAAGAAAACTTAATGAATCCATTTTTACGGCTTCTCACCAACCATCCGTCGTGTCTTGTAATTCACGAGCAGAAGAGGAACTCGTCCTTGACCTACTCCAGCTCTCTGAGGGAGCTTCTGCAGAGGAAGATCAACACTCTGGAGGAGCAGCTGCACCCGCACGACCACACGGACGACCACACGGACGACAGCGGCGGCACTGACCACACCGAACACTTTGACGAGCACAACGACGGAAGCCATCAGGAGGACGGAAGCCTCGGCGGCGGGCCGGAGGAAAACGAAGCGGATGGTCACGGTTACCTCCCACGTGGAAGATATCACAGCAACAAACTGGACAACATGCTCAACCAGCTTCACCTGACAGGTACACAAGGGAGGATAAAGTACTCGCGCTCAAGATACTTGTATTTAAATACTCTGGTAAAAGTAACAAGGTGGCCGTAAAACATAAATACTCGAGTAGAGCGCAGACAATGAAAAAAAATCGACTTCCAGTAAGCGCAGCAACAAAGTATTTGTACTTTGTCACTCCCCACAACTGCAATATTCACGTCGTCTTTTGCTGTCAATAAAAGCGCCGCTGTCCGTCAATTTCCAGGCGCCAGCAGGAAGAACGAGGCCGGCGGCTTCCAGCTGAGCTTCCCCATGCGCACCAACTACATGCACGCGCGCATCAAGAGGACGTTGCCGCGCGAGATCTTCGCGCTCACTTTGTGTCTGCGGCTCAAGGCCGCCAGCGGGCCCGCCATGGGGACGCCGTTCTCCTACTCGGCGCCGGGCCAGGCCAACCAGGTGGTGCTGATCGAATGGGGGGGCAACCCCGTGGAGCTGCTGATCGACGACCAGGTGAAGGGGCGGACGGGCTCAAGTATTCAGAAAAAAATACGCCAAAGCGTTACACACCGATGGAGTTGATCTTTTCGTCTCATTTGAGCCCTTTTATAAACCTTGGTGTAGAGCGATGCATTGTGGGTACTTTTATTGAGGTTTTCACAAATTGTTGCAAAATGGGACTGACCTTTCTTGTAGGCGGTGTCCCTGCCCGTGACGCTGAGTGACGACAAGTGGCACCACGTGTGCGTGACGTGGTCCACGCGGGACGGACGCTGGGAGGCCTACCAGGATGGCGACCTGCGGGGGTCCGGCGAGGACCTGGCCCCTTGGCATCCCGTCAGAGCAGGAGGGGTGTTCGTCCTGGGACAGGAACAGGTGAGGCAAAATAGGAAGACATTTTCTAAGTAACCGATCTAATCAATGTGTTGATTTTAAGGCGGAGGTGTGCTAAAAGGGGAAGTCAACCCAAACATATTTTTTTCAGTCAGTGTGTGATGTCATTTTCAGTCGACAGAAGGGGACAAAATGGCCGACCCCAGAGATGGCTAAAAACGGGTGGATTTTGTTGCTTGACTCATATTCCACAAACACGATATTTCAACTTGTGGGCCTGCTGGGAACATATTCTTTAAAAATACAATATATGTTTGGGTTGACCGCTTTAAATAGAAGTACAGATTACAAATCAGTACTGTTTATGCCCCCCAGGGTTTGTAATTGCCTGCAAATGCCACAAGACGGTAGAAAAGCACTTCTTTTGACTAAATGAAGCTACCTAACTCATTTGACCATAATTTCATGGCACCAAGTTGCCACAAGATGGCAGCAAAGCACCATCTTAGTCTAACTGAAGCTTCACAAACCACTGTAAAAAGTTCCTTGGCACCCAGATGCCACAAGATGACCGCAAAGCACTACTTTTGTTTAAATGAAGCTCCACAACTCAGCCATACGGGGGTTTCTTAGCACCAAGCTGCCACAAGATTGTGGCAAATCAACATTTATGCATAAATAAAGCTCAAATCTGCAGTCTCTGAAAGCTGCAGTCAAATCCAACAAAACGAGACATACGTGGTCTCCAGTGTCATTTGCCAGGAGAATGACACAAGCTTAACTAAAAATATCAGGAGTATAAGTTTTATACTACCAAAATGTGTTCCGACAGCTTTGCGAACCACTACTCAAGTTCCGTAACGTCATATTTGTACGTGTTGTTGACTTCCCTCCACTGGTTTCAGGACACTCTGGGGGGTCGTTTCGACGCCACGCAGTCCTTTGTGGGGGAGCTGGCAGACGTGCAGATGTGGTCGTCGGTCCTGAGCGGGGCCGACATCCAGGGCCTGGCGTCGTGCGGCAGTCACCTGGCCGGCGACGTCATCTCGTGGTCCGACGGGGACGTGGAGCTGCACGGGGGCGTGTTGAGGCACCCTTTCGAACCCTGTCACTGAAAAAGTGCATCAAAATTGGTGGTGATAGAAAAGATCGTAATACTATAAATGGGGGGCAAAGACTTTTTTAATGCCTCCAAAATTGAAATCAATGCCTTTGTTTGAACTTGTTTTTATTTGTATTTTTTTTTTTTGGGGGGGGGGTGTTATAAAGTCTTTGAAGCAACATTTGGCCTGAATGGCCAATATTTGATTATTAGTTAGGTGCTCTGACGTTCTGCCATGTTGTTCATAATTTAAATGAATAGTTTACTTGTAACAATGTGTTGACAAATTTATTATATATGGAAGATTTCCACATAAAATACAGCTAAATAACCAAAGAAATTGTCATCATTTTGACTTACACGTAATTATGTAGACATGACTGAAAGCCCTTTTTTTTGACATTGAATCGTTTGTTGTAGTGTCCTGTAGACATTGAACTGTGACTGTACTGTACTGTATATAAAACGTTTTGTAATATTGGTGATTGTATTTCCTCATATAATGTAACTTCATAAAATGAAGTTAATTTGTTACAAAATACTTCAAAGTATTGTTAAAAGCGTATAGTTGTGATAGTCACATCAAGTAGTCCAGCTCCCAACAAAACAGCAGTGCTAGCATTATTAAGCTAGTATCAGCACTTTAAACATGCAAATGTTGGCTATAGCCACAGCTGGTATTTTGGCAGCGCGACTTATTTGTGATAGTGTTACTACTATAACGCTAAATGTATCGGTGTTATGTTTTGGAATGTACAAACACAAATTAAGAGGCGATAAACGTACCTGCCCAGCAGAAATGTTGCTAACTCCTTGTCAATTCTGAAGCCTCTCAGATGCCCGAGGTCCCTTCGCTCTGCTTCTGTTTGCTAATTTTATGATTAACTGATAGCAAATAAGAGATTGGCTTTTTTTTGGTGGATATTCCATAATTAAAATGAATAGAAACACACATCAATCAACAGTCAATCATCACCTCTTTATTGTTACACAGTAGTTTACTGGCACCAATGTGTGTGTGTGTGTGTGCACGGTTTGCACCGTTTGCTACATTTACATCATATCTAGATCCGCCTTCACCTCGCCAAAAGTAAATAAATAAATAGAAAATAAAGACATTTTCAGAAAGAGGTGGCTCAGAAACAAAAGATTTTCGGTGTGCACTGTTTGTAACATTTTGCTATTTTGACTTACTTTTGGCAACTTTGCACTTCAAGAATTCCCAGAAGGTCGAAGAAGGCCCGCAGGCAAATACGCAGAAGCACGAACGGGACTGGCGGGAGGCCGGGCCTTTGTAAGCTTTGGGAGAGAAACGACTAACGTAAAGGCAACTCACGAAGTTTTTGTTTCATCAGCTTGGCCGCCGCAGCAGGCTGAAGAGGTCCAAATACGATCAGCGTCATCATTCAACCTCATGCTATAAATATTAACAAAAAGAACAACTATACAGCATGAAGGTTGTGAACTACTGAAGTTTAAACTGAGCATTTTATATCAGCGCGCAGTGGGGAAACAGCTTTTTTTCCTACAAGTGTCATCAAAATATAATACAATGATTTAACCAATGTCTTTTAATAACACTCGGGAGTTTGGCCTGCGTATGGTTCCCAAGCACTGCTCTCACTTAATGGCGAGCCGGTTCCCCGGCTCTACTCTCATTCTAAACAACTAATAAAGTGCAGTAAAACAACATAGCTTTAGTTAAGTTACCGTCTACAAAAATAATCAACACGTCAAATCCGATTCACCCGAAACAAGGTCACAGGATGCCTTTTACCTGGATGGATCGGCGGCTATTTTGTGTTCCGTGGACGCCGGGAAGCAAGGGAATGAAGAAACGCAAGAAAAAGTGTCTGATCATTTCATGGACGCTTGTGCTTCACCGGGCCTAACGGCAAATAACCTGGCGGCTGCTTTTCGAGGCAACGAGGAGGCACACGCTTAAGACTTCTTGTCGACTTAACACCTGTCAACATGCGCTCCAAACAGTAGCTGGTACAAAACAGGAACAATAAATTAATTGGTCTCTACAAGTGTGCCATAAACGAATATGCTAACATCTATTTACAAGAACACAAAAAAAAAAAAAAAAAAAATTATATCAACAGAAAAGTCGTACATCGGAATGAGCTGCCTTTGACGAGAGGCCAGTTGAGGTCACGTCTTCATCTACTTGTCAGGCTGGTGTAATGATGGAATTGGGGGCGCGGGGGTGGAGGGGTGGGGGAGTTCTGGATCCTACAATTGCTTATTATTATGTCGTGTTCCCCGTGCCTACCAACGTGGTCACGATTCTCTTTTGATAAATTCATGTTATTTTCTTAAACGTATCCACTATTAATCACTTTTCTTGGTGCTTTTCCTGAAACGTCCTAAGATGCAAAGGCCCTGCCTAACAGAAAAGTAGTGCTTTGGCACTATTAGCATACTTGACGGAACGCCGTATACGATGAGCATTTGTGGCTTAAACAGACGGGAGCTTTTTAGAAGAGTTCCCTTGAGGTGTTTTGAGGATTGCATGGAGGGCCATATAGGGTTGGGCGTCCCTGACGTCATGGACTGCGTTGGTGATGGCGAGTGTGTTCAACATGGTGGGCACGGGGACAACAAGGAGTTTGGGGGGAGGAAAATAAGGATTTAAAAAAAAAAAAAAGAAAGAAAAAAAAAAAGGACGACAGAGGTATAATACTCTAGGGCTGCTCCTCTTTCTTCTTCAGCGATATACGTTTCTTCCTGGCGGCGAGCATTTCGTAGAAGGGGTCCACGCTGACCGCAGACCTGGCGTGACACACAAACTTGAGTGAAAATGGATGCCACTAGGTAGGGAGGCCCAAGAGTTCCCAAAATTACATCAACATATAATGAAATAAATACAGGGGTCGTCGTATTTGTTGAATTATGTCCATTCATCCAACGTATTTCAATACGTCAATATACGGCACTCTTGTTGCCCGTGCGTCATGAAGCAATTTGAATCCGTCATTCTCGCCCATCAAACTCAGTGTGCAAACACTGGGCGGGACTCGTGCCCAGCCCAATCAAATTGCTTGGTTCAAAGCTTTTTTTTTTTTTAGTCAGGATATTTTGGCTATTTACGGCAGGGCCCTATTCCTTAATAGTGTGGGTTCCCTGTTAATTTTTTTTCTCTTCATTTCTTGTGATAATGAATTTTGGTATTTTCATTAGCCGTAAGATAATCAGCAAATTATAAAAAATTAAATCATGAAATATTTCACTATATCTAGTGAATCTATAGAGTATGTTTTTAACTCAATTCATTTCCCCACTTATTCTAACTCCTTGCGGTACACCGAAGCACATTTTGCATTCCCTTCCATTTTGTTGACGTACTTGATGCTATGGATCCACTCGTCCTTCTCCTCGGGCGTGGGGGCGGAGATGCGGTACACCATGTGGTTTCCCTCCACCACCCGGCCGTCGGCTTCCGTCTTGCACGCCTTGATCAGCTGACCGCGGTTGTTGGGGATGTACAACTCGAAGCAGTTCTGTTGGGACCAGACGAGAGCGGCCGCGTAGGACGCAGCGTTGACTAAAAAAAACTGATGGATACGTTGTTTTGAAATCAAAAGTCAATACAAATAAATTGTTCAACTATTATACGATCTGCACATTTATGCTGAACTCACACTGGAAGCTATCTAAACATATGCAATTTTTTTTGTAACAGGCCTGATTCCATTTTTTTTCCCCCCGGTTCCACTGCTTATCCTAATTGTTCCGCTTGACAGCGAAAAAAAAAAAAAAAAAAAAAAAAGGAAATATGTCAAGCATGCAGGCTAAATGCAGCCCAGGCACAACAAACTATGCGGAATGTGATCTTACAGGTTTGCGTGGGTCCTCCACCTCACGGATGCTGAGATTCTCCAAGGGGATGATGCCTCGAGGTTCTTTGTCCTGTGAGTGGAACGAACACACACACACACACACACGTTGACAGCAGAGTAGGCACAGTCGTGTGTGAAAGGAGCAAAGGCGCAATCTCACTCGAGCCGCCAGTAAAGATGTAGCCTCGTGTCAGGTTTGTGATTATCTCGAGCAGTGCACAAGCCACCCAAACCAGTTCCACTTCAAGTGTTCATAAACATGATGAACAAATGAATTGCTTTACAAAGGGAGCTCTAACCAAGCCAAGTTTCAGTTATATTAAAAATAATGTTGCTTTTCCTCTCTCGACAGTGTAATATTCTCATGTCTTGAAATTCGTGTCTCTGTTCATAATCATTACATTTTTTTTTTTTAAAAAAGCATGTCCAATACCGAGCCGAGTAGTGTGCGGTGGAAAAAAACAACTTAAAGTAGTGACTTTAGGCTCTAGCGTTGAAATTTGATGGACTCTTCTGTTTAATGAAGATGAGTTAAAAAAAAAAAAAAACTCATGTGATGTAATAAAAGTTTGTATACAGGTGCATCTCAATTTGAATAGGGTAGAAAAACAAAAGATTCATTTCAGTAGTTCGGACTTCCCCTTTAATTTATTCACTACCATTGACGAATTTACACGTCTTTTCAATGTCCAGCCATTCAATCCCTGGAATGTATGGATATTTTTTTTCAATTTCTTTCAAACTTTAGCGTAAAAAGAGAGTCTGCAAACGTCTGGCAGTGAATGAGTTAAACACACTCGACTCCGTTAGGGAAACGTGCAGGCTTACTGTTGTGTATTCAAAGTAGTAGAGACAGTTGTCCGTGAGGATGAACCACCGCCTTTTCCAGGTTTTCACTCGTCCCCCTGAAAGCAAGCGACGACAGTCAGACCGAGTCGCCCGCGCAAGACTTGACCTCCTAGCGGCTAACTACCTTTCTACGCACGTGAACGCAACAGTAACTTGGTCAGTACATACCTCCTGAGAAAACAAGCAGCGGCAGGGCAAGGCGGAAATCGCAGGAGAAGAAGCGGAAGACGAAAAGGGACCAGCGGATTTATTTAAAGGGAGACGAGAGAGGAAGAGAGAGAGAGAGAGAGAGAGAGAAGGACATGATACATTAGTGACACACATGACAAGCCCCGCCATGCCATGCAACAACAGCAGCAGCAGCTCCACGGCGAGCCCCCAGGCCGCCATTTTGTTGACAGGCAGGCGGACACAGATCCGAGGGGACCCGCCCACCGCGCAAAAAAAAAAAAAAAGCCTCGGAAGAGAACAGCAAACTTCCCGACATCTTGCGCTCGCGTTCGTGAGCCGCGTCGGCTCCCTCACCGAGCTTGAGCAGCCAGCCCTCTCTGTCGGGGTTGAAGAAGGTGTGCGTGAGGTCGTTGCCGTCGTCCTCGGGGATCTTGAAGGGCTCGTTTTTAATACTTTCGTACAGGTTCTCGGGTGACAGGAGGAGAAATGGCGTTAGCGCTGCGGTCGGATGTTTCGGGGGGGCAGGCGGCGCGGCGGGTCGGCGTACTCGCAGGAGGTCCTCGGGCAGGTCGCCTCCGTCGTTGATGCCTCGGTTCATGGAGATGAAGCGGTCCACGCCCGGTTTGTCCCTCACGTTGGGGTTATGGAGGCTGGTGTTGAGCATGATGATGGCGAATGACAGCACGTAACACGTGTCTGCAAACAAGCAGCGAGCGGTTCAAATCACCGGCCGAAGGCCGATGAACAAAAACTCCCCGAGTGGCAACAAGATTTATGTTTTTAAAATCAAGAAAAATTTCTCTGCGTTGTATAAAAAAAAAATATTCAAACATAATACAAAGAATTAAACTAGTTTTAGAAAGTGTCAGTTAAAGTCACCCACACTGGAGGTGGAACCAATTAGTCGACTAATTAATCAATAACCACGTGGTTTTGACATCGCATCCTCCAATTGGCCACTTGACTTTTAATGTTACGAGTGCGGGGAAATATTTGACCAAAAAAAACAGAGAAAATGGGACAGCTAGCACTAGTCACTTGCAACATGTATCCCCAAATGTAATAAAATCAAAACAGATTTTTTTTTCTGTCACTTTCACAAAACCCATACAAGGGGCCAATTCTAAGTCAATGTACCACTGCACTTTCACTTTCAGTGGCAGGAGCAAAACATTTTTTAAAAGTATGCGTGTGTGTGTGTGTACCAGTGCTCTGGAAGACGCCGGGGTTACAGCGACAGTATCTCTGAGCAAAGGCCTCCATCATTCTGTCAATCTTCTGGGCTTCACCGGGCAGACGGAAACTCCACAGAAATTGTCTGCAAACATGTCAGTTACACAAGAGACATTAGTCTTTGAACGCATTGCAGACCGAACGGAGCAGACTTATATGAACGGCAGCTTGTATCAAATTCAGCATTAAATCCTGCCGATTGCAAAAATGGAGTCGGTGTGCGTGAGTTGCGTGTAGCACGCGGGACTTTGCCATTTTCCCATTACGCCGTACGTTCGTCTAGCGGACCGTTGCCAGGATTCAAAACAGAGGACATTCGAGGGGTTTCATTTTCAGACACGAGGCTTACCTGAGCGCCTGGACGAGGTTGAGATCGGTGAACTCATGCAGGTCAACGAAAGCCTGGAGGACTTTGATGTTGAAGTCGTCCCTGCAGCCGAGCAGAGACGCAGCCATAAATCAGGGGCGCGACGAGATAAAGGCGTACAGTCGATTAAGAAGCACCACCTTTCTCCGAGGTAATCGCCTATTGCCGTCTTGTTGAGGCCTTCTCCTTTGTAGAGGAACTGAGCAATGTCCTCCGGAGTGTGTCTGAGCAGCTCGTTCTCCACAAGAAACACAATGCCCTGCAAAGACAAACACACACACACACCGTCACCATCTGTGGCTCCCTTTCAAAAGACTTTTAACACTGTCCAAGCAATGTTTGAACATTCCTACCTTTTTAGGGTCCATGTTAAACTTCTTCCTTCCCATTGCAACGTGCCTATTTTTCTGAAGGGTTTTACTGCACAGTGGACAGAAGATAAGGGGTGATTACTACTGTAAAAACACTGTTGGCGCAGTGGAATTCAAGTAGACAGTGGAACACAAAGGGTCAAAAGTCCAACAATTCAGAATTGTCTATGTGAGCGATTCCCAGCCTTTATTGAGCCATGGCTCATATTTTAGGTCCGAAAAAATTATAAAATAAAATACAACAACAACAAAAATACCTTATTTGTTATATATATATATATATATATATATATATATATATATATATATATATATATATATATATTTTTTTTTTTAAATATATTTTTTTAATGGCGCACTAATGGTTGAGAATCACTGGTCAATGTCATATTGTCAAAATATGAACACATTGGAAATTGGCCAGCATCCTGACATGGATTATGTTCAACCGTGGCTATTGCACTGTATTAAGAATGCCGATGACGATAGGTTGTGTGGTTGAAAGCACGAGTCTAATGACGTGCGAGCACATGAGATCACTAAAATTGCTTGAACCGTTGTTTCATAAATGGGCCTCCCGTGCCCACTCCTCACCTGCCCTCTGTGCTGGCCTCCAGCCCCTCCACCTCCAAAATGGCCTCCCTGAGCTCCTCGCGGAGCCTCTGGATCTCCTGCAGCAGGACCCCCTTCCTCCTGCGGATGTCCTCGAGCTCCGAGCGCTCCTCTGGGCTCAGGTCTACTGGGACTGCGGGCGGGGTGGGGGGAAGCAGAGAAGAATGAGTCAGTTAGCTCTGCCGCTGGAGATATGACAAACACCGACATCGCCTCTGACAATAAAACCAGGGGTGTCTCTTTATTAGCTTAAAATAAGTTACCAACAGCATTGTTACTCACATTAGGAACGGCAGATTATTGCCATTGTTATCAGGAAGTTAAAAAGAGAGGAGGAAGCAACTGCATGGGCTGGGGGGCAGAATTAAATTAAGCATACAATGGTGTGGAGAGGGCAGCCATCCCTCCATTTTCTGTACTACTTATCCTGTTCAGGATCACAGGGGATGAACGTAAGGCGGCAGAGTGACCTTGTGCTAGGCTTATCAACCTCGCAGTTATGCGTTTTGGGATTCAATTCCAGGCTGCTCATGCTTGTGTGTGTTTTTGCTGGTTACTCCAGCTTCCCACCACATCACAAAAACATTTTCTCGAAGACCTTAACTCAGAGGTGAGCAACTCGGGTCCAGAGGGTCACTTTCCAGCATGTTTTGGATGTCTCCCTCCTCCAGCACAGCAGATTTAAATGCTCGGCTAAACGGAAAGCTATTCAGAAGCCTGATAACGATCCTGATCATTTGAGTCAGGTGTGTTGGAGTAGGGAGACATCTAAAACATGCAGCAAAGCAACCCTCGAGGACCAGAGTTGCCCACCCCTGCCTTCAATTTTACTTATGCATGACTGGGTTAATATGACCAGATCTGAACTCCCAACCAGTAGACCAAAATGGTGCAAGAACACCACCATGAATCCAAAACAAAAATGATAACCCCCCCCACCCCAACTCCAGTCCCAACAACCACGCCCACAGCCTGAATCCAACACGACAATAACAAGCGGCTTGTAATGAGCCAGGATTAAGAAGCATTTGGAAGAATAAGACTCCGTGTAACGTAAAGCCCAGGGGGATTGTTAGAAGTCTACCGGCCGGCCTTACCTGAAACACTAGCCGATATTCAAATCGATCGATATGAAGCTAACGTCTGCGTCAGTCGAACTATGCCACAACGGGACGGCTATAAAATTTTAACAACCATTTAAGATCACGCTCTTTTCGTTTGCATTTAACTGTGTACCGAACGGTCTCTTTGTCACACCTAATTAAATAACACAAGCGAAAAGCGACTTGGGCTAGCCGCCGCTAGCTTAACGATAACGAAAACGAGCTCCTCGCTAAGCGACTTACTGTAGTCCAAGTCATCCATTTTCGGCGCTTTACTTTTAGGCATAAATATTTCCCAGTCGACTGTCATTCAATAGCAGAAAAATGTGGATATATATGCAAATATATCCTCAAAAGTGGAAGGAAAGAGGAAAAAACCACGACTACTAGTGGTTTCGATACGTCGGGCCGGAGACAAAGAAGGTGCCCACACCGGAAGCGATGTGTGGTGATCGAGGATAGTGTTTCCGGTCAGCGTGTTATTTTTCAAAATATGTGCTCTATTGAGATAAAGTGTTTCCGCTCAGCTGTTTTTTTTCTTCAAAATTCAACATTGTGCAATATGTTTTTATATTAAAATTGAAAGTTTCAACGTCAGTGCTATTTGTGCTATTTATTACTGCCAGCTTCGACTTGCAAAACACACTTTCAGCACGCATTACTGCATTTACTAACAAGCATCTCATTGGTATTTCATGTAGATTTAGAAAAATCACACACAAAACGCACAATTGCAGTTCCATATACTTAGTTGTTGTGTCATTGCAGTGGTTAACTGCGTTCCTGATAACATCAGAGAAAAACACAATACACCGTAACGGGTTTTAAGTTACATTTATTCAAAACATACACAACTATGAACTGTACACTGTAATCGTATATTTTCTTTCTTCAATTTAGTAATAAATGCAATTTCCTTACAAGCAGGGCCACTATAAATGAGTGCATGGCATTCTCAAGAGGACAGGACATTTAAACTTCAAATCCATTTGTTCAGTTCCAACATCCATAGAAGGTGAATCTTAACAACTCTTGATATTGTACATCAGGGCAAAAAGTGTAAATTGTGATATTCTTCGTGGTGTTGTAACCAGCCTAGAATGCGACGTCATTGTGGTAGACTCTAGCTGTACTGTGTATAAATAAAAAGGACAGAAAATACAACGAGAAAAATAGCAGCCTGGTGAGCAGTGAAAAGTTGTAGTCCACTTTTTGTGGTCATGTTTGAATAACATTTTCAACAGGATTATAATACAAAGGCATATGTCCAGGCATGATCAGGACATGCGCTGTGCTGACAAGGACCCCAAACAGTTCACACACTATCTTGACTGATTGATACAGTGCACATGCTATTGATTTGACCAGTTCATCAGCAGGTCTCAAATTTACATTTACACAAAGCAGGTCATTTATCACTCCCTGTTGTTTGATTCCACTTGAAAATATCTGTGAGGTCATTTAAGGCAAAGCTAAACACACTAACACCATTTCAGTTGTCAACGCTCAGTCAAATTCCGTCTCCATCGTTTCGTTTTGTGTGCGCGTTCATTTCGGATTGAGTTTGTTTCTACAATCAACTTTTACCAGCTGAAAATAAAACAAATTGACGGATGAAATGTTTTTTTTTTTTTGTAGGATCTGATCTAAGGTACTTTTACTAGTGCTTTCTTTCTTTCCTGCAAATGACTCTGCACCTTAAGAACGTCCAATTGTGCATTTTAGTGTTGTGATTTTAGCCCCTTTCACTCGGCACCTAAAAAGCCGGAAACCGCCCCCCCCCCCAACACCCGCAGTCCCCCTCCCTTTTAATGTTGCGGTTCTGTATCAACGATAGTGACACAAAATGAGTTTTTAGAGATACGAGGCGTTGCCCAGCACATTTTCGCTCTGACTTGTGAGCAAAAATTGGGGGAAAGTAGTAGTTATTGTTGGAACTAGTGTCGATTTAACAATATTGAACAGCGGAAAAAGAGGCTTAAAGACGTTTACTGCCACAGGGAATTAGACGTGTATTTTACAACAACCACATCACTCCGACGTCCGCTAGCTTAATGCTAACACACAATGCTCAACCCTATAGACAGGCTAACAAATCGCATTGATAGTCAAGGTATTATAACCTTTTCAGCAATGGATAACTGAACACAAAAACAAAATCCTCACTGTTGTTCTATGACTGTGAATGTGTGTGACTTTAAAAGTCAAGGCCTGGCCCGTTGTTGGGACGTTTGAATCCATGAATGAGCAATTTGGCTGGCTGTTGACTGGCTAAACCGTTAGCCACTCTGCGTTGAGTAACTTGGCGTCGGTTGTGGCGAGCGGCAGGTGGTGCGTGAGTAAGTGCCTGTGTTTATTTGTTCAATAAAGTCATTTAAACCGGCAGCTGTATCCTTCACCACTGTTGAAGGGTTACAGTTTTGTTCTAAGCAACAGTGGTAGGCTATATGAAATTAGCTTAGGATGTTTACTTTTCCTGCGGACGTGCAGTTGTGTAACTTTAGCCAGTTGCACTTTAGCTTCTTTTATCCAAGTGTGAAATGAACCCAAAACTTTGAACATTCTTTTACAACTCTTTCCTCTTGCCTAGCGCTTATTGCTCCACAGTTAACAGTCGTGTAAAAATAGTCATCACAAATTCCTGCAATTCCCAAAATGTGACAAGTTGCGCTTGCTGTTTGTGTTTATTTCCTACAGTAAGACTGGTCGTTTCTATCTTTATCTTATGTCATTTTATGGTAGTTATCCATTCAGGGTTCCACAACTTGGATTTATTTTAATTTTTTTAAGCTAACGCTAATGTGATTCAAAGCCAATCGATGTTGACTATCAGTACAACGCTATCATTTTAAAATTTGACAGCTAGCCTATTACGGTGGTTTGCATGTCAAAACGCGACAATACGGACGTTAGCGGCACCGTCCTCTTGTTTGGCGTGCCTGCCGCTGGGCTAACCAGGTAACGTTTGCGCAACTTGGCCAAATCGGGAAACCTGTTCTCGTTCTGGGCCCACCTCAACAGTGGGTTCCGCATTGTGGTAACTTTCCGTGTTTGCAAATAATTACGGACTTCTTCGCATGCGGCAAAAATAATTCCCTGCTTTCCTTACACTTTGATAATGTAGGCTGACTGTTAGTAGTAGTCGTCGACTAGTCGGCTAGTCTGTACAGCCCCAAGTATCTGTAGGTATTGTGAGTACTAGTGGCAATTTCTCGCCTTGCTGAGTTCTGTGTAAAAGGTGGATAAATGCCTTCTGTTATGGCTCCGTGAAAGAGGCTTCCATGTGCTGCGCAAATATAACATTTAACGCACTCCGGAGGATTATTGAGTGCAATGTAATGTCGACATCAAATATTGCTGAAGGTAAAATAAGTGAAACGAACTCTTGTTAACCACTCAAGTGCTAACATTGTACTGTTTTATAGTGTCATTTGCAAAGTCAATTGAATGTTCATCTCCCTGTAAGGCAAAAATACTGGTAGTGCTTCTGAGCATGCATACGTTCATGTATACATACACCCAAATCATGCACTGTCTGCGCAAGAACAAAACAAAAACAAAACAAAAAATCAGCTAACATTCGATTGTTCTTCCCTCGTTATTCCAGGCTGTGCAGTTTTCATGCGTCTGCGGGTTCGCTTGGCGTAATCCCACAGCTGTGCAATGCGGTGCAGTTTGCATCCATTTTCTTTGACAAAAACAAAAACAAAACATCACTATTAATCCCTGCATTGCTGCTCTAACGATGCATGGCTCGGTGAGGTTCTCCCTTTTTCGTCAAAATATCTGTGCAATCCAGGTTATTTCAGTCTATCAAGCGCGTACGCGGCGACAGAAATGACATAATTCAGAAGTGAGTGCTTTTTGAGCAGCTTCAACCAATCCCTGATTTAGAACCTGGTGACCTGCACTCCCGAGTCACCAACAATGAGGCGCGCCATGGATGGATGAACCTGCAATGCAAGAATGATAAGGTGTCAAAAACATAAAAGCAGGGACTTCATTATTAAGAAAATGTTAGGCCGCTGAAAAAGAGAATTTGTGTTATATATATATTTTTTCATTTTTATTTATTATTATTTTTTTAATATAGATATATTTTCAAATATAATTTTAAATAAAGTCGGATCTCAATCTCATCCAAACATACAACGGCATTAACAGGGTTACAGTAGTTAAGTCTCCTATAGGGCTCATGAACACAGGAGGTAAATATTATATCGGGTGATAATGACCTTTTTCATAATATTAATACTCAGCCAGACTTTTGCTGATTAAATGCTTATATAATCTTACTCGCTCCCGAACAAGGAACACCTAGATGTCTGTAAGTCCATATATGTTGATAAGGTTTCTTTTCATGCTTACTGTGCGTTATTAGTGTTAAAAAGAACTTTGTGCAGGTCGTATATGTTGAATGTGACTCTGTCAGAGATTAGATGCTTTGACGTGATGAAGGCGTAAAAGATAATGCCGCATGATGTCATTTATAGACTTTTAAAAAAAATGACATTTGACAAAAAAAATTCCACCTGATGTGTTAGGGAAAAAAAATGAGGGTAGATTCGGAATCCACGCAAAAAAATTCACGTAGAAACGCTCGAATGCATCTCTGGTAGGGACGTGACGACTAATCGAAAATCGCTTTAAAATCGATTCGCCCCGATTAATTGATTACTGATTCAATTAATCGAAAAATCGAGTTGATCCATTTCATGTAGAAAATGATGTCTTGAAACGTTTTTTCACACCAGATGCATAGCACATTTTGAATGTGTCGATCAAATTATGCTTTTGCGCCAAACATCATTGCCTATTGCGTTTGTGGATGGCTGCAGAACCACACGAGTGCACACGAATCAAAATCGGGAACTGAAAATCGAATCGAATCGGGGGCTCGAGTGAATCCTTACATCCCTAATCTCTCGCTAAAAAAAAAAAAAAAAGGATGAAAATGTTGACCAGTGTAATTCAACTGACCTGCGCTTGCAAGGGCCCATACGGCACCAGCTCTCCGTCCACAGTGAGGGTCCCGCGTGCAGACAGAGGCTGCAGCCTGAAGGCGCGACAGGAAACGTGGCTGACGTACGGCGAGCTGACAGAGTGGTGCGTTCCTCTCTCCATGGCAAAGAACAGGCGCAGTAACGTGGCTCGGGATATGCCCGCCCGCACAAAGGTCAGGTGGATGAGTCCGTCGTCGAACCTGGCCTGCGGCGCCGCGTGCAGGTCGGCTCCCAGGTGGCTCTGGTAAAGGGCCAAAACCAGGACAAAGTCCCCCTCTATCGTGACCCAGTCTCGCGTTGGGAGGGGCTGGTCCAGGGGGGGCAACAAGTCATCTCTCGGGACATTTAAAGGCAGCGTGACGTAAGGACGGTTCTTAAGGGGTCCGGCTGGCTCGGCGATGTCGAAGTTGAACGACGAGGGCGCGCGTATGCCGGGCGATGGCGAGGCGGACCCGGGCGTGTTGGGGCGCGGGGCCAGGTAGGACGAGGAGTGCGGGGAGGCGCACGAAGGCGAAGACGGAGGCGTGGGGGACAGCGAGAGGGAGAGCGAGGGGAGTTTAGGAGGCAGCGAGTTGGAGTGCGAGTGCTGCAGGAGCGAGAGGGGCCTCGGCCGCGAGGAGTTCTGGTTCTGGTCCGCAGTTCTGGGTTTGTAGGAGAAGGGGGAGTGGCGAAAGGGGGAGGAGATAGTGAGGGCCCGCTCGCGGCCGACATCCAGAGGGTACGCCTCTTTCTGGTAGTAGCTTCCATTCAGGTCCTCGTCTTCCACCTCATAGGCGGGGCCGGAATTGCAGTCGCCTTGACCGAACAGAGTGTCGGCGATCTGGCTTGAAGGAGCGGAGTTCTTCCTGAGGGCCCGTCTGGCTTCCCGGAGTCCATCTTGGTAGGCGAAACCTTCATCGGCCTCCAAGCCTTCATCAAGCTTTTGAGAACGAAGCACCGCCTCACTCTTAACGCCAGCCCGATGCTGCTGCTGCTCCTCCTCCTCCTCCTCCTCCTCCTCCTCCGCCTCACTCGAGTCCTCCTCCGCTCGCGCCGCATCCTCGCGCTCGTCTTTAATCCGCGCCAGTCCACCGTCCCCTCCCGCGGTGCAGTCGCCCCGGTCGCCCTTCAGCCTGGCCTCCTCCATCTCAACCTCCCCCTCGTTCTCCTTCTCCCTGTCCTCCATCAGGCTGCTGGCCCTCACCACGCCCGTCCCCCCTCCCCGGGCTCGCTCCCGTCTGCGCTCTCGCTGGCGCTGCCGTGCCTCCTTCTCCCGCTCGCCCTCGCCCCGCCGCAGGCTGCGCTGTTCGCTGATGCCCATGTCGGAGGAGGTGCGATGGATGGGGGGCTTGCAGAAGCCCTCCAGGCCCTCGGTGATGCTTCGGGAGAGGGGCCTCCTGGGCGGAGGAGGCGTGGCGTCGGGCGAGGAGGAGACGGCCGAGGGGGGGAGGTAGGACAGGCGACCTTTGTAGGAGCGGAGGGAAGCGATGCGCACCAGCGTGCCCAAAGTGAAACGTGCTGAGCCCAGGCCTCGATACCTGCCGTCACATGATAAGGACTTTATTCCTAATCAGATGCATGACAAAAATAACTTAATATATGTGTTCCCAAATTTTTGATAATACATTTTTCAATGCATGTATAACAGATCCACTATCCAAACCCAACAACAAAGGGCTCGAAGCAAACAATTAAATTATTACCCAGTGCAAAGGGCCCTTGCATAAAAATGACCATAAAGGGATGGTACAAAACTGCTGAACAAGAAAGCAACAATAAGTGCAAGAACACACATTTGTATACTTTTTTTCACAAAAATCAACTCACTCAACATTTTAATATTATTGAGGTACATTGTCCGGCATATCATTCCAAAGCTGAAAAAAATTATTAGGCCTACTCGCGTTTAGGGCAGAATAAGACCCAGCGTAAAGCACACATAAGAAATGTCTGCCATCTAGTGGTGAATGGTGACATTACAACTATAGTAGACCCCTGCGCAATCGCATATTTGACATTTTTTGCCCAAACATTTTTTCATTGCTTGGATTTTCCATGTTTTGTCCGGGTTTTTTTCCCCCTTGTTTATCAACATTTTTTGAAGATTTTTTTCCCCCCTTTTTTTTTTCCTGAAAATTAATCAAGGAGTGTGGCTGCGGGCTGCCGCCAGTCGCCCGTCCATATTCTAAACATATTTTGCTTGTAATGCGTTTAAAGCATGTGGGCGGGGCAAAACTCCATCCCGCCCAAATTAAATTGTCTCTCAGTTATCGCAGATGCTCATCTATCGCGGTTGCCCTGAACACTTTGTCCACAGTATAGCTCACCTCTCACTCTCGATATCCACATCCGACACAAATCCCCAGGCGACGGACAGGAACGAAAAGAGCCTCCTGGGCACTGCAGCGGCAACTCGGCCGTTGGTGTTGGCGGGCGGGCTCGTCGTCACGGAGACCAGGTCCATGGGCCGCGCGCCGCCGCGACACAGCAGGAAGCAGCAGTTCAAAAGGAGCGGCTCACGAAGGCACATGTCAAACCTGCGAGTAGATTACAAAAAGTCCAGATGGCCATGAATCTCTTAATCATTGCGGCGCCACTCCACCGTACCGTACGTTGACGGGACCGTTGGACGAGCAATGTTTCCTACCCTGCATGGTGGTTGATGGACCCAGCCAGCGCGTTGCCAGAGCCGCAGGGCAGAATACCAACGGGCGTTTTTATTGCTTGCTCCCAATCTGGACGCTCCATTAAGCCGTTTATAACCTGCCAGATCAGAGCGCATCATTTCAGCACCGCCGCGTGTGACGGAACAATTATCGGCCGGGCCGATTATCGGCGCCGATATTGTGCGTTTTGACGAATATCGGCATCGGCCTTTTAAAAAAAATCTGATGGCCGATAATAAATCAATTTAAAACTGTGTTGGAATAAAACAAAGATAGGTGAACGTTTAATTTTCTGTCGTTTTGAAATGACAGAGAACTTTTGAGAACTTCATTTACTGTCGAAAACTATATGGAGCTATTTTTTTTTTGTTTGTTTTTTTAAGTGTTTTCATTTCATTTTTTAAGACATGCTGACGACACTGGGTGCTCCCTGAACCTTTTGTTAGAATTAGATAAAGATGTATATTGTCAAAAAATTATAGTAGTAATACAAAAAAAAACGACATTATGCAAATCTGAAAAATTGTTCGCTTAGACGTTTCAACAAAGTGAAGAATTTTCTTTTATTTTTTTTAGAATTTGATGCCAATATTTTTTTTAACGAAAAAATGAATATCGGCTCCAAATATCGGTTATCGGCCGACTTGACTACTAATAAATCGGTATCGGTATCGGCCCTGAAAAAAGCATATCGGTCTATCTCTAGACCGGAGTCATCTTTTCAGTTCTCACCTCGTGCAGGAGGCCATCTCCGGAAATGATGACAACGCCGTCCCACTCTGGGAGCGATATCTCCCTGATAAGCTCTCTGGCGTGGTTCTGACGCTCTGAGGCACATCGAGACGCAGTGGGCAACTTTTGTTCAACATCAACTAACACCATCTCGGTCTCATGGGGGTACATTTGCCTTGCTAGCGCTACCTGTCTGGATCAGGTTGTAGCTGATGTTGGCCTCTCTGATCATGGGCAGGATGTGCGTCTGACACCACTGCATTGCCTGCCCTCTCCCGCTGAAGGGATTGACAAGCAGCAGTAGTCGCCGGGGACGAGGTAGCAGGCTTCTGGAAAATTCTGAAAAGGGGGAAAAAAAAAAAAAAAGGCCACGAGAATAAATGAGTGGGCCAGAATAATAGCGAAAGGCGTCTTAAAACTAGGCCAAGTGGGATGTGAGGTATGGCGTCGCCGCGTTGTTGCTCAATGGTGGACTTTTGAGTGCAGGATGTACAGTATTTCACACAACCCAGAATTCATATAAAATGGCAGAAACTTCAATCCAGTGCAATATTTCAACTAGACAATTTTTTGGGATGTAGCTTAATCTTTCACACAGCATTAAAGTGGAAATCAAGTCAAAAGTATTCTTTTCAATTATATGTTCTATGCGCCCCCATTAGTCTAAACACGGTAGTCTGATTATTGTTGTATTTGTGGAATATGTATTAAGCAGCAAAATCCAAGTCTGGGAGCGGCCATTTTGACACTTAAATGACAGCTGCTCATGTAACAACCACGCACGGGTCAGTTTACGAAACTTAGAAAACAGGTGAACCGTGATTGGTCGTTACCTGAGCCCTGCGCAACTGTGACGTCATTTTCAGTTGACAGAAAGTGGCAAAATGGCCGCCCCCTGAGATGGACAAAAATGGGTGGATTTGACCCTAACCGCAAATAAATGTTTTCCAGGAAAAACAAAACAAAAAATTCTATATTTACATATATATATTAGGGTTGATCATCTTTCCACTAAAGACAATTCAATATGGTTTTTGATATGTGGGGTGCGAAATGATTCATGGACTGTTTGATTTCAAAGTGGAACGATTCGGTTCGACTCAGCAGGATTACGATTCAATTCGATACGGTATGGCTCCGTTCGAGACGGTATGATGCGATTACTTTTTTGTCGTCATTATATACACATTTGAACTTTTCAGTAATGTAAAAGTGCCATTTCTCTCCAATAAAAGACGATTCAACACGTGACCTCAATATACTTCAAAGTGAAACAATTCGATTCGATGCACTTGGAAGTCAACCCAAACATTTTTTTCAAGAATATGTTCTATGCAAGCCCACTAGTTGAAACAGGGCATTCTGATAAATATTGCGTTTGTGGAATAAGTGTTAATCCACTCTTTTTTTTAGCCATCTCTGGGGGCGGCCATTTTGCCTTCTGTCGACTGAAAATGACATCACAACTGCTCACGACGACCAATCACGGCTCAGAATCAGAAAACAGCTCAGCCGTGATTGGTCGTTGTGAGCAGTTGTGATGTCATTTGCAGTCGACAGAAGACAAAATGGCCGCCGCCAGAGATGGCTAAAAAAAGAGTGCATATTGCTGCTTAATTTATATTCCATAAACGTAAAATTAATCAGAATGCCGTGTTTCAACTAGGGGGCCTGCTGGGAACATATTCTTGAAAAAAATATGTTTGGGTTGACTTCCGCTTGAAATAAAAAAATAAATTAAATGAAAAAATCTGGTTAAAACCGCTTTTTTTTGTTACACCCCATATGCCTCCCAGCCCTTACATTTGACGGGCGCTGAAGGAGATGATACGACCACGCGCTCAGATTAATCTTCGGATTACGTAACAACAATCCACTAGCGCTCACGCACAAATCAACAACGTACCAACAATACAGCTGCAGCGCCGGCGCTTGTCGCGGCGAAAACTCGGTTTGAGCGCTCCCGACAAATAACCAACGAGGAGCAAAACAAAGGAGCAGGGATGATGGATGAAATAAGCGGCCGGGTTAAAGTGAGGACAGCCGTGTTTACTGCTACAGTAAACACGGCACGGAGATGGTGAGGTTTTAGTTGAGGTCAGGAAACAAAAGGAGAGAGGGAGATTAGACACATTAAAGGGGCAAAGGAGGGAGGAAGGAGACAGGAAAGGAGGTCAGACGCCGAGTGAAGCGCAGAGGCCACCGAGGAAAGGTTATCACGCAAGTACGGTGAAAATTGGTCGAAACGTCCAGCGCCGTATATCTGACACCAAACTACACAATGACATGAAGCCATTTCAAGTGCTGACCCGCTTGTTGTTGTTCTCAACTTGTTTTTGAGCGCCACAAAAACGCTTGCGTGTCTTGGTCACTATGACATGAAGCTATATTTAGCAACCATTTACAAAGGATGCAGGAATCAAAATGGAAGGAAGAGAAAAGGGTTTTGTAGAGTACAAACAACAAAGAAAGTACTAGAAGTGTCCATACTAAATAATGGAAATGTTAAGAGACTATTTCGCAATATTATCAATAGGTATGTATCAGGCAACTGTCGCTTATTTTGAGGTAGAGAACTGGATTTTTTTGCCGTTCATGAGCTGAAAGGCACGATACGTATCAACGCGTAACATACATACGAATGTTGGAAACATTTTAGTTTTTTGATTCGCGTAGTGTGGTACGGGCTTACTTAACTCAGTATAATACTTTGGTATTTCACTTTTAAGCTGTTTTAAAAAAAATTATCAAGGAACAATTTAACTTTGGTGTAATCATTTTTTTTCTCATGTATTTTAGCACACTCATTTGCTTACAATAATATTACATACACATTACCAGTCAAAACGTTTGAAATACTTTGTTATTGAATTGCGAGGCATCGCCAAACTTTAGAGTGGCAGTGTGATTTTTAGGAATAAAAAGGTGCCTCATTTTTGAGAAACACTTGGGCCTACGACACCATTGCTTGGAGAGCAATTTTTTTTTAATAGGTAATACTTGGTGTAAAAAAATTGAGAACCGATGCTTCAGAACATTTTTCTTTAAAAATGACAACATTTAAAAAATATATATAATAATTCCATTGTGTACATCTTGTATTTTTACCAATTTCATTACGTTTTTTAGGTACAGCCTCATGTATACAATATGCATATAAATGTGAATATAACCATGTTCATTTTATTATTACATATTTTTATCCTATCATTATTCTACATTTCTAATATTTTGAGCTACTGTAATTTGATGTTCATGAGCTGTAAGCCACAATAACAAATAAGGCTTGAAACATTTATTCAACCTCAGTACTGCGTATGTGTTTGATTTAGTATTGACTCAAGCTAAATAACCCACAACAAATTTGAATTTATTTTGGGGTATCTTAATGTCTTTTTAAACATCTATTATTTAGATGCGCTTGTATTTACACTCGTGCACATTATATCCTTATACAAACAAATGCAAAAAAAACAAAACAAAAAAAAAAAGACTCACCTGTTTCAGCAGTGACCGGCACCCCTCGGAGTAAACACTGCACGGCGGCCGACCATCGCTCCGCCTCTGTTCTGCTCTCCGCCAGGTAGGCCCTCACCTGGCGGCGCCGCGACACTCCTTTGCGCCGTTTACCCGGTGGGTACCAGTAGAGCACCAGGAGAGGTGGCGCGGGGACTCGCGGGCAGCTGCATCCCACCAGCTCTGACAGGGGCAGCAACAGGCGAGCCTCTTTGCCCGGACGTGGCGACAGGCGCTGGATGTGGATGTGCACGTGGGTCAGGCTCAGGGCGTAGTTGGAGGCCGGAGCCAGCGTGGGCGAAGCGGCTGGGGAGAGTCCGCCCGGACCACCGGGGCTGTTGGGGCAGCTGTTGTTGTTGCTGCTGCTGTTGTTGTTGTTGTTGCCCGACCCCCAGCTGGCAAACTGGCCGTGAAGGAGGGCTTCCGATGGGGGGAAGGAGGACGGTTCCGGGGAGCGCATCCTCGCTTGCCGGAGGTGGACGTTAAAAAACAACAACAACAACAAAAAAAAGTCTAAAAATCTGCGAGGCGGAATTCTAACGTTAGAAACGATCTTTCAGTTCTTGAATTTACAAGAAATAAAAAAAACTTTTTTCTTCCCATGTGTCCTTCTCTGTGTCTTACAGTTTGCAGTTCATCGTGAAAAAAAACGTTAACCCTCCAGTGTGCGGCTCCTGTGACGAGTGTCGAACAGTTGAGTCTCGGCCAGGTGGTAGTTGAAAACAGTCAATATTTAAAACAAGTCATGTCCATGAGGTAAAACCAAAATAACATCACAATTTAAGGCAACTTAGCCGCTACAACGTCAATAAGATATATTTTTAAATAATCAAACAGACATCGAGTTCCACTGAGAATACTGATCAAAATGAGTAAGACTAAAAAAAAAAAAACACAAATCAACACGAGAAAAACCGACAGACGAGAAAAAGTGCAGGATTATTCTTGCTTTTTGACAAGAGACAACAATAACAATAATAATAATTATAATTACAATAATAACATAAGGGACAAGGAGTGTCTGATTTTTGATCCGTCCTTGATCTGAGCGGTGGCAACAGCAGAGAGACGGGTGGACGGGAGACAAAAAGAACCACAGTAAAATGGACACACACAAAAAAGACAAAAGAAAAACAGGGAGACAGGTCCAGGTGGCTCCTGGTCATGGTTAAAAATTCCAAGCGTGTCACGTTCCCTCACGGAGGTCTCGACTCCTGGATGAAAGACAACATTGCTCTGAAGTCAACTGCAATTTGTTCGTCCAAATTGAATGAAATGAATATTTGTGAATTTAGCTTAAGTAGCCCAAATCTACTTGCGTTTGAGTCAACGAATTATCTCACGTAGGCAATACCTTTAAATTCACATTTTGTGTCCGCACAATGAGAAGCTTTGTCATTTTTGTCAGTGAAAGCATAGCTCTATGATGTTTGTAACGTGCAAGAACACACCCCGTGAGAAGAGGAAGATGCGGCTATCGGGGGTGCATGATGCGTTCATTTTGTTTCTGCTGAGACACGTTGTGAGTCAAAAGTCACACCGGTAGCTTGCTGACGCACAACCGCCACTGTGGCCAAAGGCTTTCAAGACAACGACCACATCTGCTTGATGTGTGCAAAATTGCTATCAGTCACGAGTACCCCGAGACTTATAGACTTAGCATAGGTTTTTTTTTTTTAATTAGGTTTTCCAAATTCGGCAACTGTGAGGAAAGACATTTTTTCAATGTTAATCTTATTTTACTGTTGTCAATTTCCACAGCAGTGACATTCTTATTGTAAGTTATATCAAGTTTTGGGAATCAACAAATCCTGTCTATTCATGATATAATGCAGTAAAATGTTATGATCAAGGCAGTCGCTAAGCTAAAACAATATCCACCCTCTCCCTTTATAAAAAGCAAATACGTAGCTGGCTATGAACATGTCAATGTGCATATTCATTTTCTTCTGGCCTTTATATCTTGTTCAAGCCATTCCTTATTTAACCTGATGCGCAAAAAAAACAAAATGTGACAGCGCTAAAAAGATCGATGATGATTGATCATTTCAAGTGGATAAAACTCAAAATATTGAATAAGAAATACTAAAAAAAAAAAAAAGAATGTGTTGATTTGATTTCGTCGCATTTATTTCTGAAACTATCAGAACTTCAGTCACGTAATGGCCGAAAGCCATCAGGCCACTGTTAATGTCAGACCCTGTGAACAAATATGGCGTTTTTCATTGTGTGTTAGCATTAAGCTAGCAAACTTTCCTAAGGCAATATTTTGACCGTAAACTTCAACCGGGTGTGACAAACAGCGTGAAGCAAGCGTTACGTTTTTTTTTTTTTAAATTTAATTGCTGACTATCCGCCAAAAATATATGCCATTTTTTTGGTTAACTGTATGCACTATTTGTTGGCTGGCTAAACTATAAGACAACCAATTTACCTCTTAGAAATGACTCAACTGTATTTGAATTCAGACAATATAATGAATCTAAAAATGTCTTGATACACTGAGAGAAAACGTGTACCCGTAATGCTTTGATATGTCAAAGTACAACGCTTGGCGCTCTTTGCTCAACTATTTGAACCTCACGAGGTGGTCATCTCTCTTACTTTCAAGTTTTACAACAGTCAGGAAACATTATGCAAGCTACGGCACAGACAGAATCAATGCCTGGCCGATGTCCTGTTTTGATAAGCCTCGCGTTCCAATAGCAGCAGCCCGACGGCCATTGTTGCACCTTTGGTCCTTCAAACAGGGCGTGGACACGTCAAATAATAATACAAGCAACGGGCTAATTTGGACTCCTGCACAATGAAGCTGCTGTTGACTGACTTGTGGGGGTATTTTGGGCATGTGTGAGCAAGCTCTTGCCTTTAACCCCTGACTGCATCGTATTGTTAGACGCTCAACAGTAACATTAAGATGTCGGTCTTATTTAGAGCTGGGATTCCAGTTTTCAGCTCCAGATTCCAATTAGAAAGCTGACCAAATGTAATAAATTACATTGTGTATTGGCATTTCATAGACACTCTGCATCTAAAATGAGCGATTTATTAAAGCCAATGCAACTAATTTGACAGGTATTGACAAAGTGATATGGCTGTAAAATCAAAGCTCTATGTGAAAATAATTGCTTCCCCTTGAAGGAAAAACACCCTTTGTCAAAACATGTGTGACACCATGCATGATCCTTACATAAACATTGAACATGTTCATTCATCCAATATAAAATGAGATGTTAAACTGCATTGGTCAACCTATCTATATGCATCTGTCTTTTCTTATGCGAGAGTTGGAAACACAAACCTTGGGTCAAACGTTTCCAGCGTGCTTTTTCTGCATTAAAAAGTGTAGCACGTCTCTGGCAATGTTCGGTGCGATGGACTTTGATTGCTTTCCATCATCTTGTCTTATACAAAACATTCTTAGTAGGCCATCTGGCATCTTCTGGGCCCGGATGAAGTGCAAGTCATGTAATCTTCCTCATAGTGTTGTGACATGCTCGACTGCAGATTTGTTGAGCTTGCAATATGTACACGTGTTCAGTATTTAATGCTGAACATTATGTGTGGGTGGTAGTCTACCGGCAGTTTTCCGTTTGAATTCTGGGTGAATGCACCGGTTTTCTGTTTGAAGTTGTATTTTGTTATTTTATGCTCTTTATGAATACCTTTGTGCTCTGCATTCTTTGCCAGCTCACCCTTGAGAGATTAAGCACTCAATGGGTTTTGCTTTCTGGTTAAATGTATTGATTGATTGATTGATTGAGGGGACGGGCTTTAACGTAGTCAACGCCACCGTCAAAATAAGTTTTATCTTTCGAGTGATAAATATGAATTAATGGATAAACGCATTAATCGCCCTGCACTACCTCCTTGGTGAACCATATTTTTACTTTTGACAACTGAATTAATCTGTAAAAATCAACTCGTTTGGGGAGCCTAATTTCGGGTAAAATTGAAAACTGCTCGTTGAACTTTAACCAGTGTTGTGCGGATGTTAGCTAGATAGCCTAGTAGGTTCTTGATAAGGAGATAGAGATTAATTTCAAAGTCCCGTCTACTACACCACAAACTAAGCGTTGTAATTTGTCCTAGAACATTACATTGTTAATCATTGGCGACTTTGTTTTGACGTTAGCTAAGAGTGCTACAGTAACGATGTGCCAACTGGAAGCTAGCTGCCTGCTTACTGTCTTCAAAGCATAAAACAACTTAGTGTAAAAAATATGTATATATATAATTAAAGGGGTATGATATACATTCAGAAAGTATTAAAAGCTCGTTTTAGGTATGTTTACAACTAGCTAGGTGTTGGTCGCATAGAAGTTGGCTAAGACAACAGCTAAACGAGGTTAGGTTTTGATTCAAAGCAAATGTTTAACACGGCCACCTTTTCACATTATGCAGCAGTCCGTTAATTCAATTGAAATGGAACAAAATAAAAAAAGACAGCGCCGTACCTCATCTTGTCTGCCGTGGACAGCGGTTGGTTCTTGTGACAACGGTGTGCTGCTGCGCTGCAGCCAGGAAGTGTGTGCACTGCTGCTACTGTTGCTACGTTGAGCGGCGCAAAGGAAACCCAATGGCGAGATGGAAAACACAGCAACACCCTCCGACATTCTCCAATCATTGACAGACCATCGCTCACTTCCTGTTTGGACCAGAATGCCTCAAAATGCCTCGGCACCCAATCATTTCCACTGGGCCGTGCATGACTTGCCCTCACGCTTTCATGGCAAAGTTGCTCAAAGGAATGTATCATTGTTGAAGGTCATGTTCCAAGAATTCGCACACAGTAAGTTTGTTTGTGGCAGTCGCACCATATAAGGGGGAGGACAGAACACAAGAGAGGAAGTGATGTTTTGTACAGCCAGTATTTTATTTGAATCCGAATGCATGGTAAACAAAGCGAGACTTTAGTTCTTGTAGCCGCGGCTGGCTCTGCGTCCACGAGCTTTCTCGAACTTCCTGCCCTTGGAGCGAATGTAGGGCCTGGAAAAGACAAAAGAGTGTCAGCACAAGTCACTCCGAACACGTTTATTGGCCTTTGGGCAGACTTCACACAGATCTGATAGGCAGGTATTTTGCATTTTTTATGCAAAAGTCAGTGATTGGCTGTAATGTCAGAATTTGATGATCAAACAATGGCGTTACTGATTGAATCCATGGAATATAACATCAAAGCAAACTCTGTGCCGCCATTGTTAATAATCCAAGGCTTCACAGTTTATACAGCCAGGTTTTTTTTTTTTTTTTTTACACTCTGTACTGTTGCCAGCCAATCGCGGAGCACCAAGACAACCAACCATTCACACTGACAGACAATTTAGAGTCTTCAATTAATATATATTAACATATTTTTGGAATAAACACTCAACTACATTTTACAAATCGTCGATGTCCTGTGGAAAACAATACAATTTTGTCCAATTTTGGATTTTTTTTTCAATTTTCATGTTAATGCGATTTCTGCAATGCAGAAACACCATTCATGTAAAAATAAGAAAATTGAAAAAAATGGACATAAGTGTTTTTCACAGGACAGCAACGAAATACAATATAACAAGTACAGCCATTTTATGATATTAATAAATGACCAAGTGTGCCCATACTTGGTGTGGCTGTGAGGAGTTCCAGGAGCTTTTCCAAAGTGCCTGTAGACCTCTCTGCCCTTGCGAGGACCTGAAAAGCAAATCCATTTCGAAATCATTCACAAGTGATTCTATAATCTCATCGTTTGCCTTACTACTACTATTATGCTACTTGATGACTATTCAACAGATGAAGGGATTGCTCTTGGATCCTACTCCTCAAAAATGATTGCTGCAAAATGATTGTTGCAAACGTCTTCTACAAAAAGGAACAAGCTGCTGTGGAGAATTGTGTATTTCTCTGGTGCAGTCAACCTGCAGCGCTTCATTCCATGAAATGGACTCTCCTGCTGTTAACTATCGTTATGTAGTATATGCGATTAAAGTTGCCCACGCCACATCAATTGCAGGTTTCTTCTTTTTAACCACCAAACAGGTTCTCTGAATTTTGGGGTTTAGGTCTTAGACCAGGCGATGTCGTTGATTTTAGTGAACTGCGGGCTTGTGAATTCCTTTGAGACTCGTTTGTGACGCAGGGCTAAAGTCTCAAATCAATTCAGTATTTCGCCTCCAGTTTTGGCTCAATACCAACAATAAGGAATCATGGCATCAACTGCCTGCAGGTTAATGTTTCATCAGTCATGCTATGGAAAAGAACGTCCATATCTGGATATTGAACGATAGCGGCTGTCTCACGTCTGACCAGCACAAAGGGAGTGCGAGGACAGTTTCCACAAGACTTGTCAGCCAGGTTTGACTTCTGCACACTGACAATTTACACAACATGAGGAAAGCCAACATGACTGGTTTGACTTTGTCAACCACAAAAAAGTGCACTTTCTCAATATCAGCTATGGTGCACTGTAAGGAATTAGGGGCAACTAGTCATGATCTTTTGCAAGTGTGTGTACTAAGTATTAGGGCTGACTGACTTATTTTCATGAACCAAAATGTCAACATGTGGACTACACCGCTTAAGCATTGAACTTCTCTTGAAACGATAAATAA
This sequence comes from Filicampus tigris, assembly GCF_054856515.1. Classification (NCBI taxonomy): domain Eukaryota; kingdom Metazoa; phylum Chordata; class Actinopteri; order Syngnathiformes; family Syngnathidae; genus Filicampus; species Filicampus tigris. The sequence continues at coordinate 5,259,436 of NC_141224.1, read as the reverse complement.
ATGAACTTGCTGTAAAAAATATAAAAGCGTACTGACCGACTGAAATTAAGACATTTGTTTCTTTTTCCAAACTGCAACCTTTACAATTTAAATAAATGAACTTGCTATAAAAAATATAAAAGCGTACTGACTGACTGAAATTAAGCCATTTGTTTCTTTTTCTAAACTGCAACCGTTGCAATTTGAAAATTCCATTCTTCGGTGCATTGTTGACTTAAAATGCAGAAGTGGTGTATAGCGAGCATAGCCTTAATCTGGATTTCTTTCCCAAGTACTCTGAGAGCAAAGAGCATGTGGCGTTGTCCTTACCAGACAGCAGCACGGTGCCTTGTCCTTTGGGTGCTGCCATAGCCAACTGGTCAAAAGTCATCACTTTGCCTCCGGCCTGCAGGATCCTGCGGCGAGCGCCGTCAGTCACCCTCAGAGCGCACACCTTGAGAGAGCGTCATCACAATCAGGAAAAAAAAAAAAAAACTTGGGAGACTCACAAAAAGTTAGGGTGTTCTGGGATTTGATCCATGAAAAATGTTCAACTTCTACACCTTTCTGTGACTCCCCCAGGCCCGCCTGCCTGTCTCTCTGCTGCAACATTCTGAGCTCAATATCCATTTCCCTCTCATAACTTCCAGTTTGAAGCCTCACAATGGCACTGCGCTTAGAGGGTCACGCAGTGTCATCAGTGGGTTGCAACAGACACACAAAGACTGGAAGTGTCACAGAAAGGCATAGCAGGTGACATCCACAGAAAATCCGAGTAAATGCCAGGAGCCTGCTGACCTTGAGCTTGGGCACTTTCTGGAGCCTGACGTCGTCAGTGATCGTTCCCACGACGACTGCGATTTTATCATCACGGCCGGCCAGCTTCATCTTAGAGATCTGGAATGAGACGCAAATTCAGCGGAGGACAAAATAAAACTACGTGTCCTCAATACAAGTTAAAACAAGTCAAAGTTACGCTAATGTAGTAATAAAATCATACCTAGAGTGAATATTTTTATGAGAAACACTTGTGGGCCATAAAAATAAAACAACCAAGTGAAAATCAAATGATTGTGTCTTTTTGTGTATTCTTACATCGCTGTGCCAACTAGTTGGTAACCTCGAATGTCTGGACCACCGTAAACTGACAAGCTCATGTACATCATTTCCAAAGTCAAATTCAAATCAAGATCCATTTAAGTGTTTCAATAACCATGTTTATTTCCCTTAGGCCTCATCATTTTTTTACAACACAAGTAAAATGATTTCCTCAAAAACAAGACTACCGCTATTTAAATGTGAAACTATCACAAATGCCAAAACCAAATTAAAATACTTTTATATAAAGAGTGGGTTAGGACCCCACTGAGGAACTAAATGACCAAAAGTGCTTCAGCAACTTAGTTTGGCAATTTTGACACTCTTTAAAATCACAACCCTCTTCACATAAAGAAACTGCCCTTTGTTCTCACCGAAGCCCCAATACTCTTTTTAAAGCTCATACACAACATCACGATAAAAGAATTTGAATGACTTAAGCATTTAGGACTTGGACTAGAGACTGACCAGGCGGGAAAGGGAGATGGGAGGCCTGTTGGTCCTGCTCATGAAGAGCCTCTTCAGGACAACCTTGTTGAAGGACGCATTGGAGCGGCGGGCCAGGAACCTGTACAGCTACAAAGCAACAAATGTTTAGTACATGTTATTGTTGTATGCTCAGTAAAGCTCATGAGCTTTCATTGGACAAAAATCATATGGTTTGCGTTAACATTTGAGTGTTTATACATTTAATTCTGTTTTATGTGTCAGTTTTAAAGTAAAGGTAAACTGTGGGGTACAACAATCAGCTTGAAGCAAGCACATCTTGCATTTTAATTGGATACCTGTGGAAAGTGATGCCATACAATAATCACCCATTGTTGACAGTGAGAACGAGAACAGGCACTGAGAAAAACTATTGAAAGTATTTCTAATATGTTAAAATGTGCCGAGCATATGTGAGAGGAGTAAAACTACTTAAAGAAAATGTTTATCATATGATCTCTGAGTGACATTTTCATCAATAACAGGTGGGTCAGAAATTTGGATGTGATGCACTCACCTTGACCAGGAGCCTCAGGTAGATATCCTGGCTCTTTGGCTCCTTCCTATGCACCTTACGGTCCTTGTTATGTCTGATGTCTACTCCCTTTTAGGAATAATGAAACAAACATGGATTAACATCACTTTTCATTCATTACCTCGACTTTTAACTAGAATGCACTAAGGTACCACTGGGACCACTTATTGAACACCTACGAGTACAACAGTGGCTTTATTTTCGCATTTAACATGCCGTTGAACCTAATTACACGAGGCACATAGCGACGTTTGAACAGGTCGGTGTACACGTTGACTCTCAAAAGCTAGCGGCTAATTAGCGCGACAACGCTTACATGGCGAGTTGCCCAACAACACTACCGCACGACACACAAACTGATACCGAAGCAATTCAAATTTACATATCGGTCCGTGTTGTTTTACATTGGGAGGTATTTTTCAACGTGTGTTGTGTGCAACGTCATGGCTTTAGCTGTCGGCACTTAGAGACGAAGCTAATATATTTGCCGGGACATATACCAAGAAATGGCGTTTCAATTGCAATGTAAACTGTCCCCACAATTGGTAAATGTTGTATTGAAAAGGATGCGCGGTGGCAATTAGAAGGATGAACGTGGATAGTCAAACTGGCCTATTCTGAAAGTTAAACTAGCAACACCTACCATCTTGGACTCGAAGGGAAAAAGGGAAAAGGAAGAGCGTAGGTCTCGCGATAAACACTACACTGAAATCTCGCGTCTCTGATTGGTTAAAGACATGCACAGCTTCCGGTAGGCCTCCAAGGGTAAAAACCTCGCGGGATTCTGAATGACGCCTCTAGCGACAGGATAAATCCAAGCATCTATTTACATTACTTTTACTAAATGACTGCTTCGTATTAAGAATCTGAATTTGCGTAACAAAATAACAGTCAATAATGTAACATTATCGACCAATTTTGACTTAAAAACACTAAATATCGTAAACTATATAAAATCATGTATTGATATGACAATATAATAAAGTGCATTTATTCAGTGGTCTGTTTAAATGTCAAAAAAAGACACAATCAAATTATCCATTAACATTTGTAGCTTTTATATTAAACAGATATTGTTTACAAGAGCCTCTTTTGTTACACCCTTTAACATTAAGTCAAATCATTTTTTATGCAGCACCAATTCTTAACAGAAGTTATAAGGCATTTTATACATTGAGCAAGTCAAGAGCCACACTTTTGAAATATATTAAATGTTCATTATTCTTATATTACTATAAACACTATTACACACATTATTCTGATGCTCATTTGCATAAGGACGCTTATTTAAGACAAAAATACAAGAAATCATCATAGCTAAAACAACCCATATGACATTTCAGATAGGGCTTTTAATCACATCCTGAGAATGGTTCTGAAATTGAACTAGACAGGACATGCTATTAAAATCATTAGAAAATGGTAGCAGTAGATGGTCATTGAGTACAAACGTTGTGTAAAATTCATTCAAGTTTGTGGTCCTTCTGCTGTCGGAGGTGACACAGGAATATGGTGAACACGAGAGCGACTCCTCCGAGGAACACGGTCCGAGCCACGGGGGGTACCAGGGAAAAGTTCACAGCCTGGGACGATAATGACGAGGCGGAAAAATAACCACTTAAAGCTGAAGTTTTAAATCAAACTTTAACATCAAGCGAGCAACCAATGAGATCTCACCTGCATTGTCGACCAGAACACCACACCAGTCTGAAGAAACACACAATTAACATCATACGTTCATTTTAGAATACTGCACAATCAAAACCAAAATTGACATTTGCACCTTGTAAGACGTCCAGAATTTTTCTCTCCAGTCTTGAAGAAGATCATCTTTGTTTTCTAGTAAACTCAAACCTAAAAGGGGGGAAAATCAACACATGATTAACAAATTGTTATGATTGTAAGATCAATGTAAACACTGATTAAATCAATCCTTTTCTGGGTCATCACTAAGCTGTTGCTAGGCAGAGTTCACTGGGTGTAACCATCCCATTGGCCAATGAATAAAAAGTCTAAAGCTAAGGATATCCTGGCTTTATGCTCCGCGAAGAATTGGTGAAGTGTGCCCCATGAACATGTACAGTATGTCCTTATGTCAGTATTATACTGCCCCCAGGTGGACAAGGTGCGTACATCAGTAGGAGCACAACAATATCCACGAAATTGAAGCATCAACAACAAAACAGCTATCGCTTATCACACTAACTAAAGGATTGAACTGAACAAAACAGGATTTCAGCTGGCAACTCACCAATATAAAAGGCACTGATGGTGAGCGGCGCGGCTACCAGCTGATCCACCACCACCTTCCCAGTCACCGCCTTGACCCCGCCCCCCGGCAGCATCTTCTCCAGCCAGCGCAGCCAATGGTAGTTGAAGTTGGCGTGGAAACAGAAGCCCACGGCGGCCACTCTGGCCGTCTGCCGCCAGTCCACGCCGGCGGAGGCCTCGGACGCGTCACGCCGGCCCAACACGCGCTGCTGGAAGAGGTCAGCGGAGGCGAAAAGCGCAGTGTAGCCGACCACGTTGCCGATGTACGGATGGGCCCTGAACGTGGCCCAGGCCCTGTTCATGGTCATGGTAGCAACCTCACAAACAGATTAATCCCGGATTTCAAAATAATGAATAAGTGTGAAGTCGATCTAAATCCCGCAATCCTTGCAGTCTTACCTCCGAATGTGACTCATCTTCCAACTTCCTCAGCCCAGAGAGACGCCGGCTCTTCTCCCAGATTGGCTGCGTTGGACGAGGAGGAGCTGAAATCAATCTTGGAGGCCCTTGTCACTAGGTCAAAGTTCAAACTTCCCCCTGTTAAAGCCTCCCTGGTGATACGATGTCAGCCTGCTCCAAGAATCAGATAAAAAAAAAATCTGCTTAACGTTCTTGAATGCTGCAAAGTTTGCTGTGATTCAAAGTACACACATTCTGTACTTTAGGAGTCGCTTTATGAAGCGCTCTTGTGACTTACTAGAAGGGAACTCTTCTTACTGTGTAAGTGCTGATGACAGAAATGGAGCTGTCTATTCACATCTCACAAGATCAAGTGTAACACTAAAAATAGACTTTAAAGGCGGAAGTCAACCCAAACTATTTTTTTTCAAGAATATGTTGCCAGCAGGCCCACTAGTTGAAACAAGGCATTCTGATATATATTGTGTTTGTGGAATAAGAGTTAATCCACTCGTTTTTAGCCATCTCTGGGGGCGGCCATTTTGGTACTTTCTGTCAACTGAAAATGACATCACAGATGCTCAGGGCGCAGATAATGACCAGTCATGGCTCAGCTTCAAAAAAGCCGTGATTGGTCGTTACCTGAGCAACTTTGATGTCATTTTCAGTCGACAGACGTGACAAAATGGCCGCCCCCGGAGATGGCTAAAAACGGATGGATTAACTCTTGTCCCACATATGCAATATTTATCAGAATGCCTTGTTTCAACTAGCGGGCCCGCGTAGAATATGTTCTTGGAAAAAAAAAAGAAAATTATTTAATGATCTACTTCTGCCCTACTTCGGAGTGGGAGTACGTATGCCACCTCTGTACCTTCCACTCAAGTAATTGATTACCCTTCATTTTCTGTCATGTTTGTCCAAAATGGTCCCACCTGCTGCTGCCATAGATATGTTCAAGTCATCACTTGGAAGGTGTTTGCACGTATGATACGTGTCAATTAAAGACACTAGCAACCACGTAGGTTCTTCCCTCTGAGAATGTGCTAATGAGGGTCACGGTTTAAGCGGTTCAATTAAGAACTGCACAGTAGTTTTCCAGGCAATCGGCCTTTTGTGCGTCACACAAAAGGTGGACGGCTGGACACGTGTCCGTGGTTTTGACTCCTCAGATAATTGCTGTCTTGGCGTATGACTCTTAGCAAGTGGGATTCCATTCAGACTGCTGTGGTGCGGGGCTGGGGGGTGGTCGGGTTAAGAAAACGCACACAGGCGCTCACAGTGACGGACGCCTTCCACCGGGAAACCTCGTCGCTTGCTTGGAGGAAGAAGACAGAACAGCAACAGGGCAGGTTTGTATTTTTAACTTATTGTTCGTCTCAGTTGACAACTTTATTAACTCATTTGATACCTTTATTAACAAATTTAATAAAAAATTAAGGGTGGCATCGAAAAGCCACAACCGGAGGCTGAGTTATGTTCTGGGGCTGCTTACCTAAATCCTCAACTGGGTGTCTTGAAACTGTTAAATCTCAAGAGTATCCAAGCAAAGGTGAAATGAGCTGCCTAGTGTCAGAAAGGGTCTTCCAACAATATACGACACAAACACCAGCTCAAAAATTGAGAACAATACATCTTGATACAAATACTATTACTGACCCAACTAAAGGTAATTGTTGTGTACTACAAAAATCAGAGCTGGGCACTTGACCCTTTTTTTGCCCGTCCGGCCGCGACTCTCCACCCTTGACCTGGGTACCCTTTCGGCCGCGACCCCCCGGCCAAATTCATAAACATCGCCCCCCCCCACCCCCCCAAAAAAGGAAAAAAACCTGCACGATGCCCCCGCGGGAGGGATGCTAACGGAAGAGGTTTATTTAAAAACAATTAGCTGGCTAACTTACTATTCAAACCCGCTGCGGACACGCTTCAAACGCGCCACTTACTCACGTACTTACCCATGTAGTGTATGGACCTACATTTCCAGGCGTAGTTATTCGCCCTGTGATTTCCTCAGTGCACCGCGACGTGCGCGGACTGATATAATTTCAAGTGTAACAACCCAGCTGCGTGTTCTTACTTCCATTGCGAGCCATGGGGTTGGTTTTGTATTGTATTGTATAATTATTTGGGTCCAACAGACAAGTCTGCAAGCAACAAGTTACCTATTTTCCACACTCCCCTCCTTCATACTTCCCTGCCTTCAAAATAAAAGCATACCAGTAAACCACTACACATCAGGTTTGCTACGGCGTATTTCCGGAAGTAGGGAAGTGCATGATGTGCCAGTGTCATACTTGAGTGCTACGCACAGGTCCGACCGGTCCGGCCCAGGGACGGACTGTCCAGCTCTGACAAAAATAAAACAATGCCTGATCTTCATTGGCTGATTTTCAGTACATTTTTGTGTTGCTTTGTCAATTTCAGGTTATTTTAGTGATCATTGCCAAGTTTTTCTTTCATTAATGGAGGGGGACCAACAATTTTGTGTTTAAGTGTGTACTATACTGTATATTGTTTATATTTGAGTATAATCCTGAATAAAACATCTTGTTTTGAATCCTTTAAATTCATTTTTAATAAATCAATGAAAATGTGTAACTTTAAAAAATTTTAAATGATAAAATTTCAATGAAACAAATCTTACAAGGTATCACACTTTTTAGGTTTGAATTTTGCAAAATCAGACATTGCTATTTTCTACATGTTTTTTGTATGAAAAAACAGACAAATTAAATGTTACTTTAAAAGTAAAAATTAATTTTTTCCTTTAACACAATAACAATGTTTACTAGTACGTAATAAGTTTTAGCACGTTTCACAGCATTGATCTTTTCCGTATGCGAGCCACAGTGGAAAAAGTTTGGACCCCCCCCCCCCCCCACTACGGGAAATACTGTGTCTTTAAATTCTGATCAAGCAACAAGCATGACCATACGCAGTGTCTCACTCCACAGCTGTTATGTTTTCATGTGTCTGATGTCCAAGGCATGCAAGCATCCGCGTCGGTATCACTCGAGCCCGGGCCGGAGCGAGGGGCTCCTTGGGGTCGGGACCTTTACACCTTTGTGACGTCGGCGGCAGGTCACATGATGAGGACCCTCCAGAAGCCCCGCAAGAACCGCCCCTCCAAGCGGCAGGTCAACCACCGCCGCTTCCTGCATAACATGATACAGAGGTGTGTAGACGGGCGCCACTTCAACACCGCTTTGTTTAACTGCACCTGCTAGGAGTAAGGCACTCATAATGGGTAGGCCTTTAATTCAACAAGAGCATTTTAATTGAGGGAGGCGTTAATTATTATTTCGTGTATGACACATTGATGTTTATTTATCTTAAGCGGATGACGCAATCACCGACTAAACATCTATTTCAGCTAGGCGTTTATTTGTCTTGGGTGGCTGACCCATTCGGTGACTAATCGGGGCACGGCATTCATTTGAGGGAGGCCTTTATCACAAGTAGAAGATGCACCCAGTGATATTTGGGACAGCATTTATTTGAGGGAGGTGTTTATCGCTAGTAGACGACAACTGTAGTCTGAGGCCAATTGATGTATGCCAACTATTTGAGGGAGACGTTTGTCTTGGATGACCCACCTGGCAACAAAGTAGGCCAGTGTTTATTTAAGGGAGGCATCATAAATGGAGACATTTCTGCTGTCAAAACTCCGGTCTTCGAGGGTCCCAAACCTGCATGTTTTAGATGTTTCCCTCCAACACAGCTGATTCAACTGATCGGGATCGTTATCAGTCTCCTGCAGAGCTTGCTGATTAACTGATCATTTGAATCTGGTGTGTTGGAGGAAGGAAATATTTAAAACAGCAAGCGCATGATAGTGGCCCTCGAGTACTGGATTTAAGTTTGTTTTTTTGGGGGGGATATTTTGATGTCTTTTCACACACTAACAGGAAGTTCGCGGACATCGAGGCGGCTAATCGTCGACTGACGTCCACACTCTACTTGAAGGAGGTGGAGTCATCACCACCTGAGGAGCCATGCGACCATTCTATTGGACGCAAAGATCAAAGTGATGCCGAGGAAGTTGAAAGTGGGACGAAGAAACAAGACGATACGTCCTCAAAGTGTCCTACTGACGAAGCGTTCTTCCATACGGACAATTCTGAAGACGCCACGCCCGTCTCTCCCTCCTTCACGCCACTGCTGTCGCCATTGTCCTTTGACGCCACGCAAATGCTCGACAGCCCCGGCGGCTCGCACGCCTTGGCCGACATCACAGAGAGCGACTGGGCGGATATTATGGATCTGTTTTCGGAGGACGACGGGGCCACTCGCCACGCGGGTCGTTTTCCAGAAAGCAAGGACAGGGACCGCGGATGCAGTCGCCACGGCGACGACGCACCAATCGGAACCCATCTCCACGCAAATGTAGACTTTGTCATCCCCGAACCACTTCCCGCGCTGTCCGGCTGTCAACACAAGCTGTCGTCATTGGGGGGAGTGGCTCAGTCTTTTTGGGCCCCGCCTCTGGAAGCACCGCTTCGTCACATCGCAACACCGCCTCACGAAGGCCAACTGACGTTCACCGACATCCTCTTGGACAGCGAGTCCCCCGAATGTGCATCTTTTAACACGCTTTACTACCGAGACGTTTACGCTCAATAAAAAGGACCATTTTGTTTCTTTACGTTATTAGGAGGACCCAAAAATATAAAGTACTTTTTTTGTTGTGTTTGTGAAATAAAGCACACTGATGCAGCAAAGTGAAAACCAACAACATATATTAAAAGTGGACCCCGGACAGATGTATTATTATACAGCATCATTAACAAAAACAAACAACAAAACAATGTTTCAAGTTGCACAGTAGCCATGAGCAAAACCGTAAGTGAGAAAAGAAGAAGAAAAACACCTTTGAGAATCAGCTTGCTACTTATGAACAGAGCTTTGTTGCATTCAACAATTCACCTTTTATGGTTGTGAACGCACGCATGTTCATTACAGTAGATGCTGATACGGAAAAATATACCCACTGCTTGTGTGCAAAGTGCAGCCAATACACAACGTAAAAACACAAAAGTCATTTGCATATTGCCAGAACAAAAGCAAAAAAAAAAAGGAAAAAAAGACAAACTCATTGGGGTATTTGACGGTTAGGTCCAAGTATTTGGATAATCAAGAGTTTTGATCATTTTGTCTTTACACATCACCACGAGGACTATGAAATAAATCATCAGGCATTTGTGGTTATTGTAAAAATGCAATTGTGGAATTTTTGAAGGCAAATAAAAGGATTCTTCCAGTCAGCTGGTCTCAACTGGAGTGCTCCTGCCATTTGGCAAAAAACGAAATGTAAAATGGCTTAATATCGCATCTTTGAGAAACCACTTACATTAATTATTTATCAACACAGCCATCAATATTGATTTTTTTTTTCCCAATCCATCGTGATGGTGTGCAAAGACAAATATATTAATAAGTCGTTGATTGGAACAAAATGAGCTTGTTGTTGCTAATGTTAGCTTAGCACTTAGCATAAAACACCTTGGGTTTTTGCCTTTATACGCCACAAACAATGTAAACAAAATAAAATCGTCAACATGTGGTTGAATGTGGCATTTACCATTTAGCATTTATACTTACTGTGGAAGGCAACTCTGATCTTTTCATCTCATCTCAAACCAACAAGGCATGATTTTTACTTACTGGAGACAAAAGAAGGAAGTGAAGCTCCAACTCAGTAACGGCCAAGGGTTTTCAGTAATTTTTACAATTATTTCAAAGCAGCCCTTGGAAATGGAGGAATTAAGACACAAAAGGGCTGAAATTCAGACATTTTACATATTAATCAAAGCCTTAAGTCTACCGGTCGAATCCATTGTGGTGATGGTGTATTAAGGCAAAAATCTTTCCTGGTGAAAATGGGATCCTTTGTTTGTGTGGTAGCCCTGATTTGTGGTGAACTCACCATTGCTAATGTTAGCACGGCTGTAGGGAGCAGTGACGTCAACACTGATTAAAACTTGTCTTCTACTGTACTGGTCCAGTGCATCACTCATTTGGTAAACATAAAGACGAGTCAGTGGCTATACTGTATACTTTATCCTCAGTAAAATCATTTACAACAATTCCAGAAACATTTGAGGGTGGGCTAAAAAGCACCTCGTCTGAAGCTAACACTAGCCTAGCTCTGCTTAAAATGAAGCATGCGGACGTCACAAGGGAACACACTCCACCTGAGGTCATTTAAAAATCGCTGATCTACTAATTTGTACTATTTGGAGTTCCACTGATGCAAAAGGCAAGCTTTTATTACATGATTTGAGCGAGTTTGGGTCCCTCCGCGCAAAGCTAACCGGGCTACTTTCGACTTTAGCTTCAAGTTTAGCAGCCACATGAGAAGGTCGGTGTGGTACAAAAATGTGACTAAAATATCCTGGAAAGGAACATGAAAAGGAATCATACGTTTGGATAATGGCCAGTGTTAAAAAAAACTACTTTATTCCTTACTTATATTACTTGTTGCCTCTATTTTTTTCTTTTTTGTAGCTAAACCTACAATATTTGCATTCTCTCGAAGGGAAGTCATCCAAAAGCAATGCTGGATGTTGGTAAATCTACTTTTCTACTCTACTCTACTCTACTAGCTTTAGTCCTTTTTCTCATCCGATGGCGGCTTTCATTTACAGTTCGAATATAACAACAAATATTTTTAGACTACCTTGTGCAAGACGCCCGTCCAAGTAAAATGTGTTCCTCAGTCAAAAAAAAAAAATTGCTTTGGATAATAAGACTTAAGGTACAAAAATGTCTCCCCAGGGCCAGACAGTAATGTTTGTACACTAAAAAGAAGATTTAACAGAATTAGCTTGATATAAATTAGAGAAAATCAAATGACTTGAGAGTTTTAGATGAATAAATTACACTAGCTACGGAATTATTAGACAACATGTTTTGCAGGAGGTATCCTTTGGGAGCTACTTGTTCGTGGGTCGATAGGAACGATCTGGCTAATTTCCTCGCGAAGTCGGCAAACAGTGCAGTTGTTATGCAAATGGCGCTTGTAAAAAGTCTCACGGCGTATTAAAAGATGTATTGCATCACATTTGCCCCACGAGGAGGAGGTCAAATTCACACTTTTAGTCAAATATCTCGCGTTCGCAAATAGATTGTCTAATTTGTCATTCTGCAGCAGCCCTTTTATTTTTGTAATATAAACAACAGGGGTGGGCAACCTGTGGCTGGCGACGTCCACCAGAGCATCTGAAGCAAATAAAAACAAAACAAAACAAAAAAAAAATCAAAAACAATTAAATAATAAATAAATAGTAAATAATGGCCAGGAGATAGACAAAGTGTCTCCTACACTGTCAGAGGGGAAAAAAAAAAAAAAAACGGTACTGAGGGGTCGAATTTTGAGCTCAAAGGTACATTTTCTGATTCACATTTGAACCCCTAGGTGTAAATAAGTACTGTTTGTATTTAAATGTACATAAATGATCCAAACTAGCAAAGGGACCATCTTTATACCTTTTTTTTTTTTTTTAGCTTTAATGGTACAAACAAGTGCTAGGTCCATCCTACAGTGGGAGTGTTAATTTACACCACGGATGGGCAACTTAAAGCACTTCAAACGAACTGTCAACGGTTCGCTGTTGTTTGTGTGCTTTTCAGCTGCTCTTCAGTTCCCACGATGCATTGTGGCATGCAGTTCTGCACTTTCGTTTATCGTTTAAGTGTGTTTGAGTTACCTGCACTTTGATGCACGTGTGTCCTATTTATTTGCCTACAAATGGTACAAATTTTTAGGGTACCAATATGCACACTGTTTAAGGAGCATATGTGTACTGTACCCTTAAGGGTATTGCTCCAGTGACAAGCCATTGGACTCTTAAATGTACAAATTTAGCGTCTTTTTTCTGACAGTGTAGGGGGACGCACAAAACCTTGCTACCTCACTACGACGTGGGATTTATTCAACCGCAGATGAGGATCTGTGTAGGTGCTGCTATTTTGGTTAGCGACAGCATCCAAATGGCCCGTGCAGTTATAACTCGTTCATTACGGCAGCGTCGATGACTAGCTGATTTTTTTTTCTAGACAAAAAGGTGAGGCGTCTAATTGAGGGAGACATTTATTAGAGAGGCAGCCACTATTGGATGGACTACAGCATATTTTTTTCCCCCTTCATCATTTCAACATGGCCCTGATAGGAAAATTTTGCCCACCCTTGATGTAAGGGTTACACGTCTTTTTCTGCGCCTTTACGCTGCGCGGCTAATTCAAATGTGAAAGTTTTAAACTGCATCATGTTTTAAGGTAAAAAAAAAAAAAAAATCCAGTAAAATCTCTTTTGTTTGCACTTGTTGGGAGGGAAAAAAGCAACATCCTTGAGCAATTCATTGACTATATCATATACTAGTGTTGTGTGCATGTATGTGTATGCGCGGTACATCATTGGTATAGGTTGTTGACGCTGTAGGGGGGCGGGTTAGGGTCCAGGCTGTGCTCCGAGGACGGGGTCGGGGTTCGGGGCTGTCCCAGGGAGGGCGTGGGCGAGGCCGGCGGCTCCTCCGAATCCGAGTTGTCCAACGAGTAGTCGTCCACCAGAGCTCGGCGTCCGCGCATGGTCAGCTGCAACGGAGCACGCCTGCACAATAATCTTAATTAGTGTCGTGTTAAGACTGCATGCACCACACATCAGATGGCAAAAACGTCTTTTGTCAATTAATAGCCAGTGGACTACCATGAATCCCACTACTCCTTTCAAATAGCAAATGTAGCCCTTGTGCACAAAAGTTTGCCCACCCCTGCAAATACTTTTATAAACACACATTGTGTCCTACACACAGCAGACGACAAAAAAAAAAAACAGTATATGCCAGTGGGATCAAATAAATTAAAACATCGCAGGTCCACAAATGGTGACAAAATATGGTTTACAACAAATTTTGAGTTGGGTTAATCCCCACAACACATTTACAGACATGGAGAGAGAGAGAAAAAAAAAAAGACAAAAGAACAAAAACACAATGACCTACTGCTCTGGTCTCCATTCGGGGACGCTGAGTGTTGGTGTGACGTGGACAGATGGGACAGATGGACAGTGTTAGATGAAGACAAATGGATGCAACGGAGAAGAGCAAAGCAAAAAGGAAATTAAGGTCAATGGTCAACTGAATTGGTGTTGTTAATGACATGCGCAGACAGCACGGGAAGCCGGCCGCACGTGTACCTGAGCTGGTTGCGCAGGCTGGTGACCTCACGCATCCTGCTTTGGCTGTTTTCCGTCAGCTCCTCCAGCTCTCGCTGCAGCTTCCTCTTCTGCGCGTTGGAGCGCGAGTTCTCCTCCTCCACTTCTTCCAGCTGACGCTTCAGCTGCCTCAGGCGCACCATGGACTTATCCAGCTACAGCGGACAGATCACAATTGAGTGTAGGAATGAAGAGAAAAGGCAAATATTTTTCAAGCCAAAGACTGGCCGAAATCATGGTTTGGTTCCAAATATGACAGATAGGGGGCAGTCTTTTATGGCGCTCAGCACTTTGGGCCAACCTGCCAATTCCAACAAACACGGAAACAAGGATTCACCTCCCGCAAAAACATCCCAGAAAGAGAAGTTCAGAGCAGTGGCGTGCAAAAGGGGGGCGGGGGGTGTATTTGACGGGGCGGCCAAGTGTTTCACGCATGTTTTTGATCGCCGATTTTCACTCATTGATGGTGGGTCTTGGCCTTCGGAGATAACCGAGGTTTGCTGTAATTCTGCGGTGAAAGACTCCAATCTCACAAAACACCGACGCCAGAAGCTGCTATGTGATTTCTCTTCGATGAAATGTCTGAAATGTTCGTCTACCTGTTCTCTGTACTGGTCGGCGTGCCTCCTCTCGTCTTCCGCCTGCATCATAACCTCCTTCAGTTTCTTCTCGGTCTTCCTCACCAGCTTGTTGGCAATGGCACGCTCCCTAAGAGGCAAAACACATGCATTGGTTTTAGTATTTATGTATAATATGTGTTTATGTATTTATCATTTTCATGGTCAAAATTCCTAATTATTTACTTTTTTTTAAATTTTTTTTTTAAACAAATTATCATTGTCATGATTGGAGCAAAGCAGCATTCATAAATATGATTACCTGTTACGCTATTTTTTTTGTACTATAAATACATGCATTTCAGTAATACATGTATTTCCTGTTTTTCAACATTTATTTTGTTATCATTTGTTACTGCATTGAAAACAAAGTGTTTTGGTCTCTCACTGTCTCTCTTGTTCCAGCTGCTCCTCCATTGATTCGATCTTGGTCTCCAGGGCGGCGACGCTGAGTCGGTGTTTGCCCCTGACGGTTCCCTCCAGCTCCTCCAGCCGCGTCTTCATGTCCTTGTTGTGCCGCTCCAGCTGCTCCCGCGCCGCCTCCGCCTTCTGGGCCAGGGTCCTCTCACCCTGCAGCTGCACGGTCAGCGTCTCCACCTGAATGAGTGGAGCCGTGGTTTTCCCCATTAAAATGAATTGAGTTGCCATTAATCCATTCCGGCCACCAATAAAACGGGAGGAGTCAGGTTGGCTCGAAGCATCTACTGCACCTGCAAAGCCATCTTTCTTTGTCTCTCTGACAGGAGCTCCGCATTGGTCTGCTCCTCCTCCAGCTCCTCCTCCAGTTGGCTGACTCGCATCTCTAACCGGCGCTTCTCTTCAAACAGCGCCGTCCTGGACAAATGCACCGCATCAAACAACATAAGCCATCAGAGGTGAATTTCATACCGCACGCCGAGATCGCAGAGTGATAACGGACTTTCCGGAGCTGTTGTTGACCATGTCGTCGGCCATTTCGTCTCTCTCCTGCTGAGCCTGTCTTCGCTGCCGGTCGGATACAGACAGCTCCTGCGTTCACAAAAAGGTGCCAAACAAATGAAATAAAAGGAATATCAAACTGCGAGTGTGTGGGTGTGAGCTGTGGTCAACAGCAGATCCTGAATGAAGCAGTTTTTTGTCCCCTTACACTGCAATGTTGATTTGAATTCAATTAATTGTTCATCCCTAGTAACGATACTATATATACCCCCCCCCCCCAAAACAAAGATACAAATTCTTAAAAACAATGAACCGCCATATCGGAGGTCATTTCATGTTTCATCATATCACAAACCTCAGTGAGCTGCAGGACTTCGGCCTCCAGCGTTTGGATTTTCTTATCGTTATCTTTGGACTGCGCGATCACCTCGTCCCGCGTGATCTTGGCTTCGTCCAGTTCTCGAAGCGCCTCCTTGAGTTGACTCTGAGACCCAAAAAAAGGCCCGAGATGTTTTCTCGCCGCGCGCATGCAAACGGGAAGAAGGTCTGGTGCGTGGGATCCGTACCTGCAGCTTCCGCAGATGCTTGACGGCTTCCTCCTTGCTGCGGCTGGACGTTTCCACCTGAGCCTCGGAATCCTGCAGCTCGGCCTCCAGCTGCTTCTTGGTTAGCACGGCCTGCGAGCGCTGACTCCGCTCCTCCTCCAGCTGGATCTCCAGCTCCCGCACCTGGCACAGGCAAAAGGAGGCGCAAAATCAGCCCTCATATATATACATATATATATATATATATATATATTTTTTTTTAAATGTCGTAAAGGTTATTTTCCTCTTCTTTTGCCGTCTCTTACCTGCTTGCTTAGGGCCCTCCTCTTCTCCTCGCCCTTCTCCTCGCTGCTGCTGATCTCCCTTTCAAACTGAGCCTTGAGCGCCTGCAGGGTGACCTCCAGCCTCAGCCTGGAGTTCTCCGCCTCCGTCAGCTCCTCCTCCAGATCCTGCGTCTGAGTACGGAGGCTCTCGGCCTCCGCCTCCAGAGCCCTGCGGGTCCTCTCCAGCTCGTGGACCTGGACGTGGGGAGGAGGGAGGAGGTGACGACTCACCCAAGAGCTCGGGCGGAAAGATAAGAACGGAATGGAAGTCTTACGTTCTTTCCCACATCATCCTGCTGGTTGACGAGCTGTTCCATTTCCAGGCGAAGCTGCTTGTTGGATCTCTCCAGCTCTTCCTTTTGGTCCTGGGCCTCCTACGCGCGACATTGTCGTGGTCGTCAGAATGCGGCCCGGTCAAGGCTTCACCGACATCTCGATAAATAGAGCGAACCACGCCGCAATAGGCTACACACTTTTGCCGTTTTAATACCGGGTGTTCCCACCGTAACGTCATGCTCATTTCATTCGCCGTCCATGGTGTTTCTCATTACATGTTAGCATAAACTCACCCACTGTCGGATATTTCCAAAAGCAACATTCCCCCCGTATTGTCGGTGATCTGAGAGCATTTTGACTGATCAGAAAGTGAAGAAAATGAAATGTTTGTGAAAAAGCAGCGCAGTGACTGTGATGCCACGGTTTTTTGAAACCATTTACATGGATCTGTTAATCAGCACAGTGATTCACAAACTCGAATTTCACAGACAACCTTCTTTTGTTTGCTTACTTGTTGGGAAACATACTTGACGTCAGTGGCTAAAAACTGTTGGGATTCCATCTGACGAATATAAACGTCCACGGCAGTGAGTGAGTTAAGCTAGCATGCAGTATTTAGTTCTCTTTTCTTTGAAGTATTCCGTTTCACGGTAACAGATTTTCACCTTTTGCTGGAGGGTCTGGAATGCGCGGGTTTAGTTTCGTCCGAATTTGATGGAAAATCAAGTACCTGTAGCGCCCTTGACAAGGCAAGATAGCGCGTCTCCTTGTCTCGACTGTCGGCTTCCGCTCGGTCCTTCTCCTCGGCCAGACGAGTGCTCACCGCCTTCTCCTCGGCCAGGCACTGCGGGAGGAAACGGGACAATTGTGTATTAGATGTGGGAAGGCATTGGCGTGGGAATTTTGAGGTCAAACCTGGTCAAACTTCTTCTGCCTCTTTTCCAGAGCCGTGCAATTTTGCCTCTCCCGCTGCAGGGCCAGAGTCATGTCCTCGATCTCCTCCCTGAGGCGCTCCCGCTGCCTCTCTACGCGCTCCTTTTCCTCCTCGCGCTGTTTCTCTCTCTGGATGGTGGCGTCCAGTTCTCTCTGCAGCTTCCTGCGGGACTCCTCGCCGCTCTCCACCGCCGTGTTCACCTCCTCCGACTGCTTGCGCATCTCGGACAGCTGTAGAAATGGCGGCGAAAGGGAATGTGAGTGAGTCAGAAGGACGCAAGAAGCAAACGCGCCGACTATGAACAAACTGAATTATGTTTCAATTAGGGGATGGACGGCAAAAGATTTTTTGGTTACTACGATGTGGTGAAAAGTCGAGTCGACGGCTGATCCACAGCCATCGCGTTAGCCGAAGCTAGCGAAGGCTAACCGCTATTCTCGTCAACAATTAGCTTGCTTTCATATCCGCCTTGATGGCCGGACATTGCTCGACTCCAGAGAGCGTTAAGAGTCTGGCGCCATGTGTTAAAAAGTGCACTGTAAATTATTCAACTAATCGGTTCAACCCCTAGTTTCGATTACAGGGGGGAGAAAAACATACAGGTCCATCTCACAGACTAAGAATATCGTACAAAGGTCAAATGAAAAAAGTGACTCCCGTTATACTGACTCATTAAATACGGCCAATTCATTGAGATGGTGAATTTGGGGCGGGGGGGGGGTTTTGTTAGCTTTAAGCTGTGATCAGCCACGTGATGTTATTATTATGCTTTTAAAAAACTGGATTAATAGCATTTTGATTGATTTCAATGGGGAAAATGGATTTTGATTTGATTAAGTCAAAGTGCCGGTGTGAAGTGACGCACTTTCCGATGCTTCTTCAAGAGCCTGATTTGACATCTGAGCCGGCAGGCCCAGGGTGGAGCGGGTGTGGCCTACCTGCTGGGTGTGAGTCTGAATCTGCCGGGTCAGCTCCCTGGCTTTCTCCTCTTCCTCCTCCAGTCTCTCCATCAGTCCATTCCTCTCATCCTCCAGCGCTCGCACCCTGGCGGCCAGAGCCAACTTCTGGCGGGTCTCCTCCTGCGAGAGTTCCTGGAGGGTGGAGAGCAAAAGATTTGTGGGGGGGGGGGGAATTTTCTTTAAAAAAAAAAAAAGAAAAAAAGCGTGTGCGTGTTACCTGTGTGTCATGAAGCTGGCTCTCCAAACTGCTGACTTCTTTAGACAGACGAAGGGATTTGCTGTCAAAGGAGGACAAATTGCTGGAGAGCGACTCAATTTCATTCTGGAAGAAGACAGAAGGAGTGGAAATATTTCACCTCGTCCATCGGTCAAATGATTTGCGCGCGCGTGAATGGACGTGTCAACTCTTCCCCCACCTGCAGCTTGTGCACTCGCTCCTCCCTTTCCTCCCTCTCTTGGTCGGCCTGAGTGAGGCGCATGGTGAGCTCCTGCAGCTGACTCTCAGCCCTCTTGCGTCCTCGGTCGCTCTCGGTGCGGCTCGCCTGCAGGCTCTTCAGCTCTGTGGTCAAACTCTGCTTCTCTTCCTCCAGCACCAGCTTGGCCTTCTCAAATGACTGACGCGCCTGAACCAGAGCGCGGGCAAGCGTGTTACGGTTTTCAGGGAAGTAAGAGTGGTCAACTCCAGTAATAAGTCTGTTTCCACACGGCAGAGAATATACTCTCGCCTGTGTCTGCGAATAATGTTGCGGATTCTGCTGCTCGACGCGTGTTAAAAAGTAGCAGTTGTTTCGACGGTTTATAATTACTGTCGCATCAATGCTACTTACTGTTAGCCTGCCTATGACGTTTTCAATTGTGAGTTAGCATCGAGCTGAAGGACTTAGGTTATGAAAGTCGATCCCAGCGTACTTTTAGTTCGGCACACAAATTCGTGGATTTTTTTCAATACTTAAAAAAAATGTTGTTTTTTTGGGGGGGGGTTGGTTAAACGTGTATTGGTGGCATATCCCTACTTATTTAATCGTTTTTAAATTAATGCCCCCATGTAGTGCTTTTATATCAGTTTTTCGCTTACAAGTCAAATCAAAACTAATTGAGAAAAATTCCTAAGACGGGTCACTCGTAAGATAAGGTATTGTACAATGTTTTTTTGTTTTATGCATTAATTTGACAGTAAACTTCAACTGGGAGTGACGAACAGTTGGAAGTAAGCGCACTAGACAGGCGCTAAGGAATACTTTATAAAGCGTGTTTGAACAAGTTGAAGTCTGTTTTATCGAATTGAAATGTGTTTAAACCGCGTGGGTGGGGTAAAAATGTTCAAAATAATTTCATATGGTCTCTGAAAATCACAGATTTTCAGCTGTTGTCGGTTCCTCCAGGATAGACGCGGGTTTGACTGTATATGAAGGGGTTGTTTCTTCTTCTCACCCTCTTGCTGTTGTCCAGCTGCTCCTGCAGGCTGTCAATGGCGGCGCTGTGCTTGACTCGCAGCTCTGACAGCTGGGCCTCGTGGCGGCGCGTCTCATCTTCCACGCAACGCTGGAGGTCGTTTAGCTCCACCTCCCTACGAGACCTGCAGGGGGAGAAAGATGAAAGCTTATCTAAAATTAAAAAAATAAATTAAAAACTCGAAAAGAAACCAGGTACAGTATTTGATCAGGCCAATATGCCCGAAACACACACTCATTACTTCATTTTCTGTCTCACAAATATTTCTAACCTTAAAGCGGAAGTCAACCCAAACATCTTTTTTTCAAGAATATGTTCCCAGCAGGACCACAAGTTGAAACACAGCATTCTGATTAGTTTTGCGTTTGTGGAATATAAGTTAAGTAGCAAAATGCACTCGTTTTTAGCCATCTCTGGGGGGCGGCCATTTTGTCTTCTGTCGCCTGAAAATGACATCAGAACTGCTCCCAACGACCAATCACGGCTGAGCTGTTTTCTGAATCTGAGCCGCGATTGGTCCTTGTGAGCAGTGGTGAAGTCATTTTCAGGCGACAGAAGTGACAAAATGGCCGCCCCCGGAGATGGCTAAAAACGAGTGGATTAACACTTATTCCACAAACTCAATATTTATCAGAATGCCCTATTTCAACTAGTGGGCCTGCTGGCAACGTATTCTTGAAAAAAATGCTTGGGTTGACTTCCGCTTTAAGTCTATCTTATCTGATTCAGAGCTAGAGAGCATCATTCATCCCATTGCTTCCTCACGTCCAATTAACTCTTCACCCGTCTCAACAAAACTTCGTCGACAATAAATTCAGAATGCCTCGCTAGGCTTTTTTTTTTTTTTTTTGTCTGCAGCCCACTCATGAAACGAGTACAATCATCCGCCCTACCTGAGCTCCTGCTGGGCGGCGGTGGTGTCGAGTGTGTCCTCCAGCTCGGTCCTCAGAGCCTCCAGCTCCTCCCCGAGGTCTCGCCTCTGCTTCTCCGCCCGCTCTCTCATGCCTCGCTCATTCTCCACTTCCTCCTTCAGCTCCGACACCTGCGACATGGCTTCCCTGAGCGACCTCTGAGCTTCTGAGCGCCGCGCCCCCTCCTCCTCCAACCTTTTTTCCACAGAAAGCTATTTAGCGACCGAGAATCTCCCTTTGGGCCTTTTGTTTATTCTCGGCCATGTTTGGACGGTTTCGCACCGGCTCTGCATGGCGGTTATGTCTTTTTCCTTCTGGGACAGACTTCCCTTCAGCTCGCCAGAGATGAGGCCTAAGTCAGACAGCTGCTCTTGCGCCTCTATTGCCTCGGTCTCCATCCGTCGCTTCCACTTTTCCTGCTCCATGCGCCCCTGCTCTTCGCGTTTTAGGCGATCTGAACCACACACACGCAGAAACATCCAGAAAACAAACATGGTGGATAAGTAGAGGTAGAAATCGATTGATCCATGCTTCATTAATCCTGTGAGGAAAATGTAATCGGGTCTGGTTACGCGCATACCAAAAATGACCACGGATGATCGAAATAACGTAAAGTCGGTTTTTTTTCTTTCACCTTCCAGGTCGGCGATGACGGCCTCCTGTTTGTTCTTGAGTTTGTTCAGACTTTTGCTCTTCTCCTCCTCCTCGGTGAGGTGGTCGGTCACCTCGCTCAGGCGTTCCTCCAGCTGCCTCTTCTCCTGCTCGACAACGCACCGTTGAAAACGTGGACACATTTTTTTTTTTTTTTTCTTTGAACCGACAAGACGGATTTCCATACGACACCAACCTTGCAGAGGCGATCTCTCTGCTCCGCTGCGCTCAGAAGGTCATTCTCCATACTTTTGACTTTGGTCTCCAGCGAGACCTTCTCGAGCAACAGCCGCTGTCTGGCGCTTTCCTCCTCTTCTAGTTGCTCCTCCAGGTCCTAGATGGAGAAAAGTTGGAGTGAAATACGGTTTTATTGTTGCAAACCCGCTTACAAAAAGTGAAAATCTGCAATACAATAAAAACAAATACATTTTTAACCAAAATGTAAAATGTTTGAACACAAAAAAAAAAAAAAAAACGATTTGGAAACATAAAATAGAAAAAAAAAAGCGGGTGGCACACAGAGCAAATGTTGCTTACGCGGCAGGAGAAAAAGCACAACTGCGCCTTCCACATCCATCCCAAGGCTGTACAAAAACGTATCATTTTTTTAACCCTATACCTGAATATTCTGCTGCATTTTCTTCTTCTCATTGCCCATCTGCACGCCCCTCTCCTCCTCCTCCTCCAAGCGGCTCTCCAGCTCGGTGAGCACGTCCTCCAGCTCCTGCTTGCGACTGGCCAGCCTGGACCGCATCTCCTCGGCCTCTGCAAACAGCTCTGCCTCGGCCTGCAGCTGGTCGGCCAGCACCGCCTTCTCCTCCATCAGCTAACGGATGAAGAAGGCGGAGAGAGTGAGTGAGTGACATTTGGGAGAAGGCTGTGATCACGAGAGCAACCACGGTGGGGTTTCGCTCACTGAAATGTGTTTCTTGTCCAGGTCGGTGAAGTCCTGCTCCACTCGGGCAAGTCTTTCCTTGGCCTTTAGCAGCTCCGCTTCCCTGACCTGGATTTCCTCGTCCTGTCGCGTCACCTGCAGCAGCGGTTTCACCTGGCAAGCGCACAGCAAGAGTCGTGTAAAAGTTTGTGACTTTAGATATTTTGCACAAAGCTGGCAAAAGACTTTCACAAAGTCAACAGGTTAAAATATAAAATCAGAGAAAGAGATTATTGGCTAGACCACTGAAAATCTGTGACAGTGTCAATTAAAACGAATTATCCTTGTAAAGACAAAACGTATTTGCTATAATCACAGTTGGTTATGCAAGTGGTCAAAATGTTGTGGATAGTTTACAAGGGCATGGTATCGTTAGTTGGCTGATTCCGACGGCAGCAAAGTAAACCAATTTTATCTGCAAGTCAGAACGCGCCGTAATCTGTCACTTAACTGCAGTAAACAAAATCAAAATTACAGTAAATATGTGTGGAAAAACACTAAGCACATAACAACAAGCAAAATAAAACCCTAATAAATAAGGCAGTGAGTGAGCATGTCTTTTTCATTGTTACGGTATAAATCAATACTATGCAGTTTGTCAAAATTTTGTGAGAACAAAGCTTAAAAAGGGAAGTCAAACCAAACATACATTTTTTTTCAAGAATAAATTCTATGCAGTCCCACTAGTTGAAAAAGGCAATATGATTCGTAAAAAATATGCGTTAAGCAGCAAAATCCACCCGTTTTTAGCCACCCCTGTCGACTGAAAACGACATCACAGACCCTCGGGGCTCAGGTGATGACCAATCACGGCTGACAAAGTGACAAAATGGCCGCCACCGGGGATGGCTAAAAACGGGTGGACTTTTCTGCTTAACTCATATTCCACAAACTCGATATGAATCAATGCTGTGTTTCAACTAGTGGGCCTGCATAGAACATATTCTTAAAAAAAAAAGATGTTTGGTGAACTTCCACTTTAAAAGCGCTAATATTAAAAGTATATGGTACCTTTGTGAAAAGTCGCCACCACTGCCAGTTCTTGAGTATGAGATAAGCATGACAGTTCCTCTGCATCACCCTCAGAGCGCTCAGTTGCTGCTGTTTCTTCATGAAGGCTCTGAGAGGAGAGCATGACAACACGTCAACAACGCGTTTGGCAGCTGGCAGGTGCAAAGTGCGCTTTTTGTTTGTTTGAAGTTACTACATTTCTTGAAAATTAAATACAAATGTATTATAATCCACCTAAAGGGGAAGTCAACGCAAACATATTTTTTTCAAGAATATGTTTTATGCAAGCCCACTAGTTGAAACAGGGCATTCTTCTAAATACTGCGTTTGTGGAATAAGTGTTAAGCCACTCGTTTTTAGCCATCTCTGGGGGCGGCCATTTTGTCTTCTGTCGACTGAAAATGACATCACAACTGCTCACAACGACCAATCACGGCTCAGATTCAGAGAACAGGTCAGCTGTGACTGGTCGTTGTGAGCAGTTGTGATGTCATTTTCAGTCGACATAAGACAAAATGGCCGCCCCCGGAGATGGCTAAAAACGAGTGCATTTTGCTACTTAACTTATATTCCACAAACGCAAAACTAATCAGAATGCTGTGTTTCAAATAGTGGGCCTGATGGGAACATATTCTTGAAAAAAATATGCTTGGGTTGACTACCGCTTTAAAAAAAAAAAAATTCAACTGAACCGTACTAAATGCATTGCATTAGAAAAGTAAAAAAAAATGTGTTGTAGCGGATTAAAAAATTAATTAAAACGGCTACAATATAAGCTTTGATGTTTGATTATATCGCATGTTTTAAATGCTGTCAATTGCATTTGTATTACCAGAAATGTACAGTTCAGTGACACGCTCCTTCGCACATTCTTACAAACAACTGGCAATGCGAATGAGCCGACATTTCCAGTTTCTAATTAGACCGCGTGCCCCATCATTCATGCCATTCGCAGCATTCCAAACGCCGCTCGCCAAATTCCTGTCGACGATGTTCTGATTCCCACGTCACTGGTAAAGATTGTCAGGAAGTTCAAATATTCGTGCGGCTTTATGCGCTTCTGGACATGAAAGTGCTCCTTGGGTCATTTTGTCCCAATGACTCCATGTTTCAACAACGAGTTAGAAAAACTGGAAAAGCAATCGGTTTATTTTCCAGGTGTCAAAATCAAGGCCTGCAAGCCAGATCCAGCCCTCCATTTTATGCCATGCGATGTTTGAATATTATTACTCTTCCCACACGGAACATATCAAGTGTTCGACTCTATCCGCGCACCATGTCTGTGAACAAACACAGTGCAGCTCAGCTTCTGGCTAGCAGACATTACCGCTAGCTGTGTTTTTTCTTTTTCCCCCCCGCCCACACTAAATCAAAGGCAGAACAAATGCAATTACTTGTGTTTTTATAACAAATTCAGCGAGACTATTTGAAATTGTTACCGCCTCTTATTTTTCTCAGAGCTGTATGTGGTTTCCCCATCAGAAGCACCCCCAACACACACACACACACACAATACGAGTTTTCCTTACTTGCGCGCAAGGTAGCCTCTGGCCGCACTTTGGAAGCGTATGATGGTGTCTGTGATTTTTAAGTCACGCTCCTCCTCCAGGTGAGCCAGCACGCCGGCTCTGAAAAACACTTTGCTTTGGCCCACACGGAACAGGTTGGGATCCAGCTCCAAAGCTTTGATCTGAACAATGACATAAGAAGATCAAAATCTGTATTTGGAGCGACAATCGTACTGATACACATTCATCACACAATCCGTATGCATGATGATGTCTGCGATTGTGACCGTGGGCCCCACAACCGCTGGTGAAAAATGACTCACCATGAGTTCTGACGCCTGTTTCCCGTCCATGAAGGTGCGAGGAATAGCGTTCGGAGTCAGAATCTCGTATCTGCAGGATACATTTCAGTTAGTGTGCGGTTAAGCAGGCGTGAGCCGCATGCGTGAAGGGACAAGTGGCCGGTGTACAAATAGCAACGACCGCACTCGCCTCTGTCTGAACTCCTGGAAGGGGATGCGGTTAGGGAAGCCTTGTCGGCAGATACGGATCCCCTCCAGGACTCCGTTGCACCTTAACTGGTCCAAAACTAAGTGTGGTGCCAGCTTGCCAGCCTAAAAACAAAAAAAAGGTCGAGGAGAACAGAAAACAGCAGTGGAATGTTTTCAGTGGTTGTTATGTTTAGAGGAATCATTTGGAGAGCTCTAAATGGTACTTTTAAGGATGATGTGACATTCTTATTGGTAAATAAGGCTTCAATTAGAGTTGCCCAAAAATGGACGATTTTAGCACTTAGATGAATGTATCAATCGTCACGACTGATTTAAAAAAAATATTTAAGCAGTACGATTTTCCTTCATGTATGCATGACAAAATTCAGTGTACTCATGTATGAATCATAATGTTAAGTTTTAAATGTTCTTTTTATATGAATGTGTGATTTTCATTTTAGCATTGCAATATTTTATGGACACATGAATACATTCCTTTTTTTTTTTTTTCTTTTCAGAAGTGTAAACTAATTTTATGCATTATGATTAAAAATGTTTTTGATAGAATTGTATGATTTTAATGAATGTATGAAAACAAAAGACACAATTCTGTCCATTTTTAGCAAGGTACATTTTCTTTCATGTATGAAATGTAATGCTACATTTTTAATCATTGATCATCAAGATTTTCACACGTGTACTCTATTTTACCGCATCGTAAGATGAATGTATGAACACCCCCCCCCCCCCCCCCCCCCCGTCGTACTAGTTGTGAATATTCCTGTGGCGTCTCACCCTCTTCTCATGGTTGGGAATGATGCAGCGCAGGAAATTGGGGTTGGTGTTCCGCAGTGTAGCCAACAGCTTGGAGAGCGACTCTTTGTAGAGCTGGCCCACCGTCCTGAACATCCCCTTCTTGGTCTTCAAACCCGACGCGCCGAACGCGACCTGCCCGCTGTTCTCATTTGATGACGACACCTGGTCCAGACCGATGATGCGGTCCACTGGACAGAAAGCAAAACAGCGGTGCAGCGTGAAGACATTTCCCACACTAATCATCAGCTAAAATCTGCTACCAAAGCTCTGCACGAAGCATGTTATCAGATAGATGAACATACCGTATTTGTGCAAATAGTACCCGGGGGTGTTTTTTTTTTTTTTTTTCTTTTTTACTCAACTGAAACATCCTAGGATGCCACAAAATCGGTCTAAATAGTAAAGTAGTCCAGTAAATTGTATCAAGTAAGTAGCCTGGGTTGTTAGTGAAATAACAGAGACTTTGCCACATGTCCAAATTCGTCCAACCATCCGTACTTCTTTTTCGGGTAATACAAGTTTATTTGTGCAGCGCAGTGGAGTTACTATTTGAGGAAATACGGTAAACTATTTTAAAACTGAGATGCAGAATATTGCTTTTCAGCCACTATTATTTGTAGATGTGATCAAATTGAAAAGGGCGCTTATTATCTGGTTTTCAGTTGTTGTTTTTTTTTTTTCAAATGGCACCAAATGAAGACAAACACAAAACGGCACAATGTCATTAGCATCGTGTTTGAATGTTAGTAAGCCAATATTTTGCATCCCTCCATCTCATTCAGGATCACATTGCTGCTTTGTTTGACAAGAATTCAACTCCATGTGGATGTGGTGAGGTGTGATCCCCAATGTCGCTTTGGCGTCTACTCTACAACGATGAGCATGCCGCTATCTTCACACAGGTCACACATCACTACTAAACTGCAGGTGAGTTGCGTCACTAAAAACGGCAAACGATAAATCACGCAGGTACACCTACTGAAAGCAGCACTAATACAAAAAAAAAAACAATACAGTGAACCCACCCATTGTTCTTGGAACGTCAGAATTCCCACTTTAAAATGACAAATTTGAGAATAAAGTCCGAATTCTGAGATAAAAGTGAGAATCTTGCCAACATTTTTTTTTTTTCCCACTGGCCCTAATCTTCCGTAACATTCCAACTGGGGGTAACAAACTGTGTGAAGCGAGCACGTCGTGCCTCTTATTTGGCAAGTTATACCATAATACTTTTCAAAGTTAAAAAAAAAAAAAAAAAAAAAGGCGCTTTCATTATTTTAAAAGTGTTTCAAGCACGCGGGAGGGGTAAGGATTTTCAAAACGTGTCCCCCGCAATAAACTGGGGTTCGCTGTACTGTCACAACCAAGAAACACGGGCAGACAGAAACAACACAATCTGAGGAGGGAGGGAGGGGTTCATGCGGGACACGCACGGTGGCGCAGAGGAACCTACTTTCGGAGCCATTTGCCTGCAGTGTGGTATAGGAGTCAAAGAAGTAGACACGAGGTAGAGTTTGAATATCTGAGGTGGGATGCAGGAAAGCGATGAGGGGAAAGAGGAGGAGTGGAAAACCAAGAATCGGGAAAGATTGAGGTAACGCAGCAGAGAATGTGAAGGAAGAGAGACAGATGAAAGACGTTTGCAATATACACAAAAAAAACAAAAAAAGAGAAAATAGTAAGTTAGTAGAGCTTTGAGGAGAAATAGAGACAAATATGTTATTGCTCGTTAACAGAAATTGAACGCGTGAAAACGGACATTCGGGCGTCAAGTCTCACCCTCCTTCCACAACTCAGAGACAAAATGGTCCGACGACTGGTGGAGGAGGGACGCCACGTTGTCGTTCAGCGGGTCCATGTTCTTCACCAACCAGTCATTGGCCTTGTAGTCAACCTGATGGCGCGGAAACCAGACAAAAAAAAAAAAAAAAAAAGATTAAGACACCGCGTGGCAACGTCTGTCGTTTCCTTCTTTTGGAGTTGATGGGACACCTTGCCAGCGTAGTGGATGATGGAAAAGTCGGCCTCGCCGCGCGGCTGTTTGGATTTGAAGAATTTGGGATGGCCGCCTTGCTGGCTGGTCAGCTTGTCCACGAATGACTGGTCGGTAGCTCGAGGGAACCAGCACTCTTCGTCCAACAGGGCCAGAACGCCAGGCGGCTGGGCCTAGCCGAGACAAAGGCCGCAGGACGTTACCGAAATTACGCACAATATGCCCGGCATCCAACATGCGAGCAAATTGATACTACTTGTCGCTATCGAGGTGAACATACCGGTCTTTCGATGAGATCAATGCACGGCTGCAAGTCGAGGCCAAAGTCGATGAAGTTCCACTCGATGCCTTCTCGCTGGTACTCCTCCTGCTCCAGGATGAACATGGTGTGGTTGAAGAGCTGCTGCAGCTTCTCGTTGGTGTAGTTGATGCACAGCTGCTCGAAGGAGTTCAGCTACGGAGGAGACAATGAACAATGCTTGAGGGGATCCTTGAAAGACAAAATGGAGCCTCCCTTCCGCGTAAGTGAACGGTCGGCGTATTTGAGTTTTTACTGTGTTGGGAGTTTTTCTTTTTTTTTTTTTTTTTTTTTTTGTGGTTTATACAACAGTTATTTTCAAATCACATTTATTTGGCCGCTGGATATTTTATTTTTATTAATCTCTTCTTTTTTTTTTAATTCTATTGTGTGGTCTAAATAAATAAATGAAAAAGATACAAACAAAAATATTTATATCTAAATGAATGAATAAATAAATAGAGACAAGATCCCCAAAAATTGCCCCAAAAAAAAGGTCAAAAGTGACGTTCAACGTTCATTAATCCACTTCTTTAGTCAATTTTATTGATTAGGCATACACACTTTATGTAAAACTGTAGTTATTCTCTATAAAATGTATTTTTGTGTGTCTACAAAGGATTAATTGGATTTACATTTTATTCATTTAACCTTTATTTAACCACGTTGGTCCCATTGAAATTAAGGACCTCTTTTTCTAGAAGACAGGGAGCAGCAAATACACAAAGTAACAGAAATACAGAGAGAGAAGTACAATTTACAAAGCTTAGTTTCTTACGATTCGGTTTTAGGCTGACTTTCTGGAATGATTTAATCACAAAAACCAAGGAACCACTGTAATTATAAATCAATTTTTCCTATCCAAAAGAAGTGAAATGCCATTAACCCATTGCAGCACGCCAAAACATGGGCGACATGTTTTTAATCAATAAAAACAGTGCTGTAAAAAACAGAATGAAAGAGAATGTCAACAGTTTTTTTTTCTCCTGACCTGGAATTGTTCAAGTTTTAAATTGTTACCCCCCCGAGCGACCTAAAAACGCACCAGGAAGATCTCGAACCCGGCGATGTCCAGGATGCCAATGAAGGAGGCTCCCTGCCTCTGCCTGCGGTCCAGAGCTCTGTTGATCCTGTGCACCAACCACCTGAACAGGCGCTCGTACGTTGCCTTGGCCAGGGCCTCCACGGCAAAGTCAGCCTGGACAAAGACACACAGCCATGAGCGGCTGGACCCACGCGAAATGCCATCGATGTCGACGCTTTTCTAAAGTTAGTATAGGCCATGTTTGGAAAAAATAGCTAGTATACTTCTGGGCAGGGGCGGAGCTATGGGTGGGCCTGTGACAGACTGCCCACTTGAAAAAAAAAAAAGCTTTTTAATTTTGTGTAAATTATTGCGACATTATTTTTGAATTTGTGTTCCGTTGTTTTTTTTAATTGTATTGAATATTAAGAATGGCATAATTGTGGTTGTCTAAGGAAGATCTGGACTTCATATTATTCAGTTTGTCATTGTATTTGAATATACGATGTGTCGGGACAGGAGTATTGTGCTCAGTGAGGGAAATATTCAGGCCCAGCCGGATTTTTCCAGGCCCACCCATTAGCCACGTTCTGGCTCCGCCCCTGCTTGTGGGTGACGCCATGGCGAATGATCATTACCTGTTCTTTTGTTTGGGCCTTCTGCACGTACTCCCGACCCACTTTGATCCTCGGCGTGAGGATGGCTCGGGTAAACTCCAGCACGTTGATGCCCAGCAGGTGGCACAGTTTCTGAGCCGCCGTGTTGTCGGGCATGGACGCCTGATCGTGGTTCTTCTCCTTTGTGAAGGAAATGTTCCCAAACTGGAGCACGGCCGAGATCACCTTCAGCATGGCTGAGAAGACGACGCCAGCGTTGAGGGAAGGTCGGTCAAGAGCAAACAAATAAATGAACCTCAACTTACACGTCAGCTCTTCTGGGTTGAAGCCCATTATGGCCATGGAGTCCATCGTCTGGGTGAAGTTTTCGGCGTCACTCTGACCAGGAACGGCTATGGTACCCCCACTGAGAAAGCGGTACTCGTCGGCAGTTCCTAAGAGCAGGTCCGCTACGGAGAAAAAAGAAATGAAATGAGGTTCATCACCGGTGAATCAGAAGCGCTGATCAATATCGACAAATGAAATTCAAATGATTTTTTTTTTCATGACATTGTATTGATTCCCTAAAGTCTAGTTGTGTGGCGTTTATTTCGGCCTCTGAGTCTACTCATTACACAGTGTTTCTTTTCTGTATCAGATTCCAAATTTGTCCTCACAGGGCCACGTAAACTGACACCTTGATGACCTCAGCAGGTTTATGTTCTCCAACTTCAACTAGCAATGTACTTATCTGCACAAACTACTCCATTTAAGTCTCCGCATTCCTGTTCAGTATGACGTATTTGGTCTACTTTTGTCTTTTTGCCATGTCACTAGATACATATTGGCTGTGAACTGCCGGGGTCTTGTATAGTATTGGTTTCTATAATTAAAAAAAATATTTGTAACCCCTTTGTGCATTCATTATGATTTAATGTTATTATTTAAAATATAGATATATTTTTTAGTTTACTTAATATAGGCGAAAGCAACTTTTAAATAGCTGCCCACTGTAGTGACCACTTTGCATGAAAGGGTTAAAAAGGCGGTTCGTCGGAAAATGGGAGGCCCAGGTACCAAAATGTACGCCCAGCCAGTGAGTTCATCTTCTCTTTTATGTGTTCAATTACCATACAATACAAGTAGATGATCATTTATCCTCACATTTAGTTGCTCCAGAAGCTCCATGCAACATCTGGTAAAAGATGTGGAATGTCCGCTCATCTTTGGCCTGACGGGTAGCTCGGGACTTTTCCAGGAGGTCTTCAGTTTACGAGTCAAGGATGTTCACACGCTGATATCGGGGAAGCAGGGGAGGAAGGAAGGAGCGACGACAATAGCTTCTCCGACACAAAAAAAGAGGCCACAAAGACAAACCGAATCGGAGCTGAAAGTCGGCCTCGACCTTGACTTCTGAGTGTTCACTTTGACATCAAAATCACTTTCCCCCATTGAAATGAATCGAAATGTCAGTCATGCGTTGCATCCCACGGCAAACGAGGCTGTCCTTGCGTGAGAAGGATACAGGTCTCAATGTTGGCACCGACAATGTACCCCGCCACATCAAAATTAATGCGGATGAATTTACCCTGAGGAAAGAGATGATTGTCTTTAAAAAAACAAAAATAGCAACTTGAATGATCGTCAGAACTAAAAAAAAAAAAAAAAAAAAAAAAAAAAGAAAACGGAAGATCTTACAAATCTTGAGGAGTTGTCATTCTTGGTAGTTTTCGCATTGCCGAAAGCCTCCAGTATGGGGTTGGCTTGCAGCAGTTGTCTCTCCAGCTCGCCCTAGACACACGCGCAAAAATCAGTTTACTCACACACAATGCAACTGTGAAATATTTTCATAGTAATCTTTTTTTTTTTTTTGGTGTGGTAACAACGGATCTGACGATTTAAAAATATCTAGCAGACGTTTTTCAAGTGCGGTGACACAAAAGGATGGCTCAAAATAGCCAGCGCGCACACACGCACGAGCGCGCGAACTCAACAATGGTTCTCAACTCTTTGTCAGAACAATGGGCTTTCGTGAGGCGACCAGTTGGGAGACACTGTTGGGAGAGCAAACGGGGGCAGCTTCAGCTCGTATTGGCTCGCTCCAGCCGGCTGCGGCGCATTGCTGCGGCCGTTTTGCAGCGCCAGCCGGCGACCGTGCGGAGACAATCGGCTCAAGTGGGCGCGCAAGAAAGCTTATCAAGGAGCCATCAGCCACGCGGTCATGTTTGCCCTCATGATCAAACACTGAAATGCACACGTGCCAAGAGTAAAAGGCTTTTTTTTTTTTTTTTGGAGCCATTCAATTTCACATTTTCCGTAATTTCTCTGTGACTCATTCGCCAATTCACCACACAATTTGCTTATCCTGAAATTTCACCCGAGAGCCAAATATCACAAACATTTTGTGAGGTGTGTATCAAAATTGGTCCATCCAAATTAGGATTGCCAGCCTTGCCGTAGATTGATTCTCACTTTACTTAAAGCGGAAGTCAACCCAAACATAGAATTTTTTTTTAAAGAATATTTGCAGGCCCATTAGTTGAAACACAGCATTCTGATTAATATTGTTTGTGGAATATGAGTTAAGCAACAAAGTCCACATTTTTTAGTCATCGCTGGGGGCGGCCATTTTGTCACTTCTGTTGAGCCTCAGGGCTCAGATAACGACCAATCCTAGCTCACCTTCAAAAAACAGGTCAGCTGTGATTGGTTCGTCATCTGAGCCCTGAGCAGTTGTGATGTCATTTTCAGTCGACAGAAGTGACAAAATGGCCGCCCCCTGAGCTGGCTAAAAACCGGTGGATTTTGACGCTTAACTCCTATTTCATATTAATCATATTGCCTTGTCTCAACTAGTGGTCCTGCATTGATCATATTCTTGAAAAAAATGTAAATCAGCAAATAAAGACATTTGTGCAGGCATATACATAGCACTACAATCAGATAACATGATTCTTGTTTGAAGACAGTAACATTCTCCATGCCGCCGCCTTCCCATGTAAACGCCCCCCCCCCCAACCCCAAAGTTAGTGCATACTCACATATTGCATAATCTGAGGGATTGTGCAGAAAAGTGGAGTGATGGGAGTGGGCAGGTGAACACATGGATGAGATAAAGAAATGGGACAAAAAGACAAATAAGAGAAATTATAAGAAATTAAAAGCAAAGGTCTAGGCTGTTACATGCAAATATGACAGGAATGAGTCACTGTTACTTTGTCGGAATTACTGTTGGCAGCTGGTTAGAAGGTTGAAAAAAAAAAAAAAGCACAGGGCGGGACAGCGGGAAGGAGGCGACTCACCTTGTTCACCAAAGTGGTGCCCCTGGTTAAGGAGCGAGAGCCATCCATCTGAGCGTGTAGCAGGGGAAAGACAAGAGCGGAGGAAAAGAGGACGCAGGGAGGAAGGCGCAGGCGAAAAAAAAGCAGCAATAAGTAAGCGGGTCGCACCACAAGAGTGAGATGTAACCCGACGTGTCGCGTTCAAATCGTGACAAGAGAGGTAAGCAAGAATGCTGAAGAATGAATTAGGCGTGCTCATATTTCAAAGAGGCAGAAGAAGAACCGCGGTGGTAAGCATTATCACCTAGCGTAGCATGAGACGGCACTATTTTCTGGCCGTGAAGTCTCCGCGAAACCTGAAATGGTGCACGAAATCGCATCGTACCTGTAAAGCGTCTTTGCTCCTGACGGGAGCAGTGCCCTTGTGAGAGGACGCGACATGAGCCAGATACTGAATGACTTTCTTTGTGTTTTCGGTTTTGCCTGCGCCCGACTCGCCCCTGGAACACAACATCCAAAATGAAGAGAGTACAGCTCATCTGGAAACACACTACAAACCCAAACTGGAACACACAGAACACAAACTGAACCAACCGCAACATTAGTCAGAGGCCGCAGTGCCACTAAAGGTGCACGTTGAGGGACAAAAAAGGGACGTCTGAAGGTTGAAGGAAATCTAAGACTTGAGGGTCTTTTTTTAAAGGCTAACAAATTTACTGTGACCACAACGAGTTGATGATCTTCTATCATGCTGTGCGTTAGCATCCGAGCTGACATTCTAATCTCATATAAAAAAAAAAAAAACATTCTAATCTCATATTAGAAAAAAAAACCAAAACAATCTTCGGCTGGCCTATTTATATCTCAGGATTATTTCATTGCGTTGTGACCTTCAAAATTGAAGAAACAATTGAAAAAAAAAAAGGGATCTTTTTCAGCCCGTCTGAAAATTACGGGACTGATTGCTCATCACGTGACTGGATTAGATTGGGACTCCATGCTTTCAAAAATGGGAAAAATTAAAATAGACGCATATTAGTGTTACTACAAATAACGTATCTTCGTTCATCTATCTATGCTGGCGACATACGGAGGATCCGTGACGAAAAAATAAAACTCACCTGTGGAGCGCATTCATAGCTTTGTGTAAAACTAAACACACTCATATTTCACCCATCAATTTGTAAATAAACTGAGAAAAAGAGGTTCCCATTATTTCATTTTTTGGGGTGGTTTAACATAAAATATGTGCCTCGGCTCAGTAAAGACCAGGAAACACTGCAATAGAGGAAAAACTGTCCCATTTTAAACCATACGTGCACCCTGACTGACACTAATGCCGTACATGGATGCACACTTGACTATCCCCTCAAGGCAAAACAAATTCAGCAGCTATAGGCTACTCACGTGCACAGGATTGACTGATCCTCTCGGTCTATGTAAAGACAAAAAAAAAAAAAAAAACATGGTTAAAAGAGTGAAATCAAAAGCCTAAATTGACAGAATATGCTCTTTTTCTGAATGCACGGCACGTGACTGTAAAATTACTTGCTTGACAAGTGTAGTAGTACATTGCCACTGTGAAGAGAGAGTATGGTGTATTTTTGGGGGTATTTTTGACTGCATTATAATTATTAATAGTTATTAATAATTATTAATAATAACGAGAATTAGAATGATTGTCATCATTTAATATTTGGTGTACAGTGCCCCAACTAATTCCCAGGACTCACACACTAAATTACCCCCAATCCGACTCCAGGAAACTCCACGCCCCTTTAATTCAATGCCAAGGACGTTTTTTCACGTTTTTTAAGAATCCAGGCATTCAATCCGAGGTACGTCTTACTGTATTTTTTTTTTTTCCATGTGGTTGGGTAAAGGAGGGTCTGAAAATAGCTAGCACTGAATGAGAATCACACGAATACTACAGTACGCATTCTAATGACAAACCAGTTTATAGCTTTACATTGGCTTATGTTTGATGTTTTATTCAATACAGCACCTTATTCTTCGAATGAAAAGTACCACAAAGCAAAAAAAAAAAAAAAAATGGTGGCTGACTGGACGAAATTGATGGCATTTCAACAAGCAAAAATGATTTGCCACTTGACGGATTATGTAAAGGTGTCACTGTAACTCAAAATCAGATAGCTGAGGAGTGCACGCCTAATTGACGCCTCCTCTTGGTTTCGCACCTCATGCCTGATAGCCGATAGGCTGAGTGATTGATCCAGGCCAATTGTTGTGACGTTAACTTCCTTCACTGTGCGCTCTACCCTCTGCATGCCTAATTAGAGCCACAAAAGAGGTCCTGCTTCCACTTTCTTTTCCTGGCAGACTTGGGCCGGACGTTTTTTTTTTTTGTTTTTTTTTTGGAGCCGGGCTACTTGCAACCGCTTCTTAGAGCATTTCTCATGTGTTGAAGCGTGGAAGAATTCATACTGGTCCTACTGGTTCTGTCGCCGCAGTAACACGCCTGCAGCCAAGCCTGAGGGTGGTGGCTAACACATAGACCCAGAATCTGATCTGCCCTGTCCTGTTATCTCAGGAAGACACCCTGGGGCAGAGATATTATTGCTCAATCCAACTGCTTTGAAATGCTCTTACCTTTTTTTTTTTCCAGTGGTGGAAAGTAAACGACAAATACTTTTGTACGGTAGGATTTTGACGATAGGTTTGTTGCTTTTTTCAGAGGATGACGACGTCCAAAAATACCTAACGTGACCCCAGGCAGCATTAACGACAACAGCAAAAGATTCGGAGAAGCAAGATATTCCCCAGCCACGGCCTTCTTTAAGGGGATATTTGATGATTCATGACGAATGCCTTGTATCAACCCAAAAAACGCAAGATTGTGTCGTTCGAAAAAAGTCTGTCCAATGTGAAAACATAGGTAAATACATTACAGCTGTGTTCTGAGATATGAGTCGAATATGTTTCGTGACCACGCTCATAACTCAAAACACTTAAAGCGGAGGTCAACCCAAACACATTTTTTACAAGAATATGTTCCCATCAGTCCCACTAGTTGAAACAGGGTATTATTGATTAATTATGCATTTGTGGAATATAAGTTAAGCAGAAAAATGTGCTCGTTTTTAGCCATCTCTGGGTACTGGGCGGCCATTTTGTATCCTGTCGACTGAAAATGACATCACAGCGGCGCACAATGACCAATCACGGCTGACCTGTTTACTGAATCTGAGCCGTGATTGGTCCTTGTGAGCAGTTGTGATGTCATTTTCAGGCGACAGAAGACAAAATGGCCGCCCCCAGAGATGGCTAAAAACGAGTGGATTAACACTTATTCC
Organism: Filicampus tigris; assembly: GCF_054856515.1. Lineage (NCBI taxonomy): Eukaryota > Metazoa > Chordata > Actinopteri > Syngnathiformes > Syngnathidae > Filicampus > Filicampus tigris. The sequence goes on along the minus strand of NC_141224.1, from coordinate 5,222,602 downwards.
ACAATTTCTCAGAATGCCCTGATTCAACTAGTGGGCTTGCATAGAACAACAACATAGAATTCTTGAAAAAAAAAAAATGTTTGCGTTGACTTCTCTCCCTATTGAACATGAAAGGTAATGTCACTCCTACAATATAAAATCCTGTTCCCACCAACCAGCACCGAGTCATAGCGTGCCCAGTATGGAGCTAGCAGTGCCACTCCTTGGTGCATTCGTTCAAGAAAAATACAATCTCAACTAATTTACATCCACTTTTGATAGCAGCGATAAGTGACAGGAATACCACGCCTTGGAATCGCGACCAAAGATCACGCACGCGAACGAGTGACACATTCCAGTCGAGCTGAGCTGATAGCAGATGCTTGGGGATTGCGCCGTTGCCGGAGAGGTCAAAGATAGCGGCGCTAAGTACCTTGCAGCATGCTCCGATAGGCCGCCTCAGATATGGCGTAAATGTGCGGCGGCATCTCGTGCCGCTTTTTGCCCCGATACATCTCCACGATGGACTCGGTGTAGATGGGCAGGTTCTTGTAGGGGTTCACCACCACGCAGAAGAGCCCGGAATATGTCTGCAAAAAAACAGGGAAAAATAAGTCAGGCCCGTGTACATGTATGCGCCTCGAAGAGGCGGGGCCAGGGCGGGTTGGCGCGCGTGCGTTGTCGGCAACGTCTTTGTGTGAGCGTTTGGTTGTGAGTTGTGGCTGACAGCAGCTCCTGCGTGCTTGTGCTCTCAGTTAGGGCTGAACAATTCATTCAATTCAAGTCGTCATTGCAGTGTGGTAATGCATTTTTTTTTAATCGCAAAGGCTGCAATTTTTGAAAAAAAAAAAATGCTCGTTGAGATTAAGTTCAGTCCTTAAAGTTGTCGAAGTGAAAACTTCAAACATTGCAAGTCTAAGTGTTGAGTGAGTTAACAATTCTAGTTGAATAAATATCATGGTTCATTTGTCTTTATTTCAGCAAAACCTAATCTATAAAGCCAAAATGTTTACGCATAATAAATCTGATATTGTTGATCTTACTACAGATGAATTAAAAAGAAATCACAATTTGATTATTTTTCAAAATCCTACAGCCCTACTGAATGCGTTTGTTTTTTATTGTTCGCCAGGCGTTCAATAAGCACCAACTGTCGCTCTCCTTTCCCGAATGCAGCAAATATTCGACACCACCAAATAAAAACGACATCTTTTTTTTCGCATAACATTATAAATTTGTTCTTGAAAAAAAAAAAAAAATCACTCTTTTTCTTGTTAATTTTTTTACGGACCGTTATAATTTAATTCTTGTAAAATTGTGTCAAACGGGCTTTTTCCTTTTAAGCAACTGATGCCGATCCCGGAGACTTACTAACCTAAACGAGTACAAATTGTTTAGGCGGAAAGGACCGCGGTACTATTTGTGGCGATGTCACAAAAAGCATGTCGGCGGCCATTCGTGACATGATTACTCGGATTGGAATCTAGCACCCACACGGGCCCGGCATCTTTCATTAAGGCACTCTCAATCGATCACTCGGGACATGCGGATGCATCCCAGGATCGATCCAGATCTTTTTAGCTTGATATACACGCTGGGACTACCCCAGTCGTCATTCATTCCGTTTATGCACTTTTGACAGCTAAACTAATTACCTTTATGGTACTTGAGAGCTCATTCTATATGCCGGGGCTATTACAATGTCTTGCACTGCTCAATATTTGTCACTTACGCTGGTGCCGATATACTCCCGAGACTGTAGTGTGGACATCTGAACATTAGCAGCATTTGATTTACTTGATGTGATTTATTTGATGTGAAATGTGCAGTGAAAAGCACAAATCATTTGTCTCAAATTTGTATTTGTAGCGGTTAGGTTTAACATTTTTTTTTCAATGTGCAATTACAATTTCCATATGAAAATATTTGTACTTACAATTACACTAGTTTTAATATCATTACAATTTTTGTCCAATAAAATTATTCATAATATGATTTTACAGCTTTTGAAAACGATCCTACTTCATTCGCTAAAAGCGCCTATTCAGTGTTTTTATGTTTTCTGATAGAGCCAAAGCCCCGTCTCGTAGAAACGCAGCGCTTGGGCGCCATCTTGTGGCATATAGATGCCAAGGAACTATGTTGAAGTGAGTGTAGGAGCTTCTATTAGACAAAGTGGTGCCTTTGCATTCTTCGTGGACCCTAATTGCAATCAGCTAATATTTATTCTTTTAAAATGAAAGCAGTTTCTTGTCACATTATGACTATTTTTTTTTCTTCCTAAACTGACATTTTCCAAAACATTCAACCATGCAATGGAAACTGAGAATATAAAAGGGCCTAGCCGCATCCCGGACGGGTTAATTAATAGTAGGTGTGTCCCAAAACCTTTGGCCACTGCAGTGCAGAAGTTGCATAACGGGCGGAGGTGCGCTCACATAGATCAAGCCTGAGTAGTATCTCTCCCTCAGGTTGTGCAGCACGGAGGCTTCATTGAGGCAGGTGAGGTCGGCCATGTCCTCCACTTTGCTGAAGCGCGGCGGGTTCATGCGCTGCACCTCCTCCCTGGACAGCGTCAGCAGCCTCTGGCTTTCGCTCAGCTCCACCTCCACCTCGTCGCCGCGCTCCTCCTTGATGCTGGCCGACTGTCCAGAGGGAGAAATAAAGGTTATATCATATACGTATAATACAGTGGTACCTCTACTTACGAACGTCTCTTCATACGAAATTTTCAAGTTACGAAACGCCTCAACAGGAAAAATATTGCCTCTTGTTACGAAAGAAATGTCAATATATATCGATATCGACCAATATGAAACGCTTATATCGTGATATACTTTTCATGTTTGGGTTTGTTTTTCTTTTTTTCTATTGAACGTTTTATCGAAGGCATTTTCTATTGGTATCGATCACATGTCAATCGCCATACATATCGGTATCGAATTATCGGCCCAGCCCTATTTACTCTATTCTTAAGTTGTTTTTACATTATGCACAACTCTCATTTATTGCGCAATAATCCAATTCTAACATGTATTTGTTACATGGTTTGATGCATTTTTATGCTCTATAAAACATTTATGTCTGAATATTGAGGGGCGTGGAACAGATTAGGGCATTTACATGGAAAACACGTCTCTACTTTCAAAATTTTCTACTTAAGAAATTTCTTTCAGAACCATTAATTTTGTAAGTAGAGGTATATATATATATATATATGATGTCGGCAAGTTTATGTGTGAGCGCCTGGGCGTGAGCTGTGGACAACAACAGCTCCTGTATGAGCTCATTATCTGGCTCTCCTTTCCCACTTGCGGCGCATTACAGTAGTAAGGGACAGAGCCCGGAGTAGCGATAATTTCTAAAGAGCTGACATCCCCGTAAAAAAGTTTCGAATTGCCCGTAGGTGCCACAAGATGGCGGCAATGCACATCTTTCCCATTCGATAGGGCTGCCTCCTGTATAACAGAAGCTCCTCCATTCATGGCAACATAGTAGCTCGGCACAAAGGTGAATTTGCGACTAGCGAATCGTGAATACGCAGGGGAAACTGTACACGTCATTTTGATTGGTTGTGCCGAAGTGTGCGATAGGTGTGTTGCCGCGGTGACGGAATTGCAGCGTGACAGACGGCAGCCGGGATGGGCCTTGACTGAGTGACTCAGCAGGCTAACGCTAACATTGAGAGAATTCCAGACACCTGACACACACACGGAAGGGAAAGTGGTATTATTTAACAACATGGCTAAACTATGAGTGTGTTTTTATATCATGTTGTCAGCGCGAGCTCCAGTCACGTTAAAAAAAAAAAAAAAAAAAGTGATAGTTTTCGTGTGTTTTCGAGTTGGAATTGTAGGGGTGGGAATGTTGTACCATTTCTTACCAAGAATGAGTGTCACATACTGAGAATATAATAAAAAAGGCTCACAACATGACCGTATTCTTATAAAATTGTGTCTTTATTGGTAAGATAGTGATAAGATCCAAACTTTATTCTTGGAGGATGGGAATTGTTTAATTACATGACATGAAATTATGGTTTGAGCCTTCACATCGCCCCACTATGCTGCTACTTTGTTCTCCTAAAATGACAATTTGCGTAACATTATGACTGTCTTATCGCATTCGGACTTTTATTGCAACATTCTCACTTTTTCCATCTAATATGACGATTCGCCTGATTTTCTGGCTTTCTATTCGTGGCAGCGTTATCACTTTATTCTTTTTAAGTGTAAAGTTTTTCTTACAAAAAAATCCAACTTTTAAATTACAATTAAATTACAAATGTTTTCACACGTGACTTTAGCCTCGTCACATTACGTTTTTTTCCTGTAACACTGTCGGAATATTACCAATTTTTTTTTTTAATAACATTCTGACTTTATTCCACCATGACACATAATTCGACTTCATTCTTGTAACATAAACCTCTCCTTTTACAATGACAATTTTTTTTCATAGAATCGAGACTTTTCATCATGTGAAGTACGACTTATTCTTGTAGCGTTCCAACATTTTCTCCTTACAACTTGTTCCTTGTATTCACTATACTTTATCCTCATAAAATAACATTTTTCTTATAATTTTGCGGCATTCTTGTAACGCTACACGCAGCTGCATTCTTGGAAGACCAGTCAGTCTTTTCAAACCAAGTTTCACGGCGCCTCATCGTTGCGTGTCGGTACTCTCAAAAATGCATTCTCGTCATACCACGACCGCATTATTCTTGCAACAACTTAGCTCTCACTTTTTTCCATGTTATTTTTTTCCCGTTTACTTTTTATACCAAGTGTAAAAGGTAAGTCATACAACAGCTGTCATCGTTTGGTTAGTTTCTCAAAGGACCACCATGAGGCAACCAACCTGGGCGATTTGCATCATAAAGACACCCCGCATCATCACATTTTCACACATTAAAGTATTCCCCAGTTTTCAAAGCTCCATTACCGCGCCGTGCTTCATCAAACTCCATCTTTGCTGTAAATTGCAGTCAAGGATGTGACAGAAAAGAGGAACAAGGGCCTCTCTTGTCATGCCGTACGTTGGTCACGCCTAGCAAGCGCATGCTGAGAATACAAAAGTGGAATACAAAATGCGCGTGCGTGTTAATAAGTCCACCAGTGCCATTCTCGTCGTGACTGCGAAATGAAGTCAGTGTCTGTGCGAAGGGGGAATGTGAAGGGAGAGCATTGTTCTAGGCACAGTTTACTATGAAACGAGTTTGGCAGAAAAGATGGGACGACGTCGACGGCGTAAGCAACCAATCACTGCTATGCGGCAATTTACGCAAAGTGGAACAAATTGTGGCCAAAGCCTCGTAATCCCACTCGGTCCTGGAGGCCGCGCGCATGATGAGATAAAGCGACAAACAGTGCGCTACTCGCTCTCACTTGTTGGACACGCCCTAGCCTAAAGGTGAACGCCGAGGGATAATATTTCATGAGAGCATTATCGTGGAAAGCAACTGGACTGTGACGAGCTGAAAATCGTCTCGTTTGTTGGATGGAAGACTGGTCGATATGGCCCGAGAATATTTTCTCACATTTTTTTTTTTTTCACAAACGCAATATTTTTACTATCAAATGACAAAATGGCTAATGACATTCCAATCAAGTTTTGCTTTGGGATTTTTCCCCCCCCTTTTGAGATAAAATCAAATACATTTTATGCAGTGTTTCCCAGCATTAACTTAAAGAATAGATTTTTCTTTCCAGATAATGTGAAAATAAAAGTGTTTCTTCATAGAGGATTTTTTGGGGGGGGTCGTGTTATAAAACATTTTACATCAATAAACATTTTTTTTTCTTTTCTTAGGGATTCATTTGTGACATCAAAATTGTCACTAAACGTAACGTGAATAAAAGGTACATGACAACATTAACTTTGTCCCTGACAACGTAAACAAAACTCCATTCGCCGTACAATTTCCGTGACAACGTCAGCCCTACACTCTCGAGATGCGGCATTTTTGTCGTTGGGGTGAAAAGCTATTTCTTGACTCTATTACTCAGCCCTGGGAAGTGTATTTCAAGCTGCTTCCGCCACTGTAGTGGATCGATATATCTCTAAATCTCTACTTTTTCACCGAATGGGCTCCATGTTTTTGACAGTGTGCAGAGCGCTTATTTGGCTCCTGCAGGGCTCCTCTCTTCTCATCAAACAATGTGAAAATGATCCAACTAATGTCGCTTCTCAAGATTCAACTCAAGATTTTGAGCTACACAACTGCAAGGGATTCAATTTTTCAGACCAACTATGATTACAAGTACTTACATTTGAGTACTCCCCGATACCAAGCACCGATACTTTTTTCAGTTGTCCAACAGCGTTTACCTGTACAATGCTGACAATGTTCCTACCCCGAACGTATACGTCTGGCAAAGTGGCATCACCGTCATAGTATCGGAGCATTTTTCCGAGTTTGGCTACGGTGCCAAGCAATTGCCGAAGGCCAACAGCTGAAGGAGGGCTCTAATTGGCTGACAGCCACATTACTCCCAGTCTGCTGCATGTCTCCGTTTCAAAAGTTGAGTAAGCTGGTCGCGCTCCACTCTCTGGTTGCAACGGCCTTTGAACATACTTGGCAGCGGATTGCTTTTTTTTTTTTTTTTTTTGCTCATTGCAAACCCAAACCGATTCCAGATGAGTGACAACACTGATACATTAGCGCTTCGATGTTCGCCGCCTTTGTAGCGTACGCAGTGAGCATGAGCGCGCTTTGCAGTATGGAAGCCGATAAGGAAACAATTCAAATGGCCTCAGTCGATCGTATAGATTAATCGACCAGCCTTACTTTGGACGTTAAAAAAAAATTTTTTTTTTTTTTTTTTAAACGCTTAATTTTTTAATTTTTTTTTTTAAATCCTCACTGGCACTCACCTCAAAGCCATGCTTCTCTGACGGCACCCACACCAGACGTTTAGCCGCCCAGTCGGCCTGGCCGGCGGCGGAGAACATGGGCGCGCTGGCGGTGGGAGAAGTCGGAACCACCCCCGACGTGAGGAAGCGGGTGACATCGTTCACACCGCCCCCTAATGGCTTGGACATGATACTGCTGACACTGCGAGAAGGAGAGATAAAAAATAAATAAATAGGAAAGCACTATAAAAAGCACTTACCTACAACCTGAATTCTAATATTCGTTACATTCAATTGTAATAGTTTACTTTCATTTTGTAGTGTTTCTTTTGAGTGTTTTTTCCTCATGTGATGCTTTCCAGAATTGTGTATTAAGAGAATTAAGTTGGAAAATTTGAACTTTGACTGATTTACGCCCACTTGGGAGGACAAAAAACATTGGGGGAATTGTGTCACTTGAGCCGTGTAGTGTTAAACCAGCCAAAGAGAGCAGCCGTAGCAGGCAAGAAGCATCCAGGCCACATGCGATTTGAGCGCTGGACCAGTGATGCCCTAATTGGAAGACAGAACAAATCAAGGAGAAGACAGCGATGCAGGACCGGGGGGGGGGGGGGGGGGGGAGTGAACTGACATGACAGCTGAGGAGGGAAGAGGAGGGACGAAAAGTCAGAAAGGGGAAAAATTGTATGGCGGAGGGGAAAGGTTGCGTAGCAGGGACACAATGCCGTAAAGCAAATCGCAAAAATCGACTTCATGATTTCTTTTACGAGCGGGCTCGCGCTGCGGAAGCAAAAGTGCCGAGATTAAAGCGCTCCGGGTCGTTATTCTGTGAAAGATGAGGCGACGGCTCAAAGTGACGAGCGTGAAACGAGCGCCGAGGTACGACGCGAGGATTCGAGATGTGTTCTGACAACGTAGTCGTTCCGTGAGAACCAGTCACTCGAAAACTTCCCAATGAGGCCAACAAGGATTGATAACGCTTTATACGGGTTGGCTGCTGCTCTGTTTGTACGACCCGTAATGATCAGTCACCGCTTGGTTAACAGCGTGCCCCGTGAATAACATTTTTATTATTGCCCGATGGATATGGATTGTGATAACCGATTAATTGGGACGATTTATTAAAAATTCAGCATATATGAGGTCCCTCAATGCCTACAACAACAAAGTAAAGATACGAATTACAACAGAGAGAAAATTTGGCAAAAAAAAAAAGAATCTGACATTTTTTTGGGGGGGTGGGAAATTTACCTTTTTCTTCTGTTGTAATGTGTTATTTTGTAAAAAAAAAAATTGGCCCAAAAATTGGCCAGTTTTTGTCAAGTTTAAAAGCGTTAATATCGATTAAATCAGCCGGCAAATTTCCGATAATTGTTAGGGCCCTACTCATAAGTGAAGGTGTTTTTTGGTGTCTCCAAATTTAGTGGGTCTTTTATTTTCCAAAAAGAAAAGATACACTTGCCCCCACACGTTTGCGGCTCAGCATTCGCAAATTTAAATATTCTGTGATTTTTAATCATCCCATTATTCGCAGCAACTGTTTTATTTTACTCTTTTTTTTTTTTAAATCACTGACGTTAGCTTAGCCTGAATATGGCATTTTGGTTTCTTTGTTTTGTTTACGATACACTTCAACAGGGAAAGGCAAGAATTGTTCATGATGGCTTGTATCTTAAAAAAAAAAAATGCGGGTATCGGGCCACTTCTAAATCAAGGTACTACTGTACTTCTCTGAACCGTGTTTAAAAGTTATTCAATGACAGCCATTTTCAGACTCTTTTATGCTCCCACATGAAAAAATGTAAAAGAAATAAAAATACGTACCTCGGACCGAACGTCTTGATTCTTAAAAGACATAAAAAAAAAACCCTGGATTGATTTTTTTTTTTTTTTTTTAAACACCACTCAAAAAAAAGGTAAGATAAAATCAGAAAGAATTGTGCTTGTTTTTGTTTTGGTTCCACGCTTTTTCATGGCTAAGATTAAAACAAGATACATCATGGAGTGCCATGAGCTTTCAAATGAAAACGTTAGTGTACTGATTCTGCAGAAATGAACACTCCTATGACAATTAAGTTACTTTGTTCATTTTCTATGATGACATGCTTTGTGTACAGTCATGACACTTTCAAATCACTTACATCATGCTACTGTTGTGTGCGCAAAGTCCTCAATTTTATTTAGCAAGCTATACTCCAAAGAATGCATACTTTTGGCTGATTAGCCGAGCGTGCTGATTAGAAACGCTGACTCTGGAACCGCCCTGCGGTGTGTGTGTTTGCGTGCGTGTATGTATGCAAACTATTAGGTGTCTCCGAGCCATGGCAGGTATGTCATCAGGCCTGATTCCTGCCGCGCGTCGTACTGAGGCTTCTTTTTTTTTTTCTTTTTTCTTTTTTTCTTTCGCTGCAATGTTTGTTGATGACAAGGTTGAGAGTTTGTAACCCCGCCACTACCATACCTGTTACAATAAGACAGGGTGTGGAATACACAATAGAGCCAACGCCACCCAGCCAGCCAGTCTGTCAGTGGCAATGAACTAACTTGGGGTTGGTTCGTAAAGGTGAAGTCTGATGTGTGTGTTTTTCGCAGGTAATCCGGTTGTTTTGAGTCCGGATTCTGGTAAAAAATACATTTTTCCAAGTTCCTTACTCCGAGACAAATTTTAGTTTTTGTAGATTCCTGATTTTACTATCTTTTATTTCCATGGAAGGTTTCAAACTAAAAAAATGTTGCAACCCTAATGGTGTACCTTTTCTGAAACTGTGTATTAAAACTCTTTCTAAACTGTCCTTTTAATCCTGCCTCCACAGGTTTCCCTTTGGGACAACAAAGTACACTGAACTGACTTTTCGTTTTATCAGCGGTACAACATCCTAGTCAATTTCGCATCAAAACTCCCCAACAATGTGAAAATCATGTGAGGGAATGCGCCCATTTCCATACAGTTGTCATCATAAACCCTTTGTTATGTGCAACCTCTTGTGAGTCTGGCGAGCGTGGGAGATGTGGACTCATTTGTCCACAATTCTGTCTTGTTAGTCCTGTTCCTACACACACTCACACAGCTTCCCTCCATAGCAACATCCTGAACGCTGCAGCCCAACGACAACAACCTGAAGTGAGGTCATCCACTACACTATGGGGGGGTCACAATTTTGTTTAGCTTTTTTTCAGACAGATAGATAGATAGATAGATAGATAGACAGATAGATATTAAAAGTAATGGTGGACAGTGTAAAGCAGGGATAGCGTGATCGCATCTGCCTCACATTCTAGGAAATGAAGAAGCTAGGTCAGAAAGGAAGAAAGAAAAGGTACAAGAAAGTAGGTGTGGAAAAAGAAGGAATGTAAGTAACCACAGTAAAAATAGTGAACTGGCTTAATAATACATTTTAATAAGATCTTTCAGAAGCAAATTACCTCATGTAACATCTTTGGGCTCACACTTCACACATGCAACCTTCTGGATTAAAAGAAGGCTAGAATTATTCATTTTTTTGGGGGTCCGAGATAGATAGATATGGAGTGACAAAGTGAACGGAATTACATTTTAATTGGTAAGGGATTGGAGCCGGACACGCCTTTCTGTTCTGTTCTTGGCTTTAAGGTGCATGATGAGGCATTTTATCACCAAAGGAATTACTGTAATGAAGCTATTATTATTTTAATGGCAGACAGGCAGACAGACAGCACACCTCTGCGGTGTTGGTGGGAGACCCTTGAAATGTCCCCCACTCAAAACCACACCTCGGTGATCGATTGCAAGGATGACCAAGGACCACGGCCCTTTTTCAAACTGACATGTGCAATCCAAAATGACACACAACAGTGCAATAATACATGACATTTTTTTCCTCTTCCTCTCGTTATGAAAGGTTAATAGCACACCAATTGGCTGCCGGTCACAACGGTTGCAATGCGTAATGAAATGGTCATAGTCAGCTGGTGGCTTTTCCCTTTGTAAAATCAATTTCGAGGCACGTCTTTGTTTAAACAAAGGTAAAAAGACCCGTGAACGCCTCACCACCAACGTTCATTCTTACGCCACCTCAACTAGCGTTAGCCGGCTACAGGGCACGCATATGAGGCGTTCAAGGCTCTCACACCGGCTCCTTAAAAAATAAAATAAAACTTGAATTAGACTCCATTTGAAAGCTCTTACCTTCAGCTTGCGCTCCAAACGGTTAAAAGGTAAACGGAGTACCGTCCTCGGGATGTTTCTTAGCTATTTTGCTCTCGGATAGGTGTGTAGCCTACCGCAGAGGCGTCTTTTATCATCGCACCGTTCAAGCCCAGTGGAGCCGCACATTCAACCACGCACACACACACACACACATACACACGCACACGCAAGTCCTGCTTGGGAATAAAGTAGACAGAGAGAGAGAGAGAGGTAAGGGCAAAGCGTTAGGCTTCAGCCCCGGAACCGCACTTCCTGTCAGAACACCAATCAATAGCAAAAGTTCGGGCCCAGTCCAGGAAACTCGCCAATAGGAAGCTACAAAGGGCGCCGTGAATCCACCCTGACGACTCGGCGAGAGCCGTCCGCCCCTTGACTGGCACGACACGGAAGCGGTGACGAATGGCGTCAAAGCGATGACGCCGCTGACCAATGATGACAGGCAAGGGGCGGGGCTAAAGCAAGACTCGACGAGCGTGGCAGCCAACCGGAGCGCCGCAGCAGGTGCCTCTGCGTCAGCCTCGCGCAACAGTACGGAGATTTGCGCGCCCTTTGTTTGTAACGACGCGACTGCAGAGAATCCTCAAATTGATCTGGGATCGGTTTGTGTTTCACGCTTAGCACACGTACAAGGTGGTAAAACGGACTCCAGGTCTGTGATACAAATCGACCCACCCAAAACTGACGGAACAGTACTGACGAGTATTAATCAGATGTTGTTTTTTTTTTTTACTGTACTCAATGGTGAGGAGTAACGAATTAAAAAAAAAAACTTAGTTACTGTACTCAAGTGGATTTTTTGGGCATCTGTACTTTACTTGCGTATTTATTTTATGACGATTTTTTTTTACTTTTCCCCTCTAATACATACCAATAATTTCTACTACGTAAAGAGTTAAAATAAACAATTTCATAAACTTTGAGGGCACAAGACTGTTTTGTGATATATTAGCCACTCGTAAAGGGACAGACTAGAAACCAAACGATCACTGGGTTTGTGGAAGGCATTTTTTCACAGGTATGTATGAAATGTTTGCTTGGGGTGCCTTTTTGTATTTTAGTAAACCATAACGGCAAGCCTAACTATCGAGCACAACTGTATCACTAATCCGAGCAACAGAAAAGTCAATAAATTTGCTAAGAGTTTCCACCATGTCCATTTTTGACTCAGCTTACCTGCTGTAATGTATATCAATCCTCCGTTTTAAGCACTTTACTTCACGTAACATTCTTTTCTGCTGACGCAGTTCCAAACTACTGCGGTAAAGGAGGCTAAAATCAACAATCAAGCCAAGTATCATGAGCAAAGTAGGGAACACAGCATAAAAGTAAGCAAGAATAATGTGTGTTTAATTTTGTACTTGATTACATTTCAGAGTAGGTACTTTTTACTTTGAGTCATTTGAGTCAAATCAGTGTTTCTGCTTCACCAGTCTTCTTTTTTTTTTTTTTTTTTTTAAACAGAGGTATCTGGACTTCTACTTATGTACAGAGTGTGAGAGTCTAGAGAACTAGGAAGCAGACCTGGAATTAATTGTTTTTGTCTGGAGAAAGTATACAAATCTTACACATAACGTTCTCATGAATTAAGCTACAATCAAGCTACAGTTGAATCAGTTTCAGTTGTGTCAGTTGAATAACTCAAAATAAGTGATTCAACCTTGATTTATTTGTTCTCACACAGTCAGTTTCATTTGGAAGCCCAGTATGCCAAAAGCAGTTCTAAATGTAATATGGAAATACATTTTTATAATATGAATTCACAAATGTGTAAATTTTAGAAATAAAACATCAAAATAAGTGGTGAGCAAAGTATGGTCCGCTCCATTTTTGGCCCATAAAAAAAAAAAATCTCACATACACATTTTAGCGTATCTTTAATTATAATGATTGTTTTTTTTTTTTTACCTCTACAAATGACTTGTCCCATCTGTCCATTTAAAAAAATAATAAGGAGGCCCTTGAGCACAAGTTTGTCCACCCCTGGTCTAAAGACATAGAAGAGGTGACATGATTAAAAAGTAGACGTCACAATTTTTATGCAATGCTGAAAACAAAGTGCTAAAGTGATGGTGCTCTAAAGTTCAAGTTACATTTCACAGAAGTGAAGGCAGGCCCCATGACCCACCGTGCAGCCTATAAATAGAACTTGAGGGTGGACGTTTATGGGAAGACACAACAAATGACAACATTCAAACACATAGGTTACAAAACCTTCCCAACCGCAGTAACAGTAGGACAGAGGCAAACGCTTCATCACTGATATTAATCTCCCATGTATTCTTAAAGTGAAAAGAATCGGAATGGAGGTTGTAAGCTTACCATGAGAAACAATGAAACGTTACACTCATAACAATTAATAAATACAAATAGCTTTAGTTAGTATAGTACAAATAAATTGCTTCCCTCCAATTGGTGATTCACCTATATGTGGATTTATCCTCCTGTTCGACAATATAACAGTACTCACGGGCATATATTCTTTATCCTTTGCAAAAAACGACTAATATTACAGCATCTTGCTGAGATTTTGTGACTGGCTCCTTCATGTATACGCGTATGTTTGTATTATGCTGCTCTCTGGTGGCCAAGGTGTGCACATCACAAGGAGCCACACATCAATTAATCATGATGCACAGGATGTGTAAGTTTCTGCATTCTATTTAATTATGTTATCACGTTATGTTTTTAAAAAGTGCAACTAAAAGGTGCTATTTTCTCTATTAAACACATGATAAAAACGATTGTTAGGCTTTTTAGTGGGATAATAAGATCTGGTTTGGCGCCATCTTGTGGCATCTGAGTGCCAAGCAACTATATATTGAAGTAAGTTGAGATGTTTCATTTAGCCAAAAGCAGTGGTTAGCCGCCATCTTGTGGCTTGTGTAGACAAACACAAACCTTGCCGGGGAACATCAATTAATCACGCCTTTTTGCAGCATAGGGCACATTCACTTCATTCGTTGCTTTACTTAACACAGGTGACATTCGAAATAAAGCTTTGAAGAAACTCGAAAACGACTCCTACAGTTCAAGGGTCAGCTTCAGATGTGGCTCAAAGGCACCACCCCCACTATAAATAGCCACAGCATGCGAACCACTTGTAACATATCAGAAGGAAAATGGAGTATAGATTAACACGGATGTATTTGTTTCCATACAGATTTAACTAACTAACCCAAGCAAGGCAAATCATCAGAACAAGTCCACCTCACCACCACTTCTTCAGAGTAGGAAAATATACTTTATACATATCAAGACACTTTTAGGGTTAATGTTCCTCTACATCCCAAACTAACGTTGTGCTTTTGTGCAACAAGGAGGAACAGCTAATATATATATACATATATATATATATATATATATATATATATATATATATATATATATATATATATATATATTCACCTATCGTGGGTTGGTATGGAACATATCGCTGCAATAAACGGGGGTTCACTGCATAGTGGAAGAATTTAAATTAAAGTAAAAGTCACAATCATGTCATGTTTCTGCATACTGTAAAAAACAAAAAAAAAGCCTTACAGACAGTAATTACATGGAGAAGCTCAAAACCGCTGCTAGTTTGTCACTTTCTCCACGTAATTGATGCCTGATACGTTAACCGCACTCAACCGACTAAAAATATACTGTACATACTTACCATATGAAAATAACGATGATAAATCAGCATAACACTGAGATACATTCCTGAGGTGTACCTGTGAGGATACACGGCCATTCACTGCATCCAAATTCAACTGAAATTCTTCCAGTGAGGTGGGCCGCTGGACATGCAGTTGCAAGTTACGGCCACCGTAGGGCACTGTTGCTTGTCCCATCTGCGATGGGTGTGCTGCAGTGGTGATGGGCCAGATTGAGACTCAGCAGACTCAAATTTTCAATGATTTTGAAAGATTGCCAGGACCAATCAGCCAACAAGGTCACAGAGTAGAGTCATTCCAAACCTGCCTCTCGATTCTAGTCTGTTTCTCAGTTGTAGTGGAGGTGGTCCGAAAGTTTCCGGTTTGATGCAGCATGGCACTCGGGGTCTGGGTCGGGTTCGTCCTCAGGAGAAACGAGTTGCAGGGCCACTTCGTTCTCGTAGCAGAATGATGAGCGTGAGCTCTTGATGTATTTGATCTCCGCAAGCTCCTTAGCGCTACACAAGGGCGTGTTTGGGATTTCGTATGTGCGATGGAAGAATGAGTAGTCCACCTGGAAAAAAGAGAAGAACAACATGTGGTTTAGACATATGCCCCACCCGGTTATTATTATTATTTTTTTTAATCAAACGGTTTTGACATTTTTTGCTTCAAATCAATGGACAATGTGCTTCTCCTTCTGGTGGGCGCGCCTTGGCCCCCTGGGGGCAGTATAATACAGAGAGACACACATAATACAGACATGAAGAAGAATTTCACAACTGTCTCAGTAAACTGCAGTAATAGTTGCAGTTTTTCGCAGAAGATTCTTGACCATTAAGCATTTTCCCATAAAAAAAACTAAAGGTTGGGTACACCCCCCACACCTAAAAAAAAAATCTCTGTGTGAAAGATGATAACATCACGAGCTAGCTTGCAAATCCCTCTTCTAATCGTTACAGTTTTTTCGAACGGTTACGGTTATTACCTCGTAGCAGTCCTTCTTCTCAAAGAGCACAGGTTCAAAACGATACCCCCACTGGATTTCCGACGCCAGATAGGAGCTGCGGCATTGCGTGGTCATCGCTGTGGCCTCCACCATGCCCTCCAGTATCACCACCACCTCCAGTTCCGAATCACTTTCCAGGGTCTTGCGGTCCATCTCGAAGAAAGGCGACTCTTCGTTGATCTCGTGGACAATTGTAACCGGCGAGACCAAGAAGATCCGGTCGGTGCCCGTGTCGAATCCAACATTGATGTCCAAGTTGTCCAATGGAAGGAACTCTCCTTCTGGTGTCACCCTAGACTGTTGCCAAGGCGGGAAACAGAAATTAAAAAAAAAACAATAATAAAAAAACAGTGGATAACATTAAAAACTTTGATTAAAATGTTATCTGGAACTGTTACCAGATGCAAGTGATGGTTAAACAGTCGCTGAGTTCTAAAAATGTTTTGGGTAGTGTGGCTAAAACTGGGCCCAGCTGCGATTTTTTTTTTTTAATCGATCTGAGCTATCCTGGGGCCATTCCCAGGCAACTTTGAGCGAGAGTTGGGGACACGTATTTTCACAGGGAGAACACGCAATCTCCGCACATAGGTAGGCCGCAGCCCGGATTCCGACCCTGTGAGGCAGACGTGCTTAACCACTCGCCCGCCGTGCCGCTGGCATTTGAAATCATGTCGCTTCTATTTCCACGAATCAAATACTGTCAAGTCTTATCAAGGATCCAACTCTTGCTCGGGAATCATATCCACTCACAGTATTTACAATTGTATTTTTGGGATCCTGAAAAAAAAAACCCTAATCCCATCTGCCCTTTTCTCTTTGCTGTGCTATTAAGAGAGATCACATACTACCTTCACAGATTTCCCCCCCCCCCCCCCGAGGATAAAATTTGACAGCATCCCCACTCGCACGCACTTTTCTCACAGTTGAGTTTGTTAGGTTGAAATGTGGTACAAATTTCAGTATCAGTACAGCAACGTTGATATATTTTACAGGCGGAAAAATTAGATGACACGGGACAATGGTGAAGGAAGAGTGGGCAAATTAATCCATGGTAAATCTTCCTAACCCCCAGAGGGAGAATAAAACAAGCTCTCATTAACTCCAGACCACAGAATACAGGCCAGATGGTCTCGGCACTCTGTTTGTCTATCTCTTTTATCTCTCTCGCAATCACTCACGGCTGCAGCCAAGGTGTTGATAGATACTGTCTCGGATTTTTCCATTTGTTGACCTATACCTCGGTTTTTTTCCTCAATACTGTATGTGCTTGACATTTTATTAAGACGAATAGCCACGTGTCCTCAAATAGTGACCAAGTGGTGGCCAACCCGAATCTGTCAAACTCCCGAGCCGCCACGGATAGCAGGTGTTCACTGTCCGGTCATTATCAACGTCCTGTCACTTACCTTTAACAGCTGCGCTCGGACGTGAGCCTCGACCAGGTGACTCTTGCGCAGGTTTCCGACTCTCCACATCATGCACAGTTTGCCATCCCTGAGGGCCACCACGGCGCTTTCGGAGAAGACCAGGGTCTCGTTGCGCTTCTTGGGCTTGGCGATCTTTGCCATGACTGCCCCGATGATGAAGGCGTCAATAATGCAGCCCACGATGCACTGCAAAACGACCGCCACCACCGCCAGGGGACACTGTTCGGTCACGCTTCGGAATCCGTAACCGATGGACGTCTGCGTCTCCAGCGAGAAGAGAAAGGCCGCCATGAAACTGTTCACTTGGAGGAAGCAGGGCTCCTCCGCCACCGACGCCGCCTCTCCGTCGCTCTCCCCTCCAGGACCGGCCTCTCCTGACGCCGAGGTGCCGGCGACGGGGGCGAGGCGAGCGGAGAGGTCCCCGTGCGCAGAGGCAATGAGCCAGAAGGCAAATCCAAAGAGCAGCCAGGAGAGAAGAAAGGAGAGAGTGAAGATGACCAGCATCCAGCGCCAGCGGATGTCCACGCAGGTGGTGAAGAGGTCACTAAGATACCGCTGGCCCCTCTCGCTCATGTTGACAAAGGTAACGTTGCAGCGTCCGTCCTTGCCCACAAAGCGCTTTCGGGGCCGGCGGCCCGCGCGCTTGGCGCGCCAGCGGCTCGTGGTGGAGGGGGAAGAACGGGAGTCCTGGTCGGAGCCGGACCGGCCTTCCCCTCTTCCTCCTACACTACTTCCTCTTCCCCTCCTCGGGTCTGAGCACATCGCCCCCGTTCTCTCCCCGCCTTCTCCCCCCGCTGACTCTCCTGCGGCGCTCTGCCTCCGTGCATCGCAGTCAAGAGGCAGGGCGACGCCATTGATGGCGTGGGTCGGAGAGGGGCCGCTTGGGGAACCAGTTGGGCTCCCGCCTGCCTGAGCCGTGTCGGCTGCACTCTGTGCCAGCCTCATGACCTCCTCCTCCTCTACTGGCCCATCCACCACAGCACTGAAGCGCCGTTTCACACGCGCCGCGCCCATCACGCACTCTCAAGTCTCAACTTTTGGTCAACGCGAGAGCTCGTCGAGTTGTGCGCTGTAGTCAACGACGGTGTCAAGTCTTCAGTGCGGCCGAAAAACCAAATCATCAGAATCCATATCGGCCAACGGTAACCGGAGAGTTCCCTTCAAAGTCATTGGTCAGTTACATGTCGCGGGCGTCCTTTTCCACGTCGTTTCCAAGAACGATCCTCTCATTGATAGATCTCGCAGGAAAAAAATGGTTTCATCAAGTACATCCGCTGGTGTGTCCGTGGAAGAACACTGTCCATACATTGAAGAAAACTAAAAGCAACGACGGTAGGGGTACCTCGGCGTATATGGACTGGCACAAATGAATTTGCGAGGCTGGATTGACATCGACAGGCATGAAAAAACATGCAGGGTTTGCTCAATTTCGAGAAACACAAGAGGAGACAATTTCAGGCACCGTTTGACAGATGCTACGATATCTGGCAAACACTGGGAGTAGGCGCAAACTCTGGACGCAGACAAATAATCTGGGAGATATGATAAAATAGCTTAGCATGCAGTTGAAAAGAGAAAAACATGCCGTTTCTTACGATATTGTCCTTCAAAGTTTCATAATCCCTTGGCTTTAGCGTGACAAAAGGAAAAAACAGCACATTGAATACATTAAATACCCAACTCATGTTCCTGAATCAACCAACAAATCTGTTTCACATCATTTATAGTCTGTCAAGACGGGCATCTGTTTTTAGAAGTCAAGAACGATGTCGCATGGCGTATCCAACTAGAAGACTTTTGATAGCCATCTCTTCCCGTTCGACCGGGTTACGGCTTTAACAACTTGCCATGTTGTCTTCAAAGGTCTCCATATCCGCCCGACTGCCGTCGTAAATTTACCCAAGGTTATACTACCTTATGCAAGAAATCAAGAGAATCAGATGAGTCTATACCTGATCAGACATACCTCCTTTACAGCTCAGCATCAAATGCTGAGATATCGCCTATGCCTGATCAAGATATAGAGGGAAGAAAATAGCAGAGAGTGATTACTTTGCACTTGAGCCTGGAAAGAACCGTACTAGTTGGAAGATTTATGAAGCGGCAAATGCTTAGTGCACAGGTCACCTGAAGACGGAAAGAAGACAGTTTTACAGTTTGAGTCTTATGGGTGGCGGAGAGAGTAAAATGGCTTTGAGAAGATCAGTCTTGGGCTCAGATTCCCGCTTTCAACCGGCTCGCAAAAGGCCAACCGGACATCAGGATATCTGGCAAAGAGGAGAAAATGAGGAAACACTTGTGAATAAACGCGCTCGCACGGGGTTATGCGATGAAAACACGGGTAGAGTTGCCATTTACCTTTCATCGTCATTTCTAGATCACATCATGAAATCCTTTGGACAAAACCAAACACTTACTTTCAACTCCTTAATGGAAGCTACGGATATAACTGTATATATGCAAGATTATCCATGCGATTCCTGCATGGTACTACAACAAATGAAAATGAGGAAAAAGATCCCTCCTGAAATGGGAAGTGACGTATGGGTTCATCTTTGTTGGTGCGCTGACTTTCCCTTCTGACACATGTTCAGGAAAAGCAATGAGACGACGATGCCGAATTTGCACTTGACTTCCTTTGCTGGGTTGTCCGTTTTCTCTCACTTTACTCGAGGATGCTCTTGTCTAACACACGGCAAGGCCTAAAAAGACATTTGGGACACAATGATAAAGACAGTTAGCCAAGGCCAGTTCCATCTCTAAAAAAAGTAGCAGCAGTAAAATTCACATCCAAATGATCCAAATGACTTTATGACTCACTGGTTGGACGGAACATTGTTGTAAATTGCAGACTACCGGTATGGACAACCACAATGTACGTTTCCTTTTGACTGCACGACGTTTTATCATAAGTGGTCATTGCAAAAACAGATGATCAGACGCTTACCTTGAATGCAGTCCTTTGTTTTTTTTTCCCGTGTGGATTTTGTTATTATTTTATTTTATTTTTTCACAGATGAGTCAGCCCTATCTCAAGAACATCCCACAGAGGTTCGTTATTGTCTTTGAGCCTGGGAAGAGATTCAAATAACAAAATAATGGAGATTGTGTAATCATTTGACAATACATTTACACGACTCACCGCAAGATAAATATCTGAACGTGTACGATGAAAGTATGCGCGAAAACAGCCATTCCACTCGCTTTACTGGGGAGAGAGTAACTGTTTGCCATTGTTCATTGAATACAACAGTTAAACCTGTAGATTGCGCAATGACCCCAAGACCCACCCCTTTTCACACATGAAGTCAATCACAGTAGTCATTTGCACCCACGGCACTGCCACGAACAACTAAAAGGCACAAATAAGCCCTAAATGAACGAGACCTATTCGTAACTAAGTCGGTATTTCTTTGCTTGACGAAAGGCCCAAAGCAGGAAGTCCTGACCTTGATGGCCGCACTACACTTGAGCCCAACACTGGTCTGCCATATCCATTACCGTGCCCCCACTCGAGTGTCGCTGGACGACCGATGACAGTTACCTCGAAGAGGTGATTAAGGAAGTGTGAGAGTGTGTGTGTTGCGGGATACGATGTCAACGTCCATGTGTTGCTTTATCTTATCAAAGTAAGGTGGTTTGTGAAGTAACGTGCCCGGGGTCACGCGTGAAGCCCGTCACTGAACAAATAGCAGTTCACACTCTTAAAAGTGACTGATGAAGGCTGACAGATGTTCCGGCTGCTACAAAAGACAGTGTAGTGCAAAACATTTTCAGGGGTGAATGGCAAATCCCACAAGGGAAATGTAAAGTTATGGTGTCATGTAACAAAATCCATCACTGTTTGATGCAAACCTCCACTTTATGACCTATTTGAAAAGAACTCGTTCTATAATGACGTTTACATGCTGATTTGCTGCCAGGGCGTTCAACACAGTAAAGAGAAAAGCCCCTCACCATTTTTTGGTTTTAAGAAACCACGTCGACTCTGATTAATCAGGAGGAAAGAATGCGCAAAAGACAAATAATGTCCAAAGTTTGGGATCAATTCACACAAAGAAGTTAAAGTGCAAAGTGTCTATTGCAATACACAAGAGAAAAACTACAATCGTTGACAAAAGTTCATGTCGACATTGTTAGCTAATTAAATATAGCCTAGCACCACTAGTTTGAACGTATTGTAAAACCCTCGCAAAAAAGGTCAAGATCGATACAGCCGCCGATGCACAATCAATTTCTTTATTGACAAGCAAGGACAAAATAAACACATGAAGATTCATACACAATGGCCGCAACTGATGCAGACTGTCAAACGTTAACGGCAGCATTAGCCAGTTAAAAGCCAGCCGCTAACCTGAGCTCGCAAATAGCTGACTCTACTTTCATTACATGACGCCCACATCACTCACCTGTCTTTTAAAGCCATACGCCACGTAATACAATTGAGCGTGAGGTTGGCGACCCAAAATGGGCAATAATAACACTGCCTGTACCTCACAACGCACATTTTGTCGATTAATACGGTAAAATCAATTATTATCTGATTACTTCATCAGCCAATGGCATAACTGAGAGAATTATTGATTGCCAAATTATTTCTATGTGGTATAAAACACAGCCCTACGAGGTTTTGAGCAGATGATCGACAATAAAAAGTACATTTCTGATGAACCAAGTCTGACTGAAGCAGGCAGGTCAAAATGCGGTGGCTAAAGTAATCATTCAAACGATTCATTTCGCCCATTTCAAGATAGCATACTGTATCAGACCGGCAGCACGCAATGTTTCACGATGGGATATTATTTGAATTGTAAATGTTTTGACTTCTTTGTTTTTCTTTTTGTACTCCATGTTTAAAACAAAAAAAAATTCAATCAATGCAGGCACATTCATGACATTGGACACTTTTTTGTAGTTTTATGCTGGATGGGAACAATTGCATCTTTAAACCAGTGAGCCACCTCTCTCACTAGAAACGCTCTTCTTTAACCACCTCTTGTGCCTTTAAATCCTCCAGATTATCAGATATTAATCAAGTGTTCGGTGGACAGATTACTACTGTACTGGATTGATATGATTTTAGTGTGAGTGACTGAATACACGTCACTTCTTCACACTGTTGTACACGGACAATGCTTTCCATTTCCGCCATGCTATTTTTCACCTCATGTTTAGTTTGATGCTTTTAGTAAGCTCGGACTCATCAATACTGTTCACACAATGTTACAACATCAAACCAAACCGACCCACGACACTGCAAATATGCACGCGTCAATACATGGCAATTGATCGGTGGTGGTTTGAAACCAGGGCACGGATTAGACCTCTCTCTTGTCACATAGCTCTCGCTTGTTACTCAGGCCTGTTTACTTTGTAGCGCTTGCATAGTATTTTAATGAGCTTTACGAACCACATTTGGATATTACTTAAAAGATGTAGCGCGCGTAAGAGAGGTAATTGCGTTTTACATGATAATAATTTAGTGTCCTTTTTTTTTTTTTTTTTTTTAAGACAGTCTGATCAATAAGAGTGCTCGCGTAATGCTGTTCCAGTCCACTGGAACATTTTCTGATCGAGGTTGCGTTAGGTAAAACAATGTGAGCTCCGAAACTGACACGCACACCTCCTTATTTAGTGGCCGATAACAAGCATATGCGTGCACTTGTCTTGGCCGCCAGCCTCATTCCGTCTAATTGAAACTCCTCCGCTTCTATCCCCCAGTCGGCCGCGTGCAAAAATGGAGGTCATCGTGTGGCGACGACCGACTGTTAATCTGGGTGGGAGCTAAGATGCTGCAGGCTTCTAATTAAGAAAATACTTGGAACTCAACAATAAATAATCACCACAGCCTGTTCGCCCTCTATTATAGTAGAACGTCCAAATTTGCCCACAATTCAGGCGGTTTTGGGGGGGGGAAAAAACAGTCACCGAAATGCACTGCTTGCGCTAACGACACGGGCGCAAAGAGGCACTAGTTGAGGAAACCAGCCATTGTTGCCAAGTTAACGACTTTTCAGAATCCTTCTCGTGACTCTTTTTAAAAAAAAGCAACTTTAAATCCCGCTAACAGACAACGGGAGCAGAATCATTTTCACGTTGTTTTCCTGAACGACAAGAACGAAGCCCCGCGGAAGGCAATCATGGAGTTAGTTGCGCTGAACATTTCCAAAAGTGTGTTGTTAATTCGTATGTTGC
Source organism: Filicampus tigris (assembly GCF_054856515.1). Taxonomy (NCBI): domain Eukaryota; kingdom Metazoa; phylum Chordata; class Actinopteri; order Syngnathiformes; family Syngnathidae; genus Filicampus; species Filicampus tigris. The sequence goes on along the minus strand of NC_141224.1, from coordinate 5,199,310 downwards.
AAAAGTGAGGATTTATCAACATATTGGGCATTTTTGACCCGAGGTATGTGCTTCCAAACCGTAAATATTTTGTTGCCTGATCTCACCTGTACCACTCTATTTTTTTGAAGAACTGTTTTTACATGTTTTCCATGTACATTTGTTTCCTGAGAGAACCCACTTTTATTTTCCCGCATTGATGCAAATCAATGCTGGGAAGAAACCGTTTTATAGCTTGTTTGGTATCAGATTGAAAAAAAAATCTTGTCAATCAAAGTAAAAACTCTGGTAGTGTGTCAACCCAAAGTGACTTCAATAAAGCTGGTTATTCAATTTTAAAAGACTTTTTTTTTCTTTTCATTTCACAGCAAGCTAACTAACCAACAAACAGTTCACACCACCCACGACTCGGAATTGCAATTTAAAACACTGCATATAAGTAAGCAACAAGTACATTTTGACAAACTTTTAAGCAATGAAAATGAACTTCCACTCACCTCCTTGGGCAACTTCATATTGGAATCTTGGCGCAATTTGAAAGAGTTTGAAGAAAGGTAACAATTTATAGGAGCTTGCTCGAGCTGCGTGCCCGCGTCAACTGTCCTCCTGCCTTCGCGTGCGCGCTCCCGAGGCGCGATGTCCCCTGTGGCGCGCGCACGCCACTGCCACTGACCTTGTCGCACAGTCCTGATTCGTTCAAATAGTGCATGATCTTATATGGAGGAGAAGTCAATCATCACAGAATTTTAAAAAAATGTGAACATTGTAAATACATATTTTAATATCCACTGTAATCCTAAAAGTAGTTTACTTTGCGTTGCGTCTGGTGACAGAAATATACATCATGCATGTTTATACACATTCCATGAATAGGTCAATGCCGGTAAAAAATCATTTTAATTCCAAATTCTAACTGCACGTGTACTCGTGTTTGTGTGAGAGAGAAAGACAATGAGAGGCAGAGCGAGAGAACAACTGTTGTGTGTTTACTTTTCCCTTAATCTCATTTAATCTCAGTCAAGACGTTGCAGTGATGCCAACATGTGTCATATGTGGAAATAGGCATCAGACGGCTCAAGGAGTCAAACAGCTGCTGCGACCGGCCCGCGCATCCGTACGTCACACGAGCTTTGAAAAATGTAAAGGCTTCGATGCCAACTCATTGGGGCGGATGACAAAGTGAATCATCGCAGATTATATGCCACCAGGCAGACTATCATTTTATATTACATAAGTGTGTATGCGTGTGTGTGTGCATGATTGACCTGTGGAAAACAGTGGGGGCGTGGTTTAGAGGCTGCGAGCCAGCGAGGGAGGAGTCACATAGGAGAGCGTGACGATGACGAAGATGATGTGAAATTTACCAGGATAAGGCTGACTGCTTGCAGCCACTCCGCATGGCACTTCACTGATATTAAAATCTCTGTTAAGTGAATATAAATGTCTTCTAAGAAATGAGTGTCGTTACCAAACCTGCCACACTTGAATGATTAGAAAATGCCAAGTATACAACATGAGCCTTCAAAATCATGAAGAAAAACATTTGCAGGGATTTCCCACGCTGTGATAACGAGGCACTCTAAAGCAGCCACGATAGCCCAAAGCCCTGGTCCGCACACTGGCTGTCAAGTCGGACTTTTGGGGGGGGGGGGGGCAATTCCTGTCAGTATGTGATCAATTCTAGTCGACAACGAGGCACTCTAATGCAACCATGTCAGTGGACTCATCGAAAGGGTGAAAAGCAGTTTTTATGCTATACTGCCAAAATTATGAACTACATAGTTCTCAGTCTTTGCACATGTTTCTAGCACTTATCTTCAAACCTGTATAATGTACTAAGAAACAAATCTCTGAATTCACTTTGCTGATTGTCAAATGTTCAACAGAATATTAGAATCTGTGGCATAAAAGTCAGGGAAAGTCAAATACAGTAGAAGACAAACTCTTCTATGACACTGCTTGACCTCTGATTTGTATTTTTTTTCTCATAATTAATCATGTTAATCTAATTAACTAACGAGCAGAAGAAATGCGCTGCTAGCCGCGGCAGTTTCATAGGTAGCACGGCTTATTCATGTTGCAAAGTTGCAAAACATGAAATGTTACCGGTTTGATCTTGTATTTTTTTGGAATGTACAATCAATTAAAAATATGAGAGTAACAGCATCGATAGTTGTGGTATTACAACCCCAATATACAACAATAATATGATGTAATATACAGCTCTGCCTCCTGGGCGGCGAGGCGGGCGGGCACAGAAGGAGCAGCACACTGAATTGGATTGTAGCATTAAATCACGTTTTAATGTTTTACATTCTATTGAATGATGTTATTGCTCTATGTTTTTATAAAGTACAAAAGGACAGAGTGCTACTTTACCTAATTTAAAAACAAAAACATATTTGCAAGGGGGTGGGGTTAAGCGAATTTAGTGGCTGCTTGGTGCTCCCTGGCCACTAGAGGGCCTCCAAAAAGCAAGAAAATTGTTCTATTAAACGCTTTTATCTGCTTCCCTGCTTTAAATGCTCTCTGTCCTTCCTGGAGTCTCACAAAATGCGCAGGAATGACCTCACGCATGACGGCAGTTCGGGGTTTGGTGAGACTCTCTGCACATTCGACTTTGTTGCACCGCAATAAGTCTTCTTTGTGGTTTAATGAGCCTCATTTGTGTGTGTAAAACGCTGTGACCTAAAACAATGAGAAACGTGTTCATCTGAGAAAGAACTTTCCATTTGGATTGTGCGACTGGTAATGAGGCCCGAAACCACCAGCGGTTCACATAGCTAAAGAGCTCACCCCTGAGCCAACATTTCCACTCTTTAAGTCAAACATGGGTTACTTCCATACTGTGGCTATAAAATGATCCATTTGATGCACAGCAGTCAATGGGAATGCTGACGTAAACTTGACTTTAGATATTAGTCAGACATAAGGAACAATCCTTGGTGCTGGCAGCCTTCATCAGTGATTCACAGTGTGATGACGTCGTTATTATTTTTGGCTGCAATAACCTTAACAAGCCACCAGTGGGCAGGTTCAAACAATTTTTGTTTCAGAGAGGAGGAGGCTCTTGTTAGTGTGGTTTGATTCTCAGCAGACAATTAGCCGATTTGGAGTAGAACACAAGTTGCTACACACCTGGTATTTGCGCCTAATTACAAACCGCGTTTAAAATCAGCAGCTGTGTCAACACGCTAACTGTGGAGCTTCACGCCTCGGGGGTCTTTCACAAGTTCACGTCCTGAAACAATGCCAGATTGACTTTATGGGAATTTTTCATTGCAGTCACTTGGAGGAGAAAGCAGCCTAAAATGTAAATTTGTGAACATAAATATCAACCATCAGTCATTTTCCAACACGTTCAATTAGCACGGCTCACCTGTTTTCTGGGTGTGGTCACGTGACGCTTGCAAGCTGAGCCTGTGGCACTACAGATGGATAAAACAGGTGGATTTTTCTGCTTCATTCATATTCCACAAATGCAATATTAATCAGAATACTGTGTTTCGACTAGTGCTGGCACATATTTTTGCAAAAAACATATCTGAGAACTTCCGCTTAGCACATAGCAGAGGCTATGTGCATATTAGGCTGGTTTGAGATCATGTGGGAATACTGTCACTGAGGCTGGATTTACGCTACTAGGTTCAATTGATGCAAGTCAGACTTTTTTTTTTTTTTGCTCCCTAGCGGCACAATATGGATATGCATCACGGCAACGCAAAGAGGGGAAAATGAATTAAATGGGATATGCTACAATTGGAATCAAGCCTTGTCCAAAGAGGGACATAAAGACTAATATGAATTGGATATCTGGCGATGGGATTAAAGCACACCCTAAAGAGTTGCACTGGATCTACCTTCAAAACATGCCAATAGATGATGCACAGTTACAAAAGTGATTATAAAGTGATCTTTAAAAAAAAAAAATCCTTAAAATCACTTTTGCTTCCATTGGAAACCCCTTACATTTAGCAGCAAATCAATCTGAGAAGAAATATTTGTTATTCCTTTCCAGAAAGTGAAGAAAGACGAATATTAGGAAATTCAGAAAAAAAAAACAGCTTGATTTTTTTTTTTCTTCAAACATTTACTGTGTATGATTTTGCTCTCGTGATCCACCACTGTATGACTTGCATAACCACAGTTTTTTGTGTCAACAACCTCTGGCACCTGTGAACTATTCCACATTTCACAATTTCTCTAGTTGTCACTCGTCAACTGTATGTGCATTTTGGGCTGGTTAGTTCAGGTATTCAGTAAACATCAACACAGTGATATCGGACCGCTTAAAAATACAGTGGGACCTGGACTTGCGAGTTTTTCAAGGTATGACCTGTCGCTCAGCTGATTTTTTTTTTTTTTGGGCCTTGAGTTGCAAACAAAAATTTTACACACACTAGTTACTTCACAACAAACAGAAGTTTGGCACATAGTCCTTTGTAAACAATACTTTAAACAAGAGTCCAAGTGCTTGCTTCGAGCTGTTAATTGCCACTGCCACTTGAAGTTAACTTTGAAACTAACATAAAAAAAAAAGGAGATATACACGATGTGTATTTTGGTATACTAACTTTGGCTTATGAAAGTCTACTGGCCTGCTATGCTAATGCTAACACCCAATATAAAACAATAGAGACAGGCTACCAAAGCAAGCATCAATGTCATGGTCATTAGAGAGACCATTCAACAAAACTCACAGTAGGGCTGGGCAATTTGACTTTATAATAAAACATTTTTTTCCTAAATATCATGTTTCCAATTCTAATCTTTTTTTTTTTATCCCCCTTCAATAAAAGAAAGAAAATGAAGATGACATTCATCCAAACTAGGAGAACTAGGCTTTTCCTATTAAAAAACATGTTTTTTGGGACTGATTTGAAGTGTTTCATGTTACAAGCATGGTCACAGAACGCATTCAACTTGTAACTCAAGGCGTCATTGTATAAGCAAATGGACATGAATTACGAATCCATCCTATAAGCTAAAATGGCTATTAATGGGAAATTCAGGGAAATACAGAGAATCATATGGTGAATTCTAATGAAACTGTTTCGCAGGAAAGACAGTACCACTGCACTCCTGACTTGGTAACGAAGAAGGATTGGGAAAATTTGATGGTCACCAGCCCGAGGGAATCAATAACTCATCACGAATTGTGAATCAGTCTGATCCAGCAACCATTTGTCACACAAGAAAATGTCCGCCCATTTAATCAAGGCTATGATACTGAGGACGGTCATTTGTCAGTGCAAAGAAACACCGATGCAAATTAATTAAATGAAGGCGGGAGGCAAGGACGCCCAGGGAGAGGTTAGGGAGCCGTTAATGTTTACGGGTGGAGGGAGGGGTCGGACGTCCGTCCGTCCTGGCGGGATTCCCTGCTGATTGGACACGTTACAGACCATTCATTTGGGTGGGCTGCATAAATACACTAAGATACACTAAAAAACAAAGGCTGTTTTTGCAAGGGGGGTGCGTGTGCGGTCTCAAGCGCGGTTCTGTTTTTACAAGCTGGACATTTTGTGAACTCCACTAAGAAACCTGAGGGAACAATTGCTCCCACGATTAGGAGTGATATATTTTAGACACACAGTATGTGTCAAAAGAACTAAACACTATCAGAAGCACTGGTCTACATTCATGACCTAAATTCTAATATTTGTCCCATCAAAGGGCCTTCAAAATCCACCGTCCTTGCCAATCTAACTTCAACTACAATAGCAATGGGCTCCTTTTCAAATTCTTCCTCACAGGGCGACAGCCCTGGTGTCCGATGACATCATCAAACCGAGTTCTACAAGCAAAACACTTGTAGCAATTAGCACACAATTCTAAATTTCAATCTTTTAAATCTGCATCGCCGGTACGATGTATTTTAAAGTGGAAGTCAACCCAAACATATTTTTTTCAAGAATATGTTCCCAGCAGGCCCACTAGTTGAAAAACGGCATTTTGATTAATATTGCGTTTGTAGAATATGAGTTAAGCGTCAAAATCCACCCCGTTATTAGCCATATCAGGGGCGGCCATCTTGTCACTTCTGTCGACTGATAATGACATCATAGTTGCTCAGGGTTGAGGTAATGACCAATCACGGCTCAGCTTCAGAAAACAGGTGAGCCGTGATTGGTCGTTAACTGAGCCCTGAGCAGTTGTGATGTCATTTTCAGTCAACAGAAGTGACAAAATGGCCGCCCCCAGAGATGGCTGAAAACGCTTGGATTAACACTTATTCCACAAACGCAATATTAATCAGAATGCCTTGTTACAACTAGTGGGCCTGCATAGAAAATATTCTTGAAAAAATAAAACATAATGTATTAAGTATATAACAATTGACTGTATAATTACTGTCGAGTTACACAATTTGCAGTAGAAATTTGCATTTACAATACATGGAATAAAGAATACAGTAATCCCTCGCTACTTCGTGGTGCGAGTTTCGCGGCATAGCAGGTTTTCAAAAAGTACTCATCAAGAAACAAAACTGAAAAAATACAGCCATATCGGCAGCCATATTGGTATTTATTCTTAATTTTGCATTTTTAAAGTTAAAGTTAAATTTGTTTTGTAACAAATATTCAGAAGGGTGGAAACTACGCCGGAGGGGTTCGCAATGGCGTAATAGCGGCGTAAATCCCGCCGAAATAAAAAAAATACTGTGTATGCATTTGTTTTATATTGAAATGCCCGAGTTGGCTTGAGCATTGCGCTCCAGTGTTTGCAGTAGCGAGCTTGGACTGAACTCCTTCACCGTGCCCCACAATTTGCATATGTAAGATTGATGCATAATAATTAACAAGCGGAAATGCATGAAGAGCGGGTCAAAGCACTAGAACGAACCCATAGCTCAGGTAAATCTAATTATATAATGTGTCGGTAGGGATCAAGATGGATGTGCTGTGACAAATAAATAGCGTGGCACTCAAGCATTTTCATTTTGTGCTACTTGATGTTTTGCTATTACATTTATGTAACACTGTAAAGCAGGGCTGGGGTACCTATTTACTTTGATGGGCCTTTTCAGTTTCAGTCAGGATGGGCAGACTCTATTTTTGAAAAAAAATATGAAGCGACAGATGAAGAAATGGGCACTTTTATATCATATAAGCATTTGTGGGTTATATGAATTTCGGGCTTTTTGTAACACTTCCTTTTGACATTTTATTTGTTTTTAGAATTGTATGGCGGGCTTAATAAAATGCCCTCATGGACTGGGGTTTTCAAAAAAAACCCTTTACAGGGCACCAAACTATATTTGGGAACTCATAAAAAAAAAAAAAAAAGTTCTCAAAGCAACAAAGCAAAACCTGGAATAAACTCACCACAAAAGGAAACAAGACAGAAAAAAATAAAACAGGGAAATACGGGTAAATACAAGCAAACTTACGAGACAACGAGGAACAACTGGACAAAACACGAGTTCCTGGAGGGAGCTGATAGGTTGACACAAGGGACTGGCTTGACGAGAACAGCTGGAAACCAAAATCTAAGGAGCAAGAGAAGACATGAAAAAAGGGACACAGGGAAACCGTGACACAAAACCAAGTCAACACAACACTGATCATGACAAAATAATGATCATGGATTTAAAATTACAACTCTTTTAGTTAATGGAAACTTGCTGACTGTTGAAAGTCTTCATATACTACAATATCTAAATTATACCAGATTTCAAAAAATTAAAACCTTTCCCCCCCACCATATTTCAATATATTATATTTTGGTATATATTGCACCCAAAATCAAACATTTGAGTACTGTGCTGTCTCACGAAATGTGTCAGAGGGGCCATTTGCTTTTACACTACTTCAGTATTTGACTTCCAAGAAAGAATTTAATGTGTCTTTGCCGTTTCTTGAAGTTTATGGGTATTTTTTTTTTCTCAGAAGTAAAGGAAAAAACCCCTGCAAACTTAAACAATATTAATTTCCCACACATCTCAGTCAGTACGAGGCCGATGGGAGTCCCTTTATCACTTTATTCTCTATATTTCACATCAGTAAGTCATATCCATTTGTGTCTACTTGCATGATGGCATGGACGTCTCATATCTCTACACCCCCCCCCCACCCCCTTTTGGCATCCTTATGCCAGGTATTTTTTCAAATTCCTCACACCCTGTGGGGATAGGTATGTCCACCCCCCCCCCCCTCCAGCTTCCACCCATCCCCGCTCCACTTTACTGCCTGTCTCTGTCCGTCTTGCATATGCCAGCACATGTATGAAGCAGCCAACCGACGCGGCGCTCGCTTCGCACGCACATTCAACTGGCCAGTCCCAACTAAATCATCCGGCCTCTTGAAGCTGGCAAAGCGCGGCGGTGGGCTCTACATGTGGCGGGCCAAAAACAACTGGGCGGATAACAGGCAACTGTGAGCTACGCTTGAGGACTCCAGAAAGGCCCGTTTATCCGGTGACAAGTCAAGCCTCTTATTAAAGCTACATTCGAAACCTTTTTCCTTTCCGGGGCCATTTCAGATTTTATGCAGTCCTCGGTGGGTCATTCTAAGACATCATATAAGCATTTAATGTGTTGAGGTTTTGGGGCCGGATCACATGCTCTGCCCACGCTTTCCGACCCTTCACTGACATGTGGACATGTTGACACAGGACTTATTAAGATAATTCCGTCCGTAAATTAAACACCGAATCTCATATCAATCTCTCGTGCAAGCCCATCTGAACTTGACCCAGGATTAGTTGCGAAATGATCCTATGCAAGTCTACCTTTCCCACAGACTCCGGCTTTCCATTTCACTTATGTGCTTACATACATGAAAAGAAAACATGGAGAACAACCCACAAAGAGTGGCCTGTCCGAACCAATTTGCCATAAACGGTGATGGAACGTTTTCTGTTAAGGGTATCAAGATTGTGGTGTTTCGTCTCTTAAGCCACAAACCCAAATTTACTAAAATGACTGAAAAGCGAAAATGTTCTATACTACTATACCGCACATAGAGGATTCATGTTAGATAAATATTTGAGTTTTGTTATTCTGGGAAAGTCACCATTTGCTACTCACGGATTCACCTACTCGCAGATTTTTGTCGGGGAAAACACCCGCAATTATTTGCTGAAATACCTATTTGCCGTTTTTTTGCAAAGTAGGATCGGGCCGGTATTGAATTTTGATGATGGCAAAAATATTACGGATTCACGCAAACCTTTTTGCACTGAACGCAATCGATTTGATTTTTAAACAACATCTGGAACATTGAGTGCAATAGTAAACATACGATAAAAATCGGCAATGGAATTTTTTTTACAACAGTAAGCGAACATATTTACCAGAAAATGAGTAGTGACTTCTCGAGTTGGCCAAGTTATGCCACGCTAAAAAGTCTTTAGCATTTATTTTACCAAACGTGTCAAATTCTCACTGCTTTTCGCAAAGACTCTGTCCTAATTACTGTATACTAGATTTTTTTTACTATATACTAGAGTTGGGTGAGTACGGATGCCAGATATCAGTATCGAGCCGATACTGGCCTTATTTTAAGGTATCGGGTACTCATCGGGCTTGCCGATACCAACCAACAATAGTGAATGCAAAAAAAAAAATTGACATCATGCGAGTCCACCTCAGAAGTCGTTGCTGTTATGCTGTGGCAGTTTTACGCATTTTTGGGACATTGTGTTCAATGAAATTGTATATCTCAAAAGTACTACAGGCGTACTCAAATAGTGAATACTCGCACTGGTATCAGTCAGCAGCCTATACTTTGAATATATTTCTAAAGAAAATCGTACGTCTCACTTTATTTCACTGATATAAATCCGAGACGCGTTTGATAATTACTTTCCTGAGCGCGATGAATCAAAGGAAAATGACTAAAAGAAATGTCATTCCACATTACTGAGCAAGCCGCACTTGCTATGCATAATGGGGGAAAAAGCCGATGAAAAGCATGTAGTCCAATGCCCTGCGCGTGACTCAGAGAGCGACGGGTTCATTCCGATAAAGGCGCATTAAGGAAAGTTTGTGTCGGTCAAATGCATGAAACTAAGACAGCAGCTGTTAAAAAGCCTCTGATGAACAGCAAGCAGGTATTTGAAGCTGCCAGTGCTTCTGGAGCAGTGCCGGTCCAAGCCTTTACCGAAGCAGAATTCGATTTTGGAACGTCCTCCCACAATATTTACATGTTTAAAAAAGAATTTGCTTCCTTATATCTTCGTAAGAAGATATGAGAGTTGTGACAGGACAACTGGTGGCTGCTCACAATGCCCCGAGCATCTGACAGTTCCTGCCCGAGAAGAACATCACTGTGCCGAATCAACCTCTGTGTGATTTTTTTTTCTTCTGCGCTTTCTAAATAGTGTGAATAAACCTGAAAACTGTGATGCCGATGACATCAGAAGTTATATAAAATGGACTTCGAGTGGAGTATCAGCGTTTCTGGATGTGATCACAGTCTCCAAATTGCTCGGGGAAAAAAAAAAAAGTCTTATTTCTGCTGATCTTTTACTTTTGAGAGCTGTCAATCTATGCACACACTCGCGTGGACTAATCGCCAACGGTTCGATGCGTAGTTTAGTTGAGGAGCAGATGTCTCTCAGGCCCACCGATAATCATGAAACGGTAGACACGACACACCAGTCCAGTCTCAACATCTGTGGCGAATAACAGACACTAAGTTGCCTTGGCCGAAAAGCCAAGAAAAAAAAGCCACATCTCCAATACGTTGAAATGATTAAGACGGGCAGCTGAGCACTGGGCCGAAAGATTCCAGGGGAGGGATGGAAAGATGAATATTCAGATTTACATTTATAAAACCAGTTCATTTTTTAACATTCTCTTTGATTATGCTTTCTAAAGTACAGTGCTATTCTCCTAAATTTAAAAAAACACGTAACAAAACATCTTGTTATATTAGGGTGTTGGAACAGATTCAATGAAAATTCCATCGAAACTGTTGCTGACACTGTGTGCCAAAATGTATTTCAAACAATTTTATCCCATGTATCACTTCAAATTGGTAGCTTTTTCAGACTTTATATACCAGTCAAAGATTTCAACTGATTATTTGCCAAAACACAATATTATGATACCATTTATAGTCATCTTCTTGAGGTCTTTGCAAGGGGTCCAAAGTGTGATTCACGCCCGGCTCAAATGTTTCAAAACATTAGAAAACCATCAAAACATGACGGAACTTGCAAATAACGAAAGATATATAGCTGCCGTAAAGCTGTCATTATTCGAAGCGGCTTAAAAAGAAATTAGCTAAAATATCACTTTTGGGTACAAGGGCTTTTGTAGTCGTCTAAGAAAATGAACGTCCATTTCAAGTGATTGGTAATAATACAGAAATAGATTTCATTGTTGGAGAGTGAACTCTGCAATTAGGATGGAAAGAAAACTGTCCATGAATTACAAAAAATCAAAATAAGATAGGACCACCTGGGTCCGCTTTAGGACCACACAACTTTGTATTAATATTCACCATTGTGTAGGATAAGTCCGTCACTCAGCATCCCACCCCCTTTTCCCTCAAACACACACACGCACGCACACACACACACGGGTGGTGGACACTTCAAAGACTGCGCTGAGGAGAAGGAGCTGCACCAGGCAAGACGGGACAAGACAGAAGAGTTCGCATCGCAAAGTTTGGAGGTCGAGTGTCCAGCCATCTCGTCGTTTCATTTTCCTACCAAAATACTCATTCTGGGGATTTTAAGACCACTCATGAACACGCAAGGAGGATTTGAAAATGGAAAGTGAACTTTTTGACCAGACGAATCGGTGGAATATTGTTTCTGCAGCACCTTCTCTGAGGTGAGATTAAGAAAAATAGATTTTTTTTTTGAAAAAAAACATCCAAATAGTCCTTCACTCTTGCTGGATTTCACGCATAACACAGAGTTTGTATATAAAACTTGTGATTTATTTACATTTATTCTCGGTGTACGTCCCTCTCTATCGTCTACAACGATAGCCAGTTCCATTCCAATGACACAAAGTGTTTTGATATCTGTTGTTCAGTCTGCAGTAAAGAAAAACCTTCACTTCTGTTTTAAAGCAAACAAGTGGAGGTGAATTCATCGGCGCAGACGTGGAAATGTGTTTGCAAAGACGATTGTGTCGGGAAAAGCGCGGTCATTAATGGCAGCGATGCTATTCAAAGCGAGCTGGTCAACGTGGAGGCACGCGGCACAGCGGGGGGACCGGCTGCTCCTCTACAGTTCAACTGCAGCTCTTAACCCCTGGTGCCGCCCGGGTCCGCATGTGTCGTCCGGGGGTGGGGGGCCGGGCACCCCTCGGATGCTTTGATGTCGCCTGCAAAGCGCATATGTCGAGAATCTTTCCCCAAACACGGCGTCCGCGCGCCGACCAAAATTTAAAGCGTGAAAGTCAAACGTGTCAATTGGGTCTCGTCGTCCATTCACTGGCAAAGGGGGGGAGAAAATGTCCCCGCGCACAATATCAGGCAACGTATGTCTTCGGGTATCTCGGTTGTCCCACTTAACTGATTGGTGTCCAACTGATGAGCTGAAGAAAAGGGCCGGGCACTCAAACGCCTCCGTCGAGATTTACAGCCTCAATTGGAGCCCTCCCGCTCTGAAAATGCAATTATTTACGGAAACCAGGACTGCTCCGCCCGACTCCCAAGGAATCCATAAAACCGGGAAGGCTGTGCCAACCGCGGATGGTTTGTGCTGCTACATAAACCATGGGTCTGGCTGACATTTTCATTTTTACTGCATGTTGCTCACGCGACTTTCTTTTCTCTGTGTGTCACACTTGAAGTTGGCGTGCATCACCTTGCGTCGCACCGACTGCGTTTTGCGTGTGAACCAAATGTAAATCTCCAGAAGGTGGAGGAAATAACACTTCTCCGTTTTGTTGCCTCATCTCCCTTTAATCTGTCTCTGCTGATTTGCACCGATTGCCTAAAACAGCTCGCGCTTTCAATAATATTCGCTAGCCCGCACGATCCCTCCAGACATCCTAACAAGCTAACAGCGACATAAATGGACGCCTCGGGCTCCTTGTCTCCACCTTCCCCGCACACCTTCCCCATCAGTCCCAATTTCTCCCTACCTGCCACCCCTACCCCGACCTCTCCGTCTCCCAGCCTTGCATCCACCGCCGTGTTCTGCTCCTTCCTCTCCCTGCTCTCCCTCCTGGGCATCATCGGCAACCTGTACACTCTGGGCCTCCTTCTGAGGCGCAGGAGGAGCAGGAGGAGAAACGGAGTGGGCCTAACCTGCTGCTTAACGAGAGTGCCCGCGCCCTCCTGCCTTTCCAATCCTTCCTCGCTCTCCCCCTCCTCCTCCCCTCTCTCCTCCACCTCCTCCTCCTCCTCCCTTCACCTCCAGGTGCTGAGCCTGGCCCTGGCCGACCTGCTCTACCTGTTCACCGCCCCCTTCATCGTCTACGACAGCCTGGCGTCCGACTGGGCCTTTGGCGAGCTGGGCTGCCGTCTCCTCCTGAGCCTGGACCTCCTCACCATGCACGCCTCCATCTTCACCCTGACCGCCATGAGCCTGGACCGCTACCGGGCCGTGGCGCGGCCCCTGCACACCTCGTCCACCAACTCGTCGGGGCTGCTGCGGGTGAGCTTGGCTTGGGGGCTGGCCGTGGCGCTGAGCTTGCCGATGATGATCACCCTGCACCTGGAAGACGGGGAGAACCAGGAGGGTCAGCTGTGCGTGCCCGCGTGGGACGAGCAGAGCTCCAAGGCCTATCTGAGCGTGCTCTTCTGCACCAGCATCCTCGGGCCGGGCCTGGCTATCGGAGCTCTCTACGCTACTCTTGGACGACTTTACTGGGTGTCTCAGACCCGGGCCCCGTGGGGCACGGGCACTAGTACTGCTTGCCCCGCCCGTGCTCCCAAACCCAAAGTCCTGCTCCTCATCTTGGGCATCGTCCTGGCCTTCTGGGCTTGCTTCCTCCCTTTCTGGATCTGGCAGCTGCTGCCTCTCTACAAGCCTGACATGCTGAGGACAGTACCGGTAGGCACTCAGGTGACGGTCAACCGGATCCTCACGGGACTGACCTACGGAAACTCTTGCGTTAATCCGTTCTTCTATACGCTACTGACTGGAAAGCGACGACGTAAACGGCAAACGCTGACATCGGCGAATCAGCTCTGCCGCAAGAGCAGTCCGCTGCAGTAGGTTCTTTGTATCACCTGACACAATAATGTGAGCCTGTACTGGGTACTGTAAATGAATCATTTTTCAATATTCTCAATAGATACCAAAGACCAATGATTCCGCTTGTTAACTGAAACCAAGCAAATCGGAGCACTTTGTAAAGACGTTTTGTATAAAGTTCGGAATGAAAGAGTCGGTAATGTTTCTTTTTTAGCAGTGCAAAAATGACAATCTGAAAAACAACGGAGTATAACGAAAGGGTTTGTCAGCTGCTGGGTAAAACTATTGCAAAAGTACATCACTGTAGGTGATTTGTTATTATTATTGTTATAATCCAAGTTACCATGAACCAAATCGCCAGCCGTAGGAATGTCATTTTGTTTGACTAGTTCATTTGTTGAATGAAGATTTTGCATGCACACGCAGTTCTAGTAAAATTACGGATGCACTTCTGCTTGTTTTGGGGAAAAAAGAATTTTTTTTTGTCTTTCTTTGAAAGAAATTTGCCGTTGTCGACTAGTCTTTATCTCTGGGATTTTTCTGAGGCGTTGTGAATTAAGGTTAAGTAAATATTTTGTTTGCTCCTTGTACATTTCAAACACACTTTGCGTTGCCGGGTTTGAACATGCAATGCCATTGCATGGCTTCAACTCTTGTCACTGACTGATGTTTATATTAACGCTTAATATAGAGCTCTAAATAAAGATTATGCTTTCTGCAATTCACAGAGTCATTCGATCTGTTATCGGGGTAAAATGAACACCACTGGACACTTCATTACATGCACTGACTCCAATGACCTTAAAAACCTGAAGCGTCTCAAAAAAAAAAAAAAAAAAAAAAAAAAAAGACATTCCAGGTAGATTAGAAGCCAATCCTGGGCCAGTATTTAGTATATGAGACAAATGTCAAAAAAATGAATGGCAGGAAGGTGTAATGGTGAAGCACTGCGCTGTATCATACTGAGAGCTTTCTCATACTTATAAAATAATATGAAATATTACAAAGAGATGTTGGTATGATACAGCGCAGTTCTACACTGCTGCAAATTACAACATATTGTTGCCCAAAAAAAAAAAACAACAGCAACAACGGAGCATTATTGTCTTTGGAAAGATAGTATTTTACCAGATTTTTCAGGTATACTTGTACTTAACTCATTCACTGCCGGACAGCAGCGTCAAACTTATCTTTACCACAGGCCACATTGCAGCTACAGCTATCATCAGAGGCCTGGTTAAAATGGTGAAACAACATTACTGTAAAATCACTAGTGGTGTGCCAGTACACCAAAATGACCAAATATGGCAAATTTTTTCCGACAGTATTTGTTCTGCCATGCGGTGTTCAGAGTTTCGGTGCATCCTTGATGGTGAACGTGATCATCGAATTTTTGTGAAACTGGAGAAGAGAGGTGCTTTTTAAAAATAACTTTCCAGGGGCAGAACGGCAGCTGGATGGTGGATGGATGGACACTGCGGGGAAACAAACTGGAAAGCAGTGACACTTCAATTGCACCGCCTGGCTATGTTTTGAAGATCGGATTGACGTTTGGTTGGTTTGTGTGTACGTGTCAGCATGTCACCACGTCGGTCAGGTGTTCCGTGTTCTTGTGTATACTCGCTGGCTGGTGTTTCAGTATCTCCCTGCAGCAAGGAGCTCTGTGTATGCCTACCTCAAAGGGCGCACTGTACTGTAGCGCAAAACCCCGCTGCTCATTGACGCACATGGGCAAATATTGTTGTATGAGAGAGCACAGTAAGGATGGGATGAAGGGATTCATAAAAAAAATAATTAAAAAAATTAAAAAAGAGCGAGAAGGACGGTGCTTTGGTCAGCGGGATGGTGGTTGTTTAAAAAGTGCCCGCGTGGCCCAATTTTTTGACTGACAGTTGGATAGAACTTTAAAAAGTCTGGTAGAGAGATTTGCTGCAAGACCAGTTATTTTCTCCTCCAGACTTCATAATTCCTAATGAAAGCTATAAATGTCCACATTTTATGGTGCGGGATCAGAGAGATAATATTAAGTAACCTTAAACACACAATCATTTTTTCCTTTTTTTTACTCAAATCGAGTTCAGATTGGTTGTGATTACTTTCTAGATCATCTGAAAGATTTGCGAAAAGCGGAGTGTGTGATCCCTACAAAAGAAATCAAGACATTAAAATGTAAACTTGAAATGATTTATCGGAGTATGTTGAAGCATTCTCTGAGGCTTGTAGTTGTTTTTTTTTTGTAAATATTTTTTTTTTGCTGAATAAATAAAACGCGACTTTGAGCGTGTGTGGCTTTAAAAGGCGGGGCCTGGCCTGGTAAGTGACGTGGGCGTCGAGGAATGTAGAGTTGGCTACCTTATTAGCCATCCTGCGTTTTAGTGACATGGTGTTGGCTGTGTTTAGTTCTGTTCAATAACGCGATTAAAAGTGCACCAGCGGCGATTGTAGATGTGCACTTTATCTTCCTTGTTAGGCGTGAAATGATCCCAAACTTCGGACATTCTATTCTGCTTAGCCTCCATTGCGCCAACGAAATTTTTGTGTTACTTCGCCAAATACAAATAATAACTCCGGCCGCAGTTCGACAACTTCGCCGAACACTATTAATCACAATAGCGGTCGAGTAGCGCATTACACTTTGTCTCAATTGCTTCAAGATGTGATTAGTTCACAAGTGATTCCACACAAATTACACTAGAAATCTTAATTAATCCACTTATTGATTACTATGACAATCCCAAATATAGGGGTTGTAGATTCTCATATTTTGGCCATTTATGTCTGTAGCTAATATGAGACCAGGTTGAGACAAAAAAAAAAAAAAAGTTTAATTAATGAAATATTACACATATTTAAAGCATCGTTTGCACCCATACAGTAGCAAGACGGATGATTTATTTGAGGTTTTTATTTCATCCGCAGCTCAGTGTCACCATTCATTCTTGAGTGACAAACTGTATCTGGGTCAGTGTGTTTTTCCATCCCTCGCACACACCAGACAGTAAAACCATTAAGCTCTAGTGACCGTTATTAGACATTCAATAACGTCGTAACTATTTGTCTCCAAATTTGTGTACGTGATTTGATTAAAGTCAATATTACAAAATGAGCCTACTGAGAAAGGGGGAGCAGACGAGCCGGTTGGGCCCCAATGCTTGTACGCAAACGAAAGAAAATGGGAGGGAAAGCCGCTGAAAAGCATCAAAATAGAGACACCCCATATTCATCTGAAGTATTTCTTGATACGTCGACGCTGCCGAGGCCTTTCTGTGGTCCACGCATGTGTTTTCATTTACCTGGCTACCTTGCAGCGCGACGCTCCCACTGCACTTATTATCCGCAGCTGTGTGAGCTCTCACCACAGGGGGTGCTCCTGTTGGGGAGTTAATGTAATATCCATACCGTTTTTGCACACAACCGCGGCTATCTCAGCACATTCGTCCATTTCAAAGGAATGTCTTGTCGACGAAGCTCCAGGTCGTTGTGAAAGCCCTCATACGTGAGTCGAGGACGTGGCTTTTGAAGGCCCGGGACATACCGAAATGCAGTCGCTAACTAGTTTGGACATTTGAATCGAAGTTGAATGCTGTCGCAATTTTAAAAAACGACGCGTATCTCATAAGATGGCGCAGCAAATATTATGTTTACGGGTACAAAGCAAGATTAAGACGGCCGCTGCCAAGCCATACAAGTACAGTATATATTTTACAATATAACTTAATGCGAAATCAACCCAAACATATTTTTTTTAAGAATATGTTCCCAGCAGGCCCACTAGTTGAAACACGGCATTCTGATTAATATTGCGTTTGTGAAATATGAGATAAGCAGCAAAAGCCACCCGTTTTTAGCCATCTCAAGGGGCGGCCATTTTGTCATTTCTGTCGACTGAATATGACATCACAACTGCTCAGGGCTCAGGTAACGACCAAGGCTATGTGAACACAAAAATTCGGACACATATAAGTGAAGTGTATTTTTTTCGTTTTTATCATTAGCTAATTTAGCGAAGCTATGGGAACACCCACAAAAAAATCTCTGCACAAATACAAGTAAGGTGTATTTTTTCAGTTGTTATTATAAGCTAATTAAGCATTTTTGTGACTCAGATCACTATCTTAAAAAGCTATAGAAAACAAGTTGTTTTGATGTTATAGAAACTGTCTAGCTCCAAAACACCACATGCGACATTTAACATGATTTTTTTTTTCTTCTTCTAAGTATGAGCACTAAGTTATTAAGAGGGAAACTGTATGTTTTCCATCGTGAAGTTTTCAAAATAGGTATCGTAAGTAATGGACAGTAAAAATAACAGACTGTACTTTTGCTTCTGCTTGTAACAGTCTTTTTTTTTGTAAAAGTATTTGTACTTGTATTTAAGAACAGAATGTGAGTATTTTTGCCACCTCTGTCAAAATGACAGAAGATGAACGTTGCTGCTCGGAAGCACGTCCAACAATGACACTCGGTGGCAGAGTGTTGATGTTGACGCGTATGCGTGTGTTATAAAAACTCAACATATCAGATGATTAAATCCTCCCATGAGTCTGCTGGGATGACTGAGTGTTTGATAAACTTCAAATACGCACTGTTTGCCCAAGCCGACCAAATGGATGGAAAATATTGTGTCAGTTGGCAGGCCGGCCTATCTATAAACTTTGCGTGTGTTGGTAGTGGCCAGCACCAGGCGGCCCGCTCCAATCATAACTCTTGTTCTGCAGGACAACAGCAGCCTCTGATTTCATCCTGAGATAGCAGCCGGCGTCATTAGCTCCTCGCCGGGAATAGGAGAGGACAAATAGTTGCGATTGGGAGCGTCGCTGCGCTCTACCTGAGGATTTCATACATCCAACAGATGTCCGTTTCCTGGAACCAGCGAGCGTCTTTTCCATCCCAGCGCCCCCTTGGCCCCGCCTGCCGGGCCCTCCCCTTGACCAGTGATTGTGCCTGCTCGCAGGTGCCCCTCCCCTGGGCAGCCCGCTCAGGAAAGCACCCCGCCGGGCAGACGAGACGAGGCCGCGGCCCGGGCCAAGATCCCGCTGCGAACTGTATAAGAGGCTCCCATTCTCTGCAGACATACACCGAAAAGATTCCCGCAGCACTCGCTTCTCTGCCTGCGAAAATTCAATCCCTCCATATGTTTTCCCTCTTTCCCTCACCCTCCACATGTTTCCTGCATATACGCTTGACATATTAATATGGCTTTAAACTTCGCATCATATAAAAAAAAAAAATAAAAAAAACAGGCTCAGTTTATGCTTGAACAAATCCGAAAAATACAACACGATGGCTAGTGTGCCCATAAAAATTGGGATTTATATTTTTTAGAAGAATACGCCTACGTGTGGCATAAAAAAACTTTGGGTGTGAGCGTACCTCACAAGAGCATTGAAGGGTTTCCCAGATTTTTATTTTTGGTGACAGCGAACTTCAAAACAAGCAGCAGATAGTGGCCCTATTTTTTTTTTTTTTTTTTTAAATAAGGCCAAGTACTTGCTAGTTATAACTATTTAAAGGGGAAGTCAATCCCCAAAAATTCTTTACAAGATGTTCTATGCGCCTTCACTAGCCTAGCATGCTGATTAATATTGCCTTTGTGGAATATGAATTAAGCAGCATAATCCACCTGGTTTTAGCCATCTCAGGGTGTGGCCATTTTGTAACGACCTATCACAGCTCAGCTGTTTCTGGCGCTGAGCCGTGATTGGTCGTTATCTGAGCCCTGAGCAACTGTGATGTCATTTTCAGTCCACAGAAAGCAGCAAAATGGCTGCCCCCTGAGACGGACAAAAACGGGTGGATTTTTACTGCTTTACTCATATTAGACAAACTCAATATGAATCAGAATGCCGTGTTTTCGACTAGTGGGCCTGCATAGAACATATTCTTGTAAAGAAAATTTTGGGGTTGACTTCCTCTTGATGCAACGGATGTTTGAAAACAAAACAGTTCTCAAAGGCATATAGTCTCTATCCTCTACAAAAAACAACTATTATTACTGCAGCTTACATCACTTTGTTACAAAACGTCAATTTCGCGTGTTAAAATGTCATTGTATGATCTTTGGCTTGTTTCCATTTCCTTATTTTGCATGGGAAAACGGTTTTGGATCAAATGTGTTGTGCTTGACCTTCTTGTAATTGCTGGTTTGGCAGCAAATACAGCACCCACGGCTGCTCACAGTGTTTCTTTGTTTGACTCAATGCGACCCCGCGGTGAAGCGCCCTCCTCTCCATCAAGTCCGGTGACTTCGCACGTAGGCGTCAGCGGCCAGCATCAGGCGAGGCCGTGGCTTGTGAGCCTGAGAGGCCGGAGGTTACATCAACCGACATACGTATTACGGTTCGCACCTGGGCTCTTACTAGCAAAGACTGTCTGTAAATATGACACGTCTGCTCTTCTCTTCGATCTCCTCCCCGCCTTTCAGCCTCCTCCTCTTCTTGCACGTCAACAGGCGTCTGAGTCAAGTCAGGCATCGAGGTTCCCCTGAACTCTGACCTTCTGACACTTTACTCGTGAACAGCATGGGCGAGCATGCAGAAGGCACTCCAAAGACTCTTTCTTTCCGTGACACTGCGAAACAGAAATGCGCAACTGGCGGCCCGGGCCCTCAATTAATTTTTGAAAATAAAAATATTGACTGTAAGCGAAGCAACTCTAAGGTTTAAGGACCAAATTACTTTGGATGTCAAGAAAATGGTGTCTTTCGGGTAAAATAGGAAGCAGATTATATGTTCACCGAATTTAAACGCAGACCTATCTGCCAAGTTCGCTTTTCGCCACGAAAGATTTCAACGCAAGTCGCCACTACAACACCGATCTCAAAAGTAAACAATCAGATTTTTTCCCCACATGAACCGTTGACAGTTCGTTTAAAATGAATGAGAAGTGAGACTAAATTTGTGTCCTCCAAAAACATGGATATATTCAATGTTTAACAGTGTTCCTAACACATATGGAGGCTTAACTGGACAAGCGGCTACGTTGCCAAAAAACATGATACGCTGCCAAACCTTTAATGGGGAGGGACGCAGGAGAGCCGATTAATCAGCCGTCCGTTGCCAGCGATGGTATATGTGAACAATTTATTAATTATTTAATTAACGTCATTAATTAATTGACTATAATTATGATTACTCAGCTTGTGATATTGAACACTTTCTTGTGGTGTGTCAAATTCGGTCCACACTAAAGGAAAACTGTGGGGCCTCAAGATCTCAGCTTCATACTTTTTCTTAAAAAAACGATCACAGGCCATTCCTTTGTTTTGAATTAGAAACAAGATGACATTTTTGCCCGCTTTTGAAGCCTTTGAAATGTAATAACTTCCTTAATTCTTAACATATTAGCAAATATTTTTGTCGTGCTGGGGAAAAAAGGACTTTAATTTTGTTGTCACGTACATTTATGGTACACATACAGCATGTCTTTACTGTACTGGTGTACTTTAACTGGGATTTCATTTTAAATCACGAAATAATAAAAACAGCCCAAATAAGTGACCGTGTGGTGTCAGCTGGTGGCGCAACATGAGTTCAAGTGTTGTTCAAACTTACCTTGACTGCGGTACTTCCAGACGACAGCTCAAGCTCAACCGTGCTGCATAAAAAAAATATTTGAAAAAAAAATCCAAAATGGAACAGGTGAGCGGCACCATTTTGAAAACGACGAAATTGTCTTTGGCGCCCTCTAATGGCGCCTCTTAGCAACAAGCCACAAACCGGAGACGGAAGCGTCTGCTTGGCTTGGTTAGCTCAGCGTCAGCTAGTTCCATACGTGTGTTTTTACACAGCAAAAGAGGAACTTTTAAGGACTTAATGTCATTTGGTGGAAGTCAAAACGGCGGGTGAGTTAGCGTTCGCGTAATATATTTGCCGCCGTCATTTATAACCCGGCTCGTTAGTTTGTGTAATCATTGACGACTCTTGCTGCGCATTAGCTCTTTGTAGTTAGCCACATTTTATTAGAACAACGCTACATACCATTACGTCTCTTAAACATCTCAATCACAACTAGGCCCGTAATCGTGACTTTATTAGAACACTGTCAACTATAATCCAATCTACAACCTCCACTTGGTTATTGATGAGTAAATGATATGGTGTCCTCCTAGCCGCCGCGCTAGCAAGTGGGACCAGCCGGGACCCGGCTGTGGGGGACCAGGGGACGCTGAGGCGGCACCCACCGGAGCTCTGGACGCCGCCGCCGCCGTGGCCGCTAAGATTAACGCCATGCTGGTAGCCAAGGGCAAACTCAAGCCCTCGCAGATTGGCACACCGGGGCCCATTGAAAAGGTACACAACAAACACTGCTGCAAGGAAAGTTTCTACCATTTGATATTGATCTTGTTAAACACGCACTGGTAGTCAGTTTAATGTCTGAGGTATGAATTTGCTTGAACGCTTGAGGGAGGACTGGCTGACTCCAAAATTAAGGGCATCACAGTAAACCAGCCGAGAAGTAACGAAGGCATAGATTGCCTACTAAGTGATGTTGTGAAAGGAGAGGGTTTACTTTTGCCAGTTGCCAGTTATAAAAAATCTGAATTTAACAACAGCACCAATTTGTCCGTTTTGAAATCACTCTCCAATTTAAAACCCAAATTCGACTTAAGACGCCAGGGGGCCCAAGTCAAAGATGAGATGTACAAGGGGCCAAACACCATAACTTTTTTTTTCATTTTGTTGACGTTCAAGATGTTTATATGCCGCCCAAGTTTTGATTTCCCCCCAAAAATCAAAATGTGTACATTAAAAGCATTTTATGAGTTGAACCTTCAAAGGTAATGCTGAACCTCTCCATTGGTCCCCCCTCAGGTTATGGGCCTTGGGAAACCTCAGGTCCCAGCCAAGGCTAAAGACGACCTGGTGGTGGCGGAGGTCGAGATCAACGACGTCCCGATCACGTGCCGGAATCTCTTGACCCGAGGACAGACACAAGATGAGGTCAGTATGGATGACCGTTAATCAATGAGTATGTTATAGAAACATTCCTTTTGCTAATGTAGTTAAATTGGTGAGCACCAATGATTTTGAAGGCCCAGGGCAGAATAGATTCGACATGGTTGCACATAGTGGTGAAAAAAAAAAAAAAAAAGCTCTAATACTCACATATACTGGAAGCAGTGCAGCCAAGAGAAACATTGACGGTTGGAAATAAATGAAAACAAGTCCACCGATCAAATAGAGAATTTAGGTTGACAGCTTGCAGGCCCACCACTGAAAAATCTGTTTTAAGCAGTGATGAACTCTTTGTTTCCAGATCAGTAAAGTGAGCAGCGCTGCCGTGTCCACCAGAGGACGCTACATGACCGCAGAGGAGAAGGGCAAAGCGCCACCCGGGTGACTGGCTCATCTGTCTTGAGTCATCATAAGTTATCTTGTTTATGTTTGTCTTAACACGACCTCTGTGCTCTTTTCTCTTAGGGACCGGCCTTTGTATCTGCACGTTCAGGGACAGACGCGGGAGCTTGTGGACCGTCAGTACTCTGTCACGCGTGAAATTTGTCGTGTGTTTGTTTTTTTTTTGTTTTTTTTTTCCCCCCTCCGGCGACTAATGTTTTTGACACATTTGTTTGGCTGTGCTTTCAGGAGCTGTAAACAAAATCAAGGAGATCATCACCAACGGCGTTGTGAAAGCAGCGACCGCCTCGTCGTCAGTGTCCTCATCCTTCTCCTCCACCGCGCCCGCCGTGACGGTTTATCAGCCAGCGCCTCCACCTTCGCTACCGCCGATGACGCACCACAAGCCACACTTCCAGACTGGGGTATGTTAGGATCTAAAACGCATTGGAGTCTGGAAAAGTTCTGGTTGAATTCCGAATCCCAAGAGGAAATAATGTCATGATAGTTAGTTTGTTGATGATTAAAAAAAAAAAAAAAAAGTTTTATTTAACATTTTAATGATTCTAACTGTCATGCAAATATGGCGAAATTATCGTCTGTAAAACTGTCATACTAGTGAATTGAATATTAATAACTGAGCTCAAATATAGGAAAAAAAATGATCCACTAAAAATGCACAGTTGCACACACATTGCACATAAAACTACTTAAATATGTTTAAAAAAAACTGTTAAAGGTGAAACGCTAATGAACTTGAAAGTTAAATACTACTGAACAGTACTTAAAAAAATGTACTGTAGATACAATGGGACTACAGAATTTTAAAAAGTTTACGCAAGATTTATATGTAGCTACAAGCTTCATTCTAATATGCTTGCTTGTATTTTATGGTTTAAGTTTTGTCAGTTTAGTTTGTATTAAATTCAGTGATTCTATCATATCGCACTTCTGCGATTGACTCCTTTAGATGCTCAGCAAGCTAAAGTCCCACAAAATGTGCCTATGATGACGGGTCTTACTTTTGAAGCGGATTTTTTCCAGAACGTGTTTGTTGACCTAACTTTGAAAGTTCTACTGTAAATGTAATCGCACTCCCAAATAAAGTTTTGCATTGACAGCTGGATGTTGTGACTCCTTTTGACAGATGCACTACGTTCAAGATAAGATCTTTGTGGGCCTGGAGCACGCCATCCCGGGCTTTGCCGTCAAAGAGCGAGTGGAGGGTCCCAACTGCTCGTACCTGCAGCACATCCAGGCCGAGACCGGAGCCAAAGTCTTCCTCAGGGGAAAAGGCTCAGGCTGTCTGGAGCCTACGTCCGGACGAGAGGCCTTTGAGCCCATGTACATCTACATCAGGTGGGGGTTGCTCAATCGCGCAAGATGTGGGCTGTGTTCGGAATCACTCCCTATCTACGATATCGTGCCTGGACGGTGTGTCCGCCATTTTGTTACTGCTGCTTTAATAATGTGTAGTGAGCTAACCGCTACGTAATGCCATCGATGAAAACCGCAATGCATTTTGAAAAGTAGCAAAGAACTGATAGTCATTAAAGGGCCACCAGCTGACTTTGATCCAGTGCTTTGTAATTATGCAACAGAAAACAGTCGATGGCTACTAATGTAAACATCGTTTGCTTGCTAAATACAACCACTATTGCTAAGGATGTATTGGAATGCCACAGTCGGCAGTGCACTTTGAATCATTTATTGAACAAAAGAAAACACATTTATATGGGAGCTCAACTCAATACGCAGACTGGCTAACGTTTAGCCAGTTAGCTGCCCAGCTACACTCTCATTTGCTGACACACACCTCACTCGCCAGCCCAGGCCCCCGGCTTTTAAAGCCACACACACTCAAGCTCACAGATACTACGAAGTAAATTATGAGTAAGGTGACCAAATCCCTGTTTGTCTAAATGAAGCTCCTCAACTCACTTCGACATATTTCATAGTTTGAATCTGCAAATGCTAAATCGTAGGGAATGAATTTGAACACAGCTCCTCTCTGCTCGCCGTTATGGTGCAGAGTAGTTTGAACTCACGTTTCCAATGTTCCTCTGCAGTCATCCCAAACCAGAAGGTCTTGCAGCAGCCAAAACATTGTGTCAAAACCTGCTTCAGACCGTGAGTGGCACCTTCAATCGCTTTTGTACATGTTAGCGTTGAACCACTATGAGGTTTTGTCTTCTTTTATTAGGTCCACGCAGAGTATTCTCGCTTCCTCGCTCAAATGAGCTCAATGATGCCATCACAACAAGGTACGTTTTCAAAATGGGAATGGAAGGTCCCCTTTCACTTATTTATTTTCAACATTTTTACAATCTTGAATATCTTTTATTGTGTTTGCAAGGTAATTTGTGTTTGAAATGCGCAGGATTCCCTTTTTCATTGGTTATAGCTGTGAATCGAATAGACTCATTAATAATCCAAAATATTCAATATGTAAATAAGCTTTGCTGTGATAGGGTCTCTGCCCTCTTTAATTTGATTTTGGAAAATAGATTTTTGTTTCTGATCGGCGAGTTAAAATAGTAAAAAAAAAAAAAAATCACCAGAGCAGTATGTCTCTATATAATTGTGTACTTTTTAACAAGGATCATCAAAAATAATTCTCAAGCATTTTCACCTCTGTTTAAATATCTTTGCTATGCCCCAAGGAAGGAAAGGAAAACAAATGACAACTATTATAAATAGTTGAGTTGGAACCTTGCTGTCTGACATCATTTTGACATTCTGTCACCCTCTTCTCCTTCTAGGCTTCGCACAGCCCCCAGTGATGAACGGCATGCCCCCGCAACCCCCATACTACCCCCCAGCCGGCTTCCAGCCGGGTTACCCGATGCCAGTGCCCCCACCTCAGAACCAGCCCCCGCCGATGCCCTTCTCCGTGCCCCCTCCCATGCCTCCCCCTGCGCCACCCAAGGTTGTCCTCCCCCAGTTCCCACCTACGCCGGTGCCGCCGCCACCGCCTCCAAACCTGGGCCCGCTGCTGTGTCCGGCGCCTCCTGTTTCCGCTCCTGTTCCGGCACCTCTTCCGCCACCCGTTCTTCCACCTGTTCCGGCTCCTGTTCCCGCTCCCGTTCCCGCTCCTGTTCCTCCTCCAGCTTCTGTGGTTCAGGTAGCCACTCGCAATAACTGTAGATGTAATACTGTACAGTTGCATGTCAATGAATTAGAATATAATGGATAACAACATTTTGGTAGTTGAGTGAACAAGTCAAACTTATATGGATAAATAAGAATTAAAATGCTGAAAAACATCTCTAAGTTGAATCATACACATTGTCGCTGTCCTGTGAAAAACACTTATGTCCATTTAAAAAAAAAGAAATCGTATTCTTACGTGAATGGTGCTTCCGCGTTACAGACATCGCATTAACGTGAACATTTGAAAAAAATTCAAAAATTGGACGGAAGTGTTTTTCACAGGACAGCGACGATATTATATAATTATTATAGTAATTAACTTACAGTATGTGTTGATTCGCATAAAGAACAAATGTACCCCATGAATACTGTAACATGACGCGTGTGTGTCATGTGTGGCTTTACTTGGTAAACAAATGTTTCCTTCTCCCGGTGCAGACGGTTCCTCCAATGTCCTACGTTCCTTCGGCTGTGGCGCCGCCCAAAGTCCCGCCTCCTCCATCCATGTCCGCCAATCCAGCGCAGAAAAGACGCTTCACAGAGGAAGTGCCCGACGAGCGTGACAGTGGCCTGCTCGGCTATCAGGTGAGCAACATGTACAACTCGTCAGTCATTATTTTCCACATGTTTAGGTTGTTGTCGCTTAAAATGATTGGTGGGTGATACTCGATGGTATTTACTGTTCATGGAATATTTGATGCGCTCAATGTTGGAACGTTACCGGTTCATGTTTTTAAATCAAATCTGCGCACATTGAAGCATTCTGATCGGTATTCGGATTCTCTCTGCTCTTCAACACGACATATTATTTTTGTTATGCATATTTTGTCGTTGATTCAGTCATTTTGCTTCTGTTACTTTGTGCCGTTTATTTGTTTTCCAACACTAATGTTGGCATTAAAGTGTCCTTTTGCACTGCGTCTCACTCTCGCTCGGAAAGTGCACCAAATAAGAGGCAAATTAGGCTAATGGAAATAAGCATAAATGTAACAGTTATTCTAGACCTTCCAACAACTGCTACAAAATATTTCCTGTGATAGGCTGAAAAATGTCTTAAAATTGTGATCCTGGAAAAGTTGGTCAAACGCTTGGTAAGAAGTTTAAAAATAAAAAAGACACGAGTCAGGTTGAGGATGTCTGCTAATGGCGCCTGTGTGTCTTTCTGCTCATAGCATGGACCCATTCATATGACTAATTTAGGTGCAGGCTTCTCCGCGGGCAGCCCAGAGACTGCAGGACCCCCACCTTCTAGTTCCTCCGGCCCAACGAGTGAGAGGGACGGGTACGCAGACTTTTGTTGGAAAACATTTTTTTTATTGTTCAAGCCTTAAAGTAACTCCTCATATGCTCTAATCACAATTATACTGATAATACCAGACTTTTTAAACGTATTTCAACCTAATCAATTTGTTAAATGGGGATTGCTGTACTGTACTTTTACTCTGGACAGGTGTTTTTTTGTCTTATTCTTTAACCTGTTCACTGCCAGACATTTTCAGACCCTCTTTTACCCTAACGTTTAAACAAATATTTAATACAAATATTAAATATAAACAAATATTTTTACCCTTAATTGACCTAATTTCAATGAACATTACACTTTACTTTTCATGTATATTTCTTTACACATGCATATTTTAACACATTTTTTACAACACAAATTTCTCTAATTTACATTTTATTGTACACTAATTTTAATGTATCATTGTTTCTTTACTCATGCTATTACTGTAAACAGTATTTTAAATAACAAGCTACACTAAAGCATTATTATTTTTACTGACAATATTAAACGTTAGCATTATTTTTTTTAACGTGTATGATTGTAACATTACAATTTTGGTTGCCCAGCATCATGACCATGAATAAAACACTGCGCTTAAACATAGGCAAATTAAAATTAAAAAAAAAAAAAGCATAAACAAACCATGCAAAAATATGACTTGCAAATATATTATACTTTAAAGTTAAATACAACTGAACTATAAACATACCAATAGATACGTGTTGGTTTGTTTCTTCAGCCGGCAGCTAATGCCTCCACCGCTGTTGTCCGTAAATGGCGTGAGACCCAAGATGGAGGAGAGAAGGCCACCGCAAGGCCCTGTGGGTAAGTCCAGTACGTCAACACTGACAAATCCCGTCCAAGTCCGCTGTCAGCAAAAGCGGAGTGTGCCCCCCCCCCCTCACCACTATTTTAGCAGGAATCCACATAGGCTTAAACTAAAATGTCTCCTATGGCTCAGCTGAGGCAGTTGATACGTTTGGATGACTCTTCCCGGATTCTGCCGCAGTGCCTAAAAACCACAAAATAGTTGAAGCGGAGCCTTTAATCCAGTGTCTTGTCCCGTTCTGATGACATCATCAGTGTGCAGTGTTGGCCTCCCTCACTAACGAGAGTCTCTCCTGTTTTTGTGTTTTCTCTTTTTTTTTTCCCTCTCTGTTTTTCCTCTCTTCCATGTCATCCCTGGGGGGCGGGGGGGTTGCTGACGACTTGTCGCGTGACGCCGTCCTGCCGCTCCATTGGACGCCCCCCACCGACCAATGGCGGTTGTGGGATGCTTCTCCCATCCTCCGCCGAACTAATCTGTTTCTTCCAATTTGGATTGTGTTGAATTGCTGCTGCTGTGTTTTGTTTTTGCTTCCCCCCCCCCCCCCCCTGTCTTTCTCTCTCCCCCATTCCTCTTGCAGAACCTGCTGGGAAGAGGCTAAAAACGGGCTTGGTCGCATATGCCGGGGACTCCTCCGACGAAGAGGAAGACCACCCGAGCTCCAAAGTCTCAGGGTCAGGTAACCCCGGGGGCTCCCCTTCTAGCTCCTTAGACTGGATACAGGGGTACCGCTGCCCACCCCCGCCGCCCCCCCGGTCTAAAACGCAGCCGCAGCAACAGTCTATGCCCTTCTGGATGGCGCCCTGAAAGTTCCACAGCAGTTCTACACGGATGACTCGTAGCTTTGGGTTTAGTCCAAGTAAGCTTATTTGTTTTCTGCACGTGTACAGTGTAAAGATGAACATTTTTAGGACTGACATTTTGCCAAGCTCTGGATGTTGGAATGGTCACATGAGCAATGCCAGATCAATTTTGGAAAAAAACTGTGAATATCAGAATATATTGTCTTTGTGAAAACAATAATAAAAAAATAAATAAATCAGATTTAATTTAATCCGCATTGTCCTGTGGACAAACCATCTTTTTTTTGGTAGCGATTGTATTGGACTAATGTGTAGTAATTTAACCGTTGCTTTTTGGAAATAAAGTGGCGTAAATTGCAGTACGGGTACCGTATCTTTTTTTTTTTTTTTTCGACAACAAAATCTCAGTTTTGGATAAAAGGAATGAAGAAATATGCTTTTCATTGTCCAGTGAGATAAACTGATTATTTTGCACTGGTTTCAGGTGTGGTTTATTAGAATAAATAGCAAACATCATTCAACAGCGTTTATATTTTTATGCGTCGGGCGGGAAAACTCCTATGTGATAATGTGGTGAATTTCATATTTCTTCCACAAATCTATTGGTGAATCCACTTGCGTGTTATTTTTTTTACAAATTATTGACCAATCGAGGTTATTGAGACTGACGATGCAATATTTTTTGGGGTCCTATGAAGTGATGATATTGGAGATAGAAGGATTCTGTCCGATGCCAGCCATATGTACTTTTAGAATCCCCCTCCTACAGTGTAAAGTGGACCCTAACCTTAGTTGCCCCCGCCTCTTTTTTTTTTTTTTTTTTTTATGTTGGGGGGAGAAAAAAAAAGAAAGAAAAAAAAAATCAGTGAATCCATGGATACCAAACTGCAAATATATGGGGTCCACTGTATTTGATTTCAGATCATCTCAATGTCTGTCTGCCTTGGGGAATTTTTCTTGTTGTACTGAGCGATGCGAGCCTCCATGTCGGGACGGAAATGGCGTATCAGTCCCTGTGGGGGACAAAATGCGGAATGAAGGCTCCCACTCACTTTACTAGACTGTCGTGTGTGGATGAGCGCACCTGCACGGGCCAAGCCGCTCCATCCCCCAGTGCACAAATGGTATGTCCTTCGATCTGCTTGCTCAGCTCCCAGATCATGTCGATCTCAGAAACGGCCGCCTCTCCTCTCACAAATCTCCACATCATTGCGTTCATCCAGTCTACCCCTGAAA
Organism: Filicampus tigris; assembly: GCF_054856515.1. Classification (NCBI taxonomy): domain Eukaryota; kingdom Metazoa; phylum Chordata; class Actinopteri; order Syngnathiformes; family Syngnathidae; genus Filicampus; species Filicampus tigris. The sequence continues at coordinate 5,168,578 of NC_141224.1, read as the reverse complement.
AGCATTTCACAAAGATTACAACAAAAGAGGCAGGCACGGCTCCGGGATTTTTTTTTCCCCCTGGGTCTAAAGGGGTGCTTGCACCGTACATGAGGGATGAGAGAATACGTTTTGAATATATTTTAGAGTATCAAATAAAATGCTGGAGTGGCTTAACTACACGATCTTTTGAGTTTTTGGATGCTTACCCTCTCTGCAAGGCGTGCACTGGCCGCAGCTCTCATGCTTGTAGAACTCAATCAAGCGCGCGATGGCTCGAATCACGTCAGTCTGCGAGGACGAGAAAAACGCTTGACACCAGGTCTAAAAACGAATCGTCTCCCGCAGAGTGGTTTTCTTCTCTGCTGTTTACCGACTTATCCATGACGATGATGGCGGCCGTGCCCAAGGCGCTTTCGGCGCGCACCAGGTCGTCGAAATCCATCAGCACGTCATCGCACACGTGCCGAGGTATGATGGGAGTGGAGGAACCCCCGGGGATCACGCCTAATAGATTGTCCCAACCACCCCTCACTCCTCCTGTGGCAGCACACAGAAAGATAACAGTGGGGGAAGACAATTGTTTACAAAAACACACTGAAATCAGGTACAAAATATGAAATTTCCAATTGCAGTAGATTTCGCAACTGTACATTGGGTTTATTTTTCCAACAACTTTTTCCCTACATGTGAAAATACATACCTGTACTTTCTTTTCGGCACCCTGTCAAAATAGGTTTGCTACCTTTTGCAACCTTCGTGGATGTCCCAAAAAGGTGTGCCTCAAGGTTCCATATTAGGGCCACTGTTGTTCACAATTCATGTGAATCATGTTTGTGATGACATGCCTGATGCTCTGTTCCATTTTTTATGTTAACACAATAATTTATTATTCTTCTTCAGCTTGAAAAATCACTTATTGTGTTCAGCTTTTGACACGGTTCAGTTCAGTTTGACTCAGCTTAATGCTGAATTCAGATCAAACAAAGACATTACATTTTCAAACGGTAAGCACTTGTGGAGAGAGGTTTTAAATCTCAATTTGTTTTTTATCCGGTTAAATGAAGTGCTGAATATTGACTATTGTTGACTAATGACACAACGGGGAAAACATTTTAACTAGGTTGAACCGCGATTGAGATCTAGATTGCTTGATTGAGGGGGAAAGAAGAGTTGGAGGAACGTGAACCAGGGGTATACACTTCTTACACACCTGCGTGCCTCTCTATCAGCTCCCTCAAGGGGATGGACATCTCTTCCTCCACGGTGCACGGTGTGTTCACGTGACCTGAGATGTTGAACAACTTGGTTCCGGAGTTCCTCTCCCTTCCAAAGCTGGCGAACCAAGTTCCGCCCCTGCGGCAGATGGCAGGTGCCACGGCAACTGTCTCCACGTTGGAAACAGTCGTCGGGCAACCAAACACTCCTATATACAGAAGGCAAACAAAAACATGCATATGCCAGTGTTCTGTAGCAGCCCGGCTAACTGTCGTGCTAACTGTTAGAAATACAGAAAAAAATTTGAGGGGGGGCACACATTTTTTTTGCCTCGTTTCAACTAGCGAGCGTGCATAGAGCATGTTCTTGAAAAAAATATATATTTGGGTTGACTTCCCCTTTAACATGTGCAGTTATTCTTAGTTCCCTTGTTGTAATTTTATGTATGCAGAACAATGTTCACAAACTAACGAGAAAACTAAAATTGAAAAAATATTTACGTTTCTAAACGTAACTATAAGACCAGTAGGCAGGGGCGGAGCCATGGGTGTGCACAAGCCCACCCAGATTGATACACTGCCCACCCAGTGAGATTCATGAAATATATACTTTTACATTTTTAGTAAATTGTTATTAACCTCCTAAGGCCCAAGCTGTTTTTTTACATGCATTTTTTTATTTCTTTTTGCTATTTGGGCTTATTGGAATCTAATTAGGAGAAAAACTAAGCATCATCTTTTTGTTTTTTGTACCGTATTGTAATGTATTTTGTATACTGTATTTTGACTGTAGTATGTAATACTCTTCTGAGACCACAAGATGGCAGTGTAAGTGCCCACATATGTGTCCACAACACCGACAGTTCTACAATGCACACGCTTGGGGACACAGAGAGAGAAAAGTGCTCTCCACATATGTGGCCACTAAGTATTAGGAAGTTAAATTATTTTCAAATTTGTGTTTCCTTGTGTGTTTTTTTACTTTTTATTTTATTGGATATTGAGAATGGCATCATTGTTGGTTGTCTAAGGAAGATCGGAACTTCATATTATTCAGTTTGTCATTTCATTTGAATATACGATGTGTCGGGACAGGAGGATTGTGCTCAGTGAGGGAAATATTCAGGCCCACCGTTATTTTTCCAGGCCCACCCATTAGCCACGTTCTGGCTCCGCCCCTGCCAGTAGGGCTCTGCGATCTGCAGACTTGAGTCAATTAGTGGAGCCCAGAGTTCAAAGTAAACATGGTCATGCTGCATTTAGCTGTTATACTGCACACAAACGGAATAAGCTGCCAACAAATTTCTCCTTAACAAATGCGACGAGTATAGAATAATAGACTAGTGTAAAAGGAGTATGGTGAGCTCACCTATGTCTGCGGGAAAAGGAGGCTTGAGTCTCGGTTTTCCTTGTTTGCCTTCCAGCGACTCGATGAGGGCCGTCTCTTCTCCGCATATGTAAGCGCCGGCCCCCCGCATCACAAACACGTCAAAGTCGTACCCTGAGCCACACGCGTCCTTTCCGATCAGCCCCGCTTGGTAAGCCTCACTGATAGCCACCTGCGTCAAGACGCACACATTTTTTTTTTTTTAAATGTTTTTTTAAGAGAAGTGCATTGGTGACTGCGTGTAAAACGCTGAACCACAAGTGGGGAAACACTATAGCACAACGCACGGCAACATTTGTCATTTTCAGTATATGTCTGGCTAGCTAATAAACGTAGTATGGGGCTGCAAATGTTGTTTGAACACTCCAAAATGACAGCGCGTACCTGCACATTAGACGACTCGTTGTAGAACTCTCCTCTGATGTAGATGTACGCGGCGCGGGCGCTCATGGCTCTTCCGGCCAGCAGACAGCCCTCCAGCAACTTGTGCGGGTCGTGACGCATGATCTCGCGGTCTTTACACGTGCCGGGCTCACCTTCATCCGCATTCACTACTAAGTACTTCGGCCTACAATTGGGACAGTGTTCAGACATGGATCGTCGTCATAACCTTTATGTGTGCTCAGGGGTGGTTTCTAGCATGTGCATTATATGTGGCCACCCCTTTATCTCAGTTATTGTAACTCCCTCTCTCAAAAAGAGTTTTAAAAAAAAACTGATTTGAAAAAGTTACTGGTCAAAATTGTGTTGGGAAAAGTTTTGAAATTATTTATCATGGTCTCATGACAAAAATCCCGCATTTGAAAAGGGGTGTGTTGACTTTTTATATCCAATGTATGTGGCTTCCTCGCTCGCACCTGCCATCGCTGGGTTTGTTCATGAAGCTCCACTTCATGCCGCTGGGGAAGCCCGCCCCTCCTCGGCCCCTCAGCCCGGACGTCTTCACCTCGTTGATGATCCAGTCGGGTCCCTTCAGGAGGATCTCTTTGGTTTTGTACCAGTCCCCTCGCCTCAGGGCCCCTTTCAGCCTGGAGCACAGAGAAGACGACGAAGACAAAGGTGAAGGTGAAGAGGAAGCTCAGCGAACGTCATCAAGCGGTCAGCGCATTTGCCGTTTACCTCCAGTCGTGTCGGCCGTACAAGTTGGTGAAGATTCGATCGTCATCGCTCAGAGGACCAAATTTGATCTTCTTTGCTTTCTGGAACATGGATCATCACAACAACAGCGTATTTTATTCAATGATCTATTTTTATAAACGCTACATAAAGACAAAAAAAGTTGGACCTTATAATAACAATAATGACATATGAGCAGTACAGATAATGGATGGATGATTCATACAGTGCCTTTTAAGGGACCCAGGTGCACTTAATTAACGTGATTAGATTTCAGCCTACCAAACACAACAAAAATATTTGTACTGTGTTTTTAATGGAAAGGAAAATAGCAGTCCAACAGATTCATGTTATGAAACACACAGTAATAACGTAAATAGAATGTAAAGAAACAGAACGAAGCAATTTGTGAATGATGAATTCACTACGACTCCTAATTTGTGGGTGAAGGTGGTTGTAATATTCGACAAAGATGAAGGAACACGTGGAGTACATTAAAGTAAAGCAAATGGTAACACGCAATGTCGTCATATCAATAATATAATAAATGCATTACTTTGTTTTTGTATCGTGTGTGTGCGTAAGTGTGTGTACCTGATCGGTAGCTGCAGTACAGTAGGTGGCGCACGGAGTCACGTGACGCGACAAGACAGTCCAAAATTTCCGGCCTGTCAACATCCTCAGAGGTGAAGTCAAACTTGTTTCGTGTGTTTGTGTGTGTATTTTCCGTCTTCCGCGTCACTTGAACACAACAAGGAAGAACTAGTGATCGAAAGTCAAAATCAGTGACCGGCCGTGTCTTCTGCTTCATTAAAATAATAGGATTAAAGTGGTACCCACGTCACTTCCGGGCTCAGACTGAAATACGTACAAACAAAAAACGTAGACAACGTGAGATTTTAGTACTTTTCATCAATTAAATAAAATATGGTGTAGTCATTCCATGTAATTTTACATTTTAATAAAAAGATATGATAGTATGTGATATAGTAATATTTGTGATATAGATATATTTAGTAATATTGTTAGGTTCAGCAATAAAGTGGATTTTTTTCTGAAACGTGCAGCTAATTACAACACATGGTAAATCCTTATTGCACAAGCGTTCATAAATCAAACTTAAAAAGAAGAAATAAAAATGGTAACAGTACCTCAAAAATCTGATGTGCGAGAAAAAAAGTTTTAATATTTTTTTAGTCAGCGTCAAAAATATATTTAGGGAGGCATAAAGCCATTTCTGATTACAATTTTCTGTTGACCAGTGTTAATGAACAATAGGAAAAATAGTTTTCCCTTTTAATTATGACATTGCGGGTTACGCTGTTGCCTTGAAAAGCAACTCTTGCAAAACCAAGGATCCTTTGTCTATCCTGCTTGAAAACTGACGTGAGCAGTAGCCGCCATTTATTAACTACAAAGATGACCGCAAGATTTTTTTTAATTAGCATTGAGTCAAACACATCACAGAGACGGAGTTAAAATACGTACAATACCATGAGCATATACACAGCTCACAAAAAGTTAGGGCTTTTAGGTGAAGTTTTACGATAAGGCTTGCAAGAAAATTCCTTTGCATCTAAAATGTGTCCTAAGTTCATTATAACTTCTTATAGGCGTTTTTTTTTAACATCAGAATAAGAAAGTAGACCCTGTTTCTTTCTGTTTGTGATAGTGTATTATTAACACTTTGCTTCTGAAAATGCAGCCACAGGTTGCATTTGAACTGTCCCACATACAATTTTTTCTAAGCGACTGAGTCGTCTGCTTTGCCACAAGATGGCGGCAAAGCACTTAAAAGAGAGGATAATAACAACATGCATCCAGTTTGCGCACAATCATGAACCCATGATACATAATTAAACGCAAAAAAAATCACATTGTCATGAAGCTCATCAATTAAGTTGTGCAAAAAGCACTGAAACGTTCAACAGTTGACAGTGTGCATTCAAAATATGGCTGAACAATTGAATTGAAATAAACATCACAATGTGATACAATGAAATTTTAAAATAAATTATGCAATGTGGGGGCGGGGGGCATATTGTACTGATTGGTCAGTTGTCTTTGTTTTTAATGAGTGTATTGAATTTATTATGTAATATCTAGATACGTTCTGCAATGCACATGTTTACATATCGTTTTGTGAAACATGTCAAGTTGAAGGGATAAAGCCACAGATTTGGTTACAATCTGATTTAAGATTTACTGACTTATCTTGACGCCACACTTGTTTGGTAGAATTTTGTGAAGTTGCAGCCGCGAATGCTTAAAAGGCAGCAAGTCAAAGCATTTAGTGAGTAAGTCTAACAAGTAGATAAACCGTCTTTCATATTAACTCATTGCTTTGTCTTTATTTTTTGCCTAAGCCTAACCGATAAAACCAAAACATGTATCATAAATCTGGGAATGTTAAAAAATACTTGGGAAGAGGATCTTGGAAAAAATAATCGCATATTATATCGCAATATTCAGGAAAATAAATCACAATTACATTTTTCAAATGAAGTTGTCCTGCAAATGTTAAAGTGCATTTTAGGTTCATGCTGAAATTTCACCCAAAAGCCCAAACATCCCCAACTTTTCGTGAGCAGCGTATTCACACAAAAAACACACTGATTCCCTACCGAGTTGTGCCTTGTCACACAAAAATATGGGGTATAAAAATATCCTTTTGCCATTTATTAATAGCGTTTGCAAAAACATTGAAAAGAGTGGAAAACAAGTGTAAAACATAGAAGAAGAAACATGTGACACTTCTCACGGTGGCTCAAAATGTTATTTTGTTTGTACGCAGCTCCTTTGGGGCGTTGAGCCTCAACATGAAGCGACCTCTAAAATAAGACGTGAGGAGAGTAGCGGGTCGCAGTCACCCACCGTGCCCTGCCGGTACTTGAGAGTCGGGGTGGGGGGGCCGAGCTGCTCAGATGAGTAGCGACGGCGTGGGCTTCTTGCCCGGCCACGCTTCTTTGGCGTACTTCTTTTTGCGTGGCTCGTTGTGCGTCTCTGGGAGGTAGGGCACCGTAACCGGGGTGGGGGCGAGGGTGACGGGGCGGCGGGGAGCCTCGGGGGCCAGGTCCACCTCCGGGGCTGGGTTGGGGAAGGGCAAGGGGAGGCCGCCCTGCATGGAGGCGCCGCCCGGGGCTCCCGTGGGCTGGGTCTCGTGGCTGGTGGGGGGCAGGTCTCCGTAGAGACCGCCGCTCAGGGAGTAACCGTGCATGCGCTTGGAGGCAAAGTCGTCCAGACCCAACGTGTTGTGGCCGTCGGAGCGACGTTTCTGCCGCACGGAGAGCACAACAACTACACGTTTAGAAAATAAACTTGGGAAAGTGTTTTTTTTTTTTAAGACTGTTTCTCATTACAGACAAGTGTAAAATAAATAAATAAAACAGCTGAACAGCGGTTCATATCTCAACAAATCACTAGTTGAAACATGGCATTCTGATTAATATTGCGTTGGTGGAATAGGAGTTAAGCAGCAAAATCCACCCCTTTTTAGCCATCTCAGGGGGCGGCCATTTTGTCACCCCTGTCGAACGAAAATGACATCACAACTGCTCAGGGCTAAGGTAACGACCAATCACGGCTCAGCTTCAGAAAACAGGTCGGCCGTGATTGGTCATTACCTGAGCCCTGAGCAGTTGTGATGTCATTTACAGTCGACAGAAGTGACAAAATGGCCGCCCCAAAGATGGCTAAAAACGAGTGGATTAAATCTTATTCCACAAATACAATATTTATCAGAATGCCCTCTTTCAACTAGTGGGCTTGCATAGAACATATTCTTGAAAAAAATGTTTTTTTTTGTTGTTGTTGTTTTTTTTCACAAGAATATGTTCTGTGCAGAGATGGAAAATCCAGGTCACAGTTTGGCTTTAGCCACAGGTTCTTCTACTCAACCGGCAGGTAAACGAGCTCAGTTGAGTAGAGACAAACTGTGGCAGGGTTTTTACTTTCTGGATCTGAATTTCCCAACTCTGGTTTTGTGCAGCCCCACTAGTCGAAACATGGCATTCTCATTAATATTGCGTTGGTGGAATATGAGTTAAGCAGTAAAATCCACCCGTTTTTGTACATCTCAGGGGACGGCCATTTTGCCACTTGTCATCGACTGAAAATGAAATCACAGTTGCTCAGGGATCAGCTTCGGAAAAACAGCTGAGCCGTGATTGGTCGTTACCAGAGCCCTGAGCAACTGTGATGTCATTTTAAGTCGAAAGAAAGTGACAAAACGGCCACCCCCTGAGATGGCTAAAAAACGGTGAATTTTGTTGCTTAACTCATATTTCACCAACGCAATATTAATCAGAATTTTATGTTTAGACTAGTGAAGGTGCATAGAACATATTACTGCAAAGATTTTTTAGGGGTTGACTTCCCTCCCTAAGTTTCTTACCTTGATGGGGACGACGGCCGTCTGCACCATGTTCCGAAAGCGTCCCACCGAAGGGTCGATGTCCTCTGTTAGGCATTTGTGAACGGAAAATGTCCTTTCAGTTCGCGTTCGCGTTTTTCAAAACACACTCAATTTTATTTGATTTTGTTTACGAATGTTGTTTTTTTTCCCCAAACTCAGTGGTAGTTATCCTGTACACTACAATAACCTCGGCACATACTCAAAACGGAATTTGAAAAATATTTTCCATGCGTACCCGGATTGATGATGGAGTCCTCGTCATTGAAGGTGACGCGGGAGTTCCTCCTCTTCCTCTTGGGCCTCTGGATGTCCAGGTTGCCCTCCTCGATGGTCAGCGTGGAGATGCGCTTGTTGTGGGCCGTGTTGAACTCGGTCAGGTTCTGGTTGTGAAATTGTGGGACGGTAAAATACAACCATAACCCGGGAGACTTCTTAACAAATACCACCCCGCTAAGTAAACACACCTCCAGCTCCGTCTCCTCCTCGGGGAGCCCGAGAAGCCCTTTCAGCTCGTCCTCGTCTCCGATTTTAATGTCACCGGTGCCGGCGCCTCCCTGGCTTTGGGGTTTCTCTCGGATGGTGTAGGTACGCGTGGATGCCCCAAAAGACAGAGTGGAGTCGATGGGAACCTGCTGGGGCTTGTGCGCCTCCAGGCGGATGTGCCCGAGGAAGGTACCGTGTGCTGCAAACAACGACACGGGCAACGTGCTTAATAATTTGATTATGGAGGAGTTCAAATCCAAAGCAAGAAATAGATTGAAATTGGAAAGATGTAAAGTGGATGAATTATGAGGAAGTAGATTCCAGTCAAAATAAAGAGCGGAGGAAAATTGGAATAAAAAAAATAATTCAAATATATATATATATATATATATATATATATATATAAAAATATTGACTAAAATAGTGGCCAGTTATTTAGTTACTCAACTGCGGACGGTGCTGGCCATTTATTAGAGAGGAGACCTTTATTTGTAAAAATTTAGAACTACTTTAATCTAACATTAATATGTAGATTATTATTTATTCATACAAAGTTAAAACAATTTGTCAACTAATATCAAATATTTAAAAAATACCTAGTTGGTTAAACAGTTACTACCAGGCATTGATTAGCAATGAGGACTTAATTTGTACGAATTTCTGACATCTAAATTATGAGTATTGCCTCAAATAGCAGCCACAGACATTTTGTTACTCAACTGTGGAGGTTATTGGTCATTTAATTGAGAAGAGGAAATTTTTTACAATTCAATTTCCTTTTTTTTTTTTTTTTACAATTCTTTTTTGTCATTTCTGTCAACTAACATAAACATTTTTGGGGGGGAAATTACCTTATTTCCTCAAATAGCATCCAGAGATGTTTAGTTACTCAACTGCAGTCAGTACCAGATTCACTTAGAGTTGAGTTGATTAGAGAGCAGGCCTCCATTTGTACAAATTCATTCTGATGGCGTCTTACTGCTGTTGAGGTCGATGAGAAAGAGCCTCTTCAGGTGTTTGTGGTAGACCAGGGCGGCGTGGACGCGCGAGCACGACTGATGGTCGATGGTGAAGTCGCACCAGTCCGGATTCCTGCCGAACAAGTAGAACTTCTTTTCGTCTATGATCAGTTTCTGAAGAAGAAAAAAAGAAAAAGAGACAAGACAGAAAGCCCTTTGTCATTGGGCGCATTGGCCAGCCAACAATTTGCAGTCTATCGGCTGTGCCTCTGAGCCATAACTCCAACAGTGGCACTCCCCACTGAGAAGCTTAAATATCAGGGCTCAGTGTTGCTCTCGCACCTTTCGGGAGCCATGCAGCCATGGAGATGGAGGCCAGTGTGCAACACAACTGAGACTCACTGGGCTGCCGGGCTTGTATCTGGTGCTATTCAATTCAAACCCATTCACACCAGGGCTGTCACTGTCGAATATTTTTAGAAGCGATTATTCCATTGATTAGTTGAATGATCGGATGAAATTTTATTTAGCATTTAAGTGTATGTATTAATTACTGATCATTAATCAATTATTGTTGTTTATTTGATGGAAAAACAACTATTAACAAACACTTTACAAATGACAGAAACTTACATCATAGCATTGTTTTTGATGTGACTTCCAGCTCCACATACAGTAATCATGCTTTATTAAACCATTTTATAGTATAAATGGTCTTTTATTGGTTTATTATGTTTTATATATAAATATAAGTAAATACAAATTTTTCTGTGTTACAAACATGCAACAAAATACCGGTTTAAAGTAGAGCTGGAACGGATTAACGACATTCCAATTCATTTCAATGGGGGTTACTGATTTTAAATAATGGAGTACATTTCGTGCTATTTCTAAGTAATATATTTTCAGCATTTTCCCTAACTTCCACAAAAGTGGGCCTCGAAAAAACAAAATGTCGCAGGGTGGCTGCCGTTGAGAACCACTGTTAGTATCACTTTCTTCTTACCTCTATCAGTTTGTCTCCCTTCATCACATCAAGATGGAGGCCGACAGGTGGCTTGCCTCCCCTGAAATGGAGTGCATCTTAAACCTAGTCATAATCACACTCTCAAGAGACCCAAGTGCAATGAATGAGTCATGATTTACATTTTGCAAACATAAAATTGACTTCGACCTCGATCGTGGAGAAAGAACCACTTCATTAAGAAATGCATAAAAACAAAGCAAATTCCCTTCATCGCTGTGTCAATAAATTGCCTTCAGTACTGACAAAATGAGCATTTTCAGATGCGATCGACATGTTCAATGAACTCCCTCGCCGCAGACATCGCAAGCTGCCTAGCATCGGCGAAATGCTATGGCTAGCAGCACCGGTGAAAATCAGAAAAAGGCATCCGCTAAACGAGGATTATTCAACTTTGTAAACATTTGACAGCCTTTCGGTGCATCAACGATTGTATCGCGCCCCAGTGTTACACGATAAGATAGTGCAGTTTCTCACCATGTTGGACAATCAAAAGGAGGAGGGCCCTCTGTACTAGTTTTCGTCGCCATCTTGGCCTCATCCTCTCAAAGCCGTGGAGTGTGCTGGGTAATTCCGGAACGCGGGGGCTGTTGGGAATTGGAGTTCTACCAATAAAATGACTCTAGCCCCCAAGGCAGACATGATTACGACGAGTTTATCGTGCTATTGTTTATTTAGGAAAATTGGATACATGTCATAATTTCTTAATTTTTTTTCCCTTTAATTTTTGAAAGTGAGTTTCCCTCGTGGATAAAAAAAGGCACAGTATTGCTGGACAAGGTTTACAAACTGAAAGTTGTATTATCCCCCACGCAAAAAATGTCAATACAGTATAAAGTGTTTTTGCTGGTTAAAAAAAAATCACAAATAAGAGTTAGGTATTACATAATGAAATACCTACGACATTACGTGTGTGTCAAGGTTATTAGTTAACAAAAGCTCATGAAATAACTAACACTAAAATTGAAAAAAAATAAACATTTTCATTAACAAAATAAAATAAAAATGAGAGTGCTTTAAAAAAAACAAAGAAAACTAACTAAAACTACATTTTACGTTTATAAAACTAATTTAAACTATAATTATAGTGGAAATGACCTGTCTTTGTCAATTAATTTCATACATGAGCTTTCAGGGTTTATTTTAAATGTATTTATTTGTATTGTTCCGCAGTGCATAATAAGGAAAATTTATTTAGGAATTGTAGTTTGCTTTATTATACAATATTTATTGTGATCTTTTTTATGTTGCACTCAAAAAATATTCCTTATATAATGACACAAAACAAATACTAAACCCCCCCAAAAACTGAACTAAAGTGAAGCATTTTCAAAAATATAAAAACTAATAAACAACCAACAAAGCGCTCTAAAAATGAATTAAAAAACGAATTGAATTTTTTTTTGAAAAGTCAAAACGAAATATGACGAGTCTAAAATTATTTTAACCCTGGTGGGTGTCTATGTATCAATTTCAGAATTCACCTAATAAAATATAACTTAAATTCTTGTAATATTATGGCTATGTTTCTACAGAAAAAATAAAAAGCAACATTATTCCCAGAATATTTTTTTTCCCCTCCTGCAGCAGTTGTGACCTATGAGATCAAAGCATTTCATGGTTGACATGTTATCAGTCAAATGTCATCTGAAGACACAGTTGGAGATGAAGAATCTTTCATAAGACAGGCGCAACAATGTTGAAACATCTTCATAGATCCAAACATTGATTTTCCTCTCCTTCTGTTTGTTGTACGTGATCCTATGCGATACAATGGGAATGAGTATCGGATGGTATCTGCCTGGATCAGCTGCATAAAAGGTCACCACCAGGTTGAAACTTTGTAATTGTCTAGTTTTCTGAAGTATGGCACATAAATAACAAAAAACGTCATTGTCCTGTGAAAAACACTTATCTCCAATTTTGGAAACTTTTTTTAATTTTCACTTAAATGCGATTTCTGTAACGCGGAAACATGATTCAGGTAAAAAAAAGAAAATGGAAAAAAATGGAGATAAGTGTTTTTCACATGACAGCGAAAAAATGCTGTGTTCCTTTGTGGAGGTTTGTTTGCTGGGTTTGAATCATTTATCACAGGAGGAAGTAAAGGCTTGTGCTGTGCTCTGTCCACTTAAGACTGACGCTCCTTTTCCAAGACTATTTTAGCTTAGCTTTGCTGATTTTGGCTCAGTTCATTGTAGTGTGATGCTAACTTAGTTTAGTTTAGCCTCACCTATCGCCGCTTATTTTCACTAGCTCAGTTTGCCTATGTTAGCTTTGTTTATTTTAACTGAGTGTAGTTTAGCATAGCCATGAGTTAGGCTAAACTACACTCAGTTAAAAGCTAGCTTATTTTCACTAGCTGATCTTATTTTAGTTTTACTTGCTGTAGTTTGGCCTTTGTTCAATTTGCTTACTTTAGTTTGTAATTGCCTATGTTAACTTTGTTTAGTAAAGCCATACACTGTTCTTATCAATTACGGTAGTTTGATTTAGCATAGCTTTTTTTATTTGAACTCATTTATCGTTGGGAGTTTTTTTTAGCATAGCTTTTAGTTCATAATAGCTACCCGGACTCAGTTCATCTTGCGTAGTGTTTCGATCTTAGAATATTTGAGTTCGACTTCCTTTGTTTGAACATAGTTTATTTTAGCTTTATCTGTCTATCTGTCTACCCATCCATCTAGAACAATGTCACACCGTAGCTGGGTTCTGTATAAAAAGTCTGCAGACATCCTGGATATGAGTCTAAAATGTCTGCTTCAAACCATAATGGCAGACTTCCTTGTCTTTTTTTGACATGGCTTCCTGAGACTTTTTTTGTGGCTGCACTTGCGATAGACACACCTGCCAAAACGTCATGTTTGCTAAGTGAAACTGTCTCGAGGAGCTGAATTTTCCAAAGCAAATTAGAGAAACGCTTCAAATCTTGTCAGCATCCAGTGTGTCCTTGCCTGTCAATCCCGGATGCAGGAGACACTCAAGTGGGGAAAGTGGGCGGGCAGATGAAGGAATTATGCATGAAGGGGTAAAATTCCGAGGAGACGAGGGGCTCACATTTGTCATCAGTTGACGTCCCGTGAGGGGAACGAGATTTCTTGTGGCATTAAGACATGAAGTATGAACACTAAGTGTATTTGCATTACTCCATCCTTGACACTAATGCCACAAGTTTATGCATTATGGTTATATGGTGTGCATGATATGATAACGTGATTATAAATGTATTCATCATACTGAAAGATTTTTCTTTTTGGCACATTTCCTAGGCCATTCCTTCTTAGCAGCGGATCATCTTTTATTGTTAGTAATATGACTGTACGATGAGTGCGTATTGCATGGAGCCACACAATGATGATTAAAAGTCAAGCTCATGTTGACTAAACAGGAAAAAAATATTCGATGGCCGCTTCATTAGGTACACGTGCATGCCAAATAATATCTGTATTACTTGCAACTTGCGCTTGTACAAACACGGTCATGATCGCGTTTGGTAGCCATTGAACATGTTTATTTTTGCGCATGTAGTTTGTAGTGCATTGGACTGAAATGGTTCCCAATCATGTGACCTTTTCGTGTGGTCAAATAAGGTAATCATTTATTAGAAAAAGCTTCAACGACAACCACGTTGTTACGTCAGATTATTTCGTGATGCAGAAAATACATAGACAAGCTATGATGTGCCCAAGACAATCGTCGTTGGATCGATAATTGTTTTGTAGCGATATCACTCAAGTCATGTGTGGTCTTGTATTATGATTTGGTTATTAGACATTCACCAACCTACCTCCTCATAAGCGTAGCCCTTCCCTCTGGTGATTTAATTTCAATTGAATTGTCTATTGATGACTTCCTTCATTTTAACCAGAGTGACTCATCTTCATATTCACTTTCTATAGAAGACTATATTGCATTCTAATATTAAAATTGTCCCCCTCCCCCCCCCCAAAAGTATTTTATTTGATCATATCTCAGAGGACATCATTTCTTTTTCCGCGCTCTCCAATAAAAGGCCAAATTGGAGTCATATTGAAATTACAGCTGCGATTTGTGATCTGGATCAAAGATATGGCTTTCATTTCAATTTACATACAGTATGAAATGGCAAGACAAGGATATCAATTTTTTAAAAACTCTATACGTGCACAAAGTCTTTGTTCGTTTTTGCCGACTTTTCTTCTGCTTCTGACCGCTGACTCATTTGTTTTGCTGTTTTCTTTTGCCTCCAAAAATTTTCATAATTTCACCTCTGTACCTCCAGGGAAGACGTGGGTAAATTTGCTCTGACGTAATCCACATCCCCGGCGAAGAAAATAGACCACTTCATTTTGGCTTTGAGTAAGCTGTCAAGCACCAAATCAAGAATAAATGGGGGGGAAAAAAACTCCCGCTGGGATCATTCTAAACGCAGGGTACAGTCTACTACCGTATATACAGTATATGCGCAATTGCGCGCACATATGATCTGCTTTGATGGCACAGAATGACAATGCAATGACATGCCGGAATTGCTATTTGCTGTATTAAATATCGAAGACAAGTTCCAGGTGTTGGAATTTTATTTAGAGAGAGCATCACCTCCAAACATTTACAAGAAGCGGGGAGAAGGAATTCCATCTTCCTGACAAGGCCGCAGGGCAGTTCCGGTGCCTCATTAAGGGATTTCTTCCATTCTGCATGGGGTCCGTTTCTCTCAATCCACGTTCGGGCTTGTTTATCCTTTTTTTTGTTTTTGTTTGTGTGTTGGTATGCATAGGTAGAGACATTTGTATACAGGTTTCGTGTTTAAGTTTATCTACGCTTGCCTGTGTAGCGCTGTATTCACATGCTTTAAAAACAAAACAAAAAAAACAACAAAAAACAAGTGAACTGTATCTCTCATATTATTATCGTATCCTGTCTTGCTACGAAAATATTTTCGGGAAAAAATACAGTAGTGTGCTAGGCCTAAGTGTTCATCAAAAAACAAGACAGAGGTTTAAAATGTAGTATTTTTGTACACCGCTGTAACATTATGCACAGTTTTAACAGTAAGACTGCGCTTCCATTCAGAAAAAAACAAGTGTACACACACTTATATACACATACGGATATATACTGTATACACATACATATAGGTATAAGGTATTGCACAAAAAAATTGTACCTAAAGAATCATTAAACCTCAAAATTGAATACATCTGAATGTTTTCAAGAGAGCAAATCCACTCGTTCGTCTTTAAGTGCTGTGTGTTAGGTTGTAGGTGGCATTTGAGATGCGACGGTTTTGTGCCTCTGTCCACCACCCGTTGAGAATCACTGGTGTAGGCGTACCTAATGAAGTGACCGGTGAAACTCCATCAATCCTCAGCTTGCGTCCTTGTGAAAACTGCTTTTAACTGACCGTCCGCGCGTGTTCCTGTCGCTCCTTGACGATCGCCTCGATTTCGCGGAGTCCGAGTGCTGTCAACAGAGGAGGATCTTGATGAAGGCCTTGCGGAACTCCACGTTGAAGGTGGTGTAGATGACAGGGTTGACGGCGCTGTTGAGGTAGCCCAGCCACGTGACGGCGCTGTAAAGCGACGGTGAGATGCAGCAGCTGGCGCAGTGAGCCTTCAGGACGTGTGTCAGAAAGAAGGGCAGCCAGCAGATAATGAACACCCCTGGGGGGAAAAAAAAACAAAAATCTCAATTGGGGCCCAATCGATTCAATTAGCCGATATTAGTTCTTATAAAACCGTCAGATTTTTGCTGAACCCACCAACCCCCACCAAAAAAAATGGATACATAACCACATTTCAATAGGGGTTACTAATATATATATATATATATATATATATAAATATATATATACACACACACACATGGGTGTGATACGATTCAAGGACGATTCATTTTAAAGTGGAACGATTTGATTTTGTTTACTTTTTTTCCCCAATACATTTGTGATTTGATTAGTATGTGTGATTGGGGCGGTTCACCGAGGACAATGGCGAGCATCTGCGTGGCCTTCCTCTCCTTCTGCTGCGACATCCTCCCCCTGGACCTCTCCTTGGTGACGCCGGCCGCCCAGCCGCCGCCTCCGCCGCCACGCTCCCGCCAGCCCTCGCGGCCACGCATGCCGTCCTCCAGCGTGGGGGGGCGGGGCGTCAGGGCAGAGCGCGTCACCGTGCACGGAAGAGCCGGGGCGGGCCCCACCGAGACGGACAGAGAGATGGTCGCCCGGCCGGGGAGCGGGCGCGACGTCTGGTCGGCGGACAGCGCGGCCGAGCTCTGTTCGGGCTGCGGCAGGAAACGAGCGTGCTCCACCGCCTCCTTCACCAGTGTCTACAAGAACATTTAACAAAATACAGTAATCACACACAGAGGCGTTCCACCAAAATCTGGGCGATGATAATACATCTCCATGAAGCCCCCCGCCCCACACCAGGCGTCTTCGCAAGGGGCCCGACAATTCCTCCCATTTCCCCCTCTAGATCGACACCCTGATTGTATGTAAAATCGTGCATTTCACATGAAAAAAAATTTAATCCAATTTAATAAAAGATAATCAAACATTTTGTATGCAAAATTTCAGAAAATAATTGTATATCAATTTCAATGAAAAGTTGAATAAATAATGAAATACATATTTGTTAAATTAAATGCAATATTGATTCGAATCATTTAATTGTTTTTATGTAATAATATGAATAAGTAAATATATTATCATCACTACCCAACATGGTGTAAAATTCAATCTGCAGCTTCATCCAAAACTGAACAAAAAAAATGGAGAACATTTTTTTTCATGAAAAATAGATGGAAAAAAAATCACATGAAAAAATGTGTGAAATTTATACCTATATTTTGTGTTGCCAGTTGAAGTAATCAATTTTGCACATGTGTGATATTTTGCCACAAAACCACAATATGGAGCCATAACATCAATGTAATCTTCTTGCGGCTGGCCTGCGTGCCTCCACTTTCCAAAATGTTGGGCGGCATTCCTCTACCTCTGGTGCCAAAACATTGAAACGACAAAAACGTAAACTCTTGAGACTCACCACCCGCTTGCGCTGGGGGGCTGCAGCGGAGGGTCTCAGGATCAAAGCGCATAGTTTCACGTCCTCTGGCTGTGTACATTTATTCTGGAAGACGCAAAAGGAAAGACCGGGAAGAACCAAACCTCCATCATCGGCTTTGCGGAAGGCATTTTCTCACAGCAGAAAATGTTTGGTTGTGTTGTCTTTCAAACAAACAAATCAACAACCCTCCAAAAATGTTTTTTTTTTGTACGAAACCCAAAAGACTGGATTGTTTTGAGGTCAAATGAATAACCCAAAAAGTTGTGCCAGTGTCCCTTTTTGACCCAAATTGGGTTATTTTTGACCCAACTGTTTTAAGAGTGCTCACTAATCAACTCTTAATTCACTTCATAGTTAAATA
This sequence comes from Filicampus tigris, assembly GCF_054856515.1. Lineage (NCBI taxonomy): Eukaryota > Metazoa > Chordata > Actinopteri > Syngnathiformes > Syngnathidae > Filicampus > Filicampus tigris. The sequence goes on along the minus strand of NC_141224.1, from coordinate 5,150,592 downwards.
AAGAAACCCAATAAAATGTTGAATCGATATAAATTGTAATACACTACACTGACTAACAAAATGGCCACCAAAACAAAAGTTCCCTAGTGGAGGTAACAGTAAGGGTAATGTTTTCTCCCCCGCTACCTTCCTGTGCCGCTGCGACTCCTCTGGCCCGCTGAGCCCTCGGCGCGGCGCCGTGCGTCGGCCACGCCTTCGCAGAACCACGCAGATCTGAGCGTACACCAGCAAGGTGACAATGAAGGGCACGTAGAAGGACGCCACCGACGAGTACACCACGAAGGCCGGGTCAGCGAAGCTGCACGTGGTGCCTTCGCCGTCCACTGGAGGGTGGGAAAACTCACTTCAATCACCTCTACTCATGACACCGCCAACTTTTAACACAAAAAGTACGACCTAAAAAAAAATATTCAAGAGTCCAAGAACCAACATCGTGATTTCGATTGTGAACCACCTCACCAAAATATAACCCAAACATCCGCAACTATTTTTATCCTTTTTTTTTTTTGTAGGAGGCACAAAAGTGTGCGAGTTGTTCTTTTTTGCGTCTTACCGGTGTTGTTGAGCCCAAAGAGCAGCGGGCAGGAGATGGCGAAAGACAGGAACCATACGGCGGCGATCATCAGCGCCACCCTCCTCCTGGAGCTGTAACGCGTGTTGTACAACAAGGGCATGGCCACCGCCGTGTACCTGCAGCATGCACACAAATCCGTTTTTTTTTTTTTTTAAATCAAATACAATTTTACGAAAAATACTTCCATTTTCTAAAATTCAAAATAAAAATCAATTTTACAATAAGTACTTTTTTTTTTTTTTTTTACCATTTATTAAAATTAAATAAATAGAATATATTTATTTTTTAATACCATCGACGTACCTGTCGATGCTGATGGCACACAGGTTAAGGATGCTGGCAGTGCACATCATCACGTCGAGAGTCAGCAGGATGTCGCAGTGGATCAGGCTGAAGCGCCACTCGCCCACCACCTTCCATCACGCATGCACACGACATCCACACGCTCACACAATGAGCCGTCCTCCACAAAATGGACACCATCGTTGTCCAAGAAGATACGTGCGATCTGTCCATCTACGGTATCTTGCACCATGTGCCTGCCAGTCCTTATATTAATTAGCGCCTTACCCTGACTAGTTCAGCGTCAGCCAAGACAAGAACAATCAATTATTAACACGTACGTTTCAAAATAATTCACTTTAATGGCGGCTCCAATGACAATGCCTCCTCAAATTAATTGCTTCAGGCGGAAGAACGTCGATCCTTCAATTTCTCTTCTCATTACGGTGGCAGTTGAGCAGGAGCAAAAATACGTTCTTCGAGAGGCGGGGTGCATTCCGCACTGGTCGACAGCACGCACAGACAAACAAACAATCATCCATTTTCCATTTTGTGATATTATGGTGAGCTGGTTTCACACCTATGGACAATTGAGAGTCTTCTAGCATTCACGTTTTGGAATGCGCTACGTGGACATGCTGGTAAATTGAGCAGCGGGGCACAAATGATTCTGCCCCAAGTTCAGCAAAGGAAATGTGATTGTGTACACGATAAAAAGAAAAAGTTCAACTATGGGGCGCAAATGATTCTGCCTCACATATTCTGCCCAGCAACAGCTGCTAAGTACAATACCTATTCTTAGCATTCTACAGCAAAGTTAATGTGATTGTGTACACAAATAAAGGTAATTAAAGCAGCACTGGGCAAGAATTCGAACTTTACAAAACATTTTCACAACTCTTTTGAGGAAACATTGACTTACAAGTAGTTGAATGGGACTTTTTGTCATGCCCTCGGGGGGGAACTGTATCGTTTTTGCTGGCACTAAGCAACTTTGAGGAAGATGGTAGCAACCCTGGCACACAAAAAAATACAAATGTCCTGAATTGCTTTACGGCATACTCACTTCCTCCTTTCGCTATAACGACGGAAGTCGATTCGAACGTCTACACGCTATTACTGGTGTCATGGCAGAAGCCCCAAAACAAAGCAAAAAAAAAAAGTATTGTTTGAACAAAATTCGATTCATTATCTCATCGCTATTCATCTTTCGCACAGCCACTGGAAATAGAAATGTAATTCAGTCCAACTTGCAGGCGAGAGTGAGAGTTCAGGATTTCACGACACATGGGAAATGTGGTTGACTTTTGTCAAAACACTACCGCTTTTGTCCACGTGGCGCCGCCATAATCAACAAAAACTGACATATGACACGGTGTAACGTAATAAAGTGTTTAGCTTCTTTAGCTTTTATCTGCCTAGGACCAAGTGACCAGGCAAAGGTAAAGGGAACATACAGGGATGAAAACTGCGAGTGAATTTTATCTGTCCTACCTCAAGGTAGACCCCCCACGGCATGACCAGGGTGGCCAGTAGCAGGTCAGACACAGCCAGGGAAACAATGAGGTAATTGGTGGTGGTCTGCAGGGCCCTTTCCCGTGACACGGCCACGCACACCAGCACGTTGCCGAACACCACGCAGAAAATGAGCAGCACTAGCAGCACGGCGTAGAAGTTGTACGGCGGCGAGGAGGGCGAGGACGCCGCCCCACTGCAATTGCCCGCCAAGGACAGCGGGATGTACAAGGGGTTGGCGGAGGCCAGGGCTGAGGAGGAGTTGAGATGGAGGGTTGACAGTGGTAAGGAGGAGGGAGGTGGTGGTGGGGGAGGGGGAGGGGGAGGCGCAGGAGGGGGGGAAATGTCGGCGGAGTTGTTTGGAGAAGTCATGGTGATGCTTCATTGGACATGGTTGCTCTGAAAAGTGGTGACACAAAAGGAGGTGGTTATCTTCTTTTCCGAGCCGGCAGTTCACTCAATTGGAATACATCGTTGAAAATGACTTTAGACTCAAGCACAGCAAACAAGATTGCCTAGTACACAGAAAATACCACACATTGCATGGACTCAAGGTGGATAACATACTCCACAAACATGGCCGACATCACACTCCATAAAAATGGCTGACATCAGAACCCACAAACATGGCCGACATCACACTCTACAAACATGGCTGACATCACACTCCATAAAAATGGCCGACATCACACTCCACAAAATGGCCGACATCACACCCAATAAAAATGGCTGACATCGCACTCTACAAACATGGCTGACATCACACTCCACAAACATGGCCGACATCACACTCCATAAAAATGGCTGACATCAGAACCCACAAACATGGCCGACATCACACTCTACAAACATGGCTGACATCACACTCCATAAAAATGGCCGACATCACACTCCACAAAATGGCCGACATCACACCCAATAAAAATGGCTGACATCGCACTCTACAAACATGGCTGACATCACACTCCACAAAATGGCCGACATCACACGCAATAAAAATGGCTGACATCGCACTCTACAAACATGGCTGACATCACACTCCACAATTTGGCCGACATCACACGCCATAAAAATGGCTAACATCACACTCCACAAACATGGCTGACATCACATGTAAACTCATGCCACAAACAGTGCAAACAATAAACATGGCCGACATCACACTCCATAAAGACGGCTAACATGACAATCTACAAACATGGCTGACATCACATTTCACAAACATGGTGGACAGCATAATCCAAATAGAACACACTTGTTCTTTTTATCCAATTTGCATTGTCTGCCGTTAGATTGTGTCTACATTGAATCAGTCGGGAGTGGCGTGAAGGCGTCACTTTCACTTAGCTTTGTGCTTTCTTGCAGCTGCGTGCATCTTCTAGTTACATTTAAAGCAAACGACTATCCGGTCAATCAATACAACAATCAGCAGCGAGCAGGATGGAATCAAGCTTGAGAGGATAATGCCTTTGTTGAGGTGCGGAGAATCTATTGACCGTACCGCTGCCAATCTAGCCCAATCATTTGGCATATTTTGGGAGGAAAAAGATGCAGGAGGTGGAGTCACGTATGATGTTCAGAAAATGACCACATGGGTGAGAAATAACAGGTTGTTGTTTTGGGCCTTGGGTTTTGGGAAACATCACTTTAAAACGTTGAGGGACTTTAGCTAAACTTAATATGCTCACGTTCTGCATATGCAAATGCTAAAGTGGGAAGCCCCTAAGGAAACATGCTAACATTCGGCATACTTTCTCACTGTGATATCCATACAGTGTTGTCTCTAATAAATGAAGTCAGATCAAATCTCTTTCAAGCAAACACATATCTTATCCTGCTGAATAAAAGTCACTAAAGGATCTGATGCTATCACATTTCTTTCCGGCATTTTAGTCTGATTGACTTAATGTATCATGAATGTCGTACTTTGACTGCTTGGATACAAAAGCGACAATGAAGAGCAGCAAAACTAATTAAAAGTGTCCTCAGAAGCACGGCAGCAGCAGTGAGCGTGACTCCTTGAAAGTTTTATTATCAAACATCAACGTTTAATTTTCACCACAAATTTAATCGCGCGTGAAATTATTTCAGTAAGGAAATATATAGACTGCAAATGCTCTCTGGTCAATTACATTATACACTAGAAAATATAGTTTTTGCATATCAACAACTGAATTATAGCACTTGCGTAGAAATAACAACAACACATCTGTTCATAATGTTCGGTGTACTTTAGTGCCTTCGTAAGTCTAACGCTAGTTCTGTATGCAGTTTGTTAGCATAGTAACGTTTGCAAATCATGAGCATTTTTTACACACGTCTAATTCGTGGTAACAATTTTTCACGTGTTGTGCTTTTTTTGAATGATTAACTCATTCACTGCCACCGACGGCAATAGACGGAAATGTCTCGTTAATACACCTGATAAATCCTACGCTTTGATAAACCCTCCTGGAGGGCATCCGCCATTTGTGTCTGCCTGATTTAATAAGTCGGCGTACAAGAAGTTCCACCATTTGTGAGCTCTCATCACAATTTATCTTGAAAAGGACGCAAGAGTGTCTACTTAGGCTGCACAACCAGTCCGTCTTCTGCGGCGCACCTCTAAAAAATGCATTGAGTTGGGGAACAAAAAATACCAGGAAATCACGTTCCTATCCATTTTCTGCGCTGCGATTAATATGATCTTAAATAATCAATGGCGAGCGCCCCGACTTAACCTACTAAGCGGACGGCGTTCATATCCGCAATAACAAAGACAATCAACTAATTCCGATTAGCAATTGTGCTGCAATTTCCTCGCATTTATTAACACCGAGATTACCTTTGATGATAACAAAAGCTACCCTGTGCTATCAATACGCGATGAATAAATCAGCGCAGTACAGAAGCGCAGCGGCTCGTTAATATGATGGACACAGTTAGTCAGTGGAACGCTCTTCTCATACACAAGCTCATTATCTGATGACTAATTAAAAGAACACCACTTTCATTTCATTTCATAGGGACTGCGGAAGGCAGAAATATATACAGAATTCATTAATAAGTCTTGTTGATTGCATCCATCCATTATCTGTACCGCTTCTCCTCACAAGGGTCGCGGGGCGTGCTGGAGCCTATCCCAGCTGTCTTTGGGCAGTAGGCGGGGGACACCCCGAACTGGTTGCCAGCCAATCGCAGGGCACACAGAGACAAACATCCGCACTCACAATCACACCTAGGGGCACTTTAGAGTATCCAATCAACTTACCATGCATGTTTTTGGAATGTGGGAGGAAACCGGAGTGCCCGGAGAAAACCCACGCAGGCACGGGGAGAACATGCAAACTCCACACAGGGAGGCCGGAGCCGGGATCGAACCCACGACCTCTAAACTGTGAGGCGGACGTGCTAACCAGTCGACCACCGTGCCGCCCTTGTTGATTGCAGTTCATGATTAATGTTCATTTTGTCGGCATTGTCGTGCATGGCAAGACATCAACCTTTTCTGCCATGCGGCTTTCCTGCCCACACGCAATAACGATTTTGTCTTACTTTCCGCGTGTATGTGTGTCATTGGTAGGTATTGAATATAATTTCTTGAACAAGCTTGTTTTGAAGGCTGCTTCAGAAATGACCAAAATGGCCCTAAATTGTCCACTTCAAATCAAATGAAAAGGCTTTCCTGTGCATTGATGGTAGATATCGTATAACTACCAAATAAATCTGTCTTCGGAACCTGAATTAAAAGAAAAATTGGCAACAAATTTGAAAATGTAAAGGAAAAGGCCAAAATGACTCTAAAATGGTGGCTGTAAACCAAAGTGGCAAACCTCCTGTGTCTTTTCAGGCATGGCTTTTTTTTGGACACTTTTTTGTGGGTCACTACTTGATAGATAACCTACCATTTTTTTTTGTCTACAAGGGCTGAATTTCCCCCCTAAAAATGAAAATAAAAAACTTGAAATGACCAAAATGGCACAACAAAAACCTACAAAAATGGCTTGTTGAGATTTTTGTGGGCCTACTTTTTCATTTTGCTAAGTAGTTAAGTTTACGGCACTGAAAAACCCCAAATAGAGTGAAACTTGAAAGAAACTTAAAATGGCAGAACAAATAAACAAAATGTATTAAAAAAAAATAGCAGGGTTCCTATATTTTTGGGGACATGGCTCTTGAGACTTTTTTTGTGGTTCTACTCTTGATAGCCACACCCACCCGATTTTATGTTGCTGAGTGACACTCTACGGGGACTGAATTTCCCCCCAGAAATGAAGAAATTGGCAAAAACTTTTGAAGAATCTAAAATGGAAGGAGTAAAAAAATAAATAAAAACAAATTGGTAGACTTCCCCTGTCTTCTTGAACATGGCTTCTTGAGACTTTTTTGTTGGTCTACTTATAAGTGGAATGCCTCACCAATTTCGTGTTGCCAAGTAGATACATACGGGGACTGAATTTACAAAACAAAAAATGAAAGGGACCCTATGGCAGACCAAAAACAAACAACAACAAAAATGGGAGACTTCCTGTGTCTTTTGGGAAATGGCCTCTGAGACTTTTTTTTGTGGTTCTACTCTTGAGAGACGCGCCAACAAAATTTCATGTTGCTAAGTGAAACCATCTACAGAAGCTGCATTTTCAAACAACATAGGAAGCAACTAATCATTTCATCTAGTTTCTTGCTCTTCCAACTGTGTGTTATCTGAAGATTTGGGGAATAAAGCTCTTCATCTGTCTCTAATAACGTGGCTCTCTCCTCTTATCTCCTCACATTCGGCCAACGTCATCACTGCAGTCATTATGTGGCTGGAGTCATTCAACCTAATCTTCCTTCCATTAAGAACAATGGCAAAACAGTTTTATGCCCCCGGTAAGCCTGTTGTTCCCTTGACTGACAGCAATTAACGAGCCTGCACGTCGTCACTTGCGATGTTAATCTGAGAGGAAACAGTCGCAGTTTTAAACTCATTCAAATACTGTGACAGTGAGATGTAAGGAAGAAAACCACTCAAAGTCCCATTTTAAACTTTGAAGTCACATTCAAACATTATTAATGGTCTCATGCGGTCAAGCAAAACACTTCATTAACTCTTGTTCAGTAATGGTTATCTGAATACAAACGGTGCAGCATGGTTACACATGCAGACAACATAACAGTACGCAGTCATATTTTTTGTTTATCCTCTGTGAAGGATAACTATTATTAGTGCCGTACTGATGAGGTAAGAGAGAAGCTGAGCTGTGTCATACAAGTGGCCAAGGCGCGCACACTTTTTTAAATTTCCATTTATGTCATGTTTTTTAAAGTACAATATTACAGAGTGGTAGTTTTCTCATTTAAAAAAAAAAAACATAAAAGTTTTTTGGGGGGGCAGAGGCTGTAAAGGTCAATGGCATTTCCATTTATCTCAATGGCTAAAGATGATTTGGGATATGAGTGTTTTGGGTTAGAAACATAGTTAAGGAACAAATTTATCTTGTGTCTCAAGGCACCACTGTAGTAAATGAGCATGATTATCTGGAAAGGCACGTTTTGTGCTAGTTGTGATCAGATAGCGCCGGCGTACGAGTGTATGAACTGGACTACATGGGTGGAATGAAATGAGACGCAGCGAGAGGAGACAACTTTGTCTGTGATGGATGCACAAACCCCCACACTCCACCTCCCGCCGATTGCTTCTAACCAGATTCACAAACCCCTCACATTGTGCGACGTGATTTGATTCGTCAACTAGAGTGGAGGACTTTATTTGTACACGATCATTTTTTCAAACAACATTATATAGCAAAGGAAGCTAGTTTCCCTTAGCAACATGACCTTCGTCCGTCTTGGGTAGACTGACAACCAGTGTCATCAAGCCACGTTTGAAAAGACATAGGGTGTCAGCCATTTTGGATTGAAACTACTGAAACGCCCTCGGTAAAACAAAACAAACAAAAAAAAAAAACTACCCAAATACCACATACAGTGTATGGAAGGAAGAATGAATAACAATTTCCACAAAAAATAAACATCTGTACAAAAATGCCCTCAGGAATGGAAAAAAGAACAACATGAAAATGTTGAGGAATTCCTCCGCAAAAGAAAAAAAAAAAAAATCAAGAATCCAAGCCTGAAAAGGCACTGAAAGTCCACCATTACAGTATATATTTATTTTAGTTTTAGTTAGTAATTTCATTTTGGCTTTTTTTTTTTCTATTTTCATGTTTTCACATTTTTTTTTCTTCAAAATTCAGCCTCTGAAGACAGTTTCACAGTTTTCACCTAGCAACATGGAATTTGCTATAATCAGTTCCACAAAAAATGTCAAGAAACCATGGCTGAAAAGACTCCAGCACTTTGGTTCAAAGAGGCCATTTTAGGGTCATTTTGGGCATTGCAGACTCATTGAGATTTTGTCTGCTGGCTACCAAATTGAAACCAAATATACTAGACAGATAATAGGGGACACTAATTCTCAATTCCAGTTGTCAATGACCAGTTTTGGTCATTACATGCAGCAATGCATGGCGGAGAATTTTAATGGGGCAAAACTTGAACTCAGTAAACAGCTCCAAGGTCAGAGTTGCAAAATGAAACCATCTGGACTTTAGATTTATGGTTGGCTAAACATGTTGTGATGCTGGTGAGGGGTTCGCTCGCTTGCTTGCCGCTGGTTTGAGTGGATCATAATCAGGAGGTTATCGGTTTGACCTGCACTTCCCGCACAGACTGTCGTGGTATGTCCTTGAAAGAGGCTTGGTGAGTTACAAGACTTTGTGCAGCCGTAAACATGCATTATGGCCAAAAATCCTCTTTATATGCCAGTAAGATGTAGGAGAATTTGACCTAGAGCTTTTGTTTGTTTTTCAACAGCATGATTCCCTCTATAAATATGTATTTATTCATTCATCCATTATGTTTAGCACTAATCCAGTTGAGGGCTCAAAATTCAAGTGGCTGAAATCAAGCATAAAAGAAAACCCTGACTACTCATACATTTAAAAAGATGGCTGTATATATGCAAAAAAAAAAAAAAAAAAGTATGTCTTGTAAAAATAGGACTTCTATTTTTTTTGAAATGCCAGAATTCCGGTATATATATATATATATATATATATATATATATATATATATATATATATATATATATATATATATATATATATATATATATATAATATATATTTTTTAATATAAATATGATTAAAAAAAGCTTCTTCTATTCGCATTTTTAAAAACAAAAAGTAGCCTGGCTTCCAATGCAATGTTTTATAAAATGCCTGAATATAATCATTCTTATTACGAATGGCATTTGAATTAAAAAAACAAAATCCTATTTATTATCATTTTCAAATCAAACACACATCAATTCAATAAACTCGGTCAAATGAACCTAAGTTTGAAATGGCGTTCCAATGTTGCAAATTTAACAACAACGTGTCAGGTATCCTGTATAATTAACGTGAAGTCCAAAATATTAACTATAAAAGTATTCAAAACATGTAAACGTTGTAGTAATTTTATTGTACCACGTACACTGTCACCTCAGTAACCATATTGTTTATGACCATAAGGCAATGATAACTGCTAATTTAATTTCATAATAGGTTTAAAGCAGTTGACCTACCGGCTCCAGGCTTCAGGTCAGCTCCCCTTTCACCATCCCGTCCGGGCGAACAAGGCGGCGTCCAGAGCCTCGTCCACGGCCACTCGCGCTACACTTCCGCGCTCACAAGCTCCAGCACGCACCGCGGTCGTCTGCCGGGGTTCCCCGCCTGCTTCTGCCGCGTCTAGGCACTCGAGCTGGGGTCCGCGAGACGTGTAGGGGAGGGTGGATGGACCGAACTGCGTGCACGCGCGTCTTGTTGATATGAACGGAGTGGAGCTGGCGCGTTCATTGGCTGATGGGAACCGAAGCACACCTGAGGGACTTTGAATGTCTTGACTGACAGGTGAATCAGCCAATCAAGCGCAAGCTGAAGAAAACACCGCCCTAATTCAATTTTTTTTTAGTCAGAATGTTTTAATGTGGTTTATGTCAAGACTGCCAAAAAAATAAAAAACAGACACGCGTTATCATTCACGTCTGCGACTGAGATGGAGAAGTCTGTGAGGGTGAGGGGGCAATATTACACAAAAAATATTATAAAAGCCACTGTGACCCTCCTGAAGTCCAGTCTGCAAACTTAAAGCGGAAATCAACCCAAACATATTTTTTTTCAGGAATATATTCTCAGCAGGCCCACTAGTTGAAACACGGCATTCTGATTAACAGTGCGTTTAAGCAATATGAGTTAAGCAGCAAAATCCACCCATTTATAGCCATCTCAGGGGGCGGCCATTTTGTCATTTCTGTCGACTGAAAATGACATCACAACTTCCCTAGGCTCAAGGAACAACCAATCACAGCTCGCCTGTTTTCTAAGGCTGAGCCGTGATTGGTCGTTATCTGAGCCCTGGGTAGTTGTGATGTCGTTTTCAGTTGGCAGAAATGACAAAATGGCCGCCCCCTGAGATGGCTAAAAATGAGTGGATTAACTCTTATTCCGCAAACTCAATAGTTATCAGAATGCCTTATTTCAACTAGTGGGCTTGCATAGAACATATTCTTGAAAAAAATATATGTTTGGGTTGATTTAAGAAGTCTGTGATGCACCGGAGTCGGGCACGTTAAAAATGGTTAATTATGGTGCCAGTGTGAATTGGGGAGGGCGGGAGGTTCTGTGCTCCCAGAAGACCAGCATTTGTTTGCCTGAAACTGCAAACTGAATAACTAGTCCGTAAATCATTATCAAACGAATTAAACTAAATACACAATATTTTTTAAGTTAAAAGTTAAAAAAAAAAAAAATCTCAATACCACTTTTTAATGGGGTGGTGATTGTAGGTTGCTGTCAAGTTGTATTGAGGTCGCATGAGGCCAAATAAAAGATTCCTCCCTATAATGAGAATCCAGACTTCATGTTTCTTTCTGGCCGGGTCTTTGCTCCGCCTCGAAACTTCTTCCTAATTCCCTGCAAACAAGTGGAGCCAGACCTGTACAAATCCCTGGGGAGTTCATTAAAAAGCAGCAGCAGAGATAACTGTAAACAAAGAAAAATATCCACATAAAAACAGACAAAACACAGAATTCCCACATAAATGGAAAAAAGACCCCACAAAAATGTGGGGGAAAATATCCCACAAAAATCCCCTCAAAAAAAGTGCTCAAAACACAAAAATCCAATTAAAAAACAGTCAAAAAGTCATTCCAATCTGGACAGAATGGACAAAGAAAATCCCCCTCCGAATCGGATTTAAATTCCGACAAAAATATCAACCAAAATGGACAAAAACGCCCACAAAAATGGACCACTTGCCACAAAAAGTTCACACTCAAATGGACAAAAATGACCAACAAAACCTAAACAAAATTCCCACTCAAATATAATCCCATAAAAATAAATGTTAATGGACAACAATGCCCCCCAAAATGGATACACTTTCACAAAAGTCCGTACACCAATGAACAAAACTGACAAAACCAGACCATAATTCCAAACATTGTCAAAAATAAGAACAAAAAAATATATGTTAAATGCCATCAGAAATGGACATTTTTGTAAAAAATTCTCACAAAAATGTCCCCGCAAATATCACCCAAAATCCACACAAAAATGTCCAAAAAGTATTACAAAAACAAATTCCCATAATAATAAAAGACAACCAAGCTTGCGATTTTCAGGGTCTTTATCAAACAGTTGGTACAAAGGAGACTATTGAAGTCAGCACCTTGAATTCAAAATCGACTTAGTTTTATTTAGGCAGCCAAGGTGACCTCACACGTGTTGCGCCTGTCTCGACTCTTGCGAGCAATATTACACAAAATGTATTACAAAAGCCACTGTTATCGAATCTTAAGTCCTCCTCTTATATGAAAGTGGAGGTTGAAAAGAACAAATACGCGGAATAACGAAAACCTTTCACCTGACTTCGCGGAGACCTCATAAAAAGCGTTTTATCAACGACGCCACAGACTCTCGCGGCACAGCAGCCGTGAGTAATTTTCCAAATAAAGTAACCGGAGGCAGGCCAAATGAAGTGTTCCAAAAACAAACAAACAAACAAACAAGCTGGAGTTGATGCTGAAGTGACCTTTGGACTAAAACAAAGCCAAACTCCCCGAGCCATTTAAAAGTAACAAAAACAACTTGAGTTCAAGAAAACAAAAGACAAACACAGATTCTAAAAAGTTGTCTTTTTTCACGGCACCACGGTGTACGGCTGGTAGGGCAGCAACTTCTGACGCTGGTTGATGGCGTAGATCCAAGCCGGCTTGACGAAGTTCAGGTTGCCGTTGTCCATCAGCGCCTACAAATTGTCCGCAGTGGAAAAAGATTTCAGTCAGGGAAAACGACAATGTAGACAAAAGTATTGGGACACGCCCCATCGACACAACGCTCCTATTGTTGCAGTTGCAAAGTATTCAACAGCGCTTCAATTTTTCCAATTTTATGTTCCAGCCTCATCCCAAAACGGAATCAATTCATTTATTCCCCTCCAAAATTCTACACACAACACGTTCCAATTCACACGGTACGCCATCCGCGCGGGTTCCCGAAACGCGAGTCTGTGCAAATCCCAAACGATGACTGAACTCACGTCCTCGAACGAGTCGTGCCATCCTTCGCTGGTCACCACAAAGTGCACCGTGTCCGACATGTAGTCCTCCAGTACGCTGTGAGGGAGAACGTGAACACACAAGAGGGTGAAATTGTTGATGAGACTACAGTCAAATTCAGTCCTCTACAGTTCACTGCATGTGCAGCTAGTGAATATCGGTGAAGCCTGAAAAGAGGTCAAGCAAATGAAAAAAAAAAGGTGTTTCTGTTAAGAGGCAAGCAGGATTACAACGGTACAAAAGAATTTTAAAAATAACCCGTGTTTGAAACCCTATCCTAGTCTTGCAACCCTACTTGGAAACCCTAATCTAGGCTTGAAACCCCAACCCTACCTAAACCTTGTTTGAAACCTGAGCCCTCTCTTTGAACCCTAATTTGAAATTATAAGACTTGTTTGAAGCTCAAGTGTGAATCATAGCTCAGCTTCAGAAAACAGGTGAGCCGTGATTGGTCGTTATCATCTGAGACCTGAGGGTCCGTGATGTCATTTTCAGTCGACGGACGTGACAAAATGGCCGCTCCCTGAGATGGCTAAAAATGGGTGGATTTCGCTGCCTGACTCATTTTTCATATTAATCAAATTGCGGAGATGAATTCTACCGCGGCGACCTGAATTGAACTTTAGCCTTTAAGCGCTAAACTACACCCAATGGGCCGCAAGTCCAGAGACCAGAAAGGATTAGTTACCCGTTAAAGGCGGTGATGTAACGCGTCAGTAGTCTCCTGTCGTTGTTGGGGAACTTCCCGTAGAGGAAAAAGTGCTTCCCGTTCAGGTAGTCTGCCAGACACCAAAGACGTAACCATCAATCAGTGGTGACGTGAGTGGGACAAAAGCCGCGCCAGATTGAATCCCAACGCTTGCCGACGTGCACGAAAGGACTGAAGCAAGACTAACCAGGCAGGTCCGGGATGGGGTGATCCTGCTCCTGTTCCGCGTCCGTGTTCTCGTCTGTGGAGCCGGCGTAGGGATCCTCTTCCTGCTTGAGCGCTTTTGTTTTCTTCCGTCTGCTCTCGCTCTCCACTCTGCCGCGACAAACAAAAGGCCGCCGACGTTTAGCTTGTCTTCTGTTCACTCAACGGCAGACGGGGGCGAGGCAAGCACAAGTCAGTCTACACCAGGAGTCTTCAATCCTGTTCCTCGCGGGCCGGTGTCCTGCCCTGTTTTCCATCTCTCCCTGCTACAGATATTCACCAAAGGTCTGCAGAAGCTGGATAACGGATAAATAACTGGATGAATCCTGATCATTTGACTCAGGTGTGTGTTGCAGCAGGGTCAGATGGAAAACGGGTAGGACAACGACCCTCGGGGAACAGGATTGAAGACCCCCGGTCTACGCGAAGGGCCGTTGTCGCTAAATGCGTGAAGTCAGGGTACTCGTTTACCACACAACCATCCACCTATGCGGCTGTACGTGCCTCGCTGAGTGCTGCTGTTTTGGTTAGCAACACAGTTCCAATGATCAAATCAGCTGAGCAGGTAATTCTGGAATGCCCGTGAGTGACGGTTCAAATTATTACCAAAAAAAAAGCTTTGGGTTTAATGATTGGGTTTCAAGTAAGTGAGTGAGTGAGTGGCCCCAGTATTAATTTTCGCTAAAAAACTTTTTTTTTTTTTGTATTAATTCTTTTGTTGTTGTTTTTTGCGTTTACCCCCCCCCCCCTTTTTTCATGGGAAACACATATTGAACAGTTATCAGCATTTTTGTGAATATTTTTTACAGAAGAAAAAAAAAAAAACATGATTTCGCCCAATTTTCCCAATGCATTTCAATGTTTTAAGATAGGAACTGACTTTCAAAGTAGGGTTTCAAGACAGCTTTAGTATGGCAGAGGAGAAGCCGGCAGGCGACAAATGAACAGAGCCAGCAACGCAGTCAGGCTTGTGCAAAGACTTTTTTCAAAGAGGGGGATGTTCGAAAGCAGTCGCTCGCTGTTTGGTAGGTTACGGAAAGGTCAAGTCAAATATCACGGCAGCACAACAAAAGTCGCCAACCACCCTGGGATTATTTTTCTCACAGCGGTGACCGTCCGCGCATGTCTTGCAGCATTCCCGCTGCAGGAGCAGCACAAGGTCACAAAAGATGCGCAGAAGCCTCGGGGCCTCGCCAGCATGTTGCTGAGTCGCAGACTGGGCCAAAGCGCACAAAAAAAAAAACACAGCAGCAATTGCAAACAACAACAGAAGGAACAGGTAAAACTATTGAAGAATTGTTGTTTTATTTTTGATATTAACGCCGTATTTTCAGACTGTAAGTCATTTTTGTCATTGGCTGGCTTATACTCAGGTGCGATTTCAACTTGTATATCGTCGCTGCCCTGGTAAAAACACTTACGTCCAATTTTGGAAACATATTTAATTTTCACGTTAATACGACGTCTGTAATGCGGAAACACCATTCGCGCAAAAAAAAAGAAAATTGAAAAAAAAAAAAGAGAGATGTGTTTTTCACATGACAGCGACGATATATTCAAATTAGAGCTCAGACTGGCACCAAAAATCCCCGTTCCCTACTCGTGTTGACTTTGGTTTGGCGGTCAACAAATGCTTCCGTTGCATTACCGCCAGTAACAAGAAGGTGACGCTATTGCACCAAAAGTATTTGCCAGCTACCAAAAGGAAGTATAAGAAACAACGTAAGCACAAGAAGAAGCAGTAGTCATGGTAACGAACGTGTGATGTATCACTACTTCAGCATTCGGCTTCTTTATGCCACAACCAGATTTTAAAACACCAAAGGGCGCAATAACCGACCGGGATTCTACCTTTGGCCACATGTGATGCGGAATTCTAGTTAAGGTAAGCCACTTTAAACTAAAAAAAAAAAAAAACGTTTCCGTGGACACAAGCGTACGTTTCGTCCAACTGGAACTCGTTCGGATTTTAACTCTGAGGGCCCTAACACCACTCAGAGAGTTTGCGTGTGTTCGGAGTGGCAGAGCACCCTCCCTTCCAATTAATTTTGGAACGCAGCCTATATTCTAAACCAATCAGCAGCCCATGCTTGAACTGTTTCCTTGTACTGCATGACGCACTGGTCTCTGGTACTCGTTTTTTTGGGGCACTCTGAAAAAACCAAACGGTCAGAGTAAAGCAGTGTGCGCTCAGAGCATATTGCAGCGCTTTGGTCATTTTGGGGAACGTTTGTTGGCTCGCCATTTCAATGTCTTGTGCGCGTTTACCTCTGCAGTTCGTCCTCCGTGTCAACGGCAGAGTCCTCATCAGCGCCTGTGAACCCAAATTCTCATTTAGGCCGGGAAAGGCGACTTTGTTGATGTAGCGCATTTCATACACAAGCTAACTCAATGTGCTTTTCACGAGGACAACATTTAAAAGTATTTAAAAACAAAACAGCAAAAGACATTTAAAAACAAAGTACAGAAATAAAAAATAGCGTACGAAAATTACTAAAAGAAACCACAATATTTTCTCCGTTCTACAACGCACAAGCAGACTTGATTTAATTATTGCCGTGGTGTAAAGTTGGGGTGCGAGCGGAGGAAAAAGAATAAAAACGGAGCGACAGCGCAAAGACGGCAGGTAACGGGGACCATGGAGGGCTAATTAAAATGCTGCACCTCTCGTATTGCGCTTCCTCAGCCACTTCACTTGTGGCCTAGCATTAACATAGAAATGAGAATCATGCCCAAGTCCTGTCATGGCCATCGGGCCCCCGCCACTACACTCAAACGGCGCAGATGCCTTTTTTTTTGTTCTTTAGAGTGTTTTCAAACGACAACACAGACCTACCACGTGTCATCCTACGCTCGTTTGTACACGTTGCATCATTTTGCTGAAATGAAATCAGTTTGGCAGATAGCGAACAATTCTTCATAAAAGAAGCCTAGTGCGCTTGTGTCAAGTTGTTTATTGCCTCTCGGTTGAAGTTTATTGTAACTAAACACACTAAATTACCTAAATATAAAAAGAATGACATACATTACATAACACTAGGTAACTTTTGTCTTCCGAAAGCATGCTAGCTTAATGCTAACACACAATGTGAAACTAGCATCAACCGGTATGTCGCTGTAGTTATCAACTTTAGACAAATGTTTTATTTTCATTTATTGTTTATTTTTTAAACGGGGACAGTGCACATTAATCAACATTTCTGTAAATGCGCCAGTTTTAGCTATAAAGCTAGTTTTCAACCGTAGTCCCTGTGCAAGGTGTTAAAATGCAGCAGCTAAAAACAACAACAATTAGTTAAAATAAAACATTACATAAAAGCTCATACAGACACATCACACAAATGACATCTGAGGAAAAACAGCATGGCAACACACAGACAGAAAACTCATTCAATGTTGTAGACACATTCATCCCGTGCAACATTTTAGCTCTGTACTCAAAAGACAGTTTTACTTTGCAACAAGAAATTCATTAGGCATGTCTGTCATGAGTAGACCCACAAAAACAAGGCTCAAGAAGCCATTTTTGCCATTTTGGTTCAAAGTGGTCTTTTAGGGTCCTTTTGCAAACTTGTTCAAGAGATTGTGTTAGCACATTTGAACTGGACATACTAGAAAAATGGGTCACGCTAAATTACAGATCCAATTTGAACAAAATCCAGCAAACGTTTGATTGTAACCGACCTGGTTCGTCGTCCGCATCAGTGGAGCCGGCGTAGTCATCTACGTCCATCGTCGCTGCCTCCTTTTTGGGAGTCACTGGTCTCGTCTGCTTCTGCGGCGTCTGTAAAACCAGGAACAGGCCAGATCAAGCCCACGAACAAAAATCGCGCAGGTGGTTTGATCCTCTGCCGCGGGCCCGCTTGCAACCTTTGTGCTGGCTTCCTCCTCACTTTGGTCGTCTGCTTCCATTTCGCTCTCTGAGCTTGATTCTGCGCCGTCCATCAAATAACTGCCGGGCACACACATGAAAAAAACAAAAGTGTCAGGGAGATTAAAAGCCTGTGCGATACACATGTCACTCGCCAAAAGCTATGTTTGTTTTTGTTTGTTTTTCTTTGGTCTGTTCCATGTGAAGGTTAAATTCTGTGGTCGCCATTTTTCTTTTATTGCTGGTGCCCCTCTGTAGTGGCCTCACAAAAGATTCCTTTTTTGTTTTAAATATAAGGCTTCAAATACATTTTTAATGCCACTTCAAAGACATCCTAGATCTCTCGTTCACTAAATGTTATGAATTAGGGGGAATAATAGAATGAATATTATGTTACACTATTCTTTATATTACCGGTGGTTGTTGTTTTATGTATGGTGGCAGATTTGAGAATTAAGTGTATTTTTTAAGGATAATTAAGGTTATCATATTGGAAAATTATTTCCCTTTAAAATGAAGACACGTAGGGGGCTCATCCTTTTCACCACCAGTGAAATATATGCATTGATATTTGTAAAATGTTAAGGTTTTTACATACAAAATGTAATTTTTTGTTGTTGTGCTTTTGTACATTTAAAATAAAGTATTTAAAAAAAACAACATTTTATTCTGAAAATACAAATACGTATTTTTAAAAAACACTGTATTTTCCATTTTTAAAATATATATTTGAAAAATACAAATAAAATATACAAACTTTTATTTACATTTTTTTTTAATTAAGTTTCATTCTTTGGGGTTTCATTAAAAAAAATTACACATCTGAATGCATATATGTGTGTTTGTTTTTTGGGCTCAAAACAAAACAAATTTTATTGATTAATAATTCTATTGATTAATGAATTATTTTCTTCGTTTCCCTACACAGTAGATACACTTTGATTTCGGTAAGGAAAAGCGGAAAGTTTGTTCATAGTGAAGGTTTTTTTAATTTTATTTTTTTTATCCCATAATAAATCACTGTCCTTCAACAGATTAAAAAAAAAAAAATCTAGCATAGCCCTTATTATACAGAGACAACTCATCTTTAGGAACCAGACCCCATTAGTGAGATGGTGAACAATGTATTATGTTGAATAAAAGCAGGCATGTTGTGGCTTTTAGACTTGGTTCCTCTTAGTGGGAGACGCAGATGAAGAAGAATGAGCAAAACAGGACTGCTGGCTGACTCAGAATGTGATTTGCATCTGGACACAACAAGTCAACAGTACAATTCAGTTTGGACAACTAAGAGCGCCTAACCCAAACGGACTGCTTTATTAGCCTTCCGATTCGGGGATTTTACAGGCTCGTGATGAAGTGTTTTCATCCGTGTGGCGCCAACTACTCAATGAGTTTGCAGCAAAAGGTTAAGAGACGGACGGAGGAGGCCGCTAATCGACTGTGGAAAGAACACATAAGAGTGATGACAACTTCCAAAATGGATGGGAGGTGTCGACGAGCTCGCGCCCACACCCGCCCACCGCATAACATAGCACAACGTGACATTTCTGCTTGGAATTAATTACAAAATACCAACGCTAAAGTGTAATCATTTCCACTCACATTTTTGTTTGTTGTGAAGTCAATTTCAAGACAAAAAGTCAGGAAGCGGAAAATTGGAAATTAGAGAAAGGCTATGGCAGGCTAATAGTTTCACTTTTAAACTGCCTTTGATACGAAGACGACGTCTCTGCACTGCTGCTCGGTGCAACACAGCTAAAGTAACCGTAATGGAAATAGGAATAGATGCTGTTAAGGCGGCTGTGTTGAGTCATGATGTGAAGAGACTCACCTCCCAGTTACACATGGTAATACTCCCACCCTCTTAGTTTCACCAAAGGCCAAGTAGTTTTGCCATTTTAGTTTGACAGTCTTATTAAACTGTATTTATATTTCCATACAATATTATAGTGATAGTTTCCTCACTAAAAAACACACATTACACATTTTTTTTTTTTTTTCGGAGGCTGGAACAGATTAATTGCATTTCCATTCATTTCAATGGGGAAAGGTGATTTCAGATTCAAGTTACAAACATGGCCACTAAATGAATTAAACTCTTACCTTATGGAATTTTACCTGAAGAACAGACGTAATCAATTAAAACGAAGAAAGATCTTAGGTTGAAGTAGTTATTGTGTGCTCACAAATGCCAAACAAGGAAGGTGGTTTGGCGCATCTAGCGACTGGAATATCTTTAGACGAGTCACATAACAGACTTGTTACGTGCAACGGCATAATTACCGCGCGGACTAATTTTAAGTAGCAATCACTTGTATTGTGACGTCAGCACAGACACTCGGGCATTCAAGTGTTTGTGCGGGCGCCCGACGCCATCAAAGTAAGTGCTGTCTTTAATTACGCATAGCAGATGCGGCCGGTAAATAAAGGAAAAGGAAACATCATCAAAGGACAGGTGGTGCACAATAGTAAGGGGTGGGGGGGGGCATCGGTGGAGTTGAGGGGTACGTAACGGCAATGTGTCTCTGGGAGGGACTTTGGGAAGAGAGAAATGCGCCATTGCGGCTTAGTTTGGCGGCAAACGTGCCTTATCGCGCATCAGGAAAGTCCGGAGGCCGTGCCCGAGATTCCATTAAAGTCGTTGTCTCCGGGCGACGGTCAGTTACTTTATTAATCACCACGAACGAGAAGTGGTTGACTATCAGAGGGAAGATAAAAGCCTCACAAGACATAACCCTGTCTAAAGAAGGACATCTTCCATTCTCAGCAGCACAACAGTTTTTTTTTTTGTTTGCATTTTAGAGAGTACAAAAAATAGCGCCAATTTGTTTATGTGTGTAGAAGGCTGAAACATTTAATTGGAATTTTCTTGTCTTTTATTTATCTATTGGTCTATTAAAACCCACTTGAATTCAAAATCATTCCAATCAAAATGCCAGTAACTAAGTAGAACGAGGGCCCAACGATATTTGGCAGAGCAAAATCCCGATATTATTTCCGACAGATGCGCGGCCCTTAATTACAAAAGTTGCACGCGTTCACTGTTGCGGTTCGTGGCAAAGATGGAAACATCACCGTGAGTTCACGATAACGATCTCATTCTCCATGAATAAGGCAGAGTCGCATCCTGAATCATTACAGGAGCGGCGCACTCTGGTGTATTAGCACAGCGTTGTATCTTCACAACTAATTTAAAGCTGGAGATGAGAATTCTGCTCCATTATTCAGCTGCCGGGTTGGGTGTCCTTGATTTTTGAAATGAACCGAGCTGCTGCTGCTGGTCACACACCTGACGTGTGTGTGTGCCATGCAACTGGACACGGTTATAAACAGAGTTAAAAAGACTTAAAAGTAAATAAATTACAAAACATTTTTAAAAAAAGCTTATTAAAATTAGTAAACGAGCATACAGAGCAAGAACAAGATTTTCGAAAACATGATTTTGAAAATACTTTGAAAGACCTTAATCGTAGGCATGGGAAAAGAGCATCATTTTTAACCTGCATTTAAAAGCATTGACACTTTATTGGTATGTTTTGAATCTTTATTCATTCATTTGATTCCCTCTGATCATAAAGGACACCAGCAAATTGGGGGACCGCGTTATACACAAGTACGGAGGAAAAAAAAAATGCTATTTAAGGGTGATTTTGGATGTGGGGCGTATTATATACAGGTGCGTGTTGTTCGCAACATGACTGACCTTCCTAACCTTACTTTTCAGTGTGTGTCAAACAGCGAACACACACACGCTCTCTTGCTCACCTCTTGTAGGAGAGTTTCTCTTTCCTTTTATGGCAGTCAATCACCCACTCCTTGCGCACGATCATGCCGCCCGCCGACTTCACCTGGCTGTACTTGGGGGTGTTAGCGAAGGCACAGCTGGAAATTAATGAGAGGAGAGAGAGAGAGAGAGAGAGAGAGAGAGAGAGAGTAGATGCATAAGGAGTGCAGGCAAGGCCAACGTTCTGCTCTGTTGCTGTCGTCTGACACGCCATCTTTGCATCTCATTTAAAATCAAGAGCAGGGGCCACGTTGTACGTAAACGACATGAATAGTCAAATAAAAGGCAACATGACTGTGGCTGTAGTAGGTGTAAAGATGGACATTTGACATGGATTTTTTTACAACTTATGGAAAAAAACACTAGAGTAATTGAGGAAAAAAAATGTTTTGAAAAATGTATACTAAATATTCTCTCTTTATCTCTGGAGATATTGATCAGAATTGAGAATTGAATGCAGCTGATGTGCACGGATGCAGCCCAACATGCCGAAGGTGACTCACATGAGGTGAGTGGAGTCGGGCGTCCAGTCCGGCCGGTACTTTGCTCCCATGTCCAGGGCCTTCTCCCTCAGCTCCCCCCTGAAGGGGTTCTGGAAGCCGCTGAGGACGAACACCACTCCCTCCAGGATGCGCTTGAAGGGAACTTGCTCGGGACTCTTCACGCCTTTGGACGGCTGCTCTTTAGCTTTGGGCAAACTCGCACGCTTCTTTTCGGCAGACGCCTTCGCTGACGAGGCTGCGCAGGTCAATGGATAGGTTAAAAAAAAAAAGAAAAGTTTTTTTTTAATTCGATATTGTGATGTAACTTTTGCCCGTGAGGTGGCGGTGGTCGTGTCGTCACCTTTGGAGGCCCCCGGGCTTGGCGTGGCGGTCTTGACTTTGGGAGTTGCAGGTTTGAATTCCGGGGAGCTTCCCGGGGTGCTTTTCTTGGCGGGAGGAGAGCCGGAAGCCGACTGACGCTCTTTGCTGAACTCAAATTTTCTCTTTGCAGGTGCCTAGATAGGTAGATGGATACGTATGCAAATGTCATTGATGGATGGATGGATGGATGGATGGATGGAATGAGGATAGCTACAGACAGCTAGATAGAGTAGCGCATTTTAGTCACATGTTCACAATGCTGTGCATGCTCATCTATGCTTCAGCAGATTTGATGACACATCCGGGTTGGTGGTATCTTACAGTGCTCAAGTGCTCTTGCATCCATACTGTGCTGTCTTAGGAAAATTAGCTGTATTGGCTGCACAGCCGCCAAGCGTGAAATTACACGGCCAAATAAATGGTATGAGAACTGCCCGTTTGTGAAAATGACAAAATTCTGAATGAGCTGCTCCAGATTTGAATGAATTGTGACGTGACAAAAAGGGGCACATTAAAATGAGATGTGCAGTTACGCAGAGACACAGTATTATTATTTAACTTTACAACTGAGATAACAATTGGTGATTTTTTTTTTTGGGGGGGGGCCTATTTTTCTAGGGAGTAGGGGACAATGTTTATCCTTGTCTTAAGTTATGTGTCAATGTGTATAAAACAGAGCAAAACAAACACTGATTTTAAAAGAGCTAATAACAGCTGATTAAATAGGCTGGCTGATTAAACCGGCTGACCCATAAAAAATGATTACTTGGCGCTGACAATGTAGTAGGACCAATTTGTGGGGCTTAAGTGTGAAAAGCGCACAAGATTAAAACCAGTCAAACATGTTTGTGTAGTACAGACTTTCCTATTATTGAGCTCCCAGACTCAGACGGTTGCCAGGCAACTGCTCATCGAAAATGGACATGTCGCCATTGCCTTAGATAAAAGGCTTTGGAAAATGAGCGACTTCTTAAAGTTGGGACATTCTCATGTAGCTTGTCATGATTTCCCGGTATCCTAAAATGGAGGATGATGCTTAGTACCTGTGGCGAGGTGGAGGATGACGGAGGAATGTTTGCCGGGGCGGCGGGCCCAGCGGCTTGCAAGGCAGCGGCAGCGTAGCTCAACTTATTACTCTGCGGCGACGCTACATGAGGAAAACAGCATCAGATGAGCACAAAACATCTTCATAAACACCTTGTTTTGGAGGGCACGTGTGATTTTGGGCTGAACGTGTTGTATTGAGCGAGCTAGGTAATGTATTTGCCTTTGGGGGAAGTACTGGACTTGGCGCTGAAGAAGAGACTGCCAGGCTGCATGCTGGAGCCTGAGGCGGGAGTCTCGTCTTTCACCCGGAACTGACCCAGCTTGGTCAATTTCTGCTCATGGGGAGACATGGGGGAGAAAATAATCATCATCAAAAAAAAAAGAGACGTTAAAAAAAAAATAACAGTGTGAGTGTGTTACCGGGGATGTCACAGGAGGCTCGTTTTTGTCCGGGGGGGAATGGAACTTGACGAAGGTCAGGCCATACGCGATGTTCTAAAAGAGGCACAGACCGTTACATGCTTATAATACATTTAAAATTGTAAACATTTGTTTTTTTCAAGCATACCATGTTCATATTTGATATCAATCGTGTCAATTCCCCAGTAGTTTGTACCGGTACTAGGGCCCAATCAATTTTTTTATTTTTTTTTTTTTAGGCTGATACTGAGATTTAGAAGAATGCATGTGATTTTTTCACACTAACGTTTATATGAGTGGCACATTGTTAATGCGGTAATAAATACTGAAATATGCTGAATCAGATACCCATTGCGGCTGTACGTTAGACTCTGCATATCACGTTGACAGCACTTTTGAGTTGCCTTTCTATGTATGAAAAGTGCTATAAATAAAATGTGATTGATTGATCACAAATTGTAACATCACTGTTTATTACATCCCAAGACTGTCTGGCTCTCTTGTCATACAAAGGCTAAATCAATGGCATTTTTCAATCTACAAGGCTATCGTCGGTATGCTCTTGGACTGTACAAAGATATATTGGCAATTATAGTCAAAGATGGCAAAGGGATTATGTTATTGTCTGTTCCATGCTTCAGAAAGGAACTTGAACTTGGGGTGAAAAAGAGGCTTTGTTGTGCTCTGCTCCACTTTCCTGGATCAACCTACAAAAAGATGTGCAACTGGAAGGACTTGTCTCCTTGCTTCGTTTCAAACCCTCATTAGCTATTTTTTAGAATGTGTTGTTGCATGCGGTCGTGTTATTTTGTTCACCTTGTTTGCAATGTTTTTAATATTACTTTAAAGTTATTATCTGAAATTTCATGCTGCTATCTTGGCCAAGTCTCTTGCAAAAGAGACCGGCAATATCAGTGAGACCACCTGGGCAAACAAAGGTTAACTAGATGAAAAAAAACAAAAAAAACAGATATTGTGTTAATTGGATACACAGGTGCCGGATGTTTATATTTTCTAACATTCCTGTGGAGCGGTTCATATTTCATGGCGAGTCATGTCACAACATTGGTTCTACATTGATTTCATGCATCCTGTCATGATGAACACGCATGCCAGATATCTTTCAACCGGCCGTACTGGTTGCGGATGCCAATATTTTCTACCGCTCGAGGCAACCTTTCAAACTTTGCCGCCAAGCTCTGCCCACAACCTTAAATAAAAACTCAAAACTTTTGCAAATAAGCCTCGCTCATCTGTCTGCGAGTATCACAGGTTCACATTAAGTGCCAATCCTGTGAATCCCCTTGAATCCGTTTGCTCAAGTATGACCCTGGAAAAGGCAAAAATACCCTAAAAAAAGCGTTCCCTGAAATAAAGAGTGTCAGTACTTTTGCCACCTCTGACATATGCCAGTTTGCATCACAGGCATAAAATATGATCAGTGAGAGCCTTACTTTACTGTAAGGCTGACTGCAGACAATTTTCACCCGATCCCACTTCTCCTGTGCCGTGCTCTTCTGTAGCTGTCCGGGTCCGAAGAAGCGCACCCTGTTCATGTTGGTGCCATTACGGCTCTCCGTGGGCGACATGAAGGATGACGTGACCAGCAGCACCTTAAAGGCCAAAAACACAGGAGAGCGGGGTTGGAAAAAGCTAATTAGGGCAGGGGGAGGTGCTAGTTGGGTGGTACCTCATAATCCTGATCTCTGACAGAGGAGGAGTGCCCAACCAGTATCTCCACGAATGCCGAGCCTTCATTTCCAATGTCGATGCTGTGTACCTGCTCCTCCTTCTCAAACTAGAAATGGCAAAATGGGGATATGACTGACAATCGTCTGTGCTGTGTTACAGCTGTAGCTGTTGTGAAATGCGCTATATAAATAAAATTGTATTGCGTGTATATATTTATATATATAAAATTAACATTCGCTACACTAGCAGGAAGTGACGAAACGCGTGACGCCACGAGGAGGCGAGACGAAAATGTCACCTGCAGAATGACTGACGTCTGTTTCTCTCCAGCTCGGGCAGCTTTCCACTTTCTGTACGTGTCCGAGCTCAGCAGGTTGTCCGCCTTGTGAGTCTGTTGTTTGCCAAAAGGAGGACGCATATTCATGCTTACAAACAACAACTTCACACCAGTTAAATGAAGCTTACAACGCAAGCGTGACATTTTACTTACGTTGTCCTCGGTGCTGCACGATACGACGTGCTGGAGTTTGATTTCGGGCATTGCGGACACTTTTTGAATTAATAAACGCTTTTAAGGTGGTTACACGCGAACCGTAACTACTATACATACATCGGCATGAGAAAATAGTACTTTGACCGAGAGAAATCACGTCACGATTGTCTCCTGCTAGCAAACAATAGGGAGTTAACTTCCCCCCGGTTAAAGCCCTCAAAAAGTAGCGAAATACAAATCAAAATTTAAATTACTATTCAGTTAGCATATACTTGCTTTCTCAATAGGATATTCTGCGGTCATATTTAAAATCACATACAGTGGAGATATCATTTTCCCACCGAAAACCTGCGTGTTATTGTGACGCCACTTCCGGGACTTCCAGCCAATCACAAGGAGCGTCTTCTTCTTTGTGTTATTTAATTACGTTTCACTATGTTAATTACTGCCAATAACTGGTCAAATAGCGCATTGCAAGTATATATACAAAAAAAACGTCCAATGCGAATATTTGATTTTGAATTATATATTAATTCACTTTAGTTGTATTTGTGGTTAATTTGATTTAATAGTTGTTGTTTTTCTTGTTTTTCATGTCACATCTGTATCTATTTTTTATAACAGCAACACAA
This sequence comes from Filicampus tigris, assembly GCF_054856515.1. Classification (NCBI taxonomy): domain Eukaryota; kingdom Metazoa; phylum Chordata; class Actinopteri; order Syngnathiformes; family Syngnathidae; genus Filicampus; species Filicampus tigris. The sequence goes on along the minus strand of NC_141224.1, from coordinate 5,123,879 downwards.
GAGGCAAGAGAGGAGCAAAAAGTTTGAAGATCAAAGTAAAACATCAGAAAACAAGAGATCTATGTGCGATAAATCAAAATGTAATCCACATACAGATTGAAGTACAGGAGTATAAAATGCAATTCAGTGTCTATATATTATACTGTGCCTGTTCAGCTTGGTAAAGCACTTTGAACTGACAGTATGTTCTGAAAATTGCTTCATAGTTCATACATATTAATATGCAGTTTGGGTGGCCAGTGAGTTGGATTTTTTGATTCCTTTGCTTCTCATTTTTAAATTTTTATTATTTACTGTTTGACTTATTTATATTATTTTTTTAATATCTATTTATATTATATTGAATTATATTATTTATATATTAACTTTTATTCTTGAATTAAATTTTGACTAATTCAACAGGATTTCATTTTATATTATATTTGCAACCAATTATTAAGGTTATTTTAATTCACGAATCAATGTTTATTGTGATCAGTTCAATATATTTCTTTTAATTTAATTTGATTAGTTTTAACAGACTTTAATTTGTCACTTTATTTGATTGTTTCAAGACTAATTCCATTCATGAATCAATACTGTATTTTGGAATATTTTTATTCATGTTTTTTTTTAGGTGACATTTTAACAATACAGAACATGCCATCATGTCCATATGATTAATAATCACAATGAGGGTTCAAGGGCTGTTTTCTACATAGTCATTGTGATATGCTTTGTCACAAATGCAATTAATCTTTTTTTATGGCTTCCTTCTAGCTGAGAACATAAAACGTCTTCACAAGAATCCATTTGACAGCACATGAGCGGCCCCAATCAAATCAAACAAGACAAAGTGGCCATCGAAGCTTTTTTGTCTGTCATATAAATAAACAGAGTACAGAGGAGGGTCACAAGGTCGTCATCACTCAGTGCGAGTTTTAGAGGACCTCCAGGTAGATGGCTGATTCCGGATCAGCCGCGCTGGCGCCTTGCACCTCTCTGACGGCGACTTGTGTGTCCAGTCCTCCGCGCAGGCCTCCTCGCCTTCTCTCGCCGCCCCTTCTGCCCATCGGACGCACCTAACAAATAGAAGAAGACCATCACAAATGTGGAATGAGGAACTGGTTCGACTGATGATGACTCAACTCCACTCTACTCTACTTATAGAGCACTGCAAAAAAACCCAAAAAAACAACCATGGCTGAAACAAAGTGCTGCACGTCAATGGAAAATGAAACTTAAACCATCCAAATACAACTATATATACATGCATATGTGCGTATTTATATACATATATATATATATATTAGGGATGTTCAATACCACTTTATTTCAAAGCAATACCAGTACAAGTATCCTCTAACTTCAGTACTCTTTTTACAAATTTTTCTGTGGTCACATCAATACATGTATTATTCTTAACTATCAGTGCAACACATTTTGATTAAATCGTTATTCAAGTAATCTGGTGCACTAAGTGTCAAACGTTTGGTAACCGTGGTCCTAGAGTGGTGCTGACGTACTTGCTTAGTGCGCACAAAGCGCGGCGTGCAGTTCTGGTAGAGCAGCTGGTAGCTCCCGTTGGTGTACACGTGGCTCACTTCTGAGCAGTTGATGTAGACCGGCATTCGGGCCTGGTACAGTCCAGGTCCGGACGGACATCCGCTCAGCATGTGTCTGACAGGACAGACCGATAGACACATGATCTAAGATGAGAGTTGTGCCCCAAATGAGTGAGCTCTCAGCTTATTGACTTACTTGCCAGACTTCTTTCGATAGCAGCAGCAGAAGAAAACGAGCACGGCCAGGGAGATGGCGGACAGGATGACGGCAGCAGCGGGAAGCAAAAACCACAGCAACAACCAAGAGTCTTCACAAGGGGGCAATAGTAAAAAAATACTTTTGTAGTTTTTTGTAAAAATATAAATCTTAAAGCAAACACGTTTTTGTATTTTTTTTAATGAACACAAAACAATCTATTGTTTTTTTTTCGTTCTTTAACAAAGTATTCTTTTTATTACAAACACAAATAAAGTAAATAATTTTTAAAAAGTAACTAAAAAAACATCAACCTGCTTTAGTTTTTTATTTAATGTAAAATAGTTTTTCTGTTATTTTTTATCCTAAACACAAGAAAAAGTATTTTACAACACAATCTATTTTTTTGTTATCGTGAACCCATTTTTAATCATATTTTTGAAATCATTAAAACATAGACATTCGTTAATTGTAACTGTTTATCGGAAACACAAGACAATTGTGTTTTTGTATTTTTATTTGCAGCATAAACATTTTTTGTAATTACTAAAAAGGTATTTGTAATTTCAAAGATTTTAATAAAAATATGTTTTGTTTGTATTTTTTCTGAAAAATTGTGTTATTTCATCACTTTTATTTTTCATTATTATTAATCAAAGTAATTAATTGACTAACATCTCAAATACAGTTTTTTTTTTGCACTCTGGTCTCTCTGTCCTTTCACTGCTTTGTGTGGCAGCATGGACCCACGTTGCAACAAAAAGAGCATCATGAAGAAAGACGGATTTTTTATTTCTTACCTCATTCATTGCCATTGACGGCTATAGATGTCAAAAATATTTACTGCCGGGCCGGCAGTGAAGGAGTTAAATATTGCAATTTCAGCAGTGCATTCTTCTCTGCTGAGTATCTTGCTGTCACGTTCATAAGACTTTTTACCTTATGTCCTACTAACTGACGGGTGCTTGAACTCACCGCCTCCTGCTCGGTGCTGCAACAACAACACCGAGTCGTTCCCGAGGGCGTTGAGGGCCAAGCAGGTGACTGTCTGCGGCCCCCCGTCCACGTGGCCCCTGAGGGTGGCCGTGAGGGCGTCGGCGGAGAGCGAGGCGTTGTAGCCGCGTGGCGGGGTGCTGCCGTTGACGCTCCAGCTGATGGCGGGACGTGGGTTGGACTGGGCCGAGCAGACGCAGCGCATTGCCCCACTCTCCTCCACGCAAGTCGAAGAGAGGCGCTGGATGACGGGCTTATCTGGAGGACAGAAGACCCCCGAAGTTATTTTAGATTCATCATGCTATCTAATAAAATACAGGAAGCTCAATTATGATGCAATCACGACTGCAGGGAAACAAAAATTTGGAAAATCCCACTTTCAGATCGTACACAACAAAGATCTTTGGTGATTCTATTCAAATTTTGTATTTTATCCTAAACACACATTTTTTAAAATTTATTTATCGTGCCTTGAATACAAAACAGAGCTTTTACATTTTCATTTACTACAAAGTATATATACATATTTTTAAAATTTTGGTGGAAACACCCAAAACATTTTTTTTAAATGACTTTTATCATTTATACTATATCTACCTATATATCTAAAACAAAAACGTTCTTTTCTTACATTTGAAACAAAAAGAAAATTATTTTTTAGATTTAAATCAAATATACGCATTTTTGCTATTCGCAGGCCAGAAACACAAAGAAAAACAAATGTGTAGTTAAAAAAAGCAATTAAAAAACATCAATGTCTTTTTTGTGGTAACTTTGCTTTGCTGGCGCCTGCCACGGGTTGTGGGGCACCTACCCGCATGCCCCTAATGCAAAATTACATTGAACGTTGAGGATGGTGGTCCGCGACTGGGCGCGTCCAACCAGGTTCTCAGCCATGCAGCGGACCGCTGTGTCCCGCGTCACGTTGTACAGGCGGATGGTGTGCGTGCGCTGGCCTAGGTGGACAGTGCGCCCGCGGTGGATGTAGGACCAGCGGTATTCGGACACCGGCGGGTCGGCTTTGCACGAGCAGGCCAGCAGGGCGCTGCCCCCCTCCTGCACCGTCAGGGTCTGCACTTGCACCGTCACATCTTTGGGTGGGACTGCGGAGTGGGAAATGGAATTTATGTATTGGTTATGTTGATTAAAAAAACAAAACAAAAATGTAAAAGCATGCTAGAATCAATTTTGCACTAAACCACATACAACTTTTTGCTAAGCAGAATTTGTGGGGCACAATTTGCACTGCCCCAACACTAAATGAAAAAATCATTTTTACAATATTACATATATTGTCGCTGTCCAAATAATGATAGAATATCTAAATAACATCTACATCATGCGAGGTTATTTCTCTTTGGACAAAGAAAAAACAATGTATTTTTACATATTTTAAATTTTTTACATGAAACACAAAAATATTTTTAAAATTAGAAATACAAAGAAAAATATTTCTTTTTTTTATATAAATCTATAAAAATCCACGTTTTTTTTTATTACATAGATGTGTCACGTATCAGGCGATGCGATGTAAAAATGAGTGTGGGGCACAATTGCACCTGCCCCAAAGTCCGATGAATAATCCTTATGATAAAATGCTATATCTTGTCACTGTCTAACAACATGCCTGCATCTTCAATTTTTGCATGACAGGTGCTTACACGTCACGTGCAGATCTTTGAATGCGGCCACCATATTGGCTCTCGGGTAGCTGAGCTCACACCGTAGGCTCGCCTTCACCCGCCGCGACACCCTAAAGGTGAGCGAGCTCTGCAGCACCGGCTGCTGGTCTTGGGTGTAGAGGGTCCGCACCTCCTGGTCCCCCACTGGCTGCACTCCTCGCTCCCACTGCCAACGCAGGATCGGGGGCCCGGAGGGGCACTGGTAGCTGGCGCTACAGTTGAAGGTGACCACCTGCCCATCTGCGGCCGATGACACGCCGCTGATAACGGGAGCCTCGGGGGTGTCTGCCATGGAAGACGACATCTGTCACCTTGATGCTGTTTGAGCTAATTTGACATGTATGCCGCATCAACGGGCTGCCATAGAAATATCAAGTAAGACACAGGAAGAGAGATGGAGAAAACAGAGAGGAATCAGACATTTGGTGAAGGACTGTTATTAGAAAGTAGCAGGTTAATTCAGACCCAATTCGTTTGCTGCCTAAATGGGCAGCCACAGAAATACAAAAGGAAACAGACAATTAAAACAGCTAATTCAGACCACACTTTTCCGCTGTTTTGCTGCGGAACCATTCACAGTTCATTCCGAACCCACCTAACCAATTTGCTGCGTAAACGGGCTGTGTCCCACTCACCCACGACGTCCAAACTGAAAGTCTTGGCCCTCCCCCAAGCAGAGTCTCCGGTCCTCTTCAGAGTCACCTCGTATGTCCTGGCGTCCTCTGTGCCGACCTCGTCCATCTTCAACGAGCAGTCGCCCTCTGTCACCAGACCCGACAGTGACGTACGCCCCCGGAAGACGTCGCTGACTTCCTCCATGTCTTCACTGTTGAATGCCACGCGGGACTGGCGGAACAAAGAGAACCGGCTGTGACCTCGCAGGCGCACGCGCACGTCCACCTCCGTACGTTTCTTTGCCGAGGGCGTGAAGGAGCAGGGGATGAGCACGCACGAGCCCACCACTGCGAGCACTCGGTCGGGTACGGAGGGCTCCAGTGAGGCCTGCACCCCCGCAAACAAAGCTGCTGTTTGGGTACACAGGACAGAAAATAATGACTACGGACAACAGTTAAAAGATATCATTCATATACAGTATAATGTGTGTGTATATATACGTTTAGATGTACACATATACATACTGTATACATGCATATGTAAATGTATATTTTTTTATACAAATACAAGCTTATTATATTACATTATATATATTTAAAAAAACATCTGATTATATATGTCTTGTTAAATAACAACAAAAACAGAATTAATAATAATAACTTCCAAAGAAATCATAAAATCAATTCTGTTGTATTTACATTTTCATTGACGATGCCCCAAAAAATTAAGCTTCTATTTTTAGATGCGGAGAGAAGATCGCAACTACCCTTTTTTTTTTTTTTAAACTTTCCTGAAACATGAATACAATATCCTGCAAGTTGTACAACTGCTACATATCTTGACAAATATATCGGAAATGTTCCGATTTTCTATAAATGCTGATTTGTACTCACCAAAGAGCAGAGGCCACATGAGTGCGACGACGGCGTCCGCATGCATATGACTCCTCTGTCAACACTGAACAAGAAGAGGAAGAGGAAGCGGATTTAGGATGAAGGACACCGGCATTATTTCGCAATTCCACGTTGCCTCATAATCTCACACTTAACCCTCATTTTTATTGATCTGATTTTCAATTTTTCTCAAAGCTCGGCAATGCAGAGGAGGGGGGGTGGGGGGCGTCGAGTGACATAACTTGACTTAAGTTAGACTTTAGTCGCAAATTTTCAGATTCGGGACTAATGAAAAAAAAAAAATGACTTGATTTTATTTAGACTTCAACTGGACGACTGAATCAGGAAAAGGACCAAATGCAATGAAGGACTGCCATCTCCATGTCAAAATTGGAATGCAACCTTACTTTAGACCAATTCATCTGAAAGACATAACTTTTCTCGACTCATTTCTGAACTTGACTTAAAAATGACAAGAATGGAGTTAGCCCACTGAGTGGCTCAACTGGCTTTGGGGGCCTTACAAAACTATCAAGGCCTTTAACTTACTAACCACTTTGACTTGCAGTCTTTTACGGGTTCACTGAGACAACTTCAGAATTTCTATTTCAAAATATATGATTAAGAAGGAGTTAGTAAGGCTCACGAACACAAAGCACAGATACTGAGTGCAAAAGTGAGTCATGTGCAAATCGTACATCGCGAATGAGCAAGATGGTCGGTTATAACTTGACTTATGAATTGCTGAACCTGAGAAAGGACTTGCATCGACTTGTCTAAAATTTAACGGGGACGGCTTGATAAAGACCACGGTTTGCGCGTGTGGAAGAGTTTCTGAGGCCAAACATGAGTCATCCTCACGCCGTTTCCTCAAATTCTGTCTGTCGACGCTCAGCCGACAATTCATTGGAGACACCTGCAATGTCAACATTCAATAGGAATGAACGTGGATGAATGGGAAGTCTAGTTTGCCCATACCGCATATTTTCAAGTTTCCTGATGAGAGCCTTGTGTGTTTGACCTCATTCATTTTCATTTATTGGAGTCATTTTCATTTTTAATCTCTCACATTATGAGGTCATATGAATGGCATATTATATATATTATATATATTTACCCCAAATGTTCAGCTAATTTTCATTCATTCTCAAGTAAAGTGTCAAAAATAAAACAGAAAATATATGTAAAATCTCTATACAATCTTTTCACTTCTCATTTGCTGCGGCTTGTTTCTAATATTTTGCCCCTGTGACACGATTTAAATCATAATCTCCCATAATCCGTTGTTTTTGGAGCCTGTGAAGACCGCTGACATCATTGCCATGACATGAGACGGGAACAGGAACAAAATAGTTCGACCACCTCAGCAAGAAGCACTTCTCCATGAATACTAAACTTAGCGGAAAAACAAACTACAGGATGTTATGAGACCGCCGTCCTCTAGTGGTAGCTCACCATTGGATGGGCCCAACGATAAATACCACCACGGTAATGTTAAAGACACCATATGTAATAATTGTATCTTAAAAAGGCATCTTCAAAATTGAGTCTGTCACACCGAATAAATGCGAAAACAAATACATTAATATTATAATCAATTACACTTGTTTTATGTGTTTTTACAAGAATAACATTATATGGATTGGAAAAATAAAGAATATATAAAATACAAAAAAATCACAACAGACTCAATTAAATAAATGGACTCTTACTGCTCTCCCTTGTAGTTTAGTGCTTCAAAATAAAAAAAATACTTAAAAAAGAAAATTGTCTGCCTCATCCTGGCACTTCAGCACACAGATCCCTCTGGTGTATTGCAACAATGATGACGCTCTCTCCAAAGGCAATGGTAAAAAACAGCTTGAGTGACAAAGAACCTAAAAAGGAACTCCGTAGACATTAAGATGATTTCCTGTTAGTTTTCATGGAGAAGACATCGACAAGCAATCGGAGAGAAATCGCCCGATATATCCAAAAATGGGATTAGCATCTTCAGAAAACATGTTGACAATCACGAAACTTCATTTGGGACAAATAACGTTGAAGACATTTCGGCCTTAAAAGTTTGACAAATATTACTTGATACTTTTTTTTCTTCGAAACAATTAAAACCATTTGAATGATAACTGTCAAAAACGAAAACAGTCATATCGGTAAATTCCGTGTCTTTACCGTTTATCGATCAAATGAGATGAAAACGAACCCCCATATTTAGCCTGTCGTTTTTTGGTCATGCTGGGCCCCCCTTATCTCCCTCCCCGATGATCCGTGAAAGAAAACGTGCACCTCAGCAGCTTCCATTGAGCGGCGCAGTAGTGCGAGCCTTTGCACATCCTGGCTATTCCAGAAGAACCCGCCCGCCGTACGCCACCCTCCCCTCCCCCACTCGACACCAGCAGCATCCCCAAAACACCACCCAACCCACCCAAAGAATTTTGCCTCCATCGACAGAAAAGGGCAGGGGATAACTTTAGGGACTACGGCCCCGGGGTCCTCTTTCGACGTCACGCTCGGTAGCCGGCTTCAACTCTCGGTCACTCTCGTTGCCTGAGGAATTAAGGTAAAATGGTGCGCTTTTATGGGAAAATATCATCCATAATGCATCATATATACACATATGTAATTAGTTTGACATATGTGGACTATTTGTTGTTAATTATTTATTATTAATATTCGTGTATTTATTAACTTAATATACAGTGCTGGAAAAAACTAAGTGACAACAACAATGTTGTAATTTGCTCCAGTCCTGCTATTGTATGAACTACTGCTAACGTAATTCGAAAATTCCAAATGCAAATATTGTCATTGAGAGCATTTATTTGCAGAAAATGAAAAATAATGTTTTTTTTGTCTCTTAATTTATTTCACAGAGCTGTATTTTGTAAATACTAAGCTGATCTAACAGACAAAATTGATGGATTTTTTAATGCAACAGGCTTGACAAAAAAAATAGATTTAACTGTGTTTTTACTTCAGTTTTTAATCTCATAAAAAAGATGTGAGTTACGTTTTCAATAAATAAAATGAGGTCATGGGAGGATGAATGTTTTTTTTCTTTTTTAATTAAAAGACAAGACAAAACATGAAAAATGATCATAAAAAGTACAAGTGTAGGTGTAGCAGCTTGATGGAAATAAATACATTATTTAAAAAAAAACTTGACAACTGGATGTCAGCTATATTTTTAATACATTACATTGGATCAGGGGAAAGCAACTAGAAAAAGAATAAAGAGAAAAATCTCTTTTCATTTGAATTTTATTAACACCTTCTAAGCTGTCGTCAGTGAGAAAATAAACAGTAGACGAAAAGTGCTAATAAATATAGTAATTCATGCTAATAATTCATGTATACATGAATGGGATCAGTGCTGTAATGACTCACCTCCATGTCGCCAGGGACCCGAAGAAGCCGCCCGAGGCTTTCGCTCACGATGTACAGCTTCATGGGAGGGGGGCTGTTCTGCGCCATCGTGGGGAACATCTTGCTGGTGGTCTCCACGGCCACCGACTACTGGATGCAGTACCGGCTGTCGGGCAGCTTTGCCCACCAGGGCCTGTGGCGCTATTGCATGTCGGGAAAGTGCCACATGCAGACAGACAGCATCGGTAAGTGGCGGGTGTGAGCGGGAAATGGTGTATTAATAACAGCAGCAGCTTGTAAAATTATTATTAGCTATTTATCTACCTAGAGTGAATATAAAAAAGTCTACACACCCCTTCCCTGTTTAAATGGCAGGTTTAAAAAAAAACAAAAACTCCACCATTAATGCGAACTATAATATTCCCAAATCAAATTGAAAATCTTTTTTGTTTGTCAATTTTAGTTCATTTTAATGGGAAAAATTGATTTGACACATGTGTGGTCAAGGAACTAATTCAACTGAAACGTTGTACCTTGTTGTTTTTGCAGCCTACTGGAACGCCACACGTGCTTTCATGATCCTCTCAGCCATGTCCTGCTTCGCCGGCATCGTCGCGGGGATCCTGTCCTTCGCCCACTTCTCAGCCTTCGAGAGGTTCAACCGCTCCTTTGCCGCCGGCATCATGTTCTTTGTGTCAAGTGGGTGGCGCCCAAACAAATCAAGCGATGTTAATCGGCGTCACAGTCGGAGTTTCAAAGTGTTGATCTGTTACCGGCTGTAGCGTTGTTCGTGCTGCTGGCGATGGCCATCTACACGGGGGTGACGGTCAACTTCCTGGGCAAGCGCTTCGGCGACTGGCGCTTCTCGTGGTCCTACATCCTGGGATGGGTGGCGCTGCTCATGACCTTCTTTGCGGGTACATGAAAAATCTGAAAAGCTCATTTCAAATCTGTTTTTCAAAAGGTCACATACATGCGCCGAAGGACCGACAGGCAATTCCATTTGTGTGTTTTGTGTTGCAGGTATATTCTACATGTGTGCCTACAGGATGCACGAGTGCAGAAGAGTGGCTGGCCCACGTTGAAGGCAAAGCAAGAACGGGTCGTCGAGGACGACAAAAGGGATGACCACGACTCGGTGGAAAATAGACAAGAGAATTTTAAAAAGTAATAAAATGTGGCTTTACCAACAGGCTAAAATGCGTCTTTTATTTATTTTTTTGCTGTATAAACTAAATAAAACAAAAAATACCAAAAGACTCCATTCCAAATTAAAAACCTGATCAAAAATATTCAATAACTTTGAATAGCTAAAGTCTTTAAATGACATATTTTCATTATGTAATAAATAGGGCTGGGAAATTAATATCGTATCGCGATGTATCGTGATACTTTTTAGGCCAATACCAAGTATCTATACGTTAAATGAAGTATTGATACCTTATGTTATGTTATGCTTTGCACGTTCTATAACAGAGTTTGGAACATTTGAGGTCCGTAAAGTTGAGCTCTGTGAATGGAATTTTATTTATTGCACTCCTGTGTATCAGGAACAGTTACTGGAACAGTTTATGCACTTTTCAATCATGACAATTAATAATAAATGTCAAATGGCACTTCAGTTAAAATTTTGGTAACACATGCCTCCGTTTTTTTTTTTTTTAATATACATTTTTTATAATATTTAAGTAACGCAATACGTATCGGGATCCATATCGGATTGGGACAAAAGTGTATCGTCGCAGCCCTAGTAATTAACAACATGAATTGCCACGCAAAACCATTCGAACTCAAAATATTGAATCATGTACTAATCCTAATTCAAAAACTAAATATGGTCACAAAATGAACATAAACTGCAGTTAAATCTGAGTAGTGTAAAAATGTATTCCTGGCAAAATTTTGTGTACAAATGGAAAATAGATCATGCGCACATTATAATACAAAATGAAAAACAAAGCCTACTGTACAAAATTCAACTGGCTCAGACTGTTGTTGCAACTCTGACGGGAGGTGGGGGGACAAAAGGGGGCGGGGCCACTGAAAGGCTGGACGGCGTCTGCAAGACGACAAGGAACTGCTTATTGTTTCTTTTGGGTTTTTTTTAATTAAATGTGGCAAAGACGATCGTAAGGAGCACCTGACGCAGTCTGTTGTAGTCAGGGGGAGACTTGGCGACTCCTGGCAACAGATTGTGAGGCGGCTGCGTCTGGGTGGTCGTGACCTGGAAACAAGAAAAAAAAAAAAAAATCAACTATTTGCATTTTTCTCCGTGGACCTTAACCTCAGCTAATTGCTGGAAAACTATAATGCTCTTCAATTATCTGGCCTGGCACCTCGGGGTTCCAAGCATATTTTAGAGGGGGCCAGTGCCCCTGCGGGCTCCCCTCTTGCTCCACCAGTGATGGTAGCTAGGGATGACAGGTAAAAAAAAAAAATGTAATAAATAAAAACAGGGTTCCTAACCTTATCGGCGGCTCTGGACACCGGATATCTTGTCTGCCGTCTTTTGGCTCTGCTCCAGTAAATGGCCAAATAGATGAGGCCGCACATGAGAAGCAGAAAGAGGAGGCTGCAGGGGATTCCGGCCGCGATGCCCGCAATGGCCGGACCGCTCAGACCCTCAGCTGGTGTCACAAAAAAAAAAAAAAGAAGAAATTAATAAAAAGCACTGATGTAGTCATAGTCAACATCGTCAACGTACTACGTCGTCACCGACAAAAATATCCACATTGGTGTTTGATTTGCATAAATAATAATACAAATAATATAAAATAAAATACACATTTTTAAAAAATAAGTTTTTATATTATATTTATATAAAGAAATTCTTTTATTTGAAAACATAAAAATGCATAATTTTTGAGATTGTGTAATCAAATATTGTCATGTATGTTTTTGCGTACCCGGGCCGATCCGGTGGGCTTTCGTTGGCCGACCCTCGGCCATCAGAGCTCTGGGAAGAACTCGGAAGCGATACGTGGCTTTGGGATCCAGGTGGAAGACATCGGCGCTTCGGGCCGAGCCGGGTTTGGGCAGAATGGTGCGAAATGCGCTGGCGCTGCCTTTGGACTGACTGACGTTACCGTCGGCACTCGCCAAGGCCGGTCCGCTCATCTGGATGTCAAAACCTACATTGAAACGTGTTCATATTCAGTTTGTATTCAGTGATGGGGCAACCATAATTGATTGTCAAATCTAAGGGATTATTGCTCTTTAGATGCTGGCCTTACTTAAATTTGACACCTGTGACGTGCGGTTCGCTACACTGAATGTGTTTTTCCCCAAAACATGACGCACAATGTTTACACTAAATATTGATCCTCACATTGCGTCTTTCCTACGCACGTTTGCTGAGATGTACCCGTCGGAATGAGTCGGGTGGGTTGCAACGGTGACACATTATTGTTATTATTATTATTTTCCTTTTTTACCTGTGACGATAGAAGTGGGCGAGACTTCCCAGGTCAATGTGACGATGGTTCCGTCCTTGTGCGGGAACAAACTGAAATTGGAGATGGACGGCTCTGGAGAGATTGGAAGTGAGGAGGCGGAGTCAATTGTCAACAGTGAAGCGCTTTGTTCCACAGGAACTTGCAAGTGAAGGTTTGCTCAAGCCATCAGAGATGTCTTTGTTGTCTTTCACTTAGAGAATGTGAAGTTTTTTTAAATAAGAGGCACAACACAACAGAAGCCTTATGCTGGGAAATGCTTTTAATATTATCTGAGTGACAAGTTAGGATTCCAAGTATGCGAATAAAAAAAAAAGTCAAAGTATTTAGGTAGACACATTTTTTTTTCTTTTTGAGAAAAAAGTAGAAATATTACAGGACAAATTTTTAAACTTTTGATTTTTGTGGATGAATATCAGCAATTTAGCTGGGAATTGAGTTTTTGAGAGGAAAAAATGGCAGAAAACGATAAGAATAAAGAGACATTTTTTAAAACATTATATTATAGAAATACAGTTTTATTTTTGTCAAGACAAAGTTGCAATATTACAAGATTCAAGTATTTTTTTCATTCAAGAATCTCCCAAAATATTCAAATTTTTAAAAAGTATGTAAAAGTGTATTTGACCAGAATAAAGTCACATTTTTACTGAGACAAAAGGACCCAAATTACATGAGCAAAGTCATATTTTTTATTTATTTTTTAAAAAGGGTATAATATTACTGGAGTGACATGGTCTTCTTTAAAAAAGTTACAATATAGAAGGTCTAACTCTCCCAAAATATATTACAAGGACAAAGTCTTATTATTTAGAAAAACATTTTTTTAAATACGTGTTTTAAGTCAAATTAAAGTCGTCTTTATTTTTTCAAAAGTCTGGAAATTCTGAAAGTAAAGTCATATTTATTTTAGTAAAAAAATTTGGCTCAATATTATACACTATAGAAAGATAAAAGTAATTTATGTTTATGCTAAAAAAATGCCTAACAGCGGAAGACTAGTGTTACAATTTGTGTGATAGACTGCAGTGGTTCCACTGTAACTAAGTAACTAAATACCATTAGTCATTAAGTGGAGTGGACTACCTTGCAAGTGGACGTGCTTGCTGCGACTACCCAGGGGGTTTCGGCAGGTGCAGGTGTAGTTTTGGAGGAGGAGCACGCTGACGTTGCGATGACGAATGTGGAGGCGGGTGGCGTCGTCACTGATGAGGTCGCCATCGACGAGCGGCTCGCCGCCTCGGAACCACGACACGGCGGCGGAGGGCGTGGCCCGGCTGAGGCAGCGGATGCTCACCACTATTTTGCCCTCAGAGTCCACATCGGTTCTCACGGTCGGGAGGAAGTTCTGTGGACTCACTGAAAGGGAGAGAAGCCCGTCTTGAAAGAATGACCAAAAAAAATTGTAATATTTAAAAGTACAATTCATAATATTATCAGAAGTTGTATTTGTTTTTTCAGACAAAACCAAAAATTAATGTTATGTCAGTTTTTTTTAAGTTATAATAATTTGACATTACAGTTAAAAAGTTAAAATAATTGAAGGATCAAGTGTATTTAAAAAAAACCTTGCAATATAAGGATGATATCCGTTTTTTTCCCATAATTTTTTCACAGGTAATAATATTACGAGATAAAAGTTGTATTTTGGAGAATGGCACAAACGTCACATGGCACATACCAGCCGTAACGTTACACTTGCTGTTTTCCACGGGATGTTGTGCTTGGCAAGTGACAATTTTCCCGTCCAGTTCGCTTGATGCATTGACGCTCAGGGTGAAGTTTTCCAGGTTGCTGCCATCACCGAAATCCAGGAAGGACAGCCTGGCTGGCGGCGTTCCGCCTGACCACTGGCAGCTGTACCGCAAGCTTTGGTTGTCCTCGGGCACCACGGAGCACTGCGGCCTTCCTGGTGGGCTCTCTGTACCAGTGAACATGTATAGCGTCAAGTAAAGTTCAGACTTCACTCTCATTTAACACAGTTTTTCTAAACAACTTTACACAACTTCATTCTAAAAAAAATTCGGGTTATGTAGTATATTATAACCTCTGGGAAATTTAATCTGAATGTATTCTAGTATGATGGGAAATAGTGATTTAAAACATGCTAACAATAATATTCCAAAAAAATATTCTGTCGCAAATATCATAAAATCTTAATTTTATGAGGAAAAAAGGCAGACTATTACTGCAATGGTTATTAGTATTTTACATGAAAAAACAAAACAAATAAGAGAATGTGGTTGCAAAAGTGTGCGCACCCTTAATAACTGGTGATGTGGCTGTGTTCAAAATTAACCAATCACATTCCAAATCATGTTAAATGAGAGTCAGCACACACCTGCCACCATTTAATGTGCTTCTGATTAAAATCAGATAAAGATCAGATTCTAGTAGGCTTTTCCTGACAATTCTTACAGCACAAGCTATGGCTAGCAAGATAGCTTCCATGGCATCACAGGGCCCTGGCCTTTCAACTTTGACAGAGACAACCACTACCCCCCCCCCCCCCCCATCCCCACGCAAAAAAGTCAACATACCATAAACATTTATCGTGACAGTCTGCTGTCGTTGCGCCCCTGTCCTTTCGTTGCGCAGCTTACAGGTGTAAATGCCACTTTGGCTGGTCTGCACTGCGGTGAGATTTAGGACCCCCATGTGGTTATCAGACAGGCTCTCGTCACCAAACGTCCACTCCGCGAGGGGCTGCGGTGACCCATCCGCCTGGCAGGACAGGCTGAGCCAATCTCCTGATACGTAAAAGTCCTGAACTGGGCTGATTTGGAGTCTGGGCTCATCTGGGCCATCTGAAATTGACCAAAAAGAGAAGATTAGATGTAAATGTACTACAAAGACTGATATTGTTGACGTCTTCCTTATGTTAAGGGAAGTCAGCCCCAAATTTTTCTTTTCAAGAAAATGTTCTATGCAGCCCCGCAAGTCTAAACACAGCATTCTGATTAATACTGCGTTTGTGGAATATGAGTTAAGCAGAAAAATCCACTCGTTTTTATCTATCTCAGGAGGCGGCCATATTGCCACTTGCCATCGACATGACATCACAGCTGCTCAGGGCTCAGCTAACGACCAATCATGGCTCAGCTTCAGAAAACAGGTGAGCCGTGATTGGTCGTTACCTGAGCCCGGAGCAACTTCGATGTCCTCTTCAGTCGACAGAAGTGACAAAATGGCCGCCCCCTGAGCTAGCTAAAAACGGGTAGATTTCTCATATTCCACAAATGCAATATTAATCAGAATGCCGTGTTTAGACTGGTTAAGGCCCATAGAACAGTTTCTTGCAAAGAAATCTTTAAAACAATGTTAAAGCTGTCCTCCAATTCTACTTTCACCGTCTTTTTTTCTGCACTTCTACTTAAGTACAGACTGGTGAGTACCGTACTTTTTACATTTTCTGCAAATAGATCTACTTGAAAGAAAATGGGCGTACACAAAACGGTGACGTTCAAGTGTAACGTCACACTGCTAAAGGGGTTGCTCAGCGACACGGTGTACCGTCCCGTGTCGTTCCGGCCGGGCTGGTGGACTGCCAGGCTGCCGGGCCGCAGCGAGTAACGCGAGCCCTCTTCTCCTCCTGCTACGCGGCGGCCGTTGAAGAACCACAGCTCCCGCTCTACAACGCCTCGCAGCATGCGGTACTGCAGCTGCAGCTGCACGCTGCCCTCTTCGACTAGGTCAGGCGAAGCGGTCATTGTCACGTTTTCGAAGAGTTCTGAGGAAGAAGCCCATCAATTTACTGGATAGAAATGTCGGAATAGTGTCAGTATGAGTAATTGGCAACATTTTGTAAAATTTAAAAAGGGGTATTGTTACAAGACTGAAGAAAAAAAAAAAGAAGCTCTAACACTACACATGAACATTGATTTATTTAAACTTTACTTAGTCAGTTATGGCAACTGAGAACAAATTCTCATTTGCAATACTAATTGGAGTATTAATGTAAAGGATTTATTTTTAGAAAAAAGTTCTATTTTAATTTTTTGGTTTGTTTTCAGAAATAGGCACATTACGAGGTGAAATTATTCAAGAAAAAGAATATCATATGAGGTTGATGTATATTTTTAAAAATGAAAGCTGTTTATATTGATTTCAGGTTTTATTTTTAGAAAAAACAAAATCGCAATAATTTAAGGTTAAAAATATTAAAGAGGTTGAAATTTGAGAATGTATAAAAATAAATTGCTTTTAAGATATAAAAAAACATTTTTCTTTAGAAAAAAAATAAATACAGGAGGAGGTTGTATTTGTTTTATTCTAAAAAATATATATTTAAAGGTTTATCCAAGAAAAAAAGGGCAAATAAAACGTGTTTCTATTCTAAAGTAGGCAAGCGTAAAAATATTTTGACTTGCATGCACTCACCAAAAACCCTCAGAGTGAAATTGACGGAATCAGTGCCCAATCCAGACTTGGTCATCTCCACCGTGTAGTCTCCGCCGTAGCCTAAGGGCACGTGGACAAAGCTGAGGGATCCACTGGGTTCGAGCCTCAGCGCTTCCCTATATTCTTCCGCCACGTCCGGAGGGGCGTCTGATCCCACCGTCCAGGTGACGACAGGCAGGCGGCCTTTGAACCAGGTCACGGCTGGGTCTGGCGCCCCGCTAAAGGACGCGGCCAGGGTGAGGTTGGCGCCCGCGAGGGTGTCCACCCGGGTGGCGCCCAGCGCGGACACGAGCAGCTGCCCGCTAGCACCTGATGGTTTGAAAACAGGCAAAAAAACAACACACTTTGTAATCATTTGTATACAAAATGCGTCTGGAAGCGAACTCTTTACAATTTGGCAAATTTACACAACATAGACTTGGCCGCTAGGTTGGGTTAAGATCAGTCTGCTCGCAGCTTGTCTTTTGGGTATGAAGTGCTACGTCAATGAATGAAAATACTTTTATTGCATTTACTTATACCATTGGCCTAATAGTATTTGGCCTGATGTGAAACATCAACCCCTTCAAAATGGGCTAATTTCAGCAACACACACAAACAGGATACAGAGTGTGCTATAATTCACTTTATGGCAAAAATGTAGCTTCAAATCAGGATCCAGTGGAACTAGTTTTATGCTGTTAAAAAAATATAATTGTGTATATATATAGTTAATTAATAGCATTTGCTTAACATCTGATAGGCATTTAAAATATTTATATATAAAAGTATATACCGGTATATATATATATATATATATATATGCATTATTTTTCAAAGTCAAATGAGTTGAATTAATCATAGCAAAGACAAGTCACAGTAATAAAAAGCCACATTTCTAGTTGGTGATGAAATCGTGTAGTAGGAAATCATGACAAGCTAACTATAAGAGTTGTACTTACCAGGAAAAACAAAACCCCAAATAATCAGCAAGACTTGACCACTTAATCCCTGGTGCCTCTTCATTTTTAAGAAAAAACAAAAAGCAGACCTTTTGAAAAGTATCAAAAAGCCATTTCCAAAATGAAGAATTGAGCAGATGGGTGTAAATGTCCTTGAGAAGAGACAGAGGCGTCACCTGAGAATGGGAAACAGCATAACTGTGCGGCTCCATGTTGAAGCCACGCCTTTCGTGGGCTCTCAGCCAATCATTTAACAAAAGAACTCGCCTATCGGATCGCATTGAATATAGTACATGTGTAACTCATGAAGTCAGCGTATAAGATGTTTGTAGTGGAAACAAGTACTGGAGCTGAGCTGCAGTACAGAATCAGGAGGGAAAGTGGAGCAATTCTGTTCAATGACGCACTGTAAATCATGTTCATATTTGGTTTGTTGTCATACTTAACTCATTTGGGAACTTATCACTTAAAGTGCACAGGTTTTATTTTTGCAGAATTGGGGAGATGTACGGTCTCATTTATAGTCAAATGTCTAATCTTTAAAATGAAAACAACATTTTCAAGTCATTTAAAACAATCTCTCAACTTTCTTGTGTTTTTGACAAATATTCAATAAATAAAATGTCACAAACTCGAAATTTCACTGCATCCTGCCCCTTGCAAGGTTGCAGCATCATAACCAAGGTTTTTCTTTGTAAATACAGTACAAGCAAATTTATTTTCAGAAGCAAAAACAAAGCTTACAGAGAATAGTCTGGTTAGGTTCTGGAGCTTTTCTGGAAATTTGTGTTGGCTACAATGAAACCTCAAGACTGTCAAGGAATTGTGGCGTAAATGCACTGTTCAGTGTTTTTTTTTTGTTTCATTCTTTTTCCTTTACATTTTGATTTATTGACCATGTGTTGTTCTTCAAAAGAAGAACACAGTTGTGTGTGTGGGTTTTTGCTTTGAAATTGACAAGACCAATCATGGTTGAATTTGATTATGAAACAAACAAATGCTTCTTTATTGTCATGATCATGAACAATTGAGGCGCTTATGGTAAAAATTCAAAGTTTGATGGTACCGAGAGACACCGTCCTGGAATCCGGCTAGTGTATTTGCATACGCGACATGATAGTCTCTGTATACTGTATTTACAATCATTTACAAGTGCTGCGTTGCTACTTATTTAGCTGATAAAAACAAGATGGTTCCGTATTGCTCCCTCAAGTGGATTCCAAGTTTATAGTACAGATGTGATGATTTATTTAAAAAAAAAAAAAAAAAAAGGGGCGGGGTTGGAGTGGCTCAGCAGCAGCAGGACAGTGTTTCTCAGTACTTGTCCTGTAAGAGAGAAACGGGGGGGCGGGGGAGAGTACAATTATTACAAACACAGTCACACAAAAATACATTTTGGCAACTCAGGTAAACAAGATAGGAAATTTGTTGCATTCAATGTTACAATTTAAATGTACAGTGGAACCTCTAAAGTCGGAGATAATTCAGGTGAATTTTCCTGGATTTACTGGAAATAGTTCCCATCGTCAAAATGTTATCAACTGTACAAGCGATGTTTACGTCGCATTTAACCCTATTTAATGATGTTATTACTGGATGCTTTGTAGAATGCAATTTTCAAACCACCACAATTTGGGGGGATAAATAAATAAATAAATGAAATAATTGCAATTCGCTTATTTTTCGTTGAGCTCAACACGGAATCCTGACTGTAGTTTACATTTTAAAAGGTAAGTTGATTCAGAAATGGACGTGGTGGAAATTTTGACACAGTAAACAAACATTGAGGCACTGGCTAATTAAGGTTTACAGCAGAGACAAACAATTCCAAACTGTAGTCGGACTTTCCAGGTTCCATTGTACTTTAGGGCTGTGTGCACAATCCCCCATTGACATCTTCCCTTGTGCAATTTACTGCGACTTACCTTGCTCTTATATTCTAAGCTCTGTTGGGGTTCCGACTCGGTTATATGCTGCCCGTCTCTCTTAGTTTGCCCACCAAGTCGTCCACCGTCTCCACTTTGATGCCAGCCTGCCTCTGCGGAGGCTCATCCACCCGCAGAACTTCCAGACGGGACGTCAGATCTACGCCCAGCTCGGACGGCTTCACGTTGGCAATTTTCTTCTTCTTGGCTTTCTGGAGGAAAGGACGTCACAAACATAGAGATAATGGTCTAGTATATAAAATTGTTATTTTGGGAGGTTCCTACTTTCCTTTGGACTCTTCTGCTCATGATGTTTTAAGCATAAAAAGAAATTAAGCATTTTACACAAGAATGTCAACGCAATAATGTTAATAGGACTCCGACTCGGATATTCTACAACTACTGTTTGGCAAGAAGCAGTGAGGATATAATAAATAATAGCTAAATTAGCTTCTCATCCTAGCTTGCTAACCATAAGCTTGCAAATTGGGATCGAGAGGGGAGAGAGTTATGTTTTAACAATGTTATGCGGCATAAGTAGTCATTAGACGCCGGTGTGTGCCATTTCCAAGTGCCTACCATGATATTAGGCAGGGTGGCGTAGCGAGGCGTGTTGAGTCGGAGATCCGCGGTGATCACGGCGGGTGCGGTGATCTTGATGGTCTCCAGGCCGCCGTCAATCTCGCGCACCACTTTCACTTTGTCGCCTTCCAGGGTCACCTCTGACGCAAAGGTGCCCTGCAATAAAATTTTTTTAAAAAGGTGTAAAACATTATATATCTATTATGGGCAATATTCTAAGGAAAAATATGCTTCCCTATGATGATGTCACAACACACCGAAATGTTAAAACAGTTACATTAATAAGTGGTGAACTTATTTTCACACTTGTGTGATATTTAAGGATGTCAAAATGTTAAATAAAACGGTTCAAAACAGCAATTAACTTCATTTAACACTTATTGTCAATTGAGGAAAAAAATACACACGCCACATTATGACAGCATTTTTTGGCCTTCATGTTTATATGTGTTAACTTATTTAGACACGCGTATGAGAGTTACGAATGGACGACTCATGGTGACAATTTGACCCCAACCTGATTATTTCCATTATTAATAGGAAAATTGTTGACAAATCATAACTGATTGCAATACAAAAAGTAATACGAGTAATGTTAATAGCTTTACAATGATACAAAACGTGCAAGTATTTGTCCAGTCTGGCTGTCGGCTTTGAATGTGCAGTAACTATCCAAGTGCGCCATCAACTGGCCAATCTGCGAACTTCACCCTAACATGCCCAGAAAAACTTTGAACTGTTCTGTGCTGGTTTGTGCAGGATCACTGCGGTTCTCTCAACTCATGTTGATAAGTTTGCTGGACTGGGGCAGCGATTAGCAAATATTTTACACCAGGTACCACCTCCAATAATACACAGCTCTTTAAATGAATAAAAACCTAAATTAAAATGCAATAAAAATTGAAGTTACATAAATGTCCTAAAAGATTAAATCCACATCTATTGTACTTTAAATACAAATGAATGGTACTCAGCATGCACTGTACAGGATCATATTAAAAAGTTAAAGCCACTGTGACCTTGTGCTCAGTTTAAACATTTAATCCGGCGATACTTTTGTGTACCAATAAAAGTAGGCCGCGTACAACATTTTGAGAATCATCAGATTACGTCACACATTTAATAACTAAAGCCACAATTGTAAACGCTTACCTGAGGCCAGTCCAGTAGGGCTGCTGTCATTTGTCCCGTCTGATTACAGTCATCGTCGATGGCCTGGTAAAATCAAACACATGTAAAATAGAGCAGAAGTAGGAGGCAGGAATGGTTTTCTGTCACTTTTTACCTGTTTGCCAAGAATTACAAGCTGGGCCTCCTCCTTCTTGGCCAATGCAGCCATGATTTTGGAGACCTGCAGGGGGCCCAAGTTGTCGTAGTCCTTGCCAGACACCTCCACGTGGATGCCGCGGTCGGCGCCCATGGCGAGAGCGGTGCGGATGGTCTCCTGAGAAGGGAAAGATGACGCAAACGTGACGAAAATGGAGATGAAGTTGGTTACATCATTGATATTTTTTCAGCACATTAGATGTTTTTTCACACAGCACAACTTTTTGTGCGCCATAGACCGGTTTCATGTGAAGACAAATTTTGATGACAGGCATTTTTGGTAAAGTATATCCGCAAACTTGGAGCATCTATAGAGCCGTGTTGTAACGCGACAGAAGTCCCATGTTGTTTTTGTATGTTCTTGTAAGAAACTTCTAAAATGAAAAAAGTTATTGATAGGTCAAAGTTGTCCATGCATCGCGAGACATTTTGGTGACAACAATGGAGATTGCGCTGCTGCCCTTATTCATTGACGCCAGTCCAGAGCTTCCGCTGGTATGACTCTTTTATGACTAGTCGAGATTGGACTAGCCGAAGCTATTTTCATCCACCACCATCTTATTTTCAGTTGGAAGATAAGATACCAAAGACATGTGATTGGCGATAACTCAACTTTCTGCGTTAAATGTCGATGCGGCTTAGTAAAGTCAACTCGTCGGCCCACCTGT
The DNA here is from genome assembly GCF_054856515.1 of Filicampus tigris. Lineage (NCBI taxonomy): Eukaryota > Metazoa > Chordata > Actinopteri > Syngnathiformes > Syngnathidae > Filicampus > Filicampus tigris. Next base: position 5,101,295 of record NC_141224.1, on the reverse strand, counting down.
GCCTGTTGTGGCCCGCAGCTCACCGCCACCACCTCCTTGATGAACTTCTTCTCCTTCAGCTTGACCGCCTCCTCTACGGCGATCTCGCAGAAGGGGTTCATTGAGTGCTTCACGCCATCGGTCACCACGCCAGTGTTGTCCGGCTTCACCCGGATCTGAGCATGGCGGGCAAAGGAATACAGGCAGAAGAGTCATAGGGAAGAGTGTCAGCTAATAAATATCTATGAATTTGTGAAAGATCATCATGTGATCACAATTAAGTTTTGAGCCAAGATCACCATTATTTTAGTATAGTGCATTCTTTTCGTGGCATTTTGTGTCATACTATTTTTGTATTGTACAATACATTGCACAGCATGAGGTAATGTGAATTAATTTTGGACCTTTTCACTTGTGTCTCGGGCTAATCATAAAGATTGAGTGTCTTGTTTATCTCATGGCAGTGGACAAAAGCTCAAGTGGCAGCCAATCTTTAAGTTACACAACATGACAACATAGTGCAGTCTCATTGAGTCGCCTATACGATAAATTACACACAAATAAACTATTAATGATATTCACCGCAATGTGTCCTTGAAGGTTATTCGTCCAATTATGTATGCTTCCAACATATGTCATCTTTTGTGCCACACTTGCTGTTAGCACGCGGACGCTAGCTAGTAGAACACAGAAAGTCACACCCCAAAAATCATACAAAATATTCATACAAGTTAATTTATTACCTTAACTGCGTAGTCAATGACACGCTTGACTCCGACAAGAACGCGGCCAGACATGGTAGGTGGAAAGGTGGCAAGAAGTTGTGGACAGCGGACGTAACCGAGTCACCGCAAGTGAACCTTCAACCAAGGAGGAGTCGGAGTTATTTTAAGGAAACACCAGGAAAAGAAGCCGGGGGGCCGCCTACCGGTTTGGCCAATGAAAAGCGGCCATGCGCAACATACTCGGCGGTTATTGGCTGTGCTCACTCCGTTCCGTCGCCAACTTCAACAAAGTGAAATATCGCTGTATTCCAACAATATAAACGTATTTATCTGTTAAAAATAGTACTAAATATTATTTTATCGCCTGAATTAAAATCCCAAAAATGTTTCAAAAAAAAGCTGTGGGAACTCTCATAAGATCTACCGTGTAGAAAACTAAACAAATATATAGGTTCCTACTAAGTGTGGCATAGTTCATTGGGATTAACATGCTTATTAACATACTTACGTTTATTAATCATCATTAATTCATGCCTGGATAGTCTTTGAGAAATAGTGTTATACATTGCAGGGCTTTAAAAAATAAATAGGTTTTAAAAATGAATTAACACAATGTATGCCGTTTTCCTCAGTTTTTCTTAACTATCTTTATCAAATGGTATTTGGTTATCAGAGGTAACGGACGTGTGTACAACTTGTATTGTATAGTTGTAATGAATCGATCTGTTGTATTATATTGTGATATTGATGATGTATGTTGTATGCTTTGCTGTTATGTTCTGGGATTTGGGCGTTAGTTACGGAGAAGCCATTTCATAGCCCTATAGTATGAGGATGTTGCCTCTGAAACAGACTTTTGTGATAAAGGGCTATACAAATAAAACTGAATTGAATTAAGAATAACGGGTCTATTAGACAAAACACAAACGAAGGACACACATATCATGTCCCAAAAGAAAATGTGTTTTTATTTACCTGCATTTCATGAACAAAAACCCCAAAAACAAAACTGTATTTGAATGAAAAAAAAAAGGGTTTAACTTTCCCCCCCCAAAAAATCACATCTGATATATCTGTCACTGTCGGTGGCAACAAATAATGTTGATTTGATTTGCTGTACATTTATTAAGCCAAGGGAAATACATGTGATACCCTCAAGTGTTGTGGTTAATCGTGCCACTTTCTGGCAAAGCCATACATTAAGGAGAGTTGGCTTCGAACCCAGTAGCATAAAAATATCTTTGATGTTGCGTTTAGGGGTTCATTACCGCAACTTGGAAATGTTGAATCGATTCGTAATACATCGCTGAATGGTTTACATTGTTGCTACACGTCACAGTTTGGATATTCCAAGTCATTTGGTTGGCGCGGGGTGTACAAATTACCATTAGGATAAACCGCTTAGTTGAAATAAACGGCGGTGGAGCCACTTCAGCTTACCCAGCTGCGCCGAGCGCCTCTTCGGCTTCCATTTTGCTTCCAAAGCCGAGCTGCGTCTCACGTGTCCTGGGCTCTCTCCCCTCACATGACCCGAGTGTTTGTTCCCGTGATCAAGCACTTCCATCTCCATCTGTGGCACTGAAGATCCTTTTTTTTTTTTTACATTCCGACCCTGATGGATATGCTCGAACAGAGTCTGGACAACGCCAGGTACAACCGTGTCACAAAAATGGCTAACCTACACAAGCTAAGCACAACATGCTAATAATCCTTTCCCGAGTAAAGAAGAAGACTTCAGAAAGAAAGTGGAGGTTGTAGCTTTTTACTATGTCGTTTATGGAACTTAGTAGCATTGTGATGCAAATAGATTCGTATTTATAACACAAACAGGGTGTTTATTGGAAATAAATTACTTAAAAACAGGCTAGCAAAGTTAGCTTAGGCTAGCTTTTAAAACTAAACTAGTCAGGTTCCCAAGCCATATTGCCAAATAATTTGAGCTAGAATCTCGCCGAAGAAGTTAAAGTTGATTTTATTAATTTTTATTTTGGCATACAATCCCCGAAAAATGAGATTTTTTAGCGTTATCGAGTCGAAGTGACATTTGTTTTTTCATCCGCAGCCAAGATAAACAAGACGAGGAGGTGCAAGCATCTGACGGTAAGGGTCTGACAAATCTCTCCTTGATACTTTATACGACTAGTATCAACTGTGCACATACATTGGACATTGGCTTACTTTGGGCTTCCAGGGAAGTGGCGTTGCACCTGACTTTGCAATGCCCTTCTTCAAGTAAGTCAGTTCTTACTTTTTGTGATTGTCAGAACAAGTCCTAATCTGCATTTTACTAAGCAAACAGTTTGTGCAAGTTATTTAACTGATCCGGTCAGTTGCTTCCTATCTTTTGGGGAGTCTTAAAAGTTCCAGATTAGTTAAAGATGCATGCTTTAAGCATAATAAATTACTACAAATACTCCAGATCACAGCATTTGTCAGCACATTAGATGAGACATATCCTATTTTTCTCTCGACTTTAACCAATTCCATGGTGTCATAATATTTTTTTTCTGTTAAAATATGTTTGTAACATATACGTATATAGAATTACAGCACACCTAACACTCACTTGTAACACTCTGGTTGTTATTTGTGGTTGGTTCTGTTTCTAGAAATTCCCTCCAAAACCAAATAACACAAACGTTTTGTTGTGCCAATGCCTTCGCTACATGACGACTGGCGTTTTAGCCAAGATGAATCGACAAACCGAGGACTATTTTCTTCCTGTTATATATCACAATAACAATTTTCCTTTTCCTTCACCTTAGAATCATGATTTGAGATGTGAGCGTTTTGAGTTACGAGTAGGGGCATGGCGAGAAATAAACTCTGAAGTCAAAGCACAACTGTATTTTTGCTGGTGGAGGCCACACTTCGTCACCAAGCCTCTGAATTGTACACTTAGCTTGTGTAGCGGATTCGTTGATGTGGCCCAACGCAATCAAATACTGTATGTGCTGTTTACCAGATGCTAACGCTGTTAGCAAAAGCTAATTTGTGCGTCCTAAGCATGAAAATTCAGCGTGACTCCTCCACTTATGTTGATAAAAGCCATTTTGACTTCAGGGTTTTTTTTTTAAGCTGTTTATTTTTTATCCTTCTACTGTTGTTGTTAAAAAAACAAAACAAAACCCCCCACAAAAACAAGCCAATTTAAATGTCCTTCCCTCAGACGGAACCGGAGACGAACAGACAGCCGTCACCATACAACAGGCCGCCGCGTTTGGAGATCACAACATACAGTACCAGTTCCGCACTGACGGGGGACAGGTAAGTCAAGTCGGGACAATGAGTGGAGCCTCTGAGGTTCTTAAACTCTGACTTTTTTCAGCTCTAAATAGAAATAATCTATTCCCGGGTCATCATAAAACATATACTAACTTCACAGGTACTTGTAAGTAACCGTTTTACAAACTTTGAAGTAAAAATAAGTTAACGACTGCTACTAAGATGGAAAAAGAAACTTATAGCTAAGAAGCTAGCAAACGATTCCTGAAAATATCTGTAAGGAAAAAATAGGTCTGTCTTTGGAAGTTGATGCAAGTTAATGCAGAGATTTTTTTTTATGGTTTCAAAGCTTGTTTGGTATCAGAAGAAATAAAGAAAATTTCAGAATCGGGGGAAAACAAAGAAAAAAAGCTAGTTTGAATGATGTCTTTTTCTTTTTTTTTTTATTTACATTTATTAAAATGACCAGAAATCAATTTTTTATGAAGAAAATAAACGATATATTTAAATTTAAGTGGCCATATTGCCCATCCCTGCATAATTTTAGTACAGATGAATTCATTCTGGAAAATGAGTGTGGCATTTGATACCCGGTCATCCATGCGGGATTCGTTTTGGCGTAAACAGCGGTTAAGAGAGAGAGAGAGCGTGAGCAATATCATGTGATTTCGGGCCGGGCTGGGATTGGCACGAGGCCGCTGTCACATGTCGGTCAGGGGAGGGAGAGAGTCACATGATGTGATGCGGGGCTACAAATTGGGTTTCCCTTGGAACAAACAAGACCATTTTCTCATTTGGCAAAATCAAGTCTGAAGCGTATCGTGCTGGACCTAGTGGGATATGATCAACAAATCTACCAGCCAGGTATACACGCTGTAGAAACAGAACATCTATTTATTTTTTTTCTCTTTTTTTTTTTTCTCTGCGTTACAGGTGACGTACCGTGTGGTCCAGGTCACTGACCAGAACCTTGAGGGACGGGACGACGTTGGCGGGGCGGTGAGCGTTGTCTCTGCGGCGGCCTTCAGCGGTGCCCCTCAGGCTGTTGCTCAGGTACCCAACGCTTTATTAGTATGCAATTATGTGTTTTTGTTTTTTTGTTGTTTTAGATGTCTCACCAAGTATTTAAACTTACAGCATGTTGTGGTTATTCAGTTGTACTTATCTTCACACATAATTCCGGGTGGCAGAAGACAAAGCTTTCCTCTAGTAAACAAAACTTTTTTTTTTTTTTTTTTTTTATTAAACTTTTGTCATTGTTTTCAGTTTCAGTTCATGGTAGTCAATCACTTTTATGACACACAGAATTATCCTGGCAAATGTTCACAAACATGAAATACTGTAGTCTATTGGGCCTTTTCTATTGAGATTCATTGTTATTGTAGTGGCTTCCCTTGGCCTTCAGGGGGCGGTACTCACCTGTGTTTTGACAGTACTTGGACCAGCCACTTTATTAGGTATACCTGCACAGACTAGACTACTGCTGTAGATAAGGTAAACAACGTTGAAATGTGTATGTAAAATAGTTTATTTTAATGACATATAATATTTAATGCAGATTTTCGAAATTGTATTTATAATTTATACAAACACAATATATTAACTATTTAATAAACAATGTTAAATTGTAGTTATGATTGTAGTTTTTACCAACATTGTACTGTGTTTTCATTATTAACAATAAAATTGATTAACTGATGATTTAATTAAATAAAAACGTTTTAACTAACCAATTTAAGAAAAAAAAATAGCAAACAAACAAACAAACAAAAACCACCAAATATTATTATTATTGTAAATTCCTGTCCCAAAAACTTGGCTCACCTCTGCTCTAATGAGAATTTTGCCTGTGCAAAGCTACTAGTGCTCACTTTGGATTACATTAATTTATTTTTTATTATTGCGTCCGTTGTAGTCTACAATTGCACTGAATTATACTGGAAGCCATTTATTAAATTGCAGTTATGTACAGTATACAATTTAAAACCGAGCATTATTGTCTTTGTCAAAGCAAAATGTTTGGTGTGTTTAACCTCTCATTAGATTGTAGAAGTGTAGCAAATGATGTAGCGGGTGAGTGTATAGTCAAAGAGGCACTTCAATTAAAAGTGCTCTACCCTTTAACGTTCATACAAAGAAGGACTTAATGAGAAAATGGGTTCCTAGTGACCTTGAATGCAGTACGAGGCACGCCACCTCACCGGCCACTTTGATAAGTACCCCCGCACATCTAATTCAGGCCCTCTTGGAATTGCTGTTTATTGTTTGACTAAATGATTGACCTTTTTGGGGCAGTATACTTGAAAACTCTACAGTTCTTGCAACACCACTTTCACCCATCCACATGAAATTGGTTGGACATGTCTGCCCTAACAAGACGCACAAAAAAGGACCCATGCTCTAAATTGAACAGGCGGTTTGCCATTTTGGGTTGAAGCTGACATTTTTGGCCAGTTCCAGGGCTTGTCCTAGGAAATTTGCAACTAGTGGTGGTCCAGTGTATTGTAAAAATCATTAAAAAAATGTCCTCTTTTATCAAAAAGACATCAACGATGAACCGCGATATAGCAGGTGAATGCTCATATGCATTGCACAATTTTCTTTGTTGACTATACTTCATTACACCCTTTGTTCCAAAAAAAAACCTGACTTTACTTCTAACTTTTAAAATGGGTCAATTTGACCTGTCACATAACAGGGCGTTTAATGACTTGGCAAGCTAGCAAAACGGCGCGGAGGGTAAAACGTTTGCCGAGGTCGACGTTTGCATTGCAAGAAATCTAATTAACTTTTGGTGTTTAAACCAGATTTGTTCGACAGGAATATTGCTTATTTTAGTTTAGCACACGTCCTTTTTTCCACTTTATCGCAGCTGTCAAACAGCACTTTGGTATGCCTGGGGTGGGGGGGTCGGGAGGGCGGTCTCGCTCAGCAGAGACTTGGATTTGGTCTGACAAGAGAGCGAGGCCGGCTTTTTACCTGCCGCCCGCTCACGCTTCCCTCATCCTCCGTCTGTCTCTCTTTTATCTGTCACAGGCGGTGATCCAGAACCCTTTCAGTAATGGAGGAAGCCCGGCAGGGGAGTCGGCAGGTGGGGAAACGCGCTTCGCCTACTTCCCCGCAGCGGCGGTGAGCGACGGTGCCGTGTCTGTGCAGGCCGCCGCCACCTCCGACCCCACGCTCACGCAGGCGGGAGGTGAGTGCCAAACGGAGGCGGGGGGGGGTATCGCGCTCAATTTGAGGAGAAGCTAACTGACAACACCATAATGAGAAGGGGTGGACAAGTCCGGTCCTCCGATCCAAATGATCAGGATCATTATCAGGCTTGTGTAAATCTTGCTGATGAGCTGATGATCATTTGAATCGGGTGTGTTGCAGGAGGCAGACTTCTAAAACAGGCTGGATAAGGGCTCTCACTTTCTTTGTGCTTGACTCAAATTATTTTCCATTAATAAGGATGCCTGTAAGAAAAATAACCGCAGTCATTTAAAATGTGTATACCTACTTTTGGCCCACCCTGTAATTTAGTCAGATTAAAATAAATAAATAAATAAATAAATAAATAAATAAATAATTATTATTATTTTTTTTCCTTTAGCTTTTAGGTTTTGTTTTTACAGCATGTATGGCTGAACAAAATCAGAATTAGTCACTTTGTGATGTGCGTGCTTGCGAGCTACTTTCAATGCACAATTCCTTCAGTGTGATAGGATTGATGCGTGACAGTTATCATCTGTCTGTTTTATAAATTATGTAACAGTAACTGTAAATGTCATAATTGCATTCAACACAGGTCATAAATATAACAGACAGACAGCAAAGCACACTGGCAAAGGATGTGTCTAATGGCATATAGTGGAACCACAAGTCATCGACATAAGACATTTAAATCTCCTTTTATGTTGTATGTTTATGAGTCAGTGTGACCCACTGCTTACTTAACCATCCTCCCAAAAAGCAAAGGTTTAAAAAAAATGTGCCAGAGAAATAAAATCAACGTGTTGTATAATATTTTGGGGGAAAAAAAGTTTATAATTTACCGGTAAACATTTTTACCCCTCTTTAGTCCCTTGAGTCCACGTCAGGCCAATATATCTGATGTACCATGTAAATTTCAAAATGAAATTATAGCATGCCCACTTTTTTTTTTTTTTGACTTGCTAAAATTAGCCAGTTTTGAGGGGGTGGTCTTGTCTTATGCAAGTGAGCAACTGGCCCCCTTGCCCTTGCCCAATATACTGCTGCGCTCGTGCTGAGTACTAATTTTATTATCATGTCAACTTGGGGCGGAGCTAGAGCAGGCTGCATGTTGAGCACAGAGTCTAAAAAAGTGGGCGTGAACTACAAAGCGCATGTGCAGGCCAGCACTTCCTCACTAAGCCACTGAAATACATTTTGTCAATTGATGTGGCGGATCAGTATATGTGATGGATGCAGCAGACATATCACCAAACACAAAAACCTCCCACCACCATGTCGACAACTTCATGGAGCAGTTAAGTATGTAGGCTAATCTGCGCGTCCAATAAAACTCACTTTAGCTTTGGCTTTGCCGTAATACTGTTTCAGGCAATGCAGTACAATTAAAAAAGTGACTTCTCCTTAAAGCTGTATATGCCGCTTTAAGTGACGTTTAGTGCGGTTTGCTGATTTTATTTTGGTTCGGATCTTCGGCGATAGGTTTCGTGCATTTTGTGTCTCATTTGTGAGTGAAAACGTAGACCGCTAAATTAGGTTATCGTGCTCCATGCAACTACACGACTGACTGGCCGTCTTATGCTTCTGACTTTGAAGGTTCCGATGTACAGTGAATTCGGCATTCGTGTATCCACATATTCACATTTTTTGTTTGTTTTTGTTTGTATAAACGTATTGGTATAAAACAAGCTAATAAAAAAAAAAAACAATAAGTACGGCAGTAACTAAGTGTGTATTCTTCACCATGCACCATTTGTGACCTTGAAAGGTCATCAATGGGGACTGTCGTAAACTGAGAAAACCAGCTATGGTGGACCAACAATTACGTACCTTACTGAAAGTGTTTGGCTATAAAGCGACAAAGTGAATAAATCCTCCGTATTAAAGAACTCTGCCTTGAGTGTCTCTGTGTATCCTTGAAATGCCAGATTTTCCATAATTAAGGTTTTAAGTATGCAATGCATGGCACATAATCCTCAAATCCATCCTCAAAAAGGACAAAATAAAACATTTGTAGAAAGGTGCCATTTTGATGGTTACAAATGTTTTAAATTTCAATGTTCCTAAGCTCACAGATGCCCCTGTCTTTGAGCACGTTAGGCTGATTTACGACACTTGTGCGCGAGCTGCCCATTGTGTCTCTGTTTTTTTTGTTTTTTGTTTTTTATTTATTTTTTTTGCCACCGCGTGACACACAAGCACATTGAAAAAACAAATGAAAAGTGAGCAACGGCGGCGAGCGCGCCACGTGAATGGATGGGCCTCATTTGTCACAATTGGCGCGGCGAGTCATGTGAGAGGCCGGCTGATGTGTCATACTTAGCGGTGAACTGTTGCTCAATTGACGACAGGTTCCCACTTGTTGTATTAAAAAAAAAAAAAAACTGATGGGGGCTACGTTAAACACGCCAGCCATGAACTTTAAATCCAGATTGCAGGTTGAATTTGCAGCGATTTGGTGAAGACTAATTCCAGCAATACGTGTAGGAAAAAAAAAAATTCTGTTCCCTTTTCATTTAGCCTTTTCTGTAAGTGAGTAGTTTTACTTTATTTTACTTAAAAAAAAAAAATTTAACAGCAATTCACCTATATTTGTGCTCATTTGACAACTAGGAATGTTGTTACTCAAAACATTGCCAGTCCAGTTAATAAAAGTTATACGATGACAGGTTTGAGTCTCGAACAAATTCGAATAATTCGGAAGTCCTTGAAACTTTGAAGTCATCCGGCTTCACAGAATGGTTCGTGTAATTGGTGGTCTTGCTACTCTTTACTGTCCCATTTTGATCTCCTCCACAACCCTGCGAACCAAAAATGCTGAGAGCTAAACAAATTCCGTAGGGTAGACGGACAAAATTCAAGATAATGTTGACATTGCGATCGTCTTTGATGCTTTGAGTGGCGTGTGAGTTTCGTTGTGTTTTAATGTTGTTGTTGTTCCCCACAGGCCAGTTCTACGTGATGATGACCCCTCCCGATGCCATTCAGATGGGCGGCACGCGAAGTATTGCCCCACGCACGCAACCCTTTCCAGTGTGAGTATCACATTCACACAAATAAAATCTAAATTCATCTGTCATTTAGGCTGGATTTTCACTGCATGTCCAAGTGCCGTATTCCCATTTTTTGCCAATTATTTCTTTTGGCTGTCTATTTGAATATACATTTCAATTGCCATATATACCACATGGTATGTTTACTCTAATGGAACAAATGAAACAACACCCATGCGCAGATGTCCAAAATTGCATTCAAGTAACTCCACAAGTAGGCCGTAATGTATGAAAAATCAAATGTTTAACGTTACATTGTGTTTCCTTGGCCTGGTCTGACTTTAATGCGGTAAAGACCCATGGTGTGAGTACATCAGGAATCGGCATATTCCTATCAGGTTGAGCTGCTATTGATATAGTATATCCTACCGGGTTCCTTCCGCTGCACTTGTATTGGCAGATATTTAACATGTATTAGATATTTCGTATGTGTATTTAGGCTGATGATGCATATCCCAATTGTGCCGCTTGAGAGCAAAACAATCAAAATTGTGTCCCTTGAAGCATGCAGTGTAAATCCAGTCTTAGTCATTTCGCTTGCTTTTGTTGTCGTTTTTCAGTATTTTATTTGATTTTTTTTTTTTATGTTGATAGCAACAACAGACCTCATTTGACTCACACTCACAATACAACAAAACGCCAGATTGAATGAAGGTTATATTACACTGCTGTGATAAAAAATGTCAGGTACAGTTCAAGAGCGTAGCCATATATATATATATTTTTTCAGATAAGTCATAATATTTTATTCTATGTGCTGCTAGGTGGGTATAGGTCTATAAAAGCAACTTATGGCCTATTTCAGGGCAGTTTTCTCGCTCCTTACTACTTTTACGCCCAACTTTGTTTCTGCCCTCATTTTGTCGACTGTTGTTTTAGCAGTAAACTCACCTCATGCTTAGCTACAGTGGATGGAGCCTCTAGGGTGGAACATAACGCAGTCCACGACACTTGTTTTTCACCCTTAGGAAAAAATGTAAAGAGAATTAATTGGTTTCAGAGTCTGTTGCCACTGTAAAACCTTTAAGTAACTGCCAAAAGTCAACCACAAACAAAACTATCTACCCAGTGATTTTCTATGTCACTTGTGGAACTTATCCCAGTCCATTTTTGGGGTGAGAGGCAGCGCACACCCTGGATCGGTTGCCCAGTCAAACGCAGGGCACATCTAAACATCCAACCATTCAAACTCACATACACATCTAAACATCCAACCATTCAAACTCACATACACACCTGTGGACAATGTAGTGTCAGTTTTTAGGGAGTGCATCATACGGAAAAGGCCAAATTGAGATTCGAGGCCAAAACCTCTCGAGTGTTATCCAAATGCTCCGCCGTGTTGCGCCGATAAATGTAAAATCAAGTAAACTACTGACCCTTGGTAAAAAGTCTGACGACATATTGTGTAAAAGAGAAACTGAAAGAAACTCAAATCAATAACTATTGCTACTACTCACATAGTAGTTCCTTCCATTTGATTTGTTTTGTTTTTTCCTATAAGAAATCAGACATAGTGGATGGATTGATTTGTTGAGCCAGTCTGTACATCGTGTTTTAAGGAGCTGTCATATAAATCACGAATCTAAATAAAACTAAAAATAACTCACAAGAACCATTTGCACAGGTATTGTCACCTAGTCGTGTTTATATGCGTTAGCTGTCGTAGAAAAGTGTGATAAAATGTTAACCAACAACCACTCTTACTAGTAAACAATGAAGTGCATACTAAGCATTTACTGTATATTATTACCTACTTGGTAAACTATTAAATGATAATTGGCAACTAATTATTATATATATAATTTTACATTAAGGTTTTGTTTGACTTTGGAGCCATTCAAACCTTATAACTTTTCATGTGTTCAACTTAGGAGGTTCCACTTCGATATGAATGGCGCCAATGGATTCTGACGTAATGAAATACACATTTATGCCCAGGCGAAATGAAATTAGCGGAAGTTTTCTCCCGTCAGGGCAATGCCGCAACAAGCACATGACCAATTGCCAAATCGAGTTACGTCGATTTTGCCCGCCGTTAGCATTTATCCGTCACTAAAACGTGCTGTTGTTGTTTGGACACAAAATGCGCGTTGTCGCGAGTTAAGGCCACATGACGGACAGCAATAAAATGTTTTTGCACGGGCGTGTTGTCGTTATTGTTTGCATGCTTCCTCACGCACGGGCGTTTTTTTCCGTTTTGAGTGTGAACTAATCAACAGTGACGTTCCCGTTTTCCAAAGTCAAGTAAAAACCTCCCCACCCTATGTGCCGTCCGCAGAGATGAAAACGAGACGCTGCGGCACGAAGGTTTAAACTGGTGAGGAACGCTTTCCACTTTCCCCCCCCCTCCTCCTCCTCTTTTTCCCCATCACCGCCATCACAGCACATTCCTGTTTGCAGCAAATGAACTAATCAAATTAGATCCTGAGCAGAGAGAAGAAGCCTCCTTCTCCCTACCGCCCTCCCTCCCCACCGATCCCCGGTGATTCTCCTCGCTCTTGATGTGTGAGACGCAGATGTAGCGCTCCCTCAGCGCTGACCCTCATCCATTGTTGTTAGCCCAGCAACTCGGTCCCCGTCAGGAATTAGAAATTAGGTCGCCGCGCGGCGTCTGGAAACAACATCTCCAGACCCGCCGCCGCTCCCGTCTCGAATGCGTCCATGGCGGTTTTTATTTGCGCGGATAACGAAATGATGTACACTCACCAGACACTTTATTCGGCGCACCAGCTGATGAGAGCGCGTTAAAAGCCCCGTTCACATCGAGATCCTGTCAAATTGCAGCGTTGCAGTCGTAACGGAAGACTCAGCAACGTTTAAAAACGGCGGTGAGAAAACGGTATTTTGCCTTTACAGATCTGTCCTTTTACACAAAATTAGAACTGCAACGATACCACTTTATTTCAGACGGAGCATTAGAACGTTAGACTACTCGTCGATATGTGAATATTGTTAAAAAACACCAACTTTTCTTTAACATCACTTTTGTTTCACTCAAATTGAACTTTTTTTTGGAATAGCTACTTGTCGTTAAATGACACGTGTTCATCAATAATTAAGCAGAGGTTTTAGTTCCTAAAAGTTATATATTGTTAAATTATATTTATTATTGTAAGCCAGTGGGAAATTATGCAGTGTGAACATTAACACTGTGCTTGATAAAGGAAAACAAAAACTGTGCAGTGTGCCCCCCGCTATTCGCGGGGATAGGGACTGGTCCATGAATAGGGAAAATCCATGTTCAACTGACGTCGATTGAAATGCATTGAGAAGAGGAAAAATGAAAACGCTGATAAACCTCTCATATGTGTTTTCCATGAAAATGGGAGTTGGAAAAAAAATTAATCATTTAAAATAAATGTTGAAACAATATTGGGGAAAAAAAAAAAAAAAATCCACCAATAGGTGAATATGCCTGTACGGAACTGTGAGTATGCAGAGGTCCACTGTTCTTGAATAACGATTAAATTCAATGTAATTAACGTAAAAATTATACTGAAATTTTGTACAGCAAGCCAGGAATTTATTACACAACATACGGACGAAAAGTAACAGAAACAAAACAAAATGCAGCAAAACTGACACCGAGATGCTTGGCGATAACTAACGACGTTTTAGCTGTGCAACACAAATAACTGCAAATTAGTTTGCTGCGGAATTTGTAGTCACCCAAAAAAATGTCGTCTTCACCATTCTTCAAGTATCTCCACACACGCTGCTGTCACGGCTCATGGCTAACTCGAACCTGGAAGTCATCGGTCCGGCCGGTAGTATGGTATCGTTGCGCATAGTATCGGATATGCTTTACTAATACCGACACTGTACAAAGGTATCCACTGAAGCAAGGACAGCTACTGTGTGAAAGGGTATAGCAAAGACTTACTCCTCCCGCCATGTTGTATTGAGAGCAATTATCACGTTGCGCCTCTGTGTGAAAGCAGCCACAAACACAGCAGTGTCCCGCTTCGCTGGATTTTACGCAAAAGGCACCGGTTGATAAATCCCCTGCTACTTTTTTGAAATGAGTAAAATACAGTTAGTGGTGCTTTGTGAGAAAAGAGGTCATTAATATTTATACGGAATGGTGTTACCAGACCCTTCACGCTTTGCTGCGCGGTTGGAAATGGTTTCACTGCCGCGTCTTAATTAACGCAATACCTGAGGGAAGACGCCCAGACGAGAGACAGTTGTCTCATTAGCCGGCAGCTCAGGATGCCAGCAGACGGCTCGCTGCCGCCGTCGCCCTTGTTTTACGGCGCAGTAAAACGCCGCGGCGCGCTCCCCCTAGCGGGCCGCACCTGGGAAGCGGAGAAGGCGGCTGGAGCTCCAGGCGGACAGCACGAAGCAAGGCCGGTGTAGGCTCCCGCCATTAGAAAAGACATTGTCAAAGATAACAGCCGAGGGCGGATGCTAATAGTCGCGGGTGTGAGGTGAACGCGAGAGCTCACCGTGGGTGTGTGTGTGTGTGTGTGTCAGAGTCAGAGATGGGAGATGTGTGTGAAACACAAGCCTGTGTGTATGTTTTGTTCCTCCGAAGGAAAATGGACGGGCCGCGAACGCCACGAGATGAAAGGAGGAGAGCGCAGCATAATGAAGGTGGGTAATTAACTGTGATTGCGGCCTTTTCACTTGCCTGACAGGGCAACACAATGCAGGCTCTGTGTCGAAATGGATGCGTGGCTTGACAGCGCTGTTCCCGAGGTGGCCACTAGAGGCTGCTGTGGAGCTGCCATAGCCCGGCAAACCAAGGAAAAAAAATCCAATGACCTCTTCCTGCTTTTTTAGTTGAGAGGCGGCGGAGGGACAAAATCAACAACTGGATTGTGACGCTGTCCAAAATCATCCCCGACTGCAACATGGACAGCACCAAAACCGGAGCAGTAAGTTGTCGTTTTCGTCCTCTCATCCTCTGCGAACGTCTTGTTGAAGCCTCACATAAAGAAAGCCTCAAAGTCAAGCTGTGAGCAGCATGATGAAGAGGACTGTGTAAATGCCAATTATAATTGAAGCAGCAAATCTTTTAATCTATTAAAAGAGGGAAAAAGCGCAAAAATTGTCTTTGCAAGAAGATGTTGGATGTGCCCCCACTCGTCTAAACACTATAGTCTGATTACCGTCACTCCCGCAAAAAGATTTAAGCATATTGCTCCATCTGTTTTGGCCAACACCGCCCTCTGCTATCGGCTGAAATTGACAGCCAGCTGCCCCCGGGGCTAGCATTGCTAGCATCACATGACCAAACCCAGAAAACAGGTGAGCCCTGACGTTTGCAATGTGAGGGCAGTTTGTTAATCTGCTGAATTCCAAGAAGGCGATATTAATCAGAGTAGTGGGAGCGCACAACATTTTGCCGGTTAATCCACCTTTTAATAGATCGAACCGCTGTTGTGAATTTTGCCATTCAGCTCCTCGTTAGAGAACAAGTTACTGCAACGTATTGAAACACTGAACGCTTGTACATGTGCATTCAAAAATGTAGAAACTAGCCCACCAGTAAAAGTTAGCGTGCATTTTGAAATTTCCCAAACTTTTAGTGAGTAGTGTATAATGGGGGAATTGACTTTTTGTTAGGATGCAAATAAATTGGGTCAGTGGAGTGCCTCAAGTGTGAAATTAAACAACTAAGTAACTCCTATGGATAAATGAGCCAGTGGTGTCTTTGTGCAAGCACCGTTCATTTGCAGTCTGGACGCAGAGAGGCGAACACAACAATAACGCCACAAATAGACACAGCGGCTAAATTCGCAACACTGAGTAGCCGCTCACTTTGTTGCATGCCCTAATTCTTCCCCGGATGTCACGGCAACGGAAGCGTATTCTGCCGCCCCCCAAAACGGAGTGATTTCAAGCGTGGTAAGTGACTGTCGAGTACGAGTATACTGTAATATTTTCTCCTTTGTGTGATTTGATGGAACAATGTCAGAGCACGTTAAGACATCTGGGCCGGGAATTCTTTTAAATTGTGAAAACAATCACATAACTGCATCTTCATTAAGGTCACGGTTCGGTACAGTAAGGGAACAAAATGTACTTTTCCTCATTTTAACAGTGGGTTTTCCCATAAATGAAATATAGGAAATGAACAATGACAGACGAGTGTCAACAGTAGCAACATTTGCCGAAAGCATGTCGCTCACCATGACATCCTCTTGCCAGAGGCTGAGCTGCACTGTGTTTGTTTATGGAGCAGACGTGTGGCTACAGCAGACGCCATTGCTTGATCTTTAAAAATGGCACATTGTTCCTCAAATGTGTTCCACCCACCTTGTGTCTCATTTTGTTGCACAGATAGATAAGGTATTATACATTTAGAGAGTTAGCATGCAAATGACTTATGTAAGATAGAGGATTGTGACTCAGAGCTCATGCGAGGCATTCCTGGTGGTTGCATCAAGTCAAAACATGATGAAAATGGCCTTTAAAAGCTCTATTAAAGGCTTTTCTGCCTTCCATAAAGCTGAAACTTTAATGTATTTAGATAGTGTGGAATGATAAAATCACTGGGAAAAAAACGTTTCATGCTCATTTTACATGTTTTATTTCAAGGTAACGGAAATGTAATGGTCACATTTAGTCAATTGGAGGTCTTAGCTAGTTTGCATGATTCAACCGCTGGGAAAAAAAAAGCTTATTACTTACTTTGTTTGGAAATAGCAAAAATAGTGTCAGAACAACCTCATTAGCAAATAAAAAATCTTTAGAAACCTGACCAAAAAAAAAAATGCGAGTGGTTTGGAAGTAGCGCTCCCAACCGCAGCGGCTCGTTTCTCCTTCCAGAGCAAAGGAGGCATCCTGTCCAAAGCGTGCGACTACATCCGCGAGCTGAGGCAGGGCAACCAGCGGCTGCAGGAGAGCCTGAAGGAGGTGGAGAGGATCCAGGTGGACAACGAGCTATGCAGGCAGCAGGTAGGCTAACGTCGGCCAGGAAATGGCTTTTAGGGACCTTTCCTAGGCTTTTTCCAATTTACTCCCAAAAGGAAATGTATCGTTTGCAACTAGCTAAACAACAGCAAAGTGAATAACAATACACTGATGCCAGTAGAACAAATTTGGAATGGTAATAGACCTACTTTTCTCCTATATATTTTTTTTTTAAAGCAACACTGTGTCATATGTCAGTTTTTGTTGACTATGGTGGCGCCATGTGGACAAAAGCGGTAGTGTTTTGACAAAAGTCAACGACATTTCCCATGCACGCCAGCACGTAGTGTCGTGAAATCCTGAGCTCTCGCTGCCCTGCAAGTTGGACTGAATTACATTTCTATTTCAAGTGGCTGTGTGAAAGATGAATAGTGATAAGGTAATGAATCTCATTTTGTTCAAACAATACTTTTGGTTTTTTGTTTGTTTTGGGGCTTCTGTCATGACACCAGTAACAGCGCGTAGACGTTCGAATCGACTTCCGTCCTTATAGCGAAAGGAGGAAGTGAGTATGCCGTAAAGCAATTCAGGACATTTGTATTTTGTATTTTTGTGTGCCAGGGTTGCTCCCACCCTCCTCAAAGTTGCTTAGTGCCAGTAAAAACGATACAGACCCCCCCAGGCCATGACAAAAGTCCCATTCAACTTCTTGTAAGTCAATGTTTCATCAAAAGAGTTGTGTAAATTTTTTATTAAGGTCGAATTCTTGCCCAATGCTGCTTTAAACCACCCCCCGCAAAAAAAAAAAAAACAGCCAGTAACTGATTGTTTATAGGATAAAAGTCCTTCCTGATATGCTTTACCATTTTTCCACTTGATCTATTTATGAAATATGGCCATTGCAAGGTTAATAGTTTTCAATTTCAATTCAATACATTGTGAATGCCTCTCAACAAGAATTCTGCCTTTGATAAAACTTGTTTAGTATTTCCTCGAGTCGGTGTGAAGATGAAACCGTTTAAACAGACGCGTTTGCTTCGGCTGACTCCTTCAAATCTCTCTCCGCCGAGGGTAAAATCCACCAGTTCCCCCGTGTGCATCTTCACTTCTTCTCCGAGTAGATTCCAGAGTGGTTTCGGCGGTTAACTCATCAATCGCAGCCTTCCGAGCGATCAAAGCGCCCGCTACTACCTGCGAGAGGCGGCTGGAGTAAAAAAACAGGCAGGCAACTTGCATGCTGATCTTCTCCCCGAGTATTGAGTATGACTGTACACCCCCTCCGCACCTCACCTGCCCCTCAGAAAGCTTAACGTGATCTCTTGGGCTCCTCCTCAGGGGGGGGCAGGAGGTGAGTTGGCGCCCAGCGGAGTTGGCGCAGCGCAGCCTTGGTTAATCCTGTTGGTTAGGGTTTTGATTTTTGTGGCCTGCTCTGTTCTAATCTCACTTTACGTCATCGGACAAAGGTATCGGGACACATGAAAGGAATAGATTGAATGAAATGTGAAAAATGACTCACCTTTAATCCCCTTTTTTCTTGGGGATTAGCTTGTGTTAAAACTGCACAGGTTATCGTGAACGTGTTGTTTTGCAGATAGAGAACAGTTTAAAAAAAAAAAAAAGACGCCAAGTGGGCTTGCTTCAAGCTGTTTATTGCCACTCCTCGTTGAAGTTAATTGTAAAACTAAGCATAAAATGAAGAAAATTACACGTTTCATATTCAACCAACGACAGGTAAGTCCACTATCTTAATGCGAACGCATAATTGGATACTCACTGGCTTATGCTCTTTCTGACCAGACAAAGTCGCTTTTAACTGAATAATTATTCTTTTTGTTCTTTTCCTTCTTCTGTCGTCGTCGTCTTCTTCTTCCCGGTCAAGATCGAGGAACTGAAGAACGAGAACGCCTTGCTGAGAGCGCAGCTCCAGCAGCACGGCATCGAGATGGTGGGCGAGACGTCGCCGCAGTAGCGACGAAGGAGCCGCCGCTGCCCCGCCTATTCGGAAAACAAACGAAGGACTTGTGAAGAATCCCGCGCGGCGAAGCGTCCGGCGCCACGCTCCTCACGGCCTCACTTCGGCCGCGCTCGGCTCTTCCGCCGTGGAGGCATCAACACCCTTCCTGCTGAACTCCGCCTCGCTCAAGGACAATGACATTTAATTTCATTAAGTCTGCCCCCTCCCCACTCCCCAGCCTACCCGGATGATCATCATCATTATCGTTACTTTGGACTGTTAGTTGACGCTTTCTGACTTCTTTATCAATGTCCTTTTTTTAGCTGCTTTAATTTATTGGTCTGCTTGCTGACAGTTTGTGCAACGAAGAGCAGTTACACGGGCGAGGCGTCAAAAGTGTCAACAATCGGTCACTCGCTAGCTTTATGTAAGCCCTTTTTTTTGGGGGGCGGGCGCCTCATCCATTGTGCAATTGTGAAGCTCGACCGGGGGCGGGGAGAAAATACTTGAAATGTTGGGCATTTTGCGGAGGAATCCCACTGTGGCCGACACAAGGAAAATTAGATGTAAGCATAGGAAGTGTGGAGGGGCCTGCGGCTCCCCATTCCCCCGCCTACCGATTTTTTTTTTTTTTTTTTGTTGTTGTTTTTTTTACCCATGTGATTGAAAATAACAGCATGTCGATAGTTTTTTTTTTTTTAGAACATCTCCACTGATCTATTCTCATCACTTTAATTCCTCTGAGCCAACAGCGGAATGATGGACGCTTTCTGCCGCAGCGGAATGTGAAGTCGAGGCGAATAATGCAAATGCTACACAGACATTCGCTAATTTGCTAATCATCGAAAGGTCATATCATGGCTGATTTTATTCCCCCCAGCCCCTCCCCTCAAATCTTCTTTTGAAATGGCAAAATGAAGAAGACAAACTTCCCCCAACCCAACCCGATCCTCTCTGTAGCAGCCTCACTGTCTCTCAGGTTAGATTGTAAAACATCTTTTCTATCTACAAATGGTTGAAAATAAACTCGCTATTATCCTCCACGTTGATTGATTGTCACTTAGCCACGCCCCCTCGGAAATGCACACCAGCCGGTCGCAGCGCTGATCAGAAATTTGCCGCTCTCCTTGTTACATTCATAATTTGGAGGTTGGAAATCAAAATGAACCCAGGTAAATGTAGGCTCTGGGTAAAGCTATACATCGTCGTCATCTCTATTTCGAATCTTTATAAAATCTACTAGCACACTGTTGTCTGTTTCGAAGTAAATGTTTAGTTGTTTTTTTTGCTCCTTTTCCAAAGTCCTAAAGGAACCAAGATAAATACAGCATGTGGCTAAAGCTATGCCACTGTCCTCATAGCGATTTACATCCCTCAGATACCATGAGGCACACCAAGGTATGGAATGTACTGTACTGTATTTGTATTAGGGCCCGACCGATTAATCGGCCGGCCGATTTAATTGGCCGATATTGGCCCTTTAATAAAAGTAACTTTTTGGAGGCCATTTTTTCTGTTGTTTTTCTGCCTGTAATTATCCTCGTTGTAAACATTAAAAGACCTACAAAGAAGTTATTTTATTCATTATCTATTTTTTTGTCAGCCGATTAATCGGTTATCAGAATTTAATTCTGCCAAATTTCTGAATGGGCACGAGCCTCAAAAAATCCATATCGTTCGGGCCCTAATTTATATTGTCTGGAAAATGTAGGTATGTTTTTGTCAGCTTGTTAACCAAAATGCTAAGCTAACAAATGCTACGCCAATTGATTCCTTCTCTTGCCCATTGTTGCTAGGCAGAATCTGCGGGGCACAGTAGTTCGTGGGCAGCAGAAAAAGACGAGAAGAGATGGCAGGGACCCAATCAGACTCAGGTATGCTTTAAGGGTTTTGGTACCGCAATGAAAGTGTGGCAAGAAATGATACCGTGTCAATAATTGGTACGTTGTGATTTTGTTATTTTGGGACCGAACAGATTTATCATCCTTCAATATCTCCTAAAAAAAACAAGCCACTGAAAAATCACTATGCGTCAAGAGGGTGCAAAAAAGACATGTTTTGGTGTGTAATGTCAGGGTGCCAGAAAGTGCTTCTGAATCTTGAATAATTTTGGTTCCCGGTGAGAGGGCGCCTAAAAATGGTGCAATACAGTACACTTACTTTTCTACATAGCAGAAGGGTGGAAAATAGTGGTAAGGTTATTTTAGTACACATTGGAAAGCTGCCAAACAGTGTTTTTCATCATTTCGTCACAGCCTCTACCTACAGATCTGGAGCAGACTGTCAGACAGACAGGTAGTCAGATTGACTTAAACACACTCATCGATGTACAGTATGTACATATTTACTTGTTCTATTCACTTACCAGCCACAGCAAAAGGGCTGAATGAAAAAGCACCATATGTACTGTATGTGTACAATTCCATAAAGCAACTTAATATCAACACACTAAAGTGTCCCTTATAAGAATTATGTAGAATTATTATGATTAGATTTAATTATCAAATTGTATACACGTTTGAGTATTTTTCTTTCTTTTTAGCCAATGAACAAATACAATTTGAAAGACAATTGCTTTTTTTTAAAAATATTTTTTTTGTTTTAATATATTTGACAATGTCGTGAATTGAAGCATTATAATAATACATTAAAGAGAATAACAAAAAATTCACATGAATATGTTTGGTATTTTAGCTTGTAAATCAAACGACCACTACTTCTTATCATAGAAATAATAATGAAAAAAATCTATGATTTTTCTTCACCGTTTGCCACAAAATTGTAATTTTTTACGACCAAGTAGTTGTACATTGTTTTCTCTCACAGACGTATGTATATTTTCCCAAACTTTAACTATATTTTTGTTCTTCTTGATTTTGAAATGCTTCCTCCTTGGACAGTTTATGGAAACTTTTTCAGTCCTACTCTTGGAAATGATGCAAACGCGATGTGGAAGTTCCGCATTGAAGTAGACCAAGTGATGCAACATGTGCCCCCCTTATCCTTGCTGGGAATTGCTGTCATGTGTAATTTCTGTCTATCCACATTGCCCCCTGCAGATCAGAAGCTGTCATTGCATTCTTCCAACATCATGTGTTTATATTTATTTTATTTCCACAGATTGACCTCCTTTGGGGTGCTGCAAAGTCACGGTACGACGTTTGTCGGGGTAAAAGCGGTGAGCGTTTGCGCAACAGACGGGGGCGACGGCCTCGACCGGCAGGATCATGGCTGTGGCGGCGGCGCCGCCTGCTGAGGTGAGTCTGTCCGCCGCCCTTGTGCCTAACTTTGTTTGGCCGCCAGATCCCCCCCCCTCACAGCTGATAGGCCCTCTGCCAGAAACCACGGGTCCAAATGTACATGGATGTTTTTTTTTTTTAAGTTATTTAAACCTCGATATGTATGTATTTATTTATTCATTTATTTATTTAACTATCTATTTAACTGCTCAACTAATGTTATGACGCAAAGAAAGTTTAAACGGTTTTGGCATGTTTGATGTTGCTGAATTCAAAAATAGCATTGGCTTTTCCAAATTGGCTGCAGTTTTTTTTTTGCGACGTTCCAATTTTTTTTCTTTCAAAGAATGCTAATAATACAAAAGTTTTGACATTGGTATTCTGTTTATGCGCCAACTTTAAAGAGGCTGTATTTGTTTTTCAAGTACGCCCATACTGTATTCTTCCATTTTCGATGCGATATCGTGAAAGACGGCAATCGTTATCGCAGAGATCCCTCTTATGCAAATCACGTTTCATGTGAACATCAAGGGAAAATTCCGAAAATTAGGCAAAGAGCAGCGAAAACAGCATATGCCAAAGCAGAAACATGACTTTCAGTGAAGATCAAAGTACATCTCGTAAATTGTCAAAGCACATTATCAATCAATTAAATGACAAAAATATCGGTATCTCAAACTAGAGCCAGTACAAAGAAACAGATATCATTGACAGCCCAAAATTACCCAGAAACCAGGAAATAACATTTGTTTTTTTAAGTATTATAGTTTCGAGGCAGAAATTTTGTCGACCAAGTTTTCTGGTCGAGTCAGATGACCCCCCCCCATTTCTAGTGGATTAGTAAAGTCGACTATAATCGGTTCAAAGCCCGTAGTAGCTCTGCCATCTAGTGGTAGAGCATTTAATAGCCTGCCTGGATTTAACTATGCTTCAGTCAAAATCCTTAAAGTGACATCGTATAATTTCTTGGCACAATGTCCTTGAACATCGCGGTATGACATCATCATGCTCGTAAATTGATTCAGAAGCACGGGACGCGGCGTGCTACGTCTTGGCGGCGAAACCTCACAAAAACACGTTTCCAAGTGCGTACGACGGCGGCCCCAACGCATGTCGGGAGGCCCCACTGGCGCTTTGTTGACAGTGACGCAACCGCGGCCACCGAGGTTATCAGTAAGCGAGACAGAGCGGCGCATGGTCGCCACCGGCGACGCCACCGACGCTAATTGAGTCACTGCGGGCAATTTGTGAGCCCTTTTAAGGTGGAATGAGAATTCAAACGGCCGTCGATTCTATCTACACTTTATCTTTATTTACCCCCCCCCCCCCCCCCCCCGCTTGCCTTCCGCTGCCCACCGCCCCCACCATTTTTGTTATTTCACTTCCACCTTTATTGATTCTGGCGTTTATTCCGCTAGCAGGTTAATTAACCATCGGTTGTTTATCGCTCTCTCGCCGATAAGAGGAAATAAAATAATCCTTTTTGATTTGTTTGCGCCCCAATCTGCCTTATTATGCTTATCTTCTGTCATAGTATCGAGGCCCGTTTTATGAAGCTATGAATAATGAATCGTGTGTCGTTAAGAATAAGAATAAGAATAATAAAACAACCCCGCAAAAGAAACAAAATGATGACTGAACTAACTCTGAAGCAATATCTCAATTTTAAAAATATATCGGCCATCTTGCCCGGCTTCTGAAGGTCATAAATACAAGAATAAATGGATCAACACATAGAAGGAACTCAAAATGACGTGAACACTGCAGAATATCACAATTTTAGTGCTTATGGGTTATTAAAATACCGTACGAGACATAAGATTGTTGACTGTGTGGTTGTACAGGTCATCAATACAATAATATATGCATTAAAAAATACAAAATAAGCATGCAGGAATTTCTAGAAAGTCATGCTATTCTTCACAGAGGATAAAGAATACCTGTCTGAGTATTGATATATTATCTGTCTACATTTGTGGCTCGTTTGGGTTCAAATAACCTTTGCTTAAAGGATTATAACACTGCAACGGCAATGCTATTCGGTGGCATTTGCCATTATGTGTTAGCATTAAGCTAGCAGGTTTTAAGTTAAAGTCATTTTGGTGTTTTAAATGCGTGGTGCGTAATTCTCTTTATTTTGTGTTTAGTTTGACAGTACACTTCAGTTGGGGGTGGCAATAAGGATTCGGGTGTTAAGACTCCCCGAAATGTGCCTGAATTAAAAACAAGGTAATAATAATCATACTAATAAATTGAATTGTGGTCTCTTTTCTACAGGTCCTAAATGCAATGTTACATTAGTGACAGCAACTCTTCTGGAATGTCCAAAATTGGCTGTTAAAGTGATTTTGAAAATACGCAGAATTCCCGGCGGTGTTCTAAAGGTAATGAATCCGGTAGTTAATTATGTACACATAAAATAAATACAAAATAATGAAACCGACCCTGAAGGAATTGATCAAATTGACCCTTAATGAGGGTTCCAAAAAAATACTTTGGGTTTTTTAAGTCAATTTTGCAAATTGACTAGCAATGTATTTCTTTTAAACACAAGTCGCGAATAGAATAGTTCATAAATAATGAACGCAACGCTATCTGCTAGTATTTGTATGTTATAAAATAAAACAGCATGGGGCACCCCCCCCTTAGATTAATTGACTTCAACTGCTGTCTAATGGATCAACAACAACATTGAGTGTGTTAGCACCCTGCTGGGATGTAATGCCGCTTCTACTGCAGGTTTTGTAAGTATTACGCAAGAGGAGAAAAAAAAAAAAAAAAAACCCGGAATGTTCAGGAAACACGAAGCGCACATTATTTCTCTTTGAGAGCTTGTAATTTCGTCATTCTGAGAAAGTAGTGGCGATTATGTGGCCAAATGACGACGGAATGCCAGGCCAATTGTTGGCACCCTGCTACCAAAATTGAATGCTGCTGTTGGGTAGAAAATGTCACAAGCATACCGTTTTTTGGGGGGCACTGATCCTCTTGATGATGCCAAAATCACTGAAAAATACTGTCGATTTTTTTTTTGTGTTTTTTTTTTTTTTTTGCACAATTTGCAGTGGTTACCAAAATAACCTAAAATATACTCACCGCATCGCCTTTTGGCAAATTGGCGGTCTTCTGCTGGGTACCAAAAAAAAACCATACTCTCTCTATTTATTTATTTATCTGTTTATTTCTGAATTGAATGCAAAGTTGCATTCTGAATTACAATTTTTTTTTAATTAATTCCTATTTATTTTATATATTAATTTTTGATGTTTTTATACATTCATTTTTTTTAGTTATAATATTTTTATCAAATTATTAAAATTATTTGGGGGAAATAATTTGTATTTTTTATTTTTTTTTTTTTAAGGTGGTGGTGGGGAGGACATTGCAGTTATTCGGCCTCACAGGTCAGCCAGCCAATCACAGGGCACAGTAGACAAAACAAGCATTCACTCGACAGTCAACACCAGTAAGTCCTGAACCTAGAGCCTTGAACCTCAGAACTGTGAAGCAGAACACACTAACCACTTGAGCACTGCGTTGCCGATCCAAAGTTGTTTCAAGAAATCACCCCCACCCCTCCCCACTGCTTTCAACTTTTACAGAAGCAAAGAGGTCAGAAATTCCCCTTGTGGAGGTTAGATAACGTCTGCCGAGAAAGAGGCCGGGCCTCCCGGGGGGGGGGGGGGGGGGGGGGGGGGGTGGACGGTGAGGCAACAACACTCCGCCCCCCCCCCACAACTAAGCACGTGTATAAATACCAGACACCGCGCACTCGCAACCAACACACTGTGGAAGCGAGGTAGCAAGCGAAACAACCTCGTCACCGGACAGTCGTCGTCGGCGCCCCATGAGAGAGACGACCGCTCCACTCTCGAGGATTTCCAGCCACGTTTAAAATAAGGCCACCCGCCTACTAGTCAAAAATGAAGGCATTAAGCATTGCAGCTGCAGTGACACTCGTGCTCGCCTTTATTTGCATCCTGGAGAGCTCTGCGCTCCCCTTCAGCGAGGTAAGGAAATCGACTTTTTCATATTACTTCCGCCATTTTCCATTACGGTGGACCCTGGCGCACCGCTATGAGTGAAATTCCGCCACATGGAAAGAAGTTGACAAACTTTAGGAATAGCGACACACTGCAATACATTTTGAACGTGCAAAATTGCAAGCGCAAGCTGTAGAAAATACTGCCGGTGTTTTTTAGCGTCTGTATTTTAGGTATGCGCCTTTAAGAGGCGGGGCCTTGTCATTTCCTGTTGTAAAAATGTAATCGTGACTGTGGCTCTCCTTTCCCTCATAAGAGGTTATCACAATTGATGTACTGTTATACCCCATGGAAAACAATATGTGAGAGGAACACTTTATGTAGCCGAGCCCCAGCTTAATCAACCGGTGAGTTGCTTCACTTTTACTCGCAGATCATTGACTAAACTAAGTACAAATAAACACAATGTCAGTTCCAACAACAAAATACATACAGTATACAATTGTCTTGGTAAACACAAAGAAAACCTTTTTATTTTGCTCCCCAAAGGAGTTTCAAATAATTCCTTTCTTCTTGACAGAGCTTTGGTTCGGTTTGTCTTGACTAACCGATTTGAATCGGAAAATTGGATGTGACGTGAAAGATGTGAGTGCATCCAATCGAAGCAAATCCTTCAATTTTAAAATACCGTCCTTGAATTGTATGGGAGCGCATATTGAATCGTCTTTTATTGAAGATGCACACACCTAATATATATGCATGTGTGTAATATAATCTCTGAAGGAAATGCAACTTTTACAGTACTAACAAGTTCTTATTGTAAAATGAAACTCACTGCATCATACCCTGTCAAACGCATCCTTACCAGATCAAACCCAGTCATACTCTCACTGAATCGAACCAAATTGAATTTAGTCTTGACATTGAGGATATATGTTTTGTGTCCTGAAACTCTTCTTTACAAAGTAATAGAGAGAATCGGTTTGTTGCCAGAACCTCAAAAGTCCAATTCACTTCCAATATGACATTACCTTGATTATTTTTTTTTTTTTTTTTTTTTTTTTTTTTTTTTACACTGGATTTCCCTGACACGTGAGCATTTAATGGACATGTTTTTGCGGGCACAGGTGCGGCAGCAAATGGAGGAGGCGAGAGGAGGCGACGGTCCGGTTGCAGGACAACTGGACGTGCCCGGCGGGGAGATTTGGACGCCGTATCACGCGCGACACAAGCGGCAGAGCAACCTGTCGCTGTGCCGCTGGTGCTGCAATTGCTGCAAGTTATACAAGGGCTGTGGCTTCTGCTGCAAATTCTGAAAGAGAGGGGGAAGAAAACAAAACAAACGAAAAGGAATGAAAGGAAGAAGGCCCTCGCATCACCACGACGCTAATTTATTACGCTTTCTAACTGAGCTGGTTTCTAATTTGTATTTTGGTCGCGCATGATCTAGAAGCTGTGGTCAAAAGTGGCACAGTGGTATTTATTTCCATGTTTGTAATAGTTTCAACATTTTTCTAAACTTTTTTTTTTTTTTCAATGACACTTGTTTTCTGAATTAAGGCCACCATGTTCATATTTGGTGATGAATAAATGGATATTTAAATTTATTTGCTTGTGTTTTTATTTTTTAGCTGAATGTTTTCATAACGTATACTTTTTGGAATATTTATTTTTTCATTTGAATGTATTATTTACTTTATTGATCTTTTAAATCGATTTTTAAATGACAAATTCACATTTCTATTTTTTCACATTTAAAAATATGTAATAAAAAATATATTTTTTCTTTAAAAAAAATTATAATCTGTAGTCCTCTCTTTGGTTTATGTTATTTAGTTTTGTATATTATTTTACATACTTTTTATTATCGAGATTTGTACTTGAAGCTATTTATATCTTTTTTAAAAAAAAAAAAATTTTATTATTTAAATTAGCTTTTGAAAACATTTCTAAAGGGGGTTCTGAGGTCAATTCGAATCTATCCAATTCTTCCAATTCCTTCTTAAATAGAAAATATCAATGATAGATAGTACATAGTACATACAAAAAAAATGTTCATATATATATATTTGTTTATTTTTATTTATTTTTTTTTAAAATATTTGTTTTAATGTTATTATTGATATTATTTATCTGATGATATTATTTATGACCTCTGGGTTTGGAGGATAGTAGTGAGTTATTTAAGCAGTGTAACAACAGCCAGTCACATGTGTGGCCTGAATAAAGTAAACACGCACACACACACTGTATTATATAATCCAAAGACACATATGGTAGGATGCAGTCGGTCAACTGTTGTGTCAATGAACTTTGAACAATGAAATTTTCTGGTCATCAAAATCAACATGTCTATTTTACATTCTTAGAAGATTTGTACCATAATTTCAATTTTTGAACTTGATCTGTTTTTTTTTTCTTTTTTTTTTTACTAGTAATTAAACTCAAAATATTTTTTACTTGCATTTTATTTTTTAGTATGATTGCTATCTAATAATTTATTTTATTTATTGATGTGATTTCAAATATAAGATGTGTTAATTGACAGGAGGGATTGTGTAATGTTATAAAACAATATATATTTTTAAATTTTTTACACATTTTTGACATGCCGACCTGAAATGCACAGTCAGCATATTCACAGCCAACATTTGTATATAGGAAAAATATATCTATTTTATAGGTTTTTTTTTTTGTTTGAGGCTTACACCTTGCATGCTATCATCATATATTATCCAGTGCTGGCGTCCATTTTTATAACCCATCATGAAGACGATTAATATTCTGCTTCCAGCTGTACTTTTTTTTTTTTTTCTTTCTTTTTTTTTTTTTATTCCAATCTATTTTTACTTAACCATATTTTACATTGTAATGGAGTGTCCAAACTAACAATTTGTCATAATTATGAATCTGTGTGTGAAGAAATGTGTGGATGGCGAAGGAGGGAATGTCAGGAGGTGTTCCCCATTGATTGGAGGCAAAGGAACATTTGCATTTAGATGGTCCCTTTGCTTCCTTGTGTGTATGTCAATACTGTGGTGGTCTTCCTTAAACGTAATGAATCTGCGTGTGTGTGTGTGTGTGTCGGGGGAGATCATGAAGCCAAACAAACCATCGCAGAAACACCATTGTTTTTCTACCTGGTGACAAACGATACCACCCGTCGTTCGTTTTAATCAAACGGAGGCCAATGTAACAAGTGCCGCATTCCAGCCAAGCCACTGCGCCATTGGACGCACTTTGTGGCCATTATCGGAGCAAGAATCCTATTCGTTTTCAAAGATTCTGGACGCATCAAAAAACAAAATAAAAAACAACACAAAAACAAAAGTTAATCATGACAGCAAATCAGAAAACACTCAAATAAAAAACGAATCAAAACAGCAAATGAAAAATCCACTCCCCCCCCCCAAAAAAAGGTGTGATTGATCGATTCTTTAGTGAGTATGTTTCACTGGAATATCCCCTTTTTCTCCATAATGAGAAATATCATGAAATTTTCAACTGTAATAAATAGTGACCTATCATTGCCAATGACTACAGAAATACGAATGAGAAAATCTGAGCTTCTGGTGAATATTTTGTTATTTCTAAAATGTAGATTTTTTTCCCCAAATATTTTTCTTCGTCATTATACAAACCACGATTGATATTGCTTTTGTGGAATGTAAGCTAAGTAGTCAAATCCACCCATTTTTGTGCATCTCAGGGAGCGGCCATTTTTGCCACTCGCATTCAACTGAAAATGACATCACAGTTGCTCAGGGCTCAGGTAACAACCAATCACGGCTCCTGTTTTCTGAGGGAAGAGCAATGATTGGTTGTTACCTGTGCCCAGAGCTACTGTGATGTCATTTTCAGTCGACAGCAAGTGACAAAATGGCCTACACCCGAGATGGCTAAAAACGGGTGGATTTTGCCGCTTAAATCCTATTTCACAAATGTAATATTAATCAAAATGCCACGTTTAGACAAGTGGAGGCGCATAGAACATATTACAGTAAAAACAATATTTAGGGTTGACTTCCTCTTTAACATTTTTACTTAAGTGGAGTATGCCGCTGACGTCACCTCATTGCGTATGTATGACACGCTGCAGTGGCGCGTTGGATGAGCGTGTGAGTAACGGCGTGCACACGAGGAGAAACGCGGCCGCTGTGTAGCTTGCTGACACACTTTTGCTTCAGCCGCCATTTCAAAAGATAACACGTTCTCCAGGCAATATTCTTCACTAATCTCGTTGGGATTTATTAGGATTTTGTACAAAAAGTCGTCTACAAACAAAAAACTTAATTCTTTCAATAAATGAAAAAAAAAGAAAAAAAGAAGAAGAAATCAACTTCCACAATGGTCTTTGGTTTTTAAATGTAAAATATTTACTAAAAAAATCATAAAAACACATAATTGTTAGAAAAAGAAACTAAAACATTTCATTTTGAATGAGGGAAAATGTTACATTCTCATTGATTTCATACATCTTAAATTACATACACGTTAAATTACACTGTTTTTTTTTTGTTTTTTTTTTTATAAATTAATAACCAATGAATTAAAATTTAATTTAGAAAGATTCCCGTCAGTTTCACGCAAAAATTTTCATTGAATCCCGCCATTTTAAAAGTCAAATTTCCATTTTCTGTTGTGATTGATTACTCAGCATCTGTTGCATCATCGTGTACGTTTCATGCGCGGATGATGAAGTCGCGTCATGTATCATTGCAGAGGAATCCTGTCTGCGCTCTGCAGCGCCTTCCCTCCCTTCCACTTTTTGTGTGTTTCACTGCGGCGCATCGCACTTGAATACACCCCCCCACCCCCCACCACCCCACCAGCCCCCGCCCCCCAGGCCACGTCGATTCTATCAAACAATAAGCAGCATGAGCGGAATGCGTAAGGAGCGAGCATCCCGCCATCCATCCCCGAGAGAAGACAATGTTTTTTTTTTTTTTTTCCCCCTTGTTATCTCTATGTGTGGATTGGAGCCACCGTGAGGTGGGCAGATAGTCGGCCTCCTTGGCACGGAGCAGCCCGGACTCCCCGCCGTGCCTGCCGTCCGCGTTGCAGCGGCAACGCTATCGTAGCGGCCGCGATATGTCACGCCACGTACGTCGTCCCACAAATTTTACGCACAACTTGGATCGCTACAGGACACGGTAGACACAGGAGCACTTCGCTGGTCAAACCAAATGTTAATATATATATATTCAGATGCCACATTTACAATTCTGACGAGTTTATTCACATGTATGTAAATGACAACAGGTAACTCATTGCAACCCTCTCGAACTGAGCCGCATGGTATCGAATCGCAATCCCACTGAATCGAACCGAATCGAATCGTTCCACCTTGGATCATATTGTACCCAATGTGTCGAGATACCAATAGAATCATCCTTTATTTTTTATACGATAAAATAAATAATATAATATTATATAATATATATTATATCTATATTTATTTATAGTCTATATTATAATATAGAATTATATATATACATTTATCAGTTATACATGGATTTTCGCTATTCTTGGTCTCATCTCAAGCGAATATCGGGGGTCCATGATACATGGGTAAGCTATGTCGCCCCCCCTCCCCACCACGCGCCCCCCACCCAACCCTGGGATAGACAGTTGGATCAATGGACGCCCCGACTGAAAGCTCATTTATAAGTCACAGATTTGATGACATCAGCAAGCTTGTTCTCTCCGGGGACGAGACACTAATATCCGTCTCCCCGGTTTGCGGCACCTGGTGCGACCTTACAAATCACCAGCCTGCCGGCGCTCCGCTACTCGACCGGGCTTCAGCGTATCACGGAGAGACGCGGCTAATCGGAAACATCCATTATTGCGGCACGGGTTTGTTTGGGGCCGGCGGCCCTTCTCGCTGATGGATGCCAATGAAGGCTAAAGGAGAGTGGGAACACATTAAGCACGTCGTTTAGAGCATTATGCTTTTCATTTCAAATGTGCCGGTGCATGATTTGAGCGCAATCTATATTCCATGTATATATTTGGTGATACATTGTGGACTTATTTGACTCCCCCAAGTCTGGAAATGGATGCGCCAATTATGGTTGAGAAAAATAGAGCCTCACCAATTACTTGGCTGGCTGATTTTATCAAGCCATATTAGCTTTTTTAAAATCAGCAAAAGTTGGCTGATTTTTTTTTTCCCAATCGTTGTGTTTTTTTTTTGTTTATACATTAACATGGCAAAAAACAAAAATCTGCCAATTTTTGTCTCTTTTGTGACGTTAACAAATACGAAGGGACAAAGTATTGTAAAACAGTCAAATGTTCTGCTTGGAATTCATATATCGTTATTGTTGTAAGTGTTAAGATACCGGAAAAAAAGTATCATTACTTTTTTTTAGCGGAGCATATATGGTCCAAAAGTATGCTCATAATATTCCACCCCCATTGACGAATGGTGTCGAATTGTCTTGTAATGATTGTTGAATTGATTTTGTACAAACCTTACCTACAAGACCAAAACATTTTTCTTTGCTACATCGCATATTATTTATTGTTATACATACGGTATTCTTTTGTTGCTTGTGTTTGTTAAAATGAAGTGCATGTGAAGAGAACCTTGAAAAAAATAATCGAGCTTTAAATCGGAATTGCAATATCGAGGAAAAAAAAAATTCAGAGTTACTCTATTAATGATTAACACAGGCAATTATAACTTTATTCCTTACACCGTACACTGGTTCTATTCCAGGTTGAAGGCATTTGCCCTCCTCAGAGTGTAAATAACGGTGTCAAAAGTGGGATGGCCAAAATGATGATGATGATGATGATGATGATGATTTGCGTAGTTTTGCCCAGGTGGCAGTCGACGTTCCACCGAGTGCCGTTGCTGCTCCTCAATGTGTCCTAGCGCATGCATAAAAAAAGCGCCCTGTTTTTGTTGATGTATTTTTGCCAAACTAACACACGACGGGGGAGTTTTTTCTTGCTGATGTGAGGAAACGGCAGGCGATGGTTTGAGCGAAGCCTATGAATATATTTGGGCTTTATGAGCTGATTTACGTCTGGAATATGTTTTACTGCTCTCTGGCGCTCCTCGGGAATGCTTCATTAGGAGCAGCCGAATAACATCGGATGCGGATTCAAAACTTCTGCGCAGTCTTAGGTCATTTATTGTAATGTGTCCTTTTTTCAGTTAATATTTGAGTGTTTTTCATGTCATATTTATTTCCAATATTAGTTTTTGTCAAATGGCTTCAAATGTTTTTTTTCTAAGATTTAAAAAAAATAAAATAAAATAAAAATCCCAAATATTTGTATTTTTTCCTGGTGTTCTTTCTTATTGAATTCCCAATTTTCTCTTTTGTTTGCAGCGAATCCCTGACTCATCACTTTTGTGACAACTTAGAAGGATCAATAATCTTGTCGGAACACCCTTCGTGACAAGGGTGGTCCGCGGGGGGAGCTTTCTCATCAAAAACTGATCTCGCCAGGAATCCAGAGGTTCCTTGTCTGACTCCTTTGGGAAGAAAGACGGCAAATTGAAGAAGAGTTATTTATTAGGCGCACACATTCTGGGTATTGCTGCCCTGCTGATTCAGCTCACTACGGCAGGACCACTGAGTATACATCAGCTGGCCCCCACACCGTCACCAACCCAAACATACATCTGTCCCACCTCATGGACATCACGTCCATCTCTTAGCAAGCTAACACATACACACACTTTTCTGCCCAAATGATAGAATTGCATTCAGCAAGTCAAATGGCGGGGTGTCACAGTGGCCAAGTGGCATTTGAGATGTCGTTTTGTGTCGGCGCTCCTTGAACGCACCTCGTGCACCACCAAAAGCCAATTGAAAGTTTGTCTTTGCTTCTTTTCTGATGCAGCCGCTACTAGCCTGTGTACTGTATTTGCCTATTCAATATTCACTACAGTACCGTTTGTTATTGAATGTCAAAGGCAAGTTAGAATGACTTAATACCGTTGGTGTAAAGTGCTTATTTGCAGGAAACGATCCAAGCAATGGAAGGATGCCTGGATTAAAAACAGGTGTGAAGGAAGGCAGAGCGTAGGTTTATATGAAGGAAAGAAGGATGCATGGAAAGAGCATTCTGGAAGGAAGGAAGGGGAGGATGCAAGAAAAATGCAGTCCTGAAGGATTACTCACATTTCAGGTGAGTTAACAAGTTTGGCAAACTGCCTTGATCCATTCCTTTTGGGAACTCTGTAACATTAGAAGGCCACGTGCGGCCATCTTTGTTAGCTGAGAAATGGATGTGAAATTGGGTGTTTATTCCCTCACCTTGCACTTGACGCGTTGTTGGTACGATAAGATCTCTCTCTGGGGAGAAGGACATAAAACACACACTTCTTGCTGTTTTATGCCTCCATTTTCCTGTCAAGACAGTAAAAAGGCTTCCAAAAAGCTTGTCGACCATTATGACCTTTTGCTATTTTTTTCACCTCCCCGTCGCTTGTAAAAAGAAGACGTTTACCAGCGTTTGATGTCGAATTAGATCCCAAAATCACATTTGATAGAAGCTCACGGGGCAATCCCCATCCGACGCGGTAAGGCCTTGAATGATGCATTCTGGAAAACCAGATGATAAACTAACCAGCTAATCAATCATTGAACAAATAAATGAGCTTGCTTGGTAACTAACTGACTGAGGTAAATTTTGCATAACCTGATGGCTTACTAACCAGTGAACAAACAGTTAAACAAATGTACCAATTCATCAATAAGCGAGCAAACAGCTCGCTGGGTAGCTAACTTAAAACTAACTACCGGTAGTTAATCAATGGATCAACAATGTGCTAGCTAGCTAGCTACATAACTAAATCTAGTTTGAGTCTAACCCTGCATCTTACTTATTTTACAAATGAACAATTTCTGAAAGTGACTGACTACTCAATAAATGAACAAATAAATGGGCTCGCTAGTTAGCTAACAAAAAAAACTAACAAATCATTTAACAATCAAACAACTAGCATGTAGTTTTTGCCCAACCCTGCTGTCATACTCACTTACAAATGAACACATTTGCAAAGTGACTGGCTCATCAATAAATGAACAAATAAATGAGCTAACTAACTAACTAACTAACTGTAGCGACTACAAGCAGCCTTGTCGCTTCTGAGAGAAAGTGGGTGGGTTGGGTACTTGTCTGACGCGCTACTTTTACGGTGGCTGGACAGTTGAAACACTTGAGTCTTGACTGCGCTTTGATCGGTTTTAATGAAACAGTGGCTTTCACGGATACACTCTGGATGGTTTGCTTGTAGCACAATATGGCATAATGAAGCCGTAGCGTAGTAGCGAAGCGTAGCGTGTAGAAAAGTGTAGCGTATAAAAGCGTATGGCGTAGCCTAACGTGTAGCAAAGCGAAGTATATGGCGAAGCGGTCAACAAAAAATACGGCTACCCAGCCCGACTCTCTCTGCCGTACAGCTTGAAACCCTAACCCTAGCGCAAAATCCTGATGGGGTACTTTGCTTATACTGCTAAAGCCAGACCTCCTCTTAAAAATTCTCACCATAGTGTAAACAAGCTGCTTCCTGTGTAAAAATCAGATTTTAAATTTATTACACCAGACACTTTATTGATTAATGACAAATGGGAGAAGTTGAAGGGATGCTTTCATTGCACGGACTAGGATATTTTTCTCAAGGATACAGGCATGCACAATGCTACAAAATCTATTACTGACTACATTAACTTTTGCACTGACTTTGTCATATCCCTGAAAATTGCAAAACGTTATATATATATGTATCCCGACCACAAAACCCATTTCCCCGCTGACATCAAGGATTGTATTTAAAGGATAAGACCGCTTTTAAATCGGCGGATGACGCATGAGTCTACGTGGCCTACGAGGACCCGAATCTCCAGATATTAACAGCGCCGCAGCAACATAAGGAGCAGGCAGAAACAGAACTATGGCACTCGACTCAGGCGTGTGACTAACATGGACGCTAAAATGAAGCCACTGTTTTGCCCATAATGAAACACAAGGGCAAACAAACTGAACAATTTCCATATGCGTTTAATATTGATAACAATGCAGAATGTGGTGATGTCTTTGAAAATGTGATCAGTCACTTTAATGTGGTTAGAATTGAAATTGATCTAGAAACAGCCACTAAAGCCTTTCAAACTAGAAAGACAAGAGGACCAGACGGTCTGTCTGCTTATTTATTCTGAAATCTTTTGTGAAGGAACTCGTCTCCAGCCTCGCATAAATTATTTCAGCTCCCCTTAGACAAGCATGAATAAGAAATGTATATAATGGCCACGCTATGGGTGTGCATCCCTCCCATGAAAGACGATTCAGTTCGCACCTTGCTACCATGGAGTACGATACGATTTAAGGTCGGCACATTTGAAAAATCAACAGATTTGATTTGGTTCAGTTAAATCGAAACCGATTTTCTGAGTCAAATCGGTTTTCGTTATACCCCCTAGCCCTTACCCCAAAAAGGTTAGTTCACTGGAGGAAAACAACTTCCAGGGGACATAACGTCAAATGTTTTGAAATCACTAGAGAAGATAATGACCTTTAAATAGCCGTGGATACATCCATCCATCCGTTTTTTTTTTCTATGGAGCTGATACCAGTCGAACGGCACATCCGCCCAGAACAATGCGCTGATGTTTACAGAGTGGCGAGAGCATTGTGAAATGATAAAATCTTTATAAAATACCTTTTGCCGTCTGGGGAACCCACTTTCGGACAAAATATGACATCGGGTAAAACAGCAAACTCAAGTAAAAACAAAAGACTTTAATGGACTACATTGACGGCAACCTGAGTTGGCACATTCAGGTTGCCAACGTTTTTGTCAGAATCCAGGCTAAGAGTATTTGGAGTTTGAAAAATTATCTGAATTTCGACAATTGAGTCAGTCCTCCGTTATGGTATCACCCGCTAGTTTGGCAATTTCGCATCTTAAACTTCGAACCGCAGGAAAAATGATTGGAAGAATCTTTTAATCCAGAGGACATTTTGGAGCAGGCAACTATCAAACAGGCACTACCATTTTATCAGACTGTGCTCATGTGTTCAATTTCTTCTTTTGAATTCTTGGAAGAGATGAGAGGGTTGTGCAGCCACAACCAATACAAACATCTTTTGTTCCTGTATCCGTCAAGCTCCTTAACAGCCAGAAATGAATGTGAGGTTTCTGTATAGAAAGATGAATGTACTCCATTTATGACTCCAGCCTAACTGTGTGCAAAGACAAGTCTAAATAAAGCCCACTGTTTCATTTCACTCAGTTATTGCTGTGGACTTTTATATTCGGCAACTGGGATCCCAGTTTATGACCACCGACATATATATATATATATATATATATATATATATATATATATATATATTTTTTTTATCCAATGTATTATTAATCCCACAAAAAGTGGGAAATGTACAATTCTTTAGTCCGATCCAGAATTCTCATGGTTTAAGATGCTCATTTCAGTCGTTGTTTGTGTGTGTGTGTGTGTGTTTTTGCAGATATAAAAAGATTTCCTGCCTGCTAATCAGTGATGAGCCATCACTTCGTACCCATTGGCAGATGGAAAAGTTCCGTTTCACTTGAAAAGCACATTTTTTTTTTTTATTCTTATTTTTTTTTTTTAAAGAAGAATGGAGCAGAAAAAGATTGAGATAAAGTTGTAATTAGGCCACTCAGACAAAGCGTAACTCTTGCAATTGTTCCGGCCCGCCTTTTGTTTTGTGGCCGTGTGAATTAATGAAGGTCTTATCTTGATGTGGTCGCCCCCCCAGGAAAGAATCAAGATTGTAGAGGACATTTCTGGAAATGTGCTGTTTGTTTTTATTTGCTAAACCAGGCTTGCAAACCTGACCTTGGCTTTAAACCCTAATTTGAAGCTCTAACTTGAAACCTTAACCTTGGGTTTGGACCCAGATTTGAAACCCTAACTCAAAGCCCTAAACCTAGCTGGAAACCCAAATTTGAAACCCTAACCCTTTTTTAAAACCCCGACCTTGCTCAAAGCCCTGTTCTGAAACCCTCATAAAATTACAAATATATTCTTATGTTGATTATATTTCTTGGAAAATTATGTAATATTGTGATATTGTGATTTAAGTTTTGTAATATTACAACTTTTTTGCTCGTAAAGTCACAACAATTTTCCCTAAAAATATCAAGACTTTATTGTCATAGAATTAGGTCTTTATTCTTTTTGTCTCTTTTCTTTGACTGACTTTGCCCTAGACATTTTATGACTATTCGTCCAAAATTAAGACTTTATTCTTGTAGAATTGTGATTTTATTTTAATGTTACAACTTTTCTCGTAAAATTCTAACTTTTTTTTTTGCCAGAAATATTATGATTTATTCTTCTAAAATTAAGGTATTTATTCTTTTAATATGATATAAAATTGTAAAATTTCAACTTTGTGCTCATAGACTAATGTTTTTTTGGCGTATTTGTGACTTTACGCCTTTAATATTGTAGCTTGGGTCTTGTAAAATGACAATTTAAGTCTCGCGAAATCATGACTTTGTTCTCATGGTATAACATTATGCTCATAAAATGACAATTCTATTCTTAGTAGACTTTTTCCCCGACTATTACGACGATATTTCTAAAGACATCAAAACTTTATTCTCGTAAATGTCCTTTTCCCAGAAACATTACGACTTAAATCTTCCAAATTTAAGATTTTTTTCTTGTAACGCTACATTTTTAATTCTCCTAAAAGTATGATTTTATTCTTGTAAAATTCCGACTTTATTCTTTTGATATTACAACTTTTGCCCTGTGGTAATCACATCTCTTTTTCCCAGAAACTTTATTCTTCTAAAATGAAGACGTCGTGGGGATGCGCTAAATGACGAGATGAGGAGACGAAGGCAATCCACGTCTCATTTTCTGTCCACGCAAACTCCTCCAGCGAAAAATCCTCATTTAATGGGCTCGTAAAAGACACCCATGGCATGCACTCATTTATTTTCATAAAATTGAGACCATTTTTTTTGTTGTCTTGTAAAATCACAGCTTTTTCTCCATTAATATCTACGACTTCATTCTTCTAAAATTTCAACTTTATTCTCATGAAATAATATCTTGCCTTTCCCCCCCCCCCCATCTTTTGAATCTGTTATTCCGAGCATATTGTACGTTTTTCTTCCCTGTCTCACCACTTTATCCTGGTATGAGAACGCCACTAAGCAGAATAAATATCGACATTGAACTGTCGAATGAAAGAAAAGAGAAGATGTCATATTTGAAGGCAAACGCACATAAATAGACAAAGCGGGCGCGCGCGGACGGGAGAAGGGAAGCCGAGCGAGAGCTTTTGTGGCCTGGCGAAGTGAAGGGCATGAAATGAAGAGAGGCGGGGGGGGTGGGGGGGGGGGGGGGTGGGGGCCCGCTGGAGTGTGTCCCGCATGGGAATGAGTGCCACCGGGTCAGCGTGCAAGCGGCTAAAAAGAAGAGAGAGACGGTCAAGGCCCATTAAGCCGGGATAGCGCCTGGCGTCCTCGCTGATGGGAAAATGGAAAGTTTGCAGCGGGCCAACTTCTCCAACACCATCAGGAACTCGTCCATTACGCTTGCGCGGGCTAATATCAGACAATTTCATAGCTAATACAGAGCAGCAAGTCAGTCGTCCTCGCCGTTGTCATGTGCCAAAAATATGGTTAGGATTTTATTTTAAAAAATGAAGAAAAGTCATAATTTGATGCAAATAATGTCAGTGTATTAGACTGTGTGTGTGTGTGAGTGTATTGTGTAGAATTTTCTTTTTTAAATTTACTGAGGAAAAAAGTTGGAATTTTACGAGAATTAAGATGTAACATAAGGGAGATCATGTCGGAATTTTATGCAAATAAAGTAGTAATGTTGAAGGTATAATTCTACAAGAAAAAAATCATGTGTTTCGCAATTTAGAAAAATCAAGTCATATTTTATGCAATTAAAATCTTAATATTACTTGAACAAAGTTTTAATTTTAAGTAAAAGAATATCACAATGTCATAATTTTTCCGCTAATAACGTTATATTAATAATATTACATTATGAGATTAAATTTGTTATATTATTAGAAAAAAAAGTTGTCATTTTACCAGTAGGCTATAAAGTAATCATTTCATGGAAATAAAACCACAACATTACTTTACATTAGAAAGTTGTTATTTTAGGAGAAATAAATTACATGAATAACAATTTTCATTTTAACAATGTCGTTAATCTTGCTTGGATAAAATCTTAATTTTATAGGAATAAAGTTGCAATATCACACAAAATGAGATATGATAAGAATAAAGTCATAATTTTAGAGAATAAAATATTACTTTTTATAAATAAATCACCAGGGAAATTGTAATTTTACAAGAATAAAGTCATAGTATCATGAGGATAAATTCAGAATTATGCAGAAATGTGGAAATTCAGGTCCAGAAAGTCAAAACCCTGCCACAGTTTGTCTTGAGCCACAGGTGCTTCTAATCAACTGAGCTTGTTTACCTGCCGGTTGAGTAGAAGCACCTGTGGCTAAAGCCAAACTACGGCAGGGTTTTTACGTTCTGGACCTGAATTTCCCATCTCAGATTTTATGGCAGTTGCAATATTCTTGTCACGTGTCGTCTTTTTTTTTTTTTTTTTTTTTTTTTTTGCATCCTGGGTCAGCGATGACGGACGTGGCCTCCTGCAGCACGCCTGCGGCCAGTTTCGATCAGCGGCTTTCAGGTGCACCTCACGGCAGCGGACGTTTGTCAAGGGACCGCTAGGCACAACAATGGGAATACTGCAGCACATTCAACAGGTGAGGAGAGCACAACAAACTAGATATAAATCCAGGCCAGGAGTAGTAATATGGACTTTCCGGTGAATTCCCGATGGGCTGGGCTGCCACATACGCTGCTTTGAGCGACGTTTCCAGCCCGTACATGAATTTCCTATTTAAATCTATTATCACCTCCTTGTACAAATATGCTATTTATCCATATAAGGCGCGCAAAATTTAAAAATACACGACTAGGGCGAGTGTAAAATAGTCGCCCAGTCTTAAGATTTGTAAATATTTTCAAGTTGGAATGGTTTTAATCTGCGTAGAAATGTGGAACAAGTAGAAGGACAAAAGCGTTGGGGAATATTTAAAATCATTTTGGTGCTGAATAACATGCTGTTGTGCATTCACACAATAATAATGCTAATGAGCTAATGCTAATCTTTCATTATCGTCTCTCGAGCTCCTCAACGGGTCACAGCCATTACAAAAAAAAAAAAAAAAAGTCACAAATCTGCATTCTCACGTAAAGCCTCTAGTATAAGAAAGAGATAAAAGGTGCATTGAGCACTGCAGATCAGACACAGCAGAGGTGGAGGCCTCTATTGTTCAGGCAACACAAGCAATTTTCTCTCTCGCCTTGTCGTCTTTGTGCTTTTTGGACGACATTCTGTACCGCCGAGGCCTGATACGCACCGTATTATCCGCTGCACGCACTTACAAGGTACTGACACGCCGGCTCCACTCCTTTTGTGCCGACAAGGCAACATTATATTGCCGCCGTGTGTCGTAAGAGAAGGTCTTGAACTCCAGCGTCTGACTTCGCCGATATTGTGTTGCCGAAAACCGTTGGCAGTCTGTGAAGTGTATTTTGCTGAGTTGAAATCATTAAAAAACAACAATAGTCATTACGGGGGGAGTTGTCATTTGTGAGAACAAAGTTGTAGTATGATTGATGATGATGATGATGAACATTTTCTGAGAATTGAATTGTAACCAGATGGAAAAAAAGTGTTTTTTATGTAAAAATGTTTGAGAAACACTCATTTTGACGACAATTGTAGTATTGCAGGAATATCTTGTAGTTTCCTGATAATTAAATCAAAATTTGTAGTATTTTGTGCCATGCAGTCTTACCAGAAAAATATATAATTTGTAAGAAAAAAAAAAAAAAAAAAGGTATTTTGAGAATAATTACCATGCATGAAATCCTTTTGCAAAACTGAACTGACAAAAGTCATAATTGGAGGATGACACGAGCAGTCATAGTATTACAGAAGTCATATGTGTGAAAATATTTTAAGTGATAACATCAAAAATGGAAAAGTAAAAAGATATTTGAGAATTTTTTTTTTTTTTTTTTTTTTTTTTTTTTTTTTACAAGAGTCTGTAATATTGCTCAAAAACTCATAAATTACATTGTGGTAAGAGAAGTCATAATACGAAAAGCAATTTACAAAAACGTAATGCTTTGAAAATAGATGTAATATTACGAGACTGGATTTGTAATTTTAGGAGAAAATAGCAGTTTTATGAGAATAGTCGGAATAACTCGAGGGGTTATATTGCGCAATATTTACAAAATAAAGTGAGGTAATGTTGAAAAATATATATTTTATTTAATTGTGTTTGTCAATGTGTTTTTCAACTTGTATAACAGCGATCAAATGCTATTTTTGTAGAGTGGTTTTTTTCCCCCATTAGTTTCTATGAGAGGGAAAAGACTTTTAGTTCATTTTGTTTTGGTTTTTTCCGTGTTTCCATTCAAGTCTCCATTCAATTCTTTTGGGAATTCAATGAGGGCGTCATAAAAATAAGTCTCGTTTACCAAAGGTCAATCCAATCGGCCCTCCGGAGCCGAGCGGATGCCTCCCCAACCGAGGGGTCGTGCTGCGTTTTACGCCGAGGTCGGCTTTTATTCTCGGTCGAGCTGGAATGAGAAGGCGTTAACGTGCACCACTTGAAGATAAACGACTCTGCCAGGATGCCGGATGAGCTCCAAACCGCTTTCTTTGCTTTGCCCGCCGTTCCGTTTCGCTCTCCGGAGACTTCAATGGATAGTCCACTTTTTTTGTCTTTTTTTTTTTTTTCTTTTTGCACCTGCCATAACAATTCCAATTTTCTTTCTTGTTTACAACAATTAAGACTAAGCTGGATTGTCATCTTTATTTTTGCTCTGTCTTGTTTGTGATGTTAATTTTGGGCTTTAATTAGACGGTAATATTCTCACCAGAAGCGTCTTCTTGCTGTGCTCGGATACGACACGCTCACTTTCACCAATGCACCTAATGGCAAATAATTGTTTGCCCCAATGAGACTAAAACTCTTTTTTTTTTTTCTTGCGCTATCGTGAAGCTGTTTCGTCATCAATCACTACAGTG
Organism: Filicampus tigris; assembly: GCF_054856515.1. Classification (NCBI taxonomy): domain Eukaryota; kingdom Metazoa; phylum Chordata; class Actinopteri; order Syngnathiformes; family Syngnathidae; genus Filicampus; species Filicampus tigris. Next base: position 5,057,952 of record NC_141224.1, on the reverse strand, counting down.
GAAGGTGATGCACGTTGACCATGGGGTAGTAGTGTATGACATAACAAATATCCACTGTCGTGACTGATGCGCAACTTTGGTGTTGATGGTAGGGTCCGTCCTTGGCCCCCTTTTGTTCAGTCTGGTTTTAGAACGCCAATGTTAGCTATCATGGTTATGCAGATGACACACAGCTATATTTAGCAATGTCCCCAAACGACAGCAGTTGAATTAACATGTTGTCATTGTCTCGAGCAAATTCAATTGAACCGCCTTTTACCGTCTTAAAAACATCTCCGGACTGAAGAGTTGCTTGCTCCAAGCAGACCAGGAGAAACTTACCCATGCTTATACCTCCACTAGACTTGCTTTTTTGTTACGGTCTTCTGACCGCACTCCCTCAAAACAGCATCAAACGCTGCAACTTGGGTTCTGACCAGAACAAAAATCTGATTAGATTACTCCAGTAGGGCTCTAAGGTCTTCGAACTTGGTTCGATTAATGGAGCCCGGAGTTCCAAATAAACATGGTGAAGCTACATTTAGCTGTTATGCTGCACACAATTGGAATCAGTTGCCATCTCAAATGAAGTCAACCCAACATGTACAGTAAATGCTTTTAAATTAAGATTAAAACCTATGTCGTCCCCCCCCCCCCCCGTTCCTTTTAAGGTCTTAAGACCCATAAAAATAAATTTCAGAAAGCAACTTTTTATGCTTTTAAATGTATTTCATTTTTTGGGTTGTATATACTGTTCACTCTTTTAGTCATTTTAATACGCTACTTTTGTTCTCTTTGCTTCGCAAATGTCTTGGGTTGTTCTGTTTAATGTTTATAGGTGTGTGAAGCACACCGAGTCAGCTTGTGCATGAACTGTCATGTGTTATATTGTATACATGTTGTAAATAAAGTTGCCTAACAACGGTTCTCAGGTTGAGTGATGGATGAGTAATAACGCCACACGCCGCGGACCGGCATCACCGTGGCGACGAGTCAGAAGCGAGGTCACTGATTCACTCTCTTCCTGCCGAGTCGCAAGCGCCCGCGTCTCGCGCTGCGCTGTGTCTTCAAAGACATGACGTAGAACTTCCTGGGCTGCTATTCTGTCGGGTGGAGGATGGTTGTCGAGCGATTCCTGAGGGGGGGAAAAAAAAGAACAGGGAATAGCTTCTTTTTTTTCTTTTTGTCTCCCGTTTTTTCTTCCAAAGGTCATGGTGCCCCATTGGAAACACGCCACTTTCCATTGGTCAGCATTTCGCAGCGCTTAAAAGCGTTCCTGAAGAACAGACCTCAAACGGCTCCTTTTCGCTTACAAAAGTGAGACTTTTGCTTTTCAGCCCATCTCGATGCTGCAATAATGGTCTGGTTTTCCCGATCGTAGTTCGGCTTTCATTTTAGATGAAGTTAAAATGGCAGCGTTCTGTGCAAAATAACATACAGGATTTAAAATGGCGTACTTAAGCAGCTGTTTAAATACATATAGAAAAATTTGATTTGAAAGATACAGCCAATTACCAGTAAAAAAAACAAAAAACTGAAGAAACTACAATTTAAATTTAAAAAAAAAAAATCTGATAAGTTCATTACATAAATGTAGTTGCAGTGGAATTCATCCAAATTTTAAAATCAAACTAAATCTTAAGATAATTTAAACAATGTATACATTTTAAATACGTATATGTAAAAAAAACTAAATTCATTGTGAAATTATTTAATCTATTTAAATAATGTACACATCAGAATTGATCATGATAGATTATTGAATCAACATTCAGGAAAAATGGCCAATTAATGCAGGTGAAATAAAAAAAAATACTAATATAATAAAAAGTAAATAATTACAAATGTAATTAAAAATGTTTTTATTTTTTTTAGAAATAATTTTAGACTATTACTGTATAACAAAATAGCTCATAGAATCTCCAGGGAAAAATAATACTTAAAAAAAGATAAAAATCAATTAGTATTACAGGAGTAAATTAAAACCAGTTATGAAAGAAATGTGCTATAAAATAAGTGACAGTATATGCCCATAGGACTTTTTTTTCATTAAGTTCCATTTCTGTTAGTCGTGCTGCAGTATTGACTGACATGTTATTCCCCAATATAGATCAATTTGATAGATTTAATTAAAAAAAACATTTCCTTAAATGACAAATATTGGATGCTTTTGTTGGACTGAAAAAAAATCGACATCTCTGGGGAAAAATAAGTGTGCGTGTGTGTGTATGTCTGTGAGAGAGAGAATCTTTGCAATCAATAAGTTTAATTACGGTGTGTCTCTGTATGTGTGATTGTTGGTTGCAGTCCCACTTTGATTTTTCTTGTGTTCTGGTGTAATTGCCCGTAAAAAAAAAAAAAATCACACAAACTGTCATTAGCAGCAGAGCATTTCCATCTTACCATATAATTATTATTGTTATCATTATGGTTATTTCAACTACGTATTGACGAGCCTTTCCTTTTCATTCCCAAATAAGCCCTTTTTAAAAGCCAGGGACTTCACTCTGTAACGACTTCTTATCGCCGTCATGCTTTTCACCTCTTCGTGCCTTCTCTTTTCTTTTCTATATTGATTAGCTGCCGCTTCGGCGTTGACACACACGGACAAAACTGATGATTATCATTCATGATTAGACTGCAAGTCTTTCACTTTTGTGTACTGCCGCAATGCTCCTGGACTACTTGAAGAAAACGGCAAATGTGTCAAAAGGTTTCTCAAACACAAAGCAAGGCCTCCATCAAAACGTCACAGGATACGTGGTGGCAATATTCTGGTTAGCAGCGATGCTAAAATTATAGGAGATGTGTCCAGGGTGGTACCACACTCGAAGTAAAGTGCTACATCAAGATGCTCCTTGAAAGTGTTTGAATACACTTTTTTTTAATGTTATGTTACTTTAATGACACTCAGATTAATACCAAAGCTAACACTATGAGACAAATGAGTTCTGCTAGCACTATGTAGGCCAATATGCATTCAACATAGACCTGCCAGGACACCTCCTGCAAAAAGCTAGCATAGGTGCTAACATTTAATAGGTGCCTTTAAAGGTCATACATGATTGACAAGTGTTTCTTTTAATGCCCGGCACAAATGATTATTAGTGTTAAGCATTAGCATTCATTGGCTTGATTTGCTGGTGGACTACGCCTCTCGTGTAGCATTAGCATCCGTGGTAATATTACAGTGAATAGTATATGTGCTGTACTTGTTATACATTAAAATTAAGTGTTTACTTCAACCATCGCACAAAAATGTTCCGTTAGCATTTAGCATGTACATTCAGTCGCTTGATTAATTGTTGGAGCGGCTAGGACATCTCTCACATGCCATGAGCAATGGTGCTAATACAAGTGTTAAAAGCATGTCATCTGAAACTGGCTATGACGAGTAACGCAAATGAATTCTGTTAGCATTAAGCATTAGCATTCGTTGGCTTGATTTGCTGGTGGACCAGCCAGGACACCTTCCACTTAGTATTAGCGTTAGCATCAGTGGAAATATTGCAGTGACTTGTACAATGTGCTGTACATAAAGTGTTTACTTCAACCGATGGCACAAAAATAATAGTTCTTTTTAGCATGTGCGTTCACTGGCTTGTTGGACCAGCTAGGAACACCTCTTGCGTAATATTTGCATTTGTGCTTGCTAGCATTATTCTTAACAGTATGCCATTCAAAACTGTCATACACTGAAAAGAGTGTTTATTTCAACGCGTGACATAAATGAGTCCTGTTAACATTAAACTGTAGTTATTGAGTTTATTTGTTGGAGGATCACCTTGGTCGCGTACCATTAGCGTTAGCGTCCATGTTAATATTATAGCAAATAGTCCATGTGACGTACCTGTCATAGACTAAAATTGTTTATGTCAATCCATGACCCAAGTAAGTTTTGTTAGCATTTACCATGTGTGCTTGATTCATTGTTGGACCAGCCAGGACACCTCATGTAGCTTTAGTATCAACACTAAAATGAGTTTATAATGGTGGTTTGTTTGTAATTCTCAAACACTAAAATGATCAAACAAGGTTTATTGCTGTCTTCCAAGGGAAGTTGTGAAGCAAAGCAATTATTCCTTCCTCTGCTTTAAAGCCTGCTGCATCGCAATGTTGACTCAGTGGCAAATTCTGTGCGTTGACGTCTCCTCCATCCGTCAAGACATTGTTCCGCCATTGCGCCAATGTTTCTGACTCAATAATGAGGCAGAATGGAAGATGGAGGATGAGATGAGAAAAAGAAATGGAGGAGGAGGGCGAGATGGAAGCAGCATAGGCCAGGTGGCGAGACACCGTTACAGGATTGCGTCATTGCTAACAAATGACCAAATCAATGGTGGGTAGAATGAGACGGCCGCCTGAAATCCTGAGCAGAACAAAAGGAGGGACGGAAGGAAGTAAGGATGATGCAACAGGTGTCACATACAAGAGGTGGCACGAAGCGACGACGGCATCAAACAAAATGCACACACCGTTCTCTTCATTACGTAAATCTGCATTTTTGCCTTATGGTTGTATTTGCGGCTTTTCTAGAAAATGACTTTCTGGCTTTTGATCGGCCAGCATGATTTTTATTTATATTTTTATATATATATATATATATATATATATATATATATATATATATATATATATATATATATATATATATATATATATATATATATATATATATATATATATATATATATATATAAAAAAAAGCAGGCATCATTCTGGTCCTGTTTGTCAAGAAGTAGCTTGTACCTGTTTAACATCCTTTGTCCAATAAGGTGTGACCAGGAAGTGCCGTCGAGCCTCCACTCTGCTTGCTGGGCCGCCAACGTTTCAGACTCTTATTTGGACCCACAAGAGTGTGAGCTCAATAATCCTTCCATTATTAATCATTCATTGATTAACGACTCAGTGCCTAAAGTACCTCGCTGAGTGCCAGTAATGCGTGCAACAGCACTCCTGATAATAACCAAGCATAGAAGTTTAGCCTGCCGACAGAAAAGTTCTGCTTTTTTACGGCTCGTTTGCGCGGAGATCGATGGCGTGCGTGCATGATAAATTGCGCGGGGACGGCTATTGACGCGCTATCATTAAGACTTTTTTTAATTAGTCGGCTGGGAGGAAAAACGGATGGAGCGTAGCAGCAGCCGGGGGGCCTCCGTCATGGCTACCCAATGACTGTATGTGTGTCATCTTGTGGAAATTCAAAAAATAAATGTATTTACGTATCGTATTTTACAGCATTTTGGGGCAGATAGTTGGATTTTTTGTATGCGAGTGACCCACCACTTGCTTCTTTCACCGTTTCATCCTCAGTTTTACCAATCTCCCTCGGTAATCCCCTTACATGAATCTACCTCCATGTTTCCAGAAGATGAGGAGCTCACGCCACAATTTCCTCCCCAGCTTTTCCTTGCTTCGCCTTTCCTCCTATCTTCCCCATCTTGCCTCATCCGCTATGTTGCCGCGCTTCCTTGCGCCACTTTGGGATAATGGAATTCAGAAGAAGACGAGCCTTTCCAGACCAGAGGGCAACCCGCTCCACCGCCCCACAGCCCCCCTTCTTCAATCACACTCGCCGGGACTTTTCTGAGGCACGGTGATTGCGATGAGGGCACAGTAGCCGTCGCCATGGCGGATGGCGTGACTATTCAACAGCCGCTTTGGTTTTCGGAACAGCAATATTACGACTTTCTCTTGACTTTAAACTACTGCACATCTCCTTCTGATTATGTATCAGTTGGGTGGATTCTTTGGTAGAAGTTTGTGGAAGTACAAGCCAGGAACTTGACTAAAAACGGCGACTTCAAACCATTATGGCAGACTTCCTAATCAATTTCGGGTATGGGTCCTTGTTCTGTTATGAAAGACATGACCAGCCAATTTCTGGTTGATTGGTGAAACTGGTAGGAGGGGCTAATTGTTTCCGACGTTTAAAAAAATTGGCTGACTTGACTTTGATTTTGGAGCAAGGGTCCTTCAGACCTTGTTGGGACTTTGTCAAATGCAACAGATTTGACCAATTTCTGACCTTCCAAAATCGAGAGGGGCTCATTTGGGCAAATTTCTGAGTAAAATATGAGGAAAAAAATGTCCACTTCAAAACAAAATGACTGACTTCCTATTTGATTTGAGACATGCCCCCTTTACACTTTGGTGTGTACCGTCATGATCGACATGTCCAACCAGTTTCAAGTTGATTGGTGAAACTGGTAGCAGGGGCTCATTTTTCATAACTTAAATTATTTCACGTAAGCAAACAAAAACAATTATTATTTAGCATTGCCCGTCTTTTTGGCATACCCGCTGCCGATCGGAGTTCATTTTGGTAAGTGCCCTAATAAGAGTTCATCAAAAAGGCTGCTTTAAACCAAAATGGCCAACTTCCTGTTTGATTTTGGGGCACGAGGCTTGATACCTTGTCCGTCATCATATGCAACAGACCTTCTGAAAATGTGATCCAATTGGGTGAACATACTAGCAGGAGTTTTTGGTCGTACTAGAAGGCTCAAATTCTCCGAAAATGTTCTTAAGACTCTTCCATCCGTCCTGTTTTGACAGACATTGGTGTTGAACTGAGCGATTATTTTATTTCAAGGTCCTCTTCCCATGTATTTTTAGCAAAGCAGCAATAAATTAATCTAAATTACAATAAACTCCGATTTATTGTAGACATAAATGTCTTGGTTTTATAGGTTTGTCTTACACAAAAATAAAGGCAAATGAACCACAAACTAATATGATTTTTTTTTGTCCATCTACAAACAGACTTGTCCCCCACAGTTATGTGTCAGCCGGTGAAACTACTGTCGGGGGCTACACTCTTCAGGGGGGGGGTGTCAGCTTTACGTAACGCGAGGCGTTTTGCCAGGCCACGCTCAGCAAGGTGTCCTTTGCGTGTTTGTCCTCACTCAACAAGTTGCCGACAGCAGACATTAAGAGTGCAGGTCCGCTTTCTACTTTATTAATTGGGTGTGAAATGACTGTCATTCCAACCGAGGCGCTCAAGGTGTCTCGATGACGGGGCGCTCGGCCCGAGACGCTGATAGCCTTGCTACGCTTTTAAGTGCAAATGCGGGCGTTGCCGCACCACCCCGTAAACGTGTGAGGGGGAGGGGGGGGGGAAGTCAAGGGGGGGGGCTCTCGCTTGGAAGAAATGATGGATGGCTGAGGGATTGGTGGCGCGTGGCGGGCGATGAGATTTGCCAAAAATGATCGCGGTGGTAATCAGCTTGTCTGGCTCAGAAGAAGAAATATAGACGGGAATGTTCAAAGGTCGGCGTTATGAGACGAGCACTCAAATTAGTCTTTAGTGCACAGTTGCGGCATATTAATCAGGTATTAATGATTGTGCAAGGACCTGGTTTGGGGACTAAAATTTGGCAGGTTCCGGACCCCCCTGGAGACAAGAATGACCCAAAGGCCACAGGGCTAACATCCCACTCCCGGTTTGACTCTGCAACACTTTATAAAAGCTTTTTGGAACCTCATTTATAGTTCACTCAATTATGGAGCCATTAGCGTCACCGTCTTGTGCAGAAATAAGAAAAAAAAAAAAAAAAAAATGCAACTGTCTTGCAATTTTTTTTTTTATTGCGGGAGGAAATTACTCAGCTCCCTCCTGGGACCTCTGCACTGTTGCAGTTGACTCAATCGCGTCCCCAGCAGGGACATCTGGAAGCGTCGCATATACACGTCATCTTGAACAGGACGCGCTTTATGTCGGGTGCCTCGGCATTGTCTGAGCACAAAAAAACGCCTTTGTGAAATATTCAGCTTCTTGTTTGACATGTTAGTCGTCGCTAAAATGAAGAAATACCCCCCGCCCCCCTCACCCTAAGCTCCCCCCATGCCTGTGGTGCTCCTGCGGGCTCGCTGCCACAGGAAGTGCTGCACATCTCCCAGATAATTGTCTTGTTTTCGGAGGGAAAAAAAATGTAAATTTATGTCAGCACTTTGTCAGGGATTTCTTTTATCTGCGAACTTCGCTCCTGAAATAGCGAAGGATGAAAACTTTTATTAATAACATCCCTGAGCCATGTTTCGAAGGTGTTTGGAAGATAGAAAGACGTGTAGAAGAGCAAGCAATGATATTACACGGGGCTCCGTTACACGGAGTTGTAAAAGAGGCAGCGTTGTGTTATGGCTCAAGTGTAGGACTGAGGTCACATTATTGGTTGCTGATTGCAGTTCCATAGTTAGTTTTCATTATTTTTTAGAGCAAGTTTTTTAGTTTTTAAAAAATAAAATAAAATTGTGCTTTGCTTTAGTTTAGTTTTAGTATTAGTTTTAGGTGTTTTTTTTTAAAATATTTGCCGTACTTGTCGAGTGCCAAAATAAAAAAAAAAAAGGACCCAAAATATTGTGTATAAAAGGAAACTACAATTCCCAAACGGCTGACTTTTCCTTCTTCTGCACGGACAAACAGCATGAGCGAAATTTTTGCGACAATTAGTTTTGATTAGTTTCATAGATGTAAGATGTAGTTTGAGTTTTAAAAAAAAAAATTTTTACACGTTCCTTTTCATTACCTAAGATAACATTACTTCACACATTCTGGTAACTGTCTAGCACGTTCTGGTAAGTCTGAAGCTCCATTCTGATGACTTTGTTTAAAAATATGTACTGCCTGTGTGTGTATATTGTCGCTGTCCTGTGAAAAACACTTATGCCCATGTTTTTCAATTTTCGTATTTTTATGTGAATGGTGTTTCCACACGACAGACATCGCATTTACATGATTTTTTTCCCCCAAAAAAATGGATAAAAGTGTTTTTCACAGGACAGCGACGATGTACAAATACAACTTTATATATACAGCACATTTCACAACACCTAGTGTACATATAACATCAAATAATACAACAACAAAGAAAGTGAAAGCAGTAAACTAAAAACAAAAAATTAATGATACCAACACATATACCGTAGACACCCGAACATGTTAATCTCATGTTGGGTCGAAAGCCAAAGTATGAAAATGTCTTCAAACGAGTTTGAAAAAAATTAAATATTAGTATGCTCATGGTCGTGTAACCCATCTTTTGTCTGCATTGTGCCTCATCAAAAACTAAGCCCACCTGACCCCTCCCTCACTCTACTCCCCCCTTGTGATCTGTTTGTACTGCAGCGCCACACGCTTGCCCATAAATCACACGGCATTACCCCCACCATCCCAACGACGCGCACGACTCGCGCACGCCCCCGATTGGCCAGGCGAAAACCGCCTCTCCGCTTCCCAAGCCCCGCCTCCCTCTCACGCGCCCATTGGACGAGCTCATCGGCGCTCAGCTGCCAGTCAACACGCCGGAGCTCCTTGTTGCGCGCCTGGCGTGCTCTGCTGCGGGGCTGAGAGGGGACGAGCCGCGCTGCATACCAACACACACTTCCACGGGAGTACTCAAGGACCGCCACCCGGTGTCAGACACATCCACGCCAAGTTTGCCACAGAGAATCCCAGAGCGCGCCAAACTCCGATTGTGGAATATTGGTGTTTTTTTTTTTTTTTGTGGTTTTTTTTTTATGCCTTTGCTGACATTTTGCAAGCGTGATAAACCGCGCGTGGAGAGACAAGTGGACCCGACTGATGCTCGGCGCGTAGAAGACGCTCTGGTTTCCAACGCAGGAATATTCCTTCAATCAACAAACAGAACGAAGCGCATCGGTGGAATCCATCACAACTCCCATCATGGGCTGCCCCCTCTTGTCGAACGCCTTGGCCGGCTTGGTCCTGGTGCTGTTGTGCAAAGGTAAGTTGACGATGTGCGTTGCCCATCCACGCGTGTGTTTTTGCTTGATGCATTTATGGAAGGATGCTGCGCGCCTGCATATGTGCGCGTGTGCGTAATTCATCAGCGCGGGAGCCACGACTGAGTGCAACGAGTGGTGCATGTTAAGATGTTTAATCGGAACCAAAAATAAGAGACTAGGACGGGGTGGGCTTTTCTGTACGTGACACGAATGACCGGCCGTCTGCATGCACAGCGCGCGTGTGCAGTGCGTAGTTGTAAAGGTGTAAGCGGCAAATGCAGAGGAGTTGGTGTTGTCACCTTTCTGAATCAACAAGGTCGATTGGGACAAAGGGTGACGCATGGTGACAAAGTGGACGGTAGGGGTCAAAGTTGAAGTAGGTGGAAGGGGAGGGGGTCCAAGGTGATTACAACTGCAGAGGACGTTTTTCTTTGACACCGCGCCCTTAAGAAATACACGAGAAGCTCATTAAGGGTTCGTCTCGTTTCTCGGTAATGGATAGATAATGGTTTAAACTACTATCAAATTGTAACGGGGAGGTCACATTTGGGGTTCCAGTGGTTGCAGCTCTACTTATTTTCCAGTAGGTGCCACTGATGTGCGTTTCAGAGCTGTGTCACACTGGCGAACAAAACAACAGAAAGAAGACATTACAGACATCTATGGATTGAGTTTGGTAAAAAAAAAAATAATGCTCATCAATACAGTGCCTCAACATCCCTTAGGGTAGGGTATGTTTTTAACAGTTATGCACATTCCAGGTAACTGTATGGCACATTCTGTTGACTGTCTAGCACACGGTGGAAAGTGTCTCGCACATTCCGGTAACTGTTTAGCATGTTCTATTAAGTGTTTAGCGGCTCATTTTAGAGACTGTGCAGCCCATTCTGGTGACTGTATAGCATATCATCATCATCTGGCGATTGTCTAATCTTTAATCATTCCTTGTAACTGTCAAGTACACTGTGGTAAAATTACGGTGACTGTCTAGCTCACAGCAACAACGGTCGAGCACATTGTGGTAACTGTCGAGTACTTTTTCTAGTAAGCGTCTCGCTCATCCCGGTAACTGTTAAGCACATAAGTGTCTAGCAGAGTCTGGTGATTGCCGAGCACATTTCTGGTCACTTTCTCGTAAGTGTCGAGCTCATTCTGGGAACTGTCTAGCACATCCTGGCACAAGCTTGTACAGCTACTGTACTGAATTATTAATTTTTCTGTCATGGATGGCAGGTAACGGTCTAGAACAGGGGTGCCCACACTTTTTCAGCCTGAAAGCTACTTATGACATGACAGAGTCAAAATGATATACCGCCTACTAAAAATGCAAAATCGCATTATTTATAAATATATTGAGAATTATTTTTATATGTACCGTACATGGTTAGCACGTCTGCCTCACAGTTCAGAGGTCGTTGGTTCGATCCCGGCCCCGGCCTCCCTGTGTGGAGTTTGCATGTTCTCCCCGTGCCTGCGTGGGTTTTCTCCGGGTACTCCGGTTTCCTCCCACATTCCAAAAACATGCATGGTAAGTTGATTGGACTCTCTAAATTGCCCCTAGGTGTGATTGTGAGTGCGGATGTTTGTCTCTGTGTGCTCTGCGATTGGCTGGCGACCAATTCAGGGCGTTCCCCGCCTACTGCCCGAAGACAGCTGGGATCGGCTCCAGCACGCCTTGTGAGGATAAGCGGTATCGATAATGGATGGGTGGATGTTTTACACGCGCCGAATGGAGCAAATGGGCGGGTTTCCGGTGCTTCGCTCTAAAAAAAACTAAAAAAAAAACAGTAGTGAGGACGGATGATAGGCTGGCGATCTACCCACAATGCCTTTGCGATCGACCGGCCGACCAACTGGTAACTGCCTAAAACATTTCTGTAACTATTAAGTTCAACATATCCTGCAGGCTAAGTTTTAGCACATTTCAGCAACTTCCAGTTTACTGCCTACCACGTTCCAGCGTCTTGCTAGAGCAGTTTCTCAACCTTAATGGATCCAAGGCAAATTTTGTATCAGGAAAATCATTTAAATGTCCTGCTCGTCACTTTCCAACTTTTTGGACTGAGAACTTCCCACTGCACTCCTGATGATCTCCTACAGAATAGTAATATGCACTGGTCGAGAATTTCCTGGTTGCTTTTTCGAACATTCCGATCCAGCCAATTCCAGTGACTTTCAAGCATGTTATGTTCCGAGTCTAGTCCATTTTGATGCCTGTCTAGGACATTCTAGTAACGGTCTAGCGCAACTCTCTGTGCTTAAAAAAAAAAAAAAAAAATCCAATGCTAACATCAATGCAAAATGCTTGAGCATTCATCCTAACATGCTTAGTGATCAATAAAGTTTGGAATCCATTAAAGCCTCCCATCCATCCTCACATCATCCCTGAGTGCTCTTGGCATGGTGTGGGATGTCCCCACGTTTATTAGTTTTGCAAGACGTACTCAGCATGCTCAGTAATTATGCTCACGCCCCCACATAGCTTCCTCCCCCCCCACCACACACTATTTCATCTACGCACGCATGCAAAAAAAAAATCCCCCCAAAAAACCGCACACAAACACACATCTGCCGCAATTAGTCCCGCCTCCGCCCTGTGGGAAATCAGTATATAAATAAATTACCCCAACCCTTAATAACAGTAATTGATGTGTCAGTGCAATAAGACGGGGGGTTAACAACCTGCAGTAGGACTCCCGCCTCACGGGGGCAGGAGCGAGTGGGTGGGCTGGCGGGGTGGGGCGGGGGTGGGGCGACCGGTCATGCTTGACGGCGAGCAGACGGATGGCGCTGCAGGATGCGTGAAAACACGACCAACTCGGTGGGCGCGCGTGCTCGCATTTCATCTGTGAAAGCTCCAGCAAAGGGACCAATAACCACTATTTTTTTTTTTTTTTTTTCGTATGACCGGAGATGCACTGTGGCACTGCAAGCGTGTTGTTTGGAAGGAGGGGGGGGAGAATGTGAATAAATGATGCGGTAGTGCAACTGTCCTGTGAGAGGCAATAGTGTACTCGCCACCAACACTGTTGATTTGTTGAGATATCAGCAAACGGTGATGGTGGAACAATCCGTCTAGTCTAGTCCAAAACTGGGTCCTGCTTTAAGAGGAAATCAACCCAAACGTATTTTTTCAAGAATATGTTCCCAGCAGGCCCACTAGTTGAAACACTGCATTCTGATTAATATTGCGTTTGTGGAATATGAGTTAAGCAGCAAAATCCACCCGTTTTTAGCCATCTCAGGGGGCGGCCATTTTGTCATTTCTGTCGAACGAAAACGACATCACAACTCAGGTAACGGCCAATCACGGCTCAGCTTCAGAAAGCAGGTCAGCCGTGATTGGTCGTTACCTGAGCCCTGAGCCACATGTGATGTCATTTTCAGTCGACAGAAGTGACAAAATGGCCGTCCCCAGAGATGGCTAAAAACAGGTGGATTAACTCTTATTCCACAAACGCAATATTTAACAGAATGTCTTCTTACAACTAGTGGGCTTGCATAGAACATATTCTTGAAAAAATATGTTTGGGTTGACGTCTTCTTTAACACCTGCTGGTAGCTGTCTGGTACATTTCCTGTAACCATAGCACATTCTGGTAACTATCTAGTAAATTCAGTTAACTCTACCACGTTCTGGTAATGGTCGAGTACATTCTGGTAACTGTCTAGTCCATTCTGGGAACTCTGTAACACATTCCGATAACTGCATCGGACATTCTGGTAACTGCCTATCACAATCTGCTAACTGTATAGTGCGTTCAACAAGATGAGCATGTTTTGGTGACTGTCTAGCGCAGACTGGTATCCCTCCAATTCTCGCATTCTGGTAAGTGGCCTATTTTGGTTACCGTCCAGCACATTCCGGTTATAGTTAAGCACATTCCGGTCTCTGCCTAACACATTCCGTTTCGGGATTGACTCAGAGCCATTCTGACAACTGCGCAGCTCATTTTAGTCAGCGCCTTCTACTGTTTGTCACTTCCTGGTTAATGTCTCTCCCATTGCGGCCACTCTCGCTCACCCACCTATCATGATGCCAGACAGAAGGGGGCGCTCATGAGAGCAGGTGGTGTCGATTTGTCACCTGACTCATGTCCTTCTGATTTAAGCGGCATATGTGGGTTGAATCTCGGTGAGTCCAAAACCCCCCTACACACACACACACACACACCCCCACACACACACACCCACGCATGCACATTCACACTCGCTGGATCAAATGTGTTGGCGAGCAGAAGAAGAGGAGGGCCATGCCAGCGTCAACAGATGCCCGGTGTTGCTAATCTGGAAGCTGTTTTTTTATTTATTTTTTTTTTTCTTCTTCCCCTCTTCCTTCATTCCTCCTTGTGAAATCCTTCATTTTGCCCTCCGTACTCGGCTTACACAAATGCGTTGGCCTGGCTGGCAGCTTTCATTTTTAGTGCGCCACCATTCGCGGTCAAGAGCCGCAGGGAGAAGGGTTGGGTGTTTAGCCAGCCTCGAGTGCGCTCAACATCCCAATACTAACCCCCACCCCCCCCCTTACTCCCACCCTCGGGTGCCGCTTTTCATTCCCATTTCTTTGGCTTGCCATGCTGCAGTGCTTCAGACATCTGCTTATTCCCTTTGCCGACACGCCGCCGAGGCGACACCTTTTGTAGGAAAAAAAAATCCTGCAGCGTTTTGACCTAAAACCAGAAGCCACGGGGAGCCCTGATGGAAAAATGATAAGAAAGCTCATTTATCACCTTGACAGTTTTACAAGGCGGCGTTGCTGTCCTAACACGGCTACGGAATCAACATCAGCACTCCCGAGATTTCTTCATTTTAAGCACTAATCAGTTTAAAATGAGTCCAGACGTTGCCGAAAACCAGTCAGACGCCCGTGACTCATCAGGCCTTCAGATTTCATGGAATCACTGATCTTATTTGATTAGGAAAATGAATTCCAATGTGAAGCTGCCACGTCTGTAGTTATGAATATTCAGCCAAGTGGAAAGAATGTGGGATTTTTGGTGATCACATAGGCAGACGTTGGTTCACCACCCATGTTCTAAGGTATTAACTCCACAAGTATGCTTTGTTTTTTTCTTTGGGTTTGGCGTCTGTGTGTGACGTCGCCACGGATGGGTACCTGTGATATTGACAAATATGAAGATGACACATTCTGGTAACTGTTTAGTCCATTCTAGTACGAGCTAAGCACATTTTGGTAACGGTCACCTATCTGCAACTGTCTTGAAGAGTAAGTCAACCCAAACATATTTTTTTTCAAGAATATGTTCTATGCAAGGACCCTAAATTGAAACAAGACATTATGATAACTATTGGGTTTGTGCATTAAGAGTTAATCCACATGTTTTTAGCCATCTCTGGTGGCGGCCATTTTGTCACTTCTGTCGACTGAAAATGACATCACAACTGCTCAGGTAACGACCGATCACGGCTGACCCGTTTTCTGAAGCTGACCCGTGATTGGTTTTGTGATTGATTACCTAAGCCCTGATCAGTTGTGATGTCATTTTCAGTCGACAGAAGTGACAAAATGGCCGCCCCCTGAGATGGTGTGGATTTAGCTGCTTAACTCATATTCCACAAATGCAATATTAATCAGAATGCTTGGTTTCAACTAGTGGGATTTCTGGGAACATATTCTTGAAAAAAAAACCATGTTTGGGTTGATTTCTCCTTTAGAGATTTCAGTAACGGTCTAGCATATTCTTTTAGCATATTCTGGTAACTTTTAAGCGTATTCTGTCCTGTAACTGTGACCCAATTTTCTCACTGTTTAACACTTTCCTGTAACTGTCTTGCACGTACCGGTCACGGTCAAATCCATCCCAGTAAGTGTCGAGAGCACTCCGGCAACTGTTAAATCCATCCCGGTAACCGTAGCGCATTTTGGTCATCGTCGGCACAATCTGTTAACATCTTAACACATTCGGTTGGCTGTTTATTCCACATACCTGTAACTTTGTAGCACGCTCAGATAACAGTTCAATCCATTCCGGTAAGTGCTTTGCCTATTTGGTAACTCTCCAGAACATTCCGGTAACTTCCTGGTGATAAATAATTCCGGGCTAGGTAAACTCAAGTAGTGTTAGCATCTCTCCCAATCCGAGCGTCGACCGACAGGCTTGGATGGGTCACTGTAAAAAGGACACCCTGTCGCGACCCACACCCTTTCCTCATCGTTAGCGTCATAAGCAACCATTAAAGCCGCCACTTGTTTGCCGTCATAATTACCGTTACATCATAGAGAGTGCAACGTAGTGGAACGCGAGGGGCCGTTATAGCGGTTAATTGCTAGTAGCTGCTCGTGTTGCAACTCCTGGCACCAGGACCGACCGGGATGAGAATAAGATGAATCCCACCCTAGTTAAAGGCTGAATGTTAAATCAATGTAAAGCCAATTGAAGCCAAGCCTGCTACATATAAACATGTCAGCGTGGCTATTAATAGCGCTCATCCAATAGCAATTATATAGAGACGCTAAAATAAAGGCCAGGCGGCAGAGAGCCACTGGTGTGATCTTCTGCCGACGCCTTTTGGTTGTCTAAGACAGCGAGAGGGAGAGGAAGGCAATTGAGATTAGCGTGGGCGGTTGGTCCTCAGGGAGCCGCCAGGGATGAGGGTCCCGCTTCCCTCCCTGTCCTCATTACCACCAGACAAGGAAGTCGCCGGCAAAATCAATGGGAAAGGCTTAGGTGGTAATGCGGGCCGTGCCATTGCTTTTGTGGGTTTTTTTTTTTTTTTTTTCATCTTTTGTCTTCAAGTAAGTGTTTGGACTTATGAGTGCTGGCCCGATGACTCACTTTGTTTTATTTGGCCTGTAAAAGCTGTAGTGCTTACTATCTAGCGCATTATGGTAACTATCTAGTCCATTCTAGGCACTGTCTAGCACAATCTCTCCAGTCTGTTTGTTACTGTCTAGTAAATTCTGGTTACTGTAGATGATGGTGACATTATGGGACTAAAATATGAACTCCGAAATATTTTTTTTCCAAATAATTGGCAATACAACTCTTTAAAAGAACCTATTAAAGCAGCACCGGGCGAGAAATCGACCTTAGTAAAAAAAATTCACAATTCTTTTGATGAAACATTGACTTACAAGCACAGTAGTTGAATGGGACTTCATGCCCTGAGGGGGTCTGTATCGTTTTTACTGGCACAAAGCAATTTCAGGAGGATCGGATCAACCCTGGCACACAAAAAAAAAAAATACAAATGTCCTGAATTGCTTTACGGCATACTCACTTCCTCCTTTCGCTATAAGTACGGCTCAGGATTTCACGACACTACACGCTGGCACGCATGGGAAATGTGATTGATTTTTGTCAAAACACTACCGCTTTTGTCCACATGGCGCCGCCATAATCAACAGAAAACTGACATGACACAGTGTTGCTTTAAGCATGTTGAGAAAAAATATTGAGATAAATCCTTGAAGAACCACGTGACAATTTTAAGGCCGCCGCCATTTAATCTGTGAAAAAACAAATAAGTACAAATCATATAAGAAGAATATAATATTAATTCATATGCATGCAACATTGTTTGAACTGTTACAACATATTGTTATTATATATTTGAAAAAAACAAATCACTTAAGCTTATTATTACTTATTTAATGTTCCATTTACAGAACATTAATATTTTACTGTGATTTTTGATGTAGTTATTACTATAATCAGTCACACCACATGATTGGTTACACATTTTGCCAACTTTTTAGTCCATTCAAGGAACTGTCCAGAAGATTTTTAAGCACTTTCTTGTACAATAATTGTCTAGAACATTGTGGTCACACCCTGGCACATTAGGACAACTAGTTACTAGCATAGTCCCGTAAAATACCTAGCACATTGTCAGGTTCATAAATTAGACATTTCAGAACACAACACCAATGAAGAGGAAGACACTCACTTCCTTGTTACCATATAGCAGATAGCACCGTTTCTGCTTCCCGCTGTCCTCGTGAGGAGAACGTCTCATACGTTGTAACCTTATCCCTCCGTAACTTCTCTTTATGAACTTTCAGGAGTCCCTGGTTACATGGATGTTTCCAAACTAAGGGGCGGGGAACTTATGCAAGCCATTGGAAACACTTGGACTTGTTTCTCTATGTGTGTGTGTGTGTGTGTGTGAGTGAAGGATCACTGTGTCCATGCGTCATAATTACGCCAAAGCATTACATTGCAAAAACATTCAGTCACATCTACAACCTTCTAAACCTTATCAGATGGTGTCAACAAGCCTGCTGTTGATAGATATGAAAGCAGAAGCAATTTCTTCATTGCGAGCGCATACAATAGCGGAAGCAATATTATTCTTTGCAGGCAAATATCACATCGTTCTAATATGTAGTTTATAATACACATATATATATATATATTGTAAACTAAATCACTCAACCATATGTTCATTTAGCATAATCGGCAAATGTGTGATCACTATTTTATAATTATTCCTTCACCCGTTCTGCTAAGAATACTGTTGTTGTGGTGTGGACAAAGACCCATATGCACCAGAAGGGGCTGCTTTGAGAAGGCGTCAATGTAGCATTGCATTCGTCCACGACTTTTGTCGCTGCACATGTGGCTATAATTGCCAAGGGCATTGTTGCCTTGACGACTTGGAGCGGGACAGCCTGTGGCATGGTCCCGCGTTCCTGAAAAAAAAAAAAAAAAAAAGAGCAGCGCCTCTGTGTTTATCGTCAACAAGGTGCCAGCGGCAAATAGACCGCTAGCTTCTCTTCTATCCTCTTCATTGTTTGCCGCTGTTTACACGGGTAAAAGTAGCAGGCGCAACGCGCGCTAACGTAATGGCCTCGTGTTGCGCAGGATTTTCAACCCGCCTTGACTCCTGTGAGGTGTCGGGAAAATAAAAAGAGTGGGAAAACAGATCAATACATATTTCAACAGCTTGTTGAGAAGCCAAGAGAGACACACGCACACACAGAAAGATGGAAGGAAGGAGAAGAGTAATTGTGTTCCACAATCTCATTGTTGGGAGTGTGAGGAAGATAGAAGGGATAATTGCGACCCAGGCGTTAACAGATAGAATAAAAGGGTGGAGAAGAAGCGCTAACGACCGGCGCATAGCAAACATGCTACGAGAGGCTAAGGGCCCCCGCACTGTGGCACTTCATAATAGAGCATGTTTCGGTAATGATCTAGCACATTCTGGAACCCGTACAACACGTTCAGCTAAGTATCTAGTTTTCGGTACCGTAAGTGACTAGCACATTCTGGCAACCGTCTAGAACAGGGGTGTCAAACTTATTTTTGTCGCGGGCCACATTGTCGTCATAGATTCCCTCGGCGGGCAAAAAGTTTCAAACCATATAGATGTTTAATGACCGCATTTTATTACATATACAGTGCAAAATAAATTGATGGATAACTAGTTTTGAAATCCGAAGTCAAGCGTAATAGTTTGTTCAAGTTACTGTAGCAACGTAACAAGAAAATGTTTCCATTATCTGTTAGTATTTATTTCATCTGAGAATTTTACATTATGGAAAAGATTTCATCAAGCGTTCTGGAAGTTGACATGCTTGATTTGCTTTCGCGGGCCACATAAAATGATGTGGCGGGCCAGACTCTGTCTAGCACGGCGGTCACCAACCTTTTTGAAACTGAAAGCTACTTCTTGCCTACGGATTGGCTATCAGTTTGATATGTCTGAAATAACAAATACGGTTGATTAACTTTGTGGTTATTAATAATTCATTACAATCACAGAGGACAATGAAGACTATGATCACATTAATGACTTCTCCCAACAATTAGGAAACAGACAAATATCACATGCATCACTTTATTTTTTATAAGTCTTTACCTGTGTTTACATTTACAAATGGTCCCTTCTACAACATTTCTAGAAAATTGCCTCATCAGTGGCCACAGACTACGCAATTGGTCTTTTCCATTCCGGTTACTGTCTAGCACTTTTTGGCAACTATCTTGTCAATTCTGGTAACTGTCTAGAACATTCCATTAACTGTCTAGTCCATTCTGTTAGCTGGCTTTCACATTGCGGTAACTATTTAGTCCTTTCTGGTAACTGTCTTGCATGTGTGCGATACAGTTACTATTTGGTATGGGAATACTTGCATCCTGGATTTTAATAGATAGAGAGCAAAAGGGCAGAGAAGAAGCGACGCTGGTTGCTGCACTAACGAGCAGCGCATAACAAACATACTCTAAGAGGCAAAGGCCCCCATTCGGTGGCACTTCATGATTGTGCCAGGAAGAATCCCCGCACATTATTGTACTTCCTGTTAGCCGCTGAGGGTACTTGGCGAGAAGGATAATGAGTGTGGGTCTGGAAAAAAAAAATGTCAGGAGGTTGGTGCTGGGGATGGCATGCAGAGATGGGAGTTAAAAAAAAAAAAAAAATAGAAGCGTGGCAGATGGCGTGAGTAAGAAGGCCGCAGCAGGCGGCCATGGGGTGTGATTGATTTTGCAGGTCTGTACTGCGATCAGTGCAAGGTTATTATAGTGAATGAAAACGAATGAAATGATAAAGCAAAAATTGATAAAACATTGTTCTTTAATGAAATAAAACAAAAATACAAATGCTGAAATAAACCCTAAAAACTCCAACACTACTCCCACATTGATAAAACGAGCGATAACTTCAGCGAAAATGTCCTTCGTTTTCTTTGTCAATTAAAATCATACATGAGCTTTCAGGGTTCATTTTAAATGTATTTATTTTTGTATTACAGTAAGGTCAGTCATTTGAAAGTTATAGTTTACTTTATTGCACAATACTTTCCACCTTCCATGTATAAAATAAAAACAATTTGAAACGAATACGAAAAGTAAAAATGAAGTACTAATACTAATAATCGTGCTTGACAACGAAGCTAACGTTAGTGCATTAATGCTAATATAACGTCATCATTTAGCTAGCGGTTTGATTTATTGCAGCTCTGGCCTCTAGAGCGGGTTTGATTGTGGTAATTGCGCCAGTTTAACGTTTAATCTCCCAACCAATCCATTTTTGTACTGGCCAAGGTTCATCCGGCAGTCCTCAGAGAAATGACGATCACAGACAAACAGCTGTTGAATGGCCTGTCGCTGGGAAGGCCGGCGCCTTATAGCATGGGGTGGCCGCTTACAGCGCCTCTTTCCCGAATACGCTTGTCAGGCGGCTGGCTGCTGGAGAAAGTGGGCATGTGTTTAGCCTTCAAGGGTGATACACGAGTGGCTCCTCACTTCTACATAGAACGTGGGTTGTCGCCGTTTAGCCGCGGCGGTAGCATTGGCCTTTTGGTTATCGAGCTAGCAATAGCATAACATTATTTGACAGATAATACCAGATCATTCCTTGTCTTGGTGTGCTCATTGAATATAAAAAAGTGAGTTACTTTACCCACGTCATTTTAATGTAGGTTCCCTGCGAAGCGGCGTTAAACATCTTAACTGTAGTAGAAGTCTATTCAGCGCTCTGGCAGCCTCAGAAAATCGTCTCTGCTGCTAACTAGAATGCTACTCGCGGACATGACACATTGTCACCCGACACAGTTTTGTTGCTGTAATAAAACGTTCCTGTTAACTTTGCACCGTGAGTCTCGTCAATGCTGGGACAGCAGCTCTTTTAAAAAAATTGATGAGATTGTACATCAAACCAAGGGCTCTTTTTGATTACAGCTGTAGATGCCACGGTGCCGGTTTGATCTTGATCTATCTTGATCTAGCTCATCTTAACTCCCGTGTCAGTATAATGTGTGATTGTGTCTCCAGAAGCAGTCTAGTCAGCACTCGAGCCAACTCGGCTGATCTTTTACAAACTTGTACATCGCCTTAGCTGCTAACTCGAGGCACAGTGTCCACTGCCGCAGTTTTGTAACTGTAATAAAGTGTTCTTGTTCACCCTGTAGTGTGAGTCTAGTCGGCGGTCAGGCAGCCTTGGCTGATTTACGACAAACAAAGACTCAACGATTACACGTTGAGAAGCGACGGCTTTTGACTTCGGCTGTTAATGCTACAGTTCCTTTTCTGGCATAGTTCCACATAAAGTGTCAGGAAAATGTTGGATCACGTCTTTGCCACCTACAATAGTTCTGTGAGTATGATAAAAGTGTTTTATTCATGCCGTGCTTAAGTCTAGTAGGCACTCGAGCGGCCGATTCTTCACAGACTTGCGCAGTTTATACAGCAAAGCAAAGTGTCCTTTGCTGAAGATGCCACGCCGCCAGTTTTATTCTAATCATAGTTGCCAGGTGTCAGGACAATGCAGGATGGCGTCGTTAGGAGCAGTTTCTAGTCGTTGCTCGAGCAGCTCCCGCTACTCTTTTGCATCTTTGTCCAATATCTTTATTGCCAACAAGTGAGCACTTCCCTGACACGACACACTGTCATCTGCCGCAGTTTTGTGGCTGTAATAAAATGTTCTCATTCATGCTCGCACTGTGATAATAGTTGGCACTCGGGCAGCCAATCAATTGCAAAATTTTTTTTCTCTAGTTTTTGCATTGAAGCAAAGTCTCTTGATTTTATCTGAAGATGCCATGGTGCCAGTTTGACCTTTATTGGAGTTCCCATGTAAAGTGTCAGGACAACGCAGGGTCGCGTCTCTAGTCAGCTCTCGAGGAGCCTTGACTCCGCTTTCACAAACTTGTGCATTGTCTTTGCTGCTTGTGACACAGTGAGATCTGCTTCACTTTTGTGGCTGTAATGAAATGCTCATGCTGCACACTGAGTCTCATCGGCACTTGGGAAACCTCGGCTGATATTTCTTTCTTTTTTTTTTTTTTTGACAAACTTTCAGAGCTTGTACTGGGCACTTTTGATTTTAGCGGAAAATGCTGTTGCACCAACTTGATTTTGATCGTAGTTCCCACGAAACAGTATCAGGTCCAAACAGGACCATGCCCCTAGTAGCAGTCTATTTGGTGCACGAGCAACTTCAGTTGCCCTTTTACAAAATAGTACATTGAAAACGAGGGCTCTTTTGATTTTAAATGGTTGCCAAAAAGGCAGAGAAACCGTTACAATTTTGGGACTTAATAAATTGTTCTTCTGCAATCCATGCTGTGCTGTGGGTCTCTTCTCCATCGAGTTGCCTCGATTGATCTTTTCACAAACTTTCACGGTTTGCATATCACAGCAATCTCTTTTGATTTTTAAACGACGATCCACGAGTCTGAAGTTTTTATGAAACACTACCATTCCCATTAGCTGCATTTAAACCTCAATTATTTTTTAAACAAAAAAAAGTGACAATGTGGATGTTGGGTGTGTTTTTTTTTTTTTTTTTTAATCAAACAATTGTACCAGCTTGAGAGAGTTCTTTAATTGGCTTTGAGAGCAGACTCACGCAGCACTATTGTTTTGTGATATTTTGCTAATTAGATCCCGCGTTGGATAGTGCTAAAAGCCCACACCGCTCTTTCCAGTGAAATTCCATTAGTGCTTTGACGCGGATCGCTCCGGGTTCCAAAATATTATTCAAGACACTCCGAGGATTGGTACGACACGCAGTTTGCTGTAAAAACAACATCACAAATTGCACTTGTTGAGTCCTTCTTGGCTACGATTCAGCAATGACGCCAATTAAAACGCTTTAGCCTAGCGTCCTTGGAGAGGTTGCTATTTACTATGTGTAGCAGCTGTATTACAAAGATGCAATAGCAATGCAACATGGTACTATGTCCCCAATCCGTGGGGGTTTAGCGGACGTGTCCGCGTGACCTTTTACACGGTTACTGGACCTTAGTGCCGTTAAGGAATAATGAAGGCGTCAGCTAAGGGCAATTAGCTGCTTAATGTCGGGCATCGGTGCGCTTATACGCCATCTTTTCGCTGACGGTTCAATAATGTACGTTGCAGGCCTTGAAAGAAGTGCTCATGTTATTGACTTTGAATCCGGTTATGTAAAGTACATTGTTGTTAAAAGGTATTCAGGGCATAGCCTGTAATGCTAGGGTTAGCGTTTACAAAAGGCAGAGAAACTTCATTAGCAGTACATTAAAGCAGTAACTTTAGTGCCATTAGCATGAACAGTCACACCAAGGAACCTAGCCTCAGTAACTTTTGCGGCGTTTATTTTTAGAAAAAGAATTAGAATTAGCAACAACTAAAATTATTGCCATTATCTCGCTAACACTCATTGATATTAGCAACATTAACTGTATTTACATTTGTTGGTATTGTTTCTTGCAGTAACTTTAGCGCTTTTGACAAGGCCTTAATGTTAGGTCTAGTAAATTTAGCCCTGATATTAGCGGATTTGACATTTTTGGTGCTCAGGAAATTGTCAGTGCACGTAAATTAGCAGCATTTTCGTTGAATTTGGCCGTCTTCAACATAACTAACGTTAGTAGCAATAACTTGTTGCGCCGTTGACATTAATGTTAACGTTAATAACTTTAGCACTATAGAAATTATCCTTAATGTCAGTGCTGGTAAATTAGCGGCATTAATATTAGTGCTTGTGAATTTAGTACTCTCTGACATTAGTGGGATTTAACTTAGTGTCATTAATATTGATGTAAGCAGTAACTTTACTCCATTCACATTATTGCTACCTTAATAGTTTTAGCGCTATAGAAATTAATTGTTGACCTCATCATTAGCAGTATTAATATTGGCACCGTTAAAATGAACTAGTAAAAATAACTGAAATGTGATTGCACAAGTGTGCCCCGCCCTCTTATAACTTGTATGCGGCTGTGTTAAGTAATAACCACTCACTTTTTTTTTTAGGTTTTGTGCTAACACTGACTGTTTATAATTCCTTCCACCTCGACTAAGGCCCCAGTTCCAGCTGAAAAAAAAACAAAAAAACAAAACAGCCCCAAAGCATTATTCTGCCACAACCATGCTTCACTGTAGGTATGCTGTTCTTTTAGTCATGTGCAGTTTTGTTTGAGGCAAACCTGCCTTTTGGAGTTATGGTCAAAAAGTTCAATGTTGGTCCATAACAAAATCTCCTGAACGTGTTTGGAAAATGTATGCCCTGTGTTTTGCAACGTTTTGCGACACCAATGCTAATTTCATTAGCCTGTCTATAGATTTTCGAATTGTGTTTTATCATTAAACTATTGCACGTTCATATGGAAAAAATGATCTAAATAAATGACAATTAATTATGTTTGTTTTGGGTTTACTTTTACAGTAAACTTCAACTGGAAGTGGCAGAAACAGCTTGGGATCTTTTTCTGAAGAACTCATGGCTATTTGCCAAACTGCTGCTTGATGTTGTTTAGTTTGCTGCCCACATCAAGTAGTGACGGGTCTATAGGGCATTCAACTCAAATCATTGGTTGCAACACAAAGCAAAAAAAAAAATCTGCCAAATGACGGCTGGCATTAAAAAAAAAACAACAACAAAAAAACTCGCAAGTTGGGTTACTTGTAAATCGGGCTACCACTGTATAATAATCCAGGTGGATAAACGACTCACGATCCCTGATTAAGTGCTGGTTGTGGTCGTGGAGGAGGCGGTGGGACTCCGTCCATGCATTGTTTACTTCATCAAGCCGGCCGATGGCCACTTTAGCTGGCCCTTTTTTTTTTTTTCTCCTCCCGCCTCTGACAAGCATAATCACAATTGATCTGTATTCCGGCGGGGGGAGGCGGCTCAATCAGACGTGACAAATGCGGGCAGACAATGCAGGTGTTTTCTTCATCAGGCCGACGCCGTTCATCCTCGCTTCAATCCATCACAATCAGGCCGTATTGACGCAACGGACTTTCGATTAAGATTCTTATTCTACCTCTTCTCTTATAGCCGTCCGTGATAAAAGTTTCCTCCTGTTGACAATAATAGAAAAGTCATTTTGCCGGTGCCATTGATTTGACATTCATTATAATTGGTGTTATACCGTTGACCTACAGGTTAATTTAAAAGGCGAATGTGTCATATTCATTCCACAGTCAATTATTTACACTCCAAACCAATAGGGGGCAGCGTGTTATCTGAACTTTGACTTAAATGTGACAAAACTAATGTTGCTACTGCTGGTGGGACAAAAATGTGACTTTGTCAAATTCAGAGGTTATTATAGGTAAAATGTTTTAGTGTTTTCCCCCTCATAATACTTTGACTTGATTCCATTTATATTTCGTCTATACATTTCATATTATTTCAAATTATTTCACTGATATCTTTCCATCTTCTATTCCTCTCATGAGGTTCAGACTTACATTTTTAAATATTCAATCAGAAAACATTTTTTTTGTAATTCATGCTTTACTGTCAGAATTTTTATCATCATATTACTGATATCCTTCCATCTTGTATTCCGCTCATGAGGTTCAGACTTGATACATTTTAAAATATTCAATCAGAAAACTTTTTTTTTTTCGTAATTCATGCTTTACTGTCAGAATTTTTATCATCATATTACAACTTGACTTTCATGATTTGCCGTATTTAATGTCCCCATAAACCCAATATTTCTAGTAACTAAAAAAAACAAGACATTTAAGAAAAACATTAAAAATACAACAGTATCAGATATTGTCACTTGACCATCAAAAAAGTTATCACATCACTACTGTAATCTCATAATATTGCAAATTTTTGTTGTATAAAAATAATAGACAAAAAAAATAATCCTGTTCCATCTTGGTTCTCGTTACCTTCTGTCTTTAATCTCATTTGCAAATTATTCTAGTATCAAATAAAACTATAATTAAAAAAAGAAACATTACTTTATGTAATATTCCTACTTTAGTATCAGAAAGTGATTTTTTTTTGCCGGTCATATTACTTTATTCTTATCTTCTGTTTCATGTTTAGATTATTCTAGTAATACTCAAATAATGGAGAAAAATAAACGTAAGAAGAATACGAAATTCCTATTCAACCATCAGATAATTATTTTTTTTTTTAAATCACCATATTACATGTTCATTCTCGTTACACTGTCTTTTATCACCTAACTCTACAATATTATACTCATAAAATTCAAGTCAAAGTGTGTGCCGGGTGCATCGTTTATCAGTTTTTACGGTCTATCGACCGACGGGCGGGTTGCAAATCACACGCGTAACGGGAAAATATCCAGAATGACATGAAAATAATGCATATAAATCTTCGGCGGCGGCAGGACGGGCGAAGCATTGATGAAAGATATTTCGGAAGAAGGTCAAATAGACAAAATCTGAGTTAGGAAGTGGAGAGAAGTGGGTTGTGGCTTTGGGGCGTGGCCGTGCCAGATGAAGATGGCGGAGACAAACGCGCGCCATATGGCGGAGAGCTGTGCCTGTGCCGGCGCCCGCGCTTGCTTGTTTTATTTATTAGCCGTGCCACATTCATTTCATGCCTGCGTTCCTCCACCTGCATCTTTACTCGCTGATAATGAATTCTCGCAGGGGCCCAAGCGAGGACAAAGAATCAATCAATACAAGAGATTAACAAGTGATTAAGTCCATATTTGACTTTTCCAAAAGTTTCAACTTTTTTTATTGGGCACATACCTGGCTTTTTGATGCCGTAATAAACCTCTATGCATATATTCCTGGTTGGAATACAAATGGACTTTGGTACACGGTTTCCGTGGTTTAGTTTGAATGGTTTAGAAGTTTTGCTGTGGTTGAGAATGTATTTGATGTGTGCTAAAAAAAAGAGCTAGTGACTAGTGCTAATTTAGTCGGAAACCATTTTTTTTCCGGCTTTGCAACTCGGACCTCCTAGTTCCAAAGAGCGTTCCAATACAGTTTTCCTGGTCGGAGGTCGGAAAAGTACGACTTCCCACCTCGAATGCGGCATACGCTAGAAAGCGCTATTGCTTAGTTACTGACGCTTTACACAGAGCTAGCGGCTAAGGCTAACAGTAATCAGCCTCCTTGCCCACATGTTTTAGAGGCCTAGTTTTTTTCGACATGATATGCTAAGGTTAGCACTAATGGTGTTTATCCTCCTTATTAGCACAAGCACAAGTCCCTTTTAGGGTCTATAGGTAACTTCAATGATTTTTTTTTTTTTTTAACACAGTGTGTTGTGTAATTAAAGTAAATCAGAAAATTTCTTAGTTCCCAATGTTTGATACCTAGCTGCTAAGGCTAGCAATTTTGCATTTTGGCCTCCTTTTAAAAAATTTGTTTAGTCTAAATTTAAGGCTGTGACTTTTTTTTCCACCGTTTTTTTCTGCAAAGCTATATTTCTGTAAGCTATAAAAAGACATTCCTGAGTTTCCTGTACGTAACAAGTTGTAGTGGCTAAGGCTAGCACTTATTTTGCCTCCATGTTAACATGTTTGTTGGAGTCCATTTTCGTTTTCTACCGTGTAATTCAAATTAGTGAGTCAGTTCAACATTTTATTTTATTTTATTTTTTGATTGAATGTGTTTTAATGTACTGTATGCTACAAAAAAAGCTAATGCAGATAATGCTAATGTCATTCGATCTTCACTTTTTAGCATTTTTTTTTTTTTTTTTTTTTTAAATCCACAAGTGTAAGGTTCGATGGGTGACTTTTATATTTTTAGTGGAGGGTGGCATTGAAGTAAATTAAAAAATGCCATTTTTTCATTTTCCGGTGGTAGATCTAGCACAAGGCTAGTACATATTTGTTGGTTTAGCCTGCTTGATAGCAATGTTTGTGAGGTTCTGTGGTATTTCTCCGATGGATAGTGCGGTTAATGGTGGTAGATGTAATTTATATGAACTCTCAAACCCCGTCACCAGAGACACGAGTGCACTGGAAGCCCTTATCGTCGGTTTAATTGTCAACGGCCCCAAACGGGCAGCTAAAAGATTCAAGTGTGTGGACTTTGGGTCATTAAAGAATGATCTGGAAAGAAAATCCTCATAATGAAATCCAATATTTATGAAATGGATTTTCCCACCTGTTTGTTGATATATTGTCTCAGTGTTAGCCTAGTGTGGGGTTTTCAGGGCCATTTTCTTAATTATGCTGCATTGAGGGATAGCCTTGCCGTACGCTTAGAAGCTGTTCGGCCAACAGAGCGGAGATTCTTCCCGAATGAGGTCGTGTAAGCAGGCGTCAAGGTGTCATTGTGAGATTTGGTTAATAAAGTTCAAACATTGTTGAATAATTGAGCTAATGAATGTATATTGGTCATTTTTTTCCCTGCCAACATATAGATTATTGTTCAATAGTTGTATTGTGATATTATTGGAAAGTATTGAACGTATTTACATTTTTTTTGAATATATATATTTTTTACAGTTAAAAACCTGCTATTCATGGGACATGGGGGCACATGACTCACAACACACATGGTCAGGTAATCAGCAGAAGTTGGATAACGAACCTGATCATTTGAATCAGGTGTGTTGCAGCAGGGAGAGCTGGAACACATCCAGGAAACCGCCCCTCGAGGAGCAGGATTGAAGACCCCTGCTTTACATATTAAGCTGAAGTCTCATCGGATTTGATGGCACTTCCACTGTGTAGCAAAACAAATGCACTGTAGAAACTCATTGACATCCTTAGCGTGAGTAACAAAGCACCCAAACGTGTGTTAAACAGCGTCAGAATGCGGACGAGATGCCGTGCGACCATTTAGAGCCCCCAATCAATAACTAATCTTGAGGTCAGTGCGTTTGCTTTATGGCTGCTCTGGTGTTATTTCATGAAATGGACTTCTGCAGTCAATCACATGACACCTAATAGATTTTGTTAGCCAGTCTCTTGGTTTGAAGCAAACATTTCAGGGCCATTTCGCTCAGTTTCAAAGATGAACTGGTCCAAGCGATTTTGTCCGATTGCTACCAAATTTTAACCAGTTGTACTCAACAGACGGGTGGTGCTAAATTGTGAACGCATGAGTTTGGGTATTTGCGTGTGGGTGGAGCATGGCAGTGGAGTTTGATTTGTTGCCATCAAAATGAAAAGAATTCTCTAACACCGCCACTCCCCAAGCAAGTATCACTTACCAACATGAAATTTGGTTGTCTGTCATAAGTAGACCACCAAAAAAGTCTCACGAAGCCATGCCCGAAAAGGCAAGGAAATCTGCCATTTTGATTTGAAGCGGCAATTTTAGGGTCTTTTTGGGGTGGGTGGGGGGGGTGCAATCAACCCCCCAAAAACTGACTAAAGTTTTTTTCTTTTTTTTTTTCTGCCTGCTACCAAATATTACACAAATCGGTGATGCAAATTTACAGAAATACAATTGACATATTTACTATCATTGGATGTACAAAATTGAATGGATTCGGAACTCGTGCCTGAAAAGACATCTGAAGTCTTCCATTTAATTTTGGCCAGTTCCAGGTGTCTCTCATAGATGGGTTTGTCCTAAAGATTTTGTCTAATTACTACCAAATATGTCGGCTAATTAGCCTAATTATACCAGACGGATGGATGACTGTAAATTTAAAAATGTACAGTTAAAAAAATAATAATAAAGGGGGAAATTATATTTGAAGAAATCATGAGAATGGCTTCTCGCCTGAAAAGTCTGCCTATTAGGTTTGAACCAACCACTTTTGGCCATTTCTAAGGGTCATTCAAAGAGAGATTTTGTCCAATTACAACCAAATTTGAAGCAAGTAGTATACTATACTGATGGGTGGCACAAAATATTTTATTTTTGGCTGCAAAGTTTGAATCGGTAGCACTGGCTGTTTGTATGGCAATATAAAATCTGGTCAATATCTGTCATGAGAAGACCGTCCAAAAAAGTCTCAAAATGCCATACTCAAAGGCACAAAGTCTGCTATTCTTTTTTTTTTTGGTTTGTTTCTTTTTTTGTTGTTCTAGTGCCATTTTGACCACATCCAGGGAAGATGTCGCTAAATATTTTGTATTTTGTGTGTGTGTGGCCATGAAACTGGATAACACTAATTACTAAGCTCGCTGATTTAATTGGAGAGCTTTTGTTTGGATTGGAAAAAAAAAAAGCAAATACCTTAAACACACGGGGGACGCGTGGGGGAGGATACAAACATCCCTCAAATCTGTGTGATTAAAAAGTGTTCCGGCAAAATAAACACCAGCAGTAATCTTTAATCAAGTCTTGCATCTATTTCTATTTATTTATTTTTTGGTCATAATGTGGAGACTTTTTTTGTCAGCTTTTGACGTTCTCCGCCTCCTTCGCCGCGATCACCTGCAGACGGGCGGCGATCATCAATGGCGATAATCAGCGCAATCTTTTCCCGATGCCGTTGCCGCTAATTTCCAGCTTTATGCACAGGCAAGAATGTGTGTGTGGGTGTGCGTGTGTGTGTGTGTGTTTACTCCAGCAAAGCAGTGGGGGTAATCCTTTCTTTCACTGCCTTTGATTCTCTCCATGGTTCCCCCTTTTGTACATAATCTACAACACACTGCAGTACAAAATACACACACAAAAAAAAAAGATTATGTATTTTAGACTAGTCTCGTTAGCTTGGCGGACTGTAACAGATCGAATAGCATTGCATCGAACAGGCCACCAACGCTATACTGCTATTGTACAGATAATAGCAGTTTCTTGGAGTGTGCGTCTGTTGATTTTTGATGGCTAATCCAAATGATTGTGGCACGGCCACATAGCTTTATCCAGAGCCTGCTTTTAGCTGCGGGAATTTGAGGTTTCGCAAAGTAGCTTTATTGCCTTTTCAACAGCCTACAGTGGAGTTAGTTTGGGATTTAGGAAAAGTAGACCATTTTTGGCAGATAACAAGTGTACCTCTTGATTTTTGATGGATGATTACCATGCGGATGACCGCATAGCTTTATCCAGAGCCTCATTTATCTGGGTTAGTTTTGGTTTTGGGGACCCCCCCGCCCCAAAAAATTATTTTTTAGCATAAATTCAAATGATTGTGGAGAGTCGCTTTATCCGGCGCCTGGATTTATCTGGGTTAGTTTGGGGTTTTGGGGGGAAAAAAAATCTTTGGAGGAAATAGGTGTACTTCTTGGTTCTTTTTGACAGATGATTCAAATGTCTATGCAGAAAGCAGTAAAGCATTATTCAGAGCCTGTATTTATTTGGGTTAGTTTGTGGGTTTTTGGAAGGGAAACAACAACAAAACATCTCTTGGAGAACACCAATTTGTGCCTGTTGATTTTTGAAGGATGATTCAAAGGACTGTAAAGATGGCGGCTTCACTCGATCAAGAGCCTGCTATAATGTAAAAACAGAAAAAAAACGGTTTTTTGTCATATTTGTTAAAACAGCCACGATAAATCCGATTTGTGAAAAAAATCAGTCAATCCCTGTCCCCTCCTCTAGTTTGATATTCAAGAAACCGCTACGCCTGAGGAAAAACTACCAATCAGAGACACAAGGCTTGGCTAACGAGGTGTCGTTCATTTGTCACACACTCGCGGGCCACAATAAAACTTCAAATGAAACATGTAGTGCACTTATAAACGTTCTTTTCTGGGCTAACAAAATAACGGGTCGTGGGACTGAACAAAACCAAACATGTCCCTTGGAGATGAAAGTGTTCCTGTTCATTTTTGACAGATTCAAATGACTGATGGCCGCGGAGTCTGCATGCATTAATTTTGGCACGGGAACACAAACAAACAAACAGTTGCCTTCAACCTGTCTGGATCAAAAAGAAGAAGAAAAAAAACCCATCAATACATCCGACAGACAGCCGTTAGACTTTCGTATAAATAATAATGCCCGGCCGTCACGCGCACACATACACACCCATGTGCATGCAGCGGGAATTTGACCAACAGAAGAAAAAAAATAAATCAGAGCAGGAATAAATTGCTCGTCGGCGCCTGCCTGCTTGATCTTTTAACGTGAAGAGAAATTGAATTAGAAAAAAAAAAAAAAAATTGCCGTTTTGATATGTGCTGCATAAAAGCACCAGACTTTGTCAACATGTTTCACCAAGCACTCGCGCAGTCGTTCCCTCCCCCTCGATTGGGATCTGGAAAGGCATTTCTTGCTGTCAGGTAGTCGGCGCACGTCGGCCCCCTCGCCTTCCCTCCTCACTCTCTCTCTCTTTTCGCTTTCTCCTTTTTCGTCTTTATCCTCCGCCGTCTGCTGCAGGCCCTGTGGAGAATTTGCCTGAATTACCTGTCATAGCGGCTGCTACGTGTAAATAAGGCTGCATAGTCGATCGCTTTCCCCTGGCTTCTCTGCCTATCTGGTCTGACTTCCGACCACATCCCGCCCCCACCACGCCACCGCTGCCACTCTCAAGCTCACCTTCACCGTCCATCCATCTCATCTCTTTCGCCCTGTTTTCTCTCCTCCTTGCCCTTCACCTCAATCTCTTAGCGTCCCTTTCTCTGGCAACTGCGCGGCAGGGGGAGGCTCTTTGTGGCTTTCTCTTTAAGTTGGGAAATGAGTTTGTTGCTGACTCGGTAGGAGACGCAGCGCGCCGGGATAGAGGTCATTGACTACCTGTCATTTAGCTCGGGGGGCTTAGTGAATTAGAAATAGCAGGGGGCGGCGGGGTGTAGGGAGAAAGAGTGTATGTGTGTGCGTGTGTGTTCCGAGTGTCATGTTTGTTAGCCCTAAAGGGTGCGATCAACAAAAATCCAATATGTGGAGACAGAAATGTAGCGGAGCGAGTGATGAGCACGTCAGGATAATGCGCCAAACGTCTCCACCAATCAGATCGCAGGGTGTTGGCATGCATGTTATTGGCTCACGTGGCTTGCGACGAGTATAGTTGTCTGTAATTGGCCTTTTTTTTTTTTTGCAAATCCACCCCAACGCCAAGGCCCTCCCAGAATGTAAACTGGCCAATCACAGCACAGAACAAGAGGTAGTTTTCAATCGGTGAATCTCAGATAAATTGAGACTCTAGACCTGCTACAAAGGTAGCATTGGTAGATCGCATGTCATTAAAAAACAAATGTTCATAGTTAATTAATTGTGTTGTGCGATATTGGTTCATGCGGTTATGCAAAGGTAGAGCAACATATGTTCTACATAAAAAGAATCCTCAATATATTTGAAAATTGATATATGTTCTGCATTTTTGTAGCTGGTAGGACCTACCCACTACAAAAAATTCAAAACATACTCTACCTGGTAGGTAGATCATTTTCACTTGGTCCTTTTTATAAGTAGCTGATAAAGTGTGAGCACGCCTGCTCTAGATGGCAGATTTAAATGGAGACCGGCAGAGTCGAGGGTCTCCATTTAAATCAGAGATCTACCGTCCAGGCCCTAGACGGTAGGTCTCGGCCACTGCCTTTGTGGTAATTTAAAATATTAATTGCCGTTTCATGATGTGGCGACGTCGCTAATTATAGCCCATCCATCAAATGCACAGAAGTACAGATATGAACTAAAATGACAATTCTGGGTTTAAGTGAGCGAGACAGCCGCCGGCCGCCAGGACATAAAAATTCAGTATATGCAGCCGACATTGTTTTTACAACAATACTTAAATAGGCTTTACACGATCAGGATTTGGGGGCCGATCAGCGAGTTTAAAATAACCGATCCGATCAGAAGATGGACCAATCTATTTGAACAAAATTTGTGTTTAATTGATGGCCATTGAAATGGGGGGGGGGGGGGCGCTGTGTAGTATATTGAACGTTATTTTCAATTTGCTTGCTTGTGGTAAAAATCACTTAAACGCCTACATGGGTTCACTTAGACTGTCGTCACGCCTCTGTAGGGGCTGCTAGTTTAGCTAGCAACAGAGTCTCGTACGTCAGTGTGCAAATGACAGCAACAATGAACTGAGGTCTCCGATTTTCAGAGGCGTTTCTTTGAGGAAGGAGTTTATTTTTCTCAAGCAGGCACAGCCGCTAACTAATTGGGGCACCGCGTCTGTTTGAGGGCGACGTTTATTTGAGGCAATACTCTCATTTGGAGGCGTTTATTTGCCTGAACTGCATGACCTCATTGTTACAAATGGTTTCGTGTCTATGTAGGTGCTGCTGTTTTGGTTAGCAACAAAGTCTAAATGGGCTCTGCAGTTGAGGCTTTCATGATTTTGTGCACCATTGTTCGTCCATCAGCTGAGGTCAGATATTTATTTGAGGGAGGTGTTTATTTTTACGTGAATACAGCCCGTGAGTACCTTACGCCGGTCGGTGTTGCTCTTTTGGCTACCTGCAGAGCCCAAATGTGCTCAGCAATTTATCTAATGTTAATGTTTGTGTAACTATAAACTGAGGTCTTGATACCAGCTTTTTGGAGGCTTCTATTTGAGGGAGGTGTTTATTTGAGGAAGTGTAAATAAGAGACTTTTTGACCAACATGCCACTATGGATGTTCACAACATTGCGGGGGGGGGGACCGCTTGTCAGTTAAAGACGCCGTTGCCGCTCCTCTGCAGTCACGGCATTTATGGACCGAGGTCATCATACTTACCACCAGTTTTTTGCCGGTGTCCACTTCAAGCGGGCATTCACTTGAGGAAATACTGTATTTTATAGAGCCGGCATGGTGTAGCCTTTAAGCAAGACTCCACAGAAAAAGAATCGATACATACTTAAATGAAGACTCTCCTATGGGGGACGTTTTATTGCCAATAAATTGAGTGTCTGAAATCCTTCCTCCTTTTATTCATATCACAGCGGCTTCCGTTCACGTCCGTTTGCAGCGATTTGCGTCAACACAAATGGAAATCGCCCTTCTGTGCCCACCCCATTCCCAAAGTCCGGCCGGCGGCCCCCTACGACTTTGTGTGCGAAATCCCCGCTGCGCCTTGTACATTTGTTCTTTTTTTTTTTTTTTTTTTCCCCCTCCCTCTCCAAATGCCTTCATGTGAGCGAAGATTTGCTGAGCTGATGGCACCTGTTAGCCAACGAGGCTTCAATCACGGGCGGTCACGCTTCGCCTCCCAATCGCCTCTCGGAACACGGAGATACGCGCGCGTGTCTATATGTGCTCACCATTCCAAGCTATTCATGCTAATTTGTGCACACTGGTGTAATGTATGCACCCCGAGGCTTGAGGAGGGAGAAGAAAGAGAGAAATGCCTCCTCGTCCATCCTCCTCCTCCTCGTTCTTATTAACATAGCGGCGGCAACTGCTAGAATTGGGCCTCATTTTCAGGCGGGCAATTCTTGGCAGAAGAGGATATATAGGGTCTTTCAAAATAGGGAGCGTTCATTTCTATTGAGTTATTTATTTGAATTGTGAGTGGGGGGGGATTATTTGTGTGAAGAGCTGGCAAAAAGAGACGCATACATACGCCATGTTTGTTTCTATTGTGCATGGGGGCGATTACCGTCGATAACTGGCAAGAGGAGCGATGGTATTTTTGAAACTGGGAGCTACGTACTGATTAATGCGTTTGGGCCAGGGGTCCCCAACCACCGGGCCGGATGAAGGAAAGAAAAAGAAAAAAAAAAAAGAAAAGTACAGTACTTCTGGTTTATTTATTATCCGAGGTTGAAAAACATTTTATTTTGTAAAGTGACCGGATTCTCTCCCTTACGTCCATCCATGACTGACTCTGAACGCATGTCAAGTTGTCTCGGTCGCGTGACGGTAGTATTAAACGCGCAAGCTAGCAAATGAGTGAAATAAACAGACGTATTTGGAAAGTTTCACCCCCTCCGCCACCCCTCCACAGGGCCGTGAAGGCTATTGACTTATATGAACCGGTCCGTGGCAGAAAAAAGGTTGGCGACCACTGCGTTGGGCTACAAGTTTGATACACGCTTCGGAAATCACAAATTTGCCCAAATGACCTTAAACGATGCTGTTATAAATAATTATTGATATTTATTTATTTTGAAGACACTGAGAATGTTAACAATTTCTCACAGTAGTTTGGAAGTTAAATATTAAATGCAAAGACTTTAGGTCTATACATGATATTAAATGATATATAAATGATCAAATTCAAATGATCACTTCTATCCTAGAAAATCACAAAATCCCCCCTTTCTAAATTGCCATGGAAATTTAACAGGAACTTTCCAGAAATTGAAGAATAGATACCAGTCAATGAAGGCGTACGTGACAGTAATTGCATGAAATGTTGCACGTGTGTCGGAGCCGTCACGCTGATGTTTCCGCTGTTTTTTTGAGCTCGCATTTCTCCATATTGTTGCACTCCTGAATTGGCCAGCGAGTGGGGAATCAGAATGCATTCAATCAGCGTGTTGTGCGCTATTATGGAGGGAGGAATTAGAAAACATGCTTTCCCTAATGAGCTCAGCTATAAAATTCCCCACCACGCCGTGTTTCTTCTTTTCATGCTTTACATTTCCATTCATCCACCCCCTCGCCGGCAAATGGGCTTGAGAATTTATGCTTTTCGACAGCAACGGCGGCGGTGGTGCAGGCGCAGGCAAAGAGGGAGGCTGCTTCTCGGATGGGAGTAGAGATAGTAAAAAAAAAAAAAAAAAAAAAAACTAGATGGGGGATCGATAGTGTGGGCTTATTTGAGTTGAGTCAACAGCGTGAAGGTGTAAGAGAGATTGAAGCGCTTGAGCAAGATGGCAAAATGACGACGCGGCCTTGTAACAGAGTCGTGAGACTTTCATTTGCTCTCCAGGGACCAGCGCTGAACGATTAATCGAATTAAAATTAACATTGTGATGTAGAATGCAATTTAGGGAAAAAAACAAAAAACCTCAACTTCATTTCATTCGGTCTGTAGGCTTTTTTTTTTTTTATGTATACATTTTTTATTTAGTTCTATAGTGTCTAAGATAAGTTCAGTCCACATGTGTACATATCGTTGTGACAAAGCCACAGATTTGTTCACAATTGTCGTAGTGATTTATGACTTACCGATTTATGTTGCCGCCATACTTGGTTGAATTTTGTGAAGTTGTCATAGTGAACGCTAAAAAGACTGCAATTCCAAGTAAATAAACTCTCATTGTCAATTCATTGTTAACTTTTTCCTTTACTTTGGTATATTGGTATAATCCTAACCTAAAAGACCAATACATTTATGTAATACAGAGCCATTGCTTGGAGAAGTTAAAAATTACATGAAAAGAGGACCGAGAAAAAGTAATCACATATTAAATT
Source organism: Filicampus tigris (assembly GCF_054856515.1). Classification (NCBI taxonomy): domain Eukaryota; kingdom Metazoa; phylum Chordata; class Actinopteri; order Syngnathiformes; family Syngnathidae; genus Filicampus; species Filicampus tigris. The sequence goes on along the minus strand of NC_141224.1, from coordinate 5,020,393 downwards.
GCAATCAATATTGAGAACAAAAAAAAATTTCAATTGGTACATTTTTTTTGAAAATATTAAAAAAAAAAAAAAAAAATCCTGCATTTTTCCATTTGAGAAAAGTGGCCGAAAACAAATCAAGCAAGCCTTTGCCGCCTTATTCACTTTGTTGCGCCACAGATAAGCAGGATCCTTCTCCCCTCCCGGCTGTGAGAATAACAACAAAAGTTTCATTTGATTTTCCCTCTGCAAACCTAATTTGAACTTCCTCAAAGGGAGCCGAGCTCGCCTTCGCCGTCATTGATTTCTGCGTGATTTCCTCGAAGGGAGAGCGTTTTGCAGCTTTTGCAAATGAGCCGCTAATGCAATCCCCGCGATGCCATCCGATTGGATTATGGGAGGTGGTATCCAGGAAGATGGCGGCTCGATACGTTTCAAGTGTGGCTGGGAAGTTGGGATTGATTCCGCTGGCATAGCAGCTCTCGTTATTCTCCAGTGTTTACCCGAAAGTCGCGTTATCCCATAAAAGCAGAGCCAATTTATACACAGGTCTGCGTCATGTGATGCGCTCGTGTCTCAACTGCCGCTGGAATCATTCGTTGTTCTTTTGAGAAAGTTTCTGATTAAACCGCGGCTTTGTCAACATTTGAGATGTAGATACAGAACGTCTAGGAAACAATTTTGTATTGCTTGGTCACTTTAAAAACAGTTACACGCCGGAAAATCTGCTATGGTTTTCCACTGGTACATATAATGTGACATGATTTTTGTAGTTTATTGCCGCATGGAGTGAACGTCTGAAACGGAACAGACCGAATTGTTTTAAGCTCATGGAAGACACATAAATTGTCTAGAGCAGTGTTTTTCAAACTTTTTTGAGTCAAGGCACATTTATTACATTGAAAAAAAATCCCGCGGCACACCATCAGCTGAAATTGTGAAAAAAAAGAAGCTTATTAACAATATTAGTGTTATATTGTTTATATGAGCATTTTTATCATTGAAGGATGATGTTATATTATAACGTCTTGAATAAGAATTAAAGAAACACAAAGAAAAAAGTATTTTATCGTGTTTCATATTGATAGTGTGAAACATGGGCCTGGTTGGATAAACATGCGTCACTAATTCGCTTGTCTCAAAACAAAGACAATTGGCTACCTGCTGCTGCCACCTGCTGGTATGGAAGAGTATTACAATGTAGTAAAGACATGATTACGCTGCCAGGCGCTAGACCGCACAGGCACACAAATGAGATCATTTCCCACGGCACACCTGACAATATCTCGCGGCACGCTGCACAGAGTTTGAAAAACACTGGTCTAGAGGTGCGAAGGAACCAGAAACATGGAAATATGTGGAAAGGTAACCCCGCCCCCCCAAAAAAACCAACAAGATTTCATAACTATCCATCATCAAATAAATAGAACATTAAAACGAGAAAATGTCGCAAATATCCATCTCTGAAGTAACGTCACAACTGGCCACCATGACAGAAGTGAAAGTAATAAAAGAAAGTGTCCTGTCTTTCATCAGGAGTAAATCCATCACAGAAGTCAAATGAAAACGTTAGAGAAAGTCATAACTGTCCCTCACCGCGGAAGTACAACACAGTATCGTAACTATCCAGCAGGACAAAAGTAAAGTAAGGAATTAACTGTGATCTGTTATCATAGAAGTCAGAAAATGCAATAACTGTACATCATCACAGAAAACAAAACAAAAAAAAGAAAAAAAAACCCCCCAACAATGTACTAACTGTTCGTCTTGGACATAAAACCAGAAGTTATAACTGTCCATCGTAACAGAAGTAAAAATAATTGTCCTTTGTCAGGGAAATAAAAATTTTAAAAAAAGAAAGTCGCTTTTCATCATCACAGAAGAACAATAAAAAAAAAACCCTCATAACTGTTCACCATGAGAGAAATAAAAGGGGGGGGGTGACAGTTGTAACTGTCCATCATTGAAGAAAATAAAAATGCCCAGCAAAGTCGACTTGCCCTCCCGCGTTGCCGCTGTGTGTGCAAAGCACATTTACAGAATCAATCCTGTGATTGACAGCTGATCCGTCCCTCCTTCGGCCTGCTGTAATAGGCTTTCGCCACCCCGTGACCTGAACAGTATAGAAAATGGATGTCCCACATCGCCCCCTACAGTGAGATCACGACAAGACTGCGATAATTCCATCAAGGTGGCGAACGAGTTAATGCAGGAAAACGGCAAGGACAATTAGTCATTGTCGCCCCGTTCTGACACCCCCCCCCCGTCCGTCTTTATACAAATGACTCACAAGGGCAATTCCATTTGATGCGACTCCCCAGGCGGATCAACCGAGGCAGTCTGTGTGGTTGGAGGTTGAGGGCAACTGTGGAGTGGGATTGTGGATTTTTCCGGAGAGCATCGCCTACTACTGCTGCCGAGAGGGGTACAGAATTTAATACGAGTGCAGTGAAGCCCCTCAGTTCATCGCGGGCGATGCGTTCCAAAACCACCTGCTACATGTGAAAACCTGTATATTGAATATTGAATGTACATATTGCACACTTTAAAACATTAAAAGTGATGACGTGACGCTTTTTAAAGGGATTGTGTTTGAACCTGACTACAAAATACTGTACATATGTGTGCTAGATACGTGAATCTGACTTTAATCTTTATCCTATTTTACATACATATCATGCCAAGCGGGGTCCAAATGAAACATGTTGAAATCTGTTTATCTAAAAAAAAAAAAAAGATAAACAAACCTGAATTTCAAAAGAAACAGATTGTATTTATTTGACCTTCATCCTACCGACATATTTTAGATATAAATCATGCCAAGCAACACCCGCTTGGATCCAGTTGAGAACTGATCTCTGGCGAAGGAGACATGCAATCTTTTTTTTTTTTTTTTTTGAAATATGTATATTTACAATCGAAAAAACATTGTGGATTTCCAAAGAAACTTATTTTACGAGTTATTTGACCTTCATCCTACTGACATTTTGCATACAAATCATGCCAAGCGGGGTCCGCTTGGACCCAATCGAGAACTGGCTCATATTTCCCTACAACCGAAGAAGACATAGAATATATAGATATATTTTTTTGTAAATATGTATTTTTCTGATCTAATAAAAAAATCAGAATTTCCAAAGAAAATGAATCATTTTACAAATTATTTGACCTTCATCCTACTGACATATTTTACATATAAATCATGCCAACCGTTTGGACCCCAAAGAGAACTTGCTCATATTTTTGAGTGAAGACACAAGAACTTATTATTTCGAAATATATTTATGATCGAAAAAAAAACATGCATTTCCCAAGTAACAGTAATTATTTTATTAGTTATTTGCTGTCAACATGTCCGAAAATCGTTACTTTCACTCCCAAAATTTGGGCACTGCAGTGGTTTGAATATTGATGCGGCGCATTACACAAACAACCTGGGCTCCAAACAGATCCTGCACCACCACCAGGAAGGTTAAGAGGGGTCTGGTTTTGCTGGTGTGTTACGTTTGCCAGCCATGCGAGTGCCTGGGCATATATATATATATATATATATATATGGAGGCAAATAGTCCAAAACGCTGTAACAGCAACACCTCCGCATACCACGATGAGACGGTCAGGGTTGAAAAGCGAGCTGCGGGACAAGCCTCGGACTCGTTCATTATTACTGGCCGTATCGATCGAGCCGGCGGGAGAAAAATGAGATTGTCTCTAAGGCGAATGACGGAGGATGGAAAACTGCGCCGCGGCGCAGCGATGAAACATTCGGCGTCGGCCCGCGGACGACACGAAACGGAAACTTGCAAACAGTCACGGCCGTTTCTGTCAACAACACGGCCTCGCAATGCTGTATGTTTACATCGCCGGGGCGACCCCGCAAAGGATGGAGGCAGTTCTTCTGACAACACCATGATTGTCATGAACACTCCCAGGGAGGACAAACTGCGTATTTACCATTAGTGATTGCACCAACCCCCTTTTCTGCACCTCTTGCAGGCTTACACACTCTCACAGAGGCAATTAGCAACCCGGCAAAGGCTCTGGCAAGCGAGCCATTTTTGAACATTTGCAAGGTGACCTTGAGGTGTTCCGTACTGTGCAAAAGCTCACTATCGGATGTTTGGTCAAATACTACAAGTCGAGGATGTTCATTTTTTCCATTGAAAGTTTAAGAAGAAAAAAATGGATACTCGAAATTAGAAAAAAAATAAAATAATGTAACGCTACATCAATGCAGAAATTAAGCGTGGAAATGGGAACTGGCTTTCATTACATAATTCGAGTCAAGTCAAAGTCCAATGTATTTATATGGCCCTTAATCACAGAAAAGTCTCAAAGGGCTTCACATATGCGCCAGATCATATACACGACATCCCCTGATCTTAAACCGCAGGAGGGCAAGGAAAAACTAAAAAAAAAAAAAAAAAAAAAATCATCTGGGGAAAAGTGACGAACCTTGAGAAGGGACCACAGATGGGGGAATCCCCCGTCCAGGATGATCAGGCTGCAATGGATGCCGAGTGGGCAACATTGAACACACATTATAGTACTATACAGCAAGGGCGGAGCCAGAACGTGGCTAATGGGTGGGCCTGAAAAAAATCAGGGTGGGCCTGAATATTTCCCTCACTGAGCACAATCCTCCTGTCCCGACATCGTATATTCAAATAAAATGACAAACTGAATTATATGAAGTTCAGATCCTCCTCAACCACAATTATGCCATTCTTAATATTCAATACAATAAAAAAAAAACACAACAAAACACAAATTCAAAAACAATGTCATCATAATTTACAAAAAAATGTAAAATATATATTTTTTCATAAATCTCACTGGGTGGGCAGTGTCCCACCCATAGCTCCGCCCCTGCTCTGCAGTGTTTGTTAAAGTGATGTGAAAGTTAATCAAATGAAGTGCTGCCGGAAGATGACAACGGGGAAGTGAGCAGGAGCCCAATGGTCAATGTAGAAATCAGCGCCTCCGAGGATGTGGTCAGCCTCCGATCTTGTAGCGAGTCAGTCGCCGTTGGATCGAAACAGCCACCTCCAATTCGCTCGTCATCACCTGATTCCCAAGCCTGGGAAAAGGGGGCAGAAAAAGAAACGAAGCGGCAGTAAAGAGGCCTAAACAAACATTTTTCAAGTAGATGTACAGTCTACTTAAAAAAAAAAAACAAAAAAAAATCTGGATCCAGATTTTATTTCGTGCAACCACGCGATGACGTAAGTAAATTCACCAAAAACTTTCTTCGGATTAGTTGGGTGGAGCGGGTCGCAAAAAAACAAGATGGTTGTCTTCTCATACCACAGCTGAAATTTGAGACGCCGAGAACCAGAGGGGACGGCGGCGGTCGTCTTTCCGCTTTCGTCCTCGGTCCCCTCGCTGCTACGCGGAGTGCACATGTCGTACGATGCGTTTGCAAAGCATCTGCAGGCGTGCGCGTGAGCCATCAACAGAGGCTGCAGTCGTCCCTCAGGGTGTCTGCTATCTGATCGCTCCGATTGATCGTTTCAAGGAGAACGTGACATTCGCTGGCTTGGGCGTCAAAGGCGGCGGATCCCACTTGGAAACGGGAAGTTAATTAAGACCATCCCATCGCATTATTTCACACCCTCCTCTTATGTTGAGGGTCACATGAACGCGTTGATTGACCCCAAAAATGAGGGGGAAAAGTCGCAGTTGCGCAGCTTCAGAGAAATAAAACAAAGAGATCAGAAACTGTCCTCTCTATTATCTCAGAAAAAAGTTTTAAAAAAAATTGACAAACTGTCATAACTCTCCATCAGAATAAATGAAATGTCTTAACTGTCCATCAACAAAGACGGAAAATGAGAAACTGTCCACCATCATAGAAATTAAACCAAATAATGGATAATACGTCTTAAAAATGCCCATCACAGAATCAAAACAAGAAATTTAGACAATGTTGGATCTGCCCAGAAGTAAAATGTAAAAGAAAATTAGTAAATGAGGTAAAATAAGTAAACTGGGACATTGTCGAAAATGGCACATATTGTCCTTAGAATTAAAACAAAACATTGGCACTGTCTATCACAGAAGTAAAACGGGAAAAAAACGAAGCATTTAATAATCCTCCATCATCTTAGAAGCAAAAAGAAATCACAAAAAAAGTCGTAAAACATCGCAGAATTAAAAAAATGAAATGAGACAATTGAGTAAGACTGACCAACTGTGAGGTAAAACAAAATGTGGTAATCATCCATTATGACAGAAGTACCATGAAAAAAAGACAATTCTACAAAACTCTCCAAAACGAGGAAATGTCATAACTCTCTGGCACAGAAAATGTAAAAAGAAAATGTCAAAACATCACAGAAGTAAAACAAAGAAAATCTATCAAATTGGCCGTCATTTTAGAAGAAAAACTAATTGTTGTAGCTGTCCATCATAGTAGTCAAATGAAAAATAACAACATCATTTCATAATTCATAATTTCATTCTCCATCTTAGAAGTAAAATGAGAAAATACCAACTGTTCATCATCACAGAAGTACAAAGAAGAACATTTATAACGCATGGCAGCGGTAAAACAAGGAAATGAGAACATTTCGTAAGATTTTCCATCACAGAATTAACATGAAAAATAAGAATTACATAACAGTCTGCATCTTAGACGTAAAACGAGGAAATGTCATGAGTGTCCATCATTACAGACGTAAAAAGAAGTAGATGTAAAAAATGAGAAAATTTTGTAAAATTGTCCATCACAGAATGAACTCATTCACTGCCATTGACAAATTTATTCGTCTTTTCACAGTCCAGCCATTCAATCCCAGGAACTTATTTATATTTTTTTCACCATCACAGAATGAACTCACTCACTGCCATTGACAAATTTACTCGTCTTTTCACAGTCCAGCCATTCAATCCCAGGAACCTATTTATATTTTTTTCAAACGTTAGGGTAAAAGAGGGTCTGAAAATGTCTGGCAGTGAATGAGTTCAAATGAAAAATAACGAGGATTACATGACACTCTCCCTCTGAGAAGTAACACGAGGAAATGTCCATCATTACAGACGCAAAAACAAGAAAATGTCGTTAAAAAAATCTGAAAAATTTGTAAAATTCTCCATCGCAGAATTAAAATGAAAAATACCGATAATTACATAACACTCTCCCCTCTGAGAAGTAAAACGAGGAAATGTCATGACTGTCCTTCATTACAAACGTAAAACGAAAATGTCGTAACACACGGCCGTGGCAAAACAAGGAAACGAGAACATTTTGAAAAATTGTTCATCGCAGAAGTAAACAAGAAAATCTCTCAATCATCCGCCATCACACAAGCAAAACGAGAAGATGTGACTTTCCGTCATCGCGGGGCAGCCCACTGACCCACGAACATTTTGCGGCGTAGCAAAGAAGCAAACATAAAACGCTCAGAGAAAAGGAAAGGCAGACTGGCTGGCAGGCCTCCATTCCACAGCCGTGGGATGACTTCTGATGGTGCGAGGGAGGAAGGGGGCGGGGGGGGGGGGGGAGTGGGGTGGCGAGGGAGACTTTCTGGTGGTTCCCTCGTCCCCCAAGGGGGACGTCGTCTCCGACAGCTCTGTCTACAGATGAGACGCGGGAGTTTTTCGAGGGGCTCCAGGCAGCACAGGTGGCGCTCACATTGATCCCTCGGCGGCGTTCACTCCGGGAACTCGGCGACGGAACGACTCTCCTCTCAAATGAAATCTGCGTCAATTTTCCTAATGGGACTGAAATTTCAACTGTGAACCCTCGCTTCCTAAAATAGTGCTGACGTTCATTCATATTGGCTTTTTGTCATCTGGGTGAATATTAAAATGTCTCTTTGGCTTTGTTCGCCCAGCTGAAAACATAACATTTTTCTTTTCGTCTTTGCCTTTGTTGTACCTGCTGTGGTGCGAGCGTGCTGGCGCCAGCAAGAATATTAATAACTTATTTAAATATGTCTACGGATGGAACTCTATGTGCACTGCAATCTCAAAAGCCACAGCAGCATTGAAGACAGAAATACCGCAAAATACACAATTAGGTGGGGAAAAAAAAGGAACAAACAATTTACAAAACCTTTACACAGACAAAAAAATATGTGAGTGTTGAAACACTTTACGAAATATGAACACATATCACGCACATTAAAAAAAAATACAAGAAATGAAGGAAAAAATATTAGCAAAGTATAAAAATACTAGAGGAATGAAAAAATTGAATTTGTCAGTTGAACAATACAATATTAGGGGAAAAAAGAAAGTTAAAAAAATTGCACAAATATTACAAAATAAAACAAGTATTTGGAAGAAATATACAAATATCGGGACAAAAAATACTAAACTATAATAGACTATAAAATTTCAATCAAATTTAGATGAAAATGAAAAAAATATTAGGCTGATTTCTGCCTGTACCATGTGCGACAAATTCAGTTTCTTCACTCACTTCTTTTGAGTTTTTCTTCTTTATTTTGCGGTTGCGCCGTAAACCAACAACGGACAACTAGAAACTCCTCTCAAAGATTCTCAATATGCTAATAATGATAACTGCAATTTGAATCAATAATTGTACCCATGTGAAGTGTTAGCTTTAGTGTATGGTTAAACGGTTTCATCGCTACTCTCTACGAAAGTAATCTTTATGACGTTCATTTATTCCATCTTGGGAGGGCAACACACACTCAGCTGCTCTTGATTGTTAAAGGAGACCTCTGCGGATTTTGGCAAGCGGACCAAAGTCACCCACAGGTGGTCCGCTGACGCACGAGGTCCAGATGGCCTGCCCGACTGCAACTGAGAGAAACCTCTCAGACGTTATTCCACGATGCTATTAATAGTTCGGCGAGCACTTCCACTAGGTTGAGTGATTATTAGTTTTGATGATTTATTCATAATATACAGTATATTGTCTTGTTGTTATTGTTTGGCGTTAGCAAGCTAGCTCTCGCGTTCACCGGAAACGCACTTTTACTTACCACCTTGCGACGCCCCGGTGATGTATTCCACGCCAACATGGACCACTCCTTATAACGGTTAATCGCTACTTGGAACGAGTAATTCTATTGGAAGCTAATTAACAACATAAGTGACACTCCAAAGCTATGCTAGGGACTTGATCGCCTCCCCACTCCCGCCCTGCCTGGATGTGGCTCTGAAGTCCTTCAACTGGCAGATCCCACCAGACGTCATTAACATTATCTCTGCCCGGGCTGGCCGACCGACTGCAGGAACATATTCGCGCTGTAATTCGGCTGCGTTGTCTTCTTGAGTAATCCCTCGGCCACAATGCGCTCTTTAAGAAGCCAAAGAGCGGTCATTAGCCACTAAACGAGGGAGGCTCGAGGTTGCAAATGATGAGACGTTGTTCTACTTTTCACGTCGGCGTGTGGCTCGTTTTTGGGCGGCCGCCGGCTGTTATTTGTGTTGCTCTGGCTGGCATGGCCTCGGCGCAACTGCAGTCCACGTTGTTGTTGTGGCCTTGGCCCGAAGCCATGGCAGCCACGCTGCTACGACGACCTGCTGCTCCCTGAAGCCGACAGTGCTCTTTAGTCCAAAGATGGGTTCCTTTTTGTGTTCTTTGTACTTTATTCCGACACTAGTTTCATCACAGAGGAAAGAGGCCTTTGGTTCAATCCTGGATTGGGGTCACTTGACATTCTGGAAACACCGGTTAGTTTCACAAAGAAGTCAACGCAAACATTTTTTTTTTTCAAGAACATGTTCTATCCAAGCCCAGTAGTTGAAACAGGGCATTATGATAAATATTGCGTTTGTGGAATAAGTGTTAATCCACTCGTTTTTAGCTATCTCTGGGGGCGGCCATTTTGTCTTCTGTCGACTGAAAATGACATCACAACTGCTCACAATGACCAATCATGGCTCACATTCAAAAAACAGGTCAGCCGTGATTGGTCATTGTGAACAGTTGTGATGTCATTTTCAGTCGACAGAAGACAAAATGGCCACCACCAGAGATGGCTAAAAACGAGTGCATATTGCTGCTTAATTTATATTCCTCAAACGCAAAATTAATCAGAATGACGTGTTTCAACTAGTGGGCCTGCTGGAAACATATTCTTGAAAAAAATATTTTTGGGTTGACTTCCGTTTGGGGGAAATCAACCCAAACACAATTTTTCAAGAATATGTTCTATCCAAGGCCACTAGTTGAAACAGGGTATTCTGATAAATATTGCATTTGTGGAATAAGAGTTAATCCACCCGTTTTTAGCCATCTCTGGGGGCGGCCATTTTGTCACTTCTGTCAACTGAAAATGACATCACAACTGCTCAGGGCTCAGGTAACGACCAATCACGGCTGACCTATTTCCTAAAGCTAAGTTCCTTGCAGTAGCTGCTTTTGCCAACGGAATAGCATCAATACAGTGTCAAGTGTAGCCAAGTAGGTGGCATTGGAGTTGAAACTGGTTCAAGACCAAAAATACTGCGTTTAAGACGAAACATAATGGGTTTGAGACAAATGAAGTTTGGTTCTGCATACCAAAGTAAGGAAGTTTAGCATGGCCTTTAGTGCTTTGTATGCTAATTATGCAAGCATTTGTATATGTGGACGATGTGACTAAAGCTGTTAGCAAAACAGGCACAAAATAAATGAAATTAAAGCTGCTGCAGATCAAAGGCCACAATCAGTGCAAATGTTCTCTCTTTTGTTATTTCATTCACGGAAGCTTTTTATGATTGGCTAATGCGGCGTTACATTTGCAAGTTCAGACAGAATAATGCGGCCCTTTGAACATTTAGCCAGAAAAGCCGGCGCCCGCTCTGCTCCAATTTGTTTTCTTTTTTGGTAAACACTGTGAAATGGCACCCGTTAACGACTTGACAGCGTTTTTCTTTTTCTTTTTTCTTTTTTTTTTTTGCGCATGACTTTTTCACTTGCCGTCCTCGCCCTCAACGAGCGCGTTTCAGTCAAACGCCATCTGGTCCTTTGGTTCGGCGGCAGGCTGGCTGGCGGGCGGGCGGGAGCTCATTGGTCATTTTCCTTGACAAAAAAAGCCGGCTTTGACTTTTCATCTCGACATTAGTCGCGTGTGTAGCTTCAAAAAGCGTCTGATGTGACATGCTCCTCCAAAAGCCTTCTGATTAGTTTGGCTGGACTAACTAGCATCTGTCACGCCTGCAGCTGTCTTATTTACCTTCCTTTGACTCGTTAGTCTGCTAACCCAGCAGAAGTTGTAAATTTCCTTACCTTTTTTTTTTTTATTTTTTTTTATTTTAAACACAAGTAGCTGTACTTCCAAAGTACAGAGTGTGAGTACAAGTACTGATTCAATTCCTTGACTTAAAGACCTTGTAAAGTGAATTCAGATATTTGTTTTGAAATACATTACACATAGTTGAAAATACCGGTAATTGGTAAAAAAAAAAAAATTGCGCAAAGAATGAGAGCTACATAATACTTACCATTGTGTCAGCATTCCACTTTACCAATTTTGTATTTTTTATTTTTTTAATCGCATGTGTCTCCTCGCCCCTAACATGTAGCTAGCTAGCTTTGGGGCTTGTCTGGCGTGTTTGCTTTACAGTGCTCCATTGTTGGCCGTGAGTTGTCCACATCGCAGAAAAGAGCGCAAGGCAAATTCTTTTTTTAAGTCTGACGTGACAGCCTGGCGAGGCTGCTGTAGAGTTCCGCGTTGTGGCGGTGTGGAAAAGTACCAACATCTCTCACCTAAAGTTGATTCAATGGCCTTTCTTGGAAACACATGGTCACTTCCCCAAATCTGCCTTTTGACGAGCCTACGTCTACTAAAATGAAGCATTTATTTTCAAAGAAACAAAAAATGAAACGAACAAACTCACTCCCCCCCCCAAAAAAATAAAACTAACTAAATACAAAAATCTAAATGAAGTGAAAACTAACTAATCTATAATGAAAAATCCGAAACTCTTATAACCCAAAAATGACCATGTACATTATTTTTACTTGTTTACGCCCCACCATTGACAGCTAGCAAACGTGCGAGGCTGAATATGGCGTAGCACAAATGTGATCTGTATGTGTGAATTTTTAAAACAATTCCCTATTCAAGCACTCCCATTATCATAATCTTCAAAGATGCTTGTCTTGTTCATTCCGCCGGTGACCCCGCCGGGCGAATTTCCTGAAATAACTGCAAATAAGGCGAGGCGTCATTAAGATCCCCAGTGTGCGCCGGTGACGGGACGGAAAAGACTCTGGATATGAAAGGACATCCGCTTGATGGCAAATGATCTCAACTCAGCTCGTGAGGGGAATGCAAATCGCTCGTCTTCATGTCGGTCAAACCCGCTGACCTCCCGCCGCGGGAATGGGCGCCAGGAGATACGGCCGCTTGTTTTAATATGCGTATACGGTGACACATCCATCGGTCGCAGCCATTTTGTCTGACAGAAATCCCTTCACCCAACTGCCCGTTTTCTGCCATTTATATTGCTTGCGGTGATGGTGCCTGTCCTTGCCGATTTTGACTGGTTTGACTGGAACAGAAGGAAATTCTTTCGTTTTTTTAAGGCAGGAATTTTGTAGAAAATTATGCAAATAGTTGTTTACTTCCTGTTTTAGGAAGTACACATATTGAAATTAGCATTAGTGACAAAATGACTGGGCAATTGTTCATCTAGGGGTACACAAAGCTTGACTTTTAAGAAGGTGGAAAGTCATTACTTGGACTCATAATTGCCTTGTGATTGCCTGGTGACCAATTCAGTCGGCAGTCAGTTGGGCTAGGCTCCCACACCTAATTATGCAAAATTATGCAAAAACCAAATCTGTGTGCCAGCACTGTAAATACACTTAGGTAAAAAGTGATCAAATTTGGGTCAAAAATTGACCGATCTACTACTTGGGTCAATTCGATCCGATTTTCTGTGTAGTTAGGCAACTAACCAACTTACCAACCCAGAAAATTGGGTCCTTTTACACAAAGCCAAATTTTTATTTCTTTTATTTTTTTTAATTTTTATTTTTTACAGAATTGAATTTGTCATTGTACATGTCAATGAGTACACAGCAATGAAATTCACTTAACAGTTCCAACCTGTCCAAGAGACATAAAATCAAATGACCATGAGAGGGAATTGTTTGGGACCGTTAAAATTGTTCGCAAACGTCTTTGCGACCGTAATATCGAACGAACCCTGATGAAAAAAAAAACAAACATTCGGTCTGTACAGTTTGTCACGTCGCAACGAAATGTTGAACATATTCAAAATGTGATGATGATAAAAAAAAATGTTTGCAACACTGAACAGACCCTGACAAGAAAAACACACTTGCACACCTTCGCTGCTCAGTGAGATGCGGTCTTAAGGGGGGGGGGGGCACAGCGTGGGTTTGGAATAAAACCTCAGCAAACACCCACGTGAATAGAAAACACAACAAATGACTCAAATACCTGCACAAGTAGAAGTGGGTTAGTGAAAGTTGGCTCATATCGACCCCAGTATTAGATCAGTCCATTTTTGACCCAAATTGGGTTATTTTTAACTTACTGTTTTAGTGATTGATCTGGTAGTGGCTTACTCAGCTTGACTATTACTTGGCTTGCCACCTGATGGCCCTTGACAATCATCCCGTGATTGACTGGCGTCCAATTCAAAGTTTTAGTCAGCTTTTCACCCGCAATCCCACGGGTTGTGTAGTGGTTCACATAGCCTGACTTTGATGCATGTGGCCATTCGATTTCCCGGGTTTGGTCTACCTTTTGTCGGATAGGTTTTCAAGCTTAATAGTGAAAGTACAACAATGTATGGGCCATTCAATTGGTTGTGTAGTGGTGCATACAGCTTGACTTTCTTGCAGCTGACCACTCCATTCCTCTATTCACAATCAGCCTGGAATCCGATGGTGACCAATCCGAGCTACAGTCCACCGACGGCACTCAAAGATCCTTTTGTAGAACCTTAAAAGGTACAGGGGAGTGTGCTACATACATAAAAAGAACGGTTACTACTACTTGGCACTGCATAAAATCCAAGGGCAGCAGCAGGAGAAATAAAATGCGGTGTAGCGAATTTGAACCATTTTTGTGGTCGCACTCCACTTCTACGATATAAACGACCATGGAGGTGCAGCGAGTTAGGAAAAAAAAAAAAAAAAAAAAAAAGGCACTGGAGTACATTTGTGCGTTCTCGCCAAGGACGAGCTAACAAGCGTAAAACGCTTCGACACCTGGCCCCGCGAGCTGTCAGCCGCAATGCAACACAAGGGGCAAAAGCACTTAAGTATGAGTGCAGATACTTTTGGAAAAAGAGTCCGGTCAAGTAGAAGTATAGATTTAACGACTAAAAAAACGAAAGAGTAAAATATAAAAAAAGTAATTTAAAAAAATTGATTGTAATAGTCAATTATATACAATAATGATTGTCAGTGTGTATCGCTAGTGGCGCGTGGGCTCCCTCTAGTGGTATGCAAAATAATCACCGAATTCAATTTTCCATCTGTTCCTTAATGTTATTTGGGTATAATTTGTATTTACAGTACAGTGACCTTTATATACAACACATTTAGTATTTTTAAAAAATCCTTCAGTATATATAAGCACAGTCTTAGTGTTCCAACTGGTTTTTGATGAAACAACTACGCTTCTGTTTTAATTAAGGCTCGACCGATTTACTAGGCCAATATTAGCGCTTTTATAATTGGCAAAAATCTAGTGTTTTTTTTTTTTTTATATTCTTATTTTGATATTGTTATATTTTATATCAAAACATTACAATATAAGACCAAAATAATGACATTCAACACCCCCCCCCCCCCCCCCCCCGCCCACTTCCCACCACTGCGAAAGCAAAATACAGTACAGGAGTCGGCGGTCCCGTGGAGGGCTTTTGTCTTATTCTGTCACTTACTCGCTTCACGGCTGCCTTAATCTAACGCAATTGGCGCCACTTACATTTTCCACACCGCGCGCACTAGCCAGTTAGTAGTGGCTGAGTGGGCCAGATTAAGGGCCACTGCGCAGGCAATCAGAGCCGCGAATTACCTACTTCGTCTTTTTGCGGTTGTGCTACCTTAAAAATAATGGCAATTAAAATGTAAGGGGTTCTCACACATTTCAGGTCATAGAACTTTTTTCTTCCAAGGGCCCTCTCCTAATGGTAACGCTGATTAAACATAACTAGCACGTGCACCCACATGAAAAAGTTGCCTGAAAAAAGTTGCAATGTAATGATAGCAAATTCATATTATTTAGAGAAAAGGGTTGTAATGTTATTAGAATGAAGCCGTATTCTTACAAGGTATTCGTAATATTAAAATCTAAATTTAATGAGGGTAGAAAGTGAATATAAATAGTATAGCGTTATTCTCATGCTTCAATTTTATTGAGGAAAAAAGTCCTTTATTCTCTTGAAAAATCACATTGCGCACCGCCAAACAAAAATTTTAAGTATTGATACGGAATGTTAGATTGCTTGAGATTGTTTTATCAATATGATGAAGCAGCTTAATTGTATTCCATTTTTCTGCCTGTCCCTATATGTTGTTGGCATTGATAGATTCAAATAAAGTAAAAACATTTGGTCAATTAGAGGCACATTAACCAGGAAGTAAACAATGAAAAAGAACCATTCTTAGAATTGACCTCAAAGGGAAATTTGCTTTTGAAAATCTTTACATTCCAGCAGCCTCGCAGAATTTGTCCTGGTTCTGCCGCAGAGCCTTTAGAGCCCCCCCCTCCCACCCTTATCTTTTAAAATATATGTATCTTTTTTTTTTTGATTGGACACTTTATGACACGACTCGGCGGGTCGAGCCGGCGGTGAGGCGGCCGGCCGGCGTTGTCGTCGGCTGTACAGACAAACATAAATCTTCCCGTTGTGCTCACCTAAGCCCGATCATAACGCTGTCTTGTAAATGTCGGAACCGTGGCTCAGTGTTAAGGGGGAACAGGGCTAGTAAACGAGGTCTTTATGAGCACGTTGGGCCCTGATGAGCCCATTTGTTAACACATACCAAGCTCCAGCTGAGCTAGAGATACTACACTATATGACTCAAACCCGGGCTCGACATTGAAGGGACCTGTTATGTATTTGAAAAGAAGTAGAAAGAAGTAATACTTTACTACTACTACTCCTTATCACCCATATGTTTGTTCCCACATTCACATTTGATGGTTACAATTAAGTGTCGCTTTGACCATGTTTAGGGGTTAAAGGCTCGCGTGAGTTTGACCATTTATGATTCATGATTCTAAATGGCCATTCCTTTGCTTTTGGTCACATGCGGGCGCAGCATAGCGGTGAAGTTTGATGGCTGAAGTCCCGGTAAGATTGTAAGATGTTTGAGTTGTCAGAGCACGGTTGCTAATTTTCACAACCTGCTATAACGCACGTCTAAGTCAGCATTCTTGGTATTGGTTCACACTAATGAAAGATTAGATGACAGTCAATCAGACGCTCACTACCGCTCAAAACGGAGTTTGGTGCGATACAACGATTGGATCCAGATTGTCTCAGACTGTGAATCCCCTCAAGCTTGAGAGGTCTGAGTTTTCTCCCAGGGAAACCTCTTGCAGGGATTCGCTATCACCATGGGAGACATCGTGCTTCCCTCACAGACGGCCAAGAATCTCTGCCCTGGTTTGTGCCAATTTATGGTGCCCATCTCGACAATGTCTGTGTTGTCAGCTCGATTGTTGTTGTTGATTGACAAGCTTTGGTCCTTTGGTCATTCAGAGCTGGAAAAATGAGTCACACTTTTAATTAAAGCGGAAGTCAAGGCAAACATTTTTTAAGCTGTTCTATGCAAGCCCGCTAGTTGAAACACAGCGTTCGGATTAATATTGTGTTTGTGGCATGTGAGTTAAGCAGCAAAATCCAGCCGTTTTTAGCCATCTCAGGGGGCGGCCATTTTGTCACTTCTGTGTACTGAAAATGACATCACACACCCTCAGGGCTCAGATAAAGACCAATCATAACTCAGCTTCAGAAAACAGATGGTCCTTACCCGAGACCCGAGGGTCTGTGATGTCATTTTCAGTCGACAGAAGGGACAAAATGGCCGCCCCCCGAGATGGCTTAACATGGGTGGATTTTGCTGCTAGCTAATATTTAAGCAGCTAGCGGGCCTGCATAGAACATATTCTTGAAAAAAAATGTGTTTGGGTTGACTTTCCCCTTTAAGAAGTCTTTTTCTCTTTCATTTGATGCTCTACTGTGATAGAAGCTAGTTGTCTACAGCTAGTACAGGAGAAATATGATTGCATGTCATAGTTCCAGTCATCCTGGAGCGCTAACATTTTGAACCAGCTGTAGGGTCTTTAGAAGGATCTCTTTGGTCTTCTGCTGCGATAGCAGTCATTGCTGTCTGCTGCTAGTACAAGAAAACTCTTATCACTATGTCACAGTTGTAGTCAGTAGTTCTGCGAGAGCATTTTAGCCCAGCCGGAGGGTCTTCAGAAGCATTTTTCGTCGTCCGCCGCGATAACTGTACTTGTTGTTTACAGCGAGAATGGGAGAACTTTCCCCCACTGGCGCCGTCATCACTCGCACGGACGACAGCAACATTTCTCACTCGCTCTTGGTCATTTCTCCAAATACAAACTCACATTGCGGATGCTCTTGAGGGGCCGACCCTCCCCCTTTTCCTGCGTTTTTACTGCATCCATCCTTCTCTCGCGTACCATCGGCCCGTTGTAGCGGTGTAGCAGTTGTCAGAGATGGAGAGGAACAAACTCCGGCCAGAGAAACTAGCATCGATTTGCTCGCTAGCACCTAAACATGCTGACGGCTGGCAGAAAAGAAAACGTTGGAAAACAAATATGTTATCCAAAAAAAAAAAAAAAAAAAAAAAAAAAAAGTCAACCCTGGGCTTTTTCTTTCACGCCCCTGTTTTGTCATCAAGCATGCAGGTCGCTCTCGCTGTGATGGCTGCCCTCTTGCTCAGGTGCAGTGTTTTTATTGTCCTTTTTTGGTCGTAGCCCCGCGATCCAATTTTCCCAAATATCCGCTCCATCTCTCATACTTCAAGCTCCTGCCCATTTATCTTTCACAGTGTCCTCTTCTGCATCCCCGCTGCCTCTGCAGCTCCATCTACACACATACACATTTGCACAGAAAACCATTTATTTCTGCCCCCCCCCCCTCCCTTCCCGCTGTTTGGAGCCCATATCAGAGGCTCCGTCATAGGGGATTAGCCACAGACTTGATCAGAGTCTCGGCAGTGACCAAGGTTGAATGTGCAAGCTGAAGATTTACACAAGAGAGTTAATAACAACCACGTCGGGGTCTTGAGCCTGATGTCTGTGTTTGGGCGACATGTGGAAGGCCAGTCCGCTCATATTATACCCTTCTTGTTATTGTTAAGGTCAGAGCACGCGGTGCATAAGCCATTCAAAGAAAGATTCGTCTTGGAGGTTTTGACCGATTTGCTGGCAAATTTCAAAGGGGTTATACACGTGTTTGAAACAGCTTTGTCAGCCGTTTGAGTTTTCGTTGTTTTGCGGTGCCGCCGCCGCATTTTGAAGATTGCGCCCTTGAAATTGAAATTTGGTGGGCATGGCTGTCATGAGCAGGCCAACAAAAAAAAATCTCAAAACGTCCTGGACAAACACACAGGGAAAGTCAGCCATTTTGGTTTGAGGTTTTTCATGTTGTCCTGGAAATGTTCAAATTGGGACAAATTGTACTGGACAGATGGGTGACGCAAAATGACGAGAGATTTGATTAGATCTGATGTCTCGCCATGCAACCCGCCCGTCCATCCATCATCTGAGCCGCTTATGCTCGCGAGGGTTGCGGACGTGCTGCAGCCTATGCCAGCTGTCTGACGGACAACCATTTACACTCACAATCACACCTAGGGACAATTTCGAGCGCTCATTTAACCTACCATGCCTGTTTTTGGAGTGTGGGAGGAAACCGGAGCAAATCCATGCGGGCGCGGGGAGAAAACGCAAACTCCACACAGGAAGGCCTGAGCCCGGATTCAAAACCTGGACCTCTCTACTGTGAGGCAGATGTGCCGACCACCGTGCCCGAAAAGACATGGAAAGTCTGCCGTTTTGGTTTGAAGCCAACAACTATTTAATGGCATTTTGGCCGTTTCCAAGGTTCCTTCAAAGACAGACTTGCGCCGAGAGATCAAATCTGAACTAATTGTAGTAGGCAGATGGGCCACACATAAATGTAGCTGAGTTTTTATCATTGCGTGTAGGCAGAGCTTGACAGCGAGGTTTAATGACTCACCATAAAAAAAAAAAATAATTTTTTTAAATGTAATAAATCAGCCTTACAATGTCCAAACCGGACCAAACAATCTCACGCAAAGCTGCTCACAGGTTGAATTATTATTTTTAGTTTTATGATCATTATTTGGAAGGCACCACGCAGACAATATCCTTTGCGCCTGAAGGAATGAGCTTCAATCTGATTACGCGCCGTCCTGTGCCAATTACCTGATGGCATCATCCTTAATTACTCGCTGACCCCCCCGAGGTGGCGCATTATTCACGTCGAGTGATAAAAATAGTCTCTCGAATCAATGAATTAGCTCACCACAAACCAGCCGGAAGAAGAAGAAGAAAAAAAAAACAACATTTTGTCAAGGTTAACACACAAACAAACCAAGGTCTTTTTTGAAAATAACAACCCTCCAGTTTAGCGCGATTTAATTATGCAGTCGAGCACATTTTTTCGGGGCCCGACTCTTTGCAAAGGAACTGCTCAAATATTTACAGCTCAAGGATTTCAGAAAATGCACATTGTCCCTTTTTCTTCTTGGAAGACGCAAGGGGAAGCAGCTAAATGCATGGACCAAGGAAGATCTTAAATGTTTTCCTTGCCATGCCAGCCTGCCTTAAAAATCAGCCCAGTGACGGCATACAAATTGAAACTACGAATTTTTCTTCAAATATTACATGTGTATTCTCCGAGAAAATCAACAAAAGTAGAATTCATCAAAGGAGGATCCTCATCAAAACCTCAAATATATACGTTTAGTAGACTTTGTCGCGCCCCCTCAGAATTTAGAACCCAGAGTAGTTTCACTAAGCAGCATGAAATTTGGTAGGCAGGTCTTTCATGAGTAGACCCACAAAACTCTGAAGAAGTCTGAAAAGAGACAGGAAATCTACCAATGGTTTGAAGCTGCCATTTTAGCTTCATTTTAGCCATTTCCAGGGTTACTTTGAAGACGGACTCCTCAGAGAGATTTGGTGTCATTTTTACCAAATTTGAATTCATTATACGAGACGGATGGGCAACGCTAAATTGCTTTCATCTTGCTTTCAATTTGTGCTTTCATCTGAGCATGGAGACCCAAGTTTGATAACTTGCCATTATCCAAAAAAAAATTGTAGTGCTAATACCACCTTTCCAAAATTAAGCCCCTGAAACCAATTTCACTGAGCAACACGAAATACCTATTTGGAGCAGACCCACAAAAAGATGTCAAGAAGGTTTTGTCCAACTGCTGCCAAAAGCGGACTAATTACATTAGGCAAGGCTAAATGTGTGTGGGCGGAGCATGGTTGCGAAATCTGATGACTTGCCATAAAACACAACAATATCTAAAAATGACTTTTTTTTGTGGGGGTCGTATTTAGCCCTCGAAGCCAGTTTCACTTAGCAACATTTGGCAGACTTGTCCGTCATGAGGCGACCCACAAAAAAGTCTGAAGAAGCCTTCCGCCAAAAGATACGGGACATCCGTTACTTTGATTTGAAGCAGCCATCTTAGTGTGATTTTGGCCACTTCCAGGGGCCCTTCAAAGACGTACTTTTTGGAAACGTTGTCGAATTGCTACCAAACTCAAAGTAGCTTGTTCAAAGTAGCAAAGTTTTTGGTCATTTTGCCCTTTGAGCAGCGGTCCTTCAAAGACTGACTGGATCTAGAAATGTGTTCCACATGCTACCAAATATGAAGTAATTATGCAAAAAAAAAAAAAAAAATAGGTGTGGTTAAATGACCAAGCATGTGAGTTTTGCTCATTTTGTATGGCCACGGCACGGTGATAAAGTTTGACTCGGCAAAATCACAAAACTAATAACTCCAAATTGTCAAAGCTGGAACAAATGTTTTCAAAGCCTGTTTTACTTTGCAACAGGATATTTGGTAGTCCGTCTATCATCTGGAAACTCACAAAAAGTCTCAAGAAGCATCGCCATGAAGTTGGACATTTGGATTCAAAGCAGCCATTTTAGAGACAATTTGGTCAATCCACACGTCCTCGAAAGATCGACTTGTCCAACAGACATGCTCCAATTGCTTCGGAATTTGAAGCAATTATACTAAACAGGCGGGCAAACGCAAAATTTCAAGGGACTTGAGTTCTCTTCATTGTGTATGGGCAGAGCATGATTGTGAAGTTTGATGACTTGCCTCAAACCCGAAACGCTATCCATCCTATAACAATAGCTCAATACATTGCAAGCACCATGTCCCAGTGTGTTTCCCTCGCTCGTTTAATAGCCGAGCAATAACAAAGTGCTTTAAGCGATTCAATGTTACGCCATGATCAAACATGATGCTGATGATCCCGGCCTGCCGTAATACAAAAACCTTGTGATTTGCTTCCACGCGCCAGCGTTTACCCATTCGGCCCACTTATCACACGACCCTAATTTATGGGGAATTTTCATCAAAGCCGCCGGCTGGCTGAGGCGTGCGGATTGAAAGTGGAACGCGGGGATGGCTAACGACACTGCCTCCGGCTTTTTTTACGGCCTTGGTACGCAGCCATAGCGGCGCGGCGGCGGATGGCAATGAGCCGACATTCAGAGCCGGGTGAAGTGATACTTGCCCTTCGCCTCGCTGCGATAAGGCCTGCCGCACACCGAGCGATGCGGAACTGGACAGGACTGGAAAAGTCTCGACGAATTACGCTCGGCGACTCGCCCTCGCTCACCTGGCAAGCGGCCACCGCACAACTACCAACTCCCTGCAATGGAAAAACTGTGACCCAGGATGTTATCGGGAAACAATGTTTTCAGGCGTCACGTATTGTTTTTATCGAATCATAATCACTACTTAGTTGTAGCACCCCGACCACACGGATGTCCAAATGCGGTCCTTGAGGGCCGCTATTCTGCATGTTTTAGATATCTCCCCCCTCCAAGGCACCTGATTCAAATGATCAGGATCCTTATGAGCTGATCCAAAACGGGCCGGATAGGGGCCCTCGAGGACTGGATTTGGACACCCCTGCTTTAGACGGAACTGTTCGGCAGCCTCGCTTGGAGTGAATAAATTATACCGCCCCCCCCCCCCAAAAAAAATCCATGTTTGTTTACACAAAGGA
Organism: Filicampus tigris; assembly: GCF_054856515.1. NCBI lineage: Eukaryota > Metazoa > Chordata > Actinopteri > Syngnathiformes > Syngnathidae > Filicampus > Filicampus tigris. Next base: position 4,998,191 of record NC_141224.1, on the reverse strand, counting down.
GTGTCCTTGTTGCTTGTTAGCCCCCCAAACAAGGTCTTGATTGCTTAATTGGGTTGTTACAGTGTTCGCTCCGGGGGACGACGGCACGGCGCGGCTGTCGTTCATCGGCGGTCCAAAAAGGGGACGTCATGTAACAAGTGAGCGAGTGCGCGTGTTCCGTGGAACCGAATGCGGAGAGTTTTTCAATTAGCACAGTGACTGTATACGGGGCAATGTTTTGGACTAGTAAATGACTTGATTCTTGGAAAATGATGACATTTTCATGTAATGTTAGATTTTATTCTCCTAAAATGACAATATCATTAGCATTAAAGGGGAAATTAACCCAAGTACATTTTTTTCAAGAATAGCAGGCCCGCTAGTTGAAACACGGCATTCTGAGGAATATTGCGTTTGTGGAATGGCTCAGCTTCAGAAAACAGGTGAGCCGTGATTGGTCGTTACCTGAGCCCGGAGCAGTTGTGATGTCATTTTCAGTCGACAGAAGTGACAAAATGGCCGCCCCCAGAGATGGCTAAAAACGAGTGGATTAACTTCCCTTTTAAGGTCTCGTTGCCCTTGTATTGAAAATATGACTATGAAAACATTTCCGCTACAGTTCATAAAGGTGAAAGGAGTTAAGCTAGTGCTAATGGTCCATAGGTTATTGGAGGGGGTGGTTGCAATACTTAGTTTGCCCCGGGGTGCTGCCACCTCTCATTAGGCGCCGCGCAAAGGGTAAAGACCGCGTCTGGGAAAACACCACGCGACCGATCTAACGAGGCTGTTTGATGAATCCATTGAAACGCGCCGGGAATGTTCCTTTCATGTTCCCGCGCGCACGGGTCACCGGCAATATGTCCGACAACCCGAGAAATGTCGGAACGCGCGCCGGGCTAATGAGGCCGGCGGTGATTTCGGCCCGTCGCGCGCCAGGCGTGAAGGTCGCGACACGGTGACAGGGAAGCTCTCGCTCTCGCGCTCACGACTTCGCTTCACTTGGCCTGCTCGCTGATTAATTAGCCTCATCGGGCTAATTGAAAGTCACCCGCCGCCACCGGAGTTTAGATTAGCGTTCTGTTACGTGCGGCGACTTGGCGTGTTGTTATTGTGCGTGACGTCATCGCTTTGGCGTCAAAACACTGGAGGTCAGAATAGCATGCAATCAAAGTATTAATTAAAAAAAAAAGGGAATTAGGGAAAAGTGAAAAATAGTTCCTAAGGTGTCCCGAGTCAGTGTGATGTTGGAATGGTTTGAATTGGTGAAGAAAGATGGACTTTTATTGTGAAATTTGGGAATGTGAAACGTCTGACATTTTGGGAATGTAAGAATTGTTGGAATGTGGAAAATAATTCTCAAGATGTTCTTAATGAGATGAACTGTTGGGTATTGAAAGTGGAAAGATCGCTGGAATCTTAAGAGACCTTCAAAGGAAAACAATAAAAAAAGTTAGCTCTTTGTTTTCCAAGAATTACAACTTTTGTTGTTGTAAAGTTACTTTTATTGTCATAAAATTACTGTTTTATGACTGAAAATTACTATTTTAATCTGGTGAAATTATGAAGAACCTTGTTCTGGTAAAGTTGTCTTTAATATGGAAAAATGAATTTAATCCCTAAAAATGAGATTTCTAGTTTTTGTTAAATTAAAGACAATTTTTACAACCTTATTCTTCTAAATAGATGACCTTTTTCTGTTGTAAAATTGCAGCTATTTTCTCCAAATACAACTGCAAAAAGGTTGCTTTATTGTAAAAATATGTACATTTTCTCAAATGACTGTCCCCAAAACTTTATTCTCTTACGAGTTAATTCTTGTAAAATGTCATCTTTTTGCTTGAAATGATTACAATTCTATTTTATAAAACTCTTAAAATAAAATTTTCTTACTCAAAAGTTTTACATCATTCTTGTAAAATTGCAACTTTTTTCTAGTAAGCATGAGTATTTTCATAAAATCTTTTTCCCATTTTGACGCTTTTCTCATATAATTTTGACTTCATTCTTGTAAGATTTCAACTCGTCATACTTTATTTTGGGGTTAGAAAATGTCAATTGATTTGTGTGAAATTTCAAACTTTATTGTAATATCATTTCATGTAAAATGACAGTTTTTCTTTAAAAATACAATTTTCCTTTATTTCTTTTAACTTTAACGAAACTATTTCTTGAAAATACACTATTTTATTCTTGTATTTATTCCTCAAAGTATGCCTTTCCCCCTTAAGATTTTAACAGTAGTCACTGTAAATTACAAATGTATCTTTTTTCCCTTTTGTCCAATAGTTTTTTTTTGGGGGGGGGGTTATTCTCATCAAAAATGAAGACTCCTTGACTTTTCAACCACGACATTACAACTTCTCCAAAAATGATGGCTTAATCATCCCGACTAATCATTTTTCACCCTTGTTTAAGAATTTGTGCCACTGCGAATCATTAGAGGAAAATGCCCGCTGCATTCACTCGTGGCGAAGTTGTGTAACATGCAGCTACTTCTGAAAGCCGCGCTTGTGAATTTGTGTGTGTGCGTGTGTGTGCGTGTGTGTGTGTGTGTGTGTGTGTGGGCGTTTTGCTTTCAATCAAGTGCAAACATTTTAGCCTTAAAAGGAAGATCTGCCAGAGTCGGGCCACCATCCACGCCCACGCCTTCTGGAGTGGCAGCCTCAACAGCAAACAAGCTCGTTCTCTGTGCTTGTGTGCGCGTGCCCGATGCCGATCAGGATCAGGATCAGGATCCATCATACGCGCCGTCGGTCGGTCGCCACTCGTAAACGCGTTGACGACACGGTCGCTCGCGGGCTACTTGAAGTCGGTCCAAGCTGCGATTGCACACTCGTGTTGACGCCGGCTTGGTGCTCAAAAGATGTTGGCGGCCGCGTTCAAAAACACGAAACCGATCATTGTGTTGTGTTTAGTGCAGCTGTGGGAGTCGAATTTGCTCAGCTTGTTCTTGATGATGAAACGCATCCAAAAGTCTTTATTTAAATTTGTAATTCTGAATACGGACACGCGGCCATTTGGAAGGTAGATATAGCTTGGGGGGGGAGTTGGGGGGGGGGGCGCAGCAAAATAATTTGCAAAGCACGGGAACATGGATTTGAATGCAGCGGAAGCAGGATGTAGTCGGCCAGTTGGATCGTGCATGTGAGAATGTGGTGAGTGACTGGCTGCGATTGGCTGGCGATTGGCAGATCCTAAGGGCGCCGTTTACTCAAGGGGGCGCCAAAAATCAGCCGAAGATTCACCGTGAATATAAATAGATTAAGATGAAATAAGACTAATAATATCAAGTCAAAATTCAAGTAAATTGAAATCAGTATAAGGAATCGATCAAGCGAAGAGGAGAATTAATTCGAAATCAGCGATCCTGTAGCGGCGGCTTTCGCACTGCGCCTCACCGGCACAATTAACTCTTGAGTGTCCGATTAAGCCACTGCACATTTTTAAATTGATTATGGTGGTCCTCTTTTGTGTTCAAGCAATCAACGCATATAGGAGGGCTTCTCGGATGTTTCGAGTTTTCTCAAAACTGTCTTTTTGGTGCTCTTCAGTCGAGGGATCAATACGGGACTTGAGAAAATGGAAACGGAGGCACTCAAAGTATTTTGGATTAAAAGGCCTATATTTTAACATGGCCAGTTGGAGATAATGCCTACGTATTTCAGCCTTGGTGGGCCTCAAACTTGCCCTGAAGAAGGCCTTCCAAGGCGTAGGCATTATCTCCAACTGGCCATGTTAAAATAAAGGCCTTTTAATCCAAAATACTTTGAGTGCCTCAGTTTCCATTTTTGTATATGACCAGAGGGTTCCACGCAATTTGAAATGGTCCAATTTGTAGTAAAAATGTTTCATATTCAAGGGCAATAAGAGCATGTCAATACTTTCACGACTTAATGTTAAACTAAAAAGTGAAAAACCGTGACAGCCTCACTTGTGGAGAAAAGTGAAACATGAGTAAATCTAAGGTTGTCATAGAAACAAAAAATGCTATTTTCTGTTACTACTTCCACTTATTTACAATATCATTTTTTCTCTTATTTGTGTCGATTCCCTATAAATCTCATTCAAATGCTAATGCACTTAATGACCTCATTGCCAGTGACAAATGCAAGAATGAACCTTTCCGATTTTCAAGTGGAGAAGCAACGCATATTTTGCAATAGCTGGACAACTGACCTTGAACATATGTTCACACAAAATTGAATGCAAAATCCCAATAAATATTACCACAAATGATAAAAAAGGAGTCTGTTGGATTTATATTTAAAAAAAAAGTATATTAAGGTACATTGACAAAAAAAAAAAAATTCTGTTTGTTCAATAAAATAAGATGTCGCAACATTAAGTCACTTGCATGATTTGTTTGTTAGTAACCAGTCATGAAATTATGAAAATGTTCCATTTTATATTTTAAATTGTAAGACGCTATCTTATGCATTAAAGACAATGTAAAAAAAAAATTAAAAAAATGGACTTCTTTTGTTAGCATATGTAGAGGGGGAGGCGGCATATAAAATCTCACTTTGAGGCCCCACATCGCCTCTCATCCCACCAATCATCTGGGATTGGCTCCATTCATGTTGTCAAATGACTTCCCTGCTGGCATGATTATAATAATACTGGTAACAGCATAAATAACTATCCTAAGTAGTAATAACATGCCACTAGTAAGTCATATGGACTCAAGAAGTCATTTCATGGCCATTTATTGCATCCAGGGTGGCCAGTATCAAGTGTTGCCAACTTGAACCGTTCAAAAGAAAGCACACGAACATTCCTTCCCATGTGATTGAGGCATAAACATGCCGTGTGCTTAAAAAGAAATAAACAAATAAATAAACGCAAACCGCTGTCACGGCGAGCGACAGGCGGCGAGCGGCAGGTCCGCGCTCGAGTGCGCGAAGGGCGTGGGTCGAATGAGACGCGGAGACTCCTGACAGCGCTTCTTAGAGTCGTCACGCCGCGAAACTCCCGAAAATGTACGATTTAAGGGATGACAACAAAAGGCCGCGGACGCAAATTGACGTGCTTGAAAGAGGGCCCGCAGTCGTGCTGGGGAAGGGGGCGGCAAAGTGATGGTAATGACACGGGACGTTTGATGGTGTGTGTGTGTGTGTGTGTGTGTGTGTGTGTGTGCGCGCACGCGTTTCAGTATGTATATATATATATATGTATATATATACGCCATTCAAGTCACTGATCTGTGACCTCACTGCCACTCCATCGCAAATGCCTTGCCAGGAATACACACACAGTTATTTTTTTTTAAAGTGGGAGTCAACCCAAACATATTTTTTTCCAAAATATGTTCCCAGCAGGCCCACTAGTTGAAACAGGGCATTCTGATTAATTTTGCCTCAGTGGAATTATAAATGAAGCAGCAAAACGCACTCGTTTCTAGCCATCTCTGGGGGCGGCCATTTTGCCTTATGTCGACTGAAAATGACATCGCACCTGCTCACAACGGCCAATCACGGCTGACCTGTTTCCGGAATCTGAGCCGTGATTGGTCGTTGTGAGCAGGTGCGATGTCATTTTCAGTCGACAGAAGACAAAAATGGCCGCCCCAAGGGACAGCTAAAACAAGTGGATTAACACTTATTCCACAAAGGCAATAAAAACTAGTGGGCTTGCATAGAACATATTCTTGAAAAAAATATGTTTGCGTTGTGTTTTGCACTGTCATTTAGCATTGAGGATGTGAAATATGTGCCTTGGCTCAATAAAGGTTGAAAGAGTGTAGTAGACATGTCAACCCAATTTCTTGTTGTTCAGTCAAACTGGTCCCGAGGGCTAATTTATTGCCACTTGCTTTGAGTTTGAACATTTCCCAAAATCATTCAGTATTCCTCCTGACTCACGCAAACGCTTCCGTCAAGAGTTTTCAAAGTTGTTTTGCAAAGTGCAAAGTCTTGTTCATATCTCCATATAAATCGCCACCCTCGCATGCATTCATCTGAAGTCTTGACATGACTTTCCAAATGCATCGCTAAGAGGCCGCTCACTGGTCATTTGCGCTTCCCCACCTACCCGGAAGGTCGGCGTGCTTTTAAAGGCTTCGGCCGACGCGTCCTGGAAGCTCTTGGTTGAGGAGGAGCAAATCAAGCGGCGTTTTTCCGAGACGTGCGCGTTTCGCCGCCGTAATCAGCAATATCCACGCGCCTAAATGGATTCCCGCGTGGAGATTTACATCCAAGCTCATGCGACTCTCTACCGCGCTGGAAAAAAATAAATCCCAATCATCCATAAATGTGCTTATGAGAACGGCACTGGATTCAAAACTCGGTTACAGCGGCTCTATTCAATTTCACAATAACAGGCTCTTATTCGAGTGGAGGCATTTATTTGCCCCATATGACATTGGGAATTGAATGTTTTACTCCCTAACTCCCTGCTTACGTTTCCTCAACAATGTGGCCGACCAGCGCAAGTTTGCTGCACTACTGTGAATCGCCAAAAAGTTGCAAAGGTTAATATCAGGGAAAAGTTGCATTGGTAAGAAAACAAGACTACTGTATATACTTATAGTTTTGCAGTTTTTGTCGACTGTAAATCCCCCAAAACGTGGGCCTGTTCAAATAAGACTCATGGGGCTTTGTTTTGGTTTGATCCAGGACTTCTGCCTAGCAACAAGAAATACATTTAATATATACGTTTTGACCACGGCAGGAGGTAAAACTTTAGCTTTGGTGGCAAAATTCCCTTTTTTAAAAAAAATTTAACAATCACTATCAGCTAATCTAATTTAAGATAAACAAACATTGTCTACTCTACAGCACCAGGTACGTGGCCTATAGAGTTTGGGTACGAACACTGTGTGTGCTTTCTATCTGCTGACAGTAAAGCTTTCATGTCGATCCTCAAACAATAAACGGCTAAACCTCTGCCAAGGCAGCCTATTTTCCAGATGTTCAACCTAATCTTTTATTTATTTTTTTGCGCTTTAATTGCTTGGCGCTAAAGTGTAATGGCCTCATTCTTGGCCCGTGTTGCACGCCGCCGCCGGGTTTCAGCCGACGTGGCTCGTTTGTTGTGCAATCACACGCACGCACGCGCGCGGGCACACACACAGTGGGAACATTAGCTCCACGGCACTGCTAAGAAGTCATTAAAGTCTATGTGTTGATACTGCCGCAATGGATTCTTTTGAAGACGACTGTACAGGAGCATATTTTGCACTCAGCACCTGCCATCAAAGTGTCGTCCCCGCGTCGGCCCGAGCTGGTGCCAGAAACTCATTAGGACATCCCGCAATGCACACATGAGCGACTTTGAATTAGTTGACTCGTTTGCGAGAGAAGGAAGGTTGGGCTAGACGACACGCATACAATACTGCACATTTCCTTTCTCCTCTTCATAACCGTCATTCACAGTTGAAAAATAATACGACCAAATACACAGGATAAAAAAATGACAATAAATTCCCAGTCTATCATAAATTCTTCAAAATTGCACGTTGAATAAGACCATCATAAATCCCGCTGAAGTTGTACATTTAAAAACGAGATGAGCATTCAAAAAAATCCCCATAAAAGATGCATAGGTTAAATAATCCCACCATAAATCCCTCAAAAATTGTAGGTTAAAAAAAAGTAGTGTAAATCTCATCAAATCATAAACCTCACAACATTGCATAGGTTAAAGAAGACACTAGTAAATCTCCCAAAAGTTGCATGTGTAAAAATAAGTCTATTGTAAATCCCCCCAAAATTGCATGTTGAAATACTATGAATCCCTAAAAAGGCAAACAACAACACTATCCAAACATTCCCCCAAATTGGCTAAATCTAAATCTCCCCAAAGCCATGCACTTTTTAAATAAGACAGGTTTAATAAAACATTTCGGTCTATTGTAAACCCGAACAAGATCAAATAAACCACCGGTAAAAATCCCTCAAAAGTTGTACGTCCAAAAATAAGACTACCATATCTACGGTTCATAAAAAGTTATGCAGTATGAACGATTGAATGATTGAATGCAGTATGAACACCTAAGTGATTGTCTTCACTCAAATCCAAGCCAAGGCCAAATTGTTTACTGGAGTTGTGGGAGGAAAACAGACTTCTGGGAGTTGTTGTGAATGTGCTCATCCGTGCTGATGTCAAACGCGCGTAGCTCCATGTTGCGACGGCGCCTTCAACAGCTGAAGGTATTTAATGGGGTGGCAAATGAGCGGTAAAAGTGTGCGAAAGAGTGCAAAATGGAGGGAACCTTGGGACTTGCGCTGGATCCGCGCCAGCGTGCATGTACTTCATGGCTCGTAAATCGTCTCTCAGAGCCTCTCTGGGAAGAGCCTATTGATCGCCAAAAGACAAACGGGGTCTCCTCGGGTCTTGAGGAGACTTAATAACGTCACTCACGCTTTCGGAATGATCCGTGATCGCGGAGGGTGACAAGGCGGCTCGATTGTCCTTCCTTCTGGTGGCCAAGTGCGTATTTCCTCCTTAAGATCCACCAAAAGTTGCACAGGTTAGAATAAGAGCAGCATAAATCCGTCAAAAATTGCCTAATTAAAGTCGCCCCTATAAATTGTACAGACCACCATAAATCCCCAAATCCTGCACAGGTTAAATAGAATAATATGAATGTAAATCCCCCCTTAAATTGCCCATGAATCCTTCAAATGTTGCTAGATTAAAATAAATTAAAACATACGTAAACCTCAATATTTTTGTGTACATTAAAATAAAACTACCATAAACCCTCCAGTAGTTGCACAGTTAAAAATTAGACTACCGTAAATCTCCAAAAGGTTGTGCAGGTTAAAATAAGACCCAAGTTGCTTAATAAAAAATGAGGCTAAAACCCCTAAAAGTTGCACAGATAAAAATAATAAAGGTTGCGCAACCTAAAATAAGACAACCATAAATGCCCCCAAAATTGCATTGTACGAAATAAAACTGATAATTACCTCAAAAGTTGCTTAATAACCAATGCGGTTATATACTATAAATCTCCCAAACCTTCGAGCTAGTAAAATAAAATGACCCCAATAATTGTCTCAAAATTGCGCAAATTAAAGTTTAAACAACTTTAAATACCCCAAAAGTTACACAAGTTGAAATAACACTCTCATAAATCCTCCTAAAATTATGCAAGATATAAACAAGATGACTGCAAATCCCCAACGATTGCGTGGGATAAAATAAATCTGGCATACATCCTCCGAAAGTTGCTTGGATAAAAGCCATACTTGAGTAAAAATCCTCACATGGTCGCACAGCTAAAATAAATACCATAAATCCCCATAAAGTGGCACTAAATCTCGCATCTGGTTTGTGCACTGATGGCGGGACACATATTTTCATGACGTCGCTGTCAAGAGCTCGTCAATCTGCTTTCAGGGCCTATTGATCGCCCAAAATACGAACAGGCCACCTCTGGACTTGAGGAGACTTACTAACCTCACTCGCGCTTTCAGAAGCATCCTTCATCCCGGAGGGAGGATACGATGGCCTCTTAGCATGCAGGCCTCGGGAGGTGCACGCAGGTTGGGAGACAGCGAGCGAGTGGCCTCCTGGCTCGTAATGAGACTCTCTCTAGTCCACGGTGTCAGTCTCGTGTCTGTCAGGCAGCCGGCGGGAATCAGGGAACGTGTCACGCGGGTTAAATGCTAGACAGTGCGCTGTGTATATATCTCCCGCATCAGCTGTCACCAGGAGCCAGACACTGATACAGATTAAAGCAGCCATGCTCTCTTTATCCCTGCGAGAAAAAAAAAAAAAAAAAAAAAAAAAAAAGGGATGGCTTTGTGAATTGGTGGGCTACTTGAAGTCGCCACAGTTGTGATTTCCCGAGAGGCTGGCTCCACCGCTCTTCTTCTCGGGATCCCAGCTCATATTTACATCAAGGAGCTGAGAAAATAAAACCCCAGAAATTGCAGAGATTGAAATAAGACTACCGCAAATCTCCCTGAGTAATATTTTGGAATAAGATGACCGTAAATCCTCCAAATGTTGCGTCAGATAAAATGACCAAAAAAGAAATGCCCCAAAGGTTGCAGGGTTAAATCAGTCTTACACAAATCCCCAAAGAGTTGCACAGGTTCAAATAAGACTACGGTCAATTCCCCAAAAGTTACAGTTAACAAGAAGATTACCATTAATCCTTAAAAGTTGCACAGTGTGAAATTTAGTCTTCTGATAATCCCTCAAAAATTACGCTGTGTAAAAATAAGTCTGTTGTGAAGACTAAAGATTTTTCAGAATTAAAGATAAGACTCGTGTAAATCTCCCTAAGGACCACATAAGATGAGCATGATGACCTCAAAAGTTGCACAGGTTAAAATTAGACTTCCAGAAATCTCTAAAAAATTGCATAGGTTGAAATTAGACAACTTTCACTACCCTAAAAGTTAAACAAGTTGAAATAACACAAAGACAAATCCCCCAAAATTTGCATAGGTACAAATAAGACAACTATGAATACCCAAAAAATTGTAGGATCAAAGTTAGACTATCGTAAATCCCTCAAAGATTGCACAGGCTAAATTATGGATGCTGCAAGTCCCTCCAAACTAGTTCAGTTAAAAAAAAAAAAGTACTCTAAATCTTAATGTTGTACAGGTTAAAATAAGACATTCATAAATACTGCAAAAGTTGCTAGATTACCAAAAAAAAAAGTCCACAGTAAACTTCAGAAGTTGCACAATGGAAAAAAGTTGCAAAGGATAAAATAAGTTTACTGAAAAGCCTCCCAAAGGTTGTGCAAGTTAAAATAAGATGACCATAAATCCCTTGAAGGTTTTGAAAATTAAAAATAAGACCCCAGCAACTCCTCCCAAAATTGCAAAATTGAAAATAAGTGTACCAAAAATCCCCACAAAATTGCAAAGGATTAGATAAATGTACTGTAAATCATCCAAAGGTTGTGCGACTAGAAATAAGAACACCATTGAAAACCCCAAAGATACACAGGTTGAAATAACACAAACATGAAATCTCCCAAAAGTTGCACACTTTAACATTTCCACTGTGTCTCTACTCTATGTTGCCCATCAGCTTTTAGCAGGAGCCAGAAACTGATACGGATAAAAGCAGCCATGCTTTCCTCATCCCTGCAGAAAAAAAACCAACCACCTCAGGCTTCTTGTGAATTTGAGGGCTGCTGGAATTCGCCGCTATGATTTCCCAAGAGGGAGTAAAACCCGCATCCAGGTTGGGTTTGATTGTCCTACCTCCTGGTTGCTCAGCACATTAAGGAGCTATTTGAAAGTAGCAGAGGATAAACTAAATCTATTGTAAAGTCCCCCCCAAATTTGTGTAGGTTGAAAAGAGACTAATACAAATCCCTCAAAAATTGCGAAATTGTGCAGGATTATTCATAGGAAATTAGACGACCATGAAACTACTCAAAATTGCATAGATTAAAATAAAACTACCATAAATCCCCCAAAATCGTGCAGGTTAAAAATAAGACTCCTGTAAATTCCGCAATATTTCTTCAGGACAAAGTAAACAACCGTAAATCCTCTAAAAGTAGCACTGATAGAAACAAGACAAGCATAAAAATCCCCAAATGGTTGCACAGCAAAAATAAGTCTTCCTTCGGTCCCCATAAAGTTGCAGTAAATCCCGCAGTCTCCTGCCACTTTCCCATGCGGCGCATATTTACATGACAGGGCTGTCGGCTCTTCTTGGAAAGGTTGGCGAGGAAACCAAGTATTTTCATATGCTGGGCCGCTGCAACTTCCCGCCGCTCCATCTTCCGCCTTGGCTGTAAATTGTCCCTCCGACGCCAGGACGTAATTGCCGCGCTCATCTTCGTGTCGCACCAGTGACGTTTAGCCAGCGCCAGGTGGCTCACCAGCTTATAATGATCAGAAACAACCGGTCATTTGGCCGAAGTGTTTTATTGAGTTCTCAAACCGGGAAGATGTGTCGTAATGAGGGAACGGCGGGATAACGTTTACCTCACAGACGCCGCAAACCGGCGAGACCTGATTAAATCGGCACATTCTCGCCGTCGGTTCCCTTTGGAGGCGGCACAAGTATTCTTCTCCCGCTTTCCTCGGAGGAGATGATAAGTGCTTGTGAAATGAATACAAGAAAAAGGCCAAGGAATTGTCTTGCTATCAGGCCGCGAGCAGAAGCCCGAGGGAAGAGATGGATGCAGCCGCACACGCCGAAGACAATGGCAGTAGCGATTGCCGCGGTCGACACAGGGTGCAGTTAACCAGCGGGGGGCCAAAGGTCACCGTGTCGGATGGGGGGGAGCGCAGTGATTTACCGTGTTCCCGTTAATTAGTCCGCTGAAGCATGTTAGCATTGCTGCCATGACAGTAGACTTATTATACATGCGCCCCGGACAAGCTACACTGACACACGACATGATTGGAGGGATAAGACATGAGCTAAGTGTCACATTTAATACCCGATGGTGTTTTTCTATTAGAATTTTTTACACTATGCGGAAGAAAAAAATCTCTCAAAATGTTTCACGGTTAAAAAAAAAATAGACCACCATGTGTACGAAAATGTTGCGATGGTTATATTAAATCTACAGAAAATACCCCAAAATGTGCAAAGGTAAAAATAAGACTACCGTAAACGGTAGTATCTGTACATCTAATTGTTAAACAAAAAATATGAAATACAATTTTTTTTTTAAATATGTAACTACCATAAATCCCCCAAAAGTTACAAACTTAAAAATAGGACTACCATAAATACCAAAATTTGGGACAGGTTATAATAAATTTACAGAAAATACCGCAAAAGTTGCAAAGGTAAAAAATAAGACTACCGTAAAAGTTTCACATTTGAAAATAGGACAACGATAAATATCAAAATCTTGCTGAGGTTAAAATAATTCTACAGAAAGTCCTCGTAAATTGCAAAGTTAAAAATAAGACTACCGTAAATCCTCTAAACATTGCATAGTCAAAAACAGGACTACAATACATTTTGCTCAGGTTAAAATAATCCTACAGAAAATCCCCCCAAAACTATGAAGATTAACAATAAGACAAACATAAATCCCCCCCAAAAATTGTGCATCTTAAAATCACAAGTACCGTAAATCCCCCAAATCTTGTGTGGGTTTAACTTATTCTACCAAAAAGCCACAAAATCTGCAACGGTAAAATAAGACTACTGGAATCCCTCAAAAGTTGTGACTACAGTAAGCCCCCTCAAAAGCTGCTCCGGTTAAAATATTACTACTATTAATCCCCCAAATCTTTGCTGCTGAAAATAAGACAGCAGTGAATCCCCCCAAAAATGTATTTAATAAAATAAGACTACATCAATTCCCCCCAAAGGCTGTTTAAATGTCCACCACAATTCCCTCAAAGCTCTGCAATTTTCAAAAATCCCTGCAAAGTTGCATCTGATTAAAACACTGTCCAAATGTAAATTAAAATGTGACTATTTTAAAACAGCACAAAACATGTGCAGTTTAATTGAAGTCACTCAATGTATGATTTAAGAAAAAAAAAAAAAAAAAATTAAGAGCAAATTTGCGAATCAGCCGTTGTAGTAGCTATGCATTGGGCGCTGATGCTGCAGATTCTCCGCACATCCTGTTGTCAGCCGTTATGATTTCACGCTGCCAATTCGGCCTCTAATGCCCTCTGACGGCCTTTTAAATACCTCATTTGATTTCCGTCTTGGACTACAAGCTCCCCGCTTCACCTGCCAGTCCTCCTGCTTGGTGTCTGATGAACCTCTCTCACTCTTTCTTCCTGAGCTTCCTCTTCCCTGTGCCAGCTGTGTGATGAGCTGGTGGTGGTGGTGGGGGGGGGGGGGGGTGATAAGCGGTGGTCAGCTGCTCTCCAGATGGCAGACCCCAGAGCAGCGGCAGCTGCCTGGCGAGGGAGTGCGAGCGCGAGCGAGCGAGTGAGGGTGGGCAGTGTGACGGTGGAGTGCTGGGATGATTACGGTGGTGTTGCATTTTTCAGGTTAGAAAGGGAGAGATGGCGGCCTTGCAGGTGGGATGTGTGACATCAATACGCCCGGAGGGAAAGAACCTCAGTAGGGGAGCGCCCCCACATTCACAAGCATTTCTTCGGGTTATGCAACACACACACACACACATAAACGCCCCACTTCCACTGTTCAGGATGTGCTTTGCACATGATGTAACCGTGATTTCTTTCATCTGCAAAGCTGAATATGAAATGAGTGTCCTATTGTTTTCCCCTCAGTCACGGACTTGGCTGCTCTCTGTGGAAAGAGGCCATCTGGGGGTACGGGGGAGGGGGGAAGCGCTTTCGCAATACTTTCAGCCAAGTCAAAGGACGAATCCTTGCAACAAACAGTCGGTCTCATGTCAAGGTAATTGAGTCAATGTGTAAGAATTTCTAAAGAAAAAAAGAAGAGGATAGATATACAATATATTTTCTGGTGTCAGGAGACCCCCAAAAATATGTTTGCTCAACTATTAACATTGCATGGTCAAAGCGAGCACAGCAGGCATGTTTTTGCAGCATTCACAGTACACACAACACAAACACATAAAGTATGTGTTTACAATAGGGTCTGGACGATTAATCGGCCATCAAACATTGGCCAAAAGAATCGGCCAAAATATGTGTACAATTGACCCCATTGAAAGGCTTTTTAAAAAAAAATTGTATGAGTTATTTATTTATTTTTTTTATTAATCAGCCGAGTAATCTGTATTTTTTTTCAGCAAAAAATCGGCTTCAATCATAAAAAAATCCATATCTGTCGGGCCGTAGTTTACAGTAAACAAATCCATTTTTTTCCAAACTAACACATTTATCTCACAATATACAGCACATCGATATTCATGCACAAAGATGTACATTTTAAAATGAACCTACAGCCGTCGCTTTCTGTAGGCATAAAAAGCAGGATTACAGCGGATGACGCGACAAAAAATAGGTTGTGCTGAAATACTTCCGGTTTCGCTCTTCTTCTTTAAAATTTACACCGTCTCAAATAAACGTGCCGCCATCTTGTACTCAGTAGTGCAATTACACCACATTTAAACACTAGTTAGGCCCAAATTGTTAACTGTCCCCAAAGAATCTGCGAAATAGTGGTACCGCCAACTTGCAACCCAAGATGGAGGGGCTTTACTGTACGCTGGTGATTACCGTAATGCAGGTAATGCATTCCAGGGTTAAACTGTCTTCTCAATTGTACAACAAAAAACTTCATTTAAATGTATACGTCACACTTGCTTTCTTAAACTCCTCAACAGCATCCTCCGCTTTCACTGAGGTCTGTTTTGGTGGGAATCGTGATTAGCTACGGAGGGTCTCCCAGGGATACCGAGATCAGAAAGTGGGGAGCAGGGGAAGAGTGAGGCGTGGACAACCCGCGGCGCATGATAATCAGGAGACCATTCAATTAGCGCAGCTTTACGGCGCCCCGACGTTGATTACCTCAGACAGGCCGGCGTGTCCCATCTTTTTCCCACTGATTAAAAGTAAGATGAGGGAGGAGCTCGGAACGCTCGGCATCGGTGGCTTTTCTAATTCCAAAGGAGACGGGCAAGGTCGATGCCCGTCTTCCACAAGCTGCTAATTGGATGCAAATGTAAACACAAGATGGGGAAAGTGGCATTGGATTGGTCGGGAAGGTGACGGGGTTACCACGTGCGTATCCTCGTAAATGACATCTTCGCCTTCAGTTGAGGTTTACTGCCAAACTTAAAGCGGAAGTCAACCCAAACATATTTTTTTCAAGAATATGTTCCCAGCAGGCCCACTAGTCGAAACACGGCATTCTGATTAATTTTTGCGTTTGTGGAATATAAGTTAAGCAGCAAAATGCACTCGTTTTTAGCCATCTCCGGGGGCGGCCATTTTGTTTCTGTCGACTGAAAGTGACATCACAACTGCTCACATCGACCAATCACGGCTGACCTGTTTTCCGAATCTGAGCCTGTATGCGTTAGCATTAGCATTAAGCTAGCGACTAAAGGCTAAGTCTTTGTTTTAAGGAGACAACATGTAATTCTGTTTAGTTGATGATAGTTGTAGTATGTTGTAAGTAATTTTTGGGTCATCAAAGTATGGCACCTGATGATTTCTCACTAGTTGGGAGTCACGTGGTCCGACGGGGTGATCACGCAGCGGTAATTGGGCACACTTTGAAATTCCCGCAAGGTGTTTGTCACTCAGGCAGGGGAACGGGATAATCGCTGCAATTGTGTCTACGTCTAAAGGCACAGCGGCGTCGAGTGATGCGGAGGAGGAGCTGCGATCAAGATGCATCTCGTTGTCGTCGCCGTCGTCCTTGTGTGCCTCGCTTAAATGGAGATGACACATCTTGTTGTCTGGCGTCGAGCTCATCTTTCAAATGTTTTCTAATGCGTACATGGAAAAATGAAAAAGAATCCCCATAGGAGATCGTGAAAACGGAAATAGTTGGATGGATTGTCAGGGATGGAGTTTTCAAATGAAGTTTTCAAGCCTGGGTTAGGGTTTCAAGACGGGCTCAGGGTTTCAAAACTTGCGGTTCAAATTAGGGTAAATGTGCAATGTCCAAATGTGCTTTCAAGACTGGGTTAGGGTTGGTTTCAAACGAGGGTTAGGGTTTAAAATTGGGGTTTCAGAGTTTGAAATTGTTGTTTCAGAGAGGTGTTCCAGGTTGGGTTTTAGGACTGGGTTAGGGTATTTAATTAGGATGTTGAAAACAGTTTAGGTTACCAAATGTGACTTTCTAGACAGGGTTAGGGTTTTGAATAAAAGTTTCAAACCTGGTTTAAGGTATAAAATTTGGATTCCAAGCCTGGGTAACAGGGTAAGTGTTTCAAAGTAGAGTTTTAAATTTTGGTTCCAAGAATTCATTCGGGTTTCAAGCAAAGGTTCGATTTTCAAACAATTGAATACAATACAAATTTATTTATATAGCGCATAAATTAGGGTTTCAAAGCAAGGTTTCAAACTAGAATTCGTGTTTCCAATTTTGATTTCAAGACCGGTAAGGTTTCATAAATTGGGGTTTCAAACAGTGGTTAGTGTATCAAGCCTAGTTAGGGTTTCAAAGGATCATGTCTGACCAACTGCTTCTTGCTTTTGAAATTTGGATCCAGCCCCAATGTAAGTAGACAGCGACATTTGCTCAGCCCCTTTGTTGATGTATGCTTGGGACTATTTGTATTTCGTCAGATGCTGAGTGACAAGATGGTGGGCGACGGTGGCTAACGCGTGCTGGCATCTGAGCCCGAGAGAAATGTTCGCCGCACACTAAATACAACCGTGACGGACATTTTTGACATGTGAACGGAGGCGGGAGGAAGAGAGAGCGCCCCCAAATCCCCACTTCCTGTTTAGTGACCGCTGACCTTCAATAGCCGAGCGAGGCTTCTGAAATTTTGATTGCGTTGCTAGTTAAAGGCAAGGAAGTTGCAACTTTGGGTTTCAAGACAAGCTTAGAGTGTCAAGTAAGGGTTGGGACTTCAAATTTGGGTTTCAAGCATGTGTTGAGGTTTCAAGGCAGGGTTAGGGTTTTGAATTCAGGCTAACATTTTGAATTGGGGTTTCAAGCATGTGTTTGGGTTTTAAATGAGGGTTTCATGTTAGGCTTTCCAAACAAACGTTAGGTTTTCAAATTGGGGTTTCAAGTATATGGAAAAGTTTCAAGGTCGGATTGTGGTGACAAAGTAGGGTTAAGATTTCAAAGTTGGATTCCAAGTCTTGGTCAGGTTCTCTATTTTGCCTTTCAAATTAGGGCTTCAACACAGGTTCCAAAATAGGGTTTGGAATTAGAGTTTCAAAACAAGTGTTAGGATTTCGAGTTAGGGTTTCAATCATAAGATAGGGTGTCAAATTAGGGTTTCAAGACAGGGCTGCGGTTTCAAACTAGAGTTAAATTTCCAGATTGGGGTATCAAGCCTGGGTTAGGTTTTCACATTCGGGTTTCTAGCATGTTTCCAATCAGGGTTTCAAGACTGAGTAAGGGTTTGAAACGAGTGGTGGGGTTTCAAAAAAATGATTTCAAGAGTTTCATATTTGGATTAGGGTTTCAATGTAGGGCTTTGAATTGGGGTTTTGTGGCAGGAATAGGTTTCCAAACTAGGTGTAGCGTTTTAAAGGTAGGGTTTGGGATAGGGTTTCAAGCAACTGTTTCGTTTCAAATTTGGTTAAAGCATTTTGATTCAAAGCATTTGTTAGTGTTTCAAACTCGGGTTGGGAGTTTAAAAACGGAGTTTCAAACTAACGTCAAGGCTTCAATTTAGGGTTTGAAGGCAGGGTTAGGCTTTCAAACAAGCGCTACGTTTTCAGATGTGCATTTCCTGCAAGTGATTTCAACATCATGTCTCACGCCAGGAAATGAGCTAACATGAATAGAAGATGAGAGGAGGAATCGGACGATGTCTCCGAGGCCCTGAGGTGTCGACTTCATCCTGACCTCGGCTGTTGCCGAGCGAGCAACTGAGGCCAGTGTGTGCGCGTGTGGTTGCATGTGTACTGTGTAGGTGTATTGAAGAGCAGCTCGTGCGTGAACAAACGAGAGATGCTAGCGAACAAGGCCGAGATATAAAGAAAATGTATGGAATGTGGGCGGGAGTCTGTGTGAGTCTTTTTCTGCCATGGAGAGGCACCGTGAACTGCCTCAGCGAGTGCATGGTGGCCTTTTGAGGTCTGCTAACCTTTAAAAGGAGGTTTTCTGTGGTGGAAGCTTGTCCTTTTGCTGCTTGAGTCACAATTTACAGATTAGTAAACCGAGGGTACAGGTTAGTAAATCGAGGGTACAGATGAGTAAATTGAGACTACGGTTTAGTAAACTGAGGGTACAGATTACTAAAGTGAGGCGACAGATTAGTAATTTGACGGCAAAGATCGGTACAAGGGGCAGAGATGACAAATCTGAGGGTACAGATGAGTAAATTAAGGATACAGTTTAGCAAATTGAGGGTACAGATTACTAAACTGAGGATACAGATGACTGCTATATACCCTTGGTTGACTAATGTGAAGGTACAGATTGGCACAGATTACTAAACCAAGGGTGCAGATTAGTAAACCGAGGGTAGAGATGAGTGAAACAAGGGAACAGATTAGTAAACCGAGGATACACATTACTAAACTGAGGCTACGGAGTAGTAAATTGAAGCTACAGTTTAGTAAACCGAGGGTACAGATTAGTAAACTGAGGGTACATATTGCCAAACTGAGACTGCAGATTAAATTGAGTCTACAGTTTAGTAAATTGAGATTGCAGATTACTAAACTCAGGGAACAGATTAGCAAAAAAAAAAAAAAAAAAAATCTTCATAACCTGGCACCGTGGGGGGGGGGGGGGGGCGATCTGTAACATCCATATTTAAAAAAAAACCCTTTAATGGGTGAAGTGTAATAATCAACCTGGACTTTTGCCCCGTTGAAATTAGGTGAGAATTGTACCCCACACTTCTTCATCAGTCTTTTGGTCCAAGTGTCACCTCAATCACTGCAGTGGATGCTAGTCTGTGATTATTGTTCCTCTCTCTCGCTCCCCCATCGAACACTTGGCTTCAGAAGGGCTCTTTTTGCACCTTGCGTAATGACGATGAATGACGACGTGTGCCTCGCCTATGGCCTATGCCTACGGACGGCTATTCCAAACCAGTGGCAGCTTCATGAGTTCAAAGTTCAAAGTTATACATCAGTTATATCAGTGGTCAGCGTTTTAGAATCGGTTTTGCCCTACATGCATTAGTCAAAATTGTGCATCAGTCACTACAGTAGATAGCCATATGAAATCTGATTGTTCCACATGTATGACACAGCGTTACAAATCAGCCACTGGGATCTTATTTCAAAATCAACTCAAAAAATTGTTTTTTTTTTACATGTGTTAGCCTTGCTCTCTAAAGTTGTGAATCGACTTTTAGTCCGCTCCCCTCCTTGCCCTTATCTTTTAATTCTGTTGAGTCCATTCTCCAGTAGGCCGCTCTTCAAAAGCATTTTTTTTCCCTCTAGATCGCATGAGTCTATGTTGTAGATCAGTCACTAAATCGGTTTCCTTCTATGCTTTAGTCATCGTTGCCTATCAGTCACTACAGCGAGTGAAAAGCAGTTTTTTTTTTTTTTTTTCAGCACGCGTGGGCCTTGATGTCAAAATTGCGCATCGGTCACTACAGTGAACATCGATTTTACAGGCTATATTTTTCTGCTGCGTGAGCCTTGATGTCCAAGTTTGGATGAGAAGGAATGGATGGTGGCCACCTCTATATTAGAGCATCAGTGGAAGGTGACAGAGTCTCATTGAAGCCCAGTCGCCTCCCTCCCGCTCCTCCCTTCTGCCCTCTCTTTTGCCCGCCTCTATCGATCCCGCCATCTCATCAGGCAGGTTTCCTTGAAGATGCAATTTCCCCACACATCAACATGGCGAGGGGGAGCACTTTGTTCTACGTAGCCGCGCACTCCACCGTGTCATTGATCCAGCCCGCCTTCCCCTTCGCTTTGCTCCACTCGGCCCGTCGATCCCCTTCGTTCTGCCCCGCCGCCATGGCCGCCCCGGCGGGGACCAAACAGTGGAGGCTCCCCCGCCGTGCGGCCGACTGCGCGCCTCCGCTCATCCCTCCCCACACGCAGCGCGTCGGCATATTGACCCGGGAATAATATTGCTGATCCTGGGACACGGATGTGACAATTTCATTTAAATTGTCGCATAAAGTTGAATTAGTTGAAATTGCCTAAAAATGGAGAGGAATGACACTGTTAATGGATTATAAAGGATTGGATTATTTTGTGACTGAAAAAGTCAGTCTGAAAAAGTACATTTGGATACTGTATTTTCTTCTAAATACGTGATGCATGTTTGAAAATACGAAACCTTACATTGATTTGGCGGCTTTAGAGTGCCCCGTTGTCAGCTGCGAGTGTGCGCACATCATGGTGAGAAGGCGGAAGAGCGATGTATATAAATATAAAAACGTCAAAGTCAGCGTGTGAACTGGGGCTTCGCATTGGCGTGGCTCCTTTCGAGTGCCTCATTGTCAGTCATGAGTGTATGCATTTCATGCAGAGAAATTCCGACTTAACATCTGGCATGCGGACGAGGGCTTTGAGCTAGCGTGGCTTCATTAGAGCGCCTAGCCAGCCGTGAGTGCACGCAAATCATGAGGCAAGGCGGATGAGCAAAAGCAAAAACTATCAAAGGCTGACGTGCCAGCCACTGTGTGGAGCGGGGCTTCGCGCTGGCAGGGCGACTTTAGAGCGCCTCGTTGTCAGCCGTGAGTCTGCGCATGTTCCACAGGGAAAGTTTGACTCGACAACCAGCGTGTGGACCACAGCTTCGGGCTGGCATGGCCGCCCTAGAGTGCCTCATTGGCAGCCAAGAGTGCCCGCATATTATGGCGAGAATGCAAAGGAGCAAAATAAAAGACAAATAGAAAAAAGAAAGTTCAAAGTCAGACATGACAGCCAGTGTGTGGACTGGGGCTTTACACTGGCATGGATTCTTTAGAGTGCCTCATTGTCAGCGTCCACACACATCATGTAGAGAGAGTCCAACTTGACAGCCAGCATGTGGACTTCGGGTTACTGTGACTGCTTTAGAGTGCCTCGTTGTTGCAGCTTGGGATAGCCCTGCGATGACCCACTGGGATACATTTCGGCCACTTTGAGTCACACAAATGAACCAAATACCACTTCAATTAAAATCTTTTTAGAACCAGAAAATAGAAACCCATTGAGACCACGGTCTTCTTTTAAACAATGATTTGG
Organism: Filicampus tigris; assembly: GCF_054856515.1. NCBI lineage: Eukaryota > Metazoa > Chordata > Actinopteri > Syngnathiformes > Syngnathidae > Filicampus > Filicampus tigris. Next base: position 4,976,580 of record NC_141224.1, on the reverse strand, counting down.
CAAAGTAGGCAGGGCACAATTCACATCATAGTGCAATATCATATATTTGATTATACTATACGAGGATAATTTCTCCGCAATGAATTTAAAGTCTCGGATTATGCTAAAATCGGTGCCCACTTTAAATCAAACAGCATTAAACGAGTCGTCCCGTGAAATGTGTCACCTCAGTCGCTATAGTCTGCCAACAGCGAAGGCCATTCTAGCGCTTTGGAATTGAGCTGATTCCATTCGGCCACAGTAATCCCGCCACTGGCTCGACGGGGAAGCATTAAACAGGTTTTGGGCTTTGGAATGGGCCGCCTCATATGAAGCCATATCACCAATCAAACATCCCGCCGGCTTGACGCCGCCGTACAATTGGATCAGTGTGATGCATTCATATACTCTACTTTCACATAATAAACACACGGCACCTCGACTTTTTCTGCATCCTCCTTTTGCGAGTGTAAGTCTCACACATACACACGTATTCATTCATAAGGTCGCCATCAGAAAAAAAAAAACACACTTCCACTCTCACTCACACTTATCCTAGTCAAGCAATGCGGCAGTATTTTTTTTTTTTTTTTCCATGCGCCCCCCTCCCCACCCTTGCTCTCTCTCAATCCCCTCCTATACAAGGGTGTTTCCATGGCAACAAGCTCTAGTTTCTGGCATTGACATTTGCAAAAAAAAAAAAAAAAAAAAAAAAAGTTACAGGAAGTATGCGCGGCCTCAAGGGTGGTGGTTTGAGCAGACGTCAAGATGCCAGATTGGAATGATGCGGGTGGGGGGGCGAGCGTCCCGTCTCTCCAGTGACGCCACACTGGCATGATGAAAGCGCCCGCTGCCAACGTCATGCAAATGCCGCCTCGATGGAGGTTGTTCTTTGTGGCCCGGCATGTTGGTCAAGGGTGCTCAGAGACAAGTGGCTCTTTTCTGGCGTTCCCTTTGAAATCGTCATATTTACCGCCACCGCCTGCCCCCGCGTGTATTGAATTTCCATGGCCGGGACCAGGCATCTTGACAGCTGCCCAAGTGCATCCTTGGGGTCCGTCGGATCCTCAGCGATAAACCTGACAAAAGATGAAACCAGAGGAAAAATTCACTCCGCCATTCTAGCTCTTTTTGCACATTCGAAATGAAACTGATGCACAATCGGAAAGTAAACGACAGCTACCAAAAATGAAATACACGCATGCAAGATTGGAAAAAAAATTACTTTTGGTGGTGTTCACAGTATTATATTGTCGCAGTATTGTGCTCAAATAAATGCAGATATAAACACACCAAAATAACTTTTTTTGCACATTAGGAGCAACCAAAATGTTTTTTTTTTGGAATGCAAGACCTCATAAAATGAACTTCTAATTAATAAAACATTATGGATGGTGATCTCAGTAATTAGTATCAGGGCATAGCGCAATCATGCTAAAAGAAATCGTCGATAGATATACCTGACCAAAAACATTTTGCACATTAGAAATGAAACGGCAGCAACAAAAACAGATTTTTGTACACATGCAAGAAATGACTTAATTTTACTTAAAATTACGAAGAAAATGTCGGGTGATAAGCAGAGTAATACTGATAGCGTTACGTCGTAGTGCAATACTGCAAAAAGCAATCACAGATTCATAGACCAAAAACACTTTTTGCACATTAGAAATGAAACCACAACAACCAAAACGGCTTTTCAGCCACGAAATAGCCCAGGGCATTACTTCAAATTACTACAAACGTTTTGGGTGGTGATCACAGTATTACGTTGCAGAAGGATCTTGCTAAAAGAAATCATAGTTTGATGTACCAAAAAACACTTTTTTGCATATTCGAAATGAAACAGAAGCAGCCAAATCTTATTCCGAGCCCACAAGTCCTCACGGAATTTACGTTGGTGATCGCAGTTATCTGTATTTGTTGAAACATTTACTTAAAGGTATGAGGGATATTTACATATATCCACCAAAAGCAATTTTTGATCATTACAAATGAAGACGCACCTTAGAAAATAAACTGGAAAAAAGCCATCTCCTAAAATTTTTCACACAGACCCTACAAAATGTCCTTGAAATCGTGCAAAATGATATCACTAGTGCATGTACTGAAAACTCTTTTTTTTTTTTGTTTTTTTTTGCACAATAGAAATCAAACAATAGCACATTGGAAATTGAATGGCATTTTCCTTGAAATTACCAATACATTTTGGGGTGTTTACAAATAAAAATCACCGAAGTAAGGTTAAGCAGTAGGTGGATGGGTGAGGTTATCAATATTGCGTCGTACATTATCGCAAAAAAAAAAAAATCGCAGATGCACTCACTGAAAGCTCTTTTTGTCCATTATATATGAATGGAAAATGTTAATACCAAACGTGTGAAATTTCCAAGCCTTTTATCTGAATATGGGCGCCGATTACGCTTGCGTGTGCCTTGCCTAAAGGGGACAGGCTCAGATAGCTCAACTGTAGCATCTGCGAACAAGCCCGAAGGCATTTTCACACCTTCGTGCAACACTTCATTGCTATATTAACGCATCTCCTCATTGGGATTCTCGCTTGGCGTTCCCTCTCGTCGCCTTCGCTCGCTATCTGGAGGAGTGTGTTCCCGCGGCAAACATCTAAGCGTCTTTATTCGAGGTCGCTTCTCCTTCCCCTCCTTTTCTCGCCGATTCCTTTCGTCTTCGTGTCCCGCCTTTTCCCCCACGATCCGCGAGATTCTGTGACTGACGCTCGACAAGCGGCATCGCTTGGCATGGGACTTTAGAGGCTGTGCGCACCCCCTCCCCCTCACTATATGATCTCGGCGGATTTACACACTTGCAAACACATCTGCAGGCAAGTGTGTGAGCTGTGATGTTTGCGGAGGCTGAGCAGAAGCATGCATTATAGAGACGATGGTGTAGTGGTGCACATTGACTTTTCATGGCATTGACTGCTGACTGGTCCAGCTTGTCTGTCCATATCTGCTGGCAAGTGTGCGCTGCGGCACAATGACTGATGATGGTCGTGTAGTGGTTATGACAGCTTTCTTTTACTGCAGTCCATTTTAATTCCAACCAATCCAGTATTGTCTCAACATAACTCCTGTGGCACTGTGGGCCATCGGTAGTATAGTGGTTCAAATAGATTACTTTTGCATATACACTCTGCATTTCTGGTAGTGTAGTGGTTCAATTAGCTCACTCAATTTTAATGTCAAACAGTCCAGGGGTATCTCTACAAATTGGCTGTGGCACCGTGGATCGTTGGTATTGTAGTGGCCCACATAGCTTTTTCCACTATGAATCATTGCTAATGCAGTGGTTCACCCAACTCACTTTTAGTTCGATTGACTTCTGACCAGTCCAGTGACGTTACTACATATCCGCTGGGGCACTAAGGGTCGCTGGTATCATAATATTTTACATAGCTGACTAATACATTTACTCTATGGAACATTCATAGAGTGTAGTGGTTCACATAGCTGACTTTTGTATTTACAATATAGATCATTGGTAGTGTAGTGGTTCACATAGCTGACTTTCTATATACATTATGAATCATCACAGCGTTTAAATACCACACTTTCAGTTTGATTGACTGCCGACCAGTCCAGGGATGTTGCTACATATCTGCTGTGGCAGTACGGGTCACAAGTGGTATAGTAGTTTACATAGCTGACTAATGTATGTACTACAGATCATTCATAGTGTAGTGGTTCACATAGCTGTCTTTTAGTTCAGTTGACTGCGGACCAGTCAAGAGCTGTGTCTACATATTTGGCGTGACTCCATTGGCCACTGATAGTATAGTGGTCCACACAGCTGACTTTTAGTTCCGTTGAGTGGCGTCCAGTCAAGGGGTGTCCCTACATATGCGCTGTGGCACTATGGTAGAATACTGGTTCACATAGCTGGCTTTTCTATATAAACTATGGATCATTGGCAGTGTAGCGGTTCACACAGCTAAGTGAGCTGCAATGTTAGTGAAGGCTGAGCAAAAAGTTTGACCCTAAGGATAAGGAACGTGGATGGATGTTAAAATAAGAGGGAAGCATTATGTTCCATTCATTGCCACATGCTGCCGAGCTCTCCAGTGAAGAAAATGCCAAATCGGAGCTAATAAAGCGTGTTGGAATTCCGGCCGCTGTTCAAGTTTGAAGAGAGGAAGTTTTGACTAGAGATGACTTTTTTTTTTTTTTTTTTTTCTCCGAAGACCCAGTGTGAGTGCTGCTTTACGGCGGATTGGTTGAAATTCTCCGATTTATTCTGAAAACTTTCAAGCCGCCTCCAACCGGCCGCCCTAAGTGAGTTTTTCCTCACTTTTTCATTCCGCATCGCATTCAGCTCTTAATCCTCCCTCGAGTCTTTCTCCCTTTTCTTCTTTTCCTGTTGCCTTCCCATTTCGTTGCTTGTTTACCTTTTTGTTCTCCCTTGATCGGGCCCGAGACAAGCGCGGGTTCTCCCGACCCGTTGTCGGTACGTAGCCCTGCCTTGGGTCTTTGCGCTTGACTGAACACATCAGATGATAAATTCCTCCAATTCTCTGGCCTTCAGTTTTGCGAGGCACGCACAGGTGAGCATCAAAAGGTTATCAATTGCGAGCGGTCGCCTGGGCCGAGCTACCCGTCAGGCAATAGTTACACCTTGATAGAAACTCCTATTCGAACCACGCTAGCCTCGGTAAGAGCCGTGCTGTAAATGATTTCGGTACAAGATTATTCAACGGAAAAATTCATGGAATAATGGCTTGTTCCGTTGAGATTTAAGGACAATCGTTGCCATTTGAATCCTAATCTTTCTATCCGGGGCTTCTTTGTTACATTTGGGTAATTGATTTTTCTATGAAAGAAGCTCATGGAGTAATGCATTTTTCCCTTGAGATTAAAAAAACAATAGTTGTCATTTCAATTAAGAAAAGACATAAAAAAATGTTTAAAAAAACAAGACAGTGAAAAATGGAGGAATCTCCGTAATGATCTGGGGCTGCTTTGCTCCATCTGGCACAGGATGTCTTCAAGCTGTTAAGAGCACAATATAATTAATGTTAGGAGGGTCGAAGCATTCTGGTCTAAAGCAATTTTGGTCATGTTTTTTGTATGCTAACTTCAGTGTGAGCAGCACTAGAGCTATGGATGTTTTGGGGCTAATCAATTAATCGATGGGTCGATTGATCAAAGACCGATAGTTATTTATATTTCGGGGCCGCTTTGCTACATCCGGCATTCTTCAATCTGTGCAGTGTACAATGCAATCTGAAGCCTATTCAATCCAGTTGTAGTTTTTTTTTTTTAAATGTAAATTTTCAATACATTTTTATTATGTTGTGAGGTTTTCTTGCAATTGTTGAAATGCCTGAATCTCATCAATTTTTTTCAAGCATATTTATGCTGGTAAAAATGTATGCGTTTCACAGGCCCCAAAGATGACATCCAAAACTCACTACAAACCCCGGCAACCAATTTCATCGATCGACATGAAATTGGTTGGGCCACTTATAAGAGGATACATGAAAAAGCCTCAAGGATCCAGTCAGACATTTTTTGGTTTGAAGCAGCCATCTTTTTTAAATTTTTTTATTTTAGGCCCAATCAGGAGCAATTTTGGTTTGAAGCAACCGTTTGTTAAGTGCCAATCAGGAGCACGTACCCGAGACAGATGGGCCAAGCTAAATTGTGAGGCTTTTTTGGCTGATGCGCAGCATGGCATCAAAGTTTGATCATTTTGAGACTTTCTCATAAAAACAGGGATGCGAGGGCCCGGTCATCGCTGCGTATGGCTTTGATTTTCCAATTACACCAAATCAAGGTACTGCCATGTAATTTTTTACCATAGCAACCATGCGACCAACTACACAATGTTGCCATCTGGCTTTTTCAACCAGCTAGCAGAATGAACATTTTTTTTCCCTCCAATATTTATTTTCAGAAAACAGGTCAGCCGTGATTGGTCGTTACCTGAGCCCTGAGCAGTTGCGATTTCATTTTCAGTCGACAGAAGTGACAAAATGGCCGCCCCCGGAGATGGCTAAAAAACGATGGATTAACTCTTATATTTATCAGAATGCCATGTTTCAACTAGTGGTCTTGCATAGAACATAGTTTTGAAAAAAAAAATGTTTGGGTTGACTCCCACTTCAATGTTTAATATCCATTGCTTTGGCTACTTTAGCTCCTAAACATGTCTTTGCTGTCTTGAGAAATTCACATAACCACAGTTGCTTAAAATAAATGGCACCTTTAAACTGTTGGGGGAACCACGGCGCGGCAAATAAATCTACCGTCTATCATCAACAGGTATGTTTATTATTCCCCACCACGACGCCCTTGCGCTTTCACCAAATTGATTCTTGATATCTTCCCTTGCTCTCGAGCCGCCGCTGACCTGCCAGGGCCGTCTGCGCGTCGTCCCCCTTCATCTCTAATTAAAAAGTTCCCTGATATCAACACAACTCGTGTTCCTCAGGAGCCATTTGGAGTGAGTTCATTAAATCGGGTGTCTCTTTCATGGTATACGCCTCATGCCCGCTAATGGGAATGCTCTGCCATTAGTCTTCTCCGCATTGTGGAACAAGCCGAGAGGTTGAGGACAAGTTGTCGCTGTGCTTCTGTTTTTTTTTTTTTTTTATTGAAATAAATGTGCCTTGAAAGGTTGTGCGGTGTTGGGATTGCGCCACTGCTTAGATTGTTTGGCTCGCAGGGTTGTCGCGTGCAAACCCAATCAATCCTGCTCTTCCCTTCCACTCGGGGTCTTCATTAAATAAGAGTTGCAGTTGCTCTGGTGGCACTTGGGAGGAGTCCCAGCTGCGTCTCCTGGCGTCTTCAAATTAGATGACCCGGGTTAGATCTGTTGGGTCTGTTTCTCCGTCGGGGTGCCCGCCGTCCTCTGACTTGTTTATGGCCTAATTTGCTGGGCTGGATGTGGTTAGCTTGGACTCTCTGCACAGAGCCATGGGGTCAGTGGTTAACAGCCGCCATGTGCTATACAGAACATACACATTTCTCAAGTGAAAGGTGCATTAAGAGCTTGAGGAGACCCATGGGCGTTGGGGTTGTAGGCCTGTGTCAAACAGTTAGAACTGTTTACTCTTGAAGGAGGCCACCGAGGACAAGAGGTGGCCTTCACTCGGCTGTACCGCGCCTTTCGGCACTAGTGTGTTGCACTAATTATCTTCCGTTGTGCCTTCTCTGCCACCGCTTATTCATTATAACCACCGTGTGCTGTCGAAATAGAACTAGAAATAGTCGAGAGTCAAAATGCTGTATCTTGGATCTGTCTTTGTTTTCTTGGATTGTTCATCCATTAGCCGAACCGCTTTTCCTCACGACAGGAATGGTGGACCCTATCCCGGCCGTCTTTTGGGCAGCAGGCGCGGTACACGCCGAACTGGTTGCCAGCTCTGAGCTGGTTAGAAAAAATGTATCCTTGTCAAATCGTCACACATTCTCCCTGCTTTCCTGGCTGCTCCGAAAGTACCGCGGGAATGCTAACATATTCGAGCCAAACCTGCCACGAGCTGCGACTGGCTAGCTAGGACGGCTAAACACATTGGGAAGCCAGTCCTCTTAGACACTAATCTTCACCCCTGTGGCGGCAAGTAAATTACTTCTATTCGATTCTATTTTCTGACAAATATCATTATCACAAATAGCGAGCGGTCCGTAAGTAACAGCAGAGGACAGAGAATCCATGCTAATTGCTAAGATAACATAAATTATAGAGTACAGAACCGCCAGAACAATAAGTGCTTGGGTACACTAGCTATTAGCTCACCAAGGTAGCGGTAAGCGCAGTAACGGCAAGAGAAATTTCTATCGTTTTCATTTATGACAAGTTTAGATGTATTCCGGTCTCATTTTCATGTGTCAGGGCATGCAATATGTTCACATTTTGACAGTAAATGCAATGGCACCTCGCTCAAATTATTCATGGTTAACCACCATCTTGCTTTAGAGAAATAAACGGAAACAACTAGAAATAATCAATACACAAAATAATTCACAGCACAATTGGGTACATATGTACACGTCACAACTGATGTGATCGTTCCTCTCGCTAGTTATTCATAACCGCAAACTTTTTGCACGACAGAAGAGATGACGACAAATAATCCACAGGGTCAGGAATGTTTTTGTGTGGCAGCCCTGTAGACTGCTTTGCTTTTGTTGGGAGAAAGACCGCAAAGGCAGTGGATCAATGTTAGTCCGCACGTGCGTGCCCATACAATATGAGTCATTAGTGAGGTTAGCGTTTGCCAACCCCAAAAGAAGCGCCTTCGTTTCTGATTTATTCCCGTAGGCTGCGCCAGCATCGAGATTTCCATTGAACTCACTCATGTAATTAGAGACGCTGGTATGGAGGACTTCACATCCATCCTCAAAGTGCACAGCTGTGTGCCCTGTGTATCCACCACCGCACCCCCCCCTCCCGCCTCCTGTGGTGTTTCTCGGTCTCCCGTCATCCTCCGTCGCTTTGACCGAGCGTGCAAATGGCACACGGGCAGCCTACCACCACCCCGTCCCTCGGGCCCGCCCTATGTCTTATTCATGAGCGGAGGCTGCTGCGATGCCCCTTGTCGCGCGCTATGTCAGAAACACACCACAGCCTCTTACTCACAGTCGCTCCCGTTCGAAAAAGCGCTTCGTGCCCGATAAACCTGGCGTGGCATTCCTGCTCCCGTGCCGTACGTGTCATACCTTGGAGGGTGATTAAAAAAATAATAAAATACCCGTGAAGGGGCGGCCGTAGAGTTAGGGTGAATCCAGTGTGGGGAGCCAGACCTGTTCTTTTAATGTACTTCTTGTCGCTTTGTTTTGAATTCTGATGATAATACACTGAGTACTGACAACCTTGGATGTCATACTTCCCTTCACTTTGTACTGAAGACAAGTGACGATAGCGAGAAGGAAGGAAGCCAGTCGCCCATACTTTGTTTCAACCGACCAACTACCGACAACCTCGAGTAATGGCTGTAATGTGGGTAGCGAGACTACTTGAAACAATTGTCCATTCGCTTTGTATTAAAAGCAATAGAAGACAATGATCGAATGACAAGAGTCAATGGCTGCTATTTTATTTTACAGAACCAAGTACCTGTCGCCTCGCGTAATGAATTTCATTTTGCCAGAACCGTACGATACTGCAATGTATGTACTTTCATTGACTTTGTTTTGGATAGATGAGCAAAGATAAATGATCATCGCTGTTACTTTGACGTAGCAAAACAAGCTAACGACTGATGATGAATGTATGGCCACCAGACTTGATCTTTAAACATGCACTTATTTCATCTTCTTTTGAAGACTGGAAAGATGAAAGCTGTTTGTTCTTTCTTGGTTGTAATAAACCAAGTACAACCTCATATAATGAAGGGAATTAGGTCTACCAGGAAATGTCCTTTAAACATGTAACATTGACTCGGTTTCAAAGACGAAAGCTGATTAGTGATTACTGTTAGCCTTGGTTTAATAACCTCAAATAATGAATCATGTTTGCCAGCAGAACTGTTCTTTCAACCGTTACTTCCCCGCACTTAAGTTTTGAATAAAGACAAAAGCTGATCACCGTTCCTTTGTTTTTACAAACCAAGCATGAACACCCACAGACATTGAACGTAATGTTGGCCACTCCAACTGTCCTTTAAACAAGAACTTCCATTCACTGTGACTTCATGTTAATAGTGCAAAAACTTCCGATAATGAAGGTAACGTTGGCCCCTAGGCTTGTCCTTTCAATATGTACTTCCATTGAATTTGTTTTGAAGGTGATCGAAGACAAAAAGCATCTGACATTAGTTTGTTGGCCACCAGAGCCATCCTTTTCAACATGCGCTTTTATTCTATTTTGAAAACAATCATAGAGTGTCAAGATGAAAACCAATCCTTACTTTCTTTTAATAATTCCAGTGCCGACAAGCAGCAATCTTGAATGTCACGTTTTTAACAGATGATGGACAGTGACGAAATTATCACCGCCACTGGTGTTTTCTTATCAACCGGAATGCAAGCTTGTGGTTGGCGCTATCTGAGAATCCCATTGCGGCGAACTTGAAGGAGAGACGGCGGAAGGTTGCGACGGGCTTGGGCGGTGACATGGATCTACGGTTTCATGAAGACGTTTCCCAGGAAACGATGACATCAACGGTCTGACATTCAGGATGAAATGTCTACTTTGCGGCAAGTCAATACTGTAATAAAGTTGTCTTGGATGCCGGGCTTTGCTTAAAGGTCAGGTCATTCCGCGATGCGAGACGAAGGTGTTGACTGGAGCAGACGTCGCTGGCGCATTTTCTTCCCCTCCCCGAATGTAGCAGCGCTAATTGTCCTCTCGTGTATCAGTCGCGATAGCTTCAATTTGAACCCGTGTCAACGCTCCTATTAACTCGCAGGTGATGTGTTGATCGGCTCGGGTTCCCCTTGAACTGTTCTTGTCGGCGAGGATTAGACTCTCCCGGGCCAAGGGGGCCGGCCACAAGAGTCGCCGTTTTCCAGCCCCTTTTATCTTCTGAGGATCTCGCTCGCTTCTTTGACAATCAACCGATCCATTAAATTTTCACAATACGCCAGCCGTCGGCTCCCCGGCGGGGTGGCTCCATCCAATCTCTCTTTGCCGGGGCTCCTCCTGAGGGGCGCTCGGTCTACCTCTGAGTCTTAACTGGCGAGGGGGAGAAAAATTATCTCCTGATTAAAAATTAATTAAAAGCCATTTAGCTTTTCTCTCCCCCTTTGCCTTTGTCGCCCTTAACAGAAACAACTTTGCCCTCCAGGTGGGAGGTAGAAGCCACTTAGCTCTCAAATGAACTTTACTTGACCCGTTGCACCGATAGATACATTAACCCATTAAGGACGGGAGCGCATAACCTCGTTTCTACCACTAGAGCCGGGAGCGCTGTTGCGTCTTTCTACCTTTCAAACCGAGGGAGCGGATACGTCACTTGTCCTTCTTTTAATCCAATTCTCCGCCTCTTAGCCAATTTAATGCATCAGAATATACACGTGAGGGTGTCGCGAGACCGCGGAGGATGTCGTGGAATTTTTTCGAGTCGTAGGTAGGCTAATGGCGGACGCCGTCGATCGCCGAGAGCTCTGATAAGTAACGGCAGTGATAGATATAGACGACGCGCACGACCAGTGGAACCAGTCGAACGTGATCTGATATGGTTTGTAAACAATGACGATATTAACGTCTTTGTAACAGAATAGAGGATGGTAATTACCACTCGATTTTTTTTTTTAATTAAAATAGTGCTTCTCTTGCACTGACACATTATTTTCACATCTTCGATTGAAACAGTAAATAATAATAAATTCTGCCTGTGTGAAAGCTACATGTCTAAACTCTGTAATTCTTTTTGGAATTATGTTTCTGTCTGCTACAGGGGCTGAGATAGGAATCATTTTGTAAGTGTTGAATTTCTGGGAGAACTTCAGGTTTTCAAGGGTAACTCCAAAGGCGACCTTAGGTTTTGGGGAGCTGTTGAGAAAGGCGCTTTAGGCCTTAATGGGTTAAAGTCACATCATTTACCCCCCAATGGAAACAACTACCAATGTTTTAATGAGCGTCCTACCACAAGGAAGTGATGTAGAGGAGAGACAACCAAGTTATTTTAATAAACCAAGTATTGACAATCTTGTCAGAGCATTTTCATAGTTTAATGGTTAATTTAAATATCTGATTTTGACCCACATACATACAGTCAGATTTGATTGGTCAAAAATATATCGTTTGAAATTTCTTCCGCTCAAGATTTTGAGTAACAGAGTGCTTGTTTAATTATCCATGGACATTGAGAATTAATTAAAAAAAAAAAAAAAAGGAAAGTCAGTCAGCCCTTGTTTATACTGTAGTAGTTGAGCATTTGATTGGACCAAAAAGAAAAAAAAACGGAATGGGGAAGTAGAGTGTTTGAAGGGGAATCAAACCCAAGATGTCAAACATTTGTTACATCCTAAATGTGTATGTTTTCTTTACAACTGCTGTTTACCAAGTATTTATTCAAATAAAAACAAAAAGCTCAAAACATTATGCGACCAGCCATTTTAGCTTTTTTTCCCCCCTCAGTCTTGCGAGCGTGCAAATTTGCGAGAATGTGACATGCTCACCAATTCCCGTAGTCAATGTCCTTACACGTAAAACGGCTACATAATAAACCATGACCAGAACGTCTTTGCGAGTTGTGAGCCCATCTACCTTTCTTTTTGCGGACCTCTTTCTCATCAAGAATGTGACGATGTAGGTCGTTTTTACTCTTCGTTCCACTGATGGCAACGCGTACTTTCCATCCCCGCCGTGTTGCACACGGCTTCGAATGATTAAAACCATGGCCCGCGGAATCCGTCGGCCGACACTGTCCCATTGCGCGCTACATCAACAGGCCGGATGCTACTTGAGCCCCGATGCCACTTGTGGTCTAGCGCCGATGGCGATCTCGTCGAAAATGACATCGAGTTCTTCCATTTCATTTCTATTCTACAACCGCAATATTACTCGCGCGTGTGGTGTTGCGTATGTGCTGGCACATCCAATGTGTTCTTGCAAAGCTCTCCTCTCCAAGAATGTTGACACTTAATTTGTTAACACTCAGCTTACCTTTAATGTCAAAAGACCTCACTTATAGTAAAAAAAAATAATAATAATAATAACATTGAATGGGAGGAAGTGCAAAGCGCTTGAAGGACACTCCTGGCAGTCGGTGGATGTACTTAAAAACATGGCATTATGAAACATGTGTTCATTGGTCCTTCGCCTCGTACCGAGTCTTTCGTGCCCTTGGAGGCTAATCAGTTATTCAATACATTATTTCCGTTAGGAATACATGATTCCCCTTACCCCATTACCTTGTGTAAGATAGCAAAACCCAACAACAACAGAGAGCTGTTACTTCAGTGTGTGTGTGTGTGTGTGTGTGTGTGTGTGCGTTTGCGTGCGTGGTCATGCTAAGGCCGCTGCTCTGCCTTAATGACCCATGCCGCACCTCCAGGAGATGAAGGGGGTGTCAAGCCACCGTGACTAAAGGCCCAGCCCCTGATTGCCTCCTGACAGCAGCCAAGACACACACACACACACACACACCCACCCACACACATGTAGAAACACACGCAGACACACCCCCACACTGCTGCTTAGAGACCTCTAAATGTGTTTACGTGGCTGCAGATGTCTGCCCTGAGACATTATTACATATGTATAAGTCTGCAACATGTCCGTGTGTGCTAAAAGCATCTTACGCAGCAAGATGAGATTGAGATTTTTTTTTTTTCAGTGAGACTGAACACTGGGGAGGGGCGGGGGAGGGGGGCAGCTCCCTCCCACCCCATCAGGTCTCCCTTTGCTCCTATTACGCACGTGTCCGGTGGTCTGAAAGTGTCCATCAACTGCACAATTTATGGGAGCCAGCTATTTTTTTTCCCTTCCAAAACAAACATGGTTGGCCACGCTCTGGTTTGTAATGCGGTTGGCCCGCTGCCAGTTTGAATTGCGTAATGCGGGATGAGATTTTCCGACTGGCACGGAGGCTACCCTGTGATTATGAACATACAGTTGTTTACGGTCACCTGGACAAGTGATAATTTCATGGATTCTTGGACTGTTAACACAAACCCCTGACATCATTTTCACGGATCGACGCAAAATTGAGTTCCAAATTCCCAAAGACCCACGCCCGAAATTGAACAGCAACTCAGTCGTTTTTGGTGCGAATCAGACCGAGTTTTGGGGTCAAATTTGAAGCAGGTTTCCTAAACAGATGGTTGATGCTGAAGAGTGGAGAAAAAAATAATCTCCTACACCATCAAATGTGGGCAGAGCACGCTGTCAAATTTTGAGGATCATTTCTTAGATTCTTAATAATTAGCTCCCAATGTCAGTTTCGCCCACAGGCACAAATCGGGTGGATGTCTGTCAAAACAGGTGCGGGAAAAGACCTATTCCGGAAATTGAACAGGAAGTCAGCCATTTTGGTTTAAAGTAGCCGTTTTTAGGCACATTTCAGGGCTTGTACTTTGATGGACTCTGACGAGGGAATTCGACCAGCTGAGCCCCAGTCGAGACCATGTACTGTATCCTCAACAGGTGGGCGATGCTAAATTGTGGGAAAAAAAAAATCCTTTGCAGTTTAATGTGGGCGGAGCACAGGGTCAAAGTGTGAGGATAATTTCTAGGATTCTCAGAGAGTTTGAAAAAAAAAAAAGAAAATTCAGCTTCTGTCACCAGTTTCATCAACCAACATGAAATTGGATGGACAATGTTTATCTTAACAGGATGCACAAAAAAGTCCAGAGGACCCTTGGCCTGGAATTGAACACAAATTCGGCCATTTTGGTTTTGAAGCAGCCATTTTTGGGCAAATTGCAGAACTTGTTCTTGACCGGCTAGAGTATTCACGCTCAATTTGTCCTGATTAGAAGCAGGTATTCTAAACTTTTGTTCGCATACTATCGCTGATGTGGGCGGAACATGGCGGCAAAGTTTCATTTCGAGGATTCTCAGAAAGCCCCCGACACCGGTTTGACTTATTCCATGTCCTGTCCAGTGGTTTTAGTGTTTGATTTTCTGTCAATTTCCAAATCACACAACTTGGTTTGAACCGTCAGCGGCCATCAAACCGTGTCCCAAAACACACATTGAATGCAGCATCCCAAGATTGTGTTTGTTCAACTTGAGGCGCGACGGCGAGCGAAGAGAAACGGATTAGAACGCTCGTGTCGATTCATCAAGCGAGGATGAAGAACCGACGAAATGGTAAAAAGTGCTCCTTGATAGTGCCGCAATGGGTGAGAGGTGCAAAGATTGAACGAATGCGCTGGCGAAATTGAAGCGGAGAGAGTCCATCGCAGATGCATGGCTGCCGGCGTCCATCAATTATTAACGGCATGCAGATTAGCAGCTGTAGCGGCGACAAACGATGAAGGCTGTCAATTTTTCCCTCTCTCTCTCTCTCTCTCTCTCTCTCTCACCTGCTTTCCGGCGTGATGGAGCGCAACAAAAGAGGACGGCGTGCGGTGACGGGAGATAAATTGGACGGGATAAAAAAAAATAATAATAATAAGTTGCATCTAACTTGTTTTGTTCTTTGTTTATACCTCCAGCGGGGGAGACAGAAGGGTTAGCGGAGAGCGCTGTGAGGTGCTCTTATTGCGGAGAGAGCAATAAAGCATGATCATTAGCTGCTTGCAAGATGGATGACGCTCAGCTGGAGTTGGCTGCAGCGCGTCATGATGTGACGGATGCGCGGCGAGACATTCGGTTGTCGAATCATCACACAGCAGCGTTCATTAACCGAGCCCTTTGGACTCACTTTTTTTTCGTGGTGAATCCTCAAAATGATCACCAATGTTGCTAAATGTCACTATTGACCACTAATGAGGCGAGCCCCTGATTCTCGCCATCATTCGTCAGAAAAGTTGGCAACGTTCACAAGCGTCAGGCAATCAGTCCAGGGAATACCCTGCCTCTTGCTCAGTCATCTTGGAAAGACTCCAGCTCAAGCGCCATAGGAGGGATGGATGTTTGGCAAAGTTGGAAACTGTCAACCGCTTTCTAATGCTCATCTCCACCACCTACAGGACTGGAGGAGAACCTCCACTCGCATGAGTTCAAACTTCTTCAAAATTCTTACTTTGTATTAGGGCTGTTCGATTTGGCCTAATAAGAAAATCCCAATTATTTTCTCTCAAACACGATTTTACGATTACGAAAAAAAATAATGAAAAATAAAGTATTTTGAATGTCTTTTATTCAAACTTAATTTTTCTTTCTTTGAACTCAAAATGCCAGTCAATTTAATTTAATACACACAGAACAATCCATTGGGATTAACAGCATTTTACTTGGTTCAGTTCTATTCCTGGCAATTTCCAAGTTTCAATCCCGGGCTCCTAGCTCACCATCGACCTGGCCAATTTCGTCAGTTGAGCATACGCTCCACTTCACTTCCTCACTCACTCGGCAGTCGGCTCAGATAGTCGGCTCCTGCAGCAAACAATCCCCCACGTGTCACTTCGTTCTCCTCGGCCAGCGGACAATCGCTTCCGCATTTAAGCAATTGGATTGAACGCGCTAGTCACGTGAGCGCATGACAAACACGGAAGTAACCACCGGAAAACTGAGATCTTAATACGAAGAGAATGTACAAACAGAACACAATCCAGAAAGTACAACTGGGCTACACTTCGATACACCAAAAGTAACAAAATCGAACGTGCCCATTTGAACGTTTTTAACATCGATTTATCCAGAAAATTCGGTTACGGTTCAAAATCGCTTAATCGAGCAGCCCTACTGTGTATATATACACAAGTTAATCTTATAGTTTTATGCCCCTGGTGGTCTGACTCCACTGAGTGTCATTTCAGTTCCCCCCTGTCTTTTCTTCCCCCGGCCAATCAATGTTAAGACATCAACATCAGCGCCGCTAACTGCAATTGGTATTTTGCATCGTCTTTCTGACATTTTGCGAAAGAAGTAATTAATTGGTGCATCACAGAGCGTGTGGCCTGAAATCCATAACCGGCGCCCCCGCCGTCGTCATTCATTGCATTCGCAGACACTTCTGGTGCATTTTCATCCCCGTGATGAAGCTCATTGATTTTGTTTTTTTTCCCGTCTTTGATTGAGTGTGGCCGACATTAGCGCCGCTTATTCTCATGAAGACATCGCAAAGAGCCTATTGAAATGTTAATTGAGCTTCCTCTGGTTTTTATTTCACTTTTTATGTAATGACTGTCATCCATGTCACTCATTGGGCTTATTGGAACAATGGCTAAAAAAAAAAAAAAAAAAAAAAAAAAAAGAAGCAGAAGCATAAGTTGTAGGGCAGCAGGGTGAAAGTTAGCTCGGCCTTAAAGCATATGAACTCCCGCGTGTGCGTCAGCTTGGGTCGACACAATTAACCCTAAAGACAGGTGCTATACATACTGTAGCTCATTGTAGAGGTTATCGTAATACAGCGTGAAGCGCTTCTTTTCCAGCACGTTAAATCTCCCTGCATTTCATAAATCATTCAGTGTAACCTCAGGCTATCCTGAGCGTAAAAAAAAAACACTGGCAGGAGATACACCAAATACGCATCTGTAGGTGTGAAGTCTCACAATGGAAAGAGTCTGATTCCTCATAATTAGAGATCATTATTTTGTACGAAACCTATACATTTTTGGGCGGGGCTGATTGGTTGGCCAGTCAGTCTCGCCTGCTTGGCCGGTCAATTTTTTGGTCGCTGGCACATTTAGTCAGTTGGTCGATTCGTCGGTCCATCAGTCAGTTGGGTGGTTAAATGATTGGTAGGGCAGGCATCTGGGCAGTCAATCAGTCGGTTGATTGGTTGTTCCATCAGTCGGTTGGTTCATCAGTTAGTTGGTCATTTGGGGAGTTGGTTGGTTCAGAAGAAGGTTGTTTTGTTGGTCGGTTTATTGTTAGGTGTCTGTTGAGTTGCTCAGTTGGTTCATCAGTCATTTTGTTGGTCTGGCCAGTCGGTCGTTTAATTTGTTTGATTCATCAGGAGATTTGTTGCTTGGTCTGTTGGTTTATTGCCTGGTCAATTGATCCGTCAGTAGGTTGGTTGGTTTTGTTAGTCAGCTGTTTGCTGATAGGTGTTTTCTTGGTCGGTTGGTTGTTTGGTTGCTCCATCTGTCAGTTGGTTGGTTGTTCCGTTAGTTAATTGGTCGGTCTCTCGGTCAGTTGGTTAGTCTGAAGTTCATATCAATTGATTTACTGGTAGTCATATAGTCAGTCGGTTGGTTGGTCTGTCGAATTTGGTTTACTGGTCATTTGGTTGGTTTGTCGGTCAGTCATTTGCTTAGTTGGCTGGGTAATTGATTCCTTTTTTTTTTTTTTTTTTTTCAGTATTGCTTAACTTTTACAACAATGTCCCACTCTGCCCACTCTAGAAAACAGACAGATATTAGATTTGATTCCATTTCCATTCACTTGTTTCAAAATCAGTTATCTTTGACAGACATCCCTCCGTCCAATTTCAGAGGAATGCCATCCTATGTAGCACTGATAAGACCCAACTCTAATGGTGTTGTGATGGCCTCAAACGTATTCTTTAATTTAGTTGTCATAGTTCTCACCGGAATATAGCAATGAGTGCAGTGTCATCGCCTCCCATTACAGGAGCACATTACAGTTCGAAACCCAGCAGAATGCTCCTTTAAAAATGCATACGGAGAATTTATAGTGTGTGAGAGTAAATGCTTCCTAATGGAATCTTCCATTAAAAGCTCTCCACATTATGTCCAAGGCCTTTTTAGGCTCTCAGCGGTGAAGTGAGGGAGGAATTATTCTAACATTCACTCCTGCACGCCCCCCTCTTTTTTTTTTTTGAGCCCGTCCCAAAGACAAGGTTAGGCCTCAACTCTGAGGGGCTCGTGCTTGTTGCCTGAGGCATCCCGTGCACATGAAGTGGACAAGAGACAAGGATTTGCTATCAAGCGGAGAGCCACCGAGTGAAGCTACAGCGGATATAAAAAGTCGACTAACCCCTGTTCAAGTGCCAGGTTTTTGTCATATCCAAAACTGAGACCGAGATAAATCACTTCAAAACTTTTTTGCGCTGTTAATATGACCTCTAACCTGAACAGCTCATTATCAGATATTTCATATTCAAGCGAGGGAAGTAAACATAAACAACTGACGAGAATGCGGTCGCACGAGTGAGCGCACACTCACAACTGGGGATGCGGCTGTGTCACATAGGTCACTAATGTGTTAATTAATGGTGGAAATACGTTTTGAAATGATCTGGGTCTATTTCTTTCCATCACACAAACATGCCAATTGAAGCGGTGGGTGTGTAGACTTTTTATAGCCACTGTATTTACTTTGTTGCGGGGAGGGCGGAGCCATTAAAAGTAGCCACGCACCCTCCCCGCTTGGCGTTCGGAACGGCGCGGCGAGGTGAAGGTGAGGCCAGTTTATATTCTCGCTTACGAGGGTGACAGACAGTTGATGCGTATTTTGGCCAAGATTTATCGGAGGAGAGGAGCGAAGCAGACAGATTGAGCACAAGAGTTCGGCGCTACAAGGGAAAAGGACAGCAAATATAGAGAGCAAATATGTCCTTTTAGCCTCGTTGCCATCAATCCGCACCATTTTTAGGTGTTTCCTATAGGGGTGGGCGATACTGGGAATTTTGGTATCGATCCGATACCAAGTAAATACGGGGTAGTATCGGCCGATACCGATACAAGACCGATACTTTTTGTTTGAGTTCGTTGTCTCTGTGTCCGCGCGGGTGTTCTGGTTTGGGGATCTCCGCCCTCCTCCACCTCCTCCCTCAATTTAGATTGCAGCTCGCTGCTCTCTGTAGGGTGAGCTTTTTTCATGTTTGTGTAAATTCGTGGTGTTACCATAGTCGCGGAGCACTTTATTACACAAATCACACTTGGCACTGTCCTTTTCTGTTGTTGTAAAAAACAAAAAAGGCCACACCGCGCTACGCTTCGTGTTAAGCTCTACATTGCTTTAGGTTCCGGCCGCTCTCTCACTCTCCCGTCGCCCTCTCTGCCAGGGAGGGGCTAAAAGTGTGCCTGAGTCACTTACTCAGGCAGCAGAGACTCAGAGAGTAGCGGAAGGGCGAGAGAGGGGGGGGGGGAGAAGCGGCGCTTTGAGCGAAGTATCGATCCCAGGACAATAGTATCGATCCAATCCAAGTACTTGCTTAGTATCGATAATATCGATATTTAGATCGATCCGCCCACCCATAGTTTCCTAAGAAATGCAAACTGCTAGCAAGAAATTCTTTGACAATCTCTAACAGAATAAAAATCGAATCTATCCGAGATTCTTACATGAAACACGTAAAATGTTCTTTTTTTTTATTTTTGCAGAGGGCAACATGAATAGCTTCTTTTGGTTTACGGAAATGAATCGTACGTGCTTGATGGGCTTGACCGCTGGTTGGTTGCTGGGTTAGTTAATTGTTTAATCAGTTGGGCAATTTGCTTGGTAGATTGTTTGGTCAGTTGGTCGTTAAATTCGTCCGTCAATCGATTGAAAGAGAAAAAATCTGTTTTCTGTTGAATATCCTACCAAAGTCGACAATCTCTGTATGATTCATGTCAGTGACATTGAATTTGCAATGACCTAATCTGCCTTTCGCCCCTCCAAAATTCCTGCTACAGTTTCTGCTTCAACATTTTTAGTTATTTGTTATTCCTGGCATAATCTGCTCCAATGTGACAAGAAAAATCAGCGAGCAGATGAAAATCCCAAAATGATGGATTTACGCATCCAACAGGAAGCTCTTGTTGCTTTCTCCGCCTGCTTTCGCCAAAAATCCACCACCATCTGTTCGCCACTCGCCAGCCGCCGCCGCATCCTCCCCTCGAGTTTGGACTCCCCCAGACCGTCTGTCAACCTCCTTACCCTTCCCGCGAAGGCCCTTCCCCTCCACCGCCGCCATCCATCACGGCGCACTGACTCATGATTCCCGCGTGGGGGCTGCCAGGCGACAGGGATCATGCAGCTTTGTGCAACCGGTGCTCAGATAAGCTGCTGAATTAGCGGATGGAGGAGATGAGCGGCGGCAGCGCAAAAGGGAGCGCCTGAGATAAGACGAAAGTTGCTTGTGATCGAAATGCATAAAAAAAGAGGGGAGCAAAGTAATAGGATATTGGCGAAGGTAGAGTGGGAATAAAAAGAAATCCACACCGGTTTGTTTCGTTTTTTTTGAATACATGCGCACCTTGATTGGAAAGAGAAAACTATTTTGGGATTGAGAGGGCCAGGGAGGCTGTGAAGAAAATGGACTTTCTTGGTTAGTTGCATACAATCGCCACACAGCAAAGCTGAAATTTGAAACCCCGGAACTCTGGACTGTGAGGCAGATATGCTAACCACTAGCCCCACCGTGCTGCTGTCTAGAAATCACCGCAGTGAATTATAATCAGGCTGAAGATTACAAGTGGCGGAGCCATCGTGGATTTATTTGACATTGGCTACCATCCCGACAAACAGCAATACAGTTCTTGCTCCCCGTGTAGAAATGTGACAAAATCTATGGAAAATCTAAAGCAGCGCGCGCGCGCGCACACACGCAACCGCGCAGCAAAATAGCGAGCCGTGACGGTTATTTTTTCTCCCCCAGCCGCTGCACATGAAGGAGCATTAATCCAATCCAAACAGCTCCGAGGAGACGGCTCTCTAATAACTTACGGTGACTTAAGAATCTGTTTGTGTCGGCAACGGGCCCGTGAAAGATTAATAACTGCCACAATAGGAACGGTGCGCGTCCTCAGGAAATAAAGAGCACAATAGGAAAATAATGCCGATGTGCTGAGATAAATGAAAAGGCAAATAAGCCGCTGGCGATGTCGTTTAATTACAAGTTGCCTCAGTCGCCGCTTGATTTGCTGGCCCGAGAATCCGCTAGGGACGCCATGCCGGCGGATTCGATACAGAAAACTGATGGGTGGAAAAAACAATTACTCCTCCCTATTTTAACTGTGGGCCAGTTAAAAATGATTGCGGCCTCACATATCTGACAGCCGACATTCCTGCATTAATAAAGTGTTTTGTTCTTTTCCAGACTAAAAGGCAGAATTCAACCGAGCAGTCGGCGATTACCATTAAAATGAGTTGGAATACCATTCGTTCGTTTCAGACGCCCCAGAAATATTTTTTTCAATAAGAAATGAAACTTTATAAAAACATACAGTAACGCCATCATTCAAATCGGGTTTCTTGAGTTCAATGGGCATTGTGCTGCTCCTTCTGCCACTTTTTCGTGGGAAACGCATATTGGAGGTTTATCAGCGTTTTTCCAATTTTCCCAATGCATTTCAATGGCCGCAAATTATATGCGAATTTTAATCACGGGCCGGCACGTATTTTGCCCGTATTTAAAACGACATTTTTCTGATGCATCTGGTTGGAAAGCGTGTGGACCTATGTGGCCCCCCAGCAGCCCTGATGAAAAATTGTGGCCGCCCCCATCATTGAAATTGCCCATCCCAGGATTATACAGTGATTAACTTATTTGTAAACTTGTTTGACAGCTAAAAATGCACTAAAATACAGCCATGAAATTACAAAGATGAACATTATCATGTTTGAAAAGGCACTTTTTTTTTTTTTAGATACATCTCTGGTCAGATGTCTTTAGATAGTGTACCTAATGAAGTGTCCAGTGAGTGCATGTTCCTGTCTTGGTAAATGAGGTGTTCTTATTGTCTTTGGTTGTGAAATTTGTTTGCTTTTGGGGCAAATGCTGCTATGCTATGGCACTTTAGGGTGCCCGTAGCCAAACACACACACACACACACCCACACGCATACACCTACGCGAGCCGGCTGCAATTTGGGATGCAAATGAAGGCCGTGCACAGCTGTAAGCGTGTCTGTGGGCACAGCCGGCCGGCTTCCAAACCTGCACACAAACAGACGGAAATCTGCAAACACAAAACACACACACACACACACTTCATCAATTCCTCCACGCACACACCTGCATACATGCACAAAGACTCACGCACGTGGCAAAATGATTTACACAAGCTTTCATACCTTTCATGACGTTCACTTGTTTGAGTCTTAGCAGGGTTTTGCAAAAACTAGGAAACGTGATGTGAAGAAACGGCTGAGAAAGAACTCATTAAAAATAAAAATATGGATAGAAAAATTACATTTTAGAATAGAGCTGTCTGAAAAGTTGCCCAAAATAGCAGATTCAACCCAAAATGGCCGACTTTCAGTTCAGTTTAGGACTGCATGTATCAAATTTTTTTAGAAATGATTATTCTACCAATCATCCAATTGGATAAAAAAATGTTTTTGCATTATAAACAACAAAATGTACATGAGAGGTGAAGGTTATTGTTGTCCAAACAATGTTGTCTGTGACTTTGCGTGTGTGTGGCTTTAAAAGGTCTGGCCTGGCCTTGTGAGTCAGCGAATAAGAGTGTCGGGTCCTTCGGCTGTTGTGAACTCAGGTTAGCAGTCTTTGGGGGTTGAATTTTTAAGAGCGCTACCAAGCTAAATTTAAGAGGCTGTTTACATATTTACTTTTCAATACAACACCTGATCTTTTTTTATTTTTCTTTATTTTAAGAATTTGGCATCAGTCACATGTCTATTATAATTTCCGTACTTCAAATTTGCTAGCTATTAGCCAAAATCTCCAGGACACATGTAATTAGTAAACTCTGGAAAGTGCAAAATTGACCCAGAAATGGCAAATTCAAACTAAAAATGCTGCCTGAATTCCTTCCATGCTTCCCGCGTGTTTTACAAGATGTGTCCTTGAGACTTTTTTGTACATCCCCTCACGTTGGACCTTGCGACCTAATTTCATGCTGCTAAGTAAAATGGCCTCTGGTGGCAGAATATTTAAAAGGCTACCTAGTATAATTTGGGGTCTGTGTCAGTGCTATTGTGGTGGCATTCAACTATAAGTCAAATCAACATTGTTTCGGCTTGAAACATTCTTTTTTTTTTTTTTTTTTTTAATTTTTGTCAAATTTTGTTACAAACCAGACAAAATTTCAAGGAAAAGTCCCCTTTCATGGACCCCTACAAATGGCAAAACTGACCCTTAATGGCTACCTCCAACCAAAATAACTTTTTTTTTTTGGTGTACTCTCCTCATATATTATATTAAATATTATATATTTATATAGAATCGGTCTCTGGGGCGGAATTTTTAAAAACGTTGATTCTCGGGTCCTCTGTGATTATTGTGCTACTGAGCTAGCTTTCGGCAAGTCCTTTTAAATGATAGTTCTTCTGGACTAGAAGAACACGTGATTGATCATCTTGTGTTTGCACGATGCACGTGTGTTTTTGGAGCTTGTAGCCCAAGTAGTTGTCCCATCGTGTTTGTCTGTTATCAAAATTGAACACGCACAACATCAACAACAAAAGGCTTTCCTCAGATTGCTTATTACAACAGAAGCTAATTGCCCTCCATTCAGTCACAACATCTAAACGTTCTTATCCCGCTGCTTGACATCCTTTTTCGCGCGCACACACACGCACACAAAAAAAAATACTTCTTTGTCAATGCGAAGCGAGTTCTCGAAAAGGGGAATTAGTAAGCGAGCGAGTGCTTGCAGTGAAGGCTTAAGGCTGCAAAGCTAAATGAGATCCTTTTTTTTCCCCCCCTTCTTCTTCTACGCAGCTTCCGCATTGTCTTGAGACTTTGCCGAGAACGTTGGCTTTGTGCGCTTTTAGGCATTCTGATGGAAACGGACGTTATTGTGCCAAAAACATCTGTTTGTGTTCATTAGCGTGTGTCAGAAAATGCCAGCTTGTGTTGTCCGCTTGTCCATCACGCTAACAAATACAGACACTCGGTTGACTTCCACTCTCCTGTGCCGTTGCACTTTTTTCCTTCTGATCGTGTCCTTATCAGCCAGTAAATTGCCTGTTTGTTATTTTCCCACTTCGGAGACTCAAATGTAAGCCAGAGTGATCGTCACCAAATCAGTCCACATCATGCACTGTGAAAACATTGCAAGTAACCCAAATTTGGTCAAAAAGTGGCACAGCCAACTTTTTGGAGTTATTTAATCAACTCAAATGTTGAGTCAAATGAGTAACCTACGAAGCAACCCAAAGTTGGGTCAGTCCACGTTTGACCCAACTGTTTTCAGATTGTGGCCTACGAACTGGAGCTTTAAAATAGACGTAAGTGTTTTTTTCACAATTTAAATCACGTGTCTTAACAACATTATGTTGTATGCTCTTGTCAAACTAGCCCAAGGGTGACCAATTCTAGCAGACTAGCACAATTTACACCATGTTGTGAAATGAACTGGTTTTGAGCTTATATTGCACCCCATATACTTGTGACTCAATGGCAAGTCTGGCTTTTGTTACCACGACAACCAAGGGTGGAGCATGAGCTTATTTTCCTTTTTTTTTTTTTTTTTAATTAAGTGAAGTCTAGAAAGATTGTTGGAAAAAAAATACAAACAAGTAGCCTAGTTTAAGTGAAATCCAGATTTTTATTTTTTTATTTTTTTTTTACCAAAAATAATCATGGTGAGTCAAAAAGATTGTCTTTATTTTTGGTTTTATAAAAACAACCTTATTCTTAAATGTCCAATTAAGTTGCAAAACCGGGTGTCGTTTTATTTTAAGCAGGGTTGTCGGTATCTGCTGAATGTACGCAACTATTAATGCAACTTGCAATCTAACTTAGTTACTTTTAGAATCAAAGGGAAAAAACATCAAGTAACTAAGTGACCTTTTAAAGCAAGAAGTCAGCAAAGTAACTAAATTACTTTTTCAAGCAAGTCATCAGTAAAGTACCTAAGTCACTTTTTTTCAAGGTGGCAACACTGCTGGTGAACAACCGTCCTGCTTACCAACCGCTCATTCGCTAGCCTGCTAGCAAAACAGCTGGTTGGTGGCCACACTTGCCTTGGAATGAGATGACGACCTTTGGGCGAGCGATGACAGGACGTTGTTGAAAGCGGACGATGGGTGATAACGACTACCTCCTCCTCTTAGACAGAGCCGCCTCCAGTTGAACAAAAATGGCTCCTTCCGCACTTTCAAACCACCTCCCTATCCTGAATTTGGACGTGCTCGCCCTCACAGGAACGTCCCTTCTTTGTTGAGAAGGCGATCGAACGGCCGACTCTAGACCCGAAGGAACTCCTCTCCTATGTTGCGCCATGCGTTTCGTAGAGGCGTTTGCACCCCTCCCTGCACGGCGCGGCATAAGCAACATTGTTGAGTTTGCTCTCGAGATTTTGTCCAGAGGGTGAGCCAGCTTTTGTCTGAGGGGGTTTCAACCGAGGATCGGCACAGACATTTACACGGTCGCTTAATTTCACACTTGATGCGCAGCGGGCACTCCAGAGACATGACTATTTGTATACAAGCAATTAAAAAGTCAATTTTCCATAATATGTACCCTTTAAAAGCATAATGAAGGCATATTTAACAGAAATAAATCCAGAAAGGGTTTACCTCTTGTGTTTGTATGCATAGAGCTGCCGGAAGAAGAAATGTCGGTGTCTTTTTCCCGCTGACAAATGGCTCAAATCAACCATCGGGGGTGGCAGTCGATAAAGAAGCGTGTTATGAATGTGCTTCATAAAAGAAAACACGGCGAGTATCCCCGCGTGCTGTGTGTATTTATAGTTTTTTCTATCCAGGGAAAACCTTGTATCTGCGCGCTATCACAGTTCTGACTTAACATCATGACATTTGCCATTTACTCCTCATAAAAAAAAAGGTATATATTAGTGTAATAAACACCAGAAAAACTCAAGGGCTGCGTATCCCCTGCAAGGAAGCGAGATCCTATAGAACGGAATGCAGCGTGCGAGATCCTCTGGCAAACTGTCACATGACAAGGGTCAGGTGAAATTTCGAGATAAACCGAACGTACATGAAATCCTTTACAAATGGAGACGGACAATCGAATTCGAAAATGGCACAAATGTGCGAAAAGAACTGAAACTTTGAAGGGTTGGAATGTGCATTCAAAAATCGAGAGAAGATCCACTTAAAGTAACCTGCAAAAGTTGGAGTCATTTTGGGTTTATCCTGTTCTGATAAGTTTCAGGAACTTATCAGTTCTTGGAAGGTGTAGTTCCATGTAGCTTCCAGTCAAATGTTACAGCTGCAGAGCTCACCCTAAAGGTTCTTGGACCTCTCGGAAGTAGCCTGGGTCTTCTTTTGGAGCTCAATTTAGTCAGTAGTTCCTTTAGTCCAAACCAGACCAGTCTTCCAAAAGTTCCTAGCACCAAAGTAAAGTTACATGAACGATGTATATTAGGGGTCTTCAATCCTGTTCCTCGAGCTCCGGTTTCCTGTTTTCCATCCCCTCCCTGCTGCAAAACACTCGATTCAAATGATCCGATAATCAGCAAGGTCTGCAGAAGCTGGATAATGATCCTGATCATTTGAATCAGGTGTGTTGCCGCAGGGAAGAGATGGAAAACATCCAGGAAACCGGCCCTCGAGGAACAGGATTGACAGGAAGGCCCCTGATGTATATCCTCCAAAATACTTCTGTAGTGACTTAAAACCAAGAGCGTTCGTGTTCCGACCAAGAGAAACAAGCACTATATGAGTTTTCTTTTTTTTTTCTTTTTTTTTTTTTTTGTGTACGACTCTTGATTTTTTTTGTCACCACAGGATGAGTCGTTTGCCTCCTTGGGCGCATCCGTACTTATGAAGCTCGTCTTTAGGAGCAATGACAGACCGGGGACCGACAAATCTGTCAAATTACTAGCACACGGGGTGCATTTAGGGGCCGTCCACGGAGCCTTGTGTGCGAAACTAAGTAATAGTTTTAACTATTGTATTGATCTCAGGAGCGCTAAGTTGTTTAGCGGTGGAGAAAAAGGGTGTGTGGGGGGGGGGGGTAAAAAACGTAGAATGGTATTTTCTCATCCCTTCGCCGCACTCGATTCAACGTCAGTGATCTACCGCTGCCCATTGAGGTTGCACAAGTGCGGCATTGAGAACTTGGAGTCTCCCTCCCTGCACTCTGCAGCGCTCTATTGATTGCTGTGTGAAGAGGGATTAGTGGCTGCGAGGGAGGAGGAGGGGCAAATGATGGCGCAAGGGAGGGGGGACCGGAGCGAGGTAAGGGGTTGGGAGACGGTGACGGATGAAGTGAGCGGGGGAAAAGGTAGAATGGAAGAGTGGACGAGGAATGACGAAAGGGAGTGAAAGTTGTCATGAGGAATGGGTCGGTGGGGTGACGGATGGGCGGGGGAAGAGAGGGAGAGGAGAATCGAGGTGCCGGGGATGGAACGAGGGAAGGATGGAACGAGCGAGGGAGGGAGTGAAGAAAGTCACGGCAGCGACGGCTGTAAGGATGCAGCGAGAGAGTTGGCGAGGGAGTAAATGTACGACGCAAATAGGAGGAATGGGTACGTTGGATGGAGGCAGTAATCGGCAGGAATCGGCAAACACTCATGGCCCTATCCTACTTTAAAATAACCAACCATATTTATGAATACCAGCCGAAATGTTCCTAAAGACCGTAACCCAGCCCTACACTATCCCAACTTGGGCCGGACCAATTAATCGGCCAATTCAATCGGGTGATATCAAATGGGGGGGAAATCTGTCCTTACATCGTCAAAGAACGCAAGTATTCTGTCCATCTTGAAAGACCAGACAAAAAGCTATGAAGCAGCTGGCAATATGAAGACATCTGCTGTCAACAATGTATACACAAAGTATACATGTATACATTTTGTGGTTCTACAACCGGCAATGGCAATTTGAATGAAATTAATTTCCCAGCCCTAACCTTGGTAAACCAACAATAGTTTGATTAAAACCGACAACCGTGCGTGCGGAGAACACCGGACAAAAAGAGGAGGATTCTGTTGCATCTTTTGTTCGTAGTAGTCGAGACCCCTCGGATGGGGGATTTTGACCGCTCAGGTGCACGTCCGAGATCAACGTCTATTGACTGTCACTCTTGTTTGGATATGGTGGGCTCAGGGATGACACAAACAAGGTGCATTTGTGTGTACGCGCCTCTCTCCTGGGAACAACAAACATTCGCGGCCCGGGAGGGGAGGAAGTCAACCTCGGCAGACAAAATCTAAACAACTCCTTCAGTCTCTGACAGCTGTCAGATTTTCCTCCGGGCGGAATGGTGGCCGACAAATGCGGCGGGGACTGCATTTTTGTCCGAGAAGCAGCTCTCGGTACTCGGCGAAAATGACAAACTGTAAATGGAGAGAGTTACAGTCAACTGTGACTGAGATCTTCATTGGATTAATGATTGAGGTCTTGAATGGAAAAAAAACAGGGACAGAAACAATATGGAGGAACGAGAATGAATTCATGACGGGACATCAACAGACTTGGAGAAGCAATCCAGGGTTGTTGGCTACAAGGTTGATTCATGGTGAATCTTGTGCCAATTATGTGCCAGATTTTAGCTGAGCTAGCATCATGAGATGTTTAAAGTAGAGATGGACCGATATGTTTTTTTTCACGGCCAATACCGATTATTAGTAGTCAGGGAGGCCCATAACCGATATTTGTAGCTGATATTTATTTTTAGTAAAAAGGCAAATAAAACCCTCCATTTTGTCGAAATGTCTTTAAGCATATGTTTATTGAGCAATTTTTCAGATTTGCATACTGTTGATTTTGACTTTTTTTTTCTTTTTTTTATCATCAAACCCATCATGTTCAGGGAGCATTCAGGGTCGCCTCCATATCTTAAAAAATTAAATATAAACAGAAGCAATAGCTCCATATATTTTTCTACACTAAATGAAGTCCTCCACAATTTCAAAATGACAGAAATGTTAAACTTTCACATGTTTTTGTTTTGATTTCAACACAGTTTCAAATTGATTTATTATCGGCCATCATATTTTTAAAAACTCCCCGTGTCGATATTCGACAAAATGCAGAATATCGGTGCCGATTATCGGCCTAAAGCAAAAAAAAAAAACTTGCTTCGGCTACTACTTATTACTTTAAGGTGATTTTTTTTTTTTTAATTACCCTCCAAAATTTGGGGCAAAGCTACTGGAACACATTGTTTTGATAGCATTCAGAGTGTGGGTACTTAGCGTTCTTCCTTTGCTCAGAGCGCACCACTCACTAGGAGCTATATGGCGTGGATTAGCGAGTGGACGGCGTCTGGCCAGAGTTAATGGGATCACCAGAGGAAGAGATGGGATATCGGTGCCGGTTAATGTTTAATCCCGCACCTCTCCAACAACTCGCCTCTTGCCCGCAGCTCCTCGAATCTGATAATCCTCGCGCCTCCTCCTCGTATCATCGGGGTGCATGTGTAAATATTTAATTGGCTGCAGCATGCCGCTCTTAATTATGCGGGTGCGTGTCACTCCGCTCTCTGGCCCGCTGCCGCTCGGCCTGCCTTCTCACCGCCGCTTTTGACGTCCGTTTCAGTTCCGATTTGATGTCGTTCATGTTGTCCAGATTTGAGATTGTATTACAAAATGTCCGCCCTCTGCCAGATTTTGGAGCACATGTTGTAGTGGATCCAAATCCAGATTCAATCACCAATGGAAAGGATTCATTTCTGTTGTTCAATCATGGGTTTAAAAAATAACAAATTCAAATCCACGATGGCAAGGATTGACGATTTTGTGTCATTCATTCTCAAGGCTGAAACAGATCAAGGCTTGCTTGTACCGGATTTAGGACCAGCATGTTGAAGTGGACCAAATCCAATCCACATTGAAATCCACTATGGAAAGGAATCTGTATTATTAGTGTCTTTCATTTCTGAAGTTGAAGGACACTGACGTTGCTTATACCAGATTTATGACCACATGTTGAAGTGGACCAAATCCAATCCAGATTAAAATTCACTCTAAAAAGGATTCACGTGTGATACTGTTGTTTCATGCATTCCAGAGGTTAAAAAAAAACCTTTTTTTCTCTATTGAGATTCAATTCCACCATGGTAAGGATTGTTGATTGTGCCATTCATTTTTTTTCAAAATTGAACACAGACGTTGTACTAGATTTAAGTGTCGACAAATTCGATCCGATTCAAATCCACTATGGAAAGAATTCTGGTCATTCTCTGTAATTTGTGTCACTCATTTTTGAGGATGGACAGGACTGTTTGACCAAATGCAGATTCTAATCCATTTAGGAACGGATTGGTTATTCTGTGTCATTTGCTCCTGGCTTTGAAAAAGATTGAGGTTTCTTGTCATCACGGAGACGCTCCCCGACATTCTCCTGATCTCACATTCTGCGTGCCGCTTCTATCTATGCTCGCCGTTGTTGCTGCCGCATGCCTCCTGTCCTCCTCCCGCCACGTCCTCCTCATTTGCTTTGACTTTAATTTTCGAGACACGCCTATAAAACCCATTTCAGCCTGCATTAAAATGCATTATTGTCATGTTTTTTTTTTTTTTTTTTTTTTGTAAAAGTATTATTACAGCCTTCTCTGTTTCCCATCTGAAAGCCGATCGTGCATCCAAAGGAAGTCGTCCTCCTCTTTCTTTTGTGCGCGTCGGTGCGTGCGCGCGTGAGTGAGTGTGATTGTCAAGGGCAATGCAAAATAGATGAGCAGCACAAAGGAAGACGCCAGGGCTAAAGTCGTACAGCTCAATAGAGCACCGCTCACAAGTGTCTGCCGGCAGCGAGTGCAATTACAAACACGGCGCATGTAAAAGTCAAGAGAATACAAATCACATAATAGACGCCCGGCTTCCGAGCCGGTGCAAGACACGCACGCACACACGCACCAAATGCCCCGTTGAAGGCTATTACGTGAATGTCTGCGCATAAACCTGCACTATCACCAACCAAACGGGTATCCTCCAATGCGGTGTACAAATTGCATGCATAATCCCTCAACGTCCTTTAAATGTTATTCTCGCAATGACTGACCTAACTGGCAGACAAATGTAGGTGGGTGGTCGTGTGTGAGCGTGTGTGTGCATGACGGCCTGGCCTTAGTGCACTAAGATGGCAGGTCATAGCAAGGATAAGTGATATCAGCAACTAGGGCAGACATTTTTTTTTTATTATTATGTCACCAAATGGGCCATTATGTTCAAGTATATCCATTAGGGGTTTAACGGTACACGTGGGTGTATTCATACGTTTCGGTATGGCATGTTCGGTTCGGTCCACTTGCGTTGGGTTCGGTCCACTTATTAGCGCGAGCTTACGCACGGGCGCTATTTTTGACTGATGCATGCGGGAGAGGAGAGTGGCGGCACGACAGTGAGAGCCAGAAATGAGCCAGAGCTCGAAGGTCCCCCCCGCCCCGGACACTGCGGTCTCCTGTTTGGGAACATTCTGGCTGTCCTGTTAAAATCGTCGACGGGGAAAGGTACGTGGAGGAGTGCCAAAGTTGTGTGCCGACATTGCTACGTGAGATGGGCGGCAGGTAGCACGTCTAACATGCACGGGCATCATCCGACTGTGAATGTTTCTTAGACGTGGGCGCAAAAACGTCAAATTTAAATAGCGAGATTTATCATATTGTAGCGTCTTCCAGGAACACGCCGTCAGACGTAGTTTAATTATCCCGTTTTTATTCATCCAAGTACAACTGCTCGCGCTCTTCTTTCTCCGCTGCTCCACTCGCTTGCCGTACGATGCATTCATGAAGCTCGGAAACATAAAGACTCAGCAACACACAAATCCGAGCACAAGACAGATAACCAAATTCGTTGCAATATGCTGTTGAACATTCAAAGATTTTAATGCCTAAAAAGTGTATACAATTTCATAAAGACTTTTTAAAGTGACTGTATTTTTGTCAGTGTCTTAATAATTTACAAAATTAAGAGAACTTTATTGTTAGTGTATTTTTTATTCCGGTGTAATTTCTTAGAATATCACCCGAATGGTTCGCTTTTATTTGTTTTTTCGAAAAAAAGAACAGTTTACTTGTCATCTTTTCAAAATGAACATATTAAAAAAAAAAATCTGTTTTTTTTGTAGTGAAAATATACCGAACTAAAGTTTCCAAAAAACCGAACCGAAACGTGATTTAGCGTACCGTTACACCCCTAATATCCATGCAACGTGTACATTTTTATCCAACTCAGGCTGGTGCAGTCCTAACGAAACCTTGTTGGATGAACTGACGAAGCCTGCTCAGATGAGAGGTGAAAAGTCTTCCAGGACAAACAGAAATGTCCAACTGCGATCGATTCAAGGCCCTGAGAATGAATTAATCTGGATGAATGATAATATTCAAAGGGATCTTTCACATTTAAAACTACACCGAAACTAGAATTGGCACTAACAAGAGTCTATTCAAAAATCAAATACAGGCATTAATACAAAAAAAAGTTAAATGTTATGATGATGATTACGATTGAGTGTTGTCCAACATCCTGATTTCCACATTCAGTGTTTTGTTTTGTTTTGACTTTCAACTGTGGCAACTTCCTCACATTCAAATTTCCTTTTTGGGACGCTCAATTTAGACTTGTTTATGTATGTCAACCCACCTCTTGTGCATCAGCTGTAAGTTGGGCAAAACAAAAAACAAAAAAATAAAGAAAGATGGGAGAATGACTAGCTGCTCCAGCCAAAACACTGGCATTAGGTGGAAAGTAAAAAAAAAAAAAAAAAAAAGAGATTCGAATGTCACAGGAAGTTGCAACCGCCTGTGCCAATACATCTTTTTCAACAAGGCCAAAATGGGCTTTCAATGCCAAAACATAATGGCAGCATTCTGGCTAGATTTTGCAGTCCCTGTCCCCCACCCCCACCCCCTCCCAAAAAAAGAAAAGAAAACAAACTACAAAGCTCACTTAAATTCTTACCTAACAACCACATTGCATCCTCCTCCAACTACTTAAGAGGACATTTTACAAAAACTATGTTTTTGATAAGGAAATAGCACTCTATAATATTTCCTTTTTAAAACATGCTCGAAAAGATCATTACATAGAATGCAAAGAATAACACTGGTCAACAGCGAATTTTAATCAGACATGGCTTCATGTGTCCCTAAACATATTTTTGACACAGATTTAAAAAACGTCTTTATTTATTTATTTATTTATTTATGTATTTTGGGAGCACATCAGGTTTTTGAGATTTTCATTTTTTGTTTTTATGTTTGCGCAGTACAGATTTTACCATGTTGCAATTTTAGAGCTAAAAAATTCCACCTGTTGCTGACCCTAACCCTAAATCATGAATATTACTCAATGCATTATTACATTACATCTAATAATGATGACTATTGTTATAGTAATTATTATTATTTGTAGTAGTACTAGTAGTAGCAGTAGTAGCAGCAGTACGAAAACCTGATGTGCCATAAAAAAAAAAAAAAAAGATGAATCAGCACAAAAAATATGGGAATTTAAATTGTATCTCTGATTATAAAAATGTTTTTTTTTTATTCTTGACCCGTGTAATTACACAAATTCTTTGCAATACCTCCTGGTGTGCACAACCTGACCACCAGGCGGCAGTATAATACACTCATGCAGACACAAACGACAAAGACTTTCAAACTAAGTGACTCAGTAAGATGCAATATTAGCATTAGTAATATTATTCCCGAT
Organism: Filicampus tigris; assembly: GCF_054856515.1. Lineage (NCBI taxonomy): Eukaryota > Metazoa > Chordata > Actinopteri > Syngnathiformes > Syngnathidae > Filicampus > Filicampus tigris. The sequence continues at coordinate 4,942,655 of NC_141224.1, read as the reverse complement.
GACACATATCACAAATAAACAGTTGACTAACAGATGGCAACACTTTGCTTTTCACTTTGTCCTTTGGCGAAAAATGCATCGTGTTCCACCTTGGAGGTTGTCTTATTTTTACAATTTCCTCCTACTGATGCGACGCCATTGTCTAGATACAAAGTGTGAAATGCCACAACTTTGTTTAAAAAAAAAAAAAAAAGAGATGTGTGCTGTTCTTATATATTTCTCACCAAAACAAAGTGTTGTTGTTGATGCTACTGTGAAGGAGACTCATCCCCGCTGCTTTGGCTGGCCGATAAGAGCGTGACGAGCATGCAACACATTGTGTGTGTGCGTGTGTTGACCCGGTTGTTGTGTTGTGGGAGCGCCGTGCAGGTTTTGGCATGCTGGGTGCCAATCGAGCTGTGAAAATAGCAATTGAGTAGGGAAATAGGGAATAGCACCTTGCCACTCTGTAACCTCGGCGTGCGTGTGTCACTCATTCAATCGAAATGTGTGCGCGTGTGTGTCGACAGCAGGGAAAAGACCCACTCCTTCCCCGTCTTGGTATGTAGGCTATCTATGAAAGCGTGTCACAGCCGTATCCAAGCCCCCAGCTTTTGAAGCGAATAGAATTAACCCAAATAAAGCGGGGGTGTGTAGCAGGGAGAACACATGAAAAGGGCCGACGGCTCTCTGAGGCCGGCGGGCGGCGATGCAGCGTAACTGTTTGGCACACCCAAAAAAAAATAAATCATAAATAAAGCAAAGTTTGTCACACTTTTTGAACTACACCAAATATGCATTGTGGCTGTGTTCATAGGATGCACAACAGCAACCAAGTAAAGATTTTCTTTCACAAAAATAGATTGAAAATGTTTTAGTCAGCATGCCAGGCCAATAGTTGATGTTAGTATGTTTTAGGCTTATAAAAAAGCTTTTTTCAATTTTTTTTTAAACTTCCACTGTGAGGGTTTATGTAAAGTACCATGTTTCTTTGACAGTGTTTTCAAGACTAAAATATTAACATTGAATCTCAAAGTGGACACCTTTGACGGTATACCGTTACCATGTTTCCATAACAGCGTTTTTGTTTTTCGAGCCAGAAATTATGACATTGAAACAAACATCTCAAAATGCAATGCAAAAAAAAAAAAAAGAAAATCCCTGACAGTGGACAGTCTTAATGTATAGCTAATGTTAGTGCATTTCCATTAGGTATGTTTTGAGCCTAAAATGCTAACATTTAAAACATATGATCACAAAGTGTTTTTTGGGGAGTTTTTTTTTTTTTTTACCAATGTTGAAAATGCTTAACATGAAGACAGGTTATTTGTCTCCACAATGAGATTTTTTTTCTCAAAGTGGAAAAGACAAGCTCGACAAGGCTTTCGTGGAAACAAGCTAACTCACCAATAAGGTTAGCATTCGGTGTTAGCATTTGAACAAACATTCCCAAACGAGATGGCGGACTACTGCTTGTGAATCCTTCACATCGCCTCCAGGCGCCGCCTCATTTATCTTGATGATATAATAAACACTTCGTCACTTGACTTCACTTCCCGTCCGCTGAGCGGGGCGACCGCTCCGAGACGAAAAGCGCAACGCTCAATAATGGACCACAGGTGCTCAGCAGCTACGGAACGCGCCGGCTTCCTCCTTCTTCTTTTATGAAGATGAATTTATGGAAGCTCTGACCTGCTGGTATATTGAGGGCAGCGCTATCTAGCTCGTTGAGGACGGAGCCTTGCTTGGTGGCATCAGGTGAACAGAAAAAGTCTGGAGTGGCTGACAGGCATGCATGTACAAAGCAGGTCTTTGGTTATCTTTATTTGCACTCCTGCCAAGTTGGGGGGAAAATGTACTTTTTCTTTTTTGCTTCTCCCGAGTGTCCGGCACAATTCATATTTCCTCTTTAACAAATGGCTCTCTGGATGTGTCAGTGCTTCTTCTTGTCCAATTGAGTGTCTGTGTACGTGTGTGTGTGTGTGTGTGTGTGTGTGTGTGTGTGTATAGGTGTGCGTGTGTGTCCCTTCTGTTACTGTCCCTTCATTTCACGGTCCGGCACCTCCGCGTGAATCCTTTTCCTTGGGCTCATTATCAAGCGCTGCTCCACGAACATCCTGGCAGAATGCAGAGGGGTGAGGGGGAGTAAAAATGATTATTCCGCCGGGCGCAGGGAGGGTCAGCGGCGACATTGTGACTTTTTTTTTGTTTTTTTTGTTTAGCGCATTCATTACTTTGACGTCGTGCATAAATAAGAAAGCAGAACGGAAGCAGAGGACCTCATTTCAGGAAACGCTGACGTGACAGTTTAAAGTGACAGTTTTGGTTCGCGTTGGATGCTGTAAGGCACAGGTGTCAAACTGAGGCCCGGGGGCTGGATCTGGCCTGCCACATCATTTTATATGGCCCGCAAAAGCAAATCTAGTGCTGCAACTTTGAGGATTTTTGATTCAAATCTACCAAAATTTCAACTTGTCATATTAAATAAAAATCTTAAAATAATGCTGATTTTTTTTTTGTTTTGTTACCCAACCCATTTTTACAGTAACTTAAAGCATTTTCCATGAATTCTGTTTTTAAAATTAATCATACATAAATGTGTTGCATATATGAAATAATACAATGAGGAAATTAAATATTTATATGGTTTCGTAGCCACAACAGCTCTTTGAGGTAAAGTGTAACTCCAGTTTGGCCCGTAACTAAAATCTGTGTAACCTCTGTGCTGTAAGGGAACCAAAGTGCCCAAAAAATGTTAACTGCCAGTCCCATTTGAAGTTTACTATAAACAAATATAATATAGGTGACAGCCCATTTGTATGTATTTAACCACACCGCATGCCTTTGTATTACGAAAGTTTTCCATCTTAATGCTGGAACACACTGCAAAAGGCAGTATAGACAGGCTAATGAAACTAGCATCAACACGTGGTTGGTTTAAACCTTTAAACAACCTTTGTTTGAACAAAAAGAGTCCTTAACAAACCCAAACATAGCATATAACAATACTCACAGGTAGTTGTCACGTCGTCTTTGTGTTTAATCCTCTAATCTACAGTGTATTATACTGTCCTCTAGTGGCCAAGCCATGCACAACGGAAAGAGCAGAATAGTCATTGAATTAAAGCATGAAATCATGTAATAACTGTTAATTCTTCACATGATATTTATTTCAGTTCTGTGTGGTTTTATTGAGGGCTATTTTTCTTATAAAGAACCGTTGTGCTTTATTGTATCTATTTTTTTTTTGTGTGTGTGGAGCTGGAACAGATTAATGGCATTAATCTCAAGGCACCACAGTAGGTTGAAAATATAAGACCCGATAAAAGAAGCAGTCGGTTCACATTTGTGTAGTTTTCTTCCATTGCCCCCTACTGGCCTGGCATGGATAGGACAGCGTTATCAGATCGCCTCGATGTCGTCACCCTTTTTCTTTTGCCGGGTTGTCGGTCGCGTGAACATCTGTGTGCCCATCTGTTGCTGTCGTTTAATTCTCACCGGGCTCTCCTGTCGTCTGGTCTTGGCAGGCGCCAGTGTGCACGGAGTGGAATTTGGGCACCTGCCGGACAACATTACGGTTCTAGAAGGCGAGAGCGTCACTTTGAGGTGAGTCTTGATCCCGTGCACCTGCGCCTGCTAATTACATTTGAAAAACCTGTTTGTCTTTACGCACGCATGCAATACTCGCACACGCCTACGCACGCACGCACGCACGCACACAAACCTGCCAAGCCACATCCTCGTCAGCCCTCATCGTGCTATATTCCTCGTCTCCGTTTATCCCACAACAAACTGCATTGCGGTTTATCCCTCCAAAGTGAACACTGTCTGTGGCAGTGAATGAATTATTTTAATTAAAAAAAAAAAAAAAAAAGTTACTCTCAAGATTCTTGCTAGGATAATGTTGTCACAAGAATCCATGAACGTTTTTTTATTCAGATGCAAGTTGTTGCAGTTAGTGCGCTGACTAGACGTACAGTAGTAAGATATTGGTTTTGGATGCTGTTTGAAACGGTGACCCACTGCACTTTAAACGTAATTTCTATATTATTAAACATTTATCTGTTAAAATAAGAACTCCGCAAATTTTTGTAAACTGCCTGAAAATGGCTGCTGGCAGAGCAACGACTAGAACATAAAGCCTATTGATTTGTCAAGTTGCATAGTAATCAAAACAAAAAGTGATTTATTTTAAACTGCAAATGTTTACATGAAAGAAAAAAAAAACATTTAAGCCCACGAGAATTTTGGACTGTTTTGAAATCAGCTGAAAATCGCGGCATGTTGTGTGTTACCTAGAAAATTGCGGAGAACTGATTTGTCAACCATAGTTTGGGTTTTGATTTAAGTTGAAGGATCTTCTTGACTTGAAACCATCACCATTCAAATAGTTAAAGTACATATATTTAGGTCACAAAGATGACTGAAATCAGCTGAAAATTGCTACATGTAGAGCGCCGGTTAGAAAGATGTAGAGAACTGATTCGCCCACCATGTTTGTTCTCATTTAAAAAAAAAGGGATATACTTGAAATTTTAACCTTTTAGATCAGGACCGAGCAACTGAGCCAAAATATATTTTTTACAAGCCTAAAACAATCTTTAGAAAATGCCGATAAGCATTAAATTTAGGGGTTTTTTTTCCCCAAAATAGCTGGAAATAGGGGATATAGTAAATATGCAAATGGATAGGTGCCGAACAGTGAATACAGTATGCTGGCGTTGACTGTAGTTTTAAGTTGTAATATCACCAATCACCACTAGATGGCAGGCATGTCTTAGTTGCACTAGTTGCACTGGGTCTTATACTGCCGTGAGTAGGCCTAATAATTTTTGGGTGGATTTAGAATGATATGCAGGACAAACATAGTACCTCACATCGACATTTTGATTGAATTGATATTTGTGGACAAAATGTACAAAATGAGTCCTTGCACTTAATATTGGATTCCTGTTCAACAGTTTTGTACCGTCCTTGAATGGCCATTTTTATGCTAGGGAACCCTCTGCAAAATCATTGTATGTGGTTATATTGCTGTTGGGTTGGGCTAGTGCATTTCTCCTACATGCATTGAGAATTGAATTATGAAAATTGAAATATATTAAGAGCCCATATTTTGCACATATGCATGTATTTTGTCCATATTTAAAATAGCATTTTAAGGGAAGTGCGTGGTGCTATGTGTCCAGAATTTAAGTGACAAATCCATGTTTTAGATCTTTGAACAATAATCATGTCACAAGAAGCGCTTTAACTATTAGCATCAGCTGGAAATTGCTACTAATTGCCGACTAGACTAGAAAGCACCAATTCCCATCACATTCCTCGCCATTACTGTCGCAACTGTATTTATTATTTCAAAGCCCCCTTAGAATCGATATTCGCTTGAACACAAATCTTCAACCTCTCCGATCCGGGTAGCCCGAAGCTGCTCTCAATCTATCGAATTTCTTTGAATGCTGCACACCTTGAGGACTTCTTTTAAACAATCGATGTCACCTGTTTTTTTCTGTTTAAAACCCAGCAGTCTGTCAGATAAAACACTGTAGGGCCGCCTCTCTGGAGACTTGTGTAATGATTCAAACCGGGTTGTTGTTGTTTTTTTTTTGGTTTGTTTGTTTTTTTACTTATTGGCTGTAGTTTCCCCTATGAGGTTACACAGTCAAGTTCAAGCGAAGGTTGAAGGAAGTTGGTGAACATTTCTCACTATTTGGGTCAGCAATGTTTTCTTATTTGTTGTTTGGATTTTTTTTTTTTTTTTTTTTTTTTTCCGCATGCCATAAGAGGGCAGACGGTTAGGAAAGCATTCTAGGGCACGAATGACTCCCAGTGTAACATTTCTCATCGGGGCTTTATGACTTCACGAGCAGCAATAAAACGGCCTATTTTGTAATCAAAAGTGCGCGCGTACTCGCCGGACAGCCCGCGGCTGACAAACAAAACACAAAAGCGCTTTATAAATAAACTTCCACTTGAATGTAAATCACTTTTCTTTTTTCTTTTTTTCTTTTTTTTTTTTTTTTTTGCGCCCAAGTGGCTCCAATACTTTTTTTTTTTTTTTCTGCTCCAGAAGATGCCGTTTGATGCGGGCCATTAAGACGAAGCCACATTTGATGTTATTACGCTTCTCATTTCCTCTGGGCTGCTTCTTCTGCAGCAGCAGCAGAAGCAGCAGCAGACGTGATTAAGTTTAAAATTAGATTAATACGCCATTTGTACACATATTTTTGTCATTTTTATGGCGGAATTACTCGCACCCAACCTTGTCTGTGCATCTGCGAGACGAACGTCAGCTTAGCGACTGTTTATGTTGAAGAAAGTCCAAGTTTGTGTTTTTTCTTTTTTCTTTCATTCCTTTTTTGGGGGGAGGGTAGGTGGTGGGATGGAGGAGTTATTGCAGTTCTTTCATCCTGGTCCATTACAACGTGAAGCGCTGGGTGTTCACTGTTTCACTTCCTGTTTGGGTCGAGGGATGTAACGATAACGGCGATATTAAAGTTGCCACGATATCGCCGTCGTTATGTTACGATGTTAAAAGCAGCACATCTCCGTCAATAAACGTGACTTTTCGCCCGCTTCGGCCGAACAAAGCTTTGTAGTCCGTGATCCTGTACGCCACTACGGAACACGAAACAATAAAATGATGGCCAGGCACACACAACATTGTGCATTTTTTTTCAATGTCATGAGCTTTTTTTTTTTTTTTTCCACAATATTGCGAGTTTTTATAGAGTAGTGTGAGCTTTTTATAATATCGGCAACCTCCTCACAATATCGGGATAATTAGTGTATTGTGAGGTTTGTTAGAATTTACGATGGGACGTTACGAGAATTATGCCTCATAAGCCAAACGCTCTTCAATAAAAACACCAACAATTAGAAATTGTAATTCAAAATTGTAGAAATATCCCATTTATTTTGAAAAAAAAGACCATTAATCAAATCTATGTGCAGTATGTCTGTTTGTATTATACTGCCCCTGGTGGCCAAGGTGCGCACACCAGGATTATGTATAAGCTGTTTAATTCTTTACATTCGCTTTAAATTAATTATCCCTCTTTGTTGAAAATACAATACAATGTTATAGAGTGCTACATTTCGTTTTTTAAAAACACGTTACAAAAATATTTTTGTTGTGGCGCTGGAACGGTTTAATTTCATTTCCATTCATCTCACTGGGGAACGATGATGTGGTAGCATGGTCACGGAACAAATGAACTAGGAAGTCGCCACTGTATAATTGCACATGATTACTTGGACTGTTTCACAACACTTGGAAGACTACTTCAGAGTTGGCGTAGTGGCTGAATCATTTTAATGCATAGAATGTTATTCATCAGCGTTGCATGAGATGGAGAGAAAAGGACACTTGTGAAGAGACGAGCAGAGGCGGCACAAAGCTCTGATATAACGTGATTCATGTACTATTCACGGACCATCTTTTTTTTTTTTTTTTTTTTTTTAAATCAACCAGAACCACTTTTGAGGAGGGTTTTTTTCACATCGGGTGTTGTGGAAACACTCGAGGGCGATGCATTCAATGTGCGTCATTGTCGGTTGGAGCGTGCGGACGCCGACGCAAAGCGAAGAACAGCTCAAGGCCGACAGGAAGCATAGTGAATTCTTGTGTCTATTTAACGAGAAATGCAGACGCAGAAGAGAGAGAGGCTTGACAAGACTGAACAAACAAAGAGGAGACACAGGTGGGAAGAAGGCAGGCAAGGGCAGACGAGAAAATACACACGAGCAAGCCGGCATGGCTGACAAGGCAAGGTGATAAAAAAAAAAAAAAAAAAACATCCAGGGAGGGGGAAAAAAAAAAAAAAAAAACTGTCACATTGAAGAAACATGAAAATCGAACAATGTAAAGTAACATGACATACTGAAGCTGGTGGAGCAAGATGAACATTGCTACTGGTAGAGCACCGACAAAAAAAGCAGTAGCGACTATAAGAAATCTCAATTCCGATGTTATTCAAAAGAGTCGTCTACGTTCCTTTAATCTTCAACCTTTTAGATCCGTAAACAGCAATCACGGAACAAGAACTCCTGAATGTTCAAACGAGCTGGAAATTGCTACTGGAAAAGGAAGAAATGGAATAAAATCTTATTCAAAACAGTCATCTTCTTTCATTTCATCTTTCCAACTTTCAGCTCTGTAAACAGAAAATACGTACCAAGAACACCTGAATGTTTTGGAACAGATGGAAATTGCTAGTGGTAGAGCAGGGTCATGTGGTCAGGGTAGGCAGGTGAGGCAGTGCCGCCCGCTACTGTCCCTTCCCCTACATGTGAAGAGTAAAAAAAAAAAAGAAAAGAAGAAATATCGAATGATTTTGTTGATTTATGTTATATTTTAGTTCTATGATGCGTGCTTACATTGATTATTTTCAATCCACTAATTATCAATGATTTTCATCATTAAAAGAGTGGAATGTGCCACTGCCATCTACTGTAGCGGATGTGCAATTACAACCATAATAATAACGATAATAATAATCATAATGATAATACGATCATCGGCATCGCACTCCACCCCACCAGGAGAGCCCGCTCCACTATTTGAGTCACTCTTTAAGTTCAAACTTTTTGATCTGTAAAACAGTCACGTGACAAGAATGCAATTTTTCAGCCGAAAATCGGATAGCGCGGCGCCTCGATCTACCGCAATCCGTTTGCATCACATTTTCCCGCCCTTTGTCCTCGCAGGTGTCGGATCAACGAGGAGGTGACGCACAAGGCCTGGCTGAACCGCTCCAACATCCTGTTCACGGGCACTGACAAGTGGTCGCTGGACAAGCGCGTCACGCTGGTCAACAGCAACAACAGCGACTTCTCGGTCCACATCGACAAGGTGCAAGTGAGCGACGAGGGGCCCTATACGTGCAGCTTCCAGGCAAACCGCAACCCGCGCATCGCCCATGTCTACCTCATCGTGCACGGTCAGAAATCTGGATTTTTTTTGGGGGGGTCGGGGAACATGCGAAGAGTCAGCCATTTTGATTTGAAGGGGCAGTATTTTTTGTTTTTTTTGCTGATTTGGGCTGTTTCCAGGGTTAGTGTTAAAAAATATGAGCAATTTCTGCCAGTCGCTGGCGTCAGGCAAAATCCTCACACCTCCAAAATCAGACCCCAAAAAACGGCTTATTCAACCACTAACATTTCAGTCAGAGAGAGCAAGCCATTTTCAACTTCATTTGATTGGTCAATAATTAGTAAAAAAAAATAAATAAACAATAAAAATAACACAAATTCTTGTGGACTGATCAATAGTATAGATTTGTCAAAAAATGTAAAATTGACTGAATTATGACATAAGAGGTTTCGTCCAGCGCAGTGTTTCAGATTAATATGAACTTCGGCACCTATGTTCATGACAGGACGCAAAAAAAAAACAACTTTAAACACATGTTGTGACATGCAAAGGTCGTCTGCCATTTTGATTTGAATGTGACATTTTTAGCAGAGTTGACCTGTTTCATGGGTTTGCTTAGTGTTAGAAAATACTACCACGACAGGCTGCCCCGCGACTACTACTGGACACATGACCGATTCTTAATTGTGAAAGTTTGTGAGTTTTCATCAATGGGTGTGGATGGATGTTGGTGGCCGAGTTTGATGGGTCGCTATTTTCATTTTTTTCTGGGATTTGGGCAATTTTAGGGTGATTCCTGTCAGAACAACAATTATGAACATGCACACTCATGATAGTCACAGAAAACGCATCTCCAAGCTTCACCAAAACAGAAGCGCTAGCAATACTAAGCTAGCATTAGCACTGCAAACATGCTGATGTTAGCCACGGGTGTTACGTTGCTAGCATGACTTATTCGTAATGGACTATTACTATGCCCGACATGTTATCAGTTTAACGTCTTATTTTTTGGAATGCACAATGAATTACCAATCAAAAAGAGGTGGTAAAATGACATGTTGAGCAGAAATGGTGCTAATTCCTCTAAGTCTCATGTGACCCCTTCTCTCATCTTTTGTTTACTAATCTTTTATATGCCCAGCTGCTCCCAAATGAATGATATATTTTTTTAAATTATTGTGGATATTCTGCCATCATTTGAGCAAAGTTCCAGAACCCCAAAGTAACAGATCAGTGACCAAAGGTTTTTAAAAAATCTGACAGTAAAGGATTTGTTTGCAAACCTCCATTTTAATGATAAAAGTTGCGACTTATCATCATAAGCTGCCCTGTCGCAAAGGTTGCTGATTTACCATGAAACACGAAAATATCTCCCACCAGCAGTATGTCCGTCTACCTCAAGGTCATCCTCGCTCTGGCTTTCTGCTCACAACCGCCACATCTGCTAAATGACTTAATTACGCCTTCCGTTTGTTGGCCACGATTGACGCTTCAGAAGAAGCAATCAGTAGGTTTTATGGGTGACTCAGTGTGTCTTTTCCCGTTAAATCACGGCTAAATGCACGATCAACATCTACGCTCGTGACGACTTTGCAAGAGCGCTAAGTCATACGTATGAATGAGTCACGGCTTCATTACGCCTCACGCGCAAAGGTAAATATAAGCCAAAAAGCGCAGGTGGCGCCTGACAAAGTGGACGGATGCGAGCTTTTTCTCACTTCGCCGCGGCAGAATCTGTCGACTTGTTTGCCTTGATTTAGGAAGTCAGACAGATTAGACGCGAGCTGACAGCCGCGCGGAGGCTTGACTGCATCTGCTGTCACAGAAGGCACAGTGATCGCTGATTAGCGGCGGAAAAACAAAGCGAGCTGACATTTCAACCCAGCTCCTCCAAGCATCTACTGTATATCCTTTAAAGACCAAAGGAATGATATTTCGCAACTAGACCTGCAACGGGCACCATATTCTGATCTGTATCATATTCATGATTAATTACGACCCTTGAGTAAACATAGCTGTAAATAGTGTCGGCTTATTACAGATTGCTCTTGTTCTGGTTCTGAATATGGCGTTCTACTCAGGGCAGGGGCGCAACGTTTCTAGTGTGATAAAGGGCTGCGGACCACCCCAAAATCATAAAAACACAAAACTATTTGCCTTATCACCTTTTAACTACGGATGTAACGATTCACTCAAGCCCCGATTCGATTCGATTTTTGATTTTCAGTTCCCGATTTTCAATTCAATTTAAAAAAAAAAATGGCTACCATGCTTGTCTCTGTGCACTAGTGTGGTTCTATAGCCATCCACAAACGCATTCGATTAATTTAATCGATTAATCGGGCCGAATCGATTTTACATCGATGTCCGATTAATCGTTGCATCCCTACTTTTAACAGAAAGCCGCAATGTAGCAGTTTTGCAAAATATGTCTAATATATAATTGTTTTCAGCACGCAAGTGATCCTTGCCTACTTTGATTTTTCTGAATGCGGCCCGAGGAAGGAAAACGTTTGGGCCGCTCTGGTTTACGGATAACACAGAAAACCAATTGAGCTCTCACTCCAAGTCTGAACTTGGAATCTGGTTGTAGCAAGGAAAAAAGTGAGGGGGGGCGGGGGGGGGGGGGGGGGGGCAAACATTTACTGATTTGACATTCGCTCTCAGCTAAGCTAACCTAACTAAAAGCCCATTGTGCATCTGTTCTCCTTTAAAATCAACAGAATTCTTATACTAACATCTTTAAAAAAAAAACCATAATCGCCCTAAAAGAACAGGATGTGTTTGTGGCTGACAGGTGGCAGAGAGCTGCTGACTGAAGCGCTTTTCGCCAACTGCAGCCAAGCAAGCAAACAATCTTGTCTGGAGGCTCCAAATCTTGGCATAGACCACCATACGCACACGACATACATACATGTATATATTTAGATGCTTGTATAGCTGAGTGCCGCAATTGTCGTGTGTGCTTATTGTGCTGCCTCGCCGCTGTCGGCTACCCGGCAAGTGAAATGAGAGCCATGGCGGAGCCAAGCTCATTAAAAACAATGATAATGGCCCGTTTAAATTCAAGGGCCGTCTCGTTATCAATTTACTGTAAGTATGAGCCAGAGTGCTGCGCTCCCTGTTGTGGTTAATCGTGTTTGTTGTTGCCCGGCCGCTGAATCAAGAAGGAAATTGACACTTTTGATCAATCCTTCATCGAAAACTGTCAGGTTCACACCACGTGAGATATTAATAAACAACGCACACAATGAGGAGAGAAGACACTCGGCACAATGTTGTCTTTTTACTTGCAAGGAGAGCGTACGATTACAGTTCCTAAAAGTCTATGCCCGGACCCTGCGCCTCCTCCCTTTTATTTTCTTAGGAGGGCCTGATTACAAAGGTGTTCCAGGTCTAAGGGAAAGGGGGGCGAAAGCAGCTGGAACACTCTGACCTTGTTTTGTGTATGTGTGTGTGTGTGTGTGAGCCTTTATTGTACATATGTGGAAGCAAAGCACATCAAGCAAGTTGGGCCGATATATGGAAAAAGCTCAAGCTAATGCTTGGGCATTGATAAGAATCCCGTAATTTCATATATTTTATCGATGGTGCATGTCGATCCGATTCCTTATCAATTCTCAAATTGATTTTCATTGAGTGAGCGAATCAAATAATACAATACAATACAATTTGATTGATATCGCGCATTTCATCACAGCTAGAGCTTTACACTTTACAACCAGTAGACAATAAATAAAGTCAATAAAAGGCCGTAATACACAAGTATTAATAAATATATATATATGAATAATATATATAAATGAATAAAGCCAATAAATTAACATAAAACACAATTGACACCTGGAGAAGAGCCGAAAATTTCTGGTCTGATCGAAAGCCAGAGAATAGACATTATATATGAGAGTGAGGCACTAAAGATAACGTGATGACGTAATACATTTTTAAAAAACACATTTTTGAACGATCAGTCAGGAAATGTTTTTTGATTCTCATCCTAGTTCATACCTGAACAAAGTCCACCGCAGGAATTCACGCAATCACCACCAAATTGGACACAAGTGATACTAAACAGATGGATGACGCAAAATTGCAAAAGTTGTGACTTTGAGTTGTGGACGTGATCATTGAGTTGTGGGAGATTTTTTTTTTTTTAAATGCCGTGAAATGCAAAACCCTCATAACTCAGCACCATGAGCTTGGATCACTGCCAACATTGAATGTGGTTACGTATTGTTGCCTAAAATACATATTTGTATTTTCTCAGTACCGGCCAGAATCGTCAACATCTCCACGGACGTGTCTGTGAATGAGGGCGACAACGTCAATCTCTTCTGTCTGGCCGTGGGTCGGCCTGAGCCCACTGTCACCTGGAAGGACCAGAAATGTGGGTACTTTTTTAAATTTATTTTTATTTATTTTTTACTCCCTCCCTTTTCTTTTTCAACCGCAATTCCGGCATCAAGCCTCAAATCAGCATTCCGCTCTTCATCCTGTGTCATCATCCTTAACGCCAGCTGCTTAGTCTGGCCTCTTCCATCTTTAAAATCCACTCTGTTGTATTTTGCCTGCGTCCTGGTGTTTTGTCCCAAATAACCGCTCATTAGCCGTGATTATCCCCGTCGCGCCACCCGTAATCATCGGCATCTGTCTTCATCGGGAGTCCCACGTCAAGCGGCGTGGTGCTGGCAAATGACGCTAACTGCCACTTTTGGAACTTCACGGGAAGCTATTTATAGCCCCCCCCCCCCAACTGAGTGCCCACCTCCACGTTTCAGGGTGGTCAGCGTGCGTTGTCCTGATCAGTGGCCTCTGATTAGATTTGATCTGGACTGAATGTAATGCCTCTTTCGTCTGTCACCGTTAATGTTTCGCCGTCGAGTTAGCATTGCGCAACCTCTTTCAGCTGTCATAATGCTTCTCCTTCATCTTTTTACTGCAATATAATATAGCACAGTCCTTTACTGCAGAGTCATGTGAAGTCTATTTTACCACCGCGATGCCTCTGACGACTTCTTTTTAAATTTTGGTCATGGAAAAATGTCAAATAGCCACGTGTCTGAATTTTGTCATCGGGTTTCGTACGTTAAAAGAGAAAAAAAAAAAAAATGGAAAAATGACACCATGTTAAAAATAGTGGAAACAAATCTTTTTTTTTTAGGCCAGATGTGCATGATTTTAATGAAACTTGTTGATAGTAACGGCACAACACTAAATCTCAAATTTTAGGTCAATCGCAGCAAGGGTCTGGGAGCCACGGCCCAACAAATTTTGACATTTTTGACAAAAAGGGGCGTGGCTGCCTTCCTTGTAACCCTCATATCTCAGGAACTACTCGGTCAATCTTCACAAAACGGATATTGTTGGAAACGGAATTCAACAATCCAAAATCGTTTAGAAGATCGGTGCATGTTTTACTAACTTGACCTTTTGACCTTGAAATTGACCTTGTGGATCATGTGCCTTTAGCAACATTTTTCATGATGTGTAATCTAATGTAATGTTCTATAAAGCATATAAAAGTTTCAGAGATGTAACATTTTGTTATTTAGTAACAGTAAAGAGTCAAATTATCCCTACCCTCATGATCTATCATTGCATATCTGGATATTATACAATACAGTACAAATGTATTTATACAGTGCATTTCATAACAGCTGGAGCTGTAACAAAGCACTTTACTAAACAATAAATAATAAACAATAAAAAGGCCATAATACACAAGTGTTAATCAATAAATTAACATAAAACACTACATTACAATTGTCATCGGAAAAGAGACGAACATTTCAGGTCTGATCAAAAGCCAGAGAATAGAAATGTGTCTTCAACCGAGTTTTAAAAATGGACAGTGGGGGGGCTTGCCTAACAACCAAAGCGAAGGACCAGCGGCCGAAAAGGCCCGATTCAACCTCTGAGGCTCCGCTTGGTCCTCGGCACCTCCAGCAGCGCCTGGTCGGCAGACCTGAGGCTGCGGGAAGATGCGTAGGAGTGGAGGAGCTCGGAGAGGTACGCCGGGGCCAGGACATTTCATGATTTATAGACAAATAGGAGAATCTTAAATCGAACCCTAACATGCACTGGGAGCCAGTGGAGGGAGGCCAGAATTGGTGTTACGTGCTCCATCTTCCGAGCTCCAGTTAGTAGGCGGGCAGCGGCATTTTGGACCAACTGGAGACGTTTGAGGGAGGACTGGCTGACTCCAAAATAAAGTGCATTCATTGCAAAAAAAAAATGGTTTTCCTTCCCAGTGACGTGTTGTTATCGTACCCAATTTTCTGGGAACACAAAAAAAAAAAAAAACACCTCACCGTTGAATAAAATTAACATTGAAAATGAGAGCTTTGGTTAAGGCAACCTAACGCGTCCAAAGTGCCACATCCGAAGCAGTGCTGCCTGAGGATCGAACCCACACGTCGACAGTGCACTGTGTTGTTGTTTTGAAATTAGAAGCTGGAGGTAATTGTTTGTTCAATTATTTTGAAGGGGAGGATTGGTAACAAAGAACACATTGCAGTCTCTCCTATCTCGTTGTTTTTAAAAGTGAAAACAATTTGCAAGAATCGTGAAGTTGACGCGCATGATTTGCCTTGGCGGGCCGCATCAAACGAGCACGCGGGCCGGATCCGGCAACCCGAGCCTCGACTTTGATACCTGCGGCCTCAATGGTGAACTGGCCACAACTTGGAAAAAAAAACTCACGCGCATTTTCAGTGGAGCCACCGCCTGAGGGCGTTTTATTGTCGTTAACCCTCACGGAAGATTCTCGAGCGTTCCGCGAAGCAGTCATGCGCTACGACGGCCAGCGAGGCTTCAGACGTGATCTGCTTCCCAGCACTTATGGTTCTCCACACGCCACCACACAAATCGGCTATTTCCTGACACACTTTTGATAAAGAATATACCAATATTGGGTAACATTTCCCTTTCCTCTGCGTTTCGTAGCAAAGCCACGAAATGCGCATCTGAGTGTCGTTCTCGCCGTCTTTCCCCTTTCTCACCATCGTCCTCTTCTGCGCGCGTCCGGTTCGCCGTTGTGCCTTCGTCGTCAATCCGCACGTGGAAATCAAACGCATTTAGTCCTCTGCTCCGTTGTTACGTGCGTGCGAGTCCGCGAGAAGCTCTTCCGATCTGGCGAGGATTATTTTTTTTCTTTAACTTGTCCAACATTTTATCAAGTGAGATAATTAGCTGTTTGCCTCCGAGCCGAGAGGGGGGCGCGGGGGGCGGGGTGGGGGGTGAACCGTTCTGTGCAAAGCCTCCCTTTTAATTCCGCAGCAGCAGCGGCGGATGAGATGCAGCGAGAGCGGCAGCGCACTGTAGATCACTGGGACGAGAAGCAGTAAATAGGTCAGTGTGTACATCCACTGAACTCCATGTAATTAGACTCTTAGGGCAAAGGAGGCGCAACCTACTGCCCTCTGCTGCTTGCACACAGATTCCCTGCCCATGATGCCCACTGCAAATGCCAGCGCTGAAGTTCCTTTGGAACGCTGCAAAAATTCAATTCGAACCAAGATCAAATCCGTCAAAGAAAAGCGAAAAAAAAAAACGTGCGCGTGCTTTGCGTGCTTGTTTCCAAGCATTTTTTTTTTGTGCCAGTGCATTTCACTTCACTTCACGCATTTTTTTTTTTTTACAGCGGCGCCTTGAGATACAAGTTTAATTTGATCCTTGCCCACACTCGCAAATCAAAACACGCATCTTAAATTATCATTTGACATTAAAATGAATGGGGATTAAATTAATCCGTTTCAGCTTTCGCCCCCCCCAAAAAACAGTTATCTACGGTATATTATAATGAGGAAAAATAGCACCCCATGATATGTGTACGTAATACAACCGACAGTGCTCTATGAATAAAGTTGCGTTAAAGGCCCCCACA
Organism: Filicampus tigris; assembly: GCF_054856515.1. NCBI lineage: Eukaryota > Metazoa > Chordata > Actinopteri > Syngnathiformes > Syngnathidae > Filicampus > Filicampus tigris. Next base: position 4,925,916 of record NC_141224.1, on the reverse strand, counting down.
TAGCGCGCAAAGGCGACTGAATTATTGCAGCGCGTGCGGTGCCTGCGACTACTTTTTTGGAGTGACTAAACATCCGCAAGTAGTTTTGCTAAGAACCAAAATTAGAATTTCGGGTGAACGGCGTTGTAACGTTGCAGATGTACCGGCCAATCAAAATGCCGTGTCCTGTCACATGACCTTTTGGGTAACAAGTGGGAGCCACACGCTCACCGCCAAGTCTTACCGATACAGACTATAGACTATGTATTGTGTTTTATAGGGCTGTGCAATTAATTGAAATTGAATTACAATTACGATTATTACACTCCACGAAGACAAAATTGGCATCATCATAAAAAACGATCATTAATATGCATTTACATCCAACGCACTATGTTTGTTTACACACAAGGAAATCATACTTGAATTCAAACCTTTGCACCTTTTTTATTTTATAATAACTAATTTTATCAATTTTGTTTGGAACTTACAATAATTATAGTGTTTCAAGGAATTGTATTTGTCTTTATATATTTTTTAAACATTTTCTTGTTTTGGACCAAAAAAAAAAATGATCGTTTGAATAATCATGATTTCAATTATTACCAAAATAATGGTGATATTTTTTTTTCATGATCGAGCAGCCCTACTGTTTTACAATAATATTTAACTATATTTCAATATATTTTGTACCTCTGGCTTGAAAGCAAAGTGTGATGAAAAAAAAAATCTGATTTTTTTTTTTTTTTTTTTTTTTTTGCTATTTTATTTATTTATTTATTTATTTATGTTTGCTTTTGTTTTTACGAATAACAAAGGCAGCCTTAAAAAAAAAAAAAAAAAAAAAAAATACATTTGTACATACAAAATCCATGCTTTTCATTAGCTAGCATGGATGTATCAAACACCTGGAGCATCTATGCGGTCTTGCACACATGCCCGTGCCTTTCACGCAGTGCTGCGCACACATGCGCGCACACCCCCACGCACCCACACACACACACACACACACACACACACACACACACACATCCACGCGCTCACATACATTACAAGCGGCGAACATTTGTCCTCGCTTGCAGGCCGACAGCGTTTCTCCTCTGTCAGCAATAATCTTCCTCCCCTCTCGCCGCCCCCTCGCCGTCTCCCACGCCTTCTCACACCCCCAACCCTGGAACCATTCCCCACCCCCCGCGCAACCCGCCAGCTCTCTGGAGATAGCGACCGCATTGCTATTCCAATAGAGTGTCTGCAACCAAGCATCAATTGCCTATGACTAGAGGGGCTAGTGAAGGGGAAAGAAGGGTGGACAAGCCCGGGGAGACAGGCAAGGAACTAGCAGCCATCACTTCCTATTATTCAGTGGCTTCATTGGAAAAACAGCAGGCAGGCTGTGTATGGATTCATTTCTGTAGTGGACATCACGGGTTCACAAATTTTGGAGGGGGGGGGGGGGGGTCCAGGTACGCCATAATCCGAACGCCAACTGAACAACTATGTGTACTTCTAAATACCATAGAAGGAAAACGCTGCCTATTTCCTGTTGTTTTTTGGCTTGTTTTTTTTTTTTTTAGAAAGAAAAGTTAGTTAGGATATTTTTACGTAAAAAAAAAAAGTTGTAACAGTATGAGAATGGTGTTCCAAGCCCCGCCACAAATAGTGACCAAACAATTGGCGCTCCCCTAATATTTTGTAGGATAAATCATGCGATCTTTACAGCGATCTCCGCGTGCCACGCGGCTGTAAAACGGCTGTTCTGATTGATGTAGTGGCGCACCTAAACGGCGGATCGGAATAAATGACGACAGTTTCATTGTAATCGGAATACAAGACTACATGTAAACGTGAGCTCCGGTCTCGGACAATTTCATTGGGCCACTGTGACGCGTTCGGCAATTTCACATCGGTAAATGTATTTGCGAATTGCGGCTAGTGAGTAAAAATCCACCAATGAACCACGTCACATTTAAAACCGCGGGATTTAAAATGTGGAAAAAAAAAACGTAGCAGGTGGTAGCCCGTAAGTTACGGTGAGTTGAATTTTTTTTTCTAATATTATGGCATAAAAGTCATATTTTAAAAAGTGAATATCAAAAATATAACTTCATTGCTATTACTACTACTACTCTTTCTGGGAAAGAGGCTTTTATCCGCTAAGACGTGGGACTATATCCTCCCAACAATCTGCCTTTTGTTCAAGAAAAAAAATACATCTTGTAAATGATTTGGCAAACTGCCAGGCTACGGCTAACCGTTAGTGTAGCCATGCAGCCCTGACATTGGTGGTGGTCATCAGACACAAAGATACCATCTACGGCATCCCTGACCCGCGTAGCGGAGGTCTCTTTTTCTTTGGCTTATCGCATGACACGCAATCAGTTAAAACTGGCGCAAGGACGAATGCATGTCGCTGATAGCCGATGAGCGTTTTGCGAGTGCAAGATTCGCTTCCCCCTTCGACAAAAAAAAAAAGGGACAGAGACAAAAAAAAAAAAAAAGCAGTTTTTGAAAAATGTGCGCGCTGGAGCAGAAAGTAGCCAAGCGTCCTCGTGAGTTAAGACGAGCAGGCGAGTCCATCGACGTCCTCTGCAAAAAAAGACGACTTGAAGCGTTTAAGCTACAGTTTGTCATTGAAGAGCATTTTCAAAGTGAAGCTGTTTGTCTTGCAGATTTAAAAAAAAAAAAAAAAAAAAAAAAAAAAGCTGTTGCTTGGATGAAATTGTAATCTTTAATGTTTGGAAGTAGCTCGTATGATGTTACTCATTTTGATGTGAACAAACAACTTACTGACTTACCGGTAACTCCGGCCGCCGGCCGCCACCATGATGGTGCTGATACTCCGCTCAAAAAATAGCACTGCTAAAATGTTCAGCATGATGTAAAAAGACTAAAGAGTGAAATGTCAAATAGAGGACAAAGTTCACTCAGATGTTGTGGTGGGCTGCCGATTGACAGGGGCACAAAAACACAACAAGCTGCGATGCTACACCAAAAAAAATTGCACGCTAGACGGTTGTAAATGGTGCAGAATGGTTTAGCACGATCCGAAACAAATGGAGCACAATTGATGTTAAAATGTTTGTCACATGGCCACGTTTGGGAAATGAATTGCCCCCTCCTAGGTTAAGGGTTACTTTTCGGGTAAGTGTTCGGGGTAGAGTCAGGGTAAAGGTTACTGTTGATTGTTAGCTAACCCTAAAGGCCTAGCTAGACCAATCCGACGTTGGCTAACTGCGACGACGCTTACCCCCTTGTGGCGTCGGGCCGGCTGGGGATGCCCCCATCTGCCTCCTGTTTCCGAATTCGTAGAAAAATCCCTAAAGGTCCAAAGTCAGATCCTTGTTTTCCCTCCTGAGGATTTAGCGAATGTGATGCCGGGCGGAATGTTGGAATGAAGGGTTAGGAGTAAGGTTAAGGTTCTGCCTTTAAGGTAAATTTAAGTGTTAGGCTTTAAGTTGAGCTGTTAGGGTTTAAATCAAGGGATTTGGGTGAAGATAAAGGTGAGGGGGGAAAGGGATAGTGTTAGGGATTATGATTCAGGTAAAAGTCAGGGTCAGGGTTCGGTTTTGGGTGGCTTTTATGAGTCCCTTAGACCCTGAAGCATAATTGCAGTTTTCGCCTTCAGACTGAAATCGACATCACTTCCGATGACAATCGAGAGCAGTGCTTTTCCGCCCTCTCTGCTTTGTTCCTGGAATGTAAAAGACGAGAGGTGCCGAGAGCTCAAGTGATCTTGGCTGGCTCAAAGTGCTGGAAAACACTCTGTAGTGCCGAACCCCGGAAAACCTCCTCTGACTTTCATCGCGCGCCGCCGCCGCCGCCGCCGCCGCCGCCGCCGCCTCCTCTCCAGGTGGTCAGGAGTCAAGCTCCTTCCAAAGCTCCTAAGTGCTTGATGGAGTTGTATTTTTAAATAGCATTGTCGCAGTGCCTGCCTGCTGGCTGCAGTCAGATATCATCATCGTTACTTGTCGCCCCCACCCCCCCTTTGCAGCTCCAGCGGCTTCCCCTCCTTTCTCTGGCTGTATTCTTGGGAGTCTTTCTGCAAGATTTTTTTTTTTTTCCAGTAGGTGCAGGTTCAAATCGGGGTTAAGGGTATGTACTCTCCCTCGTGACACAGGCTGTCAAAAGTGGCATGTTTATCCACGGGGGAATCCGTTTTGCGGATGCTCTGAAGGAAACGTAGGATTGTTGTTCAACCTTCAGGTTCAAGTCTGAGTTTCAAATGTGCCTCCTTCCATGACACGTGCTTTCAGAAGTGGGACATAGCCACAAGGTCAGATGTGTTGTGCTCAATCTGAAGGATTTGCTTATTTTGGGATTGTTGGGTTCAACCCAGTATAGACTCTGTTTTTTTTCCCATTTCATTAGAAGATTAGAATTCGGTGACAAACGGCATCAATACATTTGGGTTTGGAGTTGGCCTCCTTTGAGTTAAGTGACAAATGGTGTTAGAAGTGGGATGTTTAGCTAGAAGGCCGTCTATGATGTGTACATTTCAAAGGACCTGTAGGACGGTTATGTTCAATCCTGTTTGAACCCGGGTTCAAATATGGATTGGGGTTACACCATATCAGGATTCAGTGATGACAAGTGTCAGAAGTGGGACGCTTAGCCACGACGTCATCTGTGCTGTACTCAGTTTGAAGAACTTGTAGGGCGGTTGTTTAATTCTATAGACGCAGGTTCAATTCTGAGTTGAGGGTACTCCTGTTTATAGTTCCTATAGATGTCAGAAGTGGGATGCTTAGCCATGAGGCTCGGATTGTTGTGCTTGTTCTGAAGGATCCAGACGACGGTTGTATCCAAATGAGTAAAGACTCTGGTTCAAATCTAGGTTAAGAATATATCTTATCAGACTGTCACAAACAGTGTCAGAAGCGGAAGGATAAAAGGATATGCAAGATAGTTGTGCTCGATCCCTTTTTTTTTTTTTTACATCTCTGGTTCAAATATGGATTGAGGTTACATCTCATTAGAATTTCGTGACACGTGGTGTCAGAAGCAGGACGCTTAGTTACAAGAACATCAATAATGTTTCCTTTAGATAGTTGTTCATTCCTTTTTTATCTCTGGTTCGAATATGGACTGAGGTTACACCTCATCAGAATTCAGTGACAAATGGTATCAGAAGTGGGATGCTTATCTACAAGGCTATCTATGACGTTTCCATTCCGAACGACCTTTAGAATTGTTGTTCAACCTAAAATAGACTTTGGGTTGAAATCTGGGTTTCAAGTACACCCCCTAAGAGTTCCGTGACAAATAGTGTCAGAAGTGGGATTTTGAAACGACAAAGCCCTCTGTGTTGTGCCCGTTCTGAAGGAGTCGTGCTTAAGACAATATATTTTGGGGATCTGGATTGAGGGTGCACCTCACCAGTTGTGTACACTCCATCGAAGACCATTGAGTGAATTATGTTGTCAGAAGTGGGATACTCAGGCCCAGCGTCATCTTTTCCCCCATATCATATAATAACGTATCTGCATGTCTTTCTTCCTCATGTATAGCCCATTATGTATCCTCCACATCCCCCTTCCCCCGACTGCAGTTTCTCTGCACGTGTGCTCCAAATCCTTCTTTCCCCCCCCCCCGCTTCTGTTGCCAGTGATGTCACACGCCGGCGCCACGTCGACGTGACTAATGCGACCAGTGAGCAGCACCGCACCGAGCCTATCAGGCCGCACCAAAAGCCTGGCCTTCCCTTCCCGCGTCTCCCCCGTCGCCGGCTCGGCACCCGCGCTAATAATCCTGCGCCTCTAATCTTCAATTAGAAGCGGCGTGATAATCTCTGACGTGAATAATAGCGGCGTTTAGCGTGGATTTGTGTGTGCGTGCGCGCGTGTCGCGAGGAGGCCGCCTGTGTGTTTTGCTGATTGACGGCGACAATTCCGAAGCGGGATTTCCTTGTCAGAGACGATGCGCAACGTCTCGTTCCGGAGGCCGCCCTCCTCGAGGGAGAGTTTTGCGGACGCGATCGAGCACGTCGGCCAACGGAAACTCTCGACCCAAACAATCACTCTAGGCCACGCCTCCTTCTGCGCCGCCCTTGCGCGAGACTGACGCCGTTCGGTTGCGGAGGCTCCTGGGAGTTTGTAATTCAGTAATGGGAAGACCAAAAAAAAAAAGTTTGCGTTCCCCCTTATATATTGAAAATAATAATAATAATTTCCATTCATCTATTTTTAATAGTGAAAACGGGGGGAAACAAATTGTTGATTGAATTGTTTTAAACAGGAAAAAATACCCAAAGCATTTACTAAATGTGTCCTCATGAATTAAAAAAGTAAAAGACTAATGAATAAAATCAATTATTTGAAATTGTATATATTGAAAGTACTAGCGCTATCGGTACTCTGAGAGTGACTATGCGTTCTGGTATCAGTCTGGAAAGAGATGGTATTGAACATCTCTATATTTCAGTTTTTATTTCGAGTATTTTTTCAAGTAATTCAATAAATTGTTTCATACAATTCTCTCTTTCAGTAGGATGCTGAAATATTAGGTCTTTTTTTGTTGAGGATAAAGAATATATGCCTGTGAGTATTAATCTGTCTACACGCGTAGATCCATTTCTTTTGTCTAAAACCACACTGGTGATGCTAAAGATTAGAATTTTAATGGCGTTTTGTGTTAGCATTAAGCTAAAGCGAACTTAACAACGCAAAAGTGTGGTTGTTCAAAATATAAAATGCATTACTCTGTTTGTTTTGTTAAATTCTGCAATAAATCCATTTTAGAAAACATTTAAATGGGCAGTATTTATTTATTTTTTTTAGAAATCAGATGCATGCCAGTAGTGCCAAAATCTTTTGTCTCTGTGTTCCACATGTGGCCACTAGATGGTCTGGTGAGCGAGGGCGAGTTTCTGGACATCACGGAGATCACGCGCCAGCAGGCCGAGGACTACGAGTGCATCACCCACAACGGCGTGGCCCCGCCCGATCAGCAAAAGGTCAAAGTCACCGTCAACTGTGAGTGCGCCCCCTTCCGTTCATTGGGCGGTTGTCGTCCAATCACGGGACTCTAAGATCCCTCTTTATTTTTTTGTTTGTTTTTGTGTGTTTGTTTGTTTGTTTTTTGCCCGCAAGACCCGCCCACCATCACTGACATGAAGAACCTGCCTGCCCACTTGGGGAAGACGGCCATCCTGCGCTGCGAAGCCATGGCCGTGCCCCCCGCTTCCTTCGAGTGGTACCGGGACGACCACAGGTGAGAATGGGTCATCGCTAAAGCTAATGCTAACCAATTTCCATCCGTCCTTTCTCTGTAGCGCTTATCCTCACCGGTGTTGTATCATGATAATCTGTAAAAGGAAAAGAGTAAAAAAAAAAAAAAGTAATTTCAACTTGATTAATTATATATAACAAGTCCACTTGTGAGTTAATAATAAAAACACTATATTATTGAATTTCCACTTAACTAATTTATTTTTAATAGATGAGAAAGGAAAAGCCCCAAAATCTGTTATATTGAATTTTACAATATAAATGAAAAGAGCAAAACTTTTGACTATTCCCTTTGTAATTTACTGAATATTCTCTTGTAAACTTGAAATAAGATTAAATAAATACAAAATCACATACATTTTTAAAGGATAAAACAAACAAGGTCCAAAAAAATTCAATAAATACCTGTACAATCAAAGATGAGCATCTTAGAAAATGGATGGATGGAAAGTTAAAAAAAGATATAATGTATTTCTTAATGACAAAAAATAATAGCTAAAAGATAAAGCTAAACAACGATTATTAAATTTCCCCAAGAAAGGAAAACACTGGTCTACTGAATTGTTCCTGCAAAATAAAAGTTGAATTATTCAAGTGAAATAAAACAAAAATATGAATCAATTAGTCATTACATTTCCCCATATAAATACATTTTTAAAAATGCTGAAATTATTTAATTCACCCTTTTCAAATGACAACAAAGAGAAAACATCCAAATATTTATTTTTTTTCATCGCCTCTTCCCTTGAGGAATTGTGTAATTCATCAAAATGAGGAAATGAATAAATGTACTCCAGTTTCGGTTGGAACCCCCACCCAAGCCGATTTTTGTCGAAGCCATTCATGTTTTGGCCGAAATTCCTTGAATTGTCCTCCACCATGAGCACAAAGTCAAAAAGGTAAAAGGTGCGAGTCGCCTCTCAAAGGCTCTTTGGAGCGTAATGCAACCATTCACACACTAATGATGACAAAAGTTGTGCCTAATGGCCAACAGCGTGAAACAATGAGGTGAGAAGGACATTTTGTGCACAAATGGGCCAAGGTCACTGGGTCACTTTTCTGCCCAGTAATTCTGGGAATGTCTATGAACTCTTCGAGTTTAGTCAAAATGACTTTTTTTTTTTTTTTTTTTTTCTCCATTGGAAGTAAGGCAAATGGAAATAATCAGTTTCGGGGTCAAACTCTGGCCTGTGTAAAACTTTTATTTACTGTTTATTGTTTAAAGTAACTTTTTTGTGACCATTCTCAAAAAAATGTTCATTGAATTCATCTATATAAAATTAAAAAGGAGAGAAAGAGGAGTGTATTTTTGTATAGCTCAGGGGTCTGCAAACGAGCATGTGGCACTTTCATCCTTTTAAGATGCGGCTCTATTTGACTTGTAATATATAATAATGAGTATTTATTTTACATTTAAAGAAGTTCATTTGTTTTTTTCAAATAAAGTTAAACATTTCAAGATTATGGTGTTCTTGTAACGTAATAATGACACTCTAAAAACTGGTAACCCAATATGGGTGAAAAGGAACCAAGTCAACTTGCTGGGTTATTCATTGAACCCCAAAAATTGGGTCCAATGAATAATTCATTGAACCCCAAAAATTGGGTCCAATGAATAAACCCCCAAAACAAGGCAATTTTGGGGATTTGTAGTAAAGAAACCCAAATTTTTGGGTTGTGCGCTGTGGTTCGGAAGCAAAATCCAGGTAAAGTAAATAATGTAATCGGCTATTGCAAATATATTTCTAAATACTTTAAATAGGGCCCGACCAAATAATCTGGCCGATATTAATCCGATATTAGCGATTTTAAAATCGGCAAAAATATATATATTTTTTTTGCTGATTGTTAAACATAAAAGCGGTCGCAAACAGTTTTAATGGTCGTAAACATTTTTCCTTGTCGTCTCGCGAACTTATTTGTGACCTTAAACGAACCCAGGCGAAAAAACAAAAAGCAAACCTTTGCCACTCAGTGAGCTACGGCCTTAAGACAAAGATAAAGACATTCAAACACTCCACCCTCATCCCAAATACAATCGGCCAATTTTTGTCCATTTTTCACTCTACCGTAAATAAGTACCAAAGAACAAAGTATCGTAAAAAAAAAAAACATGTCGTGCCTGTGATTCATATCTTCATTGTTGTAAGTGTTAAGGGAACAAAAAAGTCCATTTAGATTTTTTCCCCCTTGTCATTTGTGCCAGGCCGGTGGAGAGCGACAACACCCTTCGGATCAAAAACGAGAAGACTCGTTCGCTTCTGCTCTTCACCAACGTGACGGAGAAGCACTTCGGCAACTACACCTGCTTCGCCACCAACCGTCTGGGAGCCTCCAACGCCAGCATGTTGCTATTCCGTACGTTTTTTCCTCCGCCTCATCATGTCCCCCCGCCCCCGCGCCGCCTCCCGCTCGTTAGATGCCATCTCTCTCCGAGCCCGATCGGCTTTCCCCTCCGTTTCCCCCCGTCAACTCCTCTGGCCCGCGTTCGGCATTAGCGTCGTAAGCGAGTCCTTCATCTCTCGCCGCCTTTCTTCCTCTTTCCCCATTATCACAGCCGGTGCCCCTTCAATGACTCACTCTCCTGTCAGACCCATACATCTTCCAGCTCCCACTTTCCCACTTGTGTCAGCCTATCTCTCCATCATCCTCCACTCCTTTCCCTCCAAATCCGTTCTGGCCGTCATTAGAGCACAACAAACATTTTTAATTCCAGACGTGCGGCCGCCCTAAAATCACGGCCGGAACCATCCCTCCGTGTCATTGCTTGCCGCCCACTTGAGGACCCGAGGCGCTTCGTTTTGCCTTTCACCCTCAAATGCATTTGTGGGAGGTCGGGTTGAACAATTTGGGGAAAGAATCTAATTGGGTGTTGTTTTTCTCAATGTTGCCAATACGGGTTAATATGCAATTATTTTTTAAAGGTCCTTTTTCACATGTCTTTTTTTTTTTTTTTTTTTGAACAAACAAAGCAATAAATGAGTCTTTATTGCAATCAACAATATCAGATTTGTTGTACTTAAATGTTACGGTCTTATAGGTTCAGCTCTAATAAAGACAAAACAGGAAATAATACAAAACGTACTTTATCTACTTCAATTGCTAAACACTTTTATTTGCAGTCTTTTAAGTGTGCACTACGACGACTTCACAAAATTCTACACAAGAAACAATTTTGGGCGGACACATCGGTCAGTAAATCATAAACCAGGTTACAACAATACAACAAATCTGTAGCTTTATCACTTCAACTTTTAATGTTTAAAGAAACAATTTACCGATACATATGTATATGTTTATATATATATATATATATATATATGTATATATATATGTGTATATGTATGTATGTGTGTGTGAATAATCATGATAACCATGGTTCCACTGTTGAATTTAGAAAAAAAAAAAAAAAAACAACAACAACTGAAACCCACATGAGCAAGCACTTGATGAAATTTTCGGCCCGCGCTATCAAATTAGAAGGAGAGCGGGGAATGCTTCCACTGCACAAGATGGAGGTCCATGATTGTTTGCAAGCAGTGCAAATTGCCAAGGCGCAGAACCCGCTGCTGTGGCGGGCTCAGAACTGGGACTGCCTTCCCCATTTGGCCAAGTTGTGCAAACGTTAGCTGGCTGTCCCAGCGGCAAGCCAGTGGGAACATTTTTTTTTTTTCCTCCCTGGCTGGAAATACTGTCATGCGGCAGTTCACGCCGATGCCCTTGTTTTCTTTCCATTGTCTCCGAATGTGTGTAGATTATTGTTATTTTTAGAGTGCTGTACTAAAAGACTGCAAATGAAATCATCAGCGACGAGTCGACGTCAAATCATCTTTCATCACATTGGTGTCGACTTTAAAACATTGTTTAAAAACCTACTACGTCCATGAAATTGTATTAATTCATTCGCAACAAACTATTCCCTTTATCTGTTAGTATTTATCTTTGGTGTGCTGCTTTCCCGATGTGGATGTTCCATTTTATTATTTTTTTTGCCCAATCAGATTCCAGCCCCTGTGTTGCCATGTCAATCCGATCTGCCCAGGGCCTTCAGAATCAACAATGCTGGTCAATGCAACTTAAACCAATTACATTACAAATGGGACAGTTTCTTGAAACAATCTCATTTAAAATTTGCCACACAGCACCATTAAACCATCTCGCCGGCCCACAATGACATCATCATTTTTCCGTCCTCTGATTGGTTGGTCAGAGCAGATTTTTTATTTTTTTTATATAGCTAACTTTGACGTGTCTGTTGCGATCTGCACACTTTTAATAATCCTTATCTTTGGCAATGTCCCCCCCCCCCATGTTTCTTACAATGCAATTAGATAATATTAATTGTGAACTGCTCCAGATGATGTATATGACACATCTGCTTGCTATTTTTCTGTCAAATTGATCATTTCTGTAATTGCGGCGTGATAGCGTTAAGCGTCAATGGCATCACTGTCTTGCAGTTATCTCGGTCCTCCATCCACATGATCTGCGAGCTTCCCTGATGGGCACATCATGGGAATCAAGGAGGTTAATTAGCAGTACGATGAGACCAGCCAATTAGACATCACGATGCCTCCGCTGGCATGCTCGGAAGACGTTCGTGTGTCGTGGACTTTTTTCTTCTCATTAATGAATTATTTCTGGTCATTTTGTTCGTCGTGTAAGGTAGTGGTTCTCATTATTAAATGGCTAGAGGAGCCATCGCAATACATACGGTGTATACAGTGTTTATCATGTGCATGCGCCTGTGCATGGATTATCTGCCGTCTTGGTTTAATTGTATTGCGCACATAGGCGCTTATCCTGAATAGCTGGTGAGAGGAGCAATCGTATTAATTGAGAAATTAAAAACTAGGGTTAGGGTTTTAAAATAGGGTTTTAAACGAGGGTTAAGTTTTCCACTTAGGGTTTAAAACTAGGGTTAGGGTTTCAAACTAGGGTTAGGGTTTCCAATCCGGGAATCCTAACCCTAGTTTGAAACCCTAGTTTGAAACCCTAGTTGAAAACCCTAACCCTAGTTTTAAACCCTAGTTTGAAACCCTAACCCTAGTTTGAAACCCTAGTTTGAAACCCTATCCCTAGTTTGAAACCCTAGTTCGAAACCCTAACCCTAGTTTGAAACCCTAGTTTGAAACCCTAACCTTAGAATGAAAACCTAGTTGGAAACCCTAACCCTAGTTTGAAACCCTAGTTTGAAACCCTAACCCTAGAATGAAAACCTAGTTTGAAACCCTAACCCTAGTTTGAAACCCTAGTTGGAAATCCTAACCCTAGTTTGAAACCCTATCCGGGAACACTAACCCTAGTTTAAAACCCTAGTTTGAAACCCTAACCCTAGTTTGAAACCCTAGTTTGAAACCCTAACTCTAGTTTAAAACCCTAGTTTGAAACCCTAACCCTAGTTTGAAACCCTAGTTTGAAACCCTAACCCTAGTTTGAAACCCTAGTTCGAAACCCTAACCCTAGTTTGAAACCCTAGTTTGAAACCCTAACCTTAGAATGAAAACCTAGTTTGAAACCCTAACCCTAGTTTGAAACCCTAGTTTGAAACCCTAACCCTAGAATGAAAACCTAGTTTGAAACCCTAACCCTAGTTTGAAACCCTAGTTGGAAATCCTAACCCTAGGTTGAAACCCTATCCGGGAACACTAACCCTAGTTTAAAACCCTAGTTTGAAACCCTAACCCTAGTTTGAAACCCTAGTTTGAAACCCTAACCCTAGTTTAAAACCCTAGTTTGAAACCCTAACCCTAGTTTGAAACCCTAGTTTGAAACCCTAACCCTAGTTTGAAACCCTAGTTTGAAACCCTAACCCTAGTTTGAAACCCTAGTTTGAAACCCTAACCTTAGAATGAAAACCTAGTTTGAAACCCTAACCCTAGTTTGAAACCCTAGTTTGAAACCCTAACCCTAGAATGAAAACCTAGTTTGAAACCCTAACCCTAGTTTGAAACCCTAGTTGGAAACCCTAACCCTAGTTTGAAACCCTATCCGGGAACACTAACCCTAGTTTAAAACCCTAGTTTGAAACCCTAACCCTAAATTGAAACCCTAACCCTAGTTTGAAACCCTAGTTTGAAACCCTAACCCTAGTTTGAAACCCTAGTTTGAAACCCTAACCCTAGTTTGAAACCCTAGTTTGAAACCCTAACCCTAGTTTGAAACCCTAGTTTGAAACCCTAACCCTAGAATGAAAACCTAGTTTGAAACCCTAACCCTAGTTTGAAACCCTAGTTGGAAACCCTAACCCTAGTTTGAAACCCTAGTTTGAAACCCTAACCTTAGAATGAAAACCTAGTTTGAAACCCTAACCCTAGTTTGAAACCCTAGTTTGAAACCCTAACCCTAGAATGAAAACCTAGTTTGAAACCCTAACCCTAGTTTGAAACCCTAGTTGGAAACCCTAACCCTAGTTTGAAACCCTATCCGGGAACACTAACCCTAGTTTAAAACCCTAGTTTGAAACCCTAACCCTAAATTGAAACCCTAACCCTAGTTTGAAACCCTAGTTTGAAACCCTAACCCTAGTTTGAAACCCTAGTTTGAAACCCTAACCCTAGTTTGAAACCCTAGTTTGAAACCCTAACCCTAGTTTGAAACCCTAGTTTGAAACCCTAACCCTAGAATGAAAACCTAGTTTGAAACCCTAACCCTAGTTTGAAACCCTAGTTGGAAACCCTAACCCTAGTTTGAAACCCTATCCGGGAACACTAACCCTAGTTTAAAACCCTAGTTTGAAACCCTAACCCTAAATTGAAACCCTAACCCTAGTTTGAAACCCTAGTTTGAAACCCTAACCCTAGTTTGAAACCCTAGTTTGAAACCCTAACCCTAGTTTGAAACCCTAGTTTGAAACCCTAACCCTAGAATGAAAACCTAGTTTGAAACCCTAACCCTAGTTTGAAACCCTAGTTGGAAACCCTAACCCTAGTTTGAAACCCTATCCGGGAACACTAACCCTAGTTTAAAACCCTAGTTTGAAACCCTAACCCTAAATTGAAACCCTAACCCTAGTTTGAAACCCTAGTTTGAAACCCTAACCCTAGTTTGAAACCCTAGTTTGAAACCCTAACCCTAGTTTGAAACCCTAGTTTGAAACCCTAACCTTAGAATGAAAACCTAGTTTGAAACCCTAACCCTAGTTTGAAACCCTAACCCTAGTTTGAAACCCTAGTTTGAAACCCTAACCCTAGTTTGAAACCTTAGTTGGAAACCCTAACCCTAGTTTGAAACCCTAACCCTAGTTTAAAGCCCTAGTTTGAAACCCTAGTTGGAAACCCTAACCCTAGTTTGAAACCCCAACCCTAGTTTAAAGCCCTAGTTTGAAACCCTAGTTGGAAACCCTAACCCTAGTTTGAAACCCTAACCCTAGTTTGAAACCCTATCAGGGAACCCTAACCCTAGTTTGAAACCCTAGTTGGAAACCCTAACCCTAGTTTGAAACCCTAGCCGGGAACCCTAACCCTAGTTTAAAACCCTAATTGGAAACCCTAACCCTAGTTTGAAACCCTAACCCTAGTTTGAAACCCTAGTTTGAAACCCTAAACCTAGTTTGAAACCCTAGTTTGAAACCCTAACCCTAGTTGGAAACCCTAGTTGGAAACCCTAACCCTAGTTTGAAACCCTATCCGGGAACCCTAACCCTAGTTTGAAACCCTAATTGGAAACCCAAACCCTAGTTTGAAACCCTAGTTTGAAACCCTAACCCTAGTTTGAAACCCTAGTTTGAAACCCTAACCCTAGTTTGAAACCCTAACCCTAGTTTGAAACCCTAACCCTAGTTTGAAACCCTAGTTGGAAACCCTAACCCTAGTTTGAAACCCTATCCGGGAACATTAACCCTAGTTTGAAACCCTAATTGGAAACCCTAACCCTAGTTTGAAGCCCTAGCCGGGAACCCTAACCCTAGTTTGAAACCCTAGTTTGAAACCCTAACCCTAGTTTGAAACCCTAGTTTGAAACCCTAACCCTAGTTTGAAACCCTAACCCTAGTTTGAAACCCTAACCCTATTTTGAAGCCGTAGTTTGAAACCCTAACCCTAGTATGAAACCCTAGTTTGAAACCCTAACCCTTGTTTGAAACCCTAGTTGGAAACCCTAACCCTAGTTTGAAACCCTATCAAACTAGGGTTTCAACTAGGGTTTCGAACTAGGGTTAGGGTTTCAAACTAGGGTTAGGGTTTCAAACTAGGGTTTCATACTAGGGTTAGGGTTTCAAACTAGGGTTTCAAACTAGGGTTAGGGTTCCCGGCTAGGGCTTCAAACTAGGGTTAGGGTTTCCAATTAGGGTTTCAAACTAGGGTTAGTGTTCCCGGATAGGGTTTCAAACTAGGGTTAGGGTTTCCAACTAGGGTTTCAAACTAGGGTTAGGGTTTTCAACTAGGGTTTCAAACTAGGGTTAGGGTTTCCAACTAGGGTTAGGGTTTCCAACTAGGGTTTTCAAACTAGGGTTAGGGTTTCAAACTAGGGTTAGGGTTCTCGGATAGGGTTTCTAACTAGGGTTAGGGTTTCCAACTAGGGTTTCAAACTAGGGTTAGGGTTCCCGGATAGGGTTTCAAACTAGGGTTAGGGTTTCCAACTAGGGTTTCAAGCTAGGGCTAAGGTTTCAAACTAGGGTTTCATACTAGGGTTAGGGTTTCAAACTAGGGTTTCAAACTAGGGTTAGGGTTTCAAACTAGGGTTTCAAACTAGGGTTGGGGTTTCAAACTAGGGTTTCAAACTAGGGTTAGGGTTCCCGGCTAGGGCTTCAAACTAGGGTTAGGGTTTCCAATTAGGGTTTCAAACTAGGGTTAGTGTTCCCGGATAGGGTTTCAAACTAGGGTTAGGGTTTCCAACTAGGGTTTCAAACTAGGGTTAGGGTATCCAACTAGGGTTTCAAACAAGGGTTAGGGTTTCAAACTAGGGTTTCATACTAGGGTTAGGGTTTCAAACTACGGCTTCAAACTAGGGTTAGGGTTCCCGGATAGGGTTTCAAACTAGGGATAGGGTTTCAAACTAGGGTTAGGGTTTCAAACTAGGGTTAGGGTATCCAACTAGGGTTTCAAACAAGGGTTAGGGTTTCAAACTAGGGTTTCATACTAGGGTTAGGGTTTCAAACTACGGCTTCAAACTAGGGTTAGGGTTCCCGGATAGGGTTTCAAACTAGGGATAGGGTTTCAAACTAGGGTTAGGGTTTCAAACTAGGGTTAGGGTTTCCAACTAGGGTTTTCAAACTAGGGTTAGGGTTTCAAACTAGGGTTTCAAACTAGGGTTAGGGTTCCCGGATAGGGTTTCAAACTAGGGTTAGGGTTTCCAACTAGGGTTTCCAACTAGGGTTAGGGTTCCCGGATAGGGTTTCAAACTAGGGTTAGGGTTTCCAACTAGGGTTTCAAGCTAGGGCTAAGGTTTCATACTAGGGTTTCATACTAGGGTTAGGGTTTCAAACTAGGGTTTCAAACTAGGGTTAGGGTTTCAAACTAGGGTTAGGGTTTCAAACTAGGGTTAGGGTTTCCAACTAGGGTTTTCAAACTAGGGTTAGGGTTTCAAACTAGGGTTTCAAACTAGGGTTAGGGTTCCCGGATAGGGTTTCAAACTAGGGTTAGGATTTCCAACTAGGGTTTCAAACTAGGGTTAGGGTTCCCGGATAGGGTTTCAAACTAGGGTTAGGGTTTCCAACTAGGGTTTCAAGCTAGGGCTAAGGTTTCATACTAGGGTTTCATACTAGGGTTAGGGTTTCAAACTAGGGTTTCAAACTAGGGTTAGGGTTTCAAACTAGGGTTTCATACTAGGGTTAGGATTTCAAACTAGGGTTTCAAACTAGGGTTAGGGTTTCAAACTAGGGTTTCATACTAGGGTTAGGGTTTCAAACTAGGGTTTCAAACTAGGGTTAGGGTTCCCGGCTAGGGCTTCAAACTAGGGTTAGGGTTTCCAATTAGGGTTTCAAACTAGGGTTAGGGTTTCCAACTAGGGTTTCAAGCTAGGGCTAAGGTTTCATATTAGGGTTTCATACTAGGGTTAGGGTTTCAAACTAGGGTTTCATACTAGGGTTAGGGTTTCAAACTAGGGTTTCAAACTAGGGTTAGGGTTTCAAACTAGGGTTAGGGTTTCAAACTAGTGTTTCAAACTAGGGTTTGGGTTCCCGGATAGGGTTTCAAACTAGGGTTAGGGTTTCCAACTAGGGTTTCAAACTAGGGTTAGGGTTTCAAACTGTGATTTCAAACTAGGGTTTCAAACTAGGGTTAGGGTTTCCAACTAGGGTTTCAAACCAGGGTTAGGGTTTCAAACTAGGGTTTCAAACTAGGGTTAGGGTGTCAAAGTAGGTTTTCAAACTAGGATGCCCGTGTGTCACCGGCCGCACCTTGGATTTCGCGTTTATTTAGTCCATGGTTTATTTCTGTTGTTTTCTATTGAGCGGTGTGGCAGTTCCCAGGGAAGAGAGTTGTTGTTTTTCTTTTGCTTTTTCCAGTCCAGTGAGTCAATTTGCATTGTCTTTTAAATATTGATGGATTGAGTTCTCATCAATAAATGACTAGAGGAGCCATCACATTGATTATATGACACGTGTCCATGCAAGACCAGCTGCTCTGACCACTTATTCATGTTAATTACCACAGTGGACAATTACAATAAACAAAATGACTCAAAATGTTTCTAGAGAGTTCAAATGATCCATAGTGTGCAATATAAAATCTGTTGAATGAATTAAATGTGATGGCTTCTCTTGCATGTTATCTCTAATAATACAAACCAATAGAAATCACTAGAAGTAATATATAGAATGAAAAAAAAAATGTGCATGTGCATTCCCTAATTAATGGTATGCCTCCTCTCACCAGTTATGGTGAACTCCAACATGCGCAATAGAAATACACAAAATGAGGAGAAATAAATCACAGCACAGGCCATGCACGTTATTAATGCCACGGCTCCGCTCAGAAGTTACTGAAGATAACCTCGACATTGCATTATAGAAATAAACAGAAACAACCGCAGATAAAAACAAGGGAAAAAAGTCAAAGACATCATATGCCCCCAACCAGACGAAAATCTCTTAATACTACAACTAAAACAAATGACTATGGTAACATCATCTTCTCAAACTCTTTTTCAGAGGTCTCAGAGCCACGAGTGACGCAATCAATAAAACGATATCCTGACAAAGCAGTGCAATATCCCAAAATCGGTATGCACGTAATGTACCCGCGTGGCCGACGTGTGTCCTTCTGCACCGAAGCATTACAGCGATCCATTTTGAGCCAAACAGTTTGACTCAAATCGATCTATTTCCACTCGTTTTTGTCTAGAAAAAAAAAAAAAAACATGCTGGCTTTCAATCTTGAGGTGACATAATGCTGCACGGCTGTGCAGAGTGAGGCAAAGGCGGAATTTAACGACTCTTCTCATACGGTTCAATTGTTAATAGATTTGTTCCGAGTTGCTTTCATACCTGAAATTGGTTAATTATGCGTAAAAAAAAAAAAAAAAAATAGCAGACGACATAGGGACAAACCAGTCGTATTGATTTCCTGATTTATTTGTTTTTGGGGGCCATAAATTCTCTTACGCATATTTTCTCTCTCTCCTTCTTTGTTCGACGTTGGTCTTCAAGGACCGGGCGCCATCCAGGGTCGAGCGAGCGGTCTTCAATCAGGCTTAAGCGTCGCCCTCAGCGTTTGGATCTCCCTCTCCGCCACCGTCCTGCTGAAGGTTTAACAATCGTAACCCCACCCCCGGAAAACGGAATAGAACGCCCAGCCCAACGAAACCCCTCCGACGACACCACCCCCCCCCCCTCCCCCCAGCCGCCACCTCCCTGCCCCTCGACGGAAAGGAATTGAATTCTTTAATTAACGAACCCATCACTGTGAACAAAAAGAATATGCATTGAGTCATTTCATCAAACTGGAGACCCCATCTCGCCGTCCCCCCCGACAACACACGCTCCCAACGCGCTCATCGTTTGTCCGTCTCCCACAATGCCTTGCAGATTTGAGTAATGATTATTGTGACCAGTGAGGAAAATGGCTGTAATAACAAACGGGATGTAACGTGTATCTATGTACTAATGACTGACTTACAAAGTCTGCCTTATGGAAAAGTGAATCATCAAAGTCACGCTGTGGTATTTTGGTGGACATGTATGTGGTCATGTGACCTGTTTAAGGCTACACACACGCATACACACACACACACACACACAGTGGTGGTCAAAAGTTTACATATACAAATGGTTGGCTTGAATGTCAGTCAATTGGGGCTTTTGTTGATGTGTTAATCGGATCGAGCAATACTTAGAACAATGTCCAGAGGAGATGTCCAAGGGACAATTGGTTGACCTGTACTCCAAACAATTTGAAAAGCCACACAGGATATATTTGGATTTGCGCACGGCTTTTTGCAGATTTTCCACGATCCGCAATTCACACAATCTAATAATTGGATGAAACTACCAATATTCCGAAAAAGAAAGACATTCAAGGAAGTTTTTTTCCGATTTCCGTGATTACCAGTTCAAACAATTATACAATTGTATGGCTTGACCGATACTTCAAAGACGCTTTTTGAAGATCAAAGGACAGACTGTAGATTCACACGCATGTTTTGGGGCAAATTCCAATATCGTCACTTCACACAATTGTACAATTGTATGAACAGATGTTTTCT
The DNA here is from genome assembly GCF_054856515.1 of Filicampus tigris. Lineage (NCBI taxonomy): Eukaryota > Metazoa > Chordata > Actinopteri > Syngnathiformes > Syngnathidae > Filicampus > Filicampus tigris. Next base: position 4,906,069 of record NC_141224.1, on the reverse strand, counting down.
GATGAACTGATGAAGCCAGCTCGAATGACGGCCAAAACGTCTTCAAAGACAACAGAGGAGTCCTGAGAAATGGCCTGGATGAATGAGAATATTCACACGCATACAAATAGGCCACGAGTTAACCTTCCAGGACTTCCATGAAGATCATAGGCCGAGTGTCTGAGTCTTTTTTTTTTTTTTTTTTTGGGCAGATTCCGAGATAATCAGTCTGACCAATCCTCAGAACAACAAAACAATGTACTTGGACCTCAGTGAAGTTCAAAGGAAAAACTGTATTATCGCTTATTCCGCTTATTTTTCTGTATTTTTTTTTTACATTCTAACTATGACTGGCGTCGTTCAAATCTTGACACAGCTTGACATAGCTTAATTTTTTGTTTCTTTAAAAAAATGTTGAATCACCGTAATGTGCTTCGTGTCAACATGCCAGCATGTATTCGCTAAATCTATGCTAAAAACTTTCAGTACAGTCTACAGCAAATTGTTTGTTCCTTCCCATTGTTTGAGTGCCTCTCGATCAAATTATCACATCGCTGAACACCCCGAATTAGAATACGTAAACTTCCGAGCGCAAATGACCACACACATTATCTATATATAAATAGTGTCACGTATGCCTTTATTTTATTTTTTTCCATTTCTAACCGTGCAGCGGTTATACCTGCGACGAATGATGTCAAAATGTGCACAAAAATAAAAAGACCTGGGTGGGGGTTGGCGGCGGCCGACATCTTGTATCCCCACCCCAACCCCCCCACCCCCCCGCGCCACTACCCGGGCCTTTTCATGCCCCCACCCCCATATATCTCCATCCATCGCACCCCACCAGTGTAAATAAATGCAGAACAAGTGCGGAGGGGCAATTGACCGCCCACCCCTTACAGCTTTGTTGCTTGTTGATAGCATGTTAGCTCTGTTGTGACTCCAGTCATCACCCCCCCACCCGCCCCCACAACCACCTGTGTCGATTTTACCTCGCTTTTTTTTTCTTTATTGGTGTTGCTACTACTACCGATGCTGATGATGTTAATATGTATTTGAATACCTATGAATAGTAATTCCATGTCAGAAGAAGACAAAAAAAATGATGGTGATAATGAGTCGTTTATGGGGGGGCGGGGTGCTGGGGAATTTAGACGGGAGGGGTTAATTTTTATACTTTGAGACGTCTCTCTCACACACACACGCACGCACGCACACACACACACACATTGAATAACTGGGTAAAAAAAAACAAAAAAGGTGTAAAGTTTTCCTATTTTGCCATGACAAGCTTTTTAAAAAAAAATACAGTCCAATGGATTATTATTATTATCATCATTTGTACCACTCACCACATCATATACAGCGTATGTGTCCACTTGTCTGAGCATCTCTGTCAATCGGGAAATAAACCATGTAATAATTTGCCGTCCATGTGGTGTTGTATGGTGGATGAAACTCAATTACCAGGAATGGAGAAGGGGAAAAAAACAAAAACGGAGAGAGTCTCTCTCTCGAGAGAGAGAGAGAGAGTACCGCAGCAACTGTATGAATGTGTCCGAGCAGCAATAACACCCCGCCCCCCCCCCCAAAAAAACTTTACCCATCAGTTGTCGTATTGACTGTATGCTGTGAAGTTGGTGGAAGACGTGCTGAAAACGTTGAAATTCACCATTTGTGCATGTTGTAAAAAAAAAGAAAAAAAAAAAGCTAAACACAAATCAAGAAAAGTACCATTTTTGCCAGGTTGCCGATTTTTTTTTTTTTTTTTTTTTTTTTTTTAATTAAATCACGCTACATTTGTGTCTATGTAACGTGTCCTTGATGATGGAAAAACCTTTGAAAAGAAATGCAGACAAAAACATATTTCGCAATGTGCGGTGGTGGGGGGGAGGGGAATCATGGAAAAACAAAGCACGTTAATGTACGTTGTATGGATGGATTTTGACAAGAAAAAAAAAAAATGATATTAAAAGTTGTTGGCTTTGTCATGGGTCGCAGTGTATGGGGAGTGAGGGATTATGGGTCATTGTGGCCATTTTTCTCCACAGGACATGATGGAAAGATTCGGTTCCAGGGTCACGCAAATATTTACTTTCTGTTGTAAATAACATTCAAATCGTGCTTTCATACAAAAGTAAACTGAAGCGAATTAACAACAACAAAAAAATGTTCACCAATGAGGTGGTCATGGGCCATAGTCCAAATCATGGAGCTGTGCTCCCTTGATTTTGATCCGTCCAAGTTTTGATCCTTCCTCACCATGCCGGATCTACAGAAGAACTAAGTGACTTAAAGTCAAGAATATGTTCTATGCAAGCCCACTAGTTGAGACAAGACATTCTGATAAATATTGTGTTTATGGAGTAAGAGTTAATCCACTCATTTTTAGCCATCTCTGGGGGCGGCCATTTTGTCACATCTTGTCGACTGAAAATGACATCACAGCTACTCGGGGCTCAGGTAACGACCAATCAGGGCTGACCTGTTTTCTGAAGCTGAGCCGTGATTGGTCGTTACCTGAGCCCTGGGTAGTTGTGATGTCATTTTCAGTTGACAAACATAACAAAATGGCCGCCCCCTGAGATAGCTCAAACGGGTGGATACTGCGGCTTAACTCATATTACACAAACGCAATATTAATCAGAACGCCGTGTTTCAACTAGTGGGCCTGCTGGGAACATATTGTTGAAAAAAATATATGTTTGTGTTGATTTCCACTTGAACAACAAGGCCAATGGAATGGAAATACGTACCTAAAAGAGCAAAACAATAACAATGGGAAGTGCATTTGTCACATCAAGCCAAGGAAACTCAATCGGAGGAGAATTACTTGAGAAAGTTGAGAATTTACAGCTGATAAGGACTAAGTGATTGGAAAAGAATTCAAACGTCAAAAAAAGATAAAAGCTAATGAAAAATCCCAAACTGAGCAGACTACAGTCCAGCCGGGCTTATTTTGATCCGATTCTGAAGAGTTCCACTTTTTCCAAATTTGAGCCTGATGGCCTCCCCCGGGATTTTGGAAGTAGGAGGACGTAACTATGCCGCGGTGTGTCTTTGCGCCACACAGTATGTCAGATGAATAATAAACACAATGTGGCCTATTTTGCGTGCATAAATAACTACCCTCCAAATCAAGAGTGGGCTAACGCTAATGAGCCGCGCGAATGCTGATGAGAAAGTGTTGATATAGCCCAACTCGTGTTCATGGGGTCTTTTTGAAATGAATTCAGAGGCGCTTTGTTTGTGTTCCCCTTTCAGCCGCTTGAAAATGAATTCATTTTCATGTTTATCCAACTCCATTTATTTATTTATTTTTTTTCCAGAGGATTTCTTGGAATTGTTTCCACCAAGTAGTCGAATAATTACAGCGCTTTGAATGTATTTCTCATCTATGTGCAACCTCTTAATCAATACCTCTGACCGAATGGCTTTCGGGAACGGAGCGGCCCGCCGCACACGCCCAATTGATCATGCGCCTGCAAGAGCGGTCGTAAAATGAGAGAGCATAATTCATCACACCTGATACGAGGCTCCCCTAATTGTGCATCGATTGGTCGCTCCTGGAACGCATGCGCGCTCCCCAAACAGCAGAAAGAAAAATGATGAATTCATTTTTTTTTTTTTTTTTGTCGCCGCTATTTTTGTCTCGCGTTGCTCCTTTTCTCTCTCTCTCTCTCACTCTCTCTCTCTCTCTCTCTCTCTCTCTCGCGCTGATAGACGAATGATTTATTTTTCTCGCAGGAAGTTGCAAAAGTGCCATTGCTTTATTTATGAGTGATGGCTGCGGCGCTCATCTTTTACAACTGCCTAAGAATGGCCTACATTAGGCTAATTGTCCAATGTTTACCAAATATCTACAGGCTCGTTCATTCCTCATGGGCGCAGTCAATGTTACGAGTCTATTAAGGCCCCGCTCTGCCATTACCGCTGCTAATGACTGCATTAGTACACGCTGAGCTAGATAGGAAAGAATGGGAATACGCTGGCCGTACACAGATCGATGAGCACACTGGCCAACAGCGCGTTTTAATCCCAGATGGCTTTGTGTCACTAAAGCAGGGGTGTCCAAATCCGATCCCCGATTTTTTTTTTTTTTTTTTAGATGTTTCCTCATCCCCATCAGCTCATCAGCAAGCTCCGCAGTAGCCTGATAACGATTTGAATCAGGTGTTTTGGAGCAGGGGAAAAAACAGGGGTAGGCAACTTCTGGCTAAGAGGGTTGCTGCCCTGCCTGTTTTTAGATGTCTCCCTCCTCCAGTACATCTAATTCAAATGATCAAGATTATTCAGCTTCTGCAGATGTTGCTGATGATCTGATCATTTGAATCAGCTGCGTTGGAGGAGGGAGACATCTAAAACGTGCAGGACAGCGGTCCTTGAGTTGCCCACCTCTGATCTAAAACATGCAGGATAGTGGCCCTCGAGGACAGGATTTGGACATCCCTGCCCGAAACGTGTTTTTGATGCTCATTTGAAAAATGTCTTTACTTTTTTTTCAGGTTTTTGAGATATTTTCTTTTTTTTGTTTTTAAGTTTGATCTATAAAAGCAATACAGATTTGACTCTTGTGTTGTTATTTATGGCTGACTAAAAAATTCCACCTGTTGCTGAACCTAACCCTTAATTCAGGAATATTATGATGATGATTATCATTATTATTATTATTACTATTATTATTATTATTATTATATTATGATTATCATTATTCATATCGTTATTATTATTCATATTATTAAAATCTGATGTGTCTGAGAGAAAACAGCAGATTCAAATTAGTAGTTAAAGTCGAAAAGTTATCTTGCATTTCTTTTTGTTTTAATCAAAATTTGTTAGCAGTCATGGGCAGATCATTGTCCAGTCAAAGAGCAGTCTTTGCTTTTCGTTGGGATGTGTGATGATAAGCCAAACAACACCAACCGAAGAGTTAAGGTAAGCTAGATAGTTCATTATTTTGTATTCCACTGTTACAATATCACTCAAAAACGTGATTTGTGCATCAATAAAAAGTTTTAGTATGCTGAAAGTTCCGTTATTTCCATTACTCCCCAAACTAATTACAGTGCATTGCTTTTGCACATAATCTTGTTTCCCCTAGTTGAACGTTTGCCGCTAATGACAATGCATTACTTAGCGGCACACAACCCTTCGAAAGTGCGCTGCGAACGGCGCCTCGGCAGCAGTAAGAAGTGTGTAATCAGATGAAGTGAAACAACTACAATTAGCGGAGAATATGTAATCAGCGTTGGTTTGACAGCCGCAGATGGCGTCGAGTCTTTCTCTTCGTCTCACTTCTCTGTGACAGAGAACGCGAGGGAGTCGCGTTGCTGCCGCTACGAACCCCCCCCCACCCCATCCCCCGCCCCTCCTCCCATCCCCTCCCCCCTTGTTGTTATTAAGTCGCCCACCTCTCATCTCCGAGTCCCATTACGCCAGTAACTTGCGAGTCGGCGGCCCACTCCTGCCATTTTCCTCGTCAATCAACCTCCGTCTAAATGTTGCTTGTTGGCGCTGAGAGCTGACGGGAGACTTTTGATGACGTTTAACAACAAAAACAACAATAACTGAGGATTTATGGTGCAGATAGGAGGCGCCATGCCAGGAAGTGTCAGCGGGGATACTGGTGACTGGTGGCCTTGGCTTGGGCCAGTCTCCGGGGCAGTGATGAGTTGATTGATTGATTGATTGATTGATTGATTGATTGATTGATTGATTGATTGATTGATTGATTGATTGATTGATTGATTGATTGATTGATTGATTGATGGATTGATTGATTGATTGATTGATTGATTGATTGATCGATTGATTGAACATATAAACACAACATGAAAAACACGAAGAAAACAAACCAAAAAAATCAAAATAAAGCATCAGTGCTTATCTTTCAGTAAAGTTTATATGTTCAAGGGGAGTAGGAAGGAGTAAAAAAAAAACTTGTCAAGTCCTACCCCTTGTTCACTATAAAGTATTGGAAATCATGTTCTATTAATACGAAGCTGGGTTATTCATAAATACATACACACATTTACCCGAGCATAACCCATATAAAAACTGAACTAGAAACGCTTATTTTACATATATACAAAGTAAATGCTATGAATAAAAATAAATAAAAAAAAAAAAAAGAAACAAAAAACAAAAGTATAAATGTAAACAGACATGCCCCTATTATACACGTGTATAGATAATCATATTCATAAACCAAAAATTAAAGACCGTTAATTAAGAGATTCACTTTCATTTCCTGTGTCTATACTTGATGTATAAATGGGTCAGTCATGAGCTATTATTGGATAGTCATGGTCCAAAAAGGTCAAGTAATAAGCCCGTCAAGAATGGGCTGTTGTGGGCGGACTGTGTGTCTCTTCTGGGCTGGTCCTGGACCTGACATGGCCCAACATGGGTCAGTCACAGGCGCGTTGGGTCCAGTCATGTCAATCATGATACGATACTCCAATTAGGTCTCGGGATGGACCAATTATGGGTCGGTAATGCACAGTCATGGTCTGATCATGTCAGAGTCCATGCGCTGTTCACAACAGAGGCATCGCCCAACGTTGAGCTACAGTAATTATGGACTGGTTATGGGCCAATCACGGTCCAGTAATGGAGCATTCATGTTCCAGTCATTGGCCAATCATAAAATGATCATAGACAGTCATTAGCCAATCATAGGACAGTGTTCCCTTCATGAGCCGATCACGGGATAGTCATGGTCCAATTAGGTCCAGTCCAAGGTTAATATAGTTAAGGAAAGCGAATGAAATAACTCAACCTTACCATATTTTCTGGACTATAAGTCGCTATTTCAGACCGGAAGCGTCTGCCTCTGTTCTAGGTAAATACAAGTTTTTAAAAATCATTTTTTGTATGTGCAGAACCACAACTATTAAGATGAAGCAGACAACGTATGTACAAATGTGTTTTTATGGCTAAATTTACTTTGCGACTTTTAATCAGGGGCGTTTTGCAGTCCGGAAATTACCGTAAAAAACATTTTTGTCCACAAGATAAAATAAAAAATGAGAGTACTTTGAAAAGAACACAAAACCGTACTGAAATTGTTTGGTGATTGCAGTTGACTTCCCTAACCCTAACCCTAACCCTAACCCTAACCCTAACCCTAACCCTTGCACGCGACAAATGCTCTCTATATAAAAAAACCCAACTAAAACTAATAAAAATTAAACCAAAATGAAGCATTTTCCCCAAATTAAAAGCGAATAAACCTGCTCTAAAAATGAATGAAAACAAAGTGAATTCCAAAACACAAGACCACCCATCGGGACTACACACACATACACACAGTTTTTTTTTTTTCATTCTTTTAGTTTCTGAACTTGTCGTCTTTTTCTTTTGTCATCACAGATGTTTTTTTTTTCTTTTTTTCTTTACAATCCACAAATTGAAGTTAAAGATGATATCAAGTGGAGGGAACGTCAAAAAAAAACAACGCGGAGCTCTGATTTGATCAAAAGCCTTTCTTGCGTGTGTTGTTGTTTGCGCAAAGACAGAGGAGCTTTGGTTGCCTTTCACTTCCTGCCGAGTCAAGTGCTGCTCAGATTGTCGGGTTTGTAGTGTCAGTTAGGCTTGAACCACCTGTGGGTTGCTCGTGTACCAGTCGCAACCCGGTTTGGTCCGGGCACGTCATAGACCAGTCTTGAGTCAATTGAGGTCCGATCGGAGATTGCGTGTGCGCTAGCCGTAAGTAGCTCATGAAAGGAACACCTGGTTATGATGTGTTCAGTTGCCAGGTCTGTGTCGTGGTACTTCCTAGCGGTGTCAGCGAGCAGCCTGTGATGAATGTGGTGTCCGCCGCGTGTTCTCTGAAGCACTGAACTGATCTTCCCCCTCATATCTTCACTCCCGCGGGGTCGATCCGCTGCCCCAACGCTCGGCTAACGACGCCCTGGGACACACTAAATCTCGCCGCCCCCTCTTCCCTACCAGATGAAGTATCATCTTCATCACAGTCGACGTCAACCGGTGTGCCGGCTCTCCCCGCGGCTAACTTCATAGACAGCTGTGAAGCCTTAAGCTGCCAAATGCAATAGAGCCAAGATGTAATACAATAGACTGCGATTCTGTCTGGATAGTATACCGCGCAGTTCTTATTCAGTAGTTATGCCAGGAGTCGTTCAGTTGACTCTTCGACCAACTTTTGTGGGACTGAACTCCGGTGTAGAAACTGGAAGTAAAATCCCACAAAGATATGATATGGTATTAAAAATAACAATACGATGTGAAGTCATGCTGGTTCACTCCAGTTATTGGTAAATGCATTGTGCCAAGTACCACACAGCTCCATCTACTGGATCTGGTGGGTCACTGCCGCCACTTGGCCCCAATGCAAGTGGACTGGGACGTGAAATGATCTAGCTCATATAATAATCTCGACCAACCAATCAGCCAACTAAAATAAACTGACCAAGTAAATAATGAATGAAATCACCCAATTGGAAAAAAACAATTGAACAGCCAATTAATCAATTGATCAGCTTTTTTGGGGAAAGAAACGTCGTTCTTTGGGAAAAAAACGACCATGCATAGTAAGGCGTTTTTTTTGAAAACGAAAAAAACGACCATGTATATTAAGGCATTTTGGGGGGAAAAAACGACCATGTATATTAAGGCGTTTTTTGGGGGGAAAAAACAACCATGTCTAGTAAGAAATTTTGGGGGAAAAATTACCATGTATACTTAGGCGTTTGTTTTTTTCTCGAAAGCAACAACCATATATATTAAGGCATTTTTGGGGGGGGAAAATGACTATGTATAGTGAGGCGTGTTTTGGGGAAAAAATTACCATGTATACTAAGGCGGGTTTTTTTTCTCGAAAACAACAACCATGTATCTAGTAAGTCGTTTTTTGGGGGAAAAAATGACCATGTATAGTAAGGCGTTTTTGGGGAAAAAAGGGAAAATTCAACATTGTTTAAATGTTGATCGTAACGAGCACTTTCAATGTTATTTTCAATGTCCGACATCAACGTTGATTCAATTTTAAGCCATGACCATATCTCAACGTTGATTCAATGGATTTTTGCTTTCTGGGTAACAAAGTAACTAACTGGCCAACCAAGATACCATCCAACTAACTACCGAAGCAAGTAATCAACTATTTAAGCCGATAAAACAACAAATCCATCCCATTAAATAACCAGCATATTAAATAAGACGGATGTATGACGCGTTGCCAATAATACGCCTGTTGTCTTGTCAGTCAATCATCAGTCAAATCTGAGCGAATTCAATGGGTGTTGATGAGCTTCCTGCTTTTCATCTGCTTTAATTCGAGTGGCTCTCACGAGCGCAGCAGGCCCACGTGTAAACAAGAGTCAACACGTGGGCTAAGATGCGAGTGTGATGTTTCTTTGCAGATAACAAGGCGTCAGTGTTGCCTCCACGTAAAACACAATGCGTCGCAGTGCATTATGGGAAATGTCTGTCCGCTCTTGTAGAGAGAGGGATTCTATTTCTTTTTTTTTTAACATTCTTTGACTTTTTGTGTTGTTGTGGTTGTCTGCAAATGTCAAACAACCCACAAAAAGCATCAAAAGAAAAATAGCTCACCAATTAATACAATACGATTTTATTTCTATAGCGCATTTCATAACAGCTAGAGCTGTAACAAAGCACTTTACAAAACAATACACAACAAATAATATCAAAAAGGCCATAATACACAAGGGTTAATCAATAAATTAACATAAAACACTATATACAATTGACACCGGAAAAGAGACGGAAATTTCAGGTCGGATCAAAAGCCAGAGAAAAGAAATGTGTCTTCAACCGGGTTTTAAAAATGGACAGAGAGGGGGCTTGCCTAACAACCAATGGGAGGTCATCCCAGAGGGGAGGACTGGAAACAGAAAAGGCCCGATCCCCTCTGAGGCTCCGCTTGGTCCTCGGCACCTCGAGCAGCGCCTGGTCGGCAGACCTGAGGCTGCGGGAAGATGCGTAGGAGTGGAGGAGCTCGGAGAGGTACGCCGGGGCCAGGCCATTTCATGATTTAAAGACAAATAGGAGAATCTTAAATCGAACCCTGAAATGCACTGGGAGCCAGTGGAGGGAGGCCAGAATTGGTGTTACGTGCTCCATCTTCCGAGCTCCAGTTAGTAGGCGGGCAGCGGCATTTTGGACCAACTGGAGACGTTTGAGGGAGGACTGGCTGACTCCAAAATAAAGTGCATTACAGTGATCCAGCCGAGATGTAACAAAGGCATGGATTACTATTTCTAAGTGCTGATGGGAAAGGAGGAGCTTCACCTTAGCCAGCTGTCTAAGGTGAAAGAAGCTCGACTTTACAACAGCGCTGATTTGCTGGTCCGATTTAAGATCACTGTCCATTTTGAAACCCAAGTTTGAGACTGTTGGCTTTAGATGTGAGGCCCGGGTCAACAGGGTGGGATGGAGACGAGCCAGATAAACAACCAATTGCTAAGTTACTGTAACTAACGATCCAACTAAATCACTAACCAGCCAAACAGCTCCTAACAAAGTAACTAGTACTACCATACAACTGACTAGACAACCAATTGTTAAATTAACAGACTAGCAACCCATTTAACCCGCTTAACCAACTCAACCAACTAAAGTAAATATTGCGCGTCAGTGTTGCTTCCACATAATGTGCTGCAACGCATTATGGCAAAACAACTCTCCCATCTCAGCGAGCGAGGAGATGCGATCTCTGTTTGTTTTTTTTTGGGGGGGTTTTTTTGTGAGCATTGTTTGACTGTTTTTAGCGTTGTTGCAGCACAGGCCGTCTCGTCTTATCAGCGGCGTTTGATCGCGCTGAGGCGGACAAAGAGTGGTCGGTCCCTTCGGCATCAATCTGCGTTGCTACTGTTGTTGTGTCGGGGGGGGGGGGAAAGCACGATTATGAAGCCAAGGTAATTACCCTACAAGCCGTTAGAAGACGCACTTTGTGTTGCCGTGACGAGAAATGGCGGCAAAGTGACGCCTCGTCTGATGGATGCTTTGCGGCTAAACGGGCTTTAAAAGTACCTCCTGTTTACGGGATGGACTTCTGCAAACTTTGCTGTCTTCCGCGACGTGACAGCAAAATCATAAAAATGCTTTATGATGACAACTTCACCACTCAGATACATTCATCTTGTGCAATGGAGAGCAATTTGCGGGATTCGTATGTGTATGGTCACTTGTTGCTAGGCAGAATTTCTCATATGCAGACACTGCCTTTAAACCCTCATTTGAAACCCGAATCCAAATTTGAAACCTTAACCTTGGTTTGAAACCCTAATTTGAAACGCTGACCTCAATTTAAAACCCTACTTTGAAACCCTAACCCCAGTTTTAAATCACTACTTTGAAAACACAACCCTAGTCCGAAACCCTAATTTGAAACCCTACTCCTGGTTTAAAACTCTACTTTCAAACCTAATCCTAGATTGAAACCCTAACCCTAGTTGAAACCCTTAATTTGAAAACCAAACCCCAGTTTAAAAAAAACCTATTAGAAACCCTAACATATACACACACACACAAATTTAAAAAATGCTTTTCCCTCTCGAAACATAAAAAAATATACTTTGCTCCACAAAAAACATGCCATTATTCTCTTAAATATCCAACCGATTATTTCTTTGCACATGCCATTCTGCCGTTGTCGCCCACGTGGGATCCAACTAGAACAGCGCGTGTGCGCCGCGCACCGTGCGAGCACAATATCGTCGCCCCGCCTATTGCAAACACTTCCATGCCAGCTTTCTTATTGCCTGATCCGCCTAACCCGCCATCATTGTTTGGGGGGGAGAAAGTCAACAGTGACGCAAAGGAGTGTTTTCCGGGAAAGGGGGGAGAAATATTGTGGGCGGTTGATGAGGCTTTGCCAAATACAAATAGAAATACCTTCATACTCGCTGGGGAAAGATGAGGCGCAATCTTGCGCGTTTAATAGCGTAAACATTGTGAGTCATGTAAACAAAACTCAGCCTCTTTCTGCTTTGTATTGTGTTGACTGCAAATTTGGCTCATTCACTTAATAGCATTACACACCTGTCTCTCACACACACGCACGCGCACACACACACACACACACACAGAACAGTGACTGAATGGCCGTGACGCTTTGATTCGGAAAAAAGAAATCAGGCCACACAGATAAGACTTAATAGTACTGATAACAATACCAAGAATGACGAGCACTAGATTGAATAGTGAGTCATAGTTTCACCTTTTTGTTTTTATTCCGGGGACGCACAAGCGCATGCATGTCGGCGTATTAATGACTTCCAGCCAGTGAATATTTGGCGTCCAGCGGTGGCAGCGAACATCCTACACACATAATGCTTGCATCATACCGTAAAATGAAAAAAAGAAAAATTAAATAAAAAATACATACTTAGATGGGATGTCCACAACATGAATAGTGTTCTCATCTAGTGTCAGGAAAAGATCCTAAAAACCCGAACCCGACCCAAACACCTGTAACCTCAACTGCAACCCGATCCAAAACTCCCCAACCCTATCAAAGCCCCTAACCCCTTTGATAAACCGACCCCAAATTAACCCCCAAAAAACCCTACCCTGAGCATAATCCTACCCCAACTTCACACCTAAACCAAACTCTAACGTAATCCTACCGTATCCAAAACCAAATTGATGCCTTTACGTAACGAAACTCAAGCCCTGACCCCAATCAAACCCCCAACTTCCCTGGTCCTCTAATGGTTAAGATTTGGCGCTCTCACTGCTGCACCCTAGATTCAATTCCCAGTCAGCAAATATGCAAGTAATTGCCCTCACGGAATGAAAAATCTAAAAAAAAGAAATAGAAATTACTTCGCCCTGACGTAGTTGTACCTCAACTAACTAACTAACTAACTAACAATAAAATTCTAACCCCAACTCTAACCCAAATCCTACAAAAAAAGACCTAACCCAAAACCTTTGCCCTAAACCCAAACCAGCCCGAACGATTTTTAGGGCTGCTCTCCTCTAAGGGCCTGAATAGCGTTTCTACGAGGACGTTATTACCACTAAAGTGGAGTGTTACGTTGTTTTGCAGTCAGTTACCATCGAGTGAGAAAGAAAAAAAAAAAAAAAGCAGTTTCTCTCAGCCTGTTGCCCAATGTCAGTTTATCGGTGGCACACGACAATCGGCATTGGGGTCCGACCCAAACCCTAACCAAGACCTAAACCAAACCTTAACTCAATCCTAGCCCTCGACCACTAACATAACCCAAACCCCTAACCCAAGGTAACCTTACCCCGACCCCAACCCTATCGAAAACTAAACTGTTACCCCGACGTAAACCGAACCCCAAACACGTTCAACATCCATCGATATTCATTCAATCGGCGTCTTTGTCCGCACCCAGCCGCTGTACGGCCTCATTAAAATGTGAGAAAATCGCCGCTTGTTTATAAGGCGCTTTGCTCGTCCCGACGGGCGGCGGATATTCATCGAAGTGACGCGCGCGGCGTCGCAACACGCCTCAACGGGCTCCTCACGTGCGACCAACATAAACATGACATTAATTTCCTGCTGCCGGCGGTGATAAAGACAAAATAAACCAGGCTGCTAGATAGCATTGATCTGTTCTTGTTTGCTCCCCTTATCGTCCCCGCCCTGCTTCGGGGCCCCCCGCGGGGGGCGCGGGCACATGCAGGCGCTCAGGCGGGCCCTCGCCCCCTCCATCACGTGGCCCACCGTGCCCCGCACGGCCGAGGATGAGAAATAAAAGATGAGCGGGTCCAGGCAGGCGTTGAAGGTGCTGCACAGCAGGGCCTTGTCCCGCCAGTCGGGGTTGCTCCAGGTGACGAAACCCACCACGTGCGACACGTTGTAGGGGCCGAAGCACACGGCGAAAACCAGCAGCGTGCCCAGCGCCATGCCGATGGCCCGCAGGCGCCTCCGCCGGTCGATGTGCTGCAGCCGCGACAGGATCCGGATGAAGTTGATGTAGCAGAAGCTGCAGATGAGAAAGGGGATGCAGAAGAGAACCAAGCACAGCTCCAAGCGGACCGGCAGGAGCACCTCCAGCTGGGCCTCGGAGAAGTTATCGTAGCAAACCTCCTCCGGGGCCGTGGCGTTTGCTCCCGCCGTGGCGTTGACGGGCTCGTCGGGCGTTCCGATGAACGGCATGATGAAGACGATGCTGAGGTGGGTGAAGGAGAAGATCCAGAAGAAGACGCTGGCGGCCACGGCGTAGAGGGGCCGGCGTTTCAGGCTGTGCTGGATGGGGAAGGCCACGCCCAGGTAGCGCTCCACGCTCACGGCGGTCAGGAAGAAGGTGCTGTTGTAGATGGTCATGTAGAAGACGAAGCCCGACAGCGGGCACAGCGGGTAGGGCATGTCCCACAGCATGTTGTTCATCACCTCCTGCATCTTGAAGGGCAGGAAGAGCAGGAAGAGGAGATCCGAGATGGTCAGGTTGAGGAGGAGGATGTCGATGGGCGTGGCCTTGTGGCGGACTTTGGCGCTGAAGGTGTAGAAGGCCAGCACGTTGGCCGGGAAGCCCAGCACGAAGGTGATGACGTAGACCGACAGGCACAGCTCCGTGCTGCACTGCTGCACGGACAGCTCCTTCAGAGACATCGGGCTTGCGGCGCCGCCGCCGCCGCCGCCGCCGCCCCCGCCCATCCCTCGCCCCCCCCCCCTCCGACCGGGAGGGACGTTCACGGCGGCTCAGAACAAACCCTGGCGAGACGGAGGCGTCTGCTTCCCGTTACGGAGCCCAACAAGGATTAGCTCATCTTTTCTGCGGAAAGAACTGCAAAAAGAAAAAAATGATATTACACTGACCAACAGGAAATTGTCATCTAAATTTATTAGGTGTCCCTAATAATTTTTTTTTTTTTACCCTAATCGAGCATATCAGGTTTTGGAGATTTTTTTTTTCATTTTGGGGTTTTTAGGTTTGACCTTTAAAAGCTTGCGCAATACAGATTTGTGACATGTCAGCGAAAAAAATGATACCTGTTGCTGAACCTAACCTTTACTTCATTTAATATTTCTAAATACTAGATTACATATTATATTACTGCCATGATTTTGTCATTTTTATTTTCGTCGTGAAAAAAGAGGACAAACATGGGCAGATTTGTTCGAATCTGATCAAAAAGAAAAAAATCATCCAAAAAGAAGTTTACTTGCGTCTCAGAGTGACAAATTTCGTAAATTTGTTGACTCGTCATTTTTCGCTCGTACACTTTGTCCTCCCATCAAGATAAATGAACAAGATTTGACTTTAACAATAAGACGCTATAATTGCGCTGCTCTTCCGTCGGCGTGTTTTCGGACAACACGTGAGTTTGTGTACGAGGGTGTCAATACAACTTCCTCGCAAACACGATGGAGCGTCTTCTTTATTAACTCGCCGGTTGTGTTCTCGTAAGAGACGGACAAACACTTCCACGTGATGACCCACTTTGACGTCGTGGTGGTCTGTGATGTCATGGACGGTGTGTGCGCTTGCAAGTCATTCTGCACACACCAGACAAACAAACCGTCGCACATGTTTTGGTCGTTGAGTTTTTTTTTTTCTTTTTTTACACGTAAACTGTCCAGCCCGTGCGTTTATCTTCAATAAATCATAGAGTGTACCGTAATTAAATGGATTCCACTTCATAGAAGGCCATATTCCTTGAGGGGAAAAATAGCATTAGCAAACACAAAGTAATTGGATTTAGCGTCATAGTCCAGCACTCAATATTTAATTTCCCCCACTGGATGAAGAAAGTATCCATCTAGCCATGTATTGATCTAGCTAATACAGCCACTTATTTGCATTTTAAATTTACATAAAAGCAGGGGCTTTTATGCCAGATTGACAGACTGCCCACCCAGTGAGATTCATGAAAAAAGTAAAAAAAAAAAAGAAAGAAATTATTACATTGTTTTTTTCATTTGCATTTTGTTGTGTTTTTTTTTATTTTATTGAATATTAAAAATGGCACAATTGCGGTTGTCTAAGGAAGATCCCTCTTCATATTATTCAGTTTTTCATTTCATTTGAATATACGACGTGTCGGGGCAGGAGGATTGTGCTCAGTGAGAGAAATATTCACGCCCACCCTGCTTCTCCCAGATTTTTCCTTTCCCTCAAGGAATAATAGTACTGGGGATTCTATTAAAGTGTAAAATTTAGAGTTGTAAATTGGTTGTAGATTTTAAAAATATATATTTCTTTTTTTAACTTTAAAACAGTAATTATAAATATCGATAAAATGAAACAACCAATTACTATTCATAAATAAACAGCTCATTTTAAATCAATTAAATTGACCAATTAAATATATGAAATCTAACCTCAGTTAGCCACTTAGCATGCTAATTTTTAATCCTTAGTGTTTGTAACCTTTTCAAACCCCAAATCATCTCAAATATTTTTTTTAGGTTTGAGGGCAAACAAAAGATATGTTAGACAGCCATGACAACAACAATACATGACAGTCAAAACGGTGAAAAGCACAAATTCTGAAAAACGGCAACAAAAAAAGTAAAAATCCTTATAATGATGAATATCAAAATGACTATCAGATCAAGTCAAACCACTGTTAGCCACTTAGCATGCTAATTCTTCATGCATGCTACCTTCAACAATACTTTTACAAAACCGGTAGAGCTAAAAACCCTGAAAAGCACTTGGTTTTTTTCTTAAACACAAAAACACAAGACAAGTCCTTACCTCACGTCCGACAAAGTGCATGGAAACGCCACCAAATTGCCAAAAGTCCTCGTGTTGCCTCACTTTTTGCAGGTCGCTTCCAGTTCCAGAAGCACTTAATCGGCACTCCGTTTGTCGCCGTCTTTGCCCGGCCCCTCGCCGGTGTGCTTGCTCAGCTTGCTTTATTGGATTTATCTCTTGACGCCGAGCCGGCCGTCCATTTCCACTTTATTTACATGGCGCTCCCGAACATCCAACGCGTGGATAACGGCGGTTATTGCAGTGCTGCAATTTATCTGCTCGCCAAACACCGTCTCCCCGGCAACAGGCGAGGGGCTCGGACGGCCTGATGCGGGTTATTAAATCATATTCGGTTATCTGCGCTTCTACATGGATGCGTTGCGCTGTTAGAGTGAGGTTGGGGCGGGGTGGGGGGGGGGGGGGGAATTGGTCGGGGCGGTAAAAAGAGCATTTGACACAGGAGATGACCTGCGGACACGCCGACATACGGCACGGTAGGGCTAATCAAACAGCGGCCTGTTGTTTGCGGACTCGTATCGTGAACAAGGTTTCATTCAAAGGTGGATTATGTTTGTCAGGTGAAAGACTTCTGTATGCCAAAGTCCACTCTGTGATGCCTGAATGTATACATTTCGTCCACACTGAAGTGTTTATTCAACTGTCTTTATAGTGTGGAAGTCTGAGAGGTTAGGGAAGGTTTAAGACTCGGGGGAAGAGTTGAGGTTAGGGCTCGGGTTTTGGGGCCAGGGTTTGCCCGGCCGATTGTGATGCCGCTGGCCCCACGTTTCAACCCCCAGAGGTCGGTTTGTTCCCAGATTCCAAGATTACACTCCGACATGTCCGACAGTGGAAGTTTGAATCTCTGATTCCACAATTCCCAGATTCCAGCATTTCAATTCACGAGGTTTCAGTTAGGGGAGTCTCCGTTGGTCTCATGTGTAACCGAATCTCCACCTCACCGGGCCTGGAGGTCCAATGTCCGATTCTCGTTTTCCCTCCTGGGATTTTGGTCAAAGTGGTGCTGGTTGGAACGGTGTTGGGGTTGTCACTATGATCGTTTCTATGCCTGATTCAACGGGGTTGGGTAGACAACCCAGGTTAGGGGTTCTCTCGAATTATGGCTCAGCTTTGGGTAGGGTTAAGGGGGCACTCTTAAAACTGTTGGGTTAAAAGAACCCAAATTACGTGAAATAGCCCAGTGTCCAACAAGGGCCAAGCCAATGCTGGGTTAGTTACATGCAGGGCACTGCACTGAGAAAGTTTTTGAATTTACTCAATTTTATTTCGTCAAGTGGTAGCACAAAATAAAATCATCTGGATCCAGATACATTTCTAAAACAGATGTATAGTCTACTTAAAAATGTTTAATTCAAAGGTGTCACAGTAGATGTATAGCCTACTTTAAAAAAAATTATCTGGACGGATTAAAATTGAGTAAATTCAACACACTATTTTTTGCAGTGTGGGTTGAGAACTTGACTCAGCAGATTGGGGCAAGATTTTGGTCCAACAAATGGTAAGAACAATCCATACTGATGAGTTAAAGCAGGGGTTTTCAATCCTGTTCCCCGAGGGCCGGTGTCCTACCTGTTTTCCATCTGTCCCTGCTGCAACACACACCTGATTCAAATGATCAGGATCGTTATCCAGCTTCTGCGGACCTTTGGTGAATATCAGTAGCAGGGAGGGATGGAAAACAGGCAGGACGGACACCGGCCCTCGAGGAACAGGATTGAAGACTCATGAGTTAAAGCTTCCAAGAAATGGGTTGCCAGGTTATCAGAGTCAACATGTCAAATTGACGTTGCACTAAAACCTCAACTTAAATCTGAACTTTTTTTTTTTTTCAAAACTATATATATATATATATATATATATATATATATATATATATATATATATTTTTTTTTTTTTTTTTCAAAACAATAGTTTTTTTTCAATTTTTTTTTATTTTTTTTCAAAACAAGACAATATTTGATTTCAACTAAAACACATTTTGAACACAAACGCAATACGCATGATCAAGTATCAGTACTTGGAATCGTCTCAATTAAAGTACCACGACTCAAATGTAAGCCGTTGTACTGAAAAAAGTGTCATCAATGTGTCGTCAACTTGAAGGCCAACAATGGCATACTGTCACTGAGGCGTCAAGCGCTAAATGTGTTTCGCGCTCGATGGAGTGACGCCTCTCTTCTCCGTCGTTGTTGTTGTTAATCCCTCTGTTGAAACCCAGCACATGAAACTGTGAGCTTCCCTTCATTTTTCCGTGGCCCTGAAATAAGACACCCACCTCCGCCTTCCCCCAATCCCTCTCCTCTCAACAGACGAGATGGGTTTCTGCTAAGTCGCCGTGTTACTGCTTGAAGGGCGGCTCGTTTACAACACAGTCAGACATGCAGTAAATTAATAAAAAAGACAGATAATCTCGTGTAGTTGACTGCTACTACATCGCGCCCTTAATCCCTTTTATAATGACATACATTACTTGTAGGAAAACGTAAACATTTGTTTTGCGGATGAGTCAGCTGTTTTAATTGTTTTATTTTAAGTTTAGGTTGAAGTTGGGGCAGGTGAGGTTTAGCGTATGGGGTTTAGTGTAGGGTTTAGGGTTTGGGAAGTTTACGGTTTAGCGATAGGTGTGTTTAGAGTTAAATCGGAAGTCAACCCAAACATATATTTTTTTCAAGAATATGTTCCCGGCCGGCCCACTAGTTGAAACGCGGCATTCTGATTAATTTTGCGTTTGTGGAATATAAGTTAAGCGGCAAAATGCACTCATTTTTAGCCATCTCCGGGGGCGGCCATTTTGTCTTCTGTCGACTGAAAATGACATCACAACTGCTCACAACGATCAATCACGGCCGACCTGTTTTCTGAGCCGTGATTGGTCGCCGTGAGCAGTTGTGATGTCATCTTCAGTCGACGGAAGACAAAATGGCCGCCTCTCGAGATGGCTAAAAAACGAGTGGATTAACACTTACTCCACAAACGCAATATTTATCAGAATGCCCTGTTTCAACTAGTAGGCTTTCATAGATCATATTCTTGAAAAAAAAATGTTTGCATCGACATCCGCTTTAAGGTAGGGTTAAAGCAGGCAAGTGGCTGCAAATCTGACACACGGGTCATGCTTTGAGCATTATTAACAACGCCTTTGCGTCACCTGTGCTCCAATGTAAACAAAGCATGGCAGCTGTTGATAAATAGCAAGGTGCGCCTTTATTTCAAAACAGGCACCTGTGTTATTTGCCTTTTTGCCACAGAACAATCACAGGCCTTCTTTCATTCATGCTATTTTTAGTGGCGGCAAGTTGTCTGGATGACTTATGACTGTGGAGCTTTTGATGCTGTGGGCCACTTCAGCGCCAATAAAAGCGGTTTGCATTGTAAAAGCCGGGCCGGTGATAAATACGGAGAAGGTGAGCCCCAAAAAGCTGCGAGAATTTGGATCAAGATACAATGATAAAAAATGTCTGGAAAGGTTAAACAGCAGCCAGATTATGGCGAGTCTCATTATAAAAAGGACAATGCATAGCTGATGCGAGGGTTCCCATCAAATGGCGGCTGATTGGAGCGATTACGAGCGCGCGTCCCTGAAATGGGTTGTGTTTCAGGTTTAGGGTTTGGGTTTACGGTTTTGGTAGTGTTACAGTGTGGGTAGGATTAATGTTTGGGCTACGATTTGGTTTATGGTTAGTTTGAAAATGAGGTTTGGTGTAGGATTAAGGTTTGGGTAGGGTTAGTGTTTGTTTTAGCGATTAAATTGTGCAACATAGGTGTTTGATCTAATGCTGTAAAATACAAGTGGGAGACACAGATGTGAGATACGTTTTTGAAATGCTTGACAAATCAAGGTGCTTGAGACGCAGGTGTAAAACCAAGAGTGAGACACAGGTGGCAGAGCAGTGACTTTGTTGCTCATAATTTTTGCTTTAGTGAATTTTTTGTTGTTGTAATTTTCTGCTATAAAATACCATTAACAACAATGAAATGAAATGCTTTTTATGAACTATTTGCACACTATTCAGTAGTAGTAGTAGTATTGAGTAGTGTGTGCGTGCATGAGTGCCATGCATGTGTGTGTGCGTTTGTACCGATATTACATCATTGGGTCTAAATTTTACTATCTCCATAATCTTTTCTCTTTTTGTGCCACTCTTTTTACTAGACAAACCCTTTGATAAATAACAAGCTGCTTGTAAGGGTCGCATTTTCAAGGGTCCGCTATGTTTTAGGCGCTTACACATTATTGTGACTAGGATTCAGTTACTAGTTTGGTCTGTAACGTGTAGTGTTAAGGAAAGGGGCTACAGGGTACAAGCTGCAGGTGAAGGGTTTTTGCGATCGGAAATGAAAGGCATTGCCCGAGAATACGCTGATAATGTATTTTTCTACAGAAATCAGCAGATCGCAGTTGGTGGCGGATCGCTGGGAGCACCACTACACAAGAACATTTCCAGGGAGGAAATAAATGCAAACTGGTGTAAAAGAGTTGATAAAGCATCTCCGAGATGAGACGCTGACAGATAAATAATTGTTACAAGGTCTTCAATGTAAAGAAATCCGTCGGCGCAGCTTTGAACAAGTCCGCCGCCAACTGGGCAACACAGACGACAGCAAACATAAAAAAAAATTACTTCCAACTGTTATCTAAAATGCCTCCAGTGAAGCGCACAAATGCATGCGCAACATATTATACGTCGCAAACTTTCTGCTGACTCGCCCGGTTGTGCACAGGCATGCAAATGTCTGATCGTTTCCTGTTTAAAATGTCATCGCCTGAAAGACCTTCAACATATTTTACAAAAACCTCTCAAGGAATATATGAGAGTGAATTCTTTTTTTTTCTTTGCTACAAACGAACCCTGACAGAAGGAATGCGTAAATGTCACCGTTTAACGCCGTCACATAACTACGGCTGACATTTGGAAGGGCAGAGATCGTCCTGCTTTGCTGGGAACACACCAAATGTCTGAAGAACAAAGTACACATAAAACGCTGAGGAAATGGACATAATCAGTTGATTTGTTTTTCTTTTTTTTAACCATAACAGCAACAAAATACAACTAGAAATGGGACATATTGTGGAGTGTGTCAGATGTACATTTCTGCAACGTGTTGTCCGCCATATTTGTGGAGCATGTGGTCAATCATTTTTGTCGAATGTGATTTTTATGAAGTGTGGTGAGCGCCATATTCGTCAGGTGTGTTGTCTGCCATGATTGTAGAGTGCGCTGTCGACTAAATTTGTTTAGTATATTGTCGGCCATGTTTGTGGGGTTTGTTGTCAGCCATTTTGTTTTTGTATTTTGTTTTCTGCTATTTTAGTGAAGTAATGTTTTTCACCATGTTTGTGGAGTGTGCTGTTAGAAATGTTAGCAGAGTGTGTTGTCAGTGTGTTTCGTTAGCCACGTTGGTGTTTGACGTCGACGGCCATCTTTGTGGAGTGTGTCAGCTGCCTTGTTTGTGGAGTGTGTTAGAAATGTTTGTGGAGTGTGTTTGGGGACTATAATAGCCGTGTTGTGTCAGCTATGTTGTTGACAGTTTTGTCAATTTGTGGAATGTGATGTTGGCCGTGTTTGTGTGTGGCAACTTTGGCAAGGTTATTGTAGTTAACGAAAACTAACGCAATACCTAAAATTACCCAAAGATTTTCATGAATTAAATAAAAATGAAAATGCTTTTTAAAAAAAAAAAAAAAAACTAACTGGAACTACATCTTATGTTGATAAAACAAATTAAAACGAGCTAAAATGATTTGTTCCGTCTTTTGTCAATTACTATCACACATGAGCTTTCAGGTTCATTTTAAACAGAGCTGGGAATTTTACAAAAAAATTGCGGTCCGTTGATCGCCTTCCGCCTATAGCCCTTCCGCCGTCCGTTTATCCGCCATTTTGTCCGGACGGAAAAAATAGTACCCGCTTATGGGCCGGTCTGCCTATGATTTTAAACGGGATTCCGTTAACGTTTCCGACTACAAACTGCGACCAACTAGCGCTAAATTTTGATCTAATCCCCCCCCCCACACAAAAAAAACACATGATATTTGAACAGATTGTGCTCAAAAAACGAATTAAAACTGAATTAAAAAAAAAAAAAAGTCAAAACGAAGTAAAAACTAACTCGAAAATTCGAAACTATTTTTACCCTAGAGGTTGGGATGGGTTCAAAAGAACACATGAAATGAGTAAATAGATAGAATAAACAGCATAAAAGTTCATCTTTTACAGCATATGGCTGCAAATTGCAGTCTTTATTATATGGCTGGCGCGCTGCATCATTCCTTCGACTCACAGCCAGGCAATAAGCAGGACCCCCGCAGCTTTGGGATCAGCTCTCAAAGCCTAAATACCCCAATGACGTTATCGGTCTTCCACTCTAAAATGAAACCTACGCCGCCTGTGTTGTGCAAATAGCGCCATGTGAGCCGCACTATTTAAAGCTCCACTGAGCTTCCACTGCAGCCGTGGAGGACGGAGAGGAGACTTGGGGGGGGGGGGGTGCAGAGCCCCCACCCGACACAAACGCCTCGCTGCTCTCATACAGTCACATTTACAAGACCTCTTTTTTGGCCTGACTCACAGGAAGTTGTCGCACAGCTAACTCATCTGCTGAACACGGTCACCTTCTGGTGGGTACGCGTTTGAATGAGAACGTGTGTGTGGGTAGTTTCAACAGGCCTGCAGGCTTTAGAACACTGTGAAGTGTTTTGGTAGATATAAACGGACTTGTCAAGTGGGAACTCAATGACACTATGAATCAATGAGATGATGCGTGGTCTAGGAACTGAAATGTTCCTGTCGTATTATGTGTCATTGTCAAGGGACTTTAAAGTTTGACCTATAAAAGCTTGCGCAATACAGATTTGACCACATTATATATATTGGAATTTATAGCTATGATGTTTCAGAAAAAAATCCACCTGGTGCTGAACCTAACCCTTAATTCACAAACATTATGAAATACATTACTATATTACACATTGTATTATTGTAATTTTATTATTATTATCATGATTCATTATTATGGTGAAAACATGATGCGTTTGAGAAAGAATGGGGGCAAAAAAATTCATCTAGAAAAGTTTACTTGCAACTATGAAAACACAAAAATTGTTGATGAGTGGAATTTATATATTTTTATCTTAAATATTTTTCTTTTACATATTTTAGAATTTTACTTAAATTTATTGCATTTAAACACTATTATATTTGATCTTTTTTTTCCAATGTATTTTTTATATTTCATAATTTCACAAAACAAATATTTGAAGAATAGTGTGATTTATCATTTCAAATATTTAATTTTTATATCACATACAGATTTTCTATATTCTATAATTGTAATACATTTAAAATAAATGGGAATATTTATGTGTATATATTCATATATTTTAGAAACATGTTTGGTGTTTAAACCATATTTTCATTATTACAATAAAAAGTGGTAAGCGAGTGACAGCCGCAGTCATACGTTGTGGTTCCACTCCAGCCCTGGTGGTGGAAGTAATGCTCATTATAGTAAACTGTTTTTCCAAGTAGCCATAGAAATCCAGACGAAGTAGAAACGTTTGAGCGACTCGTCAGTTTTCAAATGATAAATTGTCGAAATCCAAAATTGAAAACTTGTGTTCTAATCTCTCTTTGATCCACTCCACACATTTTTGCCCAAACTGCTTCTGTAGTCCACACAAACAAAAAATGAACAGAACGCGGCCATGCTTTGGCGGCCGTAATAAAACAAATACATCAAAGGTGGAATGTGTTTAGGCACGAAGACAGTTTGATTTTTACATTTTCAGCAAGCATGTTTTGTTTCAATTTTTCTATGATCATTATTCTTCCTGCGGTGTTTGAAATAAACAATGCTTCCTTTTGATGCGCTCGTCTTGAGGAGAGCTTAGGAGGATCACTCACAAAATGTTTTTTTTTTCTCCCTTCTTTTTGTAATTGTATTCAAAGCAGCAGGTGCATCTCTATTCTAAATGACTTTTGAGGCAGGCTTTCACTTCTAAGAAAACGCGTGGATCCCATACAAATACGACAGCAATAAGACAAAAGCCTTTCTTTTTCTGTTGTAAAATGATTACAATCCTTGTTAGGCCTTCCCAAAAGGCAAGCGTTCACCTTCACCAACAAGCCTGTCGATTTAATTTATAATTTATGTTATGATTGGCAATGATATTTTTCGGGGGGGGGGGGATAGGGGGGGGGCTTGATGCTTCACAGATGGCGAAGGGCCATCCCCTGAGGAAGAAAACGCTGCGAGCGATCGATGGATAACGTCACGCGGCTCCCCCTTGTGGCAGTTTGAGCGTATCATTTACATTTTTAGACACTCCAGTCTGGAGCTATTTACAGTTATGAACCGTCGGGGATTCTGCGTCCTGCTCAAGGACACCCCCGCTGGATGGAAGGCCTCTCCAAACACCCCTTTCAACCGAAGCGGTAAATTCAGGGTCACAAAATGTAGTCAGCTGCAGAGCCATAAAGTCCATACGTTTGTTTTATTTGATGTCTACCCCCCGGGGATGACATGTTCACAGGTCTTAAAACGGTGTCCGTGCAAAGACTGTGGCTGAAGGACGCTCGTGTGGCAACGAATGCGCACATCTCAAAGGGTGCTGAGGTGGATTGCAGTGACAATGTGGGGTAAAGGTTGTACAGACCAGGGTTATAGTAGTTTTGAATTGTTCATTATAGATAGTTTTTATTTCATTTTGACTTGTGTTTTCAAAACATATATTTTTTCAAGAATATGTTCTATGCAGGCCCACGAGTTGAAACACGGCATTCTGATAAATATTGCGTTTGTGGAATATGAGTTAATCCACCCGTTTTTAGCCATCTCTGGGGGCGGCCATTTTGTCACTTCTGTCGACTGAAAACGACATCATAGATGCTCAGGGCTCAGATAACGACCAATCACGGCTCAGTTTCAGAAAACAGGTGAACTGTTTTTTTCAGTTGACAGAAATGACAAAATGGCCACCCCCAGAGATGGCTAAAAACGGGTGGATTAACTCATATTCCACAAACGCAATATTTATCAGAATGTCTTGTTTCAACAAGTGGGCCTGTATGGAACATATTCTTGAAAAAAATAGGTTTGGGTTGATTTCCCCTCTTTAAGATGCAATTTAGTTTAGTTAGTTTTCATTTCGTCTTTGCAATTTTGCTACTTTGTTGATGAACATTTTTTGTTTTCAATTTTAGTCTTTGTTATTACCTTCGTTTTTGTCAACTATAATAACCTTTGTAGAGACTAGTCGACTTTTCAACACCACAATAACGTTTGGAGCATGACCTTGACTAGTTGCTAATCACGTGCTTTTGCCTTGAGGGTGAGGGACAGCTGCTGGCGCTAACAAATGAGTGCACCGAATGAAATGAGTCTGACACCTTAATTGATTGAAACTGTGTTCTATTTCTACATGTGCAGCTTTAGTGGATGAGGGTAGTATGGAGGGTAATGGACCAGTAATGGGAGGGAGGGGAAAAAAAAAGCTCGGATCAAGTAGGATTTTGAAAAAAAATTTGGGTCCACACAATCAAAGCGGAACACAACTGGGAAATAATTCTACCACACATAAAGCGGCGCATGATCAGGCTCCAGGATTTTCTTCTCTCCTGGCGCTAAGGCTGCAGCCTGTTTTAGATGTCTCCTTCCTCCAACACCTGATGCAAATGATCCTTGCTTTAACGAGGAAGTCAACCCAAACATCTTTATTTTTTTTTTCATTAATATGTTCTATGCAAGCGCACTATTTGAAACAAGGCATTGTGATAAATATTGCGTTTGTGGAATCAGAGTTAATCCACCCGTTTTTAGCCATCTCCGGGGGCGGCCATTTTGTCACTTCTGTCGACTGAAAATGACATCACAACTGCTCAGGGCTCAGATAACGAGCAATCACGGCTGACCTGTTTTCTGAAGCTGAGCCGTGATTGGTCGTTACCTGAGCCCTGAGCAGTTGTGATGTCCTTTTCAGTCGACAGAAGTGACAAAATGGCCGCCCCCTGAGATGGCTCAAAACGGGTGGATTTTGCCGCTTAACTCATATTCCACAAACGCAATATTCATCAGAATGCCGTGTTTCAACTAGTGGGCCTGCTGGGAACATATTCTTGATTCGGTTGATTTCCTCTGACCATTTCAAACCAAGAGTGGTTTTGAATTTGAAAGGTATCTAGGATCCAAGATATCTGTATGCGTTTGTTATTGTCAGCACTGCATCAATTGCCATTTTCCAAACGATTCACCTCGTAGCTCGTCAGCAACATGTCGTCATCCGCAATTAAACGCAACATAAAAAGACAACTGCAGTCAAAGCTTCATAAATATTTTACGACCGCCACGGCCGAGTAAAGTAAGACGAGTCAAAGTTAAATGTGGAATGTGTGTGTGTGAGCATTCATCAATACAAGAAAACCCCAACAAACCGGCCTTTAATTTACGCCTCCAAAGGGATGCGTAAGCAGTCCCAAAGAGTAGCCCGGGCTGCACTAAATCATCCTGGTGGCGCAAACAGCAGCAGATTTACATGCAAATAGGACGAGCCGCGCCGGCGTTTGTCTCGTCGTTTCAATTGTTGCGCCCCGTAAACAAGCCACTTAACCGCGGGTGAGCGCGGCGCATTTGCCAAACCAATCACAACTTTCCCATAAATCACCGCCTTTCACGACCAGGCCTCCGGCACACCTCCACTCGTGAAAGACTCTCGACCGGGGCTCTGAGAATCCTCAGTGGAGTTGATCAAGAGGGGAGAATATGCAAACTGACTCAGAATTCAAAGAGCTAACACAACATGACAGGAGCCATAGGTAGAACTTTTTCAGTGAAGTAGCCAGGATGACATCAACTCGCTATGGGGTGGCCGAAATTTGGACGTGTTGTTTGCCTTTGCATACTCTCTCATAGTCTACTTCTATCTCATGCACTGATTCGCTAGGTAACAGCTAGGGGTGTAACGGTCCGCTAAATCACATTTCGGTTCGGTTTCTTGGAAACTTCGGTTCGGTATATTTTCGGTCCAAAAAAAAAAAAAGATTTTTTTTTTTTAGATATATTTTGAAAAGATGACAAGTAAATGGTCAATGTTTTTTTTTTTAGAAAAAAAATAATAAAAGCGAACCATTCGGGTGACATTCTAAGAAATTAAACCAGAATAAAAAATACACTAACAATAAAGACGTCGTTTTAAGTGCTATTATGTTAGACGTGCAAGCCACAGCATAGCCGCCCATCTCATGTAACAATGTCGGCACACAACTTTGGGACTTATACACGGACCTTTCCCCATCTGCGATTTTAACAGGAAAGCTAGAATGTTCCCAAACAGGAGACCGCAGTGTCGGGGGGACGTTCGAGCTCTGGCTCTGAGAATTGACACAGTACACGAACTGTGATGACACTGTATTGATACTGTGTTGGTCAGTCAACACTGACCTCTGCTGTACATAAAAAATCATTGCAGGTCACATTATGCAAAAAAGGATAAACTTGCATCCTGACCCAACATTAGCTTGTGAAATAATATTAAATCGATTAAATTGATTCAATTGCTAGTTTTGTACTTAAAATGTGATCTTTGTATATTGTAGTTGCTCCATTTGTTTGCTGAGTTCAAAATCTACTTGTTTGTGTAAAGGCTCAAATGAGCGTGTAATATATAACAAATGTATCTAATAACATTTAGAGATAACGTGTAACTTATGTATGGGATTTTGTTAACCAAAGTGTTCCGTTTCCATCCAACAAACCCACAACTTGTCGATACAGTTTGCTTCCTTATAAACTCAATTTGACACGGCACAGCCAAACGTCACACTTCCTGTATTGGTCACAGGATTTTTTTTTTGTTAAAGCGATACACGCACCAATACGGGGTTTCGCTCTTGAGATTCCGGCACAGTGTTGCTCGTCCCATCACTAAAAAGCTAGCTTAGACTCTTTGTGCGAAAGGGGTTGTAAAGCCATTGTCCCATTTTTTCTGACGTCTTTTATACAATTACAAGTCTACCGTTCACACAAAACGACGACACAGGAAGAAGCCTGCTTTGAAGGCAGCGTGAAATGAGCCAAAGGTGGGACGGTGGCTGTGTGAAATGGTTTGTACTTCTCCCTCCCGGAAATTGGAATGTGCACACAGTTGCGACCGTGTCCCATTTCGGAGGGTTGTTACGTCTCGGAAATGCTAATGAGTTGAAAAGTGTGTGAAAATCCTTAATGATTCAACAACATCACAATGAAGGCATGCGGGGGAGACACTGCGAGCTGTGTGCAATCAAAGTCATTCAGCATCGAGTATTCGCAGCGACTCAAGAGCCACAATACGCACAGGGAAGGTTGTGTTGTTCTACTCCACGCGCGCTGACAGCGCTTCACTTTTCTAAATTTAAACACGGGCAAAAAGCTCGCGAGCGGCAAAAATAAACAATGCTCTTAAAAAGCGTCTGCAAGAGCTTTGACCTATTCACCGGCGGCGTACGTGTGCTATACAAACACACACACAACGCAACAAACTCCAACCGATGGGTTTTAATCAAAGGCTTAAAAACGTGCTTAGAAAACAGAAAAAAAGATTGATTTTTAAGAGGAAAACGTGATTTTAAAACTAGTTTAAAATCCATGCTTCATGGTTTGTTTAGGGCTTAAAATCAGTACAGGTCTTGGTGTAACCTGAAATAATTGTACTAAACGATAGGTAAAAACTGATTACATTACCGATATGAACATTTATTAACACACCTTGGATTGTTAGGCGCTTAAAATCAATAGGAGTTTTTGGTTCAGCATAGATTCAAAATCCTTGAAAGGGATTCATTTCAACAAAAGCTAGTGGATACATTTTCCATTCAACCTTAGCAAGCTCCGGGTCAAATATCATTCAAAATCAATACGGTCCTTCTACTAGGAATAATTATATGAGGCGCTATTAATTCACAAAGAGAACAAATTGTCAATTCGTGCAATATATTCACTGTAAACACACTTTTATTGTTTGCTCATAATCATAAAC
Organism: Filicampus tigris; assembly: GCF_054856515.1. Classification (NCBI taxonomy): domain Eukaryota; kingdom Metazoa; phylum Chordata; class Actinopteri; order Syngnathiformes; family Syngnathidae; genus Filicampus; species Filicampus tigris. The sequence continues at coordinate 4,876,393 of NC_141224.1, read as the reverse complement.
GATACCGCTTGCGTTCATTGTTACCGTTCAAGTTTGTTCTCGGCAATACAAAACATGAAGAAATATCACCTTTTGACAGCCACAAGCTAAATAAAACATTCTGAAGCGCATCCCTGAGTAAAGAGAACTCAAAATCAATAAATACGTAAAGCAATAATGACATTCCTTCATGATTATGACCCTGGCACAAGACAGTAAATTGGCTTTTTCAGCAGAAAGCGCCTCCGGCTGGGCCTGGCTCGTCTCTTTGTGCTGACCTCACTCATGCATGGGCGCGATTACTTCCCCAACTCATTTAAGTCGCATAAAAGCCTTTAATTAATAAGCACCCGTCCAATTGTGGGATCCCCTTCATGGTTAGCCGAGCGTCGCTTCCCCGGCTCCGTCGAGGCCAATCCTCTTAATTGAGAAGTGTCGCGACGGGCATCCGTAAACAGAAGGCGCAAAATAAATAGTGCATTGTACATTAGACAGCCCCGTATAGCTCATTTGCTATACTCTGATTTTGCATTTCTTTTAGCCGGGTAGAGTCTTTTCCCATTTAGGCTTTGCCCACAATTTTAGCAAAATTTTTTCAAATCAAATGGCAAATCAAGTGGCACTATATAAATACTGTAGCAGACTATGAGATGTCGGTTGCGGAAAAGCCTCTTTAAACATGTAACAATAACACCTGTAAAATAAAATATGGGGGAGAGACTCACCAAATGTAGATAATACCACTAAACAGGCCAGTTCAGCCAATCAGAAGGCAGGTGAATAGAGGAAAGGCCAAATCATACCTGTAAAGGTACTTCTTAAAACACGTTAACGTTAAATTAAACATAAAGCAATCTTAAAAAGTGACAGATGGGGCAAAAACCACCACCAGTCCATTTTAGCCAATCAGACACCAGAAGAAAGTCATTCCCGGAAAAGGCACAAGCACAACAGTGGTGAGGTGACAAAAGGGGAGATTATTCATTGGAGATGCTCCTTATATAAAACGAGGAAAAAAAAAAACAGGAAGTAAAACTGCCAAACGCATGCAAAAGAAGCAGTTGGCAATGTAACAATTAGCAGGCCTCTTTAGCCAATCAGGTGGGAGCCACTTCAAGAAAAGATCGATGGAAGGGGGAATCTTACATACTACTTGGAAAGACAAAAAAGTAACAGTACAACGAAAGTAAAAAAAATATATAAAAGTGCATGCTAGTGCAAAAGTTGGCATCACAACGCTAGCAGACTGTTTTAGCCAATCAGATTCCTGAAGAAAGTCAGTCCCGGAAAAGACACAAAGACATCAATGAAGAATATGTTTTTAAAAGTGGGGGAATCGTAACCTCTACCAAGCTGTTTCAGCCAATCAGAAATGAAGGGCAAAGGCATTTCTGGAAAAGACAAACAAAAAAGGCGACTATGCCGTAAAAACACTTTAAAAAGTATCCGTTTAAAATTTTTTTTTAAATACTTGCGTTGACATAGCTTTCCATACGTGATAGAGTCAGTTCAATGGTGAGGCTAGTTATTGCACTGCAGTACGTTTAGTATTGCTACAATTAGGAATCACGACAATTGTAAAGCTTTGCTCACTGAACTTGTCTGCTTTAAGGAGACTCTTGTAAAATGTGATGCATTGCTTGTACTAGATCCACCATGAGGCTTTTTTTTTTTTGTTTCAAACCAGCTTTCAGCTTTAGGACCAAGTAACCTTTGTTGTTGTTGTTGTTGTTGTTTGGGCGTTTTTTCACAACTCGCATTTGTCAACTGTTAGTTTGAGCGGAGAGACGAGGCGAAGCGACGGAGTGCGACTCGTCTGCCGACATCTGTCATCACCTCGGCCTCCCTCGCTGAGCCTGCTGCTGGAGACACAAACGCTTCAATGTTGACGCGCAGCAACCAGTAAGAGGAAGAAGACAAAGTGGAAGAAGGAGAAGAAGAATCGCGACTGACAACAAGCAGCGGTGCGCTTAAAAGCTGCCAAAAAGACGAACACATTTTTTTCTATTGGTGAAAATGTGGTGCGATTAAACTGCAGTCTCCTGTTGTTGTGTTGTGTTGAGATGAAATGTAAAACAGTACTACAAATATTTATATTATATGTATGTAATTTAACCTGGTTAACCTTAACTACACTTTTTTCATTATTTGGCTGGTCCTGCGACTTATACTCAGGTGCGACTTGTATATGGTCGCTGTCCTGTAAAAAAAAAAAGCGTATGTCCATTTTTAATTTTTTAAAATGTTTACATTAATGGGTTTTCCACATTACAAATATCCCATTAACGTGAACATTAAAAAAAAAATAGAAAATTGGATATAAGAGTTTTTTACAGGACAGCGACGATATATTAAAATTAGAGCTCGGTCGGGCTGGTACCCAAAAACCCCTGTTCCCTAATCGTGTTGACAGCAGTGAACAAGTTCTGGTTAGATTCAAAATTTCCGCATCTGACTGCGGAAAAGTTTTTATTTTTAGTGTAAAATGGCTTCCCGTAACTAGAATCCCTGCGCTGTGATTTCATTTTAAACTAAAAGGAAAAACCTTCCTGTAGTTAGAAGTGGACGTTTCAAATCCAACCGGAACTCGTTCGCTGCTGTCAGCAAATGAGAGAACAGCGACTCTTCTGTTCTTGGTCTCAGTTATAGTAAAATAAATGTCCCCCAAAAATGTGACTTATACTCTGGGGCGATGGATTTTTTGATTTTTTGACTTGACTCTAAGCCTTCGTGTGCCCTGAGACCACCGATCCCTCAAACCAGTTCCTTACGTTTGGTCGGAAACCTCGAAATATCAGGACTATCGTAAACTGAGGACCACACGTAATTACTTTCAAGTGACTGCAACTGTATGTATGAGAAATGTATCACCTATCGAATTTAACCTGTCCTGTTCCTCAAATCAGAAAATAATTTGAGAGAATTGAAAGCAACTCACCTGCTGTGGGTGGTTGGCGTGGGCGGAATGACCGTGGTGGGTACGGCCGTGGCCCGTGTGGGCGGCACGGCCTCGGGTGTGAGTATGGCCGTGCGCGGCCACTTTTGCGGCGTGCTGATGGTGCCCGGGGCGGTGCTGATTAGATTTGTGATGGCCGTGGGTCCTGGGAAGGCTCTGGAACCGAGTGAGCGGGATAACAGGCGGAGGGGTGGGCGGTCGTGGTCCCGCAGGCGCAGAATTGGGTTGAGCCTGGGCTCCGGGTTGAAGCAGGGCCGCTTGGGTTTGTTGTCTGCGGTTCTTGAAGGTCTGCGCACTTTCAGTGTGGGATTTAAGTGCCGCCTGGGTGAGGGCACTGGGTCGTCGCCGGTTTGAGGCTGGAGCCGCTTGGTGAGGTCGGCTGCCGGTCTGAGCCGCTTGGCTTTGCGCTTGGGCGAGCGCCGCCCTCTGTTGCTGGGCCACTTGTGCTTGGAGGAGGTGGTTCGGATCAGCCAGGGCTCTGGTGTCCGGACTAAATGGGTTGCTTTGTCTTAAAGCAGTTTGCTGACTTACGAAAGGGTTGCTGCCTCGCGTGGTTTCCTGACTGGAGGCCGGTTGGATACCAGGCGCATCCCTCAAGTCTTGCCTGGATCTCCCCCTTTCCGTCGGGGGGCTTCTGTGCGAGTGGTTGGCGGGCTCAAGTTGCGGCACTCTTAGAGCGCGCGAGTCCCAAAAATCAGCCGAGTGGCTTCTCGTCCGGCCTTCCCGACCCGCGGGGGCTACGTCTTCCCTAAAAGGATTCTGACCACGGGGCTGTGTTTGATTTTGCCGCAAAGGCGGATGGTTGGTGTAGTCTGTAGTTTCTGAGGTCACTCCCCTCGGAAGGGTCCCGCTGGGGTACGCCGGCGTCCCTCTCAGGAGATCCCACGGCATCTGCTGGTGGGAAGAAGTAGCGCGGACTTCCTGTTGGTAAGTCTGAGTCTTGGCGTTGCGCTGGGCGGTGTGGGAGTGTGTGTATCCTGTCGGGATGAGCCCAGGCCGAGCCTGAAGACCGCGGGAGGCCGACCCGCTCTGCATTCTGCCATCTGATTGCCCCGCGTCTATTAATTGAGGAGTATTGTTCGAGGCTTCTTGCCGAGGGAAGGAGTTAAGGTTGACGTGAATGGTGGGCATCTGCGCGTTCTGCTGGGAACCTTGCGTCAGGCTCAGCTGGACCCCCGCCGGCCGTCCGTCGCCTCGGGCAGCACCCGTCTGGATGACGAGGTTTGAATTGGTCCGCTGCGCGTCGGCCCGCGCGAAAGCCGGGTTGTCCGCGCCGTTGAGCGGGTACGAGGACGCGTTGCGGGTCACGTCGGCGAGGAGTTCAGGCGCGAAACCGTTTTGCTGCAAGCTGTTCAGCTGCAGCGCCTGCTGCGCGTCGGCGAGCCTTTGGCGCTGGGCGGCGTACAAGCCTGCGGGGCGGCGGGATTGCGGGTTGGATTGAAAGACGGGCGGGTCGGGACCTTGGGCCAGATCCCTTGCGAGGTTAGCGCGTGGATCTGGTGGCTTAATGGTGACAGGAGAAAAATGAGGGACCAGGGTTAGGTTTCACTGGCGCCGTCACACGCTGGATAAAATCGATAGCGAATCACGTGCTAGCTGGCTTACTAGAGGTCGGGGATTTGTGTGGTTCTTCTGTACCATGATGGCTTCTCCTCGCCTTTGTCGCGCTGCAACAACACAGCCGCAAACGATTACCAGGAGAGAGGTACAAAGACCTCTATAGTGGCAGCAGTAGTAGCGATTGTTGTACAGTAAATGCAGGGTTTAGTGAAAAGCAAGTGCCGTATTTCATCAAATATGCCTCCGTGCGAACAGAATGCATACCTCAATTATCAAAGTAATTGCCTTGTCTTGATTAAATGCCTCAAGAAAAAAAACAGGTGGTATCACTCCCTTTTGTAAATTACGCTCTCTGTGACGTGATAGCATAAGTGAAAGCTAAATTACACATAGGCAGCGTTTACAATCTTGATTCAGGCATTATTTGTGGAAGATATAATATTTGTACCAAAACAGAACATGACTTGCTGTGCAATGCAAATGGGAAAAGTTGAAAGACCCCATGAAAAGCGTCTGCTCTCTAATAAATGCCTCACCGTCTTTAGAAACCAAAGATCGAAATCTTGGGGTGCTGATTCAGACTCACACCTGACTTTGTTAAAGCTGTAGCTGTTGTGAAATGCGCTATATTAATAAAGTATTATTGTATTTACAGCTGGCAGTATTGTGCCCAGATTTGAGGTAATAGAGTATCTCCAAATGACTTATTTCTACGCAAATTACGTGAATAAAGTTTGTTTTCACGTGACAAAAAAAAACCAACCTAAAAATGATTCGTAAACTTAGAAACCTCCTCACCCCGTCTCCTCAGCACGAGACACACCAGCAGCACGATGAGAAGCACCAGGATGACCAGCAGCAGAAAGCTGCCGATCACAATGCCCACCACTTCCCCGACGTCCAGACAAGTGTCTGAAACACAAAAGAAAAACAAGTCCAGCATCTGTGATCTGTTCTTGACGATAATGTCTGATAAAGAGATTTGTTTTCATAATTTAAATTTTTTTTAGAGTGGCTCAAATTCTGCTTTGTAATACAAAAATTGAATGAGTGAAATGTATGACTGATATTGTGATGACATTAGAACCTTTTCGAAAAGCAGTGGTAAAAGTTTTTGCAAAAATGCTCGTAGCAGAGTGACTACATTCACATGACTCCACGATTTTTTCTTTTGTCCATTTTTTTTTCAGCATGACCCCAATACTGGATTTTGTTGCTTAACTTATATTCCACAAACACAAAATTAATCAGAATGTCGTATTTCAACTAGTGGGCCTGCTGGGAAAATATTCTTGAAAAAAATATGTTTGGGTTGACTTCCCCTTTAAGGACCTTTTTAGAGGGGGATATGAAGGAAATCCCTTTATTTAAAAAAAATTAGAATTAAGTTGACATTTTAATATTACAAGAACATGTTCCCCTTAATTTTACTTCTATTTCACTTTTATTCAGCTTTACAACTTTTGTTGTGGTAAGTGGTAAAATTGTGGCGGAAAAAAATAACTGTAAAAATACTCAAATTAAGTCATATTGTTTTACGAGTGAATGTTACGTCCATTCTCATCATTTTTAGGGCTTTTTTCTCGTAGTTTTACAATATTTTTACTGTTTCAATATGACCCTGCGGGTATTAAATGACCATTCAATGTTTTGTGAATATTCGTTGGGGTGATTTTTGAGTTATGCCGGTAACAAAAAACCTGCTTTGCCCTTTGCGCTTGGCAGCGGTAACAAACAAAGATAATGAGGCCAGAGAGAACAGATAAGAAGGGGGAGAGTGAGAAAGAAAAATAAATGAAACAAAAAGATGGAAGGTTGTGTGTGTGTGTGTGTGTGTGTGTAAGTCACTGAATGACTTTGACCACATTCCCGCCAGATCAATCTCCCAGGATGCATTGTGTCCCTCTGCTGTCATGAAGACCGATACGTGGAAGGTGTGGGGGGGGGGGGGAGGCAACAACGCCGTTCTAAAATCCACCCCCATCATTATTATCCACCTAGAGGTCAACCTTGGTCATAACTCACTTTCCACGGACACGTCCGTCGCCCGCTCCGACTCGCCGCCCGTGACGGCGTTGCGGGCGGTGCACACATAGCGGCCGCTGTCGTCCGTGGACGACGTCTGGACGCTGAGCGCGCCGCTGTCGGGCTGCGCCGAGGCCACCGGCTCGCCGTCGCGTTGCCACGTGAAGAGGGCGGGGGGGCAGCGAGTCCGACAGGCAGGTGAGACGCAAGATCTGGCCCGCCAGAACGTCGGCGCTGCCCACGCAGTCTTTGGGGGCGTCCTTGCTCAGGACCGGGGTGTCGGGTCCGTCTGGTTGTTTGTGGGGGAAAAAGATAGGAATACAGATGCAACATTCTTAAAAATGTTTATGACTTGCCACTAGCGCTGGACCATTTGAAAAAAATAATTGAGATTTTTTTTTTTCCTCTCCTCAATGTTTTGATTGTTATTTAATATGCGATTATTTTATAAGGTCCTCTTGTCATGCACTGTTTAACTAACACAAGCAATAAATTAATCTGTATTACAATACCAGGGCTTAGACTGACACCATTTGGTTGCCCAGGCAACCTAATTTCCCAATGGTACACCTAAAAAAAATAAAAAATAAGAGGTTACACTGGCGCAAACAGCCTTTTTGAGGGGTGGGCGAGGTAGGTAGTGATTTCCTATATCGTTGTACCAAGTACTTCATATTTACTTAAGTGCAACTTTTGTGACTAGAGCCTGACTATTGTTCTACATTTCAATATTCTTGAGAATTAAAAGTTATTTGTTCTTAAAAAAGGATATACTAGATTTAAGATGCTCTATCATAATATTAGCATCGTAAAAAGACATTAGTGATATCATTATTCATGGTAGTTTATTGAAAAATATATTGTTCTAGAAATTGTGTTGAGACAGGACAGGCCGAGGTGAGTGACTTCCGCCCATCAAATTGAGAGTGAAAATTGCATTCTACTAAACCGCAATGGCGATTTGAATTCGATTAATTGTTCAGACTTACTCAAGTGGGATTTAGCGGCTTTTCTTACAAACATGTATGAGGAGTGAGGCTCTTGACCTGCTCAATGTGTCATGTGCCTTGTCTATTGTGAATTGGTGCAATATACTGTAAATAAATTGACTGGACTAAAGGCAGAAATCCAAAGACAAATAACGGCGAGTCAACGCCTTGCTTATATTGTCAGCACTTGAGTGAATAAACACGGCCAGATATTATCTTACTTATTACAGTGCCAGTCCCTCAGGACAACAAATAAGTGGAGCTAGCTAGCTACACGGAGGAGGTGGTTGGTTCTAATCTTGATTCATTTGCTATGTATTTGGATTCATCCACTAGGATTAAAAATTCCCCAAATTATACTAAGATGAAACATGTAGTGGCGAATGCTAAAGCGCCTTACTTCTTCCCCCCAAAAATTACTGGCACTCCCCGCAGTTGAATAAACGGGTGCCGGCTCCGTCTGGTGCAGTGATGAACACAGCAGGTTGTTATCAGCATCACAAGATACACTTACTATTGATTTGTTTTCACCTCCAAAGACCAAGAGACTTTCTGGGTTGTTGAAGCCAATTTATGACCTCCACCAAGGAGCTTAAGGTTTGCTTTAATTAGCTAGCAAAAAAAAACTATGGATCTATGCACCATTATGGTTCTACAAGTAGATGAGGGTGCAGTTTAGCTTTTTTTTTTTATGCATTTTCTACTATAATGACAAATTCTAAAGAAAAGTTGTAAAGTTAAGAGAAAAGGAACTAATGTTATGCGCATACATTCCGTAATATGCAAAACAAATACCAAACTGTAGTAAAAAAGTCAGAAAGTTATGAGTCATGTCATAATACTATGAGATAAAAAAATATATGTTAAGAGTTTAGAGTTGAAGTATTTACGAGAAGACAATCTATTAGAATAAAGTTGTCATTTGAACGAGTGATTGTTCTGATTTTATTCTGCAAAGTTCACAAAACTATTTGCGTCACATTATGACTTTACTTCTTGTATATTATGATTTTATTCTCATAACTTTTTCATCTAATTTGCCAATAAGATTCAAGCACAAGTCAGAAATGATGGATTTTTTTTTTTTTTTTTAAACCAAGATTCTAATAACAACCATTCTAGCTAACTCACAGAAGACGGTGAGACTCTGCGTGGCGGCGAGGGCGCTGACCGGGTTGCTGACGGTGCACGTGTAATCTCCGGCGTCGCCACGCTGGCCCGGGTTGATGACCAGCGATCCGCCGGCGATTGTGATCCTGCCGTCTTCGGTGATGGCCGCGCCATCCTTACCCCACTGGAAGGTGAGCTCGGTGCCACCTGAGGTGCACGATAGCGTGACGTTCCCCCCTTCCGTCGCCACCGACGGCACGGACACCGTCACCCCAGACACGGCATCTAAAGGATTAAAAAAAACACAGTGAATCACCGTTCATCATGAGGGATACGCAATATATTGTACTTATGTATATGTATGTTTATATATATATATATATGCATGTGTATATACACATACTGCTCATATATAGTATACATATACTGTATATACATATGTGCATAAGCAGTCACACATTTATACATATACAGTATATTCACATATCCAAATACATAGAGCGGCGACATACCGTATCTGAAATTCGGTTGTACGTCAAATTATGGATCATAACAGCTGGTAAGTTGAAAATTGTTTAAGTTGGACCACTTAAAATAAAAGTACAACTGCATACTGATTGCTTCGAACTGCAGGTTCCGGGAAATTCTGCAACGGACAAGTTGATACGTTCCACAATTAAAGCGGTGATATAGCGGGTACAGTACAATGGGAGGGCGGTTTAATGTTTGTGGTGAGGATACAGAGCACAGGTGCGGGCACAGATGGTGAATAAAGGCCAGATGAATGAGTGGCGCAGAGATGCTGGCTGGAGATCGGCCTGAGTTTAATCACTGCACAGGGAGCAGAGCCTCAAGGATGAACTGCAAACATCAAGTATTGCTGCAAGTGGCCGCTGGGCTTCAAGTAAATTGAACAAGGATTGTGATTGTGAATGTAGGCGCAAATAGTTTATTAGTTGCAAGAATCAATCACAACAAGGACATGTTCTGTCGTGGTTGTGTTAAAAAAAAAAAAAAAAAAAAGAGGGGGGAGGGGGAAACAAAGCAATGTGTAGTACTGAAACATTATAAGCCATTTTTCTCAAATTGTGACTGCTGCGCTAATTATGGAAGCCCATTCCCACCAGTAAAATAAATAAATAAATAAATAAATATTTGGAAGAAGCCCATTCCCGCCAGTAAAAAAAAAAAATTCTTTGGAAGAAGTGCATTCCCGCCAGTAAAAAAATAAAAATTCTTTGGAAGAAGCCCAATCCTGCCAGTAAAAAAAACACTTTTTTTTTTTTTTAAATTGCAGAAGCCCTGTTTCCGCCAATTTTTTTTTTTTTGCTTAAAGTACCAGTGGTTGGTATCGGCGGCCTTCACGAGTACCAGATATCTTGAATAAGGAAATCTCAGCCTGATACCTATACTAGTATTTTTAGTTTGGTCACATTTACAATGTCCTTGAGTGTTCTGAAAGCTGCCTTTAAATACAATTTTGATCAATTACAACATTGGTAATTATTATTATAATCATAAATTATGAATAATTACATTTCACTATTAACGTTTTGTTACTAATAATAGTGTTTGTAAAAGCAACTTTGAGAACACCCAATGCCAATCAGCTATAACTAAACCCAAAAAATGTTTGACAAATACTCATTGTTGAGGCCAACAGACTGTCTCTTGTTCATACAAGGCATTTATTGTTGTATAATTCTATAATTCAACCCTCTGATTCTGCGAATGGAGGAAATGATCCTGAACGTCTCGATGACGCGATGGCCGCTGTTTTCCCTTTTCCAGTCGCCCTGCTGACTCAACTGCAAGCGGCTGGTATTTTCTGAGCGTAGCGGGCCAGACGCGCGAGGACGTGACATCGGCGCGCTCTTTGGCGAGCGCGCACGTCACACAACCTTTTCGGCAATAATTTGCCCCACCCGTCACCCCATTAGCGACGGCGCTGGGAAACGGAGGCGGGCTAGACGACGGCAAACGTGGGCTGATCACAATAGCCGCTGCGCAGGACCGACCTTTATGGAAATCCATGCAAATAGCGCATGTAAATATAATACAAAGTACACAATGACACATCTAAGAGTGTGTGCCGCATATCAATTGAGTGAGGATGAGTGGGAATGATCCACACGGTAGACTAGGTTACATGAGCGCACAATGCGTGTCATGATGAATGCGATTGCTCCTCTCGCCACTTATACAAGTGATAACCTTGCACAAGAGAAATAAACAGAACAAGTAGAAATAATGCCGGCAAAATAAACAAAATTAATAAAAGCCCATGGCACACACATGCGCAATGTACTGTCATGTAATTAATGTGATTGCCTCATTATAAATTCATGGGTCATGGTAACCACTACTTTATAATGACTAGAAATAATCCACAGTCAAAAAAATAGTCCACATCAAATGAGAGATTTGTCACATCTCACCTCTTGACGTTATCGTCATGCAACGTTATACATGATAACGGTCACCGTGCACATGTAGCATGTAATGTCATCGTTTAATTACTGTGAACGTGCCTCTCGCCATTTATTCACCCCAGCTACCGCAATAGAAATAAACAGAATCAGTCAAAATAATCCACAATGCTTTCTTTTGTGGATCCTTACCAAAAACGCTGAGCGGTACCGATCTGGAGTTTGGCGTCTGGCCCGTGGAGGCGAGCGGGACCACCTCCACCGTGTACGTGCCGGCGTCCCCCAGCTGGGCGCTTCCGATACGGAGCTGCGTGGCGGTGATGGTGACGCGGCCGCGGAACTGCGCCACCTCGTTGATGACGGGGGAGCCGCCGGCGAACAGGCCCAGCGTCACGCCCTCGTACAGCCACGTCATGGACAGCACGTCCGGCACGGTCAGCACCGTGAACTGGATCTCCGTGCCGCTCAGCACCAACACGGGGTCAGTCTGGAATTGGATCTGGATCTGGTCCTGCGCCCGCACCAGGACTGGAAGACAAACATGACGATGGTAAATTGAGTTAGTGACTATAAAGTTGTGGATTATTTTCTAGGCAGTACGCACAGTGGAGGTTATCAGGAATAACTGGCAAGTCGATCAATTGCATTAATTATGATGCGTATATTACGGGTGCATGTACCCGTACGTACCTTTGACTTTTTTGACACTGGTAAGAGGAGCCATGACATTAATCATGAAATCGAATGTATATTGTGCATGGGTGGCTGTGCCGTTGCGTGACCGAATTCAGTGGACTTTTCCATTCTGTCTATTAAGCAAGGCGGCGGTGATCAGAAATAACCCATGACTCGTACATGTCGCATGACCTGTGATCAAATGTACCATGGATACATTTTTTAACTCGACGGATTATTTCTAGTCAATCTGATTTGAAATAAAGACTCACATCAAAAAGTCCTACATTCGATGTTCGCCTCAGCCATCTTGATAGTCTTACATTTGCTTACACACAGATTTGCATTGACCCCTAATAACAACTACTTTTTCTTTGGCTTTTTTCAGCATCCCTTTGTCGCCAAAGTTAAACTTGACTGTCGTTTTTGCATGGATTCACTTCTTTTTACACTTGCTTGTTGACAAAATGAGACGCTTGACCACATCGCATTGCTGGTACAGGGTTTAACTTATTTTTAGACTTGCAACGCTGTTTTTATGACTGTAACATTTTGACCCAGGAACAGACTATTTCTGTAATTCAAATTTTACCTCCATTTTGAGCAGAAACACGATTAATCATTGTAGCAATAATAGTGACCTAGTTGTTTGATTATAACAAGCAAGCAATGTCCCTATAGCGTCCATATCCGAGTGTGTATTTGCACAAAGTCGAGTACAAAGAACAAGCACAATTCACATTCAGGAATGACTCCAAGGTCCAATTACTTCCTATTTTCATAGCCAAGTTAATGACTCTGCATTATTTATTATTTCAAAGAAGCTCGATTAGGGGAAAAGGTAAAACAGACTTTGGCAGAACGTCCTCAGACTGCGTGTGGGCTCAATCACCATTTTGCCAAATCAATTTTCAATAGGCAGCGGGGAAAAATGACAATTTAATTAAATGAGAATGTCGGAGATTATGACTTGAATTATTACCTCTCATGCATGAATGGCAGGCGCCGGACGAGGAGCAAATTGAAATGTAATTTCAAATTCCCGGCACCTAATTTTCTACGCCCATTTGCCGCAACGCAAACATGCGGATATCTTTGACGCTCGCCTTTGTTTGTGTGTGTGTGTGTATGGGGGGGGGGTAAACACACCACACACTTTGTTGACATTATGCATGCTTTAAAAGGCATTAAACGCTCAATTAGAGGACTCTTGTTGCTTGTCTCGATGCCTTAAAATCAAATCTTATAAACACTTTATAAACAACTGGTACCCTCTGCTGTTGAGTTAAACAAGTCTTTTGTTGTATTTTTTATCATTTATTTTATTAAGTTATTTTCATATTTATTTTAGCACAACATTTTATTGTTTGTTTTTTGTTAAATAATTACTTGAAAAACACATTAAAGTTCTATTTTGGCAACCACTAGTAATAGCGTGGTTTCGGTGGGCATATTGATATTTAAATCACGTCATCTTATACCGGCTCAGGAAGGATAATACGTTATCAATGAGCGATAATCACAACCATTCATGAACTAAACGCAGTTCAAATTGTTAAACGATTATAGTCACATTAAAGAATATTCAGATTTACGAGCCTAAAATGAGACCTGAAGGCGTCACGACGGGAATGCGGTTGCGCTGGTTTGGAAGGGAGGACAAATGAAAAGAAAGGCGACTTTGCGGTTTGAAGGCTCTTTTTGTCACCTCCTGTGGACGTGTTTGAAATACCACGCAGGTCGTCTTGTTTTCTTCCCACGTCAACGACTCGGAGGCCATTTGGGGGCTCTTTTTGAAAGCTGAAGCAAAAATAAAGCGTTCTGTTTTTTTTTGTTACCTGCCAGTGAGAGCCCAACGAAGAAGGCCACAAGTTGTCTCATGTCGCCAGTCAGGACACCCTGTGAGCAAAGTGGACTTTTAATCAGCAAAATAACCACGGCAATGACAAAAGTTGTTTTATTTTATCACAAAAGGAATTAATGCTGTAAGTTACTAACTTCCTTATATGCGTCATTAAACCAAACAGACGATCCCTCCTTTGTGGATGTAATAAGTTTATAATTAACTTACCCGCGCATGTACTCTTCATGGGCATTTTGGTACCTGATTAATGTCATGCTCAGTTTCGGGATGCTAAGCTAATGATGTCATCTTCCGGGTTGTCCGCCCCTACCACCTGTCACCGATGCACCTGTTTTCTTAAAGGGCGAGTACACTGGTAACGCGAGCGGCTAAGCAATGTGCTTCCGTGGCGGTCAGGGGCAATTCATCTGCATTGAAAAATAAAGCATAGCGTGCTTATTCCTCAACCGATTTTAATGAGGTTTACTATTGTTATCAACATCAACACATGTGCTATTGTTATAGAATATTTGAAAGAAGAGCCCCAAAAATATTCAGGTCTATTGCTGCGTTCCAGAAAGTGGGAAGTCTGAGTTTTCTTACCTCCGACAAGGAAAAAGTGCACTGGAACGCCACTTTGAAATGAAAGGTCCAAGTTGCAAGGTTGGGGGGGGCAATCACCTCCGACTTCATCTTTAATCTTACGTCACTCGACAATGGCAACCTCACTGCAGGAAACGCTAAGCATAGGGATAAGGCATTTACTTTTCCACTAATAATGATGCTTAATTTAACTATGTTTTATGATAAGTCCCATTGAGCCCAACATATTTTTTCCCTTTCTTTAACTCTCATGTCAACCAGTTGGCTCATAAGAAGAAGCATTTATTGGGTAGAGGCATTTATTTATTGACGAGTATTTTTAAATACTAAATATATAGTATTTATCATTTTCCCCATATCGTCGCCGTCATGTGAAAAACACTTACCTCCATTTTTTTTTCATGTTCTTATTTTTACCCGAATCATGTTTCCGCGTTACAGAAATCGCATTAAAGTGAAAATTAAAAAAGTTTCCAAAATTGGAGATACGGTAAGTGTTTTTCACAGGACAGCGACGATATAATATTATGTGGGCATTTCTTTACTCAACAGCAGAAAACGCGACACATCTATTAAGGATGAGGCATTTATTTTTCCACAAATAATGAAGCCTAATTAAACAGTGTCCCATAGAGCCCAATATATTTTGTCCCTTATTTAAAAATGATCATTTAATGCTATATTATAAGTAAAGCTAATCATTTCCAACACTCCGAAAATATTTAGGAATTCGCGGAAAACTATTCTAGTGCCAAGTCCTATGGTTGGGCAAGAAAAAAAAAAAAAAAAAAAGTGAGCGAAAAAACAATTTGTCTGCTGCAAAGCTGCACTGTAGGCAATGTTGACTCTTAATCGCCTTCTTCCCAAACACTTCCTGCCAGCCGGCTGAGGCATTATGTGAGAGGAACAAGGTCAAAGGAAGAAGCTGTTCAATTATTAAAACGCAGCCAGACTCTTTTGCTTTGCTTTTCTCCAGTGCCCTTCAACGCGTGGCGTTGATTTAATGATAAACATGCAGTACATGGAAAGGAGTATACACGAATGTTTTGTGGATTTTTTTTTTTTCTTCCAGCAGGGAGCACCGTTCCTGAAAAGGGGAGTTATATTGGCATTTTCCTTCAAAGGTTTGTTTGAATTTACAGTCATTTTTTGCTGTGAGTCTTGTAAATGATTGTTCAATAAGATTGATTGCTTTGACCATTTATTCATATGAATGTTTGAAAACAAGTCTGACTTGAAATTTCTCCCACAACTGTTTTGCACGAACATGTTGCGATGCAAAAGCAGCGCTGTCAATTGCTGGCTTGAAATTTTGCGCAAAAGCCTTGCTAGGAGTTTTTTCATTGTTAAAATGAGATGGGTTGATCTAAATGGAATGTACTTCATGTGTTAAGCAATTAAAAAAAAAAAAAAAAATTTTAAAGTGCATTGGCAGAAAAATGATCAGACTTGAAATTTCATCCAAAGGCCTTGCTGTGCATTATGTAAATTATTGTTAAAATTACATGATTTGATGTGTCAACTATAATGAATATAAAGATGTTTGAGAACAAATCTGACAAGCCTGAATTCGCAACTCAAATTACGCTTCCAGAAATGTTGACAGTTTTGGTAATTATTGTTCAAATGTAATTATTTGATCTTTTGTCTGAAATAAATGCTCTAAAGACATTTGCGAACAAGTCTGGCTGGCTTGCAATTTGTCACACAACTCGAGCTATTCTACAAAAATGTTGAGCGTTTTAAAATTGTTGTTAAAATGAGATGATTTGATCGATGGTTAATGTTCAAAGATGTTGGAGAGCAAGTCCGACTGGCTTGAAATTTCTCACACCACTCAAACTACACTACCAAAACACAGTCCGTCTATCCGATCATTGTTAAAATTAGATTCTCTCATCTTTGATTAAAGACGAATGCTCTAAAGATATTTCACAATAAGTCTGAAATTCTCATATCATATACAAACTACTCGACAAAATTTAGACCGTTTCTCCCATCGTTGTTAAAATGTAATTATTTCATCTATGATTGAAGATGGCAAGTATTCTAAATATGTTTCACAACAAATCTGACTGCCTTGACATTCCTCACACCGCTCAAACCAATCTACAAAAATGTTGACCATTTTGAAATTTTTAAAATGTGATTCGACCCCCAAAAGATATTTCAGAACAAGTCTTGAGTGTCGTGAAATTTCTCACTCCCATCAAAATTACTCTGTCTGACTGTCTTGAAATTTCTCAACACGACTCAAAGTGGTGGATTACATGTTGTTTACGTTGCCATGGTTACCGCATGGCATTGTTCCTATCCGGACAATCGCACACTCCAGGACAGCCTGCAATACGCTCATTTTGTGTGTCAGTGCCCCCCGCTGGTTAAAAGCGGCAATAATAGCGCGCAGTGGGAGCGAGAAGCTTCGTGATTGTTGATGAACACTCTGCAAGGAGGCGAGCACGTTCGGGATAATCATCATAACAAGCCCCCCCCCCCCCCCCCCCGTTGGTAAGTGATGTCATTATGCCTCATGCTCACACGCAGGGAAGGAGGTTGGCAAAACAGACTAATCTCGCGTAATGGCCGCACCAATTCGTCCACACAACATTCCCAAGGGAATCCGAACACACAGGGAGAAATTCACGTATGACTCCTTCTTTTTTTTTTTTCAGCTATAATTCAGAAGCGATGACAATATGTATTGTTCCCGCTCGGGAGGGATAACAAGTCAACAGCACAAAGACTATTTAATGGCTTCCAAGTCCTGCATTGTGGCCGGTTTCCCTTCATAAGAATACTGCGATCCAGCGGTGGACCAGCGGTCAGGAATGTGGCCTGCGACCCAAAGTTTGCTGCCCCGACCGCACTGCATCAGAGTGAGAGATGTTGACATAAGAGTTGTGTGAGAAATTTCAAGTCAATCAGGAGTGTAATATCTTTTGTACATTACTTGTAGATGATATTCATAGTTTTAAAATGTCACCCAATTGCTTTGCTATTTTTGAAGTCAGAGAATATTTAACATGGCAGTGATATGTGCTTAAAGCAAAAATCCACCCAAACCTATTTTTTTCAAGAATATGTGTCCCGGCAGGCCCACTTGTTGAAGCACGGCATTCTGATTAATATTGCGTTTGTGGAAAATGAGTTAAGCAGCAAAATCCACCCGTTTTTAGCCATCTCGTGGGGCGGCCATTTTGTCATTTCTGTCGACTGAAAATGACATCACAACTACTCAGGGCTCAGGTAACGACCAATCACGGCTCAGCTTCAGGAAAACAGGTCAGCCGTAATTGGTCGTTACCTGAGCCAAAATGGCCGCCCCCGGAGATAGCTAAAAACGAGTGGCTAAACTCTTATTCCACAAACGCAATGTTTACCAGAATGCCTTGTTTCAACGAGTGGGCTCGCATAGAACATATTCTTTCTCTTCCCGCCCACTAGTTTAAAGACAGCATTCTGATTAATATTGTGTTTGTGGAATATTAGTTAAGCATTAAAGTCCATCTGTTTTTGTCTATCTCACGGGACGGCCATTTTGTCACTTTGTGTTGGCTGAAAATGACGGCTCAACTGTTTTCCGAGCCATGATTGGTCATTACATGAGCCCTGAGCAACTGTGATGTCATTTTCAGTCGTCAATAGTGACAAAGCGGCCGCGCCCAGAGATGGCTCTTATTCCACAAACGCAATATTTATCATAATACCTTGTTTCAACTAGTGGGCCTGCATAGAACATATTAGTTTAACTTCATTAATCCGATTTAGTTCAGATCATTTTTGATTCATATTGTATTACAAAATGATCCGTACAAACTTTTTCAAAATGTGATGGTCCCAAAAAAAAAAAAAAAAAAGTTTGTTGTTAAGGACAATAAGCTACAACCAATAGTTTCCAAAGGGAAACTTCTCATGCAGTTCTGTAAAAATCAATCGCCGTGGTTACAGGCTTCGCTAACGGAGACACAGCTGTTACTTTTGAGGCCTTCTGTGAGCTGTTGCCGCTTTCGGAGGAGCTCTCGTTTTCACAAAAGAGATGTCTAGTCGGAGGCCAGAGGAAGCTTGTAGTGGACAGGAAAGAGAGGTGGAGTCCAGCGCGAGGAAACAGCTTGAAAACAAGGTGACGCCTCACTCGGGCTGAGTGACCTGATCACGTTTTCACCAGCTCTGCGACGTCCATCGCCATACGACGTTTCTGGCTTTGCGCTGGGATTTTTTTTTTTTGGAAACATTTGTCATTTTTGGGGACTTGGACAGCCAAGCGACTTGGACCGTCGGGAAGGTGAAGAGGTAACATTTTGGGAATGCGGGTGGATTTTCAGGCTTTGCAGTCGTGAGCTTGAAGGCTTCATTTTTCACTCTGGCGCCGAGCCCGCGGAAGTTGCAATCGCGCTAAGCGCCGTCGCCATCGTTGGCCATGCGACAGTTAAACTGAATGAAACGAATAGCCTTGGAATTTGCTCGACACGATTGTCGTTTTAACCTCTGCCGGCCGCAAAAGCGCATTTGTTTTTAATCTGTTTACTGTTGTGCGTTACGAAATTTCAACCAAATCAAACTTCCAAACATTCATTTTAGGTTATGGATTGATGTGAAATTTCACAAAAAGGCTTTACTTGGTACTTTGCATTACTAACTGCAAATTAAAAATCTGCAGTATAAAATAGAGTATGTGTATATATTAAGGGTGCGCAAATCTCCAATAAAAGACAACTCAATGTCTCGATACACGATACGTTTCAAGAATGGTACATTCTCAAGTGGAGTGATTTGGTTTAATGCAGCGGGATTACGATTCGATTCGATTCGATATGGTACGGCTGTAGCTTTAGTCATGTTTAATAATATGTAACATGTAAAGTCTCTCCAAAGCCCAAACTATTCAAGTGAGTTAAATAAAAAAAATTACAAAAAATCATCGTCAGCATCAAACTGATTTACACCGATTCATACCTGGTGCGTGTCTCTCATAAACGACGATTCAATACATCTCTCGATACAAGGGGTGTGATACGATTCAAGGATGGTATATTTTAAAATGTAAAGATTCAAATCGGTTCGGTTAAATTAAGACAGAGTTCCCGGTTAAAATTGTTTTTTGTTACATATATATTAGGGGTATGTATCTCTACACAAAAGACAATTCGATGTTTTCGATACAAGGGGTGCGAAACGGTTCAAGGATGAGCGCCTTTTTGTGTCCCTCCCGATTTTGCCAGCTTCCATATTTCAAATCATGTCCCTGCTAATGTGCGCTGCTTCCACTAACAACACATGTCATCTGAGCCCTTTTGTAACAGTTGAAATTTTTTTTTTTTTTTTTTTAAAAGCATCAAGCGACTTAATTTCCAGCTAAGAAACAGAGGCTGGAAAACCTTTTCTCATTTTGTCTATACGCCAAGAAAGTAGTTTTATTGATGAAATATTCTGATGATTTTGAATGCAATAATGGTGTACGTTAATATCTGCACGCGTTGTGTGTCCACATCAGCTGGCGTCATGGGTCTACTGGACTTCCTGTGCTGGAGAGCTGCCACACTGCTGCTACTGTGTATGTGACGTATTACTTGTTTTGCTCATGTTGACTATTGTCCCGTGTTCTGCAAGCCGTGTCATAAGCACACGTCGTTTGCTCCACCCTGTGGACGTTTATCCCCGTTTTGTGTGTAGTGTGATATTTTGGGGAACATTTGCCTGACAGGCCAATCCAAGGGTAATCAACAGCAAATCCTTCAGCTCAGTGCGATGCTAACCGTAGAACAGGGAAAGGAAATTGCTGAGACAATATGCGCATAAAGTATAAATCAACGACACCGCTTTATACAAACGTGAAATATGAAAATATGATTTTAAAAAATATATTTGTCAATGATTTATTTTAAATAACTTCTATTATATCGGCGTGATGATAAATATGGTTTTCCTTGTTGTATGTAGTTCCCAGCGGTGTTGCGTGCATATCGGTGAACATCCCCAACGAGGAGCCCATGTACGTCATCCCGGGCTCCACCCTGGTCCTCCACGCCCACATCCAGTACAGCTCTCCGGACGAGCTGACGGCCGTCAGCTGGGAGCGGGAGCCCGAGAACGGAACCCCCGGCGGGCGGGCTGCGCTGGCCGCCTGTCCCGGGGGTGGCGCCCCGCTGCCCGTCCAGTGCGCCGCCACCCGGCCCAACGTGCGCGCCAGCGTGGAGCAACAGGCCAGCATCCTGCACGTCAACCAGTACGAAAAAGCCGACGCGGGCGTCTACGCCGTCACCGTGACGGGCAAGCCGGGACAATCCAGCACGGCGCGTGTCATCGTTCGGGAATACGGTGAGCTTGGATGTTGTCACAGGACACTACATTAGGGACGCCGAGTATCGGGGACGACTACTACTACTACTTTATAGTGACACGAAAGGGTCAAAATAATAGAAACACCTTGCGGCACGTACTTATTTTTGGGGGGTGCAAAAAAATGTAAACTATAAAATGTGTCTTAGCTTTTTTACCATTAAAATAATAATATAAATGTATTATATCAGCACAAAATACATGATTGTAAAATAAAACATTTTATGGCTATGTATTTGTAATATTATCCAGTAGAATTTTTATATAAGTTTAATAAACTTTAATTAACATTAAAGCCAAGGCAATTTCATTTATATAACGCATTTCATGCACAGGGTAACCTCAATGTGCTTCACATAATTAGAAGACAAATTTATATTTGCATTTATAAACAAAACAGTTAAAAACAAAAGCGGTGTGGATAATGGATGGATGGCTCTATTTTTTAATTATATTATCTAGTCTGTTTTTTTCGAAAATACAAAATGTTACATTTCATTTTGTAATAGCACTTGAAGGTCCATTAAACAAAATCTTTTTTTTTTTTAAATCACAGATTGCTTTCAGTATAGCGTTTTTAAAATGTATTTGGATTCCATGTTTTTATATTTGTTTAATTTTTCATTTTCACTTTCAATAGCATTTCTATGATAAAACGTGACAAGAATAAAGCTACCCTTACTTTTTTTACTTTTGATGCAGAGGCGGTGCACCACGTGTCGGTGAGCATCAACGTGTCGCACTCAACGCTGGTGTGCGGCGAGGCGTGGGGCACCGAGCCTCAGTTCAGCTGGCTGCACGAGCGCGATGCTGTCACCCGCAGCGTGGGCCGCGTCTCCCCCGACGGCGCCACCCTGGTGGTCACCAAGGTGCCCATTTGCGGCCACTTCACCTGCGTGGTCAGCAACAAGCTGGGCTACAGCTCCGCCACCTACACAGCCGGTATGGAGATACATTTTAGATTCAATGCATAGCAAAGATGGGTGTCATACACGTACAGTGGAAAGGGAGGAATTTTGCAGATTTTTTTTTAACACATTACAAGAGAGAGATTGTGACATTCAAACTTCCCTCTGCCCAAAAAAAATCTTCAATAAAAAAGTAAAAAAATAAATAAATAAAAATGTTTTGTTTTTTTATTTTTGAATGATTTTTCTTTTTTGAACATTAACATAAGACATTGATGGTGATATTACCCCCCCACCCCTTCCCCCTAAAAATCGTGGGGGGAAAAACTTATTTTTTGTCGATTTTTGATGATTGTTTTAGACGTTAACATTACAACATAAGGCAGAGTTAGCGCCATTGAAACTCTCCCCCACAAAAATAAAAATAGGCCAAATTTTTGGGTAGATTTTTGACAACGATGTTGAAACTGAAAAGTCAGAGTTTCCCACATTTCATGGTTAGCAGAGTTTTCACTACACCTGCTTTGTTAAGTGGGACCCCGGTTGGAGATCCGAAAAGTGGAGGCAATCCCATTCTGTCCTTCCTATGTCCTTCCTTCCTTCCCCCCTCCCTCTTCCTCGCTTGCATCCTTCCTTCCTTACATACCATCCTTGTTTTGTTCCTCCCTTCCTTCTGGGCAGCCACATCTTAAATTTCCTCCCCCCCCCCCTTCCCCGCTGTGCAGCACCATGTGAACCGAGCGGCATCAACGGATCGACAGTGGCTATTGTTTGTCTGGTGGTGCTGCAGATCTTAGGAGGAGGCCTGGCATTTCTACTCTGGAGGTACACACGCACACACACGCAAAAAACAAAATACTACAGTGGCGCTTTGAGATACAAGCCGCTGTTTGGCCCAGGTTAGCAAATAAAGATCAAATCTTCCAAAAACCAAAACAAATCTTCAAGTTTTTTATTATAACTCACACTTGGAATTTACTTTCAAACCTAATACAAAACAAATTACACCATGTGTGCTTAACCGAACCACAATGAGTTTGTCATACGAAAGTCCTTTCGCTGAATGCTGACATGTAATGGGAAGACCGTAGACAGACTAACAGAACTAGCATCAAGCAGTAGCAACACATGTACACAAATAATACAACAATACTAGCAGGCATATATTCTTTATCATCTGCGATAAATGATAAATATTGCTTATTTAAACAACCACATAGCTTAGGCTTTAGACCACTAGCTTTAATTAGCATCTACCACTTTAACCTTTTAGTAATTGATACAGCAACATGTAGACAGACCGATGAGCGGAGAGGAGATGAGACGTCTAAATCAACATCTGTCTGTCTTATACTGCCCCCTGGTGGCTAAGGGGGGTACACCAGAAAGAGCAGCACAATAGCCATTCAAATGACCCAGTGTGGTGAAATTATCTTAAATTCTAAATGATGTCATAACTTCATGTTTTCACAAATAATATAGATCAAAATATAAGAGTGCTATTTTTCCTCAGATACCATGACCTGGAGAATTTGTCTAATTTCGACCAAATTTGGACTAATTAATGGATGGACAACGCTAACTTGCTCCACATGAAATTCGAAAGGCATGTCTATCACGAGTCGACTCCAAAATTCAACCCAACCCAAAGACAGTTTTACTTCACAACATGAAATTTGCTAGGCAGGTCTGTCACGAGTTGACACACGAAAACGTCTCAAGAAGACAATCCCCAAAGCACACAAGAGGGATGCCATTTTAGTGACTTTGAAGCCATCATTTTAGGGTCATTTGGCCGTGTCGAGTGGTCATTCAAAGTGAACTTGTCCAAATGTGCCAAATTTGAACCAATCGTACTAGCCAGACATGCTACACAAAACTGTAAAGGATTTAAGTGTGTCATTTTTGTGTGTGCTTGTACCTGCTTTCTTTTTTTTCTTTTCCTTCCCAGGAGGTTCCGGAACAGGAACCGAGGAGACAGGCTACGAGAACATATGGACGACAACATTTAAAAAGTGCCAAAAGTGGGGGACGGCAAATGTACATAATGAATTTTAGGACGTCTTTCTATTTACACCAGCAGGACGTGTTCTACAATATCACGAGTGTACTAGTCTAGATCTACACTGCCTCCTGCTGGGCCACACTTGACACTGTGTGTTTAAGCCAATCAGTCATCCACTTGGGAACACCAAATACAGTATAACACTATAAAACAGAAACACTTGTATATATAACACACACACACGCACGCACGCACACAGCTGTATGAAATTGGAGTTAAGCGTTACAGCAGTGTGCTACGTGGAAATTCTCAACTGTTTCTATGGAAAATAAAGCACAAATGCTTTTGTGTCACAATACATTGACAGAAGAATGAGTGCAACCTTTTAGAGTTCAAATTGTGCACACTGCATTTTTTTCAGAGCGTCATTGTACAAAGTCTGTGTGACAACCTTGGTTGTCATGGCAATCGCCAGTTGTTTATGCTTCTTAGTTGGTTGCAAAATGTTACGGGCAGGAAGAGAATTGACAAAGAAGCCACCAGTGACGCCCATAAAAATCTAAAGTAAATACTTACCCACGACCTGTGCACTGTGAGGCGGACGTGCTAACTAGTCGACCACCGTGCACAACGTACTTAATGTTAAAATAATTCAACCATTTTGTATTGTATTCGTTATTCTAAGTATTAAATGTTTAAAATGTACTATAAATGTTTTCTTACTATTTTTATTTCATTTTCGCACACAAGTCAATCAACCAATTAGGTGAACTAATACAAAATGATTAAGAACAGTAGTAAATACTGTACATTTTAATCAACCATTTTTGAACACTTTGATGTCACCAAAGTGTAAACGAATTAAAAAATTTTTTAAAAAAACAATGTGTACTCACCGTCAAGTAGTCACAATGCACAACATCAATTACGGTTTATTGCCTGTTCCTGCAGTCTAAATATTCACATAATGAAAACGTCAATTGACTTTGCGGCATACATTATGAACGCCAATTTAGCTAAACTGTAACAATTTACCAGGACAGCACTTCCTGTTAGGTGATCATTAGTGGAAAGTGAAGTAACCAAGTACAACTATTTAACCCTTGCCTCCCAAAAAAAAGACAAATTCCAAGTAAATACAAGTCTCACTGTGTGTGACCAAGGTACAGCAAAGCATTTTATTGCAAGTATTAGTCAAATGTACACTTCAAACAGAAGCAAAGCAACACTAAAAAAAAAACAAAAAACAAAAAAAAAAAAGGCCAACAACCTAAAGGAAGAAGTTACAAAAAGGAACGAATCAAGCAGTCGGTACAATTGCGACAAATGCAATCCCACAGTCGTCGTCGTGCAGATCTTTATACATGTGACTGACGCAAATGCTACGTTGCAAAAAACAACCAAAAAAATGGGTGTCAAATGAAATGTTTCCTTGGCCACGGACAAGCAATCAGGACGTCTAATCTCTTTCGCAATATTTGGTTCAACTTCGGTACTGGAATGCTGACGGGGTGTGAAAAAAAAACACATTTAACCGGATTAAGTAAGAAAGGGAGGTTACAGTATTTTGCTTTAGGAAAAAAAAAAAGTACAATCTCGTTTGCCCGAGTGCCGAAAAGAAGACGTGATACAGGCACAGGTCTCGCTAGCTAGCCTTCTGATCGGGATTGGATCGGATTTTGTCGTCACGATATACTCGACACTCGGGTTGCCAGACAGGACAGAAAACACGCTGAGGAAAAACTCGGACCATCCCGAACGTAGAGACTTTAGCGTAGCGATTTTAGTGGTTTTGGAACGAGAAGAGACGAAACGTACGATCGGTTTCAAGTACGCAGGCTAAGGACACAATTAAGGCTTAGTTCTTCTTGACACCCGCCCTCCTGTGGCACAAGAACTCGACAAGAATTTTTGTAGATACACTACTCGCAAAAAGGTTTTGGGTGAAATTTTAGGATGACCCCAAAAAACGCCCTATGAGCTTCAAAAGTGCACTTAATTTGACCTTGTGTGAATTTAAACGCACTGCATGGCCAACTGTTCACCGTTTCATTACTTTTTTTTTTTTTTTTTTTTTTAAACGTCCTCGAGCGCATTTTCGGTTTTCTTGAGATTTCACCCAAAATCCCCAAATCCTTTGTAAGTAGTGTAATCCATCCAATTGAATTGACATGGCAGATGTAGCCCAAAGACTCAGGTCTGATTGGCGTTTGGAGGCTAAATTAGGAGAAAGTCACGTTTATATTAATTATAAAAAAAAGAAGAAAAATCAGCCCGTTCGCATATATTGTTGTGCTTGCGCGTACGAGAATAAGGCTCCAAACACCTTCCACAAAAAAAACTCAATAAATACGCCATAAAATACTCCGCATATATAGGCTTCTTATATATATTTCATTAACACATTTAAATAGGACAACAAAAAGGAAAAGTCGGCTCAAGAACAAAACCAAAAAAAAAAATCTGTTAAGACAAAAAGATTTTTTTTTTTTTTTTTTTTTTTTACAGTTATGTATTTGGACTCTAAAATAGTTACGAATGTCAGGCGTTACTCGAGCATGTATGTCATATAAGCAATTCGCAGTTTTTCTCTTACGTAGAACATTATGCAGCATACCAAGGTAAGTGAGGTGCAGTGTTTCCGAGAACTCCCCTTTAAAAAACAAAACCAAAAAAAAAAAACAGTTCACCACCCCCCCCCCCCCCCCCCCCCATCCCACCTGGACTTAAGACCCCTTCAGTCGACACCCTACTGGATCACTTCCCCGACATTGCACTAGCGTTCGTATGAGGGAGTGCCAGGTCTCAGAGAACCGTTCAATACTGATGCTGGTCTCTCTTTCTCTTTTTTCTTTTTTAATGCCCTTCAAGACGAATGAAATTTTGTCCACCCTCCCCGTCAAAACGTTTTATTGACAACCCCATCGAAAAGGTCCAAGTGATGGATTAAAGACTCCAGCTGAGACGTAAGGAACTGAACCTCAAGAGTTTAAATGGTGGTCTCTAAAGTGCTGTGGTTGACATTCATGGGTTCTCCACGTTGGGTTATACCAATGACATAATCCAAGGTCCAAGACACTGCCAATGTTTACCAGTCATTCTAGAGAGGGGGGGAAGGGCATGGGGGGGAGGGGCAGGGGGGGAAGGCACTTCCTGTGTGGACCATTACTTTCTGTGGAATAACACCTTCCACTTTAAAGGGAGACAGAGCTTTTCTACAAAAAACTGGCAAAACTTGCACCGCTATTCATGTTAGCTCATTCATCGGCAAGCAACGGTTTCCCAGCTGTACGCGAGGCCTTGTAAACACGTGTCGGGACGCCCACTAAGCATCACTTAACCTTCTCACAAAGCAGTGAATCCGACAGAATCAAACATCCTTGAATCCAAATCAGAGACGGCTTACGACCAAAACGACTTTTTTTTAAAGGTTTTTTTTTTTTTTTTTTTTTGTAGGAACTTAAGGGCAAAGAAACAAGTTCTCTGGGGGTCAGGGCAGAGATAGAACTGCAGAAAAAAAAATGTCCCCCAAAAAAATCCATCTTCCAACAGTCCTTCAATATTGATCACTTGCCAGTGCTGGAGCAGCCATCAGACCTTTGGGGTCCTACTGGGTAGTGGGGTGGGGGCACCATGCTATCACCACTAGGGTTGTAGGCCCATCCCCCCCAATCACCAGGGTGGTGGGGCAGTCTCACACGCGCGGGTAGTGGGGCAATTCCACAAACACCAAACAGAAGCCGTACCATTACCACTGGGTTTCTGCGCTGCCTCGGATTCAACACGCCAGTGGGGGCTCTTAGATGCCCATCAAGAGTAGAGGCCACCATGGCATAGCCATTCAAGTAGTGGACTAACCCACACCCACCAGAGTACAGAGGGCTGCTTCAGACTCAATGGGGATGTGGGGGTCCCATACACACTGAATTAAGGATGACTGTCCCGCATCCACAGAGTGTGGCCATCAACCAGGAAGATTGCGGGTGGTTGTCCCACAACCCACCAGTGTAGCAGAGGCCACCCCGAGTTTTCCTGCTTTCCGAGCCTTCCCATTAGTCTGAAGAAAATTTCAGCCTTATATTCACCACAGACAAGCACCAGCAATTGCCGCATCTGGCGGACTGTGAAGGGGTTAAAAAAAAAAAAACGTCCCACTTCAGTCTTCCGACACCCGTTACAAATGGATCACCTGCCCGTTCAGAGGCAGGTGTCAGCACCAGGGTGGAGGGAAAGAAAAAAAAAAAAAGCCAAAGAACATTCAAGAGCTATACGACATATTTTCACACTCTTTGAATACACATCTACAAACTTAGCATTCGATATCTAGTCGGCGGTTACAAGTCCCCTGCCCGATTGCTAACAGTACGACAGTCACGATCAAGACACGTCACTACTTTGGACCACCCGCCACCGTTCGCAAATACACACTATACGATTTACAGTGACACAAGTCAACAGTCTATTGCAATAATTACAATAAAATTTTGTAATTAAATCTTTTTTCTTTTTTTTTTTTCAAACCATAACATACGACGATACATTTGTTACTAATAATAATCAGACTACATCATCTTGAATCTGTTAGCAAAAATAATTGGTGTGCATTACATCATTCAAACGTAGAAATATACTTTTGATCTGGCTTTTTAAAAGGCTTTCCATCACGGAGGCTCAGACCTCCACGAGCTTCCACACCGGAGGAAAGCGCCTTTGAAGGTAGTCCAATGCAACGGTGGATAAAAGACTTGACAACACACCTTTTCCAGACTGTACCATTATCACAACTACCTCCACATGCACCAGGGTAGTGGGGGGGGGGGGGGGGGCATCCCACAACCAGTAGGGCTGTGTACCGAGGTTTTGGATGGCATGTGTGGGACAGAGAGCGAATCGGGAACCGTCCAAAACTTCAATTTCAGGGCCGTCCGAAAACTACTGGGGTAGTGCGATACCCATTAGGGTAGTGGGGTTACCCCACAATCACAAGGGAAGTGACGCCACTCGACACTAACCAGGGTAGCGGGAAAAATCCCACAACCACCCACGACTCGTATCTGAGCTACCCCACAATCACCGGGGTCTTGAGAGGCTGTCCCACCAAAATCAAAGTCACTGAGGACTCCCACAACCATCAGGGTATTCTGGGTCAACAAGCGCTACCAGGGTATTGCGGTACCCATTGGGGTAGTGGGGCCATCCCACAATCACTGGGGAAGTGGTGCCTGTCTGACACCCAACATGGTAGTGGGCGTGACCGTTGCACCCTCACTGGGCTGCCGGGGGACGCCCTGATTTGTTTTGGATTTTCTTCACCTGCCCAACTTGTCTTAAGCTCACTTCAGCCTCTTCCGATTCTCCATTGGTTCGAGTAGCACCACGTCTGTGTTCACAACCAGAACACATACTTCTTTTAGTGCAGTTAACTTTGTAAAGGAAAAAACACCCACCCACACATACAGAGCACCCCCCTGACCCTAAAAAAAAAAAGCTTCAGACCATCAGCAGCGCAAAGGAGTGGAGTGGCGACCGCTCTCCAGACATGTAGGCTATTTGACAAAGTAAACCGGAAAAAAAAAAGTGGTCTCCGTTTGACTGTTCGGCTATTTTTTGTTTTGTTCCGAAGCCAGTCTTAACTTGTAGAGGAACTCAAAGTCATGATTATTATCAATAAGACGCTCAGACTGCTTTGTCCAAGCAAAGCTAACAGCTAACACTGCGGTACAGGCAAAAACATGGTAAGGTACACATCAACGTCAGGATGATTTTCTGATGAAGCCGTGTAGAAAAGTCCGTTTGTTGAGAAGACCACGAGGCATCGGGTGAAACATTTTTTTTCCGTTAAGTTACTTCGCCCGTTCGGCATGGCGCACTTCACCCTTTCACCAGGCACTTAAAATACTCCCGCCTTCTCTTTTATGGCCTTTGTACTCCACGTTGCTGCAATCAGGTCCAACATAATTCTTTTATCGGGAATTCCAAAACAACACACGTGTAGAAATCCTTCAAGTAAGAATGTGAAATGTTATCGAAACTGCACTTTGCACGGCGAAAAAAAAAGAAAAAAAAAATTCTTTTCAAAAGTGCCGAACAGTCTGCAACCCTCTTACCAAACGTGCCGATTATTTCACTCTGCCCTTCTTTCTGCACATTATTGCACAAGTGGAGACCCGCCGATGGGCGCTCCCACTCAAAAGCAAAATAAAATGCTGCCGGGGAAACAAAATGGTTGCAAAAAGGTAGAAGGACATATCAAAGCTGCACAGGCTGCTGCTGCAAAAAAAGTAATTAAAATAAAAACGGGGGGGGGGGGGGAGCGGGGTATGACATCATGTTATAAAAAGACAACAGTGTTATACTTTAAATAAGATTTTAAAAATCCAGGGATGGCTGTGATGGATGTATCAAGACAATGGAAAGTAATGACAGCATCTTTAACCCTCCTGTTTTGCTGTGGGTCAAACTGACCCAATGTAATTTTAAAATTTTCTGTTATACTCCAGGTCAAATTGACCCGTTGTCAAGTTTAACCCTTCTTTTATGTTGTGCGCACAGGTGAAAAAAGAAGTGGTTATTTTTAAGAAAAATTACAAATGAATTTTTAAAATAAAACTTGAGGCGTCCTATATATTGTGTTAACTGATTAAAAAAAAAAAAAAAAAAAAAAGGGACTGATATTTCCATAAGAGCGCAATGCAAAACAAATTCATAAATAATTTAAAAACAAAACGTATAATAAAATGACAAAATCCAAAATGAGGCCAGCGGAAGAAATTACCCCAAAATGTGTGTATATCAAAAAATAAAAAATCTAAATTTTTACAGTTCAATTTTACCTACCGGTACAATGCAACAGGCGTAATATGAGTGCAATGCAGTTAAAAAACAATGCAATGGAGGCAGCATTAAATCTTAAACTGAATTCTTTGTACTTTGTACCCTAAAAAATATCTCGATTTTTACAGGTCAATTTGTTTTTGTTTTTAAAAACTCTCTATTTGCCCCACAGCAGAACAGGAGAATGCAATGAGGCATCTCGGGTGATGACGTTCCACCTCTTAGCCAGCTGGTGGCAGTGTGCTCAAAGAACTGGTTATTTTATGAGTGGGAGGGGAGGAAAGGGGAAAAATGAATTCATAATCTGAGAGCCTTCCAGCTCTGCTCCCTCGTTTGCTTAAAAACACATACAAAAAAAAAAAGAATGTAAAAGTGCTGCTGCTTTTGAATGGACTCGAGGTGCCTGGGAGCAGCTGGGCAGAATGTAAACAGGGGATGGGGGACTACGGCGTAAAAGAGAAGTAAATACAAAGAATGAAAAAAAAAAGATGGAAATAAAAGGAGTTGGCTGGTTTCTATTGCATATTAGTGCTGAGTTTTGTTTTGTATGGTTTTTCCTGGTTCAAAGCAGCGTTTTTGCATCCTCAATCCAGTGTGGGGTGCCGCCTCCTCCTTCTCCCTGCTTCCCTCTGCACAGTGTCGGGTCCGGATTGACTAGGCGAGTGTTTGTGTGTGTGTGTGTGTGTGTGTGAGGACTTTCTGACTGGCAAGCCATCCGTGCATGGCTGTGTGTTGAGTGTTCATGTGTGGAGGATGGAAATGGCGGTGGTGGTGGTGGGTGGGTTGCAGCTCAGGCGAAGTACATGGTCCTCAGGGTGTCGTGGTGGATCTGGACCGCTTTGGCCAGGGCCTGCGGGTCTCGACCGTTACTCTGACCTGACACATGGCTGCCTTCGGCGCTGCACGGAGGACAGAGAGCAAACCGTGGGTGCAAAGTTGAGCTATTTCCATTTAATCCAGATTAAAATTCTTTTTTTAAATGTCTAGATGAAAAATGCGTAACACTATAAGAATAAAGTCGTACTCTTTAGGCAAAAAAGTCGTAATTTTAAGGAAGACACATTTATTTTTTATTCATTAGAATGGATTTGTGCAAGAATAACATTTTTAGAGAATAAAGTCATATTACTCCTGAAAAAAAAGTGGCCATCTTATTTTAGAATACAAGTTGTAATCTAATGACAAAAAGTTATTATTTTTCTTAAAGAGTAAATTAAAAATCTTTCAAGAACAGTAGTACTTTTTGAGGAAACAAAAATCTGAATGGGCTGATAAATTTTTACTGAGAAAAAAAAAAAGAAACATTGTTAATTTATGAGAAGTTTAACATTTTTGTTTTATCTGTATTGAATATAGAGCCAGTAGGGCTATGATGTCTAAAGACTTGGGTCAATTAGTTGAGCCCAGAGTTTAAAGTAAACATGGTGAAGCTGCACTAAGCTGTTATGTTGTCAGCCCTGAGTGTGTTGCTTTTAAATCCAGGCTAAAAACTTTGCTCCCCCCAAACCTTTGATGAATGTCTTTCAAACATTTCAAAATCATTTTTGCTTTTTAGTACTTTTAGAAACCTACTTTTATTTCTTTACTTTTAAATGTTTTCAAAGTACTTAGTAAAATACTTTTGTTTTCTCTGCTTTGCTTCTGCATGTCGTTAGCTGTTGCATTTGTAAATACTTTTAGGTGATGCGTCTTTGCTTCTGTGAAGCACATTGATTTGCCTTGTGTATGAAATCTGCTATATAAATAAAGCTGCCTTGCCTTACCTGTACATTTCTATTGTATTTTTAAGAAAAAGTTATATTCGTATGAAGAGCTCTCTGGTTTTTATGCAGGCCACACCTCCACTTACTATCAAACGTTGTCTCGTCATGGCCTCACCTGTCGTGTTCTTTGTCGACCAGATGGTAGCGGGCGCGGAAAGCCACCAGGTGGGCGTAGTATGCGGGCGCGGGGATGGACACCGAGCGGGTACAGCGCACGTAGGTGTGGCACAACTGGTAGGTGAGCAGCTGGAACTCGTCGGCTGTGAAACAGTTGTCGTCCCACAGCACGTGGTAGTGGGAGGGCCGGCTGGTGCCCTGCGACCCGGAGAAAGCAAATATTTGGATTTCATTGCGATTAATACATTCCAAACCATACGGTTACGAGTAAGCTCACCTGTATTCCAGCATGACTGCAGAGGTAAAAGTCAAACTCGTAAGGATGCGTGATGTCTGTATCCACGGTCGTACCAGCGGGAATGTTTCCGCTGCGTCCAACCTGACAAACACATCAGCGCTCCGTCATAATGTATCCACTGTGAAGCGTCTTTCACTGTCCAGAAAAGTGCTACATAGATCCGATGCATTATTATTATTATTTCTCACTAATAATATCCATTATACACATTTTATAATTTCCCCTTGAAAGACTTTTCAGTACTGCAACAAAAGGTTTATTATACAAGAATCTTTTTGTTAAGAATAAAAAGAGTATTTATGAGAATGCCCTTCAAATAATAACATCTGCTTTATTCGGGAAAAAAAGGTTGTTGTTTTTTTTCCAGAAGGGTCATAACTTGGTGGGAAAGATGCATATTTGTGGGGAAAAAACATCTACAAAAAAATTCTTGGGAGGAATGTCATAACCTAAGAACTAAGTCAGATTTTCTGAGAATATCTTATTTTTAAAGAAAAGTCGTAATTTTACAAGAATGAAGTTGAATTTATCAAGAAAAAAAGTCAGACTCTTGCAAAAATAAAGTTGTATTTTTGGGACATTTTTTCGAGAATGTTATATTTTTTGAGAAAAAAAGTTGGAATCCTACAAAAATAATGTATTGAAAAATAATAGCCTTAAAAAGGTGTAATCAGTATTCATATTTTTCAGGGAACGAAAAGTGATGTGAGCTTATGAGGATAAACTACTGCGTATTTATTCTAGAAAAAAAAGTCCATCTGAAAAGTAGAAAAGCTCTAAGTCATATGCCAGTTTCCAATCTGACAAACGCACTAATGCCATCCATTACATATTTTCCATTTCCCAAGCCCACTTTTCAGCACTGCAACAAAAGCTTACAAAAAAGGTAAACGGCAAACATTAATAGTAGGGTACGCTCTCAAAAAGACCTGATGGAGCGAGCGAGTCCGTCTCGGTTAAACGATTAAAAGCTGACTGTTTTGAGCTGATTGAGAGCTCCATGTGAACAACACAAGATGAGTACACGCTCTCCGGGGGCCTTGAGTGCCACTTCGCAGCTGGGCCCGAATGCTTTAATGGACCACTACTTAAGAAGGGGCGGAAAGGTAGCCCCGCTACGAAAGGTATTCAAAGTCGTCCGTTCCGAGTGCTCTGCTGAGAGCTTTTGTACATAGCGGGAGGAGACTTACTCGCTCGTTGCGGTCGGCGCAGAAGAGGCGTGTGTGGTGGCGTTTTTGCACCACGATGTAGGTGATGCCCGGCTGGTACTCCTTCTCCAGGCTGATGCAGGCCTCGCGGATGGCCAGCAGCTCGTAATACAGCACCTGAACAACAAAATGCAAACGCCAAGCGCATAAAATCAGCAAACGAGAACATACATTATTCACAAAAGGTTTGGGATATTTGACCACCGGGTGAAATTTCAGGTTGAACCTAAAATTCACCACAATCTTTACAGGTGAACTTCATTTGACCTTCTCTAAACGTTTGAATGCACATGCCAAACTGTTCAGCGTTTCAGTGCTTTATACACAATTTGCTGTTCTCAAACAAGGACCTAAACAGCCGAATTGACAACAGGTGTTTGAACCATGAAAATTTCCATTTTCATCAACTGACCTTCTACCGTATGTGTCTATGTGTGTAGATAGACAGGTAGAAAGATAGATATGTGATAGATATGTCTATGCAGCGTCCTCATCATTCGCCCCTCGGGCCATGAAGTGTTCCGAGTTTTACGTGAATTAGAAACGAGGAAAAGAAAAAAAAGTAGAAAATTGTTTTTTTGTCCATACAAACAAAGCAAGAGATAGTAGAAAAGCATGAAAAAGGGATGCGTTTGGTTGATCTCGCCAAAGAATATGACCGTAATGTATCGACAGTCGCCGCGTTGTTAAATCAGTTCGTTTACAAAACGCCAGGCAAAAAACACTTCTGAGAGAGAACATGAACCAAAGAGGGCAAAAATCGATGAGGACAGCAATTAAAAGGTAAACGACCATCATTTTTATTCCTTACTCTATTCTTTGTTTTTTTTACATTATGCACAACTCTCATTTATTGTGCAATCATCTAATTGTAACATGTATTTTATTTGTTACATGTTTTGATGCATTTTTGTGCTTTATAAAACATTGATGTCTGAATTTTGGGGGGCTTGGAATGGATTAGGGCATTTATATGGAAAACGTGTCTCTACTTACAAAATGTTCTACTTAAGAAATTTCTTCCAGAACCAATTAATTTCGTAAGTAGAGGTACCACTGTACCTATAGTTTCATTTGTGCCTGTGGCTGAAAAGCAAAGTAAATCATTTTCGGTTCATCCTGAAATTTCACCATTTTTTCAAAAATGAATCTCTCGCTCTTTTTTGCTAGTAGCGCAACTTAGAACCTGACCTGTCTGAACTGGCCTTCAGACACTCCATCCCTGTAGAAGATGATGCGGGTAGGCTTGTAACGTGTGGACTTGTAGAACTGGATGAGCAACTCGCGCACCATCGAAGCCAAATCCTGGATCACCTCCTGCCTGGGCCTTTGCACCCGCACGGTGGCGCAGTAGCGGCTGGGGTGGGCGTCCATGCTGCCCACCACCTGGGGGAGACAAAACGCATTGTATCACTAATGGATACATGGAAGTATTAAGAGACACTCTGCCTGTTCTCCGGTAGCAGAGGTGAGCCCCGATGGCCGTAATACCGGGCAAAAATAATCCAGATGAAACTTACTGCTGCAATTGAGGGCTTCTTGCCATCTCCGGCAGGCGGATGTGTCACATCAGCTCCCAAGAAGATGACCGGCTGCTGAAACACTGACGGCCTATGAAGAGACGCACACAAAATGAAAAGCAGCCATTGCCGTCGTGAGGGTTCAATAGCAAAAGAAGTGAAGGCTTACCGTTGGTGCGGCACCAGGATGTTGTTGATGCCCCCCAGCTTGACGTTGATCTTGAGGCAGAGGTTGGAGAGGGTCTGAGGGGACGTCTTCACCACGTTCTTCACCTGGACGCACTGAGTGGCCATGCCCAGCAGAGTGTCTCCCACGCGCTTTACCTCAGCTAAATTTGGACATGCAAAATCAACTTCAACTCACAAAAACGAGGCATATTTGTGTTTGATCCATGAACGTTTTCAAGGTTGTACACTTCTATGTCTTTCTGTGACTCTTCTAGTCTCTCTCTGCTGCAACCGGCTGATGACACACTGTGACATTCTGAGATCAAGGGCCATTTTTCCTCTGAGAGCATCCTAGTTGAAGCCTTGTGTCATGATGTCACAATGTGAAAAGCATGATCAAGAGGATTGCTTAATACTAATTCTAATTCAACCAGGAAACGTTTCGGTCCATTTATGGATCAAATATTTGTTTTGAATTTTGCAGTTCAGCTGCTTGTTAGATAAAAGCAAGCTGTGCAAACAGTGGTGAAACATTGAACAGTTGGACAAGTTTAGAGGAGGTCAAAATAAGTTAATATTAAGTTTAGAGTGCATTTTAGGTTCAACCTTGAATTTCTGCCGCAATAGTCCTAACTCTTTGTGATCAGTCAGCCCCTGCAGCAAAAAAAAGTTTTTCAGTGAATAACGGAGGCGAAGTAAATAAAAAAAAAAAAACGACTATGAATAGGTGAAAACTTTAACTTAAGTTCAAAACATTTGCATTTAATCGTTTTTTTAAAACATTTAGATATCATTTTTATTTACATTTTAAATGAATCAATATTTACGGTATGTGTTTTCCCCCCGTATTTAAGTGCACTATCAATATTCAAACTATGCAAAGTGTACAGTGGCTCACAATATTACTGTATATACTTTTTAGGAATACAGCCTCCATCTTGTTTATGATGAACACTTAGGCCTCTTACGTTTCTGCATTTTAATGTTAGTGGTACTTTGAGAAGTATTTTTTAGGTGGCACTAAAGGTGTAGAGTTTGAGAGCCACTACGCTACATAAATCTAGGACTACCCAGGACTTTAAAGCAAACAATACTATCCCCCCCCCATTCTGGTGGCTGTTTTGTCAATTCCAATGTCGCCCGTAATCTTTTACAAGCAAACCACTGCTGTACTGTATACCTTGCCACGTTAATATAACATCATCTCACCGTAGACGGGGGTTTTGCCGGGCAGAATGACGATGATGAGCTGTAATCCAGCGTAGGTGTTCTTCAGGTGTCTGAACATTGGCTCCACGCTGTCCGCTCCCTGGGCGTACTTGCAGAAGCACGGTTGGCCCTGGATTGGCATACCGGCGTCCTTTGAGATCTTGCGTAGCTGGTCCGTGAACGCCCTACACAGGCATTTTGTTTCATTACTACCTCATCGACAGCTTCTTTTAAAACGTAATGGTTTTAACTCTTCTGACTTGAGAATGTCCTCCCGACACTGGCGCTGCGTGGCGAAGCATGCGATGGCCCACATCTTGATTTCTACGCCGGTGTGGAACTGCTTGCCCCTCATGTCCCACACGCCGTGACTTGGCGTCGCAACTGTGCGGTTCTGAAATGACAGGTGAAGTCTCACCGTGTGTACTTGTGATTATTGGAGTAATACATGCAGACATTTACCAACTACAACAAAAACAACTCAAACAAACATCTCATTAATCCAAAGCAATGCATCCGGAAAGAATTCAGGGCTTCAGTTATTCCAAAATGTTTACGTTGTCATTATTGGGTGTTGTGCATACAATTTTGAGGGAAAAAGTGAATGTAATAAATTCTGGAATAAGACAGTAGCCTAACAAAATGGAAAAAGTAAAGCACTGTGAATGCTATCCAGATGCACGATGTATGTTTACCTAAAATGAAACAGGCACATTTTATGAAGTTCAAAAATTGGCTTTGCCACAAAACTCTTTCAAGGAGACATTTTATACAATTTATTTTCTGCTACAACTACATTATGATTAGTATTGTCAACTTTCTGAGCCCTTTAGTGATTTTTTGTAAAAAGCGACTAGCAACAAATTTTGACAATTTTTGTGGTATTATTGCAGATTTCTAAAATCACTTGTCAGATTCTGCATCCAGACTGAAGAGATGGCGCTTGTCCAAAGCCACACCTATCTAATTTAACTATAAAGCAAGCGACTAAAAAGACTCGACTGCATTTTACCTCATGGAGGCAGCACAGACAGATGTTAATTTACATTGTGGCTCAGTCCTTTTTTTTTTTTTTTTGCTTTAACTCATTCACTGCCATTGACGTATGTATTTGTCTTTCACACTCCAGCCATTCAATCCCAGGAAGTTATATATTTTTTCAAACGTTAGGGTAAAAGAGTGTCTGAAAATGTCTGGCAGAGAATGAGTTAAAAATGCGTTGATTCCCCCACATTATCAACGTTAAGAGATTGAGCCACATGTAGGTGCCACAAACAAAACATGAAACAGAAGCCGGTGTGTTAGTTCCCCCGCAAAGTGTGTGCGTGCGTGTGCGTGTGCGTGGGGGGTCAGCATGACAGACAAAAACAAGAGAGAATGTGTGTGATTTAAAAGAAGGGTACCATAAAGTGCTCTGTGCTCACCCTGCCGCCGTACTGCAGCATGGGGGCGGGTAGCACTCGCCCCGTAACGTGGGCCATCTCGTCGCGCACTTTGAACTGGAACTCCTGGACGAAAGGGTCGGCGTCGTAGTTGGCGCTGCGTACCTTGAATAAAATGAGAGAGGAGGAGGGAGAAAAGGTCAGCCTTAATTAAGTGCTCGAGTTTGATGAAACAAAGATTTTGCTCTGTGGGGGCTCACCAGCCTGCTGATCTCTTCCTGTCTGTCGGGCGCAGAGCGAGCCGTGGCCTTGATCATAGTGGAAGTCTGATTATCTGTCAGCTTCTTGATACATCGCTGACCAGCTACAATGTTACACACCTACCACAAACAACAGAGAGCGTCACTTTTCCCCCCCCCGTTTTGAGGTTGTTTTCTGTGTGGTTTGGATGGATGGTCTCACTCACCTCCAGGGGCAGGTAGGTGTGCTTTTGCTCCTGGCCCACCTGCAGGCAGGGCAGGTGGGGGTACTTGAGCTGCAGGCTGTACTTCTCCCTGAAGTACTGGGCTACAGTGCGCTCCACGGTCTGGCCATTCTCCAGCTGGAGGGGGAACCTTCAAGAAAACAAAAGCGTACCGTGGCAACACCTACATTAGAACCGCCGCTTTTTGGTTCACAGGCAGATCCTGCAAAATAGTCTAATAGTAAGACTGAACTTGGTAAAACCACTTTGGCTTTTTCAACTGCATACGCCTGGAATACTCGCAGTCACTCAAACTCAGCACAATTGTTACCATGTGTATAAATGTATGAGGTCATGAACTATTTTATAACTGAATGCAACAATTTTTAACAATGTTTGTGAGCCGGGGTTCTATTATATTACATTTTTGGCCTTCAAAGAGGGAATTTCTTAAGATCTTGTACCTCTAATTTGATTTTTTTTTTTTTTTTTTTTTTACCCACCGCACCCAAGGAAACTCAACCAATCAGAGATTATCTCGTTTTTAAACAGTATACTCCCCTTTAATGAGTATGACATATACAATACAATAAAAATGGCTGATTCATCTTTGTAAACAAGTGAATTATCTTCTTTGAACCATTACGTGCGAGGCAATGCACTAAATTTAATTCAATGGCATGTTTTTACATTTTTGATACGTGGATAATTAATCGGAGCCCTGGAAAATTATTATTGCTGTTCTTGAGAAACACAACAGTTATTTTAAAATCTTAATTAAAATACACAAACTAATGTAGAGTTGTTCTCACAATTACTTTTTTATCGAACACACAAATGTCATTTACAACGAGGGTTGAATACGATTGAGTGTCAAATTATGAAAGTTTAAAAGTATTGCTTTGTTAGTTTTG
The DNA here is from genome assembly GCF_054856515.1 of Filicampus tigris. Classification (NCBI taxonomy): domain Eukaryota; kingdom Metazoa; phylum Chordata; class Actinopteri; order Syngnathiformes; family Syngnathidae; genus Filicampus; species Filicampus tigris. The sequence continues at coordinate 4,837,099 of NC_141224.1, read as the reverse complement.
CATTTGAGTCATTTAAAAAATGAATGAGGCTTTAAGATGACAAACGGTTAAGGGCTCCTTCCTCACTGGATGACTAATGCTGACTCCATAATGAGCCAGTCGGCAAGCATCTGGTTTACTGGGTTTTCAAAGTGCAGCGGTCTCAACCGCCCCAGTCCAAAATGACCACAGAACCCCGTTGCCTTGTACCAGGCCCCGACAGTGACTCACGTTTGATGGCTGGCCGGCCGACGGGTCACGTTGCAGACGCGGTACTTCCTGCGCATGGTTCCGCAGTGCGTCACTTCAACCTTCAAACCTATTGAACACAACAAAACAAAAACTTTTCCTCTCAAGCAAAAGTTACTGTGGAGAATTTTTTTTTTTTTTCCCCCACGCGGCGGCTCCTTACCCTTGATTTCTTTGGTGAATTTGACCCGGTGCGAGTCAGTGAGAGGGCGGGGCTGCTCGTCTATGTTGTGGATGTCCAGCACTTCGCACATGAACTGGATGACCGGCTGGGCCTTGTAGAAGGCGGTGGCGGACACTGCCGGAGAAAAAACAAAATGTCACGGCTTGTATAGCAACTTGTTAGCAATTTGTCACGGCTTGTATAGCAACCGAGGGTGACATGAACCAAAGCAGGCAGCATCAAAGCATTTCAAGGGTAAAAATTATGTAATATGAACACTTTACAAAGTGTTGTACACAAACAGATGTGACTCTGGAGTAACTGCCCATCCATCAAGTCTGAAATTACACCACCAGTGTATTTTTGGTGAGCTGCCTATTTCTGAAAACATTCCTGCGAGCGAGCTCTTCTGAATCTCCCAACTGGCTAATTTACGTAATGCCACTTCCACACCAAGTTTCTTTGACTTGGCAACCAGTGGGTAAAGATCCACCATCCACCAGCTCCAAGCATTGGCTGGATTACACTACCTGAGAGCTCAATCGAAGTCAAAAGGTAAGCAGAACTGCAAGGTTTTTTTTCCCTGACAAAAGTTAATGCTAGGTGTGATAAGTAACACAAACTTGATTGCTCAGTGAAGTTGTTATTGTCTTGTTTGTCTTTTGTCAGTTTGGTGGTGTGCAAAATGATGTGTGATTGGTTCAAGTGTGGTTCATGAAGTGCTGTCTTCACAAATTAAAATTATTTCGTCTTCTCACACTATGGGCTTTACTTTCAAAAGTTAGCTTCACCATGTTTTTGTCTTTAATCCTTATTAAAGTATACAACTGCTTTCTTCCCACGGAACGATAACGTAGGGAGTTGGAAATGGGGGCTCAGAGCTTTAGGGTAGGAAGGAATTTGGTTTTTATTCAAAGTTTCCTGTGTTGCTTTTTGATTATTAAACAGGTCCTAAAAAAATAAAGCATGATGGATTCGCTATTGGTTCAGCAGTGTAAGAGGCATGGCATACAAGGGCAGCTCCCTCAAAACGGGATAATTTCAGCAACACAAAAAAACAAGTGTAAAGCTTGCTATAATTCTTTGTTCTTTGGGTATTTTTGATGAAAGCATGTTACAGACCAAGAAAACTGAAAACTCTTTTTACTCGCCAATACTGGACAGGGAAGTCAGATGGGCAGTTAGCTGCTGTGATCGAACAAGAGTTCTTTCATCAACTTTTAATGAGTGACGTTGAGACCACTGGGAGCAGGTATCATTTCAACAACCCCCCCCCCCACCATCACCACAAACTAAGACTATGAGTCAGTCATGCTAAATGCTAAATTGAAGGGTGTCACTTCACTTTAATTACATTTATTTGAAAGAAGCGGCTGAGTCTGGAGTGTGTCATTTAATGTGGGCAACAGACCCCCCCCCCCCCCCCCCCCCACACACACACACACACAAGAGAGTACTTACCAACCAAATTAGCTTTGAAACCTTTTATATTTATGACAAGACTAAAATCCAGTGAGTGAGTCCCACAGTTAAAATGGCGGGGAAAACGATACCATAATAGCGCAGGAAGGGATAGTGTTGAAGCATTTGTGAGCAAAAAAAAAAAAACTAGAATGTAAAGGAAATGCTCACAGCCAGACACACGTGCACGCACGCACACACACAAGCCATTTCTCACACGCATTCACCCATCTGACATCACAAACAGCCCTGCCCACACACTATGGCCATCACTCTCACACAAAACAAAACACATACGGCCATCTCCCACACACACACACCTGCGAACCCCCCTTCCCCATGCACACGCACGCACATGCCCTCTCACCAAACAGCCCCACTCACACACCAACACGCTGCCCTGTTTCCATAGCAACCAATTAGTCAGCTCCCATCAGGCCCAAAGGACCTCGCTTCCATCCAGCCACAAACAAACAAAACAAACACCCGCAAGCGTCATTTCACACACCAAGGTTACAAGTGTTGTACAACAGTCCGCAACCTGCCGCTTACCGTCAATGTTGAGCATCATCTTCCACATGGCGGGGCGCACCGACTGGTGGAAGCCAAACCACACCTCCCGGCCTCCGCCCAGGGGGTGATCGTAGCCCTCCGGAGCCGAGAAGAAGGAGCGGCCCACCGGCGTGTACCTACGAGTTGGGGAAATTCGTCTTCCATGTCAATCATGTGGAATCAGCGGTGCTGCACGTATTATTGTAAAGAATTTTTTTGTGTTGAATTCCCCTCTAAAGTCCATCTAAACTGTCAGCTTTACAGATACCCTGCAAGTACTGCACTGTGCATTGCCTGTTCACTGCAACACCAGTCGTCAAAAGTATTTACAGCCATCTAGTGGTACGACTTGTTTTTTTTTTTTTTTTTACACTCACGGGAGGAAAAAAAAACAAAAACATTTTTTTTCCAGAAATATCAATTCAAGAAAATGTGCTACATGTCCACTCCTAAATAAAAGCGATAACGTGGGATAGTAAAAGATGCCCTGAAGGCTGACTTGTGTTTACAGTAAACAGTATGAGCAGACAAGATGTTGTTGGTGAGCTCTTATTATTGTACTGCATTGTAGCGCTGAGGTGCAAAGGGCACACATTTTCCAATGTGATAATGTGTCAGGATGGCAATGTGATAGCAGGGCCGCTGTAAACAAACCCGAATGAAAGATGTAGAGAGACGCCTTTTGATAAAGCTTTATAGAAACCACGGTGAGATTACTTATGATCGCGCCCTTGCCAAATCTGAGGAAAGTGATATCGGGTTAGAGGATGGCCTGTCTGGATCCTATTTGAGGCTGGTTTGATTTCCGTTTGGATGGGCTGATATTGATGTAGAGCGGATATCCAGTACAGCAAACCTGTTCATTGGGGGAAAATGTTCCACAGCCACCAGCTTGAAATGAAAATGTTTTATAGATGTTGCTTTATGTGTGTAGGTGTTTTTAAAATTACGGTATACAGTCGTTACACACACACACACAAAAAAAATCTGTATTATAGTGGGGCGCGAATGAACCTCAATTTAGCCGAGGTTTGAAGAGGGATTCCATAAAACTCACTTCATGGACGGCAGGTGTCTCAGCACCACGTCCACGGCGTGCACGGGGTTGGTGCTAATGGGCTTGTCCAGCTCCAGCGGCTCGGGCATGCTGCGGCCCGTCAGCACCTCGTGCAGCATGTGCCAGCTCACCAGAGACACAAACTTGATGGAGACCTTGAAGGGACGATCTTTGCCCCCCTCGCCCGGCAGAGTGACGTCCAGGTCCACCTGAAAAGGTGGCAAGTGAAGTTGCAACACTCCTCAGGTTTGTTTTTTGCTTTTTTGACAGGGAGGAGGAAGAGAATGGGAATAAAAATAGGAGAATGAGGAGAGCAAAGGCAAGGAGGAGGTGGAGAGGAAGAAGAGAAGATTGAGGAGGACAAGGAGAAGAAAGGATGACCAGTGGGAGGAAGAGGAGCAGAATATGAGAATGCCATAAGAATTATGAGAAGAAAAAGGGGAATGAAAAGAGATGTAGAAGAATGAGGACGAGATGACAATAAGGAGAAGGATGTGAGGAAAACGAAGAGCAGGAGATCAAGGTGAAAACAACGTGGACAAAGGCATAGGAGAAGTAGAAAAGCAATTTGACGACGACTAGAAGAAAAAAAGAGGATCATCAGTAGAAGAACGAGAAGAAAAAGATGAGAGACATAAGGTGAAGTTAAAAAGGAGGAGGACATGTCGAAGAAGAGGTAGGAGGAGAAGAAGGTGAGAAGAAGAATGTCAGATGAGAGTAGATAAAGAATGTGTGGAAAAGAAGCAGAGGAACATTGAGGAAGACCAGCAGAAGAACAGTAGAAGAAAAAGAAAAAAAGAGGACGTGTAGAAAAGGATGAGAAGTTGAGAAGAAGAATGTGAGATGAGACTAGTAAGAACAAGAGCACGACAAGGAGAAGAAAAGGAGGAGGATGAGGAGAACAATAAGGAGAAGAACGTGAGAAGGAAAATGTAAGGACAAAGAGGACAGAGAAAGGTAGGGGTGTGTGCTTATCTAACCCCCGTGGGTGCCACAGGCAGCGGGTTGGCCGTGTACAGACTCCTCTTGCCATCGTAAACCGGCTTGCGATCCCCAAAGATGGTCACCTTGAAGTGCTGCACCATGGAGTCAACCACCTCCCTGGCACAAACAAACGACAACAGCACAGGTTCACGCTGTACCGTCGCGTGGAAAAAACGCAAATGGTCTCCAGAAAGGGGGAGGGGGGTTGGGGGCGCTTACCTGTTGACTCGTCGCGGGCACTTGTCAGGCTTGATGTCCACCTCGTAGAGGTAGACGTCCATCTTGGGGATCTCCACCTGGAAGCAGTTGGCCAGCAGCTTGATGGGCTTGCCCATGGTGCCATAGCCGGGCCGCCGAGGCATGGCGAACAGGGACTGGGCCCCAACGGCTCCTGCGGCTGGCGGGGAGGAAAAAAAAAATGGAGCGGAGGGTGAGTACTTTGAGACTCTTCTGGTATGTGTAGCATCAACATCTAAACAAAAATAGCACTTTATATTGTACTTGTAAAAGAAAAACCAAAAGAGTTATGGCAATTCAATACACTAGTTACGTAAACGCTTACCAAGTAAAGATGCAAACCATACAGTAATTAAAGACCAAACATTTGAGACAAAAAAGACATAAGACATAAAAGGTACGTGAACAAGTAATGATGTTGAATTAAGATGTAATACACAACATGATACATAAAACAAGATGTAAATTGTAAGACGCAACACAATTTCACATGTGCATTAAAAGTAAAAATGCAAGAGTTAAATAAAAACAACTTAAAACGGAACACTTCAGTAAACACATGACAATTATAACTTGAAGCTTATAAATTAAAAAATGTAACTCAAAAGTGAAAACGAGAAATAATGGATTACGTGAGGATGAACAATAAGTACACACATAAAACTTACTAGGTGAAAACAGAATAAAAATTATGCAAAAGTGTAAACGTTCACTTAAAACTATTTTCAGGGGTTGCAGCAATATGCTTTGGTAATTTCAGTTTTACGCTTTATCACTGACCTTTTAGACAAAAAGCTAGAGTGTGATGTTAAACCACAGAATAGCAAACACACACTGTAACTGATAAACATCTGATTGCGCACAACGACAGAAATTCCAAATGTCAACATTAACGTGGGCGCTACTACGGAGGGGAAAACACACTGAAGAACGAACTGTGAGTGACATTTTCAAATGCAACAAAAGGCCCCTCACGCCAGCCCTTTCTCCACGCTCTGGGAATCAAACGTATTTATCGCATTGAGATGTCTTACACATGAGTCACTCTGACTTCCCCTTTGCCCCCCTTACAAAAAAAAATAACACAGCTTAAACGTGCCGCACACATGCCGGAGCTATTTTAATGTCCGCTGAGTCCTGCCTGCCATGTCACGCTTGAGAAAACTTTTTAAATCACCACACTATTTAAATAGGCCACTTGCATTTCCCCCCCCCCACCCCCACAAACAGTTGAGAGTTGAGTAATTAAAGCCTGAACCAGTACAGTAAATCAAAAGTGATTCATCGCTGATTTGACTCACATGTGGATTTGGAGGGGGGATTGAGGCCGGGGGGTGGGGGGGTGGGGGGGCGGCTAGTACCAAAACAACACAAGTCTTGACTGAGGCTGTGTGTTTGTTTACAGTCAGTGCCCTGCTTCTCTGGGGGAAGTCTGGAATTCCTGACACGTACATTTTTTTTTTATTTTTTTTTAATGGCATGAAATGTTTTGTTATAATTCCCTTAAGGTCCTTGTGTGAGAGACACAAAAACAGAGGACAGATATTCTTCAAAGCCATCATTAAAGGCCACAGGGACACACTTGCATAGCGAGCGGAGCGAGGGAGCCGTCGTCTTAAGCGGATGGTAATTCAATTTGGGCCCGGATACAAGATGGGTTAGCACAAAGGTTGCAAGGGAGTGGTGGGTTTAAGCGGGCGAAGGCGGTGGATGTTTGACGACATTAACATCTTGCCAAGCCAAACTGGTTTCCTTTGGGCATGAGTAGGACTACAAGACTTCGTACTTTTTGTAGCAGACAATGTGATGAAAGTTCAATTGACGACATGAGATCATTGATATTTTGTCAGTAGAGTTTACTACATTTAAAAAAAAAAAAATACAGGATGGCATGATGCTATTTCCAGTCATATTTTTAAAAATCATCCCACTCGGCGTGTTTGCCGCTGGGACAACCAGGCAATGTTTGCACAACTTGGCCAAACAGGGAAACCTGTCCTCGTGGGAATTTGCGGTGTGTGCAATAATCCTGGGCCTCTTTGTATGCGGTGGACTACTTCCTTATCTCTTCCCACTTTTATAGTGCAGGATGAAAAAAAGAAAATGTATCCACCTTATTTCTATGAGCCTTTGCGCGAAATACTTCCAGTTTAGCAAAACCAGCGTTTTGTTTACATGGAAACTGTTTGTTGTGCATTCAGAAACAGCAGAATGTACTATAAGCAATGGCAACGCATTAGGCATAACTCTACCCCGAATTGATACCGTCAGCCGCATATAACACATATACTGAACCCCTAGTTCGGTGCTCGCACTTTGAGGTCAACATGACATGAAAAGTTTTCACGTTTCACGCTAGCCCCTCCAGCCAACACTGCAACGAGCCGTTAAAGTTCAGCGTCAACCCGGTTTTTCAGTTTTAACATGTTTACCATGTTGTCACCATGTAAACTCGCCACTTTACACCAAAAGCAGAAGTGCTGCGTGCATGGAGCCCATTAAGGTGATGGATTTGTATCACTCAGAAAACGGGTGTTGCACACGTGTTGCTGAAAGCAGCTCTGCGTTTTCCGCATGTGGGGCAAAAAGACGTCGCTGGCGACTAATCAACGTCAAACTGTAAATGTCATTGCAGAGTAGTAAGGGAGACCTGTCTGTATAAAACCCTACACTAGGCATGATGTAGCATTTAGTTCAATTTATTTTGAAGTACTCGGCAGCAAGAAAAATGCTGCGACTTGTTGTTGTCCTGCTGGTGGTTTGGGTCGCATCCACGTGATCGCCTCTGGCCGCATTCTTTGGCTTCCTGCAATTACAAGCGCTCGTGTCCCTCGTGTGTGGACCCAAGGACGCCTAATCATGACCCACTATTTTCCCCCTTCAAGATACTGTGGGGTGCTTAATTACATGCAAATGGAATAGAACCCGAATAGCATATGAAACGGGTGTTTGACACGATATAAAAATATACTTTTATGGAAGGTGGTGAGCACCCGTGCCTAGCACTTCAGAGGTTCTGGGTTTAAATTTCAACCCGTGCCGAGTTTGCATGTTCCCCCAATGATTCTATAGGTTTTCCTTCAGGTACTCCTCGTGGGCGTGCTGGAACCTATCCCGGTCAACTCCTCAATGCTTTTTGGAAAATATTCTACCGATTATTAGATAATTATTGATTTTGCATTATTTAACACTATACCATTTGCATGTGAGCTGCAGGTATTATTGTTGTCCATTTGGGTCGCCATCACATTTTACAGTATGTGACTTTGAGTGTGCATGGATTTAAAAGGCGTAGCCCGGCCTGGTGATTGACATGGGTGTCAGCGCATGAGAGTGTAGAGTTTGTTGTTAGCCAGTCTGTGTGTTGAGTGACTCGCATTTATAGACATACGGTTGTGGTACACATTTCCTTGTTAAGTGTGAAATTATCCCAAATTTTGGACATTTTGTCGTTTCGGGACTTTTTCCGCCTGGCTTGCGGCCATCGTGCCAACTAATTTCTACATGAAGTGATGCGTGTGACTGTAGTAAAATTAGCCCATGTGAAAAAATGATTCCCAGCTTCCAGGCCAAGATTTTGCTTCAACATTATTTGTAATGGAATTATTCAAGTTACTCGATTACTACGCTAGGCCATTCCTTGATTGATTAATCAATAAACATACGTCAGTGCAGATAGACTATGCTTGGACAGACACATTATCAAAACACACAAAAAACGCCAGTGGTGAATGGAACACATTCTGGTTGTGGGGACGGTGAGAAGCGAGACCAACATCCATCACCCCCAAGTACACGAACGTCCACACCACTCACAAGCGCACACGTACACAATACAGCTGTTGTGTTTGTAATCCACAGAGGCTTGAGCTGTGGGAACAGAGCACAATGGCGTCAGTCACACACGCAACCGCAGATTGACTGACAGCGTCTGACTCCTCCCCCTCCACGTGCCCTTCCTGGGCCTCTCCGGGGTGTCGCATCTGGCGTCCGCGGGAGTCGCCGCCACATCCTGCACGATTGGTCGCTTACAACGTGATAAAAATACCAGAGGAGGAGAAGAAGATTGGAAGGAGTCTCTGTGGTCCAGCCTTAAGGAATCAATGGAACCGAGCCAGGGAGTGTCAGCTTTTTTACGCCAACTTGAGCCGCTTTAGGCCAATTTACACACAGGCTAGTAAGTCAAACATATTGTCGCGGTCAGATAAAAAAAAACCGCCCAAGTCCACTTTAAGGCCAAAGTATCTCCCTATTGCTGCCATAACCATCCTTCAAAAACAATACTTGGAGAAAAGAGTTTAAACCCAAAACAAGATATCTCTATTTTTTGTTATATTTTTTAGAATATAGTTGTCTTTGGCAGGGTTATGCGAAAATATATTTTTCCATATATTTTCGCATAACCCTGCCAAAAACAACCAGAATTCATGACAGTAAAGTTGAATATGAAAATCCCATTGCTTGGAAAAAAAAAAAAAAAATCAGAGGTGAGGCTTGAGAAGATGTTTTTTTTTTAACTTGCTTGTTGAATGGGACCTTTTTGAAATGACAGGGGCTCTTTTCATTTAAGATTTTGAATGGGACTTTGTTGGTATTTTTGGATGGGGGTGCATTTTTGAAAAAGTTGGGTCGGGCTGGTGTACTTTTTCAACATCAACATTCATGTTTTTTTTTTCAATGAAGGAATTGATTGTTCAATAAAATATTCCGAACTTGATTAAATTTAGACTTTGATACCATTCTGACTACATCTAAAAAGTATAAAAGCCAATCACAAAATGTTCACAAAATGCAAAATATCGGCTGATCCGATATAGCCGATCATATTGGTGGAAACTCTTGGCACATTGATATTGGGACGACCAAGGTGAGTTTTATTGTGCTGCAGAGTGTTCTCGTTGTTTGGGGCAGAAAATTGAAAAGAAAATGGAACAAAAATAGTGCAGACTTTGGGGACTAAGAGGTTAATAAAACTGCTAGAAAGTGGGCAGTGGTATGCATGGTGAGCATGGTGAGAGATGATAGGGAGGGCCTTGCCATTGAGGGTTTTATAGATAAAAATGGACCAGCAAATTTGTCTGCATGAGTGAATAGAGTGCAAATTAACCAGGGAGTATAGTTCACAGGAGACAATTTGAGTACAGTGCTGTCATACAAATGGGCAAGAGAGTTAGATAGCATATTAAAAAGTGTGGGATCAAGTACAGAGGGCACGTTTGGTGGTATGGCGGTGATTAGCCTCATTGGGGCATCTGTGATGGCAGGCGGGGGAGTGCGGTGGGGTCTTCTATTGTCAGCCGACTGCCTGAATGAAGAGACCGAGATGGGGAGCGACTGCAAATGAAGCGCTAAGCCAGCCCTGAACGTGAGACTACGCAGAAGCAGTCAGTTAGCAGAATGAGTTTCCCATTGAGAAAAGAGGCGGTGACCAAGGAACGGGGGTCATTGCCCCCCTCCCCAAAAAAAACGAGCGGGAAAATTGATGCCAAGAAAGTGGGAGTACTCTTCTATAGCAAATGATCCTGTTGTTTGAATACTAAATAAGCAAAGCGTTTTTCAAAAAATGCTGAATCATCCAACCCAAATCCCCTCTGGGAACAAAAGCTAGCGTAGCAGGTGCACAATGAAGCATGTTATCCACCTCAAAATGAGCTCAGCTAGATTGTACAAAAAAGCCAACGTTAAGTTTGTCTTCAAAAGCCCAGGTCGTTAGTCAATCTTCCAGTTCAATGCATGTTTTAAAAAAAGAGACATTAAGTCAGAAATGTGCTGTCCTGCCCTGGTAAACATACAGTAGATTTTAACGTTGCTAGGTAAAACTGGTTTCGGGAGCTATAATGTTGTTTCATATGTTTTAAAAAGCCTCAGGGTTGCTAGTGAGTTCATTTCATTTACTAGTCAATTCATTCTAACTGAATAAGGAAATGTAATGGGTCGATTTATGGATTGAACACACCTGTTATGCATTTTGCCGTTGAGCTCCCTGTTAGAGAGTCTCAAATGTGCAAAAAGTACTGACACATTCAACAGTTGGATGCGTGCATTCAAAAGGTCAAAAATAAATTCAGCTGTAAAGACTATACCGAGCCCTGCCGCAAATCGTGACAATCCACTAATAATTGATGCCCCCAAAAGGGGATTGCAACTGAATATAGATGCCACAAGAAATGAAATGCGAATTTAAAATGGAGATGATCATAAAGGCTCAACACCACGCATCTAGAATGTACACAACCCATGTTACATAAATGACAGTATTCAGTAGTTAAATGGTTCAACACAAATAACCCATTTTACAAGAGGCCCTTCAATTAAGTTGTGGAAATAAAAAAAAGATATGGAACCGTTGGAAATGTTCATTCAAAAGTTTAGAGAATGTCCAATTGTATTCACCTGCAAAGGTTATAGTGCTTTTTAGATGAATCATAACATTTCACCCAAAAGCCGAATATCACTTTTTGTGACTAGTGTATGTTCCGTGTAGAAACTCAGTAAAATCCTGAAAAATCCAGACTAAATGAACTGTTAACGCCTCTCCTAAAATGAATCAGTACAAATCCTGCTGTGAGATCTACAGTGAGACGGTGACTAAGTTTAGCTGCTCATCTCCATTGTGTAACATAACACGGACAAGCCGTGCATCAAAACGGATTTGATGTGTTTTCTGCCAGGGGGAGCCTTGCCCACATTTATGTGGCAGCCGGTGTTAATCTGGTCTGCCGCTCGGACAAAAAGTGTCATCTTTCAAAGCTTGTCGGTTGCGACAGTCATTTGCATGTTCTCACGCGACTCTGCTTGTCTGCTTACAACGGCGAGTGAGACTGAAGTGTGTGTGTGTGTGTGTCTGAGGGTGACGCGAGAAGGTCAAATTTCAACAGGGGGTGGGCGGCGGGGGCGTTTGGCGCCACCGGCCCAGTCGCAACATCAAGGCATGAGTGGAAAGCTCAAGGCTGACTAGAAGCTAACACTTGTGTGATTCACACAGGCACACACACGGCGATGTGGTGAGCAAACAGCGCGTTGACCGGGGGCCCCTTGGCGGCGGACATTTTGGGTCAGTGTCATTACCTCGCTTGCAGTCACCCGTGTCAGAGGCCCACTGCTTACATCTTGCAGGGGATTCCATCCAAAACTCTGGTAAATCACTCAATGACAAAGGCCCTGTCTACACGTAGCCGGGGTTTTTAACAACCGTGTAAATTTGCGAATGCTGGACTGCAAAAATAATTGGGACTTACTGCAGTGCCTTTTTGAAAGCAACACGCTCCTATTGGATAAAAAAGAAACCAGTTTCATTGCTACACAGGATACTGTGAGCTGTTGTAACAGCATCGGTGGCGCTTTAAGCACCTTAAGTTACTTGGAAAACACCTTCTGGTCCCTCATGTTACATGCCATGGGAAGTGCCTCGACACTAATGAGGAGGAAGGGCGGGGGGGGCTTGGGGTGGTTGAAGATCAAATGATGTCAATTGCGCCTCCGGCCAGTAGGTTTGTGCGGTCACGTAAGTCGAACGCTTCCATTACAGCGTGGACAAAGCCGGGCAGTTTGGGTCGTTTAACCGCCACTGGGATCACAAGCGGGGGAGAGCTTGCTTGGCAACGCCTGACTGTTGACATTTGCATTATTACGAGACGAATACAGTAGTAGGTGGGGGAATTTGTAACAGTCAACACAGTGTTTGCGATTGAAGTGACTTTTGTTTGCCATCCAGAAATTTGAAGGGTTCTTTCCTTGGTTTAGTGCACTGGTGCCAAACTCCGGTCCTCGAGAGCCACTATCCTTCAGAGATGCTTCCCCTCCCCCAACACACCTGATTCAAATAATCAGGGTCATTATCAGGCTCCTGCAGAGCTTGCTGATTATTTGAATCAGGTGTGTTGGGGGAGGGGAAACTTTAAAAACATGCAGGAAGGTGGTCCTCCACCCGAAGTTCGACACCTGTAGTTTAGAGAGATGATCATTTCGAGGATTCTGAGAGAAAAATGAGGCACCCAACGCCAATTCGAGTCTATTGACACAAAATTGGGTTGACGCGTCTATTATAACAGAACGCGAGGAAAAATAAATTGAAGGACCCATGCATGAAATTGAACAGGAAGTTGATCATTTAGGCTTGAAACTATCATTTGGAGCGAGTTAGGCAAAACTCCTTGCCCAATTGAGCCCAAATCAGAAGCGGGTGTCATGAATCAAAATGCCATAGCTTTTTTTTTTTTGCCTACACCATCTATTGAAGGCAGAGCACGGTGTCAAAGATTGATGCACATTTTGAGGATTCTCAGAAATCACATGACACCGCTTTCACCGGAATTTACCCAAATTGAAACCTGCAGCGGGGATTCAACACAAACAGGACAAAAATACGCTTGCTGTTTGTAATAATTGTGAGAACTATTGAGCACTCAACAATGGCAGTAGGCTTTTGAAGTAATGACACCAGGCCTAACATAACAAGAGCAGACACAGCATGTTTGCCAGTACCAGAGATATTGAGGTTAGTGAAGGGTCGGGACCCTTACTACCCACAGCCTTGAAAGGAGAGAAACCACTGTCACTTTTAACCCCCCCCACATAAGAAATATAGGAAACCCTCACCGATTTGCCATTCACAAACTTGCCAATTTTTCTGCCGAACATAAACTATTAGCTGAAAAGTGCCTCAAACCCAATGTGATGTGGAAAATTATCCAATATCACTAAATTGGTATGAAAATTACTCATTATAGCGCTGCAGCTATGGAATATTTTAAAAGGGAATATTCTGCTGATTATCCCATCAATCAACTGAGTAATCAGATGGAAAAATTATTTTGAGCTATTAAAAAACGTGTGACTCAGCTAATGGTTTGGTTTGATTTTTGCCAATGTCGTATTTTTATTAGACACAAAGATAATCAGCCTGATTTCATGGACGACAGATATCTGATTATTTACTGTCGAGTGGCTGAAATTAGAGGACAATTTTGAGTTAAACACTGGCTCGAACAGGTTAATGAATTATCAAAATAGTTGATTAATATTGTACCTCAAGTGCGAATGTTGTAACATTACTGTATGGAAAATGATAGCTGCGAAGCTTCGAGGCAGCCATCGCTAACTTCCTACAAATTAATCGGTTATTTGTAGTATTTTCCTCACTATCTATGTCAGTGACGTATAGTGGCATAACAATGACAGAAAGAAAGCACTTATTTTACAGTATCCACTTTTTGTGACAACTGGTGGTGTGCTGTAATTTCTCACGTAAAATATGAACTTTGCTCATAAATTGTTGGGAAACACTGCATTATACAGTTTCCACTTAGTATGTGCGTGTGTGTGGTGACAGTCTCCCTGACTACGGTAAACAACTTCGCCAGTTGTCAACCTGCAAGGCCCCCAAGAAAACAAAAATGCGGTCAAATTGAAGAAAATGTCTCACCTGTAGTTCCGATTTCCATTCATGAGGTCACTGCCCGGTTTACTTCCCGGATCCCACTTGTCAAGAAAAAAAAACCGGCCAGTCCTCCTTGCTTCCTTTCCTCCTCCGGCTTCTCCTCCCTTCAAGCCGGTGTCTCCCCGCGGCTCAGCGACGCCTGTGCCCCCGCAGAATGGCGGGCTCCGGGCCTCTTCGAGCCCGCCTTGCCTGGGGAAAGCGCTGTCAAGGCTTAGGCCGTCCCTCCACCACCTCCTCGCCGTTGGCAACGTGTCCAATCCCGGGTGTCGCTGCTTGCGCGGCGCCTGTCGGGTTAGCTCAGTTTAGCTCACTCGAGAAGCCTTTTTTTAAAATTATTTGTATTTTATTTGAGAGGATTTAAAAAGTACCTCTGCGGTCAGGAAGTCATTGCAGCGGGGTTAACGAGTCCACAAAAACCGAAGAGACGCATGTAGGGTAGATTTCAAACCGTGTCACACGTAATTAGACGTCGGGAAAACGTGCTAACGTTAGCCGGTTAGCTCTCTATCGACGAGGTGGAATTGTGACGGTTACTTTTACGAGGGAGGGAAGTAAAGTGGTGGAAAAAAATAGCAAAACAGGCACTTTCGCCGGTTAAATTTCTTGACACGACGCCGGCGTCGTCGTCTTCGACAGCCCAGTTGGCCAAAATTGGGGGAAAAAATAATAAAATCCAGTTGTCAGATCCTCGGTGTACGCCGAAAGAGTTTAGATTTTTCCTGAGGATGACAGATGAAGTGTGAGCCAGGCAAGCTGGCTGGCTGGCTGGGGATCTCTCCGAGGCGAGCCTGCTAAATATGGGCAAGTCAGGCTCTGCGCCGGCTACGTCACGGCTAGAGCTACGCCCCAAACTTCTTGTTAAAGTGTTATTACGTCCTCGGTGATGCTGCAAATGTCATATTCGCTCCCACATGGATTACGAGTACTTTTTTGTTCCATTATTTAAACTTCCCTAATTACTGTGATTTTCGATAGTTTTTCATGTATTGGGAGTCCTGTTAATGTACATATAAACATGTGATCTCGTAGTTTCCATTATTAGTGTATGTATACTTTAGTGATGAAATCTTAAAAATACAGATTTAAAAATGTATACTTTCTGATAATCCTAATCAGAGCATGAAGCTGTTTGTATTGTTTGTTTTGGTATCTTTGTCACTGATTAATAAACTAGTTATTCAGGAATGCCCATTTGAAATAAATTCATAAGAAATAAATTATTTCATGGGATGGATTAAATTAACTTTTGACGGACATTGCCAGAAGGTATTTATTTCACAATAAAATTCATATGATTCAGTAATGCATTATAACATCACACACCTAGGGACAAATTAGAGTGGTCACCACTTCTTTATGTTGTGCTAAATGTGCCTAATTAAGTGAGTCACAAAAGTACAAAAACACATACAGGGGATTATTTAAAAAACAAATTTATTTTCTTCTTAAAAAATAACCCTCCCCCACAGAGTTTCCATTACTACTATCACATACAGAGCCAAAAGAGCGTAACGCTTCCATGTCCTTTCATCCAAATCTATTGGGAAGTGCTATGACAAGGACTGTTCTTGATCAGTGGCTTCGATATTGCTTAGTCAGATGGTGAGGCTGCCGGCTGTCATACATACATTCCTACCCCTACCCCGACTCCCACCCCGCCCTACCCGGCCCTCCCGCTCGCCTGCCCGCCCCCTCTTGCAAGGTGCTTTGTGGCTTCAGTGAGTGAGGACTGCATCTGGTTTCAGTGGCGCAAGGTAACACCGCGAAACTTTGTATCATTATTATATGGAGAGGGGGGAACGAACGCGACGGCGGGAGAGCTTTGGCCCCCGGAAAACTGACAAGGCCTGGCGAGTGGTGAGCCAAAATACATAACAGGTTAATATCATATTTATATGTACAAATCACCTTCAACACAATGACAGGTCAGTAAAACGTCATACAAAGGCTTTTTTTTTTTTTTTGGATTACACGAGTACATAAATGTGATTTTAAAAATCCCACAAACGCATCTTCGAGGGCGACCAAGGTGGCATTTGGACCAAAGCCTCTTTCACACAGAGCTACCCAGCAAACAGACTTGACATCTAACCGCCTGCGCCTTTTATGAAGAACCCAGCCAAGGCAAGATACGTCTGCTTTACAGCCTGTTTACACAGAGACAAGCCATAGACAATTGTTTGGGAGTGTCAGGTGCTAAAACTTCACATCCCCTGGTCCAGGGATTGGGGAAATGTAATGTGGAAACAACACAGAAGATGAGGGACAAAGTTGGCAAAATTAAAACAAAAACACAAAAAATTCTATTTTGGATGTAACACCACATCCATAACATTGGCAGGACCAGGGTGGAGAAAAGCCTAAATTAGCTTAGCTTGCTAGTGAGGCCTCTTTTTTTTGTTTTTCTTTTTTTTTTTTTTTTTAGATTAATAAGTCTCTTAGTGGTCAGGAAGTCATTGCGGCAGGGATATAAAGAGTCTCCAAATAAAGACAAAGAGACACCTTAGGGATGGGAAGCTGTGTCACACACAGTTAAACATCTGCAAAGCTGGCTAACGTTAGCCAGGTAGCTTGCCCACAACAAGGTGGAATTCTTTAGATTCATCAGTTGTACTGATTTCCACCTCCTGCACAGGTAAAATCGTGAGGGCATCTCTTGTTTTCTGCATAAATGGCAACGACATGGAATGTGGAGACAAAGCTGGCAAAATTAAAAAAAACATTTTGGGGATTTTCCGTCTTTGGAGGTAGTACCAGATCCAAAACATGGGCGGGACCAAAGGACAGAAAAAGTGCTACTTTGTCCATTTTTTTTCCACGTCACTAAGAACAAAATCATATGCAGTCCTTACCTGCTGTACACGGTTCGAGTGTGAGTTTGCCAAAGCAAATGAATTCCTCTAACAAAAACTAAGGCAGTGTGAAAGGGGCTTCGGTCTCCACAGTCACAGGTCACGATACTCAAATGATGTGGTGGGGGGAAAGATTTTTAGAACTATTTCACAATCGAGGCAAACAGGCAGCGCCGAGCGAAAATAATGCCCACCGTACAAAAAAATAAGGTGGCTCAGATAATCCAGTTTTACAACGTGTTACATGCATCATTATCATTATTAATAATCATTATCATAGTTAAAAAGGCAGGGTGTATTAAGTGGTCTCAACCCCCTTACCCGTGCCACCCGTGCACACGGAGCACCAAGGGAAATTGGCTGACGCACTAAAAAGACAGGGTTTCCCAAACTGTGACGCTATACATTTCTTACACTAGGGGGCGTCAATCAATATCGTGAACTTATTTTTTTTTTTTTAGAATCATTTAGCATATTACTTAAGCTTGTGACTCTTGTTTTGACAGCAAGAATTGATTTCTTTTACCGGCCTCATCTGATGGACTGATACAGGGGTCAAGGAAGTCAGATGATTCTGGCAGACTGGATCGTACCATTGTAGCGGTGTGACAAGTGCCATACTGAAAAAAAAAGTCCTTTGACAAATGACAAAAATTGGTAAAAACTGTCAATTTAGTGACATCCATCTGTTTAGTACAATTAGTTAAAATTTTGTAGCAATCAGACAAAATCTGCAGGAGTAGTGCCTGTCTGGAAATGGCCAAAATGACCCCTAAAATAGTTACTTTAAACCAGAATGGCAGACTAACTTCCTGTCCTTATAAGGCATAGTTTGTTGAAACTTTTTTGTGGGTCGACTCATGATAGACATGGCTACTAAGTTTCATGTTAGTAAAACTGTATTCGGGGGTCGAATTTTTCTGGTGAGTCATTAGACTTCGCCAAAATAGCCTGACTATGACTGATTTAAACTAAAATGGCTGACTTGCCGTGGTTTTCCAGGCATGGCTTATTGAGACTTTTTTTGTGGGCCTACTCATGATCAGTACCCCTACAAAATTTTATGTTTTGAAGGGAGACTTGTCTTGAGGGGCTGGATTTTTAAGTTCAACTTTGAGCATACCTGTCCACCCCCGGGGTTTACTGAATCTTACGAAAGTTGTAATTTGCCCTTACATATCTGTATACAATCTTACACATTACGCATTATTTTCGAACGGCTGCTGTCACGTGAACGGAAATCAGCGATGTACGGCGTACATGTTTGAAAATGTGATTCCACCTGTACAAATTACACCGAAAAGTGTACAACTTGACAGGTATGTTTGAGGGAACCTGGAAACTTCCTTCCTGGGTCATTTGGTAAATGGCGCTTGATTGCGGCTTTACGACGGATCGACAGGTTTGGGAAACCCCGCTCTAAGGGATTGAGAAGCGATAAATGCGGGTGTCGGGGCGTGAAGAAGGTGACAATGGCAGAAGATGAGGAGTGTTGAAGAAGTGCATTTGAAGAGGGATAGTCTTGAGAGAGTGTGCTTCTGCTGTCTTGGCGGTGAGGTAAGAGCTAATGTGTAGTGTACAAAGATGAGGCCATTTGGAAGTAGTAATAAAAAAAAAAAATTAAAAAAAAGGAAATTTAAACAAAAAGTGCCTTGTAAATCCTTAAAAAGCATACAGACAAAAATAAAAACGAGCTCCCTGTTGAAGTGCCCCTTTATCCATTGGTTGTTTGTTCTTTTTTGGCTGGTTAATAATGCTGGTTTAGGTGCATGGGGTGCAAGTATCTTTTCTACACCAGGGGTGGGGAACCTACGGACCACCCCCACGGAAGAAGTAGGCAAAAAGGTTCCCCACTGCTGGCTCTACGCAATGCTCCCTCTATTGTTATTCTATGCAAAGCCCTCTAAAGGCTCTAAGATATGCTACGCCCGCTTTGGAAAATGAAGACAAGAGCCTACGATGTGCAGGCACCTACATGCTAAACGCTAAGTGCTAATGTAGCTCAAGGCGGGTTTAAAACAAAATAATACAAAATGAATAACATTGTTTGTAAAAAATAAAAATATTAAAACAATGAAAGTAAGCAAAGGATACCCAATCCTTGTGATTTTGGACCATTGGCATCCGGACTTCGGACTGGGTTCAAGAGGCAGCATTGTGGACCACCTACTTTCCTCCCTATTGCATACTTACTTGCATGTGTGTGAAGGTAGTATACAATATTACATCATAATACCAAATAAAAAAAAAACGGAATCAAACAGTCCTGGTCAAGTAAAAACAAAGGAACAATCATAATAATAATAATAATAATATTCATAACCTTTTTGAGTGCATGAGGCTGGAGAGTGTTTTGAAGATTGGATCGATGCGGCTGGTTGGCTGGCTGGCTGTGGAAGATGAGTAGTGGGCAGTCACATGGGAATAAGGGAAGGGGATGAGGTGGTCGTCGTGGTGGTGGGGAGCTGCGTGCCCACTCAAGTGGAAGTGAGATGGCGAGGGAAGTGGCGGGTGGCTCGGTACGCAGCTCAGGCGAAGTACATGGTCCTCAGGGTGTCGTGGTGGATCTGGACCGCTTTGGCCAGCGCCTGGGGGTCCCGACCGTTACTCTGACCAGACACGTGGCTGCCCTCCCCGCTGCAAGCAGACGCAAAGACCGCCGGTTAAGGCTGGATGGATTTACACGGCAAGATTCAATTGACACAAATCAAATTTTGGGCTCTCAAGTAGCACAATTGGTATGTGCGTGAAAATGCATGGAGTCTGATATCCTCTAGTGAGAATCAAGCTTCTTCCAAATGTGGATAAAAATCGGGTATGTATTAGATATCCCACGCTAGCTTCAGTGACGTGTACACATCTGCCCAAACAACACAAATATATATTAAAAATATGCTGTCAGTATACAGTCAGCTACAGTGAAAGCATGGAGCACTAAAAATCGTGTTCCTAACCTGTCGTGCTCTTTGTCCACAAGATGGTAGCGGGCGCGGAAGGCCACAAGGCGAGCGTAGTACGCCGGTGCTGGGATGGACACAGACCGAGTGCAGCGTACATAGGTGTGGCACAACTGGTAGGTGAGGATCTGCAACTCGTCGGCCGTGAAACGATTGTCATCCCACAAGACGTAATAATGCGACGGCCGGCTCGTACCCTGGAAATGGAGAAAAGGCAGTGAAGGAAATCACGTGAAATGCAGAATCACAAAGGTTTTAATGGTGCATCAAGCATCAAACCTTACTGCTGTGCTCCTGCCACACACAACGACAAAATCTAAAAGCTTGCAGTTTAGTGTCGCCCTTCACATAGACACAATGCTAAAAACTCAGTTTCGGAATTGTGGGTCGCCCAACAGTCTTGTTTTATTATGGGGAGTTAAAATTTGGTAGAAATTAGATAGGCACCCTAGGACAAGTCTCGTAAATAGCCAAAAGGACCCTAAAATGGCTGCTTCGTGCCAAAATGGCAGACTTTATGTATGTTTTCAGGCTTAGCTTCCTGAATTTTTTTTTGTGGGTGTACAAATAATAGACATGCCTACCTAATGTTCATGTTGCTAAGGGTAACTAGCTTTGGGGGCTAAAGTTAGTTTTGTGTTGTATGTTGTATATAATCTCTTGGACAACACTTTTCAAGGACCCTGCAAATGGCCAAAATGTGTGTTTTCGGATATGGCTTCTTGAGATTTTTTGTGGACCTATTTTATGTGGACCTAATTCCTACTGGATTAGCAGTTAGCACATTGCTAGCATCCATACCTGTATGCCTGCGTGGCTACACAGGTAGAAGTCAAACTCAAAGGGGTGAGTGATGCTGGTGTCCACTGTAGTGCCCGCAGGTATGTTCCCGCTTTTTCCAATCTGGTAAACCAACAAAAGAAAAAAATAAATAACACAGACGATACTATTAATAGGAAAACGGGGATTGCGGTGCCGTCACGTCCGAAAAAAGCATACCCTCTCAGACTTGTCGGCGCAGAAGAGGCGCGTGTGATGGCGTTTCTGCACCACGATGTAGGTGATGCCGGGCTGGTAGTCCTTCTCCAGCTTGATGCACGCGTCTCTGATGGCCAGCAGCTCATAGTGGAGAATCTGAAATGAATGCAAAACTTTTTATGTGCATTTTTAGGGAAGAAATACAAAAGCAAATTGTTTTTCAACATGGTTATCCATCCATTAATTTTGAATTCAATTCCATTAAAACAATGCAATGTGAAATCTGTCGCGAATCCAAACAACAGCACCCAACGCCGCATGTAAACGAGTTCCCAGCGAAATAAGACGCATTTTTACAACAGTTAGTTAGCATTTCGACCTGCGGCAGCTGTCCCTCGGGGACACCGTCCCTATAGAAGATGATCCTGGTGGGCTTGAAGCGGGTGGACTTGTAGAACTGGATGAGCAGCTCGCGCACCATGTAGGACAGGTCCTCGATGATCTCCTGCCGGGGCCGCTGGACCCGCACGGTGGCGCAGTAACGGCTGGGGTGGGCATCCATGCTGCCCACCACCTAGGGGAGGGAGAGGGGATAGCAAGGGGGCATTAGCACCTCTTGATGGCTAACACACGGAAGCGAGGGAGCAAACCTTTGAGCTCAATGGCCACATTTGATTTTGAAGAATTAATTATAGTAATAATAATAATAAAGGAAAATTTCAAATTGTTTCACAATATTTTCAGAGAATGGATGTAAGGAATTTATTGTAAGACAATAATTCATTCTCAATTAAACTGTAATACTATTATATATATAGCTACTGTTACTAACCAAAGATTTCATAAAATAAAACGAATGAAAAGACTTAAGTGTGTATGTAAATTCCATAAATACTTTTATTTCAATAAAATAATCAATTCACATAGTTGAGTAATTTTATTATAATTCAAGATTTATTAAAATATAATTTCAATTCATATGAAATGTGTAAATATGTTACTGCATTTTAACAAGAAATATAATGTGCTTCAATTACTTTAACAGCAATTTATAATTAATCAGCAAAATATTGAATAAATATTTGTTAATGTAAAATGTGTATGTAAAATAATTTGTTGTAATCATAATTTTGAATGAATGACTGCATGACTTATTCATAATGTATTTAATTACCCACATTTGATCAAATCACATGTGTTTTACACAATGTATTATGCAAACTTGTGAACACTGATGAATTGAATTATTTGATCATTTAACCAGTTATTTATTGAAATAAATGACTAAATACAATTTGGGTGGCTTTATTAATGCAACAAATATTGCAGGACTCTTGTTAATGCAAATGCTTGGTGGGCCAGAAGTGGCTTGCAGGCTTTCATACTTTGCCCCATTGATCCAGAACGATGATTTCCTTGCAAATCATTCTAGAATTGTCTTTTTTTTACCCCCTCACGCTCCCTCACCCCAACATGTGATTCAAGCATCTGTCACCATCGCTAGGCAACACGGCAACCAATCGCAGCATGGCTGAGGTCAGCGGCGGTTGAGGGGTTGACGTCATTGCAATTTTTCAACGTGACTCAGTGTGATGAGACATTTGTTTCTTTTGATCACCTTACCGACACCTTCCTCACTTTCCTTTTTATTTCTTGCTATGCCTCAGCTTAAAAAGAGGGAACCTTTTATTTACATGTGAGTTTAAGTATTGGAACATGTGAATGAAAAGTATATTACATAAATTTCAAACAATAAATGGCATTGAATGTCAGATTTGGCAGTTTTTCCTGGGCAGACTACTTTTGCAAAGAAGTGTAATACACATGAAAATCAGAGACATATCTATCTATGGGTGAAAAATTTGGGTAAATGGGTGGGTTCAAGGAAATGGCCTCAATGTTTGAATGCTTTTTGGAGGGGAGTGCATGCAACATCTGATAATTGCTCCCTATTCTCGGAAATTGAGTCAGAAGTCGTCTCGCGTCAATAAATCATGCAAGACTTTGACGGCTCACATCAAATGGATCAGTGCCACAAATACTTTTTCAATAGATTTTTGTGGCAGCAAAAAGGAAACGTTGACCACAGCAACGGAAATGGAATATTGAAAATTTGATGAAAACAAAGACGGTGCTTATTAAGTTCCCGCAGTACGCGTAAACCGCCACTAGGAGTCAGTATCGCTCTGCAAACACCTTCCTTTTCACTCTGCGTTGACACTTACGGCAGTGATGGAGGGTTTCTTGCCATCTCCAGCAGGGGGGTGCGTCACATCAGCTCCAAGGAAGATAACAGGCTGCTGGAACACCGCTGACCTGAAGGAGCAAACAAAAGCTCGAAAAATAAAACGAATCCATCCATACGCAAGTTAAAGGGCGCCATATTAAGGAAAATCGGTTTTTGTGTTCAACATACAGGGATGAATGGACATGAGGCTATGATAGTAGTTTGGAGTATGGTAGTGAAGTTTTGGCAGTTGAATATTTACGTTTTGATGAATAGGTGTTTTTATTAATTGTGATTTCAATCTCAATCAACGCAATCTTGATTATTATTTTTCCAGAATCGCCCAACCCTAACTCTAGCTCACCTGCAACCCAAATGATGCCACATGCCATTAAAAATGGATGGTTGGATGCATAATACTGTCCAGCATGTCTCCTTTAACATTCCAATATAATGGGCTACTACCTTTGGTGCGGCACCAGGATGTTGTTGATGCCACCCAGCTTGACGTTGATTTTGAGGCAGAGGTTCGACAGGGTCTGCGGGGACGTCTTCACCACGTTCTTCACCTGGACGCACTGCGTAGCCATACCCAGCAGAGTGTCTCCCACGCGCTTCACCTCGGCTGAATACGGAGATACGGAGTCAGCTTAAACAGCTCACATCGAGCTAAGATGACGTTGTCATCTTACCGTAGACGGGGGTTTTGCCCGGCAGGATGACGATGATGAGCTGCAGCCCCGAGTAGGTGTTCTTCAGGTGTCTGAACATGGGCTCCACGCTGTCCGCTCCCTGAGCGTACTTGCAGAAGCACGGCTGGCCCTGGATGGGCATGCCAGCATCTTTGGAGATCTTGCGGAGCTGGTCCGTGAAGTTCCTTAGAGGACAAAGTGATCATTTATTAGGTAATTTGTTCTCACTTCTCTGTTAAGTCTCCGATACGGCCCCCGAAAGTTTGGGATCATTGGATGATTAAGTACAATGTGAACTAAAACAGCACACCTACGATCACCAAGACATGGTAACGTAGCAATGATAACTAATTTAATTAGCCTACCGTTGCTAGTTACAAAGTGTTTTAATGCAAGTGGGAAACGATAGCGCCAGTGCATTACAACGACACTCAATATGCAGACTGGCTAACCGGTTACCCATTTAAAACTCATTCATTCCCGCTTAATCGGGCAGCGTAAATGGGGGTTAGGCGAACATTGGCACTTACTTAAGCACCTCCTCTCTGCATTGCTTCTGTGGGGCAAAGCAGGCGATGGCCCACACTTTAATCTCAATGCCGTTGTAGAACTGCTTACCCCGCATGTCCCACACGCCCTGATTGGGGGTGGCTATGGCTCGATTCTGTGACGGGACACACCCAAAACATGCTCACGATACAGTTTTCAGATTCAAAGTCATACACCAGGTTGTTGTGGAAACATTTACCCGTCCTCCATACTGCAGGATCGGGGCTGGGAGGACTCTGCCCGTCACCTCAGCCATGTCGTCCTTCACCTTGATGCCAAATTCCTGGATGTATGGGTCAAGGTTGAAGTTGGCGTTCTTCATCTGCAAAAGAGAACCAAAACTCAAATAGAATATTAAGAAGAAAAAAAAAAAGTCAGCCCCCAACACATGTGATCGTCTATCCCATTATGGGGAGAATTCCAGGGCTCACATTTGGCCAAATTATCCCCAGGTGGAAGCAAATGACATAACAATTGTTGCAAAGAATGTTGGAGAGGTGATTTTTTTTTCTCCAAGACATAATTTCATCAATGTACATTCATGAGACATTTATATCATAAATTTGCGCATGATAAAGTCTCAACTTGGACCCATGCCTGAAATTGAACAGAAAGACACTTTGGTTTGAAGCGACCATTTTGGGTACATTGCTAAAGTTGCAGTAGGAAAAAAGTTTGTTGATCACTTCAAAGATTCGCCATCAAAAAGTGCTGTGAAGGCCCATTTTTCACTACTCGCAACTTTAATTGTTATTCATTCAACCCTTTTCATAGCATGTACGAGAATTGACAAATTATTGTTCAACTTCTTTTTACATGCTAGCTTCTCGAGCCAGCTGCCGACTGGCTTTCCGCCTTAAGTGCAGGCCATTGTACTGTTTAACAGGAAATTTTGTGGAAGGGCGGGGCATCACTAACTCGTAGCTTTTCACTAGATAGAAATCGAAGTACAGGTGGAGAGCGGTTGAACTCACCAGCCTGCTGATCTCTTCCTGTCTATCGGGTGCTGAGCGAGCGGTGGCTTTGATCATGGTGGACGTCTGATTATCCGTCAGCTTCTTGATGCATCTTTGGCCCGCCACGATGTTACACACCTGGCACATTTTGAGCGGAGAAGTTATCAAATCTGCTCATGAAGGGAACATCATCACCATGTGATACGCTTCCTCACCTCTAGGGGCAGATATGTGTGCTTCTGCTCCTGCCCCACCTGCAGGCAGGGCAGGTGGGGGTATTTTAGCTGCAGGTTGTACTTCTGCTTGAAGTACTGGGCAACAGTGCATTCTACAGTCTGCCCACTTTCAAGCTGGAGGGGGAACCTGCAAGATAGACACACAACATTTTTATGGCCCTGGAAGAACTGAAATGAAGAACTGTAATGGTCCCAGGTTGCAAAAAAAAATGTCCACCCAACATCTAATGGTATGCTAAATAATTATTTTTTTAAGGCCAATTCAATCAAATTTTTTACCTCCCATTTACCAAATTTGTCATGAGCAGTGAGCGATATGTGCTCAGTATATTATATCACAATATTTGAAAATGTTCCTAAGAAAAAAATGTGCACCACTGAAAGATTGCTGGTGGCTTTGCCCGTTCCAAGATCCGATGCTAAAATAGCAGCAACCACAGATTGAAGGGACTGTGTCACCTTGGAGGAAAATTAAGGCCTTAGTTTAGAAGATCAGGTTGTGTTCCGATAAAAAAAAAAAAGCGTTTATGTTTAAATATATAGCGGGTCACACATTGGTACAAAAGAAACATAACAGGAGGATTAATATAACATGTAAAATATATATACTGTATACATCACAGGAAGGAAAAAAGACCTAGGCTAGCAGGAGATTTTCCTCAAATCCATTTTTTGAATATTAACACTGGTAAATTTTGACCTGCAACATTCGCTCGTAGTGAGACACTAGCAGGGAGATTAATTCTCCTGTACACCAAAAATTTTCACAGGTCAATGTGACCCGCTTTATGTTTAACCATAAAAAAACAAAACAAAAAGAACACCTGTAGCCTCCTTCAGCACCTTTTGTCAATGCTTGGTCAATATATAACATACAATAATTCAATGACAGCAACATTATCAGTGGTTTGCTTGATTAAAATCAAAATTGCCATTTTTCAAATCAATTACTGACAACATACAGTTACTCACAAATACCAAATACAAACGTTGAAAGCATTTATTTGAAGAAAGGGAAACATGGTCAAAATACTCCCCAAAAAGGAGCGAAGCCATCAGATTGTTTTTTCTAATATTAACACAGGTCATATTGACACAAAAACGTATGAAGAGGGCTTTAAAAAAAAAAAAAAACGGCAACATTTAGATCCAGCCCTTCTACTGAAACTCACTGAATTGTGCAGGTGTGCCTCATGTTTGTTCCATTTGGTGGATGACTAACAAAGATGAGCCTATAATGACCTAATGTGGACGGCGTCTCTTTAAATGACTGTATTGTGGTTGCAGTGAGGCATGGCATGCATCTGCATCATCATCATCATCATCATCATCATCATCATCATCATCATCACGCCACTTACGTCTGATGGCTGGCAGGACGTCGAGTGACATTGCATACGCGGTACTTCCTCTTCATTTGCCCACAGTGGGTCACTTCCACCTTGAGGCCTGGAGAAGTGGGGTACACGAGACCTGACACTACTAGATATTTACGAATTATTTGCGCCAGTTGGAGTTTAAAAATCCCCCACCTTTGATCTCCTTGGTGAAGCGAACCCGCTGCGAGTCGGTCAGCGTTTTGGGCTGCTCGTCTATGTTGCGGATGTCCAGAACCTCACACATGAACTCGATGACAGGCTGGGCTTTGTAGAAGGCAGTGGCGGACACTGGAGGGAGCCAGAGAACAATAGTGAGGAATGCAGACCCGCTGTACTTTTTTTTCTTTTTTTTTTTTGGGTTAAATAGAACTTTTGGAAGTCAGGGCTTTGTCACTCCTCACCATCGATGTTGAGCATCATCTTCCACATGGCGGGCCGCACAGACTGGTGGAAGCCGAACCACACCTCCCGGCCACCGCCCAGAGGGTGGTAGTATCCCTCGGGCGGGGAGAAGAATGAACGGCCCACTGGAGTGTACCTAAAAAATGGAGGAGTTGACAAATACAATGAATTGTGTGCACGGGTGCGCGAGGAAGAAAAATGAGTCAGCATGACTTCATGTCTTATCGTCATGTCGTCACATGGGACATCACACATCATTTGTCACCATAATGTCCAATGCCTTGTGTGATACCATAGAATAGTGGTTGGTTGTTTTTGAATAAAGGGATGGAAATAAAAAAGCTTATCAACCCATTTATCAATTAATTGAAAAAAAAAAACAATCAACAGATTAATCGAGTCTTAAAACCGCTGGTTACAGCCCTACTTGGAATTAAACCATTTTAGTCGCATTATTTCCTATGAGGAAATAAACAGTACCGGTACAGCATCAACTTCGGGGTTCCGCCATATGGTGCAATGTCAAAGGCGTACCTCATAGAGGCCAAGTGGCGCATGGCCACGTCCAGGGCTTGCACCGAGTCGAGGGGCACCTGCAGCCGCCCGCTGACTAGCGTCTCCTGCAGCAAGCGCCACGACACCTTGGCCAGCCAACGGATGGACACCTTGAAGATTCTGTCCTTGCCCTCACCTGGGATGGTGACCTCGAAATCCACCTGGAGTGAGAGAGTCAAAATATGCAAATACGAAGGCTGTATCACACTTTTATGGATTCTATTTTTAGATTTTTGCGACTCAGATCTGGATTTCTTTGCTGTGTGTGCATCTATATACACAGTTTCATTTTCGCCATTCAGACAAAAAATATGAAAACGCCATGGAAAAATCAATGTATTCAAGTTAGGTGTCAGTAGCTTGCAGTTTCACTTTTTGGGGTTGGGCTCAGTCCCTAATCCCTGGTTGATTGAATAACCATTCATGGGTGTTGCGGTAATGCGTTATGGCATCACACTCAACGTGCGTACCTTCTCACTGCCAATGGGCAGCGCCAGCACCGTGTAGATGTTCTTCTTGCCGTCGTACACGGGCTTGCGGTCGCCAAAGAGCTGCGGCTTGAAGTGCTGCACCATGTACTCCACCACCTCCCTGCGGGGAGGTCACGAAACAAACCCCAAAAAAACGTTAACATGCGCCACCCATGACGCTCCGCGAGTTAAAGCCATCCCCTTGATCGCAGCGCCCCATTGTGACGCGAGATGACGGAATTATCGATTGTGTGTGATGCAGCTGTCATGGTCATGGGAGGAGGTGGGGGGAACAGAGGACAAAAACGCAGAGGGAGTGGGGGGCGCGGCAAGAGGCCACTTTTCATGACGAGAAAGGGGGGAAGGGCGCAGGTCAAAGGGCATGATCTTTGGATACCTTCTGGGTAGCCTTTATCTCAAAACCCTCGAGTCAAGAGGGAGTGAAGCTCAAAGGCTTTCTGGCCTTTTAGAGGAAGGACACAAAGTTTTTTTTTGGGGGGGGGGGGGGGGGGGGGTCGTGCTACTTTCTTGTGTCCTCAGTTGAAAGTGTTGCAGAAATTAACGAAGGCGCACTGAGAAGACCTCATAAGTCCTCCAGTCCACCGTAAATAGCAAGTTGAAGAACTGCTCAATTTGGCTCGTTTACATAAATCTGGTGTCATAGGACAGCCACATCCGGCCTACATTAATTAGCACGTTACAGAACACGCATATCCGGTCCACCCTAATTGATGAACAGCAACCTTCATTCCATCTTAATTGGCTCAGTTAGGAACAGTCCATCTGTCCATCTTAATTATCTCGTCAGGGAATAGCCCCATCCGGTTTACATTGACTTCACATGCAGTCAATATTTGGGTTAAAGTCAAAATTCCGATTTCTGAGTCATTCGGAATAGCCCGTTTACATAGTTTTAGTGGAGAGAGTTTCCCTCCACATTTGAATAACCCGAATGAAACGGCCATGCCCGGACGTCATGACGCAATTATACGTCATCGTATAATCATTCTGATTAATATTGCGTTTGTGGAATATGAGTTCAGCAGCAAAATCCACCCGTTTTGAGCCATCTCTGAGGGCGGCCATTTTGTCACTTCTGTCGACTGAAAATGACATCACAGTTGCTCAGGGCTCAGATAACGACCAATCACGGCTCACCTCTTTTCTGAAGCAGAGCCATGATTGGTCATTACCTGAGCCCTGAGCAACTGTGATATTTTCCATCTACAGCAAGTAGCAAAAACTTGGTCGAAAACGGGTGGATTTTACTTCTATTCCACAAACACAATATTAATCTGAATGCTGTGTTTCAACTAGTGGGCCTGCATAGAACATTCTTTCCTTACGAAACATCCATATCTTGGGTTAGTCGGTCAACTGATTATTTGAATCAGGTGAGTTGGAGTAGAGAGACATAAAAAACACGCAAGGCAGCGGCCCTCAAGGACCGGATATGGACATGCCATACGGTCTCGGTACTCGCCCATCCCTACTACAAACAGTCAGCTTAATGAGCATGTTCAAAAACAGATGTATCATTATTTTCTTGTAAAGAATTCACCACATCCTGTCCACCTTAACTAGCTTGTTCAAAGAACAGTCACAACCAGTCCACCTGAAATAGCAGGTTATGAAACAGTCCATCATGATTATCCTTTTAGGGAACGGCCACATCCGGAGAGTCTTCAAATGGGTTCAAAAGAACTGTAGTTCTGGCTTGAAACACAAAATTTAACGCTGTGAGAAACTGTAGTAATTGTTGTGGCTCAAACATGTGTTTCTCCCCCCCCCCCCCCCTCCCGTCTACAACAGACAAAGAAGATGGCTGAAATGGGAAAGAACTTTCAAGAGACCTCAAGACAAAACCGTCAGCAGATTATGCCCTCATTTGCTTTCATGTTTGTTTACCGCCATTTGAGTCAGAAACTTGACAAATCTCAAACAAGACAGCTCCTTTTTTCCCTTTAATTGGCAAAGATGACATGAATGATCATGATTCATGTCATCTTGCCTGCATTCCTTTTGTCGTCATTTTTTTTCGAAGACTTCTAAAAGAAGAAAACAAATAGCTTCGCAAAGTTACAAAAATCTGCAAAGGCTAGAAATCCTAACAATGACTTGAAAACCTCATTTAAAAAACACAAACATGAATTCGAAAACCTTAAGCTTGGCTTTAAATCCAAACTTGAAACCCTAAATTTAAACCCAAACACTGACGTGAAACCTTACTTTGAAACCCTGGCACTGGCTTGAAACTCAAATCCTGACCTGAAATCCCAACACTGACGTGAAATATTAATTTGAAATCCTAATGCTAACTTGAAACCCTATTTTGAAACCATGACACTGTCTTGAAAGCCTAACCCAGAAAAAAATATAATGCTAGCTTGAAACCTTAGCCCTGTCTTCAATCCCTAACTTGAAACCCTAACCCTAGTTTGAAAGCCTAACCCAGACAAAAAAAAACGCTACCTTGAAACACTAACTCGAAACCCTAACAATGGCTTGAACCCCTAATTTGAAACCCTAACACTGGCTCGAAATCCTACTTTGAAACCCTAACCCTGTCTTGAATCCCTAACTTGAACCCCTAATCCTGTTTTAAAACCGTAACTTGAAACTCTAACCTAGCCATAAAACCTTAACTTCGGCTTGGAACCCTAACGTCAAACTGTGACCTTGGCTTGATGCCTTACCTAAAATCCTTTCTGTTGAAGTAGGGCTGTGTCTGCCTCCAGACTGAGCTGACAGTATGGATCTCTTTCTGCCTGAACTAAGACAATTACACTTGCTACTTTTTCAGGTCAATGTTGAACATTTTGGACGCTTTACAGATGCCACATCTGCTCAGTTGTCGAGGTCATGGCATCAAATACGTGTGGCGCAGGGTGGCGTCAGATGAGATGCCATAGCACAGGGAACAACAGTCGTTTGTGGCCTACCTGTTGACCCGCCGCGGGCACTTGTCCGGCTTGATGTCCACCTCGTAGTGGTAGACGTCCATCTTGGGGATCTCCACCTCAAAGTAGTTGGCCAGCAGCTTGATGGGCTTGCCCACGGTGCCCATTCCTGGCCGACGCGGGGCGTGGAACACCTGCTGCAGGGGTGGGGGGAAGACCCCCATGGGCACTGAGGACAAATTAGTAGGAGAAGCCGTGTGAAGATTTTGTCCCGACTGCTGCTGAGTTTGAACTAATTCGATGGTCGTTTTTTGTGGTTTCCAGGGGTCAAGACAAGATTATGTCTGTGATCAGTGATCACTACCAATTTTTTTTATTAGACAGGCGGGTGATTTAGTCAACGCACGGTCTGATGACTCTTCGATGCAAAATTCTAATACCTCCACCCCAAAAGTCCGTCTCCGAGGCCAGCTGCACTTGGCAACATGAAATTTGGTACACGTCAATTACAAGTCGACTCACACAGACGTCTCGGGAATCAATGTCTGAAAAGACACAGGTGTCGGCCATTTTGGTTTGAAGCGCGCATTATACAGTCAATTTGGTCGTTTTCAAGGATCCTTCAAAGATGAACTCGTCCAAGAGAGATTGCCCAATTGCTACCAAATTTGACGACACATGGCTGACGCTGCACTGCAAAAACAATATTTTCATCACTGCAAAAATCGATGACTCATCGTAAAATCCGAAATTCTAAGAATAAAGTTTCTAGGCGGCCCTCAAAGTTTAACTTAAAAATTCAGCCCGCCCAAGCCATTTTCCCTTAGAAGCATGACATTTGGTTGACATTTGTATCATGATGTGTAGAGCCACAAAAAAAGTCAAAATAAGCCTCGTCAGGAAAGATGCAGGAACTCTGCCATATGGTTTGAAACAGCCATTTCAGGATCGTTTTGGCTCACCAAAAGACATGAAATGATACCTCCACTCCAAAATTCAGCCACCAAAGACAGGTTTTTAAGCAAAATGAAATTTGGTTAGCATGTCTATCATGAGAAGACCCACAAAAGTCTCGCAAGAGCCATTTTAGTCTGAAGCAGCCATTTTAAGGTCATTTTGTGAAGTCGAATAACTCTGCAATACCTCCACTTTAAAATTCAGCCCCCAAAGACAGCCGCACTTCGCTATCATGACTAGACTCACAAAATGTCACAAAAAAAAACACGCCAGAAAAGACACTTGAAGTCTGTCTGTCATTTTGGTTTTAAGCGGGTGAATGTTATTGGGTGATTTTGGTCCTTCAAAGACAAACTCGTCATTTCATCGGATTGCTGCCAGATGGGTGATGCTAAATTGCAACACTTTGAGTTTTTGTCATTTCGTGTACCCAGAATATGGAAGTGACGTAAGCGAAGTATGATGACTCGATGTAAAAAAATGAAATTCTAATACCTCCACTCCAAAATTCAACGCCCAAAGCCAATTTTACTTTGCAATATGAAATTTAGTAAGCATATTTATCATGAGTCAACTGACATAAAAGATTCGGAATCCATCCCCCCCAAAAGACCCGAATAGTTTTAGAGCCAGTTTGTCATTTCCAAGGATCCTTCAAATAGGAACTTGTGCTTGAGAGTTAGTCCAACTGCTACCAAATTTGAATTTATTATACTAGACACACTGGTGACGTTAATCTGCGGGGGGGGGGGGGGGGGGGGGGGGGGAAATAAATCAAGCTTTCGTCACTGCATGTGGGCGGAGCGGCGGTGACTGCACACAAAACATGAAAGTTGAACAGAAAGAAAATCATGTCAGCGTCAATGCATCTGGGGTGCGAGGTTTACCAGTAACTCCTACTTGCGAAGGGGCCCCCATGTCTTAACCCCTCAGGTCCCCAGAGAACCCCCGCCATCCCTCTCGCCCCACCATCAACAACAAAGACCCCAGCTGCCCTGCTCGTCCGTCTGAGGCACACATAAACAACACCGGGTGGCTTGACGGAGGGGAGTGCCCTCACAAACACGGGAGAACCCCCCCCCCCACCAACCCTCGCCTCGGCATTCCCAGCCTCACCATGGAGACGCCACAGCAACACGGCATTGTCATGGATATCAGAAGACCTGTGTGCGTGGGTGTGTGCGTGAGGGGAGGTTGGGGGCGCCTGTTGGATGGGAGGAGGAGCCAAGACCTTGGCCTCTTGGGTCCTGCATGGTACATGTTCCCACATCAGGCCGACCTGGAAAAGCCCTTCTTTTAATAGCTGCAAGGGATTTCCGCAAGGTAAAACAGGAACGCTCACATGACACATGAGGATGTGCGCGTGCATGTACAGTCGCTATGATGGTATTAGAAAAATATCGCACAAATATTAGATATTCAAATTAAATAAATACATAGATAAATAAACATAAATAAATATTAGATGTTGATTATACAAACAGGAAAAAATAAAATACAAAACACACTACATTAGAAAAAACACAAATATTGGGCAAATGTGCAAAAATAGTGGAATATAATACTAAAAATTGCATAATTTAAAATACTGGGGAAAATATGAAAAACGGAAAATACAAGAATATTTTTATAATATTTTTTATTAGCCAATTATTGTTCATTTAGTATTATTTAGTCATTAAAAAAACAATTGAACAACAATTTGGCAGTATTTCATGAGAAAGCGTGACGTTGTTTTGCAAACTAAAAGCAGATGGTTGCAAATGTCTTACTTTGATCAAACACAAAAGATAATCAGTCTGCTTTCATGGAGGAGGTATACAGAAATCAGAGCATAATTACTCATTGAGAAGCCAAAGTCAGAGGTTTTGCACAATTTAAGTCAAACAATGACTCTTAAATGATAACTTGATTACTAAAATAGTTGTAGATTAATTTGATAATTGATTAGTTGTTGATCAATTTTGACATAAAATATTTAAGAGAAAATTAAACAAATACTAGGAAAAATGTATTAAAAATATGTTTAAAAAAGTAAAATACAAAAAATATTGGAAATATATACAAAAATGAATAAAAAAAATGTAAAAATCTGTTCATATGTAAAATAAAAGGAAAATACAAAACGGAAATATAGTAAATGGATACATAAAAAAATAAAAATAATAGGAAAAAAATGCATAATTATAATAATACAAAATGACTAAAAATACCCACGCCTCTGGAAAACAATACTAAAACATTACAAAAATAAAACACGTAACATGAAAAATACAAAAATATCCGGAAAAAAATAGTGTGCGTGTTACAAAGTTAGGATTCTCATTCCCATTGGCTTGACAGGACTATTCTGGAGCCTGCGTTCACCAACCTTTTGGTGAACAAAAGACTTCGATTCAACTTCTGTAACCTAATCTGTCTGCTCGGAGTAAAGACAAAGTCCCGCGTTAGCATAATAGCATCTCACACTTGCCGCTGACTACCTCACTGCTTCTCGCTAGACATGAAAAGGTAGCATGTTACACAAATACAGTACGTACACATGCTGCAAAAAACGTCAAACACATTAGCCTGCCAGTGTACACAGATACACAGCACAAAGGCAGATTCAAGACTCATGATGGCCACGCGCTAACACGCACGCACGCAGGCACACGCCTCGCACCCCCTTGCCAGTGAAGGCAGATGGTGTGAATCAGAGCCAGATCTCCCCGGCGTCCCGAGACAATAGTTCCCGTGCGGTGCGACGACAACAGTGGGACGTCACAGCATGACCGTGCTGGCTAACTTGCTAGCATCTTCACATAACACAAATGTGGGCACTGGGCTACATGCCTTTGATGTTCCGTCAGTTCAATGAGCATCAAAGGATGAACAATGGGCGTGTGGACTGCCTTTTTCTTAACACAATTAGTCCAAAATGATCAATTCCATCATTGCAAATTACGTTGTTCTCCCTGCTCACATGTGAGGGCTCTTAACTCGGAAAATACATAAATTGAGGCAGTTGAAGTCAAAGGCAACCAATTTGTTAATTTTTCGTAAAAACTTTGAAATGTCATTTTCAGTCGACAGCAAGTGACAAAATGACCACCCTGTGAGATGGATAAAATCAGATGTTTTTTTCTGCTGAATTCATATTCCACAAATGTAGCATTAATCAGAATACCGTCTTCTTCTAGTAGGGGGCGGGGCGCATTGTACCTACAATATTATTGTAAAGATTTTTGTTGTTGTTGACTTCCCTTTAAAATTTGATCTAGGCAAGCCATGCCTTTGTTACGTCTTGGCTAGATTACTGTAATGCAATTTATTTGGAGTCGGCCAGTTGGTCCAAAATGCTGCTGCTCGCCTCCCAACTGGAGCTCGAAAGAGGGAGCATACAACACCAATTCTGGCCTAACCTTCACTGTCTCCCAGTGCATTTTAAGGTTTATTTTAAGATGCTTCTATTTGTTTTCAAATCTTTAAATGGCCTCGCCCCAGCGGATCTCTCGGAGCATCTCCACCCCTACGTACTGGAGGTGTCGAGGACTAAGCGGAGCCTCAGAGGGCATCAGGCCTTTTCTGTTTCCAGTCCTTCCCTCTGGAATGACCTTCCATTAAATGTTAGGCAAGCCCCCAGTCTGGCCATTTTTAAAACTTGTTTAAAGTCACATTTTTATTCCTCTGCTTTTTATCCGACGTGAGACTGACACTTTTCTGCTGTTTTCCAGTGTCTATATTGGATATAAGTATCATTAATTTGTGTTTTAGAGCTCGAGAGCTCAGTTCAGCGGGCAATAAAATAATACCTGTTAGTGGGTTTTTTTTTTCCTTTGGGTTTTTGGGCCACAGTTTTCTTCCCAAAAGAGCACGCCCTGACACAATTTCCCGCTGCATGTTCGGCTTTTAATTTGCTTTTATTGTCACACCAAAAGATGGAGCACTGTCAGAGTAGACATTGCGCAAGACGTAACATTTTCATGCGGCGCCTCAGGTTACCTCTCGAGAGCAGAATTCGATGAAAAGGTTTAAGTAGTTTGCTGTTTCTTTGACTTTTTAGCCCTCTAATTCCAAAAGATGGAGCAGAGACGATCAAAAGAAGTTACAGGAAGTAAGCAGACTCACATTCAAGTCACGTGTTATCCAAGTAAGAGATACTGTTTCGTTTTCACCTTGCAAACCTGTTAAATTCTTTTTACAGTTGCATGACAAATAAGAAAAATTGATTTATGCAAGTAAATCAACATTTTTTCCCCACGCAAACAGTGCAAAATTGATGCACCACAACTTGACTCTTCATGGTTGTTCAATCTGTCTAACTTTTACCCAAAAGGAGCTTCAGTTCTACATCTTGGGTACTAACATGATAGTGCTTCTCTGTACTGTAGCTGTGAGTGAAAATGGTGGATCTTCCCCCAGCTTAGCTGTCAATTCGCAGGCGGAGAAGCTCACGTGGTGGCGGTATTATGCAAATTAGCCACACTGTTCCATCGCAATCCAAAAACATTCGGAGTGGCTCGCCTACAGACACTCTTTCAGATATAAACAGATAAAAAAAATGTACTTGGTTGCTTAATTTCACACCTGATAGGTGGGCAGGCAACCCAGAAAGCCAAATAT
This sequence comes from Filicampus tigris, assembly GCF_054856515.1. Taxonomy (NCBI): domain Eukaryota; kingdom Metazoa; phylum Chordata; class Actinopteri; order Syngnathiformes; family Syngnathidae; genus Filicampus; species Filicampus tigris. The sequence continues at coordinate 4,800,263 of NC_141224.1, read as the reverse complement.
TTCTGTTTATAACAAGTTAAGTCCAATTGACACCAAATGGTGTCAATTGGCCTATTGGCCTATACAGTTAATGACGATGGGGGGGGCCTTTGCGACACTGGACCAGATTACAGTGGTGCCTTCATTTACGAGTTTAATGATGTTGGTGATCGCGTTCATGACTCAAAACACATGTATCTCAAATCATCATTCCTCATTGAAATGAATGAAAATGCTATTAATCAGTTTCAGCCCCAACCAAAAAAACAATAAAATGTTTGTAACTCATTATAATAATGGGCATTGTGCTATTCCTAGTGTGTGCGTCGTGGCTGCCAGAGGATAGTACAATACATACAAAATAAATAAACGAGGAAGACTGTCAAAACTAAGATCAGCACACTGCAGTAATTGGTTGTGTGTTTGCAGAAGATAAAGAATATATGCCTCTGGATATTATAATATTGTCTGTCTACATGCTGCACCATTTGTGGTGAAATATCTACTACTTAATTGCTTTCTGTGGGGACATTTGAATGGTGTTCTAAATTAAGAGTTCATATTGCCACACTTAATTAAAAGGACTGCACTTGACCAAGCTGCCACTCCTGTAATGTAACCAAGCAAAGGAGTAGCCCATTATGCTTCAATTTGTTTTTGTTCCAAACGCTCTAAATAATTGACCACCATCTAAACACTTATCAACAACAGCTCTTTTGAATCATCACACTTCACACACACACACACGCGCGCGCGCGCGCACACGCACACGCACACACAATAGGCAACTTCACAGATACTGAAGGGGGCCCCAGAGGGCCTCCCTCATCCATAAATCCTAAATTAACCTAAAACCAAGCCATGTTAATTCGTATAATTGGCACTTATATGTCTGGATATCGTTTTTTTTTTTTAATAGCTAAAACAGTAACAGAGATCTAGTAAATTGTCAGTGATCGTGGAGAAGGGCTGCCCATAGCTCAGCCAGATGCTGCCAGTGCAAGGCGGGCTTCATTCCCACGACCTCCGTGGCCACCCCCCGCCCCAGCGGATAGTCAACACCGTTTGAGAGGGCTCGTCCGCGGCTATAAATCGGGAGAAATTCGCGTAAGAGCCCCTCCTTCCCTGGGTCTCCCTTCACACGGATGTCACCCACCAATTAGCCGAGGCCAGGAGACCATAGCTCGGCTTTTTTCTTGCACAAACATATCCCCAATAGTTCTTTTTTTAAGCGAATAATATTTAAACATACATACCAGCGCCAGACGGTCCCGGCTCCATCCCATTCACTTAGCCGCGCGGGTACAAGCTAGCTAATCCAGGGTGGTGTGGCCGAACAGCCGGCCCCTTCAGGTTGGAAGGCAGACTTCCAGCCCCCTCCTCTCGGCGTGTTGTCTTCGTCCCTCCTCGGTGTGTTGTACTGTCCGCCCTCCACCCTCACCCCCCAAAAAAGAGCCACAAGATGAGTTATAAGGCTAAAAAAAATTAATAAAAAAAAAAAGGGGGAGCGATAGCTGCCCGCCGGTCCGCCGCTCGTCTACCCGCTGACCCCGTCTTGTCTCCGGCTGATGATTGTCGCTTTGGTGTTCCTCCCCGCCAACCCGCCCGGGGAATGAGCCGACGATCCGCGGCGTTGGCGTGCCTGGAGCGGTGTGTTGTGGCTCGCGTCCCCGCCGAACAAAAAAGGCCAGCCCCCACTCAGGTCCCCCCACCACCCCAAAAAATAAAAAAAAATAAAAAATCTCAAACTTCTTCTCTACCATCAAAACTGCTGGAGAATTTACTGACGTACCCTGGTGGCGGAAGGGGATATTGCAATGCAGGAGTTCACCCGACGTAACCCGTTTTTAAATTGGACGTAAATTACGTGTACGTAAACTACGTAAAACCTACTCTAACGTAATTTTTCTGACAATTTAAAATGCAATGAGAATAAAAATCTTATTGCCCGCCAGTCCCTTATTACCGTAGATTACATCATATTTTTATTGTTAGGTTGTTATTTATAGTTTTACATTTATTTAAATGTGTTTATTTGATTTTTTAGTGAATAAAAGTAGATAAATGTATTGAACTATAGCTATTCAAAACATGTGCATTTTTTCATTTTAATTGTTGATTATTTTATAATCAGATTTGTTTTCTTTATTTATTTGGTAATAGTTTGGGATTTTTATGTTAACTGGATTTATATTTTTAACAAATGAAAACTGATACATGTACTGTACATCAGTTTGTATTATACTGTAAATTATTATTTTCATTAATTCTCGCATTTTAAATGTAATTAATTGCGAGTATTTTCCCCAAAATTTTGACAAAACGCTCCTGTCACGTGACAGGAAGTGCTCTGACGTCACCTACTGCAACGAGGAAGCGGTCGTCATCGTAAAAAGCGGTGAGTTGGAAGCTTGGTGATTTCTGTGGAATTTCTGGTCATTTTGTGGCTACAGGCGCTCTTTCCTCTCGTTGAATGAATGTTGATGTTTACGCAGACAGGTGCTCATTTGATAACATTATGTCAGCGTATTTGTGTGTGGTAATTTTTTTAGCCAGCATGCAGTTTTGCCTCGATTGAGTGCATGTGTTGTGAGCGGGATGATATTTCACGGGAAAATCCTGTCTCTCAAATCCCATCATCTCTAGAAAGACATTTGCTTATTTCTATTTGTTTTTGGGCATTTTTCTCCCCGGATTCACCCACAAACTTCCTCGCAGCTTGAAAATGTCGTGGATAAAGGAGGGCGAGTTAAACCTGCTCGAGAGGATTTCTGCCAATATTCTCAAGGTATGAATACTGTACTTGGATTGAGCAGAAGGGATTGAAAGATAATACGGTCCAGCGTGATCTTTTTTTTTTTGTGTGTCTCATAGAAGGGCAAAGAAATGGTGCATTTTTTTCAGATGTGGTTGAATGTTATATGAGAAAGCTTTAAAAAAAATGAATTTGACAGTGAAACTTTCAACAACAAAGAAAATCCAAATTTTGACGAAAAAAAAGTCAGATTTGTTTTCAGTGAAAAAACTATTTTGACAAGAAAAACAAGAATTTGTATGAGGAAAAAAAGTCATTGAAAATGGTATGCAAAAAATACATTTTTACCAGGAAAAAAATGGTACAATTTGAGAACAAACAAGTCAAAATTATGGGGGTTTTTTTTCTCAGTGAAGAAAAAGTCAAATTTTATTTTTAAGTCTAACTTTTTACAAGGAAAAAAGTGCTTTCAGAAAGTCACAATTTCATTAGAAAAGACTGATGAGTGAGAAAAATGTTTTACTATGAGTTAAGTAATCTTGAACTTTATTCTTGTAATTCTGTGTATGATTCCTCTTAACTTGACTTTAATACATGTACTATGTGTATGTCATAAGTATACTCGATGCTTTAACAAGTGACCCGTGCTCCCCCGATCTTACCCCACCTTACCCCCACCCACCCCTCCAAGGCGGGGCCCATGCCCAAACACGTGGCCTTCATCATGGACGGCAACCGTCGCTTTGCGCGCAGGAAGAACATGGAGCGCCAGGAGGGACACATGCAGGGCTTCAACAAGATGGCAGAGGTGAGCCAAGGTGACATTTTAATGTGCGGAATTGTTGTAATGCGAACAGCCCTGGCTTTTCTTCCAGACGCTTCGCTGGTGCAAGCATCTGAACATACAGGAGGTGACCGTGTACGCCTTCAGCATCGAGAACTTCAAGCGCACAAAGGACGAAGTGGACGGCCTGATGAAACTGGCCAAACAGAAATTTGAAAGACTTTTAGAGGAACGGTGGGTCTCCTGTCCATCAGTGGAAACTTTATTATGTTTAGTTTACAAGTATACGAGCATATATGTGGAGTGTGATAGTGTTTCAGGGAATGCAGTCCATTCAACCTCCACTACATCGTGGTTATTCGTTTGTTGTCGTACAATATCGCAAATTTGATGAAAAAATGAAATGGCATTTTAAATCATTAAGCAAACAGACCTTCGTTATTAAATAGTTATGGATAAACACTTTGGTGTTTAAATAAACAATGTTAAATTCTCTTCTGTTTAATGTCAGCTTTACAGTAAGCTTCACGTGGCAGTGAAAACTAAAATAGGCTTCACACGGTCAAGATTTTGGAGCTGATCAGTGAGAACAAAAAAAAAGATAAACGATCACAGATCCGATCAGAAGATGGACCAATCCAAACAAGTTGTTTATTTACTGCAGGGGCATTGTGACCAGCCCACGAATAGTAAAATGTGTGTATAATTGACGCTCATTGAAAAAATAGTAACAATAAAACAGTAAAAAAAAAATCTCTTAAAATGCTGGTGAAAATTCACGAGCCTTTCAGAGTCATACCTCAAATGGACAAGTGCTACTCTTTATAATTGAGTAAAGCTGTGCCTCTGGCCTCTAGATGAGGAAATGCAGACGAGCGTGCAGCATGTGATGCGTTTTATTTTTATGCATTCTCCAATGAATCAGTGGCCGCTGCTTGTTTTATGAGCCAAGCATGACGTGTTGTTTTGATGTTGTTCTTTCAACCGCAGGGAGAACCTGGAGAAGCACGGCGTTTGCATCCGGGTGCTAGGCGACTTGAACCTGCTGCCGCTGGACCTCCAGCAACTCATCGCCAAAGCGGTGCTCGCCACCCGAGCTCATAATAAGTACGCTTTAGTCTCTCTCCCTTCGTGGAGTCTTTTTTCTTTTTTTTGTTTACATTGACAAAAATGTTTTGAAACTTATTGGGGGGTAAAATTCACAAGAAAAGGGATGTTTTCATGAGGAAAGAAATCACAATTTTGATGTGTTATTGTTTTTGTTAAGAATTATTTTTATAAATATTTTTTTGCTAGAATACGTCTGGTGCAGCTCACCAAAGATTTACTTGGTTGTTTAAGTTCAACCTTGATAGGTGGGCAGACACTCCGACTATTTGTACATGACGTTAAAAGTAAATTGTCATCAAACTTGAATCAATACCACATATTATTAGCATGTGCATTTTCTCCCCCAAAAAAGCTTGCATCAAGCTGTTTAATCGCCACTCCTGTAAAATACTGCATGTCCAGTTTTTGTATGTGGAAAGTGGGAAGAAGTCTGAATTTTTGTGTCATGACAGCACTGGTTTTGTTTTTTACAGGTGTTTCTTGAATGTGTGTTTCGCCTACACGTCACGTTATGAAATGACCAACGCAGTCAGAGAGATGGCCTGGGGGGTGGAGCAAGGACTGATTCAAGCCAGGTAAAGCAATTACATAGACAGAGGTTTGATTGTCAATTGTCTGAATAAAGAAAAAAAATATATATATATATTACAAGGGAAAATAAGTTGGCATTTTTTAATCAGAATAATGTTGTAATTTTACAGAAAAGTTGTAATTTAAAGAGAGTAAAGTCCTAATTTTTACAAGTATAAAGTGAAAATATTGTATGAATTAAGTTGTCATTTTACCAGAATAGAAATATTAGCTTTGTGTAAAATATTAGGTTCGAAAGTTGTCATTTTGTGTGAATAGTCATATTATTATTATTTTTTACAAGAATAAAGATTCAATTTAACAAAGAAAGTCGATAATAATTAGAAATGTTACAAGAAGTGTTCTTTAACCCGGGAGCGCATAACTGCGTTTCTACTACAAGAGCTAGGAGCGCTGTTGCGTCTTTCTACCTTTCAAACCGGGGGAGCGGATACGTCACTGTCCTACTTTTAATCCAATTCTCCGTTTCTTAGGCAATTTAATGCATCGGAATATACACGTGACGGTGTCGCGAGACCGCGGAGGATGTCATGGAATTTTTTCGAGCCGTAGGTAGGCTAATGGCGGACCCCGTCGACCGCCGGGAGCTCTGATAAGAAAGTAACGGCAGTGATATACAGACGACGTGCACGACCAGTGGAACCAGTCGAACGTGATATGATATGGTTTGTAGACAAATACGATATTGACGTCTTTGTAACAGAATGCAGGATGGTAATTACCACTCGATTTATTTTTTTTTTTTATTAAAATAGTGCTTCTCTTGCACTGACACGTTATTTTTACATCTTCGATTGATACAGTAAATAATAATAAATTCTGCCTGTGTGAAAGCCACATGTCAAAGCTCTTCAATTCTTTTAGAATTATGTTTCTGTCTGCTACAGGGGCTGAGATATTAATCATTTTGTAAGTGTTGGATTTCTGGGAGAACTTCAGGTTTTCAAGGGTAATTCCAAAGGCGACCGACGGTTTTGCGGAGCTGTTGAGAAAGGCGCTTGAGGCCTTAATGGGTTAACAGAAAAAGTTCTAATGTATCAGAATATTCCAAGAATGAAACAGCAGAAAAAGTATAGGTGCAATATGACAAGAGTAAAATTAGTTTTGCGTGTCTAAAGTGAACGCACTTTGAATGTGTGTGCGTGCGTGTGTGTGTGTGTGTGTGTGTGTGCGTGCGCGTGTGTGCGTGCGTGCATGCATGCTTGCCTTAGTGACGTGTCCGAAGCGCTGCTGAGCGAATGTCTGTACAGCAACAATTCGCCCAATCCCGACCTTCTCATCAGAACCTCAGGCGAAGTGCGCCTCAGTGACTTCCTACTGTGGCAGGTGAGGATGACGAAGACCTTTTTATTTATATTTTATGATGATGATGATGACTATTGATTTATTTTTTTTCTTCCCCTCCCCTCCCTTCCTACTCAGACATCCCACACGTGTTTAGTGTTCCAGTCAGTGCTGTGGCCCGAGTATTCCTTCTGGAACTTGTGTGAAGCCATTCTCCAGTATCAAGTCAACTACAAATCCATCCAGGTGAGGTTTTGCTTCCGTTGGTATTAAAATGAGCAAAACACTGGAGGGGCGGTGATTAATTTTACAACTAATTGATCAAGTACTCCTTTAGACACATTTTTTGGTTTTAAACTTGTCCGAATCCTTGGAATTTCAGCGTCAAAACAATATTCTCCAGTTTCTGGATTCCTCCATGAAAATAGATTTATTATCCTTGTGTACTTCTTTTTTTTTTTTTTTCAATTATTAGTATTAAATCAGACATTACCAAACCAGTAACTGAATTGTGATTAATTTATGATTGTGCATTTTCTGTACAGTCAATTTGAATTAATGTCCTGTTTTGCAAAAGAATTGGACCCTCGCATACTCACAGTTCGGCACAAATGGATCCTTTGCCGATTAAATTTTTTTTTTTTTTTTTTAGATATATATTTATTTTTTTTTTTTACTTGTTTTTCCTTTTATAGGGGTTTGGGTCCCACATTTTTTCACATTTTCGCTATGGCGGGGATCGAGGGTAGGGTAAATATACAAGTTGTTTAAATAGATATATTGCGCCATCTTGTGAGCAAATCGGTGAACTCGCTGATCACTGTTTGACCCCCAAAATCCTGATGGCGTTAAGCAGGGATGGGCTTCATCACAATCGCGTCGCTTTCCAAGTTCCAAGTCGCGAACGTTCCACAATTCTGTAACAGAAACTCTCCCTTTCCAGAACGCACGGGACATCCACCAAGAGCACCAGGCGCTGCAGCAGCTGGAAGCGGACCGCGCCTGCGCCTTGTCCGCTGAGCACCTGCGGCGCAACGGCAAGCCCGCAGACGCCGGCCGCAGGCAGGAGGCGCTGTCGCACTACGCCGCCCAACGCCAAGAGCGAGTTCGCCACTTCCTGGAGGCGCTCACGACAAAGCGGGACTCTTTCTTTACTGACTTGTGCAGCAGTGTGTCGGCCTAAGATCTCCTTGTTGTGGACCCCACCTCGTCCTACAAGGGCTTTTTCTGCTCAGTGTCCAGAAAAGGGCGACGTCAACCCCTATGGGGCTATAGAGTTACTGGCGTATTTATAAATGTAGATGAAAATAAAAATAATGATTATAACATCTAATATGCGTTTGGTCAAAATGTAGTTTAAAGGTGTTAATCGTCTTTTAAAGTGCATGCTGTGGTTTGTGGGGTGAACGCTTGGCCGTTATAATCCGGTCCAATAATGAAGGTGTCAGTCTTGTGATGTTGATGACATAACTAGATTTTGACCACTTTTTTTGAAGATTAAACTGATTATTGATTGTCAAGTTATATGATTTGTGATTGACTCTTTTAGAAAGTGTTCTTCCCTGCAGTTTCATATTTAATTGTGATTCGGTAGAAGTAAAAACATGTCATGCCAGCTTGAGAGAATATCAATCATAAAATATGAATGTTACTGAAGTACATGCTTCACATTAAAAATAGGATTTTTCAAAATTATGCTTCTATGTATGTTTGTCTTTATGAGTTTTTATATTTAAACAAATAGGCATTTAAAATCATACATTCCATTCTATAAAAACGTTAAATCCAACAAACGTTCCATTAATTAATAAATTGTGAAAGAAAAATGTAATTATCCTGAACCTATTTATTAACTATTTTATGGTGAACATGTGTAATGACTGAATTGGGGGAATTTTATTGACACTTGTATTATTAAATGGGTTTTTATTTAATTAGAGATACTTATTTTAGGACATGTATTATTTGTTTATATTTAATAATTTCATTTAAGTTTATTTAGTTTAAGATTTATTTCTATTGTATTCAGGGGGGGCGGAACAATGGTCGACTGGTTAGCACGTCCGCCTCACAGTTCAGAGGCCGTGGGTTCGATACCGGCCCTGGCCTCCCTGTGTGGAGCTTGCATGTTCTCCCCGTGCCTGCGTGGGTTTTCTCCGGGTACTCCGGTTTCCTCCCACATTCCAACAACATGCATGGTAAGTTGATTGGACTCTCTAAATTGCCCCTAGGTGTGATTGTGAGTGCGGATGTTTGTCTCTGTGTGGCCTGCGATTGGCTGGCGACCAATTCAGGGCGTCCCCAGCCCACTGCCCGAAGACAGCTGGGATAGGCTCCAGCACGCCCCGCGACCCTTGTGAGGATAAGCAGTATCGATAATGGATGGATGGATGGATGGATGTATTCAGGGGATTTATGATTACATTTGTATTCATGTAATGACATTTTAATTCTAGTTTTAATTATGCAATGATTCGTATTTATTACGTGTTTCAGCAATTTAAGGAAATTTTGTATTGTTTTTATTTATGTATGACTTGCTTGCTCTCTGTATTTAGTTGAGGATATTGGTTACTTGCTTATTGAATGGTTGAATATATATATATGTACCCCGCCTACTGCCCGAAGACAGCTGGGATAGGCTCCAGCACGCCCGCGACCCGCGTGAGGACAAGCATTTCAGATAATGATATGACCGTCTAATTAATACACCCGCCCAAACTAACTCCCCCCCCCCCCCCCCCCCCAAATTCAGCTACAGGAAGCGGCATTACCGTGCAGTTTAGCACGCCACCATGAGGCGCGGATCGGCACTTCCAGTAGCCACAAGATGCGCATATCCGATTGAGCCGCGCATACCCTGTTGCCCCCCGCCCTTCTCTCGTCTTCGACTAAAAAGGGGTGGACCCAATGGCCTCGTGACATGGCGGCATCCAATGACAACCGGTGCTATGTCCAACTGGTTCAAACTGGTTTGGCTCTTATATTTCATGGTATAAACTAGAAAAACATTGCTTTGCGATATACATGCGCCATTTTAAGCAGCTCCCCTGTCTGCACAGCACTGTGACCCCCTTGTGAGAAGGGAAAATCGCCCGTTTCACCCGTCATTTTTTTCCAATTTTTATCTGCGACATGGCAAAAGCGAAGGTAAGATTTTTTTCTCTGTGTGCGTGGTTTTTTTTTTTTTTTACTCGCCCGCAGATAGGTTGCTGGTGTTTTTCTTTTTTTCTTTTATGGTGAAGGTTATGTGAGGTTGTCGTCTTTCGTGTGTGGAAACGTCATCGCCATGACAGCCAGCCGTGGCGCGCATACTGCGCAAACCTGCAGCCTGGTGAAAATAAACACGTCGTTTTCTTCCCCGTTACTAACCAGGCAAAAAATAATTAATTAATTTTCTCGCGAATAACATCGTCTTACGTGTTGTTTTTGTTGTTGTTTTATTTTATTTATTTTTTTAACCTTTTGCGGAAAAATGACAAACTTCAGTGTTACTTTCGCGCCAAATTGCACGCAAATACGTGCAATGTGTTGATGTTTACGTAAGCTTGACAGTTAACTGACAATCAAAATGTATGTTTTGGGCGCGAGGACTGCGGTGGGGGAGGGGAGGTGATGTGACGTCTTGTTTTTTTTGTTTTGTTTTGTCTTTTTTTTTTTTTAACTCGTCCCCATTTAGTTTGTTTTAGCTAAGCGTTCTATTTTTACAACCTCCCCCAAAACGACATTATTGAATCCAAATGTACATTTTAATGTGGCCGTGTTTTGTATTCGAGTGACGTATTGTTGATTTCGAGTCTTCAGAGCAGCCATTGGCAGTTTGATACGAATTGACTTACTTCCGGGAGTTTTTATTTTTTTCGAGTGGGGGGTGAGTCGTTAGTTTTAAAACGACATTTTTCTTAGTTAATTTAAATTCGAATTAGTTTGCAAGGCTTTCTTTGGTCTGGCAGCAGTGCTAAACACGCGGTAGTTTGCTCATTCGTCAGATGGCCATGTCGTTAGTTTATGCCCGCGATTCGCTCGTCTACTCGTGCCTACATGCCGCTGCACCACCTCCCCCCCAAAAAAACAGAGAGAACTGTCATGGCGCCAACGCGTTGTCATGGCAACTGCTCCCGCCCCGCCCACCTCCTTACTTGAATTCAAATAAGAGCGGGAAGGTCACGTGCTGCTCAGTCTAAAACACATTCCAAAATGTTATCCTAATAATAGCGTTTTTCCGAAAGCTTTCTTTTCCTCTTTTTTTATTTTTACATTTTCAGAAAAACAGCATGACAAATTTTACAAAGAAGATTAGTCCATTTGCCTGGATTCAACCATTACAGTGTGAATTTTGGGCACTCGCAATAGAAATTGTGACAATAATGTAGCAATGACATTGGCACTTAAACTATCAAGCAAGTGAAATGTTTGAATTGTTGACATTTTATGTTAATTGTGACATTTAATTAATACCTTTCTGGTTTATTACTTTTTCCCCTCAACAGTCAAGTGGCACCATTGAGGTTTGTTACATTTTTATTCCCTTCCTGGCATTTTTTTTTTCATAACAATTGCTACATTACGCTTACATTTTCACATTCTTTTTCTCCACAGAGACGGTGTTCCCCACGCCTGTTATTGGTGCGTTGCAGTCACTCGAAAAAAACGATATTTGAATGACTTCCTTTATTTTTATTTAAATGTGAATTATTGCTCTTTGGGCTTCCTGAGTTGTACTGTAGCCATACTCAGGCAGTTATTATTCACACCCTATTAAACCCTGTGATTCAACATTGATAATTATACTTATATGAGATCAACCAGTATGTGGACACACTTTTAGCCAAATAATGTTTTCAGTGTTAAAATATTATTCATGATTTTTTTTACATTTACTGTTGTACAAAAACACTAAAACATATACATTTCTTAATTAAGATGTCAAACAATAGTTACTTAGATTACTAGTATTCCTGAATGTACCCAATGTTAAAGTAATTTAAAATATATATATATATATTTTCATTTCAAGCTTTTTTACATTTTTTTGTTTTTTAATGAAATACATGAAAGGAAAACAAAATGAGAAATTGTTGATTTTATTATTGCACCTCTAATTAGAAATATATTTTCCAAATGTTTTGGAGAAGTATAATTGTTTTTTTTTTTAATTATTATTATTTATTTATTTTTTTACTACATGGTTCTCCAAGTCCGGTCCTCCGGAGCACCTATCTAGCCTGTTTTTTTGTTTCCCTGTTCCAACACACCTGATTCAAATGATCAGCTCATCAGCAAGCTTTGCACAAGCCTGTTAACGATCCCTCATTTGAATCAGGTGTGTTGGAGCTAGAGAAACATCTAAAACAGACTGGACTTGGAGACTCCTCTTTTACTAAATACAATTAAGGAGAAATCAAGGCCAGTAGAACAAGTGTAATTCTATTTTTTTTCTAGAGAATATAAAAAGATACACTTTTAATGGCATTGTTATTCCAATATCAAAATGTTTAAGAAAAAAAAAAAAAATATATATATATATTAAAAAAATTTACAAAATAAAAAAAAAAAGCAGAATAAGTTTAACACTATTTTTTTGAATTATTCAATTTTAAAGTTGCATGTTTGTCAAGTGTTTAAGAGAATATTCGTGTGAAATGCAAAAACAAGTTAGTACATCTTAAGCTATCTTAAGTTTTCAAAGTGTCATTTGGTTAATTGACCACCAACTACACAGAATTGGCAACAAAATAGTTGATATATTGTGGATCATTGTGGCCGTCCCAAGTCTGAGGATTGGCTACGCCCACAATAAGTAATATAAACTTACATACATAAGAGTGTTGCATGTATACACGTGTTATATGTATATATGGCCCACTCATTCTAAAATGACTTGTTGTAAAAATCAACATTATTGTCATCCTGCAGAAACCCAAACCCGCTCCAGTGGAAGTCAAGAAGAAAGCTACCACCAAGGTATGAATACCACCACTATTTTTTGACCGTTTAATATTTAAAATGACTTACTATGAGTTACTAATGTCAACTTGTTGTGTTGTAGAAGGGGCCCAAAGCAAAGAAGACCAAGGCAGAGAACGGTAACGCCAAGGCCGAGGTAATGATGAATATTACTCAACAACTCAAACCTTTACAGGTATAGAATTCTATTTTTAATCAATTGTGCCATTTTTCTCGCCCTCCCTAAAGGAGCCCAAGGCCGACGCCGCGGAAACCAAATGAGTTGATGTCGACATGCTCTCTCTATCCGCCTCCCACCCTTGGACCCCCCCCTCCCTCCCCCCATCCTACCCTACCCCCATCCTACCCTACCCCTTCCTGTGTACTTGGTGATTGTACAGTTTGAAATAAGTATTTTTTACCAAGTTTTATATTACAAATGTCCGTTATTAGGTTTGCCTTGCACTTGATGTAACACATGGTGTTCTCACAACGCTCACTCATATCTATTTTGAAATTTCTTACACCCCCGACGTTCGTACCTCATAGCTAGCCGTCTCGCTTTCTCTCCTTTCGGTCTTTTATTTTTATTTTTTTAACTGCTGAATATTTGATCCTTTGCCACGCATTTTTCAAACATAAGGCAGCTATTAAATAAAAGTCTTTTAAGTCACAATTTACCAAATGTTTTTGAAACACTGTATATTGTTAAAAAAAAACAAAACAGTTCTGCCGTCCTCCCCAAGAGACACGTATCATGTGAATTCTTATCACCCGATGAAGAGACATGCCCATAAGCTATGTTGATGACTCCGATGGTTAATCTAAATGTTGCTGAAATAAAACATTTTTAAAAAGCTCTTAATCCCTCCTTGTATGTCCACTCTCCATTGTGCCAATAGAGGGCAGTGTCGTACCACATTTAATGAAATAGGCGGTGTTCTTGCCTTGGCCACTGGGTGGAGCTCTCCGTTTATCACAATCTGTAGAAAAAGTGGGTCAAATATGACGCATATTGTTGTAAAAACATGAACCACTTTGTCATGCCTGAAGACTTTTACCATTGTACACTTAACCTGCGTCAGTGGCAGTAATCTAAGGGAGCAATACATATATGTACTGTATATAGGTAGAGGTGAACCCCCTTTCAGCAGATAACACAACTGTGTTTGTCTTGGAGGATGGGTGTTGAAATAGCCTCGCAGACTTACATTCTAGGAATGCCGAGTCATCACTGAGGTTAGGGACAAAGCCCTTGACATGAATAGCAAAAGCTAGCAAATAAGGGACACATCCCTAGAAGTGCATAAAATGATCCATAATGCACGTTGCAATTCTAAATATAGCCCAAAGTAATGTTCCCAAAACATCCAACAATATTACCCTAAAAAAATAAATGGTATACAGATGACTGTATTCATTTATTTATTCTTTTAATGCACGCACCAGAAGCGTGACAGCGCTGGCATGTGTCGCCACTTTGCCGCCTGTAAAAATACCAATAACTACTTTCCTTTTGTCCATTTAATTACGTTTGACTCAGTGATGCATAGATACTTTATTTTTTTATAAATGTATATCATCTGCCACATAGCATAATTACCTAAATACATTTTCTATATTTTTGAAAGACTAGAAAAAAGCTTTTTTTTGTTTTTAGAATACAAAATGTTTTTTTTTTTAATTGATATTGTAAACTTCAACCAAATGGGTGAACAATCAAGTGCAAGGAAAAAGACCCAATAAGAAATATCAATGTGTGTTCTAAAAAAATGTGTTTTTTCGTGTTTTCCAAAAATATTGATAATACTCAGGCAATTATGCTGTGGCCGACGATTATGTAATAAACACACATATTTGCAGTTTGTCATTCGCATACCGGTATTTGGTAAAAGATTTGCTTTTTCTGTTTGTTTGTTTTTTTTGTCAAACCAAAGCAATAAAAGAATTTCTTTGGTGGTAAAACGGAATTACATGTGTATTTATTGAAACAACCACATAACCTTGCCATAGGAAAATCAGTGCATTGCAAAGGATTCATTTTATTCTTTACTCTCTCTGCTTCCATTAGCGATCAGGAACTTTCTCTGCATCATCTTGAGAGGTTTACCCACCCTTCTTTCTCAGACTCCTCAAGGAGCTTTGCCTGCCTGTCAGACCTCTGCTGGAATCTTTCATCACGCTGTTGTAAACTGTCAAGCCGGTTGGGGGCTAGCAGCCTAGCAGTAGCAACTTTTAATGTGCGGCATCTACGGCCATTACAGAGGAAGCTCAGGAATACACAACAACACTGTACAAAAAAAAAATAAAACTAGCAACAACTTGTATTTTATGGCCATTGAAGTTTGGAAACACGTTAAATCCAGATTATTGATACGCTATACACATACGATGTGAATAGGCACAACAAAATGAGCAAGTTCTTTGCTCTAAATTAATTTGCTGAGTTGTTTTTACTTGAAGCGTTAAGTTGGGGTTCAATGCAAGGTTTTGTCAACTTTTATGTCTTTGTTGTGAAATGCGGGAAAGCCAACTTTTGCGGAAGCAAAACTTAAAATATTCAGTTAAACTGACCGTCAAATTTTGAGTTCATCCAACTAAATTTGTTTACAATGTAGAATTATTGCGTAGTCACTCATGAGTCATTTTGAAACTTTTTTGCTTATATTGGATTATGTTTCCTTACTACACGAATGTGCGAGTGTAGTTGTCCTTTAGCTAAACGAACAGACTGGGTACTTTCAATCAGGTGTTTCACTTCATTCACGCAATGGTGTCATCAGTGAATAAACCAATTCAATTCAACACAATATGAATTCTAAGATCAGGATGAAATTCAATGACGCATACAATTATCCGTTTAGTAACAAATGGCCTTGTTCAACTTTCTAAAGGAGGTGAAGAAGTTCTGTCTCCTCTTTCAGGAGTTTTGGTTTGATTTTGTTTGCTGTATGTTGGACAGAGGTGTCAAATCCAGGTCCAGTAAGTAAACCTTGCCACAGTTTGGCTTTAGCCACAGGTGCTTCTACTCAACCGGCAGGTAAACGAGCTCGTTTACACACATCAGAGGTGCTCAGGCAACAACCAATCACAGCTCAGGTTGTGAATGTCACATGACCATATTAAAAACAACAGGTGAGTCGTGATTGATCGTTACCTGAGCCCTGAGCAACTGTGATGTCATTTTCAGTCGACAGCAAGTGGCAAAATGGCCGCCCAATGAGATGGAAAAAACGCTTATCACACAACCTTAATATTAATCAGAATGGCATGTTTAGACTAGTAGGGCGCATAAAACTTATTGTAATGAACATTTTTGACTTGGCTTTCCCTTTAAATTCAACAGTTTGACTTTTAATTTTTAAACATTTCGTTTGGTACAGTTAACATTTGTGAGCAATACATTTTAATTTAATCTGCATTTTCAAGGATCGAAGGAATGATTCTGTCATACCAACAAACATTTCCATATGATGTGATGTGGCATAAAATACAAAAGCCAGGTCCCAGTTTAGTCCAGTAAGTCCAAAGACTTTCATTCATTCGCCGAAACGCTTGTGAAAATTAAAATATGACAAAAATATGAGGGAGACACTAATCCACAATTTGAATGTGTGCAGTGGGTTGCTGATGGTGTAGTGGTACACTCGCCTGAGTTGTGTGCGGGCAGCGTGGGATCGGTTCCCACTCAGTGACTGTCTGTGTGTATGCCCTGCGACTGGCTGGCGACCAGTTCAGGGTGTAGTTTGCCTTTCGCCCATAGTCAGCTGGGATAGGCTCCAGCACCTCCCTGCAACACTAATCAGGATAAGTGGTGTGTAAATGCAGCAAGGTGTGGATCAGTGATGAGCAAAGGGAGTCCTTAGTGTCAACAGAGACTGTCTGCAATATTAAATATACTTTTTCTTATGAATAAAACCTTTGTACTATCCTACTGAGTTTTAATGTTGGCCATGATGGTAGAATGTTTTTTTTTTCAATAAAAAAATGGAAAAAGTACAATGAACAGAGAAATGGCCTGCTGGGATTATTAGTTAGTTAGTTAGTTAGTTAGTTAGTTAGTTGTTTTACACATCTCATTGTCAGTTTAGAGAATGTAAAACGACCATCACTGCTGTTAGTCACGTTGTAGTTTCTGGACCACCATGTACAGTAAGTATATATTGCTAATGGCAACACCTCCTTCGCTTTGCATTGCAGCCTATGGAAGGAGACAAACGTTCCAGTACATACGAACTACATGCATGTGGAGAGTGGACGAGCTCATTCGTTCAAACATTAGAGGGGTGTATTTCACGCGTATGTACGTGCACATACATGGCGACGCCGATGTGTGGAGCCCCACCTCCCCTACTCAGCTTATAGAGAACGTCCACCCGGGTCCATAAAGAAACCTCATGCCCTCACACTGCTGCACTCCCTTCAAAGAATTCAAACCCTGCACCGGGTGACCTGTGACAGCCAAGTATAGCCTCAGGTAAGAAGAATTGATGAGTTAATTAATCAACTAGTGGAGATAAAGGAAAGAAAAACGTGGACGGTTGTGGCCGTCAAATCCTCATACACGGTTAATATGGTTCAATTGAGTGTTTTTTTTTTCTCATTGTGACTTTAATCATTAAAGTTGAATTAGTTGGTACAAATTGCACGTTGTTGCCATTAGAGTGTCAAGAATGTGCGTGTGTAAGGTAACACTAAAAGTGGTTTCAGTGGTGATAAAACAAAATGTACAAACGTTAAACTCTTGTATTAGTTTAAATCATCGAATGTGCACAAACCGGATGAATGCACTTTTGGTTTAATTAATTGCAAGAAAGTTCTGCCTCCCGCTCCTGCAGTCTACTTTTGATTTTGCATTTTCTAAACGAAATCCTCACCATCATTTATTAAAAATTGTTTGAACTTTAGGCAAACTCTATTTTTGGGGGGCGAGGGGGGGGCGGTCTTATACTGAATGAGAAAAAACTGCTGTTTTAAATTGGCTACGTGTGAAGTAGATGAGTATGAGAAAGAAACTTGAAGCTGTTTGCATGAGGTACTGCTTTTTTATTTTTTGTGATGGAATGTTATGAAACAAAAAATGTTTTGTTTTGGTTTTTTAATTGCTACAATTGTAAGCAAGTGAATAATAATTGCCAGGTGCTCTATTAGTGTATAAAGTTCTCACAACAGTTTTGAACGAGTCGCTGTGACTGTTGTTTAAAATGTACTTTTGTGTAAATTACTTTTGTGTAATGCCTTTCTTTAAACTTAAGAACTATTCATTCATTCATGGTCATTAAAATTTCTTTTTAAAAAAATGTTTTATGTATTTGTAGCTTGTATGTCCCGTGACCGTGGCGGGCAAAGTTAGCTTGGACACAATGGGGAGCCAAAATGGATGTTTGTTGTAGCTTGTCGCAAAGATTAAACTATGACAATTAAATTCATATGGTGGCTAATGTTGCAGCTAACCCTTAAACTTTATGGTTTTGATATGAGTGGTTGTGTTGATAAATTTATGTACAAAAATTACAGCTCTACAGGTTCATTTTAGTTTTGACGCTAACTACCTACGCTAACTAGCAGCAGAACAAGTAGTGCTGCTCATGCTAATTGAATGAACACACGCATAACTACAGTACATGCACACAAGCCAACATTTTTCTTGTGTTCTTCAAGTTGTATGTGCATGTACAAAGAGTCTCATTTTAGAAAGCCAATAAAGCCAAGAGCTGGGGTCTGTTTCCAGCAGAAATGCTAATGCAACACGTCCCACCAGCTAGCTAACCTGATTATAAAAATTAGTTGTGTTAAGTTCCTAGTTGGTATATGACACATGATAATAAAATAAATATACATACGTGAAGTTTTAGGTTTTTACGACAATGTTGGAATGCGAATGTCAATCTATGTTGTCAAGTGTGCTAATGCTAGCATCATACTTGCCTGCTAGCTCACCCTATCAAATTTCTTGCTAATGTCATTGACTATTATGGGATAAATTGAAATTATTTAAATGCATAATACTGAGAATTTACAACAGGATGGAATGCTAATGGAGGTTTTTCCCCAATCTACCATGTAGATGTGCTAGCATAGCCCCTGGCATCCAAAGCTAGACGACACACTTTTAGCTCTCCTTTTCACTTTGTGGTCGGACCTTGAGTCCCAAATTTCCCACTTGCCAGCTTACGTCGAATGCAGCACAATGCAGCCGGTGTACAGTATGAACTGGCTGCTTTGTGACGTAACCGTGGAGACAGACATCCAGTTGCAGTGAAGCTGGCGCTTCTGATAGGACCCGTCAGTCGCTCGGATTGTATGTCTCTTTGCCATTTTCCCACTCACACCACCCCCACTAGTCTACTACAGAGCAAGGAAGCTGCAAAAAGCGAGAGTGAAAAGGCGGGACTGAGGGTGACAATGAAGGCATTTCATTGGCTGTCAGGAGTAGAGTACATGATGTACCCTGTGTATGTTAATGCCTGACTCTGGATAATGCTGACTGATTCAAACAGCCTATAACCATAATAATCATCATTGCTCGATAATAATAGCTGCGTGACAATGTCAATCAAACTGAGTATGATCATCTTTGTAAAGGCAGCAATTTTGCATCGCATGCGTCTTGATTTTATTTGCACTTTTAGTCGAGTGTGAAAGTGGCCTTTTGTTTGCGTAGTTCAGGTATAATTGCAGGAATAGTTCCCAGATGACTCAGCAGGGTTGCTGGCCAAAATCTCATAGTATGAAGTTACCACTCCTTTCTAAAATGTAAGTAGAGAATAATAGTGAACTATTTAAAGTCACATCTTCTCCTTTGTTTTGGTCTTGGTCTTATTTTTCACCTGCACATATATTCTGGGGATTATGGTAGTCTTAATTTAACCTGAAAACATTTGGTGGATTTATGGTAGTCTTTCTTCATCCTGTTGTGTGTTTATAAAACTGCAATTTTGTGAGGTTACCATATTTTTAGGGATTTATTGTAGTCTTATTTTTGCAGTGAAACGTTTTGAAGGCTAACAGTATTCTCATTTCATCCCACACCATTTACGGTAGTCTCCTACCTGTGCAAAATTGGGGGATTTACTGTAGAGTTCTTTTAAACTACACAAGGTTTGAGGAATTATGGTACTGCAGTGTTCTTTTTAACTTAAACCTTTGCTAGAATTCTGCTTGCCTTACATTTATTCTATGAAACGTTTTGGATTCATGCTAGTGTTATTTAGATACTACGTGATTATGGGGGGTGGGGGGAGGACAGTCGGAATTCCACTTAATTTCAACCCGTGCAACTTTTTTGGAAGGTGAGGTAGTCTTGACTGCGACTTTTCAGGAATTTAAATTATTATACCACCTTGACCAAGATTTTGGGCTATACGGTGGTCATGTTTTTAATGGTGCGACTTTATATAGGATATGTGGTAGTCCAATTTCAACCTGCACCACATTTGGGGTAATTACGGTAATAACTAGTGCAATTTTTGGATAATTTACAATATTATCCAGTATAACTGTTTTGAATATTTGATCTTTGAACATTTTTTTTTTTTTTTTAAATATGGAAAATATCAGTGAATCGGTGTATTGACATGTGGTTGCAAACACACCCTACAAGCCAGTCATCATGACTGCCAAAGATGGAATGTGGCAAACGGCGTCGTTAGATTCTAACCTTGAATAGCTTTTTCTTGTTTTTGTGCCCTTGGGCGTGTTTATGGCCAATCTTCATTCCTAGAGATTGTTGGATGCCTTTTTGATAAACAGATTTCCCCTACAATTAGTCAGTGCACACATGCCTGAAAAAAAATGGGGTAGGGAACCTTTGACTGCCTGCTAGAACAGTTTCAGTCCACAGTGCAATTCTTAAAACCTTACTAACTAAAAAAGTAAAACCTCTGTTTATAAATGGCATAAGAATATTTACCCCACATGTGCTCATAACATAACTCCAAGTGACTAGTTGGGCCACACTCAAATTCTATCGAATGGAAAAAAAAATTGACAAACTGTTTTTTGTTTGTTTTGGTTTTTTTCCACTTTATTTTATCATCCAAATTTTGTATGGTCCTCGGACTTCATAAAAAAAAAAATCCTGATTAGAGAAAGATTTCAGGAAATTCAAGATCATTAATGTGAATTAAACTGCAATTAAAATCTTAGGATTGTTGGCATTATTATTGTACAACTAAAGTCCGCAGTTAGAAGTTATTAGCCAAATGCACCACAAACATAAGGAACTAAGTTAGTCAGATACACATTCTACAGTGCTACAACCATTTATTTTTCAACAAGACATGACGGAAGATTTATGAAGTGACGGTGAAATTTCAGCAAATTTGCACATCGTCTTTCCCGAGTTTCGTTCCTAAATTGAGAACGGAACCCAAATTTGTACGCAAGCCGTAATGTCATTAAAATAAATATTTTGCCACAAATAAACAATTCAATTCCTTTTTTTATTTATTTTTTGCACCACTGCGCAAGGTAATTCATTGCGTGCCATTCATCACTTCAAAAGTTTGTGTGTCAATACAGATGTAAATGGAGCACCCCCTGTATTGATGATGTGATATTTGGTCAAAACAATTGGGATATAAAATGTCTCCACTTGGAGTCTAAAAATCGTCAAGTTTCCGTGTGAACAAGTCACTAATCTTTTGACTTCATCCCATTTAAAGGAAGTTGTACTAGTCCAGGAGTTACCAGATTCTCATTAGTGGGATTATATTTGCTTTCTTCTAAAATCAATTCACGGGTCTTTGTCAGGCAGGCTGATGGTTTGCTTTTCGGAAAAAAAACTTGTCTGATTGAAAGTTTTGGTTAAACCTCATTACTGCGTGTATTTATGGTTCATTCAAATGGGACTTAAACAAAGATGGTAAATTACATGCCTGTCTAAACTATTACAAAGTAACTTCTGTTCTATGGGTTTCACCAAATGGTCCCAAGGTTTGTGCGTGTCATATTCACCGCCGGCGTCCGATGAAAGTGCACGCATCAGGAACAGTTGCGTAATCCCACTCTCGGACATGCACGTGCTTCGCCATGAACGCGTTGTTCCCCATTTATTCGTCTTTATCTGCTAACGAGCTAATAACATAGGACAGTTTGTTTTGGAGGAGTGTGGGGGGGAGTTGTTGGGAAGGGGGGGGGTTTGTTTTGGTAGGGCCTCCAAGTGAAAGTAATGCTTTTCGACAGTCCCGGTGTGCGTGTTTCTGCAAAAAGTGGGCGTGTGCGCCGCAACCCAGCCTCGCAGATCTGGTTGGGCGAGAGCGCAGCTTTATAAAAAGGCGGAGGAAAAAGTACCTCAGTTGCGTTCTCTCTGCTTGGGCTGGGAGGGCTGAAGGTGACACCGGATAAGTGGGGGAATAGATGCCTGGATGACTTGGAAGTAAAATTATCTGGTTGCGTTGAAGAATCATAGACACTTGGAAGTCTTTTTTTGGTTTGTTTGTTTTTTTTAGAGCTGTGACTGTTCTGGAACATTGAGGAATCCTGAAAAAACTTGCTAAAATCTGTGTTGTCCTCTAGTTTTTGAGGACCCTTTAGGCACCTGGGACATTTTTTTTTTTTTCTTCTGGAATTGAAATTGTCCTTTCAAGTTGAGTAAGCTTCAAGAGCGCTTGGAGAACATCCTCAAATCGGGATCATCTTGCTGTGTGGGGCAGTAATCCAACTCCAAACAGGTTGGCATGTTTGATTTGTGCATCTTTCGCCCCCCCCCCCAAAAAAAAAAAACGTAATCCCTGATCTGGTCGTTCAATCGCTGCAGAGAACAACCCTACATTGACTCTAATGATCCCTTGTGGAGGTTGGAATGTCCAGATTCAGATTTTTATCCAGCCTTGAAGCAGACTGGTCAGTTTTAGATTATTACAGCGCCAGAAGAAACCCCAGATGATCTTTTGTTTTACCAGTCCTTAATCTGCCCTCTTTCACTGTGTTCTCCCCGAAAACGTAATCCCTGATCTGGCGTTTTGATCGCTGCAGAGAATGACTCTTATTTCCAGCTTCTGATTTTTATCCAACCTTTTACAAGGGAAGACTGGTCAGTTTTAGAATGTTCCATATATTACGGCGGTGGAAGAAACTCAAGACGGTCTTTCGTTTAAATTCGTCTGGCATTTTTGCGAATGTGATGCAGAACAGTGGCTAGGGTACAGGAAACCAAAAGATTCGAGAACAGCGTTTTTGTTATTATCCCCGTTTCCCACACACACGGTACATTTTGTTCTTGTCTGGACATCATCCCGAGCGCTCGATCGAATAGATTTTACCAATGGACAAATCCAGGCCAGATGATAAACACTTAACAGGTCAATCAGGCGGATTCCGTGCCAAGGCTTCAGGCTAGAGTTGTCCCTTCCTCATAGCAGGAGGTCAGATGGTTCTCGTTTGCGAGTGGCCGTTTATCCAGACTTCCTCTTACGCTGATGTAGTCTTCAAGGAGTTGACTAATGAAATTCTCCTGTTTGTTTTTTTTTTTTTCCACAGCCATCCCATCACCACCATCCATAGGCATGATCATCAGGCTGGGAAGGCTGACACCAGGATACTTTCGCCTCCTCCAGGTACTTACCAGATTCCAGATCTATTATCTGCACTCTTTACTTTTCATCTCTGAACACTAATCGGACACGACGTCGACCATCGCGACGACGTTTCCTGTGTTTCTTTTTGTACTCGGGCAGTCATCACAACCTCTCGGTCACTGTTGTTGCGAGGCTTTGTTCACTTATTTACACTAATTGGGGAAACAAAGGCCCTCCATGTATGACACGGATTGACATGTTCAACAGACGGTGAGGAAAGATGGCGACTGTTACATAATGTATCAACACAGACACACAAAGACCAGCAAGACTGGAAAGGACTTCTTTCTAGTATTGAACCTGAATGTGACCTGATGGATTTAACAATAGAGGAAAGATGCATGATGTGACCTGCTAACGCAGGGGTTAGACCATGTGAAAACGAAAAATTGGCAGTTGTCTAGTTTAGTTTTTTTTTTTTTTTTTTTTGAAATGACATGACCGTAGGCGAAGGAGTCTCAATCATGGCAAAATTGGTACACAAATGTTTTATATATTTATTTTAAAAAAAAACATTAAACCAGCTGAAGTGGAAAAAATGAATTTATACAAATTTTGTAATATAACAATTTTTACATTTACTAAATATTAATCATCCGATTCTTTGAAATTGTGTTATTTAAACAGTTTTCACAAATTATTTGATATAATTTTAACGTAACTTTTTTTGCACTTATCTGAAATTTATAATACATTTCTTCTTCAAATTGGATACTTAAAATTAATCTATATACTTCAGTATTCTAACATTTTTAAGCTTTAGAATTTAATATAAATGAAAATGTTTAACTGTAGTGTGTGATAAAGTATTTATGCATTAGCTTGAATTTGTCTTTTTTTAATAGGTCTTTGCAGAAGCCTATGCATTTTGTGGCTGTGCAAATTATAGGAAGCAAACCGCAGATGCAATTCTGAAGGAAGTGCCAACGACTATATAGATATAGCTAAAGACAAAAACTGCAGTTGAATCCCCTCCTGCCAGTGTCAGACAGTCTTCCTTTTTATTTACCGGTAATTATATATATTATATATAATATTGGGTAGGCTTGTGCCATTTTGCCAAGGACAGAGGACGCCGACTCATACATTAGCTTGCTATGCTAGCTGGCTAAATCAAAAGGTAGCGCTCTGTTTTTAACATTCTTACATTTTTCTCTTGCTTCCTTTATGATTTTTTTTTTTTTTTAATTTAAAGCATGTTCAAAATTATTCTCGCGGAAGCTACCTAGCTGGCTGTGTGCAACTTTTTTTTGTGATCAAAGGATTCTTTTGTGCATCTGGGTCACTGCTTTTGTGCTGAGTAAAGGTGTCGACTACTACGTTAAGTTTTTGCAATTGCTGCCTTAAGCTTGTGATCAAAAGGAAGCATTTTGAGTCGTGATTAATTTTACTACATTTTATGACTTAACTTTTTAAAAATATATTTTTATTTTTTTTTTTATAAATAGACTAGCCTTAACCAGTTTCTATACTTGAACGACAGTTTAGAATGGTAAAACCTGCCGTTTTGTCAAGTGACGATGTTATCGTCTCACGCTAGCTAGATTTTTATTTTTAAAGTTTCCATTTTTAATACTTTTTTTTTTTTACTCAAATGTGAGTTTCAAGTGTTAACTGATTCAATGTTACCCTAGTTAAATTTGCTTTATTCTTGCCCAAAAGTGAAAAAATGTTTAAACGTGTATAGTTTAATAATAAAATGTCTTTTTTTTTTTTTTTTTTGTCCCCGCCACAGAGGCAAGTGGCTGGCGAGGTGCAGACGCAGCCGCAGGACCGCACCATCAATCAGATTGCCATGATGCTGGCCATCATGGGTCTCAGTTTATCCTACTACAGTGCCAAGCAGATGACTGAGAAGGTGCAGGCCCACCCAGCGCCCTGAACCGCAAACTGACACACGGACGGATGGGACGTGAAGATGAAGTCATGGCGATGCTATCGTTGTTTTTTTAGTTTTCTGCCTTCAGACATAAGGGGTGACTGTTCTGTTCGCAGGTGGAAAATGGTGTGTTTGGCCATTAGTCATTGCAAAGATGCATGCAAGCACCGTTGGGGTGGGGGGGGGAGAAGAAATATTACGTAATTTACTACTTGAATTCTCAAAGTGGATCTCCACATGGGGTGTCCTGGGAGAATCTGTGATTATTTTTGCACAATCAGGCAGAACTGTTTGTTTTTAAGCAAAATCATGTGTCATATGTCACTTTTTTTAGGGGGCGGGGGGGGGGGGGGGGGCGTAAAGTGACACTCAACATCTAATCAATGACGTGTTGTATACTGTATGTAATCCACTTAGTTTGTGTGGACTTCTTGAAACAGTTGTTTTTCTATCGATGTACGGACAAATGACACTTTATTTTGTAATTTAATAAAGCTGTGAATCTTTTTTGAAACGACTGGCTTTTTGGATTACTCTCATTTAATCTTGAAGCAGACAAATGTCTGGAATGAACAAACCGCTGAAACTACAAGTCCCACAATACATTGCGATGTCGACGCCAAAATTTGCATTCCTTTCTACTGTACAACTTCGGAGACGAACTGTAACACTAAACATCCGTCCATGTGTGAAATTGTCTAAAGAGATTCAGTGTCACTTTGTTGTGACACCTATCTTGTAGGTGGTGCTTTAAATTAGCCGCATTTTTCAGTCCTCAGAGCAAAACATTTTACAGCCAGCTTCAACTAGCACACATCAATGCGTTGAATAATCAGCTTCTCTGATGAGTATGATGTATTGTATTTACTTTTTATCTTGGTATTAGATATTGAACTTCTCCAGCTCATGTACATGGAACTGTTGCATGCGGTTATATTGCATTTTTGGATGGTGTCTTTCATTGTGACATTGAGAGCGTTGGTATTGAGGGATGGATTAGGTGAGTCCTCGTGGAAGGCTCCGATACCAAAAGAATGGATGCAATTTAGACACAAATGTGAACAAAAAAGCAATTCTGTTTTCTGAATGACAACAGTCTAATTGGTCCTTCTGCTTTCGAGTGAAAGAGTTTTTAATTGCTCTGCTTGTTGCGATTCATCAATGGCATGGAGAGATGCACAAAGATACATTATTTGAAGTACATTTTCAGTCATGAAAATAGATCATGTCCTTTGGCACAGCCAAAGATTTCTTGAAATGTATGCCAAAAATGGAGTCTGTGACGGTACAATTTTGCCCAAAAATGCTGATACATGCAGTTTGAGGAAATGAGGCTTTAAGTGCACACGGGTGGGGATTTAGGCCCCCATTTGGCACTCGATCCTTTCGTTCCCATTGGCGATTTGCGTTTCCGCACGTAGCCCTTCGTGTCGGCGCCTGCCCACTCGCACACCATCGCCACATGAAGCTGTGTGACAGGCCTCGAGACCTCGCCTGCTACCACGTGCCTCCCCCCGCCCTGGCCCGGCCCCCTCCCTCATAAGTGATGCTGGCTGGAGTGCGGCCATTGGCTGAGCATTGACGCGTCACCCAAATCGGCCTGGTTGCATGGCGCGGAGACAAAGGGATGAGGATGCGCTCATTGGAGTGAATGATGATGGGGAGGGGTTTATTTTTATTTATGGAGTGAGAGAGTGTGTGTGAGTGTGGAGGGGAGGGGAGTCTTATCACATTTTATGACATGTGTTGAAGGTTTCCTTCACAGCGACCGTTGTTGGATCCATACTGCAGATTACCTGAAATGTGTTAAATATGGTCAAATACATCACTAATTGCCGTTGAAGGCTACCTTCTGGTTCACACAAATGTGACAAATTTGTGTTTGTTTGACGATTTCTTAATAGGCAGGCTCCTGGCTTCATAGCAGCATTTTTTTTATTATAGGGGAAATAGTTCACTTGTGATAGCAAACAGAAAAAAATTAATTGTAAATATGTGCTATGTTTGTGTTTGTTTTCCCATTTGATAGCTTGTAGGCAACTTCCTGGTTCTCGCCAGATGACTGAAGAAGACTGTTGCATGTTTGACCCTTGGGGCTGAGTTCCATCATCAACCTTTCTATCATCAAATCCAGAAAATGAATTCTGATAGCAAAAGCATTGTATTTGTGTTTGTTTGACAGTTTGTTAGCTAGCAGGCTACTTCCAGGTCAGTTTTCATTCTGGGTAAGTGGAAGAGGGTCCATCATCTCAAATAAATTCCCATACCACAGGGTCGTTTTCGTGTTTGTCCTTTTGTATGCTGACAGACTACGTTCTATTTTTAGGATCATAACGGGGTGGGCAAAATACATCATTATAACCCAAAAAATGAAACATTTCTCGATTAAAAGGGAAAAATAATCTGAATGCCACATTTGTGAATGTTCGTCTATTAGCCGGCTGGCTTCTTCGTGCTACTTCGCACCAATTTTATTTCTAGGGGGACACTTCCCGAGAACGAACGAGAAACGAGAACTCAAATCAGAAAAACAGTAAAAAAAAAATTATTACAAAAATCATAGATAGCCTAGTTTGTTTGAGATGTCTCTCCATTTGTTAGCTAGCAAGCCACTTCCTGGTTCAAGAATGACGTATGACAAAAGTGCACTGCCATTTTTTTTTTTTAATTATTGAACGATAATATAAAAGACATGAGAGCATTTGGGATTCTGGGTAAAACTGTTTCCATCATGACTCAAATGCCAAAAATGAGGAAAAAAAAGATACTTCACTTATACGTATACTGCTGTATATTTTGGTTGTCTCAGTGCGTGTCTCCGCATCAGCGCGGGTCATGCAGCAGCGTGTTGCATCATGTGCCTTGGCCAGTGTGTGTTAGGGATGGGGCTTCACTCTGACCCAACCTCTGAGCTGTAGTGACAACATGCAGGCCGCAGAGAACACAATGTCTCCGTAAACAGACATCCCCAGACCCCCTCCCCACAACACTGCCGTCATCTGTCTCACCTCACGCAAGACTCCTTCTGACTATCACGATTTTGATACAAAAAGCTTTACAATTGTACTGTTGTTGGCTTTCTTGCATTTGTTCTTCACACTGCTTGAGCAGTCACGTACGAGGAAACGTTCGCCATCCAAACTAGTACAATGAATTTATTTCTTATTTCCAATTTGTTGTCTTTTTTCCAGAGGGACAGATAAGTCTGGGCTTCCCTGTTAAAGCCGCTGCCCCTAAGACCCGACCCCGGGTAGAAAATGGATGGATGGATCGATGGATGCCTTTTTCATCCATTTGAACCCATGCAAGACTCCCATTTGAAAATGATGATTTTTAGACAAATGCCCTAAAAATATATCGTAACTTGCTCTCTTATAATTGTTGTTTGCAGTGTCTGCGCAGTTAAGTATGACAAAATGTTCAGCATCCAACCTCCTCTGATTTTAATCTTTCTTTCCCCATGGCTGTCTTTCTTCCATCAGGATGTGCATCATCCATTTGATCAGACTTGCATCTGAAAATGTTGTCAATGGTCATTTTTAGACCAAACCTTCCATAATTTTACTTTAACTTGCTCTCTTGTATATTTTCTTTATTCTGACTATGCAGTGAAGTAGGACGAGATGTTCTGCATCAGAATCGCACAGATTTCATTTAATTATTTATTTTTCATTTGCTGCCTTTTTTTCATCAGGGCTTACTGAAAAGCTGCTTATCTCCTGCTTGATGCGCTCAAAGATTCTTTTCCCTCCATGTGATAGATATCGCAAATCATTTTACATGATGATGTCATCTTTTCGCAACAACATTCTCAAAAGTTCCGTTTTGACACAACATGAAGAGAATTGTTATTAAAAAGAGATGAAACCCGCTATTGCCGGAATTGCTCTCTAAGCCTAGTGCTAGGCATTCAATTGTAGGCAGGAAATCAGTTTTTCCCCGCCCCTGGGTGCTCTCACAAAGGAAACAATGTGAACATCGCAACCATGCGGGGTTAAAACAACTTTCTCAGGCAGCAGCTTGTTGGAAACAATGAAGGCAATGGCAGCAAGGTTGGAACTAGCTAGCTAGATGCATGGTTTTGATATCCCTTTGCTGGCTGGATTATGCAAAAAATACCCAACAGATTTCAAAAAACTCTCTACTAGCATCCTCAATGAACCAGGATGTAGCCTGGAGTTACTTTTCATTACGGCTAGGTGGTATGGCCTTAAAACAGAATATTCAATTCTGTTGATCTGATATCAGTTGAAAGTGATTTGCATATATCTTGGTCAAAAGCAGATAAATGTCATAAACAAATATCCGCCTGACAAAAAAACCCAAAACTATTTACTGTGTGAATTGACTTTCCCAGGCCTACTTGGCATGTATGGCAGGAACAGCTGATGACCTCAGGGGTCATTTTGTCATGTTGCATAAACATGCACTCATGACATACCATGACGAGACCATGAATACCGGTCACGTCGGTTCGTTAACACACACGCACACACGTGCATATACAATACAGTAGAAAGTACATATACGCGTCCTCTAGGTCACGCTTCGGCAATGCATTGTGTGTGTATGTGTGTGTGTGTATGTATGTATATATATATATATATATTTATATATATCTGAATACCATACTTTTGCTTTAAATTGTAATTTAGTATATTTTTTTCAACAACGCAGAATATCGGACGGTTTCAAAAAGGAAATTTTAACACAGTTTAGATTTAGTTAATTTTATAGTGTTGATAGAATATGCAAATGCTTTTGCGCTTACAATGCAATTATATTCAATTACACAAAGTTTTGCGTGGCATAATCAAGACCCTCCCAATAAAGCTTCCTTTCTGGCCATTTGTAACTTGTTGCCTGTCGGTTTCCTGACCAGTCACAAACGTCTCCACTGCAGTTTGCAGCTTCTCTCCCCATGTTTTCTTGGCGCTGGTTCAAACCTCTCCTCAGCTGGTTCAAGCAGGTTAGCCTCCCCAAAAACATTCCTGCATAATCGCACAGGTCTGGAAAAGGCCCATGCAAAGAAAAAAAATAATAAACACACTTTGAAAGAACCACTGTTGTTGGGTCGTAACGCCGCACATATCAAAGCTTCATGCATCAATTAATGAAAAGGATGCATGTGAAGAAAACATTATAATGTGCTAAATTTTGCTTTGGTATGCTGACAAGAGAATTTGTGGCACTTGTGTTCCTATTATAGTGAGTCAGTGACTTCACGAGCAGCGTTACACTGTGTTTACAATAGCTTGAGGGGCCACATAAAAAGTACACTGACAATTAGTTCCAAAAGTGAAGTCATTTTATTTTATTGGTGACAGAGTAGAAACCCAGTGTGTTGAGTTAAAAGGGGAAGTCAACCCCCAAAAGCCACACTCGTCTAAACACGGCAATCTGATTAATATTGTGTTTGTGGAATATGAGTTATAAGCAGTAAAGTCCACACATTTTTATCTATCTGAGGGGGGCGGCCGTTTTGTTAACTGCTGTCGACTGAAAATGACATCACCGTTTCTGAGGTAACAACTAATCATGACTCAGCTTCAGAAAACAGGTGACCCGTAATCGGTTGTTACCTGAGCCCTGAGCATTTTGTGATGTCATTTGCAGTCGACAGAAATGACAAAATGGCCGCCCCCAAAGATGGCTAAAAACGGGCGGATTAAATCTTATTCCACAAACGCAATATTTTATCAGAATGCCTTGTTTCAACAATTGGGCTTGCATTGAACATATTCTTGAAAAAAAACGTGTTTGGGTTGCCTTCCCTCTTTAAGCAACGCTTAATAAAAAAGATGTGTCGCCCGCATGTTTTGAGGCAACGCGGGAAGTGCGTCAAATCTTTCAACTGTCCAGGTAAGAAGCTTATTGCACTTTTAACATTTCTCCAACTTTGTTAATGTTGAAATAAGAACGTGTCCAATATTATTACATTATTAAATTACATTGCTTAATAATTACTCTACCCGATTACATTCATAACAGCACAGTTGCATGTTATTTGACTGTAGCTTTTCCTACCAATAGTTTTGTGTTATATAATGTTCCCATGATGCATTAGTGCCT
Organism: Filicampus tigris; assembly: GCF_054856515.1. Taxonomy (NCBI): domain Eukaryota; kingdom Metazoa; phylum Chordata; class Actinopteri; order Syngnathiformes; family Syngnathidae; genus Filicampus; species Filicampus tigris. The sequence continues at coordinate 4,769,283 of NC_141224.1, read as the reverse complement.
GCTCTTGTGTACATACTGCACTCCTTTAATTTGTTTTCCTTGGTGGTTTTTACAAGAGCCTCCAGGCATCTACGCGAGGCGCTGTTGTGCCTTACTCTTATGCAACATCCACTTTCCTCAAAAAAATGCCCGCTCACACCTCATTCTTGGTGCTTTTTTGCAAGAGCTGCAACTTATTAAACTGTCAACAGCGTATAAAATGACGACAGGGAGTGACGCTTGCCTCTCATTAAAATGTCTGCCATGTTGAATAATTTTGCCGTTTGGCAATGCGACAGGCCTGCATTAAGGCATCAGCTGCAAAAAGACACGAAGGCGTACAAACCGGCTCACACTCACTAAAATGAAAAAACAAAAAAAACAAAAAAAAAAACACAAGTGGGTTCTCACCGCTCTTATCGTGTGTAGTGTACTCCAGAGTTTAGGGATAAATTGATATTTAATTGTTATTATTTTTCCCCAATGCATTTCAATGGGCTTCAACTATACGCAAATTTTGGCTATTCGTGGGCCGGGCTGGTCCCAATCCCCCGAGAATAGCAAGGCTGCTTAAATAAATTTGATAGATTGGTCCATCTTTTGATCAGATTGTGATCGATTATCTTTGTTTTGGTTTTTTTTTCACTCGCTGATCTGTGATGAGCTCCAAAATCATGATCGCATACAGCCTACGATTAGGCCAACGATTTACGATCGTTAGCCCAGACCATTTTCGGAGTAGATCAGTTAGGAAAAAAATGCATGATTGGCTTGACATCACAATCATGCAGTACTCAGGACCTACACAACTAGATTTGTGATAATACTGATCATGTTTAACAGTTACGATTGTTGGTCGTATTTTGCCGCCCCTGCATACAGTTATGACTCAAACCAGATACAGTATAAGTCCCCACCGAAGGCACAAAAATGGAGCTACTCTGCCTAAAATGGCTTCCTAATGCTCGACAATTTCAATTGTATTCGCTGCGATCTCCAAGTGATTAAGCGTCTCGTCTGCGCTCACCATAAGGCTCCTATACTGTACGCGCTCCAGATAACAGCTGTTATTTAGATACGGCCACTGTGTCAATAACTCAAGTGGAGCACATACACCGAATTGGGTGGCTCCAAAGCCTTTTTGCAACAGGCCGTAGAACGCCCACAAAACGTTGTTGTCGCCTTAGTTGTGGAACGTGTTTGAAAAGTGGATAGAAGATTGGTTTGAAGTGTTTGAGACAGGCGGTCCGTGATGAAGCAGCTGAGCAAGATTGTATGATATGAAACATTTAGGTTAGTAGGTCAACTTTAACAGGCCAGCATAGAGCAGAACGGAAAATGAATTGGAGCTCCATGATTCGATGCAGTGCGGTGTTATAAATAAAACTACGTTCCAATGTATGGAACTGACCCAAGGACATCGTGTTCTGTACATTGTGTCCCTTCCTCAGGACAAAGTGGAGCTCCCTAGTGGTCAACTAAATAAGTGCAGCGGAAGAGAAAACGGTTAAAAAGGGGATTCCTCTGTTTTTAATAGTAATCGGTTTGTATTTTATAAACCCAATCTTATTGTGTTGCAGTGAAGAAAAAAAAAATTAATTCTAAATTAAATGTTACTCACTAAACTTAAGATTTTTTTTACATATATTACCAACATTAAGCGTAAATATGAAATATTATTTAATGTTTTAAATGAAAGTAAGTGTATTAGTAAAGTAAATAGCACGTTAGGATTTAAGATACATTTTCAATGTATTTAAGTAAAATATATTTGTGAAATAGTAAATTGTAAAAGAATATTTAAATAAAACGTCAATGTACTACAAATATATAAATGAACAATGATAACAATGAAAAAATGATGTATTCAATTCACTTAAAACATTTAAAATAAAACATGAAATTCATAAGAGAAACATAAAACGATTAAATAATCCAAAAACATTGTCGAGTCCATATTTCAATCAAATAATACAAAGGAGAATTCAATTGAAAATCTTGAATGTTTTATTTCTCTATTTGATTGATGTACCTCAAATAAAAAGTGCATTCATACGTCAAGAAAAAAACCCAATAATGATGAAATTGAATGGTTAAGAAGAGGCTTGTATAAATCTTTCATTCTGCTTTGACCAACACACGTGACCGTTATGCCACCTAAAGGTGACTTGAGGCATTTACTATTGAACCACATTGCGAAATGAATACCGCTCAGTGTACTGTATTTCATTGTGTAAGATTTATTCTTATATACATATATGCTAATTATTGATAGAGTTCCAGTATGTAGGCCAGCGTATGTGTTAAAAAGTGGGTCTGTCATTTCCACTGTGAAAGCTGATCTCCTCTGATCGGTGTGTGTGTGTGTGTGTGTGCGTGAGTGTGCGTGCGTGTGCGTGCGCGTGTACAACTGTGAATTCATAATTCATGTTCATCTTAAACATCCTCACAGTAGACCAGGGTTAAACATCAAGGCAATGCATATTACACATGTGAGTCACAACAATACACCGTTTTATAGCGCAGTGGTTCTGCAACTTTTGACTCCCAAAAAGTTTTTTACCACTTTTTACCACCACCATGAACAGAGATCCCCAAGTGTTCATCAAAAACAAGATCGATGTTTTATTCCTAAACAGTAAGCCACTGTAACATGATGCACAGTTTCAACATGGGGCTGTACATAAATAATAATCCAATTCAAATGTCTCACGCATAAAAAAAAAAAATCAGTTCTTAAATATCAAATGCAAATCTTAAACGTTAAATACAACTGAACTGTACTGAAGCAGTGGTTCTTTCGTGTACCACTAGAGGGAGCCTGTGTACCACTAGTGGTATGTGTAACCACAGTTTGAGAATCGCAGTTATACTGTTGAGGTATGAATATGATAGTATGTTTATCATTGTGGTTAGGGTTGAATTGAAAAAAAAAAAAAAAAAAGTGTGATTGTGTCTGTGCGTGTGTGTGGGTGTGAGTGCGCGTGTGTGTTACTGGAGCCAGTGATGTCTGACAATGGAGCCGTGGCTGTGGAAGAGAGACTCTGTGAAATATGCATGAGGAAATCCACACCTGTTTCCAGGTAACCCAGGCAGGCGTCCTCAACCGTGACGCTTACCCACTCACACACCGTGTGTGTGCGTGTGTGTGTGTGTGTGTCCACGCAGGTATACACATGCGCATCTTCACCTGTGCGGCCTCTCCCGATGCTTTGCGCCAGGTCTCCCTCCTTCTGGCTGGCTGCTGCCGACCACTTGATGAAGCGGAAAAAGGAGGAAAAAGAGGACGAGGTCGAGTGAAGCCAGAGCACAGGAAGTGAAGTCGGAGCGCAGGCGGCACCAGAGCAGCGTCCAACCGAGGCCAGCATGAATCCTTTGTGGAGGCTTTATAAGAGCAAAGTCATGAAGACGCTCAACCCGGAGTACGTGGACGACGAGGCTGAAGAGGTACTGACGTCCACATTGTGCTTGAGAAATCCCACCCCGCAATATGAGGTACACCTTACATGATCACTCGAATCTAATCCGATGAGATACACCGCAGAAGCTGGATCCAGAAAGATTTTATCGCAAAGATAATAATGCTGACTTTATTAACACAATGTACCATTTGGGGCCTGTGGTGCATGATGCTTCCTCTCTTTGTGACGTTGCAAACACGCGCTGACTGATAACGCTTTTTATGACACCTTGTTGACGCACGCGCCACCTTTTCCAGAAATCTCAGAAATGTCTCAGTCTCAGAAATGTATTGCGCATAAAAGTTAAGTGAAAAATGAAAGTTTTACAACAAACATTCCTGAAAGATACGAATGTAATTTGTTACATTCGACCAAACTTAGCCAGTTATTCTTTCACGTACCACCAGAGGGAGCCCCATGCTTTGACAAACACAATGTGTCGTAGGCCTCATTTGGCTCCATCAGAAGTGACCCATAAAAAAAGAGCGGTGAGAAACTCAATCCGGCACAGAAACACAACGAAGGGATCGGCTGGCATTGCCGTCAGATTACCCACTGCCCATAACGGGCCAAAGAAAAGATAAATATAGTCAAATAAAAATAGATATATTTTCAAAGAAATATAAACAAAAAATATAATCAATCATAATAATATTTTTTTTTCTAATTCTAACAGTAAAAATGACATCCACACTGTGTAACCAAGTAACTGCAACTTGATTAAGTAACTAAAGAAAATCAAGCAAAAAAAAAAAAAGTCAGGAAAGGCCTACTAGAACATATGAACTTCTTTTGGAGCTAATCAAAGCCACTTTGAATGGCGGCAGGTGTGTGCTGATTCCAGTTTAACATGAGTTTGAATGTGATTGGCTCATTCTGAACACAGCCACATCCCAGTTATAAGAGGGTGTGCACACTTGTGCAACCACATTATCTCAGTTGTTTATTTTCGAGAAAAAAAAGTGTTTTAATGGTGGAAAATACTTTGGAAAGACTTATCTCTGTCTTTTTTTTGTATGTGGAAAAAAAACTGCCATTTGAACAGGGGTGTGTAGACTTTTTATATTTACAGGTTACATTATGTTTTGGGGTATTTTAATTGCTGGAGGTCGTAACACATGTAGTACCCTCTATATCCAATGAATGACATTCCACGTTCAAGTTTGACTTGTGTGTGTGTATGTGTGTGTGTGTTCAGGTGAGTCAGGTGGAAGAAGACATGATGAGTCCAGTCCAGCAAGACGAAGGCCAGAACGCCGTCTCCCAACTGGCCCGCAAAGTATGCCAGATGTCATTTCATATGTGAACACCTTCTGTGACCTTTGACCCCTTTTGTGTGTGTGTGTGTGTGTGTGTGTGTGTGTCCAGATGCAGGGGGCCGGGTCCAAGAGCTGGAACAGACTGTCAGCTATCTTTAATAAAGAAGACGAGCACCAATTACTGCAAGAGACACAAAGTCCTCCAGTCGCTGACCAGTGAGTGGACTATACTGTGTGCGTGCGTGTGCACATATGTTTAGGAGTGTCATTTATATCTTTAATGTATATATTTTTAAAGGTTGAATGTGAAACTATAGTAGTATGAATAATATATAAAATAATAATTTGTATACAGTATTGTATGATATATTTTATTTGTGTATGCAGTATTTAATGTTGGATTAAAAGATATTTTTAAAAACAGAATAAGGATTAGTAAAAAAAAATATTAATTTAAAAATGAAGCACACAACAAACCTGAAACTTTACATTACACAAACTTTACACAAAAATACATTCTGAGAAAATAACAGGTATAAAATAAAGAGGGGAGGGGGGCAAGTAGAAAATGAATTGAAAACTGAAGAAAATATTTTTTGAATGTATTATTTTTGTAACATGACCACTAATTACAAAATATACATGAAATCACCTCCAATGCCTGATCATATGTCATGTACATATCCATCTGTCAGTCCACTTGCAGTCAAACCAGAGGAACCTTCCAGGCCCGCTCGCCGCAGTGGATTCTGGGATAGCTTCGCCGCCAACTGGGCCGCCAAAAAGCAGGTGGAGGCTGCCGCCGTCTGCGAGGCGACGGAGAATGACGTAGGGGCGACCGTGGCGGAAGAAGAGGAGGCTGCGTCGGCGGGGCCGTCCGAGGCGGTGGAGACGGACGGCGCGGGGGAGGCGGAGCGACGGGAGAGCGACGGCAACAACGACTTCTCCAAATACGTCACGCTTGGAGGAGGAGCGGGCGGCGAGGACGCCTCCTTCAAGTGGAACTTTGTGACCAGCAAACTGGCGGAATTGAGGCGGGCCAGCCCTGCCAAGAGCAACTAATCTTAGATGAAATTCAGCCCCCCCGCTGGAGAATTTCAGGTATTACAGCAGGTAAGAAAAAATAGACAAGCATAATGAAATTAATACAGTGAACCGGATTGATGGATTAAACTACTTTTTGTTTTTATTCCTCAATAGTTTTTGAACCCTAAACATTTTTGGGAAGAGAGTTCCAAAAAATGGAATGATTCGATTCGATTTGGTTCAATGGGATAACTATTCCATTCCATATGGTATCACTTTTCTCCACAGTTCTCCACAGCGCCATTAAATGGAGCTGTGGCACCCTCAACAAATCGTGACTGTTCACGTGATTCCGGCTTGCGGTGCCCTCATAATAGATGAAATACTTTACAGTAAGTAGTCTTGAGCAGGCTAACAAGCACGTCAATGTCTATGATGGCAGGGGAGAGAATCACTCAAATGTAATGGAGCTTACACATTAGCTTAGCATCCACCGCTAGCTCAAAAGGAGAATGTCATATCGACTTATTTATATCGATGTCCATTGTTTTTACTGAAGTGAGTGGTGTACATGTGTTTAGACCATGCTATTTTTGGTATGGTACCGTAACTGTTTGGGACCCTTTGAGATTTTTGTGATTTTTTTTTTCTTTGACTGTGTCGTGTATGTTGGCTTGAGTTTTGTTTTTCTTTGAATACTACAATTGAAATGTGTTTACACCACAATTAGGACTGACTAAGTGATGATACATGAAGTACAAAAAAACAATATAATAAAGACATCCGCTAGACATTTTCCTTTTTTTTTCTTCATTGTTTTGTATTTTATTTGGCCCTGTAAGGTAGATAATATTTTTTGTTTGAAGGATAATAAGCGGTTCGCATCATGGATGGATGGACTTTGGGCTCATAGATTGGATGTTGAACTAGTTAATGCCGTAAAAAGCATGATATTGTAGCGGCGCCGGGAGCGCGTAAATAAAAAGTGCTCTATAACTCTCTCTGACTCGTGAGCGCCACAATATTTTCTTTCTTACTTAAATTGTATTTTATATATTACATTTGACGAATGTTGACATAATCGATCTGTAATTTGTTTTTATGAAATCCTTATTTTTAGACAATGGTCACCATGGCAATGCTATGTTATGTTTGGCCACCAGGGAGCGCCATTAACCCTTGCACTGTGTGCAGCACTAATCACATCACGTCAATGTGTCATCCAGCAATGGCCAGCCTGCTTAATTTCTTCCTCTCGCGTGACTGACTGATATGAAGCCCGTTTGTCCACATTGATTGAATCGTTGGGAGCGGATGTGCCTGCTGCACCCACATCCTCTTCTCTGACTTCCTGTACAGTCATCCCAAAAACAATGCTTCCCTATTGCATCCTCGCATCCTTTCAAGTCAGAAATCATTAGCATTGTGTTCTGACTGTGGCGCAGTGGAAAGACAACAAATACAAATGCTATGATCACATGCATTCAATGAGGAGAATACAGCAAACAAAACCTGCAGCGGAAAAAAGGTTGAATAATATCAAAGTATGAGAACATAACATTACAAATGTAATAACATACAAATGGCAATTGCCAATTAGCAGATTAAATATTTCAGTAAGTAATCAAGGTGTTTGATCAGGTATACATTTTTTATGAGGTTACAGGGACAAATAAAAATAAAATGTTTAGAATGTTATATATACACATAGGATACAAAACCAGAACAAATAATAATTGTTAAAAAGTAAAAAAGTACAATACAGTCATTTAAAACCAAAACCAAAACTTTAACCAAAACGTTTTTACGATTGAAGTATCTTTAATATTTGCACAAATAAAATAAGTGTTTTCCACATGATTCAGGCTTCTTTGCTCTCAGGGGGAAAAACTGTCAATATTTCAATTGACACACTCCTCCCTGACAGGTGTGCGTGTGAATATGACCTATGACCATTGCCATTTGGCCTCTGTTTGGCTCCTGGCGTCACACTACTAAATTTTCTCCTCTTCCTAAGACTGAGATTTGGTACACTGTCACAGCCTGGTGCCAACAGATGTTTGTTTTGGTGTGCAGACTCACTGTTCAAACCTTTCCGCTGACTCGTGGGTTGAGGATGTCTGCGTGATGTCATCGTCGTGCGCTTGTAAAATGAGTCACGGGGGGGGAAAGGTGTGAACAAAATGAGCTGGCGGGTGTTTTCTCTTCCTCTCCGTGTCTTGTTTTGTCTGTTTAAATGTCAGATTACAAGAGAAGCTGGGAGGGCGCACACACCTAAACACACGTGTAGAGACAGAGATGTCTGGTGGCGTTCAGGTATGACCGTGGTGGGCGTGCGTCTATGTGGTGGTGACTCACATCACATCTGGAAAACACTCACACATGCACTCACGCACACCAGCTTCCAACATGGCAAAAGTTGGTCTTTTCTGTATGTGTGATGATAACCCTAGAACAGGAAATAGAACTTGCCTGACTATTGTCACTTTTAAAGCAGTGGTACCTACAAAACGCCACTAGGTGACAGGATGGTCCTCTCGAGTGGGTGCATAGTTTTACTTTATTTTGCTTTTATGCGGTAACCTCTTCATAGTCGGACATTTTTCTCTTTATTATTGTGGTTGTAGTATTTTCAAATCATGGACTTATTTCAAATATAAAATATTTTAAAATGAAAAACGCCTAAATAAATGACAAAGCCAAATATGAAATAGGAAAAAAAAAAAAAAACTATAAATACAAAAATAAAAATAGAACGAAATCCAGATTAATTACAATTTTAAAATAAAAATTTCTGACACAGGAAAGGGTCTGGGCACTCAACATAAAGATTATTCTTACCACTTTTAATTCCAACAATACCTATAACCAGAGCTGGGCATTCCGTCTATGTGTCGGACCGGCCTGTCAAGCCGTTTCTGACGGACGCCCGTTTTGCTGACGGTTGACAAATGACATTTTTAAAATAGACAGATTAAGCATAGACAGAAACCCCTTTATTTAGTCCACCATTCGTCTGAAGTCCGTCATTAGTCTATTTTTCGCGGCGTGTTAATCCGGCGGCTATCTAGCTGCTAGTTAGCATGCTAAGTTAGCATAGCTGTGCCTAAATGAATGTAGTTCTATCAGTGGTGTGTTATGATGTTTTTGGTCTTAACAGCAAACAAGTCAGCGCAAGTGCACATTAATCATGGCTCAGGCTATTATTTACACTGAACACGTAGCTTTTACTTTTTAGGATTTTTACATTTAAAGGGTGTGGAATTTAATCACACCTGATGTAAAAAGCATGAGCCAGCAAAATGCCTTTTCACACATGACACGCATTTGTTGACGTGAGGAGTGCAGATGTTCATTTTCCCACCGCAATCTACTTTACAGCCCAAACTTTTTTTACGTTCTCATAATAAACTGTGCTGAGAGAAACATTTATGGCAGACAAACATTCAAGGGAGTGTTTCAAAAATACGGTTTCAATTTCAAGGCAGCTTTGGGTTTCCTATTAGATTATCAGGCCATGGTTAGGTTTTCAAAATTAGGGTTTTTCAGCCGGGGTCCAGGGTTTCAAGAATGGGGTCAGGGTTGGAGTTTCAAATTAGGGTTCCAAATGAACATTTCAAGTCATGGCAACAAAGTTTAGGTTTTCAAATTAGGGTATCAAGCCTTGGCTAGGGTTTCAAAAACAGGGTTAGGGTTTAATTTTGTTTTATTTCAGTTCATCTTATTTCATTGTGTTCTCTTTGCTTTATCCTATTTTTTCTGTCTTAATTTAAATACATGTTATATTAATTTATTATATTTGTAATTCAACATTCATTCATTCATTCATTATCCATACCGCTTATCCTCACAAGGGTCGCGGGGCGTGCTGGAGCCTATCCCAGCTGTCTTTGGGCAGTAGGCGGGGGACACCCGGAACCGGTTGCCAGCCAATCGCAGGGCACACAGAGACAAACATCCACACTCACAATCACACCTAGGGGCAATTTAGACAGTCCAATCAACTTACCATGCATGTTTTTGGAATGTGGGAGGAAACCGGAGTACCCGGAGAAAACCCACGCAGGCACGGGGAGAACATGCAAACTCCACACAGGGAGGCCGGAGCCGGAATCGAACCCACGACCTCTGAACTGTGAGGCGGACGTGCTAACCAGTCGACCACCGTGCCGCCGTAATTCAACATCATTACTTTTATTTTGTTCTTTTTTTGTTTTATCTTATTCTGTTTTTTTGTCTGTTTCATTTTATTCCATTCAACTTTAGGTTAAATTATTCAGTTGTATTGTGTCTAATCTTTTTTTTTTAATTTAATTTCGCTTGATCTATTTATATATTTTTTATGTCGATAGTTTCGTTTTAGCTTGTTCTTTTTTTCTTTTTATTTATTCATTTAGTCTTTACATTTGATATGATTTCATTGCAGTGTATTTTGGCGGTCATCATTAGGTGAGTCCGCTCGTGGTCGGGTTACTGTTGCTACAGCTGCTGCTTTCCCTACATGTTATTCTTTGCTTCTGTACACGCACACATGCACACACACGCGCATACACACTGTGAGAACCAATATAATGTGGCGGGAATAGAAATAATCTGTTCCAGGGTCAAACTGTGGCTATGGTCACAATCTTTATTGACAATACCGGCAATGTTTGAAGTCACATTCTTAACTGTCGCACGAGCATAAAAAGAAGTTCAGCGTTATTAATGGTAAGAAAATACTATAGGTAAAACAAAAATATATATAAGCAGCTAACCACGGCAAAGTGCTAAAAACAATAAATCAGTATTTGGTTAAAGCTGACAATGTGTGGGGTGATATGCTATCATAAGCTATGCTACTCTATGCTATAGTACAAATATGCTAATTTAAGGTATGCTACACTATGCTATAGTACAATATGCTATGTTAAGCTATGCTCCACTATGCTATGCTATGCTATGCGCCCTTTGTGAAGCAAAAGGCATCTTCTTGACTCCACCCTGGCGCTGCCAGCATCTCCTGGCAGTCTATTTGCGACGTGGGAATGCATGCCGACAGCGAGCGTGGGTGAAAAGGTCCTCGGAGGCCGGGCGGAGATGTTGTCGGAGGCCGTCAGGATGGTCCAGCTATTGTTCTTTGCAGATTTGCTTCTGCGGTCAAGTTCAGCATGGCTGGCTGGGTAAGGTATGGAGTTCTTGCATTTGACATAGTAAGACTTTTGTCAGAATATTTGCACATTTTGTGTCTATCTCACTGTTTGTTTCCACAATTTGTTGATTGATTTGAATTTTTAACATTCCTGTTACGCGAGGGGTAAAATGAACAGTAAAAAAAAAAAAAAATGAACACTCACTTTCTTCTCATCATCTCATGTCTTATATCATATGCTTTCTTTAAAGAATTAGAATAAATCTCTCTCTCTCTCTCTCTCTCTCTTTCTCTCCCTTCCTCCTTCCCCCTCTCCCTATGTATATATATAGTTTTTGGTTTTCCAGAATAAATGTGATGACCCAGCAGAATTGGAAAAAAAGGAGCAAAAACATGCTATTTGTGTCCACATTGCCATAAAAAAAAAAAACTGTTCCAGTGTTTCTGGCTGGTGGGGCTAAACATGAACTTGTTGAGCACTAGGTGGTCCCCATCTAATGTCATGAAATTGCCGCATATTTCCCAAATTTCATTTCCCTTTTCCATCGCATCGTTTCCCCGCGGGGTGCTCTGCTTCTGCACAAGACAATTAGGCCTAATTGTTCGGCTCCTGCAGCCTTTTGTAGCTGCACCTCTCCAATTGTGCAATGACACACCTGGTGTCGGTGCTTGTGCCTCCTGCAGGACGCCGGCTCAGTCGAAGAGTGTTGACGTCTTCGTTCACGCCGCGCTGCAGGCTAAAGTGGACTTCCTGCGTATTGTTCCTGGCCGTCACAGGTAATGCACAACGTTTCCTGTTTTTCTGACAGACAGTGTGTTATTGAAATAGGGGCGACAATTACATCCTGCTCAGACTGACATTAAGTCCAGAGGTACTTATAAGCTGGAAGCTGGAAACCAGTGAAAAATGCACATTTTGTGATTCGTGCATCTGACCTTGGCGCATGAGCTTTTATGGGTAGTAAACATCAAGTGTGTTTGGCCACTCAAATGATTGCCAGTGAGAGTTTCTCAAGCCCCAAAATGTTTTTTGGTCATTGTGTCATCATTGAAGGGCAAGATTGTAATATATTCCTCACTGAGGACTTTAACTCATTCACTGCCATTGATGAATTTATTTGTCTTTTTACAGTGCAGCCATTCAATCCCGAAACGTCTAGGCTTTTTTTCCATCTGGCTATGTTCAAATAAAGGCCTTTTAATTCAGAATCACTCAGTTTCCTGTTTTTTTTTTGTTTTTTTTTTTTAAATTTTTTTTAAGTCCTGCGCTGACCCCTCAACCGAAGAGCACCAAAAATATATTTTTGAGATAATTCAAAACATGCCAGAAGCATGAAGCATTGCATGAGTCTTTTTTCTTTTAATATTGATTCCTTTTTTTTCTTAAAATATACAAACTATTTTCCTTATAGTTATTTTTTTTTATGAATAGCTATGCCGTTATAATAGTTTGTGCTTTTTTTTTTTTTTCATAAATACTCGTTTTTAGTGTATGCATCTTTTTTCTCGTACCGGCCAATCTTCTTTTTTTTTTTTAATAATTCGATTGTTTTTCCGCCACAAACACTACTTATTACTCAAATAATTACAACTCCCTTTCTCGTAACACATTTTTTTTAATGCATCTTTTTACTTAGAACTTTCATCCCTTTTCCCTAAAAAATGCGTAATTTACTTATTTGCCTTAATGATATAGATTTTTGTTCTTGACAAATATGACAATTTCATATTTTCCTGGTTAAATATCACAATTTTTTTTCATGTCCCATTCAACCTTTCCAAAAAAAACCCTTCTTTGTAACATTACATCTTTGCAAAAAATGTTAATTTAATTCAAATGTTTTTTTTCCCTAAAAATATGCCTCCCCCAAATTATATATATATATTTTTTTTACATAAACCCATTTTTTGTTGTGTCACTCTACATAAGTGCCCATGCAGTGAAAGCAAATTGCCCCATTTTGCCACCACACATCACATGGGGCTCCTTGTGTGGTTTAGTTGCTGAGCGAATCCTCCAGGGAGGTCCGGCCCAGTGTGGCGCCGATCCGCAGCGCCTTCCCTCGCCCTGGCGGCCCGACCGGGCTCTGACGGGGAGCGTCCAAACCCCAAAAGTGTGGTGAGGTCACTTTGCTTTGATGAGGATGATGGAAGTCTGAGAAAGCGAGAGTAGACAAACTGGCTCTTCTGGAGTGTCAGCAGAAAAGAGTTCGTGTATTTTATATTTAATACAGAGCAGCGTCAGTGGTGAATTTCTTTAGTTTCTGTCGTGGCTGCTAGAAGTGCTTATTTTGTTTTGCTATTATTTTATTTCAGAATTGTCCACTTTTTGTCCCTCAAGCGTACTCGTATGAAAGTCTGAGCCTGGACTCAGTCGGTCTGTCTGCAAGCTGGTCGCGCCCCCAAATTGATTCTTTATGGAGATGGAAAGGTTTGGGCTCCAGGCAGCAGTGTTTTCATTAACAAGATTAGCAGCAGCAAAAGGACCTTAGCCTGCTTGATGTGGACATGAACTGCCAAGCACAGGCTTAAACTTTTCAGATTTCAAATATGCTGTATATACAATGTGTATTTTTTTGAAATTGCATTTCTTACATTCTTCTCAAAATGCACGCTTTTCCTGACTGTTTTTAACTTTAGAAATATGACTTCTTTTATAAAGTACAACTTTTTTTTTTCAGTCTAATTCCCTTTTTTTCCTGTTTTCTCTACTAACAATTAGACATTCTTCTGGAAAATTCTTTTTTTATTTTTATTTTTTCAATTTCTGTTATGAACAAACTTCTACCACTACTTGGTTTCTATGTTACGTTTTTTTCTTTAAATAAAAAATTAGCTACAATGGCCGACACAACGCTAGCTCAAGCTAGCTTTTTCCTGTTGGCGTGTCCTCTCTGTGACCTTGAGAGAGAGCTAAACTCAACAGAAAGGTACTTTTTATGAGTTAAAATATTATTTTTGCTAAATTCTTTCTTTTTTTTTTTCCAGCAGCTTATCAGGATTAAGTGTGGTATGTAGGAGTCTTGTTTTAACCTACTTTAAAGTGAGAACATTCTTCTTTCCAGTAAATCCTCCTCTTGGGCGTTCTGAGCAGGTGAAAACAAACGATGGATTTACTTTGGTTGCTACTGTCGGGTTCTGAGCGGCTCACTCTTCACCAAATGTTGATTTTGTCACAACTAAGTACTTTAATTTCTTATTTCCCTCCAACGAAAAAGAAAGGCTAATCCAATTAGCGTGCTAGCATAGCTGTCGCACAATTTGCTTGTGTGAGTAGTATGAAACTCACTGCAATGTAGGTCAACGCTTTTTGTTGACTTTATGTGAAAACAAAGTATCTTAATGGCAGCTAGAAAGGCACACGTTTGAAAATGGAGGAGGGATGCACACACCAACTGCTGGCCTGGCATGCGGATTCCAGTCTCCTTAGTCATTTTTTTTTTTTTTTTTTGCAGGTTCAAGCGAATAGAAATTGTTTTGACTTGAAGGTTTTCAGACAGTGAAGAGAAAAATGTTTCATTTTATTTAAATTTTGGGGGGTAAAAACGTTTTTCCCCTTCAGTACATGTACGTTTTTTTTTTTTTTAAACAATTCGTAAAAATGTAATGAAAATGTACTTAAAAGTTAAATACACCTGAACTGTACTTAAAAAAAGGTACTGTACATAAAAAAACGTACTGAATTAAAAGACAAGTTTAAGTAAGTTGTTTGCAAAGCTACAGTACAAACTTCACTCTAATATGTTTGGTTGTATTTCATGTTTTAAATGTAAATTTGTATTTAATTCAGTGATAATTTCGTGTAGCATTTTGTGTAATTTACAAACCACTGACTTAGTAAAAGCGCTTATTTGCATTTATTGAAAGATTTCACTTGCCACAAAATCCTCCGGTGATGTTTTTGAATGTGCTCACACGCTAACCAGAAGCCCCACAGCTTTGTTCAGCCACAGAACCAAAACACGCATCAAGAATTCCATTTCAGTTGAACCCATCTGCTTAATGAAGACAAAACTTGTGTTCACCCTGCTTCAATTCAAAGTTACACCCCCGATGTTCTGCTCAGGTTTCTCACCCGGCTGAGACCCCTTCACCCCACCCTCCTCTTGAGACAGAGGTCACATACAAGAGAGAGGGCAATGAAATGGTCCTCTAGTGTGATTTATGACCCCACGCCATCATGGGACACCAACGACTGGATGGTTCTTGCTACCCGAAACCCTCCTGCTGAAATCGTGAGTACGTAAACTTTTAGCCAGGGTGGAATCATTCCCTTTTAAAAAAAATTCTATGCTGACCATCTGAAGTATTGTATTCTCCAGGTGTGAGTGATTCATCTGTTGGATTTTTGGGGGAAAGTTTGACACATTTGCTTATGTAAGTGTTCTCGTTGTACCTTGGACTCACTTGTCAGTTGTTTGGTCTGCTTCGTATCAAGCCTGCTGGTCAAGGCCTGATTTTGTAGCCATAACAGCTGTTTTTTTTCTCTTTTACCTTTGCTCTATCTCAAGTTATAGTCGTCCTAATTTTCACTTAAATGTGCCAAAGAAAGAAATCTGTAGTAGCTACAACAATTTAATTATGTCCTTTAAAGTCTCTTTTTTTTTTTAACATACCCGTACAACTTTTCTTGTAGCTTTATGACATTTTTCTTAAAAGTTTGAGATTTTTTTGGGGGGGTTGTAAAAAAAACTTTCTTGTTGTGATATTATGAATTTTCTTTGGCCAGTTTGAATCCGACATAACCTTTGAACGTTAAAGGGGAAGTCAACCCAAACATATTTTTTTCAAGAATATGTTCTATGCCAGCCCACTAGTTGAAACGAGGCATTCTGATAAATATTGCGTTTGTGGAATAAGAGTTAAGAGTTTCGTCCAGAAAATCCTCAAATGGTGGTCTTCTCAACCTCCCAGTTTCTGAAATCATCCAAACCGGGATGTAAAAAAAAAAATGGATCATGTCACAGAATCACACGCCAAGTCCCTAACTCTAACATATGACTTTCAAGGATCAAACTACTGGAATTCTTGGTTTCTGAGGACCTTTTCCAGTAGGATCTTGACCTCTACTACTGGACTATCCTTACGAGTCCGTGTCTGTCCCTGAATCCTCAAAGCCAACATAGACATCCCAAGTCTGCTGCAGCTAGCGGTGCAGAAGAACTAGGCCAGATTTGACACACATCAGGGGGCATACTAACCCTGACACCCATTCAAACAACTCCGCAGAGATTGGAGGGGAAGGAAAACTCTCTGACAGAATGCATGGGTACAGTCGGAGACCACTTGGATGTATGTAAACTGAGCTGTTGGATGTGTGCCACCACAAAGTGGAAAGTGACATGGATTCCAGAGGCTTTTCTCATTCGCGTTGTCAATAATTGGGTCAGGTAGTAGGTCTTTGGACCCCCTGTGGAGGTTTTTACGTGAATGAAAACCCACATCAGCGGCCTCGCGTGGTTTGTTGCAGACTTTGCAGACTTTTCAGGTTGTTTCTGCGCCCTCTGACTTCGCTTGCTCAGCAAAGCCCTGATCCGGTCCATCCCTACAATTATACGATGGGAATTGTCCTGTGCCAGCTGGTGTCTTGTTTATTTCAAGGCAGCAGACACTAGACGAACGAAAGATGGAGGGCAAAGAAAGCCAAACCCAAAACATGAGCATATGTTTAAACCTTGTCCCGTGAACCTAAAACAGGATGTCACACAGCAGGCCCTCCGGTCAGTGAGGCTTGACACAGGAGGCTAATTGTCTTGCTGCTGCTGCTGCTGTTGCTTTTGGAAGGTGGTTGATGTTTTCTGTCCTTAAAACAAACAAATGTGTGGGCGGAATACAAATCCAGATGTTTGCATCCTTACAATCCCTTAAAGAAAACAAATTATGCTTTCTTTTACCATTTCATTTATGGCCAGTTCACATCATGATATGTAAATTTAAAAGGGGAACGTGTAGAAATGATTTGTTTTAATGGACAAAGTAACGACATTTGATATGAGTGTGCTGATCATGCTTTGAGAGATGCATTATCGTGGTCTTGTTTTTTTGTTTTTGTTTTTTTGTCACTTGACCTGTCTTGAGGTGAGACTTCGTTAGGACATCTTTACATATTGGTACCAAATACAAGAAGAATTTTACCATTATAATGATTCATTTCATAAATGATTTTTTTTTTTTTTTTTTTTTTTACTGTCAATATCTGCCAGTATCTAGCTTTTCATATGCCACTTAGTGTCCAAAGGCGTTCCCTAAGGCTCAGTACTATGCACCCCTCTTATTACCAAATCATTACCAAAAACAAACCAGGGAAACTGTCAAAATCAGTCGTTATTTGCATTTATTTGTTGTGTGTGTGTGACACACATCTCTCTGGAGTAAAAAAAACAACAACAAGCCTTTCATGTACAACCATCACAAAAAAATTGATCCATTTTGTAAACATGCAACCAAATGCAAAAGTAGGTCCAGTTGAAGGAGTGTGCCTGGGAGATGATAAATAAGGACAAAGCTATCAAGGTTGGCAATTATTACAGTAATTTATCACATTAGTCGCATGTGAGACCCTCGGTCTGAACCCCAAACATACATTGGAATACCTCAGAGTCTGCGTTTGAGTGGGCCGTACCACAGAAGTGTCCTATTCGTAGAGATAGTCAGTGATGAATGAAGTGAGGTAGAATCTGTGGTTTATCTTGGAGGCTTTACCGCCACATGTAGCTCATCACTGAACAGCTGACATCTTGCCCGTCTTTCTGTTTTAAGCCCCTTTCACACAAGCGCATGTACGGTACCAATGCAGGATGAGGACGGGGTTTAAAGTCAACCTGTGGATTTGCCTGCACAGTATCAGGTCATGCAGTATGACGTTTACATCGCCACACATTTTAATTATCTGAATGCGTAAAGCCGCACTTCGGACACGACGGGAGACTTATTGCCCATTCTACCGTTAGACCTTGGCAATGTGAAAGGGGCTTTTGAGTGGTGACTATAACATATTGAAAGCTTATTAGAAGAAACTGTTGTGGCGTACATGGTATTTTTCAGAGGTTCCCAGTAACCCTTAGTGGTAATCAATGGTGTCACAAGCATTTATCAGGACAGTGTATCAGGACATCTCAATCCCCTCTTTCTCTGTCCATTTCAGTACATTAACAACCCCACAGGGGAATCTTTCATGTTTGTTCCAACGCCTGCGTTTAAAAAAAACAGAACTAAACAAAAAGCAACATGCTCTCAACTAAAATCGAGACATTTCTGAATGAGGTACTCACGGTTCAATTCACGCGGCATGTTTCCGCTAATTTAGTTGACAAAAACTAAGTCTATGTGCCCCAAAAAACAGCTCAGAATCCAGTTCTGTTCAGGATTGTTTATCTGAAATCAGTCCATTTGTAGATGAGGTTACCATGAGATCCATAAATAGTTTGACAGGAGTCATTTGGTGACAAAAAAAAACCAAAAAACCTTTTGAAGAAGCAACCACCAAACTACTGATGTAAACGATGTGCCAAAGAGAGTTACTCTATATGGTCCGAGAACAGCCACGGTCCTCTGGATCAAACCGTAGATTCTTTGGGTCCTTCACGGGCAGCATTCTTGCACCCGTAGAGCCACTTGATGACTCGAGCGTTCCTCTCGATGATGGACACGCCAATGGGGGGCTGCTCGGCCAGCTCCTCCTGAAACAACCCATCTCCGGAGTGGCGGGAGAACTCGCTGGGCTCTGTGCCGCCGTCCCCGGCGACGCTGCGCAGAGCCAGCGAAAGGGTGTCTATGGAGCTGGCGCCAGACAGGAAGTTCTCCCGGCCGAGGTGGTCGATCAGGTCTGCGTCCAGGCCGCAAAAGTCAAAGAACTGCTCCTGCTCGGACCAGGCTACAGAGCAGCGGAGATGCAGGTCCGATTTAGAACGGTGCAACCCTACAAACTTGCTCCTGCATGATGAAGGCTGCGGCGAGGCCCGTCTCCACGGATCGTTGACGTCCATGCCATCATCATTGGTACCTTTGGATCCATCGTTGGTCTGGTCTAGCGAAGAGCTCAACCTTGGGCTTGTGCTGGACCCTGGGCTATGTTCCTGGCCTGTTTTGCTGGACCTCCTGCTTCCCGGCCCACCGTCTGTTGTATCCTTATCATTAGTCCATGACATGCGGGAGTCTCCATCCCGTGAGGGTGCTTTCTCCTCGCCGATGACCATCTTGTGGACTCCCCCGCCACCCTTCTCCCTCATGGAGCCCTGGAAGAGGCGGCGGACAAAGCTGTAACCCTTCAGCTCCACGCTGCCATTCTCTCCGTTGGGACTCTTGCACTCTTTCTTCTGCCGGTAGATGACGAGAGAGTCAGGTCTCAGCATGCGTTTGCCAGTGCTCCTCCGGAGGACAGGTGCACTGTGCGGTGCCACCAGGGTGATAAATCCGGGCGTTCTGGGACTGGGTGGCTTCCCGTTGATCGCATTGTTATGAGTCTCGATGTCAATGGAAGACAGTTGGTTCTCCTTTCTGGAGTCGTCATTTTCATTTTCATCCCTGGAGGTGAAAGATCCAGAGAGAGTGGAGAAGGGAGTGCTGGATAAATGGCGTGGAGGGAGTTGGGGGCTGATACCGCCAGGTGTGACGAAAGCCCTGCGAGGCGGCGGCGGGGTGGCGCATGGCACCAACACGGGTTCCTGTTTGGTGTTGATGACCTGCTGGCTCTTGACGTACTTGGCCTTATCCGCCTCCAACCTCTCGACGGCGCTAATTGCTCGACCGTGGCTCCCACCGTCGATCTGCTGCCGCAGGTAGTCCGGACCCTTGTTAAGGAGCCGCAGGGGGGCTGGGGATCCAATGGGGGTCAACGGCTTCATGTTGATTCAACAGGATAGGAAATACATCCAAAACTGTTGCCCCTTTTTGGTGTTGTCGGTTCTTCAACACGCCAGTTTCATTCCTGGAAATTGGCGGGTAGCATTTGAGGAAACCGCAGTGTTTAAGTTTGGTGTCTCTTTTTTTCAGAGGGGGTTAATCTTAGCGCTCAGGCTAATTGATATCCAGTATTTATACAGTCCTTCAGATAGGTGGGCGGCCTTTTTTGTGTCAGAAAGCACTCTCAAACGAGACACTCCCTGGCCACAGTGCAGCCGAAATAGCAGGCGGGCTGCTCTTTGAAAAAAGCCGGCGTCTTTTCCTCCCTCCACTGATCCTCCCGGCGCCTTGCTTGCAACCGGCACCAGGGTAGTCGACACGTCAACTGACAGATGGGCCAACGTCTTTCGCGGTGGGCTCACCTGTGTGGACCCTGGGGAGGCACAGGGAAAGAGAGAGGAGGAGGTTTTAGTTGTTTGAGAGGCAGATGGCAGACGCTGCTATTGTTGCCTGCGCTTATTTAAGGCAGGAGGGAGCCGCATGCCCTCAGCAGGCTGCGATGCAAAGCTGGCGTATGTCATGTGTGTAACCTTTTACATGAGTGGCGAACGCGTCACTGAATAAATATGGCAAGATATCAAAGACAATTCTCATGCAAATGATTTAAGTCAAACGGAAAGCCGCCCGTACGTGAGGGGCCGTGACCACAATGCCGTCCTTTACCCAAAACCTTTTCACGATCGTCATCGGAGGCAGCGGTTCCCAACCACCGGTCCGTGGCCCAGTACGAGTCCCCCCAAATATTTCTCCAAGAATATATTTACATATTATGGGTGTAAAAAACAAAAAACAAAACTGTAATCAACTCAAATTGTAATCCCACTGAATGGAACCGAAACGAATCATTTCAATTTAAAATAAACCGTCCTTGAATCATCGCGGAGCATATATTCCCCAATCGGGACTGTAATTTTTTTTTTTACGTACAACTGCAGGACACCTGGCGATGGAATTTCTAAACTTACGTATGTATTTTTTTTTTAATGGGAGTACCACCAAAGACATCACCAGACTGGAGTGGTGCTTAAATAAAATAAGGCAGCAATAAATATTTCACAGTGCTGCTTAACGAGTTCTGTTTTGAAATGACGAAACCACAACAAACATAGCAGCGAGACACTCCAGGCTGTGTGAGACCAGACGGGCTTGAATCATGCCACGTGTTTATAACGGGCATATTTATGGATAGCCCAGCATGTGTCTGTATTTAGTGTGTGAATGTGGTCATGAGTGCATTGGAGTGACAATGAGATGTCTACTGAAAGACAGACACTATGTTTGTTGTCTAGCTAGTATCCTACCAAATGTTATTTTAGCCTTTTTCCTGCGGGGGCGAAACAATGAAAATGCCCTAATCAATATTTCAAACGTAACCAGTCAGTCAGTGGGTAACTTCCTTTTAATATGCGTACACGCATTTAAAAAGCGAGACGCGTTATTAGATTTGTAAACAATTACTTTTTTTAAGAAGTGGATAACTATTTTTTTTTAATTTGTGTGACGGTTTAAAAAATGTGACTTAAAACAAGGCCTGTAACCAACCTCTTTATAACACTAAATAAAATGTCTTTCATGTTTTCTCAATTCTAGCAAGCCACCTTTTCGCTTTCACGTGACCTTTTTCCTTGCTTCCACATCACAAACCACATACTGCTATAAATCCTCTGAGAGCCGACAACCTGGTGGTTACGTTTTGTTTTGTTTTTTTCCAGATGTTAAGCTTGCAGCCCTGGGATAGTCATTGTTTAGGAGTGGGAAAAAGGTTTAGAAAGAGCGACAACCAAATGAAAATAAGATCACTGAATAGGGCTGATTAATACATTTTTTTTTTTTTTTATTAATAAAACTTTTCCAGCTGAGATTTGATATTCACATCACAGTGGTTCTTTGAGATATGTTTGATTTGTTCCATGGCCACTCTTGTAACTCAAAACATTGAAATGAATGCAGATGCCAATAAACCTGTGCAGCACCCCCTAAATAAAAAGTTGTAAGAAATATTGCATTTTTAATATTGTACTTTATTATAAAAATACATTTTATATATATATATATATATATATATATATATATATCGGGGGCAGTATAATACAGACTTTTCCGAAGACAGTCTCAGTTCCTCGGTAAGCTGCACTATGCCGTTCTTTGCGGAGGATAAAGAATATATGCCTGTGAGAAATATCTGTTTATACTTTGTGTTGCCTGACTGTGGTCAAATATCCAAATGTCACAAAAGTCTGATTTGTATGGGGGGAAAAAACCTAGACTTCATTAAAAGGCCAAATGGCCCAGCCCTACCACTGAGGACAAACGCAACCCTAAAGAGCAACAAACTGTCTCCTCAGATGTTGTGCAAGCACATTCTAATCTCAGTCCCGCCCGCTCTGCCAGGCGGGCTGGCCCTCGCCCTGCAGGGGTTCGGAGGCTTAGCGGGGGCCACCCCATGCTGGCTAAAGCAGAACCAGATGTGTTTGGTGTGGCGTCACACGGAGACGCTCCACGCAGACCTGCCGACTTCCACGCTGCTTTTTAATCACTGGCAAAATGACTGCTGTTTGTAATCAATGAAGTAAACAGTAACAAATGGCTTCATTAAAAGCGATATTATGTCAAATGGATTTTTTTTTATGTCTTGTATCCAAATGGGTCTATGGAGGAACTGCCCACCCATCAACTGTGAAATTAAAAAAACAAGCAAGTCTTTTGTTATCTGCCTATTTCCCCAAATGTGACTGTGAGAGAGCCTTTCTGAACTGCGCCACACTGTGACGTCACAATTTGGCTCATTTGCATAATCCCGCCTCCAAACTGAGTTACTCCACCCATGACTTGAAAGCTAGGCTTGGCGAAGAGTGGCCATTTTCAATCAATGGCCATCTGTCAATATCTGAAACACTTATGTCAAAGCCAAAAGCTAAGCAGAGCTGCTTTTAACCACAGGTTAGTACTAGCTAAAAGTATTAGTTTCTGATAAACGGCACATAGTGTTTGGCTAAATTCTCCCAATTGAACTTTACTGCCAAATGAAATACAAGCAAAGAGAATTAGACGTTGCATATTTAAAACCACCGCAACGCTTTTTTAGGTGAGTCAGTTTAGCTTAATGCTAGCAAACAATGCAAAACGCCAAAGACGGGCTAATGAATAGCATTGTTGTTGCTGTATTATAGCTCTTGTGTAGATGGACACTCACAGGCATATATTCTTTATCGTCTTTGAAGAATGACCACTGCAGTTTACTTTGAAATTTTTGACGAGCTCCGCGTATAGCACTATGTCTGCATTATAGTGCCCTTAAGTGGCCAAGGTGTGGAGAAGCAGCAGCACAATGGTCATTTGATTGATGCAAAAAAAAATGTCAGTTGTTTTAAAATAGGCATTTTTTTCCACATTTCAACATAAGCCTAAGAAAATGGCATTCAATCATTGTTGAAAGCATAAAGGGGCCCCAAAAATCTTTTTATGTTTTTTAAACTCGTCGGTCAATTGGTCAGTTATTGGAGTTCTGCCAAATATCGTTTTTTATGCAGTACAATACTTTGTGTATGTGTATATAAATATTATAAGTATTACATTTTTGGGGG
The DNA here is from genome assembly GCF_054856515.1 of Filicampus tigris. Lineage (NCBI taxonomy): Eukaryota > Metazoa > Chordata > Actinopteri > Syngnathiformes > Syngnathidae > Filicampus > Filicampus tigris. Next base: position 4,745,942 of record NC_141224.1, on the reverse strand, counting down.
GTCATGAGGCGTATCCGAATGAAAGCATTTGAACTCAGGAGGAGGAGGAAGAGGTAAACACAAGATAAGAGCGTATTGGACCACCTTGGTGAAAGCGTTGCACGCCGCTCACCTGTCAAATACATCTGGAGACAGACTCATGCTAACATCTGGCACCGTCGCTAATGCGCGCAAGTGTGCGTTCAGACCTGCCGCCCGTGTGACGGACGTTCCAGCTAAAGAGGCAGCATGCATGTGCATAAACCACAAAATGTATAAATACACAAACATCCAGCCAAAAGCACCTTTTAGGTGCAGTATGTACATGTATACATCTAAAAAAAAAAAAAAAATATATATATATATATATATATATATATATATATTTTTTCCAAAAATACATCGAGGACATTTTTTAAAGAATTTTTTCTCATATATATATATTTAAAAAGACATGCTGTGGAATATATATATATATATTGCAGATAATTCATATAATTTCCACTTGCATAACAGTTATAATGTGACTTAGAACATTATCGAAAGAGTTCTAAAAACTTTTATGAGGGCGCCAAATGAAACCACTTGACTTTCTGTTGATTATTTTCAGTTTTGAAATGATGAGATACAGCGACCGGGGGCTTTGTTGACATTAGTAATGGATCACAACAGGTCGTCTTGGCTGCTCAGCCTCATTAGTCAGGGAGGGGCAACATGGCTGCCATAAAACATAAAAGACTGCCCCTAACCCACAAAAAAAAAAAAAAAAAAAGACAAAGACAGCAGACAATAGTGTAAATCTTTTGGGTATTATCACGTCTGAGCTCCTGGAGGTTACTAATGACTTTCTCTGGTGACCCCCTCCTCGGCTCACAATCGCCCCACCCCATTTCCACCCTTGAGACCATCCCTAAGCCAAAATGGACAACAAGCTCTTAACCGGCTGCTTTTTGTCATTCAAAGACAAAGACGAGAGCACTGGAGACGAGGCAGCTACTGCAAACTGATGAAGGCCACAAGATAGGGGTCCTCAAGTGCCCCCCTCCAAAACTCTCTTACTCTCGCTCGCTCTCTCTCTATGAATTTTTTTATTGCTGAAGTCTTAATGTAAGAAAAATAAAATAAATCTTGATGATAGTGTCAAGATACATTTTTGTAGTGCACTTGCAGAAAACTTGACCGAAGTATCATCATTGGTATCATGATACTGGCCCTGTATCGGCTAGATATCAAATCTTGCATTTCCAGATTTAGCAATTTGATTGATTAATCTACAGTATCTTAATTCTTTAGAATAATCAGCATTGATATTGGAACTACGGGCCCTTTCTCAACTCTGAATTGCATGGCAATTATGAAAACAATATCAGTATTAGTATCATGATACTTGATCTGTATCTTCTTGGTTTGAGATCGATTCGATCTAGCTGTATCAACCACTTGTTGATTGAAGTTTAGTGACCTACAGCGATATTTACAATAACGATATTCACCGGACCTTTTTTTGCTGCATGACTATATGTCGGCTGACTATGCCACATGACTCATTAAGTGGTTTTCATTGGACTGTATTTGTTGAACCCCATCAAACACTGTCCCACTCTGTTGCTCAAGAATCGATAGTGGCCCATTTAAAGTGGGCAGCAGACCAGCAGGGGGTTGAAAGGGGGCGTGGGGGTCTTTTTTGGCTGACCTCACGTTTGGGGACACGACACAGCTGGAGCAAACAGCCCGCTCACGAAACCTCCCGAGTTCTCGCTAAGCTTTTGGCTCTGTGCAGCCATTTGTGTTGTCATCACGTTTCGTTTCGTCACCACACAAATCTCCCGATGCGCTTAAACGCGACGCCGTTGTCCATCATTGGGGCAGCTTTTCTTTTGAAGATGCCACAATTCGGGGTCGGCAGGTGGTCAGCTTGACACCCCACGTGTCTCCAGCGGCCCTCTAAGTGTCACGTTAAAGAACACATCTGCCCAGCAGAGGGGAAGAAAAAGTAACATGTGGACGAAAGAGACTTTTTGTGGATTATTTCGAGTTTTTTTTTTCTTGATTTCTATTGTGCAAGGTGGCGGTTACCATGAGTAACAGTAAGCAGAGGTCGGTGGCACTGAGCATTCCTTGGACTTTTTTGACTTTGTGGATGATTTTGAGTCATTTTGAAAGTTTCTATTGCGCAAGGTGGCAGTTACCCTTAATTCATTCACTGCCATAGACGAATTTACTCGTCTTTTGGCAGTCCAGCAATTTAATCCCAGGAATTTATTTATATGTTTTTCAATTTTTTTTCGAACGTTAGGGTAAAAGAACCCTTTGTATTTATTTTGATTGTGCAAGGTGTCTGTTAGACTTACTAACTGTCTCGGAACAATCTCATTACACGACTTCCCAAAACTTGGAGCAAAAATCTCTGCAAAGCTTCTCCATTTCACGTCACTTGTGTTGTTTCTCGGGCTGGCTGCCACGCGCGCGTCGCCGTTAACCTCTGCTGAACCTGCCAGCTGTCTCGTCTCATTACGCGGCGGCTTCCCAACAAACACGCCCGGCGGAACCACTACCCCCCCCCCCCCCCCCCCCCACCCCGCTCCTCCTGTCGGAATCACACATCAACATCCGGCTGGGGCCCGGCGACGTCGTCACGGTTGAGCGAAGCGCGAGCAAATGACGAGGATGCGAGCGCGCCCGCTCGCAGCTGTCAGCCGCACACCAGGGATGGAGATCTGTCAGGTCCGCTTTTGATGATTTGAGAGCCGGCCGTAAATAATAGATGGAATCATGAGTCCGCGGAGGCTGCTGACGTAACACACGTGACGAGAGCGATGATGACAGTCGGGTCGACGCGCTCCCAAAGTTAGATGCTAACATTTGGGGCAGATTTTGACATCTGCATAGCACAGCAACGAGCAGCTTGTGCGGATTTTTGTACGCTTGGTTCAGTAAAACAACGTAAAAGCAAGCAATACATCCCGACCGACTCTGTAACTTTGCGCTTGGCCATGGACAAACTGAACAGGGGAGTGTGAATGTCAATCATTAACTGAAAGAATGAAGTTAACAGTCTAAGGTTGTCAACACTTGGTTCGTTAAAACAAAGTAACAACATTAAATTACAAATTAAAAAAAAAAAGAATTACGTGTGTGAATGCCAATTATAAACTTGAAACGCTTCAATGGCGAGCTAAAGGATTACATTTATTATCCAAAGTCAAATTTTGGTTCAATAAAACAAAGTCATAACATCACCCTGAATGTGTTAGAACTTTTTTTGCAAACAAAATGACCTGTGAGTGTACGTTTCAATCGTGATCGAAAAAAAATTGATCCAAAGTACTCGACACTTGGTTCATTAAAACAAAGTAACCAGAAATGTCTTGCGCTGACTTTGTTGCAACTGCACTTTTATGGAAACAAATTGCGGGTACGTGAAGCAACTCAAAAATGACTTTATGATATGATGTTGATATTTGGTGCATTGATCCAAATTGACATCTAACCATGACTGTGTTTTTAACATTCCATTGTTCTGTCGACAAACTGAACAGGGGTGCGTGCGCATGAGTCAGATGAGTCAAATAATGCTTGTAACGTGATTGTTCCGACTTTTCGTTTAAAGGGATACCACCCAGAGGAGACCCCTTAAAGCTACAGTGAAAGGCGCCACTTGGACAAAAGTATTGGAACGCACCTCTCAATCACTTTAACCTTAAATGTAACCACCCAATACTTTTGGCTAACAAAGAGGCTTTTTTTTTTTTTTTTTTTAAATTTAGCTTCCTGTGAGCAACTTCCCAGGATGCACAGCAGCATAATACGGTCCAACAAAAACAAGACGACGGACGGCCGAGCAATAAAGTCAAATTAGAAGGTAGGAAGGGTCCACATCTGACGTCGCAAAGCAGCTGCTGCTCAGGCCGTGGATGCAGAGCTTGCTTGAGTGTTGAGGCTGGGGGGGGGGGGTGATGATGTCATCGGCGGGGGTACGTTGCCCCTCTAATTAGAAACTTACGCTTGCCGACATAACCGGAGGGGGGGGGGGTCCTTACATGCAAACCTTTGCAGGAAGATCAAACGGCTTTGAAGGCGATGTTTATGAGACGCGGCTCCGAGGCCAGCACATGCCCGTGATAAGAAACACATGCGGTGACCGACGTGGAACAATCAATCAGATGGTTACCTCCGCCGAGGAGCTTGCAGGGTTACACAAGAACCATATGACTACAAGCGGCTGCCCTAAACGGGCGGCCACTCTCGGATGGCGAAACGGTCACGTGATGTCTCTTGACCAATCAATAGACGAGGAATATTGTATTTAGGATTCCAACTCCAAATGGTTTTTTCTTTTGTTTTGTTTTTCTTGATGCATGTCTGCATGTCTATAACATACAACATATGTGATGTTATATAACATATGATGTGGCGACCTAGTCCTCAAAAATAAAAAAGGGGAAAAAAAAACACAAACAAAATAATAATAATAAAGAGCACTCTTGATTCTTAATTATTTGAAGCTACAAATCTTAATTTCAACATGTTCAAATACGTGTACGGAAAATAGTGATAACAGTAAAATAAATATTTAAATAAGTTGATAAATACAATGAAAAGTGAAAATTTACATTTTGACACTAGATTTAGAAGTGGTTTATTAAATTGACATTTAATTTAGCTTTTGTATTTCATACAATGAGATCAAATGGCCCCAAAATGATTTTTACGCCTCCCAACAAATGTCTACAAATCAATTTACAATTTATTTATTTTCTGCCATTGTGGCTGTAGGAAGCATTAAAACATTGTTTATTCATGTCAGTAAATAAAATATGAATGTTATTAATTATTAATTTTATGAAGTGTGTATATATAGTGCATGCAAGTTCATGATCAAATTCTACCATGAGCAGAAAGTCTGTCTCAAAAGTGTTGCCTAAGAAGAAAAAAAAAAAAAAAAAAAAATATATATATATATATATATATATATATATATATATATATATATATATATATATAAATTTTTTTTTTTTTTTTCTTAGTCAGATGCAAATGCTTGACAGCGAATGACTCGCAACCTTGGGAACAGACGACTTTGGCCTAGGGGCAAGTCGCACTTGGCGGAGGAAAATAATAGGTAATAACACACTCACAGACACAACCAAGCGTCACTATCTCGCACCAACGACAAGATCCAACAAGCGCTAAACAACACCTGCAAAAGTGGCACACTATCACTTTATAGGCGATTGGGGTGGTCACGCTCCCACTCTCGTTTCTTGGCAGTGGCAAAAGTTGGATCAAGGTAGTCGGAAGCCTCTTTCAATGACGCCGTAATGCAGGGTTCAGAATTCATTGGCTTTGGCCTTTTACATAGAACTCAGCGAAGCAGGATATTGCCACAGTTGGGTGTGCTTTCTTTCGCACAATGACACAGCACAAAATAGAGGTTTTTCAGCTTTATAGAAGGTCGAGCGTTTATTGGCCTGTACTTTTTACAGAGAACTCTGTCAAGGAAGATATTCCCGTGTCCACTTTCATACTGCAACACAGCACAAGCTGCGGTGGCAGACCTTCAGCACAATGTTCCTTTGTGCTTTCTACACGGAACCCCGTGAAGGATATTCCTGTGTCTAATTTAACCCGCAGACCTCTGCAACGGAGGATATTGGTGCAACTGTGTGGGCTTTCACACAACAACACAGGAAGAATTGTGGTAGCAAAGCCTTGACAAAAGGCTCCTTGTTTCCGCCTGTGCCTTTTCACACAGAACCACCAAAAGGAGTGTATTGCTACACTGTGTGCACTTTTGAAACAGAAACACAGACAAAATTGTGGTTGCAGAACAATCATTTGGACTTTTTAATTTACAATAGGACCTTTCGTGACTGCTTTTCAACCCCAATTTTGTGCTGTGTTGCTGTGGGAAAGTATGCACATTACTCTCCTGCTTGGCAGTGTTCTGTGTAAAAGGCAGCAACTTTTCTGTTTGCTGCTGCTGTGTCATTCGCATCCTCTGTGGAAAACCGCTCATCCTCAGGGGGGATTATGCGGCTGATTGTTTACAACGCACGTGCGCTGTGTTTAGTCTGCCAGGGACGTCGTTTACCCGGGCGCCGATCAAACCTATCCGCACTCTCGTTGGGAACACGGGCGACCGGTTGGACGCCGCCGCGTCAGCTTGAGCTGTGTCAATATTTGCAGTAAGACACAGTAAAACTTAATCATCACTCTCGCTCACTTTTGGACCAGCCTGGTCCAAATTGAAACAAAGGGTGCGCAACTTACGGTTGGTGGGCCATTTGCAGTCAGTCATGCATTTAAAAAACATGAACCAAAAAAAAAAAAAAAAGTTCTAAAAAGCCAAATAACAAAACAAAAAACACGCCCAAAGATGTATACTCTTTGGATACATTTTGCTTTTTATTTGTTCTTTTTTTACAAACACTCATGGCAACACAAGGCAGTTAAAAAAGTAACTAATTATTTTTACTGAGTAGACGCTAATGTAGGTAGTATGCAGCACACCTCATGAGAATTCAGTTCAGTGAGCGTCCAAGGATAAACTGCCCATTTTTTCTAATTTGGCTTTTTTGGGGGGTGGCTGACATAAATTCCAACAGAATGTGGTTGTTAAAGTTAACTCATTACTTTTACAGAGCGCATGCTAACGTAAATAGCATCAAAAGACTTCAGATCAGCGGCTATCCCAGGATAAACTGCACATTTTGGATTTTTATTTGTCTGTGTTTGATATCAAAGCGACTACTTTTACTGAGTAGATACTAACATGACTAGCATGTACCATGCCTCACAAACAGCTAAACAGCCCATTTTTGCTTTTTATTTGGCTTTTTTTTTTTCTTTGCATCACTGATTCCAGTACTTTTACTTTTACAGAGAAGATACTAATGTACATAGCATGTAGGATAACCAATAAGACCCCAGGTCAGCTAATAGCGAACGATTATCACTTATGTTTGCTTTTTATTTGTCTTTTTTGCAATACTCACGCTAAAAGCTAAGCTTGACCTTTTTGTGGCTTTTATGAATGAACTGTGGTGAGCTTCTTTGTACACTTGTATGAGTCACAGCGTGACTTTTGTCAATTTTACAGTTAATTTATTTTAATGGATTTTTGATGGTCACAACTTGACCTTGGAACACTTTTTTTCCCCAATTTCCAATATGCTATGGGGGGAAATATTTTTTTTTCTTTACTCTTTAATGATTATCAATCATTATCAATGTAATCAAGGTTCATGTTAACCCAACACAATCGCATAGAAATAACTACTGTAGTGTTAAATTAATGTGTTTGAAAAGGCTTATTTTCAAACTGTTATACAAAAAAAAAATTACGGTCCACTCGCAGCTACTACAAGTGTGCACATGACTGTTAGAATGTCAAGAGAGAAAAGCAACCCACGCGAGAAAGTCACGAATCCCCCTTCAAAACAACAACAACAACAAATAAATAGCATTTACCTTTCCTATGTTGGCCTTGTAATCCTCTCTTGTTGTTTGGATCCGATGCAAAAGACGTGTTGTTCACTTGCTATGACAGACAGGCGCTTCTCCTGCGTGGACGTCGTGTGCAATGAGGCAGCGTGGGGAGAGAGTCTTGATACATACTCTCAGTGAGAGAGAGAGAGAGAGAGAGAGAGAGAGAGAGAGAGAGAGAGAGAGGCAGCGGGGGTTGGGCAGGTGTGTGCGTGTGTGTGTGTGTCTGTAAACCGACTCCCACGTGTAGGTGTGTGTTAGTTGTGACGTGACGTGGAAGATAAACATGACACCCAGCAGATAAAAAAAAAAGTATTAAAGTAGTATTAGATTAATAATTAAATAATCAAAGTCAACAAGAGTCACTGATGGTGTAGTGGCGCACACGCCTGAGTTGTGTGCGGGCAGCGTGGGATCAGGTTCCCGCTCACTGACTGTGTGTGTCTGTGTGTGTGTGTGTGCCCTGCGACTGGCTGGCGACCAGTTCGGGGTGTAGTCTGCCTTTCGCCCGTTGATGGCTGGGATAGGCTCCAGCAACTCCCCGCTACCCTGTACAGGATAAGCGGTTTGGAAGATGACATGACATGATAAAACTCCACATGTGTCATAGTTGAATTCCCTAATGAATGGTTATTTCATATTCAACAATGTAAAAAAAAAAGAAAAAAAAGTCCACTCCATTATAAAATGATTCTAATAACACTGGTCAAGAGCTAATTTTATGAAGTTATGTGCTACCATGAATAGCATGTAGCATTGTTGTGGCTAATGACTAGCGTAAAAATGACCTGCGTCTCCATGGCGGTCTTCACTCGTCCAAGCACTCCATGATTAACTTTGTTATAAAATAAAAGACTGATTGATGACTTAGTTGATTAGGGAGAGCTACATGTAATATGCGCTTCACTTATGATGCTAATCCACTGATTAATTGAATGATAGATTGATGATCTCCACTGTTACGGATTGATTGATTGTTTCACATCATTGTTAGTGGACATGATTAACATTAAATGGGATTTTCTGTCGTTGCTCAATATGAGTTATTTTCAGTGATTAACACATGACTTTCTCTCACCATCCTCCATTTTGTTTTTCTTGGTTCATCCTCCCTTCCTCAGCTAGAACAGTGAGGTAAAAGAAATGGACGTAGGGTTGGTGGGAGGAAGAGATAAAGCAGCGATCCACACCTGTTTTTCATTCCCAAGTTCATCACTCACAACAAGCAGACCGGTGAGGAGGCACAGGGCAACACACACACACTGGGAAGTATTTTACCCAGAAAAATAAACAGGCTCCAAAACAGAACCATGTTAACATGTGCCACACACAATTGTTTTGTTCATGTATAAAATCTGGCCTTTAACTTTTGCACAGCTATCATGCAGCAAAATGGCCGCATCAGATAGCCATGCTGTCGCAATGAGTTACATTTTCTCTTTTGGACTTATTGTCCCACTTTTGCCACCACTGGTACACATAGATATGAACATACTGTAGTTAGATGTGACGCACCCCTTTTGAGCTGCGTGCCTAGAGCGATGCTAAGCTAGTAGGTGAAAAGTCGGGAGCTCATTTCATGTGCGTGGATGGCAAGAAAAGTGATAAAAGAAGGATGTGACAGGAAACAGGTTAGGGTTTTTTTTTCACTTTGTTTTCTTCAAATGATAGCACACGCTTTGGCATTAACAAAAAAAATGTCAAACTCATGTAAATCGATTGAGAAATTAACAAATTATGACGTAATTTCAAATCTATTCATATAAAAATATATTTTGTAATGAAATAAATAAAAGATTAAGTTCAATATTAAAATCATTATTTTGACAGGATTTTCAATTTATTGAAAATGAAAAAAAATTAAAACCTTCTAAAGCTAATACAAATTTAATTGATATTTAGAACAACATTTTTAATTAAATAAAACACATTAAACACAGCAAATCATCAATTATAATAAAAAGTTATGATTTAGATTTTAAAATAAAACCATTTTAAAATAAGTAGGCTAAATCTAAATTAGATTATGAAATATAAAAACTAAAAAATGTATCCAGTAACAGTAATGTAATGTATAATTAATAAAAATATATGCTCTTTGAATGTCTATTTTTAAATTACATAAAAAAGAAATTAGACATTTACCTTTTTTTATATTTCTTTGTGATATTAATTATTGATAAAATTTTAAATGTACATTTTTGAATAACTAAAAACAGATATATTCAAAACCTAAACCTAAATGCAAAAGTGAATTGAATTTAGGTGTCAAACTGAAAAATATAGAAAATATTTCAAAATGATTATAACAAAACAAAAATAATAATGAATACGTTACCCTATAGACAACAAAATAATACAATATTTTAGAATTAAAATGAAATTGAAATGTAGGTTTTTAAAAACAGTTTTAATTAAATTTTACATGCCATACAACATCAACTGTGTTATACTGAGTACTGTGTGTACGGCACCAATGGATTCAGTGAAGAACTCAATTTTATTTAAAAAGCACTTAAACAGCTGCAGCTGAAACAAAGTGGTGAACATAAATAAAAACCAAACATAAAACACACCCAAAAAGAAGACGCTATGATGGAATGCAAGCAGGTCAACGGCGGTGTGCGCTTTTGACAAATGACATGTCTCAGAATAGAACTTCCTGTTTGGTTGAGGGTGCAGTCATGCCTCATTTGGGGGTCGGGAAAAATGTGCTCCGCTTGATCTGGCCCTCTGTTGACCTGTGACCCCCCTGGGCCTCGCTCCCAACCCTAGGAAATCACGCTTCCTGCCGAGCTGCGTCTTGGATGAGTTGCGCAGTTCTTAGCGGGTAGCGGCGGGGTGAGCAGGTGGCAAATGCTTCCTGGTGCCGGTTTGAGGCCGTGTTGACACGTGGCGCTAATAGTTGTCAAAGATCATGGTCTAGAATACAGAAGAATATATTTCTTCTTCTTAAGTTTATTTTAGCCTCCCAGCTGACCTTCGAACCCCATTCAAATAAGTCTCCAGCAAGTTACGACGCCTTTTGTCCTGCGTTAATGTCTTGCTCGAGAAGAAAAACAAGTATGGTACATTAATCCCCAACAAGACGTATCGCCACTCACTCACTTTTATTGTTTTGCGGAGGAAGACGGTCATAATATGCCCGGAATCCGGGCAGCACAATGAGAATGTCCGGAATGCGTCACGTTGGCCGTTTCCGAGCACGAAAGATCAATATTACTGGACAACGATGAGGAAATGGGAGAAATTCCTGGCTCGAAAAGAAAAGTGTTGTTCCAGTGGAAGAGTGGTACAACTGAAATGTAAAAGGGGGCTTCTGATACAACCTCCGAAGGCCAGAGCATAACCATGGAACATTTTTATTCGGATTTTAAATTTCCCATTACTTCTACCAATATGCGGAATACATCCTTCTACCGCCAAAGTTGGAAATTTCCTGACTCAACTTTGTCTCCCGGTTTCTGTGCAGTTTAAACAGGACAGCGACCTGAAAAAAATTGTGAGAAGCTTGGATTTTTCCATGCAGTGTAAAAAGGCCATCTGGTACTACTACCAATGTCGGAAAATTGCCAGGTCGACTTTTTTTGAATGGCGCCACAGAAGGGTATCCGGAAATGGCAGAGAGGAAAAGTGTCATTATTGTTGTAAACCTGCAAGCTTGGAATCAATTGGACAAGATGGAAAATTGCGGGGTCGACTTTGTACCGACATTCCGTCTTAATATCAATCACACAGAACAATGAGTTTTAAAGATAGGTGTAAATTGGCAGTCTTAAAGTCTTAATTCATGAACTTTACACCCCTGCCGGATGTGGAATACAAAATTACAAATGCCCTCTATGATACTATACCTCCGAAGGCAAAAAAATCCAATCTGTCTTAGTGCTGTTTATAACCAACTGCCACATGGAAATAAATGGAAAAATTCATGACTTATACAGGCATCTTGAAGACTACCGAACTGACTTGTTTTTTGACTTCTATGCTAAGTTCCGCCTGCTTCCGTCTAATCGCGGCTCATTTCCACATGAATCGATGTACATTAACAATTAGTTAGCGCACGTGGAGACTAGGTGAATGGTTTCCATATGGGTACGGGACGCCCGGTGATGTATTACGCCTGTACACTCTAATGAGCTGGAGAGAAACCTTTCACACTGAGCCTAGGGGTATGTTTACATTAAAACTATTAAGTCACAGGTTTTGTGAAAACCTTTTGGGTTTTACTCAGAGCTCAACAAAGATGGAGTTTGCCACACGTGTGTACATTTTGACACGGTTGTGGTGTATAAAATAGTTTTCAGACGGCTACTTTCAACACACCAGGACGAAAGATGTGATATCTTTTTCACTCACTGGCCTTTGATACTACCTCCAGGAGGTGATTAATGGCCAGATATACTTCCTCCCTCATGCCATACCTTTCATGTAGGACAGCAAGTTGGTAAAAAGATCACAAAAAGGCTTTTACGGCAAAATTTCTGGAATTTTCTGGAATTTGTTCCCCAAATTCCGTGTTGGTACAATTTATGCTGGACAAAGTTGGAAAAATGATTTCTGTTTATAGGCAGTGCAAAAGGAGTTTCTAATTTTAATTCAAAAGATGAACAATTTCCACAATTTTTACAGGCAGCGCGATAGGGGCTAGTGAGTGCTTCAACACGCGCGACGAGACAATACGAGACGTTTGCAGACAGGCAAAGCGACGTCCACTTAGTCTCGTGTTTTGGGACAAGCCAGGCGATGACATGGACGTGTTGTTCCTCCGCCGACCGCCGGCGCTGTACAAAAAGACGTGTCGTCACAGGTTGCAGGTTCAAGTGTGCATCTCCTGTTTTAGGGACACTCACAAAGGAATGCCAGACTTTCATACCTGAGGGAACTTGTCACAAGGCCACTTAGCCCTGATCAACACCTCGACTGGACCGTGAAGTCTTAGGCAAGATTTTCATTCAGTTCAAAACACCCGTGAGCTATTTAACCACAGGAAACCACTTTTGGTTTGGAGTCTTGTTTAGTATGAGTTAAGGCTGCTTTTACATGACCGGTACCTTAACAAGAGGTTACTGAAAAGTGGAAAAGTTCCTTGTTGGATATTTTTGAATCCTCTGTCATGAAAATGGTAACATGCATACCAAATCGATCCTAATTTATTACAGGCAGTGTAAAAGGAGATTGTGATGCTACCGCCAAAAATGGAACCTTTAATGAAAATCACATCGTTCTGGCCTTCACTGGCCTTAAAGATTTCGAGGTTCATCCCAACTTGGTCCTGGGCCTGAGTTGCTCTGCACTTTGATGCAAGGCTCACAGGAAGTCTCCTAATTAGCAGTGTGTGTCCAAGCTTCCCCGAGGGCAGCAGAGGGGTGCGTGGACAAGAGGGACCCACAGCGCGGGCTTTGAGGGGTGAAACTGATTGTCAGTCTGGCTCCAGCAAAAGGTAACCTCAGGCTGCTCCCACGCTCAATGCTTATAATAAATTCAAGGAGGCACAACTGCTGGTGACGCCTTTGTGGGACACCGGGTCACCTAGTACGGGAGGCCCTCAAGGACAATTAGTTGTTGAAGTACAGTCGCTTTTACTTCAACAAGGACGATTTCTTGAGGGTTCTTTTTTCCAAGATGGGTAGTTTGTAAATTTATTAAAGCATAAGCATATGAGACTCAACCTGTTCTTAGTCTTGACTTGGTCTCAACCCTTCAAAGTCTTGGTCTTGACTCAGCGCCAAACCTTCTTGGTCTTAGTCTAGGTTTGAACCCCTCAGTCTTGTTCTTGACTTGGTCTCATCCTGCCCTGTTCTTAGTCTTGACTAGGTCTCAACCATTCAAAGTATTGGTTTTGACTCAGTGTCAACCTGCCGTGGACTGGATCTTCATTCAGGCTCAACCTCTCGTCTTTGTCTTGACTCTGGCTCAACTCTTCAAAGTTTTGGTCTTGGGTCGGCCTCAACCTACCTTGGTTGTAGTCTTGACTGTCTGAACCAGAGGTCTTCAGTCCTGTTCCTCAAGCGCCGCTTTCCTGAAAGTTTGCCATCTCGTCCTGCATCATGATCGTCATCAAGCTTCTGCAGACCTTGATGATTATCTGATCATTTGAATCTGGTATTGCAGCAGGGAGAGATGAAAAACAGGCAGAATAGCGGATCTCGAGGAACAGGAATTAAGAGCCCTGTTTTACCTTCAAAGTTTCAGTCTTGATTCAGTCCCACTTTGAGCAACAATTACTTCTAGTCCGCAACATTGTCTGTTCTATGCCAATCAGACATGTTGGCAACCACAGCAGACAAACAATTCTCTGAGAGAAGTCCGCTGCTGGATTTCCGCATCCCTGCACAAAGTCCACTTGGTAAACAAGCATTTTGACTAAAGGTTAAAATTTTGTATTTTTTTGGAAGAGATCCCTTCTGAAAGGCAGGAGAATTAGCTGCGTCAGCCTCAGCGGGGGAGTGCTGATGATTAACAGGCAGTAACCTCCGGGGTCTGTTGCGTAAAAGATATAAAAAAAAACACGCGAAAGTAAGTCAAAGGCGAAGAGCAAAGTTACGTCCGCAGTCACAACAAGGCCTCGTCTGAATGCATCTCTGACCTCAGTCTCTACTCAACACAAGAGGGAACAACAATTGTTGGTCTCTTGAAGATGGGGGAAAAAAGGCAAGCCTTGTTGAGTTTCTCTACGTCATCCGAGAAGGAAGAGTGGGCCCAAGGGACAAAGAGCCTACTCATGAGGTTACTCGCTAATTCTACAGAGGCTCAGTGAGATGTGACATTTCCACTGGTGTTTATACATGAAAACAATCCAGGAAAAAAAAACCCTGCATTTTTTACCTGCATTTGTCGTTGTCTTGACTTGGTCACAACTTCTCAATGTCTTGGTCTCAGTTTGGTCTCAACTTTTCTGGGTCTCAGTTTTACTTTGATCGCAACACTTCTTCACTCAGCCTCAAATCTTGAAAGTCACGGACTTAGTCTTGACTCTGTGTTAACGTGTCAAAGTTTTGGTCTGGACTTGGTCTTAACCTTTTCAAGTCCTCGACTTTGTTCCAAACTGCCTTATTCTTAGTCTCAACTCGGTCGTAAAAACTGTCACATCTGCATTTTTGTGCAGGTGCAAGCCTCCTTTAACGTGTTTGGGAATTTGGCTTTTTTTTTTTTTTTTTTTACAAACCCCTGGTGCACCTTACAAATTGGTGGCTGCTGAAAGCAAGCATAAGTTGTGGCACGGGTGGTGTAACTCGATTTTGATGAATTTGATGGAGGAGCAAGCAGACAGATTTTACGCTCCGGGCATGTGTGTGATAGATGTCGTCAGATTTTGAACTCTCTGAATCATTGTAGAAATCAATTCATGGAACGCATTATTATAATCGGGTGGGGGGTGGGGAGTGTCACACATGGACAATGATTGGGGTGAAAGGCGATCTCCAAGTGCCTACTGTGATCTGTGATCGCCCTGGCCAATTTTACAATTCCTGACTTGGTCTTAGTCTTGACTTGGTCTCATGCCTGCAAAGTCTTGGTCTTGACCGAGTGTCAACTTCCCTTAATGTTGTTCTTAGTTGTTCAACACGTCAAAATCTTGGCCTCAAACCCAATCCCACCTTGGTCTTAGCCTCGACTCTGGTTTATTGAAATCTTCAAGGACGAGACAGACTCCCCTCAGAAAATAAGTCCTTGCATATTGAAGCAGCATAAACTAATTTACACATTTCATCAAAAAAAGAACACTCTGAGGGAGTTCATACGGAATCCAAGGATTGTCTCGTTAGAACTATTCCCAATTGCGTACATGAACATAAATCATCAAAAAGGCCACACGCACTCAGTGAATGGGTGAGTGGGTGGAAATGAAGCCGCGCAACCACACTGGCATGGAGCTCAAAGATAAATGTGTGGCTTCAAAATGATACGTAATGATATGATATATAGGACACTATGATAGCTTCCTATACATAGCTTTTCTTTTGTGACACATCTGCTCAGTTGGGAGTATTCGAGATAAAATAGATAAAAACAGATAATATATGCAGAGCTGGGCATTTCACTACAAATTGAGTGTCCGTTATTCGCAGTGTAGGTATCCTTCCGTTGTCCGTCATTCACCTTTTTTTCCGGGGGGGGGGGGGGGGGGGGATAGTACCCGTCCATAGGCCGGCCCGCCTCTAAATTTAAACAGCCGTCCGTCGGCGAGTCCGACCAAACTTTCACTGAGGATACATGGGGAGACATGACCAAAATAAACATACATGCTAATGTTAGCTTAGCTGCGCCTGAGTTCTGGAAGTAACATCATTCGACTCCAATTTGCTGCAGGGCTCCGTTTTCTTGCTTCCCGCAGTCTCCACTCAGATAAGTATGGGTCATCAGTAAGATGACAAGTAAACACGGGAGACCTTCGTCCTTCTACATTGTTGAATTTTCTGCTCGAGATACCTTACTTTACAGCAGCTGTCTGTTTTTGTGCAGCCCGCAGTTTCCTCTTGGATAAGTATGGGTAATTAGTAAGCTGAGAGGGTAGAAAAACCCTGGCTTGAACAGCCAGTGTAAAAGCTGCGAATGGCGCCGATTGGTGGGGTTAGTGAGTATCAGGTGTTCAACTTCACACCTCCTGATTCTTTCACTCTCCGATACTACCTCCATAGGTCGAATATTTGCTGGACAACTTCTGATAAAAGATGAAAAAAAGTCCTAGCTTTAGCAGAACAATTGACGTGAGCATCAGGTGTTGAACTTCGAACCCCGTGTCCCAGCATTGTCGCTTCCTTCAAGCCCTCAGCAGCTTTCCTGGCCTCTCTTGTGTTCTGCCTGACGGCGGATCCTGCTGACACAGTTGTCGGCCTCAGCGCGTGGGTGTGTGTTATTTGTCCAAGAGACTGAAGAGGCAGAGAAAGCCCGTTTGATGAGGTAACTTTCCAGAGTCGTGACCTCATCGCTCGGCCACTCGATGTTGTTATCTACGCCGGTTTTAGGTCAACTTTTCTCAATCCAATTTAGTACTTTCAGTACTTTCTACTCATTTACCAGCAGATTTAATCTATATATGAGCATCGGGTTATTCAAAAAAAGGAGTCTTGCAATCTTACATTTAAGGAAGTGAAGCAAGAGTTGAACTCTGCGTCAAATTCAATTTCCACATAAAATTCCTCTTTTTTATTGTGTCATCACAAAATTTTGTTATCGTGGAATTCATCACGGGAGGCTGCACATTTATTTATTCATATTTTTTCGGTTATTAATTTTTACCCAAACGAATCATGGAAATATTCAAATATAAATCGCTTGTTCCATAGGTCTAGGGGTTTGACATCATAAAACTTAATTACATGTTAATTACTTGTTAATTACAACAGGTAAACGTTACAACTAACTACACTGCAGTTAATTGTCATGTAACGCCATAAATTAAGTAGAGTTCTATGGTCTCCAAATACTAGTTTATTAAATCAGGTAATGTTGGCAACATTTTTGATTGTCAAGTAACACCTTAAAAAGTTACACAAGTAACCGTCATATGTAGCAAAAGTAAAACGAAACAAAACATTAAAATTTGGCAATAAAGTTTCTAATGTCGGTCTGGTATAATCCTGTTCCAGACGTTGAGCCTTTGCCATCATAAAACTATGAGTTACATGTTGCCAGCTGGCTTAAGCTCCGAGGATACTACTTTGCTTTTCGAGGCATTTACTTGTGGCGGTCATCTCAGGGCGCTCACTGTAAAATGAGCAGTAAAATTCCACTCACATTGTCAACAAGTGGAGGATTAAGGCGGCAAGTAGGTAAATAAAGCCTGGTGTGTGTGTGAGTGTGTTCTGGTTTGTGTCACTCACTCAAAACAGGGCCGTCTTCAGCAGGCCCTCCGTTTCCTGTTTATAGCGTCTTCATTGTTAACATTCGGTCCCTGGAGACCATGTAGAGAGTTGAGCTGATAAAAGTAGTGGTTAAGAATAACAACGGGGCAAACTGATTTTTGGGCCACAGATAACGTGTTATCGGTGATATCACAACGCTAATCTTGGGCTAATCTGTAAACGCGTTGTGAGTTGCCTACTGGTACTTTTTAGACTTGTCTGTTTTTGGAACTGGCTTTGGGGGCAGAATTTTGGAATGGAGGGATTAGAATTTAAAAATCAGTTTTCTTCCTTTCCGTCCACATGCAAAGACAGAAACTCAGATGGTTTGCAATTTAGTGTCTCATCCGCCCTTGTTTCGGTACTTCAAATTTGGTATCAATCGGACAAAATCTCTAAAGGTTTAATTTTGATTGACGACTGAAAATTACCTAAAATATCCCTAAAATATCTACTTTAAAGCAAACTGGAAGACTTTCTTTGTGTTTTCAGGCACGGCTTGTTGAGACTTTTTGGTGGGGTTATTCATGTTCGAGGTGCCCACCAAATTTCATGTTGCTAAGTGAAACAGGTTTTGGGGTCTGAATCTTTATAAATATTCCTGAAGGCACTATCAATTCACTTCAGGCCAAAGAGAAATGTTCTATAAAAAGCCTCCAAATATCGAAGCCATGATGATTACAATGTACAGTATACAGTAAAACATGCATTTGTTCAACATATTTGTTGAGAAATGTAGCACCTCCACACAGAAATGGCCCCAAACAGGACAAAAGTTTGCCCTTTGAAAAAAGACAGAAGATAGCGAGCGCATGACCTGTGTGTAGGTGGGAGGTCTCTGAGGCAGGAGGCGGGGATGGCGGTCAAGCTCCATTTGGCATTGTTTGGAGGCCATAAAGGTCCCAGGTCTCCGGCCGAGGTCTGACCTAAACTGTTTACTTTTCGAAGAAGGCCTCTGAAAGCAGCGTGATAGATGGCCAGCAGTCCCCACAGGAAGGTGTACCAATGAAGATCTCGTCCTTGATTTGTGACGTTTTCTCTTGTTGCTTAATAATGATAATCATAAGAGCGGCCGCATGAGATGACATTGGTACAGAACTTGTGTTGGATACTTGCTGCCAATTGGAACTTATTTGGATGAAATCCCTAGTTCGAGTTGGACAAAATACAAGCTCTGTAATTTGTCCAAAGTGGTTGACCAATTAAATTTCAGACATGAGACTTTTTTTGAGCATCTTATGATCGAATAGAATAGAACAGATAGATCAAATAGTTGTTTTCAGGTATGTTGGGCCCCCCCCCAAATTGAGATTTATCCTTGGGAAAAATGTTTAACAGTGATTGCCAGAGATTCTCCACACTGCCTGGTTCTCGGGCCCTCATAAATAAAAACGTCGATTTTTAAATAACAAGATCATGTATTTTCCTTCAAGTACTTTTGAAAAGTCCAATCCACCGGAAATCTAATGATGATTGTGACTTATAAGAATTG
Source organism: Filicampus tigris (assembly GCF_054856515.1). NCBI lineage: Eukaryota > Metazoa > Chordata > Actinopteri > Syngnathiformes > Syngnathidae > Filicampus > Filicampus tigris. The sequence continues at coordinate 4,727,135 of NC_141224.1, read as the reverse complement.
TGTCCATTTCATGTAAACCCAGTCTGCCATATCCAGACCCTGAAATCTTCAAGACTTAATCCCCTACTCCTCTCCAGAGAGCCATTTGTGGTTTTGGGATTTGTTCAGGAAGCAAGTATGTGGTCAGCCACTACTTCAATGCCAACCTAATGTGTTACATTCACACCAACAACTTTCATGGGAAAGTAGAATATACGATCAAGTTTGTGGTTCAACTGAGGCTCTTCGACGAGGGGGTCGGATGAGAGCTCTGCAGAGCTCCACAGAGCCCCAGGGGTGTTACAAGAGGGGGAGGGGAAAGTGGTCTCCACCGCTCTAATGCAATATTTAAAATCCAGCGCTTGTGTATGTCCCCGATGCTGGGGAAAAAAATAACTGTCCTGTTCTATCAGCGTCCACAGCGCTGACTCACGCTATCCATGCGTTCTCTTGACATTCTCTGTGAGGCTGGAGGGCGGTGTTGGCAAACACACATACTTGGAGGAACACGCCGGTATGCACAATTCGGACATTAAAACAGATGAGAGAAGCCTGGCGCTGACTGCAGGCGAAACAGTTTGGAGAGCAGTGGTTGTTAATTAAGGAAGAGCAAAGTTGTATGGAAAAACCTCAGACTGGATTAAGGCTATAACCAAAACTTTAAAAAAGGATGGATCCAGTCAAGACCAAGACTTTAAAGGGTTGAGACTGTTCAGAGTAAGACCAGGGAAGGTTGAGAACCAATCAAGACTTGGGTCAGTATGGGGTGAGAACAAGTTGAGACCAAGACTAAGGAGTCAAAACCGATTGAGGACAAAAACGAAGGCACGTTGAGACTAAGACCATGATGGTTTGAGACACAGTCAAGACAAAGACGGGTTAAGAACAAATCAACCCAAAGGATTTGAGTCGTTTGTCAACACTACGACCAATCCTGGGTTAGACAATTCGAGACCAAGAAAAGTTGAGACCGGGTTTGGACCAAGACCACGTTTAGGCCCAGATGATCATCATATGATCGTATTTTTACGTCGTGTAGTTGAAATGGCAATGTGTCCCAATACTTTTGCCCATGTTGTGGACTGTAGTATTCACAACGAGGCTGATTTTGCAATTTCTTACAAAGTGCAGCAGCAAGCTTTCCAACCAGTTGTAGCTGTGCCCCAAGAGGTCCCGTCAGGCCCCCGAAATAGAAGCCTGCATGTTTTGTGAGAACTGATATTTTTATCATTTGCCGTGCTGAAAATGGCTGTTTTGTGGCTTCATCCTCTTCGACAAGTCCCTCCCGTTATGGAAGCAGTAATCACAGAGGTTCCCTCCTGGTTTTCACCACGCTGGCAACAAACTCCGGAACGGATTCATCACACGGACTCACACATACTGCACGACTGAAAAACTGAGGCTGATTAAAGACGGTGACGGGGCGCGACAGTATAATTAGCAATGCTCCAATGTAAACAATGTTGGCCGAAGAGGCAGCGGCGCATACGCTTGAATGACCAATCGAGCCAAGTGGGAGAAAATCTCATCATTATGGAAATTACAGCTTTTCTGCTCAATCAGGCGGCGCCTCAATTTGGGAAGGACAAAATAAATGCCTGTGGGGAGGCTACTGCGCAGTGTTATCATGTGGCTGCCGTAAATCGTGATTGCTGACAAACGATTGCAAATCAACTTTGCAAGAATAACTGTTGGTAGTAACACAAGTTGTGAGAGTGCCAGTTGATGTTAGGTCACACATTGAGGGCTCGAATCCAAAACCAAAGCAGCTTGAGACCAAGTCAAAACCAAGACTGAGGAGTTGTACCTGTGTCAAGACTAAGACCAAAATAGGTCAAGATTGAGTCAAGACTTTGAAGGGTCAACTCACAACAAAGACAGAGGCAGTTTGAGTCCAAGTCAAGACCTAGATGAGGGGTGGAAATGACCAAGGCCAGAACTGGTTGAGACCAAGTTGAGGCCAAGATTATAACCAAAGCAGGTTGAGACCAAGTCAAAACCAAGACTGAGGAGTTGTACCTGTGTCAAGACTAAGACCAAAATAGGTCAAGATTGAGTCAAGACTTTGAAGGGTCAACTCACATCAAAAAGACCGAGGCAGTTTGAGTCCAAGTCAAGACCTAGACGAGGGGTGGAAATGACCAAGGCCAGAACTGGTTGAGACCAAGTTGAGGCCAAGATTATAACCAAAGCAGGTTGAGACCAAGTCAAAACCAAGACTGAGGAGTTGTACCTGTGTCAAGACTAAGACCAAAATAGGTCAAGATTGAGTCAAGACTTTGAAGGGTCAACTCACAACAAAGACCGAGGCAGTTTGAGTCCAAGTCAAGATCTAGACGAGGGGTGGAAATGACCAAGGCCAGAACTGGTTGAGACCAGGTTGAGGGCATGATTATAACAAAAGCAGGTTGAGGCCAAGTCAGGGTCAACAGTTTGATGGGTGAAAAACATGTCAAGACAAAAACTAAAGCATTTTGAGTGCTTGTCCAAGACTTTGTGGGCTCAATACTGAGTGAAGTCGAAGACCAAGGCAGGACCAAATCAAGACGAGGGCCTTGAGGAGTCAAGACCAAGGAAGTTTGAGACCAAGTCAATACCAAGACTTTGAAGTCTTGAGACCAAGGCAAATTGAGTGCAAGTTGGGTCACATTCTGGTGGGCGCTTACTATATCTTTAGTTAGAATAACAACACTGTGTAAAGTGTGTGTGTGTTCCCATTTGAATCAGAAAATTCAGATTCGCCATTGATTTTTTTTGTACGGCCAATTTACAACTCACTTCGAGTCACCACCGATTTGTGCGCATCCCTCGTCTTAACATTTACCCTCCTAATTGCCAAACAAGAACATAAATCATCCTACAGGCTTGACACGCGGATTTGTGCTCTCGTCGGAAGATTGCGAGAGCAAAGGTTGCGTCGTGACACCGAGTCTCCGCCAGCCCTTTGAGTGGCGTAACATGCCGAGTCAAACTCCATTTCAGCGCATAACAGACGGAGAATTGATGTGCTCCATTTTGTCAGCTTTATGTCCATAACTTCTGGTCCCCCGGCCTGCCCGACTTGTCCTTACACAGCAGCTCATATCTCATGCGGCCTTGGCCAACGCTGTTCGTCTCAGCCTCGTACGTTAGTCATAACTCTTGCACAAGATCACTGGTAAAACACCAAGTAGGGAAGAAAATAGAACATTGCAGCTCAGTCCTGTGAACAGGCCAAAAAAAAAACCTACACATTGGCCTTCGGTGAAATATCATTCAAAGTAAATGGCGAAATGGTTCAGTTTTAGTGCAGACAAAACCTTCCAACCAAAACAAAAAAGGGCGGACGACAGTTTTCCTACACTGATACTTCTTAGCCTGAAAACATAAAAACTGTTGCTTGTGGTTCTTACAGCCTAACGTTTTGACATGCTAAAAAATGTATTGGAAAATGTTGGCAACATTTGGCCACCACTAACATCGCCAACTAGTGGCCTGGCATGCATATTATGATTTTGCGGGTCTGTGTATACAGGAATTGTTTTGTAGCTGAAGTCAGTTTGTGAAATGTCGTTTTTTATTTGGTCGCTGTCGCGTAAACGCATAGCACAGCTAGCCTCGGGTTCTCAATCGGCCCTGAATCAAATGTCAAGTGTGCATCCAGTGTCGTCGTACCTCCGAGCACTTTTCATGGCCTGCTTTGATGTTCAAAGTGGCTTTCCCCTTGCCTTCATCTCTTTTTTTGGGTCGTGCCAGATGTGACCTACAAGAAGTGCTGAGTGAGCGCACCTTTCATGTCAATGAAGTAAGATTTATGGTCTCCCACATGGAACACAAAGAGATGAAGCACCTTAGAGCCAAGCCTAAAGTCTGGTGTACAGAAGGATCTATTTTAAAATTCTTATTGTTATGATTAAAACACTGTCCGGGCAAAGGAAACAACTGCAGCAAAGGCCTTGTGGCTCCCACCTGAAATGCATTTTCATCATTAAGATGCTTGTGCCACGACCTCTTATATAACACAGGCATTTTTTTTTAGGGTCAAGTTTCAGGCGTCCGAGTGCAGTTTCACTGCCGCCAGCTGCTGTTTTTTCACTCTGTCGCAAAACTTTTTGTGACAAAAAAACTTTAATATAATTGGCACTCTCTCTTCACTCCTCAACTAACAACTTGTTGGGGAAAAAAGCCCATTATATCCAACAAGATTGACAACAGGATTGTCCAACTACCGTACCATGTAGTTGTTGAGTTGTTGTAATTTTGTCACAAAAATGCAAAATGTAGCTCCAAAAGGATCATTATTTCATTTATAAATAGGTTGAACAATAGTGTTATTTTTGTGGATAACTTCTTTCAAGCAGTATAGTGACTGGCTGCTTGTTATTTCTAGTATGACAGCTCCACCTGCTGGTAAATACGTGCACATGCAATAGTTCACAATTCCAAACAGTTACACAAAAGTGACTCTGGGGGGCGCTGTTTTATTAGAAGACAAATACGAGCCAATCACATTTACGTCTGTATTTATTTTTCCTTCAGGCAGACGGCAGCAGATGAACTGTTGATGAGAAAAGCCATGAATGGAGTGGTGCTTTTAACATAATCAATTTTCATGCTAAACAGTGGGGAGACGGATGGGTGTCGACATCATCGGTGAACTTCCTTAATTTCTTCTTGACTGACGCAAAACTACCCCGTTTCCCATCAACGCTGGAATTTCATCATTTTTCTCAATGGTGCAAGTCTCTTTCGAGTCACGATAAGACCACAAGGAAGGATGAATGAAGCAAAGACGTGTGTGCACCTACCTGTTGAAATTAGGATAAATGCATAGAAAAGCACTGTAATACCTTAGTGACTCGGCGTGTCCAAAGGTTTGTGCCCAGACGTGTACTTCTGGAAGAACTTCCAGATCTTCCCACTAATCATCCCGCTTCCGACAACATCTGTGAAGGAATTCCCTGGTCGCTGTTTACCTACAAAACACTTTGGCAAGACCCCATCCTATTTTTGCTCTCTGTTCATCATGCATACCACCACCCGCACACTTTTCAAAGTCTGCACTACTTTTGGTCTCTCAGCTTTTCAATTTTCTATCCCAAACCTGAACACTCTGCAACAATTAATAAAACTCACCTCACTCATTCCAGTGCCATCGTGTCAAAAGTTAGTGAAGACTACGATACTGCACATGGTCATTGTCCTGACACTGACCACCATGACACCAAAAAACAATTAAAAATGTAAAAATGACATAAAAATTAGCTATAATGACAAATCCAAACCTATTCCAACCCTATTTCTGACACAATTTGTCACATGACCTCAACCCAACATTTCGATCCGGGTCTACTGGCTAGTACTTGTACACTGATTACAACAATGAAGAGCATGATTGCGAGATCACATAAACAATGACAATGATGGTGGTGGCTCTGTTACAAATCCCGAACCGGCTGAGTGCTGTAGAAAATAACATGTCACTGAGGCTACTTATAGCATCACACGTAGCACAAACTCAAAAGTCCACCGACTCTCCACTGTCAACAACAAACGCAACACAAGACTTTTCTTTAGATCCTGCCTACAGGATTAGGAACTCTGCTGTCGGATTTACGACGGTGACCCATCTTGAATTTGGGATCTAAAAACAAATGGAGACACGACACCATCCCAGTCTAGGGACATGTACATCATCCCTGATCGCATGGCTGTCAGCAGACATGAGCGACGTGTTTTTGACGGCTGAGGTGACTATTTGAGGATTTGCTTCTGACATGTTGTATCAGCATGAGTCTTGTTCTCTGTCTCTCAACTCTGCAGCATCCCCTCGGCTGTCACAAATATCGTAGCTCTGATGAAGGCCAGTGTGCTAAAGGTCTTCCCTAACTTTTGGCGTGTAGTGTATGTTTCAGTGCTTACCCATGTTGGCCTCTACAGTACTGTACATTGGATTGGTTTTAGCTAGGTGACCTGACCAACTCCCCTCCATCTTCCTTCCATTTTTCTACATTAGGCCCTCAGCGGAAAACAGTTTGGATACCCCCGTCTTAGATGAAGTTGCTTATTTTCATAATTACAGGAATACGGCACAGGATCCGATAGGTCACCCTCACAATGTCGCTAATGGCATCATTTTGCATTGCAGAGTGGTAATTGTTGCAAGGACAATACAAGAGCAGACAGTAACAACCTACTACAATACTGTCATCAGAGGTGTTCATTTAACTCTGTGACTATTTTGATTTGTTTGTAGTGACGTAATGCGGCACTTCATTCCTAACCTACTGGTTAACGTACTGATAATACTAAAATAAAATCAAACTTATTCACAGAGTCTGGATATTTTTTGATTTATTTTTTGTCATTTTCATTTTACATGCTATTTACAACATTTGCATCTGATTGATAAAATGTGTGGATATGATACATTTCCTGTTGGAGGGTTATCATCTCACTTTTACTGTAACAATTTCTACTGTCACACAAACTTAATTGCTGTATTAAAATACTGTATAAGGCTGAACTAAAGTCAAATTACTCACCTTTTTGGTCATTTTTGTACTAGTTGCCACCCATTAAGCATTTGGCTACATGCTATTTTCGTTAGCATCTGCTTGGCAAAATGTGTGTGTGTGTGTAAGTATTTCCTGTTCTGTGGATATCATCACACTTTTAAAGTAACGTAAGCATTCTCAACTGCCACATAAGTATAAAGAGAAGTCAATCATTGCATAAATTGACAAAACTCACTGCTTACACTTCTCTGGTAATTGTAATGCTATTTAGCCATTTTGCGTTTGGCTACATGCTACTTAAATTAGCATCTGTTCAGTAAACTTAATGTGTGTATGTATGTAACTCCAATTCCTCTTCCAAGCTGTTCGGCTATGTGCTAGTTCTGTTAGCATCTTCTTGATTAAAAATGTTTTTTTAACATTCTTAACAATCAGAGTAAACACAAAAAGAGAAGTTACCACTGTCTAAAACTGTATGAAATATACAATCTATGTTGTTGCGTCTTTCGGCTTGCCACAGTCACTTGCATGATTTGTTTGCCAGTAACATAACCAGTTTTAAAAATCCAGCCTTGGATATAGAACTATCCATCCATCCATCTATTTTCTGACTGGTCATCCTCACTATAGTTAAAAAAAAAAAAAAAAAGTAAAACCATTCACACTTCTTTGGCCATGTTCCTGTTAGTCAATATGCCTTTGCCTACATGCTGCAAAAGCAAGTACTTGGTAAATTAAATTTGTTTATGTAATCCATTTCCTGTTTTATGGCTATCATCACACACTTCCGCTTTTGCCTTTGTAATTGTGCTATTTCCTGTCCGTGAAGCTACTTTGATGTATAATTCACTTTGGTGGTGACGGATAAAGAGCCAATCTTTAACACTAATGACACTACAAAGCACAACGCAGGGCTATGAAAACTATAACACAATAAGGAGAGGCAAAGAAAAATGACCGCCGCCTCCAAAGTTGACTGGACGCCATCTGAAATGTACGCACGGTGAAAACAACTGACAAACCGCCTTTGATATAGAGTGCTGAGTCACGTTTAGTCATAAGTCAAGTCGCGGTCTTGAGAGGCCACTCCTAAAAGCCTAAACAAGCAGTCAAAAGTATGCTGAAAAAAAAAGCAAATATACATTTCTGCAGCCTCGAGTGAGTGCTGTGGTCTTGTCTGGCCTGATATGAATTCATTCTTTAAACATATGCACCCACATTCCCGAAGCGGCCTTCGTGAATACTGATGTTGGCGTTTAGGTCATTTGGGTGATTTGAAATTATTTGAATCACAGAGTGCGGAAAAAAAATCTGCTTCGGCCAAGGTTAAATGATGCAAAATTGAAATCGATTTTTTTTTTTAATCGTATCTAAGGTTAAATTGAAATACTTTATGACCAGCATATTAATTACAGGAAAGTGTCTCTGCACAAGATATGATTGCATACTTTAGTAATCCTTAGAGAACTTTAGAGAAGCCTTTTGGGTGGCAGTATCTTAATTACTTTCTGGGACGCGCATATTAAATGTATTATTTAAGAGGGAGAAAATTCACTTTTACACAAAAATGATGTCAATTATTCCACTAAGCCCTTCCTTATATAGACCAAATGGATAATGAATGAATCTACGTAGATTTGTATTCAACTGTTTTTTTTCGTACAAACATTATTAAATGCTAACCTCAATTTAGTTCCATTTTAATGTATGTATTCTTTTAATAAGGTTAATTCCTACAGTGGCTGGGACTCTCATATCGTTATGAGTGCAAACCCCCTATTCCATCCACCGTGCAGGAAATAAGAATGTTGGTAACATGGGGATCATGGTTGTTAGTACGGTGGAGAAAAAATAGAAGCAAGAGTGGTCAGAAAATTCATTTGTAGCAACAATGTTGCTAAGTTGGCAACATCGAACACACAAGTCGTAGCTTTTGATTGCTAGTACTAGTTACACATCTGCACTTTAGAATAAAAGAGCCACATACAGCAGCCTGCATACTTGTGGTTCGGCACCTGTGGATTCACAAATTCACGGATTAAAAACATTTTTTTAAAAAGAGAGGAAAATTAGTTCGTGTCGCAAATGTTCGCAACACATTAAACAGTTTTAGGGAATTTTCTTGTCGTAAGGAAATTTTAAACATGTTCGAAATTCCCTTGCGACAAGAAAAGTACAGGCGAACGTCTGTTGCCCGTTTGGTGAACATTTGCGACCTTGAACTAACCCTGGCGTGAACAGCATTTTTCTACGTTGGCCAAAGTCAGAAATGTTCGGCCCTCAGTGGCATTGTAGCTTTAGGTCTAAGGTCTAGTTGATGCAGTTGCGCACTTGCGCAAGACAGGCCTCCTCCCTCAAAACAAGCTAATTTCAACTAGACAAGAAATAGCATGTTGAAAGTGTAATGCAATTCTTGAATCTTGGGATATTTTGACAAACGGATGTCACAGTTTAACAACTGTTTTAAACAGTAAAAAATGCTAATATATCTCCTTCAAACGTGCTTGAAAGAGGAAATGAAAGTGTTTGATGCGCTCAGATGATCAAAGCAAACCCATGAGAGTCATGAGGTGGTGTTTCTCCCATAGGCCGACGGCTGAAACCTCCATGCCGGTCGGCGTCGCTGTTTCACGGCTGCTCTCCTCCCTCTTCCCTCGCATCCACCAAACCTCCGCGAAAAGGCTGAAGGTTGAACGAGGCACAGCACAACCGCGCGAAGAGAGTAGACCTGGCTGGACGAGCCGTGAATGAAGCGACAGACACCGCCCCTCCGTGGCGGTCACCATCGCGGCTGTCCCTTCCCTGAACTGACCCCCGCCAAGGTCCTCCTCCTCCTCCTCCACGGCGAGGGAGGGAGGCGGCGAAATTGCCGCAAACACGCGGACATTGACTAGCAAAGCCATCGGAAAAAGTTGGCGTTTACTTGGCGACGAGACAAAATGCGGCGAGGTTGTGTGCCGACTCAACGTCAAGGTCAGAATTCGAGCCACGACGACGACGCCGCCGCCTTGCGAGCGACTTTGTCGGGAAGGGGACGGAGAGGCGTGGAGGGGGATGCCGCTGCGTGTCGCTTGTCTCCAGCATCAACAATGACACCTTTCCCCGGAGAGGACATCCGCGCTCGTTGCTAAGTCACGCTGACAAACTTGTACTAAAGCCCGGAAAAGGGTGACTAGCTCCGATTTTTTTTACATTACGTCCGTGTATTGTATTATGAGTCTCCTTCAATTATTGTGACGTTTCCTGCTTCCTCCCTTCCACGGCCCTTGTCTGCTCACCTGGCTAGCCAAGACGCTCCACACCGGCTAGCTAACCGAATAAACCTACCCCTGGTTCCGAAGCCTTCTAAATTGTTGACCCGGTCGGTTCATGTGGCGGAGTTCGAGCCAACAAACTGTCCAACTTCTTTGAACTTCAAACGAGCTTCAACACCTCCACTACCTGCCCTAAAAAAATGTCCCCCAGGAGAGGCTTTCGTCACCCGGGCGGCTTCGGTAGCAGCTTGCCGGAGCGTGGGCTCCTCGTGCTGGTGCTTCTGGTGCTCCTGCAGGGCTCCGTGCTGCACCTCGGAGCCGCCAGCTCTCCGGACGTGGGCCACCGAGACGAGGCAGACGTCCACGCCGTGGCGGAGGGGAAGCACAACTTCACCAAAAAGCCCTTCCCGGTTCTCAGCTTCGAGTACAAACACATCCAGACCCCCTTCGAGATCTCCTTATGGGTCCTGCTGGCTTCCCTGATGAAATTAGGTGAGTTCTTTTATTGTTTGTAACTCATGTTTGGGTCAGGAAGGTACACAGTTAGAATGAGATGCAATGCAGGAGCTGCATCAAAAATGTTGCCTTTACACAGAGATGATGTGCCCATGAATTATTCATTGAGTTGCAGCAGTGTGCAAACTGCAAAGTATCATACGGTGACTTCTTGACCTGACTGATTAAGCTTGTAGAATAGCCTCAGCTGCTGTTATTATTGTGTGGTAAAGGTCCACACCTCTACATTTTCAAAATTCACACTTTTCGTAACCACCTGAACTCGTATAACGGCTTGAACGCGCCTTTTAAACATGCTTTTTTTCTTTTTAAAGCTCAGCGTTAATTTTTGGGCTCATTCACCACTTGCCAGCTCACACAAACCAACTCTGGGTGAACCATTTGATTGGCTTTCATGTGGGAGGAGTTACAACTTCCGAGAAAAGATTTAGCAAAGTTGCGCAATGCGCATGCCAAAATTGCGAGGGAGCATGTTGAACTAGTGGTTTTCACGTCTGCCCCACAGTTCTGAGCTTTTGGGTATGAATCTCAGCTCCGGCCCTCCTTTGAGGTTGTTCTCCTTGTACTCTTCGTTCCACATTCCAAGGAACATGCATGTTAATTTAAAACTCGTAATTGTCCATAGGTGCGAGTGAGTGCTCCTTTGTGTATATGTGCTCGTATAGAACTCGTATAGACATAAATCTGAACTTGTACGACAGTTTAACACCACTTTCTCTGTATGATTTTCTCATGAGCACATGTTTACGGGTAACACAAGTCTTGCATTGTGAGAAGTGCAGCGCGGTGGACGAGTGTTTCGCATTTCTGCTACACAGTTCTAATGTGTGTGGCTCGAATGTCAGTTTGAAGCTCTTTTCCATCTTTGCGTGCGGTTTCACCAGGTACTCCATCTTCCTTTAGCATTTCAAAACCTCGCATGTTAGGTTAATTGAGGACTACTGCTTCCAATGTGTGCCCTGGTGTAGTTCGTGTCTATCGACAAAGGTTTATGAAGGACAAGCGCTATAGAAATTGTATGGATGTCTATTATAAGCGTTGACGGTCTGAGTCCGTCGCCCGCATGTTGAGGACCATGAGTTCGAGTTTGCGGTTTGCATCACAATCACGTCAGAAAGAGAGAAGAATGGCTTATCCAGAAGCAGCGCAATGCTGATAATCCACCCAGGTAAAACACATTTTAGCTGAATGGCAACGTTATGCAGATAAGCTTGTCGCAGTTCTTTGTTTGCTGATGCCTAAGGTTGGACTTGGCAGGTTGTTAGAGCCAAAAGGCCACGCTGTTAAGGTTAATTGAATTTGCTCAGTTCAGTTGTTCACGCAAGGGGTTAAAATCAATATTGATGATTGCTGGTGACAAGCAGAGGACTCCTGCGGGTTTTTATTTTACGGCTCACCACCGCGATGACTAAGCAGTCCCGGTGGGGCCGTGGATGACGGGCAGCAGTAGTTGGCCTAATCATCACAGCAGCAATAACAATAATAGTGTCACCTCTCGAGCAATAGGATTTGCTACAAAGTAAAATAAGCCTGGCCTTTCGATCATTATCCTAAATAAAGCTGGAATGGTCTGAAAAATTCTATAGCAATTATTGTGACCAAAGTCATCACAGTTATTGGTGTTGCTGAAGAAATGTAAACAAAAAACAACTACAGATAACTGCACCTATTATTATATGACATTAGTAACCCTATGCACCTTATACACAATAGAAATTGTCAACAGTGACAATCAGAATGAATTTTAATGCACTCAAGAGCCTTAAATCGTAAGCCCAGTAGCATAATTGCAATTTACGGTCACAATATCAATAAAAAATACCAATGTGCTTGCTTTAACAAAAAAAAAAAAAAAAAATCCCTAATGTTTGGGTGGATTCACAGCCGGGCCATGATTATTTGAATAGGTTAAATTAAGACAATTGTAGTCTTATTATTTGTTGATTTTATTCATTTATTTGTGTGTGTATATGTGTTTTACAAAACATTTTAAAAAAGCCTTAAGTTATTAGTCTTATTAAATGCGCGCTAACCGAGACACCGTGATTAATTTCGATCGATCATATAACACCTCTCTAAATGCTGTTAGCTGCCATTGCCATTGCTGATAATATGGCACCCCGCGCGAAGAGCTGTTTACTTTCCTAGACGCTATTAACGATACAAAATGTTTTAGATGTTATCACGGTTTCTGATACTGTACATGCATTCATGTAAACCATTTCATTCCTAATTCTGAATTAGTTTCTGAAAAAGTTTGACGTCCTTTTATCTGACTTATCGCCAATCATCTTGACAGGTATGGAATAGAATACAGTGCACCCCCGCTTTTCATGGGGGATAGGTACCAGGCCGTTTTGAGGAGAAATCAAAACACCTGATCAAACAACACATTAGTATCTAAAGACTGATGCTGTCCCACTCCCGTGCAATTGGTGGTAGCGTGCATTGCAATTTTCACAAATACCAAATGCAATAAGATTTTTCAGTCTCTCCCATCTGGAGGCCCACTGCACTGACTCCAATACAGGTGACCTGTTTTTGATTCAAATCAAACTCAAATAACATAGTCATTCTTGGATAACACTGACTAAAATGGAGGCAAATATTTGAAGACAAGACGGTGGACGCAGGAAGAGACAGCCGAGTGACCGTAGACTGACTGACTGGTGGCCGCAAGCCTCCAATTAACCCGGGAAGGCTGGAAAATGGGATGCGGGTAATTGAATGTGGCTGCTTCACTGCTCGGCCTGGTCCCCGTGTCGGCGCCTGATGGACCCCTCATATCTTACACGGCTTGAATGTGCCATCCGCAGTCTATTTATCTCCTCGGCAACCCGTCTGAGCGCATGAGCAGATCACAATCCCTTTAGGTCACCTCAACTCCACTTGCTGCAGTCCCAACGAATGACTGTTGTACGTATGTAAAATCCCCCAAAAGAACTTCTGAGAATAAATCACCAAAGTGCTTGTTTTTCAGTTTTGCGCCAGTCTCTTTAGCTGTAATCAAAAGTAATTGCCACCAGTGCATTATCTAAATGACCTCCTTCTCTGTTTTAGGATGTAAATTAACGCCGCAATGTAATGAGTAACGTCTTATTGCCTGGCCATATAATAATCCGAGTAGGATTTCTTTTTGTGACATCAAACATCCACCAGATTAGAGGTAACATTCATTGATAGCATGTGAAAAACACCCGTTGCGCCTTCTCGTGCTTCTTTTAAAATGTAAAATTACTACCCAGAAACTTCAGAGTGTAATTTATTTCAATATTATGATTCTTTGGAGTCTTGGCTGTTTTATACTATAATCTTTGTTAGAAATTGCATTTTAAATGCCGGGATACTGTTGTATAGCCTGAAATGCTTAAAACAGAAATGAACTGCCGGTCAGTACGATACAGATGTCATATACAAAATCCCTTGTGACGAGTCAAATATACCCCCTAGGGGCTGTACAACAGGGACAACACTAAACCAAAACAAACCAATGGCAAAATCGGATTGGACACATGGACGATTTGAGGCAAAGGCGTATCATGCTCATCATTGCGACATTATTGCTTCTCCGCCGTGATGTCATCGTTGATCCTCTTGCATTCCAAAAAGGAGTTTAATATTTTGTAACTAGTACATGTTTGGCCAACTCCAGACAAAAATGACACCCTTTGTTCTTTTACGTTTGAGTATGCTTGAACTGCGGCGGTACGAAGGAACGTGTTTGAAAATGAATGGAAGAATAATGCCAAACTAGCACTGATGAACAGGTCCTCGCACACCTGTGCCAGTAGTTTTATGGCATGCCATCAAACTTTTCTGCCACCATCTGCCCACAATCAATGGCGGAAGCAAAATTATTTATAATTCACCCATCTGTCCAGTGTACATTGTTAACATTTGGTAGCAATGATACAAAATCTCTAGGACAAGTTCCTTGGAGTCCTGGAAATGGACAAAATGGCCGCTTCAAACTCAAGTGGCAGATTTCTGGCATGGGTTATTGACATTTTTGGGGGCTGGTTAAACATCTACAAAATGTCATGTTGCTACGTGGAACACTCGTCCCAGGCTGAATTGTAAACATTTCTCTACGGTGGATGTAAAAGCCTTTAAAATGGTGATTACATTGAGCAAACAATAACGACAAGGAAATGAAGCAATTCCAAGAGGGCCTTTGCACCGCATGCTCAGGCCCCCAAAATTCCCCGCCCCCTTTGAGACATAAACATAGCTCAAAGACTAACAATGGTTGGTGTGAGAGCATGTTGACTCAGAAACTGTCGTTAAATGATTACGACTGTTGTGGTTGAGTCCAAAGTTAAATGACCATCAAGAATCTACTGTATGTTGTAGCAGCCTTATCTCTTTAACGTATATTGGGAAGATTACAGGTTAATCATTTGAAACCTCACCTTTAGCAACGCCCGAGTCGACTGAGATGTGCTACTTAGATTTGAGATAAAAAACATTGTATCTATAAGTTTGTCGGCTCGCTCATTGTGTCTACAGAAACGGCTAATTTCCTCTGCATCGAGGGCACCTTAAAGATGTCATAAAATATACTGTAGATTGGTTTCTTTTCGGGGGAAGCTGTTTATTCTGTTATCTGTTGTCAATCATGAAACAATGTTATCTGGAAGTGAGATTCAATTGTTCTATTTATGTTTAGAATGGTCCTAAAACATTGAGTGCTCTCATCAAAAGCCCGTAGCTGCATTTTTTTTATTGCAAGTGTTTTTAATCTTGTATCAGGGATCAGGTCAGTCATTTTCAGAGCTACTATTGGAAACAATCAATCATGTTCAGAGCTACCGTGTTTTCCGGACTATACGTCGCTCCCGAGTACGAGTCGCCTTTCTTTGAGACACAGTTAGACATGCTTAGAACTACTCTGACATGGAGTCAGTCATGTACAGAGCTACTTTTTGACACAGTCAGCACTGTGTGCACAGCTACGCTTTGACACATGGTTGATCGTGTTCAGAGCTACATTTTGACACACTCTTTGGTCGTTTGCATTCAGAGCCTCTCTTTGACATTTAGTGCTACTCTTAGACGCACGGTCGGTCATGTTCAGGGGTATTCTTTGACACGTGGTCCGTCATGTTCAGAGCTGTTATTTGAAACATGGCCATGTCATGTTCAGAGCTACTCTCGGCAAGTCCAGGAAATGTGTTCATTGTTCGCGCCACCAAAGAATCTTTGTCTGTTGAGCTTACAAGTCGAATTCAGATGCAAGTAGTGTGCAATTAGTCACCTGGCAACCAGACACAGTTCCTGACCTTCTATGCAGTGCAGTGCTGAATGAGCTGTTACTCTTGAGTTGGTTGTAATAACGTCGCTGCTTGAAGGCTCCCCAGGAGGGGGCCAGGGCCAACTACACATTTGCGGCTATTAACAAAAAGCAACCAGGAATGACGAGGGAAGTTGGGGAATGTGAGCATCTATGCTCTCTCCTGCCAAGAGACACTTGGGACCATTCTTTTACTTGTATTGTTGTGCATTGCAAGCCCCCCACCACACCCTTTCCACATGTCTAATCTCCCGTATGCGTTGGGCCCTTTCACCCATGTCAATTGAAGGCCAACGATGGAGTAATGTAGGAGAGATGTAACAATGTGTCAACTGTCAGCCCCCAGCTTCTTCTATTCCACCGACCTGGATCCCTAGAGGGATTTACGAAAGTTCCCAGAGGTTGTTTTTTTTTTTTTTGGGGTCCTGTGAGCTTGCACAGTCTTGTTCAAGTCAGGCAGCCATGAATTCAAATGGGTTATTAATGTTTAATTCTCAATTCCAGCCCCGATAGCGCTACCGCTGGAAGCAGTATTGTTAATAAATGTCTTCATCCAGTGGGGTGACCACCGACCAGTACTTACCGACAGCTTGTCATCGGCATTTTCGGAGTCTGAAGACGACCCCATTGGGCCAGTGACAGACACTCACGCACTTTAAGTGGTCTTGGCGCGTGACAGTCTCCCTTCTAGGGCTGGGCGATATGATCCGAAAGTCACGTTTAAAAACAAGTATCAACATAGTAAAATGTAAAAACATACGTTTTGATAACAGGTGACAATGCATACATTGATGCTGGAGTCTAGTGTCCATTATTCTTTAGTCTCGTAAAAACGCCTGTTGAGGCTGATCCCTCTGTTAAATACGTCCGTCAAAAAAGCCAAAGAAAGTGCATGCAGAGATATTTTTTTCCCCATCTGATTTGAAGGTAGGTCCAAGTCTTGTTGATGCTGACGCCTCGGCAGTTTACGCTTTGTAGCCCTTGTATTGATATCATTAGGTTTTGCACGTGGAACAAATGTTTTGGCAAAGGTTGTGGATGTGCGTCATTACGTTTAGAGATGCATGACTCAAACTACTACTGCTTGTTTATTGAGGGCAATTGCTGTCACATTCACAAAATGACTTCCAAAGACGGATGCCGTCTAGCGACCATCTTTATTTCGCTCGTTGTATTGAGCTTTCAATCCCACTCAATTGAGGCCTATTTTTTGCAGCATGAGTCACGGCTTTGACTTCGGCCTTGCCAAAATAACTTGGCACCAGTTCATTATGCTTAATGTCACTCAGAGGAACACCGTCCCATCAGGCACCGCGAGCCTCCTTGTCGTCGTCTTCCAAGATCACACCGGAAGAATTTCAAAGTCAGCAACAACAGAACGTGCATACGTGCCTAATGGCCATCACAAAAACATCATGTGAAAATTGATTGGTAGTGTGATTGGATAAAAAGAATGTTAGTCACTGATTGTGCAAGGAGCCATCAGAAAATAATTTTTTTTCCACTATATCCACATTGTCTCTAAAAGTAGATGAAATGTGAGTTGTGTGGCCACGCCCACTTGTTTGTTTGCATGTTTTACATTGTCCTGGCAGCTTTTGTTGTGCCAATTTGCCTAACGGACTAAAGTCATAAAGGTCCTTCCTATCACTCATTTCCTCGACGTGAATAATAAACAATTTGTATTGAAACATGCAGGTTTCAGTTTTTATCAATACATTCTTTGTCTTTTGTAGCTTTGACTTGTGCATACAATGTGAAGTCACTCACTAGCTGTGTCGTCACAACATTCTATTTTTTTTTTATTTTTTTCCCCCTTGGCTCACAAATGTAGAGCACAACTTCCCCCGAGGCCAGATTTGCACTTTTGCAGGCCCTTTGTTTCCCTTTATAGATTAGATAACACCTTGTTTCACACGCAACAGGCTAAACTAGCAAAGCTCTCAGTCAATGAAGATGCTAAAAAAGCCGGTTGCTCTCGACCAATGCTTTAAGATAAAGACTGGGTGATAATTACACTGCTGGTTCCCAATTCTGATTTACTGCACATGTCTGATTGTAATTTGCAAATATTTTCAAGTGTTTACTGTTGGCAATATTCTTTACTGTTTAGCTTTTCTCATGATTCCACTTATTAGTTTTCATATCCTGCAAAATATCACCTGTTCTGGGGTCGAGAGGTCGAATCGTTTAATGAGTTTAACGATTCAACTTTAATCGACGCATCAACTTCACCACACCTCGATGACGGTTAAAGCTGGAATTCAATTTGCCGCCAATTACGTTATTGTTTTCGGCTTTGACAACGCGGACGCCCTGCCGAAAGCAGGAGGATTGGGTCCGGGCAACGGACTAGCAGCGGCGCTTGAAATCCAGCCTGTGGGCCCCATTTGACAGCCCGCTGCGACTCATAGCATTTATGTTTTTTGTTGAGATGGACTTTTTCCCCATGACGCAAAAGAACCGACATACCCCGAGAAGCCCATTTCTTTACCACCAGCATGGTGCTGTTTATTCTGAAAGGAAATCCTGGCTCGTAATCATAATAGTCCCTCAAGATTTACGTGGCGAGAAAGTGGTTCACACCACGCTCAATTGCTTGTGTCGCCGCCGAGCCGGCAGGCAGACTACTTGTCAGATGGATAGAGTTTGTCTGGTCCTTGCAGTTTGGTACCTGGTCCGAGTGCTAAAATGGATTTGGTGGCTGCCATGAATGACCTTTTTATTGTAACGAGCCAGTTCCTGATAGATGCTGACATTGAGTTATTTGTAGCTGAATGCTGTTTTACCCTCCAGTACAGGTCAATGTTGAAGCACCTTTAGAATAGACGGTCATGCTTATGATAGTTTCAGGGATCAGTTGTGTAATTCCCATCCCGCTCATCAGATTTCATCGGAAACACACATATGGTTCCGCTTATCAAAGGCCGTCTTTCAGTGTAGCTCTGCTGAGTTGGCGGCGCTCGCTGTGTAAGTTCTATGAAAAGACAATCCTCGGCTGCTGACATGTCCATGTCGGAAATTCCAGTTGTGCGTTTCCCCCACAGACGTTGAATTGTTGGGCTCGCACGCTCAAACAGTAATAGCGTTGTCTATGTGATGTGAATATATACAGCTCCCTCCCCCGGCCTCGGACGTCTTGTATTCCCATAAAACCATTCCTCATGCCTTGCTTGAGCACACTGGACTGCTAAGTGCGCTGGTGATGCGGTCTTTGATGCTATGCACTCCTTGTCTAAAACTAGAATGGCACTAGCCAAGGCCTGAACAATCTTGGTATGGATCACTCACAATCTTAAAATGCCTGTTTTGCCATTTGGCTTTAGTCACTGAGAACGTATGTGGAAGTGGAAGGAAAATCTTGGAATTGTTATTCAAGAGTGTATGTCGCTACAAGTGTGCATAGAAATAATAGTAAAGGCCATCACAAAACATCGGCTCTAGAGAAAATGGTGGTTCTTGCGTCCTCGTGTTCCCGTGAAACGTCGTCACTCGCGGCCCAAATCCTGTTTCAATTGGAAGTACGCATAAACCAAAAACGCACGGAATACCCAGATGATGTTCTTGCCGCCTAGCTTAAACCAAGAATGCATCGGTTGGTGGCTTGTGAAGACTTGGCAGAGAAATTGTCCCAGGATACGTTTTTTGCTGCTATCAAAATGGGCAAGGACGTTACTCGACTCACATTATTATTATTTTTTTTTATATAAATCATTTTACAGATGATACGACAGAGCCGGTTGGAAGTTCACAAGTACACGGCCCTTCAAATTGCAAAGAGATTAGCGTTTTTAGGAAGTACCTTCTTCGGAAGACCGCATTTGCCTAGCTCACACGACTCTGCCTTCTTGATATTGAGAAACGGCTAATGTCTTGAAGAAATTGAGGCAAAACGGAGCGGACTACTCAAACAAAACGACGTCCGCTAAGACCTGCTTCCAGGTTGCGGCAACTCCTGGCGACACGAGTCAAGAGCGATTCGGAGAGCATCTCCCATCTCATTTAATAACAATAGGCAGTCACATATCACACACACGTTAATGAAGGGTATTCAAAAGACGGTTTCAACCTGGCATGCATATTACAACGCTTTCTGTCATTTTTATTAATATTGATGAGCCACTGCCATGCTTGTTGAGCCCTCATGTGAGGATGTAATCTTACCTGGCTCATGTTTCTGTCAGTGTGTGTTTGTGCGTCCGGACGAGTTGCGCTTAATGTCAGTTGGCGCTGTGTTACACTTGTACAGTAAATATAACTTCGGAAAAGACTTCTCACTATGGGACTGACGTCAGTGTCTCTTTGAAGTCCTTCTTCCTCCTCTTGCAGTTGTCCTGTTGCCCTCATTGTGTGGCGTGATTGCGTAAATTTAAGCGCAGGAGTGATAGTGTCTGGATTGTGGGTGTTTGTATCAAACACATTTATTTTCATCCCCCGCAACTCAACTTTACAATATAAAGGGAATCAAAGCTGCCAGCACTGATGAATGGGATTGCGCCCTCTTTTTCAATGCGGGCAATGAGTATGAAACGCCACAAATGTGAAAGTATCACTCTGTAAACAATCACCGAGTCTATCAGGCTTTGTCAAAAGAGCAAGTTTTAGATGTGGTTTTATCATAGTAATCGACCACATATTCACGTTCACTATTCACCTCACTGCGCTTTCTGAGATGGCCCAATATGCCACCAAATTCTGCCAAAGCCCCGTGTCAATATTAATTGGCATCAAAGAAGTATGTTCAAGGAGGAAAAATATGCACGCGCACTTATCATTTTGAAGGAAAAAAAAAGCTGATTTGTAAGCATTTTATTCATGTGGGCAATTATGAACATTTGGAGGGTGTCACAGGCTCTTTTTTTGTACTTCTAGTACTTTTGAAACATAAAATTTCATTTAACACAATGACCAAAAAAAGACTTCTTTCTGACTCCGATGATGATTTGCCGATGTGTTAATCTGCCGCAATGTAACGCCAACTACTGCAGAGGGGGACTTAATGTCAGATTTTTTTTTTTTTTTTTTTTTTCCCCCCCTTAGCGAGTGCCCTGGTCTCGGTACTCACCCACCCCTAGTTTTTTGATAATTAGAACAAATGACCTATTGGGGAAATTGGTAAAACACAGGCAGGGGAAAATCATGGCTATAAAGTAGCAAGACAAGCTTAGCAGGAATTGGGCTCAATCCATGTTACGTAAACCACTAGCTTGCTTGCATGCGCAAACAATTCAACCATCAAGTAAAACAAGCTGCGGCTAGCTAAAGATGAGGGAGGGACCAGCTATCAAAACAATGCAAATAGAAGCTCCAGTTTCATTGGCGTGTTATTAACTCCACTATTTTCTTGAAGTTGAAGTTGGTGCTAAAATGCGCTGTTAATTACCCCTCCCCCCCAAAATGTGTGGAACCTAAAATGTCATTAATTATATAAGGATTAGCACTGGTGTCGGCGCTGCCATCTGTGTGAAATATGAGCCTGACAGCCACCAGATAAAAGGTTGTTTTAATTACTTGGACCTCGGTCAAAATTGGTTTTGTCTGAAATGGGTGGAAATATTGCATTTAGATGTTTCCTTTTACCTTATTCCACTTCCTTTTAGAAACCTATGTCATCTAGTTGGAACACCGCTTTGTCCGGTTTGTCGATGAAACATTTTGGAAATGCATTTTCGCTAGGTGATAATGTCAGGATGTGTCACACGCTTCATCTCTTCTTGACGACGTTCAGCTTGACGAGCGCGGCGTGTTGTGAAGCTTTTGAGTCGGCGTGAAGCAATGCAAGCAATGACTTTGCACTGATAGTAAGGCACAATTAAATGTCTTAGGTGGGCTCCCCTTTAGTCATGTGCGAAAGAGTACAATACATTTTTGGGAACATGTGTCATAAAAAGCCAAAGAACACATCTTAATCCTTTGACACCCTCCTGAGTTCCGCTGACATCTCAGGTATTTTGTGTGACTTTCGAGGTTTTTTTTCTTTTTCTCTTTTCTTTTGGTCGATGTTGCGTTATTGTGGAGTGACTCAGTTTTACAGTTTGCCATGCTTATTGAGTCCCCTTTTGCACAATGCCGCCTTTCCGAGTTACTAAATTGTCTTGACGGTTACAGCACCGCCTGTTACTTAATCATGCGATTGACAGTCTTTCAATCCATTTGCAACTAATGTGATGTTTTACAACTATCTGTGTACATGTGGACATTACATTTGTTAGTTCCTCTTAGCTGCACATAATTTGGTAGACCCGTAAAAAAAAAAAGTTTCAAGGATCCATGTCATAAAACAAGGAAAGGAAGTCTTCGATTTTGGGTGAAAGCAGCCATTTTAAGGTCATTTGACAATTTGAAGAGGTCCTTGAAAGATACATTTGACCAAGAGATTTTGTCCCATAGCTACCAAATTTGAACTAATTGTAACACAGATGGATGATGCGCTATTGCAAAAAATGAATGTTTCCACAATTGCATGGAGCAGAGCATGGCGAAGTTTGACAGCTCATCATAAAAACACAAATGTTTTTTTATTTTTTTTTTTTAATTCATCCCCCAAGCCAATTTGATCGAAGTTATCCATCATGAGCAGACTCACAAAAGTCATTTTAGACATACCCAGGTGTCCATTTACCAAACACCACTCTCTTTTTTCCCTGCAATCTTCTCAGGTTTTCACCTCATCCCTCGACTGCCTGGGATTGTGCCCGAAAGCTGCCTTCTGATCCTGGTGGGCCTTTTGGTGGGCGGGCTGATCAAACTGGCTGGCCAGAAGGTGCCGCCGGTGCTGGACTCCAACTTGTTCTTCTTCTGCCTGCTTCCGCCCATCATCTTGGATGCCGGCTATTTTTTGCCCATCCGCCCCTTCATGGAGAACCTGGGGACCATCCTGATGTTTGCCGTGGTGGGCACCCTGTGGAACGCCTTTTTCATCGGCGGGCTGCTCTACGCCGTATGCCAGATCCAGCCCAACAATCCGTCCGACCTGCACTCGCTGGAGCTGCTGCCCTGCCTGCTCTTCGGCTCCATCATTTCCGCTGTGGACCCCGTGGCTGTGCTCGCCGTCTTTGAGGAGATTCACATTAACGAGCTGCTGCACATCCTGGTGTTTGGCGAGTCGCTGCTCAACGACGCCGTCACTGTGGTGAGTCATTTCAGCATTCAACATACAGGAGAATGAAAGTAAACAATGAGCAAGGGACCAAAACCTGCAGCGAATAGTTAAAACTGTCCGTCATTGAGCCCCAACCTCCACAAACAGCACTACCCCCCCCCAAAAATATAAACCCTAAATATACTCAGTTATGATCCCAAAATACTTAAATATCATTTCTAACTCATAACATTATGGATATGGCTTATAGATGTCACCTTCGAATCCTGTCAATATAGCCATTGCCAAACCTTAATGAGCTTGAGCTTGTTAATAGCTACCTAGCAGAACAAAAACACACACAAGGCTGTAACTTCCGCTTACAACCCAGGCTAAATTTAGCTCCCCCCGATATACGAAGATCTCAGAACACTCGCAAAGTATCTTTTCAATATGCTTCCTCGATACGTTCCTTTGGCGCCTTCTTGTGGCAAAAATATGCAGAAGCCTGCAAATAGGTGAGTTTTTCAGTCCATAGCTGGGGAAAGTCTCCTCAGAAAAAACAAAACTAAACGCTAATCGGTTAATTTGTGAATAGAGAGTCGCAAATAGGAGCGGGTTCACATCATTTCTATTATTAACCTTCATGGGTCACTGTTGGAACAGAAATTCATCTTTTGGGTATATCTCATACATTCCAGTTATACGATAGATTCCCGATTTCTTGAAATGAAGAATTTTCTTATAGGAATAATGTAAAATGAGTATTTTGGAGCATTTTAAAAGCAGCTTTGAAAACGGCATTTTTTGTTATTCAATTAGTGCAGTGACAAATGGGGAAGTAAATTACAATACTTCCAAAATCTTTAAGAAGAATCAACTCTATTTTTCATTGTTGTCTTCCAGGTGCTGTACCATCTTTTCGAGGAGTACTCGGGCGTGGGCACGGTGACGGTGATAGACGGCGTGCTGGGCGTCATCTCCTTCTTCGTGGTGGCGTTGGGCGGGGTCCTGGTGGGCGCCATCTACGGCATCCTGGCGGCCTTCACCTCACGCTTCACCTCGCACACGCGCGTCATCGAGCCTCTCTTTGTCTTCGTGTACAGCTACATGGCCTACCTGTCGGCCGAGATGTTCCACCTGTCCGGCATCATGGCGTAAGTTTGGCGTCTGCTCAAATAAAGTCCATTTAACACGTACTCCCTTTAATATTGTATAAGAGACTATGTTCACATCGTTGGTGCGCTTCTGGAACATGTTTGAGTTACTTGATGTAAGTTGCAGCACATACTCGCTGCCCCAAGTGTGCTCTCTTGTGTCTGTGAAATAGTCCAGCTGCTTTTCAGGGACGTCACTCGCCGTATCCATGTGGACATGGATCCTGGTCAGTCCCTCGACGGGGCTAAAGTCAAAAAAGGAAAAAAAAATTCCATGCTCCTGCTCGACGTATTAGAGCCGAGTGTGTTGTAAATTGTGGAGCGACTGGCATGTGATTTATAGAGCGTCCGTAGCATTCTTGTGAGTGCTGCTGCTGTATATTTAAACCCCCTGTTAAGTTAATTTCTCAGGGACAGAAGGTCCTTGGTCCATTTGACCTACGAGCAAGTTCCATTTAATAATACCGAAGTGTCATAAACGCAAGGGAAAATAAGCAACCAATAAACATTAACCCCCCTACTCACCTTTTTGATCAGCATTTAGTGAAGTTGCGTTCCTTACCTTTACGATAATTCACCCATTCAAAGGAATGTACATTAGATTACAAAGGCGAAAAATAAAGTTTTTCCTAACTTCATAAAAGAACATTAAAAAGGTTTTGACATGACTTTGTTTTTTAAAATTTATTTTTATTTTTGTATTTTTATGGAGCGGGGTTGCTAACTTAACACGACGCCTTCTGTTCAAATTGACCTGCTGGCCCAATGGCAAGACTCTTGAGGACTTGTATGAATAAAATGACAAAACAACAAAAAGAAGAGATTACGGTACTATTAGGAGCATGACACGTTTAAAACGGGTCGGTTTGACTCACGGGCCAATGTAAAATATTGGACACTTTGTCGTGTCAGAAACAGGAAATAAATATAATAGACGTTTATTTCAGTGCTAACTCAATTACTAACCCTTGTTATTACTTATACTTAATCTATTTAGTGCAGCTTTTCTCTTCGTGGTTCAGTGAGGATTCACATTTCATTTTCAAAATGCATGCTAAAAAAATGAGTACAGTGGTATTTAGTTGTAGTTTATGACGTTTTTTATTTATATTATTGAGTGCTGACAATGATACACAAAGTGTTATTGACACCTTTTTTTTCCAGGGTCAAATTTACCCAAGGATTTAAAATCAATAACTTTGATTCATCTCACACCTTTCAAGAAACACACAAATCATGAGGATGTACAAATAAACTGTTTGAACAACACAACCAAACAGCAAAATAAGAGCATAGCAAATAGGAACACGAAACATCACTGGATATTTCTAAGACAGGAGGATTTAGTGAGAAGGCAGACAGGCGTAGGTATGATGTACAGTCCCCCCCTGGGATGTCACGGCCGGCGCCTGATGCTCGGCTCCAAGGGCGTTCTTATCTTCTCTTCCTCATTGCAGAAACTGGATTTTGCTACAGCGCTTTTATCCTTTTAAAAAGGGACGAGTTATCAATGTAAATCCCCCGCTTCCTTGCTCTAAAGGTGGCAAGCAGCTGCAGAGGCGTGTCAGAGGACTCTTTGGTGGATTGTATTTTATTTTTGGCACCCTGCTTTTGACATGGCACAACGGTAGACTCAAACAGAGAAGTGGCGGGCAGCGGACTGGAACGATCTTGCGAAATAGCGCGTTGTGGAACTCGAGATGGGTAACCAGAGCTTTTAGTGGCTGGAGCGACAACACATGTATTTATTATAGCGGCGGGGGGGTGTTCCCCTCCTGTAGATGAATAAGAAGACGACCGCAAGGGGAATATAGATTAATATATATATTTTTTTTCAATTTTCAAGTTTTTTTTCGCTTAGTTCCCTTATCAATTGCAGTTGAATACACCAAAATCATTGTTAATACTTTTACTATTTCACTATTTTGGTCAAGAAGATTTTATCGCCTCAACCTTATAACGTTTTCGGATACCCAGCTAGAGATGACAAAAAATAAACACACATGCGTAACGCTAGGTGAACCGTGCCCTAGCTCCAGACACTGCAATATTACACTCCGCAGTATCCACTTTGCTGCAGCACTTTGTTTTCTTGTGGCCGTCACTCCCTTGGAATGAACATTTGGAGTTTTGTCACATCCGTGACATTGTAATATTTTAGGACACGCAGCTAAAATAAATGCACATGCTAATCTTGGTTTAGCTGTGCTGCTATATTATACTCTGCCCTTGTTTTCTTGCTGCCCTCATTCTCCTCTCAATCACATTTTTGGTTGAGCAGGTTCGTTGTCACCGGGTCATTATAATATTACATGAGAAATGGGAAGAACAACAAAAAGGAAAAATTAGATTAGCTCTGCCTAAACCTCTGCGCTTACTCCACATCTCCACTTTGCTGCAGTGCTCCATTTTATTGCTGCCCCTCAGTATGGATTCGTCCTCGCCGCATCACCCTAACTTTTGAAACTACATGGCGAGCAATGATAAAATATAAACACACGAGGTAATGTTAGCTTGGTTGTGCTGTCGGTCTGAATTCTGAAGTATTATACTCCGCAGTCTCCACTTTGCTGCAGCGATCCGTTTTCTTGCTTCTCACAATCTCCGTTCGTCTTCAGTATTGCGCAGTGGGAAATTTGGCCGTATTATCCATTGTTCATAAATTGAATGATGCTCTCCTGCCCTCCAGGTTGATAGCGTGCGGGGCGGTCATGCGGCCATACGTGGAGGCCAACATCTCGCACAAGTCTCACACTACCATCAAGTACTTCCTGAAGATGTGGAGCAGCGTGAGCGAGACGCTGATCTTTATCTTCCTTGGCGTGGCCACTGTGGACGGCCAGCACAACTGGAACTGGACCTTTGTCACCGTCACCGTTGTCCTGTGCCTGGTGGCGCGGGTCATAGGTAGGTTGGCATTTCATTGTTTGAATGTGGACATATTATGGAGTGTTTGCAGTCATTGCAGTCAGAGGTCCACCCCTGCTTGTCATAATGATGAAATCCAGACTCGCCATCGGTGCAGCAATAAATGGGGCAGAGATACAGTCACTCACCTAAACCACTTCGAATGGGCTAATTTCAATAAAACAAGAAACGGGGTGTCCTGTAATTCTTTTTCTTTTGGGTGTTTTGACAAAAAAAACATGTTAAATGTATTAAGACACAGATGAGCTATTTTAAATTGTGAAAATGTCTCCTTTAAAGTCCTTGTGGAACTACACCAAGGGAGCCTTCCATTTCTGCTGTTTGTATACATGCGCAAGGAAGATAAACGTGTGTGAGCCTATATGTTAATGAGGTGCTAAAATGCTTCATTACTCGACTCTGCGGGTGTGACTGGAAGCATTGCTGAGTATTTCCTCAGCGACTCGGGCTGCCGTGCTTCCTTTTGGCAGAGGATTCAGGAGGCGGAAAGTGGAAGCGTGATGAGACGTGTTGCCTCACGCCGTCGTATGTTTCCTGACTGACAACAGAGTGACTCAGTCATTTTGCTTACTCATTAGTTTGACGGGGTGGTAAAATAGCAGCTTTGACTTTCATTTTTTTGGGAAAGCGCATTCAAAACATTATTGTGGTTTTGTATTGCTTATCAATTGGGAGTGCCCTTCATTTGATTTTTGATTTTTTAAATTTTATTTTAGCTCCACCAAGCACAAGCATACCAAATCAAATAATGTGAAGTGTAAGGTTTGATTTTTCCCACCACAAAAATCAAAGTGGGCACATGCTTTTTAATGCCCATCACCGCCACCTACTGGTCTGGAGCTATACATTCTCTCCTGGTTGTATTGGCAAAAACAGGCACATTACAAGGCGCTACTTGGTCAACCGGAGCTCTGGGTATTGCACAACAATACTCCACACTTTCCACTTTGCTACTTGCTCCTTTGGTTTAGTAGATTTTTCACCATTGTGTCATAAAATTTCAGGAACACGGTTAGGAGTACAAATATAAACACATATGCTAACGTTAGCTTAGCGAGCCCTGGTCGCTGGAGTTTTATACTCAACACCTGTTTTTCTTGAAGGAAATTTTAGTCGAGCACATTCGTCATTGCAACATTTGAAAATACACCGAGAAATTACAAAACCCCCACTAATGCCCACGTTAGCTAAGCTGTCTTAGCCGTGGGTGACGCATTACTGCTTACTAGTTACTACTTAGTCTCTTCTTGATTGAAATATACGTTGAGTCAATTTTTATTTGCCATGCTATTGGAACGAGGATCCATGACTACAACAACAACAACAACAACAACAACAACAAAAAACGCTCGTATTATCATTCTCATGTTTGTCTCGTGCCCCTGGCAGGCGTGGTGGGACTAACGTACATCATCAACAAGTTCCGCATCGTCAAACTGACCACCAAGGACCAGTTCATCGTGGCCTATGGCGGCCTGCGCGGCGCCATCGCCTTCTCCTTGGGCTTCCTGCTGGACAAGGAGCACTTCCCTCTGAGGAACATGTTCCTCACCGCCATCATCATCGTCATCTTCTTCACCGTCTTCGTGCAGGTAGACGTGAAAATGCGCGATTAATCAAAGTTAAACTATGGCGAGAGAGTAGGATTTGGCATAAAATGACAGAATCTCAAATACAAATCCAAACAAACAAGCAAGGCTGACTTCCCTGCCACTTTAAACTGATTCGTTTTAGCATCTGCTGACTTTCTTACACCCCTCACTTGTTATTGCGGAAAACAATACAGACATTTAATATCCTCGCCGTGTGAGTGCAACTTCCTTTGCAGGAGGCACTGTTAATGGGAGTTATTATCCACTCCAGGCTCTTCTACTTAACCTGACAGCCAGTTTAATCAGCTCAGAGAGGTGACGGCAAGCAGCATGCGAACGGCCTCTAAACGGGTCCATCCATCAGTTTGATGGACAAAATGATTGCGCTGGCCTAACAATTCTGTTTGCTGCAGATTTCGTTTGTTGCTTGTATGGATCAGTGATTGAAAAGAAAAGGTAACGTTCTTTCTTGTTCTCGTCTCAGGGCATGACCATCAAGCCTCTGGTGGACCTGCTGGCCGTGAAGAAGAAACAAGAGGCTAAGCGCTCCATCAATGAGGAGATCCACACTCAGGTTCATCTACAGTAATTGCTTCTCTGTATTAACATGAACGGTTGGTACGCGCCTGCCAGGCTAAAGGGTCAGTGAACACAGAAAGTGAGATTGCATTCCTTGT
Organism: Filicampus tigris; assembly: GCF_054856515.1. NCBI lineage: Eukaryota > Metazoa > Chordata > Actinopteri > Syngnathiformes > Syngnathidae > Filicampus > Filicampus tigris. The sequence goes on along the minus strand of NC_141224.1, from coordinate 4,698,161 downwards.
CAGGATGAACTAAGGTAAGCGTCATGGCAGGTGCATCTAAAATCGTGCATTTTTTATTTTTTTTCATAAGTGCTAATAGATAAACTCATTTTAAAACAATAAGAAGCATCATTGTGTTTGAAACACAGGTTGTAAGAACAAATAGAATAGAATAAACCTTTGTCCACCAAGCGGGTGGAAATTTGTCTTTGGCTCACCCAAAATACGACCTCCCTGGTAAAATTAATATTGCTGATGCAAAAATATATATGTATTTTATCATTTAAAAAAAATGTACATACATTTCGGACAGGCGTTTATTTTGTTGTATTACTAATGCTTTGAAAGGCACGAACATCCCACACAAAATGTTTCATTCTGTCAAAAATTTGACAGCATGGTAAACGAGTGTTTAGCCCATCTGCATCACAAGCAGGAAATGCATCCATACATCTGCTGCATATATTTGCTTCTTTCAATTATTCCAGCCTTCTTCCATATTCTGAAAACATGCACGTTTATAGCTTCATTGAAGATTTGAAGCTGTGCATTGATTTGACTGTCAGTGTGAGTATTTCTGTGTATATGCCCTGAGACTGCACTTAAAGAAAGCTGGGATAGGCCCCAATTAAAATGGATGGATGAAAAATTTAATTAGAACTGTCCTTTGATAGAAAGAAAAAAAGAAAGAAATATATAAATGGTACCCGGTTTGTCAGCAAGTTTAGATCACTGCTACCACCTACAGGTAATTTGGTGGTACTTCATGTTCTTATGACCGCTTAATATTTCAGGAAGAAGATTCCTTGCAGTTTTTTGTTGTTGTTGTTGTTGTTGAACAATAATACAAAGTTACGTCTTGTCTAATATTGCCTGAACACACATACACTTTTCTTCACTGTTTTTGCCTCATAAACAAATCTGCATGACACCAACAAATTGTGCAATTTCCTAGCACGAGTCACTCATGCGCGGTCACACACACATAACACGCATCCATTTACGATGAGTCACCAGTGCTTTCGCTTAACTAAAAACAACCGCTTTTCTTTCGCTTATAAAAGAGAGCTACAGTGGTGGAATGCAGTGTGTCAGTAATGTCCTCTTCGTTGTTTGCAAACTGCAAATTCCATCTTGGCACAAATAATAGACAGCATCACAATAATAAGAGTTCCAATTTTCTTCACGAAGGGCTGACACTTGGAGACATAATCAGCGTTGCTCTTCAAGTGACGGCAATTTCCGTTTAGACATCCTGGAGCCAAAGCAACAGTTGGAGCCATGTGAACTGCAAGCTGGGCAACAAATGTGCATGTGACCTTGTGCGAATTGGTCAACTGTTGCAGGCAATGCCACTTGGGTATTTACTCTCAGGATCCAGTTGCCATAATGTATAATGACAGTTTGTACACTGTGCTCCAAATTAAGAAGCATAGATGTTAGTTACAGAAGCTTTTGAGTTTTCATTTTTTCGGGGTCGTTTCTCCTCTCTTTAGATTGCCGATGTCAATCGGCAAAGTTTGATTGTTGGTTCCCTGCTGAGCCTAATTAATGGAAAATGACTTGACGAGAACGTTCCGCACGACTACGCGAGTCACGGTTTTTGAAGCAAAACGAAACATCTTTCCACCGAAGTGTGGAATAGTGCAAATTTGAACAACAATGGAAGATTTGTTCTCATAGTCACGTTTGTCTTGTTCTTTTCACATACAGTTCCTTGACCACCTCCTGACTGGCATTGAAGACATCTGCGGACATTATGGACATCATCACTGGAAGGACAAGTATGCTTTTAATTCACTTTGTATGCATTGTAACCCATCCCCTCACAAACGGCGGGTCCCGTGTCTACGGTGCATTGACAAGTCATGGCTTCCCTTTCCCTCTCCTTTCAGGCTGAACCGTTTTAACAAGAAGTATGTGAAGAAGTGCCTGATCGCCGGCGAGCGCTCCAAGGAGCCGCAGCTCATCGCCTTCTACCACAAGCTGGAGATGAAGCACGCCATCGAGCTGGTGGAGAGCGGAGGCGGCGTCAAGCTTCCCTCTGCCATACCCTCCACTGTCTCCATGCAGTGAGTACAAAGCAATTGTCCATAGATTAGACGCACACTGGAAAGTTGGGGGGGGGGGTGGGGGGGGACATCGATCCGCACAGAATTGGATGGTCGAGTATCTCAAATTTGTTGTTTTAGTGCCATCTTTGTGGCATCTTTAATGGAAAGGAACTATGTTGAAGTTGCCTGAGGAGCTTCATTTCTACAAAAGCAGTGCTTTTGCGTGTGTAATTGAGTGACATTTTTGTCTGGTAGTGTGCTGTATTTTTTTTTTTTTAATATAAAATGCGTCTTGGCTCAATAAATGTTAGGAATCACTGTTCTAGATAGCTGGATAATGTTCAATTGGGAAGCTTTAGCGCCTTCGCCATCGGATGCGGGCGCTCATTGAGAAATTTGCAGATTCTCGCAAACTGTGAAAAAATTTGCGTCTGAAACCAGTTTCATCAATCATCACAAATTTGGGTGGATGCTAAGTCTGTCGTAACAGGACACACAAAAAAAGTCCCAAGGACACCCAATTTAATAAGATGCCGTCCATTTTGGTTTGAAGCAGCTTTGGCTGAATTCCAGGATTGTACTTTGATTCGCCTAAACGTGCCCCCTCCCAATTCAAGTGTCCTTGATAAATTGACCATGTTAAATTACAGTTTTTTTTTTTTGCCTCAACAATCTAAAGTGGCTTCAACGTTTGCATAGACATGTGTAGCAAAGAGAACCAGACTAACGTAATCCAAAGATGATCCAAAATGAAAGACTTTTAATCAATGAAACAAAGTTGTTTATTTTTTCTCATGGTCCACAAAGTGTTACTCCTGCGTGGCTGCAAATTCCACCGGTGTAATAAAGTAGCACATTGCTCCCCAGCTGCTCTTTATGAGCAGTTGAGTCATTTCTCACCGAATGAACATAAAAGTTGAATGGAAGCCATTACGCTCGTCTTTCGCAGTCGATAACACAAGATTCTATGCAGCCAAAAGTGAAAATTAAGTGCGACGGTTGTGTGACTCCGTGTGTGCCCTACTTACTGTACGTCCCAGAAACATCCAGCCCAAGAAGCCGCCACCCGCCAAGCCCGAGGATCGCGCTTTGCCTCAGCTATCTAAAAGTCGGGAGGAGGAAATCCGCAAGATTCTCCGGAGCAACCTTCAGAAGACGAGGCAGAGGGTAACGACACTCTTGCTAGCTCGTTATCAGCCCTAAAAGAGTGAATGTCTTCTTCCTGCCGGCATTTAATGATCAAGCGCAGGTAGAAGCAGCATTTTTAAGACTAATCAGAACTTTTCTCTTCCTCCCTTTGGTGTTCTCAGCTGCGCTCCTACAACCGGCACACCCTGTTGGCTGATCCGTACGAGGAAAACTTTGGTGAATTTATCCTCAAGAAGCAGAAGATGATGGCTCTGGATAAGAAGGTACCTTCAGGTTACTTTATTGGTACATATGGACTTAACAGAATTATGACTTAAACCCCATCACATATCTTTGTGATAAAAATTCTTGTTGAAAATATTCCTAGTAAAGTGGAAGTTGTAATCGCCGATTATTTATACTTTTTCTGTAACACACTACAAAAACGGAGCTTCAAAAAGTAATGAAATGAGGAGTATATTACTTAATGAAAGCATTCAGTCCATGCTCAGAAAGGGAACAGCGAATGTCCTGCCACCCAATATTGAAAATTCGTCAACAGTTGTCATCCCCAAGGGGTTTGTAATTGCGTATGGATGCCACAACATGGGGGCCAAAGTAAAGCATCAACACCATGTATCTAGCATGTACACAGTGATGTACCCATGTTACATAAATGGCTGTATTCATTTGTTAAATTGGTCAGCACAGACAAACCACCGTCACATGAGGCTCATCAGTCGTGCTAGTTGGCATACTTGGCCTAAATAACCTGCTCATGGGAAAATAAATATGAATGTTGTTACTTATGGTATTACATCATTAAACTCACCTTTTGGCATTTACACATAATACATGTTGGGGGGGGGGTACAGACAAATTATAATGACAAAAGAAGACTACACTGGCTGCATCATGAGAGAAGTCAACACGAACAAAATGTTTGACTGCGTGAGGTGCATTCAAGGACCACCAACAAAACAGGACTTCTCAACCGCAAATGGCAAACACTATCAATGAGTTAAGCCTAACAACAACAATGCCAAGATCCCACCCATGGTGCCAAACTAATAATTTTATTGCATATACACAGTGAATAAATGAGATTTTCAGACAATAACGTGATGTAAATTCCACCCCCCCAAAAAAGTGAATCTGCACATTCAAGAATGCCAAACTAAGAATATATGAGGGTTCACTACATACAGTAAAAATGCTGGCTTTTCAAGGCAGGTGAAAAAGGACTTAAGTTTTTGACTGCTACCTCCTAGCTATTTAAATCGATTTTTAAAGTAGCATTTACGTTGTTACAGAAAGCACTGATATTAGCACCGAATGTCCTTTCCCAGATCCAAGACATGAATAACTACCTGACGGTGCCCGCCGCTCCCCCCGACTCGCCGACCATGCGCAGAGCCAGACTGGCCTCAGGTAAACACATCCATCTGTGCCGCTCGCAACGCCGAGCACAAACACTCTTGCTTCACCGCGCTGCTGCACGCACGCAGGGAGCAATCACGCACACACCTTTTGTTTGCGTTATGTTCACACGGCAATATTAATAATAATCCCTGCCACTACAACGTTATATTCCACTCAAGATATTTCCCACCGCTGATGGAAATATGTTTGCATGTGGCGGCCGCCATGTAAACCAGTGTGGTTTCGTTTTTAGGCAGAGAAACTGATTTCATACCCACTCAGCAGCAGAAAGCGGACACTGTCGGTCCAGGTATGTGGCCAGAGGAGTGAAGATGATAACCCCTCTTGACCCAACTAGTCACCATCACCAGAGCGCTAACATGCATGCCTCACACTAGCTGCTAGTTACCTACCACCTTAGTTCAGTTCATAGTATGAAATTAACCCAATTTACAATCCCTGCATTGTGCATTGTTCTACCTTTTTTTTTTTTTTTTTTTTTTTAATGGTTTTGTTGACCCGATGTTTGTCCTAAGCAGATAGTGTGTTCATCCTGTGTGCGCACGCAAATGGAATGATGGAATGACTATGTCCCCACGCACAGGAGTATTTCAAAAAAGAAAAGAAAAAATAAAGCCTCAGCCACACAAATGTCATGGGATGAAATGAAATGCTTGCCAGAGCAACAGGCCCCGTAAAGCCTTTTTAACCACTCAGCAGCAAAAAGCAAAAAAGGCGATCTAACAGCAGCGTTGAAATGAAATTAATCCTGAATACGGTTACTTACACAGTAAAATATTCAACCTTTTGCAAATTTTTAAAATGCATCGTAAGAAGAAAAAATAGAATAACAAGTAACCTCTGTTTATGGTTTTTTTTTTTTAATATTGGGAATAAAATGTACAGAAAGAATATGCACAAAAGCAGCAAGAGAAGTAAAATGAAACTGAATTTGAATACACTAAATCACAAACAAGAAAAAAAGAATTGATGTTTGCTTGGATGGAAGCAAACAACTTCGGGGGTAAATGCTTTTTATTGGATGTCATGCTGGAATAAAAAAAAAAAAGTTTTTCCAGATAAAAGCACAACAATGTGTCAATTAATGCTTTGAGTGGATTTGGATTAAGACATTTGTGGGAAAAAGCAAACCAACAAAAGAAATCCAAATGTTATAATCACACTCACAAAAAAATCAGATGAAAGCCCCAAAAATTGGTTGATGCATACTTTTTTTTTTATTATTATTAAAAATCTGACTTGGATATGAAACGTGAGAGAAAAAATACTAGCATGACTTAAAACCAATTGAAAAAATATCTGCTATGAATAAAACTTAAAAAAAAAAATGTGACAGACTACAAAAAAAAAGTTTTTCAGATTAAAAAAAATTGTAGATGCATTTTTTTTTTTCAACAATAATACACTCTAAAATGTGAAACAATTCACATAAGCCGAAACCGACGTAATTTAGTAAAAAAGATAAAACCGCTTTCTGTGTGGATCTCCAAAATACTAAAAAGCGCTGAAAGATGCCATTTAAAAAAAACAAAACAAAACAAAAAAACTCCTGTTTGTCTGGACATGCTGTCTGAAACGACGCCCCCATCTGCGAATGTTTATTTGCCGTTTTAACACCCCTGCCACCCCCGCAGACCCTCAAGCCTACAGCATGAAGCCAGCGGTGGACAGTGTTCCCACCATCCACGTGGACTTGGCCTCCCCGCAGTCGCCCGACTCCATCAACATCCTGGACGAGTTCCAGCGCTCTGAGCAGGCGGCGGCGGCGGCGGCGGAGGACGGCGACGAGGGCGTCGACGACGGCGGCCTGGTGATGAAACCGCCTGCCAGGCCCAACGAGCACCACGACGTGGGCAAAATGGACGCAAGCACCAGAGAGAAGCTGTTGAGGTGCCTGAGTGACCCCGGGCCCCACGCGGAGGACGAAGATGAGGACGAACCCTTCCTGCCTTAAAAAGATGTCAACGGAGGAAGGTGCGTGCTTCTATGCTCAAGACGATTAGCCAAAAACTGCGAGCAGGAAAAAAAAGAAAAAAGAGCCATTAGTCCTTTTGTCGTCATCGCTCGTTACTTTTTAGAGACGCAATCACGGTTACGAGACATTCAGGAATGAACTATGCATTACCAAAGGGACTGTTTGTACAATTTACGTTTTGTGTATAATCTCTGAGATGGGCGGGATTCTCCAGCGCGGCGGCGAATCAGTTGCTCCTAAAACGAAGCCAGTCGCACTCATTCTGTCACTTGAAATCACACAGAGTGCAGGAGCTCTTACTCCATATTTTTTGCCTCGTTTTATGTCACGCAGTGCATTTATTAAATTTTTTTTTATTTTTTTTTATCAGCACTGCCTTTTCATTTCAGGGATTGCCCAAAGTTGGTACGAAGGAGTATTACAGGCATACTAAAAAGATATACCGTATTGGCCCGAAGTTAAATTTACGAATGTGATTGCACTTTAGTTTACATATTTAAATATTCAGATTAAGGGTTAGGGTTGGATTAAGATTTGAAAGAGGCAAAATAACATGCTTTTCCTCTCAAATATATTATTATAATCATTTGGTTCAGATGTACTGTAATTATGTTCTGTATAGAAATTAATTTGGTGTTCCAAAAAACTTTTTTCAAACCTGAGTCTTGAAAAAGAGGGGGTCGTCTTATAATCAGGGCCGTTTTATATTCGGGCCAATACGGTAAGTACTATGAGAAAAAAATTAATAAGAACATCACACGAACGCCACGGCTATTAGTTTGTGATGGGATGATCACTCATGCGGAGGCGGAACTTCCACTTAAATATGCAACAGCTTCCGCCTTAAGATGGGGAGGTATATCATTAGTTTTCAGATCACAAGGTTTTATGCAGGTTTTTCAGTGATGGCTTGTCTATGCCAAAACTGTTCGTGGATCTAAAATAATATGTAAATAGAGGTAATTTTTCTCTCCAAATTTTGTGCTCAAAATTCTCAAATTGTACATTTAAAAAAAGTAATGTTCCTAACGCGAGGTTCCGCTATAAATTGATTTGTCACTAGATGGCAGTAAAGCACTTAAAACGAGATCATAAAGCATCAACGCCGGGCATCATATACACTATCATGAACCCATGCTACATAAAGAATTAGTTAACAAGTGGCATGCCAACAAAACAGGACATCTTGAAAGCAGACTACCAATGAATTGAATTTAACAATAGGATTCCACCAGATGGCGCCAAAGTAATTTGATTGCTTTGGCCTCAGCGCAAATAGAGTGAAGAGACGAGATTTTGAGAGAAAGCTGAGGTTTGATTAAAAACTTAAATGCTCATTTGTGAATGTCAAATTCGTAACTTTTCAGGTTTTCGACGTTTTATAACATAATCTCAATAAAAAATGACTTTCAAGTAAGGATTTTTTTTTTCTCATTAAATTGGACCTTTTGCCTCGGAAGCATCAGACTTTATTATTCCCATGAAATAAATAATGCCAGTTCTGTGAAAAACTTTTTTCATAGTATATTTTTTGTCTTTTCAGCGTGGCCTTAAAACTCCTTCAAATAATTACCATCCTTGGCGGGATGTAGTTTAAAGGTGGACACTTATTTTTTTACACCATGATTCTATCAAGCTGTTGTGTTGTCAAACTCCTCCCTTTCTTAATTAAGGAGGGGCAAGACGACGAATGTTCTGATGTCACCCATCGTGCTTTTTTTCCCCCCACATGTTAAGTAGCTCCCTTTAAAAGTCACTCCAGCAAACATAAAAAAATCAACGCTTGCTGTCTTAAAAATGTGCACACACATTTCCTTTGCTCGCCCTTCCTCACTGTGCAACGGGATGATTTGGGCGGGAGTCCATGCTTCCAAGATTGTCTGCATTGCACGGCTAAATAATTAATACAGTTCTATGCAGCATAAAGTGTTGAAAAAAAAAAAAAAGTAAATTAATTCTATTTATGAACCCTTTAAGATGACATTCAGATGCAAAAGGTTGAGGTGAACTAATATCGGACGGTGGCATTGATGATTGCAAGTTTTCTTTACGTAGAAAGTTACACTGCTGCACGTGGTTGTTCGACAAACGAGTATTTAGGGCTGCACTGAAGTGGGGGGGGGGACACTACGGGAAACGTTATTTGCGTAGCAATGACTTAATACATTTTACGACTTTAATCTCATAACATGGGTGTTTTTTTTTCCTCGACAAAACCAGCAACTTTATTCACGTAAAATTGCGCCATTTCTATAACATTGTAATATTTTTCGTGCTGAAATATTTTCAGAACATTGTAACTTTTTCTCAACCCAAAAATTTAAAAAAACATTAAAAATTTTTTGTGTTTTTCCAGACAAAAACTGCATAATATTGTACATTGCGACTTCTTCAGAAAAAAAAGAAATGCATTTTTATTACCGCTTTTTCTTTGCTATGCACACATTATTCTACAAAAGTAAAAAAAAAAAAATCCAAACAATTAGGCATGATTTATAATGGTCGAAGTGGATAATTACGAATTTTTTAATCCTCCAAATTTAATATCTGAACATTCCGACATTTTTATCTCTGGGCAGTACGACTTTTTCAAATATTACCACTTCATTAAATATTATGACTTTTGTCTTGTGGCTTTGAATATAAATTCAGTGTGGCCCTAAATTCTCATTTACTTTGCAAATGCTCACATTTTCGCATCATGTCAGCGATTGCGGAACAACCTGCATCTACATACTGTTGCGTCAAACACGTGCCGCTTAAAAGGTATCGCGCCCCCTGGTGTGGACGTTTAAGTCCTTGTACGTTTTATTCACTTGATATTTTTCCCAAAGAGTCTTTATTTCACGATATTTTGGACGCAAAAAAATGTACGGTTCCAGACCAACATTCTGCTGCCATGTAAATGTTGGGCTTCGGAAGCCATAGAGCATGTACGCAGAAAGATATTTGATTCTTTTTTTTTATCGTCAATGTTATGGTTTTATCATGGCCTTTTTCAACTTGATGGAATGTTGACTTCATTCAGTACCTCACCAGCATTTCACCACAGCATTTGCTCTTGTGTGTTTCAAAACACTGTGCTTTTGGATTATTTGCCTTTTGAGTGTCTTTCATGGCTTTACATGGACGTATGAGTCGCTAAAGTACATTTGACTTTAAATATGTATGTGTGCGCTGTGATTATGTAAATAATGTGCTTTGCGTCTCATGTTTACATTGCTGCAGAGGCTGAATTTCTTGTGTTTGACCCCCCCCCCCCCCCTTGGATCCATTCGGAATGCAATCTATTGCGAGTTCAGTCTGGGAATTTCATTAAAGATCTTCAGATTATTTAGTGGATATTTTGAGTTGCAAATTCAACTGGATCCCCGTCACGTACTTTAATCTTGATGGAAACACAATAGGGCTGCACGATATTGGAAAAACATGCGATATGGATGTTGGCTATAGGGATATCGATATTACTGCGATATTCAACATGCACCTAAAGGAATGTCATTTTTAGAATCTAATGAAAGAAGTCCTTTTTTTTTTTTTTAGGCGGCAAAATAAGCAAGCCCAATGTGTGCTTAGCTAATTCATTGTAATTCCCCTAGATAATGTCCCAACTATTGGGTAGTGATGCGCATTTTAGTTTACACCCGACCGATCAAATTTAGATAAAAGCATATCATTCCAAAAGAAAATTATTGCATGTGTTTACGATATGCATATTGCATAGGCCATTATCGCGATATTGATATTTTTTTCCATATATTGCGTAGGCCTAATACACAATATTATTTAATTGAATTGCTTTCACACTAACACGCTGAAGTGGTTTTAATCCAAATCTAGTTCGATTACCCTCTTGGGTTTGGTTTCGTTCTGTACGTGTGAAAGCCAAAGCCCCCCAAAATTGGACGTAATTTCTCATATTACGGCATTCCAGTAGATGTGTTTTGTTTATTTTCATACTGTTTTAGCTTATCTCATAACATCACTTTATCCGTTTAACAGTTTTCCACAACAAAGGACTTTATTCATGGAATCTTTGTCAGTGCATTATATATGACTAAAAAAAAGTCCTGCAATATTGCAAAAAAAAAAAAATGTCTAACTTTATACTCTGCAAAAAATAAAGTTAGGATTTTAAGTCTCCTGAAATGTTGACCATGTGAAAAGAAACCAACAGCAGGGGGGGAAAAAAATCTACTTTTACGAGACCATTTGGACCAGACAAAGACAAATGTATTTAAGTAGATGGAAATGAGACAAATATATTTATATAAGCGTATCGTAGCCACTTATATGCAGTCTGACTTCACCCACCCAAAGACGAAATTTTTTGCTTTTCTCACCCTCAAGTTACCTCGCTGCGATGCGTTCTCTCTCTCTCTCTCTCTCTCTCTCTCTCTCTCTCTCTCTCTCTCTCTCTCTCTCTCTCTCTCTCTCTCTCTCTCTCTCTCTCTCTCTCTCTTTCGTGCTATTTTAACGACGCCACCACGAGCACTTTAACGGCACAGAAAGAACCTTTATCTCCAAAACGACGTCAGTCGGAGCAATAAGTCGCTTTCATATCGTCACTTCATGACAGGTCTTAAAAACAGATGGCTTTAGCGGGAACCTTTCCCCCCCCCCCAACTAGGACAGCTACGCTAGAGTCTTTTATGATATACTGTACATCACTACTAATCATGGTCTTTAAATGTTGCTTTGTCAGCATTTCCTGTGTGAAAGTTATTATTTTTGATATACGTTAATGGGAAAATGTACATATACAAAGATACGGTATATTGTATGTATTAAAAATGTATGATTGTAATGTGCAAAAAAAAAAAGTGTGTACTCTTGTACTCTCTTGATGATTCATCATAAAGCTTTCAGCATTCCATTCCTATAATAATGATCCCCATCAATCAAACTTAACGACCTAACAAACTATACATTATACCAAAATAAAGGTTTACTTTCTAACCCTGGTGTCACCGTGTCCTCATTTTATGATGTTTGGATCCTTTGAATGTCCAACCGTTCACCCTCCCAACATTTCGATTTTAACATAATGACGCAACGTTTTCCTCATAATATTCCGACTTTATTTTTGTAACACTACGACTTTGTCATACATTAAAAAAAAAGTTTAATATTATGACCAAACCATTACAAGTGTATTTTCCTAATGATTAAAATCTATAATGCAGCTGGTAAAAAAAAAAAAAAAAAAAGACTCATTCATTAATATTTTTTTTAATTAAATGTTGTATTAGACTTTTGTCTTTGTATAGTTCTTTTGTGTTGAGTCTGAACCTATAAAAGTAACATTGTCTGTTCAATGTCATTGCTAAAGTTAAAAAAAAAAAAAAAAAAAAATATGCCTCACAAAAGCAAACATTTTGATGATGCTATTTTTCCACATTGGACACATTTTCCAATTGCATTTGTGGTGTGCAATAACTGGAATTGTTATGCCTCGTTCAAATGTTTTGTCAGTGCTGCCAAAAGAGCTTAGTGAGGAAAAGGCTTCCCTTAGTGTCTAATTCAAACTCACAATGATTTGTATTGTATTTCTAAACCGGCTTGGCAGACTTTCCACATAAGTAATATTGTTTGCAATGGAGATGATTATTACGCCTCACAATCTGGATCATGCAAATATGTTGTATTACTTTCTATCCAGCCGACCCTCTGGGTGGCATATCGAGGCGTTCAATAACTGGATTTTTTTTCCCATTCATTTTTAGCCGTAAAAAAAAAAAAAGTCATCAGTGGCTGGACATCCTACATCGTCACCACTGCAATCTTTTCTTTGCTTCTGAAAATCATAGGCCTGCCTTTAAAAGGCTACATCACTCTTCTGTCAACGCCGTGTGACAGTAAAGTGACTCTTCGTTATTTGGCTTTCGCTTCGAAGATGTCTTTAAAACCTTGGAGGATAGAAGAATCCTTTCCTTTCTAAAACGGGCCTGCAGATGGCGCTGTGCAGCCACAGTAAAAACCGCTCACTGCTTGAAGTCGTTGGAGGCCGAAAAGCAAAGTGGCGTATTTAATCGGCCTGTGTGGCCTGCAATTGCAATTTTGTTTAATGGCCTGTTTGTTGTTGCATCCACTCACATTTACACGCACCGTGGAATCCTCTAATGTACGCCACTAATTGATGCCTTTTTAATCGAATTGTTTAAAGTACTGAAAGCAATATTTTTCTGCTTTAGCGCAATGCACTCTACTTTTCAAAATACGTTGTTATACAGTGAGGGCACTTTAAAAGGGATAACCTATACTTACTACTTTGTATAGAGTGCCTAAAAGTCAGACTTGAGTAAAACTACAAGTATGCTGACAGAAAAAATATATTTTAAGTTTAACAACTATTGTGATTTAACAACCTACAGTAATATTAGGTGTTTTAAGCAGATGATAAAGAATATATGCCTGTGAGAATCTGATTTTTTGTCTACATGTGTTGATGCACTGTTTTTATTCGGCTATCCAATCCATGAAGCGATATAACACCGCCTCGTGCTATTCGTCACCTTGCTTATGGCGTTTCCTTTTGCGTTAGCATTAACCTAGCAAAGTTATGTAGTTGTTTCAAATATTTTTGTGTGTGTTTAGTTTGTCGGTAAAACCTGAAATGTGAGTGGCATTAAACAGCTTGAAGCCTCTTTCTTGTCGTTTGGGGCCATGTCTCAGCTTGTGGGGACCTTCCTCTCACACTCATTCTGGGTTTCATGTTAAGTGGGGACGCAATGTGTCTCTCAACAGTTTATTGGGGGAACAACATTCTGAACCGCCCACATTCATTTTGGGGGAGAACTTTCTGAATCGGTGCGCACCATCGTGATGTCACTCACACACACATACTGGTTTTCATGTTGTGTGCAGACCACCCTGAGCTCTCTGGCATGTAGTGGTGTTCAGCATACACTATTATGCAGGTGAACACGACAGTGAAGGCCAGCAGTTTTCTACTATCGTGATGTTACTGGAATGAGCAGAACACAGAAATTGACTATTTTTTCTTCAAGGGGGATGAATAAAACATGAGCACTGCTTGAATGAAATTTTGGAACAGACGGGAAGAAATTGCTGTGAACCACGTGCCTTGTCGGATGTTTTCCTGGTGAACTTTTTTTTTTTTTTTCGTTAGCAAGGTAAGACTCAAGTTGCCAACCAAGTGGAAAGCAATGCCTAGAAAGTCAAAAATTAAGCCATGATTGTAAGGTGATGATATACAACAAAATAAAAATATGTTTGGTTTTTTTTGCATAGAATAAGCTCCCATCAGCAAGCTGGTGTGCAAAGAGCTCTTGATTTTATGCCACAGTGGAAGATAAAGTGCATTTTTGGAAGCGTGTACATTTTATCAAGAAGCTGACCTTCTTGCATTTCCTTTAAAAACCACTAGGTGGCAGTCTAACTTTTCATTTTCCATCTCTATCAAGTGTCGTACGTCTTCAAAGGGTCACTAGTTTTACTTAAATTATTGTGCACATTATTTTTGGACACTTACTGCCCGAAGAAAGCTGGGATTGGTTCCAGCATGCCCGCAACCCTCGTGAGGAGAAGCAGTTCAGATAATGGATGGATGGAGAGTGATTTTTGTTTGGTAGTTTCACAATTGTATCGCGGTAAAGAGCATTGAAAGGTTAATATACAAGGGCTACTTTATTTTTACACTTGCAAGACAATGCAACATTTTTTTCACGTATTTTTAATAATCTGTTAAAATAAACTATATATATTTTTTTTTTAATGGGAATGAATGAATTTAACAGGTGTTACATATACACTACCTGGCCCATCTGTCACTTTTACAAAAGCACAAAATTTGGGCCATCCCTGTGTTTGAAGGTGTTGCATTCAGGTTTGACGTGTAAAACCCAGCACTCCCTGCTCCGCCAGTTGACTACCGTATGCTAATGTACGGCACAAACCAGGGCCCCAAAGGGCGAATTGTTGATTCCCCTCCTCCCTTTTTAATGCGTGCGTGTTTGCCAGGTGAGTTGATGGAGAAGCTACTTCAGAACAGTCAGTTGTGGAGGGGGAAAAGAAGAAGAAAAAAAAATAAAAAAAATCAAGCATCTCGTAAATCTGAGGCCTCCTGCTCGACTGCATCCCCTCTGTCCTCCTGATAAAGTAGCCTGTCGCACGATAGCACTCCGTCTACATACAGACGTCACGGAATAAACATTGGGAGGAGGCGTTGGAATGATCCGAATTACGTATTGTGGACGTTGCCGTTAAAACTGAGTTGATATCAAGGACACACTGGGGGGGGGGGTTGAGAACTGTCATCGTGTCTGGGATTAGGTTAAATAAATGCGGAGAAGGGGGTGGGGATGACCAAAACCTAGGATTATAAAACAAATTGACTGCAAAAGTGGTCTAAATTAAAACATTTGTCAAATCTGTTTTTGTGAAAGAGACATACAGTAACTAACTCATGCAAACATGCAAAAGTGGAAGTGGAAGTGAAAACCACTCATAATCATGTCATGTGCGCCTGACGATGACAAAAACAACTTACAATCTTGCTGTGTGCGTTTATATGCAGTAAACCCTACATTATTGGATAGTGACAACAAGTTAATGGCTTGCAGATGACAAAGATTAGCAAAAACATACACAGGCGGTGAAGACTTAAGCTAACGACGTTGGCTAAACGTCGCATTTCCCCGACATCAAAGTCACCTAGCTTTGGCGCCGTCTTGTGGCACTTTAGGGCATTGCCGCAAAAATATGTAAACGTGATTTACACCTCAAGCTTCATCACGTTAAAATATTGACCGGTTAGCTTTGCATTCTTTTAGTTTTATTATACAGTGGTCTACTTGTTTTGAAGTTTAGGACTTAAAACATTTTTTTCAAACTCTATAACACATCAGAATAATAAGCACAAAAGAGAGTTGCTAGCTAGGAGCCAAACATGGCTCCTCTTCAGCACTATAGAAGTCCTTGAGCCTTGTTAAAGCACTATCCCCCCCCCCCTTTACCAGTATCTTCTTTGGGCCCCAACACAGTTCCTGTTGTCCTAAAAAACAGCAATCCTCCAAAGGGTCCCAGGATTACGTTTATGTACTTTCAAGAGTTCACAAACCTTTGGCATACAGTCAGTCCGCAGCTCCCAACATCTCTGACTGAAACTCCTTATTTCCAAGAAGTCGCAAAAACTCTACGTGCCCGGGAATACAACCGCAGGCCCTTTCAAAAGACTTCACCACACATACAAATCTGTAAATAAATAATAATATAAAAATAGATGCAGGTGCCCTCTGGGGGGGTTTCTCAGTGAAGAGTTTTTAGCTGCACGCTAACATTCATTTAAGAGTGCTTTCCATCCTTGTGACCAGCTGAAGGCTGTGTGACTAATGGTATTACACAAATGTGACATAATGAATAATTGTTTCGAGGAAGCAAGTAAAGACAGTTCCTACAGTACGTGCACACATAACTCTCATTTGTCATATTGTCTCTGTCATGTGAAAAACACTTATCTCCATTTTTTAAAAATGTTTTTCTTATTTTTACCTGAATCGTGTTTCCGCGTTACAGACATCGCATTAAAGTGCAAATTTAAAAAAGTTTTCAAAATTGGAGATAAGTGTTTTTCACAGGACAGCGACGATATGCTGGATGCTGAAAAAGGACAACTGTGGTCCACCTAAAGTGCATTTTTACCTGAGTTTCATAGAAAACTGATTTCCACTTCAAACCTGTTTGGAGTCTTTTCTGCCAAAATGTTTTTTTTCAAGCATGTTTTATTGAGCTTATTTATAGTTACTGGTAGAATGGATGAGTACTTTATGGACTCCTTTTATATCATGAAGGGAACATGTTGAAAGTAAGCCAAAAAGAAGAGAAGGACAGATGCGATAAATGAGAAAGAAAGGAAAAAGTACAGAAGGGAATTGAAATAGGAAATTAAATAGAATTGATGGCAAATGGGACAGGCACATCTGCCTCATTATTCCAAATTCTACCCAAAAAAACTTTTAAAAGGTATCAATGGCATAGGGGCTGACAGGGGACAGGACATGGCTAGAACAAAGAGACGACGAGGAACACCTGGACAGGACACACGTGGCTGAGAGAGCTAATTGGTTGACACACACGGCCAGGTTGACAAGCACAGGTGCCTAAGGAGGGACACACGGGAAACAAGAAAAACATGACAAGCTAACTAACCCAAACCAAACTCCGCAAACACTGAACATGACAAGGTTAGCACCTCTTCCTCACAGTTCTACCTTATTGTTGGAATCCCAGCTTGTGAGCCTAAGTAATGAGGGAGAGAGGAAGAAAAAAGGAGAGGGAAAGTAGGTCACAGGGTAAAAGGGAATCAGGCAAAGGAAGCAAAAGTAGAAGTGAAAAAGAAGGAATGGAGGAAGCAATAGTCACTGTAGAAAAATTTGGGGACATCGTAAAAATTTTTAGCTAATCATTTGGATTGGGATCAAATTAAAAAGGTTTGAACTAAATCACAAATATAATTTGGGTTAAATTTTAGCAGCGACATTTTTTTTCATTTGGTCCAACCAAATTTGCTATTTTGCTTTTTTTTTTTTTTTTTTTTGAATGGAACCTATATTCTCGTCACAGTTCAGTTTTCATTGTTTATCAACATGTTGTATTTGTACATTTCTTCCAGTAGTAAAGCAGCTCACTCCAGCGGTTAAGGCATTGTACATGCTCCGGAACCCGAATCAAAACCACCACCACCACCTCCCCCTCCCCCTTCTCCTCCTCTTCCCCCGGCCGAGTTTGATAAGCTGCTGCGTGGATCCATCAAAGGAATCCGAGCATCCCACTGGATCACCGAGTAAAGGAGGAGTAAGGGTGGGCTTCAACTCCCCCCGCGTCTCTCTCTCTTCTCCCTCTCTCTCTCTCTCTTCCTCTGCTGCTGCACTACCTGAGCTTGTACAGTGTGTGCTCCACATCCTCCAGGCGGACCTCCGCGGCGGCGGCGGCAAAACACGGCGCGAGAAAGCCGAGCGAGGCGCGGCTGAGACGGCTTCGAGCAGCGGCTTGTCCCCGCCCCTTCACCCGGTGACCCTGCGGACGCGTTTGGATATTTTTCGTGTTTTTGTTCATCGCGTCGGATAACTTGGCGCATGACGTAAAACAAAGCATTCATTTCGTCCGTTCCCAACCATCGGTTCGCCGCGGCGTGTTGACGCCGGAGAAGCAGGGCGAAGAGCGGCTTGTTGAGGACAAGTCGGCGCCCCCCCCCCCCCCCTCCATTTCTTTCCGCGAGCTCGGATGGTACCGCTGGATTCATGTCATCGTGGAGGGATTATACACCGATGAGGGTTTGTTATTGACAGCCGTGGGTGCGCGCGTGTGCATCATGCATCTGCACACAACTTTGTCTACGTCTCCTCTGCTTGTATTTTATTAGAGAGGAAAAAAAGAGAAAAGCTTGTGAAAAAGAACGCCGGTAGCATGCACCAGAGACACTGCAGCCCGTCACTAAAGAGAGCCCGGGGCGGCGGGCTTGTGTTGCCAGCACATTGCTAAAAAAGCTCAAGTGTTGCCTGGAAGCCAGGCCTTGTGCACTGCCAACCAGCTGTGTGGAGGGGGGGAAAAAAACCACACATCTGAAAGACTGCTGAACAGAAGAAGAGGAAGAAGAAGCTGTCCCAGATGGTGTTCCGAAAGTTGCCCGGCGTTTCTGCGTCGGGCATGGGTCTTCGCCTGTCACAGAAGTTCGTCTTTTTGCTCTTTCTGTCAGGCCTGGTGACCCTTTGCTTCGGGGCGCTCTTCTTCCTGCCGGACTCGGTGAGGCTGAAGCGCATCTTCCTGTCGAAAAGTGAGAGCCAGCCAGCGACGGCGGCAGGTTCGGGAGCGGCGGAAAATGATGCGGGCGAGCGCCCCAAGAGGCCCCGAGACCAGGAGCACCCGCGAGGGGTGACCTCCCCCAAGGGGGAGAGCGGAGTCGTCGTGGTTGGCGGCGGGACCAGCGCAGGGGGAGGAGGCCTCGCCAGGCTTAAGGGTCTCGCTCGAAAGACACCCCCATTCTACGAGGCCACCGAGGAACGTCTGGCCGGCGGGAAGGCTCGGGAGGACCTGACACTGGGCTCGGAGAAAGCATCGTCGCCTGAATCAGGTGCCACGTTCGCCTACAAGAAGTTCCGGAGGTGTCTGCTGAAGCCGCCCCTCGGGAGGGACGGCGGCAAACCCGGGGACCCCGTGACGGACAAGCGGCGAGAGAAAGTCAAAGAGGTGAGAGCGGGATGTTTTGAGTCTTCGAACCGATCCGACATGTTTCTCTTTTGTGAGCTGCCAAAACAACAAAACGGATAACAGAATTAGTAATTACGTCCCCGTTGAGGCAGAGGACGTGATCAGTGGAATCCGCGGGCCACAAAAGACTTTAAGCGATCGGCCACCGATTCCTGTTGCGTGTCCAGCATTGGAGCTGCAAGCGAGATAATAAGTCTACTAATGATCAGGCTGTGCTTATGTGACCAGCCTCCCAAAGATAAAGCATCCCTGATTGCCATTTTTTTTTCTTAGGGGGGGACCCATTAAGATCTTATTTTTAGAGGCGACATTGAATTCTTGCCACCAAATGATCACAGTTGCTGACACTGTGGGACAACAAAAAAAAAAAAAAAATAGCAGCAGAATGCCTTTATACCTGATGAGCAGTGGGCGGCAGCCCTGTATTGCCATAAGAACCAAATCCAGATAACCGGTAGCTGATACTATCAGAGGTTCCGCTTTGAGACCCCCGACAACTCCTGTAACCCTGTTATTCACAATTTTATACCTCTCGGTGTACTGGGGGTACTTTTATTCATTCTTTTTATCTCTCCCGATGCTCTTCAAAAACCGCATCATTTAACTTTAATAGTACAACGTATTAAGTTATGACTGGGATGGTAACCGTAGGTTGGTGGTGTCCTTGTCTTTAATTTTGGGTGCATTCTTTGTGCCCTGGAAAATTACAGTTACCAAAGAGTCCAATAGTGAGTCCTGTGTGGGTCGTGGATGTATAATATATTGTATGTTGTGAGTGGATGGATTTCCCCCCCCCCCCCCCAATAATTCATCCTGTGCTCTAGGACAGTACCAATTGTACCCTTTAGGACGGAAACAGACCTCTACTGTGCCTCTACTCAGGTACCCCTGATATTCAACTTCGCTAGTTTGGGAACACAACTTTACCTTATGGGCCCCAGACAAGATGCAAATCATTTTCTTGACCCTAAAGGCACCCCTATTTCTCGCAACAGAAGTATGTCATGGGACACTAGTAAAAAGAATGACCAAGAGTTTTCCCTACTTTTCAGATTGGTGTTCATTTTGCTCCTAGGGACTGAATTGGACCCCTGGCGTAGCCTTATGGGCCCTGGATAAATTACAAATGGTCACCTTGGAGTTCATAATTAGTCCTGCGGGGAGCATAGGTGTGTGATTTTTACCTTGAAGGACCCCGATTATACCCCAGTTCCTGATATCAAAAAAATATATCTTCAGGCAATAGAAAAACAATTACCGAGAATGTTCCCTTTGGTTGACCGTAGATTGGTGTGTAGCTTTGTGACCTTCAAGCCGAAACGGACCCCTACTGCACCTTTATGGGCTCTGGAAAGGGTACAAATGGTTACCCTGCAGTCCAGTAACCATTTGAGGCCACAATGGTACATGGATATGTAATGTGCCTTGAGGGATCCCCTACTGTTCCCCACTGTCATCGGGCCATGAAAAAAGTACTGGCAGATAGCAATAATTATCCCCATGGACTAGATTGGTGTAGATGGTACGCTAAGGGGCAGAACTTGACCCTGAATGACTCTACATCCGAAGGCCGAGCGAGGGGCTGTTTTTTTCTTTTTTTTGGGGGGGGGGGGGTTCATGGGGGAATTTACAGGGCGGAGGGAGGGTGCTTGTTTGAGGGCAGCTATTGGCCGCCGTGTAGCCTTGTGACTTGGATAAAACCCGGCTTTCTCCGCCCGACACCCTCCCGCGTTGCGACACATGCCTCTCCGGGCCAGCGGCGACAGGGCAGCGTGATAGCGGAGGTGTCGGCGGATGGCAGTGGGTCGCCCGCACCGCCTCCCCCCCGGCCCCCTTCTCGCATGTGCCGACCTCTCTGTGACTAGCTTCTATTTTGCACATAAAATGTCAGCGTGACTTTGCCCGTCAAGCTGAGCTCTGCACAAGTTTTTCGTTCAGCCGCCGGCTCCGGTCATCTGAGGCTAAAGTGATTTTTTTTTTTTTTTCCTACCACTGCGCTTCTGTTGCCAATTTGTTTTTTTTTTAGGAGAGTGATTTTAGCCCATTTTTAAAGACACACTGCTTGCTTACATACACAACTTTATGTGTAGTGTGTAAATCGCATCCTGTTTTTCTGCTTTTGGTGGTTCTTATTCGTTAGTCAAATAAATTGCCTTTTTGAGGGCTTGGCCATACTTAAAAACTCACTTAGCAATTTGGTAAGCATATTCTATCATGGGAAACCAACAAAAAGGTCTCAACAAGCCATGCCAGGGAATTTTGAGTTGCAGCAACCATTTTTTCAATTCCAGGAGTCCTCCAAACATAACTCATCCAGCAGATTTTGTTTGATTGCTCCCAACGAGCCAGTTTCCTAAGCAACATGAAATTTGGTAAGCATTTCTATTGTGACTAGACCCACCAAAAAGTCTCAAGAAAGCCATACCCGAAAGACACAAGAAGTCTGTCATTTTAGTTTGAAGTGACCACTTTTAGTTTGTTTTGGTTTTTGTTTTGATTTGGTTTGCTGAACGCTTTTTACCTGTACTAAAAGTTTGACCACTTGGCTATTCGACTGGATTCTAAAACGAATGGCTGCCAGCAGCTGGAAACGTGCCCTCAACGGCGCCTGCTTCCTCGGCAGGTGAAACAAGGGACATTCACAGCCCAATCACACAAGGTGGCCGCCCATCGCTGGCTACCCCAGGGGGAATAACCGGCCACCACCGCCAGGCGGCTATTGTGCATTTTTAAGGTCATTTGCTTATATGAAAAGAAGCTACAGTAATTGCTTCTACACTAATACGATTGGATCTTGAAGTTTTTGAATTTTTTCCCCCTGAAAGTGTCTGCCAAAACAAAAATCTGATTTGGATCTTCAGTGTTTGAAGGAGCACTGCGTAAAGATTAGCTTAGCTTAGCTTAGCTTAGCTTAGCTTCCTGCACTAGCCTTATGATGCCACACGCAAGGTAGTGTTTAATGTGTGCCTTACATGATGTCATACTTTTACGACAGTTAATGTTGACAAAAAATGTGTGCAGTAAGTTTGTAATGGTATAATGTTGTACTACTTACCTGAAACGTTCCCTGGACAAGCCTTCAGGCCCTCATTGTCCTCTGAGAGTGTGTTTGAAACACAGACAGACACTGAAACGTATACAGTACTGTGTGTGTGTGTTCATTCTCTTATCAGCAAGTATAATCTCTGATGGTTCATTTGGGAGCTTTTGTCGGTCGCACCTGCTTGAATTTAAAAGTAGTACTTTCCTTTATTTATAAACATCAATGAATACATTTCTTTTTCTTTTGACATTTTTATTCATTTGTTACATTATTTCTCTTTTAAGTTGATCAGAGACAATTTAGCCAACATGAAGTGACAGTGATAAATGAATGGTTTTAGCATTGGTTAACTAGCATTGATGCATTCAGAACAAGGGAAAACACAATTTACTAGGGGATTTTTGTTATTTAAAATTAGTACCGTAATTGTGTTTCAGGCTCCGGAAAAAAAATTGAAACTTAACTGCTTCACTATTTCCATGGTGTTGATAAATTCGCACTCTCAAGAGTCCCATTGCAGCATTCCAAAAATCGGGCGCCTCAAAAAAAAACAAACAAAAAAAAAAAATTAATCCCATCAGTAGTTGTGCCTTTTCTCTTTATGGATTTAATTCTAGTGGGAGAAGGTTGTGAACTCCCGTTTCCCGTGTTGTTGTGAGCAGCAGCTGCCCGGAATTGTTTTCATTTTCACTTGGAGTTGCGATACTTTCTACTTTGCCTGCTCTCCCCTGAACGCATGCTGAGTCAAAATGGTTCCCACAAGTCAAGTCCTGCTTCATTTCCCAAACATGACTGCAGTAGTGCAGAACTATAAACAAAAGTGTATACTTGTTGTTTGATGGCGTTGTTAGCTAATCAGTACGCGTAGGTGGAAATATGTCGGGGGATGGAAAAAGAGGACAGCGGTAGGTAAACATTTGCCAGCTGTTGAAAGCAAACGTACTGTAAATAAACACGTTCAGGTTGTTAGTTTGCACAGTGCAGATACCAAAAGACCCCAAAGGCCAAAATGTTCACAAAGGGAGACATTTTCACCTTTTCTTTGGGGAGACGGCCCCCGATTTCGTGGAAAAGTTTGCCCGTTTTATTTAAAAAAGCAAAACGGGTGTGCGTTTATATTAGGGCTGCAATGCAACTAACAAATTGATTTAATAATCACCCTGTCGATTTATTTTGAAGAATGAATTGGGTTTTAAAAAAAAGTATCCTTCCCTTTGTTCAAAGACAGGACATTTTTTAAAAAAAATTAACATATGTCCATAACATGCCAGAATGTTGATCATTGTTTTCCAAAGTGAACGCAGATGTGTGTAAAAATCTTGTTTTGATTCGACCCAATGATAAGTCTGCTTTCATAGTGGACTAAAGAAATCTGCGAATATTTACTGTGGAGAAGCTGAAATTGACGATTTGGACAATTTTTAGTTGTTGATCGTTACGCCTCATAAAAGCTGTTCTTTATTGTTGTGACTGGTTGTTCCTTTGTGTATCAGTCGCTATGGTCTTTTATACACGGTCATCTTTATTCTGTCATTTTTCAACTTGCGTGCAATGTCAGCTTCTGGGTCCAGATTCGACTCCTCACATGACATTTGATTACTTCATTTTAAACATTGCAAAATATTTTCCTTGGTATATTTGACGAGTTGAAGTGCAAAAGCCAACTCCGTATTTTGTTAGCATTTTTTTTAGTTGTAGTTTTTTTTATTGTAAACATTTTTGGCAATGTAATTCATTTATCCTCCACTTTTTTTTTTTTTTTTTTTTCGCTATTTATCATACAATTTTTGTTTTTTTGTAGTAACCCACTGATAGAGGTAACAACACCCGCAGCCCAGTAGCAAAGCTCGTTTAGCTGATGAAGCGCTATCTAAGTGTTGCGGGTGGCCCGTTTCCTGAGGCGGTTATCATCAGGTGTCATTGGGGCAGGAAAAGGAAGTACATGGATGTCGGCTTACATCTATTTTATTTTTATTTTTTTGCCTATGCAGCACTTTTCACCCCACTTGCCACCACTCTCCTTGCTATACAGTAACTCATTTCAATACATGTTTACCCCATTGGTAATAATGTAATCCGGTTCAAATTTGAAATTTCATACCAGTACAAAAGAGAATTTAACAACTGCATAATAAGTGGTAGTAAATCTACTCACTCTTTTGAAGAAGTTGTTTGCCGGAATAAATGTGACCTTTGTGTTAACTGTTAGCCTTTGGCTATATGTTAGCATCTGTTTGCTAAACTTAAAAAAAAAATATATATATTTATTAGTTCGCTATTTTTCATAGTTTATTAGTTTGATTCAATGAAGGAATACAAGTGAAGTGTATTGTTAAGGCTCCAATTTCCATTTCCTGTTCTATGGTGAGCGTCACACTTTTTCTTCTGTGATGGCATTTTCCCCCAAAAGCCAAAGAAAAAGCTAAATCGTCTCTTTTTTTTATTTATTTTTTTTTAACCACGTTTAGTTGTAGAATTTTGTAGTCACCTCCCAATTGTCCTTTTTGACTGTTTGTTCAGTGCATGTTTTTGTTGATATCGACTGGCAAGGTCAACTTTCTCTGCGATATGAAAAACACATTAGCAGATTTTTTTTTCACGTCTTTTATTGGTCGGGGTGTTGAAAGCGTTGCGTAACGTAAGCAGCTTGCAGCCTTTTCCTGGTGACGAGGCCTGCTAAACACATTGCAGATGTTCTTCCCTTTGTTTCCTCCCAACAATAAAATCCACATTTCTCTCTCAAACTTTCTCATTTCAAATGGGGGCAGTGTGTTTGTTAACCAACTTAACCCCCCCGCCCCCCGACCCCCTGCTTACCGTTCTAGCCTGAGGTTATTTTTGCGTCATTTTCTCGTAAAAAACAAGCCAAGAAAGTCTTTTCCAAGACGTATAGGTGCAGCTCGGATTTCATCACCAAGACTATCCCCCCCCCCCCCCCCCCGTGGTGTGATGTTGCAATAAGTTCCACGCAAAAGCCAATTTCTCGAGAGGGGGGTGTCTCTTGCTGACATAATGGGGTCATTGTGCATAAACCACCTAATCCCCCCCACCCCACCCCCATGTCTGAAGGCTCGCCATTACGCTCTAAAACAACACGTTTGATTGCGTTCCAGCCTTTGGCGTTAGATGAAGCCAAAATTTTCTTTTTTACTTTTCACCCTTTGCAGTTGTGAAGAACACGCTATCAGGGCACAGCAGTGTGCCGGGTCTAAAACCGAAGAGAGAAGTCTAGAATCAGCAATCAGGCATTCTGAATGGGTTCTTCCTCCATTAGAGGTTAAAGCCATAACTACCATGTTGTGGCCTCACAACAGAGTAATCATCACGTGGCTTACCAAGAATAGGGAACGGAAAAAGAATGAGCTATATGGGCGGGGCATGCTTAGGCACTGCCTAGAACCCAAAAGAGATGGCGAGTCTTGTGCACTGTAAACAAAAAAGAAGCAAGGGCAACCACATTAAAAACAAAAAGGCACAAAAAAGAGCAGGATGGCATGCTCGAGCGTAGCCTAGAACCCAAGTGTAAGTCCGGAGTCAGCATTTAAACAAAAGCAAAGGTGACCAAATAAATATATATTTAAAAAAAAAAAAGGCCATAGTCGGCATTAAAGTGTTTTGAAAACAAAACAAAGGTCACCAAAATAAAAGGTGAAAAAAAACCAAAAACAAAACACTACTAGGTCATCGAAGCATGCCCGATCACTGCCTGGAACCCATAAAAAAAAGTACTTGTTGATGATCAAGAAGGAAAAAAAAAAAAAAGAAGGCCAACCATGTTAAACGAAAAGGCACAGAAAAAGGAATACGCGCCACTAATGCATTGCGGCGTGCTCGAGTGTGGCCTAGAACCCAAGCGACAACACGGCCTCAAGGGTTTCTTCCTCCATTGTAGGTCAAAGGCTTAACAATGTTGTGGTCGGATGTCACAACACAGCCATCATACAGACTCATCCATGCCCTACCGGGGCACGGCGGCGTGCTCGTGCGCAGCCTGGAACCGGCCTGGAAGAGACAAATGACGCGCAAGTAAAAGGAAAAGGCCCAAAAGCTTAATTAGCTGGAGCATGTGTACCTAATAATGAGTCTGGACTAGCTAATAATGTGTCCCGTGAGCCACAGAAGCATCCGATTGGATCGATGGCCAATCAACAAGTTTGCACGCTCTCATTAATTGTGTTTAAAGACCTCGGGACAGCGAGCGAACGTGTCCTCTTTCGACTATCGGCCGTCCGACCTTGAAGGAAGAAATCTTTACAGGCTTCTAATGAGCGCCCACTGCCGCCATTTGATTAGCCACCTAATTGCTGTAATAATGAGCCAATGCACCCGGCAATGACTGAAACCTCCTTCGTAAGCGCTCACGTAATTAATGGCTATTTGCTCACTAATGCAAAAAAAAAAAAAAAAAAAAGGAGGAAAATGCCAAAGAAAGGAGAAGAAACGCTCGATTAGCAGTGTGGCTAGGTTTCGGGGCGACCGCATTCGCAGATGGTCAAAATGCTAGCAATAGTGTCACGGTGTGATGTCATAACCGTGTCATCATATGGACCATTGAACTACCACGACTTTGGCGGCGTGCTCGAGTGCTGCCTAGAACTTGAGAAAGTCCAAAGGTTTTCTGTGGAAAAAAAAGAAACGAGGGCAACCACGTTAAAGCTGGGGTTTTCTGTCGTGGCTCCTCCTCCATTGTAGGGCAAAGGTTAACCAACCACATGCTCGAGCATGGCCTAGAACCCAAGGGACAAGTGTGCTCAAACACAGCCTAACACTCAGGGAAAGGGAAAGACGAGGTTTATTACATTCCGATGAGGGGGAAAAAAAAAACGGCAATCGGATTTAAAAAAAAAAAAAAAAAAAAAAAAAATACGAAGAAGGTCATAATTAGGGCTGCTCGATTAAGCGATTTTGAACCGAAACCGAATTTTCTGTATAAAACGGTGTTAAAAACGTTCAAATCGGCACGTTCGATTTTTTTTTTTGTTTTAATTTTTGGTGTATCCGAGCCACCGTAGTTTCCTCTGCATTTCCGCTTCCTCCCACGAGCGCGCAGTCCGATAACAACAATAACAACACCATCCATGGTTACGATTCTGCCATTAGCTCAGGCAAGTGAGCGTTTGGTAAATAAATCGGGCAAAAATAGATCTTTAGTGCAGTGTGTGCCCCGAATGTACAATACAACCCGTGAGCAAGTAACTTAACGTCTGAAAGGCGCCTCTTTTTTGGTCCAACCGGAGTCGGACTCTGCATCCGTATTTAAGCTTGACAGTGCATTGTATTATTGAGTGACAATTTTGCACTAATCATTGATTTACGTTTAAGTAAGACCAGGGAGAAATGTGAAAGGCTGGTCACTAGCTGGTTGGCAAAATGACTTTCCGACAGACTTGACTGTTGACCTTCTCTCATGTTGATAATTTCCTTTCAGATGGCATATTCACTTTCTTCTTTCATTATTGGTTTAATTAAGAACAGATCCCAAATCTATTGTGTAAGTGAAACGCTGTTAATCCCAATGGATTGTTCTGTGTGCATTAAGTTCGATTGACTGGCATTTTGAGTTCCAAGAAAGAAAAATTAAGTTTAAATAAAAGACATTCAAAATACTTTGTTTTTCATTATATATTTTTTTTACTTTACAAACAAATCGTAATCATAAAATCGGGTTTGAGGGAAAATAATCGGGATTTTCTTGTTAGGCAAAATCGAACAGGCCTAGTCATAATGTTTGCTTGAGCTTGGCCTAGAACCCAACGAGAAGTTCAGAGCCAGCGTAGTGCATTAACAAAAAAAAAAAAAAAACTTGAAAGTTGAAAAAAGAAAAACATTAGCATTTTTAAGTGCCGCCTAGAACTCAAGAGATCCAGAGACAACGAAGAGGTTGTAAATTTGTTTTTGGTCAAAGACTGAACAAAAATGATGCGCACTAATGTCTCATCATGCAGACTGGTGGTCTACCAGTCCAAAAAGCCGCAAAGGGGCTTTTTTCCTTGATTGTAGGTCAATGGCCTAACAAAAGTGTTGCGGTCTCTTGTCACAACACGGGACTCACATGCGCCAGTTGACATGGCCCCCCCGTAGCATGCTCAAGCGCAGCCTGGAATCCAAGCGAGAAGTCGCCTTGGTGCATTACACAGAAAAAGCACCAAAAAAAAATAAAATAAAAAATTCCAAAAAAACGCTATGCTCGAGCCCAGCCAAGAACCCAAGCGAGAAGTTAAGAGTCAGGCTTTTAATGGGTGTTGTCCTTCATTGTAGGTCAGAATTGTACGAACTCGCGCTCGAGCATCACCATAAAACCGAGAAACGAGTCCAGACCCGATGTTCTCAAGAAAAATCATAAGGACTCCAGACACGATTCAAGAAGTGAAAAAGACACAGAGAGTCAAGCTACCATGATAGCCCCCCCACCCATGATCACTCTCCCCGCCCCCTTTAGGCCGACTTGCCCATTGAGCACAAGCATGCATGTTGTTTTCTGACCAATTAGGCAGCCATAAAAGCAGAGCAGTCCGGACCCGCCGGCTGGGGGGCTCGCACAGTGTGCTGCTTGCATCTAGGCCAGCCTCTTCCTCAACGCTCTCTTTTGTTAGCGGGGTGGCGCAAACGAGGGGGGGGGGGGTTGAAGAAGGGGTGGGGGGGGGGGGGGGGGGGGAATCGGTATTTTTCTGCTAACATCTATTGAGGAGGAAGGAGTAAGACATAATGGGTACGCAGCATGCTCGAGTGCTGATCATTAGGAATATGTTTTCAAATGAATTCAACTCTTATATATTGGCCTTGATTTGGGTAATTATTACATTTAGTTCATTTAAAGCAAAAATCGGATGAACGCTTTTCACCTTGATTAGCTAATATTATTTGAAATCCAAATTCAGAAATAAAGCAAATTTGACACGATATTGACGTAACGGGGCAAAAATCCTTTGAACCACTGTTTTCATCATAGTGTTTGAAGTCAATTCTTTGAAATGAGAAATCATCTTGACTTGACTGTCAAAAATAATCGCAGAGAAAAAAATTCACCTGCCACAATATGGATGATTTGTCAATAAATCAAGTTGGCCTTGTGAGCTGAAATGTTCACCGAGCTGGAGGACGAGCAACCACCTCTCGCTCTCGCTCTCTCTCTCTCTCTCTGTCTCTCTGTCTCTCTTTCTCTCTGTCTCTCTTTCTCTCTCTCTGTCTCTCTGTCTCTGTCTCTCTCTCTGTCTCTCTCTCTCTCTCTCTCTCTGTCTCTCTGTCTCTGTCTCTCTCTCTGTCTCTCTCTCTCTGGTGTGTCTTCTGCTTTGCGTTCAGTGTGGTCCACATCAGAGTCATGCAAATGATCCAATTAGGTGTTTTACATGCTAACCGGAGCCATACCCGTCTCGGCGTTGGATTGGAGCGGTCGTTAAGTGAAGACCCTCGCCGGATCACGGCAGTCAGTTGGGCCAGACATTGTGCTGTAATGAGCTCTTCCCAACTGACCTGTGCGGCTTCTAATGACCTGTAGATCCGACCCTTGCCACTTTTTTTTTTTTTTTTTTTTACCAACAAAGAGCTCAAGAAACCCTCAGTGGGTTCTCTTATAAAGGAAAACATTGAGAATCTATAAGGTAGTTTTGCTATTTTACAAAGTCAAATGACAAGTGACGTGTGATCCAGAGAGTTTGAAGGCAAATGTTTGAAAGGATCCCTGAAAAAGGATAGCTTGAAACCAGAAACGTTTCAGGATTCCAGCTAAATCCCTGCAAAAATCTTTCACGTACTGCAAGACAGAATTCAAGCC
Source organism: Filicampus tigris (assembly GCF_054856515.1). Taxonomy (NCBI): domain Eukaryota; kingdom Metazoa; phylum Chordata; class Actinopteri; order Syngnathiformes; family Syngnathidae; genus Filicampus; species Filicampus tigris. The sequence continues at coordinate 4,668,540 of NC_141224.1, read as the reverse complement.
AGGATAGATTTTAGCAAAAAATAAAGATACAGACAGAGATTTCTGGCATGTAGTGGCTATGACCTAGGTGTGACAATTAAATCATACTGGATCGGGTGGGAAGGTAGATAGAAGCTTCTTCTTACAAAGATGCTCAGCTAGATAAATAAATAGAGAGATTTCTGGCATGTGCTGGCTATGACCTACGAGTGACAACAATCTCCTATTTTCTTAATGCAGCATATGGGGTAGGGCAAGACAGAAATAAGCCCTTTCTTACAAAATCAAGCATTCTAGCCTAGCTAGATTTTAGCAATGTAGGAATTTCAAGGCATTTTTGGGCTTTGTCCAACATGTGACAACAATCTCCTGTCTTCTTCAAAATGGCATATGGAGTAGAATGGCAGAGGCCATACAAATAAACATTCAAGCCTGGCAAAATGTTTGCAAAAACATGCATGCAGGAATTTCTGGCATGGATGGGCCATGTCCTACATGTGACAACAATCTCCTATATTCTTCATGCGGCATACGAGGTCGGTCAGGAAGATGGAAGGAAGCCTTTTTGTCAACGATAACATTTACGAACAAAGGCTCTTTTTACAACTTTTTGTCAGTGAAATCTGAAGAATTTGCGTGGTGGTTATTGGACAAAAGGTCACATTTGTTATCCACGAGCCGGAGGCAGAGCGATGGATCGCCGTCATTGACGAGGCCCAGGCGTGCGCGCGGTCCCCGAGGCAGCGGATATCGATAGGTTTGGCCTGCCCGGTAACCGATGGCGGGTCCTGACCCGTTGGTTGCCGCGGTGGCGAGACACGTAGCTACTTTGGCTAATTAGCTTTGTTCTCCTGACAATGACTCATGCCAAGGTAGAGAAGACATAATGTCATGTCATGATTCAGCTTTTCAGCGAGGTGGCCTCGATGTTCTCCATTAGCGCCGCAGTGAATGTGCTCGGAAGAGCTGATTGCAGCAGAATAGGGAGGCGGTAACAGATGTGCGCAATTAAGTGTGTACACTTGCGTCAGCGTGCATGTGTGTTGTTGATCTAGCGCGCGGGATTTTAGGACTTTAGACCGTCTGCTGACTGAAGTCAATGAAACCGTATTCAGGGGCTGTATAGTTTACATGACCCTGTAAAACAATCACGTCTTTTTCCACCTTTAATGCGAACATAAAAAGGAGATGCAGGAATTTCTTGCAAGTACTGGTTGCGTCCTATATGTGACAAGAATCTACCGGGGTAAGGTAGCAAAACGGAAGACTATAATTGATCTGAATTACTCTAAAGGGAAGCGAAGCTTGAATCGGGGTGAAGAGCTACATGAACGAATGCAAGAAGCAGGGATTTCTGGCATGTACTGGCTACATCCTACAACAAACAGACAAAAAAACGATCTCCTCGTGTTTGCATTTCTGTGTCTACGGGTTAAGGTGGCAAGTGAGAAAAATACTTTTCTTACCATGAAAAACATCAAGTGTGAAAATAATGCAGGACTTTCTGGCACATATTGTCCTGAATGTGACAACAATCTCCCTGTGATTATATTTCTGTGGCTACGGGGTACGGTGGCAAACCCGAAGGAACATTTTCTTACCAAGAAAAATGTCAAAGTGTAAATAGATATTTTTGGCAAAACATCAAAGTGATTTCTGGCAGGTACTGCCTGAGTCGTACATGTCACAACAATTTCCAAATTTTTACATACCTGTGGCTATGTGGTGAGTTGGCAAGACAGGAAGTTGAAGCATAAAAAATGTGTCTTACATGTGACAACATTCTCCCTGTTTCTACATTTCTGTGACTGTACCAAAAAATTATAAAAGCATAAGCATACATGATGGATTTTCTGGCACATTCTGGCTGAGTCCTATGTGACAACAATCTCCTCGTGTTTACATTTCTATGGTTATGGGGTAGGCTGGCAAGACAGAAGAAAAAACGTTTTCGTACCAAGAAAAACTCTAAATGCGTAAACATTCATTCAATGCGGAAATTCCTGGCATGTGCTGGCTGAGGCCTACATGTGACAACAATTTCCTGTATTCTTGCTTGGAGTGACAGCGTAGTGTAGCAAAATAGGAAGGAAGCGTTTTTTTTTTTGGTGCAGTGCGATGCCAAGACAAGTCTTTTCTATGAAGAAAAACAAACGAAGGTGATAAAAAAAATATATATGCAGGAATTTCCAGCACGTACTGGCTCCTGTCTCCATGTGATAATTAAAACTGAACAAGTCAATGTTTACCGTTCTTTTTTTTCCCCACTAAAATCATCCAGTTAATGTGAAATAAGTTTGGTTCCATGTCTATCTGCATTCCGGGTTGCCCTGGCAACAGCCCTTCTCCCCCCCCCCCCCCCCTTCAGTGGGTCCGAGCAGAATGTGGCGGCCAGACTGGGATGCGATTGGAGCGCTTTGGAAGCGACACGCTGGCATGAATTGGAATGGCGATTTCTGTCAGCGGGCCAACCCCGCCGTCACTGGCGTTGGCCGGTGGCAGCTCGTCTCCATCAGGAGCCCTCACTCGCTCTCTATCGGCTCTGTTTGTTTTGGTGGGAGCGTTCGGGGTTTTTTTTTTTTTTTTTTTCTGCTTTGTTAGCTCCCTTTAGCCCGCTACGCTCACTTGTGTGGAAAGTAACAACACAGGCCTTGCTGCTGGGCAAACACACATAGATGAAAACCTACATCATAGCAAGACGAAAGGAAGTCTTTTGTTGTGGAGGAAAGTACTAACTCTATATTATGTGTAACAGCGAACCCACAAATGTTCACATTTAACCAAGGCGGTGAATTGAAAGAATGATTTTTCCACGAATGTGAATCCTGCTGCCTAAACCAGAAACTCAATCATCAGAAAGATGAGTAATTCATTATGACGATATGGAAAGTAGCGGTTGTGTCCACATGCGAGGGAAATCTCCTGCATGCTTCATATGCCAGGGTCGAGTGGCGAGATGGAATGGAGAAAAACATTCAAGCCCCGCAAAGGTTTTGCCAAAACGCCCGCGCAGGAATTTATGGAATATAAGGCTTTGTCCTACATGTAACAGCAATCCCCCAAATTTTCACGTTTAACCAAGACGGTGAATAAATTAAAATATATTACTATGAAATGGAATAACGCTGATCAAAATAGAAACTGAATGAGAAAAGAAGACTGGGGAGGCATGCTGCAGGAATTTCTGGCACCTAATGGCTACCCCCACATGACGGCAATCTCCTGTATGTTTCATGTACCTGTACTACAGGGTTGGGTGGCAAGATGGACTGAAGCCTTTGATTTAAAAGAAAAACATTCAAGCGTTTTACCAAAACACACATAAAGGAATTTCTGGTACATACTGGCTATGTCGTACACGTGACCGCGATATTACTTCTGCTTAATGTAGTTTATATGCCAGAGCTACAGGGTAGCAAGTCAGAGGAAAGACATCTCGGCCTGTAAAGTATCATCTGTGTCCTACATAAATCCCCACTCCTTGAGAGTCTCACGAGATTTTCTGAAATGTCACGTTTACCGCTCGTATGGTACTAAGCAGCGCTAACCTTTCCGTGTGTGACAGTGTGTTGCGTTTCTGGCTGTTCCGGACTTCTCATCCTTCCACAGTGGCTTTACTGTGATTCCTGCAGGGGATTTTTAATGCCAGATAAACTCTGAGTGGGCTAAAACAAGGCAGTCCCCCCACCCACCCCCCAGCCTCAGAGACAGCAGTGCAAAGGTCACATGATTAACCCCGATCAGATGAGATGAGCGTGAAATTGCCTCTGATGATTTAACTCTTGCGTCCGCGTTTGACTTCTAACTCAACATTTTGTTGGATATTTCCTTTAAAAAAAAAATAAAAAAGAAAAAGTTGCACAGCTTTACATATCAAAGTTTGCCGTTCTTAAATACCTCCATGTCTCGTTCTGGCTGCAACAAGACGCAGTAGATTGCTGAACTCGGTCGAGGCAAGCAAGTGCACATCTCCATAGATGGCTATTACCTGTGACAACAATCTCCCCGTGTTCATATTCCCCGGCAACCAAAAGTCTTTTTCTTACTATGAAGTGTAGCATGGAAAAACGTGCAGGAATTTATGTTGCGTAATGCCTCCGTTGTGTGCAACAATCTGCTGTGTGCTTTAAATGCCCGCGCTGAGGGCTGGAATTGCAAATCAGAAGGAAGCCTTTTCCGACAAAGAAAAACTACTCAAGCCAGCTGAGTCCAGGCCACATCCTACATGTGACAACAATCTCCCGACATGTATCTTTCATCGCTTACTCTCACGTTTAGAGGCTGGATGAGGTGAACATTTGTTGGATCCTGTACCTTTGGGGTATTGCACTTTAAAAAAAAAAAATGTATTGAAGCCTGGCACTTTTTTTTAGTCAAAAGTCGTGTAGTAAGGGAGCAAATTAAAAGAAGCATCTATTTCACTGAGTGTGTGAATCATGCTGAGTGAGCATCTCTACGGGGAGCCTCACTCGAAAAAACCTCAAGCTGAATAGGATATCAACACGCCTACACAATGGGGCTTCTTGCACCAGCACAGAACAGGAAACACTGTGACTCATTTGTAGTTCCGGAGGTTTTGCTGTAGTACTCGAATTGTCCTGTGCCGTTGCTAGTGTAGTGGTTCACATATTGCACAATTCCTTGAAGTTGTACTTTTTTTTGGGGGGGGGGAAATAGGCTGCTAAATGGAATTTTATGAGTCGGGGAAAAGGAAGTTTAGCATTATCAGTTTTCTTTTGGTAGCATTCCACTTCCTGTTTTGTTCCGTTGATTGAACTCTGAGGCAAGGAGCAACTTTTGTGAGCAAAAGACTGTTATTTGGATCGTCTGTAACTAGTGTTTGAGAAGAGGAACCGCAGAGTGAAGATGTGGACTGCTTCATTAGCATCGCGCTAGTTAGCTAGCTGACTAGCTAGCTGCTTTACGCTTGTCACTTTTAATGGAAAGGTCGACTGTTATACATGTTTGTTTTATGTTTTAACGTTTTACATGACATTAGTTGTCTGTGTGACAACAATCTCCCGTATTCTTCGTATGCCTTGACTTACAGGGTATTGTGGGAAGACGGAAGGAAGCCATTTCTTACGAGTGCACACATCCTGGCATCACTGAAACGGCAGCCAATTAATGCGCAGTCAGACAGTTTTACAAGATGGCTGTGTCCTACGCGTGACAACAATCTCCCGTGTGCCTGTGCTTAATAGGCAACTACAAAGAAAAACATCAAAGCCAAAAACGTCTTATTTGGTTTCCAGTCTGACAGATTTACATGATCGATTGGTGTGTGGGTCTGCCAAGATTAGTGGGCGAGTCACGTCGACGAGTGAATAACCCAGAAATATGCTGCTGTTTGCATATGATCCGATTAGTCGACTAATGGCAATCGAGTATTGGTGACCAGTCAACGAGCAAACTAGTCGTTTGTGACTCGTTATCCTTCAGATGCCTGGACTGCGATCTGGGAAAGCCATCCAGGTGTTCGACTGAATGTGTAACAATAATCTCTCTTCTGATAGGATTTACAAAATAAAGTATTTTCCGTCAGTGTAAAACCAGCAAATGATGGTCCAGTCAGACAGTTTTTACTTGACTTTTGTCGCTACGTCCTATGGTAGGGAAAGTGATATTGAAAAGAATTCTGGATGGAAATTATTTTTTTTCTCTTGATGTGGATAAATCGTGACCCGGTGTTCACAATTGTGGAAGTTATCTTGGAGGGTGGTCGCAGCGGGCCGTTGAGAAACCTCGCCAACAACATCGTGGCTCATATGAATAATTCATGAGCAGGCGACATGATGGAGCGAGTGTATGCTCCTCTCCAATCCAATTGCACACGTCTCGCTGTGGATTTCACATCACTGCCTTGTCGTTCCTTCCTGACTCATAACCCCAAGCCCCCCCCGCCCCCTCCGTCTGTCTTTCTCCATATCGCTCTCCTGCCTCGCCGCTTTCATCCGCCCGACGTCTTGTTCGCACTCGCCGGAGCGTATTGGACAAAAAAAAAAAAAAACGGAAAGGAGCGAGCCGGATCGTTTTCTTTCATGTCGCTCCAAGTCGAGTCATCCCGCCCCGGACGAAAGCAAGCTGACCTGGTGAGGATGCGCCGCGAGGACTGCAGATTAGAAGCCTACAATGACTCACTGACATTCTAATCTGGACTTTCATCTTCTCGCCATGTGCAACCACGTCCGGTTAAAAGGTGGCAAAGACGAGCTGCGCGAGGCTTGCTCAACTTGACTGTTGGCCACGTGGTCACTTTTTTATAGCCAAAATTTGAGGAGTCATAATCGTTCAGCCATCTATTTTCTGTACCGCTTATCCTCAATCAGGTCACGAATGAGATGGAACCCTATCGCAGACTTTGGGCGACAAGTACAATTTAAAGTTTTAAATAGGGCAGAATGATTTTGGACAATAATCAAATTGCTTTTTTTCCTCCCCTCAATTTTGAGATTGCGATTTAATATGCAATTATTTTTTTCAAGGTCCTCAAGTACTTGAAATCATGAACAAATGCATTACTTGGGGAAATTTAAATCTTTTTTTTTTTTTTTATTACAGAACTTTACCCATGAGTATTGCTTTATTTGGCTGTCCTGTATTAACAATACCATAAAACTTGCACATTCATGTCGGTGTGTTCCGCGCTTGCTGGTGTGACTGGCAAAATGTGTTCCTTCCATAAAGATCAAATTGAGATGATAGATATGCGTTTTCATGCATCTTATATGAGGTAAACGTCTGTAATAAAAACTATTAAAAAAAAAGAAAAAAAAAAGCGAGTAGTGCGGTGTGAAATGGGACTCAGTCCGTAGTAGCAGCGGTAAACCCGCATTCACAAGCGTCCCCGCACATCCCTCCGTTGTGTTGTGTAGGAAGCTGCATGCGCAAAGACTCACCGAGGGATAGGGAGCCGCTGATCAATAAGCGCTTAGGAGGCTAACACTCCCACGCTGCCGCTAAGACTAAAGCTCAAGAAGAAATTAAAAAAAAACAAAGGGCCAACTGGAGGACGAGTTGTTGCCATAGGCTTCATCTCCCATCAAAACGTCCATAAGTAACCTAACGCTCACAACGGCTTCCTATCTTCCTGCACGCAGACTCCTTAGGCTGCCCCGACAACATTTCAAGCCAAGCACAGTGTTTATTCCTGTTGTTATATACTGAGGCCCGCTTATAAAAATGTATTGATATTCTTCCAATGAGTTCATCGACTTTTTGGAGGCCTCAACGTGCCCGGAAGCGCACCAATTTTTGCAAGTGTCTGCATCCGGCCCCAAAAAAACAGATGGATTTGAGAGGTCCCCAACTTGATCCTTGCGTAACAGCGCCCCCGGTGGAATGTTGGAAAACTTTAGCCCCCCCAAGGTCATCGTGGTTTGATTCAATTTTAGTTTTTGAAGTGGGGGAGCTACCCGAGGCGTCCACCCTGGGGGGGGGTCTCCACATAAACGACCCCCCTCGGTCAACAAAAATTTTAAATGATAGTCCGCGGCACTTTTCTAGTTTTGGCTAGTAGGTGGGTCCGCTTTTGATTGAAGTTGAAAAATGGGGCTTTTCAATCAACGCTGAGACGCTGCAAAAGAAGATGTGATGTTGTTCATGTAAACAGCAGGCGTGTCGCGATTAGGAGGCAAAAACACAAAACAAAAACCCCACAAAAGTTGTTTCTTGCCTGCACGTATGCCGAGGGTTTATTTATAGCCTGACGGGAGTCACCTCAAAGTGTCGAGATCAGGACCGAGCCGCAAGGAAAGCGGGTCATCTCGTTGCAACGCCGGTTGTGGCGGGAGTCAAGGAAAAGACGTACGGGGCATCAACACGGCTGTTACCGCGGCAACCGCAGCTCGGAACGTGTCCTTGACCAAAAAGAAAGGAGCTTTATATGCAGATGAACAAGGATTTAGTCGTTATCCGATGCAGACGGGCGAACGCCATTTTAATCGCGTTGAACGATTTTGAAAAAGGGTCTGAGGTTACATTTTAAAATCGTTAGCGCCGTGGAAAGTATCGTATGGTTTTTCTTCTTCCAAATTGCAGCTTCTGCTTTTGGAAAATTGAATTCGAATGATTGTTCAACCCGAGTTAATCTCAAGTGTGTGTCTATCCGCCATTTTTGCTTTTAAACTCCAGTTTCGCCTGACCATGAATAAGCACATATCGGTGACATTGTCGAAAACAGGCACCTCGATTCTGTGCCTGTTATACAGCCATTGACTCACCAAACGACCCGGAGCAGCAGGATGTGGTTTTCTCTTTCTCATGTCTGGTGGCAGGAAACAGGAAGTTGAGTCAGCATCGTCAGTGTCGTCGCTCGTTTATCGGGGTGTCAGAGGTCACCGAGCGCCCGTTCCCCACCCAAAACAAAAACAATATAGGGATCAAGAGCCTGCCGCCGCCTGGTATTGACGCTGCAAAAGTGTCGGAAAGTGAGCTCTCAGCACTTCCCGGTGGTTTGCCTTTGCCCCCCAACGCCCACCCCCCCCGCCACCCCTGCCGCCGTCCCCCTCCGGCCTACTTTTATTACACTACACGCGGAAAGCGATGGAGATTTATGAGTCATGTGTCGGCGCGCAGAAACATTCCGCGTTTCTTAGCTAGAGGCGACCTGTAAGTCACTGCTCCTTAACTCTGTAATCGTTCATCACGCCAATCTCTCTCTCTCTCTCTCTCTGTTTGTCTCTCTCGTCCACCTCATAATCCCAATGCTATTTTTTTTTTGGGGGGGGGGGGTGCTCGAGTTGGAAATGTGCCAGAGATCAGCAAGAGTCAGCCTTGATAACCTCGCAGGCTTTTAATAGAGTTCCAGTTACTTTGTCCGAACGATTGAGTCCGCTCTCCACTTTTAAGCTGTCTCGTAAAGCGATAAGAAAGTTCAGTCAACGCAATATAGTGCGCCAACCAACCTCCGCCAAGAGGCGTCTGTTAGTTTGCGGGATTACAAAAGCACAAGTGCACAAATGGCTTGGCTAAATTTGACAAAGCTTTGCACAGGGAACACAATTTGTGTTGCTTTTCCCCCTGACCGTTTGTGTTGACTATTGCTGTTGAATTTTCTTCCGCTTTTGCAAGAGCTATATGCGTGATGTTTTATTTCTTTGAATTTTACAGGATCTGTTTGATTTTTTTTTTTTTTAATTAGGCATGATCAGTGTTAAAAATATTTTTTTGACATATTTACAGTATCTCAATGAAATAAAAAAATCATATTTCCAAGGATTTTTCTATATGAATTTTGTATCATTTTCCTTGATCTCTGTGTGAAAGTATTGTCTTAATTTTGCGATACTGGTAGTGTACATTTTTAAAAACAGTTTGCAAAAAAAAAAAAAGGCAAAATATAATTTTCAATTCTACGGAATCTCTGCCTGGATGTTTTTATGTTTTGCAAGATCTCTGTCCTAATTACAAAAAAAAAAAAAATTAAGATCACTGTGTGAGTTTCTTTTTGCAGGATGTCCGTGTGAAATTAAATTTAAAAAAAAAATTTTTCTATAGCAGGACCTTTGTGAAATTTGTTTTTTAATTTGCAGGACCTCTGAGTGAAACTTAAATCAAAAACAAAGCCTCAGTCTTCACTGGCTGTCAAGCCTGACTTATTCCAAGTTCCTCTGCAGATCGTATGCATGCTCGCGGCCAACAACGAGGCACTCTAATAAGCGGCCACACGGGCCTTAAGCCCAGGTCCGCACACTGGCTGTCAAATTGGGATTTTTGATTTTGTTTCTCAGGCTCTCTAAAGCGCCCACGCCAGCCGACCATCTTGTTAACGTTTTTGGAGCGCAGGTGGACCTAGCTAGCCGACCAACCAGTGATGCGAAGAAAGCTGCTCAAATTCTTATGTAGCGGAGGAGGGACGACTCACGCCGGACACCAAAGAGCGCCACGTAGTGGTGTTTGTAAATGTGTAAAACTGAAACGGCGAAAAACAGTTTTGCACTACATAATTCTCAGACTTTGCCCATGTTTCCGCAGTTATCGTTAAATACGGATCGTGTCTTTAGAAACTCATTTCTGAATCCTCTTGACATCGTCTTTCGTTTTTCCTGAGTCCAAATATGCTGATTGTCCCACTTATTTTGGGCCAACCGTGTGTTAGCGCGGATGCAAACAAAGTCGGAGACAATTGGTGTCGCTTTCTTCAAAGAAAACCTGCCAGCTTCTCCTCTGCAGGCATTCCAAACTGATCATATAGTGAGCGCGGGGAGGCATGAAAAGACACGTCCGCTCGGGCTTGTTTGATTGTGGAGCGTTTCCATTAGTCAGCGCTGGAAGACGTCGTTCACCTTCTCAGCACAGGAAAGACCATGACTCGGCAACACGCGCGCACACACGCACACGCACACTCACACATGGAGCCCAATTGGATCTGATCACCGTCCAGTTCCTTCTTTTAAGTTGCACTGACACAAATTTTTCGACGGCGCCGCTGGAAAAGCGACGGCGTGAATCAATAAGGCAATTTTCACACGTCGCTGGGCTAACATTCAGGTTATTTACACTGGTGGGACGCGAGTGGGGGGGGGGGGCGTTGGGGGGGGGGCGATTGTTGGTCGATACATTATCTGACCTTATCCCTCCCCGAAATGCAAGCGTCCTCACTGTCGTTCTTAAAAGGCCTTGAGAAAGAACGCGTGATTACCTCCACCAAGCGAGTTTGACGTTAGAAGCCATGTTTGTTTTCATAATGTGAATGACGACATAAAAAGATCGGATTTAAGAACAACAACAAAAATGTCAATTGGGCATCATGCCCTGTATTTGGAATGTAGCCCAAACATCATTCTCCCTTTATTTTAAAGACGTCTGCCAAATAACAAACGTAAATTCAAACGCCAAATTTCACTTTATTTCATTAAGTCATTCACTACCATTGTCGTATTTATTCGTCTTTTCGCAGTCCCGGGAACTATTTATATATTTTTTTTCAAATTACTTCAAACGTTAGGGTAAAAAGAGGGTCTGAAAATGTCTGGCAGTGAATGAGTTCAGGAAGAAGAATTGTAGGACTATAAGTTAATTTTGTTGAATCGTCCTCTACCCCATCGAGGAATCGATAGCCATCACAACGAAGAAAAGGAACAGCTCATGAATTACTTTCATACTGTGTGTTACTTTCGTAACTTCTGTTTCTGCGCCAGTGTCGTAGCTGCAGCAAGCCAACAAACAAACAAACCACGGCCCTTTGCAAAATTTTCCACACCACAACCAAAAATGGTCCGAAACCATCCAAAAATCGGTGAACCAGCTTACATGTGGCCAAACATTCAATTTGAAAATGACCGATTGGCTTAACTGGATGGTAGAATTTGCATCCATGTCACGTAGCCAAAGTTGTCGCCTTTTTTGGAAAGCAAATTTCACATGTAAAGATATTCCTGAAAGTTTGCCACTTCCCGGAATTTCCAGCCCTTCCTGTCATCTTATCTGTACGTCAACCGTCCCTTCAACTTTGGACTCGACGTTGACGTTTGCTGGCAACGGTTCGAGCTTGCGTACGTCAGCCTTTCCGACCTCCCGCCGGCTGATTTGGAAGCAGCTGGCGTCGGCGCGGTTTACGCCGGCTTGACTGCCACGCCCACGTTGAAGCGCCGTTGTCATCTCCGCTACAATTACGCCGGCAAAGTGGTTCCATTTGCTTCCCGGCCGGGATGACTGACAGTCGGAACGGGGATAAGGAAGTCGGGTGCCGCCGCTAAATTGGCTAATGGATGCTGTCAGTCCATTTTTTATGGAGTGTTGAGTGTGTGGCCCGTGAGCTGAGGTGAACTAACAGCTGTAATGTGCATGCCAGCCAGATGCTCCGACATGAACTCGACTATTATTCCTGGCCTGTGTGCTAAAACCGCCTATTTTCTACGGTGGTAATTAGGGGCGTGTACGATTTGACCAAAATGTCTTGGCTAAGAAACACACTGGGATTGATTGATTGATTGATTGATTGAGTTGGTTGATGAAGAGTCCTTGGCGATTTCTTTCTGGGCCGATGGAGTAGTCCTTGGCTCGAAACAAGTCAGAAAACAAGACGTTTGATCAACTCTTATCAGAGTATTTTCAGTTGTTTTTGTCAACAGCGAATTTTTTTTTCCCACTTAAAACAACCCCGAAAAGCGTGTGAAGCTTGGTTAAGTCACCTTAGAATTTAGCCATTACCATAGCATGGTTATAAAACTTTTGGATTTTTCATTCTTAGTTAGTTTTTATTTCCTTTTGACTTAATTTTTTTTTTAATTAATAATTTAATTTAATTAATGAATTGCCTGTTAGGTTTTATTTGTTTTTTTTTTGCTTCGTTTTAGTTTAGGTTTTATTAGTTTTAGTATTAGTTTAAAAAATGTATGGCATATTGTTTAGTGCAAGATGAAAAATGTTACTTTAAGTATTGTGTAATAAATTCAAGTAAACTACAATTCTCAAACGACTGTTCGACCGTCCTTCTTCTATACGGCCAAAGAAGTTTTCTTTTTTTTTCTTTTTTTTTTTTTTAATTTTGCTAATGAAAATGTTTGTTTTTTTCAATTTTAGTTCATTTCATTTGTTTTTACTAACTTTTTTTTTGGTTTTAGTTTTGCTAATGATAATGTTTTTTTTTTCCGATTTTAGTTCATTTCATTTGTTTTCACTAACTTTTTTTTTTTTTTCTTTTTTAATTTTGCTAATGATAATGATTTTTTTTCAATTTTAGTTCATTTCATTTGTTTTCACTAACTATAATAACCTTGATGATCAGTCCACCAACTAGGTCTATTTACCGACGGCGACTTTTTACTGTCGTTGATGTTTACGCTGCATCAGCCATCACACTCTGCTTGTTTATGCCTCTGGCCGTCGAGCATCTTATCAGCCGCCTGAGCCGTTTGATAAAGTCCGTCTTCTCATATGTGGCCAAAACGTGACATTTGGACGGACGCGGACGGAAGGACGAGACAAGCTGTTAAAACAGCCCAGCCTCTGCGCGAGGAAAGATAACCATGATCCAGAGATCGGTTGAGACGACGAGATGGGTCCGTCTTTAACGGGCAGCCGTCGCCTGCTTTTTGTGTCCTCTCCGAGACGTCTCCCGGCGGCGTGAATGCGCTCGTTACGACCCGACACCGTTTTCCCGTCCCCGCCTGTCAGCGTCCAATCGATGTGAGCGAACAAAGATAGTCTTTGTTTTACTGTCTGTTCAGAGAGGAGTGGAGAGGGTAGTAAGGGGGTGGTGGGGGGTACTTACATAGCTAAACAAAAAAACGCAGGGTCGCCCCAGCATGGGCCTGACACTGCGAGCCACATATTAGAGCAAAGGGCTCTGGGAAATCTCATGGGAAGTAGAAAGAAGAGTGTTGGAGTGATCATTCCGCGGGCATGACATCATGGCTGCTTTTGTTGCTGACACCCCAACAATTAGCTTTAGCTTTTTTTGTTGTTGTTGTTGTGGTTGCACGACAGCCAGTCAGGCAGGACCAGACGGCGGCAGCGGGCTCAAGCCCCTTCCAACTGCCTGCCAGCGGCCTGTGAAGTCACATGGCAAACTTTCTGGCTTCTGAGGTCTGAGATTAATCTGTTGATTATTTTCTCGATTAATCCATGAATCAGAATTTTAAAAGCCAGTTTGAATTTCGTAAAAATCATACGAGCAGACGTTTTAAATTGACGGTGCAGAAAATACAAAAAACGCAAATTAAAATTCAGTGACTGCTTTGTTCCGTAGCATGTCTGAGAATTGGCCCAAAAAATGTTGATTCTCAAAACAAAAGCAGGTGTTTGCAAATGTTTTATTTTGATTCAACACACAGATAATCACGGAGAACGGCAGAAATGGAAGGATATTTACTGTTGAGAGGCTGAATTTCTGAGGATTTTTTTCGAGGCACTATTTGAAGGTCTCGAAATGATTAATCGATTTTCAAAAAAGAATCGATTGACTTGATTATCGATTAGTTGTTGATTAATCAGTTAACCTCTGGATTGTTTTCTAACAGGCCTGCCACGCAATTTAGGCATTCAGCTATGTGGCCTCTTGGTCTAAACACTCGGGGGGGGGGGGTCACTCTGTAAACTGAGTACATGCAGTAGATAAGAGACAAAGGTGGTGATATCAGAAACGGGATGGCGGCTGCGTAAAAGGGGAGTGTAGAAAACTGAGTCCTATCATCATCATCACTTGATGATGCAAGACGGGACACCACCCTGGACTGCTCACCAGTCCAACGCAAAGGAATCGTAATCAATCCCGTCGCACCAAATGATCCATTATCAGCGCGTTCTGTCCTAGTGCTCTCATCCCCTCTGTTCGATTTGGGCCTCATAATTAAGAGTGTGGCTCTCGCTCATGTTTGGCCAAGGTGATGTCCAGTCGCTGAAAAGAGAGTCCACCATTGGCAGCTCTTGGCAGGATTTACGCACGGCCGTGCGGGTAAACGTGTGAATGAGATCGTCTGGACGGTTTCCAGTTGAAGCCCTTTCCACCGGCCCAGTGGCTATTAGTCAGGATGTGGTTTGTTTGTTCTCCTCTTTTTGGCCTCTCTTGCGGCTGGACACCAAACCCACCGATTGGAGCAAACATTCCGCCTTGATAAAGGTGGCGCGATATCACCGCTAGATGACGGCGAGCGTTTAGCCGCAATGCTCCCGGTGTCGTCCGCGGACGGAAAATTTGATGTGCGAGTTGACGTTTTGTGTGGGGAAGCATCTTATTTTTGTTTCTTATTTTTCAAGTTCAAACGCAAATGCTTTTTTTTTTTTTTTCCACAAATGATAACATTGAAGAATGATACCGTTTAAGTGTCATTTTATAGCTATGCGAAGATTTTGAAAATTCTGATTTTGAACTAAATTATTTCCCTGGAATTGTTTGATTTGAAATGCCATCGAAGACCTCGTTGAAAGATCTTCTCAATAAATGTTTGATTTGATCCAAAATAGCTTCTTAATTGATACAATAACTTTGTATCCCTGAAATAATAATAAGGTTTAACCTGGAACCAGCAATAAAAGGAGTTACTCAATTCACCCCAAATTTAGTTGTCTGCTTTTGCATTTGAACTCTTCAAATGTGTTTTTAATTTTTGGCTGACACAATTTGTTATTTTTAAATACTTTTATTTTAATCGTGTTTTTTTTTTTTAATTGACTTTTTATTTAATTTAGTTATTTAGTTATAAATGCAGGTTGACTGGTTGGAATGTTTGGCCGGATTCTGTTTGTTCCAGATGTAAATAATTTTTTCATTTCTTTTTTCATTAATATGTCATTATATTTGGGTTTGAATTGAATTTTAATGTCGTATTATAAGATTTTGTTTTATTTATCATTTCAGTTTGTATTTAGTCTTATTTTGTAGGTGATGACGATGCTGAGTAGGAGTTTTTTTTTTTCGCCCCTTGAGGAAAGTCACTGCAGATTGACAGCTAACTATCGGTTGATATTTGATTCCGGTTAGAACCCGGGGAAAGTAAACGCTGCAATTTATTGTCTTGGCAGGCCTGTGAGGGCATCGCGAAGGTGATTACGCGGCAGTCTCTGTTACGTGTTGTGAAGCATTCGTTGTTAAAATCGGCTTTTTCGAGGGAGCGCGGTGGGGATTGGGGGGGGGCGACAAGTTCACATTAACAATAGGCATATCCGTGGAATATATTTGAAATACTGTGATCATGTTTCCCCCTCCAAGCTGCCTGTTTGTGCACTAATTAAAAAGTGGATGCTTCTCTCCGGGGGGGGGGCTTGAACGTTTTCCTCCTCGGCGCGTGTGCGAAATCATCACTTGAGCCGGTTAGGCCTGAGATCCGCCAAGCCCGGGCTGCTCCCTTTTGCGTGTTTTAAGACGGAACGCTTCGTAATTAAGGGGCTGGATGCTGGATGTTTGCACAACATGAATATTGATGAGCGTGGAAAATAACACGGGCGGCAGCTCGTTTATTCAAGCGTCAGGGCAATTCATTAAAATGCGCTATCAATGGCGGCGCTTGATGCGTGAAACGCTTCATGGAGGAAGTTTATTTTGTATTTTTTTTTGATACAGTCTGCTTGTCATGGGCACGCAAACAGTTCATTCGGCTGGTTTAAAGAAACGGGTCGCTACCCTTGAGATTTCCTCGGTGCTCGTCACTGCACTCATCGGGAGCGCTTAAAAGTGAAGAACATGTCAAAAGTTTCGCAAAGGGAATGATGGAAGTTCTTCATTGGACGGTCAAACTGTCGCCCATCCTAAAGCATTTATTGTGCAGGCAGTGTTTAAAAGCGATATTTGGACATTCCAAACTGTCGCTTTAGTTGTTAAATGTCAAATTATTTAACCATCAAAGACAAATTAAACCTCCCTCAAATTGACACCTCATTTTTGCCATTAAAAAAATAAATACATGAATAAATATCACTTCATAGGTACTATTATTCACACAATGACATGAAAGGGTTAACTGTGGTGCTTTGGGCTGGCTTGGCCACTGTAGAGTGCCTCGTTGTTGGCCATGAGTGCACACATGTCACAGAAGGCAGAAACCCAAAGGAGGGGGAATTAAAAATTTTTTTTTACTTGTGACAGCCATCGTGTGGACCGGGGCTTTAGGCTAGCGTGGCCGCTTTCGAGCGCCTCGTTGTCAGCTGTGAGTGTGCGCATATCATGGTGAGAAGGAGCAGGGCGGGTGGTGTATTTTGACGTGACAGCCGACGTGTGGACCGGAACTTCGGTCTGACGTAGTCGCATTAGAGTGCGTCGTCGTGGACAACGAGTGTACGCACATGACGCAGACCGGCGGAAGAGCGAGGAGGGAGGAAATGTTAATATCATTATTATTATTATTATGATATATTTTTTAATTCCAATTTGACAGCCAGCATGTAAACTGGCACCTCGGGGTTGGCATGACCGCTTTAGAGTGCCCCGTTGTGAAGACCTGGTGGGATATTTTGCAGCCATCGGAGGATTTATTTTCGTGAACTCAAACGTGTCGTTGTGCGGCGACATAAGGAAGATGCTCGACGAAGTAACATTATATTTTCCCAGGTCGCAACGATGCCATTTGATTGACAGTTGACAGCTGAGCGCCCACAGCGTTTGAGAGCGGGGAGAAGGCCTTGATTTTTCGCCGTTTTGAAATCTCATTTTCGTATACTTGGCAATTTCAACATTAGGATTTGAAGCTTTAGGGTTTCAGGCTTAAGGTAGCATCTATTGTGGTAGGTGTTAGCGGCACTGAATTAACAATACCGCTTGTCCTTTAGCGACACCAACTAATGGTATGTAGCTCCGCCTCCCGCGCATGGCCAGACTCTCGGGCTGACTGCTCGCCACAATTAACTGCGGTCTGCAGCCTCTCCAAACAGCTGTAATCCCCCGGCCCCTCTTACGACATAAAGCGTGACGAACGACAGAGGCCTTTCCCTTCATTACCTCGCCTCTAATCAAGCGCATTGAGCGATAAGAAAAGTGTCACGGCGAGCCCGCTTATTGACAGCCTTAACCGCGCGTCCGCGTTTGATCCCCCGACAAATGGCAGACGCCATTGATTGCTGCACTTTGGACCGTCCCGCCCAGCTACTCCGCGGTGTCGGCCGCTTGCGGAGATTACCCGGCGAAAGACGACAGCGATGGGTTTGCCGGCGTGCCGTATAATGCGCCCGTGCTGATTCATGGACCGATTAATTAACTAAATACATACTGGTCGTTGAACACTTAGAACAAAGATATTAATTACACACAGAAACGTGACTGCCTCGTGTAAGCCGACCTGTGGATGGTGGCGGCGTGTAGCGTCAGTGGCCAAAATGCACGCAATTAGAGTTCGTCGGTGGGCGATCAAGGCAGCTGCTGAAGAAAATATAAATACTCTCCACTCCTGTGTATATAGATAGTAGTTTAAAACAATACTTAACAGAATTTATAATTACGTATGTTGAACTACCTGCGTATGAAATAGTGAACGGCGTATACGAAGTGGGCAAAATGCTGGCAAGTACGCAATATTAGATATGGGGGAAAAAAAAAAAAAGCAAGAATTTCATCACATTTATTTACGAAATATCGATTATATAATATAATCGTACTGGTGGCTCCGTTCGGGCTAACATCCGTGAGCTTCGGGTGGTTCGACACGGTCAAGCGGTGGGCCCGGGCCGGCGGGCCACCATTCATGTCGGACCCTGACAAAATCGGACGGCCCATGAATCCGTCGGGTCCCAATTTGAAGCCAGAACCGAAGAACTAGAGAGCTAGCAGGACAGACCTGCTAAGCACTCGTCCGTAGTGCTGCCATTAAAAAAAAAAAAAACGGATCAAGTAAATAAAGAGGGCGGGAGTCAATTTCGTCTGTATCATAGCAATAGGGTTAAAGTTGTCAGTGAAACAAGAAGCCAGATGGTGGAAATTCCCTTGTTGTCATGGTGTATTTTTTTCTTTTTTTTTTTTTTCATCACTTGCTTACAAAACCATCGTGATGCTTGGAGACGATCCCATCTCAGTCATGATTAGTCATGCAGACAGATCACGATTCATGTAGGCCACGCTTGCCGACGTTGGCACAGGTTTTGCATGCGGGCGTCGCAGCCCAGCGCAGGAGCCGCCGCTTTGGCTTTCAACCCCCTTGAACTTTTGTCTACAGCTTCAATGCCGTTTGGCTGTTTCATTTCCTGGAGGTCGTACGTTGTTATGTGGGAAAAAAAAAAAACAACAACAAAAAAAAAAAAGCCTACTCTGACTTGTTGGCTTCCTTTCTGCTTTCCTCCCCTTATTTTTTTCCACCCCCCCCGACCCCAAGCATGCTGCATGGAGCTCACCAAAGAATTGGAGTGAGGGCGGGGCGAGGATAGAAAAGATGGTCCAGATAACCTCAAATTCAATCTGTGCTTCACGATGAGGCGGATTAAGGAAAATAGAAGAAGAGGCAGAGCAGTTCCAGACGTTGACATTTGGCTTATCTTTGGCCCCCTTTTGTTGTCGTTAAGCTCTCTCCCTCTGACGTGAACAATTTCAAGCTGCGGGCTGCGATGAACCAGGCCCTGCGCTTCCTTTTCATGGCGAATCCTTCAAATGAGTCTCCCAACTTTGATGCAAACCTCCCCCCCCACTTCCCCGTATCACATTGAAGAGGTAAAAAATATTTCGCTTTTAGCCTCATCCAGCTGTCGAGGATAGCTGCTTCCAGTACGGGCTCATTTTGGCAAATTTGCCTCGGCCACATTTCGACCAATTCATATCGCCTGCAAAAGCAAATAAAGTGCGTTTAGCTGTCCCGTTTTCAGACGGGTGCTTCATTTTATTTGCAGATTGACACCGTGTGCAGCCATGAAAACGAAGTAAAATTGAACAACTATCCGTCTTCATTATGCACACAAAAAAAAAAAAAAAAAGACCTCGTTCCACTTGTCAAGGGAGCTGATCTAAGATTCAAGACTTCAGCTTTGTTTCTTTTTTTTCCCGAGGCTTTGGTTTTGTCCGTCCTGAGATTCAGGTCTTGTGTGTCTGTAGTGTAAATGTGTCCTTTGTGCCGCAAGAGTTCTTTTTCAGAGTCTTAGACAGAAGTCGTTTCTTCCTGGCACCATCGCCTTGAAATTGTACATATCATTTCATAGCAGCTTGAAATGAGTGTATCTTACTTATGTTTCTTGCTAAATGGCTTTATTGTATGGCTGCAGCTAGCTAATGTTTTGGGATCCGGAGAGCCTACTGAAAATTCGATCCAATAATCAAGCGTTTGGATAAAAAAAAAAAAAAAAACATATAATTTTGCTTGGTTAAGAACAATTATGTATACAGAAGAGACAATTACATTTAGTTGATAATGACCCTTGTAAGGATAAGTGTGGTCTGGATAATGGTTGGATGGATGAATGACCAACTGTTGCAAATTGTGCATAGCAGCGAGCCGTATTTCCTTCTGTGGAAACATTATTGAGATTTCGGGCTATGAGACAAAGTGACGTGACGTTAGAACCACGGTAGGGATTTTGCCGACTAAAAGAGCATATTTGAGTCAGCCCGGTTTGTTAAAAAAAAGTAAGTGGGAACTGCAACTTTGTCAGGCTGTCAGCTAGAGTATGCAATTATTTCCTTCTATTAAAGTGCCTTTGAAAAGAAGTCCGACACTTTTTTGCCAGCCTATATCGGTCTTTCGCTTAACTGCTAGCTGCTAGCCACTAAATGCTAAACAGGCACCATATGTCTTCGTCACTGTAATTCATTTTATTTGACTTTTTTTGCGTCCTTGATTAGCGACTGAACATCATTTCAGGGGGATTTCTTTTTTGTTTATTGGTGGCAAGGGTTTGTGATGCAATATGACCCGTGACGAACGATCCGTTTGTCTAAGTACAAGCCTTGGAATTCGCCCAAACAGGCAGCTTCAAATGGAAAAAAAAAAAGGGGGTCATGTTTAGGACTCCACTATCACCTACTGTGGATTCATTTGCTAGCAAAAAATTGGGGCATTATCAGGCACGTTGAGGCCCGGCAAAACGCGATTCCTTTATGGGGAAAAAAACTACAATGAACACAACAATTCCACAAAGTGTTGAATAAACATCACCAGTAGGTTTAATGTTCACATTTTCAGCAGTTTTTAATCCAGGAAAAGTCGAATCCACCGCACGCAGTTTACTCGACAGAGGCTATTTGCGACCGTCTTGAGGCCACCGGCTCAATGCAACGCTCCTTGTGTAGCATTGCTCTTGTTTTAGCCTGAGCCCCCATCACTACCCCCCGCTAATATTTAATTGTGCAAATGCATGCGAGGGAAGCAAGGCAGTATATTTACATATTTGCATTGATATTCCATTCCCCGCGAGGTAATCCGTCTTTCCTCTTGACCTAATTGTGTAACGTTGTTCAGGTGTGTTGCTCCTTGGGTCGAAGTTCAGCAAACTATTAATTAGGTTCAGAGCGCCAGGCAGAGTGCTTGTTTTTGTAAGTGAATAAATCAATCACCTTTTGGGGGGTTTCAGCACATCGCCCACAAAAATACACTTTTTTGCAGGTGTGTGTGTATCTCAGTGAATATTTATACTTACATACTTTGATGAACTCCGACAAGGAAATTAGCTCAAAAGAGCATTAATAGGAACCAGGCACGGACAGATGGGTGATGTTAATTTGAAAAACTTTTTTTGTCCGTGTCATAAGTGGGAATGGCAGCAAAGTGTGTTAATCCATGTCTGTCATAACTGCAAGGGTAAATGTGAACCCATGCCTGAAACGGAACAGGAAGTCAGCAGTTTGGATGTGAAGGAGCCATTTTGGGAGCGAATTCCGGGGCTCCTAATTTGATGAATTTAAAACGAGAGAATTTCGACAAATGGCCCTCCAATCGCAAGCAGGTATCTTTGTCAGATGGGTGATGCTAGATTGTGATTTTTTTTTTTTTTTTACCTCATCTAATATGTTCGGTGAATGGCATCAAAGATTGCTGATGACCATTAGAAAGTTTTTTTTTTTAATTTGTTTGACCACTAAGCAGGAAATTGGGTGGACATGTCAATCATAGCAAGGAGGCACCAAAAAGTCAAGGACCCAGTCTTGACATTTTTACAGGAAGTCAGTCATTTTGGGTGATTGCCTTCACTCCAAACTGCAACTATGCAAGCAAATGAGTCCCAATTGGAACCAAAACATATGCTAGAAAGATAGCCAAGGTTAATACACATTCAATTTTGTTCAAATTATTGACTATAGACATATCCTATGGTATTTTTCTGACAGTTGAATATGGCAACTAGCCTCTCAAGCCATGATTTTGCTTTCCCACGATTTTACTCTGTTTTGGGCCGCTCATTATCACACTTCTAAATAGCACCAAGGAAAGCTTGGAAGTCAGTCATAACACGACATGCTAACAAACTGAAAATGAGCCTGTCCTGCTTTTATTCCTTTTTTTTTTTTTTTTTTTTTTTTTACTCAAGAGGAGATTAAAGGGAAAACAGAGCAAAGTGAAGAGGCAAAGGCACAGCTAATCTAAAATTATTTTGCTCATCTCGGATCAGGTAAACCTTTATCCGCTTTTCCACAAGGCTACCAAAGTATCATTATGACCGACCGGTACCCCAACATGGACAGCATGTTGCAACTTTTGAGAAATTTTACAATGGAAATGCAATATAATCCACACAAAATTGAACTGAACCGCTTGCTGGATACATGGCCTTACTCTTTTGACCGCAGTAGCTCTGTTTTAATCACATACAGTATCTGCAACATAAGTCAAGCCTGAGCTAACGGCTAGCAAATTGTAGCTGGATGCGCAACCAGACATAAAAACAAAATAGGTAATAGCAGCTAAAAAGTGAGCCTGTGGGATGAAGGGCACCTGTTGGTCACAGGAGCACTTTCCTGTGGGGAAATTTTGAGGATAACCACTCTGGAGGAGT
Organism: Filicampus tigris; assembly: GCF_054856515.1. Lineage (NCBI taxonomy): Eukaryota > Metazoa > Chordata > Actinopteri > Syngnathiformes > Syngnathidae > Filicampus > Filicampus tigris. The sequence goes on along the minus strand of NC_141224.1, from coordinate 4,646,223 downwards.
AGTCAGCATCTCAGAGACAATGTAAAAATGAGTGTGCGTGCATGCATATTTTCCTTCCTCCGCATCACTAATTCTAAATGTGTGCGTGTGTGTGTGTGTGTGTGTTTGTGTGTGTACTACACTCTTTCCTCAAAAACCCTCCAGGGTGTCGAGTTGCGTTGGAGTTCATCCTCAACAGGGAAAGAGTTCATCCGTTTTCGGAGAATCATTCCCAGAGAGCATTGTTGTTATTATTATCAGAGAGGTTGCAGCTGCACACAAAAGATACTGTGCGGCTAGCCTAGCTTAGCATGAGGAGTAGTAAACGGCTAGCCTTGGGTAGGATTACTTGAGCATGAAATGGGCTCAAAAGCGCAAATTGAGACCAAAGCAGTACTCGTCAAAGTCAAGCCATGTTTCATTTTAGCGATGTTACAGCGTCGGGCATCAACCTCCATGAAGGCGCACTAACGGCAGTCGGGGGCGGGGGGGAAATGAGTGATGGTGTCTTCCAACTTCTTGGTTTGAGTAGGACGATGGACAGACTGCCCCCTTTAACCCGATCATCACCAAAACTGTAATTATGTATGAATGTATTTATTTAACCATGTTGATCCTGTTGAGATTAAGAACCTTTTTTTTTCTTTTTTTTTTCCAAGAGACACCTGGCCAAAAGAGGCAGCAAGCAAAAACACAAACGTTACAAACTTTATTTTGGATGAAACCACCTATAAGTCATAGCTAAGACTAAATTGTTCAAATTATCAAATCGATTTAAGGATAGCAGTTCCCTGAGCTTTTAGTCATTCTGCAGGAGATTCCAGGCTGAGGGTGCCGAGTACCCAAAAGCCTTTCTCCCAATTTCTGTCTGAGCGTTTGGAACAGAGAGCATAAAGAGGTCCTGAGAACAATGAATGCTGTCGGGTTCTTCTCTTCCTGATAAAGACTCCTAGATAGAAGACAAAGAATCGCCTTATAAGTCAAAGGGTCCTAGTGAATGAGTGATGTGTTCATCCACCACCCGTCCAAAAATGTTTTGGAAATGGTAGGACCTTGTACTATTTACTGTTTTACTCAAAGTCAAATGATTGCTAATGGTACCGCCTACGACATTGCCAAATCCTGGTAAATCGGCAAACGCTGTGCTTTAAGGCTAAAAATGTCACCTCGATGAGAAGATTGTTCACTCTCATCACAGCGACAACTGAAACGGTGTCAAACGTCAACGCATTCTACCATCTGGTTGCTCGAGCTTATCTAGGTCTGGACCAAGGGAGTGACGGGGAAGCGGCATTTTAAGGAAGGCTGCCCAGATTTATGTGGTGCTCAGGCTCCACCAGAGGGACAACGAGGCAGACGTCGCCAACCTCCAGCATGTCCTAAATCTGCCCCCAGGCATCCTCCTGCTTGAGACGTGCCCACAACAACAACAACCCAAAGCAGCGCGGGTCTGGGAGACATCCATTATAAATAGATGCCGCGTCTTCAGCAACGTGAAACGAAACTTTTTAATTATCCCAGGCGGTGATCCTGAAATTTCCATCCGTGCACACGGCAACAACAAAAACAATGTGCCAGCGTGCCGCTGTGTTTATTCCCAACAGCAACCTCTGCTGCCTTTTCAACTTGGATTAACATGTCCTCACCTGCAGGTTATGCTTCATAGTCATTGGCATTATACAATGATGTGTAACAGCCTCAGGCTGTGTTGTTTTCATGGCCACAGCAGGATTACGTGTGCGATAAGGACCTCATAAATATAGTAGTGAGGGTACAGGAACTCATTTTCCTCATTTGCGGGTATCAATGGAAATGTCTGTCCCCCAGGATTAAAAGTCGATATCGCGATATTAAAATTGCAGCAATATATCGTCGTCGTCGTGTCACGATCTTAATAGCAGCAAATCTGTTTAAAAGCCCAAGTTGTTTTCCATTTGTGCAGTTCCAGCACCCTCTGGTGCTTAGTTTATGGGTGCCGTTTGATTTGATGCATTTTTTTGCCACCTATAATGGATGGGTAGATGTTTAAGACCTTCGCTAATCGGCAGATAAAGAGGCACACAACACATTTGAGTTCCTCCACAAATTGCCCTAAAAGTTCACAATGTGTACGAGCATTAGCAAGTAAGTGCCTCAATATTAGGTGTTTGGTCAGGGTAGGTCATCTATTTCTCTGTGAATGCTGTTATTATGTGAAAAAAACTGAGCATTGTTTTTTGTTTTTTTTAAATATCTCCTTTTGTCCATGTATGTACACAAATATTAAAAGGTTAGCAATATCCGGCTTTCGGGCTCATTTTAAGGGGGGAACCTAAAATTCATTGACTGATACATTTCCTGGAATTGATGTCAAAATGGTCCTCTTCATGTAACAATTGGTCAACAATAGGGACGTAACGATTCAGACAAAAATCGATTTAAAATCGATTTTAACTGCTTAAAATGTGCAACAATGTAAAAAATAATACAATCGATATTGAAATATTGACCACAAAAGGATTTCTAATGATAACTCATCAAATCGTCAAATCTATTGTACATGTATTTATTTGCAGGTTTAGGTCTGGCACTAACAAAACACTGATGAGACAAAAATGTAGTTACGCAGTCAAAATCATTTTTATAAAAGTTGCAAAAAGTTATTGTTTGAGACATGGTCAAAATGCAAATGTTAAAATAAAAGCATCTTTTGGTTTTCAAATGAGCCTTTCATTTTGTTAATTTTAGTTAGTTTTAAATGGAATTGAATCGAAATCGGGCACTGAAAATGGAAAACTGAATCGAATTGGGGCTTGAAGGAATCGTTGCATCCCTAGTCAACATTAATTACCTCTGCGTTGCGGGGCTTCCAACAAGAAGTTCTCAGAGGGAAGTCATTGGCTGTCATCAGCAGGTTGCAACAGTGACAGAGCCACTGGAAGAGTCACAGAAAGGCCTAGAAGAGGACGCCACTGAAAAAGAATTTGTCGATTCGGAGCTCCAACAGCTTTTGCCATTCAGTTCCTTGTTAGAGAAGTTGCGCAAAGAGTACTGAAACATTGAACAGTTGGACGTGGGTTCAAAAATTTTAGGTCAAAATTAAGTTCACCTATAAACCTTCGAGTGCATCTCATGTTCACCCTGAAATTTCACCCGGAAGCCACCATCCCGAAACTTTTGTGAGTAGTGTTTCAAGCGTAATGTAACACTTGTGCCATTCAATCCTGTTCCTCCAGGGCCTCTGTCTTCCGTTTCTCCCTGTTGCAACACACCTGACTCAAATGATCGTTATCCAACTTCTGCAGACCTTGCTGATTATCTGATCGTTTGAATCCGTTGTGTTGCAACGGGGAGGGTTGAAAAAAACAGGACGGCGGCCCTCGAGGAACAGGATTGAAGGCCCGTGTCCCGAGGCGTACCTGGCACGTCTTTAACCTGAACCCGGGTGATGAACCGTGATGCAGTAAAGCAGCGCCGTCCAACCCCGCGCTTGACTATCGCTATCGACTGCCGGTCTCAACTCAAGTCCTCCTTAGCGAGGCCGTGCTGACCCAACACACATTCACACCCTCGCGTTCTGCGCCTCCCTACGCCATAAAGAGCCCCCAGACTCAGGCAGTCTATTTCGTTGATGGATACGGTATTGACTTTACGGCCTCCTGCTCCATCTGCACGGGAGCCGACATGGTTGGTTTCCCGCGTTCGGAGGGAGTTAGCTGAGGCAGATGGATGGGAGCGAGAATCCATAACTCTCATTTGGTGTCTGCTCCCCTGGAAGTTTTATGGCCACCAGGCTGATGGGATGTCGCGGTTTGGGCGTGGGCGGGGGGTCCGCCCCTCAATAATCCCCCATTGGCGTTTAATGTCTCGGCTGAGGATGACGAGCAGCTGGGTAAATATAACGTTTCCGGCTGCTAAAAATTGGAATGGCGATGAGATTAAATGGAATCAAACTTTAATGATGCCCCGGAGAAGGTTGGATGATGCTAAGTGGCGCAGGCAGAGCATTTGCTTATTTTGACGTTGTTTTTGAGGGCAGGTTCCTGTGAACGCGGCTCTGTCGAAACCTGTCTTCTTCCTCGGGATTTCCGTCTGTTCCGACCATAATCCTATTTTGACGATACCTACCGTTCTTTTATAGTGTCAAACCCGAGATCCCGACCGATACGTCGCGGCTCGGCCCAAGAGAGCTTCGAAATAAGGACCAATTTTGGACCAATTTTCCACCGTTTCAACAAATTCGTCTAGTTTCTCAGTGGAATCATCGATGATAATCAGTCCCTAAAAAGATTCATGACACATCTCGGTCCTCCCGTGCTCAATCCCACTATGGGAAAATGCAATGTGCTTGACTTGAGCAAGGTACAGATTGCTCAGACTCAATCCAGATTTTAGGTGTCGTGCAAAAAAATTGTTATGGCAACTTTGGACTCATTTTCTGCAAATTAAGGGTTACTCTCATATTTTTTATGTAGATGTAGGTTGGTGTGTATACACATGTGTATATACACATGTTACTGCGTATATCTACATAGGTTTGATTCTAAATGTTTGCCGTCAATGTTATACATTAATGGCCACATTATGCCGCCGCCCCTGTGTGACCTATATCTTTGCTACTGTAACAATGAAAATTTCCCCACTGTGGGATCAATAAAGGCATTCTTATTCTTATTCTTATTCTTATTCTTAATAAATTACTACGGTGATTAATATCATACCATGCTCAAAATAGGGACGTGTACTGATTTCCCACAAGTTTAGACTGCACATACACCGGTCCTGTATTAATAGTTTCGTTTGCCGCAGCCAACCCTGGTAGAGCAAAACATCGTATTTTCCGGACTATAAGCCGTACCTTTATATAAACCGAACCTATGTCTTATAATTCCGGTTAGAGTGCCCCTAGCGGTGGAGGGAAAAATCCGCAGAATAGCCTCACTTTATATAAGCAGCATGGTTCAAAACCTAGGAAAGAAGTTGCGGCTTATAATCCGAAAAATACGGCAATTTCGCTTTTGCCACTGAATTATCTGTTCAGTGTATTAGTGGAGGTAAACTTTGGACACCTTTGTTTACAGGAAAGTATGCTGTGCTTGAGCATGGCAGAGATTTAGAACTATAAATTGTCGCTGCCGTTTGACCACCATTTATGCGAACAGCACGAGGCTGTCAGCGCGGCCACGCCCACTGGTCCACTATCAAAACCGCTAAACTAGCCATCATGCAACTCTGATAACTTTCCAGAGTCTGCTTCACTTTTTAAGCTTGCCAAAAAGTCCCTCCGTGTGCGCTTTGTAACAACCCGTAATCGACTCATTTGTCTAAATAGCAATGTGTCCCCTTTCACGTTATTGATGGAGGCCGGCTGAGGAGGCACAGGCTGGGCATTTGCTTTTTGTTTTTGTGCGGCTCACATCAACTCGTAATGGTCTTATTGGATCAATTAGAGCGTCATTCTGCAAAGGTGCTCGGTAACTCATGATTTAGACAGCCTTCATCAGCTTATTGGACTCGTTAATAGGCTTAGTCAGCCTGCCTCTGTTTGCGTGCGCGTGCGTGTGTTTATGCTATTTATATATTTGGGGGAGGCGGGTGGTAAATAATCAATACACATTTAAAGGTGTAATGGGTGTGAAAATATTTCCTTTTTAGCGGCTAGCAGGAAGGAAGCACTTGTCTGAATCGGTGCTTTTCAAAGGTATTTGTCTTATTGGTCGAATAGATGCCATTCCGGTGTTTTCTGGGTGTTGAATACAGAGTAGTTATTCCATTGCACATTGTGTAAAAATAAAAACAATTTTGGTGGAAGTTGCTGGACGGAAACGCTAACGGAAGGCCGTTTAAAAATGCTTGGCGGACTGGCGATTGCCAGAGCTGGGCATTTTACTCAAAATTGAGCGACCGTTATTCCACATCCGTCTGCAGCGTGGGTACCCTTCCATTGTCCGTCATTTCCCTTTTTTTCCGTCCGCCTATGATTTTAGTCGGCCGGCCGTCGGCGAGTTCGACTAAACTTTCAGTAGCACCTCCCAGTCCAAAGGGGTCGCTCTAGGGCACTTTTCCTAGTCAGACATCAGAAAAGTCCGACTTCCCATCTACCTCGAATGCAGCACAGTTTTCGCTGTCCTGTGAAAAACACCTTGGTCCATTTTTTTCATTTTTCTTATTTTTACATGAATGGCGTTTCTGCGTCATTGACATTGCATTAACGTGAACATTTTAAAAAATTCCAAAATTGGACATACGTGTTTTTTGCAGGACTGCGACGATATGAAAGAAGGCTGGAATCGGCCCTTTATCTTTCAACTTCCTGTACTTTTCTATGCTTCAATGTTTTTCCAAGACAATGACGTTGATGAAGACTTGGCCCCTTTATTAGCCTTTATTATTTGTGAACGCAGAGGGGAGAAAGGCAGTCGCTGTCTTTCGGTATTTCTTTCCCAGAGTTCTCTTTGACGAAACGGAAATGTAGCGATGTACCCTTTATGATGTCAAGAGTTCTCTATGACGAAACAGAAATGTAGCGATGTACCCTTTATGATGTCATGCAGTACAAATGTCACAAGGGTTCACAACAACAAAGGTACAGAGGCTGTTGTGTGATTCAGAGAGGCAGAGAGTGTCAGTTGCTGTTGGTAAAAGGAAGACCTAACTGATCTGTTGACAAGGTAAGCGCAGTCTTGAACTCTTTCAAGAAGTACAGAGACGCACACTTAAAATATTGATTTAGCTTTGCGGTTGTGCTTTCTTATTTAGGACTAAATAGGATCTTCCAATGTTCTGATGTGTGAAAGTATGCTGCAATGGTCTGAAAGCACACAAATAAATGTTCAGGGTTTATCGTAAAACTCACGTTAGCCCATTCCCACGTTAGGTTTGTACCAGGATGTGTTGAGTTCTTATAAGGCGTATGAAGTATACACAAGTATGAGAACATTTGATTTTTTTTTTTTTTATAATGTAAAAACGTCTTGACCCAGACTTTCATCATTTTTGCACCAGTGGGCTAAAAGTGTATTTCTATTTGTACATCTTTTGTTGTATGTACTATGGACTATATGGTATAGCGGTGGTCGTATTTTTCCCCCCACCTCGCCTAATTCCTGTAGTGAGATGAATTCTGAGACTCAACACTGTCCTTTTGCTTTTTATTGATCTTTATTTTTCTGCACGTCCGCGTTCCGACGTCACAAGGCACCGAAGCGTACACAATAGCAGAGCCCGCCGTTGATGCGATGAGACTATCGTCCTACCTTAACCGACTCAAAAAGAACAGGCACCGCTTCTTTAACACGAATACTACTCGAATCCCACAGCGACTTAGAGCCGTCATTTTTTTCTTTGATGAGACAGTCCAAAATGTTTAATGTGCATGTAAAAAAACCTGAACGTGGCTCAATGCTAGCAAACCACGACCGATCGCCACCAAAACACATTGGCGATTGCTTTGATGTTTTCAGAGATTGAAGTGGGCACAAGTTGAGGAATCGCACATGAATTTTGGTGGCAAACGATCACAGTTTTCCAACATTAAGCCTCTCACCTCTTCTTCGCGAATACGCGCAACCACACACGTAAAACCAATCCCCCAAAATGCCCCAAAACGTTGACGATTGATAGAAATTCTCTGAAGTAAAACGTCTTCAAAACAATGGCGCTCAACATGAGCGGGCGGCGCGTTGCCCTGTGAGATTTTACCGGAAATGCGTCACGTCTCTCGGTGCCTATAGTCCATTAACCTTGCAGTTGGTGTGTGCCTCCTTGGAATCTGGTGTGCTGTGTAAGCTAAATGCTTGAAATTCTCTCCTTGTGTCTTCCAAGTTCCCAATGGAGCAGTAACATAAAGGCCCACCCTTCATTTGCGGACAAAGTGGCCGACAGTTCACTGGGCATCTTGATACCAAAGAGTCGAATCACTTTCAAGAGAGCTGTAACAAAAGAGTCGAATCACTTTCAAGAGAGCTGAAGTCCAAAGCATGCATTGGCAAAGATACTTGAAAGTGAAATGGCACAAGCTATTCATTTCCTTCTTATGGGTGGCACTGCTGATCTTTTCGCTCCAATACATATGGAAGTCCCGTACTAAGAGTGGCACAGCTTTGGGCAAAAAGACACAAGCCAAGACTAACCAAATGCAGGTTGGAGACTTGAATGGCACTCAAATCCACGGTCATTTTCCTTACATCATCAATGAGCCGGGCAAATGCCAAGGGAGTCTGGCAGCGCCATTCCTGGTGTTTCTCATCCTCGTGGATCCTTTGCTGGCGGAAGCAAGGAACGCCATACGACAGACCTGGGGGAATGAGAGCTTGATACCAGGCGTGCCAATCGTCCGAATGTTTCTTCTGGGAAAACGTGAGGGCAAGGTGGGGCGTCAACTGCAAAGGATGCTCCAGGAAGAGAGTCAGAAATTTCATGACGTAATCCAGCAGGACATCTCGGATACATACAGGAACCAGGTCCCGAAGGTCATGATGGGAATGCAATGGGTGGCGCGATACTGCCCACGGGCCGCCTACGTCATGAAGACGGACAGTGACATGTTTATCAACACCGAGAACCTGATCTTTAAGCTTCTCGGACCAGAGCGAAATCCCAGGAGGGACTACTTTACAGGAGCCGTCTTTCGCAATTTTACACCCTTACGGAACAAAGAGAGCAAATGGTACGTTTCCAAAGAGGAGTACCCGGAAGACAGGTATCCCACCTTCTGCTCTGGGACCGGCTATGTGTTCTCGGGAGACTTGGCTCTCAAAATTTACACGACGTCTTCTGTTGTGCACCGGCCCTACCTGGAGGATGTGTACGTGGGACACTGCCTGGCCAAGCTTGGGGTGGAGCCCATCAAACAAATCAACGCTTTTCTGTTCAACACATACCGGGTGCCCTTCAGCGGATGCATATACAACCACCTGATCACATCCCATGAGATTAAGCCCAAGGAAATCATTCAGTACTGGGAGATGGTACAGAGGCGCAAGACCGAATGTGCAGTTAAGACTTAAACCTGGGGAAGGTTAAAAACACCTGATGTTTTGCCTTTATTTAGAGTCCGGGAATTTCTTTGTGTCTCTAGAAAAAAAAATCTTTTGAAATTAGCGTGGAAATTTTACGCTAGACTTTTAAGTTAGTGAGGGATATACAAAATGATCACTGCACCTGTTGGTAGCCTGTGACAAACTTATTTACCATTATGTTAATGTATTTATGTAACTAGCTGTCCGCCAATGTCAGTTCTCAATTGCCCTACCTGAGTAAATAAAGTTTTCAAAACAATAAACTATTTAAACAAAGTGCTTTCGCAACTCTTCGTTTGTGTCATATAGCTAATGAACATTGAATGAATGTGTGGCAGCAGATAAGGCACAACAGAAAAAAAACATTTTCTGTTCAAAACAATGAGAAAAAAAGTTTACCCATTTAAAAAGAGTCGAGAGATTTGTCGTTTTTATCATAGCTACACATCGGGCGTTGGAAATAAACGCATGGGATAAGGCGGCACCACGTGTGTTCTGTCGCGTAGCGTGCATGCGCCACAGATTTGCTGGGTATTCCGCCTATGACGGACCGGTCCGTCTATCGACGGACGGCCATTTTGTAGGTGATAAACGAAAGGCAGCAACCTTAAACAGGAAATTAACCCAAACATTTTTTTTTCAAGAATATGTTCCCAGCAGGCCCACTAGTTGAAACACGGCATTCTGATGAATATTGCGTTTGCGGACCACGAGTTAACCAACTCGTTTTTAGCTGTCTCAGAGGGCGGCCATTTTGTCATTTCTGCCGGTTGAAAATGACATCACAACTGTTCAGGGCTAACGTAACGACCAATCACGGCTCAGCTTCAGAAAACAGGTCAGCCGTGATTGGTCGTAACCTGAGCCCTGGACAGTTGTGATGTCATTTGCAGTCGACAGAAATGACAAAATGGCCGCCCCCAACGATGGCTCGTGGTCGACCACGAGTTGAAACAAGGCCTTCTGATAAATATTACGTTTGTGGAATAAGATTTAATCTGCCCGTTTTTAGCCATCTTTGGGGGCGGCCATTTTGTCATTTCTGTCGACTGCAAATGACATCACAAATGTTCAGGGCTCAGGTTACGACCAATCAAGGCTAAGCTTCAGAAAACAGGTCAGCTATAAATGCAATATTGATCAGATTGCCTTGTTTCAACTAGTGGGCTTGTATAGAACATATTCTTGAAAAAATAGGTTTGGGTAGACTTCCTCTTTTAAGGAGTTGCTTTTTTTTTTTTTTTGCGGTCCCGAGGTAAAAACATCAGGGGTCACCGGGAGGTAGTTCGACATGACTGAGCAAGGGGATGCATGTTTCATCATTGTTTGCACTGTCGAGGCTTATCTCCCTCCGTTAAAAAGCCTGGCGTGTTGGCGTGCACGTTGCAAATGAGATTAGTCCAATTCAAAACTGGAGCTCATTTATTGTGCGCCAACTCCCACTCGCCTCCCCCGCGACTCGACATAGCGCCTTGAGAATTAGCAACGTTTTGGAGTTAGTGCATACATTTTCTCTGCTCTGCCCATTCAGTGTTGTTTTGATTTTTCAGAGTGTGTTCGAAAGCAACAGGGCAGTCGCTTATTTGTGTTTCGGGGGGTGTTATTAAAAACTGGTGGATGTGCGTAATGTGATGGCTCTGCATGTTTTGCGCGGCCTTGACGGCGTGGCGGGATCAAGGCGCTTTTTGGTTTCTCGCCTTCTTTTGTTCTGTGGATTCCAGAGTGATGACTCACATTTCGTTTACTCTTCCATATGCTGGGAATGTGGCCACCAAGGATTCAGACACTTTGGGGAAGTTTTGCTGAAGTGTGCCGTCTTTTTATTTATTTATTTATTTATTTTGTCACCTACAAGTTCAGACAATTTAGTCGAAGGCAAGAGGAGGAGGAGGAGAGAGGAGGCACTCATGCATGTTCATTTCATATCTCATCTGGATTATCTTCATGCACCCGCGGAGAGTCACAGAGGCTAGTCCGACCTGCTTGTACCCTGTTCGATACGAATACGAGTAGACACTTACACACTGCCGTTGGCAGGCAAAATAGCCTGGTTTCCACCAAGCGGTATAGGTTGTGTGTTTGGTTCACTTTGATAAAGTGCAGTTTTCTACTTGTTTCCATGGCAAAGGGTCCGGGAATATCAGACACCTTCCACTTTTTAGCACCCGTTTCTCTCTTACTGTATGAGTAATGCAGTAATTCGCTGCCAGTTATTCGTAATAACTCACCTTGCACATGGCATTTAATGACTAGAAATAATCATTTGAAAAAAAAAAAAAAGGCCCCACGGCATGTGCGGTTATGCACAAGCAAATCTAAATCTAATGCAAGTTGTTGCCGGTTGTTGAGGATAACAGCCACTTTGCACAACGTAAAGAAACAACAATTACAGAATTACAAATAATCCGCAGATTAATAAAATTCTTCGGAGTGCTTAACTCATTCACTGCCAGACATTTTTAGACCCTCTTTTACCCTAACATTTGAAAACATTTGAAAAAAAATATAAATAAATTCCTGGGATTGAATGGCTGGACTGTGAAATGACAAATCGTCGCTGTCATGTGAAAAACACATCTCCATTTTTTCCCCCCATTTTCTTCTTTTTACATGAATCATGTTTCCGCGTTAGACATCGCATTAAAGTGAAAATTAAAAAAGTTTCCAAAATTGGGGATAAGTGTTTTTCACAGGACAGCGACGAAATATATATGTCAATGGCAGTGAATGAGTTAATGTACACCTCATGTGATTATGCTAGCTATTCATGATAGCAGCCCTTGTACAGTTGTCAATGGCAGTGAATGAGTTAATGTACACCTCATGTGATTATGCTAGCTATTCATGCTAGCTATTCATGATAGCAGCCCTTGTACAGTTGTCAATGGCAGTGAATGAGTTAATGTACACCTCGTGATTATGCTAGCTATTCATGCTAGCTATTCATGATAGCAGCCCTTGTACAGTTGTCAATGGCAGTGAATGAGTTAATGTACACCTCATGTGATTATGCTAGCTATTCATGCTAGCTAGTCATGATAGCAGCCCTTGTACAGTTGTCAATGGCAGCGAATGAGTTAATGTACACCTCATGTGATTATGCTAGCTATTCATGCTAGCTATTCATGATAGCAGCCCTTGTACAGTTGTCAATGGCAGCGAATGAGTTAATGTACACCTCATGTGATTATGCTAGCTATTCATGCTAGCTATTCATGATAGCAGCCCTTGTACAGTTGTCAATGGCAGTGAATGAGTTAATGTACACCTCATGTGATTATGCTAGCTATTCATGCTAGCTAGTCATGATAGCAGCCCTTGTACAGTTGTCAATGGCAGCGAATGAGTTAATGTACACCTCATGTGATTATGCTAGCTATTCATGCTAGCTATTCATGATAGCAGCCCTTGTCCAGTAGAAATCGAAATAGAAATAGACAAGGAAATAATCCATAATCCACAATTTGACTCTGTGTAACAATATTTTGATCGTAGTGTATATTTTGATCGTAGTGGAATATAAAAAAAATTATATAAACTTTTGTTGTTTCTACCGTTGTTTTGAATAACAATAGAACACAAATGGCTGTTCATGTTAACCACCACTTTGCACAATAGGAATAAACGGGTACAAATAATCCATAGTGTCAACAAATAGTGCACAACATGCTCGGTTAAGCATGGGCACATACACGCTTGTAATTTAATTGTCATATAATTAAGGCCCTCTTCTTCGTGTCAACATTCTCTGACGTCAGCAGGCAGCCATCCCGCCTCCACATTGCATCTGTATAGAACGAGCTACAAATGGATATCTCGCCTCACCGACGCTTGCCTTATTACTGCACTAATGCGCAGCACGTGCGTCAACGCGGCCCTTTTTGAAAACACGTCGTCCGTCTGAGATGAGACCATTTTCCCCCGTCGTCTGTCTCGCGCTCGTTCGTCCGTGTTGACGTTACAAACTCGTTCTGTTTACCTGGCGCCCTTCTGGACTGTAAATTCCAAACAGCTTTCATACGGTCCACTACGTGCTGCCAGCAAAACCAAGAGAATGGCCCGCCTGTGTGCGTTTTACCGGACGGACGAAAATAGCCGCGGAAAGGTCAGCGCGAGCGTGAGTGACAGAGAAAATGGCTTTTTGGTGTCATTACTCTGTTTTTTTCTATAATTGTGGCGAAGCCTCGGACTAGTAGTGATAGTTAATCAAGTGGATGCTCCATTAGCCTTCGCCCAGAAAAAAATGCATCAATGATAAAAAGCGATTCATATGTGGGATATGCCTGAGTGCTTTATCAGTGCTCATCAATTTGATCTTTTGTGTGCGGAACACTGGTTGCATTTTTTTTAACTCAAACATTTTTTTTTTCAAAAACGTGTTCCCAGCAGGCCTACTGGTGGAAACACGGTATCCTGATTAATTTTGCGTTTGTGGAATATAAATTAAGCAGCAAAATGCACTCATTTTTGGCCATCTCTGGGGGCGGCCATTTTGTCACTTCTGTCGACTGAAAATGACATCACAACTGCTCACAACGACCAATCACGGCTGACCTGCTTTCTGAATCTGAGCCGTGATATTAATCAGAATGACCTGTTTCAACTAGTGGGCTTGCATAGAACATATTCTTGGAAAAAAAAAAAATGTTTGCGTTGTCTTTCTATTTAAGATGTCCAAATTTTGTATGTTTATTGAAATAATCCATACAGTCAAAAATAGTCCATGGCACACGTAAACGTGTAATATTATTATGTGACGACTCACCAATTATTAATCACAACTGCTACCTTGCATAATACACATATAAAAAATAAAAAGCAATCAGTACAGACAACCTGTGCCGACTTGCGAGTTTACTGTCAAACCGAACATCAACCAAAGAGAATTGCATTTTGTACAGTATGTGTACCGCTACTTTAAACGACCACATAGATTTTGTCGGTTTAGCCCTAACGCTAAAAAACAAGCAATGTGTGTGTGTCTTTCTGTATTATACTTCCCCCTAAGTAGCATCGCAAGGGTTTTTGCCAATAGAAATAAATGACGACTTGAAAATAATCCACTGAGTGTAAAAACAGTCCACAGCACACTCAAATCTACACGTCATGATTTACTTCCATTAGGGATACACGATATTGGAAAAACATGCGATATGGTTGTTGACTATAGCGATATCGATATTATTGCGATAAATAATAAGAAAAACAAGCAAGCTCAATGTCTTTTTAGCTAATTCATTGTAATTCCCCTCTATAATGTTCTACTATTGGGTGGCGATTTGATTCTGACGTCAAATTCGGATAAAAGCAGACAATTCCGTCAGAAAATGATTGCCAGGAGTTAGCACTGTAAGCGACATTCCGGCATATTTTAGCGGTGGCAGCGGTCAAAGCAAAAACATGTGCCGGCTTGATTCGTATGTTGCTCGACGAGGACCAATCGGCCGCCTTTTAATCCGCACGGGCCCATCTGGTGTGTGTGAGTGTGCGCGCGTGTGTGAGCGTGTCACACTGCCCTCATTCACAACTCCATATTTCCCTAAATCCTCCCAGCTCGCCGCTTGACGTGGGCCTCCCTCCCTCGCCTTCCTCGCTCTCTCGCCCCCTTGTGACATTTTCATCAAGGCACACTTTTATTGTCTCTTAAGCCGCCCTGCCGCTTTATTACACTTGTCCCCCCTTGACCTCCCTTTTCATCCTCACTAAGAAGGTCGCCGGGGGGGGGGGAATGACTCCCGCGTGTCCCTGGTGATGGTCCGGTGATATCACATTGTGAGTTTTTCACGTTATGTTCACGCACACAGCGGAAAGGTAAAAGGGCGGGAAGTGGAACTGCCTCGCGTTGGCTCCGAAAACAAACATTTGGAAACGGCATTGCGTGTCGGTGTTCCAGAGTCAAAGCAATAACTGATACTCTTGTGTTTTGCGTAGCATAGCATAGCATAGCATAGCATAGCAAAGCATAATAATGAAACTGTTCAAACTGTTGTTTGAGCACTTTACTGCGTCATTTGTTGCGAAAAAAAGAACTCAAAACTATTGATTCCCTAAAAAAAAAAATAGATTTAGTCTACCGTATATTCGGAGTCACCAATATAACACCACACAAGTAACCTGTTGGTCTGTTCTAAAAATAGCTCACCAGTAATGGGACATTATGATTTCACAGGAATATAGGTGGAAGTGGTTATTTGACATTTTTAACTTTAAAAATGTAAACAAATAGAAGTACTAGCGATGGGCGAGTAGTAAGTACCGATAGCATGTATCGTATCGGGCCAATACGACATCGACACTAGCCACCGATACTTAAATGGGAAGTCAATATTGTGTTCTATGTAGCCATACTAGTTTAAGCACGGCATTCTGATTCATGTTGCGTTGGTGGAATTTGAATCATCATCTGCGTCAGAAACAAAGGTTTTGTTCACAATGTTTTCTCATTATGCTACATGAAATGTTATACATCAAAAGTACTGGAGGTATCCGTACTGTGTCGGTGAGTAGTCCGAATGAAAACCAGGTGTATAATAAATAATATATCAATATATGAACAAATAACTTGCATCGAACATCCCTTGATAGAACTTAAGTGTTGACTATTCATATTCATCCGTTTCCTAACTTGTTAAATGACTTGATAATGATTGTGAGAAATCAACATGACCTCGCAGAGATGAACACTGCTTAATCAAAAAACTAAATTAAATTAGTAATTTCACAAGTGTGTATCAAACTGGTAGCCCTTTGCATGAATCAGTGCCAAGAAGTCGTTTCAAAAAGGTTGTTGACCCTTGTTGTATATTAATATTGACGTAGTGTATACATTTTGAGCAGCACGCTGGTTGAGTGACGGTTTCGCATTTCCTCCCCAGTCGCACGACCTGTCCCATACCTGATATTTTCCAGCTGGGAACTCGGTACGTAATGATGAGTGCTTTCCAACGGAGGGTGGGGAGATTAGGAACTGATTCATACGTCAAGGGGGACGGGGGGTTAATAGATCTCGAAGGGGCGGCGGGCGAAGGAGGAGAGGCAATAGCCGCGAGGCTAAGAATGTGGGATTATCCAGATTTAATGGAGGGAATAAAGCATCCCACAGGGTGGCAATCCGCTTTGCGTCCGCCGTACAGATTTCCATCACGATGATGTGCGGCGGGGCCGTCTCGGTCAAGTGGTTCAGGCCTTGGGCGCGCTCGTCGTATATTATGTCCTTTGAATGTCCTGTACAAGTTGCTACTGATGCACGTTATGAAGGGATAGCGTGAAAGCTCAAACACAATTCCTTCTGGGACGCTTTGTGCGATCTCCCAAAAAATTCACACGGAGCCAGGTCAGGTGTGTAGGGCGGTTGCTCAAGCACTGGCCAGGAAGTGTCAGATGCTCAGGGAATTTAAGCAGCCACGAGATGTCCTGCCACAACTCTCAAAAACGTCCATATTGATCATCTGGCCCACAGTGATGCGGAAAACTCGTAGTTTGGCGCTTTGAAATACATCTTTTATGTCCCGGACAGTCCCGGAACTTCACACACCTGGCCAAGTTTCGTCAACTGAGTTTTCCCTTTGCCGTTAGTCATCTTTGGTGGCATCACAAAAAGAAGGAGGGCAAAGAAAAAGCATGTTTCATCCTTTCGATGCTCGCTGAGTCTGAGTGGATCATCTTACTGGAGCTCACAGAGGATCTCTGCCCCCGCCGGCAGAGATGCTGAGTCGCCTGAGAAAACACAGAGCAGGAAGTTTCACTTTTTTCGATTCATGGCCGCCCTCATGTTTCTAATCACTTGTTCAGCAAATGGTTTAGCGGGTTGACGAATGAAAAACTGCTAGCGGACTTTAGCACCTTGTGGCTGCCAGTTTTTTCTTGTAATTGATGCTGCGCACCCGTGAACTTAGATCAGACATCCTAAATTCACCCCGTTAAAAGTGGAGCCAACGAAGCAGCGGGCTACTTTACTACAGTCAAAAAATGTTGTATTTTTTAAAAAGTTATTGTCAAGATATGCACGCATAATTTATCTATGACAAGAAGGTAGAAGCAGGTCAGTTGTTACACATTCATCAACATAATTGTTTTGCCCTACCCCCAAGGCAACAAGGTTGTGATTTTAGGATGGAACTGATTAAAATTAAGATTAGATTTAATTTTATAGCCCTAATTTTTCCAAGAGCTGACATTTAAAAAATGGATTACAACACTCCACTGCTGCAACTGGAAGTATTTTTTTCACATTTCACTGAAATTATTAGTCATAAATAACAGTCGTATTATTGGTTAAAAAGACCACCTGTGAGAATTACTTCATGCATTCCCCCCCAAACAATTATTTTCAAAATAATTCAAAAATATGTTTCAAGCTATATAAATATTGACATTGGGGTGTTTATTTAATTAACACAAGGCATCAATTAAACGTAACTAAACTTGGCCAAATAGTCATTAGGTTTAAATATATTTTTTCCATTTTAAAGAATCAGTTAGTAAATTGGGTCTCTATAGCTGCAGCCCCCAAATTGTTCTAATTAAAAAAAGTTTTAAACATTTTACTATTTTATATAAATATGCCAATATGACATAATCAACAGACCAAATTTGAATATATGCAAGAACTACGATGGCCCTTAAGTCCCAAAACTAGTCCCTCTGTCGATTAAACAAAAAGTAGAATAAAAAAAACAAACAAACAGGCATCAGCATTAATTTTATTTTGCAAAATAAATACTGAATGTTTTAAGTTACCTATTTGCTTTATCTACAGTATTTTAAATAGAAAATTAAAAGTAAATAAAAATTATTTCTTGGTGCTCTGTAGCTCCCTCCAGTGGTGCAAGGTGACAAAGACATGTTCAGAAGCTAAAGACATTCAAAACCCTACCGTAACTTTTCACGTACGTTATGGACGTAACGTAATGTCGAAATGGACATTGGACTAGGTTGTGGACAATCCTGGGTTGCCATAACAACAATACAACCATCTACTCTTTATTACAAGCCACTTTTTAAGGTCATATTCCAACATTATGCTGAAGTAAATATTTTTGGTCATTTTCACAGTGTTGTTGTTCCTCGGTGGATTAATGCGTGCGGCCATCGATCAGTGACGACAGGCCTCTCTCGTCCTTCCGCCCGCGACGACTTTCACGTGCAAACCAACCTGACAAAGGGCGGTTACGCAACGCGACGCCCACTTGATGAACGCCGTGCCGCGTGTTAATAAGCCAAAGCAGCCCGCTGACCTTTTTTTTTTCTAAATGTACCCGAGTCAATATGTGACACTACTTTGTCTGACTGGAGGCCGTTTTGTCCGATTGAGCCTGTGTGTGTAATCTGTGCGGGTGGGAGTGTGAGTTTAGCATGTTTTACACCCGGAGGCATCAACAGTCAGGATGATTACATGTTGTTAAAGGCAGGGATTCCCAAACTACTAGGTGTAAATAAAAGAGTTTTTTTTATGAAAATAAACAGGAAATATTCTCAAACTAAATATTGTCTGCATTAAAACGAGAAATGGAAAGTGCAACATTCGTAGCTTGTCTTCTTTTTAGCAAACCAAGTGCAACAATAACGGTATGTATGAATAGTCTGATTATTAAGATATGAACACACCATTATAATTATATTATAATATAATTTGCTCGAGCCAAAGGATGAAATGCACCATGTTTGTTGACAAAGTTGACTTTACACTAGACGGATACCTTTTTGGCTACAGTTCTCCTAAAAGTCCAATATTTGGCACAATTAATACAAAATAAGCAAACAAATTAAAAAAATAAAATAAATAAATAAATAAATATATATATATATATATATATATATAAATAAATATATATATATATATATATATATATATATATATATATATATATATATATATATATATATATATAAGCAACCCGACTTTGGAGCTTTGTGAGATTTGCAGACTGACAGATTTTTTGCTTTGACTTGCGATCGCAAACAATGGCTTCTAAGTTGCTTCCCAAGTTGAGTTTTTAAAAGTAAGTTACTTTATGAACCATCTTTCCAAGTGCGTATGCCTACACCCGATTTGACAATTTGATGTCAACATTTAGGAAATGAATTCCCAATCAATCTAAGTAGACATTTCAGAAGGAACTACCGTGGGTCAAAAGTGGCTGCATCCTGATGTTGTTGTTAGCAAAACTATATAGAGATCAGTAGGTAATCTGCATTCCCCGCGCTTGCTAAACGCGCCGTTTGCCCTTGAAAACCACTGAAGGATTTACGATGTTCCACCGTGTTCCGACTCGTTTTCCACTCCCTCGACAAAGCTTCGACTACCAAAACAAATTCGCGTCCCGCCGCCTCGCAAACAAGGAGCCGCGCGAGCGCGTCCGCCAATTACCGCTTATCGCCGACGCCCCTCCATTTTGTCACCTGGAAAGTGTGCGTTATTAAAATGAGCTCAGCGTTTTCAGCACCAAACAGCTGCTCGGGGAGGAAGGTGCCGAATAAATTTCCCAGGTGTCTCCGTGTTTCCCCATGCACAGCGACCAGGCCTCCCCTCGCCAATCCTCGGCACTCTCCTAATTAGCGGCCTCTATAATTAGCTTTGTTTTACTTTCCCAAAATGTTTTTCTAAGCCTTTTTCTCTGTTGGAAATGATTTTGACCTGGATGTGAGTGCTCATCCAACACAGGTGAACAAAGTTTTCAGCCGGAACAAATTGGGAATCCTTTGGCCGCCAGACTCATTATCGGCTCTTCCTCTCTTTACACTCCATGTCAAGGGAACGCTCCGTCACCTGAAGAAATTCCGCTAATCTCCTCCTGAAGGGGGTTTCCTCCTTTAATTACCAATCTAGTCAGTCGGCATGAATTCCTGTCCTTTAATAATAACGTGTCAATATCGCGGGGAGCCGCGACTGAGCTATTGTCTTGATAAGTCTTATCTTGACTGCTACCAAGAACAATGGAGCTTTATTTTACTTGCCAAAAAGTGAGCTTCACCTTTTGGAAATTGCACCTGCAAAGAAAAGTTGGCTGTCCTCACCCAGGGAGAAAAAGTCGACCAATGTAACGAGCTAAACTGTTGTTTTGCAACACTGCGGTCTTTATCGGAGTATTATATATTGAAGATAAAAATTGAATTCAATTTCAACTTCTTAACTCTTTCACTGCCATTGACGTATTTATTTGTCTTTTCACAGTCCAGCCATTCAATCCCAGGGATTTATTTCGATTTTTTCCAAATGTTATCAAACCTTAGAGTAAAGGCGGGTCTGAAAATGTCTGGCAGTGAACGAGTTAAATGTGCAGCAAGACCTTCTCAACCTTTGTTTTGGCTACATAAACGTGACCTGAATATGAACGTGAGCTACGGTGGCCCTCATTGTCCAAATTTGGTCCCTAAATTCACATCCAGCTATTTTCTGAACTATATTGTACGTGTATATATGACACTAAAACATGAAACTAGCTTATTAAAGCGTGATAAGTTAACAGACTTTGGTTCAGGCCACTGGCGGAGTCATTGTGTGACTAGCGTCATAACTACCCTTCTATAATACTGCCAGTAGTAAATGTAGTTTAGTTGATAAAACCTTTTTTTTTTCAAATTTGATTTTTATGAATATGCTAATTTGACTGCCCATTTGTTTTGATTACATGGATTTACACAAGAAAGAACTAAGGTGGCCCAAAAGGTACAAAATTGCCTGGTTATGAACCACCAGACATGAATCACAAATGTGTCTTGAAATAAAAAAAATAAAAATTTTTAAAAAAGAACAAACAAAACGTGTTACTTGTGTGACCATAACAAACCCGGCTACGCAACCCTCGACTCGTGAGGTGAAACTTTTCTGCAGTGCGTTTTTCGACAATACAAAGTCATCATCTTGACCTTGTCGGACCACCTTCCTGTGTTTTTTTTTTTGTGAGAGGATTTTGGGAGCGCATTAACATCACAGTGTGTACACACGACAGGGTGGCGTTGTGATGAATGGACCCCGTGTGCTTTGGATGGCAATAACGAGCACAAAAAGCAGCCCGCTGACCTTATTCGTTGCACCGCTGAGGGTTCCTAATGAACATCTGACGCTCGCGACGTTTTTTTCCCCGCGCCATCTCACGCGGCGACGGAATGGATTGCTCGCGCGCTTTTGTGTTCTGTTGAGTCTTGAAGATGCTTGTCGTCCTTGGTTTGCCGCCCTGACTGATGAGGGCGGATAGAACGCGGCGTCTGGGGGGCAGCGGGGGCCAAGAACCAATGCGGTCCGTAATGGGTTCAGCCCGGTGGGCGGGCTGTGTTTTGGCACGCTACAATAACGTCACCTGTGTCACAGGATGGGATTGAAAAAAAAAGCCTCGGATTCAGTTGTGTGTGGTTGTAATAGATGGACGTCAAGGTAGAAGGCCGTGCGCATTTAGCTAGGGGGGGGGGGGGGGGGGGGGGAATCGATACGGTGATTGAATGACTGACTGTCATCTGGGCCCGACCATCCCGAAGGTGGAATCGCCGGGGCGGTAAAAAGCAGCGTGCCGTCGCGGGTCGTAAATCCCGAGCACTCTACTCCGCATTGACTGCGTGTTTTTGATATGCAAAGAACGCTGACATCCGGCTTCCGATGCCTTTAAAGTCAGTATGGCTTTGAGAAATCTGTCCTCTAAAAGCTTGCAAAATCGCGGCATTGTCCCAGGGGAAAGAGTATCCACGATTGGATGACTGGGGTGGAGGACGCGTGTCGTCGCAGGTTATGAATCCCAGCGGGGCCGCTCGACGGGCAAAGATGGCGGGGCCGTGGGGGTTGTGTCCGATGTTGTTTGCGGAAGAGCTGCAATCAGATCTCTCTTAATCCACTCACTGTACGCTCGAATAGGGAGCCCTCCGTCTCACAGTCTCTCTCGCTGGTGTGGTTACCGCGGCAACCTCTTCCTGTAGCTTTCCATAGATCATGCCGTGTCTGTCAGCTATGACTGGAGGGGTCGCGTGGGGGGAGGGGGTGGTCGGCGGGATTGGGAGCCGTCCCACGCAGAGGTCATCATATTTTGCTGACATTTCCCGGCCAGTGGTGGCCACATCTCATTTTTGTCATCTTAAAGGTGCAGTGTACACTAGAAAGTGCTCATTTTATATCAAATAAGTATATAATACAAGTCAAACCAGAGGTGAGCACTCCGTTACTGACAGACGCCCGTTTTGCTGCCGTTAGATGGTAGATGGGAAACTTAAAAAAAAATAAAATAAAATAACGGACTAAAAAGACGGACTAAGCACAAATGGAAGTGGATTATCATCCGTCGGTGCGATCATGAGAGAGGTATTTTGCAGCTCCACACTCCCATTTCAGAAGTTGTTTGCCAGCCGCTTAAAGACAGACGAAGACGACTGTGTAGAAGAAAAAAAAACAAGTTATTGTCATGGCAACTTTATTTCGGTTTGCACAAGGACTAGGAAGCATTTTAATCCACCAAGGTTGTACCACTGCGACACGGGATTCTGGTTAAGGTAAGCAAAACTTCAAAGTAAACCTTTTTAAGAGTTAAAGGCTCCCGTTTAACCGTTCAATAGATTGACAAATAAGTATAGGCTGCGTAAAATGGCAAACGCGCGTGCGTGTGAAGCTGTTTGAGCAGCAAGCCGTCACATTATGATGTAGATCGTGCACTCCATTTACCATTTTAATCGAATCGGTTCAGATAATGTGTGGATGGATGGATTTTTCATCTGTTCATCTGTTTTTTTTTTTTTTTTTTCTTTCTTTCGGATTGACGTTTACCGACGGAAGCGCGGCGAAAATAACACGGCGGACTGTCCAACGGACGATTACGGTTCGGTTCGGCTTGGAAAAAAAATGACGGACTGACGGACGGGTGCCCAGGCCGCCTAGTAAAACGTCCACCTCTGCGAACCTCATATACTAGACAGATAGCTTTTCCTGATTGTGTGTACTAGGCAGTTGGACCATGCTAATTGATGAAAAAATATGACTGACTCATCACATCTAAACCGGGCATGTATCTGGTTTTATTCTAGAAAGGCACACAAAAGCTATTAGCAATAACCGTATTATTTTCCTGCCATTATAGACCAAATGTTATTTTATAAGCCGCTGAGGCACTCTGGCTTCTTTCCTCTTTTATGAGCACCTAGCAGGCGATCTACAGTGACCGAGGTGACCCTCCCCACCCACCCCTCCGTGTCCCTCAGTGGCAGCGGGATCCGTTTACGCCTTCGGGAACCCTTCAGCGTGTCGCCTCCCACCGGCCATAAAAGGCAAACATACGTGTGCGCCCGAGGGCACGGCGACGAGCACTAAAGGGATGAAATGTGTTGCGCGTGCAGGACATTTACTTGGCTGCGTTTACGACACGAAAGGGACGACGGTTTGCGCGCCTGGGCTGTTTGCTAATCACAGCGGAGGATGGAAGCGCTCGCGCCGTACATGTGCATGCGAGGGTCTTTAAAACGACGTTGCCCGCCACTAAACTGTCACATTTGCCTTTATGGATAACCCACAACACGCCATCTTTCTTCCTGCAGTCAGGGCCCAACACGCCAGGAATGCTGCTCGGTAATCACTGCATATTTTTAATATGCAAACTCGCGCTGCCGCATGCCTTTAAAAGTCAGTACGGGGGCGCAGAGGGTGTGTGGGTGTGTTGCTTTAATGAAGTCAAGTATAAACTGGATTGATTTTGTCGATTATTTGTTGTGTTCTGTTTATTTCTGTCGCGCAAGGTGGGCTGTTGTCATGAATTTCTGGAGATTATAGCGTGAATCCTATGAAACGTACATTTCGTATGCGCCTGTATGTGACTTCACTTATTTGACGGTGGATTATTTCTTGTCGTGCTGCTGTCATGAATAACTCTCAAGGAACAATCGCATTACAGTAATTTAACCCAAATAATCTGGTTACAAAAAAAAGTTTGAAGTAAACACTCTGCCTCAAAGCTTTGTGGTGATCATTTTTCCATACGGACTAATGTCGTCACGTGGAGGAATAAATTGGCCCGATTGGCGGCAACACAGAAGAAAAGAGTCCCCTAAAATAATGTCCAAAGTTTAGGATCATTTCACAGTTGGAAGATTAAGAGCAATGGGTACCACAACAGCACATTTTCTGATCACCTACCTGCTCGTTAGAACGTATCGTAATATCCCCCGTCAGGGATAGACAGCTGCCGGTGCGTTATGAAAACCAACACATAATAAGCACATTTAATCACAAGCTATCGCTAGCTGCAGCTCACGATAATTAATTAATTAACAGCCAGCCAATTCTACACTAAGGGGTGACCTTTTTTCGGGAAGTCAGAGAGTCAACTTTATCTTTAATCACAGGATTGGGATGGTACAGTATAAAAAGTTCACGGGGGCAGACGGGAGTAGCTGACCTCCAAAATGGGAGCAGTACAGAAGTGGGAGTCATTTTCACCGGGATCTGACAGGATTTTTTAATTTTTGGGACTACTGTCCTCATTTCATTTGAGTACTCGAATAATCGATGATATAATCGATAAAATACATGATTTGTAAAATATTCAATAGCTCCTGCCATTGTTAGCATCATTTCCATCCATCACTCCCAATAACGTGCGACGGCATTAGCATGCAGTCACGTTTAAGCGAGCGCTCGTTCATGCGTTAGCTCAATGCTAAGTGAAATCATGGCCCGCGGTATTCGAGAACTGGCATAGTTGCGCTAGTTCATTGTTAGCCAGTTGAAAGTTAAGTTAAAGAAAGAGTTTTGGAATAAATCCATTCCCGTCGTACTTAGAATAAGCCTCCGCCGTCTGTTTTGTGCGCTAAATGGGCCCTTACAAACACCGAAACGTTGCGAGGGATCACATTTTCTTCCTCATGTTTTGTGATGTTTATTTCTCATTCCACTGCAGAGTTTTCCTGTCGTCGGTTGAGGTTGAGGACGGAGCCTCTGTCATTATCTCGCCAAGGACACCTCTGCAGTGTGAAAAATGCTTCTTGAATTGGAGATGTTTTATTTTTTCATCTCTGTGTTTGTGCAAGTTTCTTAAGTAGCACCCAACAACTTCTCTGTCTCACTTTTATATAAAGCATCTGAAGGATTCTCGCCGAGGGCACGCAGGCACATAGAATGGAACATTGGACGGATAAATCAACAGAGAAATGTGCTGCGAAAAGCGTTCGTCACCCGCGTGGCAAAAGTCTCATTCACTTTGTGTTGTTAGGACTGGAACGAAACATCCGCCTGGAATCAAACTACGAGTGTATGAGAATGTTTCGCTAACTGTGGAATTTTAATGCTATCAAAAAAGGCTTTGTATCCTGCAGGTTGTTAAGCTTTATTTGTGCTAACCAAACGGCTACGTTTGGTTAGCACGTTTAGACTACTATAAAGGAGACGTATCATTTTTTTTTTCACAATTTAAAACGGTTCCCAAAGTTTCTTGATAAAAGGTGTTTGACATTCTTCGAATTTTCCTCAAAATACACCCCAAAAAATAATTACAGTTCACTTGCGTAGCATTCACTCACAGTATACTGTAGTTCCAATCACACTATTTTTGGGGGGTGGGGCTGCCTCATGCAAATTCTGAGAGTGCTTTTTTTTTTTTTTACTGATGACCGGATGTTTTGACAAAGAGAGTGGTTCAAACTTTGATGATTTGAAGGTTTCTCAAGAAACCGCCCATTTCGTCCCAAAATGTGGCGAATGTCTGTCACGTGAAAAAGCCTCAAGGACCTGTGCCGGAATTTGAACAGGAAGAAAGCAATTTGCTTTGAAGGAGCCATTTTATAATCATTTCAGGGCTCGTACATTGACAAACCCCACCTAGGAAATTCCCCCACATGAGCCCCAAACGTAAGCGGGTATCTTACGACAGATGGGTGACACAATGGTTACTTAACAGGGGAGGGTGGCGTACAGATGTTTGAGCCACAAACCAAAGAGGTTTAAATGCCATCAGCTAAAAACAACACAGCACATCACAAGGCCTAGGGGCTAAAAACGCCCTATCGATCAGGTCTGGATTAGGCCGGGATTTTCAGACGCGATCAATACGCGGTCAGTGAGATGCGCCGTATCTGCGAGCGCGTGGCCCGCCATGTTTCCTATCGACCCACGATGGTATCTGATAAACGGGGGACGCCCCGGCACGCCTTGGGAAGCCAAATAACATCGGAAGTGTCTCCAACTGGTGAGTTTAAGCACTGATGATACTTTACATATTGATTAGGGGAAGAAAAACATGGGTGTACAGGAATTGTGATTCACAAAGGAGTTTCCCTGAATCAATGGGAGTATAAACATTTTAATATACTGGAATAGGGCTGCACAATATATCGGAGAAAAAAACCTGATCGCGATAATGGCGCATGCAATATGCATATCACAAAGACATGCAATAATTTTCTTATGGAATTGTCTGCATTTATCTGAATTTGACCAGTCAGATTCAAATGTAAATGTGAATTGTTGGACATTTTCTAGGGGAATTACAATTAATTAGGTAAGGACACATTGAGCTTGCTTAATTTGCAGCATGAAAAAAGTCATTCTTTCATTAGATAATAAAAATGTAATTTCTTTAGGTACATGTCAAATATCGCAATAATATCGATATCGCTTATAGTCAATATCCGTATCACATATCGCATGTTTTCCAATATCGTGCAGGCCTATACCGGAAGTAATTGGAATTTTTCAAATGGGGAATTTAATGTGGTGACCCTGACAGGAATAAGCAGAAAGTCTGGAAAGGGTCATTTGGGGGCCATAAATCACCAGAATGAATCGGGATAAAATGCGAGTATAAGAATGCAAGAAAATGCAATAATGAATTTAACTCTTCTTGTATTTGTTAGCTACATGGAAAATTCGATGTGTTCGAAGCCGCAAGTGTACCTAATAGTGAGTGTAACATCGTAACTACGTAATGTATAGCGCCCATTTACATGCATGACCCTTGGGAACATGCTACAGTTCATGCGAACAGAGCCAGGGCTTAAATCTCAAGCAATGCATTCATCTGCCTGGAAGATGGATAACACTTTGGCCTCCATTTGCCCGAATGCTTCATTCTTTCTCACTCACTCTGTACTGTGGCATCCTTTAGGCCTGATCACAATCGGCGCATCGATGATGACAATTTTTTTCCCAGGCCTTATCTGCATTTTGCAGGAATACAACGCTGAGAAGAAAGGATGACGGATGTGTCCAATATGAGAATTGACAATTTTCCAGTGTGAGAAGAAGAAGGCGACGGTGGGGTGTCGCTGACTACAAGCTTTTAAGCTTGAGTCACTGAAACTATGCGATGCGGCCATACTGACCTCAAACTCAACATGAGGACTATGTATTAGGGATTGTCGTTTTCAAAAGCTTTACTAAATAAGCCATGGGAAAAATTAGTGATCAGTAATTCCGGCTCAGGATGAATGTATGCCTGGATTACCAGTTAGTCCTGGTACAACTCAGAAGGATTTTTCAAATCTTAAAAGATTATCTGTGACGAACCCCGCACATAAAGATAAAAAAGAAGGGGAATTTAACAGTTTTACAGTTCAATCATGACTCGGGGTAGTCGGCTTTCTCCACACACACACACACGGAGTAGTTGCCGTCTCCGTCGGCTTTTGCCGTGTGTTCTTCGGTCATTTTCCCGTCCGACGTGCCGACTTCTAGGCCTACACAACATTTGGCCACTGCGGCCGATGGCGGATTGGTGTGTAGAGGCCTTAAGGATCGATAGTCAGCTGGGATGAGCCCCAGATGAATTCCCACTCTCGACCCCCATCTGGATGACATCATCCAAGGGCATACTTGTCTAAAAGTCATCGTGGATGGGTTCCAAGTCGTTAATAGACCCTAAATGACATAAGAGGGACAAATGATGGCGATCCTGGCGATCCTTACCTACTCCAAACTTTTACAAACTCCTAACAGAAGAGTGGAAGCTCCAACTTTTTCTCAGTATTTTCTTCCATTTTGACCCCTGATAGCTGTTTTGTTATTTATAGTATCAGGCTCACCGAGGAAATCGACCAACGGAAGATTAAACAAGGGAGAAGGAAATTGTAGCTGAGTTGGGATTGTCAGGGGAATCCCAAGGGAAAAGGAAATACGGACAAGTGCAATGAGAATAAAAAGGTACAGGAAGCAGGACAAAGCGAAAACACTCAAACGGTAGTCGCGTCAAAACAGGAATGGCAGACCCCTCTGCTCGTCTCTGTGGATCTTCTCTAATGGCGTTGCCTGAGAAAGCAAGAGCTTGCAATCTCTAACTCATTCGGCGGTGCTCCCAGGATGCATTTTAAGGGCTAAAATGGATTGAATCTCAGGCAACGGGAAGCTTTTCCTAGACGCCGAACGGATTTAGCGTCTGCTTGGGGAACTGGGCAGCAAAATGCAATGGATGTCCTGTGCTGTAAAAGTTGCGATTCTTTTACTGTCGTCATTTAAAATCGCATTAGTTGTTGTCTTCTATTGTTGGTGCAATTTGCCTGGTATGATGATCTTCCACCAAAGAATTGATTAACAGCGCCATCCTCAAAAACGGAGGTAAATTTTCAGCATCAGGCAAATCGAATTAGCAGCCAATCAAATAGTCCCTTGGTCTGTCCGGAATGGTGATGCCATTCAAACCCAGGATTAGAAATAAGACACGCCACTGTTGCCTTGACTTTTGGGTTCAAACGTAACTCGATGGATGTTCGCTGATCTCAAGAATCAGTTAATACAACGTCTAGTCCCAGAGTCCCTGGTGGCATCTATTGCTGGCAGATAGAGGGTACAACAGAGGTCAGACGTGGTTGGGATCTTCACAGAGAGGAAAGACTCAGCTTTGGTGATTTCGTGAGTATGATTGATTACATGATCAAATTACTCTGGAGCCCCTTCCAGACTCCCTTCTCTGCAATTCGGCTCGTTAAAGATGTAACGGGCAGCATGGTGTATGAGTAGTTCGCACATCTGCTTCACAGTTCTGAGATTCAGGGCTCGAGTTACGGTTCCGGTCATGTTTCATGGGTTAGGGTCAGAATGCAGCGATTCCGATCTTCACCCAGCCTAGCTGCCTAGTCATGGGTGGAGAAACTGTGTGTTTTGGGGGGCGGTATTACGTAAATCGGCCACCCTTTTCTGTCATAATTCGGTAAACTTCAGAACAATTAGCTTACGGACGTTTTCAGAAATGGCAAAAGATGATACCTGGATCTGGAATTTCACACTTGATGGATGCACAGACTCTCCAAAAATCCATTTATTTGTATACAAGCTATTAAAGTTTTCCAGACTGAAATCAACCGCCGCATATTCACAGTCTGGCGTTCACCTACTCCTGCACCTCTTTTTGGAACCGCTCCGTTCGCACCGTCATATGGCATCTTGGTGCCAAGGGAACTACTTAAGTTGAAAAGAGAAAGAGAGCTTCATAGCTAATTATAAATCTTTTGTGGGGGTAGCGGGTATAGCGGAATAGCGACCGCTCGTTGTATGATCACATCGTCTAATATTGTGGCGATCTTCTCATTAGAAAAATAAATACAAATAATTATGCTGGCATCGTTGTTAACGAGTTTGTCGAGAGCAAACTGACGGTGTTAGTGTAATCAAGATGGTGTTGCTTGTGATTGACTCTGCTTCACTCTGTGCAAACTTTGTCGACAAACAAGCGAGGTGAGTCCATTGCCTGAACATCAAAAAAAAAAAAAAAAAAAAAAAAGGGCTCTTTTCCCCGACTTTGGACTTGGCGAGTTTCATTAAAGTGACGGAACGGTGCTGTCAAACAGCCGCGACAGGATGACTGATGTCCTCTGCCGCCTCAAATGTGAGAAAAAGGAAATTTAAGGAAACTTTCCTACACCTGCGTCCACACAGCTCAGCAAAAAAAAGCAAAGAAACAATGTAATGTTGTGGTTTTATATTCATGCCGTCTGAAGGTGATAATAAATGTATGACGAAGGGTTCCTCCAGGAGAATAGTTCTGCTTATCTGTGCATGCAACAACCCCATTCTTGAATTCGACTTTAGATATTTTTTCTGGTTGTTTTTATACTTCAAGCAAAGTATAAGTAGTATAGTTCACTTCTGCAGTATTTTTGCTTTTCTTACGAGCAGATGTTAGCAAATGAGGGATGGGATTTCTTTTTTTCACGGCGTTGGATATTCCGCAATAGTTTCAGCAAGTCAGAGGCACAAGCTGAGCCAGGGAGGGCTGATTGTATTTCACATATCATTAAACACCAAGTCATACTGACAGTACAAATATGATAGAAAGTGTTTTTTTTCCCCCAAAATTGCAAACCCCGTTTAAGTACATTTCAGTATGTAGATTATGTATTTATTTATTTATTACATTTACTTTAAGTAAGGGAGTCTTTTTTTTGCGGAAGTATCTCTCTCGCTCTCTCTCTCTATACACATATATATCCATCCATTATCTATACCGCTTATCCTCACAAGGGTCGCGGGTGTGCTGCAGCCTATCCCAACTGTCTTCGGGCAGTAGGCGGGGGACACCCTGAATTGGTTCCCAGCCAATCGCAGGGCACACAAAGACAAACATCCGCACCCACAATCACACATAGGGGCAATTTAGAGTGTCCAATTAACCTACCAAGCATGTTTTTGGAATGTGGGAGGAAACCGGAGTACCCGGTGAAAACCCACGCAGGCACGGGGAGAACATGCAAACTCCACACAGGGAGGTCATTTTATATATATATGTGTATATATATATATATATATATATATATATATATATATATATATATATATATATATATGAGCAGTGGGCAGCAACGAGTGAGCACATTGCTTCGGGATACCACGTAATTGCTCTGAGCGTGTTTGAAAGTCCGAAAGGGGCCAAAAGGTGCGATAAGATTTGGACTGTCGAGTTTACTGCGGTGGGGTGCTGAGTCAGAAAGGCCATCAGAGACCCTGTTGTAGTTTGATCAGGTAGGAAATAGCAGGTCGGGTCCTGTCCGGGGCTGGACAGGCCAACTGGGGGTGGGTAAGTTCGTAGCGGTTATAGTTGGACGAAGCTGATTGTTTCCTTCCAGCAGCGCTATTTTGACAGTACCGCAGCGTGATTTATGGTCTCAGCATCCCCCCCTTGGATAAAAGTGTCGGGGGGGGGGGGTGCTCTGCCTGGCTTGAAGCAAACATAACAGGCGCATTATAGAATGTTCCGGTGAGTGTCAAGAGGTGTTATGAGGGTTTTATAAATATTCATGCAGCTCTCATTGTTGCAGTGGTACAAAATGACCCGGAGTCAACGACTCAATGGAACGCTCATGTCCCTTGTGCCAAGTGATGCCTTGAACCGCTACAAACTGATTGACTGATTTATGTTCTCACTGATTTATATTCTCCTACGGGGATTTTGTCGTTTTATTTTTTCATAAGCGTGTATAGAAAATGGGCAGATGAGGTGAAGAATACATATATGAACATTAAAACGGGAACGTGTGTAAGCTATTTCTTGATTAGAACAAAACAGACAAGAGTCACTGGACGACGTATCCGCTGACTGTCGACCAAGTCGGGCAACCGATCCAATCCTGAGCCACGGACAAACATTCCAGGATTGACTGGCCACCAATCTAGACTCGACTGGCAACCATTCGCGGCTCACTGGTGACCAGTCCAGATAAGCAGTGAAATTGTGATGTCATAAGATTGGCCATTCTAGAATATACCGTTGCCAAAAGGTGATGTCATACTCACAATGGCTCGGTTGCAGACACTTTTTCAGAAGTAGCATCATTAAAAAAGTACTCTTTAAAAAAATTTCACACTTGACCTGGTGTGCAGGCTCTCCAGGGACCCAACTATTTGTATACAAGACATTAGACGAATCCATTTTTCATTATACTGTAAATATATATCCCCTTGACCACTGATAAACTCCCTTCGTTTGGCTGTAAGCAGCCATGATATGCGTTAATTAGTTGTCCAGGAAAATGCACGCCGGAGTACTTGACCTCTCCTGGGAGCGCCCAAGCAAGTGTGTGGGAGCTCAGCTGTCACCATCACGTCGACTTGGACCGTAAACTAGCACAGATTCCCAAACCGATCGCTTTGGTTAATTAGCGCAGAGCAGAGAATGTGAATCATTCGGGGTGTTAGCGCAGCAAAACGCGTGGAATTCATCGAGGCCTGTTATTATTTGATACATTTTCGACATTCTAATCTAACGGGATTGCCCTCGGGAATATTTCACTGTAGAGAGTGTTGCCGTCGGGTAGCTTGACGGCCTCGGGAAAAATAACACTTGGATTGCAGCACCAGCGCGCGGATCGGTGATTCTTTGGGTCACACCGGCGCAGTGAAGTTTTTCAATGTTGAAGGTGCGCCAGGATCAAAAAGTTGGCAAAGTATAAAATGAAGGATTGGCGGACATGACACTTTCCCACCAGAGTGGCTGTGATGTTTCCTAAAAATGGAACTCGGGATACATGCTGACTTTGGCGGAATAGGAGAGGACCGGCGCTGAGATAAATGCGCCCGCCCGCCCGCCGTGTCTCTTCTAACCTTGACTGGAGACCGGCCACGTTTGCGGAATACCAAAAACGTTCTGATGCTGAACTCGGAGCCATTTCTCCTATTTAGAATTCAATGATGGACCAAAATGGAGAGGTACCAGGCAGAACATTTAATTTCCCCAATTTGTCACCGTTCCATCAAAGTAGTTAAGTGTGTGTTCATTTTTAATGATGTTTTGTATACTTCATGTTCAAGATGACTGATTCAATTAAAAACAAAAGTCTGACCTTTTATTTCCTGCTCTGGGATCGATTCCAACAAACTGACAAACAATCCAGAACCGCTGCCGATTCATCCACTGACTAGTGCCGATTTCAGTTTGACCGGCGACCTATCCAGACTGACTGGTGATTATGGTTGGGCATCGATAACCCGTAATCAAGTGGGACCGGGACCGCGATTCCGGTTTTCCTAGAACCGTTCGGATTTTAGAATGTCAGTGTCAGTTTGGATTCCTAGTTAGTGGAAGAAGCACGAACGAAACAGGACGCTCCTCTCGGTCGGCCCCTCTGCTCGCTTCGTGCCGGCAAGCGCGGGGCCCTTCCCGCGGATCTCCACAGCTGCGGCGGCCGCTGGGACCCCGCGGTGGCAGCAGTCGCCCCTCTGAAATATCGGGGACCGGCCCGTGCTGCTTAATTCCCTCCTGAACGAGCATTAATCGTCCTTTGACGTAATTCATTTGCGATTTCGCTTTGACGCGTTGGCCACCGCGATGATTCATTTTAATCACCGGCTCTGTGTTGGCTTATTGATCCGCTGCGGGCACGACCGGCAGCCAATTAGCTTGAGCGCAGTGCTGCCGGGTCACCTCTGTGTTAGGCTGGTAGCGGTGATCCTGACCTGCCCTCAACTTTGTTCTGCTGTACTGCAGTGGGGAGAAGTAACAACGTACGAATACCTTGTTATCGTCTTTTAGTGAACGTTGGCTATCCGTACTTTAGTGGAGTATTCATTTTTCGGATTTGTGCGATATTCCCCATCCGTGGCCTTATTTAAGAGACCTGTTTGACATTTTTGGCTGCGGGAATGATTTGTGACTGGCAATCAATCCAAACTGATTGGCATCCACTGCATACTCATTGGCGACCAATCCATTCTGATCAGTCCTGACTGACTGGCAACCACTCTCGACCAACTGGGGACCAATCCAGACTAACTATCCAGATGGTTTCCAAATTGACTTTTGAGTAATCCAGGCTGCACCTTGACAAAATTGGCGCGTTCCATTTTTTTTCAACTTCTGCAGATGCCGACGCAACATAGATAGCGGGAGGTAAAGTCAACCGCAGTCGATGACGTCTTGTTGTGTTTACAAGGCAGAATGCGTGCCAGCCGGCATTTCTAAGGATGATGCAACGGATTTGGAGAAGCAAAATATTCCCCATCATCAGCTTCATTTACCAGAGTTGTTTGATGTTGTCGGCTCGAATGATAAATGAGGAATATGTGTGCTTCTGGCCTTCAAAAATTCTCTGTCTAATCTAAAAAAAAAAAAACACAATGTTGAAGTGTCAGTTTTCGTAGTTGTCTTTAGCTAAATGAAAATGTTTTTGTTAGCCAGTTCGCCGTGAAAGCAAAGCTATGGGAGTTCATTTTTTTAATTGTATGAAAGCCTGAACCAAGATTAGCTATCTTTTTTTTTTCTTCTCAGTATGAGCATTTTAAGGTAGAAGTTTTCAAAACAGGTACTGTATGTATTTGAACCATTAAAAATCATTTTCACCTTGCATTTTTTTTTTTTTATCTTGAAACTATCATCGCTTCTACCTAAGTGCAGCGCGAGTAGTTTTGCCACCTCTGCTTTAACGTCAAACATCACCACTCAGCATTATTGTTTAGTACTGTTTACTTATTATTGTTCGGATTTGTTTCTGATCACCTTTTTTTGCTTTGTGCTTTGTCGAGCCGACGGGAGGCTTGAAGACAGGCTGAGAATATGAAAAGAAAAAATCTGACATTGTGGTGTTCTTTGATTGGGTGAAGCGCAACGTCGTGTTGGGACGTCGTCACACTCTCTCATGTTCTTTTGTCCCCGTCTGGCATCTCCTGCGGATGAGGTTAGGGGGTTGTGGTTTCATCACAGCCTATTTGTTAGTTTGTGTGATTAGGAAAAAGAAAGGAGAACAAGCATTGCATTTAAAAAAATAAATAAATAAATAAAAAGAGTCGGTGGGATCATCAGTAAATGGTTACAAGCCCAATTTCAAGTCTCAATATTTGTCAAGTAGTGTAAGGGGGATGGACCGATCTTGACTAAGTGCAGCAAATCCAGATTGACGGCTGACTAGGGGTGTGTATCTCTCCAATAAAAGACAATGTGATGTGTATCGCTATGTATGGGGTGTAACACCATTCAAGAATGAATGTGACATTTCTTTCAAAGGTCTATCCCGACATTAAAAGACTCGATTAGGGATAGACCGATTATCAGCACCGATATTATGCATTTTGCTGCCGAAATATAATCTTTTACTGAAAATGACTCGGTTAGCGGTCTCCTTGGTTACTAATAATCACTATCGGCATAGAAGAAAACATGGTTTACCTCTAGACTCTAGAGACTTCTTCTCTATCTAGAGTCTAGATTCTATACATATATCTCAATATTATGTATTTTCAAGTGGAACGATTCGATTCAGTTTCATAACAGTACACTCACATCTTTTAAATCACTTAGATTTTCCGATTCAAATCATTTTTGTGTTACACCCCTACTGCTGTCCATTCCGGACTGCCTGTGTAAGAATAATAATGTACGATTCATGTGTTGGATTTTTCTTGATTAGGCTTCCACATATGTATGTTACTGGCTCTCACACACACATAGACAAAACAATTTCAGAGTGTTCCAGCTGCTTTCGCTACCCTTTCCCTTAGAGCTGGAACACCTTTGTAATCAGGGCCTTGTAAGGGAGCCGGGCAGAGACTTTTAGGAAATGTAATCGTACACTTGCCTGCGCTCTCCTTGCACGAAAAAGACAATATTGTGTCGGGTGTCTTCTCTCCTCATTGTGTGCGTTGTTTACTAATGTCTCACTTGGTGTGAACCTGACAGCCTGCTAACCAAGGTTATTATCGTAAAAAAACGAACCCCCAAAAAATTTGAAAAATTATTTTCGTTAACAGATTGAAAAATTCTTTGAGAAAATCAAAACAAAAACCGAAACGACGTCCTCCGTTTATAAAACTTACTTGCAAAAATGACCTTTTTTCGTCCAATTAATATCATACGAGTTTGACATTTGAATTTGACATTTCCAAGTTCATTGTAGGTGCGTAAATTTTGGTATTGCTGTACGTCCGTACAAAAGAGGGAAGACTGTTTGACAGTCTTTTTGAGAATTGTAGTTTACTTAATTACACAACAGTGACCTTTTTCTTTGATGTTGCGCTCAACAAATACTCCTTACACCCAAAAACTAAAGCTAATACTAAAACTTAATCAAACGTATCAAAACTAACTCAAACGAAGCAATAAAGAAAAATCCAAAACGATCATGACGCTGCTGCTGACCATTCCAGACTGACAAGGTGTCGTTGGTATTGGGGTATTTTGAATATTCTGAAGTGACAAACATTCCTGCAGTTCTTAGCACCACGTGCAGCGAAGTATCCCTCACCCGCCGCATCGATGATGATTGGCATCACCGATCATATCATTTTTGAAGATGAGAAAAAGATCTCCTCCCAACTTGTGTGAACCAATTAAATGTTGCCTTTCATCTAGTGATTTCTTGTGAAGCTTTTTAATGGCTGCAGGATGAATGTCAGCCCTGCTTTATTTCGGAATGCAGCATAATTGCACGCTTGTCCTTTGCCGCGCTGATCAATAAAGTATCATTCCAGTCGCCTGGAGCTCGACAAATTTAATTACATGTGCGCTCCGTCAATCCACTGACGGCTGTGTGTGTGTGTGTGGCTTTGTTTTGCAGATGATGAAGTTTGCCTGGGACAACTACAAGCAGTATGCCTGGGGCAAGAATGAGCTGAGGCCGTTAACTAAGAACGGGCATATTGGCAACATGTTTGGT
Organism: Filicampus tigris; assembly: GCF_054856515.1. Classification (NCBI taxonomy): domain Eukaryota; kingdom Metazoa; phylum Chordata; class Actinopteri; order Syngnathiformes; family Syngnathidae; genus Filicampus; species Filicampus tigris. The sequence goes on along the minus strand of NC_141224.1, from coordinate 4,609,711 downwards.
AAGTCTTGCTTTTTTAAAAAAATTTTTTTTAATTTTCTAAAGGAGGAATGCTCATTCACGCAATGTATTCAGTCACAAAGATTGTCCCTCATTACCAAAAGCAAGCTCATGTTACAGCAATTCCAGTGAGACTGACTGAAAATTGTGACAACCAAAACTGATTGTAGCTTTTGTATTAACACCAACATTTTTAAAAATTAAGATGAAAAAGTATTTTTATATATGAATAGAAAATAGATGTAAGATATGAAACCCTTTTGTTTTTTGTTTGTTTTAGATTTTGTAGCTCTTATTCAATGCGAGGGATGTTTTTCATGTCATTTTTATTGAAAAAAAAAAAAGAATAAATTCACGCCGTAGAGTGACGGCGGGTCTAACATATTTTTTGCCAGGGTGGGGGGATAGAGTTTAAATGAAAGGTAAAAAAAATATTGAGAAATTTGATTAGGATTTATACACTAAACTAAAAAGAAAATTGATTCAAAAATAAATTTGAATTTCATTTAGTCCTTAAAAATACACAGTATGGGATTTTTATGGCAATAAATTATGTAATGTTTCCTTTGCATTATATCTACCATTTATCTGTATTGTTCTTGTGAGTATCTAGTAGGATATATACAAAAAAAAGTGAAAGAAACTGGGACAATACCACTCTATATATTTTATAAAGGGAAATTGGATCGATAAAACCTTCTCTTTTTAATGGAATATTTCTTAGGCTAAAATATTGTCGTTGCAATAATTAGAAGCGTACTGTCCTGTAAAATCTGTTATCTCCTTCTTTTTCTGGCATTGTCCGTACAAAACACTCCTTAACGAATATCATCAGGAGGAATAAAGTGAATTCTTCCCCCGGGTTTTAATAGAACGTGTATATTTTTACAAAGAGTGGATTTAACTTTAGGGGAAAAGTTAGTCATGAAAAGATTCATTGTTTTCATGGTATTCAGTTGGGGTTACTTCCACTTTCAAAAAACCAAGTGGTGGGTCAAATCGCTGAGAAATCCTGTAATAAATGGCAGATCAGATGGTAGTAAGACCCTTAATACCTGGACTCTCCTTTGTCATTTTGCTGGGATTATGATGGTAGGGAGCATTTACCTCAGATACATGGACGGGTGTGATATTTTGGTAATGCCGTGGACCATCATACCACTTAAACATGATCGAATTTCGAAACTTGAAAACGGGTCTCAAATTGGAGATTTGAATTGGAGACCAAACCCATCTTAACCATGACTAGGCGTCGTTTTGAGAAGTTAGCACTTCAAAAACACACGTGTTTCAAAAACACATCCAAACACCGAAGTTAGACACATACAAACGCACACACCAAAAAAGCGAAGCTTTTTGAAAAGTTATCAAAGCGTAGATTAACCAACCCGTCCAAATACCGAAGAAGCATATTTTTCGAAAATGGTCTGAAAGGGGAGGTTATCATATCCATTTAAACATTGGAAGTGCTTCGCTTCAAACACGGGTTGAACACATATAAAGGCATTTTTATTGAGAATGTGTTAAGAGCATAAGTTATCATACCCATCTAGACACTGAAAACACTTCAATTCCATAACGGGTCTCAAGGCGCCATTTTCCAAACTCCTCCACACACTGAAAGTGTGTCGTTTCAAACACTGGTCTAAAAACGGAGCTTATAATACATTTTTGAAATGGGTCTAACAGCAGAGGTTACCATACCTGTCTAAAAACAGAAAAATCCAGCTATTTTAAATATAGGTCTCCAAATGGAGGTCACTATACCCATCTAAGGTTATGATACCCGTTGACAAAAAATGAACAATTTTTGGGGGGCAATCTGGTCTAACAGCGGATGTTGCCATACCCATCTAAACTCTGAAAAGCAGCTTTTTTGAAAACCTTTTTAAGAGGATGTCTTAGGGCCCAGGAAGATTTTCTTGCCCAGGCACTATAAAGATCTTGGGCTAAACGGAACCATTTGTTTTTGCACCGAAAATCAATGAAAATGGGTCCAAATAATTGCTGCTTAACACCAACAAAAGAAGCAAGCGGATATCGAAAGCAGATTAATTAGCCTAATGGAGCTGTTGCATTATTGCTTTATTTAGTAGTGAATTGGCTTGACCAGTGGACGTCTTATTTTGAATGTACAGACTATAATGCTTAGCGGGGGGCAAAGGTTTCGCTTCTTGTCTTCTTGCTGCAAATCGCCTTTGTTGGCGAAGCTTTAAGCAGCAATAAAAGAAAAACGACGCATCCAACAACCATCAAAACGAACAGCTTGAGGTTACTATAGTCGTCTAAATACTGAATTTTTTTTCTAAACGGGTCAAAAAGCAGACCATCCACGGGTTACTGAAAATTGTAACTTTTCTAAAAAAAAATAAAATAAAATAAAAAAATAAGTCTACATGCTTAGGTCACCATATGCTTCTAAACACTCAAAAGCAGCCTTTTTTTTTAATCAGAGCCCTCTAATCATCTAAAAAAAATCTTTTTGAAAATGGCTCAAAAAGTAAAGGTTACCAAACTCATCCAAACACTTAAAAAGCATCATTTCAAATATGGATCTGAAAGTGGGTGTTAGCAATCTAAAAATGGAAAAACACCTCTGATGGAAACAGGCCTAAAAACTGTAGCTAGCATAATTATCTACACACATTTGAGAAAATGCATCTAAATACAGATGGCGGACGTCTACTTTAAGTACCAAGAAGGTAAGTTAATAAAAATCGAAGCCAAAGGTTTCGCTTCTGATTTCTATCTGCTAATTGCCTTCGTCTGCAACGCGCTAACCCGCAACACAAGTAGAATAACACATCCATCCATCCACCTTCAAAACACAAGATTTAAAAATTTTTTTGGGGGGGAGGACTTTCGCATTTCTTGTCTCTGAAAAGTGAGTGACAAGAAAGGGCATCATTCCACCTTGCAAATGTCACATTGAAGGCGGCGGGTCTGTGTGTGTTTGGTTGCGTTTGAACAAACCAGGTATGAAATTGGCTGCTGTGTTCTTAAACGTAATCCTCAAGAGTAAACACACACGCGGGATGATTGGATTCCATGCGGAGCGTCTGAAGGCTGTCGATACACAGATAAAGACTGCAGGAACATTCGTGCCTGAAAAGGGCAAACGACGAGATGTTCGCCGCAGCCCGTCGAGCCTCAACCTTGTCTTCTTCTCGCACGACTTCATTTCGCCATCGCTTTATGTTGTAACGCTCCGGGCTCAAACTGGTTCTCCTCCCTCAGAACAAAGTATGAAGACGTTAACTATTTTGAATACACTTTATCTTTGCAGCGTATTAAATATTCATTTGTGCTCGAGGGAAGGCGGGTTAGGTTAGCAGCGGAGCGTTGGGTGTAGTAGGCTCGGTGCAAAATTTGCTGGATGGCAATATTACAAAAGAGAAAAAAAAAAATTGTCGTAGAATGTCAAAGTTGGATTGCGCAACTGCATCGCTTTCTTTTCTCGTACTTCTTTCCCACATCTGTCCCTTACTCGTTTCAGGCGTTAATTTGCATGTGACATTTGTTTGTTTTAAAGTCACTCATTTCTATGACAACAACCTTTCTGGCGGTTCAAAACACCTACTGAAAATTTGCGTTTTTAATAGTGCATCAAAAGGCTGAAGTGGGGGTTACCAAAATGAATCTTTTCCAAAAGCAGACGTTAGCCTACCCGTCAAAAGGCGATGGACCGCGTCCTTCCAAAAACACTTCAAAAATGATGAATAGTGCATATTTTTCAAAGTCAAAAAATGAAGGATGATACTACATGCCCCCATCTGACCAATGAAAAACAACGATTTTCAAAAACAGGTTGAAAGGACACGTTTGAGCGCTGAAAAATGCATCTCAATCCAAACGGGTCCAAACACTGAAAACGTTTTAAAATGATCATAATCATTTCAAATACGTGTGTTTTTGTTTTGTTTTTTTCAGAAATGGTTCTAAAAGAAGACATAATACCTTTCTAAAGACTGAAAATGTATCAGTTTTGAAAACGGCATATCAATTTTGAAACCGGCATGTCTCGTCTAAGAGCAAATTTAAGTGAATTTAAAACTCACAGAACCAGACCGAATGATTGGCGAGCACTAGTGGCGATGAGGTCATGTTTTACGAGGATTTATTCCCGATACAAAAATCCAATCAGTATGTTTGCCGAGTACGCTGAGCTCTGACGTTCAGTTCTTTATATTTAACTTTCATTTCAATATCTTTTGCCAAAGAGGTCATCTTTTAATCTGCGTTTGATGGATCTGATGTCTACCGGTGGGATTATAAAGGCAACAGATTCTTTTTTTCAATGAACATTGGAGGAGTGGTGAATTTTCAGGTATTATACAGTATACTGTATTGAATTTCAGTCCGGAGTTTTCACGTCACGTTCTACAACCGAAATTAGCTTGACGTATGGAGGCCCAAAACAGTTTACAATTCTCCATACGTGCTTCAGGTTAATGAAAGCATTTTCTTGGCGTGATGCAGCTATCCAGGGATCAGATCAGTTTGGATTTCCAGTTGTCAAGTGTGTTCAACTCAATTGTGAAATTTAGCATTCAGCGCTATGCACCTTCAGCTTGTGTTTGTTTAGCATCCGGCACTGGAGCCCCATACGCGTAAAGCGCTGTTTGCATACAAAAGCCGTTTGGGGGAACATTAGCAAAAGCGGGACAGTCTGTTGCTCTCGGGTGCCTCTGCTGCACTTTTCTTGGTTACCAGCCCGGGAAACATCTTGACAATTAATCCCTCAAGTCAACTCTTCGCTAAAGCCGGGATTTATTGTGTTTTTCCCTCGTTAAACTACGACGACAACAACACTAGTGGACTGGAGAGCCGACAACCTTGCATGGCAAATAGAGGCTAACAGCATACTTTTAGATAGCAGACCTCCTCACAGTCGCTGGCACCGAAAGCTTTATTCTCCCTTTACCCTCGCAGCAGGCTCAAAAGTGAAAACCAGGAGTTTCTTTTTCAATTTGTTACGGCACATAAATCACTGCAGAGACTATCCCATCGCAGCCTCGTTTTGGTGGTTTGCGGCAAGCTGGCTCTGATTTCGGGCTTCTTTTTTCCCCCCAGGTTCAACCACCTTTTATATCGGAGCTCATTACAATTTATCTAACATAAACACATTTTGGGGGGGAAATGGATCCGAAAGGTGATACCATAATTTACATCTAAACACTGAGAGTACATCTTTGGAAAAAAAAAAAAAGGGTCTATAAACGAAAGTGACCATGCCTTTGTAAATACTGAGAAAAACATTTTTTCCAAGAGTCTAAAAAGCAGCGTATGTCAAACTAAGCGATGAGTAACCCATCTTTTTCATAAATGGTTCTAAAAGTGGAAATTACCATCATTGACAACACACTGAAAAGCATGTACCTGTATTTTTGCAGCTTTTTGCCGAGGTTACATCAGTGCCGTCTAAACACAGAAAATAAATCGTTTAGAAACTAAACATCTAAAAGTGGAAGTTATCGTAACCATTTAAACACTGAATGCGTTTTTTTTGTTGTTTTTTTTTAAACAAGTCTTAAAGCGCAGTTTAACATCTTTTTCACTGAGGAATGCATCTATCGGAAACTGCTTTTTGGGCAGAGGTTGTCATACCCGTCTAAACACTGAAAAACATTTTCGTCTAAACCAAATCGATTTAATGCAAACCATGAGCTTCTCTATTCATATGTTATGGAAAATAAATCACCCCCCCCCCACACTCCCATTGTAGCCTCCTTTTGGTGGTAAACAATATGAGCCGGCTCAGATTTTAGGCTTGTTTTTTTTTTTTCAGCTTCCACCACTTTGTGAGCTCATTACCTTATGTAACATAGCTCTCCCTTCACTCTTCAACAACACTCTTTTTTTTTTATTGGAAAATGGGTCTGCAAGCATATGATATCACACCTACAGTATCTCAATGAGGAAACACAGACTTTTCAAAGCCGTGTCTCAAAGTGGACTTTATCAAAGTAAGCAATGAAAAAGGCAGTAATTGAAAAAAGGGGTCTAAAAGTGGAGGTTACCATACCCATTTATTAAACACTCCTAACGCATCGGTTTGGCTGTTAGCTAGCAAATCAGCGCGCGGAGCACCAACGGGAAGTGACAAAGGCGGAAAAACAGTGAGCACGCCTCCGCTGCCTTAATTTTCTTACAAGTACAAGAGCGAGGGTTGACAATGTAAGTATTTCACAATACCGTGTCAAGAACGTGAAGTTTTACTTCGCGTTGGAGTTCATCGTGAGCGAAGAATAGAGCTGAATCCATTGTTTACGTTTTATAATCCGCCCCCGGCCAACAGCTTTCCGTTTGGAGTTTTCTAACCATGAGAAATGGTGACTACCGCCGCCGATGGTATGGAAGGTTATTACATCTTATGTATGCGCAGAAGGTACTTTAAGGGTCAGCGTCGCTGTCTGTTGTTGCGGTGAGTTTTGCCAGCGTGACGTGCCGACAGCCGGCCGGACGCCACAGGGGGTAAGCGTCTGTCACTGTTGGCCAATGTCTTTTTGGTGTATCAGGGCCTTAAAACTTTCTGGAATCTACCTCTGTTCAAACAAACCAGGTGTTTCGTTTTCAATTTGTTATGGGAAATAAATCAAATTGGACGCTATCCCAATGTAGCTTTGTTTTGGTGGCGAACAGTATGAGCTAGCTCAGATGTTCCGCTTCTTTTTGCAGCTTCCACCACCTTCTATATCTAAGCTCATTACACCTTATCTAATTCAGTGCTTCTTTCACTCTGTTGGCGCCGGGGGGAAAAAAGGACACGTTGCCTCACCAAGACCAAACTTCCCCACATTGTCATCCACTACACTACAAAAGTGGCCTGTTCTGAAAAGAAATAGCTTTTGAATTTAGTAGCTAATTTAATTTAGCAGCTAAATGCTGCTTCACTTTGTTTGGTTCTGGTTCTGGGAACACACAAGAGGCATGTCCCACGACCTGAGGGGTCTAGATGCCTTTTAGGGTACTAGTACATCTTGCATGTATTTTGGGCCAAGACCATTTTGAGATTTATAGACCGGCAGCATCTTTGACTCATTGGAAGCCAGTGTAGTGATTCGAGGGCAGGTGTGATGTGGTCCAGTTTCCTGGTGTTTGTAAGGTCTCTGGCGGCAGCATTTTGGATCAACTGCAGCTGCCTGATTGATTTTTTTTTTTTTTTTAATTTACGACCTGTAAAGACACCATTGCAGTAATCTAGCCTGAACATAAAAGCATGAACACGTTTTTCTGTGTCTGGTTGAGACAGGAAGCCCTTTCGAGCTATGTTTTTTGTAGGGTTCAGGTTAACCTAAAAACAATTTTTTTTGGACTGCAACAAGGGATTAAAAAGATGTGCTAGGTTAATTGGAGAGCCTAAAGTTTCCATAGGTTTTGAGTTAGGGGTTGGATGCTATGATTGAGGTAAGGTTGGGTGTTCGCATTGTAGGTTAGTGTTGGGATAGTGGTTGAGGTTGCATTAGGATTCCATTGGCAACCCAACATTTCCCATGAGTTTAGAGTTTAAGGTTAGGGTTTAGGGTTGGAGTTCGAGGCTAACAGCTGAATTGTTATTCCATACCCTCAATATTTTCTTAGGGTCGGAGCTGGCCTTTAGGTTTGGGTTTAGGCTAAGGGCAAGCTTAGTTTGGCCAGTGCTGAGGCCTTGGTGCAAGACTCGAGCTTCGGGTCAACTATGACCCTGCCCTTTTATGTAATGCCCTAAATATCTTGGTTAACATGGTCAATATCCTGTCCTTTTCACAGGCACTTGTGCACTCCAATCCCTGCCCATGGTCCTCTTTTGAAGCCAGTGAGGTCCTCAATATGAAATGAGAGACCCGAGATCTGTTCATCCCTAGGTGTACGACGTCATTACCCTCCTGTCAAACAACACATTAACCTGGGTCCAGCAGATGGCAGAGCCAATGTTTGTGATTGCGCGGGGAATGCAGAAAATAGAACATTGCAGTCTGCCACATGGTTACGCATTCCCCACACTGGTGGGATTTACTGTGCAAAATGTGTATCTGATGAGTGGGTTCGGGGGCCACATGCGGCTGAGACCTCCTTCAATACCCGTAGAGATTCTCATCGGCTCATTAAAGAGCAGCGGGGCATCATTTTGCTGAGGCATCTCCTCGAATACAAAATGAGAAACTGCACGAGTGAACCCTTCACCTTTCCCCACTAGTAGCGTGCCCGGTGACCGTTTAAAAGCAAACGTTTATTGGAGAATCCCAAGGGTTCTTCACAAAGCCGCTGAAAGCTGCTCTTAGATGATGGAGTGCATGGCAGTGGGCGAGGACATGGCCAGGGATCGTGACTGAGTCCAGATCGATGGACCCCTCCCCCTCACACACACTTCACAGTATTTATTATTTAATCATCTCTGGTCGCTTCCAGGTGGTTGAAGTGAAAGGTAAAATACTGTAAAATATTTCAAAGAGCAAATAGCAGTGCAGTATTTAAGGTAGGCTTCACCAACACGGTGCCCACGGGCATTAGATAGTTCCCAAGGACCATATGAGTGGCACACAGCTTTGTCCTAAAACAAACTCACCAGTGATGGGACATTGTGATTTCTTGAGACCAACAACTTGGTCTCAATGCCTCAAAGTCTTGGGATGAACTTTGTCTTGATACTGTACCTCAAATTATTGGTCTGACCTTGGTCTCAAAACCTCAAAATTCCTGGTATCCATTTCTTTGCAAATACGCTGTTAGTTTTTATGGCAAATATTCATATTAAAAGCAGTCAACTGGCAACCACTTCCCCCAGTAATTACCTTCAGCCATCTCCGCCGCCTTCAGCGCCATAGTTGAGTTTCCCCCTGCCACTCACCTTCACCACATTGGCAATTACTTCTCAATGGGCCTGGCTGCCGGTCTTAAAGAGGCCCGCTATGAAGGTTAGAGACAACAGTGAGGGAGTGGCGACCATCTCTCGCCGGCAGCTTGAAAGGAAATGCCTCACAAATGGTGCCTATCAAGGCATGCTGTCGCATTACAGTCCGCTGGCAGAGCGAAAGGCTCGTTACCATATGCCCGCTCTCCATCTCCGGGCCATCCATTTTTATATCCCTCGGGCTCCCCGTCATTGTGTGCAAGAGATCATCTGTCTCCATAGCAACCTGCATTTAGGTGACAAATAGCTATCTTGTACACGCGCACCCCACAGAGAGCTCATCCATACCGGCTTCGTAAAATTGCCCAGTTAAGTTGTCAAGTTGTCGAATGGGAAGTGCTGGCTTGGCATTTTTTTCCTAGTATGTATTAAACTCTGGATGATGATTGGAATAATGATTAACACATACAGAGCAATAATTTATACCAGAGGTTGTCCAGTCTGGCTATATATATATATATATATATATATATATATATATATATATATATATATATATATATATAACATTTAATTAAATCTACTGTTTGACAGAGGACAACAACATTTATCTGTTTTAAATGATTACATTTAGTGACATTAATTGTAAGCCCATTTACAATCAAACCCTTTATTTATAACGCCTGGATAGGCTCCAGCACGCCAGGCGACCCTTGTGAGGATAAGCGGATTGGATAAATGGATGGGTGGATGTGATACAATAGGACTGGATATGCCTTATTATGATAAGATGCAATCGATATGATACAGAATAACAAGGTACGATAGGACGACAGGTTACAGCAAGACATTATATGATAGGGTACGTTAGGATAAGATTTGATAGGATACGGAAACAATGCATTAGGACTGTGAATGAGAATACGGTAAGATGAGTACGATAGATACGATACGACAGGAGATGGTACTGTATTATGGTACTATGGTATACAATAGCATAATTATGATAGAATGCCATACCGTTGAACACAGTATGAAAGAATAATTGACAATTCAAGTCAAAATGTATTTATATAGCCCTTAATCACAGAAAAGTCTCGGAGGGTAAGGAAAGACTAAAAAAAAAAAACATCAAGGGAAAAATGAGAAGCCACAGTTAAGGTACGATATGGTAGGTAGGAAAGCTACATTGTGATAGGACAAGATACAATAGACGACAGAGTAGGATGCGATACAAGAGTATTTGACAGGATACAATACTACAGGACAGGACATGACAAGACATGATATGATACGATATTGTGCGAAAGCATAAGATGCAGTACGTTTAGATTTGATACGATACGACAGCATATGATGGGATAGGAAAGGATATGACAGGGTACAATAGGATACTATAAAGTATTCAATTTGGCAGGACAGAGTACAATGGAATAGGACGTTAGATCATAGGAAAGGATACGATGCGACTGCATTGGTTTAATCAAATCTGACACTGTTCTGTTAGCGGCCGTCCTTGTCAAACATCTGGACATGTAATTTATCATTTACTCCTTTAATTTGAAAAATTGGCAACGTAAAGCAAAACACAGACTAAAAGAATACAAATGTGGCGCCGCCTGTCGTTATCACCGCCGCCAAATTTGTCCTCTTTCTTACAGGGATTACAGCAAGTCCCCCTCAGGGGAACGCAGACCCGTCATCAAGCCTCTGCAAAGGGATTATAGCCAAGATGATGAAAATCGAGTTGCTAATGTATGACGAAACTGCTGGATTACGGGGGGATTGTGCTCCATTTTACTGTAACGCTTCTATGGCAGGCTGATGTTGACAAGGGTGAGGGTCAAATGGACTCGAACCCACTTGATGTTGTTCCACTGACGGCCTGAAATCCCATGTTTGCGTAATCTGATCACTGATCAGTCTGCAGTGACGTAGTCCAGCGGGGGGGGTGAGTCGTAATGGAGGTGACGTCATGACAACCTGAGACATGTCGTTGTAATCGCTGTTTGGCAGCTTTTAATCGCCAACATTTCCTGCCAAGCCCTTAAGCTGGTGGCGGTTTTAGCCGACTATAAATACACTCAACTTTATTTACAGTTGCTTCAGTGCACCCGGTCACATCCGGTCACCTGCCCCACAGTCACATCTGTAAATCTTTCTATTCGTGGGTTTTTAGACTACAATCTTGGATCAAGTCGTTTTTTTGTCAAGGGTCATTCATGCCAACCCAAAACGTTCACTAATCCAGAATGAAGTCGAATCCGAAATGAGTCAAATCGGGTCCTCAAACAGTCTGTTCAAACATGTTCTGCGTACTTTGTATATTGATGGACGCGAAACGGCAACATTGAATTCCAAAAGTCAGTTTGACGTAACACTAAGACGTTTGGCAAATTTACATCATGATTAAACCTGGCGCTGACGCGTATACCCGACCAACCAATCACAGCACGCACAGTGCCCCGTACGTGACACTCCCCGCCTCCCTGTTTGTTTGTATAGCGGGGGGAGCTATAGCGGAAAGTCACCACGAAGGAGAGCTGGTCCCGAAAAGAAACCCCACATCCACAGTGTCGATTTGGTTCGGCTTTTCCTCGGAGGCGAAAGCGCGAACCAGTTGTTTGCAAAGTTTGCAGAGTTTCGAGTCGGACGTCAGCAAAAAGCAAACGGAGATGAGACCATTGGTAGCCGGAGGCAGCCGCTAGCTTCAAGCTAACGCAACCCACGGTAACACAGCCATTTAACAAGAGCACTCGATATGAAAAAACAAGCAAGCAGTGTAAAGAAGTAACTGAGGCAGTGACTTATTACCTTGCTGAAGACATGATTCCTATTAAAGCAGTGGAAAATGAGGGCTTTAAAAGACTCTGCAAAGTACTAGACCTGCGTTACGAGCTGTGTTTTTATGTTTACATTCACTGCACATTTTGAGAAAAATTGTCACTATTCAAATTAAAACCTGATCAGAAAGCTTAGCTGACTTAAAATGTATTTTGTTTTTCTTTTAGAGTTTCATACACATTTTAAATATGTTTTATATGTTTAACATGAGGAAAATGGTCAGAAATGTGCAAATTAGTCTGAAAAAACGATGTAAAAAAAGAATTGATAAAATCGTGATCGTGATTTTATTTTTTTTTTAAATCGTGATATATTTTTGCCAGATCGCCCGCCACTAAGTAAACCCATGAAAAAGTCTGAAGAAGCCATGCCCGAATAGACACAAGAAGTCCATTTTAAGTTCATTTCGCCTGATTCCAGAGGTCCTTCAAAAGCAGACTCGTCCTAGAGATTTTGTCCGATTGCGAACAAATTTCAGACAGGGAGATGGCGGCAAAGTTTGCTGGCGAGTTCATTTGGAGGTTACACTGCACAAGATGCCAAGATAGTCAGTTCTTACAAACCTGCTGCCGTGGCAACTTCCATGCTCATTTCATTTCATGTGTCCGTCCAGTGTCATTCACTTGTATAAATTGCGTTCATGCTAATAAAAATTCACTTTTGGTAGGATCCCCGCCCCTCAATAGAGTCACAAGAAACCATGCCTGGAAATACTTTGTACACAGTCTGCCCTTTTGATTTTTTTGCCTTCTAGTGACTTCTTCAAAGGGCGATTGCTACCAAATGTTAGGTAATTGTACTAGTCAGATGGGTGATGCAAAATTGAGGGAAAAAAAAGTCTTTGAGGCTCCCCTTCTGACCAGTGTCATCACCCTGAAGCTTCGGAACATTTAGCTGTTAATATTCAGTGCTATGCATTTTCATTCATTCGGAATTTGTTTCCATTAGCCTGATCTGTTTCTCTTGGAATTGTCTTTTGTCTAGCCACTCTCTGCACGCCCACCGTGTACAAATGTTTGATTCCTGAAGCAAAAGACTTGTCCGCCTGACCTCTGCAGTTCCGCTGTGTGTCAATCGCTCTCCCTTTATTTCCCAGTGTTATATTTTGCCGGCATAACAATTCCAAGTCGGACGCCCGTTGCGGAAAAAAGCTAGAAGCCGGAAAGGCGGTGGCAGTATTACAGGGCGAAGCTGCATGAAATGAAATCCCTTTGTCCTGGTAGGCTTGAGGGAACTTTTGTACCTCGCTCGGCAGTCTGGGCCATACTTGAGAAGGGAGAGGTGGTTTGTTGAGGAGGGGATTGTAGGTAGGTCATGAGTGATCCCAACTGCCCACAAGGGAGGAAAGGAGGGTGACGCGGCAATCAAACGAAGAGCGGCAATGGCCCGAGTGGAATTGGGTTCATGTTATGCTGAGTGTTGCGGACAAGCGTTTCTTAGTAGGCCAACCGACATTCCTCAAGGCTATGATGCGAAATATTTTGGATCTTTAATGTAATTGGGTGTGAAAATGAAGGCAAAGAGGATCCGGGCTGTAGCTTTCCATGATCTGAGTAAATTGAACATCAAGCATCTTGCTAAAGCAATAAAGCATAGGCCTCCTCAAAATGGAGTCGGCAATATGAGTGAGTGAAACTTGATCAAATGTAAAGAATGAATGAATCCCGATGACCTGTGCTGTCCATACACTTGGTCTTTCTCACCTTGGTAGGGGCCTGCCATTGAAATGTCAGTATTATCCCAAGGCCATATATCGCACCACTTTCAAGGTTTTGCCATACTCAGAAATTCAACACATTTTACATCCTGGTGAAAATGTTACGTTTGGTAGGCATCGCAGGTGTAACGACCCCCAAATTGGCTTGATAACATGACATTTGGTAAGAATGTCTTATCACAAGTAGACCCACAGAGAAGTCCTAAGTGGCCTTGGTGTGAAACATACAGGGAGTCCCCCTTTTTGAAGTCGTTTTGCCTGTTTCCAGTCGTCCTTCATTCTGGTGATGTTTAAAATCACCATTTTAAAATTTTTCCCATATTCCAAACTCACCAGATTTTGCAGGCACATTCATGCAGGTAAAACTTTATGCTTGGAAAGTGTCTCAATGGGACAAAGCCCAGTAAAAACCCAAATCAGCTGCCGAAGACCGTTTCACATATCAACTTGAAATTCAACAGACATGTCTATCATGGACCCATGAAAGTCTTCAGAAACCATGCCCGAAAAGACATCTGATTTTGTTTTGAAATGGCCATTTTAGTGTCATTTTGGTGATTTCAAGGGCCCCTTTAAAGGTAAACTTGTCCTCGATACTTTGTCCGATTGCTAGCAAATTTGAACCACATAACAGTAGACAGATGGCCGACAGTAAATCATTGAGTTTTAGTTAGTTTGATGACTAACCATGAAGTTCACAAATATTAGCGGGCGCATTATTTACATTTGTTAGGCGTGCTCTTCAACCTCTGCATTGTCTCGAACCTGAAAAGACCAAGGAAGTCTGCCATTTTGCTTTGAAATTTTCGGCTGATTTTGGCAAAGTGTATGGGTACTCTGAAGGCTTGCTGCTGTCTTGTAAGCCTAATCAGATCTTCCGGCTTTTACCTCCTGTCAGTTTTTGCGGCTCAACAAAGCGTCAGAAGCATGCCGACCATCGCTACCCCGCCTTCTCCCACCGCCGGAGAGTGCGTTTGATCGATGCGCGGGAGGCTTATGGATAGCGGGGAGGATGCGAGCGTTCGATAACACTGTGTAATCTCATCTGAGAGGCTGTCATATCAGCCATCCTGACACACTCGCCGCACTTTCCCCGGGCGCCAAATTAGACGATTAGATTGAGGTGCGCCGAGTCTGGTACGCCAGCTCTAATCAAGTCTGGGGTGTTTTGCATTCAGTATTAGCCTTTGATTTAGTTAATGTGTGCAAGACGCTCTTCGGTGTTTGATCGCGTATCGATCTGGAATAAAAGCTGCCAGTCGGGGACCGGTTCAACGTCCGCTTACATCTACGGGACGTCGATGAGGCCGCAGGTCAAAAGTGCGGGTGGAGATACAATGTGTGATACAATGTAAAAGGCTGGACTTGATACACTTCTCTAAACAAGTCGCTGTATCTTTTGCTGCATCGTGTCGCCACTCATCTAAACGCAAAGTGGCTTGAAATCAATGACTGGGATTGGAGTAGAACTTAAGTCCATTCGGTTCGCTTAGCGTGAGCCGAGTACCAGGCGGTGTGGAAAGCCTTCTTGGAATCGTTTAAAATGATTCTTCACAACAATTGATCACCTTTTGGGGGGGGCCTTAACACACCCCAAAACAATCCCCTTTTGTGAACGTTTTGTATTTTAGGTATGACATCGAAAATGTCACTCGGTCACACCACCTGGAAAATTAGAAAAAAGTTACACCCCACCGGCAGTTTCACCAATCAACACTAAATTGAATGTACTGATAGAAGAAGTCTCAAGGACCCATGCCTGAGATCAAACAGGAAGTCAGCCATTTGGGTTTTAACCTGGGACAAGTTCCATGGCTCGAACTTGGATGAACTCTTACCAGGGGAATTCATCTAAATGAGTTTCCGACACAGATTGACAATGCTGAATTGTGAGGGTTTTTTTTTACCTACGGTCTTTAATGTGACCGTGGCATGCTGTCAAAGTTGAATGATTATTGCTAAGATTGGATAAAAAAAGATGACCAAAAAATCCCCCTCACATCAGTTTCACTGAACGAGACAACATTTGGTGAACATATCAACGGATCTAAATCCAAATTGAACAGTAACTTGGCCATTTCGGGGAAAATTCCAGTGCTCGCACTTGAACGAAGTCCGACGTGGGATTTCGTTTGGAATGAGGTGGTGTCAAATTCTGATGAAGTCATTAAGTTTTTTAAAAAGTTGACCCCAGTTTAGTTGCCCATAGTCTTCACATGAAAAATCCACAACTGAGGTATTGTCATCATCTTCAGTTTCATAGGTTGGATCCTGGTCAGGATCGTCAATGTTGTCTGTAAGAAAAGAAACAAACTGGGTTTGGGAAAAAAAAAGACTTAGTGCAATAGTGGTCCCAGTCCAAACACAAGTTAAATCATTGCAGCTGTAAACTAGAAAACCTGCTGAATGCAATAATGGACCACACCATGTACATGTATGTCTCAACTGAAACTAGACCTTGATTTACATGTCTCCATCTGAAAACGACGCCCTCTATCTATTCATTTCTCCATTTAATTTTTCAAATGACAAAAGCAGAGTTGTCAGTGGCTTGAATGTTTTCAGTCTACGGCTTAAATTTCACAAATGAAAGGAATTGGCCTCACTCTCCCAATACTTCTGAACGATATGGATGGGTTGTCATCTTGACTGATGGACACGGTGACATTTCTCATTCTCACTGGCGGCTTTCTCAGTCGATCTTCCTAATCCCGCCGCCAGCGCGATTTTTTTTTATTTTATTTGATTTTTTATATCCATCCACTGAAACGGCCACATGCGTGTCCCGAATAGCAAGCAGCTCGTTGTCGGTAACGCCACGCTGACTCATCCACGCGCTAACCCCGCTCCCATGGTGCCAGCCGGCATTAGCGCTAACAAGACGCCCATTGCCCCCGCCATTGTTAATTGGATGGCGGTAACCGCTGGCAACAGGGTGGCGTGATGAGTGTGAATCCAGGCATCTGCATCAATTAGCATCACCCGCGACACCAAAACGCTCAACTTACCTCGCCAAGGCGTCTGTTACATGATGCTCTCACTTCTCAACGGGCAGATTTCATTTGAACATTCCCAGGCATTTGATTAGGTACCCCTGCGCAATAAGGACACAAGCTGGGGCGAAGACAAAGATGATAATGCTCAATTTTGTGAGCCATTCATCAACCAATGCTTGTGATTGGACTTGTCTGAAGGGCCCGTGCGCCTTTGAATTCCCCGCACACTTTTATCACTGTTAAAGGCGACCAAGTGGGACAGCGCTTTTTCATTACCTCAGCCAAGCAACAACGCAAAACATTGCTGCTCCACATCTTTGATTTCTACACGTTGTTGTTTTATTCATTTTGATCTATTTTAATTGACTATTCTTTTTAATGTGGATGGAAACTTTATTTAAATTTTTGGGGTGTTTTAACATCTTCATTTTGTTTTATTTTTTATTTAATTTTATTTCAAATGTATATCATGTGTTTTTTATTTATTTATTTTCCTTTTATTTCATTTTTCTTTGGTTCATTATTTTAACCAAACTAAAGACTTTTTCTTTTTTTTTTTTTTATTACAGTGAATTTTGAAAAGCTATTTTCATTTTTATGGTCGTTAGCCCAAGAAACCACAATAGCAAATTCAATGTTCTGGAAATTCTTAAGATGAAACTAACGTGGTAAATATAACACCGCATTCTTAAAGAAGCGATCAGGGTGCAGTTTGATGCATGTTTATTCCAACGCTTTTAAACATAGCGGAGAGGCGACATTTCTTAGCCTGGGTCAGTCCTTGGGGCTCTCTGTCCGTTTGTGTCAGAAGGCTGCAGAAAGAAAGTCAAAGAAAAAGAAAAGAGCTATTGGCTCACATGGGCGCCCCGAGAACAAACATTGATGGATTGATGTGCGCCGTCTGTCCTGGCGCGCAATCAGTCTTCTTCACTTTAAGGTTGTTGTTGTTGTTTTTTTCTTTTTTCCCCCCTTCTTTTATATGGAATTTTCCACACGTCTTCTGTACGGGCCGCAGGGGGGCCCAAAGTGCTTCGTAAGCAAATAATCACCTGGACAACGAAAAAAGAAGCGGCGGAAGCAGCCGCTCAAGTCCCAAGGCTCTGCGTTGTAAGACTAAAATAAAGTCAGATGACTACTTCATTGATTGTGTTGCTAGTATTGTAGTGGTGCGAGATCCATGAATTGGTTGGAGATTTCTGTAGTCCTCCGTAGTACTTAAGGAAGTAAAAATGAACACTCTTCAAATTTTGCATTCAGATTTTAATGCAATAAAAGAAAAGAACAGTCATTAAATTAATGTCACAACAATAAATGTCCTTAAATGTTGTAATTAAATGTAAATAAAGACATTTAAAATTTTCATTTTTAATGAAATTCTTTTTAAAACAAATATTCAAAAGGCCACGTCTAATTCTATACAATTTTGTAAATGAAATGAAAATGTCAAAACTAAATGATTCTTAAAATGTTAAACACCAATAACTTGTTCAATGTAATTTTTAATTACTATAAGTAATCCTTTTTTAAAAATAAAAAATGTTTAAATTCTATCTTCTTCCACCCGGTTTTGTAATGAACTAAAACTAACATTTGAAAAAATATTCTTGACTCCTTACACAAGGCGGTGCTCGTGATAAAGAAATTATATTCCTACTTCATCCAAATGATAAACCACCTGCTCACACCGCTTTGTCATCATTATTGAGAGTCATCCATGTTACGTCGTCGCTTTGAGTGTTCCTCCCCATCACATGGGCTTTAGTGCATTGCCGACCTGGTATATTTTATTCATCCGTATACAAATATGAATGTCATAAATGTTTCCTCCACAGCAGCTGCGGCGCTGGCGGTCATAAATCACGGCGCGGCGACGCTTAGTCACTTTGTCTGGTGTGCTTCCAGGTGGCCTGAGAGGAGCATCCATCATCGACTCGCTGGACACGCTCTACATTATGGGACTGTTGGATGAGTACAATGATGCCAAGGAGTGGGTCAGGACCAACCTGGAGCTAACCTCGGTGAGACCATGACTTTTTTTTTCCATACGTGTTTATGGCCACTTGCGCAACATCTATGTTGCAGACAGATCAGCTTTACAAATGAAAATCTGTTCTCATTTGCTTTACCTTGATAAATGAAGGTTGAATAAATTTGGCCCAATTTTGTGTTGACAACTGAAACTGGTGTCGGAAGCTTTTTTTTTTTTTTTTTTTTTCAAACGTTCCAAAAGTGCTCGAAATGATTAATTTAGACACCGTGCTTGGTCCATGTTAGATGGCATCGACAACAAATCTTGGCAAGGAGGCTTTGCCCATCTGTCGAGGATACCTGCTTCTCATCGGGGCCCATTTGGGGTTCGTCGGGAATCTGCCCCAAAAATGGCTTCATTGAACCAAAATGGCCGACTTACTGCTCCATGTTACTTTTCCAGGTGTCCTGTCACAAGAGATGATCAGTGAAACTGGTGTCAAGGGCTGATTTTTTTTTTTTCCAATCTTTCCATGGAGCACTACAGAGTCAATATTTTTGGTGCAGGTGGTGGTTAAGACCCCGAAATGACAACAATTTCACACACTTGCAAGCTCCATGTTTATTCACACACTGTTTCCTTGTGCTGCCGCCTCGAAATGAACTCGCCAACATGAACTAAAAAAAAAAAAAGCATTTTGCCTTATATTTTGCCTTATTATTTATTTCTTCCACTGGGTACACACACCAAGCGTTCTAAGAGGATGATGTCACCACCACAGTGCTTTCTTGTCAAGAGTGTTTGTGTTCACAAAGCTTCCCGATGACCCAGATCAACACAAATGAGAGCCTTAAAAATTAAAGCGCATCGATTTCGTTTTCGTTTTTCGTCAGCAGGTTCACGGCCATAAATAAGCAGCGTAAATCTAGCCATGCCTTTTCTAGGGTTACGTTTTGTCGATAGTGTTTAACTACGGGGTCAGGGTGTCAATCTCCCGTTTAACCGCATTAGTCAATGAGACGCGACTTATTTAATCAGTAGATGTAAAAGCCCAATAAAATAAAATGAAATAGTGTCTGTGTATAAAAGATTTAATACAACTACCATGTAAAAATTATTAACATTTCGTAATGAAATAACTTTTAAAGATATAAAAAATACATTCAATGTAAACTCTTCAAATTAAGATTTCATTTCATCTTTAAATACATTAAATAAAAACATATTTTAGTGTGATGCATACAAAAGGCTAAAGAATTTGAATGATTCCAGTTCAATTAACTAAGATAAATAAGATTAAGACAAAATAAAATTAAAATAAAATAAGACATTTAAAAAATGTTTTTGTTTTTTTTAAGCCTTGAAAAAAGTTTTTGGTTTTTTTTTGTTTTTTTTGTCCATAACTACAAAAGCTAAATAATGTATGAATAGCTGAAACAAAAGAAAAATATTTTGGTTTTTATTTTATCAGCAGATATATAATTAAAATAAATTCTAACATTTTGTAAAGATTTTTTTAACTTTAAGATTTAACATTTTGAAAAGACGATTCAAATTTCAATTCAAGTTTCTTATCTGTGGAAATGAGTTGTTATTAAAAATTCAATAAAAATTCTCTCTGGTGTGTGTGTGTGTGTGTGTGTGTGTGTGTGTGTGTGTGTGGCACAGATTTTTCTCATATTTTACTCATGATGCCATCACTGCGTTGACTGATGTCAGCCGCGTATCAAACGAGCCGCCGGGGTTCCATTTTTGTCGTTTCTCCGCTGATTTAACGGCAATGCAAATCTAACACTATTGCTTTCTAAATATACACATTCGACAAAAGAAAGCCTACAAGTTAGTTTGATTGATGACATTTTTAATGATCATATGTGTTAATGCTTTAATGTCATCGCCATGCTGACAAGCCTGACAAGTGACGTTCCCTCGCTCTCTTTCTCTCTCTCGCCGCAGAATGGCGAAGCGTCGCTCTTTGAGGTGAACATCCGTTACGTCGGCGGGCTGCTGTCGGCGTACTATCTGACGGGAGAGGAGGTAAGATGAATACATGTCTAGTGGTGTTATCCCACCGCACTCCCGCCCGTCGAGATGCTTTTTTTTTCTTTTTTTTTTTTTTTCCCGGTCCAAAGTTTGACGGATGGAAACACTTCCTGGGAAGTGTGTGACAGTATAGTACGAGTCTGAGTGTGTGTGGTTGCGTAAAAAGATGGACTTTGCTTTTTTTACACGGCTAGTTTTTCACACGCCTATATGTCAGCTAAATTGGATTTACTGACATCTGTCTTGTGTTGCATCACGTTTGAGCTGGCAATGGAAAAAGAATGCAATGAGGTTCCCCAGGCTGACAATGTTAGCATAAACATGTCTGTTACGGTAAATAAAGTATACCGAATACGATGTACAGCTCCAGCACAGAAAAATGTATGAAATGTATGGGAGTGGGGTTCCCCACGCTGGCAGGGTTAGCGCTAGATGTCGAAATTATTTAGACAATAACAAAGTACTACTACAAAATACTATATACTGTATAGCGTAACACCAGAGTCAAATGGAAAATAAATGGGGTGAGGTTCCACAGGCTGGAAAAGCTAATATACATACTGTACGAATATGAAATTCCATATACAACTTAACTACAATGACTAATGGAAAATGAAAGGAGTGAGGCTGGTAAATTTAGCATGAATACTTCTACATATAATAACAACAAAGTACTAGTATGGAAAACTGAAGTGCATTAGTGCAATATACAGTATATGTAACTACAAAACATGGACAAATACAGAAAATTAATGGAGTGAGGTTCCCCAGGTTGGCAAATTTGGCATAAATGTGTCTACATTATATTGACAATGACAAAGAACTAAAACAAACTACTGAAAAATCATGTATAGATTTACAACATGGTGAAAAATGAGTGGTGTGACGTCCCCCAGGCTGGCAGCTTTAGCATTCGTACATTTACATTGCGTTGACAATAAGGTACTGATACAAAGCACATAAAACTCCCAAGATGGACGATTAAAAATGAATTTGGCGAGTTTCACCTGGATGGTTAATATCGCATGAAAAGCTGTATATTATATTGACAATAACAATATACTGAATTGCAATATGTAGCTGCAATACATGAACAAATATGGAAAACGAATACGGTGAGATTCCTCAGGTTGGAAAATTAAACATAAATGCTTCTACCCTCTATTGACAATAACAAAGAATTAATACAAACTACTGGAAAAATCATATATAGATTTACAATATGCTGAAACATGCAATGAATGGAGTGCAGTTCCCCATTTTGGCAGCTTTAGCATAAATACTTTTACCATTAGACTGACGATTCATTACTACTTCTAATTCCAAACACCGCATAAGCTCCAAGACAGATGAGTAAAAAATGAATGGAGTGAGGTTCCCCAGGCTGGCAATATTAGCATACTTACGTCTACATTATGCCGATAAAAAACAATGTAGTAATACGAAACGCTGAAATACCATTTGTAGCGTTGCACCACGGGTAAGTCGGAAAAGTCGGAGTGAGGTTACCAAGACAAACCTTCATTATCCGTGAAGAGTGGCTGGAGGTCAGCGAGGCTCCGTAATGAGCGTCTCCCCGCAGCAAAGACCCCCAACCCCCTCCACTCTCGCTGCTCCTACCCCCACACCGTAGGTGGACTATTTTTAACAGCGACCACATGCTATGGCTGCGCGCGGGAAAGCGCCCACGGAAAGTCTCCGACGGCTTTAATGGAAATTGATTTGAAATGTGAACACACGCGCGATATAGAGGCATGCGTTGGATGTAACCTATTTTCTTTCGATGCTCTTCTAGTGCATTCACGCGGCTATACATTATGGAGTGACGGTGACGAATGAAGAGCAGTACTATACTGAAATAACATACTTAGCTACAGCGTGGACATTTGGGCAAGGAAAGTGGTGAGGTGCTCCAGGCTAGCGAAGTTAGCATAAATACTGTACATTTTGACATGAACTAAATCGACTTTATTTGACAAAGTGTAATACAAAAATCGTGCAAAAATCATACAGATGCGCTCATGTTTCGCAACGAGTATCTGTAGACTGGGCTAACCTTGTTATGTGAGCATTAGCAATGGAGTGAGGTTCCCCAGGCTTGCAAAGTTATTAGCCTGTCTTCATTCCTACTGAGTCAATTCTGCTTTCATGTGTTGACATATTTTACTTTCGACTAATGTTCATTCATGTGCCAGTTGTTGACATTTAATTTTAGCCCCGAGCCACGGGCTATTTCTCTTGTCAAACGAGCCATCTATTGTTCATTTATGAATACCGTACAATTAAGTACGTCTTTCCTTGTTGACACAGCAACCACATCCCAGTGCAGCTGGTTATCTTGCCATTACCGCGTCATCTTTGCAAACTTACATCAAATCAGAACGTGAGCTATGACTGATGACATACATTGGTGCCTTGTTATAGGAGTGACCTGACTTGATGTGTTTTGCGTCACGAGCATGATCACGGAATGAATTGAACTTGTTTCTCAAGGCCCCGCTTGTACGTGTATGTTGAAAAACTTCGATTTACCATTTCGTACCATCATTTTTTACTAATTCCCTTCCGCAGACTGTTCACCTGCTTCAGTGGCATTTTAAACAAGGCGATATTTACATTGTGAAGACTCATGGCTGTTGACGCGTGTCAGCAGTCAGTCATGCAGGCGTGCGCGCGAGCTCCATGTTTTATTCATACAAAGCAGCTTCTTGTTTTTCTTGTCGACGGTCTGTCCACTGACGTAAAGCCAATCTAGAGTAGTTACAGTAGCTTGTTGTAAAAAAAAAGAAAAAAAGAGGCATTTATTTCTTTAAACTGAGTTTTGAAATGATAATGAGTATTGATGGTTTATAAATACAACAAAAGGGGCTCTAATGTTGAAGTTCAAATGCTAAGGCAAAACGTTAAAGATATTGTGCCCTTAATTTGAAATGAAAGTTGATCAAATGCTAACATGCTGACAGTTGGTTTGCTAACACACACTGGAGCAATATAGCATACTGGTCCAGTCTTTATCCGCCGCGAATAGCGCATTTGACTATACTTCAAATGAGAATTGATCAAATGCTAACATAACAAGAAAGCCGTTCCTAGGAATACATTTTTGTGGATCTCACAGCAAATGACTTTTGTGGTTGCTGCTCCTGTGCTTTTAATTGACGCAGGTAAGCCTAACAAAGACTTAAGTGCGACAGGACCAAAGTGGAAGAAAAAGGCTGTGCTGCCAAGAGGCTGCCATCATTAAGAGCTCTCTAATGAGTACCCACAGTTGATTTGTTTGTCCCCCCCCCCCCCCCCCCCCACTCTAAGGCATCACACCTTTCATCCGTCTCACTGCAGGATTCCAATTGCAGCAGACTCATTTGGGCAGTGGCCAGAGTGCACCCACAGAATGGATTGAATTCACTAGGAGAGTAAAGAACACTAGAAACTTAGATTTTCACCATTGTTATTATTATCATTATTACTATTATTATCATATGAAGCTTGGATCAACTGTTAGTGTGTTTTCATTTAGATTAATTCTCATTTCAAACTACTGAGTCATGACGTAAAATCCTTTTTGAGCTGCCTAAGTGTGTTCTGTATTCAAGTTGCTATTTTGCGATGTTAACATACCAACTGTTATCGTGTTCAAATTCAAATGATATCAAATTTGATCAATTTTCATTTTATGTGATACACTGCACAGGGCACGATGTAAAATCCTCTTCGCTTTTTATACTCAGGTTGGTCTCTTACAGAAATATTCTGTAATCGTACCAGCTATGAACATATTAGTATTCATTTTATTTCTCGCATCATACATTACCCGACTCCAGGGCAAAATGGAAATGTATTACCATCTGCCTTGGTGATGAATGTGTTGCTGTCTTACACTGTACTGTAGTGTAACAAGTGTTAGCATGTTAGCATTGTACATACTAGAGCGTAGGCTGTAGCACTCACTGAAATCAGCAAATCTGCTGTGTCGTCGTTAAATAATTGCAAAGGTGTTTTGGAGCCGCAGTCAGACAAACACCTGTGGCGGCACCTGCACATCATTTCCATAATGTTACTGCATATCTGATGGAGAAGAAGCGAGCGGTCCGCCACATTAGCCACGTAATGAATATCAATTTGTTGTGAACGGCGAGTGGAGGTCAAGACGCAAAGAACACAAACAATGCGATTACACGGACGGATATTACTGCAAAATAAACATGACAACACAAACTCTCAAAAACACGCTCCAAGAAACACATATCAAAGTGGATTTAAAAAAAAAAATCATGTTATTGTCACATAGTGGTTATTTTATAGGTGCTGCCGTAATTTTATAAAATAGTTAATCAATTATAGTTAAATTAGTCATTACTAATGCAGTACAAAACATGAATTATTTCATTGTTCATGACTTAGATGTTCATAAGATTGATCCATGACATCACACATGATTGAAAGCTGTTATAGAATGAAATAACACCAAAATAAAGTAAGCCTAATGGAGACAATCAGTATAGAAAATGGAAAAAAAAAAAAAAAGATCCAAACTTTAATGAGCTGGTCATCTGTTCATTGTTTTCTGTCCGGCTTCAAATTCAACGCTTTCATATCTTGAAACCTTGTTGTTATATCACACACACACACGCACGCAACCACCCCCCCCCCCCAGCCCCCCCCCACACACACACACAACAATATAAAAAGAAGTTGGCCTTGGCAGCACATAATGGATATAATGTCTGCTGAGCCGCTTTTCGTCTGGTCCAATTCTTACTCGCTCAGACGCTCATTAGCCATTTTCAAGCCTCTCGCTCTCTCTAGATGCATGTTTGTCTTACTTTGTCTTTCACCCTCTCCCTCTGTGCCTCCTCTCGCTTTTCCATCCCACTCCATCTGTCTGTCTGTCTATCTGTCTAGCCAGCTAGCTATCCAGATATCAAGATGTATCTATTGAGGGCCTTTGATCCATTCTCGATTCAAATAGTCTATGAGTACAGAGAGATGATCCTTATCTGTGTGCCTTAGCGCTTCCTGTACTTAAATTGCTGTCTTGCTAGCTGTAAGCATAGCAACTTTATAGCCTGCTAGCATTGAGCCATTCTCGTTTCAAATAGTATCCTACTACAGTGCGTGGCATGATGTACTTGTATAGTCGTTTGTTTTGTTTTTACTAAGCATTTATTTACTCAGGTCGCTATCTTGGTAGCATGTTAGCATTAATTCTAGGGTACGGAAACTAGAGGTCATGATGTAAAATCCTGAATGCTCTGGCTCAGCACTTCTCTATTCAAGCTACTATCTTGATATAATCTTAGCATGTTAGCATTTAATCAATTCTCATTTGAAATAGTACTTGACAATAGGGCATCATGTGAAATCTTTGTCAGGCTGGCTCTGAAATTTCATTGTACTCGTGCTGCTCTTTTGCTTTGAAATAACATAATGAAAAAGCTGAGTCAAATTAAATTGATCTTTGATGCTAGTTGCAACAAGGTCTACTCAGATTAGCTAATACCAGAATGCCGTCATAACATCAAGGTAGCGACATAATTCTATTCGGCATGAGTCTGTTTTAACAAGCTAGCGCGGCCATTAATTAAACGTGTAAATAGCAGGTTAGCGCACTCGAGCTGATCAATTGATATAAATAATGAATGAACCCCGTTCAATTATTCAACATGCTAGCTCGTGTCAAAGTCCTTGTGGAACGGCAAAGATAGATACAATACACTTGCGTTAAAACAAACATTAGCTCAGTTCCCGAGTGGCCGAGGCTGCACTGATTGATTGACGCGCAGCGTCATATTCGGCATAGAGCAATTAGCTAATGGGCTTCGGTGGGAACACCAGCCTCCCCGTTGGAGGTGACAATCAGAAAGGATGAATGGGTGTCAGGGGAAAGGAGGTGTTGTCCTCGGCGCGACTGTTGGCCAACAAATAGCCTCTCGTCTCAATGCTAATATAGCATTACGACTGCCGACTATGTCCCTGAAGCCGGGCTGTCCTTCAGGATGTCACTCAGAGATAAACATATCTTCCTTGATAATTCTTCGTACACTGTGCAGTCTAAAATTGCAACATCCATTGCTAAGACACAGCTAAGATAATGTTAGCATCGATATTTGTTTTTGTCAGGCAGAATCTGTGGAAGGCAATCATTGGTGCACCCAGGCATGTAGAGTAAGTGCAGCATTCAGTGGTTAGCCACGTGGGTGTGTGTGTGTGGGTGTATTTTTTTAATCTTTACACTTACTTTTGTCTTTAAAATTTCTTCAAAATTAGCACTTTTGTTGGCGAAGCTCTCTAAGCGAGGCCCGGGGTCTCTCGCGGCCCATTAAAAAAAAAAAAAAGCCTTCATAGAGGAAACACTCGAGAGCCTTTTTTTCATGCAAAGCGTACATCTTTTGAATATTAATTAATGTATTGTAATTGTTTTAAATCAGCTCAAATGAAGGTCGTCGTTTCATCAAGCTATCCGCTGGGATTAGAGATGAGATTATATACAGATGGTTATTAATTTGCCGGCTCATTGATTTTTACGAGTGGTATTTTGCAGGCGTGTTTACATTTAGTAGGGCATACAGGCACCCAAATTTGTCTTATTTGCACCGTTGAGAATGCGTTAAAAATTCAGCTAGTTTTACATCGCAACATGGCATTTGGTAAACATTTCTATCATGAGAAGACCCACAAAAAAGTCTCAAGATGCCATTCCCCAAAAGGCACAGGAAGTTTGCCATTTTGGTCTTCAACTGTCATTTTAGCCTTATTTCCAGGGGTCTTCCAGAACAACGTTGTCCAAGAGATTTGATCAGGTGACTAAAAAATATGAACTAATCATACAAAAAAAATTGTCTATGTCTGCCCTGCGATCGGCTGGCAACCAATTCAGGGTCTACCCCTACTGAGATATCGTCCAATTGCTAGCCAACTTGAAATAACCATACAATGTAGTTGGTTTGCAAATTACGAAATTGTAACGTTTCCTTCATTGCGTGTGGACAGAGCATGGCGGCAAAGTTTGATGACTTGCCATAGAGCAACTTTAAAGCCGTTTGTCTTCCAGTCTTAACAGAGAGTTTGGAGCAGTGTGCACGCTTGCCAACGCACAAAATAAAATATCCGTGCGCCGCCACGCTGTGCTTTGTAATTGCCTCCAAAGTTGCGCTGCGCAAATGTTCTTTTTCCAAGCAATTTTCAGCTTCACAGCGGCAGGTTTCTCCCCAACACACCAGTCGCGATGGCAGCAAACTGGAAAGTCGCGCTCTGATTTTCCTCCCGTAGAACATGGGAATCGAGATGCTCTGTGCAGGTATTTAATAGGGCGTCAAATAGCCTGTCAAACGCATGCTGTAAGCCTCCTTTTTCAACAGAGGCTTTACTGCTTTATTCCTACGCTTGCTGTTCCAATGTTCCCACAATCTGAAAACTTTTAACCATGAACTGTTTAACGTCACACATGCAGTTTGATTTGGGGTGAAAACAAAAAGCCTTGATGTGTAAATTGGCTGCTCCGTTCTCACTGTTAATTGGCTGATAATTTTACACTCAAGATTTTTTTGTAGTGATTGATTTGGGACCAAAAGCTGCGTTTTCATTTCTCACGCTAAACATCGATTAGGTAGCGGACACATACCTTGTCATTTTGTCGCATTTCAAAAAATTGGCAGCTACGCTACTTGTTGCTGCAATAAAGTTCTTTATCGTTTTGAATAATGTCATTTGATCTTATCTAAGGGACAAAGGGGGGGTAAATGGATTAAAGTCAGAAAATGTCATTTTCTAAGGTTTAATCACGTAGCCCCACGGTCCGATTCTAACATGTGACGGCTGCCCGCTGCGCTGAAAAAAATATTTGACACATGGTCTCTTCATCGGATGCTATTTTATCGTGTTATTTCCAGCCAAAAGTGTTTCTCTTCACCTACTTTGAATTGGCGAATTTCTGTGTGCTTAAAGTTACTTAGGCAGTGTGAAGTATGGTCGATGGCGTTTTGCTTGCTGAATTCAAGCTGTTTACCAGTCAAGCCAGATTTGAAAGGCTCTCCTTTCATACCTGTGGAGAAAAAGCTGTTTCTGTGCCAGTGTAAAGGTGAATATGATCTTGACAAAGAGGATTTTGTGTTAACACTCCCTGGGAGTGAAGCCGTCATTTTTTTTTTTTTTTTTTTTTTTGGACATGGCCAGAAATAGGATTACTCTGCATTCTGACATTTTGAGGTGAACGAGGGGGGAAGTGTGATATGTGGGTTAATATGCGCACAAGCTTAAAGCGCACACTCCTTGGCCCTGTTCCAAACTGAGTGTTGCGTGTATTAAGTTGGGTATTAACTCAGCTGAACTGGTCTTTTCTTTCCCCCCTTCTGAAAAAGGTTCATATTTGCAGGAGGGCGCTTTATCAGCGAGTACAGCCTCAGCTTAGGTGCGCCTTGACACTGAATTCCTTCTTTATGACAGTAGGGAACCACAAGGCGCGTCAGGCATTGATTTTAAGCATCTAGTAAAGTGATGGAGATATTTTGAAACCGTGTGCATGAAATACTAATCAACTATTTGAAATCCTCAACGTGCCCGCAAATTCACCAGTTTTTGCAAAAGTTTGTCTTGAGTAGAACGCCCTGGAAAGCTGGGAAAAAAAATTGCTCCAGGCATCAAATTCTACGTCCGTCCATCCATCCATTATCCAAACCGCTTATGGATAACCATAAAATTGGGTTGACACTTTTATCATAATAGGACATATAAAAAAGTCTCAATCACAAATACTCGAAATTTAACAGGAAGTCGGCCATTTTGGCCCAAATGAGTCAATCAAAGATGGGCGATGCTAAATTGGGAAGATTTTTTTTTTTTTAAATGTAAGCAAAGGCCGGTGTCAAATTTTGAAGATCATTTAGAGAATTCTGTGGAAGTTGGGGGAAAAAATTGCAGTGAGACCTGTTTCACCAATCACCAGGATATTTGGTTGACATGTCCGAAAAAAGTCTCAAGAATCTATGCCAGAACTTGAAGAGGAAGTCAGCTACTTTTCTTCAAAGTAGCCATTTTGGGAAAGTGTCACTTTGACAAACTCTGAAGGAATTTTCCCAAAATAGAAGCCGGTATCGGCTATGCTAATATATAGAGCTTTTTTTTTTTTTTGTCTGAGTATATCGTCAAAATTTGGAGATCATTTTGCGTAATCTTGGAAAGTTAGGGGAAAAAGTAGCAATAGCATAACAGGACGCATGAGACACTCTCTAGGAACCAAGCCCCAAATTGAATCGGGAGTCATCCATTTTGGTTTTAATTGACTCTTTGGGGTAAATTCCACCAGGGAACTTACTCAATGTGAGCTTCAATCGCAAGCAGTTATCCTAACAGATTAGTGCCGACTTGTGAATTTCATTTTCTTACGCCACCTAGTGTGGGCGTCAAAGTTTGACGATCATTTCGAGGATTCACCGTGAAAAAAGCGTGAGCGGGTGCCTGATGATGGCTGCGTTCGGCTTTTAATTATTCATGTATCGTATTTACGGCGCACAAGAGGAAGTGTTTGCGTGGTTTTCTTCACTCAGCGGAACACTTGTGACCATAAACTTGAATGGAATTGTCCACCGTGTTTGTCGGAGAACGGGGAAAAGAAGGCAATCGTCGGTAACGCTCTCTCTTCCTTCGAGTCCTTCCATTTCTCTGTGGAACCATTCAGGAGAGTCACTTCCTGTGATACCGGGAACAAAGGGTGTTTACTATCTTCTCGTCGGAAATAAAAAATGTGACTGCGATGAGGTCATCAACCTGTAATTGCATCCCAGGAGCTGTGATGTTCCGCCTGGCATCCTGCTCCAGAACGCCTCGATTCTCCAATGGCCAATTCCGACAACGTTCCCGGCTTCCCCTGCAGTTTATTTTACCGTCGATTCCTCCCCCATCCCGCAAAGTGTTCATTCAGGCCAATTCCACGGAGCGCGGCATTCCATTACAGCCCAGGATTGAACACACGGTGACCTCTCATCCGGTCAGTGTTCCCTTTTTGGGTCTTGAAAGTTTTGTATTCTGTTCTAGCTGTTGCTGCACAATCACTGCTCGCTCACCCCAGTGCCACCTAATCAGAGCCGGATGCTAATTTCCCGCCTTAACGAACCCGTCTCACTTTGATTTCAGCTCCGTGATGGCACTGATCACATTAACCCGTCTCGGAGCTGGTTGTTGGGAGGGAAGAAGAAGAATAGAAAAAGAAAAAAAAAAAAAACCCAAGGCTTGATTTTCTGTTTTTCCTGTCAGATAATCATGAGGGGAAAATGCCCTCTTTTGCTTCAAAGTGAATGTGCGGTTGCCGGATGCAGGCCGGCCAAGGCGAGTGACTGGCAAGCGCACTGGCAAATTAGGACTGGAAATGACTTTGTTGTGCTGCCAAAGTGCGTTTCAGCGCCGTCAATCAGCAACTTAACACAGAGGAACACAACTGAAGCACTTCATGATGGATTTTATGGCTTGATTAACAATGATTTGTCTCTTCCAAAGCTATAATAATGCAAGGAAGCAGCGTGTGGGTTGGACCTGATGTAATTCTACCAACAGCCTGGCAGAATGACACATCGAATTAGGTGTTAGTCGAAAGGTTGCAATGACATCACAACAACACTGGAAAAAAAACAAACACTTAAAAACCAAGGGAAAAACTACAGGAATGAATAATACACTACTTCATTTAAGCAAAAATATCTGTCTATCGAACAGGAAAATTTGACTTGGCAAGAAGGTCATTGAGACTTTTTCATGTATAATAGACCTGTCCACCTGGTGTCAAACTGGTGTCGCACGCTAATAATTATTTTTCCTTCATGAAAATTAAAAAAAAAATCGTAAAACTTTGGATGCCATGCTCCACCCCTCATTAAGGTTCCATTAGTAAAAAAAAAAAAAAATCGTTTGATTTAGCATAGTAGAGGCCATTATAAAATGTGACAAAACCATGTTTGCCAGCTAGTGGTGAATGGTGATATTACAACTTAAATCTACAGTCAATGCATGTTCAATTAGTCACCCGTGAATTTGTGTATTCCCCCTCCCCCCCTTTTTTTTTCCCAGTATGTTTTAATATTTTTTCTTCCAGTCTTTACAAGATTGTTTTCCCCCCATTTACATCCTGTATTTGATGGAAAATAATATTAAATGTTTATCCGTGTTTTGGGGGTATGTAAAAAAATGTAAATAAATATCCACCTCCCAGAAAGAAAAAAAAAAAAAAATACATTTGGGGGAAAATTACTCAAGAGGCCACTCAGTGTGGCCGCGGGCCACATACAGGCTGTATAATTATCCTGAGACACTTTAGGCATCCTTGTTATGATAATCACCCATCCATCCATTATCCGAGCTGCTTACCCTCACGTGCCCACCCGATTTTTGCGTCGAGCATCAAAAACAGTTGCGGGGTGCAAAACACTCCTTTCTTAAGTGACTTTGTCCTGCTAGGTGTCACCACAGTGGACATTGACTTTAACACAAGACGACCCCACTCTGCTTTTCCCAACCACACTGGAGGTGCGGGGTTGACTGTTACTCAGTGTGACACAACCTGAGGAACGCCCCCACAAAGTCGTCCAAGGACGTCTGAAAACATTAGCTGATGTCACTCTGGATACTAACAACAAGGTGACTTTCACGACGCATGTACTTTTAAGTCACACTTGTTCCCTTAAATAGGAACGTTTATAGCCCAGGAGTGTCTGTTAAGTTCACCTTTCGT
This sequence comes from Filicampus tigris, assembly GCF_054856515.1. Lineage (NCBI taxonomy): Eukaryota > Metazoa > Chordata > Actinopteri > Syngnathiformes > Syngnathidae > Filicampus > Filicampus tigris. Next base: position 4,577,599 of record NC_141224.1, on the reverse strand, counting down.
TTACATTTTTTTCGTCGTCTTTGCACGTGCTAGCTCAGGATAAAAACATTGCTGCACATAATGAGATAAAAAAAAACAAAAGACCTCATTAATGAATATATATTTTTCACATTGTTTTGGGGGGGTTATTTTGTTCTATGTATCTTATAAGGAGGCACTAATTGTTTAGTATATTGTAAATTGAAATAAAACGTTTCATTTTTCAAATACAAACAAATGAATTGGACATACTAAACAAGCTATTTGATGGATAAAAGATTTTTTCATCTGGTTTATCATTTATTAAACCTTTATCTTTATACATCTTTTTTTTTTTCCTTTTGTGCCATACAGTTTTTAAAATAAAAATTGACTTTGAAGATACCCGCTTTGTGTTGGAATTGCAATGTAACAGTTCCTTTTTATTGTTTTTTTCTGTTCAATTTGCGGAGGTTTTTATTTTGATTGCAAAAAAAAAAAAAACTTTATATTCACTATGATGTTTCTGTTGCTCAGTGCTCAGTAATTTGCATGTTTGATTAATTTTATGATATTTTTCTCTTGATAACAAAAAAATGCCCCTTTTGTTTTTTCTTTTCTCTCAGAATTAGATATTGATGCTCTCTGTTAGACAATATCCCATTTGTTTACTTTGGTGTTTCATGTTGTCACTTGAGCAAACGTCAGATTTAGGCATTAAATCCAAATTTGTCTTTAAGATCCGCAGTGTCAATCTAACCTTTTGGATTCTCACCATGTGCTTCAAACATATAATTTATTCTACCTGACTGACAAATGTGATAAATGGGTTCAAGATCAGAGACGACATCAATGTCAGTCCTGTTTGTCTTTCTGGACAGTTTGTCTGCGTTGAGCCTTTCTGCGACTAAAACCCCCCCCTGCCCCCCCCCCACCTAAAACTCTCTCACCGCTGTGAAAACAGATGGAGAGACACATCAAAAGTGTTGGAAGTGACGCCTCAGACCGCTTAAATCTTCCATCTCCGTGGAATTGGATGCACATGCCTGAGCCCCATTTCATTTCCTCCTGTTAGCCGCGAACGAATGTCGACATCCTAAAATAAACCCGTAGCGAGATGCCGAAGTTGTGATGTTACGCAGCACAACTCGGTAAGAGAGTTTTAACGGGAATCAACCAGTTTGCCCTTTGGTCACTGGCTGCATATTTTTTTTGAACCAGTCAATTGGAAAATATTGATATCCATAATCATACCCGATCCAGCAGGCTACAGTACACTAGCATAGAACCAATTGCGCTCTTAGGGTATAGAAATCTTGACCAAATAATCCTCTTTCACGCAGGGAAAAGAAGATGGGATGCTATGATGTGTTTGGTTAGGTTGTAGTATTGTATAGTCAGGTTTAGGAATAGTTAGGATAGTTAGTTTTGTGGTGAAGTTGAGTGTAAAATGTGGGGATCGGCATCAAATTAAGATTAGGGTTAGTGACAGAGTTAGTTAGTTAGAGGGCTAGTCTTAACCTATGAACACCCCTTGTACAACTTCTGATTAGGGTTAAGGTTTTAGAGGGGTTCGGGTTGAAGGATTAGTGTAATGCTTAGCAGGCTAGGTATGGGTTAGACTTAGAAGGGTTAGCTTTAGCAGTTAGGGATTGGGGTAATTCGAATCAAGTTAATTTTGATAACCCCTAATCACAAGGGAGTCTTTACAAGAACGCAATTGACAGAGCTCGACAACAGGATTAGTTTGTCACAAGCCCTTCATTCACAGAGCACAATGACAGGATTAGAGTTAGGACCAGAGGTTAGGATTATAAAGGTTTATGGTTGGGTACACTATACGGTTCAGAGATAGGGTTCATTTTACAGGTAGAGTTGAATTGAGTTGTCCGGGATGTGGTCACTGCTTAAGTATATGGCTCGGAGTTGGAAGTGCCTCCCTTCCCCCGTCCTTCGAGGATTCTTTGGGAATATCAGACGCCATTACTCACTATCTAGTAGAAATATTCCGCCTCGTCGTCCTCAGCCTCCGAGACATTGGGGCGTTTTCAGATAAGATGCACATTTTAGTGCTCCTCTTTGTGTAGAAAAGTGGCAAAATGATTCATGGTCAACGATGTCGCCTCTGATGCCAACGGCTCTATATTTCTACTGGTACTGATGTCATTGGTCTTTGTACAATGCCGCATTCTTGGTTCTTTTTTTCTTCAACATACCGATGTAATGTTCCGGTATGAGAGTTCTGGGGGGGGGGGGGGGGACACCCTGGACACCCTACATAGCTTGGTCTATTTGCAAGGAATGACCTCAGGCTAGTGGCCTCGGGTTAAACTAATCTTAGGTGACAAGGCAGATGGCCTGAAAGCCTGACTGTGTTCAGGCATGTTGCTCATGCTTGACGTGGACAAAAAAAAAAAAAAAAGTCTTCATTCGTGGTGGAAGATTTGAAAGACTCCAAATTTCCGATTTTCCAAGTTATGGAGCTTTTGGACGAAGCCAACCTATGATGGCCGACTCGACGATGGCAACTCTCACTCCCTGGCCTGAAGCACTATCCCCGGGCACAAACTCCGGGGTCAGACTTTATATTTACCTACCTGCAGTTTTTGGCTGGAAGGGGGGCAAAATTGAAAATTTGGGAAGAACCCCCCACACCACGGCACTCGGAGGTCACACTGATCGTTTTCATACTTTTACATTGAAGTTAGTTTGTTGTAGGTTGGGATGAAAAAGGGATTCCACGTGTTAGAATAACAGCCCCCTTAATTTATCCAATCCCAAAGACATATTTTGTCTTTTAAGTGTCCAGACATTCAATGCCCAGGTACTTAGTTATATTGTTTTCGATTTTTTTCAAATGCTAGAGTAAAGGAGGGCCTAAAAATGGCCGGCGCTGAATGAATTCATGTGGGCAACACCTCTTGTCTCGTGGCATTTAAATGTCATTTAATCCACTTGTCCATTGCCCATAAAATGAACGACCTCCTTTCTCACAAGCTCCGCTGGATTTATTCGCTTCTCACATGGCCACCGCCTCAACCCGGCACTTGGAAGCCAAAGCTGCTCTCGCATTTTGTTTTCGCACCTTCAAATCGATGAGGCACATCCAAGCCGCCGTGAACAACGATCCTCTTTGCAGCCCAGCTCAACGCGCGGGGGTGTGTGCGCGGGCGTGTGCGTGTATGCGACGGGGGAATGTCACCCCGACCTCCCCCGCTGAGAAAATGAGTGGAATCACGAGATGTTCAACCCCGGCCCGTGACGGACGGGGTGTGTTAGCGCAGCTTCCCATTTGGGATCCATGGCAACAGTGTGCAACTGGAGGTCAGGGACCAATCGGATGAGAGAATGACATTGTCACATTGGCTGATACGGGACCGTTACTCACACCTCTGGTGGTGGATGGAAGCCAACACCATATGCTCCTTGTCCTTTGAGGCACTTCGCCCACTGAAAACTGAAAGTCTGCTTTACGTTTTTTCCTGGTCCACCAGGGATTTGTCGGTGGCACAGAGGGCTGACGGATCAAAATGAAGGGTTGGTCTCAAGGACAGTTACCACTGTCTGAAAGCGCATTGGAGTGTAATTCTCAGTCTAGGAGGGGTCTAGTTGTTGCGTTACTACAGCTACGGTGCAGTTTATGGGGTGAATGGCAAGCGCCGTATAAAAAAGCAACTGCCATGCAACTCGAGCCACGCGGCTGATTTCTTAGCATCAAAAGCACTTTCTCAGCCTTGTTTATGTGTGTCGTGTCACAAAAGCAAAAAAAAGAAGCGAGCGACAAACGAAGAAGAGCGAGTCCGGCGCTTCCATTGTCACAAAACGCAATATTTTGTGGGTCTTGAAAGACCAGTCAAATGGTTTTGATAATATGTGGACCTCTGCTTTGAAAACGGTTGTCAGCGAATCAGTTTATAGTATAGCATGGCTTGGTGTGACAATGTGTAATCAGAATTCATTATATTAAACAATATTAAATATGAAAATATGCCTTGTATAGTAAGACATTTTTTTGAGAAAAACGCCGATTTCTAAGTAAAGAACTCTTGATTGAATCTCATGCACCAGAAACAAATCTCAGTAAGAAATGAAAAACAAACTGTTTTAACTTCTCTCGGAGAAGGGAGGGGGAAAATAATATTCCCTTGCGATCACAACAGTGGAAATATAATTACGAATTATAGCCTGTTGAACACAAAATAGTGCGGTACTTTATTGTAGACTACTTCTAAAATGCTACCTTTTCTCATCCCATCCGTAGCAACACAAGATCCCATCCCCCAGTAGCACAGAGTAACTGCCACATTTACAGTACAACGGTTACAACCACTTGGCTTACCCTTTGGTCATGGAAATTAGAACATACAAATTGATGAGCTGTTCACACCTGACTAAGGATGTTAGTTGCAAACTAATCCGCCCCGGTTGACTTAGCTTCAGACTCAAAAGGTAGGCTAGCCAAATGGCTGGGCTTTAGACTTTCTAGTGTTAACACCGCTCGAACGACTAGCATGAAGGCCGACTTCAAAACCCGACGAAACGCAAAAGTTGCAACGCAATGGAAGAACGCCTGCCGACCGAGCTCAGGAAATCCTTGCGCCGATACCAAGTGCCTTGCTGGAGGCTATCATAAAGCAACAATGATCACTCTCAGTGTTATTGTAGCCCTACATTACACACACATACTGTATAATAGGAATATAACGATCTGCAATACGCGCCTTAATTGTTTCTAAACAACAAAGTCGTTGCTCTTATTGGGTGATCAACACGCCAGCGAGCATTCAAGGCCACAATATGGCGCTAATGCGCTCCAATTTAGCGCCACGCCGCAGAGGAAGCCAGCTGGCCACCGCCGCTCGTTTGTTTTCCAAATTGGGCTTTGGTGGCTTCTTCTTCTTCTGTTTTACCGCCCGGCCCCCAACCATCTCTAATTTAGTGTATCTGCTTTAGCGCGCTCCGGCGAGGCTGCGCTGCATAAATTATGCAGAGTATTCTTTATTTAATTTTCTTTTTTTTTTTTTCTCGAAGCACGAGGCTCAGGCGACTGACGAGAGAAGTTCATTAGTGGACTGAAATAGACGTCACTACCGGCAACTCGCTAAATCATTTACAGTAATTATGTTTAAAGCTCACACAATAATGAAAGCTTGGCTAAAAAAAATATAAATTCATCAAACTGATTGGAGAATTCTTAAAATGTTAAATTATTTAAAATTGCATTCAAATGAATACATTTCAATATAGTTGGAATAATGACTAAAATATAATTAAAATTAAATGCAAATGTAATTTATAATTACTATGTACTTTTAAATTTATTTTTACCTTTTTTTTTTAATTTGTATATTTATTTTTTATTTGATTTTGTATAGTATTCCTAATAGACTAATTTAAACATAAAATCTAAACTATTTTTAATTTATTTTGTTAACGTAAATTCTTTTGAATGTTACTACTTTTTGATTCATTATTTTTACTTATTTTAGAATCAATGGGTACATATTTTTAAATGGATGAATTCAATTTGTTTGATTTAGTTTGTTTTGATCAATTCCTTTACTAATTTTATTTTTTGAAAAAATAGATAACATTTTCAATTTAATCAAGAACTGTGCTTGTTTCATTTCTTATTCATTTTTAGATGTCATTTACTCATTTTAATTCTGTATGTTCTGTATAACTCGACTGTGTAATCGATTGATGTACTATTTTTATTTCCGTTAATCAATGAATTGGGTAAAAAATAAAATAAAATTCAAAAGCAGGACATCTGGGCAATATTAAGTTAAACAAGGTTTCTAAACAATTAATTGATTACAATAATAGTTATCGGTTAATTTGATGATGGATTATTTGTCAATGCATCAATTCATAGTCGCATCTGTACTTTATTTGTCTGCTTGATCACTTCTTGCTAGGCGGAATTTATAATGTGCAATTCCTCCAAAAATAACACCGTATAGCATCATGCGAATTATTTTCCAAGCTTCTGCCTTTTAGCTGACTTCAATCAGTTTGGAGATTGTTCTTGAAGAAGTGACTTCAACGGCGTACATGAGAAGGTTGGAGAGCCTGTAGAGGGCAGATAGCAACCGTGGTGGGCGGTTGGGGCCATTTTGAGCTGGTCCGTCCCAAAATTGGAATTATTTATCCGTTCCCCCCCCCCCCCCCCCACTCAGCCACAGACATCAGACAAGGCTTTAAATGTCATCCACTCTATTTTCAAATCAAAAGTTATTTTAGAGCATGACACACATGCAAACACACTGCACAAGGCAGCCAGTTGAATGTGAAGAGACCACCGCCACAAAGGTTCTAATTTATTTTATTTTGTATTTATGAGTATTTTTATTTGCTGATATTAACTATATGTGTTTCATGTATTTTTTTTAACTCATGTTTTTTGTTTTGTTTTATTATCCTTTTACTTCTTTTATTGTTCAGTATTTTAAATGTTTGTAGTTATTTGTACTTTATTTGAGAAAATATTACCAAAAAAATTACACAGAGAAACTGCACGTATTAAGTTTAAAACAGCGATTCTGTTTTTTATATTATTACACAAGGGCTCCTGCAATTTTTTTTTTTCAAAGGTCCTTCAAAAATAATTACACAAACATTTTTTTTTACTCTACAGAGGCTTTGCAAAAAAAAGATTAAAAATATTTTGGGGGAATTTTACACAGAGAACCTGCACAATTGAAAAATTTTATAGAGTCTACAATTTTTCAACACAAATCATCCTGTGTATTTTTTTAACTAAGATGATGACATGACAACACTTTTTTTTTATTCTACAGAGGCATTTCTGCATTTGTAAGTAAAATTATGCAAGAAAATTACACAAAAATATTGTAGAGTTCCTGTAAAAAAAAATTTTTTTCATCCTGAAAAATTCTGTAAAACATTTACACCCTACAATGACATTCATAGACCTCCTCCAAATCGATTTTTAAACAGAGATCCTGAAAAAAGATCAAATAAAAATGGTTAGGTTATAATAAATAAATACTAAATACAAATCCTCCAAAGCACTACACTTTTTTTGCATGGTTCCTTTTTCTTGTTTTTTTTTTTATTGATAATAAGCCAACAGCGACAGCGTCCTTGGAGCCGTGCTTGTCCAAGGCTTTTCTTGTGTTTTTTTTTCCCCTCCGTGCCGGAGGCGAGGCGAGCGCAGGCAGACACGGCGCGTTTTTGCAACTAAGTTCAAGTGGCAGCTGGAATCTGCTTTCTTGCCGTTGTCCCTCCGCCGGGCCCTGACACTGTTTGCTCTTCCTTCCCCGAGCGGTTGCTCCAGCGGCTGATGTAAAAAAGCCGTTTGCGTCCCACCGCGCGGCGGTCCCGTAGCAACCTGTCTGCAATCTCGTCCCATCAGCTGTCGCATCTTATAAGGCGGGCGAACAAAAGTCAAGGATGCGTTTTGCAGCGGGAAGGATGACGACGATCCCGACGATAGCTCTCCCATCGCAGGAGGACGAGCGGTAGGCGGCGGGAGTTTAATTAACTCCCGGAATGGCAGACGAGGCCCACGGCGCCGTTCCCGAGCGCAGCCTTTAATTTAGCGCACCGGAATAAATGGGCGAGCAGATGCCAGCCGAAGGCCGCTCACCTGTAATTAATCATGTCATCTCCAAACAAGCAAACTACCGCCACTGACGGCCTTGTGCTATTTTCAGACACGCTGGATGTGTTGTTTCCTCCACCGAGCAAGTCTTGACCTTTCCATGCATCTGCTGGTGTTCCTTTTTTTTTTTTTTTTTTTTCCTCTTTCTGTGTTGTCATCTTGACCAAATGTTCCCAACTTTTCTTTTCTCGCGTCCATCGGTTTGCCTCTTAGGCCTCTCTTTCCTCCGCTTTGCTTCCATTTCTCTTCTTCTTCAATATCACACCTGACTCGCCTCTCTTCGGTTCCCGGACACGAAACGCACAATTTGGTGATCGATGAGCCGTTAGCTCGGTCCCGGCCTTGGCCGCCGCGGGTCTGGCCGAGAGTACGGAGGGAGGGAAAAAAAGGTTTGCGTGGAATGTTTGTTGGGTTCAGTGCCAATGACGGTTTGATTTGGATTGTTTAGGATGCATAAACGTAGTTGGTATCGAAAAAACAATTGGAGGATGCCTGGTGGGGGAGGACGTCTAAGTCGCTTTTTTTTTTTTGTCTGTCGTGTTCTTGCAGCTGTTCAAGACTAAAGTGCTGGAGTTGGGCGCAAAGTTGCTCCCGGCCTTCAACACGCCTACGGGGATCCCGCGAGGTGTCATCAACTTGGGGAGGTGAGCACCGAACGCTAAAAACGGAGCACACCAGTCATTTGCAATCAAGGTTGTTTTTTTAATTAATTAATTTATTTATTTATTTTAAAAACACAGGCCAAGAGTACATATAGAAAGCGGCGTGCCAATAAAACAAATATAATCAGCGAATTACCCTGCCCTACATTAGCTTTGGCATTTGGGCCAATTAAAAGCTCCAATTTGATGAATTTCAGCTTTTTTTTTCTTTAAAAGAACAAAAGGCATATTATCATAGGAACAAAGTTGTGTTTTTTTACCAGAACAAATGACACATTTCTTCAAGAATATTTAGTCCCATTGTTGGGAGAATATAGGTGTCTTTCCCAGAAGAAAAGGTATATTATTGTAAGAAGTACGTTTTTTTTTTTTAATTCACTTGCGACTTTCATCCTCTGTTAAACTTTGACTTATCGTAATATTATGACTTCATCTTGAAAAACTTTATGAAAGGAGAAGTGAAGTCAAACGTATTTACAAACAAATGTATTTACACACAAGCGTCCTGCCATCTATTGGCCAGCAGTGCAATTACACCCAAAATAAACAACACAATTAAGTTACAGTTCTTAGGTTAAAGATTTGGATCTGGGCCTTGCTGTGTGTGGAGTTTGCATATCATCGTTGTCCTGTGAAAAGCATTTTGTCATTTACATTTTCACAGACATCCCATTAACAATAATTTTTTTTTTTTTTAAATTACAAAATTGGACATACGTGTTTTTCACAGGACAGCGACGATATTCTCCCCAAGACTAAAAGCTCAATAATAATTTAATTACAATAAGAATTAGGCTAATTGGAACCTATAAATTATCCATAGGTGTAAGTAGTGCGTGGCGACTCTGGAAATCATCATCATCATCATCATCATCATCATCATTGAAACCCGAAACCGATACCAAATATAAACATGGGAGATTTTCTATTAACACACTTGTAAAGTGTTTGGCACGCTTGCCAGTTAATGTAGCAGAGTGCTACAAACTGAGTGTTTATGCGATTTCGATTAGGCGCTAATCCATGTGCGTAAACAAAAATGGCCTGAATAATATTTGCATGCATTAGAATGCATGGACTCGCCCGAACTGTTCATCTGTTCCGAAGCATTAACGTGTCCCGGCTAAATGGCGAAGAGGCGCGGCGGCAAACGTGGCCTCACTGACTTTAAACACAGCGTCTGTTTCGCTATTACTTTTGCTTTATGCGTCGGGTGGGAAGCAACCGAGCGGGGTGGACATCTGCTGGCTCACTTTGTTCTCTTCTCCTGCGCATCGGGAGCAAGGAGGAGGCAAGGGTGTTACGTGACGTGTGGTCATGTGAGGTGAAGGAGTGACAAAAATAAAGTGGTTATAAGACGTCTGCGCGCCGCTGTTGAAATCGTTTTTGGAGATGTTTGAAAAAAAAAATAAAATAAAAAAACAGAAACCAAGATCAATTATTTCAAAAATGTTCTGACCATTAACTTGTGCAACTCCAGAGAAGGGACAGACTTCTTTTTATCAGGCGAAATCAAAATAAACAACTGAGAATATGTTAGAATAAATGCGCGCACCCTCTTATAAGCAGATTTCACAAATAAAAACAGTAATTGTATTCGGTTAAAATTACAAGGGGGTGGGGAATTTTAGAACGGGTACATTTGGTAAAATTGTGATTGTCACAATACTTTGGAATACTTTGTTTTGAAATGTTTGCATTTTCAGGCTCCAAAAGGGCACCTTCCTCGTGTGTGTGGCTGCTTATTCTGTGTGTGTGTTTGCGTTGTGTTGCAGTGGCAGCAGTTGGAGTTGGGGCTGGGCCTCGGCCGGGAGCAGCATCCTGGCCGAGTTCGGGACCCTGCACTTGGAGTTTGTCCACCTCAGCGAGCTCTCCGGCGACCCCGTCTACACCGAGAAGGTACAAATTTCAACCGCAAGCTTCCGATCGGTGATTCTCGATTGAGGGGACATAATGGCGCGGGGCATCTGAGACAATGAAGCTCTCAAGCTATTTTCAACACGTTAGAGTGGTGAATAATCTGTAAACAATAACCAATAATATCAGTTGCAGTGTACTGGGTTTGACAATTGAATTGCAGTGATTCCTCATGTAGCACACTTTGAAAATCCAAAACTTTATGAGAATTTTTTTGTTGTTGTTTTGTTTACGTGTGCAGGTGATGAACATCAGGAAGCTGCTGAATAAGATTGAGAAGCCTCAAGGCCTGTATCCCAACTTCCTCAGCCCGGTCAGCGGAAACTGGGTCCAACGTATGTACATTGAGGTCGATGTGCCCGAATAATTATCAGCACACTTTTTATTTCTGTGGCGGTATCACAACAAAACACAAAATGCGATACAAATGTTTTTTGTTTTTTTTTGTAGGAATATTTTACAGACATGTCCTGGTTTCTCACAATTGCTTTTTGTACATAAGTCCATTCCCTGATAATATTTGTCATCACTGGTACACTTCTGCAGCGGCACGACAAATCTCCTAATGCCGTCATTGCATCTCGTAGCTGTCCCTAATATTGCGGGTGTACTGCGATTCCTCTTGAGCGTCTCTCTGCGTCCACATTGAAATTCATAGCTGAATATGATATTTGAGCGGGGGCGCGCATGCGACTCCCACGCAATGTTCTCCCAACGCTGCTCGCTGTGTTTGTCCTTGACACACACACACACACACACACTCTCGCCCTCGGTCCTTTTTGGTGGGATAACGCCGCCGACAACTAGCAACAATTAGCCTCTGTATTCATGCGGGATAGCTGCTTTTCAGCACCCCCTCCTCACCACCCTGATCATTTTCACGCCGTTTCTGGTAAATCGGAAAGGATCCAATTTTCCAAAGTAATTGAATTCATTATCATTTCAATAAGGGAAAAGCGGCAGGAGCTTTGCAGCCGCCGCCGCCGCTTTGATGTCGCACGTTAAAAGCTGAGCAATTGACGGACGGCTGAGGGGAGAGTGTTGATGCTCCGGTGGGGCGTGCGCGACGTCACCTTCGCAAACAGTAATGCAATCAAGTCCACATGTAACGTACACATCCAGAGAATTAGCTCTGCAAAAAGCTTCTTTGCGATGTCACCAAAGACGTTTACCGGTGATGGCAAAGTGGGAAAATGTGATGATAACCGCAGAACAGGAAATGGGCCTTGCTGCGATCTATTCAGGTCTTCTGTCGTGGCTGCAATGTTGATTATTTGATTTATTTGAAAAGTCAGCCCTCAAAGCCAGGTTCACTTGGCAACATTTGGTGGACATGTCTTTCATAAGTAGACCCACAAAAACGTCTCAAGAAGTCATGTCCAGAAAGACTGCCATTTTGGGGGCATTTTGGCCATTTCCAGGAGTCCTTTAAAATTGTCCTAGTGAGTTTTGGATAGTCAGTCCCCACAACCAGCTTTACTTAGCAACATAAAATCTAATCTAGTAGGCATGTCTTTCACGAGTATGTCTAAAAAGGAGTGTCTAACATCGGGTCTGCCGTTTTGGTGACATATCCATGGGTTCTTTAAAGACAAACTTGTCCTAATGATTTTTGTTTGTTTGTTTTGTTTTGGGGGGATAATTCAGACACAAAGACATGTCTATCATCAGTAGATCATTTTTTTTTCTTTTTTTTTAAAGTCTCAAGAATCCATGCCCAAAAAGACACTCAACGTCCACTATTATTTTGGTGTGAAGCGGCGAGGGTCATTTTGGCCATTTTTAGTGACTGTTTGACCTCATACTACTTCCTAATTGTTCCTTCCAGATCACGTGTCCATCGGTGGGCTGGGGGACAGTTTCTACGAGTACCTCATCAAGTCGTACCTGATGTCGGACAAGACGGACGAGGACGCCAAGAACATGTACTACAACGCCCTGGAGGTACGGACACCATCTACTCATAATATGCTATGCAATTAAGAACCTGGTTCTTTCCGCCCCATGTGTGATCATGCTAGGCAGCGTGACCAAAATTGGTTAATAAGCCACAAGCGTGACTAGGGGTCCGTCCGTCTCAGATTAAAGGAAGCAAATCTTCCCCTCCACCAGGCTCCATAAAGCATGTGTCAATAAGAAAAAGCTCATTAACTCTGCTTGACTCCTGTTTGTTCCCAGGTTATATACACACATGTTTATATTTAATCATGCATGTCAATTGGGTCGGTCACACTCCCCAGATTTTATTTTATTTATTTATTTTTTTCATTAGCAAAGTGAAAATCACGAGTAGACCTACAAAAAAAAAAAGACATGCCTGAAAAGAGACATGAAGTCAGACATTTTGGGCTAATTCTGGTTTATTTCGGCGGTCCTTCAAAGAGTTTTGAACTTTTGCCATTGTGTGTAGGCGGAGCATGGCAGCGAAGTTTCCCGGTCTGGTTTGAAGCCGCCCTTTTCGACTTAATTTCATTTTGGCCCTTTCCCGGCGTCCTTAGGCCACCCCCGCCCTAGAGATTTTGTCCGATTGCTACCAGACTTGTACTAATGGTAGTAGACAGATGGGGCACGCAAAATTGCAAGCCATTAGTTTTTGTCATTGGAGCGTGGCAGCGAAATGTGTTGAGTCGTCATAAAACACCGAAATAAAAGTTTGTGTGATAAAAGTTATTTCATACTGGCAGACACAAAAAGCGCACGGAAATGTATTTCTCGCTCTCTGCCAATTTAGCATGTAATTTAGGCCACTGAATGTGACATTTAAAATTCCAGTGCATGTTTAGCTTTGCACTCGTGTAGCTTGACATTTAAGACTTTTCAAAGGTTTTATCGGATTTGTTAATAGGTGCTTCTTGCAACTTTTAAAATGTGAGTGCAGTTCAGACTTTTAAGTCATAAAGTCGAAGTAGTGGAACCTGTGAAGTCCGAAAACCTTGAAGAAGAACAAAAAAAAAAAAATGTTGAATTTCAAACAATCTTGCAATGCAGCTTTGTTTTTGTATCATGACTAGGAAAGATACGACGAATGGGAAAATGATCTTAATACAATAATAATAAAAAAATACAAATTTTTACTTACTGTAGACTTTTGTGATTCAATTCAGTGAAAAAAAATTACATCAAAATAATACTTGTTTTAAGCATTAGATTTTCAATTTAGTCTTGCGACTTTTTCCCCCCTCACAAAATCCAACTTTCTCACTGAAAATGAAACTTTATTCTCATTGAATTCAAACTCATTAAAAGTGGAAGCAAAAACAAAAGTGTTGTTTTCAGCACGACGCAGGTCAGGGATGATTATGTGTGTGTGTCCAAATTAATAACATACGAGGAATTTTACGTTTAAAATGTAATATAAAAATGAAATAATTCAACTGTTTTTACACATTTTACTCGTCCCAAAAAATTCCATTAAATGTATACTATTTTTTAAATTGTTTTCCATATCTGGAAACTATATACATTTTTAATCATTACATTTGAGAGACCCAAAAAAAAAAAATCTCTCAGAACATTGCAACTTTCTTGACTTTTTTCCGTTGTTTTTTTTTTCCAGTGTAGCCCGATTACAAAACAGTGAACTCAGTGACGCAGGTTCAGATGCATCTATTACGTCTGACATTTTCAATTATATGTCAAAAGAAAGCCCTTATACTACCATTAGCATATGTCTCCATGCAAAGTCCATTTTTGATTTTATTCCAACTGAGTGTGTGGCTGCTTTGGATGTGGGCATAGAGATGCATTATGCCAAATTGCCGCACTTGTTCCAGACATTCTCTCCGGATTGGTCTTGCGGGAAGGCAAAGGCGGCAGGATGATGGCATTAAAAATAAAACTCCAAACTTATGTACATAGCTGGAGATTAGCACATTCCCTCAGGCTGCAATTATAAGAATAAAAAATCACAACATGAACGGCCATTGAGAACGAGGGTCGAGCCAGAAGCGCGGGTGCTAATTACAACCGTGCTGGTTTTACCCCCGTGATGTGCTATTTAAACGGCTTAGGTCGAGTGAGTGCGCGTGTGTGTTTGCTATCGGATGAAGTTAAAAGCTCCGTGTGTGTGTTTATGGCGAGCGAGATCGAAGGTCCAAGTCGCAGCGCAACTCATTAGGCGTGGCATTTAAATAAAAGTACGGCGCTAATTAAAAGAGAGCGTGGAACAAGAGTACATTTTCCCCAATTATTCTATTCCCCGATTAGCTTTTCAAAATATTATCATAAAACGCATTGCTTCATTTGGTCCTGTTTTATATTAAGGCAGATGAGATGTGTTCATTTTATAATCTGCAGGTTTGCACTTTAATTTTGTGCTTATCTTGTGATAGAAAAGATGTCAGTGGAGCGCAGGCCACAATATTAGGTACAGCTGCACTGTCTTTTTATTGACTTTACAGTAGACCTGAAAGGCATAGAAAAAGGGGATGAGTCCAAAAAGAAAGTAAAATATACATTTATGGAAAAGTACTAATATTTTAAAAATGACATTTGTATCTTCTGGGAAAAAAAGACTTCTTTTATTTTCTGCTTTGTCTGCTACCAACACTGGGAGGACTCTTAATTTAAAATCTAAGAATATACATTAAAAAATATGACGTCATTATACATTTTTTCATTAAAAAAAAAAAAAAAAAAAAAATCCTCATACATTTTAAACTCTCACAATTCTTTTTTTCTTTTTTTAAATATGGCTCTGGCTCTGGAAAATAATCTATCTTTTTTTTAAATCTCAATGGAATTGATATTTTTCGAATATAATTTAGATATTTTTAGCTAAAAAAAATAATACTAAAACAATTATTTTAATAATACAGACTTTTTTGCTCTCAAATTTTTGGGGGATTTTTTTTAGTTTGATATTGATTTAACTTGTATTTTTGTACCAAAAAAATCCAGTTTAATTTGTTAAAATTTAGTTATTCTCTGTTTAAAAACAAAAAGCTACTTTTTTTCACCTCAGACAAATATTACTCACTACTCAACTCATAGTATGAATTGGTTAAAAAAAAAAAAAGAAGAATTCATTAAAATTCAAATGTACAAATAAATAAATGCAAATAAGCATGTTTGTAATTACCAAACTCATGCATGTACGTAGATTTTGATGTATAGGTCAACATTAATAACGCGAGCAATGTCATGTTTACAACGTATACATTGGTTGTGTACGTGCCAATAGCTAATCAAGCGCGTGCAATGTCTGGCAGGCCATCGAAAGCAACCTGGTGCAGAAGTCGCCCGGTGGCCTGACCTACATGGCCGAGTGGCGCGGAGGCATCCTGGACCACAAGATGGGCCACCTGGCCTGCTTCTCCGGGGGCATGATCGGCATCGGCGCAGACGACGGCGCGCCCGACAAGCGGCAGCACTTCCTCGACCTGGCCGCCGAGGTCACACACACCTGCCACGAGAGCTACGATCGCTCGGGTAAGAACGCCAGTCTGCGTCCACTCGTTAATAAATCCATGCCTTTATGCTGTCAAATGCGAGCACACTTTAAGCCAAACTCAATCAAAGTTGTGTTTTGTGAGCTTTACGAGATAGCTGCTCAAACACGAGCGTCCTTGGCATATATTAAGTTGAGTGGAAAAATTCAAGTGTGCTTAAGTGACGCTTGAGTGACTCAAATGAAAGGCCCTGCTCCAGAAATCTTTGTAGAGAGAAAAACTCAATGTTGTGACACTTTCATAGATGCCGTTTAATGAGCAAACATTGTCTTTATCGCCAGTGTTTGCGACGGCCAGATTGGGCCGCTGTTTGCTAAAGACAGGGTTTGCGTGGGTTTTTTTTTTTTTTTTTTTTTTTTTTTTTTGATCGCCCATGGGTTTGCTTGCTTTTTTTATCGTCCTTGAATCTGTCATTTTCTTTCCTAGTCTTTGCCTTGGCAACAAAAACCATCTTTGAGTCAATTGACTCTTGAGTCAATAAACCCTGTAAAGTGAAGTCAGAGATTTGTTTCTAAATAGGTTACACACCTTTGAAGATAACTGCTGAAAACATACGAGGCCTGAGAACTATGTTGTACTGAAATATGCATGTATATTTTCGTCCCAGCGCAAGTGCGAAGTGCAGCCTAACTGCGAGCGTGATGGAGTTTTCTTCCTTTTGGTAGTTTTGTAAATGGCCGCATGTACATAGGGGTGTTTGCGCCATTGTGGGAGGCAACGCAGCCGGCTTGTTTCCCAGTCAGTGGAAGCGTCTCCTCTCATTCACTTTAAATTCAGCGCAGTTGAGGCACGCACAGTCTTTGACGTTGAGGAAGCAGAAATTGACTCGCTTGGTTTGCTTGCAACGATTCAGTGGGATTACGATTCGATATGGTACGGCTGTAGCTTTTGTTATGTTTATTAATTAATGTAAAAGCAAACCGAGTTAATTTCAAAGAAACCGCAAATCATCAGCAACATCAAACCAGTTTATATCTGGTGCACATCTCTCATAAAAAGACGATTTGAGATGTATCTTGATACACGGGGTGCGAATGAGCAGCGCCAATCTGCGAGAAGCCTCTGGAAGCCTGTTAGCTTGCAAATTACCCGGTGGCTAGCCTTTCTCAACAGTGGAAAGCCACGCAATGAGTCGACGGTATATATTCCATCAAATGGAGTCTGTAAACAGATATTTCACAATTTTGAAGCCTCATTTTATATTTGGCGATTTTTAAACTCAATCAAATTTGGCAGGGTTTATGTGTTTAATGGTATTTCCAGGTATTACGACCAAGTGATTGGTCAAGCGTGAAACAAGGGAGCTGCTCATTGAAATGGTTGATTAAATTGCGCAAATGCCACGTTTTTTTTTTTTCTTGCAGCCACCAAGCTGGGACCCGAAGCGTTTCGCTTCGACAGTGGCGCCGAAGCCACGGCGACACGGCTCAGTGACAGATACTACATCCTCAGACCCGAGGTCATCGAGAGCTACATGTACATGTGGAGGCTCACCCATGACCCCAAATACAGGGAGTGGGGATGGGAGGCTGTGGAGGTACAAAAACACACAAAGTGAAAGCAGTGAACTAAATTGTTCACATTTAGAATCTAGATGTCTCCCAATGTCCGTAGCACTAGCAATTTTCTACGAAAAGTCGGAACATTATGAAAGAAGCAGTATTTCTTTCCAACGAAGAACACCCGCATTGCTAACTGAGAATTAAAAAAAAAAAAAATCTTTTGAGAAGTGTTGTAACCCTACCGAGAAATGAACTGTATTTTTTTCATAGGGAAAAAGTCGTAATTTAACTAGAAATAAATATTTTACGAAATTAAGTAAACTTGCAATAATGATTACAATTTACGAAGTTAAAATTTATCACAAAAAAAAGTACTATTATGCAAAACGTACTACAACAAGATAAATTATATAATGTGCCTCTTAATGTGTTTTCCAAAAGTCAAAAGTCATGAATTGAGGAAAAAAAAGTCAACATTTTTCAAGAATTTTGGAGGGATAAAGTTCACACTCCTAAACCTATTACAGTAGTGTTGAGAATATTTTTAGATTATCCAACGATAATAAAGTAATAATCTCATGAGGAAAAAAAGTTAATAAATAATGAGAAAAATATTTTGGGGAGAAAATTTGTAAATCTTGCAAGAATAAAGACAAATTCCAAATACTAATCAAAGCGTAAGATACAAATTGTAATCTTAAAAGTATGAATATAAATAGAATGAAATCAAAATGTCATGAGAATAAAGTCGTTTTTTTCTCACTGCAATGATTGGGTGTTTGCGCTGTACAAAAATGGAACAAAAATGTGTCCTTCAAAAGTTACTTTACTTCCTATTTGCGGTATCTAATACCAAATGTGAGAAGTAATCAAAGATCGTGTCATGTTCGAGTGGGCTAAATGAACTATTCACCTTTCATGCTAAACCCCATTAGCATCCCTAATTACCCTCTTGAAGTAGCACTACACGCTATTATGCAGATTAAAGTTTGAGGTGACACTGATGCGTGGCGCGCTATTATTAATGTACATTAGCTGTCATCAAGAGCAGAGGGTTCACATGATGGATTTAGCTTTAATTTAGTCAAAAGTGCCAATCGGGCCTTTAATTAGCCAGCACAAAGGTTGAACACGAAGCATTAACATGTCGGGGTCTTGGCTAATTAGCGTGTGCAAGGCATTGCTTTGTAGCTAGCGCCGCGCTAATCCGCTGGGCTAGCTCGGACACTCCCCATTAAGCCCGTTTCGTTTCGCTCAGAATTTCCATTGTGCATGTACTTGTCTTTTCAGGTGTACACGCGTAGCTTGAATATGATTACAAGCGCCGATGAAGGGGCCCTCGAGCCTACTTTTTCATTGCAAATCCTAGAAATGATCCCCAAAAATATAGATGTCGTCTCATTTTCAGGCGCTGGAGCGGCACTGCCGAGTGGAGTCGGGTTTCTCGGGGATCCGCGACGTTTACACGTTGACCGACAGCCACGACAACATGCAGCAAAGCTTCTTCCTCTCAGAGACGCTCAAGTAAGTTCTATATTCGAGTTTACGGGAGAAAGTATCTGGAACTAACTTCAATAAAATCATACTATTAGGACAGTTGTACTCTCCTACTTCCTGTGTAAACAACTTGCAAGAATAGTTTAAAAAAATGTAAGCAGTTCATGTAAAAGTAAAATTCGATGAAAGTAAAACATTTTGCAATTAAGGAAAAACAATTTCATGATATTGCTAACGTTATATGGTTCACAAAAACGAACAACATTACTCAAACTAAAATTGAAAAAAACAATTTTTGTCAATGAAATTAATCAAGAAAAAATGCTTTTCAAAAGAGGAAAACTACCTGAAACTACATCTTACGTCTATAAAAATAAAACTCTAATTACAGCGAAAATGTCCAGGCTGATTTGATCACGTAATATCATACAGCTTTTAGGGTTCATTTTAAATATTTATTTCAGTATTGCTGTACGTCTGTAGTTTACTTTATTACACAATACTGTAGTTTGTGACCTCAACCCTGACCCTAAACACTGCATATATTTATACTATACTAACACGAATAAAAATTTAACTAAAACGAAGCCTTTTCGAAAAAATAAAATCTGCTCTAAACACTAAGACCAACCCAATTGATTTCTTAAAAAGTCAAAACAAAATATAAAGCAGCTTGAATGAAAAATCCCAAATGATTACAACCCTGCCTTTTATCCAGTACGACACTATAGAGGGCTTTTTTTCTTAGTCGGGAACGGAATAATGGCATTCCCATTCATTTCAATGGGGAAAGTCGATTTGAGTTTTGAGCCTTTTATCCAGTACGATACTATAGAGGGCTGTTTTTCTTAGTCGGGAACGGAATAATGGCATTCCCATTCATTTCAATGGGGAAAGTCGATTTGAGTTTTGAGCATGGTCACGTAACAAAGTAAATTCCTAACTCAAGGTACCATCATATTTAATATGTAGGTACCTGTACCTGCTGTTCTCTGACGACGACCTCCTCCCCCTGGAGGACTGGGTGTTCAACACGGAGGCCCACCCGCTGCCCGTGGTGCGCAAGAGCTGCCTGCAGGACCCCTCGGTCGGCACACAGGACAAGAGCAAGCTGTCCGGATGACCGCCATCTGACCATGCAGCTCCAAGGGATGCGTTCAAGTTCCTTTCCAGTAAAGGACGTGGTGTTTTTTTTCACGCTGTGATTGTATATTCTATCTTTTGAATTTCTTTTTCTCGGGTGGACAATCAAGACAAAACTTTTGCGGACACTTTTTCTTTCCTCTGTGAGGAAAACGAGCCCCATACTGTCGGGAAAACCACTTTGTCAGGTTTTTTTTTTTTTTTTCTCTCAAAGGAATGATTTCGCTTCGCTGACCAAAGGATTTCTTTTTCCCATTTCTGCAGTCAAAATTAAGCATTGAAATGTACTGAGAGCTCCAGAATATGCTGTTGATGTCATGTTTCTCGCTGAAACTTTCTTAAAAAAATGTCAGGAAAGTGTCTTATGCATCCCGGGACCATTGTAGAGACAAAAAAAAAAAAAAGAAAAAGACGCCTGTTTGTTTTTGGGGTTTTTTTTTTGTTTTGTTTTGGCTTTTTGGGAGCGCACAGCCTTTCTGATAATGGATCCCAAGCCCAAATGTGTTTTCCCATTCCTCTTCCTTTCCGTTTTTCCTACCAACACTGATTTTTTGTCGTTTTTATCAGCGCTGTACATTAAAAAAAAAAAAAAAAAGATAAAAAAATCTTCATTTCTTTTGTGATCTCTTTTTCAGTTGATTTGCTTCCCTCAGGTGTTTCCGTAAGAAAAAGGAGTAAAACTAACTTTAAAAAACAAAAGTATTAAGATTTTAAGTCTTACTTTTTGCGGATATTTGGATTCTTCTTATTATGACTTATTAATGTTTGGTTTTACTTTGGTTGTTGAGTATTTTCAAATACTGATTTAAAAAAAAAAATAAAGAGCTGTGCAACTTTGTACCTTTAAAAGAAGAAATGTGTTGTGTTCTTTTTGTGTTTACTGACTTATAGGTCACACGACTGAAAGAATTGACTAACCAGCAGCAGTGAAGAACCAGGAAATCACTGTTTATTTTATCTGATATGTGAGATTAACTGAATCCGTGTGAAGCCAATGATTCAGATCAAATTTGTGATGGATTTTTAGAGACACACTGAAATGAACTAAATGACGTCTTGAATAGGGATGTTCGATCCCACTGTTTTTCAGACCAATGCCAGTATAAGTATTTACTCTGAGTACTCACTAATACAGAGTACCGACACCTCTTGTACTTCTGATATATAAAATTTTAGCGCAATGAAAAAAATTGGAAACAAAGACCTTTCTTTCTAATGAAGATGATGTTTAGTCGACGTGTCAAACTGCCGCAGTATAGCGCCAACTACTGCCAAGGAGGACTTAATGTCCGATTTATATATTTTTTTTGCCTTATCAGTGGTCGTATCATCAGCCTCCACGAGTAGTCGATACCTGGACATATGGCCGGTATCAGCCTCATACCAATACGGGGTATCGGTACTAGCTCATCCCTAGCCTTAATATAACAACAAATCGATTATGAGAAAAAGTTCTCTCGTTCGACTAGCATGCGGTTTTAATGTTGTAAAATTACGTTATTTGTTTCAAACATTGCAACTTCTTTCTACTTAAATTGACTTTTCTTGAAACGATGTTTTTTTTCGTTCCTGAATATAAAATAAAAAGTGAGTAAAAAATGTTTCTTCTGTGTATTACTACTTTTCCCTTGTATATATATATTTTTTTATTATATCTCCCTTCCCTTTATTTTTTATTTTTTTAGAACGATTAGCATTCCGGTTACGTAACTTCCCTCAGGAACTAGAGTACTGTATATATTTATTGCTGCATAAAAAACTGATTTGTACACATTTGAAGGATACAGTACATTATATATTCTAAGCACATCTGAGTCTTGCGTCTTTCATAATGCGCGGATAACAGGCCGCTGACGTGCATATTTATTTCTGCCCGCTCTTGATAATTGTGCATTTCGCGACTACTAAAGACTTGCAACGCGTATCCCATATGTCGTCGCCGTCACGTTGGACTACGTGACTAGACCAATGGGAGCAAAAGGGAGGAATCATTAGCAACGAGACAAGACGCGCGAGGCGGCGGTGAAGCGACAGCTCCACTTTCCTTCAACGTGGCACCCACCATGCGCCTTTACGCCAATCAAAGAAGCGCTTTTCAAAAACCTCTCAGATGTATTCTGGGACGACGACGTACGGCAAACAAACAACACAACATGAACGCTCGTCTGTGCTCCCGTAAACACGTTTATCATCATCTGGCATGAAACGCTTTCAAGCCACTCATAACTCATCTAGTTTGACAAGTGACACTTATTTTGTCGCATTGCATATCGTGCATTCCCAATAACAGCACATGCAATTTTTTTTTTTTTTTTTTGGGGGGGGGGGGTTGGTTCAAAATGAAAGAGTCTATTAATATGGCATTTCTAGAATGTAAAATATGATTCAAAAAGTTTATAATCACAGCGCGGAACAATAACAGATGACAAAGTCAGTAGACAACAGTATAAGGGTAAAAAGGGGTGGTACATTTTCAGAACTGTAGTTGAAAAATAAAAGCTATATTGTTTGGGAAAAAAAATATAAAATGAATTGTTTCCTGAACGTGGCGGCACGGTGGTCGACTGGTTAGCACGTCCGCCTCACAGTTCAGAGGTCGTGGGTTCGATCCCGGCTCCGGCCTCCCTGTGTGGAGTTTGCATGTTCTCCCCGTGCCCGCGTGGGTTTTCTCCGGGTACTCCGGTTTCCTCCCACATTCCAAAAACATGCATGGTAAGTTGATTGGACTCTCTAAAATTGCCCCTAGGGGTGATTATGAGTGCGGATGTTTGTCTTTGTGTGCCCTGCGATTGGCTGGCAACCAATTCAGGGTGTCCCCCGCCTACTGCCCGAAGACAGCTGGGATAGGCTCCAGCACGCCCCGCGACCCTTGTGAGGAGAAGCGGTATCGATAATGGATGTTTCCTCAACGTATGAAACGGAAGCTGAAGATCTCAGTCGCTCATGAACATGCAAGCAACATAAGCCAAGTCCAAAATCTTTAGACTGTATGTCAACATTTGATGAGAAAAAAGAAAAAAAAAAAATCACATTTCCTGTCAAATCAAGTAGCCATGGAAAAAAAAAAAAACAAAGATTCATGATTCATATGGTAATATGAATCACCTAAGTCCAAATTGCCCTTAATTTACTTGCAGCCAGAAAACTTTAAACCACTCAAGTTTTCAGTGGCTCATTTATTAGATGCTTTCATGCGTTAGAAAGAGCACAATTATGTGTGTGTGTGTGGGGGGGGTCAGTGCAGTGTGAAGAGCCACGGGGGCTGAGAGGCACTTGTCAGAACACGATGCGCCGCGGCGGCATGCCAACAGAGCAAAAGGTGTGCCAGGCGTGCCAGGTCATCCAGGCCTCGTGCGCTGGCCCGACACCTCGTCAGCAGCGTTCAGAGGGCAGCAAGGACGCATAATCGGACGCTAATGCAGCTATAAATAGACCGCGCCACACTCTTTTTGGCTTCTAATCTCACAGTTGGAGCGCCAGGCAGAATTGATGCCCAGCTGCAAATTTGCTGCTGCACATTTCAAGTCATGTTAGGTTAAATTCGACAAAAAAGATGTCATATTGTGTTTACCGCGCACATGTTCTTATTTTAATCACGGAAGCTCTGTGGACAACATTAGCATTTATCATGTCTGATCTGTGGTCAACATAAATTTCTTTCATTTGAGAGCTCTGGTGGACATTAACTTGTTTGATTCATTTTATTTTTATCACGCAAGATCCGTAATTTCGGAAAATAGGGTAGTTTTTAACGTGAATTTTTTTCTTGAATGTAATTGTAATTCTTGTATTTTAATGTTTGATGTAAGATGTATGGTCAAGATGAATGAACTAAATTAATGAAAGTCAATTTTTATCATGTAACATTTACGGCTGCTCATTTTATTATGTAAGCTCTGTGGTCAAGATGAATACATTTTACAAATGTAATTTGTGTTATAGAAGATCCATAGTTGAGACATAGAAGTATTATTATTGTTATAATTGTATCATTAGTCATGTGTTTGTGTCATTGTTGCCGTGCATCCGTCTCTCGCCACCCTTCAATAATTATACGAGTGCCACGACTTAATGCGCGCTTTCGTGTAATGAAGTTCTCTCATTTGAGAGTTTATGTCGTGGGCGTAATCCTTTAATTAAGCGCCTCGTGCTTTTAATTGGATGCGGTTTTAAAAAAAAACTAAATACATCCATAGTTACACTGCTTTCTTGTGTGTTTACAACTCTATGTTCATCACGAATCGTGAGGACAACGGAGCATCAAAATCATTTTCATTTAATTTAACTGACATATATATATATATATATATATATATATATATATATACATACGTACATACATATACATACATACATACATATACATTTATATTTATATATATATATATATATATATATATATATATATTTATATATATATATATATATATATATATATATATATATATATATATATATATATATATATATATATATATATATATATATAACGTGTATTTTATAACAATGTGGAAATATGCATTTATGTTTGATAGGAAAATGTGTTCTTTTTACTTGATGGCGCGGTATCTCGTCCAAGAGAAGAAATAAAAACCTCACCCTAAAAAAATGTACTGTAATGTGAAATGTAAAGTGCATTTGTTTGTTTTGTCGGTGCGCAACAAATGTTCTCCCGTCATTGTGACCCGCTGAAAGTTCCTATTGTGGGTCAAATGAACCCGTAAAAATGTTGACATTTTGTGTACAAAGTTTTTTCCACATTTCATGTTTTAAATTTGGTATCGCAGTTTCATTCTTTGCTATGACGGATACACTTCTCATGGTGGTATTTCAACAAAAAAAAAAAATCACCCTAAAAAATAAAGGCTTTAGCTTCAAAGAAAAAAAAAATCGCTGACACATAGCCTGTCTGGAAGGTAAAGAACACGTGATTGTGTCGTGTGAATCAGAGAATGTCATTACTTTAACAACGGCCAAACCCACATGCACATCATGCTAATTGGGCGTAAAGTCATTTTCAACAATAATAGCCTCTTTCATATTAATTATTTTATTACGAGCGAGGCTCCGTCTGTCACTCGGGTCTTATCAAACGAGCGCAGTGATTCTGATGAATGAAATCGACGCAAAGTGGGGAATATGAGGCTCGTAAACAGGCCCGTTAAAAAGCCATTCAATGTTTTCAAAGCATTAAGGTAAGATAAGCTGAACCAGCATCTGGTCGTTGCTGGGAAAGATTGCCTTTGAAATGATTGAACAACTCTTATTTTGAAAGTGACCTCACCCAGAAGTGGCACAAAGAAATTGCGGCAGTCACAATATCGCCAATGTTTCAGATTGCTAAAAAAAAACTTTTAGTTCTGAGAGTGCTGGGAAACTTTCCACACACATACCCAAGCAGTTGACAATTGACAATTTTAGGAGAAACCCGGAAATTGAATTTTTTTTAGCAAAACTGTGATTTTTGGTATATTTGACAGGTATGTGGCTGTCACAATTGTTTTAAGTTCCTTAAAAAGCGCTTTTAGTTCCTGGAGTGATGGGAAACCTTATACACTGATTTAATTTTGACATGTTGAAATTGCTTTTCAGCCATTTTGAAGGTTTGGAGTGCTTGTTGTACCGGGTACTTGTAAAACTGCAAGACGTTCAAGTTGCTAAAAACCCACTTATAGATTCAGGAGCGCTAACATTTTCCATACCAACACCAGGGACCCAGAAATGGCTAAGTACTGCACGTTTTGGAGGAGTCGGCAGTTTTGACAGGTTATCACCTTATCGTGAATTTTTCAGGTTGTTAAAAGAAAAAAAAATGTAGGTTCCAGGAGTGTTGGAGGCTGGACGCACAAATGACCAAAAATTTAATTTTTCCAAGGAGTCAATTTACAGCCACTGAGACAAGACCACCGCTGTCAGAAAAAAAAAAATCCCAAACATGCAAAAAACATGCTTTTAGGTCCACAACTCGTCAGCTAGCGTCAGAAGTTAACGCAGCAGTCTGTAAATGAAATACACCACACCAAAAACACAAGATTCGATGTATTAATAATTAATTAACACATACGTACTTATAATTGGATTCCTGTACATTACATGCATTGATTTTAAAAACATGATGCTTCCTCTAGTGGTAGATAAAAGAATCACTCGTGAAGTACAGTTCAGCAAAACATGGCGGTACCATGAATATAGAGTGACAGACTTTCTGTCTATTTCCCGACAACAATTTAGCCGTCGCAATCAATTGTAATGAATAGGAGATAAATTGTAAATCTTGTCACTTTTGACAGCCCGCGCACTCGTCTGTCTTTTCCCAAAGCGTTCAAAGGGCCGTTTCATCCGCAGTACACCAGGTATCGGATGCCAGCTGCCGTCTATTTACGCCACATCGTTGTCGTCTGTGAATTTATAACATGCCCAAGTCGGAGGCAAACGACAGCTTGTTGGATTCATCAGCGCGTTACTTTGACTGGAAGGAGGTAAAGTAGACTTTGATTGAGTGACTGGGTGTCGTTCCTGGAAATCCACTTGAAAGGACTCCGAGTCTTAAAGTCCCCCCCCCCCCCCCATCTTTACATTGTCAATACAAAATAATATGAACACATTTCAAAACAATTAATATATGGCGGGAGAAGAAGAAGAAGAACAACAGATGAAACAAAAACATTGTGCAAATTATTGTGCAATATTAGATTACCTAAGCCACATGCTGCCTCGCCATTACGTTACGATTTTATCACACGTAGCAGCCTGCTCTGGTAAATTTCCATGACACGTCTGGAATGCTAACCTAGCAGCATCTAGCCATGAAGCAATGCGATCCTGCTTGCTAATTCCACTGTGAGGCTCTGTTAAAGTACTAAAGATGATCAATGGCGCATTCAAAGGCCATTTTCTTTTCATCAAATCTGCTTTCTCTGTGAGGCCGCCACGGCAGCCGTTCGGTCGTGAATTTATGATTAACGAAGACCAGGACATCCCACAATGTGATGCAGGGCGCCTCATCATTTCGCGCTCTCGTATCTCCCGCCAACGTGGCCGTTTTTTTTGTCAAAAGAATGAGGACGCTCCATCACGGTGGTCGGAATGATGATCCAGTGGAACCTCACGAAGGTGATTTTCGAGTTAGGAGCCATCGCTTGGTCAATTTTGTGCATCGAGTGCTTCAGATATGCCACTGCTTGAGTCAAGTGGACTGTTGACTTCCTCAGTACAGTATCCCTAAACCAGTATCAAAATGTTGATATCACTTAGTAGCTTATTGTTTTCTGTTGCATCATCAAAACACGAGCTTAACCTATCCATAACAGGATGTATCGTAGCATTGGCTATGACGATGCGGTATCAATAAACCAGTATCAAATGTCCACAGCGCAAAGTATACACCAACACCAGATAGCAAAATCAAAATTGACTGAATGAGTGTCTGCTGAAACACAGTATGGACGCACCAGGATCAAATATAAAAATCGCAGAGTATCAAATCGTGTGAAGCAATATCGCAAAGTGCTGTATAATTGTCTGATACCATGCCGTATTGATACACCAGGATGAAATATCGATAGCACAGTGTATCTTGCGATATCGTATCGACAGACCGGCATCAAATATTGATATTGCTAGGTTCCGTACGATCTTCTGCAATACTACAGTGTCGATTTAGCGATATCAAATATCGATATTGCGATTGAAGGATGCTGTCATAACACAGTATCGTTTTCTGACACAGGGAGGGGTCACCAAGCCTTTTGAAACCGAGAGCTACTTTTGATCAATACGAAGGGCTCCATGTTCGACACACATATCTGAAATAAATTTGCACGAAAATACCTTTCATCTATGAGAAGTGACGGATCATGTTAACGATTTATCACAATTATAACAATGATTCAATAAGATACGAAGCAAAACAAATCCATTTGCAGCACTTTTATGATTCTCTACAAGTGTTTACATTTTCAAACGATCACTGCGATAACACTGCTCGGAAATCACAATGGCCAATCGCTGGTGAGCTATTTTTTTTTTAGAAAAGGCGGGCTTGCTCATAACGCCCGCGGGCACCATTTTGGTGACCCCTGCGGTACAGTATCGCAACACCAGCATCAAATCTCCTGTTGTCATGTAAATTTACCACAGCATGCCGCTTTGTGTCACGTAATAATGTTTTTATCTTGGTGAAGCAGCATGTCGCACATTCCCCAAGGTTATTAAGGTTCTTGCAAGGATTAAACTAAAATGGATGCACACAGTACGTTCTTCTGAATGCATGCAGGAATCTGCCCCTGTAATAGATGTTTTCATAATTAATGTGAGCTACATGCATGAATTATGCATTAATTCAACATATAGGAGCTTGTATACACAGCGTGCCCCCATGCAGCGCTTTCTCATCCTTTACGTAAACACGACATTATTAGCTATCGTGGTGACGTGTTGACTTTTGAGCTTAGTTCTTCCCTCCACTCTGGGAAGTCGCTTGATATAATATATTCAATATCCTTGATATCCCACGTAAGGTCCATGCACTAAGCCGTATTGTCTTCTCGTGTAAGAAAATTCAGCGTATTACCCCGAACGTTTTTTTGCCGCTACTGCACAACATTTCCGAACACGATTAGCACAACTCTGGAATAAGCAGTTTTTTCCTCATTAGTAACAAGTAGTTATCCAGCATGCTGAAGTCGCCCTACTGGTGTGGGCGGAGAGCAAAAGTGGCACTGGACTCGTAGCTGGAAAATGTAACTCGTAAGACTCAGTCATTCTACTCGTGTTGAATTGCGTCGCTAGCGAGGTACAAGGACCTTAAGTTGGATATCAAGGAGATGAATACATTCCATACGACACAGTCCACAGTACAACACATTCTAACAGACCACAAAGATACTGTAGGTTATGCATGGTTACCATGGCGACCACAAAGAGCCTGCTCTCCTCATTACGAGGCCACTGTGCGAAAAGCGAAAGCCTGAAGTCAAGCTCGAAGGAGAGATCAATGTATTTTTGTCCGCCACGAGTAAATTTCCCTCCGGTGTCGGATCTTAAATAAACGCTAAAAGTGACCCGTGTGGAATGGTGATGCATGGAGACACCAGAAAGGAGGAGTGAAATGGACGCTCTGATACGTATAAATGGCCGTATACAGTGTTTATATAAAGACTAACCGGTGATGTTATCGCGCCTAAAACCTCCCCCGCATGACCTGTTTACAGACGTATTAAAGAGGTAAAACACCCGACTCTGTGTTGTGAGTCTCCCCCGAAGACCTTTGCTATTTTCTTTCATTTTCTCTCTTCTATTAATTCTATTCGATACAACACAAAGATGGAGACATCAATGAATAAAAACAACAATGAACAGCTAGAGTGAGGAGCATGCAGAGGATATTTTATCGCTGCGCCGTTGGAACGCTGCGACTGGCCGCTACACCCGTGACACAAGCTAAGCTAAAGAAGCCGGGCTAAAGCGTTCGATCCATAAGTACTGTGACACATTACGCAGACCCCAGTAAAAATGCTTTTCATTTGAATGAACTATGAGAACAGATGAGCGGCTGCGGTGTTGGTGGCCCCCGAGCCAAAACACTTTGGTGCCCGCTGGCTAATAATCATGACGGTAATAACACGGCTACTCGCTCAGTGGCGCCGTCCCCATGTGACCACTTGATGAAGCCACACGGGAGTGCTTTGACGTCAGCGTTCACGTTTCTAGTGGCCGCTTGGTCCACGCCAAACGTGAGTCGCTGGACGACATGAATAATAAGATGCCTTTGTAGCGGCCAGGAAAAAGGTGGCAGAATCCACCTTTAATTGATGCGTTTTGTAAATACGTTGAAAACATAACAAAAAAACTAAATTGGGCTTAACTTTGATAATGTGGGTTTTGAACGCAAGTCCGCTCACTACGTACAACTTTGTGTGTGCCTTCTTCTTCATTAAGGACTTTTATTCCGAAAATAATTTGAGTTTGTCTATCTGGCTTAGCTTTGATCGTTTTGAATATGACTCCGCTCACGTCACACAACAGTCACACAACTTCTTATGTATTTTATAACTTACAGAAAAATAGATGGCGTGTTGAATTTACAAAATGTTATTTTTTCCAAGCGGTTCCACGAACGAAATAAAAACCCGTCTGGATCCATATACAAGGGATGTAACGATTCACTCAAGCCCAGATTCGCTTCGATTTTTCATTTTCATTTCCCAGTTTTTGATTCGATTTTTAACTCACTAAGAACTTATCTTGAAAAGCATTTCATTTCCTTGGTCTGGCCTAACTTTGACAGGTGCTTTTACCGCAAGTCCACGCAATTCTGTGTATCTTCTTCTAACTTTCCCAAGGAATATATTTTTTAAAAAGTACTTAATTTTGTCAGCCTGACTGAACTTTGATAACAAGTGCTTAGCATGCAAATCCAAAGACTTTCCGCAGCTCCCTGGGTGTCGTCTTCTTCAAACTCATTACAGACTTGCATCTTGAAAGCATTTTCTGAACTTTTAACTCTGACAACAAGCGTTTTAGCAAGTCTGACTATACTTTGACCACAAGTGCTATGAGTCTGCTCACTTTGCGCAACTTCCCGTGTGTCTTCTTCCAACTCCCGAACGTCTTTTTCATGTAAACGGCGAAAGCTCATCAAATTCTTCCGGCTCACTAGCGTTTGCAAAAAGAGCGCAAGCGTGAAAAAGCACAGATAGCAACGCATGCTCGCCGTTTGTTAGTGTCTCGTCGAGGCATTGTTTGGGGGGGAGGAAACAACACGCCGGAACAGAACGAGTGGAGACGGCGGTGAAATGAATCCTGGTCGGTTTCACGCTCCAGCTAATCAGATAGCAACCAGAGAGGGAGAGAGCGAGAGAGAAAGAGCGCGCAAAGCATGGTGAGATTTATCAGTGCAAAGTTACAGGCGGCAAACTCCGCCGGGAACACAACAAATACATTTGATCAAATGTAAGCTTCAGCTCTCCAAGAGGCTTAACGGTCGATATTGTGGATGGACCAGCAGGGGTCAGCAAATCTTATGCACTTAATGTGAAAAGGTTTACCCAAAAGGGGGAAAAAAAAAAAAAGAAAAAAAAGTGGGCTTGGTACTTGGGCTGGTTAGGGAGGAGTAAATCATACTACGACTCACTCACTTCCCATTCCAGTCGTTTTGAAAAGAGAGTTCCTCATATCGCCAGCTGCGCTAGAGCACGTTGACTTTTTTCAAGGCCTACAGGAGATTGTGCTGGGTGACAATATAAGCACCAAACCTGACAAAAGAAAGAGTCGTCTCTTCTTTCAGCAGGGGAAAAAAGTTTGTTTCAACTGTTTTCAAATCTGAACAGGGAGAACATGAGTTGGTTTCACCAAAAACACAGCTTTGTGACCAAAATGTGGAGAAAATGAGCTTTGGTCACAAACATGTCAGCAAGCAGAGCTGCAATGAGTTTGGTTGGAGGCACCGGTTAGCATCAGCTAACAGTTTTAGCTTTTGATAAGCGGCTCGGTGAAGTTGTTTTTGCAATGGCGATGGAGGGTATTTGTGTTAATGGTGTCCATGCACCACATTTGGTGCACACAGTGCGGCGTGTGAAGTGCTGCTACCACGAATGAAAATGCTATCAATGTCACTCGACATTTTTTCACCTCACTCTGGTCTCTGTTCCTGAGGTAGAAGTTACTCTTGGAGAGTGATTTCCAATTTCACTTAACTGGTCCGACTTACATGCTACAAATAATGTCTTTGTCCATCTATCGATGCCAGCGACATATAGTGGTACTATATACATGTAGAAGTACTACAACTTTTCATCCTTGGGGTATTTTGTCAAAAGCAAGTCACATACATGCGATTAAGTCACCCGGGAACTATTTCAAATTGTGAAAGAGAAAAGCGTGTAATATATCTCTGTTAAGTTCTTACAGAATCCACAAATGCTTCCAAACACTGTAAAACAAAAAAAACAAAAAACAATGTTTCCCAAAGCGACCAAACGACTCCCCAAATGCTTGGAATACACAGCGAAAAGCTGCCAGACTCGCTTGTTGTTGTTATTATTTTTTAATGGCCAAGAACCCGCTGAGCCTCGGCTCCACCGACGCTTCGTCTTTTTTTTTTTTCTTTCCTTTCCCCGGAAAAGAGAGCACACTGGAGATAAGATGTGACAGCTCGATAGCTGCTCACCGCTCTGCATGGAAGACTGACGGTCATGGCAGATACGAAGGGGGGGAGGGGGGGGTTTATGTGACCTTTTTTGCAAATGGATTTCTGTAAACTCACAGAGGATGGCGTGACATTCTCGTTGTTTTTTAATTTGCCAGTACACACTTCGATTAAATATGCAGGCAAGCACACCCATGGGCTAAACAGTCCGTGGTGGTGATTTCATAGGGAAAAGGTCAAGTTGGACGGGTGATTTTAAAGCCTTTTAACAGGTTGTGTTACATCACATTACACAGAAAGCATGTATTTATTTTCAAAAATGTCATATTTTATCATTCCCGCTGATGTGAAGGACCTTTTTTTTTCCACAATTCAAAATGGGTCCCAGATGTCTTAATAACTGCTAATGGCGGTGCTGTTTCATGCAAATGAGACACTGTCAAATTCTTGAACGAATTAATATTTTATATGAGCGTGTTCTAAAAATATATACAAAAATGTCCAACATATCGTCGCTGTCCTGTGACACGTATGCCCGATTTTGTCATTTAAAAAAAAAAAAAAAAAAAATTAACGTTAATGGGATGTCTGTGACGCGCAAACCCCATTAAAGTAAATACAAATAAAAAGGGGGGAAAAAATGGACATAAGCGTTTGTCACAGGAGAGCGACGAGATGTCAATTAAAAATACATAATTAAGTTAACTAAATTAGCTACACCTAATTTTATACTTGATGGGTGGACATGCACCCCGGAGACCCCGCTATTTGTATAAAAAAACTAGGGGTGTAACAAAAACAAATTGAATGAGAGAACCGGTTTTGATTTCAAGCATGCGAGTGCATCCAATCGGACTGTTACACTGTAAAATGAGAAATGAAATGAATCGTCTTTCATTGGAGGGACATATCCTTGCAGGAAATGCCGGATTTAAAGTATCGACAAATAAATTCATCGTTGCGTCATACTCTCTCGAACCATATCGAATCGCATCGTAAGCCCGCTGAACCGGACCGAATCGAATCATTCCACTTTAAAAGTAAACCATCCTCGAATGGTATCACACTCCATATTGAGATACGTATCGAATCGACTTTTACTGGAGGCATGCATAACACTAATAGATCGATACATAAACAGATGGCTAGATTAGTAAAACAATATTTAACACTATGAAAGAGTCCCTAGAAAAAAAAAAATCATTGAAGTAGTAGGATCGGCATTGAGGAGACTGTATAGGAGGAACTCTCGGCAAGTCTTCAAGCATCGCTCTCCTCTCCGCCGCACGAAGACGGATGCATGCTTTGCGAGAGCGGCGCCGCCATATAACCTTGAGCGTGTGTGACAGACGAAGTTCGAGCCCACTCGGAACATTTCTCTTTTTTTTTTTTTTTTTTTTTTTTTTACCCTCACAGAAGAAGTCAAAGACTTCATGAAGTCAAAGACTTCATGGTGACGGACGTTTTAAAGACAGCTTATTTACTTGTGTGATGAATTCAGTTGAAAAGAGCACAATGCGAAGCAGGACGCGGGCAATACGGAGAAGTCTTTTGTTCCGTTATGTACCTTTTGGCTTTATTTCATTTCAGAGTTGACTGCTTTTGAAGGGCGGCATTATGCGCTTGAAGTCAGCCGTGTCGTCCAAAGCGGCTTGCCGAATTTGAGACAAACCCGCGGGAGCGGACGCACGCACGCGGCCTGCAGAATAAGCTTGCCGCTGAACGGCTTAGTGACAAACACTTTCATGGAGGAACGTGACGCTCGGCCGACGAGGACATGCACGTTCGCTAAAGACGAAATGCTGATGACTTGGCAAATATTGAGAAATGATCTTTGGATCGTGAAGGGCATGATCAGAGCATTAGTGATTTTTATGCGATGACCTCGCAGACAGCCTTTCCCGATATATAATATATTGCGTAGAACTCCAACATTTTACTCTCTCGGCGACTATCTGGTGTCGTGAACTCCTCAAAGGGCCACGGATTACATTTGAAAAATATAAAAATGACAAGCAAAATCATATTGGTGCAGCGGGAAAATAATAATCGTTCCTCACTTCCTCCCTTGGAAAATGGCTTTTTTTTCCCCACATCGCATCTAAACGAATTAGAGGAATTCTGACTCTATTCATCCGTCGCGGGCAGGGTATCAGTAATACGTGCTCATAAATTATTGTTCAGGTGATTCATAGCCGCAACCTGGACATTCACAACTTGTGTCTGACTTGGAAAACTGAAGTTATTACTTACTATGAAGCCAATTTCAGTCTGTATTTCCATAATTTGCATGCGGCGCACTGGCCTCACATTACTCCCCCATCCACCCTCGACCCCACAATATTAATTATAACAATTGTGTTAATTGATGGCTCTGGATAATGTCACTGCGTGCAATGCAATTCATACCAGCAACCAAAACGAGTGCCTTAGCCCACGAGACACACGACGGATGATTTTGACATACAAAAGCATTGCTCATTAATTCCCGCAAAAGGGCAACCATGCCCCAAAAAAAAAAAAAGTCATTACGCGCCCATTCGCGGGCGTGTCGTCGAGGGAATTCATTTTTTTCCCCCGCTGTACTTGTTTGGGACGACATACATTCTCCACTCATTATGGCGGCACCTCCTGGCCTTGGCTGTTGTGTTTAATTAACTTCCCGGGATTTATCTGTCACGCGTTGCCAATGAGCCAAGAAAGCTGCGGAAGATTGATCATTTCAAAAGGCCCTAATGTCATCGGGCTCTATTTATTTTGCCCGCTGAGCGATGGCTGTTTGATTGTGTGATGTATTTGGAGCGGAGCCACCTTTGTTTTTTGGTACGTTTACCCTTCTTTGCAGCTGTCTACTTTTGAGCTTTGGTATCGTCCCAGCGCAAACAATTGTCAGTTCCTGAAGAACTGCGAGAAGCTCATAATTGGTAACAAAGACAAAAAAAGATGAAATGATATCACGCGTGCTTTCTGGTCTTTTTTTAGACAGGCAACAGCAAATTAAGGACAAAGAGAATCGAGTCGTGGACCTCCGGAACCTAAAACAAAAAAGTCAGTCCTAAAATGTGGAAGTAGGATTAGGTTCCTTCAATGTACATTAAAGAGGAACAATCCATAGACTTCATGTTTGTATGATCAACGATCTGTGGACTACCACAATCCATGTTTGCGTGGTTACCTATTGGTAGAAAGATGCGGCTGGGACCCTTAGTATAACCACTCCAAAAATTGTGAAAGTAGAATGTGGTTCCCTCTCTTATATGGGTGATCAACAACCCACGAACTACAAAAATCCCAGTTTGGGTGTGTCCCAATTTTGTAGCAAGATGGGTGGTACCCTTGGAAATCTCTGGCATAAAAATGTGAATGTACAGTGTCTGATTTTGATCTCTTCATGACAATACTTTCAAAAGTTATTTCAAAGAGCAGTGGACTTCCAAAATCCTAGTTCGGGTACTTTCCGATTTCTCAGAATGACTCCAGTGTACGCATTGGAAAAGTCTTAGAAATTTTGGGGTAGAACTTTGTTTCAACTATGCTATACCTTCTGTTTAAACATTTTTTAAGAGGCAACTATTTATAGCACCCCAATATCTTATCTATTGCATCTGCCTGGTCAAATTCAGACAAAAGCATAGAAATCCATAGCAAAGTTATTACATGTCTTTGCGATATCTATATTTTTTTTCGATATTTCATTGTGCAGCCCTACTTCCTAATTCTGTGGAACGACTTGTTCAGGACCCTTTGAGAGCTAGATACGTGGAAGTAGCATTTCCTCTTTTGTCAGTACGACCAACAAAATGCCCCTGTTCGAGTAGCCGCAAAAATGTGCGGGTAGGACTTAGTTTCTTGTCTAAACTACCTTATGTTTGAAGTCATTTCATGTTGACTGCATGTGGGCGAACGTCCAAAATGCAAAGAAGAGCTCGTACATCATTCCTGTATGCATGGCCTCACAACAGCCGTGTGGTGCTTAAGCAGAAGATGTCCTGGGCTAATATGTTCAAAGAAATAGCATGTGAATGCCAAGTGTGCTCAGGATTGGATTAGGTGAACTGCCACCTCCCCCGTGTCGACGGATCAAAGACGTGGCGATGGAAAGAGGCTGCAGAGCGAGCTGGGTCTGATTCACCGAGACAGTCTAAAAGATGATTCATGGATGATGTTCTTGAAGAGAGAGTCGCTTCGTCTCAGTTTGCGAACCGACGCCATCAAAGCGTTTCCGCCGCTGAGGGAACGCCTCCGCTGGGACGTCTCCGCCGGGACCGGAGGAAGCGAGAAGGAGAGGCTCTTGCTCACAATAACGCTCAGGGAGGCGTGAAGTGAAACTGAGGTGCCACGTTGGGCGATAGGTCCGACTGCGCAGGGAAGCATGCGCTTCATTGATTATTGTATTTTTGTCAGCTTGATTTATGCGGCACACGGGATCTTGAGGACCAGTAAAGGCAGGCGGCGGGTGATGCACAATTCACCAAACAGTATCACAAGCTAAGCTTTTATACTACACTGAAAATGTGTCGAGCGCACGGATGGCCTCATTGCACCGAGAATTAAATTGATTGTTAAAAAGTCAGTCGATTGTGTGGGATTGATTGTTGGTGAAACGCATATTGAAGCATCCAGTCATCCATTTTCTTTAATACACTTCCTCATTACGGTAGTGGGTGAGCTGGAGGTGACTCTGGGCACCCTGGACTGGTTGCCAGTCCAATTAGGGCACATACTGGATATATACAGTATTTATATAAGGCATAGACCGATTATCGGCCCGGCCGATTATCGGCGCCGATATCTGGCATTTTGACGAATAATGGCGTTGGCGTTTTTTTTACAAATCTGAAGACCGATAAAGCTGGTATCTCACTGGGCAGCGAACGCTTGCTAGCATAGCGAATTTGGGGGTTTCGGCAGGGTTTGTAAAAGGTTGTAAAGATGGGCACAGGGTTAGGGTTAGGTGGGTTGCAGCAGGATGACATATAAAACATGCAGGACATTGGCCCTCGAGGATCGGAATTGCCCACCCCTGATCTTCGGTGTGTTAGAAAGAGCACAAAACAGCTAACAGGTGAGTTTTTCAGCCAATAGCTGGGGATGGGTTCCACAGAGAGAAAAAAAAAGGAGGAGGACCCCTCTGTACCATCACTTAATTGGTTGACATTAAAAAATATTAAACATGTTCAGCTGAAAATCAGTCAGCACGTATTTTTCCAATTTCCTGCGGCTTGCATTTCTTCCTGTCACAGTCAGCAAAGGTTATATTTATACTAAGAATGTAAGATGGGTGGGAAGATTATTATATTCATCCAGTGAGGGAAATTAAATGCCCACTGCAAACAGATAACATTCCCGATAAACACAATACAATCATGGCGAAGTCAGAGTTTAATTACAGTGGAACCAGCCTAGTAATATTGATGATGTCGCCGGCTGTACTTCTAGCAAATCTGATTCTAAATTAAGGACATTTCTTTCCCCGTTTAATTAATATATTCCAAAGCAGGGCAAACCCATAAGACTTTTGAGTCCTACATAAATTGGACCGCTTTGGATG
This sequence comes from Filicampus tigris, assembly GCF_054856515.1. NCBI lineage: Eukaryota > Metazoa > Chordata > Actinopteri > Syngnathiformes > Syngnathidae > Filicampus > Filicampus tigris. The sequence continues at coordinate 4,540,141 of NC_141224.1, read as the reverse complement.
AACCTAATCTACAGCACATTAAGCTCACCCACTAGTGTACACTCCGCTAACGCTAACCCTCAATACCCTAATCCCGGTTGTCATGTTAACCTTGCACCTTTAGTCACTATTAAAAGGGCGAGGGTTAAGGTAATCCCAAACCTAATCCTAACAGTAAACGTACCCAATCCCAACCCTGAACCGAACCCCTAACTTCTAAACTTTCAAATATCAGTAAGTAGAGTTTGGCAGCAGTTTGCGCCAAACCTTTTTCTCACGTTACCCAGCAAGCGTAACTATATGATAACAATGAGCACATACTATCCCTGCGTGAGAACCTGAAAAACATGCTCGGGGCATACCGTATCAACGAATTGCATTTTATCTTTCACTTTCATTCTGCGGGGTGGGATGACGGCTTTGTCGGGATGATGCGTAGCCACTAAAATAAAAAAAATAAAATAAAAAAAACAATAGGCGGGACATCCTGTGAGCGCAATATCAGGAAGGAAGGTGATAAAGGTAGACGTGCACACCTGAGAGAGACCACTCCTTTGAGCAGAGCGCCCTGCGATGGCTGGCAGCAACCGCGTGAAATCCAAGGCGACTTTTTACTATAACCCTGGTGTCATATAACACTTTGGAGGACATTTCTTGGCAGAACCTCAACAAATATGCCAAAAAAGATGTGGCCTGTCAAAGTCGTTATTCTGCTCCTCTTCTGCGATGGTGAGTGCATGTTTTTTCCATTTTCAATCAAAAGACGAAAAAAATAACTGCTTATTTTGTTGTTTGTGTTAATCTTACACAAAGAAATGGAAAGAAATGCCTGGAATTAAAAGCCAAGACGACTAATCTATTTGAAAATCCTTGGATGTTCTAGAAGGCAGTAATTGATTGGAAAAAGGCCTTTTTATGATCAACTTCTTCACCTGACGTGATATTGATGAACTCATGACATGGCTAATAAAAATGCAAATTGTGCAAACGGCTCGGTTGAGCCTTTTGTCTCAACTGACGGCAAGGGCGATAACGTTTAACGGTAATACGCCTCGGGCTCATTTTAATGCGAATATGCGACTTATTTATTAAATGCTCGGGCTATAAAATAGAGCGCATAATGTGAAGTGCTCCGGGTCAACGACAAGCGCAAGCGACTTTCACAGTGTAGCAGGGACGTGAGTGGCAAAGGAAAGAAACTGTTTTGGCTATCAGCAAAGGTGGCAAAAGTACTCGTATTCTCTACTTAACTAGAAGTACAGACTCTTGCGTCAAAAAAAAAAAAAAGCTCTGGTTAAAATAGATGTACTGGTAAAACTTCATTACTTAAAATAATACAGACTTTAAAAGTTAATTAAGCACAAACGTAAAACATTTAGCTGTGCTTTATATACAATACCAAGTTAATAAATATTGATACAATGAGGGGGGAAAAAAACAACACAAAATTGTTCTCACAGCTTTGCGAACATAGCCAACTGTATCGCACATGACAGAATGAAAGATCTGTGGACAAAGACTCCTCAATTTTTGTCCACACTTACACAGTACTTCATGTCGTCTTACTCAAGAAAAAAGATGTCATGTTACTGATTAAAGCCGCTAAACACGAAGCGAGCGAACAAAGACTCGGAATTATCGTACAAACAAATGATTCAACTAGACTTTGCCCCCTTTTGTCTCCGGCAGCTTGTCTTTCCACTGGCGACAGCCTCGTGTTCTTTCGGTCCAAGAACTTTTACAATGAGCTCCACTGGCATGCGGCGCAGCCTTCGTCCCCAGACCAAAAGGTCCTCTACAGCGTCCAGTACATCAGGTACAAAACCGGGGGTAGAAATACTGCATAACACACACAAAAGACTTAAAGCGAAAGTAAGGCAAGCCAAACTTATTTTTTTTTAACAATATGTTCTATGCAGGCCCACTAGTTGAAACACAGCATTCTGATTAATATTGTGTTTGTGGCATGAGTTAAGAAACAAAATCCACCCGTTTTTAGCCAGCTCTGGGGGCAGCCGTTTTATCACTTCTGTCGATTGAAAATGACAGACAAATGACACACCCCCCTTTAAGCACATTTAAAGAGAAAAACTGCAAACTGCTACAGTAAGTTCTCCAATGAATGGAAGATCCTTAAGCAAACAAAATAGTGTATACATTCAGCTTAAGTAAATACAAGTTTAGTAATATAGAACATCTTGAATATTTTCCTTTTAGGAAACCGCAATATCAATAGTTTGTCTTTTTAAGAAATGCAGATAACGGCAACAGTAAGAGTGAGACAAGATTTAAATCATGTTGTCATAAAAACACTAATAATGGTCTCCCACTTGAAGGGCCCACAGAGAATACATCACATCTAATGATAAAATGTTTGTTTTTCAATGTTCAATGTTCAATTGTTGCTTCAATGATACTCACGTTGACGTGATGACGTTTCAAATGAGTTAACAAGCATTTCGCAATCCACTTCCTGTTCCCTGACCAAATATGTTCTGTGTAAGAACATCAACCAAAAATAAAGTACTTTGTTCAGAAAAATCCAAATCTGAATACATGCCCCGTTAGACTCTTAGTTGCGGCACATCAAAAGCAAGAATTTGGAGGAATGCTCTTGCAGGGAATCGACCGATTTCCGAAAATAATACCACATGACGTATCACTTAATGACAACATGTTATTTGCTGTGTAATTATGCTAGCATGTGGAAAAGATCAACTACTTCCCTGATGTTATCTTTCAAATCACCTGTAAGAAGACTAAATTGCCATTAACAAGGTGATGGGAGACAAAGCGATGCATGTCCGCATTTAGCATTGATTAGCTTAACGCTTCTAAAGCAGGGTACAGACACTAGCTACGTTTACATGGACATATTTATTCGGATTAAATGCCTGATCGGAATAAAAATGCTTCATGTACACACCCCATTCGGAATACTGTATTCTGACCCAATCAAGACCAATCTGATTATCTGATATTGGACTGATTATCGGTATACACGCTGCAGAAGCCCGCACAATCGGCGGGAATCGACCTCATTTTGTACACCGAAATCATTGCAGGTACGGTTTGGGACACCATTTCCATATCAAGAGGGAGTGTCAGAACATCACAGTGCTTCACTGCGACCTGACTGCAGAAACACCGTCGCTCCCTGACGTTCACTACCGGGCGCGAGTGTCCGCCAACGGCCGCTTGCATGGATGGACCACCAGGCTTAATCCCGTCAAACACAGTAATGGCCTTCTCAGACTACACTTTTTTTGTCGTTCACGATGCTCGCGCTGCGCTGTCAGACTACCAGATAATATCGTTCTGTGTCTTGGACCGGGCGAGACGTCACGCTACAAGTCCGTATCGTTGCGTACTTCTGTCAAGATTCTGTCCATCGGCGCGTGTCCGTCCGTGTTGTCATGTCGATGGAGGCATTATGCGCATGTACGTTTGTTCTCTGCTCTGAAAAGGCAAAAAAATAAATAAAAACAAAAAAACAGAGACTATGGACCTGTTCCTGGATGGTGGGGAGAGGGCAATATGGACTGTCTATTCTCAAAAAGGAACTTAAAAGGGAAGTCAACGCAAACATTTTTTTTCCCAAGAATATGTTCTATGCAAGCCCACTAGTTGAAACAAGCATTCTGATAAATATTGCGTTTGTGGAATAAGTGTTAATCCGCTCGTTTTCAGCCATCTCCGGGGCGGCCATTTTGTCTTCTGTCGACTGAAAATGACATCACAACTGCTCACAACGACCAATCGCGGCTCAGATTCAGAAAACAGGTCAGCTGTGATTGGTCGTTGTGAGCAGTTGTGATGTCATTTTCAGTCGACAGAAGACAAAATGGCCGCCTCCAGTCATGGCCAAAAAACGAGTGCATTTTGCTGCTCAACTCATTCCACAAACCTAAAACTAATCAGAATGCCGTGTTTCAACTAGTGGGCCTGCTGGGAACATATCCTTGAAAAAAATATGTTTGGGTTGACTTCCGATTTAAGGTAACAAATTTGTTTAATGACACACACCACATTTGCTAATCAGCTACTGGCTTTGCAGTTAGCAAACATAGCATGAGTTGAAATACTATGTATACTTTCCAGTATTTCCCCCCTACTGTCCGTTCCTTTATTCGGCATTTTGATTGTTGGTATGTGCGCGCTACGTCTAGTCTCTCGTCATAGGTAGAAAGGCACTGTCCTCCTTATTGGTCAATGCCGAAGAACCAATCGAAGGATGACGTCGGACATGACACACTTTGCTGCAAGACGAACAAAAATTCTGACATGCCAGACTTTCGTGCTGGTGGTCGTGAAGCGTCTCAGATGCCAAACGAGCGATCACTGAGCATGTCGCACTACGCCAGCTAGGATGCGTCAAGACAACTCAAAATCGGCTACGAGACGCTACGTTTGTCTGCGACGCCTGTCAGTCCAAAATCGGGCTCCATTCGTGTAGTCTGACATCAGCATAAGTAAGGACATTCGCAAATGAGAGTTGTATTGTGATTATTCTGTGTCCTCTGCAGCTACTCTGGGCCAAGCCAATTTGTTCACAGACGTGACGCCGGCGTCGTTGTATGTTAGAGCCGCGCTTCCGCTGGGGCCGAATGGCGTCTCAGTGGCGGACATCATCAAAAGCAGCAAAAGCAGGACCGTCAATACTTCTATTCTATACACCTTTCATCTCACCTCCCCCAAGTGGCCAATACAGGTAAAGCCAAACCGAGGAGCTGGAGTCGGGTTGGCTTAGTTGGTTGGGTTAGGCTGAGTTGTGTATGCTCCTTGTGAGTGTTCTCATTTTTTGTTTGCCCCGTGCGATAAACTGCTTCAAATGGATTGGCAACAGTTGCTCTCCTTGCTCACATTCTAGTGCATTACAAACTAGGATTCTTCGATATCACTTTTTCAAATCGAGTATTCACTCTTTGAGGTCTCGCCGATAATGAGTAGCAGTACCTCTAACACTTTTGATAAATAAAATTTCATTTAACACAATGACAAAACATTGTGAACAAAACCATTCCCTCTGATGCAGATGACGATTGGTCATTGTGTCAAACCGCATCAGTATAGCGCCAACTACTGCCAAGGAGGACTTACCTGATGACAGATTTTCTTTGCTTTAAATATCATTGACTGGTATCGGGAGCCTCCATGAGTATCAGGTACAAAAAAATAAAGCCTGTATCGGAAAAAAATACACCTGGTGTCGGGGAGGAGTAAAGTTTAGCCTGGGTTGTTAGCGGAAGTTATGGAGTCAGACGCATGTGTATTTTTTTGTTAGTAAGATGAATTTCAGATGATGTTCAAATGTTGTTGGATGATAATTGTAGTTTGTCATATTCAAAATATTAACATACAGCAATTAAAATATTTTCAGTGGGGTCAAATCACATCTTTGGAGGTGCATTTGCATTTTTCACATTTCACTGGTTTGAAAAATGGAACGGCTAATCAATTTATTTTTTCACGTGTCTCTAGAACTACAGCAGCCAATCTGCTCTGTTTGTCTTCAACTTGAAATCCAACGAAAGAAAGTACTGCGGCTATGTGGTCTACAAGCCTTTTTGCGAGTGGGGTCGTTCTGAGAGTGAAAAGGCCGACTTCTGCGCAACCCTACCAGGTGGGCACTGATCACTTAGTTTGAATGGTTTTCCTTGTGGTATATTGCGTAAAAAAGGTGTTAGTCAACAACTCCTGACTCCGAGTTCTCGTGGTATTTCAGACCATAAAGGATGTTCTGGGTCCAAGTGTCCATTCAGACCTTTATGGCTGGAGTTTGGATGTTTTCTGCACGCTCACGTGGGGGTTTCTCTGGTTATTGATGGGGACTGTGGGTTGTTTGAGATCAAGCAGGCACTCGCCTAGTTGCAACGCCCTACTTCCGCCCCGGGCAGCCATTAAGGTAGCAAAAGCCCCTGTAAGCGGAAACAGGGTGAGCAGTGTCTTATTGGTATGGAACAGGACAGCCCCCTCAAAACAGGCTAATTTCCATCTGTCTGGAAAAAGAGCAGAAACACAGATTAGAGTTAGCTAACAACATTAGCTGATGAGCGGAAAATACTTTTTGTATTTTACTTTTATACTTTGGGGGATTTTGGGCAAAGGTATTGACGTATTTGTTTGACAATGGGCATACTGTATACAGCAAATACATGGCTCCGCTATATTAATTGACGAATGTAATCATTATGTTAATTGGTGAAAAGTGTCTAATTCTTCGTTCTTTGGGGTACTATGCCAGACATGTCATTGAGACACTTAGGAACTGATTTGAATTGTTACAAAAAAGAAGCATTACCTCCATTAAGACTGTTAACGTGAGAATGTGACAGTACCCGTGACCGTTCCCTCCTCCTGCCATTGGTGAGACTAAACCTCGCGTAAAAAAAAAATCTATTGCTCGAACGTCACTGCTAACGCCAAGAATAACAATAGCTGACGAGTACAGCTTCACACCATGCACATGCCAATACAAAAATCTACATTCCAATTCCCTCAAGGAGGCTGTTGTGCAGTTCTCTGCAGAGATAAATCCCCAATTTCGCACTGCGAAGCACTGATGGATAGCCGCTGCTACATGCAGAACAGTAATCAAGTACAAATCCTTTGTTTTTGTGCTGAAGTAGTTTTTTCAGGTATCTGTAACTTACTTGAGTGTTTATTTTTATGATCACTTTTACGCTTGTTCCCTACTTCGGGGAAAAAAAAAAGATACCTTGTACTTTCTACTGCTTACTTTCTCAAAAAAGGCTCGTTACTTTTTTCAGTCTCCGTGGATGGCAACATGACGGAAATAGACAAGTATCTGTACATTTGTACTTTTACTTTATTAAAGATGACGAATCGGTATTTCTACTGTTATTATTATTATTATTTTTTTCTTACACAAGTATCTGTACTTATGCTGAAGCACAGCCAAGTGACAGCCACTGTTTCCCTCCGGCAGGTGACCCTACCAAGATTTTGCTGTGGTCCCTCATGGGCGCCGCCCTACTGGTTATCATTGTCATGGTGTCGCTTGGAGCTGTGTGCGTCTACGTGAAGGGCGGGCTGGACAGGAAGCCGCCACGGTCACTGGTGAGCAGTCAGATTCTTCACACAACCGGTGTTTGCGCAACTTTTATTGAGCCAAGGAATATATTTTACAATCGCAAAAGTGTCACTAGACACCACCAAACAAGAATGTCAAAAAAAGTGGACCCACAGGTTGGTATTTAGTTAGTTAATAGTTATGTACCTTTGTCATCAAGTGGAAGAGCATTAAATTATTCTGTTGATCACTGTGCATAACTGGCATTGATTGTTGAATGTACTGTAGATGCAGTATTCTTAGCAAATGAAAAATGCTCAATCAATCAAAACCTGATTTAGACAGCACTTCTCATGCATGGGAAATGCAGAAAAAAAGTGCTGCACTTTATAAAACAGAGCAAAACAGAACAATAATTAAGTGAATTTGGTTAATTTCCTGTTGCACTCCAAATAATTTGTGCCACGGTGAAAAGGTTGGCAACCACTGGTCTATAATAACCATCTGGAAATGTGGCAAAACTGGAAAATCGAACCCCGTAGGCAGCACAGGATTTGGCATGTTGGGCCGAATGATGAGGACATCGAATGACTGTGTAAATATTTACTTTTTGTGAATGCAACAGTAGTTTGATGACTGACAGAGCCTTTTATGTGGTGACATATGTGGGTGTAAACAGAACACAATGGAAAAATTAGCTTTTCTGACATACTGTCAAATAGAACAGCATTCGGTTAACCACAGAACAGACATCCACCAAGGCCAGTCCACACCAGTAGCTCGACTTGCAATTGAATTTATTACTTTTTCCAAGATAGTCTTTGCTCAGCTGATTTTTTTTTGTCATGAGTTGCAAGCTCAATATTTAATTACGAGCGCTAAATGGAGGCTGAGCACTTCATAACAAGCAGCAAATAGTGGATAATTCTTCAAAAAAGAGATTGTGCATGATTCATGCTGTTTTGAAGCATTCCCAGGTGAAGTTTTAACCTAAGAAAATTACACGTTGTGCCTTTAACTAAACTACATAACTTATAAAAGTCTCCTATCTCAATGGTAACCCACAATGCAAAATGTTGTAAGCTAGCATAAAATTTGCAGTAGTACACAAATTCGATATAACAATATAACAATACTATAGGCATATATTCTTTATTCTTTGCGAAAAAAATTACTGCAGCTTCTTGAGTCACTAAGTTGTGAAACTCTTCATGCATTATGCATGTCTGTATTAAACTGAATTCTGGCTGTGGAAAAAAATAAATCAACTAAGCGACGGCTTGTAATGCAAACAAACTTGCATGTTAGGGCTATCGAAAGCCAAGGTACCATTGTGGGTGAATTTGAACCAGGTGTAGCCGGGGGTTTACGTGTTTACTGGTGAAAAGCTATAAACAGTCGCTGCTAGATAGACTAGATAGATTCTACAAGGGAAATTCATTTCCCTGAATGTGTCATCTGCCTTTTACAACAGGATATACGTACTGCCAGAGAACTGCCAGATCTTCAGCAAGCCCCGGAGAAGAACCTGCTTATTTGCAGAGCGACATTCTCCGCTCAAACTGAGCAACTCTGTGTCTATAAGTATGCTCCTGCCAGGCCTAATCCAAATGGGCTTCGTGTTGGACCTACTGGAAGCTATTCCCCGCAGGATGTCCCTTGCCAACCCTGGCTGGGCGGTACCGGGTCATCGGTGGGGAGGCCAAACGACCAGGCATCCAGCAGCCAGTCTTCTGTCGTCTACAGCACAATAGCGGTGGCTGTTCCGACAGAACAGACCGAGCTCCCGAGAATCCTTGGGAATGACGGGGAAAAACCATCACCTCCACGGCAAAGCGCACCCTGTCTGGAGGTGGATCCATGCGGACAGCTGCAGCTGCACACGGTGCGGGATGCTAACGGACATCTTAAGTTGCCCTCTCTCGCTTTCCAGGTAGAGAGCGGTACCGAGACAAAATCTCTTCCATCCGACCGCCTTGAAACGAAAGAGCACGCATCGGTTTTGGCTCCGCTGAAGAGCTTGGATAGCTCTGACTCGTCCGACTCTGGGTGCGTCGATGGGACGCCGATACCGATGGACTGCAACCAATTTCAGTCGGCTCCACTTGGAATTTACCTAAGCAATAATCTACTACCCAGTGATGCCAATCCGGCATCAGGGTACAAACAAAACTGGATGCCTCTTTACAAGACACCCAGCAATGATCAAGACTACATGAGTAGAAACTACCCTTGGACTTTTGCCGGTACCCAAGAAACGGATGATGAGGAGTTCAATGACGATGGAGGATTGCGAGGAATATCTCTTGAAGATTGGATGTTACAAATACAAGAGTAATACCTTCCTGTTTGCAAAATGTCCTTCACACATTAGATAAAGCTATTTGTGTTTACTGTATTTTTCAGTGACATTTGACTTCCAAACAAATGACAAGACAAGAACATTTCAGCTGCTCCAGGATAAATGTGCCTTGTGTTTGAGTGGCAACCAGTTGATTGTTGTCTAGAGTGTGTGTCCTGCCAAGTTGGGGTGACTGGCCAAAGACTTTGGTTGGCTCTCAACATTGTGAATTCCTGGAGGCGTCTGGACTTAAAGGTCGAGTGCCGTTCCTACAGGGGTGACCACACCTAGAATTTCTACGCAAGTCTAAACGGGCCACAGTCTATAGGTAACCTACGGACACGCAGTAGGAAAGTCAGAATTACTGTAAATATTTGTATAAACACCCATCGGACAAAACTTTAAGAAATGAAAAACAGTGCATACGCAAACGAGGTAAGAGAGTGTACTTTTCTTGTGCCGCGTGACCACATTCGCACGGGTAGCACCGTTCGTAGCCTCAAAATCAGGACCCTCCGTTTCCTGCTTTATGTGATTGGAGGGCAGATGAGTGAAGTGTACTTTGTTCAACATGTAGCATGTGTCACCAGACAAATGTGGACGAGACACTCATTTGCAACGTCAGAAGACTATAAATCATGCTATCTCCTTCAACCCTGTTGACTTGTCATTGTTTAACTATGAAGGTGTACAAAACAGACTGTTGAGTCATTAAGAAGAATGGGCAAGAATGACCAAATAAGTTCTCAGGTGTGACTGATTATTTTTGTTTTGTTTTTTTCACAGTCTACATGTTTCAGTGTTAGTGACACAAAATGTATTAAAATGACTATTATGTTAACTCTGCGGTCCGGTGTGTTCTCGTCACTGTTTGCTGTTCCCGCAGCCCTGTGTAAATAAAGCGCGTCAACAAACTGAAAAGGGTCAAGGTTCAAGCGACGCTGATAACAGATTTAGGTTATCATTCATATTCAAGCTATAAAGTAATAATCGGAGTGTGTTGTGGATGAAACAGCGATGTGGCTCACAGACGAGCAAACAAGAAAAGTTTGAATCCAAAGCAAATGGACTATTTTTGGGTTGTTGAAGACATTTTACTCCTCACGGAGACTTTGTTTCAGCACAATTTTAAACAGTTCCCAGGAGTGTTAATAACATGTCGGTGAGACGCTTTTCCCAAAATACCCCAAGGAGCAACAAATCTACACTTTACACCAGGGAGGGACAACGTATGGCCCATGGGCCGAATATGGCCTGCAGCTTTTTAATCGGGCCAACTGACCATTAACATTAAGAGTCCTGTAATATTTGGTGCAAATATACATAGCTGTTTTTTATCTATAGTTGGTTAGTCAAAATGTATTTCTTAGTAAACAGGAAGTCAACCCAAAATATTTCTTTACAAGAATACGTTATATGCAGGCCCACTACTCTAAACAGTAAACAGTAAAATCCACCCGGCTTAGCTGTTTTCTGAAGCAGAGCCATGATTGGTCGTTACCTGAGCGCTGAGCGTTTGTGATGTCATTTTCAGTCGACAAAAGTGACAAAATGGCTGAGATGGCTAAAACGGCTGAATTTTGCATCTTAACTCATATTCCACAAATGCAATATTAATCTGAATGCCATGTTTAGACTACTGAAGGCGCATAGATCATATTGCAAATATATTTTGGGGGGGGTTGACTTCCCTTTAAATAAATGATGAATCCGGAAAACAAAACCAAAAGGAACATTTTCAGATACTCTACATTTCGGGGGAGTCAAGTAAAAAAATGTTCGTATTTTGTATGCCGTCTTTTACAGCGTAGGAACCCGTATTGTGTCCTAATTGACAGCCTGTCAATTTTTTACAGTGCAATCAAGCATGCTGTTTTTTACAGCGTACAAACCCCACATTGTATTCTGCTTCCTAATGGGCTAAAGTGCTATAGACCAATTTGAATGCATCTCCTCCGTGCCATGTCCCGCTCAGAATGTGTTTTGCTTACTAAATTGAATTTAGTGAGGGAGAAGAGGAAGAAGAGGACACACGTGTCAATAAAGACAGGAGGATGAACTCATGCTTGACCACTTGGCAACCATGGGAGCTGCGCAAGAGCGGAGCCGCATCAGGACAGAGGGAGGACAGTCAGACGAAGCGTGAGATACGCGCAAGTCAAAATCGATCATTTCTTATGTTTGCAACTTCATATGTTGCTCAATCAAATTCTATTCATTAGTTCACAAATGCGCCATCATTTGTATGAAAATGTTCATATTTGTTTTCTTAAACAGACTTTACTTCTTGTTGTGATCATTTATCAACAATGTTCATGGGTCAGTGTGACCTGCTCTAATGTTCAACCATTAAAAAAAATAACATGTTTTTAATAGAAAGAAACTACAATTTTAAAAAAGGCCAGCAAACAGTTAAATCCCGTTTTTTTTTTCTCCCTAGATTTTCTAAACAGGTTAATTTGACCCACAACATAAAAGGAGGGTTAAAAAAGATATGTTTCATTATAAAATATTCAAATATGAATATGAACTACATTAATAGTAATAATAGTAATAAGAATGATAATAATAAGAATAATAACAAGAATAAAGTATACTTCTTTTTCTTACAAAGGTTTGAACTTGAGCATGTTTAAACAAGAACAAAATGTTCATGGTGAGGTTTACAGCCTCAAAACACAAATTTTAATCATTTCAACCTATCGCGGGTTATTTTGGGAACGTAACCCCCGCGATAAACGAGGCACCGCTGTAGTACATAAACATGAAGGTAAAAACATCATCAAGAAGTGTAGTCAAGCTTTCCCCAAGCTTGGATGTTCTCACTGCTCTGGATGTACGTGATCAATGACCGCAGTGATTAAACATGCTCAGGCTTAAATAGAAATACGTAAATCCCAGCAAAGGAGTGCAACTCCCGAGGTGGTTGCGAGGTTAAAAAAAAAAAAAAAAAAAAAAAAAAAAAAATCAATGGATGAGCATTGGTTTGATCCAGGCAATGTGCACGGGAACAAAGATGCAGATGGAAGGGAGGAATGTCTTTGCAAGTCTTTATAAGGAATGTTTGGGTGTATACACTTCACTGGATCAGAGATTACAGATCGATGAAAAACAAGTAAAACACACGCACGTTAGCTTGAGAGTACATTCATTTCCCATTCATTTCTGTTTCTCTTCCATCCTGGTTTTTAAGTTTCATCCAAGTGTTATTGTTCTGCTGAAATGAACTTTACACGCTGACATCCAAGTGCATCCCAGCAACGCGGACATTTATGATGTTTTTCGTTCGCCTCTTCATGGTAAATTAAAAAAAAAAAAAAAAACGCCTATAGTCTGTCTTTAATTTCCCACGAGTGCAGATCTAATTACTGCTGGTCAGTTGGAGGTGTGTATAGTATAATATGATGAGGTGTTGCAGGAATAAGGTCAATGAGACATTCCTGGGAATTTACAGAGCTGATAGAACCACTCTCCGATATTTGCCAAGTACAATTGAGATATTTGCTTTTTGCTGTAATAAAGACCGAAAGAAGACATATTGTGCTTTTTTTTCCCCTTTCACCATATAAACAATACCCAAATGTCTTGATAAAAGATTTCACAAAGGATAAAGAAGTATGGCAAACTTGACATCCACTTTTAACATTCTGCTTCAAAGTGCTCAGTTTTGTGGGGCGTTGCAACAAGGCGAGCAGCTACTTATTAAGTGTCGCTTTCACTCGTGGAGTTTGTGTTTTGTGTTGTACAGTTTCCTGAGTGATTGCTGGTGGGCGGAACCAATTAACAGTTCCCAGGTGTCTTGCATAGAAAGTTGACAAAATACACAAAAGGTTAAAGAATTACAGGTCAGTTAATATCCACTCCAGACGAAAATGGTTTTCGGGGGGGGGGGGGAGTTCTGCCTCATGCAATTGAGCCATCGCTTAACCCGCCCACACTTACACAACGCCGAGTATTGCTTTCATATGCACAACCAGCGATGATGGCGCTAGAGCCTTGCAACAAGGCTAAGTGGGGTTTTTTCCCTCCCACTCATTAGAGGCAGCACTTCAACCACCAAATTACACTTAGCAATTTCTGTAGAAGATCTGTGTATGTGGCGCATGAAGCAGCATGCCCAACATTTAACTATGCACCAGAAGGTAACAGGTCAGCAGCTCTGCTTAACCTTTAGCTTTGACATGATGGCAATTTGGTGTCGTTGCTTGAAAATGGCCACTCTAAACCCAGGCTAGCTGTTAAGTCATGGGCGGAGAAACTGTGCACATCTCAATTTAGAAAGGCTTGATGACAGACATTTATGGAACTTTGCAGCTAACAGATGAAAAAAAAATAGATAATATAATACATGATATTGAAAAACAATGTGATAATTCCACATGCAATAAATAATTATGTAAATTAGCCACATCGTGAAATCACAATTCAGTGAAACGCATAAAGGCCCACTTTCAGACACATTTTCGGAACTAGGCACCTAACAGAAGATGACAGCAATAGACAATAAAATAATTCATTAAAAGTTAAAAGCGCTATTTAAGAATGAACCTTTTAATAGCTTTATATATTTGCCTCAATGTGACATCACAATCTGGTGAAATTTAGAACGCTTCGCTGACGGACACATTTTTGGAACCAGGCAACTCAAGATGAATAAAATAGAGGGTAATAAAATAATACATGATTAAAAATACCATTTAATTATAAAACATAACACAAACAATTCATTAGTCATTGTTTTTACCAGATCGCCTTTAAAATGATGACAGGCGAGTTATTGCGGATTTCTAGGCAGAAGTGAGGAAGAAACGAGATTTTTCTTACAGTAGCCATTATTTGATGTAACAAAAATAAATTGCATTATACTTTTGTGTTAAACATCCCCGCGGAGAAATCGCCAAACATGCTTCTGTATCAAACCAAATCATGTCAAAATGAGCTGGAAGCGATCGCTTTACCGAATGCTTCTGTTGGCTTGTTTTGCAACAAGCCCTTAATGGGCCCTTAATGTGGACAAGACAGGAAAGCAAGGCAAGGTTTGCCAGGCAAGGGATTGAAGCTACCTGGACTCTTTGGAGGTTTGGATCTATGATTGGTTGTAGCCACTCCAAAGAAATGTTTCTCAACATCTTGATCAGACAAAATGGCTACATCAGAGAGTGTTAGCACTTGCGCTTCAGATTAAATGCAAGAGCGTCCTACGGGGGAATAAATGTTTGTAGGGAGCACAGGCCAAACGGCGCCTTTTATTCATAATACATAAGCGCGGGGAGGGGACAAGCATGAATGATGAATAGAGTCGTCGTTTTCAACATCATGCCGTCCACGTCGCTCGCGGACAAAGTCATTAGATTTTTCGTACCTCGGGTGCTCTGCAAGGGAACACATGATCTCACTGAATACATGAGGGAAGTTGAACTGGAGTTTACTTTAAAAGTATTTCAAATGGGATTTGACAGTCTAAATGTTCCGAACTCCTGGTTCTATCCTAGCATGATATTGAGCAGAATTGCTCCGATTAGTGGCACAGACTGAACTGGATATTTCGCAATATAGCTGACGTTAGCTAGTAAGCTAGCCACTATGTTTAAAGACAAGCTAACCAAACATTTTATACATACCTGTGAGACAAATTTATTCCACAAATGTGATGATGGACATTTTGTTCCCGATCTGTCCATTTAGAAGTGGCTACTCCGATCGAGGCATCGCTTGCGATCCTTCTGTGTACGACCATTTACGGCATCTACTCCATCTACTCAATTTATTGTCCTCACACACAGGTTACACTGGATTAATTAATTAATTATTTTTTTGTTTTTGTTTTAAGGGAATTGAAAAATGCCAAAACCTTTTGGGGTATACCTGGTGGTGCAACCCCAAACAAAACCCGATTGTGCCATCGTTTTCAGAGTCGACAGTATTCACTTTCTGCCACCCGGAAGGACCATGGTAGCGCCTATTCTTTAAAAAAAAAAAAAAAAAAATCTGAAAAGGTCTATCGAGGCGCTGTACTTCCTCCAGTCAAATCTTAATAACATTCCAAACCGATTGGTTTCGGTTGCTTGTCGGACTTTGATTTTTGCACAGCATCTCCACCAACTCAAGTTTAATGGAAAGCCCCAACAAGTAATCAAAGATAGCACTGATCCCCGACGGAGCAGGAAGTCTCACTAATAAAAGGTAGCCCGTCTCAGCTGCTTTGTCCCACTGGTTATTCTTAGTCTGACAGTCATCGCTGGTGTCATGATGAGACGGGCAGGGCTGGAAACTCAAGCTCATATTGTGCTGCATATATTCCACAGGCAGGTGCGTGCCCATTTAAGAGCTTATAAATAACGCTCCAAGCTTCCATATAATCAAGTGCCCTTGAGGGGAAAAGTAGCATTTGCAAAGAGAAAAGTCTTCTTTTGTTTTTTTAATCCCCAAAAAAAAAAAATAAATACCAGCAGGCCACTTTTAATTACATGAAATTAAAAGTATGCTTCTTTCCTTCCTTCCATTTTTTACCGGATTAATAGCACACGCTCAAGCCCTAATTGAAGTCTGCCAATCCTGATTAATTTCACAAAATAGTGTAGATGTTGGGAGGGGGAAAAAAATCAGGCTCTAGAGCGCTACCACTGACCTATACTGCCATTTAACACTTTTTTTGTTAACCAAGCAGTACAGCATAATTGAAAAAATACAAAAAAGGAAAAAAAAATTATAAAATATTAAACGATATTGGGGGGGGGATCTGTAAATAAGTGAATCCGCATGTGTGCTGAACCGCGAGTATGAGGAGGTCCAGTGTACACTTCATACATATTACACAGCACCCCTCTTACACCAGGCCAATATCGAGTACAGATCTGGTTACAAAGACGGCCGAGGGTGGTACTAGGGGGTTGCGATGAGGCAAGAGGCGACTGCCCGTTGAGTATGAGGAAAATTGTGACAGTCCAAAAAGACGGAAACTCTGTGACTATAAAAGAAGAAATTCAAGATCCAAACACTTGTTCTGTTCCAAGTCTGAAGACCAATCAGAGTGAAAATGGCACCTGTGGACACAAGATCATATGGAATGACCATGTCAGCAGTAAATATTCCCTGCCAACACATTCTGGGACCTTAACCGCACGTCAAAAATCACGGTTCATTGAGAACCTTGGTTCAAAGTTCACGGTTTGTGTCACATTGGGTACAGAAAGAGAATCAGGTTTCTTTTGGAGTAAGTGGTAAGGAAAAAGCTCAAGAAAAAGCGAGTTGATCCTCTGACACTTGATGAACTGAGCATCATGAGGTACAGAGGTCTTTGGTCAAATTCCAAATTCTACTAACTAGACTTTAGAGAGGCTCCAGTGCATTAAATAAACATATCTTTCTCTCAGGCAAAGTTATCAAGAAGACATGTGAAGCCCGTTGTTCCCCCCGAGAGCATTCCGGCTGTTCCCGTCAGCTGCTTTGGTCATTCATCATATCCTATTGCTTCGTCCCATGGCCAGCACAAGTCTTTTAATTCGACCTGACTACTGTTTATATATGTGTGTGTGTGCGACCGAAGGCATGGGGAGGTGGTCATGGGTCTATATTTGACGACTTTACAGTGTCGGAGCTTTGTGTCGCTTCATCCGGACAGAGCACAAAGGGATGAGACCGTAACAGAACGTGAGAAGTTATCCAGAGGGAGTGTGTTTTGGCTCCAGAGAAACATTGCGATCCGACGGCGGATTTTACCGTTTCCTTGAGGAAAAGAGTGAGTGACCGCAGATATTTTCTAAAACGAAGGTTTGTCAATGAATTTGGGCCTTTCATCCACACGCAAATGTATTGCCTTCGCAACTTCAAACATTTTCAGAGTCTGTCCGTAGTCACTCATTCACTGCCATTGACGAATTTCTTGTCTTTGTCTTTTCACAGTCCAGCCATTCAATCCCAGGAACTTGTTTATATTTTTTTTGGTCACATTTTTTTCAAACGTTAGGGTAAAAGAGGGTCTGAAAATGGCTGGCAGTGAATGAGCTAATGCGAGTACTTCAAGCATTATTCCCCAAACTTTTGGGGGTCGAGGTCAACAGTCGTCAAGAGTAAAATGGTGTCAATAAAAAGTCTTCAAGTACTTCATTATACTTTCATAAAAAGACACGTAATCCTTAAATTTGCAGATTGACTGCAAATAAAAAGCCCCGCACTTCTTACCATTGATTAACTTCTTTGTCGTTTTTCGCAGGGTGTTTTGAGTCACAGTTGGTTTACAACGTAGTTTCGTTCCTATGATTGCGACGTAACATGGTATTCTAGAAGGTCGCGTGGGTTTTCTCCGGGTACTCCTGCTTCATCCCAAAGTACAAAGACAAGCATGTTCATTGTCTTTAGTCTTCGTTGAAGACTAAATGGTCCATAGGTGAATATGAGCGCGCATGCTTGTTTGCCTGTGTGGCTTTTACCTTGCTTCCCTCAAAAGGTTAGCCATGATATGCTCCAGCTCACACGTGACCCTAGTGAGAATAAGCGCTATAGAAAATGAAGGAATTGTTTTCAAATGCTGCAATTTTTTGATAGTGGAGTTGGTTAAAAATGGTACCATGAACCAGGGCCATGGACCTGATTTAGAAGAAGTGGCATGCAGATTTTCCACCCGTCTTGCTCTGTAAAGGTTACTTACAATTTAGAGCATGCGTCTAGCCTCGATGCTATAAAACCACCGTGCTGATTAACCAACCTTGTGTTGCTGGATAGGTTTGTCCCTCTTTCTTTCGCTTCTCTCGAGAGTCTTTACTTGTTTGTACAGTCTGTTGGATTTTTAATTTTTTTTTTTTTATTGGTCTTCTCTTTGAAAGGCCGCAATGGATGTAGGATTTAATTACACATGGGGGAAGAAAGGAGAGCCGGTTTGTTTTCAGTTGGAACGAAGCATTTCCCCATAACAATAAGAACAGGAAATACTTTGTGTTCTTTGGCCACCTGTTGATAGTGTCATTTTCTATTCCACAAGTAGTGGCCTTTTATTACTCTTTTATTTTTATTTCATTTATTGTATTCCTATTCATTTTTAAAATGTGTTTATTTATACCATCCTTATATCAGCCCTCCTAGCCTCAGTTGGGTCTGCCGGGTTGGAGAATTTTCTTACATGTTTTTCACCGCTGTGACTATGCAGTGTAAAGAAAAAAAGTGCTGTTGCATTTGGCTATGGGTCCATTTTAATTAGTTGGGAATAAAACTGTCAGTTAACAAACAACGCTCTCCTCTTGTCTTAACACCACCGAGACACAAAGGAGCCAACAAGGGAGGCACATTAGCCTATTAGCCCGTTAGCCTAGATGCTCCCGACATGAATTAATTGAAAGAGACACATTGCATTTGTGTAAATGGCCGCCGTTGGTACAAGTGGATGAATGAAGCTATAACTCACCAGCGACCTGATTTTGTTTGTTTGGTCGCATAAGACCATTCGCTTACCGGGAGCAGCTGTATGATTAATGGCGGTGGAGAGCGGCGGACCTCAACGGGAGAGTCATTAGCAGCAAAACAAAAAGGGGTGATTCATTTAATAAGGGTCGGAAATAACATGTGTTCACCAGGCCCAAAACACCTCAGAACCACTGACATTGAATCAGCAATGAATGAACAAATAGTGGTGCGTTTTCAAAGTTGGAATTTCTTCCACGGAAATTAACGGGAATATGTGGGAAACGGACAGTGTGCCACATTGCAGTTGGTAAAGGTGAATTAAACGAAGACTGGGAAGGACATTCATATCTGCATGTGAGACAAAATGTTTATCGTTATTTTGTTTCTATGTGTAAATTTCCAATTGTCAATCATTCCCACGGAAACTAAATGAATTCACTTAATCATTCCTAAAATTCCTCTTCCTAAAACCTCATGAAAAAGTGTGAGGATTTTCAGTATTTCTTGAGAATTATATATAAACATTTTGGATAATTTAAAAGATGTGAAATTTCAGGAAGGGGGAATTGGAGAATTTTAACATATTATTTACGATAATTTCAAAGGAACACTGGAAAACCTTAAGTGAATATTGACAAATTTTAATGAACAATTTAGGGCATTTTAAAGAAAATTTGAGGAAAATTAAGGCAAACATTTAGAAAATGTCAACGCTTTTCTTGAGAATTTCAATGGAAACATTTGAGAATTCCAATCAACATTTTAAAGAATTTATCAAGAGATATCTTTGAGAATTTTCAATTGAAAATTTGAGAGATTCGAAGGAACATTTTCAAAATTTTAACACAACATTTTGAGAACCCTTTTGCACCCTTAGACAAACAAATCATGTTTGAATGTTGCACTGAGCATTTCACACAGTTTCACCACTGCCGCACCATAGATATAGCATTTAGGTATCTTCAGAACAAAGAAACACTCTGAACCAATTCCCTCCCACACACCTCCACAGGTGCCTGTTGGGGATTACCATGGAAACCAGAACAGCGATACGTCGAGAGCGAGAGGAAGAGTCATCCAGCATGTCTCACAGTATGAAGGTGTCCTCGCGCAGCAACAAGAAGACCTTCACCTCTAGGTGCAAAACCAAGCGACTGTACACACCAGAACCCCCAGGAATCCGGGTGCTTCCAAGCCAGGACATTTTGAACTGAACACTAAAAACAAACAAAACAAAACAAAATTACGAGAAAAAAAACGAGTTGTTTTGGGAGGTTGGATCTGATTAATCGCACTTTCATTCATTTCAGAATCATCCCAGCGTGCTGAATTCTGTATTCGTTTTGTTTTTTAGTACTCAGTACTCCACAATGCTGGGCGTCAAGTTCGGCCGTTTTCTTGACAGTGATGTTGTCAAGTATCCTATCTGACTGCGGGATGCTCAATTGTCTTTGGCTCTGATATGGTCATTTTGACTTTTTGACTCGCCAAATCCTCTTGCGTCTTGCGTTAGCGCCAGATTCCAAGATGGGGCCGGCTTGCCCGAGATGAGTTTCAAATGGGAATGTGACGGACAGACGGAGAACCCAAACGACAATGTGCCTCCAGTCAAAAACTATGCAGCAGACTTGATAGCGGGAGGTAACACTGTGAAATGTCCTCCTCGGAGGAAGGCTTTCAGATTTGATTTCAGATGCGAGCGCTTGTCGGACTCGTCTCGCTGTTTACTCGCGCAGCGTTTTTTTTCCCCTTTTTTTTTTTTTATTTCCCCTTTCGGCGTGAAATTGAGGAAGCTGTTATTAATGTTGTCAAAGCACAAACAATGCAAGGTGGCGTACGCAGCGTGCACGCCCGTGTGTTTGTCAGTCGTTTATATGCATGTGACGCCATCTGCGTGCCGAAGCGATACTGTGAGGGGCCGCGGGCTGCGCGCTACATAATTCAACGGCCTCGGCCTTTCAGCTTACTCTCAAAGGGAGTCTATACAAAGAAGAAAGAAACAAAAATAAGACCTCCCAAAAAAAAAAAAAAGCAGAAGTTGTTCTGTGCGTGCCGTGATGAAACACGAGGAAAATTTCCCAGGCTTGCATACAAAAAGAAAAACGAGAAGTGTCGTGTGGATTTGCATAGCCATTTGTAAAATAAGGGGCTTGGTTGAAAGCGACGCCTCGGGGCTTAGAAGCTGGCAACGGAAGCTGTCTGTCGCACCTGAGTAAATATGTGAGATGCTGTTTGTCTTGAGACGAAACAAGAGCACGCGTTTTAACAACACGGTTGTGCCACAACGGAGTGCTCACCTAAAATTTGCAGCAAAGCACAGACTAAATCAGGTTTCACTCGGACCACATGACTAGCCTGAAGGCCTGTTCTTAAAATAGCTCATTCGTAATGAGACATTGTGATTTTCTCGGAATGTTGTAGAAGTGATCACTTGAAAATGTTGACACCAATTCGCTTTCTAATTATTGGGGGAAAGCAAGATCAGTGCCTTCACATAAATGCATATCATAATACAGGCGGTTTTTGGGTTACGAACGAGTTCCGTTCCTACGTTGGCGACGTAATGCGAATTTCCGCGTAAATCGGAATTAACGCTTTAATACTCCCTAAATCTCTAAAGTAAAATGCTATGTTCGTCGCCGTCTCACCTTTCTCCGATTTTTTTGTGATAAACAGCTTAGCTTCCATTGTAATGGCTTTCCTTTTGGATGGAGCACAATCGCTAGAAGATTCTGCTTTTTTTACTATGGGGCTGGAGACAAAATGGCGGACAACAATCGGGAGTCGTAAAGTCGAAACGGCGTTTTCACCAAATTCTGCTCACAAGTACCGTGAGTATATTTGGTTGAAGAAATATGGCGCATCTATATTTTCGTGATGGGGCAAATCTAGTTTACAGTGGTTGGGAATTTGGCAGACCACGTTGCGCCTCGCTGGGCATTCCGGCGGATGATGGACAAGCCGTCGGCGCATATGACAATTTGGTGACAGAAAGTAGACGTTTTGGTGGATTTGATCGAGACGCAGGCAGACAGATTCTGAGCTCCGCGGGCGTTTAGGGGGAAATATCATCGTACTCCATTCATAAATATGACAACAACGTGGGACAATCCCTCTGTAGAAATCAATTCATTGAACAAATTATCATCATCTTAAAAGTATGTTTAAATATTTCCTGACCGTGCAGCACTATGGGTGTTGGGCTTGTGCTGATTCCACTCCCCCTTGTGTCTCACCCATCCTCCCCCATTCTGACATCCAACACAATTTTTCACATAAATCTGAAGAGTAGCCATCTCAACCAGTATTCGGCCACACCCACCTCAACACCATTTGCCTCAGACATGTCGAGTCGTAACCTCAACCTGACTTGATTAGGAATTCCTGCGTTGATAAACTTGACGACGACACCAAAGAGGCATATCTCACCCATCACCCCACTTCTGACACCATTTGTTACTGAACTTTGAAGAGTGTCTGACAAGTATTTGATAAGTCGTCTTTAATTAACTGATGACGAGATGTCTCAGCGTGAATGCCCATTATCTTACTTCTGACAACTTCTCAAAGAACTCCAACACAATCCTTAAGGATGGCATGTTCCGTCAATAGCGACTAACACCCAATGTTTCGGAGATAGGCCCACACAGTCGTCCCATTCCAATCCTCTTAATCATCTTTGGAGTCCATCCAAATGGGCACAGTACAGGTGGCCCCACTCATTACGCCATTTTTCCACTGGATTCCGACTCCAACACATGTACACAAAACCACCCTGATGGCGCAGGCGGGACCCCTAATTCCTACACAGTTGCCGCCGTCCAATCCACCAAGCACCTCAGCAGTCATCCCACCTCTGACACCATTTTTCACCCAACTCTGAGGAGTAAAAATCTCAACCTGGATTTGAACATGGATCTATTTGTTTGACAAACTTGACCACAACCCCATGTCTCTTAACTTTGCCCCATTCCTCCCCTCCGAGTGCCTCGCTCATCATTCCACTTCTGTTGCGTTGAAAGAAATATAGAGTAACCATTTACTTTCTAGATGATATCTAATAATCTGATTTCGTGACGTGTGAAAGCCCACTTTTGATAACCCTCAGTCTGGATTTGAACCAGGGTTTAAAAACCGGTACATTGACTGCAACATGCATCTTGATGACATGCTCCATCGCAGTCAGCCTTTCAGTGTCCCACCTCCGGTTATAAATTAAAATGCTAAAAGTGCATCAGTCATCTGTGGATTAAGGGCCCCACCCCATTCTCCAGTTACAAGTATGCCTCAAGTGACCTTGATGACGACTAAAAAAACGCCCCTCTCATTTTGGAGGCCTGCAAAGGTCAGCTAACTTGATTTTTGCGAGCTTTAAATGAACACGCCGGGGCTTCGGTGTAGGTTTACACGCGTGTCGTGTCCATTGTCTGCGGGAGTTTCTGTCTGCATGCATCCGCAGCATGAGTACATGACTGCGGTGGTGGGAAGTAACGAATTACAAATATTTTGTTATCATACTTAAGTGAATTTGTCAGGTGGCCGTACTTGTGTATTTACTCTTCTGATGACTTTTTTTTTTTTATCTCTACATTTGAAAAGAAATGACTTGCTATTTTTTTCAACTGTCACAGATGATGACATGGTGTAAAAAAAAAAATTTTTTTCAAAAGTCAACAGGTTAAAGTCAACAGGTGTTGAGCTCTTGACTGATTGAGATCTACGCCTTAAAAAAGTCTCTGGCTAATCTGAAAAAAACAACAGCAGGTATTTTTTCAGTTGTTATGATAAAATAATCTTGCATCTTTTGTCAGTCAGTTCAGTGTCAAAGCTGTGGGAACCCGACGTTTTGATTGCATGTCCATGATAGCATGATAGTAATGAAAGAGAGGGGTTTGATTTTTTTTTTCTGTTATGCTGGATATTGTATATAATTGGCAGTAAAAATATTTTTTTGCTTTTATATTTCAGTACATTTTTGAGGGGTGAAATGAAAACCGATTTTAAACAATCCGTTTTGATATAACCGAACCAAATCGTAACACTTTAAAATATACCATCCTTGAATCGTAACCCACCTCCTGTATCGAGATACATATCGAATCTTCTTTTTATGAGAGACGCACACCAGGTATAAATCGGTTCGGTGTTGCTGATGATTTGTTGTTTCTTTGAATGTAATTAACTAAAATAGTTTGGGCTTTGGGATAATTTTATCTGTTGTTACATATTAAGAAAGATGGCAAAAGCTGCAGCCGTACCATATCGATTCGTAATCGAACCGTTCTTCTTGAAAATGCACCGTTCTTGAATCGTATCGTACCCATGTAACAAGATATACATCCAATCGTCTTTTATTGGAGAGATGCACACTCCTAGTTTGTAGTTTTGTACTTTGTACTATATACTTTTGCCAGGATCTTTTTTAACACATGCGTCCTGGACTGCTACTTAAGTAAACAATGTGAGCACTTTTGACACCTCTGCATTACTGCGGAGATAGAATCTCCCCCCCCAAAAAAACGGTACATAGCATACATAAATGAGTTGTCACTATGATATAAATACCTATTGAGCTTTATTGTCTTAACCATCTCGTGATCACATCAGTGGCCCCTGTTCTACCTTATTATATAAGCTCCCAATAGACTGTGAGTACGTGTGTGTGTGTGTGTGTGTGCGTGTGTATGAGAGGAATGTGCTCATCAGCTTTATCTCACTTAAGCAAAAACAGGTCATGCAGTGGATTCGATTTTGTGCCACAAGAGGAGAGAAGGCTTCTAGTGGAAGAGAAAGGCTAAAACAAACACGACACGACAAAGCCTCCACGCGGCGTCCTTAACACTAATCTCTCAAGAAGGAAGGCTTAATTTGCATTACATGTACAAAGAAAAGCACAGAATGGCTTGCGGTGGAGTGCACCAGATCCGCAAACTCCGACGTAACGGCTCTGCAAACGTGTGTTGGTAAAGAATACCGACAAGTCGCAACGGAGCTCCTTTGCTGGCTTATCCACAAGCGTCATGCTGAGGCGGCGTATTAGCGCTATTGACATTTCAAAGAGCGCCTGCCTGTCAGATGCTCTTACCGACACTTTGCTGTTTTGTTTGTCTTTGTTGACTTTTGCGCCTTTGTCACAAGAGTTTTCCCCCCCCAAAAAAAACATCATCCTTTTAAGCTCCTTACTGTCTGCGAAGATAAGAGTTGTCACTTTTTCCAACGGGATAGCAGGGAGTATGTGAAGAAATTAAACTTCCAGGTCTTTTTTCCCATATTATGTTCGACGAGGGAAACAGCTAACGCCTTCTAGTGGCAGAAGAGAGCCAAAGAATATGCGAGGATGAAGTGTCCGCTACTGTTTTCCGCCTTTTTTCGTAGTCACCGCCCTGTATAAATCAAACCAACACAGACATCAACTGTCTGTCAACGTAGGGACGTCATCCTGTGAATATTCCACTTGATGAGGTAGTATCGTGTATCCGTACTGTAACAGAGGCGTGAATGTCGGTGAAAGGGAGTGCCGCGACAAGTTAAATATGACGCGCAAATTGGTTTGTGGAATATTCTCAGATAAATTAAGTAGACCATTGTGAAAAAAAAATGTGTTGACTCTTCACCACACACCAAGCGATTGCGCACCGCACATAAAATTTTTTTTAAAAAAGGTGGAAAAAAAATGGGACCCTGGATCAGGTTTTGCGGCTTCACATACAATATACTATACCGTAGTATTTTTTATTGAACCACAAAAACATAGCTCAATTGTCAAGGAAGAAGTGGACTGGAACAAACCAAGGAGAGGTTGGCAAGAGGGGTGAAGTAAATACATTCTCCCTCCCTTTTGTGTTGGAAGCAATCGTAGCATATGACATATATTTATACGTCACACCAGTTACGGGTGCTGATGTAATCTAATTACCGGGTCACAAAAATGGATATATGCCGGATCTTCTGTTACAGCTCTGATGCAGAAAGAGGCTAACGTGTAAAGTATAGATCAATGCGTCGTCTGTTGATATCGAACGACAATCACTTTCATTCTCTCTATTTTACAGTGACGAGGAAGTCACATACTCTGATCTCGTTCCCGTCATCCCAGCTGACGTGATGTCCGTTAAGGAGATCCTGGACATGGAAAACCTCCCCCGTCATAGGACATGGTGAGGTATAAGCGAGTCGAGTGTGTCGCAGATGTGTTTGTTATGTCTAACAGGGGGGTGGGCATTTGACTATATTTTCTATGTTTCTATTTCTCAACAAACTCAAAAAATGAAAAGGAACATATTATGGAAAGTTTAAAAATGCTTGTACAAAAGTAAAATACATTACAATTCATGGTAACAAAAACTGTATTCAGAGAGAGGGGCGGGTTAGCAATGGCTATTTTGCATTCCACAGAACCGATCCGTCAAACCTGAGTGTGAAACGGGTGCCATTATTCTTGATTCTTGACGAAAGCAATCTCAGCCATGTCATTACACGTCTCCTTTAAGACTATCCATTTAGGTGAGCAAACGTACTTTCCGGCACAGCTGGTCACAATCGATCAAAGTAAAGAACCAGAAAGAAAAGAATCAGAAATGTATGAAAATGTTCAATGCCACAAAGAGAATACAATTAAATAAATAACAGCAGGCGAGACATTTGGGATCTTAAAAGACAAGTGGAAAAACAGTGCAGACAAATAACAAAGAAGAACTGGAGGCACCCAGTTGGAGATTTAACTATGGTGGCAGGCATAAACATTTCGCAATAGTTTTGGCGACCGCGTTTCAATCAGCAAATCAATCAAAGCCACGGGAGGCCATTTTTTTTTCCCGAATCTAATTTTGCGAAGGCTTTTTGTCGACACCAAATGGAAACCATTGAGAACTTGATGACTTTCTTCCCGAGCGATGATGACTGGAGAGCTCTCTGCTCCCTACTTTGTGACGTTCGATTGGATCCAAATCTTTTGGTCCTTTGCGGTGCATGAAATTAAAGATGGATTTTCATTTCTTTTACGACGGCGCAGTCTCGACAATACGTCGGAAATCAGGGATCCTCTTCCCCCCTCATCTATCTGCGGAAGACCAGCTTGCGGACACGTGTCCTTATTCACCAAGCGGACCCTAGAAGGAGTCATTGAGCAGACCCTTTTTCACTTATGCTAATGAGTGCTCCCATTCATCCATCCATAAATACATTTTCTATACCGCTTGTGCTGAGTAGGGTCGCATTTGAATGGCACATGAACTCCATGCAGGAAGGATGGAGCTGTGATCTGAACCCTGAACCTTAGAACTGGGAGTCAGACCGCAGCCTTGCTACCATTCAATTTGATTTGAAAAGGACATTTTCATTCTTTAACAAATAAATATATATATATATTTTTTAAAACCTAGTCATTTTTTAAAAATGTTTCTACCTGTACATGAGTACTTTTTGTTCCACTTGTGACGTTTCAACCATATTTTTGGCGGTCTTTCATTCTCTTGTTAATTCGCTGCGTCATTGGGCACAGCTGTCGCATTATCCAGGTCAGACATCTCTTATTGGCCTTGACTTGTTTATGCTCCCCGCCTAGCGTTTCAACTTCTTTTACCACTGAGAGTCTGTTTAATGAATTTGAACGATGGAGAATAGGTTGATTTATTTATTGTTCCAGGGATGGGGTAACATGCCTGTCACCTTTTACTTCTCGCGCATCTCGTTATCATGGAAGCAGAGGACGAATCCCTACTCGGCTGTCATGTATGAATCTAAAAATAATCCCGGACAAGAAACACTGCCTCTTCGTTTCATTTACTCGCAGGAACGTCTGCTGTCCTAGTCGCATGTTTCTGATTGTGCCTGCAGCATGGAGCATGGCTCCCTGCATCCACCAGGCCAATATTGAGCCTTTTGGATCCATTAGAGCCACTGTAGGTCTAGCACAAAATTACAATAGGCTCGGGGCGGGATTGGGGTAACTATGCAAGCCTCCACAGCACAGTCAGTGCACCCTGGCAGCGTGTGGGGTTCTGCCATAACATTTCAAGAGCGGCGAGCCTCGGTTTTGCAGCGATTCAAAGTATGAACTGGCGTTGCACGATGTGGCGACGAGTCCCTCAAATGCACAAAAGCTTTCACACATGAAAAAAAACATTTCCCAGTTCAAGCGAGAGCTATACAGCCGCTCGCTGGCAAAAAGTAAAATACAGTATATACACGGTGCACAATATTGTGTTTTACAACAACATTTAACCACATTTACAATTTCATATGTCCCAATGGATGAAATAGTGAAGCCACCTTTCTGAAAACTCGGATATTATGTTCCAACTTTAAGAAGTCTGGAATTCAGCGTTGGCCTTAAGATACTACTTTTCACATCCTTGACATTTGACTTGACCATCTTGGGAACACAACTTCACCTTTTTGGCCTTTCAAAAATGGGTCGTTACTTAGGTGGCGAATAATTAGCCCTATGGGATATGTCCAAGTGCGTGGTACCTGTCGGGACAGGAACCCCTAAATGTACAATGAATGTAGCTCAATTCTGCAAGACTATGAGCAGACAAGCTGTCACGCTGCCAACGAAAGAAGACGAGCAGTTATTTTGGAGTTGCAGAGGGTGAGCGAAGAGCAGGAACAAGCCATTGTGGATGACATCTAAAGCCCCCAAAAGACAAAATGTGACAGTAATGAACCTCAGCTGCAGCAACGGTCTGCGGGCAACTTGGCTTCTGATTATTTTCATTTTCAGTCGACACAAGTGACAAAATGGCCGCCCCCTGAGATGGCTAAAAATAAGTCGATTTTCCTGCTTAACTCATATTCCACAAACGCAATATTAATCAGAGTGCCGTGTTTCAACTAGTGGGCCTGCATAGAACATATTCTAGAAAAAAATATGTCGATGTGGGTGTGAACACACACGTGTTCATCATTTTCGTACTTTGCTACAAGTTCTTTCTTGACCACTATGGTGTTTCTCGTCTCATTTATCAAAGGGCCGTGTGAGGAGTTGCTGCATCCTGTCACACAACAACGCCTCACCATGCTTAAATTTGGCAGGCAAAGTTTACAGAAATACAGAGGGAACACCAAGACAGGGCACATCTCAATAGTAAACAAAAGACCTATAGCATCAAAATGGTCGATACGTCTATGATACAATATGGTGTGATGACACGTTTGAACAAAAACTGGGACAAATTTTCAGCAAAAATAAATAAATTAATTAATTAATTAATTAATTAATTAATTAATTAATAACTTAGAAAACTAAACCTTATGAAAACTGGGGTATAAGAAAATCAAGATTGCACTGCATTTTAAACTTTCTTTATACAGCCTAATAATTATTCAATGAAGACCGTCAATGTTAAAATGGGAATTATGTTGAAACACACAAAGAACATTTGTCTTTTTGCCCCTACATCCAGTCCCTTTATAGCAAAAAGCCACAGAATCCAAAATACATACAATCTACGACACCTCGTGCAAGTAAACTAGGACTTCACAGAAAAGTGGGGGAAAAGTGGAGGGACGGAAATACAGCAAGATTAATTTGTGCACATAAACATAGTCAATGTGTCACCAAATGGCTTCTTTAGCATCTCTTCCACTGAGGCGTTAACGTTGGATTGACAGATGGATGCGGGGATGTTTTGTCTTGACAGGAGCTGTCCTCTACATTGCTAAT
Source organism: Filicampus tigris (assembly GCF_054856515.1). Lineage (NCBI taxonomy): Eukaryota > Metazoa > Chordata > Actinopteri > Syngnathiformes > Syngnathidae > Filicampus > Filicampus tigris. The sequence goes on along the minus strand of NC_141224.1, from coordinate 4,510,726 downwards.
AAATATTAAAAATGTCCTGCAGAGCAGAAATTAAGCCATAAACAATCTCACTCCTTCAGGCTGGATGAGGTCTCTCGTCCCTTTTGCTTTAGGACTGACAAACTAATACTTGATTTAGAAAAAGAGTTTGTGACAGGAAAGGTCACAAACGGAATTTAAAGGGGCCACAACGTTTTGGAGAGTGGCTTTGCACACATGAGCATCCATGTGGATTTATGCTGTTTGTGCATCTCACTGGCAATTATCTCCACTACTTGTTCAGCCCTTCATGCCAGAGTGGTCGTCGTAGATCAGAGCAGCGTTTGTGAATATTTAATCACGAGATAGATCACGAAACGCACGGCCCTAGCGACGCTTGTGTCATATTAAAACGTTCTACTTACGCATGTTTAAGGGTGCGCGCTTAGCTGCATGTAGACGACAACAGAGCTGGTTAGGCACATTAAAAGAAAACATGAGATGTATAGGGAAGTGTCATCACGGGTCCAGTAGAGATCTTATTCCTGCTTCATGATTTAATATCAGGGACTTTATGTTTGTCTGGGAACATTTATCTTCATATATCTGAAAGAATAACAAAAAGGGCAAAGCATTCAATGCACTCTGGCACAGATTCCACAAGCCCTAACACTCGCCTGCCCCAAAATAGCATTGCTAGCATAGTGGTTAACTTTTACGAAGCCTGGTGTTGTACACAATTTTTTTCAAAAACATTTTTTCAGAGACACGACAACAAGGCAATTTCAAAATAGGGCGATGTTACAGTGCGATTTGTACACACAAAATGACAAATATGCAACGATACACACGCTACGGCGTCTTCACGTTCACCATTCGAGAAGTCGTGGTAAAAAAAAGACAAACCTGTGAGAAGTAGCAGTCACAGGGTATCCAGATAACTGAGAAAAAAAAGAAGAAAGATTAGCAGAGTTTGATTTTTGATTGATTTTGATGTGGGGGAGCAGGTCCAAAGAAAACATCGCATTTATCCAAGAAGCCAAACAACCGCGCAAATACATTCATAAAGACATAAACAAACATTAATGAATTGATTATTTAACAAGTTTCACATTTACAAGTGTCAGACCTGAACATTATCGAAGCATATCAGAGAAAATAAAATCACTCTTAAGACACCTATCACACCACAGGATAATTGGCAAGGATTATCGAGACATCCGATAATCAGGCCTTTGCTGACGTTGGTTGGGAACAGTTTACTGGCCTTCAGTCAATTTGATAGTTGATGCCTTCATTTATTCGTGAGGTTCAGTAACTTGTGACCACTTCAATTCAATTGTCGCCATTAAATTCTGCAAATGTTAGGGCCAAGTAGGGCGGCGACCCACCTGTAGTTTCAATTAATCGACACAAGGTAATGTCAAACGTAACATTTTTACATAAATTGGAACTCGGCAGAAATGTCGCATTTCAAGACCGGCGAAAACATTTCATATATTTCCATGTACAGTCCAAGAAAGTAAAGACTCTTGAGTGTTTCTTGTGATTGAACATGCGCACAAATAAGAGCCAACAGTTGGTCATCACTGCCACCATCAAGGAAGAAGGCATCGCAGAGCCAAGCTCTGAATGGTTCACACCTGAAGGGTTCCTGGAGAGGAATGGGTCGTCCCGTGAGAGATGTTTCGAGCAAATCAGCAGCGGCGACAAGGCTAAGCTCCAAAAGAGTGACCTTCTCTCGAGTGGCGCGCGAGTGCTGCTCATGTGAAATGACACCTCAGTTGAAATGGAGCAGTCGCGCATGGACCTCATCAAGCTGCGAAATGTTGTGAAATAGCATTTGTCTAAGACTGCGCTCTCTACGGAAAAAAAAAAAAAAAATTCAATCGGTGTTAAATTGCCGTTTTATTCCTCGTAGATATCAATGTCAGCTTCTAAATTGTTTCTATGCATTGCTATCACTTTCACTGAAAATAAACTGTGTTTTAAAAAGTTTTTTTTACACACTTTTTTTTTCCAACTAAGAAAGTTCACAGGTTTATATTTTCACCTCAAGGGTGCTCCTGTTCTTCATGGAGTGAGGGATTGATCCATTAAATCTTACTTAAACTAAAAAAAAAAAAATACATACCAGCTATTTTCTTTTTGGATGAAAGCCCAATAAAACTGCAGTCGGTCTCCCTACAGGGGAAGTTGGTAAAAACTGTTTCCAACCATAAAAAGTGTGATTCGTTTCTCAAAACTAAAAAAGGGCTGACATTTTGTGAGGTGTTAATGTTGGGATTAACTTTCGGGTTAAGAGGTGTCAGATAGAGGGTTAGGGTTTAACATTTACTTTGTAGGTAGGGGTTAAGGTTTAGGGTTGGGTAATGCAGGTAAACGCAGGTGCGTAAACGCCTAAGAATGTATGTACAGTATTTTAGGGGTTCAAAGCAAGACCCGCCCCCCCTTTGAAAGTTAAAAAAAAAGAAAATCAATCCCCAGCACCATTTTAACCAATCAACACAAAGTTGGGTATGATAACATGACCCACGAAAAAGTCCCAAGACCGATGCCTGACACAGGAAGTCGGCCATTTTGTTTGCAGCAGTCATTTTGGGCGAATTCCTGGGCTCATACTTTGACTAAACTAGAAAATGCACATCAATGATCGCCAATTGGAAGCACGGATCATGATCAGAATGATTTGCTCAAATGCTAAGTATTTTTGCCAACAGCATTTTAATGCCGACGGAGCATGGCATTAAAGTTTGATCATTACTTTATTTTGAGGATTTGCCATGAAAAATCTTAATGGGATGTGAAGGCCCAAATTTTGGTCATGTTTTTTGACGCAATCAACCAAATTCTTAATCATTCAATCAATTATTGCGTCCAACAGGGAGATCCTAAGGGAAACTCGAGCGGCCGGCGAAGGCTACCAGCGAGACAAGTGGACGATGTTTGGGAACGAGGCAGAGAAGTTCGATGTGAGCGTGATGCGGAACCAACGTTTGCTACGCACCCGCGTGGACAGAATGGCCCTTCGGAATGAGGTAAATACTGTGACCTGATAATGCATCGCTTTTCACTTAAAAAGACATCATTCAAAATGTGAAAAAGGGCTTTTTTTGATTGTGTTGTTACGCATTTTGCCAACTTTTGTTGTCTAACGCTAGCTATTATGTTTGGTGATTTATTATGCCGGCTTCGTGCGGTCTTATTCACATTTTCTTTTCTTGTCCACATTAAAAAAAATAATGGAAGGTACTGAAAGTCACAACAAATCTTTTTCAATGGTTAAGCTCTTCTTACACTTGTGTGACGAGTAAACATGTTAATAATTTTACATCACGCACTTAAAGTTGAGATAAAAGTGTTTTTTTTGTTCAAATGTTATTTAGAAAAAAAAACATGTTTTTAGTTAATAATGGCTACAGTTGCCATTGCCATTATTGCCGACTGGGGAAATTATTTTTTCCATACTTACATACAATTTTATCGTGATGTTATTGTGCAAATGGATTTGTGTTTTGCAACGCTTCAGGCACAAAAGGCGGCGTCCGAGCATTTGGATTATCTGGAGCGTCTAAGTCGGAAGGTGCCAGACTTCACAGTGCCCCTGAGGGCTCACACTGTCTGGGAGGGCATGACGGTGCAGTTCGCCTGCGTGGTCCAAGGCTGCCCGCCCCCTCAGGTCACATGGTAAGACATTTCATATGCATCCCGTCTTCTGCAACGCTATTCTTTCTGGCCTCTGCTGACCCGGTAAATTCTTTCGCGTATCAAACGGACTGTTATTATTATCACTAGAGGTTAGCGCATCTGCCACGCAGTTCTGAGGTTCCCGGTTCAAATCTCAGCTGCGGCCTTCCTGTGTAGAATTTGCATGTTATCCCTGCGCTTGCGTGAGTTTTCTCTGGATATGGTTTCCGCCCACATTCCAAAAATATGCAGGTTACGTTCATTGAAATATTTTGCGTAGTAATAGTAATCTGTCTCAATGTTCCCTGCAACTGGCTGGTAACCAATCCGAGGTGCAACTCAGCTCTCGCCCAGTCAGTTTGAAAAGGCTCCAATTCACCCGCGATTCTAATGAGGACAAGCGCTATAGAAGATGGATTCATGGTAGAAGTTTGATCATATATATTCAGCCTAATGATGGAACGGAGTAGAGATGAAGCACAGCATTAAAATTGCACCCATAAAGACATTTATGCCAAGACATTAAAACCCCGCGAGTCAAGTTCCTGCTCGAACCAATTAACACCAAATATATTGAAATATTTTATCTTCAAAAGTCCCAGTGTCTTTGTAAAAAATATATTATTTTGGATACTGGTTGGAATGAATCAACCATTGCTATCGCACACTACAGCATCATAAGTACGATTTGATTTGACTGCTTATTCTTTGTGACTTGAAGGTACAAAGATGGTGTGATGCTGAGAAAGCCTGAGATGCCATGGAATTACGGGCTTCAGCAAGCGTTTGGTCTTAATTACCTGGAGATCAGACGGTATGCAAATGAAAATCTATTTATGATGACATTCTAGAAATATACCTTATACATCTACTTCCCTACCAATTTGTGCGTACGATATGTCCCGTTAGATGCTGTCTTGATGACGCAGGCGTGTACAAAGTGGTGGCCAAGAGTCCCTTGGGTGAAGCGATGACCTTTGCCACACTGGTGGTGAACTGTGAGTAATTCTGTCTACGCAATTGGAATGATTGTAGGCATTATAGATCAGACATTTATGTCAGTGAGAGTGCATAATAGAAGTGCCTAGTTCGGGGAAGCGGCGACAGCCATTCAGCGTCGAAAACGTAATTATGAAGTACGAAGTAAGAAGGTAGCCAATTTGTTTTTTTTCATCAGGGTTTCTAAAATGTTGCAAAAGATTGCAAATATGTTTGGAGACAATTTTTTTAACATGTCCCAAATTTCTTTGCACAAGAAAAACTCTAAGTAAAAACTGTCTGCGAACATCTTCGCAACCTTTTACGAACCCTAACGAAAACCACAAATTCGCTACATGCACAAGAATGCATACCAGATTAACAAGATTTGAATGTAGCCCCATTTCACGCCATCCTCCCCTCCTCAGCCTCGGCTTTAAGCCAGGGATGGGCAACTCCAGTCCTCCAGGGCCGCTATCCTGCATGTTTTAGATGTTTCCCTCCTCCAACAGGCCTGATTAAAATTATCAGCATCATTAGGAGGCTTCTGCAAAGCTTGCTGATAAACTGATCATCTGAATCAAGTGTGTTGGAGGAGGTAAACATCTCAAACATGCTGGATAGCGCCCCTCAAGGACCGGAGTTGCCCAACACTGCGGTTACCACACTGAGCTCTCAACCAGTGAGGACAGTGGATGTGAAGTCCAGCTGTCATTGGACTGCGTGGGAAGAGTTTATGATTCCCCTTGTTTTGTCTCAGAATATAAATTGTACAATCCATTCTTGTTAACATTTGAGACCAACCATAGGTGGATACTCCACAATAATTTATGTTGGGTTATTATTCATGTAAAATAATAAAGTGCTAGCAATAGTACAGATCGATCCATAGTCATAATTTTGATAATGTAGCGGTATATAAATAATAATAAAATATGTACATTTTAAATCACATTAAACGATATGTAAAGGTTTAGCATGTCAAAGAAATAAGCAAGTACTTGTACCGTATTTTCAACATGTAGCATAGTTAGCTCAACATTGCAGAAGTCCATTGACGAAAACGTCAATTTTACTCACCGTGCAGCTGTCAGTCTGGTTCTGCTAGTGAGAAAATCCGTGCTCCAGAACGTTCCAGAATAAAACCCGCAGGTCACATATTCCGTGACGAACATTTGTTAGTCCTTTTCTATCATCTCTATCACCCCATAATGGCACAGTTCCAACTTTTAAGCCTCGTTTGGACGTAGGGAGGGAAGTGTGCGTTCATGGCTCTCTTGCTACGCACGTTAGCCGCTAACTGTGTTAGCATCGACTTTATAACAGGTCAATTTACGTTTGTTCATGGAGTCAAATAATGATAAATTAAAAGTTAAAATTAAAAAAAACATGCACAATAACAACGCAGTGAGTGCTTCTTGGGTTGTTTCGGAAGCGACCTCATAATTTAGAGATGCTTTTTTCTTATCAGGTAACAAACATTAGCAGGTAACAAACAGGTTTGATTTATATAAGTACAGTGACACCTTCACAGAACACCAACATTGGCAAAATTGTTCATTTTGAGTTTAGTAATGAGTTCAAATTAAATTTGAAAAATAATTGACAATCCCCTTACAGTAAGGCAAAAGTGCATATAATCAAGTCAATACTGAAAGAAAAAAATGTGTTTTGTTTTGTTTTTGATGAAAAGTATTCATAAACACAATCAATCTAAATTTCAGAATCTTTTGTTAAGCACAAATTTGAACAAAAACATAGCATCTAATTAGTTTATTTTGTACCATAACATTAACAGATTACATAAATGAACCCCAGAAGAACTAATTTGGGTGTTTTAATTCCAGTTATTATTTCCATTCGGACACTAGAGGCAAAAAAAACCAAACAAACAAAAAAAAACAATAAAACAGTTCAAATGACAATCAAGGTTTTGGCCACCAGAAGGGGCCAAAAGCTGAACCTTTTTGTGCCACAGCGCACAGTGTAAAATGAATGGTGTCAACGAGGTTTCACAAAAGAAAAATGTTCTCGGTCAGGAACTGTAGGATGTTCAGTGCATTGTGAGCTGGCACGTATTCTGAGATGAAGCCGCCACAAGCTGCCTCGTGTACTGAACTAAACAAAATTGCAGGACCTCTTTGCAAACATGCATGTTGATCGCCTGGCCCACATTGAAGGGGAAAATTCATAGTTTGGATTTGAATCATGTTTTTTTTGTTGTTGTTGTTGTTTTTTGTCCTTAAACCAGTCCTACTTCTGCCACACCTCATATACTGTGAATGTAATTTTCTCACATTGCACAGTGAAGTAGCCTTTTATCTCCATTACATAACAAGTGATCTTGCAGCACTCATGCAAAATGAATTCAAAAGGTAGATGGAGGAGAGTCGGTGTGCGGCGGGAAGGACGTGAAACAGCTTTCATGGCCTTACAGCACCGAGACAAAATTGTAATTTTCTTTAATGTTGACTTTTCATATCTTACTTTGTTGAGATGGATCAGTCTTTTCATCGTTTAAATGTAATGAGTCCGTGTTCTTGATGAAAAATCCCACTCACGCCCATTCCTGCTGCCTGTTAACATTAAGTGGGTTTGATATGAATGACACATAGCATAACTTAGCTTTATTATCGACTCATGTGTTCTCTGATCCTCTTAATATGAATCTCTCTCTTTTCTCATTTCGGATGGGTCCTGCTTCGCCACGCAGCATATAAAGGAGCCACGGCTGGTTCGGATGATTCCCGGACTCGGGGTAAGCTCCCTCTAATGAGCGTCCACATTTATTTGACCCCATTAATGTTCCACAAGCTTGTAGTTTGTGAGATGTGTTTTGTTTTGTCCATGGATTCAGAGGGTCTCAGAAAGTCCGTTGGGATAGAACTTTTCGCCAGAGCTGCAGCGTCAGCCATGTATATTTAATCCCAGTGTCAGCAGGGAGTGCATTTTGTTTTTCGCTTCAAGTCATACAGCTTCACATATTGGCTGCAGCACTGCCTAAGATCCCATCCAAAAGCAAAGTGGATAGACAGATCAACAGATTTACCAGAGGCACATTCCGTATGTGTGGTTATGTTTTGTATCTGTGAACAGGCTTGACTACATAGAATTTGGAGGTTTGTTGTAGGGGTGTAACGGTATGTCAATAATCACTGAGGAGTACGTACGGTACCTACTCAGTTCGCGTTAGTAAGCGCGTCGGCAGACTGAACGCGAAACGCAGATGCGGATGTGGTTTAATTCATACTACTTTTCAGGGGTACATGTTCCACACATGCGCATTGGTATTTACTAATATGCACACATATATAGATTTTTTTTTTTTTTTTAATGACATAGCTGTCTTCTTTTTTAGGAAATGAACAATGCAGACAAGTGCAACAGTAGCCAGTTGAACAGAGTGAATTATTAAGACATAAAAAAATACCACAGGCATTTTTATTGCTTTGGCTCTGTCTGAAAGGAGATGCAGTTTAATTGCCGCGGGAAGTTGTGCTTGCTTCGCGCTAGTTTCTTTTTGATATGCATTGATATAATAGTATTGGCGTGATGCCATTGTCAAATCAATCAACAAGTTTGACATTCCACCAGGAGGAGGAAGACATGTAAAACATGCATAGGGGCTCTCGAGGACCGGACTTGGGCACCCCTGTTCTATATTGTTACGGCTCTAATGTTGTGTCATCACCAAAGCATAGAACGGCACTCAGCCCAGACCTTCACCAGAGACGAAAAATCCCAATTTGCTTTTGCATACCACAAGCACAGGAGGATTACAATTAAAATTTAGCACCAGTACAATCAAAAGGTACCGTGTGTAGAATTTAGTGCCATCTAGTGGTGAATTTGCTGTAGGGATTTTCCCGACAAATATATTTTTTTCTAGTTTTACACATTTGCACAAACCCCCTAGTTAAACCCTATTTGTCAGATATACAAACGCTTGACATGCCAAACCAAACAAATAAAACAGAGCAAAGTCCAGGGCAGTGCATACAAAATGATTTATTGTTATTTGCACTGCTGCATGCGCTGGGTCACTTTGCTGTCGTACCTTAACGTGATTGCTTAGGTGTGCCCAAACCGTCAAGGTATTCCGTAATCCCGCGCATTCTTGAAGTCAAGTCATTACTCATGTGATGTTTCAAATAGCGTTTCTATGAATTGCTGTACGTCTACATCACTGCGACAGAAATACGACCCGCCGTTATGGAGCTTTGATTTGAGCTCTGTCAGCATGTTACGGGACGATGTTACTTTTCCTTTAGTATCTCGTACGGAAACGATCACAGCTTGCAAAGGCGAATCAGTCAATCAGCAAAAGCGCAACAGCGGCACATTTATCCTTGCGGCGAGGCAAAGGTCGATCCTTTGAATGATGGCAAGCAAAGATCCAACCGGGGTGATTATTATTAAAACAGCGTGTATGCGTGTGATAGTCGAGAGCACAAATAAATTATGCCACATTTTCTCTGATTCATCCCTGACAGTGGGCTTTGACAAGACCTCGCAGCACCCGTAGCTTCTTTTGTTTTGTTTTGTTTTTTTTGCGAGATTTTATCGCCTCAGTGCTTTTGACAAGTGCTAGCTCAAGTAATAGTGTGTCAGGAACTGTTCACTATCCGCGAGCTGTCACATCTTTGGCTTTTGCATAGTACTTTCCTTGAGGGAATGCCTCACTCATATGTTCCCCGGTTCTAGCTTCCAGTGTCCCTGTGTATGAGCAGGATTTCACTTCATAGGCGATGTTCCAGATAACTGGGAATTTAGAAATCTCTGATCTCAGACTACAATACAGTAAACTGACGTTTAATCTGAGCTATAGACTGTATTTTTAAAAAACAAAAAACCCACACACTTTACATAACATTTAAAATGGGGAAGTCAACCCAAACATGTTTTTTTCAAGAATATGTTCTATGCAGGCCCAGTTGAAACAGGGCATTCTGAGACTTAATCCGCCCATTTTTAGCCATCTCTGCGGGCGGCCATTTTGTCACTTCTGTCGACTGAAAATGACAGTTGCTCAGGGCTCAGGTAACGACCAATCACAGCTCTCCTGTTTTCTGAAGCTGTGCCATGATTGGATTAATTCATATTCCACAAAGGCAATATTAATCAGAACGCTGTGGAGCATATTCTTGAAAAAAATATGTTTGGGTTGACTTCCACTTTAAGCATATCAAACACACTTAATCTTATAAAAGGCTCGACCTTTGTCCGTGGTACAACGGAAGGATTTTGAAACCGATGGTGATGTTATCCTGCCTATTCTGATAAGAGTGGACCAATCCAAACTGTACTAGGTGGAAACAAGGTTTTTAATTTGTCTTTCCAGCCTCGCAACAAGCCAGCTTTGCTACCACCTTTCCGCCAACCTGGGTGAAAGAAGGCGACAGTCTCACCCTGAGCTGTTCCTTCACCTCACCTCTGCTGCCCTTCCAGCAGGATGTCACCTGGTTCCGAGATGGTAAGGTCCTGGACTGAAACGTACGCTTTACAGCAGATGGCGACACTAAGCATCCGTTTTTGATCGCTGTTTCAGGAACACCACTGCTCCAATCTGGCGCTGTGGATATGAAGACAACAAACAACACAGCTTCGATGACGCTAAGCACTGTGTACAAGGAGCATGAAGGAGTTTACACAGTCCGTTTGAAGACCTGGGATGGAATCCTGGAATCTAGTGCCTATGTCTACGTTGAAGGTGAGGACCATAGAATGCATGGGGTTGTGACTGGAGTGGTCTTTCACTACAACAAAATGTTGTGATGTTAGATAAATAAATAAAACAGCAGCAGTAGCTGTCTGTAATGTCGGTTAATCAGACCAGGCACCTGTCAGATTGTGTTTGTGGGGTTTGGTAATGTAAAGTAATAGCCAAGCGCTCTAAAATGTTGGTAAATTAGCCAGGAAACTGGCAGATTGAGTTGGGTGGAACATGTACCAACATTGACCAACCCAGACAGTTTTTGGATTGTGTTTACAAGGTGTCTTGGTCTTTTAAGGTATTAAATGATATATATCATTGTAGGTAAAGGGCTTAGGCCTGTTTGAGAACCTGGATTGCGTGGTGTGGTTTCTTGGTCTTTAAACGCAACAATAGCCGTGTGATGTTGTAAAAATGACAGTCCAGTTGTCTATGCCTGGACTCTTTTCCGGTTGTGTTAGAGCTAGCATGCTAACATTGCTAATGTGTGGACAGTGTAGTCCTTCAAACTTCATGCTATAAGCATGTTTATAAGAAGTCTAAGGGCGACGAAACGTGATACAGTGCAAATGTTACCGTGTTCATCTAGTGGCTTTTAACACTGTTGTTGAGTAGTAGTTTTAAAGCAAATTACTCTTTACAATTTCTAGGCAGAGCGCTGCAGCCCAAAAAGAATCATCTTATTCTTAAAGAAACATTTTATTAACATTGTTGTAGTGATATTTTGATATGACAATTAGCATATATCCTTAACAACAACCTAACCAACAGCTATTTTTTTGGTAATTACTTAACAAATGTGCCTGTAATCGAGTCGCGGCTGCTTTAAAGGAGCGGGCAGGCCATATTGTGTGAACTGTTATGCCTTCTCCTGTGAGAGCAAATAGCTGCCACATCGCATTAGATCATTCTCTAAACAATTCTCCACACTCTCAACCTACCGCATTGCATTCTGAAATATGTGTTTGCATACAAAATATGACAGTGTACCAGTTCTCATCTCTCGTATATCGCATTTTGCGGTCCCAAATAGTTTGGTTTTCTACAGGAGTTTGGTGTTGCTTTAATTTCCTGCCGTCACATTCATTCAGATGGGAAAATTGCGCCATTACTCAGGCTTGCTAACTTTTCTTTTCTGAAACGTTATATGTATTTTCCCACAGCCTATTGCGAATAATCCAATCACAGCAGCACTCGCATCAGAACTTTTTTCATACAGCGAGCGTCTCAAACCTTTGACAGCATTACGCGCAGAGCAAAGCTACTGGTGACAAAAGGACAAGGCACCACTCCCGGATGACGCCTCAAACGCTGAAGATGTGTCTGGGTTGCAGTCTCTCTGTCTCCCTTGTTGCAAAGCCTGTTCTTTGCGAGAGCTGGAGGTATTAATTAGTCAATCTGAACTGAGTGCCTCCATTCAGCAGTCCCATTTGCATTACAAATACAAGGTTCGTGAGACCAAAAACAAACATGGGAGCCGGAGGAAAATAAACGGGAAGATGTGCTGGGTGATTTTTATTGTGGGAGGAGAAAATTATTAGCCCTGATAGCCTCAAGACAAGGTTTTGGAGCATGCCAGATTACATTTCTTCAATCTGTTTTGCATAAATGAGGAATATTACTATTATTTTTTTGTCTTTCATTTAATCCACCAGCTGTGTGGACAGCCAGTCATGTCTTAGGTTAGCAATCTTCCTCGATTATTATTTGACCATGTCACAACTCAGATGCGTCGGCCACAGTGGTCGGAGCTCCCGCGTCTCCCCTCTTGGTCCAAGTATCCGATGTCAACAAGGACTACGTCTTCCTCACTTGGCAGCCGCCCAGTGCAGATGGATCATCACCTGTAGAGGGCTATTACATCGAGAGGTAAGCAGGACAAGTGTGGGAACCTGCGCACCGAGCGACGCAGCAGAACACGACTAAAGCGGACCGTCACAAAAAAAATTGCAATTGGTCGACTCAAACTTGCACACCAAGCGAGTGGGGACTGCACATCCTCTGGCGCACCGCAATGGAAAAACTGCAACCCTGTCTCAGGCTTCGAGGCTCCACAATTCCACATCCACTGTACTGGATTTTTTTTTTTTTTTTAATTGAACCACAGAAACATGGCGTGATTGTCAAAGAAGAAACTACTAAACTAAACGTAATTTTTGGGTCTGTGCATTTTTGATTAGATGATACATCTGCGACGCACCGATTAAAATGTCCAATTGCAGCAAAATTTGCGTTGAATTCGTGTTTAACCGCATCGCTTGGTGTGCGACAGGCCTTAAGGAATTTTTGTTTCTTTGATTCTCATCTACAGAAATGAAGAAGTCATTATCTTGTGTGGCAAACAGGCGACAATAGCTCTGTGTTTCGCTAATATTTTTTTGGGAATGTGACAAACTTGCGTTCGGATGGGAACAAATATGCCATTATTTTCAAAGACCGCCACTTTGAGGCATGCTTTCAAAAGTTTGAGGTTTCAGTTCAGTGGGGCATTTACTTATCTTTGTCTTTCAGACAGAGCTTGCAAAAGCACGTTCACATAGCCGTCGCGGCTTTTTTTTTTTTTTTTAATTCATACAGCACATTTCATACACAAGGCAACTCAATGTGCCTCACACAACTAAAAGCACAACACCTAAAAGAGAAAGAGAACATCTGAACTCAAAGGCAAAGCATAGAGAACAAAAGTAGCTTCAAAATTACTAAATAAATGTACATTGACAACATTTAAACGCATTTACAAACCAAACATTTAAAGCGGAAGTCAACCCAAACATATTTTTTTCAAGAATATGTTCCCAGCAGGCCCACTAGTTGAAACACGGCATTCTGATTCATTTTTAGTTTGTGGAATATAAGTTAAGCAGCAAAATGTACCTGTTATTAGCCATCTCCGGGGGCGGCCATTTTGTCTTCTGTCGACTGAAAATGACATCACAACTGCTCATAATGACCAATCAAGTATCAGATTCAGAAAACAGATCAGCCGTGATTGGTCGTTGTGAGCAGTTGTGATGTCATTTTCAGTCGACAGAAGACAAAATGGCCGCCCCCAGAGATGGCTAGGTACGAGTGCATTTTGCTCCTTAACTTATATTCCACAAACGCAAAATTAATCAGAATGCCATGTTTCAACTAGTGGGCCTGCTGGGAAAATATTCTTCAAAAACATATGTTTGGGTTGACTTCCGCTTTAAAGACATTTCAAAGCAAAGGAAAGGATTAAAAAGTCGCTTTCTGAAATTAATAAAAGGCCGGACTATATAGCAAAATTCATTGCAAAATTGCTTAAAATATCTTAAAGAATTGTGAAATAAGCATAGTTTTTAACCTGGCTTTAAAAGCATTTACACTCATGGCTGACTTCACTTCTGTTGGCAATTTATTCCATTTGCGTGCAACATAACAGCTAAATGCCGCTCCACCATGTTTGCTTTGAAAGCTGAGCACCACTTATTCACCCCAGTTTGCAGATCTCAAAGGCCTACTGGGTTATATATTCAATTAGCATTTCCTTAATGTATTCGGGAGCCAAACCAAATTCAAATAATTTCACGCGTGCCATCGGCGCAACAGCTGAGACACTTTACTTTTTGGGCAGTGACTCTTTTGGGTTTGCAACTCCAAGAGTCTTCACACACTGCTATCAGGGCATTCCGCCTCTGTTGCACATGTGATCCTACCTCGGAAACCGGCGTCGTCACGGTTCACCCCTTCATCCCATATCGGTGAAGGGCTGCCTGAAGAAAGTCGGCTTAGCCCGTGTGAAATCAGCTTGTTATTCGCCTTTATCACTATCAAGTGGTTCCTTTGTTGTTTCTATTGTTTTGCCTTCTTCAAATATCCACATAGCTGTTTACAGCTATTACTATCCCGCATACGCCATCAACATATAATCGGGATTTAATTCCCATTCCGAGGATGTGAAAAAAGATACATTTGGCATGTATTTCCAGTGAGTCCCTGGGTTACAAGTTAACAAAAGCAAGAGTCTAAAGTGGGAAACTCATCTTCTCGGGGAAATTGATTAGCGGCTGATAAAACTGCAGGCAGGAACCGGGCAGCAGGTGAGATCGTTTTCACGAGATGAATGGTGCGCGTGATAATTATCAGCCCTCGACATCCTCCGAATACGCGAATCAAAGACTCCTGCTGGAGAAACAGGTGCTGCTCGTATGGTATCAGCGCACCAATCAATCAGGTTCATCCTGTGCGTTTGCTCTTGTCTAAAAGCCACTCTTTGGCTTTGTAATTTGTCTTTGTGTGTGTGTTTTTTTTTTTTTTAGTATTCTGCAAATGACCTCGTCTGTGCACGTTGATGATGCTGTGTATGTTTGTGTTTTATCTCTTTTAATTGGAATGGTGGATTGAATTCCTAAACATGACTGTTTTCTGGATGTGAGAGGACAACATAGCTCCCCAGTTCCCTAGCAACAGCCTTATCGTTAGTGCAAACTCCGCTCATCTTTCTTTGTTTTCCGGAATGCGGCAATGGATTGTTGTTGAAGTTCGCTTATCCGGCCTCCGGCATTTATCTTTGGAAATAAGTTTTTAATGTGTTTGGGAGACCCTTTGTTTGAGCACAACGTTTATTACGGGTCTTAGCGGGGTGTTTATCGCTTTAGATTTGTTGTGCGGCCTCGCCATTACGTTATAAAGTGAAACTCTGAAAGTAATGTGCTCGTTTATGTTTGCAGGGAGTCATCAATCTGTCCTTCTGTTTTTTTACAGGTGTGACCTCAGTCAGGGACAGTGGGTGCGCTGCAACGTGCAGCCTCAGAAAGCGTGCCACTACCCGGTGTTTGGGCTGAAAGAAGGAGCCAGGTACCGGTTCAGAGTTCGGGCGGTCAATCGAGCCGGCGCGGGTCGCCCCTCCAAGGCGACAGAGCCCATTCTCACAGAGGACCCCCTTCAAGATGCCAGGACCATGGGTAAGGCACTGCCGTTAAAAGCCCGCATTTGTCTTCCTTTTCTCTGCGTCGCTGTTCTGTAAGCAGCAGAGACACAAAATGGAGCCAGCAATATTCCATCTTGGAGGTACTATCCGAGCCTTAATAGGTGGGGCGACACCTGTGCGGAATGGAATCTCAGAATGCCAGGACGGGGGTAACACTCGAGACTCACTTATCCCACCGTGTTGCGTTGAAAGCAGTTGTCACGGCCAGACAACGGTTTTGGACTGGTGCTTATGTGCTTTAAATGGATGATGGACTGAAATCGAATGTCACCACGTGAAAACGTGCAGTTGCAGCAATGGCCACCTTTGCTGGGCTCTGTTTAAGCCTGGAAGACTAACGTTAAAATTTGTAACACCATCACTAACGTCGGGTACATTCAACCCGACATAATATCCCGGATAAAATACAGTTTTCATCCATTTATGTGAAGGTACAACATTGTATGCCAAATTGGAAGTTGCCTTCTTTAATTTCCCAATCCAAAACATCAGATAAACAATATCGTGTGGGTGAAAATCACCCGACGTTAGTGTTCTGGGGTTAAAGGTCAAACGAGGCTTTGATGCGGTTATTGACTCACTGAATATGAAATGTATAAAAAGCATAAAAGTAACAGGCATCGTCGGTTGGCTTTCGGAGCTTGAAAGGAATACCGCAGGGTTGTGTTCTCAAACCCTCCTCTTTCTCCACAAACACTATATCTATCTATCTATCTATCTATCTATCTATCTATCTATCTATCTATCTATCTATCTATCTATCTATCTATCTATCCATCCATCTATCTATCATCTATAGATTGTGTGTGCGTGGAAACAAGGGCGGTTGAGTACACAAACCTGCGGTACTCCTTTCAAGCTAAATAAGCCACCTGACAATGCCTGTTACTTTTAAACACAACAAAGATGTGGGTTTTTTTCAGTATTGACAACATCATATAAATCTATTTCATATACCCAGCTTGGCTTTCAAGTGTACTGAACTGAAAAGTTTTTCAAATTACCAACTGTTGCCTGGTCAATTTTCTTTTGGGTGAGCCAAAATTTGAGTCATGAGCGAGCTTCTTCTTTATTTAACACAGAATAGCCTCAGTTCGTGTTGTGAATATATACAATGATTACACGTCATCAAAGCACTTTATTTGTTTTTATTACTGTACGTTGTATTATGTTTTCTACAGTCAGGGCCAGAGGGTGCGCTTTAATAAGGAAAGAGCGTTGTCGTGTTTCTCTATGAAAAAAAGACGACCAAAAAATTGTGTGGGGGAAGCGGCATTTCAATTCATTACAATGAGCAAATTCGATACTAGTAAGCTGAGTTGCAATCTCAGCCACAAAAAGTATTAAACTCAGCCAAGGTACCACTGTATATACATATAGCTTGAGCTATTTAATTTCATAATTGTTTTATTTGTCATATAAGTGTAAAAGCAACACTCCCCTTAGGGGTGTACTGGACTATGGCCGTGTTCCGCTAGAGATTGAAATGTGCACTGAGATGCGGCGTCCGTGCGCGTGTGTCCGTGTGTGCGTGTTTGTCTCTCAATATATAAAACGGAGGGCAGATGGGCTGAAGTCCAGTGTTGTGCATCATTAAACACAGATGAAGGTACAAGACATAAGGTTGACCGCCTTCCGGCCTGCTCACCATCCATCCATGTTGCTCCCTCTCACCTATTTTGTGTCTCTCTTTCTCCAGCTGTCGCGCCGACCTGCGGCCGCCATTTTGACACACTCGCGCGTCGTTACGACCACAAATGTCACTTCATTATTTCCCCTTGAACGGTCTTTCTCTCTTAGTGGTCAAAGTGCACGGAGGAAGGACCGTCGTCATCACAAAAGATGAACTGGAAGGTGAGAATGTGTTGTCATTACATTACATCATTACAGTGAATGTGTCATTTCAATGATGTCATTAGGACGCCCGCAAAGCACATGATTAAAGCAACCCGTGGGCTCGCCGTTCCCCGTTGCTCGCGACCTAATGCGTCTTCATATCATTTCGGACAACACGCCTCAGTAATTGATCGCTCCTTTTCTCAGAAGGGAAGACAATGAACGGCCCCCAATGGCTTCTCTGCAAATGCATATCATGGCTGCCGGCGCTGCGGTTGCTGTGCCGCTCGTGAGAATGCATTCGCACTGTCTTCATCGCGGCGTCCTCCCCACGCACGCATGAAGGTGAAAACATGCATCAAGCGTGTGTTGTGTGCAGCTTCATTCATCACAGGCAAATTCTCTTTCAGGCTAATGAAATATTCATAAAGTAAAATGGCACTCGGTGGAACAATCCTCATTTGGACCCAATTGCACACTACTTTCAAATGCCACACGTTTGTGAGTAACAGTCTTACAAAGGAGTATATTGCGCCACACACACACGCGCGCGAGAAAAATGGGATTTGCAAGAATAAAATTCGAATGTTGCAAAGAAAACATTGTAATTTTGAGAGAATATAGTTCTATTTTCAAAGGGGAAAAAAATCTGAAAACTGGGGGATTATTCTATTTTCGTTCAATTTATTATTACTTGTGTTAATTGCAACTTTATTCTCTATAAAGAGACGTAACATATTTATTATTGGTTACATAATGTTTTTTTTTTTTAATTGATATGCAATACAATACAATACAATTGATCAAACTGCAGGGCGGAGCCATGGGCGGGCCTGGGTGTGCACAGCCTGACCGACTGCCCACCCAGTGAGATTCCTGAAAAAATATATACTTTGACATTTTTTGTAAATTTTAAAATTATTTTTTAATTTGCATTTTGCTGTGTTTTTTATTTTGTTGAATATTAATAATTGCTGTGGTTGTCTAAGGAAGATCCGAACTTCATATTATTCAGTTTGTCATTTTATTTGAATATACGATGTGTCGGGACAAGAGGATTGTGCTCAGTGAGAGAAATATTCAGGGTCCCCCTGATTTTTCCCGGCCCACCCATTAGCCACATTCTGGCTCCGTCAAAATGTAGAGCACTAATTATTTTCAACCTGAATGATCTAATTAAGATAATGATGATGATTTTAATATTAATTTCCGTGGTTGTTTTTGTGCAATCTTACTCAATGTGAAACAAAGAATACTGAAAATATAACATCCTCCGTTGGATGGATGGAGATGCGTTTTATATAATTAGTCAGAGGTGGGCGTTCCGTCAGATTGACAGACCGGTCCGTCAGTCCGTCACTGACCGACACCCGTTGTCCCTTACCGACGTAATATGATGTGTGGTGCAGCTTGGAGATTTGAATGTTCCGAAAAATCGGAATATGACGACGTACTGTTGCACCCGTATAAAATACAAATTGGAAGATGACTCATCCTTAGTTGGCGGGGCACTGTCCTCCCTGCCCCTAATGCTGAATCGACACAGACCGAGCTCTCCATCTTTTCCTCACGCCACAGGTCAGATCCGAACTCCCCTCCCGCCCACCAACGTCCACGCCTGCGAGCTGAGCGACACGTACGCGGTGCTGAGCTGGACCGAGCCAGAACCCCGAGGGAAGGAGCCGCTCACCTTCTACGTGGAGCGGGTCGGTGATACTCAGCATTATTATCCTTCTAAAGGCTGGATTTTTAACACCGCTCATTAAATGTGCCTTATAATGTCGGTGTGTACACATTAGCAGTCCTTCCGCGTGTGCCGAACTCGAGGATCAGTGTTGTTTCATCATGGCACGTTTGTTGATTTTGGGCCACCCGGCGCTGGAACATGTGGCAGACTAAAAGCGCAGGCTTCCAACTGCAGCTCTAATCTAACGAGACAGGTGCAAGCGAACACACACAAACAGACACACACGTACACGCACAGGCATACACGCAGTCGACAGGCATGCACATCTGTGATTCCAAGTTTGGGGGCAGTTTAAGGTCAGCGCTCCCATCACATCTTTGCTGAACGCAATAGAAGGGGGGGGGCGGGGGGAAATTGCACCACCTTTATATTCTTTTATCCAAGAGAATCGTCAAAACTTCAAACCGATGTTCAAATAAGATGAATCCCTCCACCTTGTGGGCGCCTGCCTGTTGTTTTCAGCAATAAAGTCCCCCCAGGCTCTGCAATATCAAGCCCAGACGCCCCAACATTTTCCAGCTCTATCAGGAACGTGCCGCAGGAAATATAATTTTTTATTGGACCGTTATTCGTTACTCGGGTAATAAAACTGTCAGAGCTGTCAAAGGCATATGTGAAATACAAAAGTTTGCTATTTGCCGTCCACTTATTTAATGAAGGCCGCATTCAAATATATCTCTCGCCCTTGAGCCAGCTCTGTATAATCGTTGGTGCCTTTGACAGTCTTTTCTTGCTTGCATTCCACCTCTGGCAAAGTGCGTTGGAAAGTCAAACAATGCTTCAGCGAAAATGTGAGTCGTAAATGTAGGCTGGGTTTTGTAACAAAATGTGACGTCGACGCTAAAGATGGGCCTACGCTGGATGATTTCAACTTATCTTTTGCTTTAGTCGTCAAAACTAACTGTTGAAGCGCTACCGCTCGAGTTGGGCTCTCACTGTCGAATTTTTTAGAATCAACTATTTAATCGATTATCCCATCGATTAATCGAATACAATTTTATTTCCAAATGATCACGACTACAACATTCTGGGAAATCACAATGTCCCATCGCTGGTAAGCTACTGAATTTTTAGAACATGCCTGCGGGCTACTCGTGTGGTCCTTGGATCTACCTGGAGCCCACAGGCACCATGTTGGTGACCCCTGCCCTAGGGTACGTAAATTTATGAGCACAACTGTATGTCAGTGCATCTCCACGGCCGACCATCAACAAGATTTAAGCTAGAGGGCAAGCGTTGTCACCCCTGTTTACGTTTAAGTATCTCCACACAGCTCCTACTCTGTCTGCCCAGAAGGTATATGTCAGGCTGGTAAAGAGGTGCCGGTGTTGTACTAATAGAGCGTTTTCTGTGTGTGTGTGTGTGAGTCCAAGTACAGACTGTACTGATACCGATACACTGGGATCTCTGTCAATGCATCCCTTGTTCTTTTGCATTTACTTCCCTGCATCTGCACATAGCTCTTTCAATCTTGAATCCATTTAAGTTTCCAACCTACCAACAGGTAAGAGTCTTTATGCCCGCCAGAGCGTGAAGTGCTTCGCTGTAGATAACGACACAATTGCCAGTGAGTGATGGGTATTCTGTTGGAAGGAGTTATCATACTTTGGCAGCTCACTCGTCGGCACATTGAATCCTCCAGCACATTGGGAAGCTGCTGAACAAAGATGGAGGCTGTCTGGAAGTAGTCTGACTCGCGTTTTGGGCTCCGTTTTAGTCGCAAGAAGGGGAGAGCAGCTGGGAAATGGCCAGTTTGGACGCTGTGGTCAACTCTCCCAGGTTTCCCGTCTTTGACCTGGTCAAGGGAACGCAGTACCACTTCAGAGTTCGTGCTGTTAACAAGTACGGGGTCAGTGAGCCGTCAGAGCCGAGCGGCCCGATCTGCTTGGGAAAACCAAAAAGTAAGTATGTGTGTGTGTGTGTGCGCGTGTGTATGACCGACCAAACGACCACTCAAACTACTGATGGGCTGTTCAACCTACCAACCAACTGACCGACTAAATGACGGACCAAATAAACCAACCAACCGACTGGTGGATCAAGCAACCAGTTGCCCAAATGACCAACCAATCGACAGACTAACCGCATAATCGACTTGAAAAGTTCAATGTGTTGAAATTTTCCAATGTGTGACTCCATGGTCTTAACCGGTTTCAGCTGGTTAAGTGTGCCAAAGGGTGCCATAGATAGGGAAAGCGAGGTCTAAGCAAATGGTAAGGTCACAAAGATACACCAGCCTACCTCAAGTCACTTATCTAATTATGTGTGCCAAAGAGGTCTAAATCTAACAGACTGAATGATCAAGCAACCAACTAATCAACCAACTGATGGACCAATCAACCAACCGACCGACCAAACAACTGGCCGACCAACCAAATGACCGACTAAATGACCAAACAACCTACTTGTGGACAAACCAACTCATCAAACTGCTGCCCAACTGGTGGTGAAACCGCCAACAAACTTACACACTGACCAACCAACCAACCAACAAACCGTCCAAATCAAAAACGGACCAACCAAATAGGACTAACTGTGTCTGTACATCCCTTCAGCTGACAGATATTTGTCTTTTGTCATAGGTGTCCCCACTCCACCTTCCTCCATCCTTGTCTTCCGAGACACAGACACCTCAGTGTTGCTTCAGTGGCAAGAGCCCAAAGACAAGGAGGGCGTCCTAGGATATTACCTGTACTGCAGAGAAAGCGGTCAACCGGACTGGAAGGTCATCAACAATAAGCCCGTTACCGACCCCAGGTGACACAAAAGGCTTCTCCCCACACAAACACATTTATTTTATTGATTCTTCTTTTGGTCCTCTTCAGGTTTACAGTCCACGGCCTCCAGACTCGTAAGGAATACGTGTTCAGGGTGAAGACGGTGAGTCGAGCAGGAAACAGCAACTACTCTGCGGAGTCGCTCCCCATCCTGGTCAAAGCTGCCATTCGTAAGTGCATTACAGATCAATTCTTACTGTGGAAATCAAATATTTATCTACGTTGAAGTGTTTTCACTGACATTTCTTTGACTGCTTGAAGTTGGCCATGGTGTAAAACTGCCAACAAACCAATCAAGAAACTGACTGGCGGGCCATCTGACCGACTAGCGACTGTCAAGCAATCAAATGACGGACCAATCAACTAATAACTGATGGATGGACCAGTCCACCAGCTAACTGAAGAATCAAACAACCGAATGATGGACCGAATGACCAACCAACCAATCAATCAATCAATCAACTGACTGATAGACCATGCAATCAATCAACCAACTGATGGACCAATCAAACAACCTCCCGACTAACCAAATTATTGGCCCAACGATTTAACAACCAAGCAAATGATGGATGGACTAGCCAAATGATTGACTGCTCAGCCATTCAACTGACTAATGAACCAACTCATGAATCAATAAGCCAACCAACAGACTGACCAAACAACCGACTGACCAACCAATCAACCCACTGATGGCCCAACCAGTCAACCAGCCGACTGACTGACCAAATAACCAACCAACCAACCAAACAAGCAAACAAATGAGCACATAAACAGTAGATCAACCAACCAATTGATGGGCCAAGCAATGGCGAACCCAATTTCCAGTGCAGGTATATAACAAGTCACGTTAAAAAGATGTTTGCTTGTCAGCCATTATGACACACTGTGCTAGTGTAGTGTTTCTCGACAGACGATAATGTGCTTGTTAGCGAGCCACTGGGCCTTTCTCGTGACTCAGTGTCAGATAATGTGACTCATTTGCTTGCAATTCACTCCTTTCGTCTCCTTGTGAGCATCTGCACGGGGATGAATGGCCTCACACTTGAATATAGCCGCATTTGAATGACAATTGGAAGTCTGCTGAGCTCCGGCTTCCCTGCTGGGATGTTCCGTCTTCTTTATTTCGGCAACTCCAGGCGTCCCTTCGGCTCCTTCGGCCATCGCGCTGCTGATGTGCACGGGCTCAGAGATGGTTTTGGGCTGGAGGAGGCCTCGCCGTGACGGTGGAGACCCCGTGAGGGGGTACTACCTGGACAAGCGGGAGGCGGGCACGGAAAGGTGGCGGGAGGTCAACGTGAAGGCGGTCAGAGAGAGGCAGGCTACGGTCGGTAAATTCTAGATACCTCCTTGATTTTTTTTTTTTTTTGCCCTTGTGTTGTTTCATTTTTAATGGGTCCTTTTTACACAAATTACACAAATCTCCATTATTTCTCCAGTTAGCCTCAAACTAATGACAATATTGGCTTAAGGCTGACTTTGGCCATGTCACTAGGCAACAAGCCGAGCCCGCGGGTACCTGCACAAAAAGTCCTTGGCTCAAGAAGATTACATGTACCGACTAATTACCAATGGATGTCTCTTTCGTTTTTAATTTGACAACTAAAGTGAGATTTTTCTACTTAGGCTGACATATTATGAAAAATTGCCTTTTAAATTCCTTGATTACAAACAGTTGGGTCTCTGAAGTGCCTGTTCACCCATCAAGTGTAAATTAAAAGACACGTGCAAGTAAATCTAAAAGCAGAACTGTATCGATTTTTGTTGGATGTGCAGATCAGCGCTGGCTAACAGAGTTAGCCTCCGATTAGCAGCGCTTCTTTGAGTGCTCGGTAAACTTCTCTCTAGTTACATGGTCGTCTTGGTAACAACAGCCGGACTTGCAGTATAGCGGGCGGGGTGTACGCTCTCATTCGCATGAAACGGCAGCTAATTTCAATGAGACAAGAAATAAGATGCACCGAGATAAGTGAGTTAAAATACTTGATCCTTGGAGTATTGTGACAAACGCGTGGCACAAACCTGTTGTCAGAAAAACGCCTGTCTCATTTAAAAGGTGAGAACTTACAGAGCCCCCTTTGGGCAAAAAGAACACGTGTCCTGGTAAAAGATTGCATCTCCTGTACTTCCAGCATGATTTATTGAACAGGGCAGAGGCTGATTACACTGTGGAAAGAAAAGTGAGTCAAACCATCAAATGCTACTTCTTTGCCCCCAAGTGGATTTTAAGTGCACTTGGAATTATGAAATGTCTTTCAAATTTCAAGAATTAAATGTCCTTTTTTTTTTCTCTCTCTCTCTTTTGGATTCCAGCGTAGCTTCGAGTTCTTCGTTTAGCCTCAGTGAGTAAGTAGAGAGCGTCCCACCGAAGCGATAAGAGCCTTAAAGTCTAAGTGGCTGCGAATAGTAAGATCAATGTGCAAATCAATAAAGGCTGAATCCCTTCTCTTCCCAAAACAAAAGTGTCTGGGATGGTCTCAAGAGAAAACGCTGTGACAGCAGCAGTAATGCCTTCTCAAATGCCTGCTGGAGTCTGGAGAGAAGCTCCTATGCGACCCGGGAGCAATAAATCCAAACAAACGTGGCAGGGAAAAGACAGCCGGAATGCCAAATCCAGTTCAATTGTGCTTTATGTAACATTTATCATGCTCCCCACTCCACTGAAGTCATTATATGGCCCTTGGTAGTCACCTTATTGAGTCTTTGTCTTTTCCTTTAATTTTTTCTGTTTTTTTTAATTTTTTTTTTTTTAATAGGTTTCCAACCTGACCAACGGGCTTTGGTACCAGTTCCGCGTGTTTGCTGCCAACATGGTTGGCGTGGGGAAGCCGTCAGAGGCCAGCGAGGCTTTCCTGTGTGAGGAATGGACCATGCCGGAGCCTGGTGAGCGCCAAAACAGTTGGAAAATGAGCGTTGGGGGAAAAAAAAATCACAATTCATAGTTGATTAACCTCAATTTTGAAAAAATGTAAACTAGCCAAACCATCCCCTCCCTCTCCAAAAACAACTTTAAAGAGAGAAGTCAACCCAAAATTGTTCTTTACAATAGTATGTTCTTTGGAGCCCCACTAGTCCAACCTTTAATTCTGATTTAATATTGCGGTTGTGGAATACAAATTAAGCAGCAAAATCCACCTGTTTTTATCCATCGCAGAGGCGGCCATTTTGTCCCTTGCTGTCAACTGAATATGACATCACAGTTGCTCAGGGATCAGGTAACGACCAATCACGGCTCAGCTTTAGAAAACAGGTGAGCCGTGATTGGTCCTTATCTGAGCAACTGTGATGTCCTTTTCAGTCGACAGAAAGTGACAAAATGGCCGCCTGCTGAGATGGATAAAACCGGGTGGATTTTGCTTCCTATCTCTTAGTCCACAAACACAATATTAATCAGAAAGCCATGTTTCGACGAGTGGGGTTGCATACAGCACATTATTGAAAAGAAAAAATGAGGGTTGACTTAATCTTTAAATAGGGCTTTGCGATATGGTTTTTCACAGAGAAATCCAATTTGCCCCACAGAATAGAATTATAAAAAAAAATCTAATGACAATGACATTAATTCAAAACAAGTTCTGCTTTTGTTTTGTTTTTTTCCTTCTGGGATGTCCTTTATTTCTCCTGACACCAAACAGCTTTTTTTCGCCAGAACTAATCAATTTCCATTCAAATCCTAGGAAAAAACTATTCTTTACAGATAATGTGAAAATGAGTGCTTCTTCTCTGAGGGAAAATCGATTTTGTCAACACTAAAGCATTCTGAATAAATTCACATTTTAAATTCTCAACAATTTAATGGCATAAAATAAGCATTCAAACTACATGGCTCAGCTGGTGTTACTGTCTGTTGCTAGCTCTCGCACGTTCTTTAATCATGAGGTGAGGCAAGGCAACCTCAGCAAAATATTTGTGGCTAGGAAGCATAAAAGTTTCCATCATTAAAGCACTGATTTTGGAACGTGTAATGGGCAGCTTGCCTTTCAAAATGTTCAACGCGATTATCTAATTCCGAAAACAATAAGAAAATGATTCCCATTAATGTTGTCCAGTTTTATTAAAAGAGGGGTTGGAAGTCGCTAAATATAGCGAGCAAATTTGTGATATTGACTGTGCTTTTGTAAAGTCGCTTCTCTCTTTTCAAGTCATGTTGTTAGTGTAAGCAGTGAACCTCAACGGGGATACGCTTTGAGCTTCAGAAACCACTAAAAAGGATGGATTTTAAAAATCAATCACCCTGATAAATAAACCTGAATAAGTCAATAAAATCGATTAATCGCCCAGAAGTCCCAGAAGTCCCGGCTTAAAGCAACACTGGGTCATGTCAGTTTTTGTTGATTATGGCGGTGCCATGTGGACAAAAGCGGTAGTGTTTTGACAAAAACCAACCACATTTCCCATGCGTGCCAGCACGTAGTGTCCTGAAATCCTGAGCCGTCCTTACAGCGAAAGGAGGAAGCAATTCAGGACATTTGTATTTTTTTGTGTGCCAGGGTATAGGCCACCCTCCTCAAAATTGCTTTGTGCCAGGAAAAACGATACAGACCCCCTCAGGGCATGAAGTCCCGTTCAACTACTGTACTTGTAAGTCAATGTTTCATCAAAAGAGAGATGTGAAGAAATGTTATTAAGGTCGATTTCTTGCCCGGTGCTGCTTTAACATCCTGATGAAATTTACCACATACTTTCCGGATATTTCATGGATGATTTTCCACTTCTTTGGAACCGTCGTAATTAGATATGAGATTATTATTTCAGAGTAAACAAGCGTTTTCCCTTCATGCACCCTTCTCATATAATACATAGTGTTTGTTTCGTTCAGAGTGCAGGCTGATGCCGAGTTTCATCATGCTAGAGCGATCCGAGTGTCCGTTAGTTGCAGAAAGGCCCCGGCTCGGCCTTCGAGTGTTGCCATGGCGACATAAAAGCCGCAGTGAAACCAAAGCCCCCGTAGCTCCACGTGTGTTCCGAGCGATGTAGAAATATGCACAGAACAACGGACACACACTCACACACAGCTGCTTGTGACATTAATATTGAAAATGGAAAGAGGCGCTCCCTGCCACATGGCGTTTTTTTGAAGCGCGGCTCATTAATCCTGCCGAACGGGCTCCCCTGGATGGCATTAATAATTCTAAAGTGGGAGCCAAAAATCATTAAGCAAACTAAGCGCCGCAGTCAGCCGGGGTGGCTGGTGGAACGTCGTCATGCTCCTTTTGTGGTTATTGATAGATGTCGTCATGGACACGCATGACTCAGCGGTCAATCTCTCTCAGGTTGTCCCTTTGACTTGGAGGTCCGCGAAGTGAGGGACCACTCGCTGATGCTCCTGTGGGCCGCGCCGCTCTACGAAGGCCGGGGCCCCGTCAAGGGATACTTACTGGAAATCAGCCAGGGCGAGCAGTCTGACACATGGACTGCTGTGAATGACAAGCCAGTCACGGACACGTATTATAAGGTGAGGAAATATAATAACGGCAAGCGTACGGGACACCTACGGTGCGCTACTGTTTAAACCAAGAAAAGATTATTCATAACTAAGGTGGAATACACAAGACTTGGAATGTGACCCAGAACTTTCAAGCAAGAAACCAAGAAACCAGATCATCAATGATATTTTTTGTGTGCAGTGGCGGAGCTAGACTTTTTTTCCTTGGGGGGGGGGGCAAGGCAAAACAAAAACATGGAAACACGCTATCAACAATCAACATCCATTTTTATATTGAATAAAATGCACGTGCACATACGTAAAACATTGGCGACAACAATTACAAATATACAAACAAAACATTTTTCAATAGCCACAATGTAAATAATAATATTCAGTATATAACATTCATGATGTTCTTCTTTTTGCCTTTTATTAGTTTTTTTTTCTCTGTGAACAGTGTAACCTATAAAGACAAACGCCCCAAAGTCACACAATTTGAAACAAACCAGAGGTGGAACACCCCGTGTGTTTTCTGAGAGTCCACTATATTCGATGCCGTCGGACATGTTAATGAAAACCCAGAGAAAGTCCTTGAGTGCTAAATGTTTGATGCGTTTCTTATAACATGCAGGTTTCAGGTCTTCAGGCGGGTCAAATCTACCGTCTCCGTGTGTCGGCTGTCAATGAGGCGGGAGCGGGAACCGCCTCCCTCCCTTCGGAGCCAGTCACGGCGCAGACCTCGCCAGGTCAGTCCTTGCACACAGTAATTTCTCTTACAGTATACGATATGCCGCTTTTCTACACCCGCCACTTCGATACTGCAGGACTATAGCACGAGAAATGCCCAAAAGAAGGAATTTAAGGTGGGGAAAAAGTCACGATTCAAATCCCATTAGGTTCTTTTTTTCCCCTATAGGATATAATGCAAACGAGGACCACTGTTATACTTTTAAGGTGCTTTGAAATATAACAAAAACGTGTCTTCCTCAGATACCAAAAACATTGAGGTGGGCGTGGACGACGACGGCTTCATCTACCTGGGATACGAGTGCGATCACGTAGGCGACGGCAGCGAGGGCCTATGGAACAAAAACTACACCCAGCCCATCGACGGCGCCAGAGCTCAGGCGGACAACAAGGACGGCAGGTGGGGGGCCGGCCTGCCCGCTCGTTGTGGGTGCGAACACGGGGGTGACGTCGTGGAGTCGGGAACTCGCTTGAAAAGGATGCGAGATGGCGCCAAGTTGGATTTCAGTCACTGGAATCAACTCTCCAAAGTCTCTGACCTCTTCACACTCTTTAAGTGCCTTCTCGTGTTCTTTTGCAAGCAAATGTTCCATCCGTCCCCGCTCCGGTCGTAATACGATTTCATCCTCACAAGGACAAATTATATTAGGATAAATGACTTATGTTCTGCTTAAAATATGAGCTAATAGAGCGACTGTTCATGTAAATGAGGCTTGAACAAGCCAGCTGGCAATTTAGGAGGATTCCCATTGAACGTCAGCCCCGATGAATGCCTGAATCGAAGTTTGAGTCCTGACGAAAGTGGACGCTGTGAAAAATAGACTTTTTTTTTTAATGGTTTGTATAAAAATGGTTGGGTGTCTAGAGTGCATGCCACATTACACAACCGAGTAAATCTTGTGAGCTGCCTATTTCCAAAAAGGAATAAAACCACCCCTTCGAAACCGTCTTAGTTCCTTGAGGCGTAAAAAAGACAGTGAAAAGAGTACGGTACTTTAATTCTTGATTCTTGGGGTATTTTGCTGAAAGTTCACAAACCTGGGAACTGTTTTAAATTTTGAAAGAAAGAAAAACATATGTCTCCTTTAAATTATACTGGCTTAGTGGGCAATGACGTAGGGACTCAAAGCACAGCACGGCGTGTCTTTCGGGCTACACAAAGGACGATAACTAAAATTGCACACTCGATGCAACAATCTTTTGTCTCCATTAGGTCTGTCCTCACCTTCAGCGACCCCTCCGAGGAAGACCTGGGTCTCTACACCGTGGAGATGAGCGACGATCCCAGCCTGTCCTCCAGCTACCTGCTCACTGCCGAAGGTGTGAAATTGTGTGGCTACCATTTAGAATCTGTAACTATTAATGTTCTCATTTTTTTTTTTCAATCATTTTAATCGTTCCGACAGAGTCACTGCAAAAGGCAGTGGCGGGCGATGACTTTTGGGCCTGGGCCTTCTGTGGGTATTTAGTGACCTAATCCACCTCTTAATAATGCCATCACGTCACAAAATAATGTTTAAAAAAAAACACTATATAACGATGGCTACTTTCGCACTGCACTTTTGCCGATTTCCGGACAATTATCCCTTCCAAGCAGCACTCATAGATACAAAAAAAGGCTGGATGTGTGGCATTGAAGAAGAGTATTATACACACATTTGAGGATATTACTAAAAGAAAAAAAAAACAGTTACCTTTATCTTCCAATACATCACCTCAACAACTCCAAACCTCTATTGTACGATACATCAATATGAAAACTTTAAATAAATAAACAACATCGTACTCACCAGCGATGCTAATGCAGACGCTCCTGCCTGTCTGTGTATGCTAACTTCTTTTTCTCAGGCTGCTTCACCCACTGGTGATATATTTATAAACTCTTGGACTGAAAATGTCATTGAAACTATTTCAGAAATGGATGTTTGGATTTTGGCATATGTGACGATTCACAATCACCTCCGGTGGCATCACAATGATGGACTCAGTGAATCTAGCAATCTAATCTTGTTACATAGCACCTTGTCTCAAGGTCACTACACCAATAAGCCGTCGTGTTCTCCAACCACTTTTCGAAATGTGATCAATGAAATAAAAGTTTAATGAACCTCTTGTCACTCTTGCAGACCTTGAACGCCTCAAAGAACTCAGCCAGCAAGTCCGAAATCCACGTATGCCTCCTCATATTATTATTGAACTCATTCGGTGAGTATTAATTCAGTGATAATTCCAAAAGAGAAAGATCGGAATCCCTTATCCTTCGCCAGTGATCGCACTGAAGTCAGGCTGGCATGTGGAGGTTTCGGACATGGGCGCCGTGCGTCTGTGGCTTCAAACGGAAAGTCTGAGCGACGATGCCGAGCTGCGTCTCGTTTTCAACGACAAAGAAATCTCCTCCACTCCAGTAAGAGCTGCTGCTCCAATAAGGCGTGAACAAAAAAAGATATAAATCTGTACACACATGGACAAAATTGTTGGTAGCCGTCCGTTTTTTGGCCCCCAGCTTTCGTAGGTTATAAGGCTGCCTTCTCCGTTCCCACCGATGTTCAATAGGGTTTAGATCAGCGCTCGACACACACACACACACAGACTATTTTCACTTCTTAACAGCCTATAAAATGCTCTCATTGGGAGGTTTCTTCCAAAGCAGTTGACTTATACTCTAACGATTGATGATTAGAATTTTTTGTTATTATTAAATACCAACACGCTAACACAACAGTTGCATCACAGTTAGTCATTTTGGTATGAGGATGTGATGTACGACAAGCTTATATACGGACCAGACAAACAACAGTAACAAAGTGAGCCAGACGAGATGGTGCTTCACATCGCCACCATGGCAACCTCCATTGATTCAAGCCGTACCTCTCTTGCCGTTCATTGGCTGGGAAAATTGAGCTTCATGCGAGCATTGAATTTCTCCTCACAGCGCAACATTGGCCTTCAGCCAGCACAGAATGTAGCCTTCAAATCACTAAAGGTTGATTGCGCCTCATTTTAGCTGTCATACAAGTACAGTGTAAAGAGAAGTTGTAATAAATAAAAAAAGAAAAATTAAAAAACGAAAATAAAGTAAAAACCACTGCGCCATCATGGAGACTCATGGAGAGTAAATATGTAGCCTTTGTTGGCAAGCTTCTCAAACAGAGAACTTTCTGCTCGCTGCTTGCCTGCATGACTTGTTTAGACATATGATAAAACTAAAAAAATAGTCTAACTAAAATTGAGGTATTCACTTTTTGGGTATTCATTTTTCTAATGAATTGATTGGTTAATTGATTTATTGTAAATAACAAAATAAAAACAATGTTATTTTGTTTTATTCTTTCACTAAACTACCAGTAATTTCTTAATTAATTATAATTAAATTAATTTAAAATATTACATTTAAAACATGAGAACTATAATATAAAATGATCAAATTAATACATTGTACAATACATGATACGCAAATGTATGTCCAATTTGGGATTTTTTTACAAAAAACGTTAATGTGATGTCTGTAATGCGGAAACACCATTCACGGAAAAAATGGACATAAGTGTTTTTCACAGGACAGCAACAATAGAACATTTTTTATATGCACATTTTAATGTCATTGTTATTAAATCTATGAATGTCCATGTCAACCTGTCCTTTCCAAGAATCAAACATAGCCCCTGTGCACAAAAAACTTTTTTTTTGGCGTATTCAACTCCAAATTGTATCACGTTTGGAACTTTTCACTTCGGAGGTTCTTCTCTATCTAAAAAAAAAAATAACATGCAGGTGAGAGTGAGGTGCCAAGGCGACACCCACGTGGTCCCAACATATCGCCGCGAGTTGAAAAGAAGCACACGGGCAACAAAGGTGGAACAAATTGACAATTTCGCACTCCGTAGAGTTAACGTCCGCCGGAGGAAATTACCCTTGGATGCGGGAAAAGAAAATCATAAATAACATGATCGGGCAGCGTAACACAAACATTATTTAGGGTGGTCTCGGGAAGGGCCTTTTAAATGTGTTTTTTCTCACAAAACAGATGCTGAGCAATCCATTTTGTTCCGTTCCTTGTCTATAATGAAGTCAGACAAGTGGAGGGCCGTACCGGAATGACCTCCCCCAAGGCCAAACTGTTAACAAAAGTGAAGAATTTGAGACATTACAAATCGAGATGCTAGGGAATTTTTTAGGGGGGAGGGGAGTTGATTGTTTTATCTTTTTGGCCTGCAAGTATTTGTCATACAATTATTGATAGTAAATATGAATTTAGCTTACTGATACGTTGCTGATTTCAAATCGTTCCCTCACTCTACTTATACTCTACCCCTAAGCCTTAATTGAGGCAAGTCAACCCAAACATATTTTTTTCAAGAATATGTTTTATGCAAGCCCACTAGTTCAAACAAGGCATTCTGATAAATATTGCATTTGTGGAATAAGAATTAATCCACTCTTTTTTAGCCATCTCTGGGGGCGGCCATTTTGTCACTTCTGTCGACTGAAAATGACATCGCAACTACTCCGGTCTCAGGTGTCGACCAATCACGGCTGACCTTTTTTCTGAAGCTGAGCGATGATTGGTTGAGTAGTTGTGATGTCATTTTCAGTCGACATAAATGACAAAATGGCCGCCCCCGAGATGGCTAAAAACGGGTGGATTTTGCTGCTTAACTCATATTCCTCAAACTCAATATTTTCAACTAGTGGACCTGCTGGACAGCAGCACTTGACTCAACTGAGGTTATGCTACCAAGTTGTCATGGGTGGCCAACGGTTGTCTGCTCGGTTTGCTGCCATTCAAAACTGGAATCACAGAAGCACTTTAACCTTAATTCTTTCAATGCTTGGCAGAGGTAATAAAGGCTCATGTGAGTTTACCATAGATGCCAAAACAAAACGTAGCATAACTATTTATTGGGATTTACTGGGACCTGAACGCAATCAATAGTGGAGTCGACAGAGACAAATCCAACATGGTGTCACTATTCTGTGTCGCTTATTTCCAGAAACTCTCTCACCGGCAGCAGCTGCCACTCACACGGCACTCGCGCCTCATTTCCATTCGGTCCATTATCTGCCTGCTATCCCGAGTTCCATCTGAGGAACGCTGATTATGCGCCGTTTCTGAATGATCACAGCTGAGGTTTGCGAATCCAAAAGCCCATTTAGCTGATTAGCGCCCTCGAGCTCGCCGTACATCACATCGTCGCACGCCGCGCCACAACCGCCCAAGTCCCATCACCATCATGCATTCGTACTCTCAACGTAATGAACATAAAAGCCTGGGAAATGAGCCCAAATGATGTTTTTTTTCCCCCCGCTTCTGATTGTGTCCTGCATCAATTGCAACATATTTCATAATGCACTCGGGTGAGTGGCTCTCTGAACGACACCACCGACATTCATACCTCGTATCTTGTCGTTTGCGCGTCCGCAGAGCCGCAGGATCCACTTTGACAAGGCTGCCGGTCTAGTGGAGGTGCTGATGGATCGCATCAGCCACGAGGACGAAGGCTCGTACACGGCCCAGCTGCGCGACGGACGTGCCAGGAACCAATTCACGTTGGTCTTGGTGGATCACAGTGAGTCACGTAACAGATTCGATGTATTAAAGGGCTTATGATCAGTCATAAATACTCTTTATACACAAATCGGGCTTTTACTATGGCCATATGAGACACTTTTCCACTGCCTGCTGGCATTTTCCACGATGCCGTTTCGTAGAAATGGCACAGACACAGAATACTAAGTCAAAGGTCGTATCAAAGGCGGGCCAGCGCCTGTGTGTAAGGAGGATATTACGGCTTACTGGGACGGGCGTGTGAACTTTTATAGGCGGTGGATACCATTTTTCCTCAAATCGAATAAAGTTATCATATAGTCAAATAGAAAGCAATTTAAGAGTACCGGTATTTATTTGTGTCAAAAGTATTACAGCTAGAAGCAAATATTTTTTGTGATTATAACAACTATAAAAATGTAGTTTCAAACGTTTATGTAAACAGGTAACCAATTATTTATATTATTACTATTATTTATATTTTCAAATTTTTAGTAATAATAGTAATCCAAAATTATAGTGCATATTAAACATCATGAATTAAAACCCTACCCCAAGAAACAAACAAACAAAAAAAAGCACAAACTGCTAGCCCATGAGGAAATATCAAAGCTAAAGATACATTCATAAATTAATAATACCAGTTAGTAAATTGTTAAATGAAGACGGCCTTACCCCAATAATTGTCCTACACATAATAAACTCTGAAAAATGTACCGGTAATGATTTTTTTTTTTTTTTTTTTTTTAAGAATCAACATTTTTAATAATTATAATAAACATACAATACATGCTATATGCTATTAATAAATACAACTCTCTATAAAACAGGAATAATCATCTCACACTTGACAGACTGCATTTGAATAAACACTGGAGGGGAAAAAAAACGCCTCTCCTCATTATGAGAAATCCAATAAAGAACCAAACTAATTGACATTGACCTTTTAAATTCTCCTACTAATCATAATAAGGAATACTATTAAACGTAGAACTAGCAGCGGTTATACAGTAAAACGAACGGCCTTAGTTACTCAAATTAACATCTCACGCATAGACGACCACAAACATGAGCAAACGCATTAACCAAAACTGCGACAAACATCCAACTTCTTCTCGCTTCTACTCTTTTATCGAATGTAATTAGACTGTGTCGGTGTTCCTAATGGCCTATCTAATCATCTGTGTCTTTTACACCCCCCCCCCCCCCCCCCATCCAGAGTTCCGCGAGCTGCTAGCCCTGGCAAACGCCAAGCGACGCGACCACGAGAGAAAGAGCGGTGAGACATCCTTCTGTAAACACGCCACCTCCACTGTTCGCGTCCGCGCGAAAACATGGCCGCCTCATTACGCTAACAAATGGCTGCCGGTGACCTTTAAGCGGCACAGATGCACGCGGATACATCACGGTGACATTGTCATCGCTCGCTTCTCCCCTTTCCTCCCAAAGGGCCGTACTTCGAAGAGTTCTTGTCGTGGAACGTTAACGAGGATTGCCAAGTGATCATAAAGTGCAAGGTACTTAATTGCGGCAATGAATATAATGGCACTGTTTTCGTCTGCCGTTGCGTGACGGTCATTAGTGCAAAGGATAAAAGAGGAACTGTGATAAAATGCTGCAAAGGTGTGCACCCACAAATGCTCCTTAATAGAAATAGATTCACTCGTTGCATCACATTTTACACAAAAGTAGCAGCCCAGCCTTGCTGGTGTTTGTTTTGCGTCAAATTGACCAGTTCTTAAGTTTCAAAATATTAAAAAATATTTTGTAATTATGCAATACGTCTAGTAGCTGGATTTCTTGGGTTTGTTTGTTGAGTCTAACATCTGTTATTTGCTGAATAGTCCTTGTTTTTGTACTCAGGCCAAAGCTATAACACAAAGAATTGGGCGCCATCTGGTGGCCTCTTGGTGCTGAAGTGAGTTGAGGAACTTCATTTAGATAAATGAAGACCTTTGTTGCCATCTTGCGGCATATATAAGTAATTACAAAAGGGCAGAAGATGATATTTATACAAGATTTGCAAATATTGTATTTTTAAGACACATGTTGTGTAATAATTGCATAATAAATATATATATATATATATATATATATATATATATATATATATATATATATATATATATATATATATATATATATATATAATTGGCAAAGAAAACCCTTCCCATACGCTGTATACTGCATTAAACATACTGACTCTTATCACTGTTTCCGCAGGTGACAAACACAACCACAGACTCCACCCTCAGGTGGTCCAAGGACGGAGTGGCGGTGACGCAGGCTGAATATGACCCCCCATCTGGAGTCGCCGCGCTCACCATCCCACAGGTAATCAAACACTAATAAATATGTGTGTGACTTTTGAATATGAAATTGCTGTAGATGAGTTGTGCGTCCGCTCAGATTGAAAAGAAGCAGGCGGGCTCGTATAAAGCGGTGGTGTCGGATGCCAGAGGAGAGGACGTCAGCACCTTGGCGTTGAAGGATGAAGGTGATGCAGCGCAGTTCATTTGTTTTAATGACTTTTTTTTTTTTTTTTTTTTTAAACACATCATGCCATTGTCACTTTCCTAAATCAGGGCACACACATACCAACAATCGGGCCAAATTTGACCGATGATGACATTGAATGTTTCTAAAAGATTATCCTAACGGATTATCATGTGGTGTGGGGTGTGTCAAGAGTGATTTTTTTTTCCTCTCCAATCTGCTTCGCCACCAATCGTAAATGTCAAACTCATTAAATACCCGCAATGGCAAATCCTTGTAGGGGTCAAGCGACGGACTCTGTGATTGTGACGTGGAACAGAACGAAAGCCAATCAGGGAGATCTGAAGCTGTGTCCGGACACAAATAGGGCAGCTGGGTGTGTTGATTGTTTGTATAACGTAGCTCACTAGTAGAGATGGAATGACAAAGTTGTTTTTTTTTTTTTTTTTAGTTGACTATAATGTCATGAAAGTCGAGTCGAAGTTGCTTAATCGATGACTTCAAAACAGCGCAGCGGTCGGCAACCTTTTTTGCACCATGGATATTTCGACGAGCCGGCGTAGAAGCAAATGAACTAAAATAGATGTTAAAAATCGTAGGCATGCGTGTGTACGGGCTTTCTTTATAACATCGCCAGCGAGTGGCCCGACGTGCTCATTAGAGCTCTTTCAGTGTCAAATGTCACACACCGCTTATTATGATTCGTTTGTTTCTTCACAGAGTACGATAAGCTTCTCCAGCAGCTGAGCAAACAATGCGGTGAGCGAGTCACACACCGGAGGACCCCGCCAGCGTGTTGACATGACAACAACATCTATCTATTTCTCAATCCGCCTCTGCAGGATTGTCAGCGGGTCCGCTGAGGGTTCAAAGCACGGCAGAAGGTTTCAGGCTCTACTGCTGTCTCACTTATTATATCAGCTACCTGAAGACCACCTGGAGCTTCAAGTAAGGCAAAGCAGCTACCTGACTGTCATTAAAGACTAAATGTGCCCTGCAATTGATTGCAATTGTGACCAGTCCAGGGCGTACCCCACCTTTCGCCCAAATTGGCACCAGCTTCCCCGCGATCCTAATGAGGACAATATGAATTGTGTATATAGGGAGTATATGGACACTGATGTCTGGCAATGATTTGAGTCAGCTGGAGCCAAATGAAAGTCTCAGAAAAGAAATGGGCTGTCAAACCTAATCTTGAATTTCTTTTTTTTTCTTCTACTTTCATTCAATAAGCGCATTCCATCATTATTCATGTTTGCTTTAAGTAATGTCCTATATCTATTTGTAAGAAAACGGCGATTTAGATTAGATTGGTGATTTAACGGAACTAGACATGCAAAACAAAAAAAACGTGAGCGCATAGCTGGGCATTGGACAAAGAAAATGTGGTTTTAAACGTCATCAACTATTATGCCAACTGTGCAAGCATTCTTTAAACCGAGCCTGTAGCACCACCTGCTGGACGTAGACGTAACACGCTGAATACAGACTGCAGTAATACAGTATAACCAGCACTTTGAACTAGTGGTAAGCACGTCTGCCAACAGTTATGGTTCTGCGTTCAGGTCTCAGCTCTTTCCACTCAGACTTCTTCCACATTCCAAAAACATGTTAGGTTTGCTGAAGACTCGAAATCGTCACACAATTAGCTTGTTATTTCAAAATTATTCATCCCTACCTATGCATTCTTCACAATGACAAAATACAGCCATGTAAGTGGCGGAGGTGCTTTGGTTTGTTTCCGTTTGTCTTGTAGGGGGAAACGGATGGAACCCCAGTCTAGGATCAGGATGGGCAGCAACGTGCACACGGTTTGGATGGACATCTTCAACCCCACGGAGAACGACAAAGGCAAATACACCCTGGAGATGTTTGATGGCGTCGAGACACACCAGCGTCACCTGGACTTGTCAGGACAAGGTGGGGGCGCGTGCGAGAGCCAACGACACGTACGAGAGGACGTCACTGTAATGATATTATTCACATTTATTTGCAGCATTTGCCGATGCCTTGCTGGAGCACCAGAGGCTGAAGTAAGCTGTTTTTTTTGTTTTTTTTTTTGTTTAAACTCGTCCCGCATGATTGACTGATCACTGATTGGACGTCTTGTTTTCATGTCTTCAGGCAGGAGGCCGTCATTGAGAAAAGTGAGTTACAAAGTTGTCCCTCACAAGAAAATGTGAGGGCCGGTGTCATCAGAGACTGACCGAGTTTGTTTCAGATCGGGCCAAAGTAACAAAAGGTCTCCCGGATGTGGTGGCAATCATGGAGGGCAAGGTAAAAAAAAAATAATAATAATTTTGTACATTTCCAATCCCACAACATTCTCCTGCTTGCAGTCTCTGTGCCTGACCTGCTTCATCGAGGGCGACCCGACCCCAGACGTCTTCTGGCTGCGTAACGAGCGCGAGATCGCCGGCGAAGACCAGTTCTTCATCACCAGGGAGCGCGGCTGCAGCACCATCACCATCAACAACGTCCACACGGACAACTCGGGCAGATACACCGTGCTGGTGCGCAACCGCTGCGGCTCCGAGTCGGTGGACGTGACCGTGAGCGTGTACAAGCGCGGCGAGGTACCGCCGGCCAACGCCGTGGAGATGGGCTTGTGAATGGAGGTGGCCCACGTGAAGAGAGAGTAGTTGCCATACCAAAGGGGTGAGCACAATTTTGCCATCAAGGGCCACGTTTCATTTTTAAAACAGATAGATGAGCTACATCATTGGTGGATGAGAGTAAAAAAATTCTGCAAATGTGTATGCAAGGGTTTGTTTCAAATATAATTTAAAAAATAAACATATTTAATTTATTGTTCAAATTGACAATTTTACATACACATCTTAAAATGTGTATGTAAAACAGTTTCAAATAAAACATGGAATTGTTTCAACCATTAAAATTGACATACACATTTTAAAACTTTATGCAATAATTGGCTAACTTTATAATTAGAATTATAACCTATAATAAAAATAGATTTGAAAAAAGAATACACATACGCTGCCCTCCATAATTATTGGCACCACTGGTTAAGATTTTTGCTTCTAATAAATTCTGTTTTTTTTTTTTTTTTTAAATAATATACAACCCCTAAAAAAATAATAATAATAAAATCCAACTTTTCATTCAAGTGCATTTATTCAGTGAGGCGCAAAACTCCCACATTAAGAAATAATTATTTGACATCAAATCATGTGTGCCACAATTATGAGCACCCAGATGCTAATTGCTAATTGCTAATTTTCTCTTATAATCTTTCTGGGGACTAAAGTCTGGGGACTGACATGGCCATGGGTGGAGCTTAATTCTGTATGTGGTCAACCATTTCTTCAATTTTCACTGTGAGAGTAATCTACTGCAAACACTTCTTAACCAGAGCTGACAATAATTATGACGATACTGTATATGCAATATTGTTTATTTAATGCATTTTCTTTTATCAGTTAGAATAATTCAATTAACCAAATATTCAATAAATGAATAAAATGAATTAAAAAAATAAATACATTTTGATTAAGCAATTTTAGAAGAGCAAAAAACAGCCAAATTAATGCAACAAATATTAGTGGGCTCTTGATAATGAACAGAGCAGGCCGCATGTGGCCCGCGAGCAACACTTTGCCCACCCCTGTGATAGCTTATGGTTGGTGCAGTATAGCCAAAAGTGCACATGGTGTGTCTTGATGGATTTTCGTATAGAAAAGCTTCCTTTGCAAGTGATGCTAGAATGTCACTCAATTAAGTGCTGACCTCTACCCAGAAAAATTGTCACTAACTATACTGTGGAGCATTTTATATTTGTGTTTGTTAATTAGCAGGCCACTTCCTGGTTCACAGAGGCGGATGATAAATGGGTGGGTGTAGTGGTACAATTAAAATCCT
This sequence comes from Filicampus tigris, assembly GCF_054856515.1. Lineage (NCBI taxonomy): Eukaryota > Metazoa > Chordata > Actinopteri > Syngnathiformes > Syngnathidae > Filicampus > Filicampus tigris. The sequence goes on along the minus strand of NC_141224.1, from coordinate 4,470,981 downwards.
GCTTCGGGACGTACCGTAGTTTTAAGGTCACGGTTCGGTACACATTGGGTACAGTAAGGGAACAAAATGCAAAACTTAAAGGAGCCGGTTTGTACTTTCAAAGTGCAAACAGTCCACGGGGTCGTTCACCCCACTGGTGGGAGTCTGGAGTCACGTGACAAGGTTCAACGGCACCGCAAAGAAGGGAAAGGTTGCAGACGTGTATGAGGCTAAGCCCAAATAACGTGTTTCCACAAATAGTGGCGTTTATTTACTCAACTGGAGAAGTGGGAAAGGTGTACTTTTAGTACAAGTATATATATTTTTTTTTAATCACCCATCCATCTATATTTTGTGCCCGTCTTCTTTAGGGCCGCAACGGGTGAGCTGGAGCCTATCTCAGCTAACGCCCTAGCAAAATTGTAGAGCCACCACATGTCCTCAGAGCAGAAGAACAAAAGCTCGCTTGATCTTGATTTTCAGTATGAATACAGACCGTGAAAGCAGGGCCTCACGATCCCTTCGGACTTTTCGGGTTTCAAGCAGGAAGTGTCAGAAAAGTTACCACAGGGATAACTGGCTTGTGGCGGCCAAGCGTTCATAGCGACGTCGCTTTTTGATCCTTCGATGTCCTCTCTTCCTATCTATTGGAATGCTAAACCATCGTCTCCACACAGTAAAAGCAATAATCTTCTTTAATATTATGCAGGGAACTCAACAAGTACACTCGGAGAGACTGTTTACATGCCTCAGTAGGTGCTAATATTTTGGTTAGCAAGTTCAAATGGGTGCGGGAAAACAAAAGTGTCTATGGACTGAGATAATTATTCATTTTTATGGTAAATGGGAAGTGTTTGTTTGTGTAAAGCACTGTCCGGGGATAGCCTCTATTTGAGGGATTACAGTACGTACTGATTTGTTTTGAAATAAAATTATTTTCCATGTGGACGAGGGTACATTGCTTGTGGATGCTACCAGTTTGTGTTTTGTGCTTCTCATTAAATCAAAGTTTTATCAAGTTAAATCAATTTTTTATCTCATCGGGTTGCAGAGGTGGCAAAAGTACTCACACACTGTACTTAAGTAGAAATACTGATTCAACTCCAACAGAAATGTACTTGAGTACAAAAGTGCATGGCACAATTGCATTTTTAATGTCAATTATATACAGTAACCGTCTTGATAACTTTGCGCAGTGGAAAACAAAAAAGGCACACACAAAAAAATAAAAATATAAAAGTAATTCATCCAAATTTGACAAATTAATGAGCAGAAAGCATAGAACTAAAAAGACATCATGAAAACAAATATTCAAAGTACTGATATCTGCTCAAGTACAGTAACCAAGTAATTGTACTTCATTACTTAACCCCCCAACTGTTAAGTTCTTGTCCCTGCTTTATATATCGGAACCTCTTGATCCCTAGAGTAGCTGCCATTTTTGTTTCACGCCAATTCATGGAGCAAATGAACTCAGGGTTGTTCAAACAACATCCGATGGCGATGGGGTTACTAATTAAACGCCCCGCCTGGGGAGTATAAAAGCGAGCGGACTCGGGCAGACTCTCCCCACACGGTTGAGCTTCACCTCCCTCACAGCCCGTCTCAGCCTCCTTTTGGTCAATATGGACTTCAACGGCACGTGGCAGGTCTACGCCCAGGAGAACTACGAGGCCTTTCTCAAGGCCATGGGTGAGCAAAAACAACTTATGAGACTGGTCCTATCTTGATATGTGAATTAATCATTAATAATATGTTCATTTGTGGGGGGGGTTTCGCTCACCAGAACTCCCGGATGATGTCATCAAGATGGCCAAGGACATCAAGCCGGTGACGGAGATCACGCAGAAGGGCAAGGACTTTGTGGTGACCTCCAAGACCCCCGGGAAGACTGTGACCAACTCCTTTACTATCGGCAAGGAGGCTGACATCACCACCATGGACGGCAAGAAGCTCAAGGTGAATTGTTCACAAGAAAAGCAAGCCGTTTAGAGCATAATTATCATTATTTTGTTTCTGCCATGAACCGTGGCTGTATTTTACACACAATATTGCAAAGGCATGGAACTTTTATGGGGAAGCGTTAGGCATTTTATTTGATTGAGAATCAACTGGAAATGTGGTCATTTATATATGGAAAAAGATTCTATTAGACATCATCGTCCTATTTGAAATGATTTGCATTATGGCAGTTGGAGTTTTCAGTGGTGTCCAGTAGTTTATTAATATGTTGAAGCTAAAAACGTGACCTCAAAAAATTTACTTACACAGGTGGGCCAAAAGCTGTGACATACACTTTTTTTTTAAATTGATATATATTTAATATGTATTCTTATTTGATCCACCAAGTGCGTTGTCAACATGGAGGGTGGCAAGCTCGTCTGCAACACCGGCAAGTTCTGCCACATCCAAGAGATCAAAGGAGGCGAAATGATCGAGGTACACTGAACGAATCGCTTGCAACACACATGCATTTACATTTTTTTACATATACATTTTTCTCTCTTCTCTCATTTTAGACCTTGAGCATGGGCTCCGTAACCCTCGTCAGGAAGAGCAAGAAAATGTGAAAAGCTGGGCAGTGAAATTTGAAATAAATATCTATTTAAATAAAATACAGTGTCGGTCTTCTTTCTTGATTTATTCTCCCTGTTTTTATTTTCGAACTTTGAACGCTTCACACTGGACAGCAAAGATTCCCCACTGAGCATGCGCAAACCGAAGAGGACGAGCATGCGCAAACTACGCCGAAGAGGACGAGCATGCGCATTGCGTGCATCACTTTAGTCACGTACCTTCCTAGCCTAAAGGCTCCGATTTAGCCGACAGTAGGAGTTCGCCGAAAGGGGACTGTTTGTTCAAAAAACGAAAAATAAAATCGTCGTCACAAATGGCGAGGTATCTGCGACCTCCAAACTCCTCTCTCTTTGTCCGGAATATCTCCGAGGAGTCCAGGTAAGTCCGCACAGCCAACCGTAACCTAATTTAGCTACTCCCCCCAAAAATGGCTAAAGTGGGTCGTCGATAGCTTGACGTTGACAACCTGGTAAGGGGTTTGCAGACTAATTGGTGCTTAAAAAGTAAAAGAAGATGCCATTGTTTTATTTAGAAGGAGATTAGGAACGTCGGTTACGCCAACATCGAGGTGCTACTTTAGCCTCGCAATGGAGCTGAAACATGAATATAGAATATGTAACGTTATACTAGGCAACTGCAGTTGTACTTTCATAGCATGTAAATGCAACCAAAAAAAAACATGAACAGCGTCCTCATACGGCAAAAATACTAACGGTGTCCTAGGGAGACGGTGATCTAGTTGAACATCCGGGTACTTTGTGACGCAATCAGCTAACTATCCGCCATTTTAATTAAACTGGAATGTCGCCAGCTGCTTTGTGCAGTAGGATTTTTTTTTTTTAATTAATTTTCAAAAGACATTTATTAAATAAATAAAAATAAGTAGCATTTAAACTCATTTAGAAAGTAATAGTCATTATTACCATTTTTAAAGGTGGAACACTAAAATAACCTACATAATGTTTTGCATTTGCTTAAAATGTATGAGTTACAGGATAAACGGAATGTGCATATTAGAATTAGTTGAAGTAGATGATTATAAAATATAATACACATTTGTCGCTTTTTTGGGGATGAATATACTAAAATGTGTTCTCCTATGTAATAGTTGCTTATGTTATTCTGTGATTAAATGTTTATTAAAATATTCCAAATAGATGGTTCCCCCTGACCGTATGGGACTAAGATGAAAGTCAAACAACAATTGATAGACTAAAATATGATCTTTAGAATATTTGAAAATGACTACATTATTATAATATTTACGTATTGAATTGTTGGATTGGATGTATTCTAAATATTTGATTCTTGATTTTATATTTATTTACTGAAATAGGTCCTAAATTCTTATTGGCACAACACTGTTTATTGAAAATATTTAAACCCGTTGGGTTTTGAACATTGAGAACTATTTATTAATTTTTTTCAAGCTAAACGTATATTATTAACCTCCGGTGGTACAAATGACACTTTTGTTCATCTACTGAGGAAACCATCATTTGTAAAAGTTACGTAAGAGTAATTCATATTTCTAAAACTGGGTGGTTTTTGAGCGATTAAAAGCTTCCAAACTACGGCCATTTTCAGCTTTTTGTCATCCACTTTGTTATCCTCCTATCGGTGTGTGAATTTTAAAAGTACATGTATTTATTTATTTTCCAGTTTCTATCCAAACGTTTCACCAAAATGACTGCCACTGTGTACAGTTGGGCTGCTTGTGTTCGTGCACACAGTGGGCTGTAGCTCAGGTGGAATTTAAAAAAAAAAAAAAAAAAATGTGCTCATTTCATTATTTCACGACACTTTAGGCCAGAAGATTTGCGGCGCGAGTTTGGTCGTTACGGGCCTATTGTAGACGTCTACATTCCACTTGACTTCTATACGCGGCGGCCAAGAGGATTTGCTTACATTCAATATCCTTTCTTATTCTTTTTGTGTGCTGTTTCCACTGTGGTGTGTCCCGTTTGTAACTACTATCTCTTCTGTTGTTGCCTCAGAATGGTAAAGATACAGTTCTGGAGAGCCCACACCCCTACCGCTACACACAGAAAAGTTACCAGGTAGAGTAGCCAAAGCCAAAGACCAAGCGCTAGCAAAAAAACACAGCAAAAGCATCAAGATGCAAAGAGGGGTGCGAGCGAGAAAGAGAGAGAGCGGCCATTTTGTCTGCCGAAGGGAAAAGCGGGCAAAAAGTGTTTATTGGGCAAAGACAAGTGCTACGTTCCTCTGCCAAGGCAATAAAGAGCAAGCTCAAGTTCAAAGATCAAGCATGTTAAAAGGTAAACAAGACAAGATTTTTTTTTAAATGTATCCTCCTCAGATCTGATTACTATTTATCTGTCTTGTCCACACAGTCTCCAATCACTAAACTCTTAAGTGTCATGTATTGTACTTGATTATTTCATGATGTGCCAGCACTGATCTCCAAGTGAATGTGTCCATATGAGAATGATGGATAACAGCAGGTTTGTGTGGTTGTGTATGTGTGTGGTCTGACAGACACTATTCACTTAAATGGGTTCCTATTTGTAAATGTGCATCTTTGGTAAGTGGCGGAGAACCAGTAGAGGGGAAAATAGCCCGGCTCGAACAGGATTTTTGAAGAACTTTCATCACATTAGTGTCGACTTGGTGTGTGCGTGCGTGTGAGTGAGCGTGTGTTGCTTTGTGTCATAAATTTAAAAACCTTAACCGCGTCAGCACGTTTGAAGATGTCCGAGATGCTGAAGACGCCCTCCACAACCTGGACCACAAGTGGGTGTCTGGGCGCCAGATCGAGATCCAGTTTGCCCAGGGTGACCGCAAGAGTAAGACCCATTTATGTATGTTTTTTTTACAGTGGCACTTGGTTTGAGTAAAGGGGCATAAGTAGCAATGAACCCCTGCACTATTGGTACCTTGCCATCAAATGTGAGTGCACATTTTACTGTTGTACTTGAAGGGATCCATTGTGCCAATTCAATGTTGTTGATCATGTTCCATTGTCTCTGAAAAGCTCCCAACCAGATGAAGTCCAAAGAGCGTCATTCCCCTCGCAGCTTTTCGCGCTACGACGACGACGACCGCGACGGGCGGCGCAGGCGATCGCGCAGCCGCAGCTATGAGCGCCGACGCTCACGCAGCCCCTCGTACGAACGGCGGCCGCGCAGGTCGGACAGCCCCAGAGAGTATGTCCTTCTCACTGCACTCTTCTACTTGGCTGGCACATATTCGAACCTGTTGGCGCCTGATGGTTGTTTCTCTTTCCCTGCTCCAGCTCGCGCTCCTACGGCCGATATAGGCGCAGCAGAAGCCGTGAAAATGATAAGTACGTTCTTTTGTTGAATGCAACTGATTTGCAAATATGTGTGTTTCTGTATAAGGAGTTCCTCAGTTTCCTTCAAAGTATTTTTTTATTTTGAAAGATGACCAAGTGCACTTGTAGCTTTTGTCATGTTTCTTAACGTTCGTTTCATAACATGTAAAAGCTGTCTAATGCCCAAACTATTCAAGTTAAATTCCAAGAAGCAACACATCAGCAATATTAAACCGAAGGTCTTGATCGTTTTTTGACAGCTATATTGAGAGAAATTCATTAGTTGATGTACCGACGTACTCGCATCTTTTAAATCAAAACTGATTTTCCGATTCAAATTACTTTTCACCTTTCACCTTTCACCTTACACCTTTGTCAGATGGTAAAAATGGTACCCAACTAGTGCTGCTCCTGGCTGGTGACAAGTGTTTATGTCGGAGGTTGTAAAGCCTGGGCCAGCCCGAAATTATGCTGATGTCGTCAAGTCCTATATGCCGGGAAGTCCCTATTTGAGGGAGGTGTTTAAGTCATGTTTCTCTGTGGTCAGGCACAAAAGCGGACAGCACGAGCGCCAGAGGACCCAGCGTGAGGCCGGCTCCCGGAACCGCTCTGTGTCCCGCTCGCCCTCACCCTCTCGTTCCAGGCCCAAGGGCAGAAAGAGTCGGTCCCGGTCGCACAGCCTCGTCGCCCAGGAAGAGGAATTCCACCTGGCCCCCGGTTCCCACAAGCGCTCATTTGGCCGCTCTCCATCGCGCTCGATGTCACGTTCAGTCTCCCGCTCGCGATCACGCTCCCGCTCCTGGGCAGAGTACAAGTCTGGAGGGCGCTAAAGAGCAGTTAAGTTTAACTAACACTTCTCGCTTTAGGAACAAATTTTGTTTTATCTGCATTTTTGTTGAGTGATGTATGTTTCATGCGGTCTTACACGTTTCCAAGTAGATTATTATAAGCTCTTTAACACCATGCGTTGGATTGATATGATGGGCTGTAAGATCTATTAGAATCTCCCACATCCAAATCATTTTGTAAGACGCAAGTCACTTTGATGTTGGCATATCTCATGAGGACTGTTTTTTTTTTTACTTTTGTGTGATAACCAGCATAACCATTTATTAGTTGTTTACAGTTAGGTCAACATAGTGAAACATCTGATTGTTCAATACAACATGAGCAATACTATCACTGTCAAAGCATAATGCTAATAGAAATACAATCCCTTTTGTATTGTACGCTACTCAATTCCAGCTATACCTCTAAAACGCCACAAGGAGACAGTAGCACCTTATCCATTACCGTCTAGGATCCACTTGAGTTTCAACTTCAGTTATGTAAATGTTTGAAATTTAGCAGAGCCGCTTCACATTTTTCCCCATGGTAACATTTTTGAATGACTTGAAATATTCAAATTTTTGGGGTCCTACTGTATTTTTTTCCTCAATACAACACTTGGGTTGCCTGTGTGTTGGCAAGGCAACTGTTTATTGTATGATGCCGTTTGTACAGTCACTGGACTTAACCATTAACTGATCATTCTCTAGTAGTTCAATAAAAGAATTGACTTCTGCCAAAACCGTATTTAGTCTACAACTTACCCATTGAGGCAATATAAATAAAAAGAAATCAAGAAAAATGGTTTGGGGGGGAAGGGGAAGGGACTTTATTTCATTTTTTGTAAAATTTCTCATCAAATCATCAAGAGGGTGTTTTTTCATATTCTTTAAACCAATTGTTACCAATTTTAAACAGGGCATTTTCTTCTTTCCACATACAATGACAACATCAGTGAGGACAAATTCAAATCCAATTCATGACAAGACAAGTTCTAATTTAGCATGAGGAAACTCCAATGCATGACTTATCTGGATAAACAACATAGCAAATACTTCTTTAAAAGGGGGGGGGGCCGGCTGGCGGAAGAACAGCCAAGAGGGGGGCTTCTAAAACATTTCAGACAAAAATATTCCAAATTGATGGGGGCATTAATTTAGGCATACCTCAGTTACAAATTCATCCAGATAAATGTCATGCATCAGCAAATCTCCCCGGTTCCAATTGTAAACTCTTCTTTCACCCTACACTGCATCATACAAAATCATGAAAAAAAACATGTGCAAGATCTCCCGAAAGACTTCAGTGCAGGGCTCTCATACTGGCAAATGCTTGGTTTTTCTTTTTCTTAACAAAAATATTCTTCAGCATCGACAAAGTCGAGACGACATGCGTCCCATACATTCAGTGTTATCATTAGTACTAAAAATACTTTTCGTCTGCAAGCCTCCGCCGCAGTCTCGGCCTGCAAATGTACATTATGCTACAAGAACTTTATACATGTCATCGTTATTAGTATTTACATGGCTCCTGAAAGACATGATAAATGAGGTTTTGTCGTCTTTAGTCTGGCTATGAAGCAGATTGAATTCTGCACAGGGAAAGCAACAACAAATCACAAACAAAAAGCGGCTCACGTGAGGAGGAAAACAAGATAGTCGATCACGCGTCTGATTCAACAACGTCGCAGCCTGTAACAGCAACACATCTGGAGCAAGTGCAGTGCAAAATGGGCTCAAACTCATGATGGAACACAAAACAACGCACTATGCTCGTCACGTGACAAAATGGCGACGCGGTCTCGTCTTTTCAGCGCCAAATTGTGCCGCACACAGGACCGAACGGATCGGTCCTCTTCCGCGTGTTAAGGCGGCACAAGTGGGCGTTACAAGATGAGACAGAGTCACTGGAACATTGGGGGAGGGGACAGCTTTGGTTAACGCACGGCACCACCAAAGCACAACAAGACCACTTGGACACACTACGAACGAAAGACCCACCATTTGTCCGCCTTTTCGCCTTTCACATGGGGACATTGACACTTTCACACTGAGTGAGTGTCTGTCCCGGCTGGCATTTTACACACACGGGCGTCGCCCCCTTCGGGATACTCCCTCCAAAAAGGAGGACAATAACAAGAGCGAGAGCGGAAAAATGTTGTCTTTGAGAGGCAGTGTGAACATGAGTGCCATCCAGGCCTTAGAGCAGCTCGCCTCCTGTAGTGCATGTGCGCACAGCGCAATAAAAAAAGGGTACACAGGAGTCGACCGCCTAAGGCCCGGTGTGCCATGATACCAACTTTTCATCAAACGCCATTAAAAAGAATGTTCACGTGATTTCCCTGCAGAATCGCAGTTGAGTGTCCTACTGTTTTAAAACGAGAATGCCGGAAGGGCTCTCGTTTTGAAATGTGCTACAAAAAAGGAGATTTGCTGGCAACCCATTTTAGAGTATAAAAATAAAAACAGCTGTATTTGTCCACAGTAGTGGACAGAAATTAAGTTAACTTGGAAAAAGAAGTGCACCAATTCTGCTTTGATAGCCAAAATAAAAAGAACAAAAACCGATGCAAAAAAAGGGATTGGGGTATCCGCTTTGTCGTCACCAGCAAGGCAAGAGGACTGTAATATCTGATTTGTTACAAAAAAAAATATCTCATTAAAAAGTGTGCTACAGCTGTTTTCCCCATCAGGCCTGCACCTTTAAGAGGCTCTTGAGCTGGAAGGTCATCATCTCCCTGCTCTCGCCGGCACTCATGGGGAAGGACACCCAGTGGCTTGGCGGCTTGGGCAGCACGCTGGGCGAGGGCGGCTCGCTGAACTTGGGCCCGGCGTAGCTGGGGCTGCCCCGGGCACTCAGCAGCGTGTTGATGTGGGACATGGCCCCCTCCCAGTCCTGCTGGTAGGCGGCGGCCAGACGGGCGATGGAAGCCGCCGCCTCGGCCTGCCGCGCTTCCGGGGAGCATTGGTACGCCAGGACGCCCTTGTCGCTGCTGCGGCGGTGGTGGTGGTGGTGGAGGACGCCGCCGGCCCCTGCGGCCGACGCCAACGTCACGTTGCCGTTCTGGTCGCGGCCCCTCTGCTTGGTTCGGCCCAGCTGCTGGTTCTTCTTCTTGGAGCGCTCATGGTGGGGGCCCGGAATGTTACTGCACCGCTCTCCGCCTCCACCTCCCATGATGCTTCACTCTGACTGTCACCTAAGTACACAGGTACAGGGGTGTTAGTTTTGGACACTGAAAAATTATTGGCTAGTGGCCCTCACAGTTGAAAATAAAGATTAATAGTCTTAACGCATTCACTGCCAGACATCTTCTACCCTAACGTTTGAAAAAATAGAAAACACAAGTTCCTGGGATTGAATCGCTGGACTGTGACAAATACATTTGTCAACGGCAGTGAATGAATCAATTTTCATCCCATTCTCCACATAATGCTGTGTAGCACTCCATGGCTGTAGCTTAACTTCCCAAAGACCTCATATGTTGGTGTTCTTTATAGTTTAACCCCGCAAGGTAACAATTTCATTATTAAGTTGTATCCCCCAGTGAAGGAGCAGTGGCTTTAAATTTGTATCATACATCAGTTTTCTTCGTCTACAAAAACGAATGGAGTAAACCGCAACAGATGAGGGGCGCACGCAAAGTGATTTCTATGAGGTGCTATTGCAGTGGATGTTTATTGGCAAACTCATTAAAACAGATTTCTGCGGACTTTAGCAACTTAACGCATCTTTATATACTCCTATGAGTTTAATAATTCTTCATGATATAAAATTCTTCACTGAATAAGCGCATTAGAATTTGCCTTTGAGCAGGAGGTGACAGCCTGGTGTGTGTAGTGTTTGTTTATCTGCTGACATTATGGCACACATCTGTAAAATGCGTCCAGTTTTAAATAGCAGCTAGTGGCATTTCATTGTTTTTGTGAAGATCTAGTCCTGCGTACGTGAAACTCGTCACAGGCAGATTAAAAATAATTCTCATATAGGATGAAATAGCAAAATAGAGAATGGCAAAAATAATTGTGATTTCTCGAAAATAAATTGTGAATGTTTGCCGGCAATTAGTCTCTCCAAAAATATTTAAGTATAAAAAAAAAAAATCCCTACAATCTCAGATTTAAAAGTTCCTCCTTAATTGCATAACAACTCTGCCCGTTGAAATGCAGCCAGCCCTTTGCCTACGTGCGGCAGAGCACCCAGCGCCAGCCACCCCTCCCCCATCAGCCCTAAAAGACGAAAACAAGCTCACGGCACGCACCTCTTTGTTGCCACAAAGTTGCCCAGGAAGAGGTCCCTCTTCCTCGTCCTTTTCGTCTGTCTTTCGCCTTTAAACGGCCTCCTCCGTCTCCGAGAACAGTCGACGCTGGTGTTGTCGTCGTCGGGTCTCCTCTTGCTGGTATCGAGCGGTCTTTGTCCCGTCGAGCGTGGCGGGCTGGCGGTCGTCGAGTGCCAATGGGCGTCGCTTGGTCGCGGAGCCGAGCTGAACATGAATTCACCTCGGCGCACACGATACACCACGAAGCCGCGGGACCTATAATGAATTAAAATCGTCGTAGTTACACAACAACTTCCATGATTAGCCATTTCAGCGTACACTTCCTGTTGTGACGCAGGTTCGCTCGGTAAAGGTCCATTTCACATCGGTAATTACTTTCTGCTATCAACGTTAGTACGTGTTAATTAATCGAATAAAGCGACGAGGTCGTCTCAATTCGCCGTCTCCGTTGTAGGTCAATGTACTTAGGCAGAGAACAAAAACAAAGAAGCTTTGACTCTCTAACGGCGACCAAGAGGAAGAAAAATAAGTCTCTTACCGACTTCTTCAGGCTTGATCGTCGAAGCCTTTCGTCCGGTCTGATGTTTCAGCGAAACGGATATCCCTCGTTCGTAATCCCCACAAATTCGGTTGGTGGTCACCCTTGTCGATGGGAAAACAAAACTTAGGAAAGCAATCGCCTCCCTTCTCTCTCGTCTTCTTTTCCGACTGCGTCCGAATTGCTACAAAATGTCGCCTTCAGCTCGTCTATGTAGCTAGTGGCAGCCCGCATCCGACCAATCACATCGCGAGCTTGAAGGGCCCGGGCCAATCAGCGGCGAGTGAGACGGACGCATACATTCTTGTTGCCAGACCAGTGACGTCAGTGGCCGACTTGTCTTCGCCTTTGTGCTTTCCGCATTTTCCTCATAGAGAAGAAAGAAGCAAGAAAACACGAAAAATACACCACACGTCGATTGTACAAAGCTGTTTTGCTTTCTGAATTTGTTGTTGGGTAACGCAATGTAATTATACAAGACATACGATACGGAAAGGCCACATTTAGCAGCGGATTAAACGTTATGTAATGTCGATGTTTGTCGAAATCGGTTTTAAAAAAAACATTCGATGAAACAAGGCGTTTTAGTATCTTCTCTTTGACGCTTGTGTGTTTCATTGTGGGTCGAAACAGCTGCAACAGGCTGGAAATGAAACCCATCCCCCCACCCCTCAACTCACCACAACATTTGAGTTTTTGGATTCAAGTCAGCCAACTGCATTTGGTTTGCCTCATCTCTCTTAAAATGTGTTTCCTTCTTTTAGATGATTTCTGAATGTCCCAAACGCTGTTCTTCTATCTACAATGTGTGTAATAAGTGGTTATTAAGTGATACGAAATTTCAATATCAATTGATTTTTTTGGGTATTTCACTATGACATAGTGGACATTATGCTTGACAACATCAAACTCCACGTTGGTTTAAATTGTGTAAATTATTTTTTTTTCTGCAATAGCCACTGTTTCAGCCTACTTCGAAGAAAGACCAAATGTTTGAGATAATTCACTGAAAATATTAAGCTTGACCAGTGGAAAATGTCAGAATTTGGGGGGATGAAACAGATAAGCCTCGAATTTAAATTTACTCCCAACATCCAAACGATACAATTCAATGCAAAGAGAAAAAAAGTTGCCATTAAAATGTGGGACCAGGAGGGACGAAATATTATGCAAGTTGAGGTGTGTTAGCAACCTTTTACAGGGTGACTTTGAATTGGACTTGAACATTGTGAGGAGGACACACAAGTCAGGTGTAGCACGGAGAGGTAATAAAAAGTAGTGATAAGACTGGAATGTCATATTTACTGGGCCAACAAGCGCATGACCTCACGACAGAAACAATAATGGACCTGTGGAATCAACAAACAAGACTCAATTTTATCAAAGTTATTATGTTTACAGAGATGATGATTGTCAATTTATGGTTACCAGTAAACCTAACTTGCATGTTTTGAAAAGTAGGAGGAAGCCGGAGCACTGGGAGAGTCCCACGCAAGGAAGGGAAACTGTTTTTCAGTTGGTTGCGTATTGTGTAAATGCTATGACAGTCAGGGACAGGAAGTGTAACTGCCTCCCACTCCGTAATTAGAGCAGTAACATAGCTTCCAAACAACTTTCCCTCCTCCGTTTGGGGGCCCCACATATGGCATTTGTACCACTTGTGCTATTCCTTACGTCACGGTCGGCTACTACGACCTTGACCGTGGTTGCACTTAAACGGTAAAAAAAAAAAAAACAACAACAACAACCAGTTTGATGCCTCACGAGTGCAGGATCAGTCAGTCAAGAGTGGCTTTCCTCCACTGAAGCGAGTGAGTGGACTTTTAAAAGTTGCACAACAACAGAGCACACTGCAAGGCTTCGGGGGGGATGGGCGGAGTCGATAATCACGAGTCCCAAACTATGTATGGAAAGTAGGTCAGCGGCAAGGCCTCCTGCAGGTTGCGTCGACCCGGCAGAAGGCCACGTCACCATATTTGTCGGCGTAAACATGACACCGATAGGGAAAAAAAAAAAAAAACATGCATGTCATTTGATTCGGAAAGCAAAAACATGACACGCTTACTAACTTTTCTCTGCAAGTTCACTCGAGGCCCCTCAGTGTGTGATAGACGTGCTGACTGTGGCCACCAAGCGAATCAATAGGCCGTTTACATGCGTTACATGATCCAGAAGAGGAGGCGTCGAAACTGTTTTCCCACATTGAGATTTCATAACATTCAGATGGAGTTCCTCAAGGACAACTGATTAAAAAAGAAAAAAAAAAACAAGGTCCTTCTTTCGCTTAGAATAACAACAGAATTGGTTGGTTCCCTATCGCTGTTTGAAGGTCATGGCTCAGTTCACAGTTGTTATTGTAAGGGACCAAAATGCAAAACAAAAGTGTTTTGTCTTTGTGTGCACCCATTTAATGACATTTAAAATGACAAAAAGTCCCAGCCGCAAATTCTTGAATAAACAACAAGCAACATAAGGGCGAAAATCTTGTGCTTTTAGGAAAGTACAATAACAGTTGAATAGTGGACAAATCCAACACTAACAGTTTTAACAGAATAACTTATGCGCTAAAAACAATTAATATTATTTTTTTGCTGCATTTGTTTACCTTTGAAGAGGCTGGGAGAGGCTGTTTAAATGCAGGCCAAAGTTGTTTGCAACACTATAATCATGTACTTGCTGCGCCGGTTTCATTGTAAACGAGTGACCGCATTTCACATACTGAATGACGTCTATTAGCCAGAGGCTAAGCTGAGCTGCATTGTTTGTCTGTGGAACAGCCATGTGGCTAGCGAGCGGGGCAGTGGCTTCCGACTTGCTTCTTGTGCCTGACCTAAATGGGTGTGGGAACTTTTTCGACCTCTACCCCGGCGTTCCAAATGTTTCATGCCGAAAGCTTACGAATATGTGTACCGCTACGCCCTTCCTTTACGTGTCTGGACATGATTTGGAAAAACGCTTGAAGGCACTGTAATATACATTCCAGGCCAGCAGTTTGTGATGTCACTGTCTTAAAGTACTTAAAGGAATTCCGCACATCTGGTTGTCTTCCAAGATGACACCAGCTTTTTAATAGCCTTCGTCAGCGCACAAAGTATGCGATGTGAATGCAAAATCCACCCGTTTTGAGCCATCTCAAGGGTCGGCCATTTTGTCACTTCTGTCGACTGAAAATGACATCTCAGATCCTCAGGGCTCAGATGAAGACCAATCACGGCACAGCTTCAGAAAACAGGTCAGCCGTGATTGGTTGTTACCTGAGCCCTGAGCAGTTGTGATGTCATTTTCAGTCGATAGCAAGTCACAAAATGGCCGCCCCTAGAGATGCTAAAAACGGGTGGATTAACTCTTATTCTACAAACACAATATTTATCAAAATGCCTTGTTTCAACTATTGGGCTTGCATAGAACATATTCTTTAAAAAAATATGTTTGTGTTGACTTCCCTTTTAAGTACTGACTCCGCTGGTGTAAATTGACTGGAGCAGTGTTAACAGCACATATGCTACGAGAGCATTTTTGGGGAGTGAGGGTTTTATATGGAATGGAGTTTTAGATGTAAATCAAGGTCAATTTTCCCATTGAAATGAATGGAAATGAAATGAATCCGTTCCAGCACACAAATTATGTTTGGTTACATTTTATGCTATACACCTGTATCTGTAACATGAAATCTGGAATTCTGAACTTGCCATACCAATAGTTTGGGAGGGGACTGTATAATGTGAGAATCTGCGGATCGCACTCTATTCCTACCGTAATGGCGAATCCCCCAAATTGGTCAAACATTGACGCCATGCCCCACCCTCAAAAGTGTAGGCTAAAAAAAAATCTTTGCAATTCTTCTGTGGCACCTGCTGCTCATCGTGCCAGTGGGTGAAACTGGTGGGAAAATGTTGCTGTTTACGAGAAGCCACAAAACGATTCTTAAACTTTGACGCCATGCTAAGATGGTATGATCGGAAAAAAAAATAGCAAATAAGTGTAGCCCATCCGTCTTGGATACGTGCTTTCAATTAATGAGAGTGAATGGAAAGCAATCACGGAGAGCGGTGGGAGCAATATGTGGCTGCTCTATTATAAGACACAATCCGTACAGGCGGCACTTGGTGATGTAACCAAACCCTAAAGCCTTTAACACAGCCTTTACAAATTTGCATTTTCACACCTTGTGTGTATCGCCGTTCTGCGTAAACGGCACCAACGTGTGACGTTTACCTGACACGGACTTCTCCGGCAATTGTCACTCCCCAACAAATACTTTCCCTTGCCCGCCCCCCCCCCCAAAAAAAATGTAGAAATATTTGTAAAACAATTTTTTTTAAAAACACCACGAGTATGCGGTGGTCCACTGTACTATACTTCTTTCCTATTTTATAGTGCTTTGACACCATCTTGTGGCATTTTACGGTGTTTCGGGAAGAGCACAAAGCCGTTTTTTTTCTGAGATGTTCCAACTTTACAGGATCTCTGTTTGAAATAATTGCCTCTTTTCTTCAATTCTTGCCACAGTGGTGAAATACGGGGTTCCATTTGAATTGACCAGCAAGGCCTGAATACATTTGTCACCTCAAGCTGATTATTTCATCCTGTCATCATTGTCATCATTTGCTGCCTCCCTATCTCCCTCCCTCTCTCTCTCTGTGCACTTGTTCTTATTTGCTCTCCTCCCTCGCCCAACTCTTGTGCTGGCAAGGCAAACAGCAACAGGTAAGCAGCCCCTGTGAGATTCTTTACACACAAATTGTTCAGTTTGCTGATGTAAGGCTGTTGAGCAATACGTTTGGGAGTCTTCATCCTTTTCTGATGACTGATTTCTGCTGAGCTAAGTTGCGTGTGGAAACTCCACGTCATATTTCAGCTGTGACAAACGGATGTGCGGTGTATTTTGTTTCTTTGATAGGAAGTGAGCAAAAATCGACTTTCCCAAAACTGGAGCACTTCTGCATTCTTCTTTATTCCACGTCTTTTTTTAAAGACACAGAATCATCTTGGTTTTAAAATTATATTTAAACAATAGATTTGTATTAGGAGTGTGGTTTTATTTTTAAGTGTCCTTGAATCCTCATAAAAGATAGATTATTAATACACATATTTTGATATTTTTAGTATTGTTTATTTACATTGTTTTGAATACATTAGCTGATTTGATATCGTATTTAAATGATTGATTTGATGTTTCCATATTATTTATGTGTATTTTATTTAGTATTTTCTCTGTACTAAATTATATTTCACTTTGATGTGTTCCAAATAGATTTTCCTTGATATTTTAGTTTTATTTATTCACATTTCATGTACTTATACTGTATTTGAATATGTTATATCAAAATGATACCTGTATAATTATAATAATGATTCGAGAATATATCACGTTTATATTGTTACTTTAGATGCATTATGCGTTTATGTTTATTTTGACATACTTTATTTAATGTGTTATATGCATATCATACTGTCATGTCAGTTTCATTAATTTAGTATATATTGTATATGTAGTGTATATATTATATGAATCTACATGTTTAAATATGTTTTCATTTCAGACCTCTTAAAAACAGGTACCTTCTAGTAGAATGGATTTATAGTTCCCTAGAAATATGACTCTAATGGGCCACTCCCATTAATGGCTGCATTATTTAATCCGACCCAAATCCTTTTACATTTGTTCAATCTATTGATTGCATATAGGGGAAAGGATTGATAAAAGATGACTGCCCTTCACTTTCTGATTACAAGTAGACTCCCTCATGCGTCCACCAGGGGGGAGCCTTGTAGATCCTCATTTCCAGGAACTGAACTGCAGCCTTTTGAAAATAGACCAAAAAGTGAGTTTGGTGACTCATAATATATCTATTTATTTTTTTTTGTACTGTATATAAACTAAATACATGTTTTAAAAATATATTCAAGTCACCCTCTGTATGGCCACCACGTTCGAGTCCCTATCTATCTGTTCAGCACGATAATGAGCATTTTATCTGTTTGCTTTGAGCTCCAAATGACGTTCCGCTTTGCCTTAAAAATGTCAATGTTCCCTCTCAGGTCTAAGTTCAATATTGACATAGAGGACGTGTAATTACATTTTATGCTTATTATTGTTGTTGTTTTCCCCCCCGCAGTCCCTCAGCAGGAAGCGCCCGCCCTTAATTGCTGTCGGAGTGGAAAAGGTTGCACTGGTTGGCGCCCATGAGGTTTGACATTTGGCTCTTTATATATGACAGTCATAACGTGATTACTGTACATATTTTATTGTTGTGGTAGTGAAACTTCTAATCTCAAACACAATATGAGCTAGGGGCACTGGCCAATTACCTCAAAAACTAATTTCCCCATTTGAAATAACCCATTCAAACTGTGGCCATCCTAAAACCGTATATTGACCGTACTGGCAATGTTAGTATTCTTAACTTTCATACCAAAGCAAGTCGATTACTGATATTAAACATGTAAAAACAATCAGTATTAACACAAATTATGCTGTGGGTGTGTTGTGATGATTCTATAAAAAAAATATACTGGTAAGCACCCGCACAAGTCAAAATTAAATTCAATAAAGCAGTCCACCTTGACATTAATCAGGGGCGTGCTGGCCATCGGGAATTTCAGGAAAATGGGTTTATTTTTTTTCCCCGAACGGCCGGTCAATTTCCGGGCCGGTCAAACCATGTGATGACCGCCTCCCCACGCTGATTAACTTTCGTAGTGTGACGTCCGCTGAACGAACCCCATTCCGCCCCTTTGTCTATTACGTTACGGAGCATGACCGCCGGGTGCGAAAACCACGCCCACACCCAGCTGTCGAAGAATATTCCCGGGCCAAATTTTGGTCCCAGTACGTGCCTGATAATAAATAATAATAGTAGTAATAATAATTCCATTTTGCACAACTTTAGAAGGCATATATTCCCCCCAAAAAATTCTGTCAAATTTGATGTGTGATGTCAGAATAGTTCAATTGCTGGCAGCCATTTTGGAAAATTCTTGACCTCTTCATAGTAACTGATGAAACCGTCATGTCCTTAAACAAGTCTTACCATCCTTGTCCGCACTTTGTTATAGCTTCCGTTGTTGTTAAAGTGCTGTAGAAATAAAGTTGAGTGGAATTGTCTGTGTTTTCCCTCTTTTAAAGAGATACAAAGACAACCAGGTTGCAAAGCTAAAGGGCTAAAATGGAGGAATGGGACGTTCCCACTTCTTTAGGACCCACCCAAGTTGAGGAAAACATGTCGGCTTTAATAGGTAAGGAATGATGGGTGAGCTGAAATTTGTCTCAGCTGACTATAGGGTGAGAGGGAGGGTACACCCTGGACTGAAGTTTCACCTATTGTGGGTGGGTCTGGAATTCACGTTCACTGTACTGGCCAATTGATCCAACCTGTATGTACTGTATAGCACCTAATCACGTCTCAAATTAAGTCCCGAGTCTTTGACTCAAGTGTCCATCTCTGTACCATTGGAAAGCCCTTTTTTTTTTTTTTTTTAAATGGTGCCACATTTGTAAGGAGCACATACTGTATTTGTACAGTATGATGAGAGCCGGCGAACCAGCCAAATTGAGTAAAATACCCACCTCTGATGAAGACTTTCTCCCAGTCAACAGGTCCTGCGAGAACCTGGAATGCTACATGGTGCTAATCGCGGCAGAGAAGTCTGCAATCGGCTCCATCTGTTTCCTGGCCGGGCCCATCACGCTGCTGGAGAACGCCGTCATCCTCGGCTTGATCGCTGCGACCACCTCGCTGCGCCAGCGTCCCTCCTACCTCTTCATCGGCAACCTGGCGCTAGCCGACGTCTTCGCCAGCTGCTTCTTCACCACCAGCTTCCTGGACTTCCACCTGTTTCGCCGCAGCGACGGCCCTACCGCCTACCTGTTCAAGCTGGGCGGCGTCACCATGGCCTTCACCAACTCGGTGGGCAGCCTACTGCTGACCGCCCTGGACCGCTATCTGTGCATGCACCGGCCGTCCGGTTACAAGGCGCTGCTGACCCGCCGTCGAGCTCTACTGGGGCTACTCGCCCTGTGGAGCGCCACCGTCTTCATCTCCTCACTGCCGTTGATGGGCTGGACGTGCCCCAGCGGATTGGCGTCGCCTTGCTCCCGCCTCTTCCCCTACATCAGTCAGGGCTACCTGGCCTGCTGGACCAGCTTCATCCTGGTCCTCCTGGCGCTTATCCTGGGCGCTTACGTCCTGATCCTGTGGAAAGCCCACCGCCACGAGGCCTCCATGAGCAACCTCCAGGGGGCGGTGGGGGCGGGCCACGCCCGCATGAGGATGGACATCCGGCTGGCGCGCACCTTCGGACTGATCCTGCTCACCCTGGTTGGCTGCTGGCTTCCGGCGCTCTCCTTCATGCTGGCCGACGTGACCGTGGTGCTGACCCGCACGCAGCAGAGGGCCTTCGCCTTCTGCAGCACCCTCTGTCTCCTCAACTCGGCCGTCAACCCCCTATTATATGCCCTGCGCTGCCGGGAGCTCAGACTCGCCCTGCTGCACCAGCTCAAGGTCCTCAGCAGGGCCGCCAGGTGTAAAAAGGCCACCGGCGAGGATTCGGACCCAAGACCACCGTCAATGGAGAACGGTACAACCGAGGAAATGGCCCCGAGCTCTCGATTTTGCTCTGTTTTGGAAATTACAGACAAGCAATAGCTGGATATTAGGACACTAAAAAGTAGTTGTTCTCAAACAAGCAACTCGTCTGGAAAAAAATAGAGAACACTGCAATTAGAGCTGCTCGATTATGGAAAATAATATTAATCACGATTATTTGGGTAATAATTGAAATCATGATTATCTCTACGATCATTTATTTTTTGGTAGAAAAAAACAAGAAAATGTAGACAAGACAAATAAATGTAAGTGAGTTCCTTTTGGACCAAACAAAATTTATAAAATTAGTTATGATTTTTTTTTTTTTTAGAAAATGGTGCAAATGTATTAAATTCAAGTATGATTGTGTAATAACCGTAATTGTAATTCGATTAGTTCCACAGCCCTAACTTCAATTTCAATAATTAAACGAAAGAAAATTACTTCAGTGTCAAGGATGGACTTTTTTTTTTTTTTTCTCCAGGGCTTTATGTATAAAATTAGATTCTATCAAATGTTTACCAATGTAGCTCATTTAAATCCAGGAGCAAAATGTATCATAAGATGATTGGAGCTAAGCTAGTTCGCCAGTTTGAACAAGGTTACACACGGGAACGCCAAAACATTTCGTGAGACCTCAGCAAAGCTTGTGAAACGTCAGATCCAGTTTTACGACTTTTCATGTTTTTATTGATGACACCACAGAGCGATACTCGCTTTGCAACATAGTAGTAGCAGCTTAGCAACAAAGCTACAGCTTTGCAACACTTCTGTCGCGGCTGCTCAGTAAAATATGACCAACATTGTTCTCGTTTAAATTCTATGCATACAGTGTTTTATTGGACAAGCTATCCTCAAAAGTCACAAAAAAAAAACTCAGGGACCGAACTGCCACTACGCGAGATCTCGACAAATCTTGCGCAACTTAAGTTATAGTCCCTGTAAATCCACAGATTTGTTTCTGACTTCATTACACGTTTGGAGATATCTGTTGAAAGCATGTGAAAAGACTGAAAACTATGTTGTACCGAATTGTGAAGCTAGAGTGTTAAATTGTTTTTCACCATTTCAGTGTTCTTGATTTTTGAGTGGGCGTGGCTAAAACGGCTGCCTAGTGAAATAGTTGGGCGATTGGCATGAGTCCACGCCCCCATTATGTCAAAATTATATTGACAAAACTATACGATAAAGTGACAACAAATGTTTATTGATAGCCAATCTCAAGTGGCTGACGTTGGATCATGCTCGGGGAAAATTTTTTTGTTTTGTAATACAATGTTTTTTTTGTTTTTGGTTTTTTGTAGGTATGATGACGTTCGTGTGTGTATGGCCCTACAGGAGCTTGGGTGTGTGTGTACAGTATTTAGATGGGGGCGTCTATGCTAACTGCACATGAATGCCTGGACTCCACAAAGGCCCTGTGCAGAGAGGGATTTAAATGGAGCACATGCCAGGAAGAAAAGACTGCTGGGGATGGGAGGGTGAGGGCAATACACTATTAGAACATTCTTTGTTCTAATAAGGGAGGGAGTGGGCTACGGTTAAAAGCTCCCAACACTGATGTGGGCCAGTAACAGAGACAAGTCAGGGCATTAGCACCACAAGTTACAGGTTTCAACACTCTCGCCCCCAATCATTAAAATTGTGCGTGACTATCTTGTGTCTTGCTTTTTCCATGGATTTTCTTGTGATGCCACTGCAGGAAGGGGAAAGGTGTGATGATAACCATAGAACGAGACGGCAACTTATCGCATTTGGCTGTTGAGAACAAATGTAATTAAATATTAATTACATGCACACAGTAATTTTGGAGTAACCGAAGTCTAAGGAGGAACTCAGAAGAAGAGATCTTTTTCTGTCACTGGTCCCAAATTAAGGAATGATCCCCTGGTACACATTTTTATTTCTTGGCTTTCAACACAGCATGAGAATCTGTCCATATTTTAGTGTATTTTAGCTCGTACTGTTTATTGTCTTGTATTTTACAGAGATTTTTATGTACATCACTTTGTTTCATCTGCTGTAGTGCTCAATAAATACAATTTGAGTTGAGAATATTGATCATTGAATAAAGTGAACTTTTCCATTTTGGGGTTGTTTGAGACTTGTGACTCTTAAAAGGCGTCGTGGTGATATTTAAATTGAGTTACACAAGGGGAAAAGATTAACACCCATACGTTTGACGTTTAGCTTCTGTTAGCTGCCGTTTACCTGATCACCTCTACCTTCAGCCAGCGACTGGTATGAGTTCAACTCAAACCATTACGCTATTCGCAGGGGAGGCTCATTAGAAAAACGTCATGAAAACGGCACTCAAAACTCATAACGAAATTTTTTTTTTCACAATGTGTTAATTAAAACACTAAAAAAACGTAGTGGTTAAATAAACCGGTGAATAAAAACAGACAGCAAGCAAGAGTTTTCCACGTTACGACTGACCCCGCTCTCTCTTGGTCAATTGGTACACTCCACCATTGTGACGTTTGAAAAATTCAGCAGGCTCACTCGGCTCTTAGCTCTCAGAGGGAAGAAAAAAAGCCGTTGTCGTGGGAAGGAAAACGGACGCCTCGAAGCCCGGAAAAGGACGCCCGGCACCGGCTTCAACACTCACTGAATTTCGTTTCTATTGGATCGACGTTGAATTTTTCCGCCGACGATGGCCTGCGGGGCGACGCTAAAGCGCTCGATGGAGTTCGAGGCCCTCCTCAGTCCCCAGTCTCCCAAGCGGAGACGGTGCAACCCCCTACCGGGGACTCCCGGCACTCCGTCCCCGCAAAGATGCAACAACCTCCGCGCCGCCGTTGATGGCCCGACGCACTCCATGTCGCCGCAGAGCGTGGCGGGCGAGAACAGACTCACGCCAGGTACGATTTAATTCTACTTGATTTCTTTTTTGTGTGTCTTTTCTGGGGTGGGTGTCACAGGGAGGAGGGGATCTGGGTGGAGTGGTTAGCTTGAATGGGGGTTGGAAGCTAATGCTTAGCTCGCTAGGCTAACATCCGCGAGGGGAATGTCGTCGTTGAGTTATTGTTGATTTATGACCTATATTTCTTAATTTGTTCAATTCAAAATAGCATCAATGGCCTTCACTCCAACATGCGTCACTATGAAATCGACTTCGTTTTGTTCTCTTCAAATGCTGAATTCGAAGTTGAGCATTTCACTGATTAATGTGGACATAACGTTTTCCTTCCGTAGCCGTGATGCTGAGCTCATGTGTCGTCATATAAGAGGTTGAAAAATGGTAGGTAAAGGTTAAACAAACAATGGCATGCTAACCAGGATTGCAGGCTGCTAATTAGAGGCTGGCACAATCATCTTGGATTGAGGTGGTGGGGTGGGGGCTTCCATTATTCCTTTCCTCCTGAGGGTGGGAGGGCATTGTTCATTTTCTTGATGCCTTTGCCTCACCCTCACTCCGCTCCTCAATAAACTGAGGTGGAGAGGTAGGAATTAAAGCTGCAAACAGCAGAAGAAGGGACCCATCATCACCCCAGCAAATGAACTTTGACGCCATACTCCACCCATGGTTGGTGGCGTAGGTGAAAACGCTTTGTAATTTGGCATCGTCCATCTGTCTAGGACAGTGATTCCCAAGCACTGTACCGTGGCACAGTGGTGTGCTGCAAAAAATATCCATTCACCAATGACTGCATACTGAGACTTATACTTACTACATTTTTGGTCTTTTGGTCACTCGTGAGAGCTAAAAATGAAGTGAGAAGGTTGGTTCTAGATGGAGCATTTCCTATTCGGGCTCCAGTACTCTGGAGTGCCCTCGCTACGGAAATTAGAACGGCTCCCGCTGCAGAAATGTTTAAATTTTGACTTAAAACTTATTTCTACACTCACACATGCGGTTAAACCTCTTATGAAACTAGCCTTTTGCCTAACCTTACATCTGGATTTTGGCCTGTTTTACTGCCGCTTCTCCTGTTTTGTTTTGTTTTGTTTTTTGGTTGTGTGCCGTGGTGACATCTCTAAACGGTCGTTCAATGTTGATGGTATGCGCCGCCCACATTATATGACGACAAAAAACATTGCCGTTCATTGGCCTGCTTAAAGTACAAGCCCTGGAGTTTGCACAAAACTGCTTCAAACCAGACTGGCCAACTTCCTGTTCAATTTCTGCCATGGGGCCTTTGGTCTTTTTATGTGGGCTCTGTTATATGATCAACAATTCCACCTTATTTCATGGCATTCAGAGAAAGTGTCGCTTTTAGTTGGTCTTTGCATCACCTTTTCTTGGCGAATCCTCTAAACAGCTGTCAACTTTCAGACCGTCTCGGAAGAACGGGAATTAGACAGAAATACAAGCCACAGCAAAATGGAGAAGTTCATGCCGACTGACGACTCTAACACAGTGGGACTTCGCATACTTGTGGTTTGGCACCCCTGGCGGGTTCACCTATTTGTGGATTTTTTTTTTTTTCCCTCAATATTTTCTGGGGGGGTGACCTAATCCCTGTTTTTCGTGGAAAGTGCATATTACATTTTTACCAGCGTCTTTTAAAAAATTTTTTAATGTGACTTTTTTTTTCAAACATTTTTTTCGTTTTCTATTCCCCAAAAAATTCCACTGCATTTCAGTGGCTGTCAATTTTCACTATTCACGGGCCGGCCCGGTACTACTATCCCCCTCGAATAGCGGGGATCCACTGTACAGTGAAATCTCAATATCAAAATTAAAACTCTCTGCATCATAAATGATTAACCAAACATTTAAGTATCCTTACTAGGCAACCATTTTGTACCGCACAACCCGGACAGACGTGTCGCAGTGTGTTCCATTTCCTCTTCTGCGACTGTCCCCCTTCTCCAATAGCATCGTCATGACAAAAAGCCAAAGAAAAAGCCATATGTTTGATTTGCCAACTGCCAGAGTTGGGACCTGGTTAAGCACGTGCGTGAAGGCCCGACACAGGGAGTGGTGCTTATCTATTACGCTGCATGCTAGTCAAGTTTGATGGAACACACACAGGCAGACAGCTGTTTTGGAACAAATGCATCATATACTTCTGCTTCGGGTTGGACATTTTCTTTTTCTCCCTGGAAAGGTTTACTTGAATTTCATGCGAATCGCCATTTGCTCATTTTCATTTTTGTACCTACACAGTGGTTGGCATTGTTTGATATAATAGTTACTCCGAGCCCATATGAGAACGCACGGCAGGAATCTGCAATCTTCTCCTTGCAGTTTGTGTTTGATTTAGGCCTAAGTGTTTGAAATGGTTTATTTTTAGGCTATTGAAGTCACGGTGCTCCTCCACGTTCGGTTTCTTAGGTTCATCGAGGACTCAAAATTGCCCATAGATGTGAATGTGAATAGTTGCTTGATTATGTGCCCAGTGATTGGCTGGCAATCATTCTAGAGTCAGCTGTGATAGGCTCCTGCTCACCCGCGACTCTCAAAATTGCTAAGTGCGTGGATGTGATTTTGGTCCCTAGTGCAAAATGGTAACGCAGACCCCGGAAATTGATTTGCTTGATGAATGTCGGCTATGCTCAGTTTGGCGACTGATGTCTTGCGATTGTATTACTGCAGGCTGGAAAAGGTTTACGATGGTGAAGCTGAACTGCTCGTTCTGAGGAGCTTGGCTACTTGAAAAGTAGATCTTGCGTGAAAAACCTCTTGATTTATGCAGTTGGTTTAGATGAAAATTGCACAATTTGGTGGCTGAAAACGCAATCGGAGGTCCATGTAATTGTTGAAATTGGTTCGGAAAAGGAAGAATGTTCGGGCTGAGCACATTACAACAGTAGTTGAACGTAGCACACGTGTTCGCTTCTTCTTGAGCAAACGTTAGCCATGGTGACGATGCATTCCGACTCGCATACGATTTTGGGTCATGTCAGTGCTGGAGGAACAAAACTCTAGCCCACTGCGGCTGTCTGAATTACAGCGCGGCAGCTGCAGACGTGATCTCAGCGCAGCAGGTATCAATCTCACAAAGATAGCCCTCATGGGACTTGGCGATAAGCCATGAACGTCTAACGGAATTTTGTCTAAGAGTCTTTTTTTGTTTTGAACTAAATGTCAGCTGTCACAAAGCTCCACCCACTCGCGGCCAAATAGCCGGTCGGGCGGTCTGTTTTTTTGGGGGTGGGAGGGCGTTTACAAATGGCACAATTTTACAACGTTGCCCTTGATCTGATGGCAAAATTTCCGAGTTTCCTGTAAACTCACACTGGCGTCCAGCCCTTAGCAGAATTCTAAAATCAAGCGGAGAAAAAATCCAGAGACACTAGCCAACAGCCAAGTTTTAGCGGGATAGGCAGACTGTTCAATTACACATTTTCTGGTGCAGAAATGTCCATTTGCTTGAATGCTAACAATAGCCCACACCTTAACACTAATGACTAGAAAACATTTTTAACAAAACAATTCTCAAGAAACAGGATTTTATTCCAATTAAGCGGTAAAAACAACACAGCATTACATGGAACTTTTCTTTGCGCAGAGGTTTGCCCGTTTCCTAGAATGCTAACGATAGCATAATGCTAATGTTTAGCGTGAAAATGACCAGAGACGTGAGCTGACGAACAGCAAAATTTACAGCGCTTTGAAAAAAATAAGATAAAAAGAAACTGTTCCATTGCACTTTTTCCGATGGAGACGTGTCCCAGTTTCCTGGAATGCAGTATTGGTACAAAAACAGTGCAGCCCTTGAAGCGAATGGTCGTCTTTTGTTGATCTACTGTAACTTGAACTGGGCCATCATACGCTTCAGTGCCCTCCCCTTTATACGCACACACACTCACACACACATACACGGTTTTCTCAACAGCACAGCCCACCCGCCCATGTCCAATCTATCTGCTGGATCTCGTGTCGGCTTCATTGTTTGGTCATCGTCTGAGCCTTTTAGCTCGGGATCTTTTGCCATGTTTCCCCCTAACTTCCGGAAGGAAGTGTCTGTGAGTGAGTGCTCGGCCTGGCCATTGTTACTGCGCAACACCCCAGAGTTGAGATTGTACTACTGATGAGGAGGCAGTCAAATATACACCGACACATCTTTTTTTTATTTATTTTATTTTTTTTCGCTCGCTCGCTCGCTCGCTCTCTCTCACTGTAGAAGCCAGTCATGTGTGTGCTTGTAGTACGTTACTCCCACAAATGCTTCCCTCGTCTGTCAGCAGCTGATGGGCAGCTTTGGACCCCCACCCAAGATAAATGACGGGTTGGGGTTGCGTTTTTTGTTGAGCTCGCTCACTGAAATGTTCTGCATGGAGATCTCATATTTCGTTTTTTCCCTTTTTATGTTGGATCTGGAAAAAAAAAATGAAAGTTTTTTTTTTTTTTTTTTTTTGTATCCTGGGAAGTTACGTTTTTTTTTTTTATACGGACATCATGCAAAGTTTAAAATGGTTTACATGGATTTCCAGCATAATCGTTTTTTTTACATGGAGATCATGCAAGATTAAAACAGATTGACATAGGTCCTGCAAAATAATTTGTACACAAAGATCCAGCAACTAAAAAAAAATACACCAAGAACATGGAAGATTAGAAAAATCTCCTGGCAAAATTGATTTAAAAAAACAAAACAAAACAAAAAAACTATACATTGTACAGATTTCTCAATTAAAATAAAAAAAAACATCCCACAAAATGTCAATATTGCTGAGATATGGAAAATGTTTTTTTCTTTTAAGTACACAGTCAGTAAAATTGGATATAGCGACTTTTCCAAGGGGGCTTTTGATAAGGTGTTCACATTTTGCTTATCAGCTAGTTAGTTTTCATAGGAGATTTCCCTGAACTTTGAACCTTTAAAGAGTGATGTGACGCACCATGCCATATTAGCTTGTTATCACTACTTTGTAAATCTGCAGTTGTGAATCACCAGGCCATTGGGAACAACATGGCCATTTTCGATCTTGTTGAAATGTCTTAACAGTGAGAACACATCTGCTTCAAATGACTTGTGTGACTCTGTGGAGAACCCGCCGGATGCTTGATGAGATGAAAGTGACAAAACACGCTCTCATCATCATCATCATCATCATCATCATCAGTAATGTGTGTTAGAATTGACATTTGTTTTGGTGTGTCGTTCTACAGAGCAGATCTTCCAAAACCTGCGCCAGGAGTGCAGCAGGATCCAGAGGAGGCGGCAGCTGGAGGGGGCCTTCAACCAGACGGAGGCTTGCGTACCCTCTGACGTCGCCAGCCCTTCTTCATCCCTGCATGCCCCCAGCTCCCCACCAGGTAGGTGAAGACGCCTGGCCCAGCGACTATCTGTCCTACTAATTCTCGTGCTAATTCTCGGAACAGTTGTGGAAAGTGGAAGCTTGCACACAATTCACAGATTGGTTGAATTTGTGGGAATTGTTACGATTGCGCATTCATAGAGGGACTGATTATATTGCAAAAATGTTTATTTTCGTAAGCTTTTTTTTTTTTCTTTTTGTTTTATCAGGCGCCTCGAGACGGGACCAGCCCTCGTTTACGCTGAAGCAGGTGAGCTACCTGTGCGAGCGCTTGCTCAAAGACCACGAGGAGAAGATCCGCGAGGAGTACGAACAGATCCTCAACACAAAACTCTCAGGTAACTATGACAATTAGATTCTCTGTGATACACTTTTCACATGAGAAACAAAAAAAAGAAGTGTACCACTGTTTTTGGGGGAACCACATGGCACTGAAGACACAAATCGAGATTAACCTGTTTGGCTTTGGTCTTTTCTCCGCAGAACAATACGAATCCTTTGTGAAATTCACACAAGATCAGATCATGCGAAGATACGGCGCCCGGCCTGCTAGTTGTAAGTACATCAATATATTCATTTGTTTAACATTTTTTTGTTTTTAGAATTTACTAGTTTGTTGAAAACTGACTCCAAAACATGCTTTCTCACTGTCTTTGTCTTCTTTTCAGATGTCTCCTGAACGCACCACAAGTTCCCAGCTTCTTCCCTCAAACACAAGATGGCCACTCTTTGATTTTTCATTTTTTACCCCACCACCTAAACATCTACACACACACACACACGCGCGCAAACATATACACACACACACACACACACACTGTGCCATGGTTTAACCGCTGTTTATCTAAAACTGTTGCTGCTGGCCAAAACCTCGACGAAATCTCGAGAGACGACCTATGTCC
Source organism: Filicampus tigris (assembly GCF_054856515.1). Taxonomy (NCBI): domain Eukaryota; kingdom Metazoa; phylum Chordata; class Actinopteri; order Syngnathiformes; family Syngnathidae; genus Filicampus; species Filicampus tigris. The sequence goes on along the minus strand of NC_141224.1, from coordinate 4,441,784 downwards.
TGTCGCCGCCGCCGCCCTCCCTCCTGTTATTTGACTTTATTATTTTATTATTTTATTTTTTTTAGTTTCTCATCTCTTGCTGTCTCTATCTCAAAATGTGGACTGAAGCCGATTCCTGTGTCCAATCTCTGGCCTGGCGCTGTAGACTACAAAGCTTATTCTTTTTCTTGGCTCATGTGATAGAAGCTCTTTGGAGTGAGCAGCTGTATTTAACGCCTCTCCTGTTGTCCCTCCTTGCTCGCTCTTTTTCTCCTCCAACATGAGTGTACTTTTTTTTTTTTTTCTTCCTTTTGAAAAAAAAAATAAAAGTTCTGTGATTTAAAATCTGCCATTCTTTCTTCAATTCTAATTATACATATTTTACATTGTATGCTTCCCTTGGTGGACTGTATTTATCTGAAGGTTGTAATTGGCGGTGGTTGTAACTGTTTATAAAGCAAGGAAGGAACCGTTTTGGGTGACAAAATGGATGGCAAACTTTAATATGACGCGATACAACCATATTGTCGCTGTCCTGTGAAAAACACTTGTCTGTTTTTCTCACATTTTTTATTTTTACCTTGATACAGACTTGTTACAGACAGCCCATTAACGTGAACATTTTAAAAAATAACACAATTTGACATATACATTTCAAAATGCATTGCTTTATACAAATCATGTCGTGTTTTTTCAAATAGCATGTGAAAATAAACTAATTTTGAAAATATTTTCTCAAAACTTAATTTGAGTTTCAAAATATTGAAGGTTTTTTTTTTATCATACAAGAAAACACTTCAAGAAAATATTTCTCAAAACTTCATTTTTATGTGGCAGTTTTCAAGAGGTTAAAGTAGCATAAGAAAATAATTCTAAAAGTTACAATTGGAACTGGTGTACTAACAAGTAGTTGTGCTCGAGCAAATTAAGTGACTGACGAAAAGTAAATTAAAAAACGTTTAAACTAGTAAGGTACATTTAAAAAAAAATTGATGCACAATATGTTTTCTAAGTACAGTTCAGTTAACTTTAAAGTACAGTACAATACATTTGCATTAAATCTTAAGTAGAACCAGTGCAGTTTGTTTTGACTTTCGGCTGAGTCCCTTTTGAATACAGTACTGTATTCAAAGAGAGGGCTACGTTGTATGGACTCTAGCGCCACTGTGTGGTACATAGAAGTACCAACACGCGTTCCTTTTGTCCCTTTGTACTAAATTAACTCTACATCCCATAAAAATCACGTTGGATTCACATGACCCGGTGGCCTTAATATTTTTTTTTAGTTTCTTTTTCCATGTTCGGGCTGATGAAGTATGCAAATCGGGCCTACCCGTCGCGTCCCAACTTCCGGGCGTGGCACGGAGGGAGAGGCGGGAGCTAATAGGCAGGTAGCGTCAGGTAGCTAACAGGAGCTAACAGGTAGAGTCGGGTAAGGTATCCGCTCTGCTCCTCCTCCTCCTCCTGGCTATTTTAGAATTGTGGAATAGGCCGGTCAAATATTCCGAAATACGTGCGTCGTGTTTGTTTAGTCGCTGGGAGGAAGGAAGGGGAAAAAACTCAGGGGACTATAATTATCTCCAAGAGCCATTTTTCCTCCCCTCCTCCTCCTTCTTCAATATTCATTGGAGAAGGGAGACTGAGACGACGACGCCGGTTAGCAACATCGAGGCTCGCTACTACTGAGCAACACCAAAAACGGAATAAACTCATCCAAGGGCGATTGGAGCTGTCACTCATTGATCCTAATCAAGTATCGAGTCGGTGTTTTGTTTAGCTCTCTTCCCGTTGAAGTTTGAGGTGAGTTTGTTTACTTAAAGTACACTCATTTTTGTCACTTTTAATATATTTCGAATTATGTTGAATGTGTTTGTTGCTGTCTTGATAACACAGAAGACTAGCGGCAGATGTGTGGTAAAAAAAAAACAACAAAAAACGTTTGAACAGTACTCCATGCTTGATTTGCCCTGAGGAGGATAACAACATTCACACCCACTAGACATTTTAAGCATACCCGCACACTCTAAATCAATGTTTCCAAATCTTTATTTAGCCAAGACCCACGTTTTACATTAAAAAACAAACAAAACACAAACTAAAACACAGGTGTTAAGCTCAAGGTCCGGGGGCCAGATCTGGGCCACCACATAATTTTATGCGGCCCGCCAAAGCAAATTATGTGCATCGATTTAATCTTTCTCGCTACAATACCAAAATGACAAATTGTCTTCAATTTTAAAAACCTTGAGACATTGCAAGCATTTTTTGGGAAACAATCCTCCCTTTTAAAATAAATGTAATATTTAGAAAAAAAACATATTTAACTGGCCCTTCTAAACAAGTTCATCAATTTGAAAAAACATATTTAATTGGCCCTTCTAAACTAGTTCATCAATTTGCTGAACAGTATAAGTGGTGTTGAAAATGGATGGATTTTATTTGGCTTCACGGTCATCACGGCTCGCTGATGCGGATTTTGAAAGAAACCAGAACTACGCAAGAAAAATGAGTTCGACAACCTTGACTACTAAACTAAAATATCACCAGTGGATACATTTATGAAAATATTTTTTTAGTGTTTTTTATTTACATAATCTTTATTTATATTTCTTTGAAATATGATTTTTGGTTGTTTTTCAGAAATTAAAAATCACGTTCAGTTTTCCTGATTTCAAAACAAAAATAAAACCAAAATATTTTTTGTTTTTAGAAAAAAAAATAACATACTCTATATTCCAATAATCCCCTAAAATATTTTTTAAATTGGAAAACCTCGCCACATATCTGAAATTGTTCAATCAAGTTTGACCCTAATTAACGTGTTTTGCCGCCGTAAACACGTAAGCACAAGCACGCAGCGGCGATGGGCGACGTGGACCTGGAGCAGCAGGAGCCGTTCCCCGTGGAGCAACAAGATGAGAAGCGGGTATCCCGAGCCGGAGAGGACCTCCCTGACGGGAGACGGAAGTTGGGATGCTGCGAGAAGTTCCAGCAGAGCATCTCCAGGTGGATGCTTCCGGAAGACGCCCGCAGCACCTACCTGCAGAGGGCTAACTGCTGCCCGCCACCCATCTTCATCATTGTCATCAGTGTTGTAGAGGTACGAGATCTAAAACGAGTCGGCTTGAAGGCGGGAACAAATTTTGGGCTTCAAGCGTCACTTCCTTCCTCCTTTGTGGCTCATGAATCATCACATGAGCTCAAAGGAGAACAGGAGCCTCCCCAAAAACACGTTGCCACCAAAAGGTCCGCTTGAATTACTGTACGGTTGCAATGAGGAAATCCTTTGCGGGATGGTCAGCGCTTTAAATATAAATATCTTGATGTCATACTTCGGCGACACCCATCTTAAGTCACCAATCAATTTGAGTGTTCAGGTTGAAAAAATAAATATGAGAAAAAAAAATCGTAATTATGCGAATGAAGATACAGTTTAAAATAAAAGAGTGGTCATTTTCAAGAATGATGAATGTACTGTGCTGTAATTTGTAATATTAAGAGGAAAAAGCGTAATAAGCTCATGAATTCAAAATCAGATCATAGAAAGTCATTGGGGGAAATAAATGTAATACAAGGGATCTTACATGAAACAAACTTATTTACATTAATAAAACTAAAGAATGGTTTAGGTTGTAATATCAGACAAAAATGTTTTACAAAAAAATTACCAGTACTTGATGTGTAAATGGGGTAAATCCTGTTGGGGGGTAATTTATACTTTTCCAAGAGTAATTCGTATTTTTATGGGAAACTGCAAAACGTCTTGCACATAGAAATAGGAACATCAAACAAGACTTACTTGGCTGTTTAATTTCACATTTAATGGCACAACTATTACGACAATACAATCAATTAAACAAGTAAAATCACTTTGCCCATAAATATTATGTGGGAAAAAAAGCTTTAATTTTCAAAGAATTACATGTGTAATCTAAGATGTAATACTACAAGAAAATTGAAGCTATTATGACCCAAAAAATGCATTGAATTTGAGTGCATTTTTAGGACTGGAATCGAACTGTTTCCAGAATGAGAATAATTTGTAATATGACCAAATACAAGTTTTGTTGTGAAAAAAAAGTATTCCTTTTTACAAAATAACGTTGCTATATGAGACAAAAGGTTATGGAAAAGATACCAGGTTGCCATATGAGAATAGAGTTCTCTGTCGACAAATCAACCACTGAAATGTCTCTCCCACCCTCCCACTGTAGATGGTACCCCAATCTGTTATTTTTGCTAAAGTCCTTTGACAAAGGACCTTAATGCCACTAACAGATGTTTGGTTAATTCCAAAGCATGTTATCTCTGACTATTATCTGCATTTGTGATGACTATTGCAGATGGTAGTCAGTCATACAGGAAGTGCTTCGCTGATGTGCTCAATGACAAAAATGAAACATTTTTAATGTTCGGAGGACAAAATGGTCACAATGAGCTCAATGCACACTAAACGTCCACGTTGTCTTTTGTCTCCAGCTCTCCATGTTCATCTACTACGCCGTGTGGAAGCCTCAGAAGCAGTGGGTGACCCTGGACGAAGGCATCTGGAACAGCCGCCTCACCTACCGAGCCGAGTACAGGCAGGAAGCCTGGCGCTTTCTCTCCTACATGTTTGTCCACGCCGGGTGAGTGCGGCCAAACGTACGTGGGAAAGAGAAAAAGAAGGAAAACAAAGAGCGCGTGTTGTCTTGACCTCTATATGAGCTGCTTTAGCTTTGAAGCCTCGCAGTCAAGAGAAGTGGAGTGTGAACAACACTGGTGCTTTAGCAGATGAAGGACAGGGAGATTCGGTGTGTCTGTGTACTAACGGTCCACTGATTCCATTCAGTGTGGAGCACATTGTGGGCAACCTGTTCATGCAACTGCTGCTGGGGATCCCCTTGGAGCTGGTCCATAAAGGCTTTGAAGTGGGAATGGTTTACCTGGCTGGAGTCTTGGCGGGTGAGGAACACTCTCGACATTAACACCATCAAGTGTTATTCGTTCATGGCCCATTTTTATATACGGAGATGTGAAAAAACAATTGAACACATCCGCCTCTTGTACATCCACTCAGGCTCGCTGGCAAGCTCCATCTTTGATCCCCTCAGCGCCCTGGTGGGGGCTTCCGGGGGGGTCTATGCCCTCATCGGAGGCTACTTCATGAACGCTGTGGTGGTGAGCCTCCCTATGTATACATTAGTAATCGAGGAACGCCTCAGAGTTATTTTACGAAGAAAATCGTAATTTTGTGAGACAAAAATAGAAATTTACAAAAACAAACAAAAAGTTGTAATTGTACCCTAATGAGTAATGATTTCATGATGAAATACGGTTACATTTTCTGAGAATAAATTTATAATCGTACATGAAAAAAAGCTATAATTGTATGAATGAAAAATCATAATTGTACAAAAATAAAGTTGCAGTATAAAGTTGAGTACTGAAATCTTCATAATATTACCCCCCCCCCCCCAAATTTGTAATTTTTCAAGAGTACAATTTTAATGAATAATTTTTTGAAATGTCTTGTTGCAGAATTTCCGAGAGATGATCCCTCTGCTCGGTGTGTTTCGCATCCTTGTAATAGTGATAATCGGTAGGCAGCCATCTTATATTTTAATTTACCAGTTTATCTATTTGATTCTTTTCTATCGAGATGCATCTTGTGTGTTGCAGTGGGCGTGGACTTTGGCTTCGCCTTTTATAGAAGATTTGCCGGCGACGAGGGCAGCATGAAGGTACGTGCGTCTGCTTGCTGTGTGTTTGCTGCAAATCCAAAGCTACTTGCCTCCAGCGTGCCGCAAGTGGCTCACATGCTTCATTGGCTTTTTCTCTTGGTACATAAGCTGATCGTGTCACAACTTGATTTACGCTTCTTGTAGCGTCTTATCTATTAATAGCATTAAATGCATTTTCTCTTCCATATTGGCAAAAGTTTAAAAATTGTTACATCTGTGAGTTGGCAATTGGCATGCTGAGTCCTAGTTCATCCAATATGACAGACCAACTAACTACTATCTGACTAGCTAACTACTACTGACAAACAAGTAGCTAGCTCAGTAACCCAATAAATTAGTAGTAATCTCCCAAACAAACTAGCCGCAAGCTTACAAACTCATTTGTAGCTAGATTGCTAATTAACCCCGTAGCAAACTTAATAGCTTGCTAACTGAGAAAGTAGTAGCTACGTAAATGAATAGTAGTAGCAAGATTGTAGCCCACCTAGCGGCTCACTAACTCAGTCACTAACTATCTTACCACACAACTAAATTGTAGAGCTGGGCATTTTACCAAGAATTCAGCGTCCTTTATTTGTCATCCACCTGCAGCGTGGGTACCCTTCCGTCGTCCATCGTTCGCCTTTTTTCCGGGGGCGGGGGGGAGGTGGATAAAAGCTGCCTATACGCCAGTCCGCCTCTGATTTTAAACGTGCTTCCGTCAGCAATTCCGACTCCACACATTTTCACCTTACCAAATATGGCCCTCTTTGAAAAAAGTTTAGACACCTGATCAAGGTAATCAACAAGAGTTACTAACTAAGTACTACAGACTAATTATACCGTGTGAAAGGCGCATTTAGGAAGTTTAACCCGCAATTTCCTGTGGCGGCCAGGTGTCGTTCGTGGCTCATTTCGGGGGGATCGTGGCAGGCATGACGGTGGGCTACGTGTTCTTTAGTGACTACAACAAGAAGCTGCTGAAGGACCCTCGCTTCTGGATGTGTATCGTGGGCTACCTAGTGTTCTTCCTCTTCGCCGTGATCTTCAACATTTTCATCTCGCCCGCTCCATCTTAGCATAGCCACTCAATATTTGTTACCGGTAATTTTAGTTAGTTTAAAGGTTTATAGTAAGTGCCTTATGATTCTATTACCATTTTCATATTGTATTTTATTGTCATTTAATGCATGTTGTCTTATTAAAAGGTGTCCGTTTTCAGTCTGTTTACTATGCATTATTTTAGTGTAATTTACACAGTCACACATCACGGAATGTTTGCAACTTGAAACCATGCCTAAAAAGTTACTATAGGTTAAAGCTAGACAACTTAGTAGTTGTAAAAGTAACCCGATTACTAACAGCTAGCTAATTAACTGGTAGCAAGCTTACTAACGGTTCACTTACTGTAACAAAATAGTAGCTTTCTAAAATCTAACATTACCAGTGTACGATAAAGAACTAGTAAACTAGTAGCTAACTTGCCACTATTTGGTAACTCAGTAACAATCATACTTTGTACTTGCTAAGAAGTAGAAATCTAATATTTGACAATCCCTACGGCTCACCTGTTTTCTGAAGCTGAGCCGCGATTGGCCGTTATCTGAGCACTGAGCAACTTTGATGTCATTTTCAGTCGATAGAAGTGGCAAAATGGCCGCCCCCTGAGATAGCCAAAAACGGGTGGATTTTTCATATTCCACAAACACAATCGTAACCAGAATGCAGTGTTTCAACTAGTGGGCCTGCATAGACCATATTGTTGAAAAAAATACGTTTGGGTTGACTTCCCATTAACAGAGCAAGTTGAAAAGCAAATGTTTGACTTTATAATTCGGTGTTCAGATTATAGCATGTGGATGAAGAAGTGTACTTGGATTTCTTTTAAACAGGTTGTGGTAAAGTGCTTTGAAATGCCATTGATCGGTTTTAGCATAGCAGCGCGCTATAGATTGAACCAGGCCTGTGTGGACAATAACTTATTGACAAGGGAGCCCGCAATCACTTTTTCCTCATTTGACAAACAGACGAATTCAATGTTAATAGTCTTGTTATTTACATATACGTGTGCTGTCTTGGAAGGTGTGATTGTACAAAGCGTTGTCATATTTGTCTTATGCGCACACACACACACTTACGCACACTTCTGTGTAATGATGAGAGATTTGATGTTTCCAAACAATCCCTGCAGTGACTGAGGTAAGGTCAATAACGCCGTGACCTAAATGAAAATTTCATGGACTTCCTGTGGAGTTGATGTCGGCACGCTTCTCTGGACACCAGCGTCGCCACTCCGGCTCAACGAACGATGCAGATCACTCAGGAGGCGAGGTGATGCCAACCAATTTTTTTTTTTTGTTTACTTTTGTTTTGCTAGACTGATTTTGTGGGGAGGACCGCATGACCCACGGAGATTTAAGTCACCATCGGCAGTCTGTCCACGCTGCAAGGTAAACAAGTTAATACTGGATTACAAATTTACACCATGTTTTGGGGGAGGACGTTCAGTAAGATTAAAGCTAAATGGAATGCAAATGAATGTGATGCGTATCAATGAATATTGAATTTCTATTAGCTTGTTTAAATCTAATAAAAGTTTCATTTCAAATCTTTACATAGGGGCCTTAAACTTCACATTTTAAAACGTTTTTTGTACTCTTTAGGACATAAGTACTCTAATCCTCAACCATGTCGCTATGAATATATCTTTGTTTTTTTTAATAATTTAAATTTTTTTTATCAATCTTTATATTTTTGCCAGTATGCCAACAAGTGCCTGCTTAGAGGCTAAAATGAGTTCTTGTTAGCATTTGAATTTATTAGTGACAATGCACAGTATAGGTTCTTACATGTTTTATTTTTATGCAGTCACAATGGCAAGATGGACGACTGGAACGTTCTCGGTGGCATCTTGGAGGAGGTGCACGCGCACTCCACGATGGTGGGCAAAATGTGGCTGACGCTGCTGCTCGTGTTCCGCGTGCTAGTGCTGGGCGTGGCGGCCGAGGACGTGTGGACGGACGAGCAGGACCACTTCGCGTGCAACACGCAGCAGCCGGGCTGCCGTAACGCCTGCTACGACCTGGCTTTCCCCGTGTCCCTTGTGCGCTTCTGGGTGCTCCAGGTGGTCTCCGTGGCATCCCCCTCGCTGGTCTACGCCGGCCACGCCCTCTACAGGATTCGGTCTCTGGAGAAAGTGCGGCGTCTCAGAAAGGTCTCGCTCAAGAGACAGCTAGACGAAGCCGTCTCGGATAAATCCAAGCAGCGACTTGAGCTGGAGCTGAAGCGGCTCGAGCGTGGGAGGTGTGACAAAGCACCCCTCAGGGGGGCGCTGCTGCGCACCTACGTAGCCCACGTGCTCACCCGCTCCGCCGTGGAGGTGGGCTTCATGGCCGGGCAGTACCTACTGTATGGCATCCGGTTGTACCCGCTGTTCAAATGTCGGTGTTATCCTTGTCCCGACACAGTTGACTGCTACGTGTCGAAGCCTACGGAGAAGAGCATCTTCATGCTCTTCATGCAGTTCATGGCCGCCCTGTCCCTCATCCTCAACATCCTGGAGATCCTAAACCTAGCCTCCAAGGTCGTGAGGAGGGAAGTCCTAAAGGTCTACATGGACGAAGACGAAGCGCTTGTCGCGCAAACGCTTCGAAAAGCTACCATAGCGTCAACACCAGGAGACTTCAGTCTTGTCACGGAGAAGCAGCATGGGCACGCTTTGGCTGTGGCGGAGGTCCCACGATCTTAATTAATCATCTGGTAGTAGCCATTCATCGAAAATTAATCGATCTTAAAAACATTAGAAAATCAATGAAAAACGATGGTGCCATACGGCACAGTGTTACCTGATCATGTTACTTGCGCTGCGAGCGTGCAATATTATTTGATTCTGTCCTCTCTGATAGTGTTTTAAACTGACACCTCAGCTGTAGTTTACTTTAAAACTCAAAATTTGGGAAAAAAAACCCAACTAAATATGAAATGATACATTTCTACAAAGCAACATGGTTTTATAGAAATCTGTCATTTTCACATGAACCAATGTGTACAAGTAAATTTACCTCAACCCTCTACTGCATATAGTTTTATGTAAGTTGGTTTAGTTATTTCACATTATCTGGAACAATAAACTTGGTCCCGCTCCACATATGTAGTTATACGGAAAGTAGTAATTTTATTTTCACGTAATCCGACATGTCAAACCCTTCATAGTGTTATGGAAGTTTTTGTTTTTTTTCAAACAAACAAAAAAAAGTAAACCACTGGGAAGCATGTGCAAAACGTGTTTTAATTGGTAGCATGTGCAAAGCATGTTTTAATCATTCAGATAAACTCACAGAAATGTGACAAAATTTGACCTCTACTTTTGTGTCCATTTAAATCAAATATGACAAAAATATGTAGGACCTTTTGAATAGTTATACAAGTATTATAGTTATGCATGAAATCACTTTCATTCTGATGTTTCCTCTGCCGTGTTCTGTTTTAGTTCAAAATTGTTACAATCAGTTTAAGGTGACAAGATTTAAGGGAATATGTGATGTTACAACCTGAGCATAAACAGTTTTTTTTTGCAATTATGATCATCATAACTACAGATCGTGATGTGTGTCATTAAATATTCTCTAAGGTGTCCTCTTAATGGAAATTCTAGATGACTTGTGTGGTGATAGAGAAAGGCACTTTTTAGGTTGTTTTTTTTTTTTGCATTTAAAGCCGCACTAAGCAAACGAAACATCAAAACGTAAAGCAATCAAACCCCTCTGGGGTTGAGCTGAAGCCTATTCCTCAACAGCGCTGTCTTCAGGCGGCTCGTGGCGCTGCAGCTAGGGGAAAGGGACATTATGTTAACTACTGGAAAATACAACTGAAAACTATTAAATGCAAAAAAAAAAAAAAAGAATGAAAAGTTATGGTGCTCTTGGCAAGGTAAATATGTAAAAATCTCTTAATTTAGGAACTAATTTGAAAGTTTGTGAATTTAACTGAAAATTGTGGCATTCTTGGAATGTGGAAATACATACTTGGAATGTGAAAAAGTATTTTTCAAGATGTTCTGAATGAGAAACAGTTTTAATTTGAAATGTGAATGATGAAAATGTTTTCTGTTGTATGTTTTTGTGTGGAAAAAGTGGTAGACTGGGAAAATTGTGACACTCACTCTGGCTTTGAGGTCCAGGTTCTCCTCCTCCAGACGTGCACACCTCTGCCTCAGGTCCACCACTTCCTGCTGCAGAGCCTCCGTGTCAGCCTCTGTAAGGCCAGGCGTGCCAAGATGCTGCTTGACAAATCTGGACGGTTTGTGTTAAAGAGGTCTGCATTGGTCTTTATAACAAAGCGCTTCGCTTCGCTTAGCGATGAGGATACTCCAGAGCGTTGGTAGGCTTCTCCGGTTGTTCATACAGAGCAACTAAAACTGAAATAGAGACACACGCATGTGGTAAAACGTGGACAACATGCAACATTACTCACATTGTGGACGTTGATTTCCTTAACTAGATAAAAAATAATTTCATTAACATAACCAATCGCTTGTTTAATAATTACCAACTATGTAATAAACTACAAAATATTTACTCTCCTAATCAACTCAGTAAAAAATAGCTAACTTACCAGTAACTACTTGACAATAAAGAGGCTATTGTGTTATTAAAACCTAGTTGTAACAAATTTGCTAGCCGCTAGATGACTGGTTAAAAAATTGCTGATCAACACAGTAGTAGTAGCTAAAGACTCATCTTAAGAACATCTAACTTAGAAACAAATTGGCATATATATATATATATATATATATATATATATATATATATATATATATATACTCGCCTCCTGAGTGATCTGCTATAATTTTATAGTAGTATTGTTTCATTAGGATAACAATAGATTAGTTTTGTTTGTTGTATTTTTCATTTATTTGCTCCATAGTAGTCACTTGTTGCTTATCAGACTGCTCTGAAATCAGGCGGCCATTCTACTGTATTAAGGGGCGGGGTCCTCTGCAACGTTGGATCCCCAAGGAAAAAAAAAAAAAAGTATTTTCTTGTTTTTAAAACAATCGTTATCTTACCACTGGTAAGACTGTCAACAACACCAGCTTTCTCCAAGTATCTCCGAAACTGCTCTCTCTTGTGGTCTGGGGCCTGTTGAGGTGGTTAAAAATATATCAATAAAATAAAAAAAATAAAGAAATTCACCAGTAAATGAATCAATGAATATAAGAATGCCGAAAACTAAACATAGACGTGGGTTTCCCCCTAAAACAGAACTTTTGCGCTTTTCATAACATTTAAACACTATGTAGTTTCAGGACTGTTTTACGTTTTTGGTTGTCAAACGAACGTCATCACATTTTTTGCAATAAGTGCAGGTGCGCGACTGACTCTCTAATTGCAACATAAACCCGTCCGATACTATCTTGCGTATTAATAACTCCTCGTCAACTGTTAGAATAGAATTAATTAAACTTACCTTATAATGTGACATGTTGATGCAGAATGTCGAACTTGATCAACACAAATACGGTGTCTGTATTGTTTTTGTTTCGGTCTTGCTTGGAAACGAAGCTCTCCGTCGTAGTTTAACGCTGGTCTGGAGTCAGCGAAGACAACCTCCGACTCAGACCGGAAATAAATTTGTTTTCAAATTATTTGTATTCCTTAATTTTATTATTTTTTTGTTTGTTGTATCGTTTTCTGTATATTATTACAGTGACTAAAATATCAAAACATAATCCAACCCGTTTTCAAGTTCTTGTAGCGTCGTACTAATGACGTCACTGATGTTCCACTTGATTCTCACTTTGAAACGCCGCGCTGTCGTCACACTCGTCAGCCTTATTAACAAGTATAAATGTCAGTGGCGTGCGTTGTTTTAAATCTTAACGATTATTTGCCTATAAAAACGAATAATACCTTACGTCATTTCCCGATGTGTTACGCTAATCATAATGTCATGTTGTCTGAGTCTACTCATTGTATTTTCGTAACTTTTTTATTACTTGTGGTATAGACTGATAGACATATTGTCTTTACCGTAAAAAGTTCAGAATTTTAGAATGTCAATATTTTATTGTGAATTCACTCTTTACGTTTACCTTGTTGGTCAAGAAGTCATAATAATTTCCGATATCTTTACGAGTCCGTTAACGTCTCCAGTGTGTTGTCGCCATCTGTCGGTGCCGCACCACATTGCTTACTACTTTAGCGTATGTTTTGATTTAGAAAACAGCTGTTCTGTGTTTACGCTGATGAAATAAAGATTTTACAAGGTAAGAAAATAACAAAAAAATATCGTGGAAGAATGCTTATTTTGTGGCTTGCTCGCCAAGTCACGAAACAAGTCAGGTGACAGCGACTAGCACTCTCTGGAGTGACAAATACTCTAGACCAATCGCATTTCGCATTGGACGCTGGTCTTCCAATTAGAACCAAGAAGGGCGGGATGAAATGCATTATTTTTTTCAAGGGAGAGGAAATCCGAATGAAACGTGTGGGCTGGAGCACAGCGTTCGCCATTCAAATGGAGCATTAACTGCCCAGCAGTCGCACTTTTTTTTCCGGCTACACGTGAGGTGAATCCCGTGGGTGAAAACACGGGCGTGGTGGCCGACAAGTGAAGGTTGGCGCCGGGCCCGGGAGGAGGAGGAGGAGGTGGAGGAGGTGGAGTGGGGATACCACCCGGGGGATCAGGCGACCGTCGCTTTTGGTCCAAAATGTCGATCCAATACGAGGTGGAGCAGCTTGCGGGTAGCTACGGGGTGGCCGACTCGTTCCCCAAAGACTTCGGCTACGGGGACGAAGAGGCGGACATCGAGGACAGCCCGGCGCCGTCCGACAACAAGCCGAGGATCCTGCTCATGGGGCTGAGGAGAAGTGGCAAGTCATCCATACAGAAGGTGTGCTAAGACGACAGCTAGCTTCGTCCTAGCATGTAGCTACAAATATCACATGCAGTAACTTAAGTACAGTACACTACTGTTAGCTACCAGCTAACCCCAATGCTAAGCTAAATGCTCCAAATCTTAGTGGAAGCGAGGCTGTAAATTATTAACCAGCCGGTCAGGGGCTCTCAGTGCATCTCCCTGTATATGTGGACATAATGTCATGTGACTTTTAAAGGGTATCGAACAGTGTCCAAATTGGCCTGAGCACAACAAAACAGCTACACCTTCCCTTTCCTGTAAGGTAGTGGTTCTCAAAAGTTTTGAAACCAAGTAAAACATCAAAAAGTACTTCCTCTCTTTCCAACTGCTGCCATCATAAGCGACATTACAATGCAGTAGTGTAGTACACCCAGATGCTCTTCAGAAATAAGTTCGTTATTGTAAGACTAACAACATGTGGCACGGTTTGAACTTTAACAGTGGTTAAATATAGGTAAGTAAAATTATTGCACTTGAATTGAAAAAATAAAAAAATACTCATTTGTTTGAAAACATTTTGAAAAGATTAAACGCAAATGTACTTGGAAGTTAAATATAGCTGAACTGTTTAACAAATGTACTGTGCCGGATTAAGAAAGTTTGAGCCACAGTTTGAAAATTTAATTCTGTAATGATGTCACAGGGGTCAGCAACATTTTAGAAACTGAACGCTACTTCTTGGGTACTGATGAATGGGCTGCCAGATTGATACCCACTTCTGAAATAACAAATTTGCTCAAATTTTCGTTAGTAATGACATTTCATTATGAAAAGACACTGATTGGTGATTTTTATATAATTCTGCCAGTGTTTACATTTTCTTATGATCATTTCTGCAACATTCGTCGAATATCACAATTTCCCACCACTAGTGAGATATTTTTTGAACAGGCCCGCGTGCTACTTATGTGGTCCTTGGGTGCTACCTGATGACCCCTGCACGAGAGAGAGAGAGAGCCTGCATATTAGTAGTACAAACTTGGAGAATCACTTTTAAGGCATAATAAAGGTTGCGTCGCAGAGCAAGGTGGGCGTTTGCCGCCATGGTGCGGCACCTTGAGTTGAAAAATGTTCAACGTTGGAGCGGCGTCATTGTGACGTCAAGACGGGTGTGCAATAAAGTTGGCGGAGTGATTTCAGAGTGCTAACACAAATAGACAAACCAGCCAGAAAAGCATCCATGCTACTTCCTGGTAGGCCGCTAAGCAATCACTTCCAAATACGGGCAAACGACCGCCGTCGTTCCTGCGCCCTGCCCGGACCCAGCAATTCATTTTGTGCCTTTCACAATGAAAGACCTTATTTGAGGAAATGCGTTGTCCTCAAGGATTTCTGACACATGAATGCGAATTCGCAGGGACCGGTGTCTTCTCAGAGCGCAGGCCACTTGATGACGTAATGCAGTCGTTGAAGCAACAGTGTTCATTTATGCAGGTAAAGCATGCACCCAATTATTCATTGGGGCATAACTTCAATTAGAGCTGATTTGAATTATTTATTCATCCAAGTGGAGCAAATACAACACGGTTATTTGTATAGCAGCATCGTTGAATAATAGCACGGCATCTATAGAACAGACATCTCTATTGGAGGTGTGGTATTTAATCATCCAATTGGACAAGGCACGCAACGACAAATTTGGGGCCTGGTTTCTATTCGAGCCGAAGCGGTCATGCGGTAGTTTCAGATATCAATTTGGGAGGTTATTGCTGGTCACGTTTAACACGTATAAAGTGGCGGGCATGCAGTTTCTTTTGTGGTAATCAGCTTTGAGTAGGCCCAGCAAACATGTGACGTGGCTTTTTGCTGCTTCACCGCGCGCGGTTGTGACTTGAAGAGCTCACGCAGCACTGCCAACCCGAGCTCCTTTTTTTTTTTTTTTTTTTTTTTTCCCCCGGGATGTGAGCTGACGTTGTTGATTGTGGGGTCACTTGCATGTGGTCTGCCATGCACTCTTTGCCTTGTCATGTGCGTGTGATGTCTGGCTGAGTGCTTGAAAGTAGAGCCCAGGTATCTGATAGGTTAAGATGGAGTTTATTTGATTACTATAAACCATACTTTAAAACACTCAACTTTGTTGAAAAAGCGAACCCATGCTTGAATCCAAACTTTGAAAGCCTAACCCAGGTTTGTAATAGTTGTTTAAAACACTAATCCAGAATTGAAGCACTACTTTGAAACAGTAAACAGGGTTTGAAACACTACTTTGGAATTAACCCTAACCCCAACTCTAAGGCCTAAAAGTACATTTTCGAGCCTGTGTTCAGGTTTTAAACAGGTACCACAGTTTCATATTATGGATTCAAATTAGGATTAAGATCAAATAAGGGTTTGAAAGTATGTTTTTAAACCTGGATTACGATTTTAAACCAAAGTTTGTGGGGTTCAAGCCAAGGTGAGTTTTTCAAAGTAGGGTTTCAAGCCGGTGTTTGGGATTTAAACAAAGGTTAGTGTTTCAAAGTGTGGGTTTGAGCTTGGGGTAGGGTTCTAAACAAGGGTTAAGGCCTCCCAAGTGCTTTTTTTTCCAGCCTGGGTTAGGATTTTAAAATTTGGTCTCACACCTGGTTTGGGATGTCAAATTGGAGATTTAAACATCTTTAGGGTTTTAAATGAGTGTTAGGGTCTCAAATGTTCAAGTCTGTGTTAAGGTT
This sequence comes from Filicampus tigris, assembly GCF_054856515.1. Lineage (NCBI taxonomy): Eukaryota > Metazoa > Chordata > Actinopteri > Syngnathiformes > Syngnathidae > Filicampus > Filicampus tigris. Next base: position 4,425,531 of record NC_141224.1, on the reverse strand, counting down.
TTAAACAAGGGTTGGGGTGTAAAATGAGGGTTTCAAGTCTGGATTAGGGTCTTGAACAGAGGGTAGTGTTTCAAGACAGGTAAGGGTTTCAAATTAAGGTTCAAATCTTGGAAAAGGGTTTTAAACCGGTTAGGGTTTCAAATTAGGGTCTGCAAGGTTTAAGGCATGGTTAAGGTTTCAACTTTTCAAAGTATGGTTTCAAGCCAGACTTTCAAATTTGGGTTGCTTTCAAAGCAGGGTTTGTAGTCTGGCTTTAGGGCTTCAAATCAGGGTTTCTGTTTTGATGCTTCAATCTAGAGACCCACCTCAACCTCTTCATGCTTTTTCTTTGGCTTTTTCCTCACCAAAAGGAAAAGGAGTGTTAACTGAAGAATATGAACAGTGTGTTGAAAGCAAGTTAACTCAACAATGTTGAAATGTTAATCATAGACGGTAGTCATCCGATTTTGATCTCATCGAATTTAGTTGTGTCGTGTTGAACTGCTCTTTGGACTTGTCCGACGGTTTTAAGGAAGCTAAAAATGTTGTGGCCCGTTTTGTGCGTGGCAGGTGGTGTTCCACAAGATGTCGCCAAACGAGACCTTGTTCCTGGAGAGCACGAACAAGATCTACAAGGACGACATCTCCAGCAGCTCTTTCGTCAACTTCCAGATTTGGGACTTCCCGGGCCAGGTGGACTTCTTCGACCCCACCTTCGACTACGAGATGATCTTCAGGGGAACCGGAGCCCTCATTTTTGTCATCGACGCTCAGGTAAGGCATCGCATGCCACCTCTCAAGGCCGAAAATCGCCGTTTCAACTTTTTGACCCCCAAAGTACAATCGCCCAGTCGACTGTGATCTGACTTCCTATGACATGATCTACAGTCTGAATGATTTGTCTTGATTGCTTTCTTTTTGTTTTTATTGTCAGGACGACTACGTGGAGGCCCTGGGGCGGCTCCACCTGACTGTGTCGCGGGCGTACCGGGTCAACCCGGAGATCAACTTCGAAGTGTTCATCCACAAGGTGGACGGCCTCTCTGACGACCACAAGATCGAGACCCAGCGGGACATCCACCAGAGGGCCAACGACGACCTGGCCGACGCCAGCCTGGAGAAGCTCCATCTCAGGTACGCCGCACGCACCACACGTCGCACTTGACTCTATTTTAGTTTAGTTTAGTGTTATGGGGATGAGAGGGGGGGGGGGCACAGTCCCTCCATCTGAAATATGATTGGACCCTCCAGGTGCTAGGTCAGAATTTTTTTTTTTTGCGGGGGTGTTTTCAGATTTTTGCGGAAATTTTTGTTTTTTCTACATTTTCTCCCAATATCAAATAGAGAACTTAATAATGAATATCGATCAGTGTTTTCTGTAGAATTTTGGGGTTTGTAAAAAAAATGTTTTTTTTAAATCTTTTTTTTTTTTTTTCTTACTCTGTTTACTGCCAGTTGAAATGCAAATGAAAATCTGTTTTCAAATGCCGTAGCTAGATTTTTTTTTTTTGGATTCTCTTTTTAATGCTCCCCAAAAACGTTGTAGTTTCATCTGGGTGCCGCAAGATGGCGGCAAAGCACTTAATTAAAAGCAGCGAGGATCATAAAGCACCAACGCATCTAGCATGTATGCATCCATGAACCGATGTTACATAAACAACTCGGTATTTGAATTCTTCGAAAACCACTTTCACATGAGGCTCATCAATAGAATTAGCTAACACAAAGCAGCCCAAATAGGCTAGCACAAACCGACGTGATATCACACTGTAGGTACTCGTTAGCTTCGTAGTTTGACACGTCACTGTGACATACCACTTGTTCTGTCTAATGGAAAAAAAAAAAAAATTCAATGCTAGCAGCCACCTATCTTTGAGCATGACATTTACAGTAAACCCTGCTGTTTTGCTCATCACTCATTCCTTTTTTTTTTTTTTTTGCCTTGTGTCATGGAGTTAGATGGCAGCAGAACTTCACAACATTAAAAGAAGGCAACTCCCAGTTGAAGTTCACTGTCAACCTAATCCAAGAGAATTCAATTTATATTTAATCAAATCACATTATCTTTGCCTTACAAAAGTCGGCTTGGTTAATCCTCGCACACGATGCCAAAAGATCAGTTTAAAATGCCGTTTAAGTGCTTTGGGATCATAGTTTGGGGGGTATTGAGGGTTTAAACTCTTAATTAATATGGGCATTTTTTGTGAGGTGTGTGCAGTATTTTCACATTTTTACTAGCAGTAATTTCGTCAGGTGACTCGACAACTTGTCAAATCTGAATCAGCGTCACATTAGCCAGCTTCCGTCTCGTCACACCGTCGCCGTGTGACTGTCAGATTATCGCTTATTTTCAGGAAGTCAGCGGCATGCGTTGTTTCCTAACTTCCTGTTTTTTTTTTATTTTTTTCGCCTTTTTCCGCGGCTTAGCTTTTACTTGACGAGCATCTACGACCACTCCATCTTCGAGGCCTTCAGCAAGGTGGTGCAGAAGCTCATCCCGCAGCTGCCCACGCTGGAGAACCTGCTCAACATCTTCATTTCTGTGAGGAAACATTGGTGACGCCGCTTCCCCTTTGCCGCCCCCTCGCTGGAAATCCCGCCTTCCTTTCCCTTCCAGAATTCAGGGATCGAGAAGGCCTTCCTGTTCGACGTGGTGAGCAAGATCTACATCGCCACCGACAGCTCCCCCGTGGACATGCAGTCGTACGAGCTGTGCTGCGACATGATCGACGTGGTCATCGACGTTTCCTGCATCTACGGGTGAGCGCGATTCTTGGGTCAGGCCCGTTTAAAAAAATAAATAAATAAATAAAATATATACATTTTTGTCAAAAGGTTATATTGATGGGGGGGTGACTGAAATCGGGTTTATGTCAAGGAAAAAAAAAAAACTGAGATTTTATTTGAAGGCCATATCGCCCAGTCCAAATTTGTCTAATCTACCCCCCTCCCTCCCTCCCTCCCTCCCTGACGGCGGCCCAGGCTGAGGGAGGACGGCAGCGGCAGCGCTTACGACAAGGAGTCCATGGCCATCATCAAGCTCAACAACACCACCGTGCTCTACCTGAAGGAAGTCACCAAGTTCTTGGCGCTCGTTTGCATCCTGAGGGAAGAAAGCTTTGAGCGCAAAGGTAAACGGGCAATCGGACCAACTTAAAGTGCTCTAAACTGTTATGAGTGGGCTTGCTGAATGGAATCCCAAGTGCTTCAAACCTGTGGGTAAATAATCAAACACAATCAAATGGATGCAAATGAAGTATTAAAAAAAGGATAAAATTCATCCAATACATTATTTTTTAAGAATCAAATGGTTTAACTTTTACTTAATCACTATTTGCTTTATAAATGGATTTCATATCAAGTTTTTATTTTTATGTTTATGTTTTTATTGATGTACATTTATTGAAGATCAGATATTAAATACGATTAAAACGATTTGTTACAAATTGAAATGATATGGATTTTTTGGGGGACGGTTCTAATTTCAATATTTGGCGGAGTAAAATTTTGCTAACCAATTAAATAAATAATAATAAAAAAAAAAATGAATACATTTCTTTTTTGGTCCCTTAACACTGACAATAGTTGAAAATGCATTAGAATAAAGGAAAATGTCAATTTGAGTGAATTACAAATTACTTCATGATCCAAAAAATTGATGTCAAATTGAATTCAGATATTTTATTATCGTAGATTTTTAATTAATCAAATGAAATTCCAATTTGAATTCACAAAATAAAAAAATCTAAATACAGTGAAGGGTTTTCAAATAAGTTATTTTAAAATGTGTAAAAAAAAATATGAATTGGGAATGAAAAGGTTAAAATGTTTTTTTCAAATGCAGTGCAAATGTATTAAAAATATCACATGAATGTAGTAAATATGTTTTGAATTCAAGCAAATTCTTCATTCCAACATTCCATTTCCAGTTTTGCAATTTGAGCACAATTTCACGTCAATTTCGCCCCTCTTGTCAGGCTTGATCGACTACAACTTCCACTGCTTCCGCAAGGCCATCCACGAAGTGTTTGAGGTGGGCGTGTCTGCGCAGCGCCCGCCCGGGACGCTGCCCGTCGGCTCGCCGGCGCGCGCCAAGGCCGTGGCGCTCAACGGCACGCCGCGCAACACCGTCTAAGAACTCTTGACGCGCGGAAAAGACGCTAAGGACCAGCCAATAAAGCGGCCAAAGGAAGAGGCGAAGGCCCACGCGGTCAGCCAGGCCGAAAATGGCTACCCGCAGCGGACAAGGACTTCTTTCTTTGGCGTTTGACGACGACCGATGGGAGGGACCAATGGTCGCCGCGTTGGCAGGATTGTGATGCACCCACTCGACCACTTGTAAAGGAAAAATACAAAATACTGAAGGTAAGGCACGCAGGGAAGATGGCCTTACCAAAGCATCCCAGTTGCACCTCACCCCCCCAATGCTGCCGGGACGTCACTTCATGTGATTGCACGCGTCGAGAGAGCACACTCGAAAGGGATTGTATGGATGTGTGTGTGTGTGTGTGTGTGTGTGTGTGTGTGTGTATGCGCGTGGATGCACGTGCGAATGTTTGTGTGTCGGGTTGAGCTGGCGGGACTTTGTGTGTTCTTCTTCTCAATAAAGACAACTAATTCACTGCTCAGAATCAAGAGTGATTGCCATTTTTATTTGATCATGTCAAAAAAATCCCACATTAACTCCAAAGGTAGCTGTTTTTACACCACAGATGATATTACTAGGACAACACAACTGGGGAAAAAAAAAAGTGCTTTAGTACGCAATTACAGTCAGCATTTGGGGATTCACCCTTTTGCCTTTTTTTTTTCTCATTTTTGTTTATATTTATACTTTTTGTTTTGGGTGGGCATCTATCACATTTTCCTGGAAAATGCTTATTGGTGGTCCATAAGAGTTTTTTTTTTTGTTCAAACCAGAAGATGGCGCTGTAGGACTGTTTTAAATGTTGCAGCTTCGCCAGGTTTGTCAGTACTGTATGTATCAATTCTGCTTGGAAAAAAAAATAGCACGTTTGTTTATATAGAAGCATACATGCTTATTTTAGCCATAATTGAACGTCTCACTACACCTGCAAAATGTGCCTTTAATGTTGACTGAAAGAACATTATATCATATTACAGCCATAATTAGTCCTTTATGTGAGTCTATTCCATGAGGTATTTCATATTGTTTATTGCACATAAAAGCAACAAGTGCAGCAATTGAGGCTAGTAATCCTCCCAGTATCCACTACGGCCCAAGTGTCACAATTTAGCCGCAATAAAACACTGACAGCTCCTTTTTTTTTTTCTTTTTCTCTTATCCACTTCATTAAGCCGGTAATTTCTTTGGAAAAATACAGCCTCGCTTTAATCGCTCTCGCATTGTGGCTTTCCTTGTCTTGGATGCTCACTCAAACGGGCGCTAATTTCAGCTCAATTATGCATCCACATGCAGCCAGGCCATGCCCGGGGATGGGAAGTGTGACACAAGAGGAGAGATGGAGAATTAAGGCAAAGGGGGGAAGTTGGGGGTACGCTGAAATGATGATGACGGCCATGATGGTGGTCGTGCTCGTGCTCGTACGCCGTGATTTGTTTGTTCAAAGGTCACACTTTTGGTGAACAATCCCCTGTAAAGGAATCGTGCCTTCACAAAGACAACAACGTTCACTTCGGATTGATTTGATTCATTCAACAGTTTATTCATTGATCAATATTAGTGTGTGAGCGGCCTCGCATCATCCCTAGAGGTGTACCTCATATTGTGATGACCTCATTGAGCTAGATTAGGAGCACAGGAACAAGAGGAAGCGTTTACTGCGGATTTTGTTGTTGTTGTTGTTTGTTTACTGCGGATTATCCCCACATCCGTTATGTGCTGTGTGATGCAAGAAGGAACCAAGTTACAAAAGTACAAAAGAAAATAAAGTATTTTATTAGAGTAATAAAAACTTGAAAAGGGTACTAACGTAAAAAATATTTTTAAGTAAAAAAACAAACGATGCAGGAATTGTTTTGAGCTATACCTTAGTAAATCCAACTATTTAAAAATAATAATTATAAGAGTAAACTGCAAAATTACACCAGTTAAAACTTCAAATTTAATGAAGTAGATTACTGTGTATGAACAAAATTACGAAAAAGATTCCTGTATTGTATTCAAAATGTACATGTACAGTATATGTGTGTATATATGTATATGTAATTATGTATATATACATATATATATATATGTAAATATAAAAATGTTAATATAAATGTAATTCCCTTCTGTTTTAATTAGTGTTAAATTAGTTTAATTCCACTTGTGTGAGGTGTGCAGTACAAAATCTAACCACAAGATGAGGCTGTTTTGTACTCTCACTTTTCTCATTTTTTTCTGCTTCAAGCGACCACGAACATGTGGCCCTCTTCCCTCCAAGAGAAAGGATGACCACAGCCACAGCCACATTTATAATAAAATGTTTTATCATAAATGTTTTATCATAAAGGCAAGGCTTCCTCTCCACTATATCTAATAATAAACGAAGATATAGCAGTAATGACATAAAGCGAGAAAAGCCGACTTTGAAATGATTTTTCATGCAATGGCCCACTGTTCATCTTGGCTATCGTTACAACCATTAGGCTCTTAATAAAACGGCACCGTTATCTGTCATCTTTTATTAGCTGCTGAGGAATGAGGGGCGCAAAATGAATTTTACAGCCGAATACGAGATGTGCGACTTCATTTGTTGGATTGTCAGGCAAATTATTCCCAAGTGTGGTGAATCCATACTTAGTCGTGCTTCGGTATTTGCATATTCGCAGATTTTGGGGTGAATTTATCCGCTTGTTCTTCGCTGAAAATGTTGTCTATTCACTGTTTTTGTGCTCAGAAGCAAAGCAATAGAAGTAGTGCTTTGTCGCCATCTAGTGGAGTCTTGGTGTCAGTTCTTGACGGTATTTTTTGTTCTGCGTTTGCGAGATCCTTTTATTTTGGCAGTCCTTCAATATACCTGGTCTGTAGTCTACTTTGCCCCTATAATTGTGTGCAAACACCAGAGTTAGAATAGTTTGGGATTTTTCACTATGTAGTTAGTTTTTATTGCGTTTTCATGTTTGTTTTTAAAAATAAAGTTAGGTTAATTATTTTTTTAGAGCAGGTTTCTTGATTTTTTTAAATACTTCGATTTAGTTTGGTTCTGATTAGTTTCAATATTAGTTTTAGTTTTTTTTTTTTTTTAATATATGGAGAATTGTTCAAGTGGAAGATAAGGAAAAAAGTTGCATAATACAGTAAAGTAAACAACAATTCTCAAGCAACTGTTTGACCTTCCTTCTTCTGTACGGACATACATTTATACCAAAATAAATACGGATAATAAATATGGATCCCGAAAGCGCATGTACGATATTAACTAACAAAGACTAAAACAAAGGACATTTTCACTATAATTATAGTTAGTGTTAGTGAGTTTCATAAGCATAAGATGTAGTTTCAGCTACTTTGGAATCTAAATTTAAGAAAAGCATTTTCGTTTTTACTTTATTTCGTTCGTGTTTTTATTTTCAATTTTAGGTTTAGTCATTTCGTTAGTTTTCATTAACCATAAACCATAATAACCTTGGTGGATGCCAAAAGTAAGTTTAACATAACAAATGCTAGTGCAAATATTTGTTAGTCCATGTATGCTGCGATGTCAGTTTGTGCTAGCATGTTATTTAAACCAGTATGCTAGCTAAAACTATCAATGAGCCTTACGTTTGTTGAATACTGTTGTTTCCGGAACATTCATGATCCATTCCGTAACGTTCATTATTGTGTACATGCTAGATGCATGGTGTTGGTGCTTCCTGATCCTCTTCGTTTTAAGTGCTGTGTCGCCATCTTCTGGCATCTATACGCAATTACAAACCCCTTTTAGGGAGGGAACGTAAATAATTTGTTTATTTTTTTTGTGTTATTTGCGACAGGGCTCTTTCCCTCGTGAATAGCGGGGGTTCACTGTCCACGTGAACGATAAAAAAATTTTTTAAAAAAAGGACTTAAACTAATATAATAATGCACAGTGAGGTATTCATTTAGCCATGTATCTATTACCGGGGCGGCTCGAGGCGGAGGATTTAGTTTTGTTTGAGTTTTCTTGTTGGTCTGAAAAGTATTTGACACACTTCTTACTTGCGAATGAAGCTTATTAGATGTAACGAGGGCACGCCATTAATTCAATGGCCTCTCCTTGTTGACAATTTGAAAACATCAGGCAAATGGGCTTTAAAAAGAAAATTCTAGGATGTTTTTTTTTCTTTTCCTTTATGTTGATTATAGGGCGGATGTCCCATTGTGAGTCACATGGTGGAAAAAAAGAATAAATAGGTACTTGCATTTTGTTTTGTCCGTCGTCAGCACGTCTCACTCATGTTTGTTGGCGTACACAGTCCATGTGATATTTTAAGGAAGACTTTGGTAAGTATGCATCACATTTAATACCATCTTCACACACTCTGGTTAACAATGGTAAAAAAAAAAAAAAATGTTGGAAACAAATGTGGTTTTCCTATGAACAAACAGCAATTCAGTCTTTACAATTTTGATGAATTGACCTTTATTATTGAAAATATCGGTATCAGTGAGACTAGCCCTGTATTTACTTAGAATAGGATCAATACCAAATCTTACAGAATTAAAGTAATATGCATTAAGTTAGTATTGAATAAATTCCAAATCTGGCAGTAAAAGGTTTTGGAATTTGATTTTACACCCACCTTAATTATTTTGAAGTATCGTATCAGTGTTAGCAATATTGGCTTTGTATTTACTCAGTATTGGATCGGTACCCAGTAGTGGATTTAGCAATTTCGCTTCCATCCACCTTAATTATTATAACATATCAGTATCAGTGATGCTGGCCTTATCGTGACTATCATATCAAAATCTTGCAGTGTCAGATTTTTAATTTAAAACATATCCAAATCGGCAATATTGGCCTTGTATTGACTTGATATCACCTAATCTACTTGTAGTGTCAGATTTTGCAATGACTGATGCTTCCACCTTAATTATTACAAATGTCGGTATCAGTGATACCAGACCTGTATTGACTTGGTATCGAATTGGTGCAAAATCCTGCGGTATCAGATTTAGTCATTCGATGATGTAGTCACCTTAACTATCTAAAAGAACTGGTATCGACAATACTACTGGCTTTGTATCGAATCAATTTTCGATATCGCAGTATCAGATTTAACAATTTGAAGATGCATCCACCTTGAATAATAAAAAACATTTGTGCTGGCAGTACTTTCACTTGTACTGACTTGGTATCGCGCCAATCCCAAATCTCGCATGTCCGAATGAGTAATTTAATTTTCGCCACTATTGTGTATGTCTGGCGCGTGCATTTTCATGCATATCGCCTACATGTCTTCGCCTTGTTACACCAAAACAGATGGATCAGTCAGCCGCCACTTCGCTTACAATCTATGCGGCCTTGCGGTGAACATGCACATCACATTTTTTTTTTTTTTTTTGGGGGCCAATTTTTTTTTAGTGCGCGGGTGTTTGTGCACCCTTGTTAAAATAGGCGCCGCTCAGCCGAGGATGCTCTGGTCATTTGCAGGAAGCAGAAAAAAGAGAATATCGAGAAGGAGCATATGAAGTGGCAGCTTTGTGCGGCCACGCGGTTATCGACAGCTTGTCAGCAGCCTGCAGCCCTTTGTTGAGTTTTTGTAGCTTTGAGAAAGGGGGGGATGATTTTTTTTTTTTTTTTTTATTAATCAAATGGCTGTTGTGATATTGTGTCCTGCTGAGCCTTCTTCTACGACTTCTTGCTGGATTCCACACTTCAACAAAAGAAGAAGAAAAAGAAAAAGAAATACCCTTTAATTTTGTTTCATAGTGTGTTTAAAACAACTCAACTGCTGAGAAGCATTTGGGAGCAATATGGCAGCTTTAAAAACAAAAAATGCTGACAATGCTTCCCAAAAGTTTGATTGTTAACGAGTCTTCAAAATACTTTACTTAAAAAAGGCTTCTGGGATGACACATTTAGTCCTTAGATGATGTATTACAGTTTAGAATAATCAATAGACCTCCCCCCGCCCAAAAAAATCATTTCCTTATATTTTGCATACTTTTCATTCGGTTTTCCTCTTGAAAAGTAGGACACAAGTCCACTCGTGAGTAAATGGCACAGAAAATAACTTATATATATATATATATATATATATATATATATATATATACAGTATTAATTGTACATTCAAGACAGATTTAGAGCGTAAATGAGTGAAAATAATTGATTTTTGTGAGATTTTATTCAATTTACCTACCATTTTAAAAGTCCATGTTCAACAGGGTGAATTGCATTATATTGATTACAAATACTTTTGTCAATCAACATTTCAACGTGTTTAAAATGTTGTATTTTATTCAGAAATTAAACACTGACGAACTCTGTTCTCCCCTTTACCCGTTTTATGGCAAAAAACAACAACATTCCGAAAGCTCCTAATTATCGACCACCCCCATCTGAGTCTATAATGTGGTTCGGTCCAGTTAAAATCAGGTGCAAGGCGTCTGTTTTCTTGTTCGGACAAGTTTGCGTCATGGCAAGAGGGATATGTTTATTCTCTCCTAAAATGTCCACCTGGAAAAAAATAACAAGAACAAACTCATTCCAGAGAGGGACACGTGAAAGTAAAGCAAGAGATGGAGTTATGTAAATCAAACAGAGCTGAGTGTTGACACTTGTAAACCACTAAATACCACAGATTATCAACAAACAACTGACTACTGTCAAGTACATAACTCTTGTTGGCAAATTATGCAGACTAAATTAATTATTCCCAGTGGACCGTCTGAAAAAGGTAAGAAACTTTGTTTTGTTTTTTTTTGTTTAGTAATAGCCTCCTTCTGTATGCTAACTTCATTTTAGGTGACTATCATTGGAGTTTTCAATTTAACATTAACAGCCACTAGTCTAAACAATTTGAAGCTTTTACCTGAAAATATGATAATTATAGACAATAATCTAAAAGGGGATTTGTCTGGTGAGGCCTTTTGGTCTGTTCGTGCTCCACCATTTGGAATCTGCTTGACATACAGTCCTGTTTGTGTTCAGTGATCCAACACAGTAGCACTGTTTTCCTTTATCTGCCTTATTTGCATGTGTGAAAAGATATGTACAGTAAAGTACATATATACTGTAAAGTAAATATATGCAATATATTGATCTACACTACAAACGCCCTTGAACGGGCATCATACCTTGTGATTGGCCAGGGTTTGGCCTATTTTCACCTGCTCCATGATTCCTTGCAGCAATTGTTCATTTCAAATTAATTTTTAAGAAACACTTGAACGCAATTTTTTGCATCTCCTCCATGTTGATTTGTCCAGTGGGCTGCGTTTAATAATTGACTGTAAAAAAATCTATTGTCAAATTTATGCTTATGTAACAGTAATGCTATGGTGGGTTAAATATCTTTGGGGAATTTTTGGCACACAGATTGTTATAGCCTACAGGCAGTCGGTTAATTGCCCGTCCCTGTTTTTAGTGGATCCTTAACCCATTAAGGACGGGAGCGCATAACCGCGTTTCTACCACTAGAGCCGAGAGCGCTGTTGCGTCTTTCTACCTTTAAAGCCGGGAGAGCGGATACGTCACTGTATTTTTTAATCCAATTCTCCGTCTCTTAGCCAATTTAATGCATCAGAATATACACGTGAGGATGTCGTGGAATTTTTTCGAGCCGCAGGTAGGCTAATGGCGGACGCCGTTGATCGCCGGGAGCTCCAATGAGTAACGGCAGTGCTATACAGACGCGCACGGCCAGTGGAACCAGTCGAACGTGATCTGATATGGTTTGTAGACAATGACGATATTGACGTCTTTGTAACAGAATAGAGGATGGTAATCACCACTCGATTTTTTAAAAATCAAAATAGCGCTTCTCTTGCACTGACGCGTTATTTTCACATCTTCGATTGAAACAGTAAATAATGATAAATTCTGCCTGTGTGATAGCCACATGTCTAAGATCTTTAATTCTTTTGGAATTATGTTTCTGTCTGCTACAGGGGAAAACTCCGGGTTTTCAAAGGTAATTCCAAAGACAACCTCAGGTTTTGGGGAGCTGTTGAGACAGGCGCTTTAGTCCTTAGCAAGAAAATGTGCCCAAAATGGGGAGGTAAAACTGCAATACATGCAGTTCTGGCCACAGATGAAAACCTGCAATAAAGTCAATCCGCAATAACCGAACTGCAAATTAGCAAGGGAACACTGTAAATATTCTGTTATTTATGTGAGCTGCTATTCGTAATTTCCGGTCGCCCGTTATGTTAAAATGGAGCTAATTTACGCAATAAGATGCCTGGGAACTACTTTTAAATTGTGGGGGGAAAAAAATACATGTCTTCCTCAGCGCGACAATGTATCGCACAACGTGGCGGATCATAGCCTGTACTGTAGCTTCTTGCCCAATCTGCATTTCATCCCTGCACTTACCCGTGGTGTGTGACTGACTCTGTTTTGTATTCGTGCTTACACGGGCACACACGCGGCAGGAGTTAGGCACCGCAGCCCTCCTGGGTGTTTTGCGCTTCGGATTCACGCCGCTGAATCCTCTGACTGCGCCATTGTTATTTAAATGTGCGAGGGCGATCAGCGGCGGGCATTAATGGCATCCGCAGCACACACTCACGCGCGCGCGCGCACACACACGCACACACTCGAGCGTCAGCCTTGTGGATGCACCTTGAGGGCCACATGAATAACAAATAGCAGGCGACTATTTTCGCCGCATTAGTCAGCAGTCTTTGGACTGAGGGGGCGTATTAGTGACACTCCTCCGCCGCCATACATTTTTACGCACGACGGTATAATATTTAATTCGGGACTCGCCGCTGATTCAAGTTGGACCAAGTGGGACGGGAGGCGGGCTGAATTTTTTTTTGTTTTTTTTTTGTTTTGTTCTGTCAAGGCTAATCAGAGCTTGGACGGAGTATGTGAGGTGATGGTATTGTTTTAACACAGGTGAAGATCCCCCCCCCCCCCGACCCCTCCACTCACCAAAATTGGATTAGACAGGCACCTCTGGCCATTAAAAAAAAAAAAAAAAAAAAAAAAAAAACACTGCTGTTGGAATTGTTGGACATGCTGCTTCTCAACTTGGTGTCCTGATATAATTATAGGACAGTTATTGATTGAGGCTAAACAATCAAATTGCTCATTGGATTGGTTGGGGAGTAGGGTTAAGTTTAGAGGGTTGGGGTTCGGCTGTTAGGTTTCAGGGGTAGGTATTTTTTTTCATGATTCATCGGTCCATGTTTGTGCGTTAACGCCAACACTACTGCTGGAATTGTCGGACTTGTTGCCTTTGAAACTGGTGTCCCGATACAGTTAAATTCGGGTTATTGACCAAGGCCAAACAATCAAAATCCTCTGGCGCAGAGCCCCGCTCAGCATCTAATAAGTCCTCAAACGATCTCCGCTTGAGTTTCAAATCAAACCCCCTTGTAAAGACTTTCACAATTGCACTAGACGTTCTCTCTGTGTTAGGAGATGGCTACGTTAGGTTTAGGTGGATAACGGATAGGCAAGTTTGACATTTGGGGCTCGTGGGTTGCTACTGTGGTGTGCTGATGAATGAGGTTAGCGTGCTTCGGTTTAGTGTTGATCCGAATTGAGCAGTTTGCCTTTTTTAATCGATTTTGCAGTGGCTCACTTTGATAGCTACGCTTTTCCGTCGCTCTTGAAAGATCAGTCCAAATGCTCAAAACGGCTGAAACATGGCGAGCTCTGCTTTGAAAATGGCTCGGAGTGAATGAGAGAGTCAAGAGAGTGAATCGGGTAAGATTTAAAATGTTACTTAAATCGTTGCAGTTAAATACAACTTTTTTTTTTTTTTTTTAAGAAGGTGACCCAAGAACCGATTATTTCCATTTCCATTATTTCCTGCAGGGATAAAAGTATTCAGTAGTGCAACAAATAGCTGCCTCCCCATAAAACAAAGCCAACTAACGCGCAAGAGATGATGATACAAGCATTGTTCTCTTTTTCGTGGCCCACGCTCTCGTTTTTTAAAATGTATTTATTTTTTTTCCCTCCTCGTTGTTGTTTGTGTCGGAATTTGCGTGTCCGCGTGTGTGTGTGCGCGCGCGCGCGTTTCGGAGTGTTGTCACAAGTGATCCCATTTTCATTACTCACCGCCTCAAAGGAGGAGGTGAGGCCCTGGCTGGCTCGCCACAGTGATAAATGCATTACGCCAATAAACTCTGTCGCCACTGAGGTGCTGAATGCTGACACACACGCATGCGCGCGCAGCCCCCCCCCGACCACACACACACACACACAGCTCAAGTGAGAAAAGAAGAAAGAGGCTGCCAGTGGCGAGAGCGATGGATAGATAAAGGGAGTAAAGAGACAAGCAAATGGGAAGAGAAAGACAGTGACAGCCCACAGGAGATGAGAAAGAGGAGATGGAGGGCGAGAAAGAAAATAAACAGAAATGCGAGTGTGGGGGTAAGGGTCTTGGGAGGGGGGGGGGGGGTTGGAGAGGAGAAGTGACAGGCGCTGAAGAGCGACAGGAAGGAGCGGAGACGGACAGGAAGTCGGAGGGAGGAGGTGGGATGTAATAGGCAGCGGCCGAGGGGGTTGCTAATGACTGTGTGGAGGTAAAGAGAGAGTGGAGGATGTCCGCCTTGGCATCTTAAGAGCAGTCAGCGGTGGTCTGCGAAGGCCCGCAACTTTTTCATTGTTTTCGGTCACTTGCGAGGGGTCCTCGGTTTCCGTTCTTATTGTGGCTACGTTATGCCAATTTGGAGAGTAGTCTGATTTGTAACTCGTGCTGAATGTCAGGCTCATCAATTAGACATTTCGTAACACACCACCAATGAAGAGGAAGACACTCGCTTCCTTGTTACCGTATAGCAGATCGCACCGTTCCTGCTTCCCGCTGTCCCCGTGAGGAGAACGTCTCATACGTTGTAACCTTATCCCTCCGTAACTTCTCTTTATGAACTTTCAGGAGTCCCTGGTTACATGGGTGTTTCCAAACTAAGGGGCGGGGAACTTATGCAAGCCATTGGAAACACTTGGACTTGTTTCTCTATGTGTGTGCGCGTGTGTGAGTGAAGGATCACTGTGTCCACGCGTCATAATTACGCCAAAGCGTTACATTGCAAAAACATTCAGTCACATCTACAACCTTGTAAACCTTATCAGATGGTGTCAACAAGTCTGCTGTTGATAGATATGAAAGCAGAAGCAATTTCTTCATTGCGAGCGCATACAAGAGCGGAAGCAATATTATTCTTTGCAGGCAAATATCACATCGTTCTTATATGGAGTTTACAATACACGTATGTATTGTAAACTAAATCACTCAAACATGTGTTCATTGAGCATAATCGGCAAATGTGTGATCACTATTTTATAATTATTCCTTCACTGATTTATATTTGTGGCTCGGACGGTTATGTATGGGCAGAAGAAAGATGCTAGGTGAAGTTGCATGCATTTTTCCAGGTTGTCGTTCTGCTTTTTGACTGACTGTTGGGTTGGTTTCAGCGCATTCAGCGGGCGTTTTTTTCTTTTGCTTTACCGGGACTTTAAACACATTTTAAAACTAGCGATTTTCGACACCACTTTTTTTTTTTTTTTCCCCCCAGACCGATTCCAGTACGAGTATTCGCTGTTGACTACGCACCGATACCGAGTACTGATGCCACTACGGCTTTTGATACATAAAATTTCAGCTAGCACAATTACAGGTAATTATGAAGAAAGATCTTTCTCACGATGATTAGCCAATGTGTCAAACCGCCACAGTGTAGCGACAACTACTGGTGAGGAGGACTTAGTTGATGTCGGATTTGTTTTGCCTTAAACAGGGAAATCAACCCAAACATATTTTTTTCAAGAATATATTCCCATCAGGCCTACTAGTTGAAACGCGGCATTCTGATTAATAGTGCGTTTATGCAATATGAGTTAAGCAGCAAAATCCACCCGTTTTTAGGCATCTCATGGGGCGGCCATTTTGTCACTTCTGCTGACTGCAAATGACATCACAAACTCACAGGGCTAAGATAACGACCAATCATGGCTCAGCTTCAGAAAACAGGTGAGCCGTGATTGCTCGTTACCTGAGCCCTGAGCAGTTGCGAAGTGACAAAATGGCCGCCCCCTGAGATGGCTAAAAACGGGTGGATTAACTCTTATTCCACAAATGTGATATTTATCAGAATGCCCTGTTCCAACTAGAGTGCTTACATAGAATATCATTCTTGAAAAAAAAATGTTTGGGTTGACTACTTTTTAACGCTAACATTGAACGTGAAACGTATAGACGGTCTTTACGGAAGTTAGCGTTGATGCTACGAAGCGGCAACAAATGCACACAACACAGGTGTGTGTATATAGTACGTCCAACATCTGTGTACTTAAATGCCGTCGAGTTGGCATTGATGGGTTGTATGTACTGTGTCAAATTTTTATCCGCATTTAGAAGAGTCCTGACTGCAATCTGACGAAATCCGATAGCCTGCGTTTTCCTCTACGTAACCCAATTCCCCCAATGGTGCAACTTTAAATAGTGTCTCCTGAACCGTGCAGTGTAAATCTGGCCTTCGAAGGTGCCATTGTATACGCGGCATAGTGCGATCTAGCTGTGCCCTCCCTCCTAATCACCCGTTCCCCACCCTCGCTCGCCGGCTCGCCGCCTCTGGTAATGAGGTGAAGGTGGATCAGAACCCTTAGCGCGAGCGGGGTCCCGTTCCCGGTCCCGGTCCCGGCCGGGCCTTTCCCTCATTAGCCCGCCATCACAGGCTGGCTACAGCCACAACACAACCATCAGAACCGAGGGAGTTGCTTAGTAATGGAGCAAAGTGGGCTTTTTTTTTTTTTTTTTTAATGTCTTTCGGGATGCTTGAGGGGGCTAGAGAAGGGATCGTGGGGTACAGGAAGAGGTTGAGAGGGGTAGAGTGCAGCATACAATTAAAAAGGACCAGGGAGTAAGGGGTGGGGGGGGGGAGGAGGGGGGCTGACCTCATAATATGAACTGAGTGGGTTTGGAGGGCGGGAAGAGGGTGGAGGGCTACGTGCGCCACATAATGAATGGTTGAACTTTTGGGGCGTCTGGGTCGGCATACCAAATCAAGCCACCTTCCGGGAGTGCGGGGAGAAAGGGAGGGAAAGGAAACAAGAGGCGGCCCGGACGACTTGAGGAGAGGCAGAGACTTTAACGAGGGACCAGGGAGAGGAAAAGACGCGGACGCGGGCCCGCTTGCCTAATAGGCGGCGAGCATGGCAAGGGAGGGACGGCGAAAGAGAGAGCGAGGGAGGGCCTCCCCCTCCGTCCCCCCCCCCCCCCGCGCCTCCGCCTCCTCCTCGTGGCTGCCACGGGGGCCTGAGTGACAGAAATTAATAATTAGTGACAATGATTGACAGCGCTCCCTCCATCTGCGGCTCGTCGCCACGCCGGCCTCCGCCAGCGACCGCGGGCACAATGAGCTCCAGAGGGATTGTGGGAGACGCGCGTGATTGACATCTGCCTCCTGCAGAGACGAGGGAAGTGGGGGGGACTTTTTTAAGGAGGGAGGGGTGAGGACGGATGGTCCTCTACGTCCCCTCCCCTTGCTTTACCAACGCCACCCTCCGCCCCCCACGCCCCCCCCCCCTTCCATCACGCCTCCTCGGACTGCTCATCTCGCCATCCCCATTTTTTTCCCGGCGCGCCACGCCACGCCATTATGCAAAAAGTGACAAATTGACCACAGGAGGGAAGAGAGGAGCAGGGATAAATAAAGAGGAGAAAATGAGAAAGAGGGGCTTAAGGCCTGGACTATTCTGTAGCGAGAGGTTGGGGAAATAGCCTGTAGATAGCCATCAACGGGGGATTTGTCACTTGTCTCCTCTCCTGTCCCGTCCTTCCATCCTCTTAGGGCCATCCTTGAGCGCCGACGCCAGAAGTGACATCATCACGTCGGGGTGGGATAAACGGACTTCATCCCAAAATGGCGGCGTAAGATGCGTTCACCGTGAATTGGATTTACTGAAAATTTCCGAAAGATCATCCTTTTTGGCTTGGACTTTCCAGTTCCCAAAAGCAATTTAGCGCCTGTATCATGTTTTTGTTTTTTTCCATCTACTCTATATCATTGTCCTTACGTTTACTTAACGTATAAAATAATGTATTCACACATGCTGGGAATGTAGGTAAACAACCACATGCAGAAATTGCAACTACTGCAGCGACAACATTAAACACATTTAAATACATTTGCCTCTGTCTGTCCAATGAAAGACAACTTCACATTTAGTTTTGTCTACTTTTGACCACACTTTATTCATTTTTAGACCTGTATCGAAAATAGTCTTGGCCAAACGTTTGCCACCATAGAAGCCATCAACTCTACAGGCAATATTTAAGTAACATTTAACACTCTTAACTGTCATCACTCATTTTATGACTCAGTCTAAAAAGACTCAACGGTATTTATAACTTGCATTACCGCCACCTACAGGCCTGGGGTCTTACTACCTTGAATTCCCGTAACTTCCTGTGGCTATTCTTTTCGTGTGTTCTTGGTCTCTGAACACACTTTGTTGTTGAGCCAAAGAAAAAGTCAAATGCCTTTTAGTTATTCCCCAAATGCGACCTTAGAAGCATCCGTTATCTGAACCGCTCGTGTTTTTGCAATTATTTTTTGAACACGGCAACTATAAAGGAAAACCTCACCATTTGGAGATGCGTGCTTTTTGTAAGAAAACAACACTTGTTAAAAATTGTGACATACAGTATCTCCAGGTTTAGCTTGGCCTTTAATCTCCGCTACTGCCTTTCCTACACCCATCAGTGTGGAAAAATAAAAAAAAATCAAAAGAAAATGAAATTCCAACATTAGAAATGTTTTTGTGATGTATTACATCGATTAAAAACTTCAAAAGTTTCTTGTATGTTTATATACAAATTGCGAATGCTTCAAAAACAAAAACCGAAGATGCATGACTTTTTGGGGGGGGGGGGGGGGGGGGTCTGATAGTTAAACATTGCATAACATTTAGTCAGGGTCTTTATAACTGTCATTACCGCCACCTAGATGACTGGAGTGGCGCTGTATCAACTAGAACAAAGTAGACAAATGTGCGAAATGTCGCTTCGCCTTGGCAGAAGTCTCTCATTCTGATTCTGTCCATCTCAATTTTTACTCATCCCTGTCCTCCCCTCGGGCGTACCCCCACAACTCTTCCTCCGTTTTACAGACCCTTTCCTCTCTGTTTCCGCCTGCCGTGACAAGGCCCGGCGCTAATGTGCTCCGGTACGGCTTAATCGGAGCACTGGGTCTCCAAGGCTTACCGAGGCACACTGCTACAAAGTACACTGTTTACCTCGGGGCCACAAAAAGAATCGGCCTTTCACAGAGAGTCGGCAAATCCAGTGGGGAATCAGTTTCACATCACAACACATTATTGATTTTATTTTTTCCCTCCCCCCCTCACTTCCTTTTCTTCTCCTCCCCTAAAACAGACATTGTTGCCCGTTTCTGGCTTCCTATCCCGGCAGTGTCCGCTTCGGAGTTAGCTAAGCAGCTCAGGATGAAGGTCGTACCCTAGAGCTAACCGCTGTAACGGGTCTTATTCCACCACCGTAACTATCAATTCTACGGGTAACTAAGGCAGTTTGCACAGTCTTACACGTTTTTCTTCAAGCAGGATACACACGTGGTGAGAATCGGGCCCAACTGGAGATTTGATTTTATTTTTGTAGCCGCTTTCTGATCAAAGTCGGCAAAGGCCCAATCGGCGGATACGCATCAAAGTGACGTTTTTACTTTGAAATCGGCATATTTTCTGGGCTAGCAGTTAATTTAACCACACTATTTTGACCCACGTGCAGCAGTCATTCACTGTTCAGTTAAAATATCAATCTTCTTCAGAAATTGTACACATTAAGTAAAAGGCTATTCAGAGGCAAAATACGGGTTTTAAAGGACAGTAGAGGTGCAATGATTAATCAGTTAATTGAAAACGAATCGATTATTAAATTAATCAAATTATTGTAAAAATCAATTACTCGTTTAAAGACGGTTTCACCAAACCAGTAACTGGATCATACGTAATTTATGTTTGTGCATTTTCTGCAATGTCAATTAAGAAATTAGAAACAATGTTGTTTTTGGGTAAAGGGGTCGAAATTAAACGTTTACTTCCTGAATCAGATTGCTTTTTGATCGACAAAATAATTGACAGATTCGTCAATTATTTAAAAAATGGTTAGTTGCGGCGCTAAGGGACAATCATTACACATGTTTTCATTGATTGTTTGGCCGTAAACTTTTAAAACATGCTCGGGTTTGTGCTTGAAAGGCAAAAGTGAGCCTGTGTTCTTCTTGAAGGTCCACCTTCATTTTCATCTGGCCCAACTGAAGTGTATAACTTTGCTTCAACCCTTATAACACACACACAACCACACACACCCCTACACACAACAGTGTGTACGCGGAGTTGACAGCTGGTAACTGCGGGGCCCAGCAGGTGCAGGGGTGTGTGTGCTCCCGGAGGGCCCCTGACTCACGGCCAGAGAGGCTAGAGGTGTGTGTGTGTGTCTGTGTGCCAGTGTTTGTTTGTGTGCGCGCGTAATAGCGGCGGGACTAGCCTGGAGTCGAGTTCACTTCAGCTCCGGTGATTGATTAGAATTGGGCCGGACGTGGGCCGATGCGTTGCCTTTGGTCACGAGCTTTGACTACCTAAATTACATCAATGCAACAGCACCACCGCCACCACCTCTTCCTCGTCTTTGTGTTGCCTTATGCGCCCGTGTGGCCATTTTGTCAACTTTGACAAGATGGCGTCATCCTGTGGCCCACTTTCGCCGCGTCGCAAAGTTCCTCACTCTGTTTTCGATCAGGATATTGTGTCAAAAGCAAAATAAATAAATTGATAAAAAAAATGTACGTGCTATGAACTCGTGAACTAGGACTTTAGGGCTAGAGATATAAAGTTAGGACTAGGAATGTAGGACTAGGCATAGAAGTTTCGGACCAGGAGTACTGTACTAGGGATAGAACCGCTGTGTACCTGTTCTGTGTTAAAAAAAAAAACACTGTTCATAGTTGCTTGCTCTGTGTTGTAACTCAGTTGCAACCAAAGTGTACTACAGCACTCACCTACAGTGCGTACTTTTTCCCATGTTTCCTAACTCTACATATCACAATAGCTTAGTGGCTAGCATAGCTTTTTCATCTTCTTCTGTTCTCTTTTATTGCTTGATGTGTCGCATACTTAGCTTCTTCTCTCATCCCCCATTAGTGATACGATGCTTGTCAGAATTGTAGCTTATTCGCCATAAGTGACTCGGAGGTGAGGATCCGCACGGCGGAAGCGTAGTGTTTAGCATCGCCGGCTAACAAGCAGCAGCTCGTAGCTGGTACGCATAGACATGGCTGGTGCGGTCCAAGTTAGCTTAGCATCCCCCCCTCCCCGCAGTTCCTGAGCAGCCGGTGGATGGATGAATTTTCAAAGTGGACGCGCCATTTTTCCTTTTTCTTTTTTGAAGGTAGCAGCTCCTCCAGGTCTGTGGTGAGATGTGTTTGAACTTTGAACAGAAGCTGAATAACGAGCCGAATCATTTGCTTCAGGTGTGTTGCATCAGGGAGAGATGGACCCTCGAGGAACAGGATTGTAGACCTCTGCTGTATATACATATATGGGTAGAAGTTAGGGCCAGGTGCGTAGTACCAGAGGTAGGTTATGACTTGGAATATCGGTCTAGGGACAGGTTTTGACTTGGAAAAGCAGAACTATACACATGTATTATTTGGACATTCCGATGTACAATAATAACCGTGCCACAATCATCTTGACTGCAAAGCAGATGGGGCAGAAGTTTGTAGGATGTAGTTCACACTGCAGGAAGAAAGAAAGAAAAAAAAAAAAAACACTCCCCCTCTTGCTTTCTCTCTCGCTCCTGGTCAGCACTTGACGGACCAACGCACTCAGCCCCCCCCCCCCCCCCCCCCCCCCTCCACCGTGCTGACATGTTGAAAGGCGCAGCGTCTGTGGCACACACCTGGCCCCGCCGGCTGCCTCTTTGGTGCGTCTCACCTTTTGTCAGCGCCGTGTTAATGAAGGCGCTGTCAATGTCCACCTATCGCACGCCGGGGCGCCTTTTAATGAGTCCGCTGTTTGATCACGACAGACACTGCGCTACCTCGCTCTCTCTCTCTCTCGCTCTCCCTCCTTTCTGGATGGAGCTCGTCCACTTCTGCCGAAAGGGGGAAGGAGGGCTGGTCAACTGATTAGTGGTTAATAAGAGAGGGGATGTGGTCATCTTATAAAAAAATAAAAAGACTAGAAAGAACTGGGATGAAAGTATAGGACTACAAATGCCAGACTCGGGATAGGGCAGGACTAGGAAGGCATGACGAGGGATAGAACGTTAGGCCAAGGTATGTGGTGCTAGGTATCAAAGGTTAGGACTACTCATGTTGGGATAAAACATTAGGACTGGTGATAGAAGATTAGGATTCGGAATGTCAGATTCGGGATAGCTGAATTAAGGTTGGGAAAATAGGGATAAAATGTTAGGACTAGAAATGGAAGAATTTTTTTATCAAAGGAATTAGGAATTTCAAAATCGGCAAAGAGGGCTAAGACTAGGAACGCAGAACTAGACATGCGTAAAAGGTTCTGACTAGTAATGTAGGGATAGATTTTATGACTAGGTATCGAGGGTTAGAATGTAGGATCAGTGCTACAGTATGTTAAGACTAGAAACTTCAGGCACAGGATAGCTTAGGACTAGAAATGGTATAAAATATAACGGCTAGCAATACAGAAAGAATCGCTAGAACTACGAATTTTGGCGTTGAGATATAAGGTTAGGACTAGGGATAACTTAGGGCAAGAGAATGTCGGAAAAGGGATGTCTGCGACAGTAAATTTGGACAAGGAATGTAGGACTACGGATTTAAGGTTAGGACTTGCGCTACATGAGCGAACGTTGGTAAAACCTCATTCCTCACAACCTTCAAAACAGGATGCTGGCCGCTGAGTTAACGGATGCACGATTGCCACCATTACACTTGGATAGAAGTTAAGACAAGAAATGTAGGGCTCGAGATGCAAGATTAGATCTAACAATTTAGGACTTGGGATAGAAACTTAGTACTATGAATAAATAAGGTTGGGACTAAAAGAATGGGGGAGGTTGGTTGTATTTAAAAAAAAAAAAAAAAACATTAAAAAAAAGTATTTTTTTTTTCCCCCTCCTCCTGCTGCTGATGTACCCAAGTGCGTCGCAGCTGAGATGAAAGCGGTCCGGGGCGAGGGGCTCCCGACAAAAAAAAAAAAAAAGTGCCAAGCGATCACAAACAAACCTTCAGATGAATCACATCAAAGGCGCCGGCCCAATTGTTGGCCCCCTCGTATCTGTGAGAAATTGGCTCATTAAGGCTGCAAAAAAAAAAAGAGGGGGGAAAAAAAATGACATTGTTTACATTAGCCCGGGCCCTGATTAGCGTCGGCCATGTTTGTTGTTGTGTCCGCTTACACCGAAAGGCCACTTGAACGGCGGCGATACACAATCGGCCCTTTGAAGGCTTTAGAAAGCCGAGCGAAGAGAAGAAAACGCACCCGGACGCCCACAATTTGTGTTCTCGTAACGCAGACAATAGGACGCCATTGTGGCCTTTTTCTCTTTTTCTTTCTCTCCTCATCAGCTCTTTAGGACTAATTAGGCCGCTCGCGCAAATGGAGGCGATAGGATCGGACGGCCCGTGGCCGTGTTTCTGTCGTAATTGCGCTGATAAAGCGGCGAAAAGAAAGCGCCACAATGAAAAGGCCTCCACCTTTTGTAAGCTGACACCATGTGTCATCTACCGGTTTTAGACACCATTTTTTTTTTTTTCTTTTTTGTTTAAAAGCGCTTTTGATCCCCTGATCTGACGCGTAAAGGTCCTTCCACCGTCTCATGCGCTACTCCAGTGCTTTTCTTTTCTTCTCCCGCCATCAGTTCTTTGGCACGTGTTTCATCTGTAGAACCAAAAATGCAGCGTTTAATCCTCATAATCAGTTCAGGAACTATTATTTGTAGCACAGCCGTGCAAGTGCCGCATAGGTCACGTTACAGTCTTGGATTTCCACTCAAGTGCTAAAGTAGAATACAGTATGTCTCGACTCAACTGCAGGTGTGGATGAAGACGTTTTTTTAAAATATATTTTTGGGGAATAATATTGAAAAATGTTACCGTTATATGATATCTTGAGATCTTGTTAAATCCCTAATGTCTCCATTAGGGATTTAACAGTAGTGGCGATATCGCGATATTAAAATTGCCAAGATATCGTCGTCGTCCGCTATTGCTTTAGCCTCAGCCAAAAAAGGAATAGTTTTTTTTTTCAGAAAATAATAGAGGATAGGTTTCAAAATAAAATCTCTGAATAGGCAAATACCCCAATTTAAAATATGCAAGGTTTACTGTATTTGAACAACAGTGACAAAGTTTTATCCCCCTACCAAATGTGATTTTTGTGTTTTTGACTCCACAAAATTCAATGGTAAAATATGAGTGTTCCCTCGGGCAAAAGGGGTGCGCCGCCTCTAGGACTGCAAGTATTATTATTTTAATAGCTTAATCTGTAGATTAATTTTTTTGCGATTATTCAATGAGTTGGATGATAAAACTGTTTTCATTGCCATCCCTATATTCAAAGTCAGGGCTTTTAAAATATACTTTGGAGAAATTCTGAGCATTTAGACAATTTTAAATTAAACAAGGTCCCCAAACGATTAATTTCTCAAAATAGGTATGGATGAATTTATAATCAATTAGTTTTCCATTCATCGTTGTAACTCTACATTTGACTGAAAAATAATGTCCTGTATGTTCAAACCTGCTACCGCATTTACCTGACGAGAACTTTGCCTTTTTGAGTTGGGACTTTTTCAGCCAACTTCTCCCTACAGACCGTCGACGAAACATATTAAAATTCAAACGACTACGTTTTATTTTTTAAAATTTTTATTTTTTTTATCTGTCTCTGCTCGGTGTGGAAGTGAAGAAGAGTGAGACTTTGGGGAAAAAAAAAAAAAGAAAAAAAAAAAAAATCCCCGAGAACTCCAAGTGGCGGGTGAGCAGGTCACGGTGCGTCGCTAACGACAGCCGGCGACCCGGCGGCCGCCCTGCATTACCCTTCACCTCCTGCCGCTCCCCCAGGCCGCCTCACCTTTGCCCCGCCGGCGAAATGGAGTCGTAATGATAATCGCTGCGATCGGGCCGCTTCCCCCTCCCCCTCCTCCGTCCCTTCCACCGCCGGCCCCTGGACACTCAGCCCCGGATGCCCCCAGGTCAGCTGGCACATTATGAATCCTCTCTCATCGTGAACTCTGACTCTGCATTTACATATTTTCCGCACATACTTCCTGTCTTTCTTTTTGCTAGTTCGACACACTTTTTAGCAAAAAGAAGACACTGCTTGGAAATTCCTCCCTTGACTTTTGCAAGCTTTATATCCAGAGGAGATGCAGGACAGAATTTTATAAGGGTACAAATTGAAACATAACAGACAAAAAAATACACACATTAGAAAAAAAAAAAGATACAACTTAAGGAAAAAAGTGAAGCACTAGATGAGTAGTACCCAATTAGAGAAATGGAAAGATGAAAACAATGGCAAAAATAAAAAAAAACAATAAAAACACAAATAAAAAATAAATCTTAAGAAAAAATATGCAAAATTATTTTTAAAAAGTACAATTTCAAATAAGTAAAAAAAAAAATGGAAATGCTAACCACAAATAGGAAACATAACAAAAACAACACAAAGAATATAAAATATTAAATGAAACATACAACAACATTAGAAATATAAGGAAGTACTATATATAAAAATGTATTCAATGGGAAAAATACTAAATTTGGGGAAAAAAATACAAAACAAAACATAAAAAATATAAATGAATCCACAGATTGGAGAAGAAACAGAAAAAATAGAAACTGTATTTAGAAAAAAATACAAAATATTAAAGTGTTAAATGAAAAATACAACAAATATAGTAATATATGCAAGTAGGAGTATGTAAGACAGAAATAAAATAATATATTCTAAGGAAAAATACAAAATCTTTGGGAAAAAAAAATACTAAAAAAAACCCAAGAAATAGAGAAAATACACAAAAATATTAGATTTAAAAAATCGTTCGGAACATTTTTAAAAAGAAAATGCACTACAAAAATGTATTCCAACAACAAATGTAAAAAACGCAGATATTCTGAAAAAATTTCACCGCGTTGGTGGCGTTGCCACAGTTAGCTTGACTTCTTCCTAAATAAGATGGTAACTCGAGGTAGAAAAAAATCCTCAAGCTTTATTTTGACCTGAGGAACTATTGGAATTACTCGAGGACCTGTTTCAGCCCTTTTATACACACACCCACACACACCCACCCCCACACACCCCTATACACACACACACACACACACACACACACACACATATATATATATATATATATATCTCCAATTTTGTCTTTTGCATGTCTTGTGTCCTGCTGCAGTGTGCGTCATAACGAGCATTTTTGAAAGAAGTGGCACATCTCTGTGGGAGTGCGTGCACGTTTGCCAACACACAGCTGTTTTCTGGGTGTTTTGATTTTTTTTTTTTTTTTTTTTTTTTTTTTTCCCCCCCCTTGACTTTTGACAACATTTTTATGTCCAGGGGAGAAGGGGACAGGGCAGGCCGACTTCCATTTGTCTTTAAAGGACCCATATGGAAAATATAAATTGGTAGCAGCGGGAAAAGGGGCGAGGCCGCCGACATTCCCGGCGCACCATTTGAATTCATGAGGCAACGCTGCGCCTTTCTTTACTTCCCGGAATCGAAGAAGAATTGTCACAGGAGGGGAGATATAAACACACACACACACACACGTGCACACGCATTCATCTCATTACATAAAAAACAAAATGCATTTTTTTGGAGTTGAGAAATTATGCAGTTTGACAAAACTAAATTAAAGTAACTCACTCTTTGAAGACGTTTGACCGAGTTATCCGGTTACCTTGCGGTTTCCTAAACTGTACAGTAGGTAGTGTTGGAATTGAAAAATCAGTGTGATATTTAAATGTTGATTGGTTTTGCTTATTTTATACTATGTTATAAGAAAGTACTTCCTGCTCAAAATGTAACAAATATATATATAAAAAAATAATTAGACATGCAATAACTTATTAGACATGGAAATGCAAAAGAACAATATTATATACAAAAAAAACAATGAGGCCCTCTCATATGATTATTTGACATCGCCTTGTGCTTTGCAGTCTCTCCCCAGTAAACGACTTACATAATTCATCTGTTTGGAATTTTTCAATTAATTTCCCGTCGGCTGACTTTACAATTTAAATGATAATTTCATCCCTCATTAGCGTCGGGAGTTCGCGGAAGTATTCGCTTTCTGAGCCGTTCCCCTTGGAAAGCATCCCTAAATACTCGGTAAATTCAAACAGTGCATTGTCACACTGGGGGAAAAATATTAGATATAAAAACGCACAAATATGGTAAAAAACACGAAAAATATTATGAAAACATAGATAAATATCAGACAAATTATTTGCATTGAATTCTTAAATATTAAAAAACAGAATACAAAATTATTTAATGAAAAATAGACAAAAGAGACTTAGCTAACTTTACTATTTCAAGTTAACTGAAATAACTAATTAAAGCAGATTCATAACCTATAGGATCAAAACATTTATGTATAAAAAGTAGAGCTGCAACCCACCAATGTTTTATTAATCGATGAATGAGTCGATGAATAGGACAAAAAAAAAAAAAAAAACATGTTTAAATTTCCATTTATTTAAAAGCAGGACATTATTTCAAATTGGCAGTGCACAACCATAACTTCATTATAATTGAGTTACTGGTTTGGTCGGTAAAATGGCAAAAAATAGACAAAAATGTTGATCATTGATTTCCAAAGTAACGAGCAATTGTTTTATTGTTCGCTTTCTTGGAGGACTACATGAATCAGATCATATTAGTTGAGAAGCAGAAATTACAATCATTTGAACCATTTTAAATAAAAAAAAAAGGTTGAAATGATTCAGCGATCATCAAAAGTAATTATTGGCAATTTGATAATCGATTACTTGTCAATTAATCGTTGCACCTCTAATAATAAGTCTGATCTTATTTATGCTAACGCGGCTGAATTTATTGCTTGTGTTTGTTAAAAATTACAATCATGACGACAACCTTTAAAAAACCTTCACGTGTTAATCACAATCGCAATATTTAGGGAAAAAAATAATAATTGCAATTTGATGATTCTTCGAAATCGTTCATCCCTAGTTATAGACGACTCGCCGGCTTTGGGTTTGTCGGCTATTTTCCTTCACGGGGGCCACATTAGGAAGAGGTCTCATCCGACTCGTGGGACGCGGGGCCGAGCGCGACCTTGCGGATAATAACTGCCACCAGGGTTCACGGCGAGCCTCGGAGGGGGGGGGTAGCCAGAGACGCTGATAAAAAGCGAGCGAGGGGACAAAGCTCCATCCAATCCCGCTTCTCTTTTCCCCGACGCGCCTCGCCATGTCACCGCTATCAGGTTAAATGGAGCATTATGCAAAAACGAGGGTGATTTTGGCTTCGGGGGGTCCGATAGGGAGAATTGTGAGGTGTGTGGGGGGGGGGGGGGGGGGGGGGAGAAAAAGAAAGAGAAGATGAGGATGGTTAAGGTGAGGGGAGGGAGGGGGAGTAAGAGGGTTAATAAAAGTGACAAGTGAGTGTTTCATTCTATCAGAGCCACCTTGCCCGGACAGGTAACTCACTTAGAGGATTTGCTGAGTGGGGGAGTCAGCCGCCAATTGTGTGTCTTTCTCAATATAAGCCACAGGCCACACAGGACCCTCAGGTCTAGCCCTCCTCCTGAGGGACAGTGCAATGAAGGCCAATGTAATATGGTCACAAAGAGAATTTTCCGTGGTGATGAAAAAAAAAACCCCAGAAAAACAAAAACAAAAAAAAAAACAACCTTGGTTTTGAGTGGGAAAAGAAATTGGAAGGTATTTGCAAACAGTAATTGGCGCAAATCACATACAGCAGTTTGACTTAGGAGAGTCGTTCATATCCCGTCCACAAGCTAAATGGATTTAGTCTGACGCGATTCAATGGGAAAAGTTATTGGAAAAACGGAGTCCGACCGTGGAGTGTGGAGGGAAGTGCACGCCGTGACACCTTTGAGGAATTTGCCCGTTATTGCGGAAGCTGTGAATCGTCTCGGACCCTTTCAATTGGACTTTGTGGACCGACTCTAAAGGGACACTTTTGCATTTCACTTTTATGTGCAATACCTTCAATTGAATAATCATGGAAGTACATTTTCTGTAACATCTGTATTTATATTTTTGCGTGTTCAAACTGCGTGATGTTACGGTGACTTACAATAATATCAAATCTACTTTTTACTCGGAGAGCTAAGAATTTTTTGGGGTGGTACTTTTCAAAGCAAACATGGTGGCGCAGCATTTAACTGCTACGCCGCACGCAAATGGAAGAAGTTGCCAAAAGAGGTCAGCCCCAAGTACAAATGCTTTTAAATCTAAGTTTAAAATGATGCCATTTTTTTTTTCCCCCGCCACATTCCTTTGATTAAGGTCTTTTAAGCATTTTTAAAATCAATTTCACAAATGTCAATCTTCTGTTGGTAAATGAGCTTAAATTCCCTCAATGTGCGTTCTTTTAGTAATTTAATCATTTGCCTTGTTGTGCTTTTGCTTGTGTGAAGCACATTGAGTTGCCTTGCGGGCGAAATGTACTTTTGAAATCAAGTTAATGTAAAAAGTTGGCAAAGGCGAGTATAAAGTTCATAATTTTTGGGCGATCCATGGCGTGGCTCAGTTCCTATTGAATCTAATATTCGGTAGAATATGAATATTTTTAGCATGTTAAAACTAAAAAGTATTTTGATATCCAATCAGCAGCCAGTTACATCTTTGCCCCCCGCCCCTCCCCCCTTTGGGATGCGTTTATCTCTCTCGCAGAGGTGAACAATTTTTTTTCTCCTTTGAGGCAATGAGGCCACTGACCCTAATATGAGTTGATTTGACACCCTCCTAATAAGAAAATAATTGGCCAATGATGACTGCCTTGCCGCCGCCCCCTCGCCGACTCCACCCCCCCCGGCACTGACAGTTCATTGTAATAGATTACCTGCAAAGATGTAATTGTTAGTGTACGTGCGCGTCGGCGATCGCCAACTCCATGCGATGAAAAACCAAAAGCTCAAATGAGTTCCTCCGTCTCTTTTCGCCACACTGATGACTGTCGTAATTGCGAGCTCGTGGACTCGATTTCCCCCGGGGGCTCCCCCCCCAAATTAAAAGTCGTCATCCCACTCTGGAAAAACGCACGCACGCGCTTTTGTGTCATCGCATTTATGTCGCGCTCAAGGGATCCCTCGACTTATTTGAATGGAGCTTTTTTTTTTTTTGGGGGGGGGGGGGGGGTGGAAAATATTCTCTTGCCCCTGCTTCCCGTTCAAGTCGTGTGTCACTAATGAATAAATAAAACACACACAAGCAGTGGATTGACTTTCATGCATGGCTGCACCGACTTTGATGAGTAGCACACGCGCGCACACGCACACGCAATCTTCTGCGCAAGCTACTTCTAGCCGTGCGCTCTGAATGCTGATGACACACCCCTTAAGTTTTACAAGGCCTCCGCGAGGATCAAATAACACTAAAGAGCAAGCAATTCAGGGGCAAGTGGGTGAGAAATCGACATGGCCCTATAAGGCTTATATTACCTCCCCCAAGGCAAATTTCATTGACGTGTGTCAGTGGGCAAGATTTTATCAAGAATGCGTAAAAGGCATTTAAAAAAAAAAAAACAACTTAAAAATGAACTGGGCGAGACAAACCACTTCTACTTTTGGTTGGGTCCGGATCAAGATCTCGTTCTTCGACATGCTGTCACAGATCGAGGCGAAAGGTCTTATTCAAGGTCGACATCGGTTGCTTAGCTTGGCAGTGATAAACATTCACAAAAGTGTGGAAAGTGTAACGCAGGAAAAGCAAAACCCGATTCGGTTTTGGGAAATTGCGACACTGCGAGAATTATTTCACCATTGCACAATCAAAGTGGAACCGTCCGTCCATCCCTGATTGTCTTACGTTATCCTCCATAAACCAGAAAATGGACCCGATCGCCCTCCCAAACTTTCTTTGCCTTCTTTTATTCGGCCTTGGCAGAGGTCTGTGCTCCGCTGAGTGCTACTCCAGTTATTCCCGCATCCCTCTTTAGCGAGCTCCGAAAGAGTCTGCTTGTGCGTGTCTCGCTTGCCCTTTTAACTGCCAAGGACCTGCCATGTTGAGCATGGCAGTGGAATACTGGCACTAATTGGCCCATGATGGCATCATAAATGATGGCCAAATCAAGTCCGTTTATCAGATTTGAATGGAGAGTCATAACGGGACCCCCGCCCTCGCCCCCCAGAGAGGCTCGTGGAGGCCTGCCAGCCTGCCAGGGTTATCCATCACGGCGCAACATGTTACCGAGGCAATGTACAGTTAGTCATTGTTTTGTTCAATTCACAAAAGCTGTCTACCTCATAAACATTAAGGGGGCAACCTGTGGAAAAATGTACTTTCTAATTGCTTGTAGAAAAAGAATTGTCTCTGGAGTGCCGGCCGACGCATCAAGTGCGAAATGAAACACACAAGTAAATCTTTTGTTTGCTGGCTGTTTCTGAATATTTGTCTGTCGTTTTGAATGTGGATTGTGCCACAAAACGGGGCTGATTTATAATATAGTGCCTTCCTACACAGAGTTAGGGTAGGTGAAGATCTGCCTTTTAGCTCCTAACTGCCTCCTCGAAGGACGGCAGTCAAACACCTTCTCCAAGTCTACAAAACTTGGAAGACTGGTTGGGCGAGCACTCATGCACCCTGAAGGACCCTGGTGAGGGTTTAGAGATGGTCCACCGTTCCATGGCCAGGACGAATACCACACTGCTCTTCCTGAGATTCGACTTAATAATGGACCCTTCTCTCCAGACCCTCTGAATAGATCTTACCAGTGGGCGTGATTCCCATGTAGGAGGAACACACCATTTCGGTCACCCTTCTTAGACAACATCAACCAGGACAGTCCGACAACATCCAGAGCCTTTAGGGACTCCGGGCGGATCTCATTCCTCCCAGTCAAGCCCTGCTAGGTCTCATTCCGCCAGCAGATCGAGGGAGTCCCCAGAAGGAGCCTTTTCCGGCATCCCCTTCAAGAACTCCATAAAGTGTCAGTACTCTGAGCTGCTGTTTTTGTGCGTAGGCACAAACAATAGTCAGGACTCGTCCCACCAACCA
This sequence comes from Filicampus tigris, assembly GCF_054856515.1. Taxonomy (NCBI): domain Eukaryota; kingdom Metazoa; phylum Chordata; class Actinopteri; order Syngnathiformes; family Syngnathidae; genus Filicampus; species Filicampus tigris. The sequence continues at coordinate 4,393,211 of NC_141224.1, read as the reverse complement.
AAGGTGGATGAAGGCTACCCTCTCGTCCACCGGGGGGGAAACCCCAACGTACCGGTACAGAGCTGGGAGGCATTAAGTACCACCGTGCCTGCTCGGTGCTTCTCACCGTGGGCAACTGCAGAGTGGAAGAGAGTGGAAGAGACTCCAACCTCTCTGAAGAGGACCAGGCACCAGAGCCTAAGCTAAGAGAAGTACTTCTCAACATCGCACACCGGCGCATGCTCCTGAGTGACATTCTGCATCCCGAGAACCGGCTTCTGTAGCCGGGGATTGGACCACCATGGTCCTTACCTTAGGCCGCCGCCCATTTCTCTAAGCATCTGACCCTATTGGCCCGTCCCACAGGTGGTACAGATTTTTAGCAGACTGACAAACATTCTCCGTAATTTATCTGTACGGCCGTGTACCAAACGGCCTACGAGCCGGTGGTTAGCGACCACCGGGCTACAACACAATTTTTGCATGTCAAAACATTTAACAGGCATATATTCTTCATCCTCTGCGAGAAAACCCCCAAAATATATAAGTATATGGGTTACTTAGTTGAAAAACTCTTCTTTGCATATTTATGCATGTTAAAGATGGCTTCAAATAAGTATTTTGAGGCGCAAGTGCGGTCACAGAACAAATTGAACGTGTAAGTCAAGGCGCCGCTGTAATATGTTTGCAGATCCCAACGACATGTGATTTAAAAGTAGCCCAGCGAGTAAAATTCACGTCTAACCAGATTATTTTTCACCCGAGGCGAGAGATCTGCAGAAAATTCCCCGCTGCTCACGGATGGCGGTTAAATTTAGTCCAAGCGCCTGGATTTAGTCACAACATTGCGAGGCCTTATCAGACATTCACCCCAAAGTATTTTGCGCGTGTGTCTGTTTATTTGTGAAACGCGGGTGAATGCGGTGTGCGAAGCTGAGTTGTTTCCATTTGAGGATTGGTGATTGACGGCCAACTTCCCCGAGAGTGTGTCGACTCGTTTCCTGGCAGGGTTCCACGGCGTCTTGTTCGCTTCCAGAGCGTTGGCACAGGTTGCACGATTCACATGCCAGCGCACCGTTGCGTCAGCAATAATCTCACAAAGCAAACAAGAGACAGTGAAAAGGGATCAGGCTTTTGTTAATAGAAATGCCTTTCCAGCAATACCTCCTCCCGTCATAACCAACCCCACGCAAAAAAACCCCAACACTTGTATGACTGTATAATTGTCTCCCTGCGATATGCTAATGCACCACTAATCCTTTTTCGCAGGGATTCTCAAACTCGATTGGCTCAAGACCCCAAACTTTTTTGAAATCATCATCATCATGTGTTTTGATTCACGAGTCACTCAAGGTCTGATTTGATTTTCGATTTTCAGTTACCGATTTTTTTATTCGATTGAAAAAAAATCGCTAATAAAATCAATCGATTTATCGAGTTGAATGATCCATTTTCGATTAATCAAAAGTGAAAATGTTTGGATTGAAATGATTCTGTTGCTGTCACAATACAACGATATTAGATCGTACATACAATCGACTTATCTGGATTTTATTATAGACTACAAGATTTCCCTCACAATTTTACCCTAAAATGCTGAATGGCTACAGGAAAGTCCAGTTTATTTTTTTTTTAAACACGTAAACAAACTTGTAATACTGATTTGTACTTACTACTACTGCATTGCAATTTCATAAACACAACTAGGCTACTCCAAGGCTAAGATCAAAGTAAAACACCTTTTCCAGGTGGTGTCGCTTTCTGAAAAAGTTTTGGGAATTGCAGAGTAAGGCGATACCAGTGCATTTAAACAACAATAACAGTTTTTTTTAACAATGAAATTACTGTCCCCATTACAATTCAACTGATTTCACTCAGTCTGGGCAACACTGCTTCACCAAGTCGGCCTATTTGCACTTTATAGCCTTGAGAAGCCCGTACTCCAATTGCCTTCAGGTTGAGGGAGTTTGAAATTAGAGTTGCTGCGTCTAAAATTGTATTCCTGACCTAAATATAGCCTTATTTGTTTTCCCTAATATGCCCTCGCATCAAACATTAGAATACTAACCTACATGGAGAGTGCACACATGCTGCGGATGATTCAATAATGTCGCAAGGTACCGGTACTCCTAGTGCACGAGGGGAAGGCCAAATTAGCCGAGTTCTATAAGCAATTATTGGGGCACACTGTGTACCTAAGCCCTCCTAATAGCTATGTAGAGGAGGCATTATTCAATTAGACTGGCGACGAGGCAAGTGGCGCGGGCCACAGTGCCGGTGTCTTCTCCTTATGAAACAACCTATTTAAGCTAAATCAACTCCCACTTAAGAGCGGCGGTAATAAGCGCGCGGTGACGCTTGCCGGCCCGCGGGGCCCCATCCGTCATGCCGTAATACGGGAGTCGGAATGAGTGATAACGCTTCGTCCTGCTACAGCGACTTAGCCGCCGCCGCCGCCATTGCTGCCGCCGCAGGAGTGTCTCTTGCATGCGGCAGATAATATACTGTGTGAGCACGGTTTATGTGTGGGCTCTCAAGTCGGTGATTTTTGACAGTTTCCGAGTCGTACTTGGTCGCTGTTACAATTTGCCTGTGTGAATGCTAAAATGTGAGCTCATTGACTAAGTATCATTTGTCTAAGGTCCAAGTGCGCATACTTTGCCCATGTGTGGTGTCACATCAGTTTGTGTTATTGTTTATTATTTAGGCTATTATGCAAGCTAATACACTTACTGCGGCTCATGTGAAGCTGGTCTTTTTGTGTTGCATAAATAAATCGTTATTTATGTATGTAGTAGGTTTAGGTTTTAAATGCTCGCTTGTCGTTTTTTTTTTCAAGACTATAACACTCAATTTTAAATGAACAAAAATGTCGTTCATCCTTTTAGGAAAGTGCAACATTGTCAACATTGCGTTTCAAACAGGTTTGACGTATGTGTCGCCAGTCCAGATGGCCGCTAGCCAGAGCCTGAGCTGCGCTGTATTTGTTTACAAAGTAGACATGTTGCACGTTGCATGTTGAGATTTTTTTTTTTTGGGGGGGAAGTTAACATCCTGAATGTTTGTATTCACGCTAAATTACAGCGGTAATATTCTTGAAAGTACCATAAAAGCTCAAAAGCAAATGCAAACAAACAGAGGGGGGAAAAGATGTTGACTATTTTCCACTCTTGGATCATGAATAGCTAAATGAACTGATGAAAACAACAACACAACAAGGACAGAATTGTGGGAGCCAAGGAGGAGGGAAGAGGGGGGCGCGCGGGGAGAAGGGCGCCCAATGAGCGTCGCGTTTGAAACATTGGAGAAATTTCACGGGCATCTTTCTGTTTTTGTTGACGACATATTTGCTTTCCGCCTGGCTCTCTCTCTCTCTCTCTCTCTCTCTCCGCGTGGCTCATCAGTGTGGCTGTTCATGGGTAATGACTCCCACTGTGGCAGGGCCTCTTTAAGATTTAGGTACCCGGTCTCCCCCACCCTGGACAACCCAACCCCCCCAGCCCCCCCCCACGCCCCGCCTCATTCTCCCCATACATTATTCATGGCTCACAATCAAATGAGGGAACAACGGTTGGTAGCACGAGACGTGGAGCATGGCTCTTCCTCTTCCAAAAGTCCCCCGAGGTGCCCCAGTCTGGTACCCACCATTGCCCCCCCCCCCTTCCCCGCCAACCCCTCCCCAATCCACCACTCCCATTTCTCCTTGACAGTTTATTTGATGGAGTGTGGGGTCCAGACACATTGACTCCATCCCAGCCCTCCATGCTGCGCTGTCCACCAGTGACCTCGTTTACCCTCTTGGGCTCGTCATCACTTCCCGTTCATCTCCGCGGGGGTGCACCCAAATTGTCTGGCACATTTTATTTTTTGGACAAGAGGTAGGCTTTGAAATCACTGGCAAGCTGTTTTAGTACCACTACTCTAATTTAGTCCGTTCAATTGTATGTTGACACAGCAACATCTTCGGGGGGGTCTTCTGCAGTATTGCATCATTCACCACCTAATAGAAATTTGGTTTTGAATGCAGAATAAAAACAATACACTGCCATTAAAAAAAACATTTCGATTGCATGAGGGTCATTCAATAAATAAGGTGAATTTTTCGTTTTAAGGGCTTCTAATAAAGATAGAAGCATACTTTTTTCAAATTTTTCCGTGCTGCTTCTTTTTCACATGAATTTAATTTCTTTTGCAAAAAAAAAAAAAACTTTTTTTTTGCGATTAACAAAGATGGCTGACCAAGAAGCATGCTCCAGGATTTGGTGCAAACCAGTTGAACTTCATAGGAAAATGTCAACTGTGTATGGTATAAATTAAGCAGCAAAACGCACTCGTTTTTAGCCATCTCTGGGGACGGCCATTTTGTCTTCTGTCGACTGAAAATGACATCACAACTGCTCACAACGACCAATCACGGCTGACCTGTTTTCTTAACCTGAGCCGCTTGTTTCCATTGACTTCCCTTTAAAGAAGGACGGAGCAGTGTTGGATGAAGACAGTGTTGTGAGCAACTGACTAAGACATCAGTCCAATGATTTTTACGCTGAGGGAATACGGAAGCTTGTGCACAGGTGGGAAAAGTGTGTGACAGTGGTCAGAGACAACGATGAAAAAAAAAAAAAGCGGTATTAGAAGTGCTTGTACCGAAAAATTCACCGTATTTATTGAATGACCCTCATATAATTGTATAATCACCTCACTTTACTCGTTAGCGTTTCATCGCGGGAGTTTGTACAGGATGTGGCTGCTTCATTTTCACGCATGCGGGGAAGGGGCGGGGCTTTTCTTGGTAGACAACAACAACATTTCAGCAGGTCCAGAAAACAGTTTGAGCATCGCAATCAGGTGGCCGATGGTTGTGCTAAATACTTTGGCTAATGCTAAACACTATAGCTTATAGCTTATAATGCTAAACACTATAGCCTATAGCACGATCTTGGTGCATTTCAACGGCGGTAAACAAGTACATACACTTACCAGGTACTATACACCAATTTCCTCGCTCACCATTTTCCAAGCCTGCTCTCTTCTGGTTGTGTCCCGATACTGATAGCCGGCCTTTTTGACGCCATTCTCCAGCGTTCTACGACGGTGTAGCTTCACAACTGAGCCTCAATCATCTGTCCGAGCAATCGGCTGGAGTTGGTCAAAGTACAAGTCTTGGAATTTGCCCGAAATGACTGCTTCAAAGCAAAATGGCCAACTTCCTGTCATCATGTCATGCACTGGTCATTGAGACCTGTCAATCGGTTAATCTGATGACCAATTTTTCCCAATTTTGAGAAATCCGGAAATGCTTATCTAACTTTGACGCGATGTTCCGGTCACCGCACAGATAGTCAAAATCGCGTCGAGCATTCATGTCTCTGATTGGCGCTCAACCGGACAAATTTGATGAACATTTTGAGGATTCTCGGGAAGTCCGTCAAAAAAAAAAAAAGAACAATCGAAAGAGATAACTTTGTTACAGTACGGTAAACTGAAAGCCGCATTGACGTATTCTCTGCTGGTCTGAAGATCACCTCAGCCTCATCGTATCCATTCCAAGCTCAGAAATATGCCATTATGCTCCTCTTATTATCCTCATTACTGGGGCGGCGGGAGTGGCGCTTGCGTCCATCACGGCCCTCTAATGCGGGGTCTAATGGTTCTGACCCGTGCGGGACACAGGTGGGCCCCGGAACCGCCTTTGATTGCCTCCATTTATTAAGCCACTCTGGTGCCAGGAAAGGGTGCCGGTGAGTGGTTTCGTGTGTGGAGAAGGATCTGTTCTCGAGGAGGCAGAGGAATCTTAGCCCCGTGGCTGCAGCTTTGTTCTGTCCTAATGCCTCAATTAAAAAGGTTAATTCAGAGCGGCACCCCCTTCAAATTTGTCATTAGCACCTAGCGCCCCGACCGCATGCTGGGCTGGGAATCACATTGGATCTTGACTTGCCGCGATATTATTGCCACATTTTGCCCTTTATGAAGACATTAGCACGCTGGAATTATGGACTATTTGACAGACTGGGTAAAATATGAAATTTGATATGGGATCTTGAACCAGTTCTAAACATAACAATTGTTTTGAGACCCAAATTTGAAATCCAAGACCTTGTGGTGAAACACAAATTTGAAACGCTAAGCTTTTCTTGAAACACATACTCTGGCTTGAAAGCCTAATTTGAGAGTCCAACTCTATCTTGAAATGCAAATTTCCAACCATAATCTTAAGCTTTTCATAAAGCCCTACTTTGAAATCCTAACCCGTACCTTTACCTAAAACTCTTACCCTGTGTTAAAACCCTACTTTGACACCTTAACTGAGGATTCAAGCGCTAATTGGAAATCGGAACCCTGTCTTGAAATCTTAGTCTGAAACCCTCACTCTGTCTTGAAACCCTCTTTTAAAACCATAACCCTGTCTTGACACCCTACCCTTGAAGCCCAAACCCTATCTTAAAACTTGAGTTTGAAACCCTTACTGTCTTGAAACCCGACTTTGAAACCTTAACCTTGTCTCGAAACGCTTATATTGAACCCTAAGAAATCCTAGCCCTGACTTGGAACCTTGGGTGTCTCTTGAAACCCTCAACTCTGACTTAAAACCCAACTCACTCTTAAAACTCCTATTCTTAACCCTTTCTTTAAATCCTACTTTGAGATCCTAACTGTGGCCTGAAATTCTAATTTGAAATCCGAACCCTGTCTTAAAACCTCAGTTCGAAACCTTGACTCCATCTTGAAACCCTATTTTGAAACCTTAACCCCGTGTCGACACTCTAATCCTGTCTTGAAAACCGACATTGAGATCATCACCCCGTCTCAAAACCATAACATGCGTCCCTAACTTCAAATCTTCGCCTTGGCTTGAACCCTAACTCTGGCTCGAAACCGTAACCCTAATTTGTAAACCTAACTTGAAATCCTGAGCCTGTTTTAAAAACCCAAACTCTGTCTTGAAATCTTATTTAGAACCCCTAACGCTGTCTTGAAACTCTTCTCCACCACCCTAATTTGAAACGCTAGTATCAAAACCTACTGTATGCAATGTTGCTGTTGCTTCTTCCCCACCACGGCGCACACCACACATTTATTATTCATGGCAATCAAATAAGTGAGCTGCTCGGAGAAAGTTGCTCTCTCTCTCTCTTTCTTTTTCTTCTTGCTTCTCCACTCGCCACCTGCGCAGAATTGCTTTCATGGCGGCAAACGCTCTGCGGCAAAGCCGTCGGCACCGGCAGCCGCCGCCACCGCCGCCGCCCGACCGTCCCGTCAGCCCTCCTCCCCCGTTTTGGGGAAATGAGCAATTCTCTCATTGTAATAATGCGCCTCTGTCATCTCCCCATTATCGGCGTGATAAAAGATGAAATATTCAGGGAGGCTGGCCTCCTAACCTGATCTGGGCGTGATATTGGGCCCGTGGAAAATGAGTTTTATCAGCTTTAATATACTCCTTGGCAGACTGACCCTTGAAATTAAACATTATTACAGAGCGGATATTTAAAAAAGCGGGGCCACAAATGACATCAAAATGAAAATATTAAGGAACATTACGGCTCCATCAAGTGGCGTTTCTCCCTCCTTCTCCCCTCTCCGTTTCCCCCCCTTCAACCAACCGCGATGCTGTAGGTGTCACTGTTATGTGTGCGTTTGTGTGTGTTCGTGTGTGCGTGTGTGTACGTGCGGTGGGCTTGCAGCGGAATAATAACAAATTCCGCCTGTCCCGCCCGCTTCATACGTCTGAATAAACTAATTATGGCTCCACGCGCTCATCACCTGCTTTATTGAGAATGCAGGGCGGAGGAACGGTGTGTGTGTGCGTGTGTGTGTGTGTGCGCGCGCGTGTTTGCATGGCAGGAAAATGGTAATAGTGCACAATCAAACCGGTGTTTGATGTGTACACGACACATTGCAAGTGATAGTCACGGCTGTGTATGCTTTACATGCAGCGCAGTCAGTATTCTGAATTTAGTGTTATTTCCTACCAAAATGGAAGTGCACTGATTAATAGAAAAAAAAATCTTTGAAAATATGAGTTGTACGTATTTGATTTGATTATATGGACACAAATCCCAATTTGAAACCCAAAGCCTGGCGTGAAACCCCGATTTCAAAGCTGAACTGTTGCTCGAGACTAGGGCTTGGCAATAATTCAATATGGATATATATCGCGATAGACACTGATCAATATCAATAGAAATTGCACTCGATATCGATTAAAAAAAAAAATATATATATCAAGAAGACAACCCCCGACATTCTGCATGCTGTAGGCAGAGGCTACAGTATGACGTTCGAATTGTGCCACAATTACGAGCACCTACGAGAAAAGCACGTTTTAAAACCAGATATTTTGAATGGTATTTTTCCTCTTGATAGTTTCATTTAACTTTTATCCTTACTCATTTTTTAAAAATCTTTTAATCAATACCATTGTTTTTCTTATATTCAATAGGGGAAAAAAAAATCAATAAGCACATTATTTAAAAAACGTTTCTTTAAATTAAATTGGCCAGTTAATTTGACTGTTTCATAGTTGTTTTAACCTCTTATTAGATATAGCGTTGTTAAAAAAAAAACCCAACTACGTGTAGACGAGGCCTAAATGTGAGCAGCTCTTGGCTGTACAGGTAGCGTTAGTCTGCTGAACTGGTATGAAATATTTAGTAATCACTTTTCTGTCATCCAGATAAACCTACACAGCAGTAAAGTGTGTGTGTGTGTGTGTGTGCGTGTGTGAGTAGGGAAGTCAATTTCCCTAATCACTTTAGACCTGAAAGCCACCATTGTGTCGCTCCTCCTCAAATGCGAAGAAAGTGGCGTTGGTTCTGCAAAGTGTGCGCTGATTTGTCACTTTGTGATGGGCTGGCTGCCGGTGCTGCTTGTGTGTGTACGGGCAATGCAATAAAAGGCGGAGGAGAGATGTGATTTGAATAGATTTCCCAGCAAGCGGGTCCTCAGGGTGGGAGTTGGATGAGTAAGCAGTGTCCACGAGGAACGAATTAAAACTTTACTTTTGGTCACGGCAAAACCCCGACAGTGGAAGACACCCCCCCCCCCCCTCCTCCGCTCCATCTTTTGTCACCCTCACTCCCTCCTCACAGCGCCCGTTGACTTATCGTCTAAATATACGTGCGTATGATGACTGATGTGTGTGTTTGGTCACGTGTGCGGCATGTGTGTGTGTGTGTGTGTGTGTGTGTGCCACCAAGCAAATGAAGCAGACTCCACCGCGCCCTGAGGTTGTAGGGGTACGCACGCACTTCCCACCGCCGGGCCCGGATGAGTATTCACAGCGGCATGTCCTTCTTCCTGAACCCAGCACTGGGGAGCTTTGCATATCCACAAACTATATTTTATAGTGTATGTCATCTAAGTTGGTGTCAGGGAAGAGTCAGTTCTCACCGCAATTTAGCGGAATTTTGCGCCAAAATATTGTACTTTGGTGAGATTGGCTAAATTGCAAACATAATGTAAGTATAATTATATAAGAAAGTCATGGTGATTATGGGTATAGAGTAATTAGGTTTAGTGTTTCAAATTTGTGTTTTGAATTAGGGTTTCAAACCAAAGATTAGGGTTTTTTGAAGGAGGGTTTCAAATGAGCGGATTAGAGTCAAGTAAAGGTGAAGGTTTCAAGTAAGGATGTTTTGTTTGCTTTTTTTAAGTCACGGTTCGGGATGCAAGCCAAGATTAAGGTTTTAAAGCGGAAGTCAAACCAAACGTTTTATTTTTTTTTCAAGAATATGTTCTCAGCAGGCCCACTAGTTGAAACACAGCATTCTCTGTCCACTGAAAATGACATCCCATGTGGCTCAGGGATCAGGTAACGTCCAATCACGGCTGATCTCTTTTCTGAATCTGAGCCGTGATCGGTCGTTGTGAGCAGTTGTGATGTCATACAAAATGGCCGCCCCCAGAGTTCCAAATTAGCATATTTGTTTTGATTAGAAGTTAAGGTGATAAGGTTTCAGATCGGGTTTTCATGACAGCGAGAGGGTTTAAAAGTAGGGTTTTTTTTTCAAGGTTTCAAGTTAGTTTCAAGCAAGTTATGGTTTCAAGCAAAAATTTGGGTCACAAATTAGTTTCAAGAAAAGGGGAAGGTTTTGAGTTAAAGTTTCAAAACAGGGGTAGGCTTTGAAATTAGTGTTCCAAATTATGGTTTCAAATCAAAGCTTAGGGCTTCAAATTCAAGTTTCAACCCCAAACTAAGGTTTTTACACCAAAATCAAGGTTAAAATTAGCCAATTAGTTTCAAGTTAAGGTAAAGGTTTCAACAGGGATAAGATTTCAAATTGGGGATTCAAGCCAGAATTAAGGGTTTGAAGTAGGGTAGAAACTCTGGCTTTAGGTTTCAAGGTTTGAAATCAGGGTTTCACACCTAGGGCTTCAATTTAGGGTTTTGATCTAGTTAAGGTTTTGAGACAAAATAAGGGTTACGCATGAGCAAATTAGTTTCAGGTACAAGTGAAGGTTACGGATTTGGGTTTCAAATAGGAATATCAAGCCAGAGTTATGGTTTTAAAGTCTGGGTTTGGTTCTCAATCTCTCCAAAGTGTTGAAACTGATTCAGGTCTGGGCTCTGGCAAAACACCTTTTTTTTTTTTTTTTTTTTTTTTTTGAATCATTATGGAGTGCTGTGTGTAGAATTCTGAGCTCAAATGAATTTATTCCGTTTTTATAAAAAGGCTGTTCCATAATCAAATGTGGAGAAAACAACGCGGATTTGGATTCTTCCCGGATTCACTGTGTGCTTTTTAGTCAGGCACGCAAGAGTGCATTGTGTCCGACCTGTAGTTGAGGAGAAGGCTCCACGATGAGGCCAAGCAAAGACATAAAAACCAGATGAAAGCGGGCAAAAGAGGAGGAAAAATGGGGAAAAGGAAAATGCGGGATCAACACCGCGGGGGCTCGTCGCCGGGAGGGGAGAAACACAGCAGAGGGATAATGGTTTTCTCTCGCCCTTCTCCCCCATTTCTCCCTCTCTCTCTTTCCCTGCCACTTGATTCATTATGCTGATATACACACTATTTGCTTCCCGAGCGAGCCCCCCCCCCTCCCCCCACGCACCCCTCTCCCTTCGTAGCGGACACGTACAAACACACACACGCATAGAAACACACGGCAAGGTGCCGGTGCGGCTGCCATAAATATCGCAAACGACACAGCCCGGCAGCTGAGCAAGGTCAGCCCGGGCCCGGGATGACAGTGCCGTGGGCGCTGCACCCAGCTCTTATTAGGAATGCACACGGAAAGCTCATTAGGACGGACCCCTGAGGCCCCCCCCCCACAACCCCCCGCCCCAACCCCCCGCTTCCCAAGCACACACACACACACACCCATACAAACATATACAAACATTGATCCATTTACTGTTTAATTGCAAAGCTGCAGTCCACGTTTACACCACTTCCGCTTTATTTATGGTCTCACTGCCTTGAATTCAGTTGCGACGCCATTTTGTGTCTTTGAAGAGCTGCGGAAAGCCACCGAATGGCTCTGATTAGGGCTGCAGCTATCAAATATTTGGGGATTCCGATATCCTATTGACATTTGGAATCGAATGACAGGGTTTTCGGATTTAAAAAAAAAAAAAGAAGAAAATTGTTAGGTCTACTTTGTTAAGTAATCCGATGGCTCTCGCCAGCCTACATGAAGCGTTGCTAGCGCTTGCTAGCGCTTGCTAGCACTGGAGCCGTCGCTGAACGCTGGCAACAGGCACCAAACAAATACATTGTCAGCGTAATGATGTCATTTTTTTTAGCATCCTTATTTGACGATTGAACTTTCTCACATGACGTCATAGTGTTATCGAAGCCGGTAGCAAGAGTTTGTGACGGCAAAAAGCCCCAAACAGAGTTTGGAAGACAAGTAAAGTCAACCATTACGCCGCGACACGCTGCCGGGAACAACTAAAAAATAAAAGCGTCCCTGAGCATTGATATCCACATATTATTTTCAAGTTGGCCTTCGTATAGCATTGGCAGTGTGTTACTGTCATGTATGGCGTAAACAATTGTTGCTATGGTTAGCTTGACTTCTTCTTGGCAGCGTATATGTAAAAATGGAAAAAATGCCTTGAGTATTTTTCTTTAATGGAGGTACCCGAATTACTCAAGGATTCGTTTCAGTATAGCTCTGATATTACCTGCAATCCTGGTAAAGTGGAGTTCGGCATATGTCGATCAATGACTTTCATTGACGATCACAAAAAGTGATCACCTGCAGCCCAAACTTTGCAGCCCGCATCCATGCACGGCATTAGACTGAGGCTAGGGGGCGCTATTGCCCCATCAGAAATCTGTCCAGCCCCCGTTCAGCCCCCACCCAGCATTTTATTTATTTATGCATTTAAGTTGAACTCATTCAGTGCCAGACATTTTCAGACCCTCTTTTACCCTAACGTTTGAAAAATCTTTAAAAATTAAAAATATACAAATAAATTCCTGGGATTGAATTCATGTCCTGAAATAATCCTAGTCCTGTTTTTCGATAATAAAGAGATGAAAATTAGGATAAAATGGTAACAAAATCTGATTCAAAATCTGATTCATCAATGAATGACAGATTCATAGATAATCAAAATAATCGTTAGTAAGCAGGTCTGAAATTGAAAAATGTGCAGCTAATTCATGTGATCGGTATCACAATCAATATCGGCCGATTTTAGTCATGGACTATCAGGATTGGAATCGGCAGTATAAAACCCCGATTGGAACACCGTCAGTAGCAGGAGTGTCAGTGTGTGTTGCTAGTAGATTGTGTGTGCGCGTGTAGCAAGTAGGGGTGTGTGTGTCTGAGTGTACTGGTGAACAGAGTGCTTGGCTCATGCTTTGGACACGCCTGAGAGAGTCTGTGAGTGTTGCACCCCTCCACAAACCCAACCTCCCCTTTTACACCCCCCCCCATCAGAACCATGCTGAGACACACGCGCACGCACACACACGCGCGCGCTCACTCTCTGACCTATTCCTTCATTTCTCTTCAATACATTTTTTTTTTTTTTCCATTTCATCATCAAGGCACAATCCCGTAGTCGTTGATTCAATCTATCAATTCTATTCCTAACTCCCCTTCTGGGTCACCAACTTTATTGATCCCCGAGGAATTTTCGGTGGGAAAAGTTAAAGGCGCCTCCACCGTGTGCCTCTGTGCCCGAAATGCATTGGATACTGATTGTCCCGCCATGCCAACCTCCTCCTTCGCCCCTCCCTCCTGCCCGACCATGGGGGCGGCGGTAGTGGCTTTGTGGGGGCGGGCGGGGCGGTGTCAGTCTGGCAGGCCCCGGGGCCCGTCAGGCGACTAGTGGGCTGTGACGGGCAGCGGCCCCGCGTCCCTCTCCCCGCAGTCTGGCGCCCGCTGAGCCCAGCTTGCCAAAGTGACCTCGCTCAAACTGTGAGCGGGTATTAGGAGGCAAATAAATAATCACAAAATGAAGTAAAAATCATCATCGCATATAGCCAAAGCTCCCCGGCCTGCTAAGTGGGCAACGTGACGGATAAATGGACGACAACGTGGTTGCGCAACAGAGTACAATAATAATAGGCAAGTGCATCATTAATGGTGAGCGCAAAGTTGCTGACTCACACTCAGGCTAGTAGTAGCACAAATGCTTTGATCTATTTTGGATGTGCAGTAATCTCACTGAGAGAAAATAAGGACTAAATTCCTTTTTACCTCTCTACAGGAAAATGGTTGTTAGCTATATATACTATGCGAAGGCAACACATTCCCGCAGAATTTTCTTAAAGGGTGGTCGACTTTGGATCTGTTTGGCTTGGGGGTTGCGACCAGGCTACTTGCGGAGTAGCAGTCAAGGCTAACGCCGTTAGCTAACGTTCATCTGTCAACAAAACCTAGTACAGCTCTGCTTACCTTTTGGCTTTTGGCTGGCAGTATCTTAAAAGTGGCTCTGATTTACACCCAGCCAGCTTCCAAGTCATGGGCAGAGGATCTTGAAATGATGTTGGTATGATTTTAACTGGATAAAATTGAGAACTGCTTTCTCACAGAATACTCTCAAAAGACACCTGTTTTTAATTGGGAGAACGAAAGCATTATGTTCTCTTTAAAGGCGCTTTTTCTGATATCGACACTAAGCCTGCCACTTATGAATCTTGTTAGAAACGATTATCCTATTGATTAGTCGTTTGAATACTTGGGCAATTAAATAACAAAACAAAAAAAAAAGCTGATTTGTCGATGTTACTCAAAGTACTTCTTTGCTTTTTAATCAAACCATACGGCAGTCATCGCCTTTTGCGAATTCCTCTCCATTCTCAAGCAGCTCCGAGGCGGAGGAGGAGAGTCATAATACTAAAAATAATAATTGATGTGGCAGGAAATAACCAGGTGTGCACTACACGATTTCCCCACCGCCATCTCTGGTGGCAAAAACACAAACACCGCCTTCCGTCTCGCATCCCCCCCCCCCTCCCCTCTCCGCTCCTGCCTCCCTGAGAGGGTGATGCAGCGAGGTGACAACATTGAGGAGGAGAGCTCGCACTTTTCCCTTCCCGCGTTCCCTTGCAAGTTCTCCTGACTTCACATCCAGTTCAAGTACTCTTCACGCCCCAAAGTGTGCGCGGTTGTGTGCGTGTTCCTCGCAAGCGCGTACCTCCTCCCCTTCCCGGTACCCCGCGCACCCCCTCCTACCTCAGCCCCGCGGAGATGCGTCGGGGTCAGGGAATATGGGGAGAGGAACAGAGGGAGGCCGCACTCGACGACTTGAAAGGAATTCTAATGAGGCGGCGGCACAGTCGCGCTCGCTGCTGCCGCCTATTCCCACGACAACAGGCCCCAAACAAATAGCTGCATTTGAAGTCCCCTCGTTTTATGGCTTTGAAAATGTTGCCAGTGTGTATGCGCGCACTTGTTGTTGTTGTTGTTTTGTTGACTGTCTGTTGGGTGTGTTTGCCTACCTTCCTCAGAAGAAACCGTCCCAGGAGCTGAAACCAAGTAATTATTGTCAGCTATGACCAGACTTGTATTATTATGATTAAAAAAAAAACAAACAAAAAAAACATGTAATTTGTTAATTACCGCAGTCCAGTGGCGTTTCCTCTTGAATCACACATGAAGATGAGTAAAAGATGCTTATTTAACATCACAAGGAGGTAATTTGCTGACGGCAATCACATTTTTGTTCAAATTGCGTCCTTACTTATCCCTCACTTGTGCGTGCACCGTTTTCCTTCAAAACCTCTGAGTTTTTATCGCAGCAACTCCAGCATGAGCAGGAATTCAGTCAAGTTTAGCCCATCCCTTCAAAGAGACCTTCATGAAATTTGAATTGACAAATTGAAGATTTGTTGACACCGAACTTTCTGTTTTCAAAACTTCGTTTTTTTATATATGTGTTCAGCATTAGCGGGAATTCATTTAAATCAATTCTTCACATGAACCAGACATCAACATTACGTTTCTCACCATTCCAGGGTAAGGACAACACATTTTCGACACGACGATCGATCAACGGTAAAATGCACGGGTGCGACAAAGAAATACAATCACAGAAACAATAAATTGGTTGCACAGTGGATGACAACTGATACTAAAATAAATAAGAGGGATTCATTCACATTGTAAATGTAAAAAATTGCTGCAAATTAGAAAGTAAATTAGGATCTACCTACCCATATATGTATATATATAAATACGTATATAAAATTAATTGATAATACTCTAAGAATACTCCCTACCAAATTATCTGAGGAAATATGGTACATATAAAGAAAAAAGTTACCATGCAGCACACGTCAGTGTGCGACTAACCCTCCCATATTTGGACAAGGGTCACTTAAAAGGAAAATAAAGTGGCCGATTAAGGATGAGATGAGTGGGGGGGAGGGGGGGGTGATCTTACTTAGACGTCTGCATTAATATTAATATCCACGACCCACCCACGGAATCCCTCACTCTCCAGCCCGTTCTGTGCATGTGCATGTTTTTATTTATTTTTTATTTATTTTTTTTTTTGACAACCTCGGGATGCGTGTACAACAGACCCCCCCCTCCTGAACCCGAATGTCTTTTATTTGTCAGTCGGCTGCCGCGGCCGCCCCGTCCGGATGAGCTCGTCCAGCCCTCCCCTACTTGCGACATGTAAACAGTAAATAATAAACAAGTGCGCTAATGCATTATTGAGGGAATCACTTTCAGCAAGTGGGACGGCATGAAAAGTATACCCCCCCCCACCCCACTCCACCCCTCCCAACACTCATTTTCAAACTCATTATGCCTGGTGATGCTGCATGTGTTGTTCAGGCTTTCATTTTTCAACCTTTCTAACTTGAAAGGCAACTTTGGTAGATGACCGTAGTGTCTCCGTGATGATGTCTTTTCCCACATGTTCCAAAATGAGGTGCAGCTGCGCAGTTACTCAGCAAATTTTTCTATCCTGGGCTATGCAAAAACTTTTCTTCCAATTGATGCATTAATTTATTTTTTATGTCCATAAAAGGGAATGGATTAGGATACATTTGTAACATTGGAATATTTTCCCTCCTCTTTTTTTTTTTATTTTATTTTATTTTTTTAACAGAATTAAGTACTGTAATTTGAACATACAGAGTTGCTTTATTCGCGAAAAAAGATGCCGGGTAAAACGTGTTGAAAAGTGCTGCCCTTGCTGGATAAAAAATGCTACCTAAGATTACTCAAAAGAAAGGAGAACGAAATGGACAAAAGAAAGGATATAATGATTTACGTTTGTTGACATTAGTACTGTAAATCATCAAGTTGGCGGTCCCCAACATTTTTTGCATCGCATAAACCAGTGATACAGTAAGCACATCTATGGATGCATTCTAATGAAATTAGGATTGAAAAAAAATGTTCTTTCCATGCCATTCGATATGAAAGCCCTGGTTTGGATACGGTAACCCGTAGCTGTTTTTGAAGCGCGATTGTTGGAAAATGGACACTTGGCAACTTAATAAATAAAAGCATTCATACTACCTTTACAATCTTCACCTAATATAGTTGAAAAAGATAGTCCTGTGTTTGATGAAGCCAGTAAAGCTAAACATCCTGACAAGAAAAATGTATGAAATGCATTATTCCTCTGATGTGTGTGGAACATTCTCTAGTCTATACGTTCACATATTGCTAAGACTGTCCATTGCATATCAAATCAAAACTACAAAGAAAAAAAAAAACATCAAATGTGTTCTTCCTGTGTCGTTGGTGGACTTCGCACTATGCAAATGGGAAACTTCTCTGCATTCCCATACACACAATAGTCTTGGGAAAATGGATGGCCCATCCAATGTCCAATTCCAAATGAAAGCATTGAAAGACCAATTGATCAAATGCGTTTTTCGTACACACCAAAGTACTGTGAATATTGCCCGTTGTATTCCAAATCAAAACACAGAGACGCATTTTGGGGATTTCTTATGCCTGTAAAGTCGGTTGATTCCACGCAAGACAGACGCGAAACACTTCTCTAATCCACACACAAATGTGCACACATAATATTAGGCTGCTCAAGAAATAGCCCTGTTTGCATTTTTTCTTTTCAAGCTCAACTGGCTTTTCATCGTAGAAACACCGTTTCTAACAACCGCTTTGTTGCACGGCCTGGATGGATCATTGGACTACATTCTACAATTCCTTATGCGTCATTTGGATTTTCACGACACACTTTCTTTTACATTTGTAAACAAACCCGATTTGCAAAGCAAGTCTTCTCCGCGTAATATTCCCCCCCCAACATTACCGCATACTGTTCCCCGTCTTGTCCCAGGCTATCATCAGGCGCGTGTATAAAATTAGCCGGTAGCGCGTCGACTGTTCCCGCGCAAACATAAAACAGCGGCAGCCCGACCTGCTGCCGAGCGTGTAAATGGAATATCTTCCTCCAGTGGCTTATTGAGCAGCATAATTACGTCGCACATATTGAATTCCGCTAATGCGCCAAAGGTAGCTCTTATTTAATACCGCAAAACTCCCCGGAGGGGGGGCTCGGGGAGGGTGATTTGGAGCACACATCTCCTCGCTTTTCACCCGTTAAAAATATGTCACTTGTAAATGTGGCCGAAGCTTAGCCGCAACCTGAGTCGTAAGTCTGTGATGGTCCCCCGAACCAAATGTGATTATTTGGCCTTCAGCGTGCCATATATTCACACGGTGACTCGTTCATTTCCAGGCATAAAGCATTCCGGCTTTTGAGGCAAATTGATAAGGGATGCCAACCCTCGTCCGTTTAGCCGGGAGGCTCCTGGAAAATCAGTTCAGACGTTACTGATGTCTATTAAAGCCTCGTGATTTACAAATAATAATGCACACTTTATTATCCGCGTGGATTTCCGGTTGGATCTGCGTGCTGGTGAAATTTATGAAGTGGTGTATTGGGTGGATACCTCGCTCGTGTGCGGACATGCTGACGCCCGTTAGAGGATTTTATTACAAAGAACCACACTGTTGCGTCATATCAGAATCAGGCCTCTTCCAAAGGTGAATGGAAATCCGATATGAATCCGATATGTGCAAATGCGTTGTGAACTTCGTATCAGTGACTCAAACAGATTAAAAACAGCCATTTCACATCTGAACTTCAGTACAGACCACTGATTCTCAAAATGTGGTACACCAAAGAATCACTGCCAGAGTACAGTTCCGTGGTATTTACCTCATGTTCAGTACGTGTGTTCAGTCTTTAAAAAATGTTTTAGAATCTTTTTCAGTACTATTTTTGGAATGGAATCGTGATCGAAATGCAGTTTTATTTCCACACATTTATGCACAATGTTAATTTTCTCACTTTGTACAAGGTCACTGTGGCCGAACAATGTCAACAACATTTTCAACAATAAAACCTCGTCTCGTTTTTGATGAACACTTAGGCCCACTGCACATATGTATTCTAACGTTAGTCGTGATGGTGAGCAAATGAATGAATTCGTAAATAATATCCATCCATCTATTCTCCGTGCTGTGAGGACTTGCCACCATGGATAAACGTGTTGAGAATGAATCCTTTTATAATTGTTCAGGAAATATGTTTGCACTAGAAGCAACATCAGAGCCCTTGAGCGCGTTTTTTTTTTTTTTCGAACCAAGCGTTGTTTTTAATTGTAACTGGTGCCTGTTGATAGCATCTGGCATGTGCCTTTGTCGACTACAGTAAGAAAATAGGATGGATGTATTGTACACCTATCAACACCTGCGCAAAAACTGTACGTTTTAAAATATATGTGAGATTTACAATGGCTATTCAAGAATGAACTTAGTTGGCAATGAGTTCATTGATTTTTGTCCATGACCATGTTGAATATTTTTCCGTAGCCTCAGTCATAGATGGCCACAATCAAGGTGTACGCAGGCTTGAATTCGATTTTCCAAAACACGGGCCGCGGCTATGTTTTCAATCCATTGGCAGTAGAAATGCCACTCACACAATAAACCATTTTCTTAGGAAACCTTTTCAAGGACTTTGACAAATTTCTGTTGATCGAACTGAGTGTCGGCTTTGTAATATATTTGTGTCTCTAAAAATATGTATATATAATTGTGTCAAACCAGATGACAAGATACATCTTTCAAGTAATTGTTTTTAGTAGTTTATTTAAAATATCGTCCCGAAAACAACACACTGGATGAACTTGAGTGTCTTCATTACTCATGTTGGTTGGCAGTTGTCATTTGTATGTTTTTCTGGAGCCCTTTTGGGACAAAGACTTTATTCGTTGTGGCTTGTACAAATCATTGACTGAAATTAGAAGAGATTAGGGACGGGTATGTCTAATTTTCATGAAGGAACAATCCCCATGTTTAGCCCAAGGGCTTTTTCTGTATATCATCTGATGTGCCTCTGGAGGGTAATACTGACCTGCACCTCAAGATGGCAGCCAAAACCTAGTTAGTCGGGAATCTGCAGGCCTTTTTTTTTTTTTTTTTTTTTTTTTTTTTTTTTCTTCCAACCATATTCCTCCATAGGTCAAATGTGTTTTTGTATTTATTGTAGGATCAAGCTTCAAGCTGCCTGTGTGTTTGTTTCACTTAAGCACAGAAGTCAAGATAGAAAAATGTACATTTAAGACATGTCATGGTTAACTAGGATGCATTTTCAATCTGTTGTTTGAGCAAGCAAGATGGATGACATCCAAAGACTGAGTGGAGTAGTTGGACAATGTTTCTTTTGGGATCTTTTTAGATTGATGGTGTAGAGCACCTTAAATACAAACTGCTAAAAAAATGTGTAAGATTTCTGTATATAATAGTGAAAAGTCCTAGTTTTGGATTAAAAACATTTGTAAAAGGTCACTTTTTGGGGCCAAGTTGTATGACTGGATCATCTTCTAGTGTGGAACATTGATAATTTTATGTATTGTATCATTTGTTTGCCTGATTCTCCCCCCTCTAATTAAAATCATTCAAGGCCTGATTATCTGACTACTAAAAAAATCATTTCTCAACATTAAGTCATTTATTGTCATATCCTGTTTGATTAGAATTTGTCCAGGTGGCGGTGTTTGGAAAAAAAAAAGGCCCAGGCAAACTGAAAAATAGACATTCAAATACAGTGGTACCCCTACTTACGAACGTCTCTTCATACGAAATTTTCAATTTACGAATCTCCTCAACAGGAAAATGTTGCATCTCGTTACGAAATAAATTTCACGATACGAAAGGTAAAAATACAGTATGGGCTGCTACTCGCAGCTCCAGAGTTTCCTGAACGCAACATACTCATAGCTGCTCTGCCATTGGCTATTACGTAGCATCTTCCTAGCATCCCATTGGCTAAGAGGGACCTCTACCATATTTGTCTATGTGTGTAGATAGACAGGTAGATTTGGAAGAAATTTCTTCCAGAACCAATTAATTTCCTAAGTAGAGGTACCGCTGTACTTAAACATCCTGTGGTGTGAGATGTTATCAAAATATCAAAACAATTTTTTTTACCCTCCACAATCGCATATATGCAGTTTTTTTTGTCAAAAACCTGTTATGTGGGCTCGATACAGAGCTCGGAAATGTCAGTCAATCTAGAAGCGAGCTGAACTAAGGCACGCACAATTTTTGACATCTCTACCGATTGTTAGACTGCACACGAGTAGAAAAATGCAGTCTTACTGCTCTTATAGTGTGTGGTGTACTACAGATGACCTCTATTGAAAATATTGAACGTTTATTAACGTTTACAATTACAATAGATTGTGGAAGAAAAAAATCACATGATAATCATTTTGGATAATTTTTCGGACAGCCGAGAATCAGGCCTCCGCTGTCTTTGACCCCAAGTGGGAGAGAATGCTCCATTTTGGCTGGATTATCGGTATGTGTCTACCCTGCTTTACACTTAGGGTTAGAAAAAAAACAACAACCTCTTAACACACCCCACAACATAAAATAATTAGTTTGATCACAAGGGAGGGAAACCTACTCAAATCTGGCCCGATTATCGGTATGTGTGACGGCACTTTTACGATTATTGCCACAATCACTTTTCTGAGCAGGTCATAGAGACAAAAAAAAACAAAAAACACACCCCAATCCACAGCATCACCAGTCAGGAAAATGTTTGAGACATCCACGAATCGGGCCCTTGCTGACTTTACTCGCAAAGGGGGGAAAATGTCTTAAATTATTAGCGGTTATGTGTGCACCCGGCATTAGTGCCTCACATTTTAAACACGACTTTAAGAATCTTTGCATGTGTACGCCCCACTTCAGACAAAGGAGGTGGGGTCGCGGTGGAAACAATGGAAGGTTTGGGTAGACGGGGAGTGGGAGGGTGTCTGGGGGGTGGGGGGGGGAGCCACCCAAACAGATGAGGGGTTGCGAGAGAGACGGAGAGGTCATCCAGGGTGGCGATCTGGCGTTCTTTATCCGTGCGGGGAGTCTGGGTCATGTCTGCGCCGTCACGCTCCACCGCACCATTATTGACTGCTCAAATTGATACCCCAACAATGAGTACGGGCACCTCATATGCGACATGCACTTGTGTCAGGGTAGGTGTGTCAAGGCAGGGATGCAAAAAAACGCTGGTATTTTGGTGCTGAGGACACAATACGGTGGGCAGTGAAAAGAGCAAGATGGAGTGGGGGTGGGGGGGGCGGTCTCCCCTGTAAAAGGGCCGGAGTAAGGGTGGGGGGGGTCTTCTTCCTGGTCCAGATCAATAAATGAGAAGCCATGCAAGTATAACAGAATCATTGCTCTCCTCAGGGCTTAAGGGGCTACAATACATAATACGCTTTATGCTTTGACACCTGTTGTCTCCATCTTGCGCAATCTAAAGCTGAAATTGGATCATAGCTAAGCGTCAAGAGTTAAACACAATCATCAAATGTTTCTGGGAGCGGTACAGGCAGTTTTAGTGAAGCAACATTCTGACATTCTTAATATACATTCAAGTATAGAAAACCCGAGGCAGAAAGATGGTGGCCTGCAAAGTGGAATGGGGTCAACTTTGGGCTGGGGCAAACAGACATACCAAATTGTAAAAAGTTATCATCATTAAAATGTAATGATGAAACGAACAAATTCACATCGTCTATATGAAGCCATTATCCCACTGGGCGGTGAACAAATTGCGAGTGTTTGTGAAGGTAGCCAATGTTGCGTTCTCGTCAGGGTTCATTCAATGTCGCAAACGGTTGCCAGACGTTCGCCTGTTCTTTACTTGCCGCAAGGGAATTTGGAACATGCGACAAAATAAACATTATAGTGTTGGTGAACGTTTGGCGAAGATTTGTGACCTTGAACAGAAACCGACAACGCCAAAATAAATAAGTCAACATTTTGAAATGATTTGTATTTTTCCACTCTCTTCAAGGCATATCTGTCTGTTGTTTTTTTTCTTCCGAATGAGCTTCTCAAAACCGCCATTTTGAGTCTGGTGAAAAAGCCAAACAGAGACAAATATGAACGTACACCTTTTATCATTTGATGCTATCCGAACCAAACTGTAATGATGTGCACTGCCTGGTTCGACAGCTGTGTTTTCAAAAGGCTCATTTTCTTGAAAATAGAGGTTTTCTTTCTTCAATTTAGAAGCTTGTCTAGGTGCCACTGTTTAAAAAAATAAATAAATAAATAAATAAAGCAAAGTTGTCAGTGCGCCTCAGTTATGGTAAGTCTCCTTTATATGGTACACATTGTCAAACATATGCACATTGTGTTCCCTGTGTCATAACAAGACTTCCCACCATTACCACTACTGCCCCCCCCCCACCCCAGCCCTTTCAAGCCCACCTCTTGTGTTCTATCATCCTTTCATCTGCCCACGTGCCAGATTCACCATCTTTCTACCGGCGGTCTGACATGAACAGAGCAATTAATATCAGTCAAGCTAATTCGGCAGATAATTCTTAAATGCCACCGCTTTCTTCTGCTTTAAGAAGCTAGCAATGGTGACCAACTTCCCCTTGTAATATTATTTAGGCCCGCTCTAAATTAAGAAGCTTTTTTTTTTTTAACCTATGGCGTTTAATGTGGGCCGAGCATTGTGCCAAAGGTGACTAAATTTGAGGATTCCTGGAAAGATTGAATAAATTATCCCCCGATACCATTTTCATTAATCAACGTGAAATTGGGTTGACGTGGATCACAACGGGCTGCACGAACAAGTCTCAAGGACCCACGCCCAAAATTGAAAAGGAAACTGGCTAACATGTTTTGAAGCAGCTGTTTTTTTAAATTCCAAGTGCAATTTGCTCAAATGAGCCCCAACTGCAAGGCGGGTATCCTAAACAAATAGGCGACGACGCTCAGTTACGAACGTGGCCTATATGGCATCAGTTTGATGATCGTTTCGATGATTCGCCATGAAAAACAGGGCGCGTTCATCGCTTCTCTGCGGCTTTAATTATTATCATTGTTATCGTCATTATTATTATTATTTCACGGCCTGTTTAAAGATGTAACGCGGCCCACAAAGCAGCGCTTTTAATGACCAATTAACGGGAGCTCCTCGGAGCGCCGTGGCCTCGTGGAGGATTTGCTAGAGTAAACAGGGGTGCGGTATCGGGGCGGAGCGGGGGGTTATCTTGTTACGCGCATTCAGAATAAACGTCCATGCATACACATGCGCGCATGCACACACCAGCAAAAAAAGAAGCTTATTAGAGGAGCAGTGCTGTTTACCAAAACCTTGAGAGTCGGTCAAAAAACTCTGATGGAAACTCTGACGAAATGGCGTGGAAGAGCGAGTAAATGAGCGGAGGCCGAATCATTAGCATTGCTCAATAATGTAGCTGGGGGGTAGGACAGCAGCCCTCAAGGCCACGGGGCTTTCCGAGAGGCTAATTTGGATCCGTCTTGTTTACGCACTCCCAACCTCAAGACGACCGACGAGCTCCCCGAACGAAACGCAAACAAATGAGTGGAGGCTCCTGACGAAATCATCCATGAGTGATCAAGCGTACGGCGGAAGCTTCGCCCCCAAAACAGTCACATTTTGCAGAAAAAAAATAACGCACTGTAAATAGTAGAAAAGTGATCATTTCTGGGGCACTTGAAAGCGCGTCATAACTGCCATTTTGTGGCCTTCCCTTCATTTATTCTTTCTAACGACGACCACTCAAGGTGGGAATCATGGAGTGATAAGTGATATACGGCATTCCCTCATTTTTTGTGGGTGATACGTTCCATGACCTTCCATTTAGAAGACAAGAAGAAGAATGGTAGTCATGGAAACTAGTTCTCTGTTTCCTTAACAAGGATTTGCTGCGCCAAAAGGTGTATTAACCCACCAGGATTGTACCTTTGGCTACAATGCAAATTCTGGTTAAGGTCAGCCATTTTAAACTAAAAAGAAAAAAAATGACATTGTTATTAAGCAAATATTTCGTTGTCCTTGTGTGCGTGAGGCCGAATGCACTTCACTCGAAATTTCTGAACCTAGCCTATAATCAGAAGCTTATGCTTCAACTTAATTTCCTTGCACTGCCTGATGCACTGGGCTCCGGTGCTACGTTTTTTTGGGGTATTCTGAATAACCGAATGGCACATTTGAACAATGTTGTGAGTTTCCGAACAGTCTGAGTGAAGCAGTGTGCTCACAGCATATTTCCGAAAAGCACCCACGATGAGGGAACGGGGATTTTGCGGGCTCCTAATGTTCATGGTCCCATTTTTTTCGGAAAACAAATTTTCCCTAAGAGGAAAAAAAGAAAAATCGAAATGTTTTGACTGGTGCGACTTAGAACGAATAAAAATAGCAAGAAAACCCTTGAAATACCTAGGTAAAATCAACAATAGATGACGTTATGATCACAGTACTAGCGAGGAAACACTGTACATTCAAAACGACTGAATGAGATGTCTTTTAGCTTTGGTCTGTTATAGAGCAAAATAAGCAATGCGGCAATGTTACGAATGGGTCCGATAACATAAAATAAGTAACAGCTAACCTTGTTAGGCTCTGCAGTACAGTAAATAAATCCAGCAATGATCAAACGTTGTTCCATGGAGCTAATACCACTTTGTACCATCGTTCCTATAGCTTTTTACCTTTTTGCTAATTGCTAACCGGCGTTGTTTTGTGTGCATATGCAAACCTGAGTTTACATTCTCGTCACAGAAGCTCAATCAGCACTCTGCACACACACACACACACACACACTCACACCGACACCGTATTATCTTTCCGTCGAGGTGTTCGGCGGGGGATCAGACAACCCGGTTAATAAGACAGTGCGCTGATTGTATTTGTTTTCCATTTGTCTCTCGTCTTTTGAAGACGCCCGGCGGTAATTACGCCGCTAAGTGAAAGTGAAACGGGTGAGTCGCGGGCCGAGCGTCGTACGAACAACAGATCGAGGATGACAAGCGGCTCAGTGGAACAATGCAGAGGAATGGTAATCCCCCACCACCGCCGCCTTCACTACCCACCCATTAGGAATATCCCATTGTAATAGCAAGACAAAACCAGAACAGGAAGGGAATAATACATACGCGCCTGACTCATGCAAATGTATTTAGCATAATGAAAGCATGACTTTTGCAGCTGATTCGGCGGTGTGCGCGCGTAAGTATTGTAAAACAAATAAAGGGGAATGCTTCACAGCTCCTTGGGAGGTTGTTAAGTGGGCGTGAGGAAAAGACGAAGAACAGAAAATGTCAACAGATTTTAATGTCACGCGATTGACAATCAGGTTCTGATTACAAAATGACTCTATTTTGAAATGAATCTTTTTGGAATCGATTATCCTTTCGATTATTCCATTGATTACTCAGGGAAGCCAAACAACTTTTCACCTTGTTGAAAAAAATCGGCCCCATTTGGTAATTTTCAGGTACAGTGGCATGGGACAGAGAGTGACTACCATAGAAGGCAGTTATACGAATACCATATCGCATTTACGATTGCCACCCATCAACCTTGGACAAATTGAAGTAAACGTTCATATATCCTGTAACGCGGTCTTGAAAGATTGTTTACATGCAGCTAAGAGACTTGGCGTGTCTACATTTGGAGAAATGAAGACTATAGACTCATTGCCAAGATTGCTAGCTAACATGGCTATCAGTACTTTGTTTCTGCTCTTACTTTACTAATGAGGTAGAGCAGAGAAGTAGCTCCTCAATTTGACAGTTAAGGATGGAATCATTTTTCTGCCTTTGAAGGTAATCCACGTATCTGAGCTGTAAACGGAGACAGGATACTTCACGTGTGTACTTACTTGTATGCCACAATGCTGGGTGTGGAGTTATACACTTGGCAATACGTCACACAAGTTGCTGGCACTCATCTAATTGCGAGATCTTTTGTCTTTCTAAAATGCTCAGTTCCGGTAGCTTCACTTTACAGCAAATGTCGGATCTTCTGTTTTGGCCCTGATGTAATTTTTGTGTGAAAGAGGTGACAGAATTGTCCAGCATGTCTTTATAAGATAGTGGAATCGTCCTTCCAGTGTTGTAATCAAGACCAAACTGGATGATTAACTATTAATTTCATTGACTAGCGTAAAGAAGCCAACCAACAGAGGTAAATGTGCCATTGGGTAAACACAGCTGGAACATGTCAACGCTGTACTTTTAATTACCAAAGCAGTCAATGTTTTGTTGCTCAAGACAGAGCTATTGACTGACCGTGCGAGAGGTTTTGATGAATGTCTGATTAATTAATGAACATGTATTTGTAAAAAATACATAGGTGTGCTTGTGCTTCTATACTGAAAAGGAGTTCAGTGTTGTTACTGATGTTGCGCTGGTTCAGTATTTTCTACCTAATGAGAAGGAAAAGGACAGATGTAATGTGAGATATCAAAAATGACATGCAAAGTCTGAAGAAGCTCTGAAGAAAATACAAAGATGTGACCTCAGGGCGGGACCCAAGATTCCCTGCCCCAAGAATCAAGACACTCAGGGAAGAGGTTGTCTAAGACAGAACCAAAACACTTAAGCTCCTATCCCACTGAGGCGCGGACATTTGCGACTGTTGGCGAAAGTAGTGAAATGCTCGTTCACGTCAGGGTTTGTTCAAGGTTACAAATGTCCGCCAAACTGTCGCCAGACGTTTGCCAATGTTCACAATTTCTTCGCGACAAGAAAACCCACTAAAACTGTTGGCGAATATCTGGCGACAGTATGGCGAACGTTTGCGACCTTCAACGAACGAACGAACGAACGAACGGAACATTTGCTACCTTCGCAAACACTCGAGGATGTTCGCCCCTCAGTGGGGGCTTTAAGACACACAAGGCAACGCCAAAACAAGACACCCAACAAACCAAGACAACCACGGTACTAAGAACCAAAATGACAAGAACCAAGAAACCAGGACACCTAGACATTCAAGAGATCTTTTAACCGAGGACACTTCTCTTGGTTTCATGGACCTCTTGGACAACCAAGACACTAAGAAACCATGGCACCAAAGACAATTGAAGACAAAGACACCCAAGAGAACCGATTCGCCAAGACACCCAGCACACCAAAAACAAACAAAAAAACACCAAGAAACCTAGGCAAAAGAACCAAGGTGAACCGAGAAAACGAAACTCCAAAGACACCCATGATACCGCAAACACCCAGACTAATAATCATAAAGATGGATAAACCAGTTGTATTCTAATTTAACTTGGCTTTGTTTTTTGGGGGATTTTTTATTTCGGTAGTACCAGTAGGACTTCCTTGATTCCGAACAGAGGATTGAGGCAGCTTGCAAATAAGGGGAAATACCCTCCGTGTGTTGTTCCTTGCATGTGCCTTGCTCTCTTCCTGGTCATGCTAATTGCTCCCAAGGTCAGAGTATTGGAATCACCCCCCCCCCACCCTCAACCGCCCCCCCTCCCACCCCTGCCAAGCCTGTCTTTGAATGGCATGTTTTGATCAGGCCTAATTTGATTGGTGGATGCCGTCTGCTGGGAAGGATAGGGACGGCGCTTTACAGCTCACTGCTCTTGATGCGTGTGTGATGCGTGTGTGCGGCATTGCGTGTCAGGGCGATGCATGTCAGGTTATGAAGTGTCGGCGGAGGAGAGTGTTACACGTCAGTGGGGAAGTGTTTTTTGAGCCGTGTCGGAGTGTGTGTAAAGGGGGGGGGTGGGAGTGTGTGCGTATGTGTTTGTGTTCTAAAGGGTGCTAGCTGTCATGGGTTTGTGTGCACCAGTGTCATGGAGAGTTTTGAGGTGTTTTTAAAGGCGACATATGGCCTGACGTGAGGCCTGATGTGTTCGGACATGGCTGGAAGTGCGACTGCGCAAATTCTCGTTGTCATCCCCGTACCCATGAATGAACAGCAAAAAAAAAGTTGCAGATTCTCATATTAAAAAAACCTCTTCATCCAAACCGTTGATACGTTGGATTTTGCAGCAATGTACATGCTAATCCATTAGCCAAATATTGAGGCTGGTTTTATACTGCATGGTTCCGGTAATACAATTCCAATTTCTACTCTCAATTGGCACAATTCAGATATGTCTCATAGTAGTTAAAAAAAAACAAAAAAAACAACAACAATGAATCGGATATTTTCAGATCAGAATCAGGCCTCTTCCAAACGTGGATAAAAATCCAGTATGTATCAGATATCTGCCAATGTAAATGCTGTGTAAGCGCGCTGATGTTTTATGATTGAACCCATTGCAAATATAGTCACTCCCACAAAATCGTAAATCATCGTAAATCAAAGAAGATTTGCCTTATTTTGTTGTCTATTTAGTCTGTCCATAGTTTAGCATGATGATGTTTAGGAGGATTATCCCCAAAACGTGCTCAATCAATTTCCTCGAAACTTTAGTGGGGAAGTGAGGCATTGGCCAAATAAAACTCACAAAAACCTACTGATTTAACCTTTTGGGTTCTTTTATTACGCCACAAATCTTCATGGGTCAATTTGAGCTGCTGTGCATTTAGCTAAATAAATAAAAATAGAAATAAAAAATAAACAACGTAAATAAAAGATGTACATATACGTGTGAAAGGAAGAGAAATAACAGAAGATTCTTTTAAAGTTCCAAATATTTTATTTCTATTTTTGCCCTTACACTTAACGTTACACTTGCTAACATTGTGACATTTAACCTGACCTTGTTAGACATAAACCTAACTGGCATGATTCTATGAATTGAACGAATGAAAACTATCTAAAAAAATCTCATGGATGATTATTATTATTATTATTATTATTATTAAAGTGTACAATTTGGTGCTGAACCTAACTGCGGGAAGGTCTGTACTCTACTGACTGCAGTTTAAGTTAATTCAGCTTGTCATTTCCTCGGTTTATGATTAGACTCATTTTGGATTGGATGTTCCAGCCCGTTGCAAGGAGAATTATTCGTTAGGTTGTGACGCAAATCAAAATGTCTTTCGCATCAATTGTTCCATAAAATGTCTAAAAGTAGGCACGCTGTCATTAGCAATTTAGCTTGACGTGATAAATTATGCATCTTTATTTTTTGACTGGCAAAAAAAAACAAAGTATTTACATCTCAATGGGGGGGAAATGCAGCAGCATGACTGATTTCTTTCTCAACAATTATTTTAACATCTTTTAGGATGTCCAAAATAGAACGTCGACTGTCAAATTGAGGATGCAGCAATTTTACTAACTTCCATAATAATTTGAATTTGTTTGTCTTTCTTTTTTCCCCTCCACTTGCTGCTGTCCTGTTGACGACTGTCCTTTTAAAAGTGATTACTTTGAAATGATCATTCTGCATTGCGCTTCACTCAAATGACTTAAAAGGGACATTATGCATTTTTTTTCACAATTAAATAAACCTTCTAAGGTGTCTTTGACATATTTCAGGAAGAATACAGAATGGATAAAAAAAAATCCTGCAAAATGGACATCAACTTGTTACACTGGTTGAAATCATTCTGGACCAATGACCGATCTCAGTTAACAGGTGACCCTTGATTGTCAATGAATTGATTGCCCTCTCCACAATCATTCAAGAACATTTAAACCGTTTTTTAAATTTTTTATTTCTGTTTGTCAATGTTTTCTTGTTGTAAAAATGTATTTATTTTGTCTTAAAATGTCATGTACACATCGATGTGCTGCTTATTGAAAACTAGTGCCGTTAGCTAATGCTAATCAGTGCTCTGCAGATCTGCTTATCTTTTGGCTTTGATACAGTCATGCTTCCACATAGTTGCTTGAAAATCATGGCTCTTTTCCCAGCCTGGCTACCTAGTTTTGCCCGTGTGTGTTTGTGTGTCCTAATTGGGCAACATTTGCAAGGGCTCACTCAGGGACACATTTTCCAAAATAGGCAAGATATACTTGGTGGTTTAGGGTTACAGTTCACATCTGATGGGTGGACAAGCACTCCAGACATCCAACTCTTCATGTACAAGCTATTAAAAAGACACTTTTCAAAAATATTCCCCCTTACAAAGGTAAAAAAAATATATATATACTCCTCTTGACATAAATAGAAAGGTTGAAATCAG
Source organism: Filicampus tigris (assembly GCF_054856515.1). NCBI lineage: Eukaryota > Metazoa > Chordata > Actinopteri > Syngnathiformes > Syngnathidae > Filicampus > Filicampus tigris. Next base: position 4,362,392 of record NC_141224.1, on the reverse strand, counting down.
GTCTAGCTAACAAGAGCAGCCCCCCTGGTGTCCCAGCCACTGTCCTGTCTCCCGCCATCCCCCACCGGAGAGAAAGTGAACTATGTACAGTAGGAAGTCGGCCGGCCGCGTTTCTGGCGTCTTGACAACGGCGCTGATCCGGCCCCCTTATGAGTGAGATTGATAGGGCCTGTGATCAGGGACGCAGCGCTCGCTCCCGCCGTCGCCGGCGAGATGGATCACATCACACCCGGCGTGTCCTCCGCTTTCAGGATAAATGAACAGAGGGGGAATCTATCACTCCCCGAGAGGGAGGTAGTCGGGCGGGTGTCAGAAGAAGACTTTTCTGACGAGGAAAGTAGCAAGGTAGAAGAGTCGGGGATGGCGAGGTAAAATAAGACGGAGGAACTGGCGACTGGGTCCCCCCCCCCTCCTCACAGGTTAGGTGTTAGGGTGGGGGGGCTTTTCCCATGTCGGGCTGTCAGCCTGCCATTTGTCACGGTGAGCGATCGGATGCGCCACTGAAGCCATCGCTCACCAGCTCTGTGGTTTGTGTGTGTGTGTGTGTGTGTGCGCGTGTCGGTCTATTCATACAAACCATGTCTGGGCAACAAGCTGTGTTTGTGCACATACGGGAATACTGTACACAGTACATAGTTCCTTAAATAGATGACGTGTCTCAATTAGTCGCCGGGTGATTCACTTGAGACGCGTTTGTGTTTTTTTTATGATGCCAATGCCATAAAACAGAAAATAAAATTTACAGCAACTTAGAAAAAGACATAACAATTCATTGCTGTTTTTATTAAGTCAAATAAACGCTTCCCTGAAATAGACCTCTCCTTTTTTCTGTCAGGAAAAAAAATATATGCGCCTAATAACAGCAATTATCGCAGTTTAGAGACGCTATCGTTCACACATGGGCATGAGATGAGAAAGTTTTGAGCATTTTTGTGAACCAAAACAGCGGCACCGAAATAGTCTTTGATGAATCAAAGGCTGGAGTCGTTACGCGTTGACAGAATCTTGAACGACTAGATTTTTTACACATGGAGACGAGAACTTGGACTCTGTTGCTAACCAAAACAGCAGCACTTTCTGGGGGCACTCAGATTAAAGTATGGAGGCTTATTGCATGTTATAAATTACCCTCTATTAAAGGTGATCTGACGTTATGTGGGGACGGACAATAGTTACCAGCTGAGCCCATTTTAAATTCCTTCGCTAATCAAAACAGCAGCACTAAAACTCAGATGACTTTAATCGTGGAGTATGACTGCATGTTGTAAACAAGTTTAGCGTGTAGCTTGAAAGATAATCTTGGGGACATGCCGAGATTGTTACATATGGGCAATAAGCGATGATCCGATCAGTCAATGAGTCTTTAGTCCGATGGTTAATGCTCGAAGAGCTTATAACGCTCTGCGGAGCAGCGAAATGTCCGTCTTCATGGATCCGCATCAAATCCATTTTGAATATCCAGTCTCACTGTATGTTAAAGGAATTCTTTAAAACAAAACAAAAAAAAAACGTTTTTATATGGTCTCGCTATGTTGCGGATTTTTGGGCGGGTCTGGAACGTAACTCGCGCATGAGAGACCACTGTACTCTAATATATTATGTTTTGTTCCATCCCACCTCCCAGTGGTCACAATCAGCGTCTCTGACCTCAAGACTCGCTGTGCGCTGCTCATTTGTCCTGGCTACAGATCTTGACTTAGTCACGGCTGACTGGCAAATGGCACCTTATTGCATTAGGCCACGGCTTATTAAGCCGACGCTCTTGAAATGCGCTTTGCTTAACTGGGCGACAGCTTCTCAATGAGCTCGTCTTGCGAGACACGTCCGAGATAATTGCCGAGCCGAGATGCTTTGACTGTTGGTTGTTTTTTTGGGACGTGGTTGACACTTGTCACGGACGCCGTTCCTGCCCCACTGAGCACCGCGTGTTGTTATTGATGTGATTTTTGCATATTTCCCAGCTAATATGTCCTTCGTTGTCTGCCACCACCAGACTTGTTGTTCCTCTCCACGAAGAAGAGTGACAGCTTCAACGACTGATTGGTGAGTCCTCCACTTCCTCGGCCTCCTCGAGTAATCCCAACATGGCTCTCAAGTGCCGCCTCCCGCCGCACACTCCTCCTCGCGGCGTACGCTGTGATTGCCCGACGTCCAAATGGCAGTGGCGGCGGCAATTTGCGGCGAGCCAACAAAGGAATGTTGTAACAATTAATCACGGGGCGAACGCGGAGGAAGGCGGTAATTACGTTCATTAAGTGGCGAGCGCTGAGGACAATTAACCAGCGTCGGCGAGGGTTGTCGCCGCAGATGCTGTAATAAGTCACCCTGCTCCGTTTGACACGGTCTAATGACTGGAGAGCGTGTGATACTACTGTATGTACGTACGGTCACGGGCTTGGTGAGCCGTTTGAAGCCTTGTCTTTGATATCTTTCATTTCCTCGGCAGATTTAATTTCTTCAAGACGTCTGTGTTTACCGTACCTAACAAATAGGGACATAACATGGTGGTAACACAAGATAACGATTGTGTTTGATAATTTATTAGGACCTTTTCCATCCAGGTAGCGCCATACTATAGTTATACCAAACCATAACCATTGTTCATGCTAAACAGTGGTGGCCAAACTTTTATTCATTTATTCAAGACGTTAAAACCACCCGTCCATCAAACAATTGTTTATTGATTTTAATTATTCTGAAAAACTGAAACTTCAAGGTGATAAGGTACAAATATGTTTTTAAGGATTTTGGGGTGGTCCACAGCCCTATCTCCTATTAGAATAGATACACCCCTGCACTCAGCAGCAGGCAAACCCATCTCCACATTCAGAACCAAAACAAGAGAAAGTTGTTAAAGTTGCTAATCTTTCAGGCAGTCTTTACTAGAAGATCAATGGGAGGAAACCATTCGTCGTATATGGAATGTTTATCAACCTTTTTTTAATACGTTTTTGGGGTTAAATGTTTTTTTCTTCTCAGCCATGAATTTCAATTGGCGTCAATTATATGCAGATCAAATGGCAGATTTTCACCTAGCTTTAGCTTGCAGGAGTGCGGGGTTATGTTCATGAGCCCCACTGTTGCGTCACAGTCGTTCAAGATTCTGAACGGCTCTCTCACAGAAACATTTAATAACAGGCGGCAAATGATTCCACACTTGAGCTCGCCTGAGAATCGCCTGTACAGGTCATTAAAAAGTTTCAGTAAGTTGACATATGTGCCTTGTTGATCACCTCATCTGTACATTTAATAGATGATTGTGACAGAATGCCGTGCAGATGACATCATTTCCTGTGGGAAAAGTCAGAAACTCTGTGTCAGTGTGTCCTTAAACAACAGCCCGGAAAGTGAAACCACTCACAAAAAGCGAACCCAGTAGATACAAAAGTGGATTAAGCTGATTGGCCGTGCCCGTCCCGCCGATCAAACGGCGCCGTTTTCTGCGGCGCAACGCGAATCGACTTGAACCGCACCGGCGTGGTGATTGGACAAGAACTCTGCAGCCTGTAGCTGTCAATCAATCAGTGCAGAGTTGAGTATTTCTGACCTTTCCCCGCCATCTCCTCCTCCTCCTCCTGAAGCTGCCAGCCGTGAAAATAAAAGATGCTTAGAATCCCTCGCTGTGTTTATTGATTTCTTTTTTTTTTTTTTTCTAAATGTCTAAAATGCAGAGCATCTCGGTGTACTCTCCTCCCTTGACTTGAAAGAAAAAGAAACATCTCAAGGTATCTATGCTCTCGAGGAGAGACAAATAAACAGTGTGGGCTTTTTATCACCAAAGACAATGGCCACACAGGTCTTATTTTAGTGACTGCCAACCCCCCTTTTTCTCTTTTATTTCTTTTTCCTCGGGCGTCTTTCTTCCCTCGTCCTCTCTCAATCGCGAGCCTATTTGCAGCGTGTTTGTTTTCACACTTTCTCCCCCCACCTTTCAGTCCCCCCGCCGTCGCCACCTCCTCGCACGAGGATGGATGCGAGGCATGTATAACCTCAGGTAAGCTCAAGTGAAAGCAGCCCGACTAGCCTCTCGTGTGTGTGTGTGTGTGTGTGTGTGTGTGTGTGCGCGTGCACGTGTGTCTGTGGGAGGCTCTGGCTCATCTCTGCCTCTGCATCCCCGTAGCCTTAATCTGTGACAGACCATTTCATAATCACAGCCGAGGGCCCTTCTTCTTCTTCTTCTTCTTCTTCTTCTTCTCCCCCCCTTCCTCCTTTTTCGTCTTCCCGCGCTCCTCCTCCCCCCCAAGCACGCCGTCTCTCCCAAAGTGCAATAATTCACAGGCGTGCAGCACCCTCCCACAGGCGGATTAGCAGGCGGCGTGCTCGTCCTACATAATCTCGGCACAATGAGGCCCCATACGTGCCGCCCGCAACAGTCACGCCATAGGGCGCCGTGCATGTGCGCCGCCCGCTTCCAAAATGGACCCCCAACTGGCGCCTGAAGTTGAGGCCCGACATTGTGGGGACATCAGAAATGAAAACACACATTTCGTCATTTTGCATGAATGTGACTTTGAGGAGGCGGTGGTCAGACGAAGCCAAACTTGAGCTGTACGGCATCGACTCCACTTTTTGGGAGGACGGAAAAATGTGTTTGACTCAAAGAACACAAAAAAAAAGGGGTCCGTGTGCAAAGTAAACGTCATTCCCCGTAAGCGCTGACGCGTCGTCAATTGTGATAAAATAAACTGCTCACATCTCGTTGTCTCGTGAAAATTCCACCTTCAAATTACCGCCAGTTGATGACTGGTTAATGCATCATTAACATATTTTTGAAGAAAAAAAAAAAAAAAAAAGCAAAGGACCGCGCGCGTTACGATCCAAATTATCCGTTGCAATAGCAGCTGAGCCGATTAGCAGCATTGTTGCCGAGACATCATTACACTCTTCAATTTTTGGGAGTAATTCAACCATTTGGGAGAACCATCTCATCTACTAGAACTGATTCAAAGAACGCAAAAAAAACCCCCAAAAAAACACATCTGTTGATGGTTCCCGCTGTATCTATGTATGTAATATTATGTTCATGTATTAGCTTCAGAGGGCTTAAGTGAGAAGCTGTGCACAACCGCTCCGGTAACGGAATGTCAAATAGGATCCATCGCTCCATTCCGGTGCGTTCCATATAATGCCGTAATGAAAGGCGAGGATTTATACCGCATTAGCAACGAGCTCCATCAGATTTACAGCCGTAAATCCATTCTAGAGCGGCCAAGTTTTCCTTCTGTAACGTTTTCCGGGGCGCTTAATTTAATTTGCCCTGCGAGTGCCAGGCTGTTCTCTGGTGTCAGGTGAATGAAATAATTTGCACATACTTGGAGCCTAAAGTGTGGAAATTGCCCCGTGTATTTGATTTATTTATTTTTCAAAGAGGAATTCTGTTATTGGGAAACATGCATGCACCATTAGGTCTGCTAAGCCGCTGGATGCTGTGTGGATTACCTACGACGATCCCTTTATATTTATAAAGCTTTACCTAAAACCAGCGCCACCTTGTTGCCTCCATTACGCCCACGCGCCGCCTTTTTCCATTAATTCCCCATCTCGCTACACCTTTAAACGGCACGCGCCGAATCACGTCGGCATGGGATCTGATTCCAATGCTGCCAGCGCCTCCGCCGTGTTAAACATTCAGCCCTTCTCCAGTCTCATCCTGCTCTTATTTCCGCCGCCTCAGCACAAGCCCACACTGAGGTAATCCCTCAGAAGTCGGGGCGAAAAAAAAACCGAGCGACGCCGGGTGGGTCGCAGCTGGAAAAAGCGTGGCATCGCATACGATCTTCTGTGCAACCCTTTTCACACTGCACTTGCTCAGTGTGTGAGAGCTATAATCACACATACTGTCTGCACTGAGTTCTTCCTTCATTTTTTTTTTTTTTTACTCAGTTAAGTCTTTAAAAATCGTTATGAGCGTTTCCCACCCAAATGTCAGACTTGTGGAGATGCTCCACTCACCGGTCTTCATTAAAGGCGTCATCGTGAGATGAGGCTCGCCGTGTGTAATCCGAGCGCATGTTCACGCTGCCCTCCTTCCTCTCGGCAACTCCAAAGAGGCTTGTTAATCCTTGCCCCCCCGTTGCCTTGGATGTTGTCAGGTAGGTGCACGCATACTAATAAACACATGCTAACGTTAGCTTAGCAGGCGCCGGATGCTGCACGGTCTCCACTTTCCTGCATTGCTCGGTTTCCATCATACTTGCGCCTTGTTGGATGTTTATTACCTGTAAAAAAAAATTCTACAATTTCTTATTTGTAATTATGACTCTCGTATGGTGAAAAACTCGCTAAAGTCGGGCCACCTGTATCTCGAGGCACGACTGTGTAGGGAATAAGACTTCATACTCTTTATCTGGTAAAATGGTGTTGTATTAGTTTTGGATCTAGAGACTGACTTGACCAGACTTGTCTAAAACCTTGCACTTCTTTCCCCTTATTTCAGACTTAAGTCGAGATTTGGTTGATTTTAGAAAAAATTGACAAAAAAAAAAAAAAATCTGTCCTCGAAAGGTTGTTTTTACTAAATGCTGCTCTCGTCCCGGCCTCCATCCCTTTCCCCTCCCCTTGCCTCGCTCTCTCTCGCCGTGTCACCGTGGCTGATTTATGGCTCTGTTTAAGCGAAGGCCACACGTCTCTCCCGACGCCGCTATTTGTTTCAGCCCTGCTTTAATTTTTTTCCCCTCCCCCCCAACCGGGAACCAACAAAAATTAACCCTTGCTTCTATATGCACGCTCAACCCGCTTCAGGGAGCGTTGACCATCCACCGTCGCCACATCGTCGGTGATGTGGAAAAATGACACGCCGCAAGGATGCCATTAATAATGCTCACGGGCAAGGTTTTCTTGACGTGGGAACACGGCAACCCTTTTTTATCAGCCTAATTTCATAAGAGGATCTCGTTCGTGTCTGAGCGGGCCAGAGTGGCTATTTTTCCTCTTCTTTTATCTTGTAAACAGCCATTACTCGGAGAGCCGTCCGCCGTGGCAGTAAGTGAATATGAATTTCAAAAGCGAGCCATCTTTTCACATCAGGCCGCCTTTCACAAACGCTTTGACATCACCGTGGCATCGGGCAGACTTTCCCCGTGCTTCCGACGGCAACGTAATTCATCCGCATTGTCTCGACAAGACTTCTCTGTTTCCGTTGTTGACGCTCTGGATTAGATCTCGTAGATCTCTCTGAAGCCATTGTTTGGCCAAATCCAAAACACAATTGCATATTGTGACTCTGCTTGTGCGGCCATTCATTGTAAATATTTAAAGCACTTGAGAGGAATGCCTTTCATTGACCACGTTGCGCTATTGTGCTCCACTTACTGTATTGTGGCAGCCTGGCATGGAGGAATCTATTGTTTACCCTGGTAAGATGCGCCATTGTCTCTGCTGGGAATTCCCCTTGGGAGATGCTAACCGTGGAACTGCTTAGCGTAGCATGGGTACCATCCGCTGGGATTCGGCGCCAGTGGGCGCAAAGACCATCCCCTGGGACTCGGAAGCCGAAATCGTGGGCAGACAGTAGGCGGCGCGACAGTCATTGGACTCAAACTCGCAGCTGTCCGGATTTAAATGCAAGTCTCAACGCTTCTTGGAGAAATCGAAAGTAATTTGCGCGCTTTGCGAAGCTAAATTCAAGGACCATAATATTAGCTGTACGTCTTTGGCGGATCATCTCAAAGCAAAATACCCTGCTAAAATGACCTCCGCGGGGCCTTGCAAATCACAGCGTGGAAAATTGTGCAATTAATTAAACATTTTTCTCTCAACTCAACTTGTGCCGTCCACCCAACTTGGGAATCAAACACGGACCCATATACAGCATGTATGTTTAATTAAAATGCGTTTCCGTTGGTGTGATTAGTGTAACTCCAGGGTTTTTCTGTAAAACATAAAACAAGAGTAGAAGCATGTCCAACAAATCCCACTCCCAGATGCCAAAGAAATCATTTCCACCAGAAACCTGCGTGCCGTAGTATGACCTAATCCCCCGCCAGTCATGGCACAGCCCCCCTGCAACAATCAGCAGCGATTCCACACCCGTCCACGCTGGGGGGCTCTGAATACAAGGCGTGCCCAAGTTCAGGTGTGTTTTGTAGTGGACGCGGGGCACTGCCAACACAGGTTAGGCTCCCGGTTGGATGCGGCTTGACAGCACGCAGCGAGCCTGGCAGGGCCCACTGGGCACTTTAGCCTATCGGTGGAGCTGGAGGGGAGCGAACAACACTTGACTCACAACTCAAGTCCAACAAGATGAGCTGTTGGTCAATCAGTGTCAGCCCGGATATGCTCTGCTGCTTTGCAATGGAACTGGCACGCAGTTCTGTTGGCTGTGGGTTGTGAGTTTGAAACGAAAGTTTTATTTCACCCTTTTCCGGTGAAATGTCGCTGTATGACAGCCATGTCTGTCACGTTTGCTTTTTACCCCTGGATTAATAGCTTTTGTTCAAGTATTTCATAAAACACAACGCAAAAAACACCATTTTGATGTACACTGCGCAATGACAAATCCGTCCCTCCGTCCATCAAACTTCTTGTCACAATTCAAATTGTTTTTAGAACAGAAACACATTTTTCGACGACAAATGTCTCTTTACCGTGATTATTCATCGACCAAATTAATGATCCTAAAAACCTGTCTCCGTAGTGCCCGCTGGAATTTCGGGGGGGAAAATTCATGCCTTGAAGATGGTTTCACTTAACATGAAAATTGGTAGGCATGTCTATCATGAGCCACATTACGGAAAAGTCTCAAGGACATATGCCCAAAGAGATACAGGATGTTGGCCTTTTTTGGTTTGAAGTGGGCATTTTAGACTCATTTCAGGGAATCATTCAAAAAGCTAGCTTGTCCCTCACATTTTGTCCACTTGCTACCAAATTTGAACTTTGTGTACTGGACAGATTGGCTTTTGTCGTCGCTGAAGTGTTGATCCTGATGAAAACCACGAGTAGACGTCTCAAAAAGCCATCCGTGAAAAGACAACAAAAGTCTGTCATTTTGGTTTGAAGCAGCCATTTTGGGGTTATTTCCAGGAGTGCTTCAAAATCGAGCTTTTACTTCAGATTTTGTACATTTTACATTTGATCGAACTTTGTATACTAGACAGATGCGTTGTGAAATATTTTTTTGTTATTCTATCATTAGTAGAAAAACAAAAAGTCTCAAGAAATGATACCTTGGTTTAAAGCAGTCCTTTTATTTCCAGGCGAAATCCTTTTTCTTGCCCTCAAGGATTTGTCCGGATGCCACCAAATTCGAACCAGACAGAAAGCCGATGCTCTGTACCTACATTTGAATTTTCGTCTTTGCGTGTAAGCGTAGCATGTTTCCGAATTTTAATGACTGCCATAAAAAAAACAAAAAAAAACAGACGAAAGTTTAAGTCAACTTAACGGTTAATTTAACCATCATAGTTTGACCTGTTCATATCCATCAAGCTCGATTTTGTTGAAATATACATTTTAAGGTCAATCATCTGTTCCAAAAACATTACATTCATTGTCATTGTATTCTCTATTCGTTAAAACCAAGTAACTGCGATTGATGCCTGAAAGTGGACTTAAGAGGGTTCTCTTCAGACAGTTTGTCTTTTGCGAGTGTCCAAATCTCAACCAATTGGTCGAATTTCAACGGAGTTACAGCTTTTTGCATAGCGCGACACTATTTAGTCACTGGGGTTGAAATGCCAGGAATTTAATTTAATGGAGACCCGAGATGTAAAGTTCAGTGGGAAGAGGAGCCTAATGCCTTCTTAAGGTGAGCCATTTCGCCACCACGCGACCGCATTTGTATACGTCTGCGTATTTACCCGCAGAGGGAGTGGAGGTGACCTTTTCCGCGAGGAGATGGCGTCTTGCGTGGAGACGTCGCTCGCTGCATCCTAATGGTCACCCAGGGCCACCTTGCCTCGGTGGCCGTCCTGATATTTGCCTGAATGCGTGGATGGACATTTTTTTTTTTTCTCTCTCTCCTCTTTTCCCCGTGCAACCCTCTCACAGATGTTTGCAAAGAATTTGTGGCGAGCAGAAATGGAACAAGAGTTCTTAGAGGATTATATGTAGTTTATATCTCCCAAATACAGTCGCACCTTGACATTTTTTTAGGGATTACTTGCGCGCGACAATTTGAGTACGATATGTTGTTTGGGGGGGGGGTGTGACCTCAACTTACTTAGCAGTTCGGCAGATAGTCGGCAATTCTTCATAAAAAGATGCTACAAGTTGTTCAATGCCACTCCCATTTGAAGTTTAGTGTCAAACTAAACATACAACTAAGAGAAATACATGTTCACTTAAAACATCCTTACAACTTTACCTTTCGTTAGGTTTATGCTAACAAACGATGCAGAATGCCATCGATGGACTAATGAATTGCATCGGTAGATCAAAAGTAAATGTAGACTTGGACACACACGCACATCGTTGTATTCATGTGTTAACGTGCCGTTAAAGGGTGTGGCCTAGTGACTGACAACAGGCGCTCCAACTCCAGCTCGGTTTGGCCATTAATCACGCGGTTAGTTTAGTGTCAGCATGTGCTTCATGCTCCTTGCAAGTGTTTTCATTTTGTATTTTTCTGTACCGTATAAGTGGCTCAACGTGACAGAGAGGCAAAACTTGTACAGCTTGTCTAGATGAAAATTGCTCTTTTCAAGTAAGTCGTTTTTTTTTTTTTTGCTACCCAGCTACCAGTTTGTGTCTGAATCCATAGAAAAATCAATTTAAAAAAAAAAAATCCAAAAACAATCCTCTTCCTGACCACTATTGCGAGTTTTGGAAATGACAATCATACGGACGAACCAGGACCAACGGTGATGAAAACAAAAATCCCAAAAGTGTTTTTAGCACCGAGGGAGCATCCACAGGTGCAGTTCATCTCCGGAGAAACTTTCCGGAATTGTCCGCTGGGAATATAACCATCGCCTCCTGCTGCTGTGCAGATCATTAGGAAAATGAACGATTGCACTTCTGTGTGTGTGTGTGTGTATGTGTGAGAGATGTTTGTGCCACCGGGCTACGGGCGGCATGATTACTCCGCTCTGTCTCCTACTTACCTGCCGGCCCACTGACTTACCGTCAGCATACTAACTTTCTCCCCCGCCCTCAACCCAAAGACACACACAGGAGGCGCTCACAAATACATTTATTTGTCTAGATTAATCGCCACAAAAGTTGTGAATGCATCAAATCCTGACAGCTGATTCTAGGCCAGTAAATTTACCCCCCCGGGGATCCGCTTTCCTTTGGGGAGGTCGCAAACACCCCCCCGACCGACCCCACTAGTTGTTTTTCTTCTCTTGTTTTATGTGCGTGTACCCCGCTCGCAGGCAAATAGCGCAACATACATTTTAAAAGCACATCAACGACTTGGGGGCAGAACATCACCCCCCCACACACCCCCCCCCGCTCCACCACAAAGGTCGGAAAAATTACAGGAGCATCGATTGATGTCGGCGGGGTGGGAACAAATCTCGGCACGGGGCTGGAGATTTTTCACTTGTGTGAGCTGTCCCCCCATTAACAAGCGCATGAGATAATGTCGGTGGGTGGACACACTGTGCGCGTGTGTGTGTGCGCGCGTGTGTGTGAGTTTGTATCATAGCAAACGTGCTGAGCCTTACAAAACAAGGAGTGCTAATGCTAGTACTTTGTCTTCGCAGTGATACATCAGTGCAAAATATTGTTACAGTGGGACCTTGATGGGAGAAAACAATCAGTCCGGGATGTTCGTTTACTTCGTTTCTTGCAAAAATCCCGGATCAAAATGGAAAATTGTCTTCACTTTTTTCTAATGTTGTGATGTTGCAATTATTTTTCATGAGCAAAACCCTCTTTAGAATATATTGAACACTAGTTCAAATATTTTCCTTGATTTCTGATTTTGCAACTCGTCATTCTTCACCGCATACTCGCGGTTCAGCAACTGCAGATTCACTTATTCATTGATTTAAAAAAAAATTTTTTTTTTCTTTTCTCAATATTTTTAAAGGTAACAAAAACATGTTTTTGTTTTTTTTCATTTCTTTTTTCATTTTTTTTCCACTTAAAAATGGTGGATCTTCGCTGCAAGTCATGGGCGGAGAAACTCGATGTCAAGCTGAATTGTGACATCACAATTATGTCAAATTTAGAAATGGTTTGCCTACAGACACATTTTCAATATAGGCAGATAAAAGATTTCCCAGGTGGTTTCATTTCACATTCGATGGGGAAGCAGGCACTCCACAGATCCAACTATTCATATATAAGCAATTAAAAAGTCAATTTTCATAAAGTGTCCTTTTTAAAGTCCCGCTCAACGTACTGTAAAAGTGCTCCTAAAATCCCCTTTGATTAAATTACTTTATAATACGTTATGTCGGTACCAAGTTGATTTCTGTGGCGCATCCCTGACAGCCACTTTTGTTGTTTTGTGTTTTTTTTTTTTTTTTTCCTCCCCCAACCTATCATCATTTGAACTCGCAGCTCTGTACGGTTTGTTTCGAGATGTTCCGAGCACTTAAAGATAATTATTGAAGAAGAAAAAAAACAGACAAATGATGCTCTAATAAGGAGGAAACAACCGTCCCGCCGTCTTTTGTGACCACCTTTTCAAGACTTCATTTTTTTTGTTTGCCCGTTTGACAGAGTCGGTCGGGCTCTCCCATATGGACGCCTGCCATCATAATTGGCCGAGCGCGGCGGATGCAAATTGCCGGTGGATTTATTAAAAGCGCACCTTAAAGGAAGGGATGAGAAAATGTCTGTCGAGCGAGTGAAATTACCATTTGACTCGCAGTCTGTTTTTTGTTCGTCAGCCTCTTTTTAAACTTCCCTGCGAGAGGTCAGACGCAGGCCTTCGTTTGTGGAGGAGGATTTTCGCCATCCCCGTGCGGAAAATTGCAAGGCATTTAGAACTATCGGAGAAGGTCAGGGACCTTTTCCTTTAATTTCCCTTTATCTTTTCTCGCATGCCGCTGCACCTCACGCGCATCGCCGCGCTTGTGTCTGGCCCCCGTCCGTACGTGTTTCTGTTTACTTGTGTATGCCTTACCCCTGCCCACCCTGTCAAATAAACTGCACAGAACTTTGGGACACAACTTGAGGTACAGCTAAGGAGATTGAAGACATCCAAAAATGCAGCTTTGAAGCATTCGAGATAGCAAAGGTGTGTTTGATTTAAAGATTTAGGTATGAACTTAATAATACGTAACAGCAGCGGTGGTGTAGCAGTTAACTGCATCATACCGAGAACTGTTTGTTACACAGCTGAACCTCTCGGGACATATCCATCCCGCTGCATAAATATATCTATTTTTTGTGGGCCGCTAAAGCAAATCAAGTGTGCCTACTTCATGTCCCTCGCTAAATGGATTTGTTCTTTTCATAATGGCCGAAAATGTATACGGAATTCGCAACTTTTCTTCACTTTTTACAATTTTTCTATTGCATTTTTCGCACCAAACTCCTTAACTCATTCACTGCCATTGACGTATTTGTCTTTTCACAGTCTAGCCATTCAATCGCAGGAACTTATTGATATTTTTTTCCAAACGTTAGGGTAAAAGAGGGTCTGAAAATGTCTGGCAGTGAATGAGTGAACATAAATTGAACACTAGTATTTCTATTTGGTTGTCATTAGTCAACATGATTTGAAACCCAGTTTGTTGTTAAATTTGGATAACAATGAAATGTAGGGGCAATTGGGTATATGCAATATCAGGTGATATATCTTTTTTTTTTTTTTTTTTTTGGTTACATTTTGGGGTGTGGGCTGGGGGAACTCCTGCAGAAGTTTATCACTGTTCACTGTACCAGTAAATTAAGTTACAAGCTTGGTCATGTAAATCAAGGTAACACTGTATATGATTGGCAGTAAAAATATTTTTTTACTTTTGTACATGCATAGATTCCAGTCTCCTTTTTATTTTTTTTTTATTTTTTATTTTTTTTAAACCGTTACTTTTAGCATAGCACCACCCCTCACCAACATAAGTATGTGTACTACGCAAGTATAGAGCGTGAATCTGTTTGGCCACCTCTGCCGGCTAATCCGCGAGCGAGTCGCGCAAGCGCAGGACCGGAACTAATGAAGACAACTATTCAATTACCGGCTCAATTAATGCAAGCGCCCCCCAGCCAGAGATCGGAGATGAGCCGAGCTGGCTCGCCTCAGATGTTGCCGACCACAACTGGAGGACAAACAACACGTAACGTCTCCCCAGTCCCTCGCCTCAGCAGTTGCGTTTGGCGCCGCTTTAAGGCCACTTCACGGCCTCGTGAGGGGAACCTCACATCTTTGGCACCCCAATTGAACTTTCTTCCCAAGATCAACTCCATGATTGCGCCCTTCTTTCCTGGCAAGCTGCGCTAAACTTGACCAAGCGCAATAAAAAAGTCCAATTTATCCAGATTCCCCCCCCCCCCACCATCTTTGATTCCTGCTATCGATTACATTGGACTTATCTTTGCTTTTTTTTCTGGAAGGGGGATAAATCTGGGTTGTTTACAGCGCAAGATGACCCGCGGGGGCTGCCGAGATTATTCTTAACCCTCTGCTTCGCTGAGGTTTTGCCTTGTATCGATAGCGAGCCATGTTTGCTTATAATTAAGTCCCTGCCAAACCTCAGGTGGGACTCACTTCAGACTCCTCTGTCCAATTAAAAAGCAGCCTTCCCGCCTCGCTTCAGTCCGCTTTGTTACGCACGTATAAGTACCTTCATTTGGTACAGAAGTTAACGGCAATGTAGCGTTTGAATTGATGCGCGCTGCTTTCTCATATCTTCGTATAAAGCACCTCAATGCCCAAAGGGAGGGACGCGCTGATTAAAGTTTTAGCGGCTCGACAACAGGAAGATAACAGCTTAATTATTCCCCTTTAAAAGAAATTAAAAATGGCAAAGGCCACGGGGGAGTTGTGTCTAATTATTTCATTTATCTGTAAAAGGACTCATGAGGCTGTTTTATGTTGTCATTTTTCTTGGCCTAAGCAGTATTTGCCTTCTTGCGTTGTGTTGCGTCTTCTCCACTTTAGATTTTGTCGTCATGGCCATGCGTTTACTAGCTTGGGACATATTGATGCTATTAGTGAAGTTGTCCAGAGTTGGCTCGCTCCCAGATTGTACGCTCGGGGACTATTTTTTTTACCCACCCTTTGTAATCGCATGGATAAAATTGTCAAAAACAGTGAAATACAATACAGCGGTAGCTTCAGTCATTTCATTGCTGTACACCAAGAACATTGTCAAAGGGATTGTTGATGATTAAACCAGCGTATGGTTGAACAAGTTGTCATTTGTACAAGCTGACCGAGTGTCATATCATGTGTACCTGCAACCGATCGTATGTCAGTACACTGCCAAAAACTGTCAAACCACGGATGCTTTTGTTTTGTTCTGCGCACCAACGGAACACCGATTGCATCGGGGATTGTAGAGCATCGTTAAACCAAAGCGGAATTGTCTATTTTCCACTCCCGACTCATGCGGCCTCCACCTCTCATCCCGTGACATTTTTTTTTTTTTTTCTTTCCACCCGCTGCCGAGTCCACGGCGGAGTCCGCGGGAGCCCCATTTGCCGTGACATATGGTGAACAAGGCAGCCACTGCGAGCGAGTGGCCCTGTCTGGAGCTGTGACTTAGTGTCGTCCCTCAGTGCCGCTGGCAGCACAGGGACAGAGGGGATGAAGGCGACGCGGGACGGGATGAGGGGGGCTGAGGAGACCCAAAGAAAGGGTGGGAGCGGCAGCGGGGTGACGGGCGGCGGGGAGGGGGGAGCGGGGTATTTCACGCGGGTCTTTTTTTGCCCTGGAGACACAATGGCAGTCCTAAGATTAGAGGGGTAATCAATCTCAGCATGGAGCCAGCCAATCTCAGCGCCCCGCAGCCGGGCCCAACCTGGCCCTCCTCAGGTGGGGGCAGGGCTGGGGGAGCAAGGTAACGCTGACATGTAGGCAAAAATATGGGCGGTGTGGGGGGGGGGGGGGGGGTGCCGGGGGTCTTGCCTGCAGCGCATTAACAGTCATTTGTCTATGAACAAATCTTTGTGTCGGACAGGTGGTGAAGCATTGCGCCCTCAAATATGATTAGTGCCATCAATAAAACACCAAAGCTGGGGGACTCCCTTGATTATAAAGATGAGCTGCAGAGGAACAGTCTGAAAGGACTTGGAATTGGGGGAGGTCAATGGTTCTGGTCTGGTAAAGGAATGCAGAGGTCGGTGTTGTGCAATATAAATATGTACTTGCAAAAATACCTAGAAAATCCCAGTAAATTATTTTTTTTTTTTTCGTTAAACAGGTTGCCAAGCAACATTGACATTGCTTGATTCCCATTCTTTCAATTCTTTCAATTACAATATATTTCTTCAGACGTTTTCAAGTAATCCAAAGCCACTCCCAGTAGTAAACCAAACTGCGAATCCACGCGTACCGCAGTCATCCGTCCGTCCATCCATCCATCCATCCATCCAGCCACTTTTCGATAGCTCGTCCGCGTTAGTGTCACGGGTGAGTTAGAGTTTTATCCCAGCTGACCTCAGCGTCGACTCAATCGGTCACCTGCCAATTGCAGGGCACATACAGACAAACAAAAGTTTCTCACACTGTTTGGGATATGGGAGGAATTTTCCCGGAAAATCCCTACGCAAACCGGCAGAACATATTTCAAGGAAGGCCAAGATTTGAACCCCAAATCCCTTGACTTGTCCCACTAATGAAACATTCGCTCTTCGGGAAGCAACGGCATTACCCAGCTCGCGTAGCTCGTCCGCACCACATTATATATAGACCAGATCCAACCAACTGGCTGCAGACAGGCACTAGTCAATTTATTAGACGGAACAAAAACTGTTTTATTCATCATCAGAGTCTGAGAGAATTTGCCCCGCCTATGCCTATCAAAACGCTCAGCTTGGTCGTGTGATACAGGGGGAAAAAAAAAATCACAAGCGAGCAGAAATGAGCAATAAAACCAATGTGTTTGGAGTGCTTCTTCAAAAATGGAAGCAGTTTGGACGATATCGTCGGTCCTACTTGAGGTTTAGTGCCGGTTCACTTGCGGCCCCCCAAATATACTTCACCCACCACAGGCTTGAAAATGGCAACGGAGCCAAAACGGCTTTGGCACATGGAGCCCGAGCAAGAAAAACAACCCTTTGGTGTATTTTGAAAGAAAAAAAAAAAAAAAAAAAGATTTCCCAAGATTGGGACTGGCTGGTTGAAGAGAAACATGCGCCAGGCTTCCACTAATTATTGCACAACAGCTCTATTCAGCATAATGGCGCCGTTGTGCGATTTCAGTTGAACCATTTCGATTTGTTTTCGCGAGGGTGCGTCAAAATATGTCTTTACGTGAAACCGGTGTTGCGGACCGCCGGTCTAGACAAGCGTCAGAAGTCCCCTTTTTGAAGTTGCACACCATGGACCGTCCACACCTGTCTGAAACCCACGCCTGACTCTTTGAGCCCTCTGTTTTCTAAATCAACTCTGCACCTATTTATCGCCTTACCCTTCCCTGCCCCTCGTTCCTTTTCCATGTTTGACTCAGTCCGAATCGTGGGGAAGGAAATAAAAAAAAAAAAAGAGAGGGAAAAAGCGTGGGTGAATCTGAGCAGAGAAACATCCTCTGGGTCTTTTTCTTTTTTTAAAAGAACTCCTCCAGATCTCATGTTTAATTCATGAAGGAGGGCTCAGGCGTGATACATCCTGGCATGACAAGCAGAGTCCATCTTTTTTTTTTTTTTTTGGAGCGAGAGAAAGGGGGGGGGGTGGATTGGACCGGACCTGACCGAGGGGGTGAGATGTCAGTGCCCCCCCCACCCCCCCCCTCCCTCCCTTCATCAAGCCGGTCAACAGCTGGGAGCCAACGCAAGTCTTTTTTCTTGGAACGGCAGCGTGGTTAATTAAACAAGTTCCCCTCGGTCAGAAAGCAGCTGGAGTGGGTTTACTCGGTGTGCCAGTCAATGCCAGGTTGACTGGAGGGCACACGCCGCCGCACAAAGGAAAGCAGCGATGCCGTTCCGACAACACCACGGATGTTGTTACTTTTCGGGGGAAACATTTTCCAATTTAAAAAGATCCAGTCCGAGAAGACAGAGTGGGATGCGATGCCTCGCTTTTTGGCTCACCCACGCGTGGCCGCGAGCTTCAATCGGCGCAACCCACACCCTTAAACCCGCCGCCGCTGCTTTATGCAAAAGCACGCGACGAACAAATTGAATTTTTGTTGTTTAAGGCCGGTCACATCCGCATCCTCGACAAACGCGGCGACGCGCGCGCAGGCGGGCGGGCGGGCGGGCAAACGAGCCGTATCTTGTCGAGGGAAGATTAGGCAGCCGTGTCCGCCCTCGCGGACGGCGTTGGTCAAACCCGCGGCGATTTCGCAGGGCGCTTGATAGTCGATGGAGACACTTGAGAGAAACAAGATGAGTTTGCAGTGCTTAAATCCGAGGTAGGGCTCGCAAAGAGGGAGGAAGGAGTGCGTGTGGGGAGGTGGGAAGCTGGCTACAAAATGGCCAATTTCATAGCACGCGTGTGGATTAAGATTCCGCCTTTGAAAACGCCGCGGAATGCCCATGTTCCAATTACGCCCTGATGGCATGGGCGGGAGCTGTGGGGCCATGTTTTTCGGATGCTCTTGCTTTGGCTTGCCAGATTGTCTGGGGGGCAGCGTTTGTGCCTACTTTGATTCGGTGCCAGCGAGGCCCTCGCAGGCTCTTGGCAAACCCCGACGCCTCCCCATCAATATGCTGGCACCGTGCGGCGGGGGTATCAAAAATGACCCAATTAGAGGATGGCAATATGTTATGACAGGCAATACCTGCTTGGGCGGCGGTGTTTGGAAAAACGGACGTTTTGCATCACAATTTCTTTCCCCATCTGTTTATTTTGCCCTGAACTGTGGATTTTGTTTACTGGCATTTAAAACCTGCACAACTTTCCTTACTTATTAAACAATTAATAAGAAACTTTGCTTTTTTTCCCCTTGCTTTGCCAGTACTAGGAGTAGTAATATCTAAATCTGTGGCTTGACCTTGAAAATACCTAGCTCGGTTCTTTGACTTTTGACAATTAAGGCTGAAAGAATTAAATTCCGGATGTTCAAAGTTTTCAAAGTACACACAACAATAAAGAATTCTATATTTGTAAAAGAGTCTGGTCTCAAGCTGAAGCCCAACACTGAAAACACTTAACTGCCAATTCTAACCTTAAAGCCAAAATCCCCCACTCAAGTCCCTCAATTCTAAACCCCAAACCATAGCCCGAGACCCTTCTCACAATCGCCTGGCGCCCTAACCATACCTACATAAACCTAAAGCCCGAATCGTAATCGCTTAAATCCCTGACAACAGTCACCTACCGTAATCGCCTAACCCCGAGCCCCTTTCCGAAAACCGCAGACCACAATCACCGGACCAAACCCAACCCACCACCACCTAACATCTAACCCTAAATCCCCAATTAGACCGTTTTTAATAGTGTATCGAAATTATAATTATGAGCCAATATTTGTCTAACTAAAAACTGCCGATAATCATATTGTCACAAAATTTCCTTAAAACAATTTACTCTCTGTAGTACAGACGCAATTACCCGCCCACTATGAGTAAATGAGAGGACTTCAATTTTTCTTGGTCTTAAAAAGTCTTTCATTTGACTTCCTTAAACCTGCAGAGACCTTGACATACTAAAAATCAAGAATTAAAAAAAAAAAAGTGCCATGTTTAATCGTAACAATCACCTAGCTAATAATAGCATTTGTGCTCATTTGTATTATGTCAGTGCTTCTACTTTCATGCGTATATCCCGAATCAAATTTATTTCCTTCTCATTAGATTAAATGCCTCAGTGGCTCCTTCCGAGAGAGGGTGGGGCGGCGGGCGGTGGGGTGCCCGTGACGCTTTGGCAGCTGATAGCCCCTGGGCGCCGCACTGGTCGCCGGGGCTCGGGCCCCCCTCTCGCCGGTCCCGACTGGCACGTTTCGAGCAAGCTGCCAAGCCGGATGGGCATTTGGCGCCAGGTCCATTACCAGCTGGTCAGGCTCCACGCGGCCTTCTCAGCGCCATTAGGCTCACATCTGTCACAAGTGTTACCATCTCGCCGTCCTCCTCGTGTGCGTTTAACTAAAGTGGCATGCCGCTGCTTTGAGGAAGTGCGCTCGCCTTGTTTTGGAAGGCCAAGCCAGACTCAATCAAGCACTCGGGCATTTATTACATACATAAGTGGTTCTCAAACTTTATACACCAAGTACCACCTGAAAAAATACGTTGCTCTCTAAGTACCGCCATTATGACTAGCATTTAAAATACTCTGGCGTAGTAGGTCAAATGTTATGGTAATATTCTTTAGAAAGGAGACCGAATTTTTTTCTCAAAAGTATATTTATGATTAGTCTAAGACACTGTAACAATGTACATTTTGAGCATCATTGTTTCAATATGGCCAAACCAAAAATTGAATCAAATTATGCTACATATAAGATAACCAAAAATTCTACCTACCGTGCTTAAAAACAGTTGTTAAAGATTACATGGACTTCAAGTTAAATACAGCTGAACTATATTAACCCTAGGTTTTTTTTTTTGTTAATAGGGGTGTACATTGGTTTTAAAAACCAGTCTGGGTCGTGTTCAACACAGTAAGGCAGACAATTCAAGGAATTACAACCTGAATTTATTTCAGGAAAAAATTGTAATCTCATGAGATTCGTCCTCTATATTTTTGTGTTTTGTTTTGTACTGAACCCATTATTTTTTTGGGCACCGAACAATACAGTTTTGTACAACATATCTTGAGACTAGAATATTTCAAATGTAATAGTCGTTTTTATTTATTATGTTTAAATGAACATAAATACATGAATTTGTTTTGAACTAGTGACCCTCTAGTGCTTTCTTGTAGTTGTAGTAGTAGTAGTAGTAGTAGTCGTAGTAGTAGTACTCACAAAGTAGACCCTTGCCGCGAGTGGCCTGATGTCTTTCTTCTATTGACTGATGGTGTCCAAAGGTTAAGCCATCAATGAAATATTTCCTAAGTATAGCATAACTATTTCACTTCTGTTTGTTTGCTAGGAGGATCTGACACGCTCCTGTAAATGCCTCGCCCCGAAGCGTTCTCTTTCCATCTTTCTTTTTATCATGCTTTCCCTCTGTCGACCGACGCTACGAGCGAGCAGGGTTCCTCGGCTAATTTGTACGACTGAGCGCTCTGCCAGAAAGAAGGACCCGATTCCGGCCATTATCTTTTGATAGATAACTACTCTGCAGGTGCTCTCGGCGTGCCGCCGGGCGCGGTTTTGTAAGATGGAGAACATGTTTTTGCCCGCTGACGTTGATGCAATACGAGCCAGAAGCAAAGGTACTAATGTCTGTGTCGGGTCCACTCAATCCTGGTGGCTACTGTCTCTATTTTTTTTTTTTTTTTTTTTTCCCCATTTTTTTTTTTTTTTTTTTTTTTTTTTTCCTGGTCACAGCCTGCGAGGCGCTATTACAGAGAGAGCGCGACCACCTAGCATGAGACATTAACGTGAGTCTTTAGACTGGCCTCCAGGAAGTTAACAAACACATCTGGGGAGGACCAACAGGCCATTCCGATGTTGCAACGGCAGGTCGTAAAGTTGTTCCATCCCATGTTGTTTTGCGCCATAGTTGTGGGTACTTGGAATTAGCTGCATTTTTCGCATGTTTTTATAACAGTAGTATAGTTAAGTTTTTCATGAGCCCCCAAAAAAATTCCGTATTTATGATTGGATGGATGTCAAGCGATGTGGCTGAATGCTACCGAGCTACACAGCTACATTAATACTCAATTACAATACAACAATACTTAACTACAATAGTACTTAACTGCATTTATAATTCCATACGTATGTGGCCGAACGAGCGAAGCGTGGAGAGTCTGTCGCCGAAATGTACACATGCAGTCAAAGATTGGAGTCAAGGACCCACAAATATCCGCTCTCTCCTTTATTTCTTGCCTAAGGCAAAGAAAAAAAGAAAAGTAAAGTAATAAATATGGCGCCGCAAAACATTGTTTCCCGATTTACCCTTTTTTTTTTCCTTTTGAAACCAGTTGGTTTATGTTGCGGTTTATGTATTGCGAGTGTCAATCACCTGGTGTGTGAACATGAGTTGTGGATTATTTTTTTTTCCTTCTTTTTAAAGATTGTCCAGTTCAGTAGTGTTGTTTTGGTTTTCTGAAAAATTCACTGGCGCATTGGCAGAAGCCATGAC
This sequence comes from Filicampus tigris, assembly GCF_054856515.1. Classification (NCBI taxonomy): domain Eukaryota; kingdom Metazoa; phylum Chordata; class Actinopteri; order Syngnathiformes; family Syngnathidae; genus Filicampus; species Filicampus tigris. Next base: position 4,340,192 of record NC_141224.1, on the reverse strand, counting down.
GTGCGCTAGCCACAGGCTGAGCTGCACTGAATTTATTTACGGAGTAGACCTGTGACTTGCGTGTGAGGCTGTTATACTTCCTGTCCGTGGTCCGTGTAACAACTTGGTACACCTTCGTACTGCGCTGACTATGTCATCGCAATGAACTAGCTTGCGCAACGGTATAAGAATACATGATAACGTTGCTTCTGT